>NC_064560.1:50425960-53029293 GCF_937001465.1 Orcinus orca | reverse complement strand
TGATTTTTCAATTAATATTAAAGATAAATATTGTTACAATTAGAGAAGCTTTGCTTTCTAATGTTTGGCAATCCAAGCAATGTATTATTTTTGCTTTCCTTGTGATTAAATTTTAGGTAAATGCTAGTCCTTAAGTATCCAAATTCCCCACATAATTGAATTGAACTATTTGTTCTTTTAGTGTGAAGAAGATACAAGATTATTGCTCAAGTAGGCTGTCATGATTGTTCCCTGGCATTTGTAGATGACACAATTCATGGACATTTGCAAAGTACATTGGGTTGTTGCATATGACCAACTAAATGATATAGACACAGGAAGCAGAGTGTTGTTTCATTGTACACTCGTGCCTTTGTTGACCTCTGTGGCTGCCCTCAGTTGTGATCTAGAAGGATGACCTCTTGTAGGGAATAGGAACATGACTTGCAGCCAAGTGGACTGAGCTGCAATGAAGTCCAACCCATTTAATGGATATGTGTGACTTTGGGCAAGTTACTCAACCTCCTGGCTCAGTTTTCTTATCGGACAATGAGGCTGAAACTATATGTATTAGTGAGGTTTTTGCAACAATTTAATAAGGATATACACTTATCACTTGAAAACAATACTGTAAAAGTGCTAGATATTATTATTTGCTATTAATGAGTCATATTAGCTTTTAGCAAATAGAAACATCCTGCTATTTCTAGATTTTTATGTGTCTTACTTGATAAAGGATTAATAAATTCATCTGAACAAAAGGGATTTTATTCTAGTAGGAACAGATTTGAAACAATAGAGTAACAAGCAAGAAATATGGATAGGGTTGAGTTTATGATACTTAATTTCTACTCATAAGGAAGAGAGTTCAGATGGAATTATGTGAAATTATTTATGCCATGATCTCTGGTCCTGGCTATGGCTACATTTTTCTACAGCATTGAAGGTAGCAGAAGGCTCTAGATGTCAGGAAGAGGTGAAGAGTTTAGAAAGCCATGAGGAAGTCTCATGCCACTGGTATAATTCAATATGTCAGAGTTGGAGCAGAATTAGAGTTGTCCCACCTACCAACAAATATTCTCCATGAGAGCTTGGGAAGACAAATGAATATGAGGCATGTGCTTTATTAAATGAATCATGTTTCCTAGAATACATTGGCTGTTCAGAAATAAGTGGAGTGGGCAAGAGAAAAAAGAAGCAGGGTAGGAAGAAATGGAGATATTTAGTTTGAAGAAGATACTGAAAATATTTCTACCCTCCTAGCTCACAAAGCAGCCCAGTTCTACATGGCCATATTGGGTTAGGGAGGTGAAGGAGGTTTGTAAGTGTTTCAAGAACAGACCACCCTGTTTGTAGAATCTGAGTATGTGATTGTTGATTCCCCAGCAGCTGATTTATCCAGCAATTTTTCTGAAGGTAGGATCAGCTAAATATACAACTTTACATTTGAGAGAAAAACAGAGGCAGAAAAAAGAATAACAATCTTCCTCTTCATTTTTTTAACCGTATTTTATATTGTCCCTAAATAAGATAATTATAGGAGAATTGAAGTAAGTCATTTATAGAAATATTCATGAATTTCTTAACTGATCTTTGGACCACAAGTGTGATGTCCAATTGAATAGTCCTTTAAAAACACTTAGTAACAAGAAGTATCTCAAGGTTATGCCCTATTCCTGTTTTTCCTCTCTGTGTCATTTGTAACAACTATGGTCTCTGACATTTAGTTAATTAAATGTGCCCACAGTATCTGACTTGGTTGCACAATTCCTTTGAGAATGTAATTTTTAAAGGTGGCAAGAAGAATGGTTAACCTTGATGAGTCAGTTAGCCATTGCAGTGAGCTTTTCAAGAAGGAAAAGAATTAGAATGTATGTGCAATGTTTAAAAAGCCTCTACACACACCTTGGATATGGAATGTTTGTGATCTATATGATGCTTCAAAAACTGGATAGCAAAAAGTATCAAATGATTGCATCATTATAAAATCTGTCCCATGCCAACCAGAGATCTCTAAACATATAAATTTATTTTATATTTATGAAGAATTTTTACATGATTTTTTGTTGTTATGGCCGCTTGAGTAGTTTCCCTTAACTTCATGTCAAACTTTTCAATTTTCGATTTGCAAATTTTTCAATAAAATTATTTTCAATTGGCAGTTTTTATTATCATTTTATAGAAGTTAGTCAATGCCTACTATTTCATCATTATTTCCAACATTTGGATCGAACTAAAAAACATTTCCCAAGGATGATAAATTGAAAGGATGTCAGATGGAGGTATGGCTGGAAGTTGATAGCATCTTGTGGCACAGCAATGAGAAAATTGATTTAGTGATGTGAATCGAGAGAAAGCCCTGATACTAGAATGAGAAATGTGTCAGGGATTTCTGAGACAGAGGCTAGGTCTGGGTGAGCCAAACCCACTGTTTGTAGATTTCTCATATGCCAGCCCCGTTAATGTCTGTGATTTTGCTGATTAAGGTCTTTATGTCTGAAATCTCATTTTCTTTCTCTGGTCTCAATCTTACAAGCTCTTTATCTTGACTCACCTCTCAGAGGATGGGATACCCCATAGACTTTGTCCATAGCCTTATTGCATCATTTAATTTATTGCATTTCAGTTACACTTTCATGACTTCCACCAGCCTTGACTCTTGACTCCTGGAAGGAGGGATAACTATAGCATGTCTTCTAGCACTAGCCGAGGGGCTGGCTTAGAGTAAGTGTGGAGCAAATGAGGGAATGGCTAATAATGATTTTTTTTTAAACTGCAGGGTTAAAAAGATGGTCTGTTCATAGAAGGGAGTGGTCTAAAATAGGGTGAGATCCAGGCTGATGTATGTGTTGCAATTTGAAATATGTTCAGAAACCTAAGTCTCCCAGGAGGGGTAGTTCATAGTAGGGCCTTTAAGTAATTCTGACTTCTCTGTCCATCTGAAGTCTCCATCTGATAGAGAGTCACTGGAGAATTTTGAGCAGAGGCGGTCAGATGAATTTCTCTTCCATTTTACAGGATAGCTGGCTCCTGTGTTGAGAACAGCCCTGATGGTGCTGGAGTAGAAGGGATTCCAGAATGGGGAGAGTATGACTTAATGAATCCAGTTGGAGATTATGATGGCTTTCACCTGGGTGGCAATAGGGTTTGCGAGAACTAGACAGATCATGGGAACAATTTAAATGTAAAGAAAATAGAATCGCCTGATGGGTTGGGTATGGGTGGGAGTGAAAGAGAAAATTTGTGAATGCCACCAAATTGTTGGCTTGAAGAATTGGAAGAAGGGAGTTGCCAACAACTGAAAAGGGGAGGATATGTTCACGCTCAGACATATGAAGTTTCTCAGATATCCATCTATAGCACATAAAAATGAGGAATCACATAAGTAGTCAGATATACAAGGCTGATCTAGGGAGAATTTTACTACTGGAATTGTAGATTTGGGCACCTGGCATAGAGTTGAGGAGTGCAGCTCCTGACTATCTACAATTCTTCAGGCCTGAACATGGGCAGTTTCAAAGGCCCTACCTGGCAGGGCTCGCGGTGTAGGGAAGCTGCCTCCCCAAACAGACTGGTGCCCAGACAAGGCGCTGCATCCCATAGAGGGAGGAGAGCTATAGTCAAGGACTCAGGCCCAGCCAGCCGCGCTCTTGCATGTCTGCATTCCTGGCCCAGCTTCTCTATTTGGGGACCTCCGTATGGGGGCCTTAGAGGCCTTCCTCAGCTGCCTCTGCCAAGACCCAGGAGGAGGGGAGAGGGACCCTCGAAGACACTTTCTCCACTCTCACTCACGACTCAGTGCTGCCTCAGTGCTAGCTCTCCCCCTGCTTTCCACTCAGCTCCCAGCCCCACAGAACTGCAGGAGCCTTCTGTGCTGACGCAGCTGACCCTCACCTTGTGCCATCCTTTGGGGAAAATGGAGTGGGGTTGGGGGGAAGGAGCCTTCTCTAGTTTAACCTCTTGCTGATACTGTCCAGTGAGTGAGTGAAGGCTTCCCTCTTACTAGTTTCCTTAATCTGCTCTTCCCGGAGCACCTGGCAGCTCAGCTCTGGAGCTCAGCTCAGTTCTGGATGAGATTGTGCTACGGCCATGAGACTGGATGAGATACCAAGTAGTGAACGTCTGCAGGAGAAAGAAGGGGATGGAGGGATGAGCATGGGTGTGGCAACATTAAGAGGCGTGGGCACAAAGCAGGATACATTCTTAGAGAATGAGTGGTTGTGGCCTTATATGGTATATTGGAAGATGAGTGAAGAAATGCATTAAGGAGGTTATAATAATGATCTCTATAAAATGCTGCTAAAATGACAGATAAGATTATGGATGAACATTTACCATGGGACATTGTAGTAGGGCATCATCAGTGACCTGGAGATCTGTTTCACTGAAGTGATGCTTTTGGAAGGCAGATAGAAGTGGGCTTAAGAGAGGAGACAAATTATAAACAGCTGGTGTAGGCTGCTCTGAGCAGTTTTTGCAAGACAGAACAAAGAAATGGGGTCTTTACAGCTGGTGAATGAAGTGAGTTCAAGACTTTATTTTTTAACAGTGGAGAGATATCGTATTTTATACTGGTGAGAATGAGTAGTAGAAAGGGGAAAGCGAGGCTGTAGGAGAAAATGGAGCACTGCTGGAGCAGTGTTCTTGGGTAGGCAAGACCAGCCAAGACTCTGACATATGAAGGGGAAGTGACTTGGGTGGAAAGACAGTGTTCATCTACGGTATAGACAGGAGGAGAGAGTGTGTGGTGACTGGTAGAACAAGTGTTGGGAGTCTATGAAATTTTGTTCTGATTGACTCAATATGCTCAGTCAAGTAAGAAGCAAGGTCAACAGCTAATGGTGGTGAAGGAATAACTCAATGTTTAAGAAGATGGGCTTTTTGAGAATTTAAAATTTTCTTGCTGTAAGCACTACCCTGCTACTTTGCTAAATACCCTAATATCAACACACGTGCCTACATGTATTCCTCTGCATCAGGTAGGTGTTCCCCCTCACACATATTCTCAGTCTAGACTGAAGAGGAAGCGCTTCCCGTGAAGAGTGGGAGTTTTGCAGTAAATAAATAGCACTAGATAATCTTATGAAGATAGTATTTTGGGCCTGTTAAAGAACTGTTCCTTAGAGGGAGAAACTTCAGCCTTTCGAGTGTTGATCAGGATTTCCAGCTTTATCAAAGAGGCAGATTTGTTGTGAGTTTTGTTTGCTCCATCTTGATCTTCTACATGAACCTAGAGGCTCAGGCTGTCACTTGGTAGTGCATTTTGGTTGGTATTTAGAAGTTGTGGAATGCTTTTCGGCAGAGACTAAAGACTAATAGAAAGTTGAATTTGCATTATATATTCACTGCTAATTTGGCACCAACATCCTCAGCACTGGTGTTGCTTAACACAGAATTCTATTTACAGAAATTCTATAAAGTGGCCTCAGGTTAACGTGTTTCTTGAGCAATAGGATACAAAGAACAAAAAGAAAAAAAAATAGAAAACACATTCCTGAAGTAAAATTCTGTAAAAATATTTGAGAAAAGGAATTTTAAGAACAAGACCTGAACCCATATGTTATCTCAATCATCCCAGTGGCCATCTTTGAAAATTACAGGCTTCAAATGATTTTTATGTTCTATGGACTGAATATAAATGATGCAGTAAAATATTTCTTTAAATCTGTTATCTCTCCAAGGGCAAAACTTGACCTGAAATTATTTTCTAGCATTCAGAGCAATTAGCAGAGCATTGGCTAGCAAATAGATACTTAATACATATTTATTGAATCTTATCACTTACTATCCTGAAAGAAACATCACCTGACAATCATAATTTTGGACAATGAAGTTTGTACTCTGGTGAGCTTTTAAAAACAAATTGTAGACCAGTAATGATGACTACTGGGGGGACGGGGAGCTGAGTTGCTGGCATTTGAGAGCTGCTGAAACCCAAGAAATAATCCTTCAAGAGGTGCTGGAGTAACTTCAGCCTGAAGGAGTGAGACAAGCAATGCCAGCACTAGGTATGATGATGATGGGAGATAACCTACACTTGATAGTCCTAGCTCTAGCCACATAGATTGGAAATGTTAACCAATGGCTTTGAATTAGAATCTTACTGAAGAATAATAAGAACAGAACATTTATTGTTTGATACAGAGTGTTGAGGGGTGAAAATTAAAATGAAGGTAATAAAACTGCTATATTGGTTTTAAAACTTAATTAGAAAAGATTTCCATTTCTAGCAATAGCGTAGAGTAAGTATTCTGAAAATAATACCTGCTGCAATTACTCACTTCAGTATATATCACAACAAAATAAATGTCAGCTAAAATCAGAGAAGTAAGTAAAATCAGAAGCGGGCACTGCCTTAAGGATAAATATTCATAACAGATAAGCATTTGATGGTATCTAATATGAGGAAGTATCAAATTCAAGCCTTGGACTCAACTTAGACTGGGGGAGGAGGGGGGGATGAGTCTGAGACTGTCCCTTCATGCCGAGACACTTGAAATACTCCATGTCTTGAGTGAGAGGGTAAGCTGGAAAAATCACCCTGCCAACAAGAGGCACCTGTGAAGAAATATGTAGTCACTTTTGGATCTGGGTCAAAATTAATAATAATAATAATAAATCATGCTGTGTTCTCTCAAAGTCTGTTTCCTGTTATTTTAGAGCCTATATTTGTTTTTGAAAACCAGCCATTCTGCATGAAAATACTGAGAGCCTTTTTTCCTATTACATTAAGTGTAAAATTAAAACACATCACATGAGAACCCAAACCCCTAACCATTGTCTTAAAGTATCACTAAACTCATCATAAATTCAGTAAATACATAAACAGAAATTATGTTAGGAGGTAAAATGCCTAAAACATTTCCCCCAATCATTTAAAGAATATTTGTTAACAAACAGTTGCTTGTTGGGTAGGAACGTAACATGGTCTCAGCTTCAGAAAAGTTCAAGCAGCACATTCCTGTGTGAATATTCAGTAGCTTTTTAAAATGTCTACACGTGGTTGTGACATTCAACCAATTTTATTTTTAATATAACTCAAGATATTTCTCACATTTCATCATGTTAATAATGTACTAAGTTTAGGAAATGCAAACATATTTTTTTTTCTGTAAAATCAGCCAAAAAGATGTGTTAAGAGGAAAAATAATCTATAAAGTTTTGAAACTAACAAATAGGCTTTCTACCACGATAGCATTCACCAGGAAGACGTTCTTCAAGGGATGTCTATCACAGAATTTCATAACGTTGGGCCAACTCTGGCTTGGTGCAGGAGCTCAACTTTACACTTACCATATAGCATCAGTCAGTGATTGGTCAGTGACACAGAAACCACCACTTTAGGTATGTGGACAGAGGAAGTTTAATGCAGAGGGTGATGTGGTACTCAGAGATTAGTAACTATTGGAAGATGCCGTATTGCTAGGGCCAGGGAAGTGAAAAGATAAATGGTGCTTCCCAGAGCCCATGGTGTTGAGGGGCCACTTCTGTGCAGGAGTCAAAAGCAAAAATTCCCTCCAGCCCTGCAGGAACCAAGGGGATTGAAGTCCCCTCATAATGTTGCTGTGGCTGCCGGACCAGAGTCTAAGAGCCCAGCATGCTGCTACTTTTGGTCTACGTTTCCTGTATAGTCACTGGGAGCTGCCAGTCTATTTCCACTCTTGCTGCTACACCCTGAGCAGGGCCATAAGAAAAGGAAATGGCTTTTCTCTCCCTGCTGCAGTTGCGTCTGTCCTAGTGCCTCCTGCTGGCAGAACCTGAACAGAGGTTAAGGGGTTGTGGGAGGGCATTGTGCAAGCTCTAGCCCAAGCCATTTCTCAACAATTTATGGAGGAGAACAATGCACGTCAGGATTAGAACATGAGAATCAGTAGACAAATATATTTTACATCCTTGGTTTCTCAATATCCATTTCTCTGTATTTAATTTCTGTAAAATAATGAAAAATCTTGCTACTGCCTAACATAATGCAAGTATGTCTCATGTAAAACAAAGATCTCACTCTTTCCATAATAAAGAAAGACAGAAATATCTATCAGTAACCCTGTTCAACTCTGGGTGGTGTTAATTACTATTCTAGGTCAGTTACAATCCCATCCATATATACAGTGGGGATTAAATTACAAACATAATAGTCATCAATGATCCTTAAATAAAATAGAGTGGGGAAGGTGTGGAATAAAAGAAAGAATTATTAAATATGTAAAACAGATACATAACACACAAGGAGAAAGAATGCAAGTCTGTTACAGTCTGTGTCTGCTGAACTCGGTATTTGTTCCATGACCTTTTCTAGGTTTTCTTTGCTCTTGGCCATCACTTTGGTTAGGTAGAATTCCTTAACTAGAGTGTGTTCTAATCTTTATTTTTATTTTTTAACTTACATATGCTTTATTTAAATTACAAAAGTGTATTTGAAACAGTGATATCTGAAATAATCCTAAGATGTGCCCCCTTCCACCCCAGAAAACCTCAATAGATGGTTTGGTTTGATTGATGGTAGCATCAACCGAGTACATATTATATGTTATGTACATACATACACATGCATAGCCTCGTTTACTATCAACATCCCTTACCTGATGGTACATTTGTTACAATTGGACCTACATTGACACACCATTATCACTCAAAGTCCATAGTTTACATTAGGGTTTACTGTTGGTGTTGTACCTTCTAAAGATTGGACAAATGTATAATAAGTATTCTCTATAAATACTGCTTCACCTCATCACACAGATTTTGATAGAAAAGTTATGTTTTTCTTTTCATTTAGTTCAAAATAATTTTTAAAAGTTCTCTTGGGACTTCTGTGACTCATCTGTTGTTGAGAAGCGTGAGTTTAATTTTCAAATATACAGAGATTTTCCAACTATCTTTTCGTTATTGATTTCCAGTTTACTTCCATTGTGGTTTGAGAACACATTTTATATTTTCTTTTACTTTGAATTTGTTGAGGTGTATTTCATGACCCAGAATGTGGTCAGTCTTGGCAAATGTTCCATGTGACCTTAAGAAAAATGTATTTTCTTGTGCTTCTAAATGGAGTATTCTTTAACTATCTGTTATATCAAGTTGATTGACAGTGCTGTTCAGGTCACTGCATTATTATTGATTCTCTGCTTGCTTGATGTTTTAACTTCTGAAAGAGGAATGTTGAAGTCTCTAGCTCTAATAGTGGAGCCTCCTCTTTCTCCTTACACTTCTGTCAGTTTTTACCTCGTGTACATTGATGCTTTGTTGTTAGAGGCATACATGTTAAAGATTGTTATATCTTCTTGGAGAATTGACTCCTTTATTTTCATGTAACTCCCATCTTTATCTCTGATAATTTCCCTTACTCTGAAGTCTGCTTTGTCTGAAATTAGTGAAGCTCTTCCAGCTTTCTTTTGATTGGTGTTAGCGTTGTATAGCTTTCTCCATCCCTTTAGTATTAATGTTTGTGTCTTTATATGTTAAGTAGGTTTCTTGTAGACAATCATCTGTTCTTGTTTTTTAAATCCACTTTGATAATCTCTATCTTTTGATTGGTGTATTTAGACCATTCACATTTAAAGTGATTATTTATATAGTTGGATTAATATGTTCCATGTTTTTAACTGTATTCTGTTTATTGCACTTGTTCTTTTTTATTTCTTGTTCTTCTTTTCTACACTCTGTGGTTTAAGTTTAGCATGTGATTCAATATTATTTCCCCTTTAACACATAAATTGTTCTTAAAAAGATATTGGGTGCCCTAGAATTTGCAAAATAAATTTACAACTTAAATTTTATTTTCTCTACTCCATCCCTGGAATCACCACTTCTCTAAGGATTCTGGCTTTTATTGAGGAAACCAGCAAATACAAAAACCAAGGTCTCGGAGAAAGGTTTGCTCATTGCTGCTGGCTTCTCATTGATTCTAGGCCATCCCATTCAACAGAGCTAGGAAGCACAAGTAAATATGTATACTAACTCATATATACACACATATGTATAATTATTTATGTATCTAAATAACTATAAATATGTACATGTATAAATAAAGACATGTATATGGATATATAAATTTTGCCATATATATAGATATACACTGAGGTTTAAATTTTAAAATTTGTATATGATTTCTGTATACATAAATTTTGTATATATTATATATGCACATAAATATACACACATTATGATATTTATATACAAACATCTACCTTCTGGCTTTGAATAGTACCTGGCATATAAATACTTGCTGAAAAAATGAACAAATCAATAATTGACTCTCTCAGACTTCCAAGACTCAGTCACATATGTGGAATGATTCTTGCAAAATAACCAGAGACAGGTAATTTTCTGACAATTATAAGTTATTTAGGAGCATATAAAATTACATAAAAGCTTCTAATTTATTTCATGGAAATAGGAATAACACATAAAACAATAATTCACGTAGAATTAAAGAAGTTTAAAGAAATGATCTTTAAACTTGTGAAAATATATACAACCTCACTAAGAATCAAAAATGGTAAATTGCAGCTCAGTGCTTTGTGACTAGCTAGAAGGGTGGGATAGTGAGGGTGGAAGGGAGGGAGACTTAAGAGGGAAGAGATACGAGGATATATGTATATGTATAACTGATTCACTTTGTTATAAAGCAGAAACTAACACACCATTGTAAAGCAATTATACTCCAATAAAAATGTTAAAAAAATGGTAAATTGAAATACAATATGATTACATTTTTATGTAACAAATATTGGCAGATATTTGAAAATAATTATGTTTTCTCTTAAAAATCTTTATGTGAAATCAGTTTTATTGAACTCTTTTCATAGTAATGTAAGTAAAACTCCAGGTGAGTAGTCTCCTTATTTTTTTTTCAACTTTTTGTATTCTTCAATGGTTTTTGGAATGTGTGCGAATACCTCCTTTCTCTTTATTTATTTATTTATTTAGCAGATGCAGCTCAAAGATAGGGATTGGCACAGGGAAAAGTTGGGTGAGTTTTGAAAATGCAAATTAATTTGGTATCAATATGGTGAGAACTGGAGACATAGGAAGTGTCAGAAAAAGAGGAGTGGAGGGAAAAGGACTCATGACATCATAAGGAGATTAGGCTTCACTCTGCATGGGATTCATGCGAATCATGGGAATAGCATTGCCAGTGGGTATTCTAAGTAAATAACTATGGAAACAATGTATTAATGGTTGAAATGGAATAATATTAGAGACATATCCAACCACTTGGGAGGTTGCTGTCAGAACTGGGCTACTGGAAGATGATATTTCTGCAGAAAAGTGTAGGTGTTGGCAGAACCACAGTTGGCCATAGGTCTGGATGTCTGAAATGTAGCAAAATCCAAGATCCTTGAAGGATGAGCAGAGTACCCATTGAAGGGAAAATGTATGTCAGGGACCAGATTTTCAGTGAGCTTTCTTAGATGCACAATGAGGAGCAATGGGGTTATTTAAGCTAGAAGGAGAATATCTCAGTGGAGGATTTGTGAAGGGGTTTGGAGGTCAAATGGGGAGCTAAGAGAATGTCCTTCTTTCCTAAGGTCTGGGGTTTATGTAGGCTTGAGAGAGTAAGCGTTCACCCCATATGTGGACTTTGGGGGAAGAAGTATTCTGGGGGAAAATTTTTTGTTAAAAATTAAAGTTGCAGGGATATTTAGGATCTCCAAAGCTAGTATAATAGAGGAAGGAAGACTCCAGGAAGAAGAAACCCAAAGCAAGAGATTCCAGGGGTCAGTGAAGGTTAACTTTTAAGTTAACCTTTGTGAGTGTGTGTGCCGGCATATCTGTGTGCACGTGTGTGTACATATGGGGGGGGGGGTGTAGTGAACATGGCTTGGAATAATTCTGTGATCCCAAGTTTCAAGAAAGACCTTAGATTTGCTAAATTTGGGCACTGTCAAAGAGACAGGGCTCAGTTTGAATGCTTCTTGGCAGAATCTCAATAAGTTTTGGTGATAATTCTCCAGAGATAAGCCTAGGATGTTGGTGTGTGGGAAGAAATTCAACTCTTAGTATCTGAGGGTTTGTGATGTCTGAGTTGTATCAGGTCCTCAGCAAAACAGGTCAGAGGTGCCTGGATGGTGGGTGTAGACTCTCCCCCTGCTGGGAGTCAGGGCTCCTGGTTCTGGTGGTGCTCTGGGGGGTGGATGAGATGCTGTGAGAGCATAAAGAAGTCACTTCCAAGTCAACACAGGAGGTGATGCAGCTTACTTAGAGAATGGACAAGGGCTTGAAGTGAAATGAGTTAAAGCTCAGTTGTTTTTCTTTGCATTTTATTGAGAAAAATTTTCAAAGTTTATTCTACTTTGTTGTCATATTGTGAGAATCAAATGCCTAAGAGATTGAAATGCAAAGTAACTAGCTTTGATAGAGAAAAAGAATTTAAGAGATTTTTTTGATTCTTCTAGCCTCAGGTATAATAATGAGAAGAACTGTCAGTTCATTATCATAACTTAATGAATGGAACAGAAAAGAACAGTAAGAACTGTTGAAAGCAGGTTAGAAGAACCACGGAAGTTAAGCTTTACCTCCGCATCTCCACTGTGCCATCTAACTGCTCAGGAATGAAGGTGTAAGGAAACACCTGTGTCAATGAGACACAATATGTGCACATCAGAGAGCAGAGTCTCTATGAAAGCACAGGAGCTGTGAACTTCGGACAATCTGCAAATAATTTGACAAAATGGAAAAATATTCAAAGACATGAGTAGGAAAACAAGGAAGGATAGAAACAGTGAAATTATCTGTTAAGGAAAGCTTGTTTTGAAAAAAAAAAAGCTCAGAGAGCTTTCCCCATGATGGTATAAAAACATGGTGGCCTCATTGGTCTATTAGTTTTGGACAAACGCACTGTCATTATGCAAGATGTTCATATTAGGGTAAGCTGTGTGGAGGGTACATGGTACTGTCTGTTCTGTCTTTACAACTCTTCCATAAATCTTAACGTTTATTTATTTCCTTAAATGTGGTAGAGAAAAGGAGAAAGTATTATTTAAAAAATTGCTACCTAAATGCAATGGGGTAGTCTGGATTGGATCCTGGGATAGCAAAAGGACACTCATGGGAAAACTGGAATAAAGTTTAGAGTTTGGTAAGAGTTTTGTCCCACTGTTGATATCTTAATTTTGACAAATGTTCCATGGTCATGTAAGATGTTAAAATTAGGGGAAGCTGGATGAAAAATACATGGGAACTCTATGTATCATTTTAGCAACTTGTCTGAAATAAACTATTCAGGTTATTCACTATAAAATTATTCTAAAATAATAACTTTATTTTTATTAAAAAACCCAAAGCAGTAAAAATTAAGTGGGGACTTCCCTAGGGGTGCAGTGGTTAATAATCCGCCTGCCGATGCAGGGGACATGATCCCTGGTCCAGGAAAGTCCCATATCTATGGAGCAACTAAAGCCTGTGTACCACAACTACTGAGCCTGAACTCTAGAGCCTGTGAGCCACAGCTACTGAAGCCCGCGTGCCCTAGAGCCCTTGTGCCACAACTACTGAAGCCCACATGCTCTAGGGCCCACGTGCCACAACTGCTGAGCCCGTGTGCTGAAACTACTGAAGCCCACGTGTCTAGAACCTGTGCTCCGCAACAAGAGAAGCCAGCGCAATGAGAAGCCCACGCACCGCAATGAAGAGTAGCCCCTGCTTGCTGCAACTAGAGAAAGCCCACATGCAGGAACAAAGACCCAATGCAGCCAAAAATAAATAAATAAATAAAAATTAAGTGAAATAAATATTCTATATACCATATTTATAATTGTATTTGTAATGAAATAAATACAATTTTATTAAAAAAAAGTTCATACAGGAAAGGTATATTTGAAAGTAAAGTTACAAAAACTCTTCTGCTACAGAGAGAACTGAGGGAAAATACACATATTATAACTTGCCTGAACAAGTTTTAGTTTTAAAGCATTTGTTTCATTTTTAGATAAAGATGTGTTTTTATTACTTCAATCTGAGAGTGACCAGAGATTCTGCTAAGTTAAGAGAGAGGGACTGAGTGCATGGTAAATCAATGTTACCTCTCGCTGCACTAGCATAAGAATATACAGTACTTATAAACTAGACTATCTTTAATTCTGATTGTTACCCTACATGACCTCATGTTTTTATTTTTAAAACTTTCCTATTATCCCAAGTAGTTTTCTGGCACTAGCCTGTTACTTCTACTTTGGGATTAAACATATCCTAAGGAGATCTGTCAGAACCCAGTGTTTTAACTCTATAAGCTTATTTTATCTAAAAGCTCATTGTGCCCTGATCTCTAAATGATTGTTCTCAACTTCATCTTTGGGGCATGTAGAATGTGCTTTTTACGTGACTAATGCACACAATCCTCCTGAAATGGAATGGCGGTGGGAATCCATTAAAATACGCTCCTCTCTTAATACTGTACATGAACTCCACCTGCTTTAAATATTTAGTCAGTCATATAGCTATATTTTGCAATATTAATTTTTATGAGTTCATAATTAAATATTAACGGCAACAGCATGAGAGAAGAAGCCCATGTCCACAATTTCAGAAGAGATGGGTATTCTTGGAGGAGATGAAAAGGTACAATTCTGAGCATGTGCAGCTACATTGAGCGTAGGATTTCAAAGAGTGATTCTATGTGGAATTAATTTTATCAATGCTGTAGTTACGGGAAACATCATATTTTACTTCTGTACTATTGACTATGAGAACTGGGTACCCCAAAAGTCCTTCAAATTTTTTACTAAAGATTAGAAGCATATACGAGAATAGTATCAGATTTATTGGGCAACAAAATACAAAAAGTTGTGTACTCTAAACAATTCAAAATTTATTTCATCCATGGGAATATTTAGTTTATTGCGAATTTTCCATTAAGCTAGTTTAGACTGAACTTTGTGTTATGGCCTAGTCAAAATTTAGGCAAGGCACAGATGAACTAGTAAGACTATATAAGCATGTTGTTGAAAGTCAAATAATGTGTTGCAGTTTTCAGTGATGTTCTGAAGAAGGAAATAACTTCTTATTGTACACCAAAGAATGTACAAAGTTCAGAATCAGTCTTGAGGTTCCATGTTGAAACAGAATAACAGTTTATCTCAAAGAGAGTGAAGCTGTTGTTTAGTGAATAGTTACTCTACCATGAGGAACAGTGTACACCATTTCTCTCATAACTTGACATTTCCAGAAAATTCGCTATGTAACATCTATGGATGGCTCAGTATTGTGTCAGAGACCACTTAGCCTCTCTCCCCTTTTATAGACAAATAATTGTGTCTATAACAATTAATATCAATACAAAGGGGGCACTTTTATAGAGCATTTACTATTTTACAGTAAATTTTCTGATACTAAATATTTTAATTCATTCAGTCCTTAAAATGACCCTATGAAGCAGGTATTGTTATTTCTTTCTTTTTGTAAATGAGGAAAAGAAAACACCAAGAGGTTAGTCATTTTCCAAGTTTGCAAGCTTGGAGAGGCCCTGGGCCAGGATACAAACACAGACAGGTGGGGTCCTAGGCTGGAGCTCATACCCCTGCAGTATGCTGCCTCTCTGCACATCACTGCCTGCGCCCAGAAATGTAGAATGACTTGCCCAAGGTCAAATAGCTGTTTTAAAGTTAAGCGAAGACAGGCAAAGTTACTCTCTATGCCCCACACCTGTTTGTATTGTGTCTAAGCTCAGCTAAATAATTCCCACCCCGAATTCTGAAAGCCCTACAAGTAATAAATAATTGAACATTTCTCAACCCAATCTCCAGTGTTTACTTGCATACTCATTGGACTTGTTGTCCATAATTTTCTGCTTATATTATTTCTTTTGAAAGTTCTGTTTCCTCACGTGACATTGGCTTATCCCCAAGGATGTTGGAGCCATACAGAAAGGAATTTGTCTTAACTTCTCCCATGAATCCCCTGTACCTGCTCCTTCTCACTTTATCATCCCTTTTTGTGGCTTTATAGATGGAGCTTTGGCAGTTTTTCTGTGTCCTGTGGATCAAATTATTATTTTGAAAAGATTTCCAAAGTATCTTTTAAGAAAAGACAACATTTTATAAGTCTCATATCTATTCAAAAAATCCACTTCCACTTTAATCACTCCCTATAATAATTTTAATGACCATACATCAGCCAAGCTACAGGAGAGTTATTAAAACAGTGCCATGAATAATCCCCAAAGTCCTTTTTACTTCCTGAGAGCTAGTGATGGCAGCAGATAATAATAATTGAACACATCTCCCAGTATTAGCTGGCTCACTAAGAAGCCTTCCCGTTTGGCATGTAATCACTTCTTCAATCACACTTGGGAGAAAACCACACAGAGCTGGCTCAGTATCACCCCATCTCATTATACTTCGAAAATGGCAGTAGGTCAAATTTGTAAGGAAGATAACAGGTGAGTAATTCTCCCTGTGTTGTCAATCCTACTGAATAAATACCCGTTCGAGTTTGAAGTCATGATTAGGTGAAATCAAACCTAATAGATGCCATCCTACTTCCACTGGGGTGTTTTAATTTCTGCATCTAAAAATAGTAGATTTATCAGTGACATGATTGTTCTTCGGGTTTTTACATGAAAATCTAAGCAATGCAAGCTGTAGATTTTCTTCAGATTAATTTCTGTTCCACAACACCTTCTGTAATGTAAAAGGATTATATAACTCATACAACCTTGGTTAAGATTTCTGCCTTTTGTTTGAAAACTAACTTTTATCTCTTGAGAATTCAGATTATTTTCAAGCAATGATGTAAAATGGGATAGTGGATTAATGTTATTACAATGGAAAAAAAGGGAAAATGGAAAGACAGTAACACACGGAGAATGCAGCATCAATGAAGCCCCCGGATTTGTGCATCACTTTGGCTGGGATGCTCAAATGATGTATCCTATTAAAAAGTTTGGACGCAACATTCTTAATTTTTTTCTTAGTAGAGACTTTTGCTACCCAAGTCCCATGAAAAAGATGTGCTGAGTGAACCCTGGGCTGAGAAAGTCCTGGAGCTGACTCTTCTCTCCTGCTCCACTTCTAGTGTCGAATTACTTTGAGCAAATTACTTTGGGCAAAGAGCATGCAGCAGTTACTGTGGGAGGTCAGCTCAGATCCTCCAGGCCCTGCTTTGCTATTTGCGGACACCATCCATCCTCTGTGTGCTGCAGCTTCTGGTAGAACATCACCTGCTCCCCTGGAGCTGCTTTGTCTGCAGAGCACAGGGAGTGTCTGCAAGCTCATCTCCCTGGGACAGCCTGCAGCCAGTGGCTGGTTAGAACCATGAAAGCCCAGATCTTTTGCCTTCGTTGAGATACCTTCTGAGACATAGTTTATATCTAGAGTATCCTGCAAGGTCAGACAAAAGCCATTCTCTCTGGGGACTTTGTCTCAGATTGCACGTGAGCCTGGATTCCTTCCCTCTTCTGCCCTTCTTCTCTACTCTCTTCCTGGTTTCTCCTGGATCTCTGCTCCGGAGAACCTGGCCCACAACACAGATTAATTCCTTAGTATTGCAGTTCCCTCTGTCAGGACCATGACTAGAGCAATGCTTCCTTTAGGATTCCGTCACCCCTGAATGTAATGATTGCTGTTTAAAATATGGTCCTCTGGAAAAATCAGACACACAAAGGCTAGTATCAAAATTGGGGAAGGATTCCCAGGGACTCACATTGTTGAGCTACAAACGAACCTAGGAATCATCTGTCACAACTCGCTCAACTTGGGAGCAAGGCTGCTGACGTCCAAACAGTGACTTGGTCAAGACATGGCACAATCTTGAGGCTCGGACCTCAATCTTCTGAATCTACTTTTTCTCTCTATAGTCCACATTGCTCCCTGAACAAGCAGTATATCACGTTCTCATAGCCCAAAACTCACAGTCACAAGGGTAGTTTCAGATGAGAATCTTCTGTGCTGAAATTTGTATTTCATTACAGGGCTGAGTGGAGAAATGCAGAGTGTTTCAGCTTTGCTGGACAAACTCAGGCACTAGGGGAGCCTGGAAGCCATAAGGTGGAGACGAAAAGTAACTTCGATCTCTATTACAACTGAGTTGGATGCTCCGTTTTATTAGGGTCACTAGCATTTTTCACTAGCTGTGTGGTTTACTCTTAATACAAAGGATAGGACTTCCCTGGTGGTGCAGTGGTTAAGAATCCGCCTGCCAATGCAGGAGACATGGATTCGATCCCTGGTCTGGGAAGATCACACATGCCGTGGAGCAACTAAGCCCATGCACTACAACTACTGAGCCTGTGCTCTAGAGCCCACGAGCCACAACTACTGAGCCTATGAGCCACAACTACTGAAGCCCATGCACCTAGAGCCCATGCTCCGCAACAAGAGAAGCCACTGCAGTGAGAAGCCTGTGCACCACAATGAATAGTAGCCCCTGTCGCCACAACTAGAGAAAGCCTGTGCACAGCAACGAAGACCCAAGGCAGCCAGAAATAATAAATAAATAAATAAATTTTTAAAAAGTGTATATGTGTACATACACAAATATATTATGTATTATAAATTTATATATATTTATTAAATTCTGAAAACCATAAGTTATTTATTAACATCAAAATATGTATGTATAAATATACATAAAATATATAAATATATATAATTGATTTTATTTTAGTGCTGAGAAGTAACCTCTGATTTTCAGAATTTAGTAAATTTCTTATATTGTAGCAAATTATTTAAATGTCTACTTTAGACAAGGGAACATCCCAGTTTTCATTTTTTGTGTTCATTCATGCGGCAGTGATTCAGGGCAGGGTTGGCACATTAGTTTTCTTCCACGAGACAAGTTTTGAAGACTTGCTCATTCCTACTTGCCCCTTGCTCCCCATACATTAACCTCTGTAGGTAAGCCTCATTTTAGAAAGACTTGTGATTATAAAACCATGATTCAATAGCTAAGTGGTAATTTCTTTCAATGCAATTGGTAGACTAAAATCTTGACCCAGAATGATTTTCCCAGTTGGCATTCACTCTGCACATGGTCCCCAGGACAGCACAGATTCAGCTATTGCAGAAACAATATACTTTCCTCATCACATTTAAACCATGTCTCATTTATTGCCAGCTGATTGATGAAATAACCCTAATGATGCTCCATCACTTTTATATTTCTGCCAATTTCCTGAAATTCAGTTGAAATTGGTGTGAGCCTTTCTACTGGAAGTGGTAGCTGTTTATAAGATATAGACAATGCCTATGGAAAGTCACATAAATCAGTCTTTTGATGCACATTTTTTATTCTTACTGTTAAAGGCATCTTGATGATATAAGGGCATAAAGGTTGAAAGAGAATAGTGGAATCAGATTTCTAACTCTCACAGGGACATTTGGCTCTGTATAATCTACATATGATCAAGGTTACCTAATTGTTTAGAGGCAGATTAAGGATATGACTCACAGAAGCGATCTTATAAGCATCATATTTTTTCTCAAGCAGTTTACAGTCCTCTGTGGAAGATTTCAAGAATGCTATCTGGTGGTAGTCTGAGCTCAGTTTATATATACTTTTTCCAGTGTGTCGTAGATAATATGTACTACAAAAGGTTACTTAAAACAAGAATTCTTGCATTCTTCATTTGTACAAGTTATACTCGTGAATTTTGCTTCCCTATATAAAAGCAAAGATTGAAAAAAGATATAGCCAGACAATGGAATATTATTCAGCACTAAAAAGAAATGAGCCATCAAGCCATGAAAAGACATAAAGGAAGCTTAAATGCATATTACTAAGTAAAAGAAGCCAATCTGAAAAGGCTATGTCGTGTAAGAGTCCAACTTTATGACACTCTGGAAAAGGCAAAATTATGGCAACAGTAAAAAGATCAGTGGTTGCCAGGGGCTAGGAGTAGGGAGGGATGAATAGGTACAACATAGGGGATTTTTAGGGCAGTGAAACTACTCTGTATGATAATATAATGGTGGATACATGTCATTATACATTTGTGCAAACCCATAGAATGTACAACACCAAGAGTGAACCCTGATGTAAACCGTAGACTCCAGTGATAATGATGAGTCAATGTAGGTTCATCAGTTGTAACAAATGTAACTTAGAAAAAATCATGGCACATAGCATACACTCCATAAATATCTTTTGAATAGATGAATGCTCAAGACATGTTTGCTGAATGAATGAGTGAGCATAACGAAGGAACGAAGTGCTTACTTCAGTTTTCTCCAGTGACTCTGTTCTTTAAGGACTGTGGTTTCTCATTCTGCACATCTCACATCTCAACTACACATTGACCTCATTGACTGAGCTAGTCATGTGGATCTGCTGTGATCTGTTATTACCTCCAGTTACCTTTCCCCCTCTGACATGGATAGTAATACCTCCCAGATCACCATATTGTTCACCTTAGCCAGGAAGCACCCCCATCTAATGAAACAGGTAGTCAAGTTGCTTCTTTGGTAGAATAAGAGGTTCAAGGGTATTCACAAGCGCAATATACTCTTCTTTTCTATAAAAAGAAACAGAAAAATTAAAGTTCCTCCCCCTCTCCAAGGGTCTTAGCTCCATGGGTGAAACACACTGCGTGTGTAGAAAGCCTTGCAAACATTTTGCCCGTGATCACGGAGTGCATGGCTGTGATGGTTTTTGTTGGCATTTCTGAACTGAGATGCAGTTTGACATTTGTGGCCAAGGAACTACATTGTCCATCATAGTGTATGTGCTCGTCCACCAAAATGAAGAGGTACATAAAGCCTTCTAGTTGGCATTTGAAGGAAAAGTAGTCCAATGGCTAGAGAAAAATCCAGAAATAAGAGGTTCTGGCTTTAGTTCCTGATTCCCCAGCAGTTCATCCCAATATCAGTTTTGGATTCAATGAGACCAGGTTGACTCCATGGACTTGGGTGCATGAATCCTAGTTGTTCTACTTTCTTCTTGCATGCATGGTCACAGACACATTTCTTAATGCCCCCAAGCCTCAGTTTCTTCATCTGTTAAATAGGGACATATTGTTCATAGTACCCCATTTCAAAGTACCAAATTATTTTTCAGTTATCTATTGCAACACACAGGCCTTCTCACATCTTGATGGCTTAAAATGGGCATTTACTGTTACCACACATGGTTCCTTGGGTTGACTGGGATTAGCTGGGTGGCTTTTATCTGGGCCTCTCATGGTTGCAGTCAGACAGTTGCTGGGGCAAGAGGACTCTGAAGGCTTAACTGGTCATACATCCAAGACAGTTGCATGTACTCCTCTCTGGCAAGTGATCTGACTTGTCAGCCAAAGGTCAGCTTCTCAGGATGGCCTGGCCTTCTCACTTGGTGACCCCTGGCTTCCAGGGTGATCCTAAGACCAAGCTTTCTAGGAGGCAGAAGGCAGAAGATTCCAGGCAAGTTAAGTGTGGAGTTGCTTCTACTGTGTTCTCACCATCAGACCAGGTTAGGACTCACCCAGATGAAAGGAGATAAAGAAATGAACTCCTCCTCTTGATGGGGTGTGGAAAGAGCGTTTCGACAGGGAAAATCATTTCTTTGTTTTTGGAAAATATAGTCTGTCATGGGGGGAAATGCCAAAGGGTTGTTGGGAGGGTTTTGTAGCCAGCACCGGAGCTTAGTGAGTACTCAGTAGTTATTGGCTGTGACTATTGTTACTGCCTGTTTTTGCCCCTTCTTGGAACTGAGAATAAATGCATACGATGTTGTAATGTATAGTGTTTGCATTGCTCTGGGAGCCTAGAAGAAAGGCAGCAACTGGCTGTGCTAGATGCCTTCACCCACCCCCTGGACATTTCCAGAACAGAGCCCTTTGCCTCTAAACCCAACTCACATAGGCTATTTGTAAATTCAGATAATATTTGTTGAGCAATGAATAAAGGAATCATAAAGCTGACATTCTAGTTGCAGAAACAGATTGTACATACATAAACACAGATAATCTCTGATAATGAAAATTGCTATAAAAAAATACAAAAAAGAATTGGAAATTGAGCCACTTGGTGTTCAATACAGACCTATCTGAGAATGCAGCCTTTGAGATCAGATCAAGGTGACCTGATGCCAAGAAAAAGAAGCCAAGTGTGAGAGCTGAGGAAAAATTCCAGGTGTGAGATCTCGGAAGAGACTCCAGAAGGGGAAACAATAGCCAGTTAAAAAGGATCTAAGACAGAATGGCCTCAGAAACAAAGATGTTCACTGTGGTGTGGAAACCACAGAATATCCTCCAATAGGGGACAAAAATAAATGTCCATTCATTGCAATGGAATGCTCTGCAGTTACCAAAAAAGAACAAGGAAGATGTGCCTACATAGAAAAACTCAAAAAGTCATAGTAGTGTATCTGGGATGAAGGAATCAAGTAAAAAGAAAATCACAAAGGATTAATCTCCAAAATATACAGAGAGCTCATGCAGCTCAATATCAAAAACACAAACAACCCAATCAGAAAAATGGGCGGAAGACCTAAATAGACATTTCTCCAAAGAAGACATACAGATGGCCAAAAAACATATGAAAAGATGCTCAACATCACTAATTATTAGAGAAATGCAAATCAAAACTACAATGAGGTATCACCTCACACCGGTCAGAATGGCCATCATCAAAAAATGTACAAACAATAAATGCTGGAGAGGGTGTGGAGAAAAGGGAACCCTCTTGCACTGTTGGTGGGAATGTAAACTGATACAGCCACTACAGAGAACAGTATGGAGGTTCCTTAAAAAACTAAAAATAGAACTACCATGTGACCCAGCAATCCCACTACTGGTCATATCCCCAGAGAAAACCATAATTCAAAAAGACACATGCACCCCCAGTGTTCATTGCAGCACTATTTACAATAGCCAGGACATGGAAACAAATGTCCATCAACAGAGGAATAGATAAAGAAGATTTGGTACATATATATATACAACGGAATATTACTCAGCCATAAAAATGAACATAATTGGGTCATTTGTAGAGACGTGGATGGACCTAGAGACTCTCATACAGAGTGAAGTAAGTCAGAAAGAGAAAAACAAATATTGTATGTTAATGCATATATGTGGAATCTGAAATAATTGGTATGGACGACCTTATTTACAAAGCAGAAATAGAGACGCAGACGTAAAGAACAAACATGGATACCAAGGGGAAAGGGGGTTGGGATGAATTGGGAGATTGGGATTGACATATATACACTATTAATATTATGTATAAAATAGATAACTAATGAGAACCTACTAGCACAGGGAACTCTACTCAATGCTCTGTGGTGACCTAAATGGGAAGGAAATCCAAAAAAAGAGAGTATATATGTATATGGATAGCTGATTCACTTTGCTGTACAGTAGAAACTAACACAACATTGTAAAGCAACTATACTCCAATAAAAAGTTTAAAAAAATCACACACATACAATCTGTACTCAAGAATATGCTTTTTATTTCCTGTATTTATTATTAAAATAAAATTGACCTCAGATTATCAGGTAAAATTGGTGATTCAGTGAGTTGCCCCCCTGTTTTTTTCTAAATTTGTTTTCTCATACTTCTGACCCTCTGCTGAGTGAGAAAGTAACTGCCGTCTCGTGTGAGAAGGCAAGTGTACTAAGACACGGAGTGTTCGGCAGGCTGGTCATTGGCCTAGTCAGATCTTCCATATTAGCTATGCTTTCATTTACCTTGGGAATTAATTTAAATCAAATATGCAATCATTGGTGAGATTATTTTCAGCAAGGTATGCAACTGAGTAGTATGCTACTCTGTTTTAGCTAATCATAAGCCTAGCTCCAGATAAAGAAGAAAAAAAAAAAAAACCCTAACATTGGAGAGATGCGATTTAAAGTGTACCATATTACAAAGCATGGCAAATCAGAGTGAATGCTTTCTGTACCAAAATATATTATATAATTACATGGTTAGCTAAATGTGGAAGCGATGGTGTACAGAAATGTTTAGCTGAAAAACATAAAGGTGGATCCAAAATACATAAGATAGAAGGTAAACTCACGTTTATATAATTATGAAACCTTTATCATTATGCTTTTCTCTTAGATTATCCATGAACAGTGCTAATTTTATTTTTTTAATGGAAAAGGGTCATGGTGAAGAATGTAATTGTTTTCCACCCTGTCTCTTTTGTTGCAAATTCTACGTATCAGCTAAGAATTCTTCCCAGCTTCCTGGAAAAGTAATCCAGCCATTGCAATAGAACACTAGATCATATTATGTTCTGTAGGATAAGATGACAAGGCAGAAATGATGTTTGGTGTATTTAATGACTAAGTATTATAAAATGACTACAATAACTTGGAAAAAATGAAAATGTTCAAAGAGGAAATTCCAAATAATCAGTATAGCAAAACCCAGATATAAATGCTATCAGAGTTAGTGTACTTCAATGGTTATAAGACATCGGATCATTCCGTTTTACAAATACTTTTTAATTAGTGGATTGGAATGAGTTTTTCTGAGCTCACAAAATTGGCTTCCACAGCTTTTTTTTTACACAAACTAAAATGTTTTCCCTTTTTAGTTTGTGCCATAATTCACTCAGCTTTTCCCCTTCTTTGGGATTTATAGGCGACTGTTTTAAATAAAATTGGTGAGAGGGCAATATTTGGATAGTAACCAGTGCATTTATGTTAATCATTGTAGTTTTGTTGGTTCTGTTGCCTCGACCCTACTTAAGTCTATGGATGTAGGAAGGGAAGACAGAGCAGAACAAACAAAGCAAGAAGGATCATGTTAATCTTTTGAGTTTCAGAGTTGAATTTGAAATTCCCAGGAGAGATAATAGATGGGAAAGAAAAGGACTTGATTCTTAAATTTTCAGAATCCTGAGTT
The DNA here is from genome assembly GCF_937001465.1 of Orcinus orca. NCBI lineage: Eukaryota > Metazoa > Chordata > Mammalia > Artiodactyla > Delphinidae > Orcinus > Orcinus orca. The sequence continues at coordinate 53,004,548 of NC_064560.1, read as the reverse complement.
TTAATTCTCAATGTCAAAGCTTTGTCATAAACAAATAAAAGTGGGTCAGGCTGGGCTTCCCTGGTGGCACAGTGGTTGAGAGTCTGCCTGCCGATGCAGGGGACACGGGTTCGTGCCCTGGTCCGAGAAGATCCCACATGCCGCGGATTGGCTGGGCCCGTGAGCCATGGCCGCTGGGCCTGCGCGTCCGGAGCCTGTGCTCCGCAACGGGAGAGGCCATAACAGTGAGAGGCCCGCGTACCGCAAAAAAAAAAAGGGTCAGGCTTCCCTGGTACCACAGTAGAAGAATCCAGCTGCCAATGCAGGGGACACGGGTCCGGAAAGATCCCACATGCTGTGGAGCAACTAAGCCTGTGCTCCATGACTACTGAGCCTGCACTCTGGAGCCCACAAACCACAACTACCGAGCCTGCATGCCACAACTCCTGAAGCCCGAGCACCTAGAGCCCGTGCTCTGCAACAAGAGAAGCCACCGCAATGAGAAGCCTGTGCACCGCCACGAAGAGTAACCCCTGCTCGCCGCAACTAGAGAAAGCCCAAGTGCAGCAACGAAGACCCAAAGCAGCCAAAAATAAATAAATAAAATTATTTTAAAAATGGGCCAAATGTGTAATAATGCTAACCATCAAATTTTCCACCCAGGGATTGAATAAAGTAATTAGGAGCTGGTTAGAGACATTTCAGAGGGAAAAGTAGTACAGCTGAGAAAAAGTGAAGTGGGGTGGTAATTCCAAACTATTTTAACCACAAATTGATTTTGGCATTTCTGAATTAATTAAGATTAAAATACACAAGAATAGGATAAATGGAAGTTAAGATGCCTGTTTCATTCATGATAAAATATCATGCTTTGCCCCCTTGAGATTGTAGCTTGTAAGATTCATACACATTTAAAAATCATTGCACATATCTATAATTATTGTATTATAACACATTCTTAGAAGAACTTAAGGTTCAAATGTCAGATGGAGAAGATTGATATTTAAACATGAACCAGTGTCTTGGCAACAACACAATTAAGATGCTTTGGGAGTAAGATGTGTGGTGTGTTTAAAACATGTAAAACTGCTTTAAACGGTCACCAAATTATTTGTTTTTGTGGTTGTTTGTTGTTGTAATTGTTGTGTCATCCCATTTGAGTGCTTGTCTTTATGGAGAGAAAAGAAGTAGAAGCACAGTGGTTCTTTAGGAGATGGACACCTAAGATTGAGTAGGTGGTGACAGCCTGGAAGAGGGTGGGCGTGGGGACCAAGAAAAGATCTCTGTGGACTCCAGGAAGTAAGAAAGATGCATGGGGGAGATAGGCAGGGTCTGAGAGGGGATGCTTTTTCTAAGACACTGAGTGAAATACACTCAGATACAGAAGTGTTTTCATGTTTTTAAGCTTGTTTTTGTACGCATGGAAGAGCCTGTTTCTCCCTGTCTCTGTGACTATGTGTGTGCACACATGTATGCATATTAATGTGTGTGTGCACACATGTATGCATCATATTAATTCCACTTTACACACACGGAGAGTCCTTGGTATAGAGTTTATATTCTTACTGCTTATTTTTTTTATTGTCCATCAGAGACTAGATTTCTCTTGTTGATTTTTAAGCCTGTCCTCAAACCAGTGATTTGGCAAATAATAGGCAGCCATTAAATATTATAAATAGATAAATGACTGAATAATTAATTATATATGCAATTAATATGTCTTTTTCTTTAACATCTTTATTGGAGTATAATTGCTTTACAATGGTGTGTTAGTTTCTGCTTTATAACAAAGTGAATCAGTTATACACATATATATATATATATCTCCCCATATCTCTTCCCTCTTGAATCTCCCTCCCTCCCACCCCTCTAGGTGGTCACAAAGCACCGAGCTGATCTCCCTGTGCCATGCGGCTGCTTCCCACTAGCTATCTATTTTACGTTTGGTAGTGTATATATGTTCATGCCACTCTCTCACTTTGTCACAGCTTACCCTTCCCCCTCCCCATATTGTCAAGTCCATTCTCTAGTAGGTCTGTGTCTTTATTCCTATCTTACCCCTAGGTTCTTCATGACCTTTTTTTTTTTTTCCTTAGATTCCATATATATATGTTAGCATATGGTATTTGTCTTTCTCTTTCTGACTTACTTCACTCTGTATGACAGACTCTAGGTCCATCCACCTCACTACAAATAACTCAATTTCGTTTCTTTTTATGGCTGAGTAATATTCCATTGTATATAGGTGCCACATCTTCTTTATCCATTCTTCTGATGATGGACACTTAGGTTGCATCCATCTCCTGGCTATTGTAGATAGAGCTGCAATGAACATTTTGGTACATGACTCTTTTTGAATTATGGTTTTCTCAGGGTATATGCCCAGTAGTGGGATTGCTGGGTCATATGGTAGTTCTATTTGTAGTTTTTTAAGGAACCTCCATACTGTTCTCCATAGTGGCTGTACCAATTCACATTCCCACCAGCAGTGCAAGAGTGTTCCCTTTTCTCCACACCCTCTCCAGCATTTATTGTTTCTAGATTTTTTGAAGATGGCCATTCTGACCGGTGTGAGATGATTTCTCATTGTAGTTTTGATTTGTATTTCTCTAATGATTAATGATGTTGAGCATTCTTTCATGTGTTTGTTGGCAATCTGTATATCTTCTTTGGAGAAATGTCTATTTAGGTCTTCTGCCCATTTTTGGATTGGGTTGTTTGTTTTTTTGTTATTGAGCTGCATGAGCTGCTTATAAATTTTGGAGATTAACCCTTTGTCAGTTGCTTCATTTGCAAATATTTTCTCCCATTCTGAGGGTTGTCTTTTGGTCTTGTTAATGGTTTCCTTTGCTGTGCCAAAGCTTTTAAGTTTCATTAGGTCCCATTTGTTTATTTTTGTTTTTATTTCCATTTCTCTAGGAGGTGGGTCAAAAAGGATCTTGCTGTGATTTACGTCACAGAGTGTTCTGCCTATGTTATAGAGTGTTCTGCCTATGTTTTCCTCTAGGAGTTTGATAGTTTCTGGCCTTACATTTAGATCTTTAATCCATTTTGAGCTTATTTTTGTGTATGGTGTTAGGGAGTGTTCTAATTTGATTCTTTTACATGTAGCTGTCTAGTTTTCCCAGCACCACTTATTGAAGAGGCTGTCTTTTCTCCACTGTGTATTCTTGCCTCCTTTATCAAAGAGAAGGTGACCATATGTGCATGGGTTTATCTCTGGGCTTTCTATCCTGTTCCATTGATCTATATTTCTGTTTTTGCACCAGTATATTAAAGTGTTTTATGTTTTTGTGGTCCAAGTGACCACATGTCATTTGATTACTTGTATATTAGTAAATTAAATTTTAGAATAAAAATTATTGAGTGACTTGCTAATGATGCAGTTCAGATGTCATTATTTTGGATATTTCTAAGTATGTGTTTATACTAAAATCAAACCGGGTTTGACATGCTCACTTCCTCAAGTTTCTTCTCACATAAGGGAACTGAATTCAGCAATCAGTTTATCGCTTTATTAAGCCATGATATGGGGAGGTATCAGGTTCAACTTCTCAGTAATGCTTCACTGCTCCCTGGTGCTCTCAGCCTTTTTGTAAATATGAATGCAGAGTCAAAGAGAAGTAAGCCTGCAGTGAAATTTGCTCTCTAGCAAACAGTTCAATATCCCACCACTTACCCAACAGTGAGAAAAGTATCTGAACTATGTAGAAATCATTTTAATAGGCCCCTCCTCTTTCCTTCCCTCAGTGTGCTTCTAAATATTCTCTTCCTCTTTAAACATTTTCATCTTTGTGCCTTATGCCCTGTAATGCTTAATGTAGATTGTGGTTTAAAAGCATCAGCAGGATTTTTCTGGCAGATACCTAACAGGTGGAGCTATTCTTATAATCTGAAAATAAATTGGACTAAGCCTATTGGGTCATTTTTCTTTTAATCTGAGCCCCAGTGGATGAGATTAAAAGAAGCAGATTTGTTTATCACAAGCAGAGGACAGTTGCTATTACTGCTCATTTTAACTGGATTGGTCATTGTGCTCTTATAAGTCAGAAGGACACATTAATCCATAAATACTCCCCTCTCCACAGCCCTATTTTAAGCCTAGAAAGTCTGTGTAATTGTGAATTTTTTTTCCATTTCGAATAACAAGGTCATTAATAAAAATGAGCATGATCCTTTGGTGCAGGAGGGTGATTGACATATCAGCTGTGAGAGGCTCTCCTGTTAGCTATTGTCCATCTTCCTGGCAAAGTCATGCACTCCTTCTCAGGTCAGATATTTTGGAGTACTGCTCAACTAACACATCTGTGATGAATTGTTTGTAATATTGAAGTTTTTAATGTTGGAGTATACCTAATTCTTTGTATGGACATTTTCATGTATGGAATTGAAACAGTGATGCTGATAAAATACTGAAGTATTTTATTGTGAGGAGCCAATGCACGCAGAATTACTTTTTCCCTGAAGTCACGGTTGAATTTGTTTGGAGCTAAAAGTTGGGCAGTGCTATTACGAGTGCATTTATACCTGCTCATATTTAGATGGAATCTATAAAACTAAGTGGTCATCTGTTTGGGGTAAGGTACGCAGAGTAAAGTGTACCTCACGTTAACTGACATTATTTTGAATGGCCATGTCGGGACAGAAAGATGCCCTTTGAGGATGATCACCTATGAAAACTACTTGCAGTGGGAAATAGACCCACTCTGTGATGGAAGATCCAGTGTCTGTGCTGTCTAAGTTCTTGAGTGTGAGAGACCCCTTAATGCTTTAAAGCATACTCTCTGCCCAGAAGACTCACATTTCTACTATCATTTCTACTTTGTGATAGACGTTTGATATCTAACAAGGGTTTGCTGGGCTGGACAGAGTAACCCATAAAGCTATTTGTCAAGAAAAAATCGAAATAGAGAGGAGACATGGGTTCTTGGTCTACTATTTGGGATTAACTAGATGTTCATGGGCTTCACTTATAGTCCTCAGTGTACTCGTCCACAAAAGGAGAAGCTTGTTCATTGTGGCAGACGGACTTTCAGATGGTCCTGATGAGCCCCTCCCTGATAGTCATGCCCTGGGGAACGGCCTCCCCTTAGTGAGACTTGACTTGCTTCCAGCCAATAGAATGTGTTAGAGGTGATGGGCTGTCACTGCCGTGAATGGTTACATCAAATTCCAACTTCCCAGTTTCTAGCAAGTCTCTCTGTTGCCTCCTCAGCTTACATCCTTTAATAGAGTAACCAGTCATGTTGGAAAGGTCCACATGGTAAAGAATCACTGGATGACCTCTGGTCATGAGCCAGCTGGGGACCGAGGCCCTCAGTGGAACAGTCTGCGAGGAACTGAATCCTGCCAACATCTGAAGTGCTGTAAACAGAACCATTCTGCTCAAGCCTTCAGATGAGACCTGGTCCCAGTCATTACTGTTGCAGCTGATGAGAGACCTTGGAGCAAAGGGCCCAGCTCAGCCACGCCTAGATTTCTGACCCACAGAAGCTTATATAATAAATGTGTGTTGTCTTAAGCCACAAGTTTGTGGTAATTTATTACACAGCAATAGAGAACCGGCAGAATTATTTTATATTTACAAGCTATTTCAGCCCTTTTCACTTCTAACAGTTCTTTATTTCTAAGGCAGAAGATCAAGAAACACAGAGTCTGGAGCCACAGAACTTGGGATTGAATCTCAACTCCCCCACTTGCTAGTTAGTCAGCCTTGGGCTTGTTACTCAATCTGTTTTTTGTCTTACTTTCGTCACCTTTGTAATGGTATAATATTTACCTTAGAGCATTACTGGGGTGATACATGAGTTGATGCATGTAAAATGCTTAGAACAGTGGTTGGCACAGTGAAATATTAACAGGAATGACCTGTAATCACTAGTATGCCTCAAGATATGGGGAAACCCTTCCTTAGGATATTAGACACAGATGAACGAGGAGGCGCACTGTGAGAAGAGACTAGGGTGGCAGGCGGGGGCCACATTCCCTCACCTGCAGAAGCAGGTGGCTTTCTGAGTTGCCTATGCCTTTTGCCAGGGGATATTTACGTGCAAAGATAGCTTTGGGTGCTGTGAGGAAATGCCCACTCTTAATGCTGCAGATTTTGATAGTTGGGAAATGCCCAGTTTCGCAGCTCCTGGATTCTACCTGGTGAAGAAACGTCTCCACACCGCCTGGGATTGCGGTGGTCATTAGGGATCTTGGTGGAAGTTGTTTTTGCTGACACCAAAGAGATTCCACAAGAAGAGGGAGGGTCACAGCGCAGCCTTCAAATATGTGACAGGTGCCTCTTATGGCATCGAGGGAATGGGTAAAAGTAGGGATCCTCACACTTGTCTGTGATTTTAAAACCATACCACAGTGGAGTTTCCTGCCCCCCTCTTGTCTGATGAGTGGTCAGTCTGCCCACAAATGCAAGGACACAATAACAGTATTTTTAGTTTTTGCATTTGCTTAGAAATAGATGTCTCATTTTATACTGACAGTATCCTTCTGTGGCAGGTGGCCACTTTACTCTGCCTTTATTATCTTAACTTTAGTGACATGGTGATAGGTTCTGAGAGATCAACCACAGGAGGCGTAACTATTATGGTATGTAGAGAAGTTGGAGACTCAAACTGCTACAAAATTAACATTCTTCTTTTTAAAAAATACATTAACCTTTGTTTACCATCTGTAGATAGCAGAGGCTTAGAGATTTAAAACCTCGGTATAAGTCCCACGTTTACCATTTACTAACTTAACTAGATGACCCAGGGAAAATTACTTAATAAATAAGGACTCTGTGTTCTCATCCATGAAGTAGTGACTAAAATACCTATTTTATTGAATGTTTAGGAGAATAACATGGAAATAACGTATATCACAGCTTTGAAAATTGTACCCAGTTTTACACGTACAGATTTTAAACATTTAAATGTTTTTAAAAATGTTAAAAATGATATAGTTTTTAACTTAATATAGTTAAAAAAATTGAATTTTACTACAAATATAAGCTGTTTCATGCCAACATCATCTTTGTCTTTTCTACATTGTGCACTGATCTTTAGGGTAAAATTCTTTGAAGAGTTTTGGTACTTGCCTCCAGATGTCTAAGAATCTGCTTGTATTGTCTTGTACTGATGTATCCATCTTAGCCATTAGATCAATAGATATTGAATCCATGCTATGGAAGAAGATTTATGATTTCACAACCTCTCCTACCCCATAAACATACACACTTTAATTCTTTTTTTTTTTTTTTTTTTTGCGGTACGCGGGCCTCTCACTGCTGTGGCCTCTCCCCTTGCGGAGCACAGGCTCCGGACGCGCAGGCCCAGAGGCCATGGCTCACGGGCCCAGCCGCTCCGCGGCATGAGGGATCCTCCTGGACCGGGGCACGAACCCGCGTCCCCTGCATCGGCAGGCGGACTCCCAACCACTGTGCCACCAGGGAAGCCCTAATTCTTCTTTTCCCATATTCTTAAATTAGTTCTGTCTCAAGTTTAGGTGAAATAATTTTTGTATTTACGATAGTTTGACCATGCAAATGTCAAAAATAGTCATTCCGTGTGATGTATTGGTTATTTTTTCAGGCATATATTGATTGCTTTATTTTGGGTTTTTTTTGTCTCATGTTTTATGTACTTATCACAGTTTTCAAAACTTTAGATGAATAAATTTACGGAAAAGGATTTTCAGTAAGATGAGAACGTTGGTAATCTGAGTTTTTTGTCTTGGAGATGCCCTTAAGCAACATCGGTTGCTCCCTGGTCCTGCCACGTAGAACACCCCTCATCTTGGGAGCTTTTCACTGTCTCGTGTGGTATCCAACACTGACAGGATCCAGTGTCCTCCTTCTTACTGATTTACTCCCCCGATTTGTGATCCACATTTGCTTCCTAAGGAAAAATAAATGGGGCATAATTGATACCTTGTATGTATGAGAAACATCTTTCTTCAACGTAATTCCGTTTACTCATTTATTTTTTTTATTTTTTTTTACATTTTATTGGAGTATAATTGCTTTACAATGGTGTGTTAGTTTCTGCTTTATAACAAAGTGAATGAGTTATACATATACCTATGTTCCCATATCTCTTCTCTCTTGCGTCTCCCTCCCTCCCACCCTTCCTATCCCACCCCTCCAGGCGTTCACAAAGCACCGAGCTGATCTCCCTGTGCTATGCAGCTGCTTCCCACTAGCTATCTACCTTACATTTGGTAGTGTATATATGTCCATGCCTCTCTCTCGCTTTGTCACAGCTTACCCTTCCCCCTCCCCATATCCTCAAGTCCATGCTCTAGTAGGTCTGTGTCTTTATTCCTATCTTACCCCTAGGTTCTTAATGACATTATTTTTTCTTAAATTCCATATATATGTGTTAGCATATGGTATTTGTCTTTCTCTTTCTGACTTACTTTACTCTGCATGACAGACTCTAAGTCTATCCACCTCATTACAAATAGCTCAATTTCGTTTCTTTTTATGGCTGAGTAATATTCCATGGTATATATGTGCCACATCTTCTTTATCCATTCATCCGATGATGGACACTTAGGTTGTTTCCATCTCCGGGCTATTGTAAATAGAGCTGCAATGAACATTTTGGTACATGACTCTTTTTGAATTATGGTTTTCTCAGGGTATATGCCCAGTAGTGGGATTGCTGGGTCATATGGTAGTTCTATTTGTAGTTTTTTAAGGAATCTCTGTACTGTTCTCCATAGTGGCTGTAACAATTCATATTCCCACCAGCAGTGCAAGAGGGTTCCCTTTTCTCCACACCCTCTCCAGCATTTATTGTTTCTAGATTTTTTGATGATGGTCATTCTGACCGGTATGAGATGATATCTCATTGTATTTTTGATTTGCATTTCTCTAATGATTGATGATGTTGAGCATTCTTTCATTTGTTTGTTGGCAGTCTGTGTATCTTCTTTGGAAAAATGTCAATTTAGGTCTTCTGCCCATTTTTGGATTGGGTTGTTTGCTTTTTTGTTATTGAGCTGCATGTAAATTTTGGAGATTAATCCTTTGTCAGTTGCTTCATTTGCAAATATTTTCTCCATTCTGAGGGTTGTCTTTTGTTCTTGTTTATGGTTTCCTTTGTTGTGCAAAAGCTTTGAAGTTTCATTAGGTCCCATTTGTTTATTTTTGTTTTTATTTCCGTTTCTCTAGGAGGTGGGTCAAAAAGGATCTTGCTGTGATTTATGTCATAGAGTGTTCTGCCTATGTTTTCCTCTAAGAGTTTGATAGTTTCTGGCCTTGCATTTAGGTCTTTAATCCATTTTGAGCTTATTTTTGTGTATGGTGTTAGAGAGTGATCTAAACTCATACTTTTACATGTACCTGTCCAGTTTTCCCAGTACCACTTATTGAAGAGGCTGTCCTTTCTCCACTGTACATTCCTGCCTCCTTTATCAAAGATAAGGTGACCATATGTGCGTGGGCTTATCTCTGGGCTTTCTATCCTGTTCCATTGATCTGTCTTTCTGTTTTTGTGCCAGTACCATACTGTCTTGATTACTGTAGCTTTGTAGTATAGTCTGAAGTCAGCCTGATTCCTCCAGCTCTGTTTTTCATTCTCAAGATTGCTTTGGCTATTCGGGGTCTTTTTTGTTTCCATACAAATTGTGAAATATTTTGTTCTAGTTCTGCGAAAAATGCCAGTGGTAATTTGATAGGGATTGCATTGAATCTGTAGATTGCTTTGGGTAGTAGAGTCATTTTCACAATGTTGATTCTTCCAATCCAAGAACATGGTATATCTCTCCATCTATTTGTATCATCTTTAATTTCTTTCATCAGCATCTTATAGTTTTCTGCATACAGGTCTTTTGTCTCCTTAGGTAGGCTTATTCCTAGATATTTTATTCTTTTTGTTGCAATGGTAAATGGGAGTGTTTTCCTGATTTCACTTTCAGATTTTTCATCATTTATGAGACACTGATGGAGCACTTATTTTATGCCAGGCCCTAATCAGATTACAGATATTAACTTCATGGTCTGTTTTTAGTTTGCTGAGTGTAAGAGTGTAGCTTAAGAGTAATGTGTCCTCCAGATTTTGAAGGCATTTCTGCATTTTCCTTCTAGACCAAACACTTGATAAGAAGTTGGATGTCATTCTTATTCAAATTATTTTGCATGTGAGCATGTGAACTTTTTCTTTCTTTCTCTCTCTGCTACCTTCATTCCTAGTGTTTGGATTTAATACTAATGTCCTCCATGTAAGTAATTTTAAATTGGTTCGTCTCAATAAATTTAATCTTAAAATCTGTATATTCCCTTTTAAAATTATTTTTCCCTCATTTTGGTGATGACTCCCATGTCTTTCTTGTCTGTTTTTTCATTCTTCAACTATTATTGGTTAGATTTTCCAGAGTAATAGAATAGATCTTAAAAAAAATAGTTTTAACAATGGCTTGCTATTTCATTAATGTCTTGTTTTATGTTGGGAAGTTTCCCTTAACTTTGCCTTCCAAATCTTCTATTTATTTCATTAAATTCCTGCCAACACATTTTTAACCTCCTAGAGCTTTTGTTTGTTCTCCAAATGTTCTTTATCATAGAATCCTGCTTTAGTTTTGAGAATATCATAGGTTTGTGAAATGTTCTTCTGCAGTCTACACTAACTTTTTGCTCTGAGTTTTGTAATTTTCTTTTATTTATTTGGATCTCTGTCTTTCTGGTCGGAAACTTTCCTACACTGTCTGGTGATCCTTAACTGTTCATCTATACTAATAAGAGAAATGTGAAATTAGACAACAAAGTGCATTCTGGTTAATAGTTGAAATGTGTGCATTTCCTACTTTAGAATTTTAGAAGTTTCTTTGGATGCTAGAAATCCACACACTTTAAGAACACTGATTTTGTTGTCTGTTTAAGAATGAGGTGTACTTCATTGCCTTGGGTTTTGATTGAATGCATTGTGGGCAGGTAAATTGTGAGGGTGTCTCCACACAACATCAATACATTTGGCTAAAAATAGAAATCAACCATTCAGTTAGCTGTCACTTTACCCATCAGCATCAAATAATTATTTTTTAATGAAATATGTTTGTTTTAAGGAAATAATAACAGAAGCATACTTCTGGAAATTGATTTTCTAGCCTATTCAAATGGAAAAGGGAAGTGTGAGCAAATACAGGAAGAATTATATGCTTCATATTCATAAATATTTAATTTTCAGCAAGTGCTGGGTTTTAAGTGCATGCCCAAACATTGTGCACACTACAGTTATTAAAGTATTTCATTTTCACAAAGGCTTACATAATATTCTAGTTTTACAGATGAGAAAATATGCTTATGGAAGATAAATAATTTTTGAGAATTCTTACATCCAGTTAAGTAGAAAAATAAAAATTTGAACACAAGTCTTTAAATTAATCTTTTAGGTCATCTGCCTCTCTACAGAAAACTCAATATAATTATTTATGATTCCAAATGTGCTTCAAACACTTTCCAAACCCTCATGGTCATCATTAGGAGCATAAACTATTATCATCATCATAATTATTATTTTATTATTAACCAATTACTAATAAATACTGTAAAATTAAATTTCTTTTATAAAGAAGGGAGATTTCATAAATTATATTTTCTTAAATTAAAATATTTATCTTTTTAGGAGACAGTTTACCAAATCTCCAATTTATGATTCTATTCTTAGAGTAAATACTTATTTTCAATGTTTTTTCTTACCTAAAATTGTAATTAATTTTGGGGATTGCGATCCAGCAGATAGTTACAGAAGAGTGAAGTCAGAAACTTATAGCCTGGAAATATCAAGTCAGTTGATTTTTTTATATCCTATTTTAGTTTCCATTTTAAAAAAGCATTCTGTTTTTATTATCAGTCAATTATTCCAACCAGTAAGCTATTCTCAAATGAAGGTTAGCTGTGTTTGGAGAAGCAGACGTCAAAATCAAATTTGGAGTCAACTGATGGTGAGTACCTTTTCTGAGACTGACAGTGTTTCCAGTGTGTTTGCTGGTAATTTTTAATGTACTGAAAAAAATAAGGAGTCTTACTAATGTTCCCCTGGTTTTATTAATAATAATACATTCATAGAAATGCTTCTTTTTAGTAAAAAAATCTATGAAAATTTTTTTGTATTTACCATCTCATGTTTTCAGTAGAGATCCATGGAAATAACCCTGAGAATTCTGATTACCTCAGTTGTACTCAAGTCTCTGCTTTGTCCCTCACCAGACATAGAAGCTGGAGAACTTGATCAAAATGTCTGAGTCTAGTTTTTTAAGTAATACATCATGAAATTGTTATAGAAATCAAACGAGACATATTTAAATGATAATCCAATCAATGAAATGGCTATTTTTCTCAGTAATATTACAGTAGAAAATGTGGACAAGAGAGGCTCCAGAGCTCTCAAGAGTCCATTCATGGTAGAGATGTGTTCTCCAAAATTAATGTAGAAACACTGTGGTGTAGAAGCAGTTATTAAGCAAATTTGGGTGAGGAAAAAACTGTAAAATGATTATTCGTATTTTCTTAGTGCTTTTGAAAACATAATCTGTTTCACATATGTTGCTGTGTACTCTTCACAAAACCCTTCATAAGATTATGGAAAGCTTATTTCTTATGTTTTCCTCCTGGATTTTACAGTCAGGAGGATCTGGGGGTTGAGTATCTTGCAGTGCATATGTGAATGAAATGTAATCAGAAGTTAATCACAATCTTCACGAACACACAGCAGGGCAGTGTGGAAAACAGGTGGGGTGATCCCTTTTTACCTCCATGGTGTACAGACTCCTGCTAAAATATTTGTGGCCTAGCAACCTGAAAGGAGTGAGGAAAACTTGACATAATTCTGAGATGTTGAAAAGATAAGGAATTCGTGTGTTTGGGGAAAGGCTGGATAACAATATTTACAATATCTGTGAGAGACAGTAATGGCATTGCCTGCACTTTACATGGAAGGAAACTTGGAACAAAACCAACTGCCTACCTGAAGCATGTTTGAGTGATGTTTACCCAGAGTTCACACATGTATCCATGAAAACAGAATAAGGAATATTGAAGATGAAAACCCAAAGTTATTGTTTCCTAATATAAAATTCATTCAGATTTCAGCTGCCATCTGTAAAGGAGAATTCTTACATCTTGCAGGAGAAACAAACAAAATACACTAATAGAGGACTCCACCAAAACTGTATCACAGAGATTTAGATTAACAATGAAGAATCACTAAAAAAAATTATCAAAATATCGAAAGTCATCTGCTGTAATACTGAAATACAAATGAAATATTATCACTCTGTGCTATCATATAGCAATTATGTTTTACTTTCATATCTTAAAAAGAGTTCATTTAAAGTGCCTCATAATCACCATAAAAAAGAGATAGAAGGTATGGAGTCTCAGAAGAAAGAAGAAGGAAGTTGTACAGGAAGAAGACAGTAGATGTTTAAAATGCCTGATTCAAACATTTACCTTGCTCCCTCTCCCCAAACCTACTAAAATGAAACTAAAGGAGTTTAAAATATGCAGAAGCCTATACGGATAAATGGAGTCGGATAGGAGGTAAGAGGTGTTCAAATCTGGACTTTAGAAAACAGGAGAGTGACAATTGACTTTGCACACACAGGGGAGCTGGCACCTAAACAAGCCTATTCGTGTTGCACAACTCTGAAAACTCCGGAAGTGGGTGCCCCAGGTGCCTCACAGAGTGAGGGTGAGATGATCTGAAAGCAGGAGGAGCAGTTACAGGTCTACAGGAGAAGAATTTAGAGCTCCAGACTCCCTCCTCCATCCTTATACAAGTGAGGAACAGCTCACTCACACCCTGGCAAGTGACTAGAAGTTCCCTCTCTGATGAGGTTTGACTCAAAGGACTGTGGACACCAGGCACAGCCCAGTGGAGGTTGAGTGAAGTCCACATTCTGAAAAGCCTACATGCTGTCTTTATAGATAGAGTAGGAGAGGACTGAGACCCCTTGTGGAGGTCTTTCAGAGGTTTAGGGTGTGTCCATAGACCATCCATTTCAGATAAACATGTAGTCTTTAAAGATCTTAAGGCATGCCTTACAGATCATCTGTGTTTACTATTAGGGAGTTGAAGAAAATCAGGTGTTTTCCACAGGAGCCCTTCAGTGAGCCCATGGTAGACAGGGCTGATCTTGAAGAGATTTGTGGGTGTGGCTTTGTATGATGGAGTGCATTACAAATCAATACCCAAGAAGTCCATATGGTTTTAAAAGAACTGAATCAAGTTGGACTGAAAGGGATAGATATGGTAAAAAGGAAATGACAAAAGAACTTTTGGGGTGCCAAGATTTTAATGCAGAAAGTAGGTTGAGAAAGTTGCTCATTTGCAAATATGGATTCTTCCTGTGCACAAGGAAGGATGGCTTACGGTAGACTCCAATAGTACAGAGAACAATTCTGTAATCAAGGGACTAACAGCATGGCCCAGGTGGGTTTCAGAGCTGCTGAGTCAGTGCTAGCTCTGTGCCTCCCATGTCCCTCCATTCTGGAAGGAAGTAACTATAGCAGTTATACTGCACCTATCCGACCATTGGATTATGGCTGTGTGCAGAGTCTTCAGGGGAAGATAACTCAGACCCAAGGATCCTCATCTGCACCTGGATCTGATTTAGATGGTAAGCGTGTAGACTTGGAGCTGCTACCGAAGTCACTCACCTGTGTCCTAGGAGCAAGGGGGTGTAATTTCTAAGTGAGAAGAATGTAATCAATATGTGGCCACAGAACAAAGGTGGGAATTTAAAAGCATGCCTGAAAAATTTCAGACACTTGTTCCACCAAAAAATAGGTTTTAGGGCCCACATCTGCTCTTTGAATCTGGGTTACCCTTAGTTACTCACTGGTAACAAACAGAAGGCTGGAAAGACACTGAATACCTTATGAGGATAGGTTATCAAAGTGATGTGCCTTCTGCTTTGCTTCCTGGGACACTTTTTTGAATCCCTAAGCCACCGTAAAAGAAGTATAACTACACCATGAAATATCACCTCACACTTGTTAGGATGGCTGTTATCAAAAAGACAAGAGACAACAAATGCTGGTGAGGATGTGGAGAAAAGAGAACCCTTGTGCACTGTTGATGGGAATGAAGATTGGTGCAGCCACTATGGAAAACAGTATGTGGTTCCTCAAAGAATTAAAAATAGAACTACCATGTGATCCAGCAATCCCACTACTGGGTATGTATCCAAAGGAAATAAAATCAGTATTTTGAAGAGAGATCTGCATTCCCATGTTCATTGCAACTTTATTCACAATAGCCAAGACATGGAAGTAACCTGTGTCCTTTGATGAATGAACAGATACAGAAGATGTGAGATTATATATATATATATATATATATATACACACACACACACACACACACACATATACATGCATATACATATATATATATATATACACTCATTCACCATGTACTGTTATTCAGCCATAAACAAAGAAGGAAATCCTGCCATTTGCAACAACAGAGATGAACCTTAAGGGCATTAAGCAAAGTAAGGTAAGTCAGACAAATACTGTATAATCTCACTTACATGTGAAATCTAAAATACTGTACTCATAAAAACAAAGAGTAGAATTGTAGTTGCCAGGGACCGGGGGTGGGGGCATATGGGAAGATGTTGACCAAAGGGTAAGAACTTCCAGTTATAAGACTAATAAGTTCTGGGAATGTAATGTACAGTATGGTGACTGTAGTTAATAATGCTGTATGGTATATTTGAAATTTGCCAAGAGAGTAGTAGATCTTAAGTGTTCTCATCACACACTCAAAAAAAGGTGACTATGTGAGGTGATGGATGTATTAACTAACTTGATTGTGGTGATCATTTCACGATGAATGCAGATATTAGAGCATGTTTTACACCTTAAAAAATGCACACTGTGCAACTAAATATATACAGTTTTTGTCACTCATAACCTTAATAAACCTGGAGGGAAAAAGAAGTATAACACTCTTGTGCTGCCACACGATGAGGCAACCTAGACCTCGTGTCAATGCTTTGGTCACCAGTCCCTGCCCAGGAGCCAGGCACCTGTGTGATGCCATCTCCAGGTGATGACAGTCCCTAATCACGGAAACTTGCCAGCCTTTCAGGTCTTCCCCACTGCGGCCCTGGAGAGCATGGCCCTGAGGGGAGCTCTCTCTACTTCCTGCCTCTAGTGTGTCTTCTAAGCAGAGTAATAGGTTACTGTTCTACTAAGTTTGGGATAATGTGTAACAATAATAGTAACTTGGGCACATCCAGAGAGCGTGGACCACAGTGGAGTCCAGCTTCTCTGTGGCAGCTCTGGAAGGTGGAAGCTCTGACCATTTCACAATTTGGAGGGAGCATGTCTTCAACAAGAATTCCACATCCTGCCAAACCACCACAATGCATAAAGATAGAGATTTTCAGATATTTCAGGCCTAAAATAGTTAACTTTCATATATAATTTCTCAGGATGTTTCACCAAACAAGGGAGTAACTAAAGATAGAGAAATATATGAGATCCAGGAAGCAGGAGATTCAACACAGGTGAGCAGAGCACATTTTCTTGGTTGTGAAAGGAGATCCCCAGATGAGGCTTTGCAACAAATCTTGATAGCAACCAGGATGCCGTTGTGGTAGATTCCTCCAGCAGGAATGTTTTTGAGAAAAACAAACAAAAAAAAAGATTACTTAAAGCATTTAAGTAATTGTATTGATTGTATTAGGTTTCTTATGGAGATTACTTATGGAGAGTCTGGAGCTAAATTAGTGATAGATGCATTATAAAAAATTAAGCAATGAGCTTATCATACCAATACCCCCCAAAAGAATGCTTAACTCCAGGAAGAAAATAAGTTGTTAAGGAAAGAAAATGCGATTATAATATTGTGCATTTTGCACATTCTTGGTTATAGTCATATTTATAAGAACACTGACAAGTAAAACAAACTAAACCCATGATGGCATATTTAAATGATATCTTCAGTGTCTTTAGAACCAGAGAGTCATGAATTTTGCTTTTTCAGTGGAAAAAGTAATGGCTGTAAATAGTGAGGCTGAGAGACCACAATTACCTGGCATGCCAAGAAAATTATTTTGCAAAATATGCTCAACCCAGCCAATGAAATAACACTAATGCCAATTGAACTCACTGCTCTGTGCAATCTGTTAAATTTTGTGTTTGTGGGTATGTGCGAGTAGGAAAAAGCTGCCACTGCCAGTAACCCTGTGAAAACATCCAAATACCGAAAAACTTGTTCTTTTAAACCTGAGGGATGAGTAATCTGGGAATAACATATTGTTAAAAATTACTGCTTTCCAAAGACCAACAACACTTTTTTTCCTGCTTAGTCATTTATCTAAGTGTATAGCTATCTCTTTTCTATATTCATGCTAATAATATTCTCAGTCTGTCCAGGCATTACACTGGCTTTGTCTTCAAATTGTATGAATCTGAGGCTTCTGGTAAGCCACTGGTAAGCACTTTGATCCACACCAACATTCTGTCTCATGAGTTTCTGCATTAGCTTGGACACCTCTTCCTACTTCTACTGCCTTCACCTATTTCAAACATAGAAGAACATTAAGTTACTCCTTTGATTAAAACCTTGCAGTGAATCTCCATTTCACTCAGTCAGCCCAATATCTTGACAATAACCTACCATGATCTGTCCCCCAATCACAAAGATACTGTTCACCTTGGACCTCTTTCCCCACTCTCCTTATCTCGCTTCCTTGAAAACCAGTGTGTCTGGCTGTCTCCACCTTCTGGGTTTGCTCTGATTATCAGTCTCTGCTTGATATGTTTTTCTTCATTGATTGACTCCATGTTCCTAGAAGAGTGTCTGATCCATAAAGATCGTGCCCATAAATGGGTTCTTATATGAATGAATAACAAGGATGTTGTTTTTAGGCATATTGGGAGAGTGCAGAGCAAGGGTGCACTTCATGGCATTTTTTCTCATATTTAAAATTTTCTTGTATATATAGTCAGCTTCCCAATCCTACTGTGCTCCTTTTTCGTATTCTGTACACTTTGCTACTCATTCTTTCTAAATTTCCATGCTCCAGGTAGAGATCAAAACTAGATTGTTTTTGGGAATTCCCTGGTGGTCCAGTGGTTAGGACTCAGTGCTTTCACTGTTGTGGCCCAGGTTCAATCCCTGGTTGGGGAACTAAAATCCCATAAGCCATGATGTGCCGCAGCCAAAAACAAAAAACTAGATTGTTTTAAGCACACCTAAAATGAAACTTTTTGCTTAAGCCCTAGTTTCCAGGGAGCAGGAATCAAAGTGTTCACTGAAACCAAAGCTCCCAAATCTCAGAGCAACACCACCACCACATCATAAGATCATACTTCCCAGTTCCAACATGACTTAGAGGATGATGAAACAGATAGACATGTTTTCTTTCCCTTATGGAAGGTTTGAGCAGAAACATCAGAAAAGAGTGTAGTAGACTAAATAAGCTAACATACCTACTGCAACAAGTAGAATAAATTATAAAACTCCTATTTTACAGCTGTTTGAGAGCTAGGGAAGTGAGAAATAGATATATTGAAATTCCACAGACAGAAAAAAATATTTCTAAGCAATGTGATAATTTCTGGCCATTTTCTTCCTTTGGGGCATAGTTGATTCATGGTGTGAGTTAATGAGAAGGCTTAGTCTATACAGAGAAACTCACTGGAGTGGGGGGGAGAACTCAGATTATCTCACACACAGGATAAATTAAAAAGAAAACCACACATAGGAGGGAAATAGGAAGAGTGCTGAAAAGCAAAGAGAAAGAGAAACTCTTAAAAGGAATACAAGAAATAATAATACACACACACACACACACACACACACACACACAGATTCACAAGAAAAATAGGAAAAATAAACCTAAGTAGTTTTTGAATCTGTGTATTGATATCTTTCATCTATCTTGGAAAGTTTTTGATCATTATCTCTTTAAATATTTCTTCTGACCCATTTGATTTTTTTTTCTGGGAAGCTAATTATACATATTAAAACTTTTTTTATTATGTCCTATACTTCTGTTATCCTTTTTTCCCCCTGCCTGCTTCTTCTTTCCTATTCTGACCTTTAGTTTGTATATTTTTGTTTTTTCTGTTTTCCATTTCACAAATCTTGTCTTTTACAGTTCTAATCTGTTTCTAACCATATTAAATAATTCTAATTTCAGATAGTATTTTTCAATTCTAGAATTTTAAGAATTTCAATAACAAATTTTGTAATTATAATTACTTTTAATTTTTTTTAACTTTTAAACTATAGAGTTGGCAATGATTCAAGCACCACCATTATAATATTAAAGAATCTGATTGACTATATATTTACCTTTACCAGTGAGCCACATCATTCCTATGAATTTCATCACCAGAGATAGCATATATATGGGAGACATCAAATTTTATTTCAGAATATTTAGTAGAAGGTTGTGGTGCTTGGAATTAAGAAAATATGTGCTGACAGCCTAAGGACAGGCAGGGTTTGTGTGAGGCAAAGTTGCATTTGCTTAAGGGGGAAGAGAGAGCAGGGAATCAGAGTGCAAGATCATACCATGGAAATGGTGGTTGAAGGCCTGGGAGGGGGAGTTCCCTGGGAGGGTGAAGATGGGCACATAGTGGAAGGCATGACTCTGGACTCCATGTGTGGAAACTGATTCAGAAGGTGTGGGCTGGAAACCCCACAGTCTTTATTGTCAAGTGGTTCTCTAGAAGATTCTGAAAGGTAGTTTGGGGAATGATTGTGGTAAAGGCATGAATCTTAAGGAACATTCACATTTAGGAAACAATCACAGGAAATGAACCTAGAACAAACAAGTTACATTCATTGAGGCTGAGAAATGTTTAAGTATCTGTCATTATTATCATCCTTATTTTACCATTTGGGGAAACTGAGTTCTAAAGAAGGTAACTAATAAGCTTTTCAGGTTGCACTGAATAGACAAGGAGCAGAGCTGGACCTCAGATGCCAGTCAGTCTGCTGCAAATGTGTATTTAACCTTTGTGCTACAGCATCCTTAGAAAATGCAGGGGAAGCAGTGGGATGGGAGAATGGGGCAGGAGTCAGCCAGCAGAATGCAAGCACTATAACTGCTCTTGTCCTAAGAAAGCCAAAGGCAGCCTCTCTAGAAAGAGAGGTTAAGCATTACAAAATTCAGAAGTCGAGTAGAAATAGTTTCATCTCACTTGAGATTCTGGGAATTGATCAGCACTTGCTTTCTGGTATTATTGTTAACAAAAGGAGGAGGTTTCATGGCAAAAAAGAGAAAGACAGGATCCAAAGCTAAGTGGGGATATAATTTTAAAGAATAACTCCTTTATCTAATACTGCAGAGAGAAATAAGAGGATAGAGTTAAGTTTGTTACTGTAGTGAAATCCTACAAATTAGTGTCCTCATCTCAGCTCTCAAGCTAATATCTGAAAATCTAAGGGCAGATTGCAGGAGGATTATGTCATTCTCTAAGGAGGTCTGTTCCGTAAGGTTATGTCTGAAATACCTTACTTTTTAATTTTAATACTAAGAAATGACTGTTTAATTGTTTGCATGGTTCCTTGGTCCACAGACACTAAATTTGAACCCAAAACATGCCTCTGTGTTTCTAGCTGGCCTGTGCTAAAAATGGAACAAAATCAGTTATGTGATTCTCATTACTTGTAAGTGGGAAATCGTCAGGGGGAGATACTGATATTTGAGTCTGGGAAAAGAAATTGTGAGGGAGAATCTGGCAAGTCACTGATGGTTAATGCATATTTCCATCCTCAATTAGCTACACTCAGGGACTGAACTCATTAAACCCTCTCCACCCCCAGCATTTAAAGAGGGCAAAGGCAACCACTTTGAGGGGGTGGTGGATGGAGAGGGGAGTGGTTCTGGGCTCATTGTCTCTGTTCCCCTCATCCCGATCCTGGGGCTGGATATTTTCCTTCCTGGGCATTCTCCCCCTGGGATCCCTGCTAAATCAGCTCATGCGGGAGTCCCAGGCTTCAGGATGATGTCTGCTGGCTCATCTCAACAGGAAGAGTGTGTCAGCTATGTTTCCCTCTCTTCCTAGACGGAATGCCGTTATTTAACTCGTTCGTCTCCTCCCAACCTGCCATGTCAGTGGAGTACCCTGCTTTTACTGGCATGTTTTATTCTAGGTGTGCTCAGAAGCAGAGAGTGTACTACTGTGGACTCCACCCTTTCCTTTACTTAGGGAAACACGTTGTCCTTCAAAAAATTACAGAATCGTCTTCAGTCATCTTAAAAGAATACAGTATATTTTAAAATGTTCCTATTATCTAGACCTAAATTATTTTAGGTTGTCATAAGATTTGAGTGTAAGAATACTCTAAAGGAAAGTTCATAATAATAATTAAATTTTTGATAAATGTACTCAAAGATGTCTATTTTAAAGAATTTAACTTTGGGTAGGAATATAAAGCAGGAATTTAAAAATAGGAAGTCATATAGATATCTAAATGTGATCACCATGAATAACACTAGGAGAATCTATTCAAAAATAACACAAGGGAATTTTTATCTTATCAGTGCATTTAAAGCTTTTTCTTAATAGCTCTCTCTAGTTGCTCTTCTCCAGACAAAACTACTAGTAACAGATTAGCACATGGAGGAGGTGTAAAGAAATCCATTTTTCACTTTAGTACTATATGATTCAATACTTTTGTAAGTTGAATTTTCATATTCAAAATGAAGTCGAAAACTGAGGATATAAACTTTCTAGAAATTACGTCAATTTTTCATTTTATTTATAGAGCTTCACACTGGGTCATATTTGCTCTATTAAGCAAGGCAGAAGAAAATGTAGAGGAGAAATATATACATTATGTGTTTCTTTGTGGATGTGTACATGGTGTAATGAGGTCATGCTTAATAAAAGGCAGCCATATCTTCTTGCAATCAACCAAATCAGCTCGGAGGCTACAGATAACTCCAAATGGAAATACTCAAAACTAGTTTTTATACCAATGCTGTTTCTAAATATGCTCAGTTGTAAATGGGTGAGTCTTTAATAAGAAAGCATGGTAACATGAAGAAAAATAGGACACTTGATTCATATGCATGGGATATTTCTTATGAACGAATCTATAATAAAGGAATCAGTAATATTTTCACTCCCACAAAAAGTCATGACCGTGATGTGGATTGCCATCATTTATCAAGAATAGTTTCCGGGG
Organism: Orcinus orca; assembly: GCF_937001465.1. Classification (NCBI taxonomy): domain Eukaryota; kingdom Metazoa; phylum Chordata; class Mammalia; order Artiodactyla; family Delphinidae; genus Orcinus; species Orcinus orca. Next base: position 52,982,418 of record NC_064560.1, on the reverse strand, counting down.
CTGGACAGGGGAAACAGTAGAATTTACAACTTAAAAAATGGCTTAGAGTTGGAACACGATGAGCCACAGCTTTATAAAAAGTGGAAAAACAGCTAAACTCTAGAAACAAATGAAACACGTCATTATTCCATTTCAGCGTTGCTTGTTTAGCACTCATTATCTTTAATGGTTCCTATGAACAGCTGAACAAAAATCTAAAGGGTATATTTAAAATATCTTAAATGATCACTTCTTCATCTGCCCGTTACATAAGATGCATGACCTTCAAATCTAAACAGAAGTTTTTATCCTCATTAAGCTATAAGTGGTAGTGTAATACTTATTCTTGTTTCTGGTACAATGGAATGAAGCATTTCATCTAGTCACAAACCTTGCAGAGTATATTTTAAGGACTATCAACGATAAAGAAATGCAATATTTAGGATTTAATTTTTTTCAAGAAATTTACCTTCCTATGTTTCACTCCTTAATGGATTCTTTTGTTGAAGAGATGACATTTTATTCTAGAGAAATGTCCTCATAATCTTATACAGCTTAATATTTTTTGAGGTGCAGAGATAGACCACAGGCATTTGGCTGGTTGGGTCTTCATTTTATGGATCTATATCACATACCACAAGATGGTTAGGCCCCTGGTTTCTAGCCATAAATACCATTAACTTCATTCAGTAATTGCAACAAAAACAAAGCAAAACGAACCCAAGCACATTCTCACACATTTCCAACCATCGTTTGATTGAGAGACCATTAGAGTTCTCTCAGTAAAGAAAGGATCCCTTTGCTTATATGCCCTCAAACAAACAACAACACAGAAACCTTTGTAAATGGTCTTTCCTTCCTCACACCTAGAGAGCTCTTTATGGCCTGTACATTTTTAGCAGTGTTTCCAATCACGTGTGACTCGTACTGGTGCAAACCGGCCACTGGATGTAGTTTTAGTATCAGCCATCGCTCCCAAATTGCCATAGTGGGCCTTTGTCTCCTCTTCTTTCCTTAAACGTCTTGTGTATCTAATCATTACTTCATATTGCTTTCTGATTATCCTTCCATATAAATTGGGTGTCCTCCCTTCCTTCTTCGCTCCCTTCTTCCCGTCCTTTTTTTTTTTTTTTGCCGTATGCGGGCCTCTCACTGCTGTGGCCTCTCCTGCCGCTGAGCACAGGCCCCGGATGCACAGGCTCAGCGGCCATGGCCCACGGGCCCAGCCGCTCTGCGGCATGTGGGATCCTCCCGGCCCGGGGCACGAACCCATGTCCCTTGCATCAGCAGGTGGACTCTCAACCACTGCGCCACCAGGGAAGCCCCTCCCTTCCTTTTTTCCTTCCTCCCTTTACTTCCTTAATCCCTTCCCCAACGTGGTAGGCAATGTGTAATGATGACACTCCTTCTTGGAACTTAGGAAACACATATTAAATGAATACACGTGCACACACTCATATGTAAACACTTCTGAATTGGGGTGAGTTAGGATTAGAGTACCAGAAAGAGGGAACCAAGTGTCCAAATGAATTGAGGAAAAAAGAAGGTTGTTTCAGAATCTACAATGGGGCCAGTGGCTGCAGAGGACTGAGCAAGGTGTGATGAGATGGCAGAGGGATCCTGGAGGTGGGGTCCCCAGAGTTCTCTAGGCAATGTTAATATTAGTATTTCATCTAAGTGCCTGGAAAGAATTTCTGTCTTCTCCCCACTTATATGAACCCTTCACACATTTCAAAGCACAATTTTGGTCATTGCTATGGACAAAGATATCACCTGCAGGTCCTCTCCTTTGTCTAAATCCCGTAGCGTTTGTGGTCTGTGACACGTTTTATCTGTAACCTGTGTTGTGCAGGTTCATTGTTAGTGTATCTTACTTACCTACGTGTCCTGTCGTCCTAGGTGGGGAAACTGAAGGATTTACTGCCAAGTGTGAGAAAGAGAGCCTGGGGAGGAGGAGAGGAGGGCTTGGCCGAGGTCCACACTAACCCTGTCACAGGAGCCTCGGATCAGGGGAAGCTCCCAAGACTTCTCAGTTGGAGCACAGGAGGCCCCTGGACGTCCATGCTGGTCCACGGGCACCAGGGACAGGGCACATCCAAGGTTTTCCCAGGCCAGAGGCTGTTTTCAGAGGGGAGGAGCTGTGATCTGAGAGCAGTCAATACGCAGAGGGCCCAGTGGTTCCCTGCCCGGACAGTGTCTCAGGGAGGCTGTGTTCTCCACTAGCCTCCACTGTTAGGATCCTGATTAGTGCACGGCTACTAAGTTTGTAATTTTGAAGTTTCTCACTTAATATGCAAAGTTAAGTTACTTGCAGTTATGCAGTAAATGAGCACAAATGTTGACATTCAAAGAACATTTCATGCTAAGGGATCATTTCTATATTAATTTTATGTTATCATAATTATTTAATATAATTAAACATTCATACATATTAAGTTACATATAATATATATTTATATACTTTCATTTAATATCTTTATATACTTATATATTATATGATCTAATATATATTATATAAGCTTGTTATATTTTATTGTATTACATATTTTTATCTTGTCCTGTATTTTTCTTGGTATGATATATTTACACTATTATACACTATTATATATCCTCTATTTTTAAGTGATCCTCAGTTTTATCTGTAAAATTTTGTATTATCCTACAAGACCCTGTTTAAATCCAATTAGAGTTAACTGGCCTTTCCTCCTTATTGCCCATCTTCTATTCTCTTTGTTCTGACTCTCCTCAGCCTCTTCCTTCTGTACTGTGTGCATTTTACAAGTTCAAATCCCATCACCCCAGTTTACTCGCTGAATGATCTTGGACAATTTACTTAATGTCTCTATGTGTCAGTTCCTGTGTCTAACATGGGATGATAATAGCACCCACTTCAAGTGGTTTGTGAGGAAAAGAGGTCATTACTTGTGAGTCACCTGGAAGCATGTCCTGCCCTGAGTGATCAGCTAAGACCTTGACTTAACATTTATCTTTGAATTCCCCTTGGGGCTGAACCAGCACTTTCCAGAGAATAGTCTCTTAGCGTGTTGGATGAGTGGATTTGTCTTGTCTTTTCCTTCCTTGGTCCAGAATCCCTGCCCTTGGCAGACTCCATCCAAACCCTGTTTTTGAGGACATAGCTCAGTCCCTTCTCTGCACTGCCTTCCCTACCTCTTTCTGCTCTCACTCATTTGTCTCCTCCCCACTGTGACAGTGTGTAGGCGGAATGCCCCACACAATTTAGCACTCAATTACATGCTGTCTTATAGTCACATTTGTGTCATGCATTATAATCATCTTCTTAAATACATTGTTAACTCCTTGAGGAGATCATATTGTAAGCTATTAAAACTGTCACAAAGCTTAGCTCAACTTTGAATGCAGGGTAAGCCTCAGGAGAAATGTTGAGGGTTCTTCTACACATTCAGTATGGATTGAGCATGTACTAAAGGTGATACACTGTTGAAGTAGTGACTTAGCGGACCAGATGCTCCATAGGAATGCTTACATACGAATCTCACTGAGGAAAAATTTTATTGCAATAAACACAGAGGATATATTATCAAAAAGCATTGCAGGAGATATAAGGCTGGGGATGAACAGGGCACCTTCTCAAATCTTGTCAGATCTTCACAGAAGCTGTAGTTGGATGAAGGGTGAGGGTCCAGCTTCCGTCCCTAGGGAGGTCTGCTAGGTTTTGGAAGTCTAAGGCTGTTACATTCCACTATTACACAGTTGCATCCATGTAAGTTGTCTGAATGTACCCTGTGTAGCCTTTCTGGTTAGTGCTACCTTGAAGAGGTAGCATGTAATGAGGACAGAGGATTTACCTGCATGTTTTCCTTCCTTCTGGTGCATTCGGGCTCCACAGCTGTCAGAGGTCAGGAGGGAGAGGGCAGTCGCTCTGGCAGAGCCTTGCCTGACTCTGCTGAGTACCAGAGAGTGAAGGATGTTTTAGAGATAATATGTGTGCACCACAGTAGTGCAGCACAAGCCTGGATACCCTAAGGGAGCACTGGTGCATTGAAAAACCTTTTCTCTACAGAAGGCTGAAATATTGGAAACAGAAAACATAGGCAATGATCCCCAGGCTCAAGAAATGATAGTAAGCATGCCAGGGTTTTAGTGATACTTTATGTGTACACTTTCTTGATGCACTTCCAATGCAGTTTTTAAAATATGTAAATGTATTTTCATCCTTAGTGCCTGGCCCTTATATCATGGATACACTGGGTAAAAGGCACTATAAGCCATATTAGAAAAAAATATGTAGTAAATGAAGTGCGCTTTAGAATGCCATATCTTATTTTTAATGCTAGTTACAAAACATTTCATTATGACAGGTTGAACTGCATTCCATAAAATTACATGGAAAAGTTTGAGTAGAGAAGGTTTGGTTTGTTGATCTGTAAAATTCATTGTTGTATTTAAGCATTAATTGAGTGATATATTCAAGAGAGATATAATTGAGTTAAAGTTTAACACACTATTAGTTGAATTTTATCTGTGTAATTTTAACTGGAATGTGTGCTTTCTGATATAAATATGTTTCTCACTTAACAGAGAAATATTTGAATCACTGTTTCTAAAAAAAAATCAGGAACATTTTACTTTAAAAGTGTAGGGTTTTTTTCCAGATAGTATTTGTACACATAAAAGTTACCTTTAAATATAACTCTAAAGATTAATGTATATTTAGTTTTGAGGATTCCAAACCAAAGTAGTTGAAATTACTTTATGATTTTATTTGAGTGTGGAAATTATTTGGAATGCACTGTATCTATACAGTTTTACTCTAAACATCACCTCCTGTTATTTAGGAGTAATATTTATCATTGTTAACTACAATCTAACAGAAACAATTTACAGTGATCATTGGAGTTTGGATAATTGTGATAGTACAGTTTTAGTAAAGTCAACTTCAGCAAAGAATATATTAATATATCTTATTATATTAATAATATATATATTAATATATTATACTAATATATCTTATTAATGTATGTTCTACCATATTCCACACATAGGTGCCCATGTGAGAAGCAGCTGGAAGGAAAAACAGCACTTCCTCTTGTATTTTACTGATATTCATGGGGAAATGAATGTATTAAAATGGAACTGCAAGTATTTGATAGGTTGAAGGAAAAGAGGGAGCCTACGTGTTGATAGTGATTCCGCTTCATCCCATCTTATTCAAATGCTCTTAAAGCTCATTATGCCTGTTTTTAGTCCCTGAATTACAATTCAGCTGCTCTGAGGACTCAGTAATTGTCACCAACATAGTATTACCTTTCGAACAGTATTCATCTTTATGCACACCTTGCCATTATCGTGTTCATCTACGGAAACTTTCAATCAAACTTTGAGTCTCAGCATATTGGGTCTTAGGTTCAAATTTTGAATCTCCCTTTGTTCGCCTCTCGCTAAATCTTTAGTATGGCATCTTCCGTCCAAATCCCAGTGGGTGTTCTGTAGCAGTGCTGTCTCTCTTTGACCTAAATTATTTTCTCTGGTTTGCTGCCCCAGTGATGAAATTCTGCCCTTTTGCCTTCTGCATAGTCTATAGTGTTGGGAAAGGTTATATTTTGTCCCTTGTTATTATATTAACACTTTCCAGTTGGAGTCAAACTTTCAGTGACTTCTCTAAATGAGCATAAACATGGATTTTTTCTGCCACTCTCTGTGTGACATCATTAAGCATTCTCTGTGGAAACTGTTGATCAATATTTTACTCATTTACCATTTCACATCTTTTGTGAAATTTAGCAGTTAACAACAGCTCCGACATGGGTCAGCTAGTCCTGTGAGACAGGAGAGTATTTTTGTTAACTGATCTAGTTAGATTGAAACTGGTGTCTGTTTTTCAAACTCTGAAACACTTTAACATTCTGCAAGAAACTGGAGTGATTGTCATCCTCCTTTGCCAACACCTCTCACAGTCCATCCATTGAATATTGGACAATAGGTCTGTCCTGGAATAAGCCTGGGATACACTGGGTTAATTGTAAACACATTTCCCTGCAGCAGGGCTTATCAGAAACTTTAGCGCATCACCAATTGCCGAGAAGTGAATTTTGTATAAAGAGTTCCCGTAAATTGGTTGCCAAGGATTTGTTTTCATAGATCTCTAAGAATAGAAGACAAGGATTATGACCTAAAGGGAAGACAGGTGGATATTTCTAAACTGTTTATGGCTATAGATAAAAGCCACAGCAAGTCCTCTGTATTTATATAACTGTACTGAAAATTTCAGAGATTATTTTGTGTGGGTTAAGGACTTCAGCTTCACGATTTTAAGATAAACTCAAAGATGACAGAGTATCAGGGGAGATCTGGTACCTCTAATTCATCACGTTCACCTGCTTGAAATATGACATTGATCTCAGGTTTTTAATTAGGGTCATGAAATAGCATAAGCAGGGATGGATTTTTACAAAGATGTTTGTTTTCTAGGCCCTAACATACTATATAGAATGCAAATTAAAAATCTCGACAATAGGGACTTCCCTGGTGGGCCAGTGGTTAAGAATCCGCCTTCCAATGCAGGGGCCATGGGTTCAATCCCTGGTTGAGCAACTAAGATCCCACATGTCGTGGGGCAACTAAGCCCTTGCACCGCAACTAGAGAGAAGCCCACGTGCCGCAATGGAAGGATCCCACGTGCTGCAGCTAAGACCCGATGCAGCCATAAATAAATAAATAAATAAATAAATATTTTTTAAAAGAAATGGGAGGAAGACTTATTTAAAAAAATCTTGACAATGGAACAAAATACTAACTTGATCTAGATTTGTTGAAATGTTGACTTTGAAAGGATTTTAGTTTTTTTCTGTTTTCAACTTGAGGGGGGAATTGGTGTGCAAAATATACATATTGTAGAAAAGTAAGCAAATAGGATATGTTAACCATTTAGGTATAGGACATACAGAGAAACTAGAAGTAAAAAAAAATTCATGTGCCTTAATATTCAGGTTCAAGTTAATTTTATATCTCATTTCACATAATCATCCAAACCAATTCTGCTCATTCTAGGTGACATATAGTTCTAGGTAAACATAAAGATTTCACTTTTTCAATCTTTGGATAGAATTAGAAAAAAGTTAACTTTGGGAACAAATACGAGTTTTTTCCCAGAATTGTGATATTTACTGGTTGGAAGCATATGCGTTCCTAATGAACATTAATGCATGTTGACAAATCAAGATGTGAGTGTCAAGTCGTGGGTATATTTCTGTGATATTTTTAAATCCAAACCCCACACGTTGTTGGAGGCTGCTTGGAAGTGCTGTCTGGGGACGTCATTTTTGTTCCTGGAAATGTTGCATGATAATGTCATAGGCTTTGGCAGGAAAAAAGCTTTCATAAAGCACATGTCAAGGTGAGGAGATGGGGCTCATCCTTTTTCATTCCAGGTTAAGAAAGTATTTAAAACCACCCTTAAAGAAATGAATTTTCAAACTAATTACACAATTATTTTAACTTCTGCAAAAACGTCAAGCTGTTTGAACAGTATCTTATTCATAGACATCATACTGCTTATCCAAGAAGCTCACTTATTAAGGTGGCTTCATAGGATCTCTACGTGGGGACATTCTGTTATCTTCTAGGAGTGCTTATATACCCTTGTATATAATTACAATTGCTGTATGTGAAATTTTTTCTTTTTTTTACTTTTCCCTTAATTTAGTAATTCCCCACAAACCTTCAAAAAGGTCCATTTTATTGAAATTTTGTATTGTTATTCCAGATATTTGTGAGGCTGAGGGCAAGAGTACAGATGCAAATCCACATAGTATATATCTGATTATTTGTCTTGTAACCTGAGCTAACAGTTGTCCTATAAGGTATGTTCTAACCTCCGACCTAAACTTGGCACATCAAGGTAGTGCTGTTTAGGGTCCTTGGTCTCCCTCCCATTCTGCCTCTTCACTTGTCACCTTCATTTATTTCATCTGCACATACCACACACTTGCACTCACACGTGTGCACACATGTGCACAAATGCACATTCATGCACACATGCTTACATCAATAACATGAGTTGCAAATAATTTATCTGAGGTTCTCATTCATCTTTTGACTTTGCTCAAAGTGGTTTCTTTCCTATATGGAAATTATGGATTTTTAATATAGCTGGACTATCAGTATTCTTTCTTGCCTTTTCAGTATTTTGCTAGTCTTAAAAAGTCTTTTTTTATGTTTAGATTATTAATATCTCAAGTATCTCTCCAGTGTTGTATTCGTGGTTTTGTATTTGCAGGAATCATTTCTTCCATCTGGAGTTAATTTGCTATCAGGTGTGGGGTGTTGCTCCATGTAGCAGAAAAGGCATTATGTGTATACTTCCCCAAATTCATTTTGTGTCTAGTCACAGGGGCAAACAGCCACTTGCATTGTCTCTGTAGCTAAATCGGGCCATGAGATAGAGTTCTCCCAATGGGGTGTGGTTAGTGTGTTAGTGCTGATCTGTAAGGAATGAATACCTGTGCAGTTTTTTATTTTTTTGGCTGCATCAGGTCTTAGTTGCAGCACGCGGGATCTTAGTTGTGGGCGCGTGGGCTTCTCTCTAGTTGCGGCATGCGGGTTTTTTCTCTCTCTGGTTGAGGTGTGTGAGCTCAGTAGTTGTAGCACATGGGCTTAGTTGCCCTGTGACATGTGGGATCTTAGTTCCCTGACCAGGGATTGAACCCGTGTCCTCTGCATTGGGAAGGCAGATTCTTTACCACTGGACCACCAGGGAAGTCCCTATCCGTGCAGTTTTAAACCTTCCTGAATATTTATGTAGACAGGTAAAACACATATGTTTTATTTCAATTAAATGTATTTATGTAACTAGTGATAAATTATTGACTATTGAATACTCAGTTATTAAATGAGGGATGTATATTGAAATAGTCTGTAGATTTTAAAAATATCCTACAATAATTACCTGCTGTTTCTGCTGTTGTCTTTCTTATAGTTATAAATGATCTTAATGAGATGGCTCCCATTCCATTCCATTATTACACTTGGGGTTATATAAGTGGAGGTTAGTGAAAAATAACTTGGGAAATTATTATATTTGCATATAATTACTTTTTCACCAACCGGGTACATTCTCTTGGTGTACATGAGTTTTCCTCCTAGTTTGTAACCCCTTCATGTTTTTTTTCCAACAGATGCATATACAGCTGTTGATACACAGAAAAAAAACATAAAAAGGTCAAAATACTTACTTGGACCTTGGGCTACTGTCTGTTCCTCTGGTTTTGACCTGTGCCTTTCAGGTCAGATTTATTCAGATACCTGACTCTGGACACCTGAGTGACAGCTTTCAACTCTTGCAGCTTTGCCCCAATAAAATGAAGACCAACACAGATACAATTGTGGGCAGAAATTTTAGTTCTTAGTTGTTACTACAACTTCCTTTATGTCATTCTATTACCAATTGACTGAGATCAGTCCACACTAATAAGTCACAGGAGACATCTTATGAAATAATCTGGGTATATTAACGACTTAATAAATAAACTTAAAAGCAACTAGAGTATCCCTCTTTTCAGGCATGCCTTCATTTTTCTAATGGAAGCTTTATTTGCAGGTTTATAATTGCAATGAGTTGGCTTTAATTAATAGAATAAATTTTAATGTAATTAATAAGCTGGATTCTTACTGGCACTCTCAGGTGATTATGTACTTTGAGTTGTAAAGAGGCAATTTGCATGTTATTAAAATAATCAGGAGGACTTTAACATTAGAAGTAAGGTAACATTTAATTTTAGCTCACTTAAATCATTTTGTTAGTTACAGCAAGATGAGTGCAGCTGCTCATATGCTTTATTAAGAAGTTATGGCAGTGCAACCATGACTTTTTCACTTGGACTCTGTGAGGGGAACCAGTGCACATCCTGGGCAGGATCATGTTTCTCTTCACTGTTTACACAGCTCTGAATTGAACTTCTCTTTGCACATTTGTCCTCTTTCCCAAGTTGTCCTCCAGAGTTCTTTGTTTTTAAAAATCACAATATGAACATGTACTGGTAGAAGACAGGCATGAACTGCTGTGATCAAATGCCTTGCTCAGAGGCGACCTTGAAAAACAAGTGAGAAGCAGTTCTTGCAGTGAGCAGAGCTGTCAGTAGTATCTCTGGCCCCCAACTTTGTGTGTCGGGGGGAAATTCATCTGCAGGAAGAATGTATGTGGGCTCCAAGGCAGCCAGGCATTGTCTGGTTAGGTGGTCAGGGGTCTGGACAGATAAAATTTACAAGATTGAGGACAGTGAGTTCTGGAAGAAAAGCATGTAGATAGAACTGTGGGAATGAGCCCAAAACGTTGGTGTTTTGTCATTGCATGAATCCCCACCCTGCAGGAAATGTGGATGGATGGTCCACATGGTGGGGGGGTCAGTCAGGCTCATTCATGGCCACCCCAAGGTGGTGCCTGGACCTGTGACGAAGTTGTCATGGCAACAGCAGTGGAGGCCATCTGTGGCCCAGCGGCATGGGTCCCCTTACCAAGGCACATTTGTGCTATGGCCTTTATTGAACTCTAACCTATCAGGAGCAGAGACCAACATTGAGAGCCCTCCTGTGATGGGTAGAATCCCACTGTGTGACCAACAAGCCACCTGATGGATATTGCTTACATTGGCTCCACTCCACCACGGCGGGGACAGTTATCTACCAGGGGTATGAGTTTGCTTGATATGTCCACTGTGCCTTAAGCAGCACCACTGTCTGTGGGCTGTTAGAGTTATGATTATGACATTTATGATTATGGGGTTTGGCATAACGTCCCTTTTGACCAAGGGATGCATTTACAGCAGGAATTGAGCCACAGGTTCTACTGGCCCTACCATGTGCTACACCACCCAGGACCTCTCTGCCTAATAGAAGGTTGGAATGGCCTTTAAAGGTGCAGCCCTTGTAGGGTCTGAGCACTGTCTTTCAAGGTTTGGCATAACCTCTGGAATACACAGGTCTGCAAACTTGGAGGGGAGGGGGCAGGAGTCTGTAGGATGGTCAGTCAGGTGCAGGCAGGGAATGGGACAGAAGAAGAAACAAAGTTTACATAGTCATGGGTCCTGAAGACAAGAAGTAGGAGGCACGGCTGCCACGCAGGGCCACATGAGGAAGCACGGGGCTGGTCCGGAGGTGGAAGACAGGAAGGAGGGGAGAGCCGCAGCCTTGGCCTTTCCTAAGGTTTTGGCAGGAAACAGAAGGCAAAGCAGGTGAACAGCTTAGGGCTGGCCAGCTTGAATAATTTGGGGGCTTTGGGCTATAGGCGTGGTCCCTGGTTGTCTGGCCCCTGGTCCTAGATGATGCAGGCAGAGGAGAAGTGCCACCCTGGGGTGCAGGGGCTGGGAGAGGAGGTCTGGCTCTGGGTTGGCTGGTCTGCGTTTCAAAGGCTCCTCCCACTGGGCCCTTCGCCATCTCTAAGAACTGGTTCATCCCAGGAGGGCAGTCTCCCCAGCCAGGAAGGTTCTTCAGGATGTCAAAACATTTTTAAGTTGTGTTTTTACCAGCACGTAATATTTATTGTTCCATATTTTATGTAAAGTGCTGTATATAATTTTTACAAGGCATAAATAATAGTTACTAAGGCACATGTTTCACAAAATCATTTTGTAGTATTTGCTTATGTCAATTTAGTATATAAAAATGTAACTTTGCTAAAATCTGACTTTCAATATGGATACAACCCTAAAATTCTTGAGACTTTAAATAGATTAAAATATTCCCTTGGCTTATTCTGCATGATCGTCATGTGGAGACAACTGCTCCTACTGTGTCTGATTGAAGGAGTTGGTGAAGTCTTTCAGATGGTTCTGCTGCAAAGATCTGTGAACAATTAAGACGATTTTAGCCAGTTTATCCACAGAGTAATACCTTTCTAGAACTTATATATCAGGCATACTTTTAGAACAGTAAGATAATTTTCAAAAATCAATTCCCAGCATGAAACAGCAGCCTGCAAGTATTTAAGTGCCATTTGTTACATGAATAGTAACTGTCTTAAAGTGGGCTGTAAAATAACAGAATTCTAGTTCACAAAATAAGAGATTTTATGAAGGAGTCATGGGCAAGTATCCCTACTGGTAAGAGGAGCACAGAAAGTTCGGAGACCCTGTGTTTGTTTAACAGTTTAGCATCTGGTTAAAGTGGGCTGTAAAATAACAGAATTCTAGTTCACAAAATAAGAGATTTTATGAAGGAGTCATGGGCAAGTATCCCTACAGGTAAGAGGAGCACAGAAAGTTCTGAGACCCTGTGTTTGTTTAACAATTTAGCATCTGGTTTATACTATCCTTCTGTTTTTAATTTTTTATTACAATATAGTTGATTTACAATATTAGCTTCAGGTGTACAAAATTTTTATAACTTATACTACACTTAAATTTATTAGAAACTAATGGCTATATTCCCTGTGTCATACATATATCCTTGTTGCTTATCTTTTTTATACATAATAGTTTGTACCTATTAATCCCTTACCCCTATCTTGCCCCCCTCCCTTTTCCTTTCCCCTGTAACCACTAGTGTAACCACTAGTGTGTTCTCTATATCTGAGACTGTTTCTGTTTTGTTATATTCATTCATTTGTTTTATTTTTTAGATCCCACATATAAGTGATTACATACAGTATTTGTTCTTCTCTTTCTGTCTCATTTCACTAAGCATAGTACCCTAAAGGTCCATCCATGTTGTTGCAAAAGGCAAAATTTCATTCTTTTTTTGTATATATATGACACATCTTCTTTATCGATTCATCTGTTGATGGACGCTTTGGTTGCTTCCATGCCTTGGCTATAGTAAAAATGCTGCTATGAACACTGGGGTGTGGGGTGTATGTATGTTTTCAAATTAGTGTTTTTGTTTTCTTCAGATACATACCCAGGAGTGGAATTGCTGGGTCATAGGGTAGTTTTATTTTTAGTTTTTTGAGGAACTTATATAAGGTTTTCCAGCCTATTTTAATAGCACCTTCAATTTAAACTCAGGAGAATAGTAGCCTATGATTGGAGCATCTTTCTAGCAGTTGTTGAATTGGATTCAATCTCCTCTGACTCCACCATTAAACATCAGTTTCTGAGGATTTGTTTCAGGCACTCAGCCCACTGCCCTCCCTCATGGACTGCCCCCTCCTGTCTGCCATCCACTGAGTGATCACAGTGAAAAGAGAAAGAAAGCCAAGTGTCTGTTACACCACACTATTTAGAAAGCCTGATAAAATGTTTTATTGTAAAACGGAATAGAATTTACTACAACATGAAATCAGATTGCCTGTGGATTGTGGATTTGACAGTCATTTAGGGTACCCTCAGTAGGGGGAGCCCATCCATATGAAGTGAGGGTTTTCTGATGAAGAGGCTCACTCTAAACTCGTGTGTGAGTCCCAGACCACATACTCTACTCAGAAGCTGTGGCTCAGCCTGTCTAATAGGCACCTTTCCTGCAGGCTATGTCCTACCTAGCTTCTCACCATCAGTTCCCAGGAAAATCCACCTCCTGTCTCAGATACTTACTTTAATAGACATTCATATTAAATAATCCTTATTCAAAATCAACCAAGTTTTTTCTTTTCTTTTTTCATTTTTTTCATGATCATGGGGTGTTCTAGGCACATGGTAAGTAACGCCTTTCTCCACCTAACATATTTAACTTCAAGGAAGAGTTCAGGGAATCTTTCCTAAGTGACCTCCTCCAGGGACCCGCTGGCTGGCTCTCACCATGTGCCCCACCAGGATGTAGGGCCCCAGCAGTAGGCGAGTCTGTGTCATGCATCCCCTGGAGGGGCATCTGGCATGTGGCAGAGGCCCAGGTTGTGGAATCAGCAAGTGAGCGCCCTTCCTGAGGCTCGTTGCCTCACGTACTATTACACATGGCAAGAGTTTGTTGTTATTTTCACACAGGGCTCTCCACCAGGGTTGTAGAGTTCCCTGAAGAGAGAAAGGCATTTTGTTCATCTATATATCTGCGGTCCCTATGATGAGTCTGACATTCTTCCCAAAGGATGGATCAGTTAATGAAAATTGAATTCAAGCCAGTTTTGGTGCAGGTTTATTTATGGATTCAGCAAGTGCTCATGGATTTATGAAGCTGATTGTACATTTGCTGTAGAGATGAAATTAGACTAGTAGAAAAATAAAAAACTCAAAAGCTAAGCTTTTGGCTGTTAAGAATTATTTCCTATGTTTGATATCCCTCTATAATGTTCTCAGCTAAGTGTTGGCCACCCTAGAAACCCCTGTAGGAGTCCAAGATATGGTGATCGTAGCCAGTGAACTGGTTCTAGTGCTTTCTGATGATAGACTTTCCTTTCCAATTTAGTCTAACAAGTCATTGCTGGAAATTCACCCAAGGTTGTGTCAGGACATTAGCAATGTGAATGTTACAAAAAGGAAAGACATATTTACTGGAAAGAAGGCCACCACCATGCCACAACAAAATAGTACCCCAGCTGGTGCCTAAAAATGTGATCCCGTTGTTTTAGCTGGGCATGATTAAGAGAGTTGCTTATCCCTCCTGACCTGGGCAGGATTTGTGCCCCGATGGCAGAGAGCTTGCTGCACCTCAGGCAGAAGAGGGATGCTGAGACTGAGAACATAGTAAATCCTGAACCCCAAGCAAGGATTCTGCAACAAAATTGAGTTGTTTTGTATTGAAATGATTTTTCCCTCATTATAGTAAACTGAGCACAATGGATAAAAGTGTAATTAAACAATTCAGTGATTCTTTCTAGAGCGCCTGCTATGTGTGACGCTCTGCAAACCGTGGATTGTAGTAAAACTTATAACCAAACATGCATTCCTGGACCTTTGCCTGTGAATTTGGGAACAGTTTGATCTGATAAGGCATGAAGGGATGGCAAAGAGCCCGCTCTAAACCACAGATCATGTAATTAGAGTGAAGCTTTTCTCTGGGCTGAAAAGTAATTATTGGCAGGTGCACATACCACAGGCAATGCCAAAATGCATAATGTTGAAGAATTATTATTTTTGTTATCACAACTTCCCTCGGTAATTCTAACTGTCAAGTTTTACTGATTGATTATACAAAAATAGATAATAATACAGACGTGTTGAATTGTGCCCCTGGATAATTGCATTGTCATATTAAACTATTGAAACACTGAGTTATTATTTGCAAGTCTTCACAGACACAGAAAGATAAGCCCATCATAGAACCTGAACTGAGGCAGGCTGTCATCCATACACGTTGAGTCACTACGTGCTGCTGTAGGTGAGGCTGACTTTGTGTGTCCATAGATAGACACACTTCAGGGTGCCGACCAAGCAGGGCATGCACGTCTCTGAAACCTCACAGTCAAGTGCACTCTAGAACATGGAAAATATATCCGGACATAGAACATGAGGAAAACTGAAGCTCATGTTTACATTAAAAAGTATTGTTTCGGGCTTCCCTGGTGGCGCAGCGGTTGAGAGTCCGCCTGCCGATGCAGGGGACACGGGTTCGTGCCCCGGTCCGGGAAGATCCCACATGCCGCGGAGCGGCTGGGCCCGTGAGCCAAGATCCCACATGCCGCGGAGCGGCTGGGCCCGTGAGCCATGGTCCCTGAGCCTGCGCGTCCAGAGCCTGTGCTCCGCAACGGGAGATGCCACAACAGTGAGAGGCCCGCCAAAAAAACCCAAAAAAACAAAAAGTATTGTTTCTATGCAAATTGTGTTTTATAGACTCCAAAGAGATTGAACTTCATTGAATTTGAACAGGCTCATTTAAAAAAATAACTAACTTCATTTGTTCAAAATATTTATTAGAAATGATGTAAGCAGTGTGCTGTACATGCAGAAATATTTTGTTGTGAACTGTCAAGATAGACTAGTGTATTTTTTCTTGCTTTTTAGTATTTTCTTACTGAAGACTCTCCAACTCTGTGTGTGTGTGTGGGGGGGGGTCTGTGTGTCTGTGTGACCCAGAATCCTGTGGTATAAATATTTAGACGTGAAATTGCCTACTAAACATTTCTGCACAGGCAGGAGCCTTCAGGAATGGAGGAAGGTTTCAGTCAACTATCTTGATATCTTGAGTTGTCTTCCATGCTTGGTGATGGGATTTCACCTGGAGAACAGGGCTGAAGCCAGAAGTCTTAGAAGGCTTTTGTCCTTGTGCACGGGACTATGAGGTAACGAATGTTGTACAGCAGGCTTCCAGAACTCACTCATCTGGCACAACTGAGACTGTGTCCCTTGAACATCAACTCCCCATTTCCCCCTCTGCCAGCCCCTGGAAACAATGATTCTACTCTCTGTTTCTATGGGTTTGACTATTTTATCTTGCTCGTTTAAGTGGAATCATGCAGGATTTACCTTCAGTAACTGGCTTATTTATTTCACCGAGCATAATGTCCTCCACCTTTATCCATGTCCTCACATGTGGTAGAATTTCCTTCTTTCTTTTGAGGCTGATTAATAGTCCATTGTGTGAAAGGGGAGGGATAAATTAGGAGTTTGGGATTATCAGATACAAACTACTATATAAACAACAAGGTCCTACTGTATAGCACAGGGAACTGTATTCAGTATCTTGTAAAACTACAATGAAAAGAATCTGAGATATATATATATATATGGTTCTAGTGGCTATATATATATATATATATATATATATATATATATATATAGCGAGCAAGAGAAAGAGAACTGAGTCACTTTGCTGTACACCAGAAACTAACACAACATTGTAAAACAACTATACTTCAATAAAAAAGTAGTCCACTGTGTATGTTAACACATTTTCTTCATCAGTTCATCCATCCATTAAGAATTTGGGTTGTTTTTGTATCTCAGCTATTGTGAATAATGCTGCAGTGAACAAAGGGGTGCAGATATCTCTTTGAGATGCTTATTTCAATTCTTTAGATACGTGCCTGGAAGTAGGATTGCTGGATCATATGGTAGTTTACTTTTAATATTTGGGGAAATCTTCATACCATTTTCCATAGCAGCTGTAGCATTTTATAGTCTGATAAACAGTGCACAAGGGTTCCAATTACTTCACTTGGCTATCTTTGGGTTTTGTCCATGTTCCACTGTTAAATTGGTGTTTCTGGCAGGGACAAGGCCAGGGCTTCCTACTCTAGCATCCTGTGGATGCCAGTCTCCCCTTCGTCTGTCTCCTTTGTGATGGGTCTAGAGCTTCGCAGCCTGAATGCAGGGAAAGAACAAAGTATTGGGAGCCTTACTCTGGGTATTTCCTTAAATCATCTGACTGAGATATGTTTTACTGCTATAACTTATGTTTTCCAGATTACTTGGATTATATAAAAATATATTTGTCCGCCAGTCTAAATATTATTATTTGTTCTTGAAACAAAAGCAAGTCAATGATATGTCTAAATGCTTCAGAAGTTGTTTCTTTTTAAATTGGCCCATCTTGAATAACATATGTGTGTATAATCTTTATTAAGCGAGATCTAGGAAGTAACATTTTTATGGTGCCTTCGCATATTGGTGTTTTCCAAATAGGAAAAATTTATGTTGTCATAATATATTTCTTTTGGATTGGGAGATATTTCTCCTTAGAAAATACATGATCAGCACTCTGTTTACTTTAGACTAGAAGCCAAATAAATGTTTTGAATGAATACGTGAGTGGTAGAAAAATCAATGATTATTATTTAAGTGTCTGGTACAAAAATTTACAAACACATATACATATAAACAATAGTCAGGCTTAGGAAAATTCCTAAGTATGCATTTGATATCAAAATCTCTAATGAGGAATATGGCTTTGTAAAATCAAATATATGGAAATATAGTTTAAAAATTATAAATCAAAAATTGTTTCTTGGTATGCATACCCTGGGAAGACTATAAACTCATCTTATTTAGCTTTAATTTATTTAATTTCTTAATTAGTGTTAATTTCCTTTAAAACAACTTATTTATAGTATAATAATGGTTGACTCACACACTTCTGCCCCCTGGCTGCCAAAAATCCTTTGAAGTATCAAAAATCTTACTTTTAAAGGCATAAAATGTCAACCACACTGGTAATAAAGTATGGGGCTTCCCTGGTGGCGCAGTGGTTGAGAGTCCGCCTGCCGATGCAGGGGACACAGGTTCGTGCCCCGGTCCGGGAAGATCCCACATGCTGCGGAGTGGCTGCGCCCGTGAGCCATGGCCACTGAGCCTGCGCGTCCGGAGCCTGGGCTCCGCAACGGGAGAGGCCACAACAGTGAGAGGCCCGCGTACCGCAAAAAAAAAAAAAAAAAAAAAAAGAAAAGAAAGTATGACATTAGCAGGTCTTATACTTCACTTATGTACAAAAACTACACAATTATATATGTTTATATATAAGTGTGAATGCATCGAAAAGTTAAGTTAAAAAAACCACATCAAACAGTTAACAGTGCTTACTTCTAGAGAATGGGGTGTGGGGTTGTGGGGTGAAGAACAATTTTCACATTATTTTCTCTGTTTTGATTCGTTCGATTTTTTCCCCAGTGAGACTATATGAACAGATACTTTTGTAATTTAGAAAAACAAGGACACATGTATTTGAAACCTTTCTTTGGTATAGACACATTCCTTTAGGACTGCTTCTATCACATGTAAAATGTAGGGTTGTAATGCATAAGGCTTCAGGAGAAAAGGTAGATAGTAATTTAATGCCCAGGTGTCTCTGTTCACCACATCAAGCTCCTTTACCCCATTACCGCTAGAAGTCATCCATTTCCTCCTGCATGGAGGGGCTACTTAAGTTTCAGATGTTTCCAACTTTGCCTGTGTTTGTGTATTAAGGTATAATTTAATATTATAAAAGTCAAGATTAGCAAAATATGAATTATTCACAAATGGTGGGAAAAGATTTGAGATGTTTTAAAATAAAACAATACAGGCTGTAGGATGGCTTATCACTATGGCTCTGCAGCCAAGCTGAGCAATGACCCAACAGGTGGAGTCGAAGTCCAGTTGGGTCGTCCACAGTGGACCCATTCCAGAGCCACCATTCTTGGTCCTCTCCTCTTTATCATTTTACAGATATTTAATTGAAGGATAGAGGTCCTTATTGTTTAACCTGTGGATGAGGTTATATTTAAAGAACTAGTAAGCATACTGACGGCAGAATAAGTGTTCAAAAAGGTTTTGCCAGTCTAGTTCAATGAGCTTAATGCAATTTTAGTTTAATATTTTATAGAAATAATACACTATAACATTAGATATTTAAAAATATTAAAATGTGATGGTATAACCAAAGAGTTCAGAGAAGATCTTTAAGGATGGTAGGAGACTTTAAGACATCCCATGCACACAAACATCACACCAAGAATTGAAAAATGTGTGGATTATTTTGCTTGCGTAAGAGAAGGTGTTGAGTTCTACGACAGCTATCTCATATAGACTGTGTCATAAACTAGCAATAGATTTTATTTCACATCTGTCCACAGGGGGAGGGTAATTTATAGTCAGCATGTACAAGCTTATATGAAGCAAAGCTTTTTAATACATACAGTCTAGAGATGAGACATGACCCCTTGGCCAACTTAGCAGGGATGCATGCTCTTTATAGATAGGATTTAAACACTTAGTCATTACTCTTAAGGTCCCTTTCAATCATGAGAGAATCTACCTTCACCAGTCAGTGATACAAACACATACAGAGGGAACCTCATCCTATGGCTAATGATTTCAATTTGGGTCACCGAACAGCATGCATTACCACCCTTCTAAGAGTAGTTCAATGGCACATACTCTGTGTCAAGCACATGATGCCTTTGGACACATATAAAGATGTCCTTTGTCCATTTGTAGGATTTCATTCATATATCTTTGGAAAAATAAAGTGCATTATTCACCAAATTCCACTTCCTGAAAGCTCATAGTTCCAAACCTAGAAATGAAATGAAACCAAATGCTTCAGTATTATCTTCTTCATCCTTAATTTTAAGTTACATCAAATGGGGGAAAAAAAGAGCCTTTAGGATCATACATGTAAATAACATTTATCTCACATGGCAGTGAAATCATCAGTCAAATCTCTGAGTACTTCATTCCAAAAGCAAGAAAAATCTTCATTGAGTTCCATTGTGCCTCTGAGTGAAACAAAGAATTAAAATTCTAAGGCTTTGGGATAAAACTACAAATAGTGTCAAAACACAACAAAATATTGTCAAAGCAAACCTATGGAGACAGTATTAAGATGTCAAAATTAAAATGATGTCATTGTAAATTACAGCAGAACTTTTTAAAAATGAAGCATGAAGCCCTCTGTATGAGTGTACACTGCCACTCATTTCAAACTAATTGTTCATGCCAGATGTGTAGGAGGGATGATAAATGTTCCTAAGCTCAGAGAATATACATTCCAAAAATAGTTAGGGCATTCTTAAAAGTGAGCTACAAAATTTCTGTCAGTTTTGATAGTTACTTGAAATCCACTTTATTCTTCAGTATTATGTATCCCTGTTTTCTCTTAGTCTAGATACATGTGCTACATATACAGATAACTAAAAATTATAAATATACCGACATTTATATTCTTAGATCCTTGCACACAGCCAGGAAGATAGTAGGAAATCAATAATGGGTTGTATAGTAAGTGAACAAATAAATAAACAAGTACAGTGGAATTATTTTATGACTTTAGAGATAAAAAGAATGTGAGAATTTAATTATTATTAAAGGGAAATGTTTACTAATGGGAAATTTAGTAAATCTTGTCCAATTTTTTACCTTATTATTTTGTCATCATGCACATTTCAACCATCTTCTAACTCATCCTCCTTAATTATTATCTGCTCAGTGTTTAAATGTATCTTCCACAGAAAAAGTATATATGTGATATTCTTTCAGAAACTTTATATTTGATGATATTTATATCATGCCTTACAACAGAATTTTGTGAATTGGTGATGTACGAATACTGATGATCCTAATAATTAGATGAATAATTCTTACTTTGATTAATAATATATTTAAAGAAAATGATTTTCTGGTATTGAAATTTTTTTAACTCATGGCTCTCAAAACTAAGTTGTAGAAATATTTCATACTCTGATATACCTGGTCATTGCCTCAGTTGTTATTCCCATATAGTATACATTGCAATTATAATATCTGTGAGGATTGTACATTCTTCATCACTGAATACACATACATACACACATATAATTATTATCAACATCTATATGTTATAGCATATTAATATTATAAATATATTTATTACATTTATATTATATAAAATATATTTATATTATAAATATATTTAAATATAATGTATATAATATAATAAATATATAATATATTAAGTATTAATATTCTTTAGTTATATAATAGTTATATATATCTTGCATATATCTTGTATCTTGCATTAGTGTGGTACATTTGTTACAATTGGTGAACTGATATCAATACACTATTGTTAACTAAAGTCCATGGTTTATACCAGGGTCACTCTTTGTGTTATACATTCCCTGGGTTTAGACAAATGCACAATGTCATGTGTCCACCTTTGCACTTTCATACTGAGTAGTTTTGCTGCCCCAAACATTCTTGTGCTTACCATTCACCCCTAGTTTCTGATCTTTAGGCCCAGCATTGAAATTACACATACAGTTCTCACCAAGGTCATGAACCAGATTAGATTCTAGTGAGAGAAGTAGCCACCACCTATTGATGGGTGAAGTGGCAGAGAATTTGGGGTCATCTTAGTTCATCACAATTTATCTTCTTTCCACAAGCGTCCTCCGCCATTGTACCTTCAAGCTGAGTGCCAAGGTTGGGGACCTCATGCCTGATGGTGTCTGCGTGTGGGCAGAGCCCCTGCAGCAGCCTCCTCAGGTCCTGGGGTGCAGAGACCTGTGAAGGAAGCAAGCAGCTGTCTGCCACTCGTGTACCCAGCCCCCACTGGGGAGACAGCCAGAGTCCCGAGGAGTCCCAGCTGAGCCTGAGCTGCCAATCCACCTGCTCTTCCCCAGAGGAATCTCCTGAGAATCCCTGAGAGCAGAGCTCTTCAGCTTTTGATTCTGTTATCTGAGGCCTTGTTCCCATCGCTTGCTAATCCCAAGCCAGAGTCACACGGGGAAAGGGAATCTAGGAAACAGGTTGACCTAGTACAAAATTAAAAGTGTGCATGCTCAGTTGACTACAGTCTAGAGTAGAAGTTCATCCTGAGGAAATAATGAGAGATACACAGAGATGTATTCAAGGCCAATCATATTATAATTATTCACTATAGAACAAAACTAGAAGCAGTCTTTTGTCCAAGTACTGCAGATAGACTAAATTTTGGTAGTTTCAAATTGTAAGATGGAAGAATATAGCTTATTTTTGATAAAGTGTAAATATTACCATACATATAAATAAAGGTGAAATGATGTACATCAAACAATGATCTGAGCAGAAGAATAATAAATCTAAATTATTTTTTTCTATCTTTATTTCCTTTTTTCATTATGACTATTTATTACTTTCAAACTAGAAAATTTTGAAAGACTAATCAAAAGAATGAATTCATGATAAAAGCATCTACATACAGTTATAATGCTCAATAGTATTTGAAATCTCTTATAATGTTAATTTAACAAAACTTGACATCTCACCTTTGTTGGTATTTACTCAAAAATGGTGTGAATAAAAAGAAAGGCACAAATATTCCATTTTTACTATTTACCACAGTGTCTAGATGCAGAGAAGTACATTCCAGAGTCAGAATGTGAGCACCATGTATATCTTTATAGGGTTGATGGTTGTTAGAAAACCCATATAAACTTTATTTGGAATCATGCCTTTTATCAAGGACAAATCCATACACGTCAGTGTATCAGTCTGAAGAAAGCATAAATGGCACACATGTTTAAGCTGGATAAAGTAGATTATAAATAAAGTAAATTTGCACTTGACTAATTTTGCAAGAATCAAGCACAGTACCAATCACAAAGGGAACTTTACTGATAAGGTAGAGAGTTGGTTTACTTATTGTTTCAAAGGACAACGTGGAAAAATTTGGACAGGTGTGTACAGCTTTGTAGAAAGATAAGAAGAACATTTAAAATACACACTTTTAAAAAGTAAACTGAACTCATAGAAACAGAGAATAGATTGGTGGTTGCCAGCGGTGGGGGGTTGAGGTGGGTGGGCAAAATGGGTGAAGATGGAAGTATGTATGTACAGCAAGGTGACTGTGGTTAACAACACTGTGACATGTATTTGAAAGTTGTTAAGAGAGTAGATCTTAAAAGTTCTCAGGGGCTTCCCTGGTGGCGCAGTGGTTGAGAGTCCGCCTGCCGACTCTCAGGGGCTTCCCTGGTGGCGCAGTGGTTGAGAGTCCGCGCCCCAGTCCGGGAAGATCCCACATGCCGCGGAGCGGCTGGGCCCATGAGCCATGGCCGCTGAGCCTGCGCGTCCGGAGCCTGTGCTCCGCAACGGGAGAGGCCACAAAAGTGAGAGGCCCGCGTACCGCAAAAACAAAAAAACAAACAAACAAAGAAAAAGTTCTCAGCACAAGAAAATTAATTTGTAACTATGTGCGGTGATGGATGTTAACTAAACTTATTGTGGTGATCATTTCACAATATGTACATGCATCAAATCATGATGCTGCATGCCTAAAACTAACAATGTTATGTGACAGTTATAAAAAAAATAACAAAATACACACTTTTTTTCTTTTTCAGTTGTGTATTTTTAATTGAGGTATAATTCACGTGTAACATTGTATTAGTTTCAGGTACACAATGTAATGATTCAATATTTGTACATATTGCAAAAAGATCACCACAATAAGTTGCCTTAACATCTGTCACCATACATAGTTATAATTTTTTTTCTTGTGATAATACTTTTAAAATTTACTTTAGCAATTTTAAATGTACAGTACATACAGTGGTATTAACTATAGTCATTGTGCTGTACATTACATCCCAATGACTTACTTATTTTATAACTGGAAATTTGTACCTTTTGACCCCCTTCACCCATTTTGTCCACCCCCACCTCAGTACACACTTATAATTACTAGCTGAAAAAGCCGATCAGACAAGAGCACTGGCAGCCTGATCTTGTACTAAAAGTACAAAACAAAAAGCTGTGGAAATGAGCATCTGCAGCAGTAATTCCATTTTAGTCCATTTGCTTAATGCATTTTTGTTATTAAGACAACAGATTTTAGATAGATTTAAATGCAGTATCATTACATAACATGGCAAAGCATGCTGTGCAAATGATGGAAACTACAGTCTTGTAAGCTAGATTTTGTAAGACATAACCAAAGTTAGAAAAATAAGACAAAAAAAATCAAAGTTACTAATGAAAAGTGCATTTTAGATTCTGAAAAACACAACTGTTATCAAATGTATTGCTTTTCTAACAGAACAGTGTATTCTGATTTTGAGTAAATACAAGTGTTTCGTTCATTGCTTAAAAATAGGTAGATCTGCTGAAGCTTTCTACATTACCTTTCCTTTTTTAAAAATAATAGACTTTATTTTTTAGAGAAGTTTTAGGTTCACAGAAATTTTGAACACAAAGTATAGATAGTTCCCACATACCCATTCCTCACATATCATGCAGCTGCTACACATCAGAGTGATGTTTTGCTACAGCTGATGAACCTACATTGATGCATCATCATCACTCAGAATCCATAGTTTACATTAGGATCCACTAATTGTACATTCAGTGGGTTTGGACGAATGTATAATGACATGTATCATACAGATAAGTTTCACTGCCCTAAAAATCCTCTGTGCTCCACCTATTTACCCCTTCCTCCCCCAATCTCTGGCAACCACTGATATTTTTACTGTCTCTATAGTTGTGCCTTTTCCAGATGTCATAGAGTTGGAATCATACAGTACGCAACCTTTTCAGGTTGGTTTCTTTTACTTAGTAATATGCATTTAAGATTCCTCCATGTCTTTTTATGGCTTGATAGCTCATTTGTTTTAGCTCCAAATAATTCTTCATTGTCTGGTTGTAACACAATCTATTTAACCATTCACCTACTGAAGGACATTTTGGTCTCTTACAAATTTGACAATTATGAATAAAGCTGCAGTGGCAGGTTTTTGTGTGGACATAAGGTTTAAACTCTTTGGGTAAATATCAAGGAGTTGACATATGATGTTGCTGGATCATATGGTAAGACTTCTCAAAGAGGTAGCTTTTGGTTTCATTAATTTTCTCAATTGATTTCCTGTTTTCAGTTTTATTGATTTGTGCTCTGATTTTTTTTATTTGTTTATTTTGGTTTTAATTTCATTTTCCATTTTTAGTTTCTTAATATAAAATTTTAGATTGTTGATTATAGATTTTTCTCTTTTCTAATTATGCAGTCAGTGCTATTAATTTCCCTCTAAGCACTGCTTTTGCTGCATCCCACATATTTTCATAGGTTATGTTTTAATTTTTTAGTTCAAAATATTTCATTTAGTTTAATTTTCTCTTGAGATTTCTTCTTTTATCCATGTGTTATTTAGAATTGTATTGTTTAAGCTCCAAGTATTGGGATTTTTAAACTACTTTCTGCAGTAGATTTCCTATTTAATCCATTGGTATCTGAAAGCATACATCATCATACAATGTATTATTTTTTTTAATTTGTTAAAATGTGTTTTATGAACCAGAACATGCCCTATCATAGTAAAAGTTAAACATAAGCTTGAGAAAAATGTTTGCTCTGCTATCGTTGGATGAAATACTCTATAGATGTTAGTTATATCTAGTTCATTGATCATGCTGTTCAGCTCAACTGTGTCCTTACTGACCTTCTGACCTCTGAATTGATCTTTCCATTACTGATAGAGGGGTGTTAAAATCTCCAGCTGTGATAATGGATGCATCTGTCTAGCCTTGCAGTTCTATTAGTTTTTGCCTCATGTATTTTAATGCTCTGTTTTAGGCACACACATGTTAAAGATTGTTATGTTGTCTTGGAGAATTGACTCTTCATCATTATGTAATGCCTGTCTTTACCCTGCTAAATTTTTTTTTACTTTGATGTCTACTCTGTCACAAATTAATATAACTTTCTTTAGATTAGTGTTATCGTGGAGTGTTTTTCTTCATCCACTTAACTTTTAATCTATATGTGTCAATTTAAAGTAGTTTCTTGTAAACAACATACAGTTGGGTCATATTTTTTGATCCTCTCCAACAGGCTCTGTATTTTAGTTGGTGTATTTAGACCATTGATGTTTAAAGTAATTATTTACATAGTTTAGGTAATATCTACCATATTTGTTAGTTTTTATTTGCTGCCCTTGTTCTTTCTTTTATTGTCTTCCACTTGTTTTCTGCCTTCTTTGATTTTAATTCAGCATTTTATATGATTCCATTTGCTCCTCATTCATAACGATCAATTATATTTTTATTTTTATTAATGATTGCACTAGGATTTACATATACATTTACAATTAATCCAAGTCTACTTTCAAATAACAATGTATTGCTTCATGAGTAGTACAAGTACTTTATAACAAAGTATTTGTGATTCCTCCCTCCCATCCCTTCTACCATTGCTGTCCTTCATTTCACTTATCCATAAGCTATAATCATCAAATACATTATTATTATTATTTTGAACACAATAGTAAGAAAAAAATATTTTATTTTAACTTCATTTAGTCCTTCTCTAACCCTCTTTCTTTATTAATATATATCTTCTAGTTTTGTGATGATGGTGCTGATGACAATGATGGTGATGATGGTGATGGTGGTGGTAGTAATGATGGTGATAAATCATAGTCTTGTGCATGAGTATGTGCATTATTCTCTTGATTTAAAGTAGATCCAGATTGTAGAACTGAAGACAAAGGTAGAGACTATAAGGAAGAAGGAATATGTACCATAAACTACACAGCAGGAGATATAGAAGGATAATTTGACAATTTTCATTTTTGCTTCACGTTATGGTTTGGTGTCTAGGAGACTTGACCACTGTAGTAGATTTGCTGGGAAAAAAACTCAGTTTAGGATAAAATTATCTCCTATACTATAAAATTACTTATTATTTGTAGGATGCTTTTCCATATTGTTATATTCAGAAATTAACTTCAAGCAAACTCACATATTTTATGAAACTCAGAATGATATCGTGGATTTTAATATTTCCTAAGAAAAAAGTATGCCTTTTCTGAGAGGAGGGAGAAAGAAGTGAATCTGTGAGCTTAGTCACATACATTTTGTGGGAAGAACTATATGGCTTCAGGTGCATCGGCTTTCTGTGGGTTGTGGCTTGCTTCTTCAAAGGCTAAAACACCTTGATCATTAATATGCTGCCTGTGCTTCATGCTTGACTTTTACATTACTGCTCTAGCTATTACCATGCATGCATTATTTATGCTGTTGGCTATCATGGAAAAACGGCAAGCAATTTACTTGTCAAAACACATTAGAATGCATGACTTTAAATCAGAGTCGCATGGGTTGGTAAAAAGCTGTAATAAATGCACTTTGGCTAATATGTTAGTGCCATGCAGTTTGAGGCCACTGTATTGACTGAGAAACCAATAACCATCTCTAGAACTCTTCTAGTAGAATAGCACTTCAAATTATTCACGCTTTTAATTGCTTCATAGTAAACTCTGTTATTATAATTTTTCTTTCCATAGATGAGTTTTAACATTAGAATAGAAAGTGAGTGCAAATTAAATTCTTAATGATAGAAGTACTGGAGTTAATTGTATTATTTATTTAGGCTCCAAACAGGATCTGAAATGCTTAAATAATAGAATTATGTCATACAGCCATGTGTTTCCCTTGCTTTTCTTGTCAGTTAACCGTTTCCAGTATTACTTGATGCTCTCATTACTACACAGAAGTCCCCTTTTGTACCACAGCAAATGTTTAGGTAAATGCCAGACACCTTGCTAGCTCTCCAAGTGTTGGTAAGGCCAGCCTCAGACTTCATGACACTTGTAAGATGACTGCCCAATCCAAGTGTGCTGGAAGAGGTCCCATCAGAGCAATGGTTCAGGAACTTTATTTTTTCTTAAAAATCATTCTATGACTGGTGAGTTGTGGGCGTGGCAGGGATTTTGAGGAGGTCAGCATTATTGGAGGATGTTATCTTGTGCAGGGAAATAATCAAGTCTATGCTCAGCATAACCTTCACCTGTCTGCTCGTTATCCAGTACTGTCCAACATCTTCAGAATCTAATAGGAGTCCAGTGAATTTGATTCCATGAGTGAATGCAGTTGAAGAAGACAGAGGTAGGCCCCAAAGGGGTCAACTGTCATTTGAAATTAGTATCAGAGAAGAGACACCCTGAGTCCTTTATACCAATATTTACTTCCATTCACATTTTTCCCATGGATTCACAGACTGGGGATGTTACCTCATCAAAGTCCTTCTTACTAGAAAAAGTGAGTATCATGAAGTCCAGAGGAGTTAAATCACCCAACCCAACATTCTCAAGATATCAGGACCCAGGCAAGATACAAGAACCATCTGTTTAGTGTTCTGATTTCAAAAATAACCTATAAGTCTTACAAGGCAAAGGGTTAGGAAAATACCTTTAGGACATCATGATGCCGGGGGCGGGGGCGTTCTTCTGGCATTGCTCTTCCAGGTTGTTGTGATCTACCAAGATGGACTTGCAGGGCAAGGAGTAGCCAAGAGGATTGGGACTCTTGAGGAACTGAGATGCAGCCAGCAGCAGATCTGAGCCTCTAAACAACAGACCTTGGCATTGATCTGAGAAGCCAGAGCACCTGGCAATCAGACCTTCTAGAAACCTGTGAAATTTAACCAAGGAGATGAGAGATCTGTAAACTGAAGACTAGAATATGTCGATGAAAGAAATTGAAGAAGATACAAATAAGTGGAAAGATGTATCATGTTCATGTATTAGAATTAATATTGTTAAAATGTCCATCTACCCAAAGTAATTTACAGATTCTATGCAATCGCTATTAAAATTTCAATGGCATTTTTTTTACAGGAAGAGAAAAACAATCCTAAAATTTTTAAGGAACCACACAAGATCCCAAATAGCCAAAGCAGTCTTGAGAAAGAAGAACAAAGCTGGAGGCCTTACACTTCCTGATTTCAAACTATATACTAGCTATAGTAATCAAATACCAGTATAGTCTTGGCTTAAAAACAGACACATAGATCAATGAAACAGAACAAAGAGCCCAGAAATAAACCCATACATATGTGGTTAATTATTTTATGACAAAGGAGCCAAGATTACACAGTGGGGAACAGTGTCTTCAATAAATGGTACTGGGAAAACTAGACAGCCACATGCAGATTAATGAAACTGGACCCTTATCTTACATCATATAAAAAATCAACTCAAAATGGATTAAAGACTTGAAGGTAAGACTTGAAAACAAAATTCCTACAAGAAAACACAAGGTATAAGCTCCTTATAATTAGTCTTGGCAAAAAATAAAAAAAATTGACCCCAAAGGCAGAGAAACACAAGCAAATATAATCAAGTGGGGCTGTTTCTGCACAGCAAAGGAAACCATCAATAAAAAGCAAAAGCAACCTACCAAATGGAAGAAAATAACTGCAAACCACATATTTGATATGGAGTTACAATCCAAAATATACAAAGAACTTGAAGAGATATCTGCACCTTATGTTCATTGCAGCATAATTCACAATAGTCAAGGTATGGGAACAACCTAAGTGTCCATCAGCAAATAAATATGCAGTATATATGTACAATGGAATATTCAACCATAAAAAGAAGGAAATTCTGACATTTATGACAACATGGGTGGACCTTGAGGGCATTATGCTAGGTGAAATAAATAAGGCAGAGAAGGATAAATACTGCATGGTATCACTTATGTGTGAAATCTAAAAAAGAAGAAAAAGTCTAACTGAAAGAAACAGAGTAAGAAAAGTGGTTGCTAGAGGCTGGGGAATGGGGCAAATAGGGAAAGATTGGTAAAAGGGTACAGTTTCAGTTATAAGGTGATTAAGATCTGAGGATCTAATCTAAAACAGGATGAATATATCTATCTTTATATTTGTCTATAGTTGATAACACTGTATTGTATAATTAAAATTTGCTTAGAAAGTAGAACTTAAATTTTCTCACACAAAAAAAGGTAAATGTGTGAGGTGACGGATGTGTTCATTAACTCAGTCAGGGGAATTCCTTCACAATGTGTAGGCATAGCAAATCACCACCATGTATACTTTAAATATCTTACAATTTTAGTTGTTCATTTTACCTAAATAAAGTTTAAGAAAGGCACATAGGATAAAATAGGAGGAACCCACATAGCTGCGCTCTTGGGTCTATGAAGTGAGAATTCAGCTATCTTTACATTTTATTCCTTTAGAGAAATTTTGAAAACTTAGCTACTTAAATTACACAAATAGTTTAAGTTGTAAGATATTTAGAAAATACCAAAAAATGGAAAATGAAAAAAATACCCTTATAAGAGCAAGTATATCTCTTATAGAATACATGTTAAACCTAGATTTTATAACACTAATTTGACATTTGGGGAAAAAACACTAGGATTGGGAATGAGCAAATTCAATATAATAGAATATCCATTACCACAGTATCTTTAGGGGTGTACTCTAAGTTGTAATAATTATTATTAATGGCAAAGGCCAAAGGCAACTGCAGATTCACTAATGCATAAATATTCCTATAACACATATTATTTCGTATAAATTCTAAATTGGGTAAATCTTAAGGCATTTATTTTCATTGTAGAGTTATGTTACTTTGACAAAAAAGATACTGCCTATGCTGAGTCTTAACTCTCACGTTTAAGAGTTTCGGATTTATCTTCCATGCAATGATTTTTGAAAGTCAAAATAAGAGAAATCATCATAAGCATTTTATTTATAGATTCAAAAGTCCACTGCTGCATAAAGGAAGGAAAATTAAAGCTTGAAATTAATACATATCATAAGGCTTGATTTGGCTTACATAAATTTGCTTATAATATTAATCTAGTTTTTGGAAAAAAATCACACAAAAATGTTTTCTGCAAATGTATGGTCAGCATATGCATAATTTATATGTTTAAAAGTCATGAATTTGTGCTTGAGAGTCCGCCTGCCGATGCAGGGGACACGGGTTCGTGTCCCGGTCTGGGAAGATCCCACATGCCGCGGAGTGGCTGGGCCCGTGAGCCATGGCCGCTGAGCCTGCGTGTCCAGAGCCTATGCTCCGCAACAGGAGAGATCACAACAGTGAGAGGCCCACGTACCGCAAAAAAAAAAAAAAAAAGTCATGCATTTAAATCATTTGTTACTTGGGCAAATGCATAGGCTAAATATTTAAATGTATTTTCAGGACGCATGCAAAATTATTATAATTATTATTACTGAGTGAAAAGAGATATTCATTGAGCGTCAACAGTATGCTAAGTTCTTTGAAGTTCCATCAGGTTTATTTTCTTATTTAATCTTACTCAAAACCCATCAGCATTCCTCACCATACTGCCTGTTTCATTGTTACTAAATTCATACCACTAACATTTTATAGCACTTTAGAGTGGGAATGGATTGCTTTGGAACCTAAGTGCTTATTCAGGTAGAATTCAGGAATGGGTTGAACCCTGACAAACTTGGGGAGGAAGGGCACTTAAATGGGAAACGTTACCTGATTCACACTGTGAGTCCTTTCCTTGTCACAAATGGAAATGCTTGCAATTGATGAAGACCCATAAAACTGGAGAACAGTGACATGGAATGGGGAAAGGAAGGGGTGTTACCTACAAAAGGAGTGAAATGAAAGGATTTACAAGGAGGTTTTGCTGAGAATGAGAAAAGAGGCAGTTTTGACTCAAAAGCTGCTGAGGGAGCCGGAAAACCAAGACCGTTAGACTCACAGAAATGAACTCCATGTGGCTGAGCTGGGGTGGTGTCTTGAGAACTCAGAGGATGCTAGACGTCCAGGGTAGGAGAGGAAGGGGAAAACATGTAAGTAAAAGCCATACAAGATAAATGATGTCCACTCTGAATATATGCCTGTGAGCCCTTGCTTAACATCCTATTGGATACAGAAAAGAATTCAGATAAGCATGTAACACGGCCTCCTTATCAAAGTTGAGACAAATGTAAGGCACCTGGAATAATTCGGGAATGATAGGAGACCACCCGATCAATAATAGCATGTGCAAAAGCAGTCTCAGTTAGAGCAGTGGGCAGGCTCGGTTATGGAGATGAAGCAATTACACAAAAAGGGAGAAGCCACTGGGGTCTTGGATCAACCTCAGGAGAAGTGAATAGATGAAGGCTGATGTGGTGTGGGCTGGGTCAAGCCTGGCGGAGCAAAGGTCAGTGGCCAGAAAATAGGTGGATCAATATTGAATGGGTGGGCACTGATTCCCACCTATGAGGAGTAGAAAATGAGGGCATGTGATGGGGTGACATGGGTGAGAGGCAGGACAAGGGCCAGAGACCTGGGCTCTGGACCTACAGGGGCCTGCGCTCACCTGCAAGCTCTGGGTCCCAGGGAAGCTGTGCACTAGAGCAAAATAATTGCAGGGTCTTCCTTCCATATCTGAGCGGGGAGGTTACCATCCTAGGTGTTTGCTGATAGGGTTGGTGTTAAGTGTTCTCACCACACACACACACACACACACACACACACACACACACACACACAAGTAACCAAGTGAAATGATGGACATGTTACGTTCTTTGTAGTGATTATTTCACAGTGTGTGTGTGTGTGTGTGTGTGTGTGTGTGTGTGTGTGTGAACTCATCAAATACTATACCTTAAATACATACAATTTTTAGTTGTCAATTATACCTCAATATAAAAACATCAGGAATAATTGGGGTGGGTACCTCTTCCATGCTCCACTCCTAAGCTGACACCCATCCTTCTCAAACTCTTCCAAAAACTTGTGGATGAAGGAACACTCCCAAACTCATTCTATGAGGCCACCATCAACCTGATACCAAAACCAGACAAAGATACTACAAAAAAAGGAAATTACAGACCAATATCACTGATGAATATAGATGCAAAAATCCTCAACAAAATACTAGCAAAGACAATCCAACAACACATTAAAAGGATCATACACCATGATCAGTTGGGATTTATCCCTGGGATGCAAGGATTCTTCAATATAAGCAAATCAATCAATGTGATAAACCATATTAACAAATTGAAGAAGAAAAACCATATGATCATCTCAATGGATGCAGAAAAAGCGTTTGACAAAATTCAACACCCATTTATGGTAAAAACTCTCCAGAAAGTGGGCAAAGAGGGAACCTACCTCAACGTAATAAAGGCCATATATGACAAACCCACAGCAAACATCATTCTCAATGGTGAAAAACCGAAAGCATTTCCTCTAAGATCAGGGACAAGACAAGGATGTTCACTCTCACCACTATTATTCAAAATAGTTTTGGAAGTCCTAGCCACGGCAGTCAGAGAAGAAAAAGAAATAAAAGGAATACAAATTGGAAAAGAAGTAAATCTGTCACTGTTTGCAGATGACATGATACTATACATAGAGAATCCTAAAGATGCCACCAGAAAACTACTAGAGCTAATCAATGAATTTAGTAAAGTTGCAGGATACAAAATTAATGCACAGAAATCTCTTGCATTACTATACACTAATGATGAAAAATCTGAAAGATAAATTAAGGAAACACTCCCATTTACCACTGCAACAAAAAGAATAAAATACCAAGGAATAAACCTACCTAGGGAGACAAAAGACCTGTAGGCAGAAAACTTTAAGACCCTGATGAAAGAAATTAAAGATGATAGAAACAGATGGAGAGATATACCATGCTCTTGGATTGGAAGAATCAATATTGTGAAAATGACTATACTGCCCAAAGCAATCTACAGATTCAGTCTAGTCCCTATCAAATTACCAGTGGCATTTTTTACAGAACTAGAACATAAAATCTTAAAATTTATATGGAGACACGAAAGATCCCAAATAGCCACAGCCATCTTGAGGTAAAAAGATGGAGCTGGAGGAATCAGACTCCCTGACTTCAGACTATACTACAAAGCTACAGTAATCAAGGCAATATAGTACTGGCACAAAAACAGAAACATAGATCAATGGAACAAGATACAAAGCCCAGAGATAAACCCACACACCTATGGTCAACTAATCTATGACAAAGTAAACAAGTATATACAATGGAGAAAAGACAGTCTCTTCAATATGTGGTGCTGGGAAAACTGGACAGCTACATGTAAAAGAATGAAATTAGAACACTCCCTAACACCATACACAAAAATAAACTCAAAATGGATTGGAGACCTAAATGTAAGACTGGACGCTATAAAACTGCTACAGGAAAACATAAGAAGGACACTCTTTGACATAAATCACAGCAAGATCTTTTTTGATCCACCTCCTAGAGTAATGGAAATAAAAATAAACAAATGGGACCTAATGAAACTTAAAAGCTTTTGCACAGCAAAGGAAACCTTAAACAAGACGAAAAGACAGCCCTCAGAATGGGAGAAAATATTTGCAAACAAATCAATGGACAAAGGATTAATCTTCAAAATATATAAACAGCTCATGCAGCTCAATATTAAAGAAACAACCCAATCCAAAAATGGGCAGAAGACCTAAATAGATATTTCTCCAAAGAAGACATACAGATGGGCAAGAAACATATGAAAAGCTGCTCAACATCACTAATTATTAGAGAAATGCAAATCAAAACTACAATGAGGTATCACCTCACACCAATTAGAATGGGCATCATCAGAAAATCTACAAACAACAAATGCTGGAGAGGGTGTGGAGAAAAGGAAACCCTCTTGCACTGTTGGTGGGAATGTAAATTGATACAGCCACTATGGAGAACAGTATGGAATTTCCTTAAAAAACTAAAAATAGAATTACCATATCATCCAGCAATCCCACTACTGGGCATATACCCAGAGAAAACCATAATTCAAAAAGACACATGCACCCCAATGTTCATTCAGCACCATTTACAATAGCCAGGTCATGGAAGCAACCTAAATGCCCATTGATAGACGAATGGATAAAGAAGATGTGGTACATATATACAATGGAATATTACTCAGCCATAAAAAGGAACGAAATATGGTCATTTGTTGAGACATGGACGGATCTAGAGAGTGTCATACAGAGTGAAGTAAGTCAGGAAGAGAAAAACAAATATCGTATATTACCGCATGTATGTGGAACCTAGAAAAATGGTACAGATGAACTGGTGTGCAGGGCAGAATTTGAGACACAGATGTAGAGAATGAACGTAGGGACACCAAGGTGGGAAAGCCACGGGGTGGTGGGGATGGTGGTGTGATGAATTGGGCGATTGGGATTGACATGTATACACTGATGTGTATAAAATTGATGACTAATAAAAACCTGCTGTATAAAAAAATAAAATAAAATGAAAAAACTAATACTAAACTTTCTTTGGGTTATTTATATGGAAATATGTTAATATAAATGTTTCAGACATTACATGAAATTCCTAAAAAAAAAAAAAAAAAAGAAGGATTCTAGGTGTCATGAGGTTTGAATTAAGCATGTGACCCACACTGTCCAGATCTCTGTTGGTCATCCTGTGACAAAGTTAGTCTCTGATCTCTTTCACCACAAATCAAATTCGAGATCCATGGCTTAAGTTCTGTGGGTTTCTTTCTGACTTTGCATTTCTGTACCTACGTCCAGTGTGGGGCACATCGTTTTTTGAAAATCAACAAAGGAAATGCTTATTCTTTGTTACCTCCTCCCACCCTGACCCCCCAAAAATAGCTAAACACCACTGTTTTGGTATTTCCTTATTAGGGACAGTAATGAATAAAATAAAATATTTTCCCAAAATTTCTGTGGTAGAAAGTTACCTTGGCAACATCGGTGAAAAAGCAGCTGCTAGATATCTGACCTCTCATCTTTCACTTTCAGAAATAATAAAGTATTCTATTTAAAGCCTCTACAGACTTATACAAAGGGAATGGCCTGCCTCAATATACATATATTTTAGCTCAAATAGTTTGTTGGGTGCAAGAGAATGACCCTAAATCATACATAGAGACAAACTGAGTTTTGAATATTTTGCTTTCTAGGGTTAAGTTTATCAAAATTCCTTTGCCATCAGTTATACTAAATTCTTCTTAACATCATTTGCATCATACATTTTTTAAAACCACTCTTTGCTAATTTGCCACTTAAAAGTGATACCTAAGGGAAGTTATATTGTGCATTTCTTTGTTCAGTAATCAGAACTTTGGGGAGAGGGGCTGTATATCCACCTGAAAGTTCCAGGTGAAGTGCTCAGCCCTTCTGCCTGCAGGTGTCTGCCTCCCCCCATCCAGGCTCTGCTCTTTCTCAGAGGCTGACACACTGGAAATAATCTACGATCAGATCCTGCCCTAAATCAGGCTTCCTTCCTTTATGCTCAGCGGGCTCTCCCCATGTAGAAATCAGATAAATATTAATCAGCATTTCCTTCTCTTTTATGCTTTGATTTTCCCTTTATCTCTTTAACCCATCTAGAATTAGACTGTGAATAATGTGAGTACCTATTTTTCCATAAAGCCAATATTCTAGCCATGTTTATTAAATAATTCAAGCCCTGCACTGTTTTGTGCTGCCTCATTTTACATCTAAAATGGAGTTCATATTGAAAGTAAGGTTTATATATAAAATGAGGCATTGGAAAACAAAAATGAAAAGATTTCATATGTATTACATATTTTTCCACTTCTCTCTCTGCTATGTTTGCTTTAACAATATAATATTTTAGGATTTTAATTTTTTTCTTACTTTCTTACTTTGTTTTTATATTTGTCAGAATAAGGTCTTTTTCAAATATGTGTATATATATATATATATAATTTGAGAGAGAGGAATTGTCTTCTTCAAAATAGTTGATCTTTCTGAATTTAAACATTGATGATACTTAATTTGTGTATTATTATATACATTTCAGTTATGTCAAATTGTGTAGTATTTTTGCATAGTTCTTGCCGTAGCTTACCAAGATTATTCCTAGCTGACATATTCATTTTATTTATTTTGTAAATGTGTTGTCGTACGTGTTTTATTTTAGTTGATTATTTCCTGTGTTTGAAAGGCTATTGAATTCTTTTATATTTATAAAATCCAAGTGATGTTTTGAAGCAATGATAAACACAAGACTTAGTTCATGAAATTATTGCTAACAGGATGAGTCCATGTTGAGTTGATTGAAGAAGGAAAGAAAGAAGGCATCCCTTGAATGCACTGCACAGCACGAACAGAGAAGTCAGTGCTTTTACTCACTCAGTGGATTGAGACACATCAGATGAATAGTCATTTGAAAGGAGGAGAGAGAGAAACGGTCATTACATGCCATTAGGTGATTTTACATCTACAGATACAGACAACCTGGTGTAATTAATCCCTGGGACATGTGTGCAGGGGCCTGCTGCCCTGACCAAGCCCTGCTTTGGTGGTGAGTGCTCCATTCTGCCTCCATTGTTCCTCATCTTCAGGGTGGGCCCTGGCCTCCTGGTGTAGCTGTGCCAGGACAACCACATTTCACCAGCAGGGTTCCAGAACTACTGCTCTTTGTAGGTCTTACATCCACTGGTTTGTCCTCTGAGTATCCTCAGCCACCCTCCCCTGCAATAGGCAGAACTTGATGTCACTGTTGGTGGTGGGCTTTTGGACCTTATGGACCACTGGGGAGCCACCCACCTCCTCGCAAAGAGGCGTAGAAGTCTGCTCATCTGCCTTGTAATAAGTGAGCTGGGTGGCCAGTGTCCAGGTGAGCCCAAGACAGTGTCCTCCAACCCCATCACGTCCACCCAGGATCTTAGGGCCCACCTCACGAGGCAGGTGGCTGCCTGGATCCATCACACACACACACACACACACACACACACACACACTCTCTCTCTCTCTCTCTCTCTCTCTCTCTCTCTCTCTCTCTCTCTCTCTCATTAAAACACCACTCGCATGGCCCCAAATGGGAGCTAAGGAAGGTGACTTTTGGACTTTGATCAAAATGATTTAGAAATTTAAACTTCAAATGGACTGAGATAAAGATGATTTTTAACATCCCAGTCTCTTCTTCAGATATATATTTCTACAATAAGTGAGAGATTTCAGTGAATGAAATCATGAATTGGATTAGAATTTTATATCAATCAAATTGTGGATTTAATCAAATCCATAATTATTTATTTGGAATTTCATATCATAGTGAATTATATGGAGAAAATAAATCGTACAGATATGTTCAGCATGGTTAGAGTGTCTAGTATATATACTGTTTCCTAATTCTTTAAATGTTAATCATCTAAAACCATGGGCTCTGGGTGATGATGATGTGTCAGCGTAGGTTCAGTGACTAACAAGTGTACCACTTGGGGCAGGATGTCGATAGTGGGAGAGCTTGTGCATGTGGGGCAGGGAGCTAGGTTGGAAAACTACTTTCTTCTCAGTTGTTCTGTGAAACTAAGACTGCTGTAAAAAAATAAATAATGTTCTTAAAGAGAGAGAGAGAGAGAGAGAGAGTGGGAGAGGCTTGACAGCACTTAATGAGGTGATCATCTTCCTGACACTAAAATCTCTCAAGAAGAGCATGAGAAAGGGAATTAGTATCACTCATGATTGCTCATGGATTAAGATACAGAAAATAAGCTATATTAGCAAACTTAATAAAACCATATATAAAGAAGATACTTCATCATGACCAAGTTGCATCATTAATGAAATATTGGTTTATTAATTGAAAATTAGTCATAAAATTCACCACATTGACAGAGTAAAGTAAGGAAAATCATGTGAGTATTTATTCAAGTTTATCACTTGTTTATAATAACTCCCCACATGGGAGTTCCCTGGTGGTCCAGTGGTGAAGAATCCGCCTTCCAATGCAGGGGATGTGGGTTCGATCCCTGGTCGGGGAACTAAGATCCCACATGCCTCGGGACAACTAAGCCTGCGTGCCACAACTGCTGATCCCACGTGCCACAACTACTGAGCCCAAGCGCCTCAACTAGGGAGCCCGTGTGTGACAAACTACAGAGCCTACATGCTCTGGAGCCTGTGTGCCACAACTAGACCGAAGCCCAAGTGCCACAATGAAATATCCCACGTGCCGCAACTAAGACCTGACACAGCGAAAAATAAAAATAAATAAATAAATATTTAAAATAATAATAACGCCCAGCAAACTAAGAGTGAACAGGAAACTTCCTTGATCTGATTAAGAATGCCTCAAAATATTCAACATATTTATGGGTGAAATGTTTAAGGTTTTCCCTTTGACGGCAGGAGCAAAACCATGATATTCACTGGGTGGTGAACTATATATAGCAAGGTGGAGAAATAAAATGTGTAAAGATGGAAAGAAAAATAAACTTATCATTATTTGCGAGGGCATATGAACATAAAAAACTGAAAATATTTGTATTCAAATTTATAATAAAGTTTGTCAAGTTTGCATTATAAAAGGTCAGGGTAGACAATTTTATTTTTATATGCCAGCACCAACAGTTAAGAAAAAAATTTGAGAAGAAATCACTTAGAATAGCATGAACATGTACCCAACAACTAAGGAAACATCCAACAAGATTTGTGTAATGCAGAAAGGGATTATTAAACATTACTGAGAGAAAACAAAGACATGTTAAATAAATGGAAAGATGCATGATGCTCATAGTTTGGAAGGCTCAAATTTGTAAAAATATTCAATTTTATCCACTAATCTATAGATTCAGTAAAATCTCAATCGAAATCCCAGTGTGCTTGTAATATGCATGAGCACACGTGTGTAATTTAACAAGCTAAAAATCAAATGACAGGAATAACCACAAAAGTTTTGAAAAAGACCAAGGAAAAGGTGTTATACGCTTGATATCAGTTCTTAATTCTACAATAATTTGACACTGTGGTATTCGTAGAGCTAGAGATATATACAGAAAGAATTGAGGATGTAGAAACAGACTCACACACGTGGACATTAAGGGAGTATTTTGAAGCTGTGGTAGAAAGAAAGATCTTTTCAATACATAGTGTTGGGTCAGTTAGTTACAAAAAATTAAAACTTGACTTTACCTCATGCCTTATATGAAAATTAAGTCGAGGTGAATTTTAAATCTAAATGTGAAAGACAAACCAATAAAGCCACTAAATATAAATAAAATATACATAAATAAAATAATTACATAGGACATGAAACACTTATCTTACAAGAAATAATGGATAAATTCAGTCCACCTTAGAAAGAAAAACTTCTGTTTATTAAAAGATACCATTTGGAGAAATAAAGGTAGACCATAGAGTGGAAAAGGATATTTGACCAACGAAGGGCTCATATTCAGAACATATATAGGACTTCTAAAGTCACTAAGAAAAGATAAGTAATTCTATAGAAATAAAATGGGCAAAACAAGAGATGTGGGTGGTTTCTTCATAAAAGGACACCCAAATGTGTAAGACAGAAGACACACTTAACCACTAAGCTGGATGATGCAATCAGCATACTGTGACATGGTTCTCACTCCCACAGTTAGGCTAAGGTGACGTAAAAACTGGCTTATAGAGCCCAGTGTTGGCCAGGACATGGAACCATGGGAACTCTTATACTCTGCTATTGGGATGCAGTGGGACATAGGCATATAATAGAGCCCAATGTTTCTACTGTATAAATACACCAAATAGAAATGCTTACACATATGCACCAAATGACATTTATAAAAATGTCTATCCACAGTAGAATGGAGACATGAACTGTGGTGTGTTAATACAAGGGACACTAGTATATAGTAAAGAAAATGAAATACAGCTAATGAAAAAAAAAAAAAAACAGGATAAATCTAACAGCAAAATGCTGAGTTAACAAAGCCAGCCAGAAAAGAATATTATAGAATGCTGTTTATATAAGGTTTTAAAACATGTAAAACTAAACCAGAGAATTCAAAGTTAAGATAGTGATTACTTTATGGATCAGAGAGAGTAGGCTGACTGGGAATGCATGAAAGGTAATTCACATTTGCATTAATTGATATTAAATTATTTTAGTGGATTCTGTAGGTTTTCTGGATATACAATAACTATGAGAAAAATTCTGAAATGACAGTTGAAATGGAAGGATCTGCAAGACTGTTTTTTTCTTTTTTCTTTTTTTTTTTTTTTTTTGCGGTACGTGGGCCTCTCACTGTTGTGGCCTCTCCCGTTGTGGAGCACAGGCTCCGGACACACAGGCTCAATGGCCATGGCTCACGGGCCTAGCCACTCTGTGGCATGTGGGATCTTCCCAGACTGGGGCATGAACCCGTGTCCCCTGCATCGGCAGGCGGACTCTCAACCACTGCACCACCAGGGAAGCCCTGCAAGCTGCTTTTTGGGTCCCTCCAACAGTGCTTGAGTAGCAAAGCTCCATAAATTGAAAACTGTAATGTTTGTTTGTAGATCAGTTCAGGGCTTTATATGCTATAGAAAGCCAAGGAGGCAAATACAATTCACAGATGAGCCACTGAGGTGAACATGACAATAGATTATGTTGTCTGGATGCAAGATCAATATACAAAAAATGGAATAGCATTAATTTAAACAATAACAGGTTAGAAAGTGCACGAATAAAAATTATTTAATATTTAGTAGAGCAACAAAATAGAGTATCTATGAAGAAGTCTCACAGATTAGGAAGATTTTGGTGGAGAAAAACTGCAAATAAATAATTAAATGCTAGTTCTTGGATTACACAAAAAGGAACTAAATTAATTGAGAGATATACCTGCATTGTCAGGAAAAGGAATGATAGACATTTCTCTGTGTATCACATTGATACCTACAGACGAATGTTGCACTAGTCTAATAGATTGTGTTCCTAGAATAGCCACGACAATCAGGAAAAAAATAATAGGGAGAATTTTTCTTCAGATACCAATATAAAGCCTCTTTGGAAAAAAAAAAAGTTGGTATTAATGCTGCAGGAGTAAAAATAGATCAAAGGAACAACCTAGTGATTGCAACCATAGGCCCTCACATGTGTAGGAATAGGGTGGAGGCTAGTGGGAGAAAGTTGGGATACTGAATGTAAATGCAGTGCAATTAGCTTTTAATCTGAAAAATAATACTTGAAATATTGAAAGGTAATAATCTTTACTTCTAAGTTTAAAATACATATATTTTTTCCAGCTACATTAAAGACATAAATGAGAATTACAAAAATTTAAGAATATTAAAAAAGGAAATTCAGGAAATACATTTATAGCATGGAGGTGAAAAGATCTCTATACAAAGATACCAAAGAATAAGTAATAAAGGAAAGAAGTAATAATGTATTGTGATCAAAATTTTAGACAATTGATTGACAAAAGACAGGAACAAAGTTGAAAGACATTATGTATAGCCACAATAGTCTTAATATAAATAACTATCAAATAATTCCAACAATTAAATAAGAAAAAATTGCATCTAGCCGAGATCAGGTTCTCCGACTAGAGTTCAGTAAACTTCTTTATTTTAGTACTTACCAGAATATAATTACTTACATATACATATAATTATTTAAGACACCCCTCTTCTACTAGACAGTGAACAATCGATTAGTAATTTTCTCTCATACAGCGTGCCAAGTTTCTCCTACTCTTGCAACACTGTTGGATCATTACATAATAGAGCACCTGACAAGTAACATAATACACTTGAATGGGTGTGTCTCGGGCCAAGAATACAAGGCGTGTAAAGATAGTTCAATATTATAACATTAATAATGTTAATAGGTTAAAAAGAGGAAACACATAGTCAAATGTATAGATTTTAAAAGACATTTGTTAGCTTCACTTTCATCACTGTTGCTGAATATATCTACTATGTAATACCATTAAATTTTAGAAATATATATATGATATAGTTTGTAATTATTGCTGAGCTCAGAATAATTTTTGAAAGAA
Organism: Orcinus orca; assembly: GCF_937001465.1. Taxonomy (NCBI): domain Eukaryota; kingdom Metazoa; phylum Chordata; class Mammalia; order Artiodactyla; family Delphinidae; genus Orcinus; species Orcinus orca. The sequence goes on along the minus strand of NC_064560.1, from coordinate 52,939,635 downwards.
GTAGATGGGGAGAAACAGAGAGAGAGAGACAGAGAGGGAGAGAGAGAGAAGATTGATCAGTGTCTACAATTAATTGCACTGATGATTTTGCCAGTAAAATGAAAAAATAACTTATGTAAATTCTAAAAAGAAAAGAAACAAAAGAAACTTGCTGACATGAAGGACTGGGGAGCTATACATCAAAGAAGTTCCTAATAAAAAGAGAGTTACCATGTTCCAGGATAGGAAAATTCATTAGTTCTATGGTAGCAGTTCCTTCCAGTGTTACACTATAGTTTGCATGTCATTTCAGTTAAAGTCTAAATGGGCTTATTTTCTCGGAATTTGGCAAAATAATTTTAATTTCATTTGTATTTTTCTCTGAGCCTGTTCATTGTGGCATTATTTAAAGTTGGTAATAATTACAGACTACTCAGTTGCTCTAAGTTGGATTAAATAATTCACTAAATAAATTATGCTTGTATGATGGAATGTTAAGTAGCTATTGAAATTAGATTTAGGAAATATACTTGTAATAAAAACTTTTTATATACATAAACACATTCACACCTAAAAATGTTAACAGATTTGATCTGCAGATGTCCTGATTAGAGGTGACTTTTTTTCTTTGCTTAGCTGGCATTTTTTTTTTTTTTGGCAGCAAATGTGCATAACTAGTGTATTAAAATGAGTGGATAACAAATCAAAAAAGATAATAAAATATATGGAAAATTTTATAGGCTTCCTAGAGGTGTTAGTAAAATGGATTAATATTTTAAAAGAGTGAAAGGAAACAATGCCACATTTTTTAAAGATAGCATTGTAGATGTTACAACTGATTATAAAATTAAACTATTAACATTTTACATCAATATATTGAAAAATTTAGACAAGAAATAAAAGAATATATTTAATCTGTGCAACTGTCATTATAACATATAATGAAAGAAAAAAACGTTTAATATCACTAGAAAGACAAAACAAGTGGGGTTTGAATAAATGAAAAATAGACCCCGTTCATAGATAAAAAGCCGAATACCAAATATATCTCAATGATTACTAAATCTTCTTGTAAAAATAAAATAATTCTAATAAAATATATTAAAATATTCTCTTAGAAGTATAGTAAGGTTTATGAGAAAAAAAATATACTTGGGAAAGAAAAAGAATTATGAGAAGAGAAGAAAAAAGCGAAAGAAATCATGTAAAAAGTTTTAAATGTATATGAAGTAAAGCCAACACAAGTTTAAAAACTTTTTCACATGTACAGGCATAAAGACACATATCAATGGAACAAATATTAATTTGCAGAAATAGACCCAGTTCCTATAGACATTCTTTATAGGATAAAGGTGATGCATTATTAAGGTACCGGTCTTTTCAAAAGACTCATATAAAGATAAACGGCTTGGTTCTTGGGGTCCCGAGTCCAGTAGTGGAGTGATGGTAGGCAGCTGTGTCCTGTGACATCATGAGCGGACCCCGGTTACTTTCACGTGTGGCTCTGTCATCCTGGTGTTGAATTTGCCCACGTGCCCAGCAAAAACTAAAAGGAAGGAGAAAAGAATGGGTGTTTGTAGACAGTTTGCATCTGCTCTACAGTCTGTTCTCTGGCCGCTGAAGTTTGCAGGAAGACCCCTCTCCCCCCACACACAGAAATGGCCTCTCCTGTAAGCAGATAATCCAGAGTATCACCTGGTGATGCGTCCGGGCCAGTCCTCCAATCCAGTATCAGTGGTAGAGTAAGAGGAGGTGACTTCTATAAAAATCTACACCCTCAGAGTGGAACCCTGAGAAATGTGGCTTCATGATGGGTTGTATTGGACAGGAACTGCAAAGACACCCGCCTGGGGAGTGGAAGGAATTCCTCATTCACCCTTTTTCAGGGTCTCCTTCTTCCACATGCTCCATCATTCTGGAATTTCCAGAGAGATCTTCCTTCCACGTGGCCTCCATGGGCACCTCATAAGTGCAAGTTGCAGATCACGATTCCACCTGGGGCTGTGCTGTTTGAGCAGCCTGTTTACTGACGCTATAGGTTTGGGGTCCACGGACTGCCTTTAGGAATTAATCTGTCACAGGCTGTTTTATAAAGGATTACTGCAGTTTCTTTTGCAATAAATTCCTTTAAAAGCTTGGTAGGTTTTCTGTTGCAGAGGTAAAAAGTAACCCCAGGAAGTACCTGGTCTCGTCAGAGACCCTAAGTGTATGGAATCTCCTCTTTTATTTTCTAACCACAGGCTGAGAAAAGTTCCTTTAGCAAAACTGTAGTTCTTTCCATCTGTGTTTTCAAATAGGCTAATTCTTGCCCTACTTCATTTTGGTCTAGTATCTTTCTTAGGTAGTAATGATGGGCAAACCCAAAAACATATTTAGATGTTTCTACGATCTTCCCTAGAACTATAGTTTAAGAAGAATTCAGCTTTCCAATACATTTCAGGCAATGCTCTAAAAAACTGTATGGCATAACCAGGATAATCAATTTTCTAGAGTAAAAGATTTGTCTGTTCTATTTCTGCTGTCAAAACCAAGACAATGCCATTTATTTTAGGTTTTTATAGTGTCAGTATAACACTTACAGATACCAATTTCTGCATTACTTGGTGTACAGGCTAATATATTATAATACCCTTGCCCCCCAGAATTATAAATTTACTTTGATTTCTCTTCAGTCTGGCAGCACACTGTTCAGAGCAGAGAGCATCTACAGTCCAGAGCCCTGGTTTTTCTGTCCTTCTTTGTTGCCATCTAGTTGCCTTTGTCCTCTGGATAAAGTGTGCTTTATCTCCACCATGAATGGTTCCGGGGTACATTGGACAGAAGATGAGGACATCAACTTTCTTATAGGGACATTATCCAGAAATTGATGCATCACTTCTGCACACATCCTGTTGGTCAGGACTGAAGTCCCAGGGAAGCTCAAACGTGTAGACTCTTGTTAGCCACGAGCCTAGTGAAAATCCAGAATGTTTTCCAATGTTACATAAAAGAAAGGAGAACATTCATACTGGAAGGTAACTGTCATACTGTCAAAGGTAACATTGCATGTCAGTGGTTACAAGACAGATACTTCAGTTAATATGTGGTAGAATTCAGTAGCTAGTTGAAATTAAAGCTTTTCATCCCTGAATTACAGTTTATACCAAAATAGATTTAAGAATGATCAAAGATGTAAACACAAAATAAAACTTTAAATTTTGTGGATGGAGAAATGGAATAACCGTTTTCATAATATTAATATGACCAAAAAAACCCCAAAGCTGTGAATCTTAAGACAGGTAAATTTTAACCTAAATCCAAAATCAGAATTTCAACATAGAAATACACACATAGGTGTATGCACATGCACAGAGTTAAAAAACAAATGACAATTTGTAGAAATATTTGTAATATTCTTTAGAGAAAGAGGGTTAATTTCCTTAACACATAAAGGATTCTCACCAAGTGACATGAATGAGCATACACCCAAATAAACACAGAAGGATGGACAACAGGCTTAAAATCTCAAAGGAGGAAAAAAAAGTCTCTGGAACATATAACCAGAACATATTACCAGTTTATAATATCCAATTCGCTCAGGTCAAAGCACTTCATTTTATATTGTGTTTTCCAGAGGTAGGAAAACGTGTTCTCATCCAACATTGATGGGAGTTGCAAACAGTGCCCCTTCCTGGGCGTTTTGGCGAGCGTTCTTAAGAACACTTGCTCTTTGACCTAACAAATCTACTGTAGTAAATGGTCTTACTATATATTGGCACACGTTGAAAATAGCAAATTAACCACAGCCTTGTCTGCCTTATCAAATTGCTGGGGAAGTGTCTATTTCCAGGACACTACACACACCTAGTGTTCCTCTCCCACATCACTGGTGCCTCCTCTCCATCTCAGTTGTTAACCCCTCCTCACCTCCTGGACCACATAACATTGATGTATGCCCAAATCCAACCCTTGGGCTTCTCACGTTCCTTTATGCTCATTCCTTTCAGGGTCTAATCCATCCCCAAAGCTTTAAAAAGCATGTAATGCTGATGAGTTCCCAAATGGTATCTTCAGCCTGGACATCATCTCTGGATATCCACCGGTGTCTCTCAATTTCCTCATTGGTATCTTCACTACAATAACTCCTACACTAATTGTTGCTACGCCAGCCCCGCCTCCCAACAATTACTCACAGCACCATCCTTTCAGTTTCTTAGTTCCAAAGCTTCAGGATAACCCTGACTTTCTCTTTTTCATTTTTCTCCCTTCTCTCTCATATCTGATCTAGAAGTAAATCCATTGATACTCTTTCATTAATAGAGTAATTTGATCCATTCATGCATTAGAATATTATGCAGCCAAAGACCAAATAAGACTGCCTAATAGGTGCTTGTGACACTAGCCCTGGGATGTTAAGTATAAAAGAGTCACATTGTAAGATATTACATATATTCTGCTAACAGTGTTTAAAAATAATATGTGTATACAGTATCTTGTTTGTAAGATAATATAAAAAGTCATCTGCCTAAATATGTAACAAATTAAGGATTGGGGTTAATTAAATACCTCCAAATTACATATGTAAATGGGGGACAAGGAAATGAGACAGATGAGGCTTCATCTCTAATATTTAAATTTTTTCTTTTAAAATTCTTTCATAAATGTGGCAAAATGTTAATATTTGTTTATTCTCGACACCTTTATTAGTTTTTAGTCTTCAGTTTCATGTTTTTAGTTTAAAGTTATTTTTCAAACTAAGGCATAAAAGAAGACAATGATACTGAGAATATGAGATAGTCCTAGGGCCAAAACTGGATAATTATCTCTTCAGTTATATATGTATAAATATATGTGTCACAGTGCTGTACTGGCGTAAAGAAGACATACAAATGATTGGAATAGAATAAAGAGTCAAGAAATAAACTCTCACATATACAGCCAGATGATCTTCTACAAGGTGCCAAGATGACACGATGGGAAAAGGACAGTCTTTTCAGCAAGGGGTGTTAGGAAAGCTGGATATCCAGATGGAAAAGGATAAAAGTTGGACCTTACCTTACATAATATGCAAAAAAACAATAATTCAAAATGAATTAAAGACTTAAAACTATAAACCTCCTGGAAGAAAATAAAGGGGAAAACCTTCATGACATTGGTCTTGGCAATGATTTCTTGAATATGACACCAAAAACACAGGCAGCAAAAGCAAAAAATGGAAAAATGAGACTATGTCAAACTTAAAACCTTAAAACTTAAAAACTTCTGTTAATAAAGGGAAACAATGAATAAAGTAAAAAGGCAGCTAATGGAATGGGAGAAAATATTTCCAAGTCATATATTTGATAATGTGTAATATCTATAAAATATAAGGAACACCTACACCTCAACAACAAAAACATAAATATTTGTATTAAAAAATTGACAAAGGCTTGATTAGACATTTCTACAAAGAAGATATACAAATGGCCAACAGGTATATTAAAAGATATTCAGTATCACCAGTCATTAAGGAAATGTAAAGCAAAACCACAGGAGATATCACCTCATACCTACCTATTAGGGTGGCCACTGTCAAAAGAATGGGAAACAGCAGGTTCTGGTGAGGATGTATAGAAATTGGAACTCTTGTGCATCATTGGTGAGAATGTAAAATGGTGCATCCATTGTGGATAAAACGGAATGAAGATTCTTCAAAAAGGAAATTACCATATGATCCAGCAGTCTCAATTCTGGATATGTATTCAAAAGAATTCGGAGCAGGATCTCAGAGATATTTGTACACCCATGTTCATAGAAGAGTTATTTACTATAGCCAAGAGGTGAAAGCAATCCAACTGTCCATGAATGGATGAATGAATAAAAAAATGTGGTGTAAACGTACAATGGAATATTATTCAGCCTTTAAAAAGAATCAAGTCTGCAATATGTGACAACATGGATGGACCTTGAGGACATTATGCTGAGTGAAATAAGCCTGTCACAAAAGCACAGATATTGTATGATTCCCTTCCCTCATAGGAAGTATCTAAACCAGTCAAAAATCACAGAAAACCATAGTAGTGAGATTTTGCAAAATGAAGAAGTTCTAGAGATCTGTTGTGCAATGATGTGAATATACTTAACAATGCTACTGAACTCTACACATAAAAATGGTTAAGATGTTTAAAAAAAACGTGTCAGGTCCTTCACTAGATTTTGGTGAGGCAGTGATGACAAGACAAACGTGTTCCCTTTCTTTTGGAGGTCATAGAAAATTCTGATGAGAACTGTGAAGAGGGGAAGGGTGCTTTGAAAATTAATTGAAAATTAATAATAGGGGCCCTGACTTAGTCTGGGGTCCCTGTAATGGACACACCCTTCATTATTCTTTAAAAGCTTAATTGTAATCATTATTTATAAGGTGTTCAGTACACATCTCTACTATAATTGTTCATTAATGCTTTGCGTCGTTATCTCTGTAGTTTGTACTTTATACTGTTGTCACAAGGATTTGGAGGTGGAGCACATGTCAATGGCCACACAGAATGAGAGCTGTGACTAGTAATACCTTTAATGGTAGGAACTTATATTAAATATAAACTTTCCTGGATGTTCAGAGCTAAAGTCACAATTATAAGTATTTTTGTAATCATGAATAATTTTACGAGTTCATCTCTGCAAGGTGCCTAGAAAGGTAACTGGCACAGAACAAATGCTATATGCAAGGTGTTCCTGTCATTATACTTTTTTTTATTACTGTTACCATTGTTATTGTTTATTATTATTATTTCTATTGTTTAACATATTCATTATGCAAAGAAAAGTGTTTCTTAACATTTCCAAACAACTGGCAGCTGCCTGTGCCTCTTTTTAAAACTATTTATTTCAGGAAAATCCTGCGTGTGCCACCCATTTGCCCTCAGTGTATTTCCATCTGTTCTTCTGTGTTTCTTTTATGTATTCTCGCCCCACATTTAACTGCTTTTCCAACTTTAATAAGTATGTTGTTTCTCGTGTGACTTGTTCTGTAATAAAAAAGTAATAGCTTTGTGTACTAATTTTTTATTATCCCACTAAGTACATGGTGAATTCCTATTCAGCAGTAAATTATTTGAAATCTTATTCCTTAACTTATTGAAATTCTCTGTATACTGGCAAGGGACCACCAATTGTTTAACACAGTTGATATTGTCTTTGCCTCTGTCACCATCTCTAGCTGTTGGATTCTTTGTGCCATTTTTTGTCACTCACACACAGAGGTATGGTGGATCCAGAAGACATGTGCGCATGTAAATGGCCAGTGGGAGAGAGGTCCCATTGGAATGCAAAAGCTAGATGGTCAGAGGGGTTAGCTAATCATAAAAAAATTATATTCATTTTAATGTACAAAAAAACTACCTGTCATGTACCATGTACCTGTGGGACACTTGGAAGTAGTCAAAATTGGAGATAATAATTTTTGAATTCTAAGCATTTGTTTACTTTAAAGTACAGTCATATATATTCTAAATATTCAGCAAAATATGCCTTGTTTCCTTGAATGTATATTTTGCGTTTCTGAGTTAAATTTCATCCAAGCTGTTGATTTATATCAGCTTAATGCAGAAAATGCCATGAAGAAAAAGAAATCAAATAAAGAGAAATTATAATAATAACTGAACATAGTTGTAATATGGATAGAATAATGCTGCTTCTCAAATTGGAACAGGACTTTTGGTTAAAAGTCTTCCAAATTTTTATTTCAGTTTGGGAAATACTAACTTATGTTTTATTTGTCACTGTATTTAGTGAAGTAAAAATAGAAAATATTTCAGATAAGCTATTACTTTTGCATTTTTTTCCTCAACACCAGAACATATGATCCCTGAGGGACCTCATCACCTAGAATAGGGTTTGGCATATGCTAGGTGTGATATAATGGTCAATAGACTAGAGAACAAATGGATAATTATAATTCATGGGTGATCCATCTTCATAAAATACTAGACTCTAAAAAAACAGGTAGAATCAGTACACAGGATGGTGGAGCTATTCCAGGTGGCAGAATCTATTGTTTGGTGGAAGTTGGAAGGAATGTGTTTCTGTATTAAAGAGAAGAGAAGAAATACAAAGGGAGACCTGGATACTGAGAGTGAGGTAGCTGGCAGAATAGAGTAATTCAAAAGCATTTTATTGCTTTTCTTCTCACTATGTACAACATTTTACATTTTTAGATGGTATGTGTTTATGACTTAAGTCACACGAACCTGAGTAAATACAGAATCCAACGAGTTGCAAATTTAGCAATGCAGTAGGCAGCAAAATTCCACTAGAAATTAAATACACACAAAAATAAAATATTGCTTCTCTTTGTAGGCAATGTTGTCTCTGCCCACCCATCGACTTTAGAATCTGATGTCTGTGTTGTTGCCCTGAATTTATACACAACTAATGAGGTTCTTGGAAAATACTTTATGTTTAATTTCATTTTAATTTGAGAGAATATCATTGTTTTTACTTGTGACACCATAAATAAGTAACATTGATGTTTGCTTTATTTTAACTTCCCCAAAGAATGAATTTGAATAAAACCATCACATTTGTGACCTAAGATGATCTCTTGGGCAACTCTGCATAATGGCAGAGTTCATCTGTGCCAGGTTGCAGGTTTAAAACAAATTGATGGCTCATTGATAAATTCCTGGAATTGGAGAAGGGGTCAGCACTCATAAAAACACTAGCATAACCTTCACTATAGCAGCATGAATGGTTTTCCATAGCCATGCTTATTTCATAATGTGCAGGAGGGTTTATCAGGCTAAACAAACCATATGGTGAAATGAATCCTTAAATTGAAAAACAGAAAGGCATTTTTAAAGTGTCAAAGAGGAGATAAAGTCATCTACACATTTCTGTAGATAAGGTGCAAGAATGAAAAATCTGAAAAGTAAAAATATGGCATGGTAAAAAAAAATTAAAAATTCAGGACCCTGACTGATGATGGTAAAATTCAAAATTAAAGAAAATGTACTTCCCATTTGGCCTCCATGGATTTATTACATAAGAAAATTACTTCAGCCAATTTTTTTTTGTTTTAGAAAAATATGATTTCTGTCTAACTTAAAGCATAATTCTGTCTGATTCTGTTCAGTGTTTTGCTCATGTTATGATTTCTTCAAAGTGCAAAGAAAAGAAAACACAGCTTGTTTCATTGACAGGAAGCACAAGTGGGCTAGAAAAATTGGTTGTCACTATTGAGCAATGTTAGTTGCCAAAGCATGTGCCACTCTGGAATGATTTTAGCATAAAAAAGACCATATAGGGCTTCCCTGGTGGTGCAGTGGTTAAGAATCCGCCTGCCAATGCAGGGGACATGGGTTCGAGCCCTGGTCCGGGAAGATCCCATATGCTGCAGAGCAACTAAGCCTGGGTGCCACAACTACTGAAGCCTGTGTGCCTAGAGCCCGTGCTCTGCAACAAGAGAAGCCACCGCAATGAGAAGCCTGTGCACAGCAATGAAGAGTAGCCCCAACTCGCCACAACTTGAGAAAGGCCACGTGCAGCAACGAAGACCCAACGCAGACAAAAAAAAAAAGACCACGTAAAAATTGTTTGAGGATGCCAGAGAAGCTCAGTCTAAAAGGACATAAACATTCCAAGTTCCTTGATTTTCTCTTCCTTAATCAGAAGCAAACTTAGAATAGGAAGAGCTGAGTGAAATTGTCTGTGGTGTTCTACTTACTCTTCAAATAGACAGCTTCACCTGACTGTGGAAGGGACAGGTGTTTTTCAATCTTTTGTTTATTGGGAAATAAAAGACCAGTGAACCCCAACTGCATGAAAAATAGGTGACTGAGTTGAATATGGCATCTGCTCTCCACTAACGTAATTTCTTCAGCTTAATTGCTTTCTGACAGCAATCCCTGGATTTCTCAGAAGCCTTCTGTCCAATATTTAGCTGCAGAAGATTCTCCCAGACCTCTTTATTGATGCCACAACCAGAACATTTAAATTACATAGCCATATACATAACACTTCTATTTAAACATTTAGGATTATATGGATATGGGTATAGCTATGGATGTACATGCGTGTGTGTCTATTCTCAATAAATAAATCATCACAGGCTAATGGTGGAACTCAGAAATATCTTTGAACATGTGTAAAAATTAATTCTTTGATCTTGTCTGAAATCTTTATTCAGTATACAAACATACACACACACAATTCTGCTATTCCATCTTTGTTTTTGGAGCTTAAAGATTTGCTACAGTACAAGGACTATTTCACAGTAGAGCATTGAGCAACATGGTGAAATCATAATGAACATTATGGTCATCTAGAGTCACAACATGTTCTCTTGTAATTAATTTTGATGAAGAATTATATAAGGGCTTTATTTCTAATTCTCTCTGTAAAGAGAGTAAAAAATATTAAATTACGTAACAACATTGCTATGGGCACAGAAGAATTGAGATTAAAACCACATCCCACCTTTAGAAGTGTCTGGGTTCCTTTCAGAGTTTAAGTCTCTACAGACAATCAAATAACCATAGAGTGTTCTCTTACTCCCCTTATTCTGTCCTAGATTTTATTTCTGCGTAAATTCAGTTGTATGCTAGGTCATGCTGGGCCATTTCAGAATGTCAGAAAACAATATGTCTTTGTTTCAGATTTTCCGTGACTTCAGGAACACTTGTATTCTGTTGGTTATCTGACCTTCTGTTTTCCCATATTTTGATTTTAGGAGCAAATATCTCTTTTCCATGGTGTAGAGGGAGTGATATGGAAATTCATTTAGTCTCTTAGTATTTTCAGATATGAGACGGGTAAAATATCTGCCCAAGAAATAGGTATGCTATAAAGAGTGATGGATAATTGCACACTTGTAAAATCAGGATATACACAAATACATGCATAATTAAAAAACTTGGGAAAATTAAAATGATGGAATTTGTTAAAATATCCTAAGCAATTGATGACTTACATACATTTATTTATTTTGGTAATCCACCTGGCTTTTCTCTCCCCTCCTCCACCCATTGCCTTTGGGTTCAATCTCTTTACCTCTAAACAAATAGTCTATTGATTGGAGCTTATGATCAGGCAAGGTTATGAAATTATTATACTGTTATATTTTAATTTTGTAATCACTGTTGATGTGTGAATCTGTATAGTTTAAACATAAAGATTAAGAACAAGAATTATGGAAGCAAATATCCTCATTCAAGTCCCCACTCTCTTATTTACTACACGTGTATTCTTGGACTATCTCCTTTTCTTCTTTAATCCTCACTCCTTATCTTAAAGTGCAGTCATATCCATTGCACCAAGAGAACGCACACAGACTCCCTAGCAAAGAGTGTGGCACAGGTAAGTACTCATCACCTGCCAGCCAGCAATGGTAGTCATGATGATGTTGATGGCAACTGTACAATAGAAATGAATGGCTTGACCTACTTTTTTCACTCAGTTGTATTTGGTCATTAATTTCCTTTACCGTCTCACAGTGGGAAGAGGAAACACTCTTGTTTGAAAAATATTTGAGCCTTTATTTCACAGTGTTGTAGCTGACAGGTCTGAGACAGATTTACTAATCTATAAAACCCTTTGTTTTCTCCTCTGGAGAAGCCATTCCTAGTGTGTCTCTCTAGTTGAGACTATTTGTATCACATTGCTCAAGGGACTCTACTGAAAACTACATAAACTAGTGCAAGTGAAAATGCTTTGTAAACTGTAAGATTCCAAAGATTTTTAATTGTTTATTTGGTCTCAAATGTTTAATTAGATACATGAGTTCTCATTAAACCTAGTACATAATCATGACCACAGGAGTTGTTGATATGTAAATATTTACTCCCTGTGAGTTTGGGGAGGGATGGTATGGTTAATACATCTGCACTTTAAAAAAAGAAAAACAAAATAATAATGTGGGTGACCAGAGACCCCATTTTGAGAATGCATAAACTATAAAATAACCTGAAACTATGGGGGAAAGTAGCAGCAAAATAGTAGCTAAGTGATGGGGATAAAGAAAGGTCTAAGATTGGTAATGGGTCATGAGATTAAATTATGATTAATCTGAAGATGGCAGTTATCTTCTTCACAGATGGTTTTCCCTATTGAAATAAAATTGATTTGTGAATAGTATTGCTATGTTCCACCTAAAGTAAACCAAATGAAAATCTTCATTCCAGACAAAAATAAATATCAGCAAAAGAGAGAAAACACAGAGATATAAGGGTCTTACCTGTAAGTTGAAGGACTGATATTAGCAGATCTCATACAGAATGCTCTCAACATTTTAAAGTTCTTTTCTGTAAATAAAAAACTAAAATCAAGGTATTTTAATGATTGATATCTGATCCATTTACTTTACTTGTTTTTCCCCCCTGTGAGGTGAGAACTTAATGGTCTTGGTAAATTAAGAGTAATTTGGTGAGGATGAGTTGTCACTGTCATCATTGGGGGAAAAATTTTAGTCAATTATATTTAATATCAAGTTATTTAAAAAACAACTTATTAAGTGATATAGTTAATATTTTCAACCTGATTGTTTATATTCAATGCCCAGTTCAAGAAAGGAAACATTTTAGTTGAACAGCAGTGTGCTTGTATTTAATGCCACAAAACTGTACACTTAAAAATGGTTAAAATGATAAATTTTATGTTATGTGTATTTAACCACAATGAAAAAAATGAACAAGAATGTTTTTGTATTTCATATTTAGATTTTAGTGTAAAGCTTGACTACCTGTACAATTAATATCAGTTCTTTAATTCCCAGTTAAAACTTTCCCAAAGAAGGAAAAGAAAATATTATAAGCATGCCTGTGATATTTTAGATAAAATACTCTAACTCATAGAAAATTACTTATAAAATATTAACTATAAAAACCAATAAAATATATACTGTAGTATTAGGGTTCTTGTTCCTTCCATCTTATAGTTTCAAACTTAATGTTGAATTCAGAAAACCTAGAGAATGATTCATTTAAATGAAAAAGGAGAAAATGTAAGGAATGTTACCAGGCTGAGTTTCATGACTGTAAATCAGTGGTGGCACCAGGAACTGAGCAATTCTGGGAGAAGTGGCAGAGCTTGTCTGGAATGCTTGGGGAGAGCTGTATCAGGCTTGAAATCCAGCTGAGCCGCAAGCTGCAGAACAGAGGCAGAGTCTGGAGTCAAACAGAGGGTAGAAAAAGCAAAGAAAGGATGCCATTTCCTCTCCTGAGCTCCTCCACTTGGATTACAAACATTTACAGGTGTTATTGTCCAGCTTCTGAGCTGCTCTTATGAATTTACAACAGCTAACTGAATGGATGAAAGAAAATCTCAGAGGTCAGTTGATCTAGAAATTGGAAACCCAACCTATTGGATAAGTCATCCAAGTGGATGATAAAGGAATCACGATTTGAGATATGAAACTTGAGATACAGAAACCTGGCCACATATTCATCTAATCCCTAGGGAAAATAAAACATATCATGAAAGAGAAGGAAACATTAAAGAAAGAATGAGCAAGATGTTATGAAAACATCCAGACTAGGTTGTCACTGAATATTTACTTGAGTAACATCTCTAGGGACTAGAGACTTAAGGAATTCTGTTTGGAAAATGCTGTACTAGATGCATTACCATTAAAATCCGGGGGAAAAAAACAAAAACTAAATGCTTTCTATCTCACTGATTTTACTTTTGTTCGAAAATACTGGACGATGCAAATAGAAGGTAAAATAAAATACTGGGCTGGTTGAAGTACAATTATCATTATATGTAGACAAATTGATTTTCTAAATTGTAAACTCAAGGTATTTTTGTAATATTTCCCTATGTTCCTTTCTTTGTATTGATGTTATATTTTTTAAAACATAAAGATTAATGACAATGTTGAATTTATGTCAAAATACATTAGATGGTAATAAAAGGCAATTTTAACTCTTTTAAAAGGTGTTTTATACTAGGCTGCAAAGAAAATATAAAATAATCAAAGTAGAAAATAAATTCACTTGTTACTTTGATAATAATTACAGTAACTACATATAAAGAATAAAATCTAATAAATCCAAAAACATGTTGAATTTATTCTAATAAATTTCTCTTTAAAAACCTTGAAGTAAACATAAAATAAAGAAAATCTAGAAAATGGGTTAAAGACCTAAATGTAAGGCCAGACACTATAAAACTCTTAGAGGAAAACATAGGCAGAACACTCTATGACATAAATCGCAGCAAGATCCTTTTAGACCCACCTCCTAGAGAAATGGAAATAAAAACAAAAAGAAACAAATGGGACCTAATGAAACTTCAAAGCTTTTGCACAGCAAAGGAAACCATTAACAAGATGAAAAGACAACCCTCAGAATGGGAGAAAATATTTGCAAATGAAGCAACTGACAATGGATTAATCTCCAAACTATACAAGCAGCTCATGCAGCTCAGTATCAAAAAAACAAACAACCCAATCCAAAAATGTGCAGAAGACCTAAATAGACATTTCTCCAAAGAAGATATACAGACTGCCAACAAACACATGAAAGGATGCTCAACATCACTAATCATTAGAGAAATGCAAATCAAAACTTCAATGAGGTATCATCTCACACCAGTCAGAATGGCCATCATCAAAAAATCTACAAACAATAAATGCTGGCGAGGGTGTGGAGAAAAGGGAACCCTCTTGCACTGTTGGTGGGAATGTAAATTGATACAGCCACTATGGAGAACAGTATGGAGGTTCCTTAAAAAACTAAAAATAGAACTACCATACGACCCAGCAGTCCCACTACTGGGCATATACCCTGAGAAAACCATGATTCAAAAAGAGTCATGTACCACAATATTCATTGCAGCTCTATTTACAATAGCCAGGACATGGAAGCAACCTAAGTGTCCATCATCAGAAGAATGGATAAAGAAGATGTGGCACATATATACAATGGAATGTTACTCAGCCATATAAAGAAACGAAATTGAATTATTGCTAGTGAAGTGGATGGACCTAGAGTCTGTCATACAGAGTGAAGTAAGTCAAAGAGAAAAACAAATACCATATGCTAACACATATATATGGAATCTAAAAAAAAATGGTTCTGAAGAACCTAGGGGCAGGACAGGAATAAAGACTCAGACACAGAGAATGTACTTGAGGACATGGGGAGGGAAAGGGTACGCTGGGATGAAGTGAGAAAGTGATATGGACTTATATATACTACCAAATATAAAATAGATAGCTAGTGGGAAGCAGCCGCATAGCACAGGGAGATCAGCTCGGTGCTTTGTGACCATCTAGAGGGGTGGCATAGGGTGGGTGGGAGTAAGATGCAAGAGGGAAGAGATATGGGGATATATGTATATGTATAGCTGATTCGCTTTGTTATAAAGCAGAAACTAACACACCATTGTAAAGCAATTATACTCCAATAAAGATGTTAAAAAAATAAAAAATAAAACATTTAGAATTAGCTTTGAAGCTGTCTCAAAAAAAAATAAAAGAAATAAAGAAAATCTAGAAATGAAGGACCAGAAATATTCAAAACAGTAAGAAAAGTATTTGGTATAAGAAATTAAGAAAACAATAGCAGCAACAAATGAATGGAATTAATTTAAGAGAAAACACAGAAATTTGGGAATGAGATCATTAATCATATTAAGAGGTTGTTATTGCAATAAAATACACATTTCTCTGGCAATCTATCGTGAAATGAAAGAATACAGAAAAAGACAAAGATACGCAGTCTTTTTCAATATTGTCCTACCCACCCAAAATGCCTAAAAATAAAAATTATAAACATATATTTCTGAGAAGGAAATGATTTTTAATTTATTATTATATGATATATTAATTTTCTGCTTGTAACCAAATAAATTAATTTTAAATGTATTAGATTTAATATTAATATTTTAAATGAATATTTTACAAAGAAAATATGGAAAGAATTAAAATTTTGTAATTTCCACAGATATCCAACTCAAAATTGTCAGGGAAATATAGCTTTCTTAGTAGTGGAAAGAACAATAGAAGGAAAACCATACCTAGGCACATTATATTGCTGTAAAACAACATCAGTCAGTCAAGGCAGAATTATTTTAACTGAAAATACTTGCTAAGTAGAAATTCCTTTTAAAAATGAAGTCTAAGTTACAGCATCTTCAGACAAGTGAAACTGTATAGAGATTGTCAACAGAAGAACTACTCAAAAAGATATACAAAAGTGTATTATTAAGAGAGAACTAAAATTTTCCCTGGTAAGAGGTAGATGGTATATGAACGTATGGAAAAAGCTTTAAAAAAACTTTGAAAAGGGAAATATTTGGGTAAATCTAATTGGATTTGGGCCAACTTAAAACAATAATATTAATATTTTGTGGGATGTATACATATAAAGTAAAATAAATGACCACCATAGTTAAAATTTCAGGAGTGAGGTCAATGGAGTTGCAGTTGAGTGTTCTGTGGATATTGAATTGTTCTGGTCATACTAAGAATTCTAGTTTTCATTAGATTTAGTCCTAAGGCAAGAATGCATGTCTTGCCAAGGTGTCCACTAAAAAATACGTGAAAGTATACCAAACAAGCCAATGGAGAAAGAAAATAAAATTACAGTAAATACAGTATTTAATGGAAAAGTACAAGGAAAGAGAGAAAAGGAAACAACAGACATATGGTGTTAATAGAAAAAAAACAGTAATATGATCAATTTAAACCCCAAAGAGTAGTAATTACACATTGTCAGAATGAATTCAAAAGAAGCTTTATATGATTCTTACGTGTGGATATCTTAGTGTCTTAGCTTTGGCTGCTAGAACAAAATACCATGGACTGGGAGCTTAAGTTATTTATTGATTTTCTTTTTCCTTTTATGGATTATGTTATTGGTGCCACGTTTAAGAACTCTTCACTTGTTTCTAAATCCTTAAGATTTTCCCCTATGTTTTCTTCCCAAAGTTTTATACTTAAAGTTTTATTTTAAATCTATGATCTATTTTGAGATAATTTTTTTAAAGGTGTAAGGTTTAGGGTTCATGCTCATTTTGTGCTCATGGATGTCCAATTGCTCCAGCACCATTTGTAAAAAGATTATTTTTCTACATTGAAATGCTTTTGCATATTTGCCAACAATCAATTGGTTAAAAACTCTGTTGGCCATAACTGTTTGTTAATCTTTGATTTCTCTGTTATACTCTTATGGTCTATGCTGCAGTTCCTCTGCTGATGCAAAAATATCTTGATTGTGTATCTGGGTAGTAAGTCTTAAAATTGGGTGGTGTGAAATCTCCTATTTTATTCTTCTTTTGCAAAATTGTTTATTCTAGTCCCTTTGTCTTTTCATATGAACTTCAGAATAAGCTTTATCTATATCTGCAGTAATTGTGCTTGGAATTTAGTAGGAACTACATATATTGAAACTATACCTCAATTTGGGGAGAACGAGCGTCTTTACTATTTTGAGTCTTCTAACCCATGAATGTAGTAAGCCTCTCTATGGAGATATTCTTCGATTTCTTTCCTTACCATTTTGTATTTTTCTTCATATTAATCCTTTACATGTTTTGTTAGATTTACACTTAAATATTTCATTTTCTTTTGAGTGAGTGTAGTTGTGTCGTGTTTTTAAATTTGATTCCCACTTGTTCATTGCTAGTACATAGAAATACAATATTCCATTTTAGGGGATTTTTAAAAATAATCATAGAGAGATTTTCCTTCAGTGTGTTGAACCCATTAACATCTATTGCAATGCAAGAAATATTTGGTTGTAATTTGTAAACTTATTTCATATTTTGTATTTTAATATCTTCTTTTTTTGTCTGACATACTCTTTGTATTTTTTTCCTCCAGTAATTTTCAAAGGGTAATATTTAGGCATTCAAATACTATATATATTAACATTTATTTTACTCTAAGTTCAATATAGGAAATAAAATTGCAATTATTAGATTCCTGTAAAATATGGAGACACTATCACACTAATGCTTATAGCCCGCCTACTGCCTGCTAATATATAATGTACTTTTCCTCAACTATTTTATTTGTGAAATTGTTCACAGTGCCATTATATACTTATTTTTAAACATTTATGTTGTTATATAGAGCTGATTTGAAGAGCAAATGAGTTAATCTTCATTAAATACTTTTAACTAGAGCTTACCTGGGGCAGAAACTCAATAGATATTGACAACAATTATTACTAAACATATATGGAATTTGTTTACACTTTTCACCCTCAGTAACTTAGTATCATAATGCCACTAAAAATCAACCAACCAATTAACAAACAGTAAGAACAATAACAAACTCCTGATTTATCCCTCAGCTAACTGGAGTATAACTTCAGATAAGTTTTCCAGAATGAGTTTAGACATAGCATACGAGTGAAGCCTGGTCTAGCCTGTATTATTTAAGATAGTTTAAATAGTTTTTACATAGTTTTAAAAATATGGTTTATACTATATTTTATACTATAAAGATAAAAGTTAATTAAAATGAAAATATTAAAATGTTTATAGTTTTATACAGTTTTACATAGTATATATTATTATAATTGATATAATGAGCTACTAAATTGCTTATATAATTCAGGGTTCACAATTATTTCTCTCATAATTCTATAGCTCTTATTCCATGGTATCCTGTCATCTAAAAATGTACAAAGAAACTGAGCCTAAACTGTTTTGGGTTTTTTTTTGGCTCTAGGGTGTTGATAACTATCCAGTCTTAAAATAGCAGAGAAAAAAGAGGATTTCTCTCTTGGTTTTGTAATACAGCTTTACTTAGAGTACGATTTCACAACATGAACTGAATATATTTGTCGATTCATTAGGGAATGAGATTTGTATAATGTGAACAGCTATTAGTCAAAATGCAATTGAAATCAGTAATTAATACTACCATCTGGAACCAGCCCCAATTACCATGAAACAAAAGCTTCTGTACATGGAACACAGCTGCTACATTTGAGTGGATTTGTACTTTATCCTGACAAAGGGCTCAAATTTTGAAAGAAAATATAAAACATACAGTGCTGGTGATCTGGTAGTGAGAAGAATAGAAGACATTGAACGTGAGCAAAACCTAGATGTACATAAAGACAGGGTTTATAGGTATTTTAAGGTCATTAGCTATAAATTGTTTTTAATTGAAATTCCTGCTTCACAAAGTGAATTTGTGAGTCTAAAATTTGCTAGGGTTAACCCCAGCTTTACAATTCAAGCAATAGTTTTTATAAAGCATTTTTTTCTTAAAATATCTTTATAAAAGTATAACCTGCATAATTTAAAATAATTTATGATTTGTATGTATGCAGGTACTTACTTCCTAGTTTATTTGCTTTGGAAAGAGGGCAATTTTCCCATTCAGTGATGCTCCAAAGTTCAAGGAGGTATGTTTTTTCAGATGTCTTGTTTTATAGATTCAGGTTGTTTTCCAGTCCAAGAAAGTTTTCTTTATGGATTTTTTTTTTATTCTTAAAAGTTCTTCCTTTTGCTTCATCTAGTCTAAGAAAAGTTATAAATGGTGGTATTCCTGTCACTGATTTGAGCATCTACAACATGGATTAATCTCTTTTCGTCTTTGATGCCATGTTGATCTTTGCTGCATCCTTTCCTCTCATTCTTTTAAGACCATCATCTCTTTCTTCATCTCAGCCTGTTGCTATTGTAGCTAACCTGTCTTCTCCTGTTTCATTGAGCCCACTGTTCTTCCTTCCTAAGAGTGAAAAGAAGTGCTATCTAAAATTTTTAATGCAAATATTGAACAACGCAATGATATATTTCATCATACTTTTTATGATAGATTATCTCTTAATACCCCAGCCTTTTTTGGGGGGGCTCCCTTCATTATATTTCTGTTTTGCCATATTTGAACGGAAAAAAGGTTAACAAAATTAATGTTTATTTCAAAATGATCATGGACTCTTATTTTCCATACTTCCCTAATGCTATAAAAATTTTCTTCTTAGATTTTAAGCTTTATCCTGATTTGTATACACGTAATAGTCAGCTTGGGCAGCCACAACAGAATACCACAGATTGGTTGCTCTAAATAACAGACATTTATTTCTCACAGTTCTAGAGGCTGGATGTCCAGTATCAAGGTGTTAGCATGGTCAGCTTCTGGTGAGAGCTCTCCTCCTGGCTTCCCTTCTCGCTCTGTCCCCCCAGGGAGGAGAGAGAGCAAGTGCGCTCTCTGGTGTCTTTTCTCATAAGATCACTGATCTCATCATTAGAGCCCCATCATGACCTCATCCAATCCTACTTACCTCCCAAGGACCTCATCTCCTAGCACCATCACTAAGGGTGTTAGGGCTTAAACATATGGCATTTGTGGGAGTGGGAGTGGGAGTGACAATAACATGTAGCCCACAGGAATAAGTTTACTCATTTAGCACAGGATATGGTTTGAAAAGCAGTGAGAATTAACTTTATTTCTGGATAGTTTTCCACTCTGTGTTCTCAGTAAAGTCAGTTTCTTTGTGGGTTCTTCAGGCTGACTATCTGCCTCTTCCTGGGCAAAACCTCTGAGCCATTGATCTCAGCTGGGGTGGAGACAGTGGCTCCCTTAGGACATTTCCCAAGACTTTATATCAGTTTTAAAAATAGTTTTTACTAGTTATACTTGTTTCATTGAGGGGGTGGGTCCGTGGTTCCCAAACCTGCATTGCAAAAATGGATCTCCATTGATTTTTATGAAAAGTGGTTGGCAGTGTTTCTGTACTATCATCTTTCAGAAAAGTCCCTTGAGACCATTCTAAACACCTCTTTCTCCTCTCCTTCCCCACTTACGTCTTGGAAACCTTCCAGAGACAGAAGGTGTTAGAGGATGTTAGAAATCAGTGAGTCTGATAGTAAGGACCCAGGGGGGGGCTTCATGGGTTTGTTTCTTATTGTGATAATTGCTTCTTTGAATTGTAAAATATAAACAAACGTGAGTATAGAACTTCATTAATAAAAAAATGGAATCTAAGTGAAAAATAGAACCCATAAGCTAAGTGTCTCCCTTTCACACCTGCAGTTACCCTCCACTCCTGTTCTTACACTGGTTTAGGCACTCCTCAGTCATAAGCATTTTTTTTTTAAAGAATATGTGCCATGTGTTAGATTTACTTCTCTTTTATTACTTTTTAATGGAATCTTATTTTTTTAATAAAGTTATTTATTTTTGGCTGTGTTGGGTCTTCATTGCTGCATGCAGGCTTTCTCTAGTTGCGGCAAGCAGGGGCTACTCTTCTTTGTGGTACACAGGCTTCTCATTGCGGTGGTTTCTCTTGTTGCGGAGCATGGGCTCGAGGCGCA
Source organism: Orcinus orca (assembly GCF_937001465.1). Taxonomy (NCBI): domain Eukaryota; kingdom Metazoa; phylum Chordata; class Mammalia; order Artiodactyla; family Delphinidae; genus Orcinus; species Orcinus orca. Next base: position 52,918,425 of record NC_064560.1, on the reverse strand, counting down.
TGGGCTTCAGTAGTTGTGGCACATGGGCTCAGTATTTGTGGCACCCGGGCTTAGTTGCTCTGCAGCATGTGGGATCTTCCCAGACCAGGGCTCAAACCTGTGTCCCCTGCATCGGCAGGTGGATTCTCAACCACTGCACCACCAGGAAAGTCCCAGTCATAAGCATCTTAACTGTGATTGTTTTAATATATCTGGGTTATATCAACACATGTCTTCTCTGATCCACGTCCCCTTCCTAAAATGTTTTTATTTTGTTACTTTTATCTTTGTTATCACTTTATCCATAAAACACTTGCATAATTAACTTGTTAATCTACATCTTTATTCTTTATATTTAACTTCATCATATCACTCCTTTTGTAGATTAAAAAAAATAACATTTTAGTTTTCACATCTTGACTATTGTAAATGTTGCTGCAATGAGCACGGGAGTGCATATCTCTGAGATCTTGGTTGCAGTTCTTTTGGACGCATACCCAGAAATGGGATGGCTGGATCATGTGTTAATTGTATTTTTAAATTTTTGAAGAATCGTCCTACTGCTTTCCATGGTGACTGCACCATTTTGCATTCCCACCAACATTTTCTGATGGTCCCCTTTTCTCTACATACTTGCCAGTACTTATTATTTCTTGTGTTTATGATGATAGCCATTCTAACAGATGTAAAGTGATATCACATGATTTCGATTTACATTTTCCTGATGATTGGTGAATGTGAATTTTTTTCATGTACCTATTGACCATATCTTTGTCTTATTTGAAGAAATACCTATTCAAGTCCTTAGGCATTTTTTCAATTTTTTTTTTCTCTTGAGTTGTAGGAGTACCTTATGTATTTTGGAGATTAATACCCTATCAGATATATGGTTTTATTGCAGATGTTTTCTCTCATTCCATAGGTTGCCTTTTAACTCTATTGAATGCTTCCTTTGCTGTGCAGAGCTTTTAAAATTATGATGTAATCCCACTTGTCTATTTTTTGTTTAATTGCCTGTGGTTCTGATGTCACGTCCATGAAATTATTCTCAGGATCAATGTCATGAAGTTTTTCCGCCTATGTTATCTTCTAGGAATTTTAAAATTTCAGGTCTTATGTTTAAGTCTTTAATCCATTTTGAGTTGGTTTTTGTGTATGCTGTAAGATAAGGCTCAATTTCATTCTCTTGCATGTGGATACTTATTTTTCCCATTACCATTTATTTATTGAAGACACTGTCCTTTCTCCATTGTCTATTCCTGACACCCTTGTCAAAGATTGGTTGACTGTATAATCTGGTTTTATTTCTGGGCTCTATATTCTTTTCCACTGGTCTATATATTTGCCTTTATCCCAGCCTACTGTTTTGTTTACCATGGATTTGTAATATATTTTGAAATCATGAAGTGTGATGCCTCTAGCTTTGTTCTTCTTCTCAAGATTCATTTGACTGTCCAAGGTCTTTTGTGGGTCCATATGAATTTTAGAATTTTTTCTATTTCTATAAAAATTGCCAGTGATACTTTGATAGGGATTGCGTTGAATCTGTAGATGGCTTTGGGTACTATGGGCATTTTAACATTATTAAATCTTCTAATCCATGAACACTGGATGTCTTTTCATTTTGTATCTTCTTTAATTTCGATCATCAATATTTTGTAACTTTTATTATACAGATTTTTACCTCCTTAGTTAAGTTTATTTCTAAGTATTTAATTCTTTTTAATGCTGTCATAAATGGATTTGTTTTCCTAATTTTCTTTTCAGATAATTTTTATAGGTATATAGAAATGCAACTGAGTTTGTAAGTTAATTTCATATTGTGCAACTTTACTGATTTTTATATTCTAACAGTTTTTTGGTGGAGTTTTTGGGATTTTCTACCTAAAATATCATGCTGTTTCTAAACAGGGACAGTTTTATTTCTTCCTTTCTGATTTGGGTGATTGTTATTTCTTTTTCTTGCCTAATTTCTCTGCATAGAGTTCCACATATTATATTGAATAGAAATGATGAATGGTGAATATATTGAATGCAGTGGTACTTCCTTTCATTTCTCCTGATCTTGGAGGAAAAGATTTTATTTTTTTCACTGTTGAGTAAGATGTTAGCTCTGGGCTTGTCATATATGATGTTTATTATGTTGAGATATTTGCCTTCTTTAACCAATTTGTTGAGCGTTTTTATCATGAAACGATGTTGAATTTTGTCAAATGCCTTTTCTGCATCTGTTGAGATGATCATATGATTTTTATCCTCTATTCTGTTAATGTAGTGTATCATCTTTATTGATTTGCACAGTTGTTTATAGTTGACTCATGGATTTTTTTCTTTTTCTTTGGCATCAGTTGTAATGTCATTTCTTTCATTTACAATTTTATTTATTTGAGTCTTCTCTCTTTTTACCTTAGTCCAGTTAAGGGGTTGAAAACCAGCTTATTTTTCCAAAAACAAGTCAGTTTTGTTGATTTTTTTCTTATGCTTTTCTATTCTCTATGTCTTTTATTTCTGCTCTGATCTATGCTGTTTCCTTCCTTCTGCTTCTTTGGTCTTCGTTTTGTCTTCTTTTCCTATTTCCTTGAGGTGTGAAGTTAGGTTGCTTATTGGATATATTTCCTTTTTTAATGTAGGCTTTTATCACAGGAAACTTTTCCTCTGAATATTGCTTTTGTTGAATCCCATTAATTTTGGTATGTTGTGTTATTATTTTCAATTTGTTAAGGTTTTTTTCTAATTTTCTTTTTGATTTCTCCTTTGACCTTCTGGCTCTTCAAGAGTTTGCTATTTAATTCCCACATTTGTAAATTTTCCAGTTTGCCTTTTGCTATTGATTTCTACTTTCATCCCATTGTGGTTAGAGGAGACGCTTGGTATGATTTTAATTTTCTTAAACTTGTAAACATTTGTTTTTTGATCTAACGTGATCTATAGTGGAAAATTTCCCTGTGCATTTGAGAAAAATGTATATTCTGCTGCTGTTAAGTGGAATGTTCTGTGTATGTCTGTTGGGCCCATTTGGTTATAGTGTTGTCTTCTGTTTCTTTATTGATCTTCTGTTTTGATGTTCTATCCATTAAGAGACAAGGAAGGGTATTATATAATGATAAAAGGATCAATCCACTAGAAAAATATAATTCTAAATATATATGCATCCAACATCAGAGCACCTAAATATATCAAGCAAACATTGACAGAACTGAAAGGAGAAATAGAAAGCAATACAATAATAGTAGGAAACTTCAATACCCCACTTTCCATAATGAATACATTTTCTGAAGCCTTTTATGTCTGAAATTGTGTTTCTTATGGGTGATAATTTGGTTTGATATGGAATTCTGTCTTGAAAATTACCCTCCCTCTGAAATTGAGATAATGTTCCTTTGCCTTAAAGAATGAATATTGCCAGTGTTGTCAGTCTATCTTTTACTCTTTTGAAGGTGAGTTTTTCTTTTTTTCTTTCTGAAGAAGCTGAGCTGAGAAGCTCTTAAGATCATCACTTTGTCATTGGCATTCTGAGTGTGGCTCATTAATTCATAATGCTTGTTGCTGAGTATGCACTTTAGCATACTGAAATCTCATGTTTCTTCAGCACTTAAAAATGTAATTTTTCTTTAAAAAAAATAGTTTAGCTATAATAGTTTGTTCTCTCTTATATTTTCTCCATTCTCTCTCTGCATCCGCTATAAAATGCATATTGCCATTCTTCAATTGTTTTGCTTTCTAAGATTTTTCTCACCTGTTTTCTACACTTAATTTGTTCTTATTCTATGATTGTTTTTAAGTTTATTATGTAGGCATTCTATTGATTTTTAAATTTTAATAATATTTTATGTAACAGTGTACAGTTTGCTTTCTCACTAATTACTAATATCTCTGCATAGTTCCTTTCTTAGAGCAACCTATTTTTATTTATTTTATGTTTACCTTCCTCAAGTTTTCCATGAAATATTAAATTTTTAAGAATTCTCTTGGTGCCTTAGTGACAGTTTTTCTGACTTCAGTACTTTGTTGTATGTTTTCATATTTATCTTTGTGGTGCTTATTACCCTAAAATTTCTGGTAATAGATGTGTGCTCATACCTTAACATGAAAAAAATTTTGATTAATATACAGTGCTGACATTTTTTCCTTTTCTCCCCACAGTCTGGTAAATCAGTTGTTTATAATAAACAGGGAAGCTATAGGAAAGCTCTCTGTAGAGGGGTTGCCATGTGAATTGCTAAGCTTCTGTTCAAGTTGGCTGCATTGGCGGTTGGTAAATTGGCTGAGACCGTTCTCTTGTGCCAAACTAAGGTGTGATCTGCCCTGGCATGCCAGCATCTCTACTGGGAACAGAGCCCTCCACAGCAGATTAGCTGAAGCATTTTAAACACTTCCTTCTTTGTGTGTGCAAGAGCTGCTTGAATTTGAGGACTGAAAGTCATGAGTGTAAAATAGAACCTGTACAGCCCTTCTGCAAATAATCTACATATTTAATAACCATCCTGATTACATCTCTACCCTCTCTGTGCACCAAACAATAAGTTAGGAACTTCTCTAAAAATATCTCTGTTTACTTTGAATTTTCATGTATTTGTGCATATTTGAGACTTATTCTCTTTTCTCTGGTTAATCCATTAATGTGGTCCCATGTTTTTTCTACCTCACACAAATTTGCTAAAATATCTAGTCTGCCCATGCTCATACCCCTATTCTTAGAGCTATAGTGGATGCATTCCCATTCATACATTTTATTTTTATTCCACTTAGATTTGGTAAAAATCAGAATTGGACATGTATGATAAATTGTTATTTTGCACCGTTGTTTGTTTACTGCCTTATGCCAGTGAGAATTAGATTAAAAATGTTATGGCTTATCATGGCAACAATGATTATATTCTGTATTTTTTCTATTAACTTACTCTCAACATTAATTACATATTTTTACCAGAATTACCAGCAGTTCTTTCTAACCTTCATTTTATGAGAGATGATTTATTAAATATTCAGTGCTATGCTTAGCCCCTAACATTTGGCATCAAGCCTACCTACAGGTTGCATGGTTTCATATACCCACATTCATGTATATTTACATACCGGAGAAATTCTCATACATGTGCCTGAAAAGATGTAAACAAACATGTTCATGGAACACTTCTTATAGTGGGAAACAAGTAATCTGAATGTTTATCAATAAGGAAATACAGAGTCTGTGTAATTTATCCAATAAGATTTTTAAATAATATAGACCAGGCAACAGCATTAAGATACATCCCAACATATTAGTATAAACCTCAGAAGTACCTAGTTGTATGACAACATCAGGTTGCAAAATAATTATACATCATGAAAACATTTATGTGCATGTTTAAAGCATGATCCAAACAATTATATCTACAAATTGTAAATGTGATCCTATATGTGTACATGTGTGCATGTATGGTGTGTGTGCATGTGTGTGCATGTGTGTGTGTTTTCTAATGGGCCAGAAAAATACACAATGACATATGAGTGTTGTTGCCTCTTGGGATTCACATGTTATGAGAAGAGAAAGGGATTAGGCTATTTGTTAAAGTAGATTTAAATTTTATCTCGAATTTTTTAGCTTTATTGAGATATTGATATAAAATATATGTAAGTTTAGGGTATGCAGTGTGATGATTTGATGCAACAACACATTGGGAAATGATTACCACAATAAGGTTAGTTAACACCTCCCTCATATCACATAATTACTTTTATTTTTGCAGTGAGTACATTTAAGATTTACTTTCTTAACAAGTTTCAAGTATGTAATATAGTTTTAAATGAACTATAGTCACCATGTTGTACATTAGTTCCCCAGAACTTATTCTTCTTATAACTGAAAGCTTGTGCCCTTGGACCAACACCTCCCCAGCCCCTGTCAATCACCAGTCTACTTTCTGTATCTGCTTTTTTTTTTTTTAGATTCCACATATAAATGACATCATATATCGTTTGTCTTTGTCTGACTTACTTCACTCAGCATAACGCCCTAAAGGTCCATCCATGTTGTTACAAATAGCAGGATTTCCTCTTTTTTAGGGCTGAATAATATTTTTATTGTATATATACCAAAATTTCTTTATCCATTCATTCAGTAGTGGACACTTGGGTTATTTCCATATTTTGGCTATGATGAATAACTCTGTAATGAATATGGGAGTGCAGATATCCCTTTGAAATAATATTTTCATTTCTTTCATATATATACCCAGAAGTCGGGGTGCTGGACCATATAGTAGATCTATTTTTAATTTTGGGGGTAACCTCTATACTGTTTTGCTTAGTGGCTGCACCAATTTACATTCCCATTGACAGTGTATTAGTGTTCCTGTTTCTCCACCTCTTCATCAGCATTTATCTCTTATAATTTTAATGATAACAATTCTGAGAGGTGATCTCTCAATGTAATTTCGATTTGCATTTCTTTGATTATTAGTGATGTTGAACACTTTTTCATTTACCTGTTGGCTGTTTTTATGTCTTTGGAAAAATGTCTATTGAAGTCCTTTGCCCATTTTTTAACCATACTATTTGTTTGTTTTTCTATTGCACTGTATCTGTTCTTTATGTATTTTGGATATTAACCCCTTAGCAGATAAATGGTTTGCACATATTTTTACCCACTCCATAGGTTACCTTTTTATTTTGCTGATTGTTTCTTTTTTTGTGCAGTAGCTTTTAAGTTTGATGTAGTCTCACTTGTTTATTTTTGTTTTGGTTTTTTGTGTGTCTGTGTGTGCATTTGGTGTCTTTTTCAAAAATATTTTGCCAAGACTGTCAAAGAGATTTTTCCCTATATTTTTTTTAGTAGTTTTACAGTTTGGGATCTTAAATTTAAGTCTTTAATCGATTTCAAGTTATTTTTGTGAGGTGTATGAGATAGTTGTCCATCTTTATTATTCTGCATGTGGTGTCCAGTTTTCCCAACACCACTTATTGAAGAGACTATCCTTTCCCCTTTGAGTCTTCTTGGTCCCTTGTCAATATTAGTTGATCTTACATGCTTGGGTATATTTCTGGGCTCTCTTTCTCTTCCATTGGTCTATGTGTCTAATTTTTTGCCAGTTCCAGACTGTTTTGATTATTATAGCTTTGTAAAAAGAATTGAAATCAGGAATTGGTTGACTCCATCTTTGCTCTTCTTTCTAAGGATTGCTTTGGCTATTCTAGCTCTATCATGGTTCCATAGGAATTTCAGATATTTTTTCTATTTCTGCAAAAAATGTTATTGGAATTTTGATAGGGATTGCATTGAATCTATCAAAAGCCTTGGGTAGTATGGACATTTTAACAATATTAATTTTTCCATTCCATGAACAGGAGATATCTTTCCATTTATTTGTGTTGTTTTCAACTTCTTTCATCAGTGTCTTGTAATTTTCAGTGTACGGATCTTTCACTTACTTGCTTATATTTCTTGTTTTTTCAAAGCTAGAAACAAGTAATTGTAGTAATAGAAATATAAGTATTTAAATGTTATTCTAATTTGTTTTTATATTTTTCAAATTTAACAAAACACTTCTCCATATAATTATAAAGATTATTTAAATTTTTCTAAGGATTGAAAATGAATTTTAATTTTTTTATATTTGTGGGTTTTTTGTTGACATTTGAAACTAAACTGATGATAGGTTAATATGTCAGTTGCCTAATGAATTTTCTTTTCATTGTATTAATAAAGTGATAAATTAGAACTTAGTAAGACCTTATGTATTTAAGCAAGTTTCCATTAACAGACCATGAATTGTTATAGAGAAAGAAAAATCTATCAATTAGGGCATAGGCATGTGGGCTTCCGTGGTAATGAGTTTATTATAGAAGCAAGGTTTTATAATCAATCCTAACACATAAAACTTAAAGAAGCTGTCTTTACAAAGGCATGTGGTCATACAGACCTCTTTTCTGGTTTAGGAGTGTATTTTCTAGCCAGGGGAAGGGAAAGAGTTGATCCATATGTGGACAAAGATCTTCATTCTCTTTTGCCCAGATTTCTATCAATCAGAGTCAAATAAATAGACTGAGAATTAGGTGACTTTAAATTTAGAGCATTTGCATTATTCAAGCGATACTGTGGAGATTCAAAACTTCTAAGTTTCTAACCTTCTTTCTAGAACTACCCTGAGATGGAAATGGGATGCTTTTCTCTTGTGTGAAAGTGTGCATCACCAACCAGGTAAGTGAAATTCTTACAACTGAGCATCTTCACCTCCCAACTCTATCCTGCCCACCTGGAAAGATCAAAATACAAGTTTGATATTGCAAATGAAAAGTTCCACACTGGGGCAGGGCTGTCAGCAGTTTTATTTAAATTCACAGGGCATAAGTATCATATCACATTTTCAAAAGTGTTTAGGGGGCCTATTCTTCTGTCTCATTTCATTAATTCCCAAAAACAGTGAAAGACAATGCAGATGAGCTTAATTATTATCTTCTTCTGCTTGAGCATGCTATGAGAAAAGATTAAGGGGAGGCGGAAGAGGAAGAGATGAAATATCCATGACACAAATTAGTATTTAGCATACATTTTGAAATCATGCTGTTTCTGCCAGCTTCAGTGCTTCTCTTTTTGGACATAGAACAGACCCAAACTCTTCATTTTTAGCTCAATTATGTTACTATCTACATTTAAAGCACATTTACTCCTAGGTTTCTGATATCTCCAAATGCCCTGCACTATATAATTTTGCATAGAAAGAATTAAACATGATTAGGTTAAAACATACAGAATCCTGCTGTAAGAACTAACACATACCCTTACCATTCTCGCCATTATGATTTAAGCATAGGAAATTCTAGGCTTTGAGCTTACCAGTTAAATAGGAACTATGATATCATCAAATTGCCAAATTAAATAAGAAATATATTCATACAGTATGGAAAATGAGTTGCCACATTTAGATATCTATTTCAATTCTCACAGAAATAACTTGATGAAAGCACTTTGTTTAGTGCTAAAATCTAAGAATGACTCAAAGTAATGCAAGCCAAAAATTATACATATTCATGTCAACCAACAGTAAACAGATTTGAAATCAATGCCCTCTTTCATTACTAAACAGCTTCCAAGCAGTAACTGAAGTTCAAAGAAGGCACATAAAGAGCAGAAGCAGAAACTCACCCTTGTTCCCCAGAGCCCTCCCTGTATGCCCAATTTCTGCCACTGAACCTTTTCCATGAAACTCCTTTAAGGTTCTGTAGTGTGGGTACCTTTTCACTCTATGTCCTGCCAAAATTTTAGTATGTCAAAGACCCAAGTGTCTGAATGACTGAAGAATAAACCTGGTCTCAGGCCTTGATAGCAACCTCAGGTGTTCAAATTTGGGATTTGGAAAGTCATAGTAGCTAAAGGTTATTTCAGATGTTGGTTAAGTTTCTATGACCCAGACTGGAGAAACAAATATCACCGAAAAAATGTTGTGAGATCTTCACAATCCATGTTTATGTCCTTTTCATGGATACTCAAATTGAGAAGGTGAATCATCCAGAAAATTGTGAGTTTTTGCTTTAGAATTAATTGCTACTTATACACTTCTTTATCTCTTTCATTCTACACCAAATCCCCTCTAGATGCCTTTATGCAATTCTGTCTGTCCTGGAGCAGCCACTGAGAAAACATTCCAGTGTCTACTTCAGGAACTTCTAGGATGGCGATGCATACATGTGGCCATCACTCCATCCTTCTGCCCCTTGGGGCACCTCATGCAACAAGGCAGCTTTACCAAGGCCCCCTGTGTATTCAGGAAGCTTTGCTTCTCCATGGAGATGGAATTACCAAGGGCTCTGTGAGGCATATGCATCTAGTCCTGCCACCAGCACCCAGGAATCAGCAACAGTGCTGTGAACGTCCCCTCTGCTTGGCTGGTTCTGCAGCCAGGGCTTTGTTCTCTTAGCCACAGCCCTTGACAGGCGACCAGACCGAGTAGCAAGGAGATCCCCCCACCAAGTCCCTCAGAAGAGCCTGGCTTCAGCCATTTGCCATGTCTGGGAGAAGATGGTAAACCTAGTGGCTTTTCATTTCACCAGAAGAGCAGACTCGCAAGCCCATTTACTACTGGTGCAACTCAAAAGACAGGCATTTCTTCCTGCTTGTTATCTTCAGGCCAACCTCTGTCTGTGTTAGCAGACAATAGGACAGTCCTATTGTCCTATTGTCTGACTGTCCTATTGTCTGCTAACACCATGCAGACACATCCATTCTATAACTTTGCTGTTAATACTGAGCACGCAATGAAAAATCAGTGGACATTTAAGTGAATAAACAGCTGGAAGGAGTGAGGCCAAACTACTCCATCTCCTGCCACTGCCATAAATCCATGAAGGGAACCCTGTCATACATATTTTCCATTCGATAAAAAAGATCTTACTGTAGAAAGCTATGAAAAAAAAGGAAAACTGTAAAATAATTATAACTTCAAAAATGCATCCAAGAGAGTAATTAACATAAGGACGCTGATAACATTTTAAATGCTGAGTTAGGAGACCATATTGGCAGATTGCTCTATGACATGGAGTAAAATTATTAAGAAAAATGAATGTTATGAGAGAAAACCTGAGAGCCATGGAAAAGAATAAATGTAAATCTCTGTAAGAAGTCCAGATGAAAATGGAGTAATCAAAGACACAGTGAAAAAACACTTTTCTGAAAAAAAGAAAAAGTAAGGGGCTTCCCTGGTGGCGCAGTGGTTGAGAGTCCGCCTGCCGATGCAGGGGACACGGGTTCGTGCCCCGGTCTGGGAAGATCCCACATGCCGCGGAGCAGCTGGGCCCGTGAGCCATGGCCGCTGAGCCTGCGCGTCCGGAGCCTGTGCTCTGCAACGGGAGGGGCCACAACAGTGAGAGGCCCGCATACCGCAAAAAAAAAAAAAAAAAAAAAACACTTTCTGAGGTAAAAGTAAACTCAGTTTTCCAAATTGAAATGTCTTGTTGAGTATAAGGGAGATTTGAAAATAAGATAAACATATTCTAGTAAAATGCATAATTTTAAGGATGAAGAAAGAATCAACAAACTTCCAAATAGAGAAAATAAATTATGTAGAAAGGGAAGATCAAATTAGTATCAGTCTTATCAACTCTGATAATGGTAACACCTCACAGGAAACCATGAAAGTTCAATTTATATAACTATCCTATTTCATTGACTGGCAAAAACAAAACCTATGTAAGTTATGTATTTATTATTGTCATTAAAAAGTGGTAACTGCCATAGCAGAGTAAAATAGTTTTTGTACTACCAGGAGATTATAGAATTGTGATCTGAGCATTTTAGAACAGGTTAAAAATGTTCTTCATGGCTTCAGAGGGGAAGAAAAAGACATTTCAGACAAACATGGAATAGACACACTTTTAGAACAGTAGACACTTGTGAAATAAGCATCTGAAATCTGTCAAATTAAAATTGAATCAGGAAAAAAAAGCCAAAGGCAAGGGCTGACATGACAGAATAAGAGCAATGAAATGAATACATTTCTGATGTTAAATTTAGAAAAGTTGATAACAGTAATTTTAAGTATAATGAAATTGTTAGTAATATGCTATTACATTTTCATAATAAATATATTATTAAAATGAGTAATCACCTGGCACTAAAAGTCTGGATAAGTTTAATAAAATAGGGATATGGGTATAAGAGAATCATAGCATAACACTTTGCTAAAAGTCTCACGATGGGATATTATATATTTCTTGATTTTGATAATTATATTTTTGTTTACTATGTTTCACTCATAAAACAGTCCAATAGTGAAATAAAAACTATTTATTGAGATATTTAACAACTCAGCCAAAGCAAGAGAAAGAAAAATGAAAACACAGAAGAAATGATAAAAAGAAAATATAAAACATGCCATGAATAAGTCCTAGTACAAAAAAATTTACAAAAGGATTTTTTTTAATAAAGGAATAGGAAAATTTATAATGTAATAGAGTATTCCATGTAAGGATGTAATTGTCTTTTAATTTATGTATCAAAGACAGAAGTACAAACTATTATTACTACTATGTTTTACTTCACTGGTTTTGGGTGCGAAATAAAGTTTATTTTATTTTAATTTGTATGCAACCTTAAAGTACACTTAACTGCACATATTTAAGCTGTACAGTTTGATCAGTTTTGTATTCATCTGTAAAACCAGCACTAAAATCAAGATAACCCAATCTATTTTATTTCAATGTGTAAACCATGGTGACTTCAACCATAAATTTTCCCTAACAGGATGTATCCTTCGTCAGTCTTTATCCTTCTTAAGTATATTAGGTAGATTCATTTCCTAGGGCTGCTGTAACACATACCTCATCCTGGGTGCCTTAAACATCAGAAATTATTGTCTCACCGTCCTCAGCTGGAAACTGAGACCAAACCATTAGTAGGGTCGATCTCTCCTGAGGTCTCTCTCCTTGGTGTGTAGACCGTCGTGTTCTCTCTGTGTCCTCCCATGGTCATCCTTCTGTGCGTGTTTGTGTCCTGATCTCCTCTAATAAGGACACCAGTGATATGGGATTAGGGCCCCACCCTAATGACCTCCTATTAACTCAATCATCTCTTTAAAGACTGCCTTCAAATGCAGTCACATTCTGAGCTCTGGGGAGTTAGAATTTCACATAGGACTTTTGATGGGACACAATTAAACCCATAACAGTGGAGATTCCCAGAATCCCAAATCCATCTGGTGGTCATTTTCTTCCCACCAGTCATCCGTCTCAGCTCATTCACCAACAAATAACTAATGATAATCCCGAATCACTCACTTATTCATACCATGCATTTAGTGCTTCTGAAACTGTTCTGTTTAACCCAAGGTGGCTGGGTGTTTGTGGGGTGATGGAAGCTGAGTAGAGAGGGATTTATACTTGGAAGCTGCAGAACCTGACCCTGAAGTCAGATCCCCTTTCGCAGTGGGGAGTGAGGAAGGAGGTGAGGACCCCACACCCTAAATACTAAGAAATTTCTTGGTGATTTAATACTTGAAAGTCAGGGCAAAATTCTCAAGCTCTTTTGAGTCTCACAAGTTACAATTGAAATGCAAATCAAAACTGCAATGAGGTATCACCTCACACTGGTCAGAAGGGCTATCATCAAAAAATCTACAAACAATAAATGCTGGAGAGGGTGTGGAGAAAAGGGAACCCTGTGGGAATGTAAATTGATACGGCCACTATGGAAAACAGTATGGATGTTCCTTAAAAAACTAAAAGTAGAACTACCATATGACCCGACAATCCCACTACTAGGCATATACCCAGAGAACACACGCACCTCAGTGTTCATAGCAGCACTATTTACAATAGCCAGGACATGGAAGCAACCTAAATGTCCATCAACAGAGGAATGGATAAAGAAGATGTGGTGTGTATATATATATATATATATATATACACAATGGAACATTACTCAGCCATAAAAAAGAATGAAACTGGGTCATTTGTAGAGACGTGGATGGACCTAGAGAGTGTCATACAGAGAGAAGTAAGTCAGAAAGAGAAAACCAAATATCATATAATAACGCATATATGTGTTATCTAGAAAAATGGTATAGATGATCTTATTTGCAAAGCAGAGATAGAAACACAGACGTAGAGAACAAATGTATGAATACCAAGGGGGAAAGGAGGAATTGGGAGACTGGGATTGACACATACACATTATGGATACTATGTATAAAATAGACAACTGATGGGAACGTACTGTAGAGCACAGGGAACTCTACCTAATGCACTGTGGTAACCTAAATGGGAGGGAAGTCCAAAAGGGAGGGGATATCTGTATGTGTATGGCTGATGAATTTTGTTGTGCAGTGGAGGCTAACACAACATTGTAAAGCAACCACACTCCAATAAAAATTAATTTAAAAAAATTTGAGCTTTAATATAAGTTGTGCCCAGCCCAGAAGAGCAAACTCATACAGCCAGCTCCTAGATTTGGGAGAAAATGTCAATGTTGATTGTTGTGTAGCACTGTGGAGTTTGTGGTTGCTTATGTAGCATCATCATGGCCTTAGATAACTAACTGATACAGAAATTGGTTCTGAGGAGTAAGGTGCTGACATAACAAAAATTTTTCATGTACAGACCTGGCATTTAGACTGGAGGTGGGGATGTAAGAAAAACTGTGAGCAAGTTACTGGAAATTTTTGAGGAAAAAGTACTGACGGAATTGTCATTGGAGGCTCCAGAATGGTGAGCCATCTTTTGTGTTTGAGAAATAATTGCAATTCTGTCATTTGCAGTAACTGGGAAGATGGAAAATATACCTAATGAACTGTTAAGAGTTGGCTAACAGGACCTCCAGCCAGAATATTGAAAGAGCTTGATTTCAGGTGAATACTAGGTTTGAAAACCACAAGATGAGTGAAATAAAGAGCTGGCCAATTTTTAATTCAAATTTAGAGGCGTTGTATAGAGGCCTGGTCTTGTGGGTTTGGAAAATAAAGCTGTTTCTCATCTTTCATCTCTCTCCAGCCAGCAAAGGGCTCTCAAAATAATATACAGCCTGGGGCACAGATCAAATCAATGGTGTGGCAGTAAGAACCTTTGTTAGGATCTCTGGAAGATTTGAGGCAGTGCCTAATAGACACTTTGAACTAAACAAAGGACTTCAAAGGGCTGACCCCCAACAGACTGACATGTCCAGAAGAGCACAGATCAAGACTAAAGAGTTTGTTTGGAAAAGAATTGTGAGTTTGTCTTTTTTTTTCAAATGGATTGAAATTGAATCAGATACAAAGAAGTCTGCAGGTTTTTCATGGGAGTTTCACAGGTTCAAGGGCCACAGACATGGACTGAAAGGCACTGAAATTGTCGAAATACAAAAAGAGCTCTGAGCTCCCAGCTTTCCTTGAGCAGGAAGCAGACTAAGGAGTCTGTTCAGCTGCCAACATGAACCGTTTCTGCAGAATTAGCCATTTAAGGTGACGGCTAAGAAGGACAGATTTCTCAAAGACCGAATCTAAGAACCATAGGGGCCATTTCCAGGGCAAACAGGACCCAGTCAAGGCACATACCCTCCTAGAAAGGGAATAGTGTCAGCATTTGCCCTGCAGGATTACAGAATTTCTAAGGACCAGAGACTGCTTTGTGTTTTTTTCTCTTTTTTTTTCTTCCCCCTTTCAAGCAATCTTCAGTTGGGCCTGTTTCTGTGGTTGTTCTGTCTCATCATTGTATGTTTGAGATGTGGGGGGAAATAAGTTGTCTTTTCAGTTCCCAGGTCTCGAGACCATGTACTGTCTCCAGACAGCAGGGTACACTTTTTCTTTTTTCAACTTCGTCTTCAGGGACTTCATATGGGTGCCTTGAAATTGGCAGTGCAGGGACTTCATATAGGTGCCTTGAAATTGGCCTTGGCGGGAGTATTTACATCAAAGAGTTCAACTGATGCTACAAATCAGGGTTGTTTTCCCCCAGAGAATTAGTTGTTAAATATTTATGAGCACACTACCATGCCTGGATGAAGAAGAGCCACTTCTGAACCTGACAAAGATGATAAGGTCTTCAACTTCAAGCCAAACTCAGTGATTGAATGAGACTTTTGAAGGACTTAGGAGTGTATTTTTACACAAGAGAAAGTGAATAATTGAAGCCAGAGGGCCGGTGATGGTAGATTGATTGCATTGATGGCCGTAATTAATGGCCTCTGGTCTCCATGCCCTTCTCAATATGAGTAGTTCCTCCATTCCATAGCAGATTCTGTTTTCTCACCCTGTGAATCAGGTGTGGAGGACAAAATGGTGCATGGGTGTCCCTGCAGGCCTTGTTTTCTTCTGTTGGCTGACTTGCAGGGTTCTCTTGATTTCATCTGGAAACCAGATGGTCTGCTGGAGAATGAGTGTCCACGTGGGGTATGATCATCTCAGTTGGGGCCTCCTAGGTGACTCTTTCCAGTGACCAGACAGCTGGACGGAGATGTACCACTGAGCCCAGACAGGGTCAGCCAAGCCCGGCCCAGAAGACCAAAATAAACTGACCCACAGAATTCTAAATATTTATAGATAATAATGTGAACATTCTTTGATTCTTGAGTTAGTCTATACATAAGTGGAAAATTGCAAGTGAGTTATAATTTTTCTATCTTGAAACACAAGATTTGTAGGGACTTATAAGTGATTTTGTAAGGCATTATCTGTATATTTCTTTTTATTTAAGAGGAGACCAACTTATTAATCACTATATAATATGTTGGTCATCATTCTACATATTTTAAAAGAAGCAATGAAAATATTTCACCCTGAAGGATTTTTCAATTTACCTGAAGAAAATGTTTGAGGCAGAACTGAGCAATCTACTCTAAGAGCTGTGTCTCACTTTGGTCTTTCTGCAATTATAGATCCAATTTTTCACCCATCTTTATATCTTTTATTCTAACTGGAAAATGATATTTCCATGCAAATTATTCATACATAAATACCATTAGCTTAAATTTTAGTTAAACTGTTATAGTGTATTGAACATTAACTTAGGGTGGAGTCTTTTCAAAAAGTAAAACTAAAAAAAAGCTACAACCACCAGCAACACAGTTATCTCAAGCACTCAGTCCATGATCTGGGTGTTTTGTTGTCTAGTTAACAGGGCACTTTTCAGAATTAGATCCCCAGTTAGTGTATTTTTAATGTCGATTACTAATTTCACTCATTTTGTGTAAAATCATCATCTTTTTGTGAATTCATAGAGTCTCGCTCATATGATTTGCAGGAAAAAGGAGAGTATTATGAACCCCATTTGAATGTTTTGGAATTTTGTAATTATTAGGTTTAAGTGTTATCAGACAGAAACACAATATTAAAAAGGATTAGTTTTTAATAATTTGTGCATTTTCATTATCAATTAACTAGTAAATTAAACCTCAAACTTATCTGTTCTTTTTGTAGCAAACAATAACAAAGAAAAACAAGACAAAATTCATATTTATACAAATTATGACTTGGACATGCTATGGAGTGAAGACACAGTTATGGAATAGGAAGACTTTGTCTTTGCTAGTGCAGAAATTAATGATTTCAAAATAACTTCAGGGAAATTTTAAAATATGTAAGAAAAATTCACTTTATTATGGAATTTTTATCTCAGATTTAATCTATTTCTTGTCCCAATGTGAAATTTTATATTCTAAAATGTGTATTCAGTGGACTTCATTATGACTATAAGAAGCATTGTCTTTATTTGTAAATTTGACTCATGAAACGAAGGACTATTCATGTTAAAAAGTTCAATTCAAGTTCTGCCACAAGAAATCATTTTTTAAATAAATGAGATATTATTATTACTATTATAAATAGTATTATTATTAACATTCATGTTTTGTTAACACTGTACATCATTACCTAGGGGAGTAAATAATGTTATCACATCCACTATAAATTGTTTCTGTATTGAATGTAAAGCACCATATGACTACATGAAAACTTTTTTTCAAAGAGAATGTTAGTGTCATGGTTAATATCACAAGTTTTGTGATAAAATAGAACCCAGAATTTTTTTCCTTCACTTAGCTCATTATTGTCTTTGAGTAAATTACTTAAAATCCATAACCCTTATTTTTATTTGAAAAAATCAAAATGATATAATAATGATAATGGCTATATAAAAGAAACATTGAGAATAATATTAATAATAATGGCTATATAAAAGAAACATTGAGGAATAACTACTATATATAAACAGGAAAAAATACAGTAAGTGATTTCCCAGAAAGGAGTTGAAATAAAAGCACAAAACAGGCATTTTCTCCACAAAACACTAATGAAATTAAGAATAGTGAAAAACAAGGATATGATAAAAGCATATAGTGCTTTGTAGTTGAAAAATTCATGGCTTAGAAAATAAATAAGATGTTTTTCTTTATATTTCTTTTTATCCTTAGAATGGCCACTTAGGACATATCTTGTTATGAAGAAACACTTCCCTGAAGTTCAATTATGCTTTTGGTTTAACTTCATTTTTATACTAACGTGGACTTCAAGTAAAATTAAATAACAGTATTAAATACCATGCAGACTCCAATTCCATGTATTAGTGAAGGATTGTTCTCCCTGTGTCTCTAACACTACCCAGCAATCCTCCAGATTCTATTTACACAAACACACACACACACACACACACACACGGGGAGAGAGAGAGAGAGAGAGAGAGAGAGAGAGAGAGAGAGAGGGAGAGAGAGAGAGAGAGGGAGATTCGCTTGATTAATAATTACCTGATAGGGCTTCCCTGGTGGCGCAGTGGTTGAGAGTCCACCTGCCAATGCAGGGGACACAGGTTCGTGCCCCGGTCCGGGAAGATCCCACATGCCGCGGAGTGGCTAGGCCCGTGAGCCATGGCCGCTGAGCCTGCACGTCCAGAGCCTGTGCTCCGCAATGGGAGAGGCCACAACAGTGAGAGGCCCGAGTACTGCAAAAAAAAAAATAATAATAATAATAATTACCTTATAAAAATTGTAAAACCGTTACTGGAATTTGGGGTAATTTGTTATTTCTTTCTTATATATTATGCCTTGCTTGAATCTCTACAAAGAGTTTATGTCCTTTTTTCAAAAATAATAAGATTACTAGTCTATTAAAATTAAGCAGCAGTTATTAAGTAAGTGTACAAGTGTAAAGTGAGTTATTTCAGAACAAATTCTTTTTCCCTCTCTTTGTACTTATCAGTGTGTCACAGAGTCTTTCTTTTCCTTCTCTCCTTATAGTTTGTTGTCTCTTCTTACTCCTGTTACATCTGTGTAGGAGACCTATGGTGATATCAGATGTAAGAAATATCATTCGTGAGATGAAGATGGCTGTGTTAGTGACCTCCACACTTTTCAGCCTGATCATTCTAGAGTTTTCAAGATGAGTTATCAACATGTTCTTTCCTTAACTTCTGTTTCTATGGCAACATTTCCTCCTAGCTTGCCATCTATATGCCGTTTATTTTTCTATTACCTACATTTACTTATTACATGTTATTTTTTTAACATCACCCCATTACTTCTTTTTACCTTCCATCTTACCTAACTCCTGGCTCCAGGGTTTGAAGAGTTTAGGTATCTCCACACCAGTAACTCCAGTCAGTATTTATAAGGATGGGACACATGCTTCTCCTAGCTTAGATTCTTCACCATTCTCTTCTCCAAATTCTTCACTAATAAAAAATTTATTGTAACCTTTAATTTTCTTCAATTTAATTTAACTTGTTTCTAGCTCAGTTTATTCTTGGTTGTTTTTGAAAAAAGAGTCCCAGTGTTGACACAGCAACAGCACAACATTTCTAGTCGCTGTTACTAAGAAACACAACTCTTGATTTCATATGGCTCAGCTCTTAACTCTTACAGAAATTATTTTCTGCTGAGCAGTCTTCTCTTTTCCAGGAGTAGGGTTTTTTATTTTATTTTTATTTCTTTCCTCTAATATTTTGAAAAAGAAGAAGACAAGCTCTTAATCTCTGAGACTTTTCTAGCTTTTCTAGTGAAGGCATGGGATGCTGTGAGTTGATTTCTAATGAACCTCCAACAGTCTGAGTCTGTGTAAAAGGGTTAGCATGACCCATGATCTTGAACTTCAACAGAGGTTAGATTGTTTTGAACCATAACCACGTATGTTAAATATAGTTAAAACATTTAGTGCAGCCATCACAGATTCAAACATAAGCACATGTTTTATACCGTTACTAGATGGTAAGTGGATGCGTTGAGGAAGAGCGGGAGCCCAGTTCTGAGGAGACCTGGGCAGGGCACTGTGTGGGACTAACCAGGATGCTTAGAGTCTCAGAGGGACCCGACTCATTGGGAATCTGCACGGCGGGCAGAGGTGGGAACCCCAAAGGGCAGTAGGTGGCCACTGTACATTGCAAGAATGACTACACCAGGACAGTCGTGGCCACAAGAAATTGCCTGGGGGAGAATTACCAAAAGTGAATGGTGGTTACAAAATCAACCCACCAAGTGAGTTACAGAGTCCAGTGAATGGCTCTAGATATTTATAGACATGCTCAGATCAGTTTGGAGACCTTTGATGGCTAAGTATGCCTATATTGTTTTTTCTTTTTAAATTCAGGTCTTACAATGACAGTTTGTTAAGCAATAAATGAATGCTGCTGGTCAGCCACCATTTTCATGATGCTCAGATAAGCAGGGGGAATTTGTGTCACAGGAAAAACTGTGAATTTTGTTACAAATGATTTGTCTTTCTATTTACTCTTCTGCCTTCCACCGTTAAGCTATCATATTTTGTAAGTGATGGAAAGGAGGAGGAAAGGAGAGGGGAGGGGAGAGAGGAGAGGAGGGGAGAGGAGGGAGCATCTCTGCAGTCCACTGAGAAGCAGTATAGACGTTCCTTGTGTGAAGCATATCTGGGCTGTTCACAAATTTACAATGATACCTGTCACCCTTGAGGTTGGGTGCAGCCATGTGAATTGCTTGACCAATTAAATGTGAACAAATACAAAGGATGTCACTTTCTAGGCGTCACGTTAGAGCTAGGAAGCATTTTCTATATTCCTTTTTCTTGCTTGACAATGGAAAGCATGCATTGAGCATATATACACTTTTGTTGTAAAAATTCATTGAGATTTGGGGATTTTTCTTAATGCAGCTAACTATACACATCTTGACTGATACATCATGTTAGTTCCCTAAAGAACAGATGTTTCCTTTCTTTCATGATTGTGTTCCAAACCTAATGTTCTTCTGATTGTTCTGCCGCAAGTGGTTGCTCTAAACTAAGTATGGTAAAAGGAGGCTGAAATTTCAACTCATCAAATGCACCCTTCCTGTTTCATGAATTCCAGTCTTACCCAGTCCATAACACCATCTTGACAGGCTTTCTCAATTTTTGAAAAAAATATTAACTGTGCCCAGAAGACATTTTTCTTCCATTATGAAATGGTGAAATGCACAAATGTGTTAAGACCGGAGAAGGTAGAGGTCTCACAAAGTGCCTCTATTCTGTATTCTTTACTTTTGGTGACTCTTTTCTTACCATGTACTAGTGCGCTGCTGAATCCTCAAATTGGGAATGCTTTCATTCTGTGTTTTCAGGACCAGTTCAGATGGGGCATATGACTTCCTGTTTCAAGACTGGACTTGTGTTCAGCATCTCCATTTCCTCCCCATGTTGCTACCATATTCTCTTTGATGGTTTTCATGGTATTCTTATGCATACTGTAATTTTAAAATGCTGTTAACAGCAGTCTGAGGGAATTGAAGGGAAAGAAGGGATGCAAGACAGATTTGCAATGATTTGTGTGAAATTATTCCATTATTAAAAATTCAGTTACTGTTCTTATGTAATGTATGCCACCTTCATCAAATATAGTCTTTTACTACCTGTCTGAACAAACATGTGTTAAAGGTTTGACCATTCCTCTGGATACATTATCTATCACGTTTCATTTGTCTGAATACACATGGTCTATGATTCAATTTTAGGAGGTGTCATTTATAAAATATGCAGTTCCCTGCTATTTGGGAAAACTTATCTGCAGATTATTAATATAATTCACTTGGTAATAACACCTTCAGATCTGGTACAACATACATTTTCTGTGTGTATTAACAGTAATGAAGAATAGG
This sequence comes from Orcinus orca, assembly GCF_937001465.1. Lineage (NCBI taxonomy): Eukaryota > Metazoa > Chordata > Mammalia > Artiodactyla > Delphinidae > Orcinus > Orcinus orca. Next base: position 52,896,911 of record NC_064560.1, on the reverse strand, counting down.
CATTATAGTGGTGCTACATTAGGGAAAGATAAAACGCCCCATTGGGCTTTAAAAAGGAGCCCAGTACAAATGTGACATTTACTTAACTATAGAGCATGAATGGTAATGCTACAATTATGTTAAGAGCTGTAGAAGTATTATTAAAATCTTATAAAACAACCAGTCTCTGCCCACCCCCCCTTGGAGGCTTGCTTTATCCTTTTATGAATCGTTTCTGTTGTAGAGTCACGGCTTTGGCTGCAGCAGCCGGTCCAGGGCCAGGTGCTGTTGGGAAAATTATACAATTTGATGACTGCAGTCTGGAATCTGAGGCAGTTGATTTCCAGTAGAAAAAATGAAGTTCCTTCTCATACTGTGTTCACTAACCATGCATATCTTGGTCCATATTTCTAGTGGCATTATTTGGTGTTGTTCATAACCTGGTAAACATCTGCTCATTGTTGGTATGTGGCTTTGTTTTTGTTCTGGTTTGGTTTTCTCGTTTGCTTTTACTTTGATAATTTTTATGTGCTTTTTTATTTACCACACTTATAATTTTAGAGTACAGATAATAGAAGAGAGTCTCTTTATTTTGAATATGGCATCCAGTGGCAACTGAATACACTCTGAATATTTTCTCTTGAAAAGTCACCAAAGTGAGTAAAAAAATTAGTCAAGTCCCCTTTATTTCTATCCATGGCTAGAAATTACAACCTTTTTGGAGGATTTTTTTTCAGTGACTAACTATTGGAAGTAGAATAAACATTGTCGTATATAACCTGCATATCTATCCACTGTATGATTTCTCAAAATTCTTTAAATTAAAATTAATAGGAGGACCTCCAAGATGACGGAGGAGTAAGACATGAAGATCACCTTCCTCCCCACAAATACATCAAAAATACACCTACATGTGGAACAACTCCTACAGAACACCTACTGAATGCTGGCAGAAGACCTCAGACTTCCCAAAAGGCAAGAAACTCCCCAAGTACCTGGCCATCTGGCTGACAGGGTCTTGGTGCTCTGGCCGAGTGTCAGGCCTAAGCCTCTGAGGTGGGAGAGCTGAGTTCAGGACACTGGACCACCAGAGACCTCCCGTCCCCAAGTAATATCAATCGGTGAGAGCTCTCCCAGAGATCTCTGTCTCAACGCTAAGACCCAGCTCCACTCAACAACCAGCAAGCTCCAGTGCTGGACACCCCATGCCAAAAAACTAGCAAGACGGGAACACAACACCACCCATTATCAGAGAGGCTGCCTAAAATCATAATAAGTTCACAGACACCCCAAAACACACAACCAGATGTGGTCCTGCCCACCAGAAAGACAAGATCCAGCCTCATCCACCAGAATGCAGACATCAGTCCCCTCCATCAGGAAGTGTACACAAGCCACTGAACCAACCTTACCCACTGGGGGCAGACACCAAAAACAACGGGAACTATGAACCTGCAGCCTGCGAAAAGGAGACCCCAAACACAATAAGTTAAGCAAAATGAGAAGACAGAGAAATACGCAGCAGATGAAGGAGCAAGGTAAAAACCCACCAGATCAAAGAAATGAAGAGGAAATAGGAAGCCTACATGAAAAAGAATTGAGTAATGATAGTAAAGATGATCCAAAATCTTGGAAATAGAATGGAGAAAATACAAGCAATGTTTAACAAGGACCTAGAAGAACTAAAGAGCAAACAAACAATGATGAACAACACAAAAAATGAAATTATAAACTCTCTAGAAGGAATCAATAGCAGAATACTGAGGCAGAAGAACGAATAAGTGACCTGGAAGATAAAATAGTGGAAATAACTACCACAGAGCATAATAAAGAAAAAAGAATGAAAAGAATTGAGGACAGTCTCAGAGACCTCTGGGACAACATTAAATGACTGACATTTGAATTATAAGGGTCCCAGAAGAAGAAGAGAAAAAGAAAGGGACTGAGAAAATATTTGAAGATATTATAGCTGAAAACTTCCCTAACATGGGAAAGGAAGTGGTCAGTCAAGTCCAGGAAGTGCAGGGAGACCTGTACAGGATAAATGCAAGGAGAAAAACGCCAAGACACATATTAATCAAACTATCAAAACTTAAATACAAAGAAAAAATATTAAAAGCAACAAGGGGAAAGCAACAAATAACACACAAGGGAATCCCCATAAGGTTAACAGCTGACCTTTCAGCAGAAGCTCTGCAAGCCAGAAGGGAGTGGCAGGACATATTTAAAGTGATGAAAGGGAAAAACCTACAACCAAGATTACTCTACCCAGCAAGGATCTCTTTCAGATTCGACGGAGAAATTAAAAGCTTTAGAGACAAGCAAAATCTAAGAGAATTCAGCACCACCAAACCAGCTTTACAACAAATGCTAAAGGATCTTCTCTAGGGAAGAAACACAAGAGAAGGAAAAGACCTACAACAACAAACCCAAAACAATTAAGAAAATGGGAATAGGAACATACATATCGATAATTACCTTAAATGTAAATGGACTAAATGCTCCCACCAAAAGACACAGATTGGCTGAATGGATACAAAAACAAGACCCGTATATTTGCTGTCTACAAGAGACCCACTTCAGACCTAGAGACACATACAGATTGAAAGTAAGGGGATGGAAAAAGATATTTTATGCAAATGGAAATCAAAGGAAAACTGGAGAAACAATTCTCATAACAGGCAAAATAGACTTTATATAAAGACTATTACAAGAGACAAAGAAGGACATAACACAGTGATCAAGGGATCAATCCAAGTAGAAGATATAACAATTGTAAATATTTATGCACCCAATGTAGTAGCACCTCAATACATAAGACAAATGCTAACAACCATAAAAGGGGAAATCAACAGGAACACAATCATAGTAGGAGACTTTAACACCCCACATTCACCAATGGACAGATGATCCAAAATGAAAATAAATAAGGAAACAAAGCTTTAAATGACACATTAAACAAGATGGTCTTAATTGATATTTATGGGACATAACAGAATACACTTTCTTCTCAAGTGCTCACGGAACATTCTCCGGGATATATCATACTTGGGACACAAATCAAGCCTCGGTAAATTTAAGAATATTGAAATCATATCAGGTATCTTTTCCAACCACAACTTCGTGAAACTAGTATCAATCACAGGAAAAAATCTTTAAAAAATAAAAACACATGGCGGCTAACCAATACACTATTAAATAACCACAAGATCACTGAAGAAATCAAAGAGGAAATCAAAGCATACCTAGATTTTATTTTTGTGCATGGTGTTAACACCTAAATGTAAGGCCAGACACTATCAAACTCTTAGAGGAAAGCATAGGCAGAAAACTCTATTTCATATATCACAGCAAGATCCTTTTTGATCCACCTCCTAGAGAAATGGAAATAAAAACAAAAAGAAACAAATGGGACCTAATGAAACCTGCAAGCTTTTGCACAGCAAAGGAAATCATAAACAAGATGAAAAGACAACCCTCAGAATGGGAGAAAATATTTACAAATGAAGCAACTGACAAAGGATTAATCTCCAAAATTTACAAGCAGCTCAGTATCAGAAAAACAAACAACCCAATCCAAAAGTGGGCAGAAGACCTTAATAGACATTTCTCCAAAGAGGATATACAGATTGCAAACAAACACATGAAAGAATGCTCAACATCATTAATCATTAGAGAAATGCAAATCAAAACTACAATGAGATATCATCTCACACCAGTCAGAATGGCCATCATCAAAAAATCTATAAACAAATGCTGGCAAGGGTGTGGAGAAAAGGGGACCCTCTTGCACTGTTGGTGGGAATGTAAACAGATACAGCCACTATGGAGAACAGTATGGAGGTTCCTTAAAAAACTAAAAAGAGAACTACCATACGTCCCAGCAATCCCACTCCTGGGCATATACCCTGAGAAAACCATAATTCAGAAAGAGTCATGTACCACAGTGTTCACTGCAGCACTATTTACAATAGCCAGGTGTCTATTAGCCTGGTGTCTATTACAATAGCCTAAGTGTCTATCGACAGATGAATAGATAAAGAAGATGTGGCACATATATACAATGGAATATTACTCAGCCATAAAAAGAAATGAAATTGAGTTATTTGTAGTGAGGTGGATGGACCTAGAGTCTGTCATACAGAGTGGAGTAAGTCAGAAAGAGAAAAACAAGTATCATATTTTAACACATATATATGCAATCTAAAAAAAAATGGTTCTGAAGAACCTAGGGGCAGGACAGGAATAAAGACACAGACATAGATAATGGACTTGAGGACACAGGGAGGGGGAAGGTTAAGCTTGGACGAAGTGAGAGAGTGGCATTGACATATATACACTACCAAATATAAATAGCTCGTTAGTGGGAAGCAACCGCATAGCACAGGGAGATCAGCTTGGTGCTTTTTGGCCACCTAGAGGAGTGGGATAGGGAGGGTGGGGGAGGAGAAGCAATAGTGAGGGGATATGGGGATATATTTATTCGTATAGCTGATTCACTTTGTTACACAGCAGACAGTAACACAACAATGTAAATCAATTATACTCCAATAAAGTTGTTAAAAAAATTAAGTCATTGGTCAAATCAAAGTTTTGAATTAGCATGGAGTGGTTATTTTTGTGTTTTATGGTGGATTACGTCAATTCTGAAATAAGCTTTTTCTTATATTTCTCTCTTATTGGTCATTTTAGGCAATAATACCTTGTGTTTGCATTAGTGGGATTCTAGGATAATTTATTTTTAAGACCACTGAGAAACAGGTCAATATTGCCATATGTTTTGTTGGTTTTCTACATTGGTAGGAAGATACTTTACTAGATTAATCCAATATAATTAGTTTTTGTCTAAAAGAGGGAACAATGTTTTTTACTTAAGCTGCAATTTACCCGAGAATATTTCTGGGTTCATACTTTATTAACTTTGAAGTTTTCTTAAAGTAAATGAGGATTTCCAATAATCATTACAGACCTTAATAATGAAGAACATAAAACTTCCCAGAAAATCAATATTTGAATGCTGCTTTAAGCTGTTTTTACACATCATTAATTTTGATATGTCTCAAATTAATATCATTAATAAATGGACTCATTACATTGTAATAATAATACATATTGTTTAAAATATTTTGAAAAGTTTTCATTTTTTCCCACCAATATATTATATGTGACATAGGAGATCTTTGAGGAAAATGAAGTTTTGAGCTCAAAATTAGTTAAAAGTTATAAATGCATTTAAGTTTCCTTGTTATTAGTAGTTATTATTAACTGATGATGACTTTATCATCTTAAAGTATGAGGTATTGGGATGACATAGTTTCTAATACTGTGTTCGTTTTCTTTTCCTCATAAGGAACAGGTAACATTGAGTGATAATAGAAGTTAGCAAGGCAAGTAATTAAATGTGTCTTAACTCCTTACTTTCCAAGGTGAATCCTTCCTTCATTTACATGTGGTGTTCTCTCTCTGGCATCTGACCTGCTCTCTCAGAAGAACTAGGGCTATGAATTGTCCTTAATCATCTGGGAGAAGCAGCTCAATCCAGTTTAGACATGTGTTTATTGATGGCCCTTTGGCAATGAGCACGTCACTAGACATGGCAAGAATAAATAAGAAAGGAAGTGTTCTATCTCTGCCCTTGCATTTCCATAAAACAAAACGTGGGTATCACTTGGAATAAGGCCCATTCTACATGACAGACGATGAGAGATCATATTCACGCAAGCCTAGTAGTCCAGTAAGTCTCTCTTCAGAATTCTTTCCAGTGATCTTGTCAACTCAATTAAAATGTGATAATCTGGCACCCACATAACTAGATAACTTACCAAATGATAGTCAAGCATTGTCTCACTACTTCAACCTGACCATAGGGGTGTCTGTCCATATCTACATCTACATCTTTGTCTGTATCTGTATCATCTATCTATCTATCTGTAGATAGATAGATAGATGATAGATACATAGATACGTAGATAGGTAGATAGATAGATATGCACTGTATATACAGAAACATTAAAATGTTTAATCAGTCTAAAAACACACGCACTATCTTTTACTAGCTCTGTTCTAAAGAGGACTTTCTTTTTCACAATTTCACTGTGAGTCTTGGGTTGCCTACCTCTATAAGTCTAATTAATATGTTTATACACAGGATAGTCATACATCCTAGCTTCTGCCTACTGTCCTGACATCTTTTCTGGTTTAGAATTTGCTCCAATTCATTTAAAAAATTGTTTTAATAACATGCCATTTTAAATTTCATTAAAATAAGGTAGGATAGGTATAGTAGATTTCTAATTTGCAGTTCCAGTTTCTACTGTGAAGGAAGATCTTACTCTTAATTCTTGATTAAATCTGAAAAATCATTAGCGATGGTCTTTCCTCCCCATTCCCCAGATTCTACAGCAACTATTTGGGCTGCAGCGCCTCCAGCTGGTCACCCCATGTGCTTGATCCATGTGGAAGCCTGTGAAATGCATCCAGAGGGCATAGGTAGTCAAGGAATTGTGGGTTAACTTACCTTAAAATAGGTAGGCAGGTAGAAGCTTATCTAATGCATTTAAAATAATCTGACATTCTGAATACAACAGCATTGTCATTTATTATCTGGTATAAACCTACAGTGATTTATTTAATACGTTCTTTGGGAAGCAATGAGCTAAAAATGAAAGCATATGCTTAGTGAAAAATTAAGCACTATGTATCTGCTAGGAAACACACAGATGAATATGCACCCTGCAAAATACGTTTGTTGACAATTATCATCCACTACGGTATACAATGACGCCATGGAACCCAAAGGACATAAATCTGCTGAAGATGTGTCAGGATTGACTTCAAAGGTCATCGATTCTTTTTTTTTTTTTTTTTTTTTTTTTTTTTGCGGTACGTGGGCCTCACTGTCGTGGCCTCACGAACCCGTGTCCCCTGCATTGGCAGGGGGACCCTCGACCACTGCGCCACCAGGGAACATAAATTATGTTCAGGACATTTGAGGTCATCGATTCTTTTAAGAACTCTGTAGTCAAAGAAGACCGTTCAACACATGCAGCTGCAGGTGCATAGGTAACATTGAGTAACATCTCTCTGTTAAGCTTAACTCTGCCTATATTTTTGAGAGTTCTTTTTAACCAACTAAGGGACCTCCTAATACGGTCCTGCATGACTACTAATATGGCTTGTGAACTTCTCCCGGGTTCTTTCAGGGTGAGTGGTAACCACCTCTGTTGAAGATCCTTGAAGTATATTCTGAGCTGTGTTCCTCCTTTTCCATTTCGTCTCATTCCCTGCTCGATGACAGCCACCCTTCTGCCTGCAGAAGTTTATTCCCACTCCAGTTCTGTTATTATAAATCTGTCTGCTTACCTTCTACACATTTATTTCCATGAGATTTCATGAAGGTTGGGACAATAATCTGTTTAGTCAATTGTCATGAATTGGAAGCCTATCTATCTATATATCTATACTTACTTATTTTAGATTTAAACTTGTTGGGTACAACATACATGCAGTGAAGTGCAAAAAAAACTGTGGAGCTAGGTGTATTGGTCCTACATATAAACCCAGGCAGCCACCCCCAGATCATGAAACAGATCATTTCCAGAGCCGCAGGAGACCCCTTCCTGCCTCTTCATGTAGGTTATACCACAGAGGCAGCCACTCCTCTGACTTAGCACAGGGGTGAGGATGAGGAAGTAGTTTTCCATTAACTCCCATCTGTCATTTGCTAGGGCTGCTTCTTGGGGCTCTCACTCTTTAGAAGTCTTGGCAGGCCAAGGATTTCCTTCAGCCAGAGAAATCCCTCAGGCAGGGGTACAGGTGCTTGTGGGAAGATTGGAGCCCACAGCTTGCATGGGAGCAATGAGGTCTGAAGGCAAACGGGCAGAGCACCCACAGAGGCGGCGGGGGTCCACCCACTGCAACACCAAGACCCATGCTTGCCCCACACTGTATCCATTCGGGCTTGTTACTGATTCTTTAAGGAGGTAAAAGCCACAGGTATTTTTAAAAGACAGTAGAAAGCCTAGTGTGGCAAAATACAAATGATAATTCCCACCTCCAATTGAACCAAATCTGTAATTTACATCTGTATTCATTATGACCATCTACAGCATCCCCTCTGCTCTTGGGCAGTAGCTGTGCTGGTCTGGGCCACTTGCCTAGTGGGATCAATCGGAACTTCATTCCATAAGGCGGGTCCCTGGTTATGAGCCAGGTCAGACTGTGGCTGTTGATTGCCTGTTGGCAGTGATCTCAGGGAGTTCACCCCAGGGGATCCCGCAAGCGCCACACACCCGTTCCTGTCCCTGTTTGAGGCAGAAGGCAGCTCCTCGCAATTACCAGGGTCAGGTACCCTTATAGCTGTAGTAACTCCTTTCTGCCAACCAGGGTGTTTGGGGGTTTTGAAGACTCTCTGGTCTCTGAAGTGTAATTAGCAAAAAGTAAAAATAAGTGACCAAAGACTTAAAATTCCTGCCTTGTCACCCTGAGGATTAAATGTAGATGTTTTCAGTATACTTGGTATGTTTGCAATATTTGAAGAGAATTTTTGAACCTGTGGATTATATTTTTTCAATCTTATTGTACAAATGCCTTTTCTATGAATAATAGGTTGTCTTATACAGAGAACACTTTGCAATTTGGTACTGACATGAAGGGCAGGGGATCAGGAAAATACATGCATCTAAGCCCACAGTAAACCAAACGTGGGCTCATGGCTAATGTGTCCAGTGTCAGACACTTTGTACTGCTACCGAAATTGCCAAATGATTTTAGTAAATGGGATTTGAACGCGCGCACACACACACACACACACACACATACACCCCTCAGATGACTCATCGGCAGCCACAACTTCAGGTTTAGTGGATCACCTAGTGTGTCTTCTGTTCCAAGAGTCCTTTCCCACCTCAGGAAGCAGAAGACCTCATCCATCAGCTTATGGTTGGAGGACAAGAAGCACAGATTCCCCAGTGTCACTGGGATCATGTTGAGAGAGGCCATTCCTACTTCTACTGTAACCATCTACTCTAACTCTCAGAGACACAGCACAATATAAAGGCCATTGGTTCATAATGCATAGTGCATCTTGAAGAACTGTACCTGGGCTTTGGTCATGCTTTGCCTGTTTTTATATCATATGAAATGGAATGACATGCTTTGCACTCTTTTGCCTCTAACTTCTGTCACTCAGCATTAAATCTGTAAGCTTCACTTGGTTGTTATGTGTTCCAAGAGTTCATTTTTTTCATTGCTATGTTGTGTTTGGTTGCATGACTGTATCACAAATTATTTACCATTACTGTTCCTGCTGACATTTGCAATTTTTGGATATTCAACTCTCATTAATATATCTGCCATGGAAGATATCATAGGTGCCTTTTGGTGACATGAGCATTCATCTCTCCAGGGCATAAGTGCAAGAAGGAAACATCAAGTGATAGGTGCTGTCAGATGCTTTTCCAGATGGTTTCCCAGGAACAGTGAAACAGGATCTTCACCAATACTCGGTGTTGCCAGTCCTTTTAATTCTGGTGGACTATGGTGTTATCTCTTTGGCGTTTTAATTTTCATTATAGTGGTGATAAATTATGTTCAGGACATTTGAGGATTTTTTTTTCCTTGACTATTGGGTAATATTTTCTCAAAAGAGTCTATATAAGATTTTTTTCTTATTTAGTGAATTTGTGTGAATTTTCTTTTTTTATGTTACTGATTTGTAAAATTTCCTTATATGTTCTGGATATGAGTCATTTGTTGTGCAATGTTTTGCAAATATTTTATCCCCATTTGTGGATGATTATCTCTCTCAATGGTGTCTTTTGATGGGCCTGAGGTTTATAATTAAGAAAGTTGAAATTTTTTCTTGTATATGGAGTAACTTTTGTTTGCTGTTTAAAAAAAATCTATCTAATCCAAGGTCACTAATGTATTATCCCATTCTAGATGCTTAATTGTACAGTGTGAGGAAGAGGTGAAATTGCATTTTTAAATATGGATTTTCAATTGGCCTGATTCCATTTATTGAAAATATCATCTTTTTCTCACCACATTGCACTGGAACCTTTGGTATACATTAGTAGGCTATAAACTTATAAGCCCTGTGGATTCTGTATTCAATTCCATTAGTTACTTTAGCTATCTTGGAGAAAATAATATAGTGTCTTTTTTATTGTAGCTATAGAGTACATATTGATAGTCAATAGTTAAGTCCTCCAGTTTTGTTTCTTTCTCTTGAATATTGCTTCAATGAATTTCAGTTTCTATCACCACAAAGCAGCTGGCAACAAATTTGCTCTGTGGACAGCTATAAAAGTGAACAAAACATGAAAAATATCTGTTTTCAGACGTTAGTCAGTATACATCACTTAGTATGTATCGCTTAATTAATATACACATATAAATCTTTGCTTTGTCAGAAAGAAGCAATGCCACCCCAATTTAAACAAGCACACCCAGTACCCAAATCTTGGTTTCTAATGCCATTCCCCAATTAAAAAACAAAAAAGTAATCAGGGCTTCTTTGAGAAATGGCTGATTCTAGGATCCTGGCAAGAAATGTACAAAAGGTACCTGGAGCATGTTGTGGCAGAAAGTAAGAAAGTGCTGAACACACACAAACACACACACAAACACACACACACACACATACACACATACAATCCATGGAGTATGTCAAAAGGATAAGGAGCCAACCCAAAGTGTTCACAATGGTCAAAGCTGGGACAATTTAGGCAACAAAATAATTAAAGCAGTATTGATTTATAACCCAAAGTATGAAATAATGCCCATGTATCTAAACTGATATAAATGGTTGAATAAATAAATAAATGGAGGATAAGAGATTCAATTTCTGATACAAAAAAAAAATCCAAATAATGTATGCAGATATTCTTTTCTCAGTGAGAGAGTGAGAACCCTCCCTCCTTCACTGTGAGCTTTGCAGAGTGACTTCCTTCCAAAGAATAGATTGAAGTGGGGGGTGGGGCAGAGTCTTCACTTTGGAGACACTCGACACAGGCTGGCTCCACCAGGTGGTCCAGGTCGACATCAGCAGCGTCAGATCTTGTTGATGGTGTGCAGCCTTGATCCTCGATGATGGAAATGGCATTTGACCTCTGTGGTCTTTCTTCCCCCAAAACAAAACAAAATAAACAAACAAACAAAAACCAATTTAGTCATGAAAATATCAGATTCCAACAAAAGGACTTTCTACAAAATGCCTGACCAGCACCTCTCAAAATTGGCAAGGTCCTCAAAATCAAGGAAAGTCAGAGAAATGATCACAGCAAAAAGAGACTCAGGAGACAGGACAACTACTGTAACGTGGCGTCCTGGATGGGATCCTGGGACAGGAAGAGGACATTAGAGAAAAACTAAGGGCATCTGAATAACCAAATGGATCGATACCGGTTCCATACTTGTGGCAAAGGTATCCTACTAACGCACAATGCCAACGTGGGCGAGACTGAGGCTGGGATGTATGGGAACTCTCTGAGTATTTTCTCAATGTTTGTTTCAATCTAAAACTGTTCTGAAAATAAAGTCTATTTAAAAATAAATAAAAATGAAAAAAGACTACTCCCTGAAATAACTTTAGACTTCTGAACTAGCCTTTTTATCTTTCATCCTCTGACACCAATGCCCAGGAAGCTTTTTTTTAATTAGTGAGTGATTAGCATGTAACTCATTTATTGAAAGTTACATTTAAAAATTTACCAAAATTTATTTCATAAAATATTAATTTGCATTAAATAAATTCTGTAGTTTTGAAAAGATATGTTTATCATAATCCAACTAGTCGTTACCTCTGTTTTCAACAACATTAAAAAGGAATCATTTCAAAGCTGGGTTAAATATTTATTGTCTAACACTAAACATGTGTTTTTATTATGCCTCTTATTCTAAGAAATGACTAAATGGGTCAAGTTAGAAATCTATAAAATGGAGTTGTTAACATTGCATTTTTCCTATTTTTTTCTGAGGAAATTTTTTTCCTACAAGAAGTGACTTGCTTTTACTTTCATATAATGAAATGCTTCACTTTTCCTCAAGAAGCACGTTGTCAGAACTCCTCGGTAGTAAAACTGGGTTTATGTTTTTGCCTTTGGCAGGTCATGAAGGGTGTCAGCTTGAGTGACTTAGAAAGTCGTGCTCTTAAGAATTCAAAGAAAGTGCCTAGAGGTGCCGAGAGAAGAACAATATGGCAAGGGAGAGAAGGACACTCTGGGAAGAATAAATTAGTTCTAGATGCTTTATCGGCAAATAGCTACAGGCCTACATTGTGTAGCTTCACCAGACAGGAGCTTCTGGATAATGGTGAGTGTGGGCTGATGCCACATTTACATTCTCTTCTGTGGAAGGGCAAGGCTTCTCTTTACATTATCAACGGGGGAGAAGAGATAAATCTGAAATCAAATTGGGAGAAGTAATAATAGACTGCAGTATAGTGGAACCATAACTTTTATATGCACTAGGAAGCCAGAGAATTTGTGTGACTCATTTATTGTGGTGGTCTGGAGTGAGCCCACAGTATCTCAGAGGTGTGTCTGTGTGTGAAGTTGGGATGACAGTAGCATAGATTTATGGGGTTTGTAATCATTAATTTATACAAAGAATTTGTAAGAGTAGAGAATATAAATTTTTATTGAAGTATAATTGACTTACAATATTATATTAGTTTCAGACATACAACATTGTGATTTGATATTTTTATACATTACAAAAGGATCACGTGGTAAGTCTAGTTACCACCTGTCAAATATATACCAGATTATTTGTCATCGTTATTTAACTAAAATATCCTGATGCTTTGAGAGCTCTGATTTTAATAAACAATTTTTATCACTGATGCAAGATAAAACTTTAATTCAGAAAAACAATTTTTTAGATCAGGTGTTATACCTAAAACAAATGTTTTTATAAACACTTTTTTAAACCACTGCTCTACAGTCTTCTGTGAATTTGGTTTATGGTTTTTCTTCATTGCCAAACACCCAGAATGCCTTGAATGTATTTAGAATTTCTTCTGAATGTTTACAAGGACCAGGCATTTTGTTCTCCATTTTTCTCAGTCTCTCCAGAACACAGATTTAAGCTACCATACTGTGGTGTAACCCAGAACTCTCTGACTTTTATTAGCAGTAAAATAGTTATAGTTCAGCAATTCTAAAATAAATAGCTTGCTACTTTGGTCAAAAATTAATCTCATTTTGTCCCACCTATTTATGGCAGTAATGGATTTCAGGGAATCAAATAGAACAAAGTTCTCCTTTATTATAAATAGGCTGAGGGGGAGTCTGGTATGGAAGCCAATTTTTCGTAACTATGAGGTGCCGGACAAGGCTCAAAGAATTTTCATATTTTACCTCATTTTATTTAGAAATAAACTCCTTGCAAGTGAGAACTACGAAATATCATGAAACAACATATATATAGTCAATAAATATAAAATTAAAAGTGTTGTAAGCTGTCAATAAAGTCACGTCTCAGGCAAATAATTTGTAAGAGCTTTGTAATACTTTTTTACACCAAAAATAGACCTGTATTAAATACTTAAATTATTAGAGACCGTATTTCAAATATGTTGGTAAATTATAGAAAGATGTGTAGGAATATTTGTCTTTCTGATATGTTTCCTATGCATGTCCCTATCTTTCAAATTAGGTATAATTAGATATCTTTAGTACTTAAACTCTTTAAAAAAAAAAAAACAGTCTGGGGACTTCTCTGGCGGTCCAGTGGTTTGGGACTCGGCACTTTCACTACTGTGGGCCTGGGTTCGATCCCGGGTCAGCGAACTAAGATCCTGCAAGACACGGGGCATGGCCAAAAAAAAAGTCTGAATTCGGATTGCTGTCCAGAAAATAGTCCTTCCTCAGGCTTTGACTACTTGACATAATGTACTTCTGTACAAAATTCACTATTCATGCAGTATTGGCCTGAGGCATTAACAAAGGGGGAAGGAGTAATAAAGCTGGTGTCGGACTCCACTGGGTCCACACTGGGTACCATCGTTCAGAATGCTCTGAATGCTCAGAGGTGACTTGGAAAGGCAGTATTGTAAGAGGAATGACATCAGACCTTCTTCCTAAAGAAATAAGAAGGTAAAATCAACCACCATCCGTGGCATTGTCTTGTCTTCCCAGCCTGGAGGCCCATCTACCAAACACCTGGTCCAAAGGGACCTTCAGCCTCCTCCAGAGAAAGGTCCCTCTTGTCAGTGGCATCAGTGCTTCTTAGAGCATCCCACGGAAATGCCCCAGGGACATAAAACCTACCTTACAAGTGGCCGCGCAAATGTCAAAGCTACTACATCCTAAGAGAGGGAGAACAGTGCATTATCAAATGGACTTTTTAAAACATTTTCTGTTGACTTTGTAAAAACCTACCTGGGCCACTCTGAAAATACACTGAAGGTCCACACCTAGCATTCCAGTCCAGATCAAGTACCGCAGTTTTCACGCAGCAGGTTTGCAAATGTTGAAAACAGGAGGTCAAGTGTAATGAAAATAAGGATGCTACCAAACTCTTCATTTTGCTTACTTTTGTACATTATCTTCCTGAAGGGGGAATGGGAGGGTTAACACTGTAAAGGATTTGACACCTACAAAAGAGAACCAGAATTGTCAAATAAGTGCAAATAATTTATAGTTACAAGCCGTTAAGTAGTTTGTAGCAATATCTGAATCATCCAGCAGATGTAACATCAGGGGAAAGGGAAGGTGTGGAGTTTCTGTTTGAAGTGTCCCATAGTCATTGCAAGTTGGACAAAAGCAAAAGCTGTTAAAAAGTAAATATGGTACCTTCAAAGAGGGCCAAAGATTTCCTTCAAATTATAGATGTTGTTGTTGAAAATGCCCTATTTGAAGCAGTAAAGGACAGTGGTTATGGGCCTGGGAGTTAGGGTCTGACTTTAGTTGAAATGTCCATTCTTACACAACACTCTTTGTGAACTTGGGCAGTGAGGCTGAACTCTGACGCTTCCAATTCTCTATCTGTTAAGTGGGAATATTTATCACTTAGGGTCCTTAAGAGGAATAACAGAGATAGTAAATATAAAACACTTGGAATACTCCCTGGCCCAAAGCAAGCAATAAATAAGCATTAGCTGTTATTGAGTTATATCAAGAGTTAAGAGTTATATCAAGAACTCTTGTTTGAAATGTGATGAAATTTGAAAAACAATAAAAGGTACAGGATTCGGTTGCTAAGGCAATGACATGAGAAGATTTCAAAACCATCTTTTTCTAGTAAATAAAGTTGTTCATGCAGAAGAACTGGAATGTTAAAAAGTTTCAGCATTTGAGGTAAATTAAGGACAAATATATTGATATTAAAATCTCAAGAAAAAGCCTGACAAAACAAATTATTGGTTTTTTTCCATTACATTCACTGAGTTTGAACTTCTGCTTTCATCATTAAAAATAAACTCATTTCCTTGCACAATACTTTTCTTTAACACAAGGACTTGAGAAAAATAAATGATTCAGGTTCCAGTTAAGCTCATAAGCAAATTTTACAAAGTAATTTCTAAATGAAAGCAAATTTCTTGTAAAAGAAATGCACAGGGCTTTTGATGGCGCAGTGGTTGAGAGTCCGCCTGCCGATGCAGGGGACACGGGCTCGTGCCCCGGTCCGGGAAGATCCCACATGCCGCGGAGCGGCTAGGCCGGTGAGCCATGGCCGCTGAGCCTGCGCGTCCCGAGCCTGTGCTCCGCAACGAAAAAAAAAAGAAATGCATAATTGCTTTTAGAAGAGGAAATGTACTGTTATTATTCAAGAGGGCACTACATGAGGGAGTATCAGTGTTTTCCAGATGCTTTAAAATGTTTTATTGGATTTCGAGTTAATGTTATACAGTAACAGTGATACTTACAAGAGAGGAAGTCTTTTTACCAGATTAAAGTTGAGTTGATTTTGAAACTCTGGCTGAATGTCCTGTCAGCATGGTGCAGGTGGAACTCAGAGATCCTTTCCATTACTCACTGACCTGCGGGCTTCAGGTAGCAGATCCACACGAGGTACCGATTTCAACTTCCCTCTGGTTTGACACAGCCTCTGAGGAGCCCTGAGAGAGGACAGCTCTGCCACATGCGACTAGTCATTTAAACCCCAGGTGTCCCTCTGTCACGATTTCCCCCACAACCTCTATCATACCACAGCTTAAATGTCTGAGTTGTGCCACTTCTGATCTCTGATCTTAAATTTGTCTTGACATCCTGATTCAGAGTCCCCTGGTTCCTGACCAGCTTCCTTTGCTGTATTTGTTATTTCCAAATCCCCATCTCGTGAATGAGGTTTAAATTCCTACAGTCACATGCATAACATGTATGATCTTTGTAGTAATAGAACTAGAAGTGAACCTATCAGTCACTTCTTTACTACTTTGGATCTAGACATTGTCTTCTGTATTTTGCTCTAGATGCATTTGTGTTCTGTCTGTGCACACATGTGTTAGGTTTGAAACTAAAGGTCTGAATTTCACCCTGCTTGTAAGCTAACCAAATAGCCAGCCCCAGTTTCCTACTAACAAAAGACAGGAGACGCCAGGGTCAGAGAAACAGACTGTGTATTACTCAGGACACGAAGGAAGCTTGACCTAGGCCAGGAACGCATGAGCCATGAGATTTGTCTTCTAACACGATGGATCCTGATCATTGCGTCTGTGACAGCTTCCCCTTGTCATCAACTGAAAATTAGCCACATGCCCAAACCATCCATCAGAGGGATCATTCGGTCTGGCGATCAATGTCTCCTAACCAGGATGCCACAGCACGTCAGGGGTGTGACACCCGATTTCCATCAATAAGAAAGCCTCTTTTTGCTGCAGCTAATGACACGTGCTAATATTAATAACAATTAAGTTAAAAGGTTAATAGATTTTCCAATGCCTCACATGAAAATTAAGTGTTCACTGGAACACGCAGGAACTTTGCTTTATTTTTATATGAGAATCCAAAGCATGGCACTGTGAAAAAGGGAAACGGGGTGGTGCAGAGAATAAGGATTTTCTTTAGACAAACATGTTATAACAGTAATTGTATTGTAGTTATTGTAGACCTATACTGAGTTGATTTCAGTATTCAAAATTAATCTGTCCTAGAGTCTACAGAAATTAAAAATTCAGAAATGTCCTTTGAGGAAAAATGATTGAGAATTCAAGGATGGGGTTATGACGCCACCTCCACCTGTCAGGTTAATGCGCCAGAATCAAAGAGGTTCTTTTTAAAAATTACACGTGAGTCAAGATTACTAATTATTTTATTAGACTAGGTTTTATGTTTTAATAGAAGCATGTTTAAAGCTTTTGTCAGTTATTCCGTTATCTTTTGTAAAATATAGAATGATGTTGCTCATGACTGAAGAAAAAGAAAACAGTGAAAAACTATTAAAAAAAAAAACAGACTTCTCTTGAGAAAAAGATACTTTGAGGAAAAAGTAGACCATTTTAAAATATATTTTTACATCTACATTGATCTTGTCCAAAAGCAAAGAATATCAAGTTATATTAGGCCATTTTTACACAGTCACATGGAAGCAAAACATAGAAAAATACCTGCCAAGTATAAAGAGTGTAAGTGGATAATCTAAGGAAATACTGGCTTCTATCCTTGTTATTATGTCAAATAAAGAATAAGTATATTTTATAAACTGTGAGGCTTTAAGAGATCATAAAACCAATCATTTTTGACCATGCATCTGTACCTTACCCATTACCTTTTTAAAAGAAAGAATACGTGGTGGAGGTTTTTGAATAGAGATGCTAAATTTTAATACAAGATAAAGCAGTGTCCAAGAGCATCTTCCGGTCTAAGGGTGTTCAATGTCCCCCCGTTTTCCTGTTAGAACATCCAAGGCCGTTTGCTTCCCTATCAACACATAGACTCTTTGGGCACTCCACCCAATTTTAAGGGAGCAGAAATGCTGGCCTTTTCACTATTGTGGTCCCTGATCTCAACACTGCCGGGCTGATGTTTGGAGCCCAGTGTACGTTTGCTGAGTGATTGAGCATGACTGTAAATCAGGGGCTCCTTTCAAGTTTCCATAGAACTGTCTCTGCTTCACTTCAGTCAGTGAAAACCTGAAAAGCGACAGGGAAGCCAAGGGCATTAGCAGCGACGTAAGTAAACTGCATTCACGATGCCCCTTGAGAAGGTAAAACACACCTGTCTCCCCTTCCTCTGCATCCAGGTCAGCTCTAAGTATGGATGATTTGGCCTAAAATCACCACTGCATTGAGACCAAAAGCATTAAGATCGCTGGTGTTGCCTGAATTCATTTTCAGATTATGTGATTTTCTGATTTGCTGTGACAAAACCCACCTATAACCTACCATTGGCCACCTGCCCAAATAGAAATTAATCTTACTTCCTTTCCACACGTCTCAGAACTGTAGGAGCTGGGTTGTCAAAGGTGGCTGCCTTCTGTGTAGAGTGCCTTGTTCTCCTTATATTTTTACTTGGACTTAAGAGTTCACACAAATCTGCATGATTAAAAACCACCTTTTCAGATGTTCTGATACGGTGATGACTGTGGATGCCCAGTCTGAACTTGGAGCACGCCCATGAGAGCAGCTGCAAATAGACATGGCGGGCTAAGATTCTTTTTGTTTAATTCCAGCAAAAGTGTAGCCGTTTAGTGACTTAGACAGCTAAATGTCATCTGTGCTTTTCTACAAATATTCAGCTTGCCGTTTCTTTATTTCTTGTAACTAACAGATGATATCTGTGTTCGGGAATGACAGTACCATTTGTATAAGGGTAATGAGAAGTGGGATGTTCCTTGGTTCTTATTCTCTTAATTTCCTTCTTTTCTACTTTAATCATTCCTTCTGCCACCTTTGTAAGAAACATCATCAAGCCGTTGAATTATTATTTTAAAAAGTAGTAATGTAATCTTAGATGAAAATGTTTTGAAGAAATCAAAGTGTTTACTATCATTCACTTTTTTGAGATAAAATGCAGGGGGAAATGATGTTGCTTAAGATCACTCACTGCTGGTTATCAATGAATTCAGAATTAGAATATTTTTCTTTCTCATAACACTTTGTATGGTCATCTGTTCAGAATTTCAAAGGCATATTTAGCTGTTTCAGACTCTCTTGGCTTCCCACCCTTTCACATTTTTAATTCAATAAAAGGAGCAGAAGATTTGAGGGACAGTTGTCGTTATTCTGAGGG
The DNA here is from genome assembly GCF_937001465.1 of Orcinus orca. Lineage (NCBI taxonomy): Eukaryota > Metazoa > Chordata > Mammalia > Artiodactyla > Delphinidae > Orcinus > Orcinus orca. The sequence goes on along the minus strand of NC_064560.1, from coordinate 52,877,754 downwards.
TAGGACTTTTCTTCACGATACTGTCAGTTTCAGGAAGCAGGAGCCATTCATTCTCAGCTTTGGAAACAAGTCCTAACATCCCGGGACAGGGACAGGTGCGGTGGGGAAGCTGCCAGCAATTTTAGGGAGATATATCAACTGAGGCAGGGGCCTTTCAGGAACTCCCCACATCTTTTCTAAAGAACGTTCTGATAACACGCAGGGGTAAGGAGTGGCCATACCACATTTTAGCAGAGGTAAATGAAGGTTTTCAGTACTCAGCTGGACTGGCATCCCCGGGAGCTGGGTATCTGTGCTGGGTCACGTGCGTCCATCCAAGTGTGAATCTGTAAAGGCCAGTTAGCTTAGGATAGGAGACAGAGCTGCAGAGGGTCCTCTCTCTGATGTAACGGTTGGTGGCTAAAGGTCTCCTGACACCCGGGCATCTTCTCTGACAATCCAACAAAACACTATGTATAATTTTAAAGAAATCCTCTCACCCTCGGGAGGGTATTTATGGTAATGACACAAAGAAAAGGTATGTTAAAGTTGTTCTGAACTTTTAAGACACTCTCTTGCAAATAATCAATGTGGATAAAAAACCTGTACAGCTCAAAGCAAAATGGAAAAAAAAAATTGAGATTTTGTTTGGAATTTAGATTTCACAGAAGGGGTGGGAGGGTCCATAGTTTTCAATTCTTTCCATGTAAAGATGAGTCTATAGTAGACACATAGGTATGTGTGAGTGGCTGAGAAACATGACTCTCAACCTTTGACCTCATGCATCTTGCAGAACCCACACTGTGTGTCCTTCAGCTCATGTGTACAGGAGATGTGAGTGTTCCAGTAGTCAAACATGCATCCAATTCTACAGCTGATTGAAATGCCTTTAATTTTGTGACCCGTGAGCTGAGAGCAAGTGGCCTACAGCATCCACTTTTGTTAAGAGAATCTGCAAACGTGCATTTTTCACAGGTTCTTATCTTTAGCTCATATGAGTTTATGGCATGGTGTCTGCTTGCTGATCCTGGTTCTTCTCACACAGACGTACCCCGGAGGAGCTTTTCTGTGTTGTTTCAATGCTGGTAGATGCTCTGTTCTTAACAGTTCGTCATTAGTGATATGGCTTTGCCACTAGTTAAAAACAAGGTTGTAACTGTGCTTCAGGGGGTGGTTGTGATTTGGTGTTTACATTGTGTTTCAGGAGTTTGCTGCAAAGGCAGCGTATTGCACTGCACGACCGGCCCCAGTTTTTCATGTTCCCTAAACCTATCCCTTTACTGTGCGGCTTTCCTCTCTCAGGAGAGGGGCAGAGTGTATTTCTGCATCACATGACTCCACTGACCATCTGACTCGATCTGGTAGAAAGAGGGGGAGCTCCAACCAGCCAATTCCAGACCTTGGCTACCTAGGTCCCCGTTGGCTCATAACCATGAGAACATCTCAGACTAGCCCAAGATGCTGGAAAGAGGGGAAGAGACATGGGCCTGAGCTGTCCCAGAGAGCCACCCATCCACCAGCTGAGCCACCCAACGAACCCAACCAAGATTAGCAGAGAAAAGAGGGTGCTTATTTTTGTGTAGCACTGAGACTTTGTGGCTGTTTGTTCCCACTAGTTGCCCTGCGAGGCAGGTGACAGTGGACTTTTAGATCAGGGAGTCCAGCCTTGTGTCTCTCAGCTCCCCCTTCCTCAGCAGAGCAGCCGTCCTGCACGGCCCTCGCCTTCACTCAGTGGCGCTTGCTGGGGGTGACCATAAGTGGGTGCCGGGACTCACAGAACAAAGACACACACAAAACAATGCAGGTATATTTCTTCTGGGGCTTAGCGGATGCTTGCAAAGCAGTGAATGATGGGTTCCCATCATCTGTAATAACTGCACCGAGGTAAACAAAACACAGCGAGGGGAGAGGGAATTTGCATATGTTGGGGAAACAATCCTTCACATTTGCTACTCCTGGAGAAACTCACCGGGATTGAAAACTGCTCCCTATTCTGCCTGTCGGCATCGCAGTGAAATGCCACTTCTTTAATGAAGCGATTCCGACAGAGCCCAGCTCTGTTCTCTAGAGAAGCTCCTAGATGTGCCTTGAAGGTGATCATTTCTTACCCTGGCCCTTCCCCTGATTTCCTTTCTTTTTTTAAAGATTTTTTTTTTTTTTTGATGTGGACCATTTTTTTTAAGTCTGTATTGAATTTGTTACAATTTTGCTTCTGTTTTATGTTTTGGTTTTATTGGCCGAGAGGCATGTGGGATCTTAGCCTCCTGACCAGGGATTGAACCCACACCCCCTGCAGTGGAAGGCAAAGTCTTAACCACTGGACCGCCAGGGACGTCCCTCCCCTGATTTCCTGTTGTATCTTTGCAGGTTCAGCACTCTGTAAACGATGATACAGATCAATGTCTCTTTTCAAAGCCTGGTGTAAGGGTTTAGAAAATTGTAGAATAAAAGTGGGGTGATTTCTAAGAGGTGTCTACTTAGATAAACGAATGGTGGCAGGCTGTGGCTTCTCCATTTTGCAACTGTGCTTTCATAGTTTCCTCCCTTTACGTGGAAATATAGGATGGCATCGCTGCTGGGATTCTACACGGGTTGTATATTCCTCTACTGTCAGCTTCAAAATTCCCAAGACTCTGGGCAACTAAACAAGAGTAGCTTGAGTTGACAAAACCTTTTGTCCATGTTTTCACAAAGTGAACAAAGGAAATATTCTCATGTCCTCTGTGCAGATCTTCTGACTCCTCTGGGCCAGATTGATCTATAAAGTTTATGAATTATTAATGAATATCTCAGTATCGTAGAACTTACTATGTTCTTAGTACTGTCCTCATATGTTCGTCTTTCTTTCTAACTTTGCCTCTGAGAACCTTGCTTGGATAACTTTACACATCTGATTTTCTCCACCTTGTCTGACATAGAACTCAATAATATTTTTTAATTATCCGTAGGCATATTTCCCTGTTTTAACTTTGTTTAGGTATTATTGTAAATTAATTTTATTCCTTCAAAGTATTTCATGCTTAAGAATAATTTTTCAATAGTTCCTAGGTAAATTCTTTGGTGGAGCAAAACAAGGAAATGACTTTCTGGAAAAAAAACTAATAGTCCATTTCTTTTGGACTCTACCACTTTTAAAAGCAAATTGAGACCCTGGAAGCATTTGGCAACATCAGGAAGGTGCAACACCTACTCTACAGTTTAGGAATAAAACTACTGATTTTGATAAAATTGTAAAGACAGTCTTTTCTTGAACATGGGGAAAAGTAGTGCTGTTACTCTGACAGTTGTTAATTTTCTTTTCATGGTCCAGCCAGTTACACTTTCAAATAATCCTGCAGGCTGCTATTTCCTGCCTGGGAAAGCCTGGATTCCGACTTAATTTTTTTGAAGGGCAGACAAATTATTCCCCAGATCAGCTAATGGTGGCAGAACATATTTGACAAGTAGCCACCTGATGGGATCAGAGGCTCCAAGCGTGTTTTCAAGTTAAACTTTAAAAACCTCTCTCAGCTGGAACTTTCCCTCCTGCGCAGAGCAGTCTGGCCAACACCTCTGGCCACAGGCAGCCCTCTTGACTCAAGTGAATTGAGCTTTTTAATTACTGAGGTAACCCAGCCTTCCAGCTTAATGACCAAGAAAAAGCATTCATTTTAGAGCCCTCAGTGGTAATCACTGAGCTTCCAGGAAAAGACAAGCGCCTCTGAAAAGATAATTCACCAAAGCATCTTCTGCCTTCTGCCACATAAAACATCATGCTTTCCTCTCAGAGATGGATGGCTGAGATGAAAAATTTGAAAAAAAAAAAAAGTGTCATGTTAAGATAACATCAGAGCATGAAGTGGGATTCCTCTTTCTGTTCAAATCTGTTCAACTTACTACTGAAAATGTGATTTTTTTATTTTAATTTTTTCTCCCTGCAAAGAGAAATGAAATGGCCTTCACTGAGAAAGAGTGATAAACGGATTTACCCATCATTATTGGCTATACATTATTGTCCTTTTCTTCTCATTTAAAGATGAAGAACTATTTTTACTAATGAAAATTCCATTTCTTTTCATTTAAATGAGTAAGTAGTTTCTCAGTATTAACTATGATATTCATTTAGCTGAGTTCCAAATAAAGAATTATAAAAGAAATAAGACATGATTGCAAGTGTAAGCAACCAATGATTAAAGACATCCTAGAGAAGTATGGCATCTTAAACAAATGCAAGTTTTCGAAGAATATACACTCCAGTAAAAAAAAAAAAAAAAAAAGCCAAAACCTTGAAAACGATTATAAGAAAGTTTACTTGGCGTTTTGGGTCCACATTGGGACTGCTCACAATTGCCAAGAGGCCCAGATCATTTGTTTTTGTAAGTCAGTATCCTTGCAGATTACTGCTTTTCTGCTCTTGATATGCCAGGCTTGATAACACAGAGTTGTCTGCCACACACAATGCACACCCTCCTGAGCTTAACAAAACAGGGATTCCTGGCAGCAGTGGGAATAGTAAATGTTTCATCCAATTTACTCCCTCTTTTTTATTTGATTTATTGCCTGAGTGCATTATGTCCACATATTCTGAAGATGCTGCGTGTGTGACCCTAAGTCTGCTTGATGCTTATATATCAATTTCTTTTCACATTTTTAGTTTATCTTTAGTTTATAGTTTATAAATCTCTTTTGCACACATTACCTCGTCTTTCACCTATCCATCAATCCTGGAAGTTAAGGAGAACAAATATGATGCTTAAAATAATCAAGTAAATGATGCAGGAAGAGAAACACATTTATTTGGGTTCATGTAGTTGGTGGTTGAACTCTGGGGATGAGACATTCCAGCCCAAATTAACCCACTGACCACTGGGCATGCTCTACACCCTGACACGGAGCGGCCACATGTAATATCCAATACCTTCAATCCCAACATGGGCAGTCTGCTCTCGTGCAGGTGAGGGTTAGTAAGGACTTGATGTCTTGCTTACTTCACAAAGCTGTGACGGGATTTGTGACCACACCGATCTCATCATGACCTCCAGGTCACTTAGACAGTCCCTACATTACATTTGCACTCCTTTGATGGTTTAAGCAATTTGTTCTGACAGAACGTGTTCACATGGAAGTCTGAACAGAACCTTGAGTCTATGGACCGTCAAGGGAAGGAAGCAGAGTGATCACAGCATCTTAGAGTGTGAGAGCTCTAGAGTCATCCGTCACATCGGTCTTCCAAAAAGAATGCATAAATAAACAACAGGGTCCTACTGTACAGCACAGGGAACTGTGTTCAGTATCCTGTGGTAAACCATAATGGCAAAGAATATGAAAAAGAATATATATGCGTATTACTGAATCACCTTGCTGTATACCAGAAACTAACACAGCATTGTAAATTAACTATACTTCATTAAAAATAAGTAAATAAAAATAACACATAAATAATATATCATTGCGTGTTTCTTATGTCATACACAAGTAGGAAATGAACATTCATTATTGCATTAGTTTTCAAATATATATTTATTTATATATACAAAACATACATATACAATACATATATCTTTTTTTTAAGGAATTCTATTTTTCAAAAGAAATCTTATGCCAAACCCAGTGTTCAAAAAACATAAAAACTGAGCAGCTCGGGTTAAAACAGAACTGAGGGGGGGGATGCTGAAGTGCTATCAGATTGTGGGGTTTTGCTCTTTCTAAAGTGGTTTGGATATTGGACCCTCCCCTGATTATATCAGAAATCAGAATCAGATAATCTCCATCTCTGAGTTGGGCCCACAAGTCCTACCTCCAGTGCAGCTCCCAGGTGATTTTTACACACAAGACTCACAACTCTGTTCCAAAGTCTTTTCTTGGATAGTTCTGAGAAAGGAAAAAAAAAAGGCTGAAAAACACTAATACAAAACCAATCCATTTCATAAGTAAATAAGCTTTGATCCCCCAGAGAGATCGAATTACTTGTCCACAATCACGGTGTTGGTTAGGGGCCCAGCTGTGATGAGAAGGGAGATTTCTTGCTTTGTGTTCAGTGCCATCACCCTGACCCAGGTGAGAAGCACCTGGCTGTGATAGAGTAAGAAGCAGTGAGAGTCTTAGAAGTAAGTACAGGATGTCCTTGAGCTTTGCTGCATCAGACCTCATCGTCCTTGGAATGCACAACCTCAAAGAGGATGGATGGATTTGTAGACATTTCTGTTGGATAGAAAATTTTACAATCGCAACTTATGTTCCAAAAGAACTGGGAAGAGATTTCTCTGACAGTGAACATTTAATAGCCTCAGAATTCAATAACACATTAGGAAAAGAAGGCGTGTTTTATTTGAATATTTCAAACAATGGTAAAATCCTAGGAGATCTTTTCACCTGCAATATACTTTACTCAAGTCTTAAGTAATTTAAGAAAAATTGCACAACTACGTTTGCAAAAACTAAGTGGCAGAATTGGTGTTCCACCCCTGGATGTCAACTTTCAGGTCCTGACACGACCATGATTCAAGATTTTAACACGTCCATCTTAATAACCGCTAGAATGAGCGGGAAAAAAACTATGAATACGTAGTAGATTTAAGCAACTCAGTTAATGCACTTTATCTATTTGATGTATATAGACACTGCATTCAAACTGTAGAATACACTTTTCCATGGGCACCTGAAACATTTACCAGAATAGCCGCATGCTGGGCCGTAAAATAAGTCTGAGCATATTTCCAAGGGTTGAAATCCTGTGAAGTGTGTTCACTGACCCCAGCAGGATTCATCCAGAAATCACTAAGGGCAGGACAAACAAAAGTGCCTAAGTGTTTGGATATCAAACAAGACTGTGAAATAATCTGTGGATTAGATGGTACTTTCAGTGATAATATGAAAATATTTTGAACTGAATGATAGTGAAAAACAATATTTGGGTCCGAATTATCCAGGGGGAGAAGCTGGGCTGCAGAGGAGAAGCAACAATGGCCTCGACCACTGGGCCCTTGTGCTCTTCATCTCCCAGGCCCCCTGAGGAGGGAGGTAACATTGGGTCTTTTGCTCCCCTGGTGGGAAGATTCCTGGTGGGAATCAGGGCTTCTAAACCTTCCGAGCCCAGAGTTGTAAAGTGCAGAAAGCATGGATTTCCAAAATGCGTCTCTAGGAGTTCTGGTATGCGGGTCCACTCTAACCCTCACTTTCCTGTCTTGGATGTATGTTGTGCATGGAGCAGTAGCTCATGGGTCGCTGATTTAGGGCACGTCCTACTTCCATGTGCGTGCTGTGTGTCATCTTTGAGTGGGCTTCTCTGTGGTGCTTCCATGGACCTTCCATCACTGTCTCGTCAAGGAGACAGTAGACACCCTGTGAGCCGGAGCTGGGCCAGGACCTCAGTTATTCCCCCGGTTCCATATGCGATGACTCTGTTATGCAGGGATCCTCTCATTCCATTGCTGTCATTGGGCCTAAGAGTGTGACAGCACCTGCTAATGGAGCCTCGGCCTGGAGAGAAGTACCCCTAACCCTCCTCCTCTTCAGTATCATAAATGCAGTGGATACCAGGCTGCATTGGGATGGAATACATAGTGTGCTGGTCAACGGCGGCCCCCGAGTGTGCCCACGTGGTCACAGGGGCCTGGCGGATGTGATTAAGCTAAAGGTCTAGAGATGGAAGATTATCCTGGATTACCCAGATGGGCCCTCAGGCAAACAGAAGGGTCCTCATAGCAGGAGGCAGAGAAGGCGGTGAGATGATAGTGTAGGTGCTAAGCCGAGGCTGTGGAGATGCCCAAAGGGGCCAGGAGCCCAGGATGCTGCCCTGGAAGCTGGGAAGTGGACTGCAGATGCTCCCCTAGACCCTCCAGAGGGAGCACAGACCTGGATGCTGTGGTTTCAGCCTAGTGAAACTGAATTCTGATTTCTGGTCTCAGAACTGTGGGGTAATAAAGTGTGCTGTTTCAAGCACCAGGTTTGCCGGAATCTGTGACTGCAGCGCCGGGAAGCTACGCACACAACACAGCCGCTGTAGCACACAAACCTCCCAGACTTCTGGTTCCTTCGTAACTGCTGCTTCTCTTATTGTGGGCAGTCATGGTCCCTACTGCTGGAAGAGCTGCTTCAGCAACGTGGTGGCATTATCCCCGGGTCCTTGCCACGGGTTAAGTCCTGCATCCTGGGAGATGCTCTTACCCTGAGAAATGCCCTCACCTAGCGTGACATGTGCCTCACCTGAACTCGTGCACGTGGAATCTGGCCCCATGCCTTTCTCGGCACAGCCGCAGGGGCGCACTGGCTGGTCACTGAGCCCGCCCAGGGCCTCCGGCCAGTTTTGCTCCGGTTTAACTGTGGTCACAGGCCTGGGGGCAGATCTTGGAGGTGGTTGGAGAAAGACCTCTGTTTTTTCCTCAAGCAAAAACAGAACCAGAGGCCCCAGGGGGTGATCAGATTCCTGGACAGAAGGAGCCTGAGACCCTGAGTGACAGCAAGTAGCAGCGGGACCCAACCTCCCATGGGGACATTGAGTGTGTTAGAATAAAGCAAACCTTTATCATATTAAGCCTGAGATCAAGGTCTTTTTGCTGTCGTTTTGTTTTGTCTGTTTTGTTTTGTGTGTTGTATACACTAATAAAATCTCTAGCGTGAGGTACACCCTCAATTGAAGTTTGTTTAATGTATATATAAATAAGTGAATATGAGAGTACGTGAGCCATGATTTATGTAAAGAAACCCTTAATTGCATTTTTGGTCTTCCTTAGAAAATAATCTGCAGGACTTATATTCACCCTCTGCTCACCTACGTTCATCATCATATATTCTCGAAATTGTAATTCTTTTCAGCACATATAAATGAGCATTTCCAAATTAAAGAGAAAGCATGGCCAACTCGACAGTGTGCTTTCAGGACAATGTTTGCCAAGCACTCAGCTTAAAAACAGTATGTAATTACACAGTGTTTTTATTATCTCACTAAAAATATTGTTCATCGTAGAGAATCCTGCATTTCCCGATTTCTGAAATTAAAGAACCTGGAGGCTGGTTTCAATGTGATAAGAAAAATCCATGTTCTTCAACATTCTTCTTTGTGTATAATTACCTGCAAAGCTGTAGTATGATCACTTTATCATATTTCTTTTCAACGTTCTGCTAAATCTATGGGGGTATGTGTGTGTGTGCACGCATGTGTGTATATAGATACACATATATGTAAATATATACTTTTATTATGATGCTCTAGAAAATAAGATCTTATAAAACAATCATTGTTTGAGAGCTTTGTGATAAAAATACACCCATACTGCCAGTGGATCCTAACTCTATGCTGTGGCTTCTTGCCCACAAGGATTTCAGTTGATTTCTCACTGATGCATGAAAAGTTAGTGTTTGTCACAGTAAAGTGTTACTCTGACTTTGGTCAATTTATGCTGTAATGTGCTTGGAACTGCAACTGACTTAGATCTTTAACCATTTCCAAAGGACAGTAGTAAAGCTACGTTGTTATTTAAAAATTTAAGGAATTTTATGTCCAATTGAAATGTTTAGGGTAGTTATTTCTCATTTCTTAGAAAACTGCATTATTCATTAAGCAGATAAGCATTTCGTTCTTTTTCAGGTGATGATGTTTTAAGGCACATTAAAATATAAATCTGAACAGAAAGATATAGGAAAAAAAACAAAAATTAAAAGGTAGCCTATTATGAAATCTATAAATATACCCTTCTCAAGAATAGGCTGCACATAACACTTTAATTGTTACCACATGCTTCCAACAATGGGTTTTTTCCCCCCTTTGCAGTGATAAAATCTGTAAAGTCATGTGAATTAAAATACAAATTTCCAAAGTATCCTTTACAAGTGTTTTTGAAAATCAGTGTCATTTTTGATCACTTCATGACAACTAATTCGTATTGCCAACTCTCAGACTAATTTTCATATATTTCTTAGCATGTATTAATATCAGGCTATATGAGTGAGAGGAAAAATTCTCCTTTTTGGGTGAGGTTTAGATTTATTCCTGTTCTCCTAGGTCCTGCAGCTTGGACTGCTGTTTCAAGAGGGTCCGTTCTCATTTCTTTACTGCTGCTCAGATCATGCTACCTCTTCTCAACTGCTGCCTTTTTATAGTCCTCCTCAAACAGAGCCATCCTTTTCATTTAATATCTAGAAGAAGCTCAGTGTTAAACAACAGAATGATAAAATGAATACAATGTTTGGTTACATAAAAATAGAATTGGACAGTGTCACAAAAAATAACCTCTTTTTGGTTTTAGAATAATGTTAAAAAGCCATATTTGGTCCCATTTACCATTGCAACAAAAAGAATAAAATACCTAGGAATAAACCTACCAAAAGAGACAAAAGACCTGTACGCAGAAAACTATAAAACCCTGATGAAAGAAACTGAAGATGATAAAAACAGATGGAGAGATAGACCATGTTCTTGGATTGGAAGAATCAACATTGTGAAAATGACTCTACTACCCAAAGCAATCTACAGATTCAGTGCAATCCCTATCAAATTACCAATAGCATTTTTCACAGAACTAGAACAAAAAATTGCACAATTTATATGGAAATACAAAAGACCCGGAAGAGCCAAAGCAATCTTGAGAAAGAAAAACGGAGCTGGAGGAATCAGGCTCCCAGACTTCAGACTAGAATACAGAGCTACAGTAATCAAGACAATATGGTACTGGCACAAAAACAGAAACATAGATCAATGGGACAAGATAGAAAGCCCAGAGATAAACCCACACACATATGGTCACCTTAGTTTTGATAAAGGAGGCAAGAATATAAAAAAGAAAAATATAAAATGGAGGCTCGTTCAGAAGTCAGCTGGTTGATACTGACTGTTTGGAAGTCCGGTCACTTCCCTGCCACACCCCCACAGTCTAATTCCCTCAATAACACTTGAAGCCCATTCAGGAAAAACCACAGACGTTAAGAGATGCCAGAGACCCTGCAGCATTTCTGGAACTTTGCGCCTTGTGCATCTGAGGGTTGAACATACTTTAGTATTGTGGCAAATATTGGAGTTTTGCTCAGTCAAACTATGTTTGTTTTTTTTTTTAACATCTTTATTGGAGTATAATTGTTTTACAATGGTGTGTTAGTTTGTGCTTTATAACAAAGTGAATCAGCTATACATATACATATATCCCCATATCTCCTCCCTCTTGCGTCTCCCTCCCAACCTCCCTATTCCACCCCTCTAGGTGGTCTCAAAGCACCGAGCTGATCTCCCTGTGCTATGCCGCTGCTTCCCACTAGCTACCTATTTTACATTTGGTAGTGTATATATGTCCATGCCACTCTTTCACTTCGTCCCAGCTTACCCTTCCCCATCCCCGTGTCCTCAAGTACATTCTGTACGTCTGTGTCTTTCTTCCTGTCCTGCCCCTAGGTTCTTGAGAACTATTTTTCTTTTCTTTTAGATTCCATTTATACGTGTCAGCATATGGTAATTATTTTTCTCTTTCTGACTTACTTCATTCTGTATGACAGACTCTAAGTCCACTTCACTACAAATAACTTAATTTCATTTCTTTATATGGCTGAGTTATTCCATTGTATATATGTGCCACATCTTCTTTATCCATTCATCTGTCCACGGACACTTAGGTTGCTTCCGTGTCCTGGGTATTGTAAATACAGCTGCAATGAACATTGTGGTACATGACTCTTTTTGAATTATGGTTTTCTCAGGGTATATGCCCAGTAGTGGGATTGCTGGGTCGTATGGTAGTTCTATTTTTAGTTTTTTAAGGAACCTCTGTACTGTTCTCCATAGTGGCTGTATCAATTTACATTCCCACCAACAGTTCAAGAGTGTTCCCTTTTCTCCATACCCTCTCCAGCATTTACTGTTTGTAGATTTTTTGATGATGGCCATTCTGTCTGGTGTGAGGTGATACCTCACTGTAGTTTCGATTTGCATTTCTCTAGTGATTAGTGTTGTTGAGCATCCTTTCATGTATTTCTTTGCAATCTGTATATCTGCTTTGGAGAAATGTCTATTTAAGTCTTCTGCCCATTTTTGGATTGGGTTGTTTGTTTTTTTGATATTGAGCTGCATGACCTGCTTGTAAATTTTGAAGATTAATCCTTTGTCAGTTGCTTTATTTGCAAATATTTTCTCCCATTCTGAGTGTTGTCTTTTCTTCTTGTTAATGGTTTCCTTTGCTGTGCAAAAGCTTTTAAGTTTCATTAGGTCCCATTTGTTTATTTTTGCTTTTATTTCCATTTCTCTAGGAGGTGGGTCAAAAAGGATCTTGCTGTGATTTATGTCAAAAAGTGTTCTGCCTATGTTTTCCTCTAAGAGTTTTATAGTGTCTGGCCTTACATTTAGGTCTTTAATTGATTTTGAGTTTATTTTTGTGTATAGTGTTAGGGAGTGTTCTAATTTGATTCTTTTACACGTAGCTGTCCAGTTTTCCCAGCACCACTTATTGAAGAGGCTATCTTTTCTCCATTTTATATTCTTGCCTCCTTTATCAAACATAAAGTGGCCATATGTGTGTGGGTTTATCTCTGGGCTTTCTATCCTGTTCCATTGATCTATATTTCTGTTTTTGTGCCAGTACCATACTGTCTTGATTACTGTAACTTTATAATATAGTTTGAAGTCCAGGAACCTGATTCCTCCAGCTCCATTTTCCTTTCTCAAGATTGCTTTGGCTCTTCAGGGTCTTCTGTGTTTCACAAATTGTGAAATGTTTTGTTCTAGTTCTGTGAAAATTGCCATTGGTAGTTTGATAGAGATTGCATTGAATCTGTAGTTTGCTTTGGGTAGTATAGTCATTTTCATAGTGTTGATTCTTCCAATCCAAGAACATGATATATCTCTCCATCTGTTTGTATCATATTTAATTTATTTCATCAACGTCTTATAGTGTTCTGCATACAGGTCTTTTGTCTCTTTAGGTAGGCTTATTCCTAGGTATTTTATTCTTTTTGTTGCAATGGGAAATGGGAGTGTTTCCTTAATTTCTCTTTCAGATTTTTAATCATTAGTGTATAGTAATGCAAGAGGTTTCTGTGCATTAATTTTGTATCCTGCTACTTTACCAAATGCATTGATTGGCTCTAGTAGTTTTCTGGTCACATCTTTAGGATTCTCTACATATAGTATCATGTCATCTGCAAACAGTGACAGTTTTACTTCTTTTTTTCCGATTTGGATTCCCTATATTTCTTTTGCTTCTCTGATTGCTGTGGCTTAAACTTCCAAAATTATTTTGAATAAGAGTGGTGAGAGTGGGCAACCTTGTCTTGTTCCTGATCTTAGAGGAAACGGTTTCAGTTTTTCACCATTGAGAACAATGTTGGCTGTGGGTTTATGATATATGGCCTTTATTATGTTGAGGTAGGTTCCCTCTATGCCTACTTTCTGGAGAGTTTTTATAATAAATGGGTGTTGAATATTGTCGAAAGCTTTTTCTGCATCTATTGAGATGATTTTATAGTTTTTCTCCTTCAGTTTGTTAATATGGTTTATCACATTGATTGATTTGCATATATTGAAGAATCCTTTCATTCCTGGGATAAACCCCTCTTGATCATGGTGTATTATCCTTTTAATGTGCTGTTGGATTCTGTTGCTAGTATTTTGTTGAGAAGTTTTGCATGTTTGTTCATCAGTGTTATTGGCCTGTGGTTTTCTTTGTGACATCTTTGTCTGGTTTTGGTATCAGGGTGATGGTGGCCTCATAGAATGACTTTGAGAGTGTTCCTTCCTCTGCTATATTTTGGAAGAGTTTGAGAAGTATAGGTGTTAGCTCTTCGCTAAATGTTTGATAGAATTCACCTGTGAAACCATCTGGTCCTAGGCTTTTGTTTGTTAGAAGATTTTTAATCACAGTCTCAATTTCAGTGCTTGTGATTGGTCTGTTTATATTTTCTATTTCTTCCTGGTTCAGTCTTGGAAAGTTCTGCTTTTCTAAGAATTTGTCCATTTCTTCCAGTTTGTATGTGTCCCTAGGTCTGAGTTGGGTCTCTTGTAGACAGCATATACACGGGTCTTGTTTTGTATCCATTCATCCAGTCTATGTCTTTTGGTTGGAGCATTTAATCCATTTACATTTAAGGTAGTTATTGATATGTATGTTCATATTACCATTTTCTTTATTGTTTTGGGTTTGTTATTGTAGGTCTTTCCGTCTCTTGTGTTTCCTGCCTAGAGAAGTTCCTTTAGTATTTGTTATAAAGCTGGTTTGGTGGTGCTGAATTCTCTTAGCTTTTGTGTGTCTGTAAAGGTTTTAATTTCTCTGTCAATCTGAATGAGATCCTTGCTGGGTAGAGTCATCTTGGTTGTAGCTCTTTCCCTTTCATCACTTTAAATATGTCTTGCCACTCCCTTCTGGCTTGCAGAGTTTCTGGTGAAAGATCAGCTGTTTACCTGATGGGGATTCCCTTGTATGTTATTTGTTGCGTATCGCGTGCTGCTTTTAATATTTTTTCTTTGTATTTAAGTTTTGATAGTTTGATTAATATGTTTCTTGGCATGTTTCTCCTTGGGTTTATCCTGTATGGGACTCTCTGTCCTTCCTGTACTTGACCGAATATTTCGTTTCCCATATTAAGGAAGTTTTCAACTATAATCTCTTCAAATATTTTCTCAGTCCCTTTCTTTTTCTCTTCTTCTTCTGGGACCCCTATAATTCGAATGTTGGTGTGTTTAATGTTGTCCCAGCAGTCTCTGAGACTGTCCTCAAATCTTCTCATTCTTTTTTCTTTATTGTGGTCTGTGGTAGTTATTTCCACTATTTTATCTTCCAGGTCACTTAACCGTTCTTCTGCCTCAGTTATTCTGCTATTGATTCCTTCTAGAGAATTTTTAATTTCATTTATTGTATTTTTCATCATTGTTTGTTTGCTCTTTAGTTCTTCTCCCTTCTGTTCTTAAAACCCATTTGTCCTCTGTAAAGAAACCTATTTTTCCCATAGAAGCCATTTCTCCTCCCTTCCTTTCCCCTAATGAGTTAGTTATATAAGCTTTTAACTTTGACCATTAGGAAGCTAGCTCCTTATTTGTTTGGCTCCTGTGTGTATATGAAATATTTTTTTTTCCTGTTTGTTAACTGTATATGGTCAGTTTAATTTACAGAACCCAGTTACTGAACTTAAGACAGGAGAAGAAACATTTTTCCTCCCCTGCAACATCATTACAGATACAGATGTGGTTAATGATAAGCAATTTAGTTCAAATAAGTGGCAAGAAATTCAAAATTTTCCATAAATGTAGTTTAAATAACTGACCAACAATCTGGGGAAAAAAATAAATGGTTTCTTGACTTACTATACTTAAAAAGTTATAGATGAAATACAGAGTTCAATTTTGAAGAATAGTGCTTACAGTTACTAAAGTAAGATATAGATGAAAACTTCCATAATTTTTGAGAAAGGGCAGCCTTTCTAAATCATTTGTACAATCATAGGTACAGAAGAAAACTTGTGAGATTTGACAAGAAACTGTTACCAGGACAGCTTTAAATAAAATTAGACCATTCCTGACACGATGCATGGTGATCATCTTTCTTCTTCATCTAATTATGTATCAGAAAATATTCCCATGTTAATACTCAAACCCTAAAGCAGCACTTTCCAAGGAGTGTGACTGTGCCTCGATTCCTTTATCCTCTTCCCTTTTCTCAAACATGCATCTTTGTTCATAAGTAGTTCCAAATACATACATACAAAAATAAAAATAAAATACCTCTGGGTTAACAACAAATATGTTCACCCTTTCTCTCCCCCTTACCTCTAATTCAGAATCTTAGTTTCTTCCCTCAGTATTCTTGTGGGCATTTTGTTCTTTTGGATAAAGTTATCAGTAGATTTTACTTAAGAATACAGATGAGAAATAAGACAGCATGCCCACATAGGGCTTAATTCAAGAATTTAAACACATTTTAATTTAAGAAATCTCAGTAATCATAGTTATTATGTTAAGAAACTAATGGGAAGAAAAGAACTAGATTATTTTTTTGAGAATAGATATGGCATTTATTTTACAAAATAATCCATTCACTAAAAATTGATAACATTACATTTGCAGAGAATCTTGCTGATGTTCTGGACTTCTCTCCCTTAAATTAGTTGCAGAATTAAACAAAACTCTTCAGAGAAATGATGAATTTTTGATATGATGGAGTGTTGGATGTTACACCTTTTGATAAGATCCCAATCATGCAGTTGCAAAAGGAGGCCAACTAGGTAGTTAAAATTTGGGGTGGGGCCAAAGAAGCCTGCCTCTGCTCTATATTCACGCTGTAAAGTCATCACTGCTTTGGGTATTTGTCTCAAAAATTATAGTTCTGTAACAAAATACAAGTTTGAGGTCCAAGTCCTGATGTAAATGGAGCCTCCATGTGGGCAGATGATGCCTCTGTCCCGCGGGTTTTTTTCAACTGTTAGAACCGCGCCTGGAGCCTGGGATCCTGTTGGGATACACGTGGAACACATGGATGAGGGCGTGGTGAACTGCCAAGATCTGTGATGCCCACGCTCCAGTGTTAGTGTCTATGACTGTGGTCTCGGGAATTGCCAGGAATTCACAGGTAAAGTTCACAATGACTTAAGAGAGACTTTCCTGTAGGAAAGAGAAGGACGATTATTCTAGACGGAAGCTTAACATACTTTATCTAGACAGGCTTTACCTCTAAAGCTCATGTTGGCCCAAGTCTTTTGTATGAGACTTGCTTCTCAAAGTAAGAGGCACACGGCTGCTCAGATGTGGTTCTCCCCTTCCTTTTAAGAATAATCTTGTATATGTTAGACTTTCAGAGAATAGGGACCTTAAAGAAACAATGACAGGGCTTCCCTGGTGGCACAGTGGTTGAGAATCTGCCTGCCAATGCAGGGGACACGGGTTTGAGCCCTGGTCTGGGAAGATCCCACATGCCGCGGAGCAACTAGGCCCGTGAGCCACAACTACTGAGCCTGTGCGTCTGGACCTTGTGCTCCACAACAAGAGAGGCCGCGACAGTGAGAGACCCGCGCACCACGATGAAGAGTGGCCCCCGCTCGCCACAACTAGAGAAAGCCCTAGCACAGAAACAAAGACCCAACACAGCCAAAAATAAATAAATAAATAAATAATAAAAAAAGGAACAATGACAGTGGTTGCTGTCAAAGAGAGGTGGCGAATCTCTCCACATTTCTTTATATAATTGTTATTAAATATGCACCTGTCCTCTGAAATCCTGAAGACATTTCACTGACAGTGACCATAACTTCTTATTTCAAATATTTAGTAAGAACTACAGAGTTAATAGGACAGCCCTATGGAGTCCATTGCTTTCCTCACTTTGTGTGCTTGTTTTTCAAGCAGAAAAGAGTCTTTGATTTCTTAATAGAAGGTAAGGTGTGAGTATAGGTATAAACTGTTGGTTTCTTTTCATTGGACAAATAAAATCACTGAGTACCATACTAACCTATATTAGGAGCTAGGACTTTAAATAATGAACTACAACTCATTTGAAAATGTTCTTAAAAATTCACTAACTGCTTGCTTTCTAACAGACAGTTATGACCAGTAACGTTTGGATTTTTTTTAAGCGAGATATAATTTGCATATGGTAACATTCACCCTTCTTAGTTCATGGTTCCATGAGCTTTGGTAAATGTATTTTGTTGCTGAAGAGTATTCGTACCATTGTATGGATGTGCTAGGGAGCCGAACTCGCCTGGCAGATGTGAGAGTCTTCGGATTCCAAAGCAGTATCTTAAAACTATATTGAATTAAAGAAGACTTTTAGAAAACATCTGTTCTTCGTAAGAAGTCTGAATTAATTATTACTGCCCGGGTCGCTAAGCATCCCCCTTCAGATATGTAAATGGTGTCAGCGTCCTGTCCTAATGTCCTAAAAATGCCAGGATAGCACACTGTCCTGTGAGCCATTGAACATGCTGGCATCATTTGCACCTGGTAGGCTAACCTTGAGAACCACATGTGGATAAGGTTCAGGTTTGCGCATGGAATCTGTAGGTGCAGGAACAAAATATTGTAACTGAAGCTGATGGAACTCAGACTGACTGATAATGTGTATATTTAGAGCATTTAAGGCGAAGGGAATATCACCATAGATCAGGAGAAGGATACTATAATGTCCCACATCCTCGATAATGCAGCTTTCAAGTTTGCTGGAGGCAGGATACGGTATTGACCTTCACTTACTATGCATTCTTGTAGAAAAAAATGACAACGTTTCCTCCTCCCCCTCCCCCGGCCCCAGTTCTAAGGAATCTTCCTATACCGGGTTGGAATGTGCCAGTTTGGGGCAGACTCCAGGAAGACATATCTTTATTTTGGAGGAGGCTGAAATAACCAGGGAACTAAGACTCGGTTCCCAGGGGAATGCTCAGAGAACATACATCATGGGAGAGTAATGTGTAACAAATGCTTTTCCTCTCTGCGAATCTCAGGATGCTGTCCCTTTCTTTCATCTATAAAACCTGCAGAAAATACAAGGCATTTTTTTATCATCCGTTCAAACTGTATGATAAATGTTCTGTGTCCCAGTGGCACTCTTCTAACTTCATGATTAATCAAATATTTAAGATAAATTTTTCAACTTGATTGGAGAGGTTAGCACATGAATGTGTCCAATGCACTTTGTCTTTCATCGTGTAATATTCACAATTTAAAACCCTGTGACATATATGGCACCCTTCTCATAGGAGTGATTAATAATCATGTATTGTCTGAGGCTCAGAATGCCACATCACAAATTATAGTGACTTTGTCATGAAGCTACATTTTTCTCCTGTGATAAGCTTTTTTCTCTTGCAGTAAGCCACTTGTCTGCACTTAGAAGAACATATTTGTACGTATAGTTCTATATTTAAAATCAACTGTCCTTCTCAAGTATATGCGTGTTTGTGATTATGATGTTTTTACATTAAGACAAGTTTTTGTGTAAGAAATAAGTCTAGAATAGAAATGTGAAAAAGAAGACAAGTTATGTATTATATATTCCAAGTCTATTTGCTTAAGTATGTTATAAGGATAATAACAGTAGGATAATAGCATTGTACCGTCGCATTCTTGTCAGCAATTCTGTGCCCCATGTGAAGACTTTAATGTTCTTTTTCATAAGCTAAAGACTCACTGAAAGTTATTTTTCAATATCCTCTCAATAAATAATACTAAAGTTATTTCTCAATATCTTCACTTATCCTCATAAAAAGTAGCCATTGGACTTCCCTGGTGGTGCAGTGGTTGAGAATCTGCCTGCCAGTGCAGGGGACACGGGTTCGAGCCCTGGTCTGGGAAGATCCCACATGCCGCGGAGCAACTGGGCCCGTGAGCCACAACTACTGAGCCTGCGCATCTGGAGCCTGTGCTCCGCAATGGGAGAGGCCTGTGCACCGCGATGAAGAGTGGCCCCCGCTTGCCGCAACTAGAGAAAGCCCTCGCACAGAAACGAAGACCCAACACAGCCAAAAAATAAATAAATAAATTTATAAAAAAAAAAAGTGGCCATTATCTAAACCAAGAAGGAGGAGAAAAACATTTTGCCCTGAAACCAAAATTCTGTTTCTGAGGTGACTAGAATCGGTCACACCCTCTAGAGAAGCTAAGAAGGTAGATTCCACTATAGGGTGAATGATTTTGGAAGGAAGGTTCTGCTCCACTTTTTTTGTTTTTTTTGTGAAGCAACTTCATTCTCTGACAGTGAATGCTGTCAGAACAATGGTATTGTTCTCCCTATAAACGTGTCCACTTTGTGACATGGAGACTGAGTGGAAATAATGTAATATTTATTTAGATTAGTCGTTTCCACACTTGAGCACGCATCATGTATGGTAGTCATTGGGAGTGGGGGCTTGTTACAGCTGCAGGTCTGGGACATGGTCTGGTACTGCGTTTCTAACAACCCCGGGTCCAGGTCCATCCTTTGAGAACTACTGGTGGGGTCTCCGTCAGTCCTCTGAGCTGAACTCGCCTTTTGACCAGTTATCACGCTGTAGAGAAAGAATCTGCTCCTCCTCCCCCTCCTCCACTAGACGGGCACCCAAGGGAGGGCAAGTGAGTGTCTGACTCACTGGTTTTAAACTGCATTGGTGGGATGCTTTCAAAAGACACCAAAAGAATTTTGGAAGGGGATTATCTAGTGGACAGTGATTCTTGGGAATATCGCCTTAATGATGTTAAAGAATGTACTGATAACTAAAGCAGAACCACTCTTGTTTGTGAGATTGAAACTGTTCCAATGGAAAGTGGAGTTGCTTAGAAATGTTTAAAAATAGAAGCAAGACAATCAAAGGTTACGTTAGGCACAGCGCCTGCTGCAAACAGCACAGAAAGAAGGCAGCGACATCTGTTACATGCGATACATGTAGATCGCAGTTTCATTGACTGAGGGATCTCAACGCTCTTTTCTTTTTTTTTTTTTTTTCCTGGATCAAAATTGTCTGTTTCTTGTGCATTGAGGGCTCAATTAAATAATACATTAATATTAAAATCTAGTTTACACTAACATGCTATGAAAAACCAGCACACACATTCCTTAAGTAAACTATAAAGCATTTCATACCTCGGAAACATTTATTTTAATAGAAACAATTTATTGATGGAAAACTGCTGGAGTAGAACAATGTCATTCTGGACTTGGTAGATGACTGAGTTGATAGCCGTGGGATTTGGAGAGGAGGAAAATTGATAAAAGGTTCATGCACAGATATGATTAAATAATGCAGAGCACGAAATTTAGAAAAATAATGAGTCATCTCCCTGGGATTTGGCAGTCCACATGTATAAAAGGGATAGAATAAAACTCATCCTTCCCATGTGCTTTTGCCCTCCTCCCAGTCTCAGCGACCTTTTATCTCTGAAAGGAACATGGACCATTTTGCAGTGGTGAGAAGTAGATGGTGCTCATACGGGCAGTTCCTCTACTTTGACCACAGAGCTTCAAAGTTGTGGGGAGGACATGGAAATAAAAGTAAAGCAGCTCTGTTCATTTTGCTCAATAAAATCATTTAACCTCCCTTTTTTTTCATTTTTATTGAGGTATAATTGGAAAATAAAGATTATATGTAGAAACCTCCTTATGCATTGACCTGACTGCCAGCAGCCTCCATGAGTCACCAAAGGAAGAGTCTTGCTCCCAACAGAAGGTGTTGGCTTTGTCTTCCTAGACCCCTCACATGGATCACAGTCACACTTGTACCCTAGAGATGCTGAATCCTTTTGTTTTTAACACCAGCAAGTTTCACACATCCCTCCTTCCCTGCTCATCACCCCATCTTTCCATTTATTTCTGCTCATCATTCTTTTCTTGACATTGACCATTGCAGAATATTATAACATATATTCCTAGTTCCATTCTCTCACATCCTTGCTTTACACTGCATCTGAATTAAGTTTCCAAAACTAAGTTCTCCTCTCTCCCTTAAAACTCTGCACCTACTCTTGTATGTTTAGGGTATCTCACAAGGGGCACATGATCTAATCCCAATAACCCTCTAGAGCATGTGCCCTGGGCTCCCATCTTTCATATTCATGTGCTTTTTCACATGTCCTTCCTTCCATCCGTCATTCCTGGGATGACTTTCTTATCCCTTCATTTTCCTCCCACCCTTCGGTGTTCGTTGGGAATTAAAAGCCGTCTTATTATTCAGCTACATCTGAACAATGACTTATAGAGAAAGCATGGGTAAATATGAAAAAACATTACACATACCAAGAGTTTTAGAAAACTAAAGGTAACCATTCACTCTACTCTGTACTGTTCAAATGTAATCTCTTCCTTTGTTATAAATAGTATTTAAATGTGATGATACTTGTCATACATTAAATACATCATTATTATTCGTTTATTTATCATGGGCATTATCTTTTTTTTTTTTTGCGGTACACGGGCCTCTCACTGTTGTGGCCTCTCCCGTTGCGGAGCACAGGCTCCGGACGCGCAGGCTCAGCGGCCATGGCTCACGGGCCCAGCCGCTCCGCGGCATGTGGGATCCTTCCGGACCGGGGCACGAACCCGTGTCGCCTGCATCGGCAGGCGGACTCTCAACCAGTGTGCCACCAGGGAAGCCCATGGGCATTATCTTTGAGTCTGCATTTCTGTCTTGAGGGTCAGAAGCCAATTATTATTAAACAATTAAGAACAATTCATGGATTTAATGAAGAGATGATCCCGCATTGAAACGCTGCGGAATTCTACTCGCTGTTTTGGAAACTGTAGGGTGTTCTAGGCCAGTAGTGAGAGCTGCTGGGGCCGGCTGGAAAGAAGATGATTCTGTTATGGGACTCACTGAATCTGGTAGCGTAAAGAGATTTCTTGTCACCCTTCATCTTGGGAAAGTAAATTCCATAGCACACTGCAGACTTGAGCTTATTATCTCCAAATACCATTTGAAAATAAGTGATCAGCACTGTGGAGTCATTAAATATACACAATTGGAAGACAGAGCTTATAATCTATGAGAAAGACTTGGAATATATCGCCTCATTATTTTATTTTATAGCCAAAGACATAACTTGCATCATGTTTCAGTGAACAATGGGCATCACACCCTGACAAAATTACCTCATTTCTTTTTTATGCTTTCTCAATATAGGCAAATGCATTACAAACTCTAATTTATTCTGACCCAGAAATTGCTCTGTGGCATATTTCTGCAGGCCCTTGTGTGCACGAAACAGGAAGTCATTCATCATAGGATTATTTTTTCTTATTTTTCCAAATCATTGTTTATATTCCCCAAAGTTAACATAAAGTCAAATTAGTTTTCTCCTAGTCAACTTTCATTGTCGTATTTCCTGGAAGATGACTCTGTTACCCAGGGTAAGGGCCATTCTACCATATCTAAGAGTAAGAAAAACTGATAGACATATTTATAGTCAAATAAACGACCGTGAAAACAGTTGTACCTGAGTCAGATGATCAGCTTCTGAGTATCTGAGTGTGTTCTGAGGAGCACGGTGCGTTACATCAGAGGTATTAGTGGGAAAGGAGATTTGTTGCCAGGAGCCAGCAAAGGCAGGGCTTCCAGTGCTGTTGGCTGCTTTCTTCACCGTTGGCCTCTATTCACTAGACCCTTAGCCCCCATGGAAGGACCTGACACCGTTAAGCACTCCTTAATATGGAAAAGCGCAGACTTTTTCCTTCCTACATTCGTTGTTGTTCCTTCAGAATTCGTTGTTGAGTGAGGAACCAGCCACAGAGAGGACATGCTGTAGGATTCTGCTTGCACGAAGTTCAGAGTGGAGGAGGCTAACCCACTGAGATGGAACCAGCATGGTGTCACCAGTGGGAAGGGGAGGGGTTCTGTGGACTGGAGGGACCTGAGGGACACTGTTGGGTGTGGGGGTTGTCTTGGGCCTTGATCACAAGTGGTTGTAAGGGTGTGTACATCGGCAGAAATTCACTGAGATGTGTGCCCTGTACTGTATGTTTGTTAGACTTGAGAAATTTTGTAAAGTTTTTAAATGGAAGCAAAAAACAGACTGGTTTGAGAATAAACAGCTTATAAGCACCCTCACTTCCCCAACACACCCCTGTGGAAGGGTGACAGAGGCCGACTGCTACGAGCCTAAGGCACACGAAAGGCCATCTGTCAATCTTGTTCTTTTCTCTTGAATTACTCCAATCCTTCCTAAATCTTCTCTGTGGCCCAAAGGAAAAGGACACACACTTTCCCACTGTGGTTCCCAATTATATTCCTATGGAACATGGATTTCTGAGAGCCGGACTGAGGGTGTTTTGCTACTGAAATTGAATAATAGTAGCCTTTTTTCCCATTTTGCAGAAAATTGAATGGGTGATATTTTCTCCATTTGATATTTGTTCTTTTTGTAAAATTTCATTTGATCTCTGTTATTTACTATCACCTTTCTTTCACTGATCTTTTACCAAAAACAAAATTGGTGAGCAAATAACAAATTTATATTAGAGAAAAACATATAAACTCTGGTCATGTAGAGTTTGACAGCTCACTCCTTGTGGGTAAGTGTGTTGGTCATACATTAATGGTTGCCATGATGTGATAAAATACATCAAAGCTTCACAGTGCTTTTTAACTGTATAAAGTTCTAACAGAACTTTAGGTTCCAGTTCTGGGCATCTGAACAGCTGGAGTACTTCTGCCCTGAAAAGAATAGAAATGGCTTCACCCCATAAATTTGGGGAACAACCAAGTCAATTGCATACTCTAGACCGAAAGCAAAATAGTTGTATTTCATTCCTTCAACCAGAGAATTATTGTGGTGACTGAGCCCCCAGTGGTTTCCAGGCTGCACCACTGGGGTCTCACCCTAAAACCTTCCACTGTAGCTCAGAGGAGGTGCGGGGACCAAGCCATGAGGGCAAAATGAGGCGTCTGAGCTGTTTGGGGTTTTTATGCTTTACTTTTACAAACTACCCTCTTGTATCATTCTAGAACAATTTCATACCAGTCTTATATTATAGATCAGGGAAGGGATATCAAGATTAATTAAACAAACTGTGAAAGTTTTACATATATGTAGTTTGCAGCCAAAGCCAGGCCTCAAAACTAAAACCCCTCACCATGGCCCTAAGACATTTTATTATACCTAATTTGTATTTGGCTTGGCCTTTCTTTTTTTTTTTTTCTTTTGTTTGTTTTGTTTTGTTTTTAATTAAATTTTATTTTTTTAGGGCAGTTTTAGGTTCACAGGAAAATGGAGAGGAATGTGCAGAGATTTCCCATACACCCCGTGTCCCCACACGTGCACAGCCTGCCCACCATCAACATCCCCACCAGATGGTCCATTTGTTACAATTGATGACCCTACATGGACACGTCATCATCACCCAGAGTCCATAGTTTACATCAGGGTTCATTCACTCTTAGTGTTGTACGTTCTGTGGGTTTGCACAAATGTATAATGACATGTGTCCATCATTACAGTGTCATACAGAGTAGTTTCACTGCCCTAAAAATCCTCTGTGCTCCACCCACTCATCCCTCCCTCCCCCCAGCCACTGATCTTTTTACTTCTCCACAGTTTTGCCTTTTCCAGAGTGTCTTTTAGTTGGAATCATGAAGTATGTAGCCTTTTCATCCTGAAGATATTTAACCCATTCTTTAAATTAAAGAGAAAAATATTTATTGAAAATTTTCTCTGTTTAATGCCCTCTACATGACACTGAGCATATCATTTTGAATCAGGCTAAGAGATGCCTCCTGCCCTGAATTCTGGGACATTAAGTGGTTTACTTAGCCGTATAAGTATTCAGTGATTTCACTAAAATAATTTCACCCTGAGAGATGCAACAGACGTGGTACTTTTGTCCTTCTTGTCTGACTCTAATAGACATGAGTGCCTTCATGTACTGCCATCCTAGAAATGAGTACAGACAGGCATCAGAGCTCTTCAAGGACGGAAATGGTTAAAGTAGAGAGAAGCAGAGAGAGGAAAACAAAAAGGAAAATATCCACAGGGTAGAGGCCACTGCAACTGGTGAGGGGTTAGCTGGCAGCTCCCAACGTGTCAGCCAGGCCTGGGGCTACGGAGGGACAGAAATTTCATTATCTATTCCTAGATAAATGACATTTATCTATTCCTAGATAACAAGCCAAAAAACAAAACAAAACAAAAAAGACAGGTAATTAAAAATCCGAAGTATGCTGTTCGCAAAAGAAGCCTTGAGATTTTGAAAACGATTTTTAATTTTGGGTTGAGGTGAGTGAAAACTCAGATGAAAGGTCCATGTTAAGGTGACTTCAAAGTAGCTGTCTTCTCTTTTGAAGAGGAAAGTGGTTATCAAACCCCCTTATTGATACCGTCATTTGCCTGGCTCTTTGGTGCTATCAGATAATGTATCTGCTTTCTCTCCCTTCTGAGCCTGTGAGGCTGCTTCCCCCCTTTCATCTCCCGCACAGCCGCCTCCCCTGTCTCCTTTCACTATCTGAGCATAGGAAAAGGGAATTTACATAGTGATACCAAACAGCGTTGAAAGACAGGGATGGAGACTTCTTGTAACCCAGGTGCATGTTTAGCCATTGGAGATAGGGGTGCCATCCATGGGCCACGATGACACAGCTGCCATGCTGAACAGTCCAGGTTTTCATTTGCTGGAGTTGAAAGTTTGCATCAAATGTGGTAACTGCCACTCAGACGTTTAAGTCAGATACCTAAGCTCTTGGTATTTTTTTACTGTAAAGACTCATTAAATAAACATTTTAAAGTTAGTTTCCATTCTTTAGTGATGTCAGAATTCCGAGGAGCTACCTCTGCATCCTGGTGACCACAATGAACCGAGGGGATAGCTTCTGAGAGGATCTGGGATGTGGGGATGGAAGCATCACCCCAAGGTTTGCCCTGAACAAATGGGGATTCGGGAGAAGCGGCAGACACCCCTTCCTTGTCTGGTGACCTCGACCTTACTGCCGCGAAGGCCATCTGGGGTCTGGTGTGCAGAGCAGGGGCCAAGCATGTGTGCAGAATCAGGCTGCCTGGCTCAAACGTGGGCTCCGCCACCTGCCATCCAGCCACCTTGGTGGCCGGTTTAACTGTCCTAAGGGTTTTCTCAGTGGTAGGAATGAGCCTAAAATAGGCTCTCCCTTATAGCATTGTTTTCAGGCTTAAAAGAGCATCTAATTCAATCTAATCTGTCTAGCACCGCAGCCCACTTTAACATTCAAGAATGACAGGTATCGTTGCTTCATCCTGCAAATCCCCTGTGACTTAATGAGTTTCTCTCTTTTATGAGGGAACTAACTTCATCCACCCTGTTCATGCAACACTGTAAGGTCTTCAGGCGAGAAGGATGAGTGAAATACAGTAGCGCTCCTGCTCTAGAGGCTATGGCGTTCAGCCGTCAATCTCCACTGTGATAGGAACTCAGGAGGATCTGGACCACCAACACCGTGTGTTCTGACTGGTCTTCTAAACCTAAGCTCTGCCTCCCTCACTGCTCCAGGCACGTATTTCCCCAGATCTTCATGGATGTTTCTCCAAGAAACCATAAAATTCACGAGACACAAAACTGAAGGGTGAGCTCTGAAGACCCATCCTGAAGAGCAGACAGGGTGTGTGCCCCACCGGTGTTCTGTGGGCTGGCCTGGCACAGTGACTGTGCCACAGACGTGCTCAGCGTACCTCTGCCAATTCTCTTCTTTCAGCAAACTGACTCTTAAATGCCTTCATAAGGAATAGCTTATACCATAAAATATGCCATTCAAAATGCACGATTCAGTGATTTTTCGTAAATTTTCAGAGTTGATCAGTCATTACCAGAATCCAGTTTTAGATCATTTCTATCACCCCAAATAATTTCCTCAAGCCTCACCCCCTCCCTCAGGCCCAGGCAACCACTGATGTGCTTTTTGTATAAATTTATCTGTTACCTAAGCTGCGTATGTTCTCTAAGAGGAATCATATAATATGTAGTCTTTTGTGCCTGGCTTCTTTTATTGGCATAACTTTTTTCACATTTATCCATGTTATGGCTACATCAGTATTTCATTTCTTTTTAATACTTAATAGTATTATAAGAAAATACTACTTTTAAAAATTCATTCATCAGTTTATGGACATTTGGGTCATTTCCACTTTTTGGCTATCACAAATATTGCCGCTTTGAACACTGGCGTACCGCTTTGTGTGAACACAAATTTTTATTTATCTTGGGTACATACCTAGTGATGGAATTTCAGGGTTGTATACTGAGTTTCTGTTTAATTTTTAAGAAGCTGACAAACTGTTTTCCAAAGTGGCTGCACTATTTTATGATCCCATCATCAAAGAACAAGGGCTCCTTTGTCTCCACATTCTCACCAATAGTTGGTGCTCTCTGTCTGTTTAATGATGCCATTCTTGTGGGTGTATAACACTGCTTGTTATGGTTTTAGTTATGACACTGAATTTCCACATGCAGCCTTTTTATCTTGTTAAAATCTGAAGGTGAAGCAACCTTCAACCTCTCCCTTCACAAACCAGCTGCTCAGGATGACCTTGGGCCATGTAAACAGCCCCCATCTTAATCCTCTCCACCCTCCTCACTTATAGACGGAAATATCCTAAGGAAAATATTGTATCTTAGTCATCTTCTTCTTAAAACTTTTTATTTTGAAACTGTTTTAGACTTAAAAAAGAGGAAAATGTATACAGAAAATTGTACAGAGAATTCACATATATACTTCTCCTAATTTCCACCAGTGTTACCATCATACATAAACCTAGTACAGTTCTAAAGACTGAGAATTTAACATTGGTGTAATACTATCAACTTAACTCCAGTATTTATTTGGAATTCATCAGTTTTCTCCTTTGACCATTCTGTTTTCCAAACTAGGATCCCACTTTGCTTTGAGTTATCAAGTCTCCTCAGTCTATAACTATATTACTGTTTTCCAAAGTTGTTTTGCCTTGTCTGGTTCATCTGTGTTTCTATTTAGATTTTAGAATAAGCTTGCCAATATATTCCTAAAGGCCCGCTGGCATTTCCATTGGGATTGTGTTGAATCTACGTGTTAAATTGGGGAGAATTGACATACCAACAATATCCAATGATGATCATGGCATATGTCTTCATTTATGAGTTCTATTTTGGTTTTTTCCAGCTGTATTTTGTAGGTTTTAGCATACAGATTCTGCACATATTCCGTTAGATTTATACCTAAGCATTTTATTTTGGGGTGCTATGATAAATAGGATCTTTTTACAGATTATTCATTTCTAGCATGGAGAAATACAATTGATTTTCTTCTATAGACATTGCATGACAGTATTCTGCAATATTGTGAAATTTATCTATACTTTCTAGAAGATTTTTTTAGATTCTTTGGTAATTTCTAGGTAGATAAGCATGCCTTCTATAAATAGAGACCAGATTTCCAACATGTAGGGTAGGAGAGTTAGTAGTGGTGAGAGAAGTCATCCTTGCCTCGTATTTAATTTGATGGACAATCTTTCAGTATTTAATCATTAACTAATAATGCTAGTAGTATGTTTTTCATGCATGCCACTTACTGCATTAAGGAGGTTTCCTTCTAATTTATTGAGAATTTTTATTATGAATGAAGATTATCGTTTTTGTCAAATATTTTTCCTGAATCTCTTGTGATTTATCTCATTAATATGGTGAATTACTTTGACTCATATCCTGATATTGAACCAGCCTTAAACTCCTGGGATAAACATCACTTCCTACTAATGTATCATCCCCTTCATACTTTGCTGGATTTAATTTAGCAATATTTGGTTGGGGATAGTTGTGTTTATATTCATGAGAGAAATTATTGGCTTATATTACCTTTGTCTAGTTCTCATAATAGGGTAATGTTGATCTTGTTTTCTATATTTGATTTCCTTTCTATAACTTAGAAGAGATTATGTAGAATTGCTAGCAATTCTTTCTTAAATATTTGTTATACTTCACCATCTGACCTGAAGTTTTCCTTATTGGAAGATTTTTAACTACAAATTCAAGTCCTTTAATAGACATAGGACTGTCTTCGTGACCTATGTCTTCTTGAGTGAGTTTTGGTAGTTTTGTCTTTCAAGGAGTTGGTCAATTTCATCTAAACTGTTGACTCTTTAAGTATGGTTTTGTTTTTTTTCCTTTATATCCATTAATGTCTGTGGGGTCTGTAGTTCTCATTAATTCTCAAGCTTTGACAGGTGCCACATTCCTGGATTGTGGATCCGTGGCCCTCTCAGTGCTCTTGCTGCCCTGCCGGCTTTGGTCTGAGCTCAGCGTACATTTTTCCTCTTCTGGGGGTTGACGGGATTTTTTCTTTTCCACTCTCACAACTGAAATAGGTTTTCATCAGTATCCTAAGGGTGGTAATAATTTTTTTCATTCTTTGGGAGTTTCTAGATAGATAACTGTGCCCAAGGATTATAAATTCTTTTCCAAAGAGGAGGTAGAGAAAAGTTCCTGGGTGGGTTTTCATGACCTTCCTGCAGTGGGTGGTGGTTTTCCTCCCCAAATCTATAGTGCAAGTCACCTTTCTCAGCTCTATTACAGTTTTTCTGGAGATTCCCTGGTTTTGTTGTGTATGAAGAAGTGTGTAAGCTGATGCACATGAGGACAGAAGCTGCACTGGCAACACCAAGAAGTTCCACTGTCTCTAGTCCCTGCCCTGCCAGCCACCCCATGTGAACTCTTAGCTTGTCCAGAGAAGGCAGTTATCTCATCTCCTCTCACTGTGCCCTCCAGGAACCATTTCTTCTTTTATTTTGGGCAAGTCGGTGGCTTCCCAACTTCAGTACTTGAATGCGATCAAGAAAAGCCACTAACTTCTTGTTTGGCACTTTTCCCTGTATGTTTCAGAGTGCCCAACTTTCCAGCTCTGCATGCCTGAGCAGAGACTGGAAACCATTTGTCAGCTTTTTGTCTCTCAAAATCTTCATTTCTTCACTGTAAAAAGATATGGAAAGGGTTTGTCATAGATAATTAAAAAGTAAAAATAGTATTAATTTCAGTATTAACAATGACAATTTTGTAACTACCCAATACATATTTAGCATTGCCTCTGGCTAGACACTGTGCAATGTGCTTTATATAATTGACATCTAAGTTTTAAAACAGCACAGTGACATGGGTAGCATTACTGTTGTTTTCTGGTTTTCCAATTTACAAAATTAAAGCCTAAAGTCTTAGTTTCACCAAGTCACAAAACCAAAATAAAACATATGGGACTGTAAATGTGTTAAGTATTACTTTTGTTCATTCAGGATGCATTCAGTGTGTTTACAGAGCTAGAGTGATAGAATGTGTATCAGCATACAAAATTACTTTGTTTAATATACACTACATTTTTCATATATGTGGAATGCAGTGCAGAATAAGTTCGTACTATCATGGATGAATCAATGGGCTTGTATCATAGGAGTACCAAATGCCTAATTAGAACAGTTTCTTAGATAAAGATTTCCAAGGAATGATAACCAAGAATACCTTATTTTGGGATACCAATATAATTCATTATTATACAAATAAAGGATATGTAATTTCCCCAAGATAATAAGTATAATAACAGTGAGATACTAACTAAGAGATATGGTAACATCCTGAATACTAGTTTCTAAAAATTGCATTATTTAACTAATGGAATCTAAGTTTTCATTAGAAGAAACCCACTGAATAAATGTTACAACCTAAGTCTTGGAACTAATAATTTAACAGAAAAGAAAAGAAAGTCTATATTTCATTATTTACAGTATTGAGAAAGTATAACTCTTGAAGTGTTGCAGTGACAATTATATTTTCCATAACTCAAATGTGCAAATAATTTATGAGAAAAGCCTAGAGACCAAACCCAGCTTATTCAAAACAAACAACTTAATTAGGGGCTAGTAATATTTTACTGTAATTGGCATATAAACACACCCCGGCAAATGTTGACTTTTATCAGTTTGATCACAAGATAAAATGAACTTGTAATTAATTAGGTTAGTTGCTGCTTAGCAAAACTGAAGAGATCTGATTTGCTTAGTTTTAAGGAGAAAACTGAGTTTCTTCAATAACTCAAAATAGACGTTTATGTTTAGGACAAATTGTTTTCTTCTTTGTATTTTAGCTGTTCTGTTCCAATCCAAGAGAAGAAAATTTACAGGGGATGAAATATTATGAGGACAATTCGAGAACATTGTTGCTATGTGACCTATGGCAGGCATGTTAGAACAAATTTCTAGAACTCCGAAGTTGGAGAACTCAAACTATTTGATTTTGAGATTTACTATGAAGCTAATGTCATCAAGGCAGCATGGTGATGTTGAAAGAATACACACATAGATCAGTGTTACAGAACGTAGTCTTATATGAGCTATTACTCATGGTCTTAAGGATTTGCCCAACTGATTTGAAAAGTTATGTCAAGACAAACCTGCACATTAATGTTTATTGAAGCTTTATTTATTATATCCCAAAATAGGAAGTAAACAAGTCAATAAATGAGTTGATTTTAAATTCTGTTATATCTACACAATAGATTGTTATCAGTGAGAAAAAGAAATGAGTCAGCAGGCCATGAAAAGAAAATAATGAATCCTGAGTGAGTATGTCTAAATGAAAAAAGCCAGTCTTTGAAAAGGCACATATCAATGTGTCCAATTATGTGACATTCTGAAAGGTAAAAGTATAGTGATAGAAAAAAAATCAGTGTTTGCCAGGGTTTCAGGATGTGGGGGAAGGATTGACTAGGTGGAACACAAGGAAGAATTTTGGGTGGTGAAACGATTTTGCAGATGCTCTAATGATGAATTCAAGACACTGAGCAAAATTCACAGAACTTTAAAGCAGAATAAGTAAATTTTAATATATGCAAATTAAAATCATTTGGTAGGTGGGGATACCAAGATTGAATGTAGAATGTGACAAATAACTTTAATTGTATTACAAATGCTTGAAATGAGCTCTGACCTAGATAAATTTGGAAAATAGTGGCACTTGTAAGAATTAAGGCAAAAAGAACTATGCATAAACACTCCACTGTATTTGATAAAGTTAAGGATTAATTTAAGGGTAAGGATTGACAATTTTAAAATACTGCACGTTTATATTGGAACTGAACAGTGATGTAAATGGATGGCGGGCAGTGGGGGCCAGGTTTCTTGCTGTTGGAGTGGGAGGTTACAGATAAGAAAGGGGAAGAGGCTAGAACACACCAAGAGGTGATGGATGAAAGTTATGGATGTCAGCATGAACTCTCCTTTAGCTTACTGTAGATGCATGTATTTACATATCAAAAAGTTTAGGTAAATGTGTGTATGAGGGATCATATAACACGTGTGCCTCCTGCTCTGTCTGTTGAGCAGGCCTAGAGACAGGGACACGCAATACCAATGAGCACACTTGGCTCCCAGATCTTCGTTTCTAACACCATTCTCCAAGGAAAGGAGCCAGGACTCGGAGAAGGAATGGCTGAAACTGGAAGGAAATACACGAGGTGATGACATTGGCACTTGACCACTGCAGTCATCTCCCCAAACATGTTATTCTAGTCTAACCATGAGGAAAACGTCAGACAGACTCCAACAGAGGGACATTCTACAAAACACCTGACCAGTATTCCTCAAAACTGTCAAGGGCATCAAAACACGGAAAATCCAAGAAATCGTCATGTGACTTATAAATGTTATGTGATATCCTGGGTGGGATCCTGGTACAGAAAAAGGCTATTAAGAATAAACTGAGGAGGGCTTCCCTGGTGGCGCAGTGGTTGAGAGTCCACCTGCCGATGCAGGGGACACGGGTTCGTGCCCCGGTCCGGGAAGATCCCACATGCCGCGGAGCGGCTGGGCCCGTGAGCCGTGGCCACTGAGCCTGCGCGTCCGGAGCCTGTGTGCTGCAACGGGAGAGGCCACAACAGTTAGAGGCCCGCATACTGCAAAAAAGAAAACAAAACAAAACAGAAAACCAAACAACAAAAAGAATAAACTGAGGAAATATGAATCAATCACTGACTTTACTTATTAATAATACATTAATTTCAGCTCATTAATTTTGACAAATGTACCATACTGGTATAAGATGTTAATAATAGAGGAAGCTGGGTGCAGGCCATGTGAGGACCCTCTGAACTACAGTCACTATAATTCTGTAAACCTAAAGCTATTCCAAAAAAAAAAAGTTTATTTAAAAAGTCTTTAAATGAATGTAAAAGTAAAAACAGTAGACGGGTGCTAGGAGTGACCACAACTATGGGTATGTATTGGTTGGGGATTGAGAAGCATTAACAGAATTTTGAAGTTGTCCGTATGGTTGTTATATAAAAGCTTATCCCTAGTCTCTTAGGTCATCCAAACCTTCAATGTGGTTTAGCCAAGATGCCTCATGCCTTAATCACACTGGAAAGTTTCCTTATGGTGTCTCCCCATCTTTCTCAACCTGAATTAACAGAACTTGTAAATGTGTGACAGTATTAAAAGTGTGACAGTGAGAGTGAGATTAACTTAAAAATATAACCCTAATTTTGTATTGCATTTTCCTTAAAGTTTTCAAATCATTTATGTAATTATTATTTTATTTGTTATACATAAATATATTTCGAGTTAATTATAATATTTATTGTTTATTTGGAATAGATAAGTTATCTAATTCACACAGATAATACTTGGCTGCTGCGCTTGAGTGATGGGAGGAGCGAGTAGGAGAGAAAGAGGGGAGAAGGGCATCCTTTTGTAAGACTTAACCTGCTCCTGATACTATAGAAGAGTGTTGGGAAAAGTCACACACACACACGCCCTGTCTCAGCAAAACTGCACCAATTGTCACAGATTTTCAGGGTAGTCCCAGTGGTGAGTAATAATACCCATGGTACTATATCTGCTTCAGTCGACGGCCACGTAAGTCATTATCTTCCTCTTGAGGCAAGATACTTTCTAGTGTGAATCGCTGTTTACACCTCACGTGCTCTAGGGCGTAGACTTGACTTTCAAGGTATTGACGTATTTCCTAATCACTTAGGTTAAGTCGTGCAGCCAAGGCCTCCGATTTGAGGTCCCAGCTCTCAGTAGCACACTGGGCAAAACGTTTCCGTGAACTGATTTGTAAAGCTCATGTCTGATTAGAATTTCAGGCAGACGTTGAGTGTATTTCTGGACGATATCATAATATGGCCCAGAAGATTTTTAAAGTTGTGTGCCCGTGGACGTCTTGAGTTGCGTACACACTGTGACAGGAATACGAGCTCCTCCGTAGCATCTAAGAAGAGGGTGTAGTGCACAGACACAGATGCCGTCTGTGAGCCAGTTTCTAAGTCACAGTGTGGGGCAAATTTCCTAAAGCCCAGACAGCTCACATTAGATTCTGCTGCAAGCAAGATATAAAGCTTGTTGATGCTAAGTCATAGAAATGTGGGGATTATTTATTTCAAGAACCAGAATTATTTACTACAGTGTAGTGCGCAGACACGTGTGGGGATTCGAAGGCGCTTGACTCAGCTGTGCCCCCGCTGACCTTCCCCGCGGCCTCCTTTTCGCTTAGGGTTTGTGGAGGAAGCCGTGTGGCTGGCTGTGCCTCTAAGCTGTTTGGACAACAGCTTCCATGATGCTCTAGCCCCCGTCTCTGCTTGAGCTCACAGCAGACACTTCCTTCTGGTGAGACAGCAGGTTAAGCCTCTTCACTTGGGCGGGAGCACCGTCAGCCTGGGGGCCTCTGGGAGACACGCAGCCCTGCCCGACTCTGCGGTTCACTCACTTTACTTCCTTTTGCTTCCCTCAGGCCGGGTGTGTACCAGTGGCCAGGCGTGCGCCAGTGGCCTTTCCACAGTGGGAACCTCATGTGCCTCTCCAGAGGCTCCGGGGGAGCCCACTGATCCACAGTTCTCAGCGAAGGGCCCCTGTGTGTCTGACTGTCCACTCTGGCTGTAGGCTCTGCACATCTGCGTCTATCTTGTGGGCACCACTAGATTCCCGGGGCATCTGGCCCCGGCGTTACAGAAATGAGCGAGACAGCGATTAACACGCCAAATTTAGATAGAACCAACCATTGGGAGTTAGAAAAAAAAATCAGAAACCATCTATCTTCCAAAAGCACAAATGTTTATTTATTCAACTGTCTCAAGTTAGCAGATTAGTAGAAATACATGCATAATGTGTGTGTGTATCCTCATATAGATTCACACGCGCTTTGTTAGGTTGTATACTGGGAAGAGTTATCTCAGTTTTAAAAATGGAGAGCTGTAACAAACTATCAAATTCAGCAAAATGTGACTTAAGTGTCACTACAGACTATTTGTATTCCCCAAACTCATGCCTTGAATCCTAGCCCCCAGTGTGATGGTGGCAGGAGGTGGGGCCTTTGGGAGGTCATGAGGTCATGAGGGTGGAGCCTCCATGATGGGATCAGTGTCCTTATAAAAGAGACCCCGGAGAGCTCCTCGCCCCCTTCCTCCAGGTGAGGACACAGCGGGAGGATGCTGTCTGTGAGCCAGTTTCTGAGTCACAGTGTGGGGCAAATTCCCTAAAGCCCAGACAGCTCACATTGGATTCTGCTGCAAGCAAGATATAAAGCTTGTTGATGTTAAGTCATAGAGATGTGGGGATTATTTATGTCAAGAACCAGAATTATTTACTACAATGAATATAGAAATCAGAACTTTAAAAGAGAGAGTTCTATAATAATAAAAATTCTTAAAAGAATATTTGTCGGTAAGACGCGGAGATCACCTTCCTCCCCACAGATACACCAGAAATACATCTACGCGTGGAACAACTCCTACGGAGCACCTACTGAACGCTGGCAGAAGACCTCAGACCTCCCAAAAGGCAAGGAACCCCCCACGTACCTGGTTAGGGCAAAAGAAAAAACTAAACAGAGACAAAAGGATAGGGACGGGTCCTGCACCAGCGGGAGAGAGCTGTGAAGGAGGAAAAGTGTCCACACACTAGGAAGCCCCTTCGCGGGTGGAGACTTCGGGAGGCGGAGTGGGGGAGCTTGGGAGCCGCGGAGGAGAGCACAGCAACAGGGGTGCGGAGGGCAAAGCGGACAGATTCCAGCGCAGAGGATCGGGCCGACCGGAACTCACCAGCCGAGAGGCTTTTCTGCTCGCCCGCCGGGGCGGGCGGGACTGGGAGCTGAGGCTCCGGCTTTTGTCGGAGCGCCGGGAGAGGACTGAGGTTGGCGGCGTGAACACAGCCTGCAGGGCGTTAGTGCACCGCGGCTAGCCGGGAGAGAGTCCGGGGAAAAGTCTGGACCTGCCGAAGAGGCAAGAGACTTTTACGTCCCTCTTTGTTTCCTGGTGCACGAGGAGAGGGGATTAAGAACGCTGCTTGAGAGAGCTCCAGGGACGGGCGCGAGCCGCGGCTAAAAGTGCGGAGCCCAGAGACAGACATGAGACGCTAAGGCCGCTGCTGCCGCCACCAGGAGGCCTGTGTGCGAACACAGGTCACTAGCCACACGCCCTTCCGGGGAGCCTGTGCAGCCCGCCACTGCCAGGGTCCCGGGATCCAGGGACAACTCGCCCGGGAGATCGCACGGCGCGCCTCAGGCTGCAACGTCTCGCCGGCCTCTGCCGCTGCAGGCCCACCCCACACTCCGTGACCCTCCCTACCCCCCGGCCTGAGTGAGCCAGAGCCTCCGAATCAGCGGCTCCTTTAACCCCGTCCTGTCTGAGCAAAGAACAGACGCCCTCCGGCGACCTACACGCACAGGCGGGGCCAAATCCAAAGCTGAGCCCCTGGGAGCTGTGAGAACAAAGAAGAGAAAGGGAAATCTCTCCCAGCAGCCTCAGAAGCAGCGGATTAAAGCTCCACAATCAACTTGATATACCCTGCATCTGTGGAATACCTGAATAGTCAACGAATCATCCCAAATTAAGGAGCCCTGTGGATGAAAGGCTCTTGGTGCTGCAGCCAGGAGTCAGTGCTGTGCCTCTGAGGTGGGAGAGCCAACTTCAGGACACTGGTCCACAGGAGGCCTCCCAGCTGCACATAATATCAAACAGCAAAAATCTCCGAGAGATCTCCATCTCAAGGCCAGCACCCAGCTTCACTCAACGACCAGCAAGCTACAGTGCTGGACATCCTATGCCAAACAACTAGCAAGACAGGAACACAACCCCACCCATTAGCAGAGAGGCTGCCCAAAATCATAATAAGTCTACAGACACCCCAAAACACACCACCAGACGTGGACCTGCCCACCAGAAAGACAAGATCCAGCCTCATCCACCAGAACACAGGCACTAGTACCCTCCACCAGGAAGCCGACACAACCCACTGAACCAACCTTAGCCACTGGGGACAGACACAAAAAACAACAGGAACTACGAACCTTCAGCCTGCAAAAAAGGAGACCACAAACACAGTAAGATAAGCAAAATGAAAAGACAGAAAAACACACAGCAGATGAAGGAGCAAGATAAAAACCTACCAGACCTAACAAATGAAGAGGAAATAGGCAGTCTACCGGAAAAAGAATTCAGAATAATGATAGTAAGGTTGATCCGAAATCTTGGAGATAGAATGGACAATAGAATGGACAAAATGCAAGAATCAGTTAACAAGGACCTAGAAGAACTAAAGATGAAACAGGCAACGATGAACAACACAATAAATGAAATTAAAAGTACTCTAGATGGGATCAATAGCAGAATAACTGAGGCAGAAGAACGGATAAGTGACCTGGAAGATAAAATAGTGGAAATAACTACTGCAGAGCAGAATAAAGAAAAAAGAATGAAAAGAACTGAGGACAGTCTCAGAGACCTCTGGGACAACATTAAACGCACCAACATTCGAATTATAGGGGTTCCAGAAGAAGAAGAGAAAAAGAAAGGGACTGAGAAAATATTTGAAGAGATTATAGTTGAAAACTTCCCTAATATGGGAAAGGAAATAGTTAATCAAGTCCAGGAAGCACAGAGAGTCCCATACAGGATAAATCCAAGGAGAAATACGCCAAGACACATATTAATCAAACTGTCAAAAATTAAATACAAAGAAAACATATTAAAAGCAGCAAGGGAAAAACAACAAATAACACACAAGGGAATCCCCATAAGGTTAACAGCTGATCTTTCAGCAGAAACTCTGCAAGCCAGAAGGGAGTGGCAGGACATATTGAAAGTGTTGAAGGAGAAAAACCTGCAACCAAGATTACTCTACCCAGCAAGGATCTCATTCAGATTTGATGGAGAAATTAAAACCTTTACAGACAAGCAAAAGCTGAGAGAGTTCAGCACCACCAAACCAGCTCTACAACAACTGCTAAAGGAACTTCTCTAGGCAAGAAACACAAAAGAAGGAAAAGACCTACAATAACAAACCCCAAACAATTAAGAAAATGGGAATGGGAACACACATATCGATAATTACCTTAAATGTAAATGGACTAAATGCTCCCACCAAAAGACACAGATTGGCTGAATGGATACAAAAACAAGACCCATATATTTGCTGTCTACAAGAGACCCACTTCAGACCTAGAGACACATACAGACTGAAAGTAAGGGGATGGAAAAAGGTATTTCATGCAAATGGAAACCAAAAGAAAGCTGGAGTAGCAATTCTCATATAAGTTATATATATATATATATATATATATATATATGTAGTTTGCTTGAGTGCAGTGTTTTTTGTTTTCTGTACTGAATTCATTAGCATGGGTCGGTATAAAATTTAGCATAGGTCAATATGTAATTTGTAAACTAATAAGGTCTTAAAAGTGAGGAATTAAGTCTTTTAAATTTAATTATTTATTGTAAAGAGCAGAATAGCATACATAAACAGGTGCCTAAGGAAAACTTGTATTCTAATATGGAACTCTCATGAACACCTTTTTTTTTTTCTTCTAACGGTATGATAGTAGGCCATTTGATTATTTTTATGGCTTTAACTTTACAACAATGAAATATTCGTAAATTTTAAAAAGTATTTTTCTTTATTTGATGCGGGTGGGATACTGGAGAAATGAAAGGTCAAACATCTATTGAGGAATCCATACTTGTCTATATATTGTGTACTTTTATTTCAAGAACTGATTTAAAATTCCTAAAAGGATGCTATAATAAGTTATTATGCCATTTTACAGACTGAATTAAGTGAATTTCAGGGAGGTATGAAACTTGCCTAAGGCTATCCAGCTACCAAGCGGTAGAAGTGAGAATTAAATCCAGGTATACCTATAAAAAAAAATAAAAAAAAAATAAAAAAAAAAAAAAAGAAGGCGAGGGCAGCACCAGGGTATGGGGTTGTTAGTTTTATAGGGGTGAGTAATTTCATACGCTGATGAGTGGGAGGAGTATTCCAGCTATTTTGGGGAAGGGGTGGGGATTTCTAGGAATTGAGCCACCACCCACTTTTTGACCTTTATGGTCATCCTTGGAACTGTCGTGGCACCTGTGGGTGTGTCGCTTAGCTTGCTGATGTGTTACAATGAGTGTATACTGAGGCTCAAGGTCTAGTGGAAGTAGACTCGTCCGCCATCTTGGACCTATTTTGTTCTAATCAGTTTATGTTGTGTCCTCGGGCTATGTAATTCTTTTAAAGGTTGTGCCCTGCCCCCTTTCCTCCTGTTTCATATTGAATATATAATATTTACCAGAGTATGT
Source organism: Orcinus orca (assembly GCF_937001465.1). NCBI lineage: Eukaryota > Metazoa > Chordata > Mammalia > Artiodactyla > Delphinidae > Orcinus > Orcinus orca. Next base: position 52,837,839 of record NC_064560.1, on the reverse strand, counting down.
TTTAATAATTAATACATGATATATTGTATAATTAATTTATATATCATATATATAATGATATCTATAGGTATTTGTTCTAATAAGTCATTAAAAATAAATGAATATTCTTTTTCTTTCATTAAAAAAAAAAAAAAAAAGAATATTTGTCTGTAATTATCTCAGCATTTGGGTGTTATGGGATGAAGAAACTGATCTCATGAGCCAGAGAGACAGAACCTCTCTTCATGCAGTGACAGACGTTTACTGAAATGCTCCTGCCAATGATAATCTGGGAGACTAGGTTCCTGCTGCTGTGACTGGTAGAGAGGAAATGATCAAAAGGATTGAAGTATTAGTGCCTGTGCTGCCTGCTGGACCTCCAGAGTAGACAGGCTTATCTGAACATAGAGAATAGAGTCCCGAACTCTGGGACCCCGGGTGATAGACACAATGGCCGAGGAAGGCCTTGCAATAATACTAGGGCTCATCAGGACCCAGCCCTGCACCCAGAGACACAGCAAGGGTTTGGCAATGCTCCTCCAGCCTGAATGTTAAAGCACAGGGCAGCAGCTGCAGGGAAGCAGAGCAAGTCCATACCTGCTTCTAGGCACAGATACCAGGTGCAGTCACTGGAACAGGAAGCTGACTGAGGCAGATACCTGCACAAATGTGAGGGGTCCTATTGCCGGAGGCCCCACAAGCCTAGAGTAATAGAACACTTTTGCCTACTTGAGACTTAAAATAACCCGGCCTTGAATCCCAGCCTTTCATGAGGAGGAAGTGATTCTCAGAAGTCTGTTCTTCCCAAGCTGGGCATGATTCCCAGTGCTGGCTTAGGTTGTGGTCGTGGAGGATAAAGGAGAAGGAAGGGTCACCCAAAGGGGCCCAGAGGAAGGTGGACAAGGATATTCCTCCTAGAGAGCAGAGTCCAAGACTTCTCACCATGGACGGGGACACCGCCACTCTCTCTCCATGGGTTTCAGCATTGGCTGGCATGTGGGAAACAGCTCTCCTCTGCCATCTCTCCCCTCCCTGGACGGGAACTTCCATAGCGTTCCATCCCTTGTGCATCGCTGCTTGTTGGGCAGACACAGCTGTTCAGAGGGGTGGATCCTCCTTCCTCACCCCTCCCACTCAGGTCCCTTTGATAAAGGGTGGAAAAGGTGAATGAGGACTCCCCAGCCTCATTTGCAGCTGAATAACCACTCAGGTGACCCAGCCCAGAGCCATGAGGTGAGTGGAGTCTGATGGCAACTTCCTGGAAGCGTCTGATTTGATGCTAAGTGACAGATGTTATGGGCACCGTGCCTTCCAGCCCTTTCCTCCTGCTTTAAGCATAGACACAATGCTTGGAGCTTCAAAAGCTACTTGGAAAACACCCAGAAGAAGCAATGAGAGATTCAGATGTATTGAACCCATAAAAGAAGTCATTTATCCCAAAGTTGTAATGTGAAAACATTAAATATTATTTTTAGCCAATTTTTGTCAGATTTTCTCTTATATCCAGCCAAAAGCATGGCTATATGACACATGACACATGCTCAGATAGATATATGAAATACCTATCTATAGTTGATCGATCAATAGATACAGAGATGTATATTTTCCCATGATTCATTTCTCTTCGTGCATTCCTAAAACATAATCAGATAGTTTAAATTTGACAACAAATTTAAAGGCAAATTACACCAACCAAAAATTAACATAAAAATAAACACATAAAATAGAGTGAATATTTCCATTTACTAGCCAAAGTATCATTATTGTATGGCAATAGAGAAAGTATAGAAATAGAGAAAAAATTTTAATTAGTAGGTTAGAAACTATGAAATTCTTCATAAAGAAAAAAAAATAGATGTTCTTTATTTCAACTTTTTATAGAAAATGAGACTTTATTAATATTTTGTGTCCCAATATTTAAAATCCACACAATTGGCAAAAGAATTGTGTTTCCGTTTTTTTGATTTAATATCTGTGTTATTCTGGGTCAAACAGCTGTATTCTTTACATACATTAAATTCACAAAGAAAGAAACTTTGCACAAATAGTTTAATGTCTATACTTCCACATAACTGGTTCCATCTTTTTCAATGCTTAATAAATATTTGAATCATATATATACTGTCACAGGTCTCTTTTCCCTTGAATGTTGACATTCCCTCACAATGTTAATTTTGGAAATAATTACATCTTCATGATGGATTAATTAATTTAATGAGAGGAGTAAGTATTCAAACACCTTGCAAAATTAGACAAAAGAAGCTGTGGTTAGCAGAATTTGAAACACACATGCATGGTGAACCAATCAGAAAAGACTTACAGACTTTCAGACTGCTGAAAAGCATTTTATTTTCCCAAACCATAGTTTTTATCATATAATGAAACTAAAAATTAGTGTACCTGTTGGAAAGACTTGTAAATTCACATAAACTGAGTGTTCCCAAGGCTTTGTTCCAGGCAGCTCTCCTCTCTCCTCAATAAGAGGAGACATACCTGTAATGTCGGTCCCACTGGGACTACACTCCATGGAAGCCAGTTTCACTCAACACAAGAGGAGTAGCTGGGTATGGACTACAGTGCTGACCTGATTTGTGTGTATTTGCCTAAAATACCTGTGGGTGTTCTTTTAAAACAGTATTAAGAAAGAAATACTGAACCTATCTTATGATTAAGAACTGTCTGTGGGTGAAAACACAATACACAAATCACTTACAATACAGTTTCACATCAATATGGTGGTTTCAACCTTAGATCTAAATGTTGCAAATTCTTGTTGTTTTGATACTTTACAGAGTTTTCAGTTCTGTTTATATAGGATAACACATGTTTACCATTTTCAGTGCTCTTAAATCTGTAAGTTGGAATTCCCAGTTCTTAAATTTCATGTTGATTCTTCTTGGTGTCTCCACAACTATTGTAGCTACTCTAAGTTAATTAATTAAGAAAGAAAATTCCCGGGCTTCCCTGGTGGCGCAGTGGTTGAGAGTCCGCCTGCCGATGCAGGGGATGCGGGTTCGTGCCCTAGTCCAGGAGGATCCCACGTGCCGCGGAGCGGCTGGGCCCGTGAGCCATGGCCACTGAGCCTGCGTGTCTGGAGCCTGTGCTCCACAACGGGAGAAGCCACAACAGTGAGAGGCCCGCGTGCTGCAAAAAAAAAAAAAAAAAAGAAAGAAAGAAAGAAAATTCCCTTTTAAAAAAGCTAGTGTACTTCTCTGCTATCTAATTTTCCTCACTTTTATTTCTGTTGTCTAGGTATTTGTTTCCATTAGCATGGAAGCAGCATGAATAAATTTACATGTTGGAAAATTGCCGTAATTCTCAAATCTAAGTCTCCTCTAATACAGAATATTAAAAATACAGAATAAAGGGTGGAAAAGGTGAAACATGTGTTACTATTGCTGGACTCACTGCTTTTAGCTATAAAGAATGTAACTTCTGAGCTGTTAGCAGGAAGGCTCTCCTGATGACTTACGACCCACATCTTCTACGACCGTTTCCTGCCTTCCACTGTCAGATTCCACCAGCAGCAGATTCCGACATCTCCATGAGAGTAGATGCCTTGCAGAGAGTTTGCACGTCTAACACGGTGGGCTGTGCCTGCACGGCAAGGAACACTTTGTTCTTGACTGTTGGCTCCAGCATTACTGGGTCCTCCGAATCTTAGAGGGAATGGGCAGGGGTAAGCCGTTTAAGTGCTACCCCTGTCCTTCCAAAATAGAACCAGACCTAATGGGGAGACATAGCATCCCGGGGGTGGGGGGGCGGGGGCGGGAATGGAGCTGATGATGATGAGGTAGTGGATGTGTTTTATGTGTTCATGTCCTAAGAACCCTGCCTGCCTCCCCTCCTCAGGAACAGCTGCATCCTTGTGAGGTCACAGTCACGCATCTTCCCTCCAGTTCTCAGACATCTGCCTTAATTCCCCCTTTTGGCTATAGCTGGAGTTCGTTTCAAGAGAGCAGCTAGTTGGAGTTGTGATTTTTCTTCTTTAAAGTCTCCAGGCTGGTCTGCATTAGAATCATCTGGAAGACTTAACACAGAGTTCTGGGTCTCATCCCCAGGATTTCTGACTCTGCAGGCTGGGGTGGAGACGTGGATTGTCATTTCTAGCAGCTTCTAATGCTGCTGGTCCAGCACCACTGGCCCTCGTGCATTTACAAGTACCTTGATGAGGGAACCACCTAAAACATGCTCTAAAACAACTTTGGAATTTAATTTTTTTTTTTACTGTATTTACAGTAGATGCATTCCTAATCACATTTTGCAATTTACATTTAATATAAAACATGGGATACAAACCCATTAAATCCATGAGAATGGTAACGATACAGGGAAACAGTCACTCTCATTGGCGGAGGGAATACACTGGTGCTTTTCAGGAAGAACGCTTCTCAAAATACAGTAAGAAGCTACAAAACTCTTTCTTTCTTGGACTTCCACTGCTGAGACTCTGTTTTGTTTAAGGAATAACCAGATTCATAAATAAAGATTTATGTCCAAGAATGTTGATTCCATTGATGTTTACAGAGCGAAAAATCAGAAACAATCTAAATGTCCAGCAGTGAGGAAATGGGCATATAAAGCATGGTAAACTTTAAGAAAGAATCCACTGGGCTTCCATGGTGGTGCAGTGGCTAAGAATCAGCCCGCCAATGCAGGAGACACGGGTTTGAGCCCTGGTCTGGGAAGATCCCACATGCTGCAGAGCAACTAAGCATGTGCGCCACAACTACTGAGCCTGTGTGCTACAACTACTGAAGCCCGCACGCCTAGAGCCTGTGCTCTGCAACAAGAGAAGCCACTGCAATGAGAAGCCCGCACACCGCAACGAAGAGTAGCCCCTGCTTGCCACAACTAGAGAAAGCCCGTGCACAGCAACAAAGACCCAGCACAGCCAAAAATAAATAAATAAATAAATAAATTTTTTAAAAAAAAAGAATCCACTGAAGCCTATGAATTTAAATGCAATTATAAAATACTTTTCCATTAAAATGTTTATGAATGAAATACTGGTTTTAAAAGGATGTCCATTTTCAACAACATAAATCACAAATTAAAAAATATGGTGAGTCTCAGGCTTCCCTGGTGGCACAGTTGTTGAGAGTCTGCCTGCTGATGCAAGGGATACGGGTTCGTGTCCCGGTCCGGGAAGATCCCACATGCCGCGGGGCGGCTGGGCCCGTGAGCCGTAGCTGCTGAGCCTGCGCGTCTGGAGCCTGTGCTCCGCAACGGGAGAGGCCACAACAGTGAGAGGCCCGCGTACCGCAAAAAAAAAAAAATATATATATATATATATGGTGAGTCTCAAATTTTAGGATTGGGTTCCATTTTCTCACTTACCTTCTTTGAAGAGCAATGCCTTCAAGGGTTCTGAACAAAGAAAACCTCTTTTGTCTTCATGTATCCATGGGAGATATGCCCACATGTCCTCTGATGCCAGGGGGCTTCCTCTGGGCCTCTGTGTTCTTTCTCTTCTCCGCCGTGATGGCTTCGAAATGAAGGAGGTACAGAAGGCATTCATCACAGGAAATAGAACTAGTGCTTTATTCAAGCACTAGTTTCAAATTTTTCAAAACATTTAAAAGATAAATACAATAAATCAGGTGTTCTTTTTCCTTTGCAAGTATTAAATACAGATGTACTGTATGCATATGAAATTTTTTATTAAAATGTCTTTCACCAGCCTGTCTCTTTAATTAAATAAAGCTTGTTTGGTATTAATCAAGGCACAAAGAATTTATACCCCAAATCCAGATTAATTAAAAACCTGGAGCTTGAAGAACAGACTGTGTATAAAGACAAAAATAAATCAATCCAAACATGATATTTATGAATATGGACTGTGGGCAAAGTATAAATAATTTAGATGGAGTAATATATGTCAGGTATATGATAGGATTATTTTATATTATAGAATGTATTTACATGTAAATTTGAACTCACGTTTTGAATTAAGGTTTCTATTTTTAAGTTATTGTTCATTAGAGTGATGGTAACTCTTCCTGGCTAATCCCCTCACAAATCCCAAAGCTTTTAGCTACCTGCTCAGATGCGCCAGGAAAGTGAGTCTCACTTGAAATCATCTCTCTTTGTGTGAGTTTGGTTTCATCTTATTCAACGTTACCCTTCTCTCCCCAAATGGAGCAGTCTAGCACCCAGTCAGGAGCTGCTGGGGCACAGCTCACTCCCAGAATGTGAATCTGTTAAACTCATTGGTATGTTCACCAAATTAAAACATGTATTAGTCTTTAGCTACTTTTTAAATGGGAATGCAGTCAAAATATTTAAAACTTTAAAAAATGTGTGGCTACTGATTCATATATGGAAATTTCCTGTTCCTACACACACACACACGTATTTATATCTGATCTGAATCTTATCTGATTCTCACTGAAGCTTTGCAAATGGGGAAGATCAAATTTGAACTCAAATAGGTATTCTAACTATAAATCTAAGATTTACTCTATTACAGCCATGTGTCACATGTTAATCTTCTATGGGAGAAGAAAAACAATTTTAATTCAGTTGATGGTCTCAGTTAGAATGGAGCAAGTCCCTTAACTCTTTGGAATTGTTTCCCTTTGCAGAAATTCTGACTGAGCATAAATCCTCAAGAAGTGTAGGTCCTACTCATCCTCTTCTCTTCTTCCTTCTTTTTGTCTCACCTGCCCCCATTTTTCTTCTTATTTTTATATTTCTGTCCTATTTCAGGAGGAGAATAATGAGACAATGAGAATGAATTGTACATTTTATCATTATACAAAATAATATAATATAACAATGAGTCCTGGATAAAGTGGTATTTCTGATCAGTTGGGAAAAAGGATGGCTCATTCAGGAAAGATTACGAGTATTCGTTTAGGCAAGATTGGGAGATCCTTGCCAAATACAGTTTTCAAAACTAAATTCCATAGAGGGAAATTTAAAAGAACATTCTATAATGCTGTGTCTTAGAAATCCTTATTAAGCCAGATACCTTAGAACCAATGACTCAAAGATGTAACCTTCCAAATAATCACTTGCACACACACATTGACAGCACAAACACAGACAGACATACAAACACGCAGATACACAGACACCACACATGGGCATACACACAGACACACCCACATACACACAGGTTACAGCAAACTTATAAAAGCGTAGTGTTGGGAAGAGGTCCTGACACACATGAAGTGTTAGCTTCTATTATCATCATCATTTTTATTACTATTAAAAAGTAGATGAAAAAATTCTTTAAGTCATTTATTTATCACATACAAGTCAACTTAATACTTGTATTACTTTTCACCATTGGATATTGATGTCCTTAATGATCTCAATTTTATTTTAATTAGATTGTTTTTTAAGTCAAAAGTCATAATAGTAAAATATAGGAAGAGACCCAATTCTTTCTAACCATATTAAATTTAACAAAATTTGAGTTTTTGTAAAATTACATATAATTTGTTACAGCATCTTAATTATCAATTACTCATACTTCTTAAAAATTATGGATTTGACAGTGTGCATAATTCTCTATGTTTGAAATGGTATAAATAATAACTGCATGTCCAGATTTAAGTATAAAGCAATTACTGAAAATGCTAAAGGTTCTCCAAAGCTCAGAAACAACAGAAGGAGAACCAGTGAATCACCCAGGTAGTGATTAGTGAACGTTTGTTATGCTCACACCAAAAAGACAGTTGGCAAACTGGGAGCTCTCCAGCCAAACACTGGGTGAGGCTCAGGGGTGTGGTGTTATAATGCAGCTTATCTAGTGAGAAAGTGGTGACTTTATTCTTCACAGTGACTGGTTATTATGTTAGAATTTTCCTAAATGATAGGTTACTGGTTAGAAGTGACCTCATAGCAACTTCAGGAAACAGTTTAAGTTTCACTCACGATTCCAGAGGCAAAAAAAAGGAGTGAAGTTAGTCTTGCAAAATAAGCAGAATTAAGCTTTGCCTGTGTGACTGCACTGGTTTTGTCTGCTCGGGGAGTTGTCAGGGCTGGTCTCCATTTGTTGCAGATTTTTTAACAGGGGCATGCACATTCACACTGCAGAGCCATCCCCGAAATGATGAAATTGCTTTTCTCCTAAAAGTAATGGGAAACCCTGGAGAATCCACACTTTGAATTTATTCCTTGATCAATGACAAGTACTAAAGTTCATGAGGTTTGCAGCATTTATAAATGGAAGATGCACTTTAGCAGGAGAAGGAGGTGTCTATGCTTTCTTTTGTTTGTTGATGTATGGCAAACGAGGTGCATTCATTTGTAGAGATGAATCTGTAGAAGAATTTTGGGGCTTGTGCCAGTTATTCATTCCTAGTTTCTTTGAATTACTATGTTTCAGGCTCTTTTATGGACTACAGAGATCCAGTGATACATTTCCTACCATCCTGTAGTTTATCTTCTTGTGGGAAAGGCTCACCCCTGACCACCTCAAAACAAAACATAAACAATTGTCTACTGTCAGACAGTGATGACGGGGAGGAGGGAAATTAAGCAGAAGAATGGAAATAGTGATAGTGGTGAGTGAGAAGTCTGCTCTTTCAAATGAAGTATCTATGGAAGCCTTCCTGGAAGAGGTGGTCCTTCAAAATTAAGCCATGAAGTAAATACAGCAATAGTCTCAGATTCTCTTAGAGCTACCATCTTTAACTTTTCTGATTTTTCCCATAAATGCTTTCTTCACTTTCTTTATACTTTCTAACTACTATTTCCTTTCCATGTTTCCTGCAAAATATGGATTTAAGAGAACTAATTTTAGTAAGTTGTCTATGTAGTCACCATAATCTAGCATGTGGTTTTACAGACTCTCGGGGCAGCAGCTTGTTTTTTTGTTTTTCACCGAAGAAAAACTATGCCATTAGCAGTGCAGGCACACAGGTACACAGCACACACACTCTCTCATGTCCCAGAGCCTTCGTTTCTGAAAAAGAATAAAATATTAGCTAAAGTAGTCCTTCCATCCAAAGGAACGGCAGAATCTAAAAAAATTATTTTTGAAAGAGTTCCATTTTGTAGAATTAAATTTGTAAAGCGTTTGTAATGACTCAATCTGCTCTAATTTACGCTCTGCTGCTTCTTCGCCCAGGTCACACCTGCCATTTCCTTAACGAACAGAACTTGTGATGCCATTTAGCACGTGTTCTGTTGAGCCAAGCGCCCGATTTCACCTTGACTTCAAGTGAACGACTACTTTGCCCTTAACTACGAAAGAAGACCGATAGGTGCCATGCCTGCCTGTCTCTCCTTTTCTGTCTCAGTTGAGGAAATACTGAAATGTGAAGGAGAGTATGTTTGTATTTTCCAAGCACCAGAGCACCCCATGCACCACTGGTGGTCAGATAGCGATGCTAGTCCTCACAGCTGGGAAGACAGTGGACGCCAGTGTCTCTGCCCTTCTGTCCCAGATCGGCCTGCTCCAAACTCCAGTCAAAGGTGAGACACTAAAAACTTTCTCTCTCAAGACTGGATGGGGAATACTAAAAGGTTCCAGAAATTTTTGAAAAAGCTCTTATTTTGACTGCTCAACTTGCTTTATAAATCTCACTTCTCTCACGTCAGGAACCAGGTTGTTGACAGTAAAATCCTCTTGGTCCTAGCATAATTTATCAAGGAAAGTTCTGGACTTTCAGCGCACATTTGCAGATCGTATAGAATCGGGGTCTCCCACCTCAGTGACATTCGTTTCAACATCTGCGTGGACCAGCTGGTAACAGTTAGTTTGTTTCCTATCACTTTTGATTTTGAATTGAGCTTGTTAATAAGGATGGATGGACAGCAGGTGTGGCAGTTTCTGAACAGTTATGGGGATGTAATTGCTTCGGGCTATTGTTTGAAGCAGTTTCCGTTTGTACTTTGTTCTGGTTGCAGCTGTCAATAGCAGGCGAGCTAGGAATGCAGAACTCTTCCGTTCAGGCTGCACTTGCGAATCTAAATTGATCCTGAAAGGCATCCATATCTGGCGAGTTAAGCAAAACTGTTCATAGTGAAAGCACAGCTCATAAGAGCTGAACTGGTGAAAAAACAAAAATCTCAATCTTTTCAGGAGTTTTGAGGATGTACCTTCACATTCATAGGCCAACTGCTTACTGGTAAATTTTTAAATCTCAAATTTTCACTACTTTTTGCAGTAAATCAGACTAAAATATCATCTAGATTAATAATTCATTTTAGAACATCCCTTTTAAAACTTAAAACAATTGCTTTGTGTAATTCAACTAAGCAACCAAATCCAAGGTACAGAGTGGAGGAGGACTGCTTTGGAGGTGCCTGCACCTGGCTTTGAACTCCAGCCACCGCGTCACCTTTGTTTGTGACCTTGAACAACTCACTCAGCTCCTCTGAGTTGCTGTTTCCATATCTGTAAAAGTAAAGCAGGGATCAGCGTTTGTGATGCTGTTTTATGAGACAGTGCTTGTGATGTTAAGGCGTATTGAACACTTACCTGATGGCAGGTGAGCACGTGCATCTCTAGCATCTCACATGTCTTTCATTTAATCCTCACAAAATCCATGATTCAGAGGCTGTGCTTCTACTCCATCTTGTAGGTAAGGGTGTAGAAGCAGGCTTATGGAGCCTTAGGGTCTTTCCTGCCATAGAGGCGGGATGTGGGGGGACCTGCCTGCTCCAAGCTCAGCTGCTACGTTCACTGTGGGCCATGGAACGCGGTGCTCCATTAAGGGTCTGTTTTATGAAACGCGTAAAGCAGCATTTACTACTTGCGTTGGAAATGGCAATTTCTAATCTCTATTTTTGCAGAATGTTGGTGTCAGTGAACTAGATGAATGTGTTTACCACCAGATTGTATAGCATTACCTTCAACCAGCTTGTAAAAAACGTAGATTAGTGAATTAAAACGTTTGTATACTTTTTACATTTTCATCCACATTTTTCCCCTTTGGTACCTTCTAGAAAATGCTGGAGAAAGGTAACAGATGATGGGGTAAACAAATCACTAATAAACCAGGATTACCTGAAAGTATTAGGAACAGATTGATATATTTAAGCCATAGCATGAACCTGTGGTTGTAATTTGACTTTATTTGAGCATAATTTACTCACGTTCCCCCCACAACCCCGTAATCAAGATGTTCTTGGGCTTTCCTGGTGGCACAGTGGTTGAGAGTCCGCCTGCCAATGCAGGGGACACGGGTTTGAGCCCTGGTCCAGGAAGATCCCACATCCCGGTAGAGCAACTAAGCCCACACGCCACAACTACTGAGCCTGCGCTCTAGAGCCCGCGAGCCACAACTACTGAAGCCCATGCACCTAGAGCCCGTGCTCCAAAACGAGAAGCCACCGCAATGAGAAGCCCACGCACTGCAATGAAGAGTAGCCCCTGCTCTCTGCAACTAGAGAAAGCCCATGGGCAACAATGAAAACCCAACACAGCCAAAAATAAATAAAAATAAATAAATAAATAAATAAAAATAAAAACAATTTAGGAGGTTGGGGAATCCCAGAGTAGAATGCAGACTGGGACAGAAGCTTCTGCACATGTATGTAAACATTGTATGAAACCATTTCACTGAAAGCATGGGGGGAAAGGTACCAACTTGAGTGAATTTGTAAATGAGCAGAGTCTGAAAGGTGAGGCAGCTGTGCGTGGCTCTGTACTCCAGTGGACGAAGGTCCCACAGGATGCAGGTTAACAATCCTGAAACCACCATACATGGACCCTGGCCGTGAACAATTAAGTACATGAGTGGCAGATGGTGGGTGAGGCCAAGTTCCTGACTGTTAGAGTGGGAGGTTGCAGACAAAGGGAAGATACTGAATGATCCATGTGGTACTGGATTAGAGTTGGAGACATCAATGAACTCATATATTACTTCATATAGATACAAATGAATACACAGAAAAATATCTACATATTTGTATACACAGAAATTAGAATACATGTTTTCTTGCTGTGTCAGCTGACAAGACCAGGAAGCAACAACAGCCCAGTAGAATTGAACACACCCAGAGTCCAGAGTTTGGTTTCTAAAACCACTCTGATCAAAGGATCCAGGGATCTTGGAGAAATGGCTGACCGTAGGAGTGGGGAAGGGAGTGCACACAAGGATCCCAGAGCATCTGGTAATACTAGAAAAAAGGAAATGCTCAAAAACAAAGTATAGAAACAATGAGAGCATGGCAAAGGGCACAGGAACCAACAGAAATCTCTCAATGGTCAAATCTGGAACAATTTGAACAGCACAATAAAGTAGTAGTTGATTATATACCAAAGTGTATAACAAATTTCCATGAGTCCATACTGATGTAAATTGAATATATAAATGGCAAAAATAGACAAGTCTTCTGTGCAAAGGAATTTTAAATCATGTAGCTATTCTATCTTCAAGGAGGTGTATTATTAACTCTTCTTAAGGGTGGGTTGCGTTTATTGACTTTTAAAGAGAAGAGAATGGAAAGGAGGAAAACACTAAGTGGAAAACCTGACAAACACAACCTCAGCCAGGTGATACAAGTCAGCACCAACAGTGATAAGTCATGTTGACAGCATTTACCCTTGATATTTTGTGATGAAAATGGTGCTTTACCTCTGGTCCTTCTCTCCAAATCTTTATTCAGTCTAATCATGAGAAAGATATTAGAAAAACTCCATTTGAATGACAGTCTACCAAGTACCTGATCAGAGCTGTTCAAAACTGTCAAGGTCGTCAAAAACCCCGAAAAGCTGAAAGTGTCTCAGCCAAAAGGAGCCTAAGGAGATTTGACCACTGAATGTAACAGGGTACCCTTTATGAGATCCTGGAACAGAAAAAGGACATTAGGGAAAAACTGAAATAGGAATAAAATATGGATGTTAGCAAAGAATAATAATGTATCAGCTTGGTTCCCTAGTTGTGATAAATGTACCAAAACGTAACACGTTTTCAATAACAGGACCTGAACCTGAAATACCTGGGAATTCTCCATGGTATCTTCAGATTCTGTCAGTAAACCTAAAACTATTCAGATATAAAATTTTATTTAAAAGTATGGACCATATAAGTTCTTAATAGACAGGGAACACCTCTGTGTAAATACACCTGAGACTGTGTCCTGTGAATTAATCTATATCAACACTAAAAGCTTTGCTGGACACTTAGAGGTCGTTAAATTATGCATCACCAGAGGTGAACGACGTCTTATTTTTGGTTCCCCTGACAGAGCAAGGGTGTGAACAGTAGACCGCAGGCAGCGGGAACCGACCATTCATGATGTGTCTTCTGTTGTGCTTTGAATCTTGGGAAGATGCTCATTGTCTTTAAGGGGTGCAGCCCTAACACATGGGCACACAACAGAGGATGAATGGTATCAGCACTAACCTCGGAGCAGGATGGGTCTTCAGAACGACCCCCTCCCGATACCAGTAAAGTACAGTCAATTACTTTTATAATTGCTCCCCCACTAATGTCGAGGTCCTAATGGAATCAAAACCATTACACTTCTCTTTCATCTGTTCTTACATCCGATGAAGGCAGAGGGTAGAGGTATTTATTGGCTCTAAGAAACTCTCTGCAAATTAAAGGATCTTGATAATGAGATAAAAGATTCCCCTAAATCTAAACTGCTGTGGTTTGTTTTTGTCAATTTACAATTGATCAGAAGGGAGGAAGGTCTGGTTGTTCAAATCTTGTCTTCAAGGCACTGAGAAATCTTCCTGCCATTTCATATCATTGCTTTTTTGGCGGAATGGTGGAAATAAAGGGTCAGCTCCTTGAAAATCAAAACTGTTGGACATTCTCTGCTACCGAAGAGCAAAATAACAGCTGCCACTTCTGTAGACACAGGACTCAGTGATAAATATGTGCATTTAGTGGGTTGTATGTCTTGACTCCACTGATTCCATGTGCAATGGAGTTAACTGAAAAGGGACCATTTCAGGAGGGATTTAAAACTTGGCAAATTATGAACATATCTAGCTATATCTCAAGGTTTTAAAATATATGTTTCTTTTAACTTGCATTCAGGGAAGTTTAATTGTATGCTTTGTCAGAATCTCAGTCAAAATGAAGTGCTATCATTTATAAATATCTTCAATCATACAAGAGTATTTAAGGTGATATTTCAGTTAATTTTGACTGGATCTACAGCTGATTCTGAATGCCTCTTGCAAACTCAAATGCAGATAGGAGAGGGGAAGATTGCTGTCATTCCAGATTCCTTCCTGTTTAAAAAAAAAAAAAGCTAATTAAAGCAGTGGGTCAGATCTTGCAGTGTCAGATGTGCTGTTTCTTTCCTTGGGACAATAATGTGCTGCGGGCTGCTACATCAGTACAGTTCTGACAGCTGCCAGGAAAGGGCAGAAAAACCACACGCTGACAAGATTTCCACTTGCTGAGTCTTAGAAGGTCTGAGGCGTATAAGCATATTGCTGATGAGAGTGGGTCTGCAGCAGTAGAATCCAGCGCTCTTCGTTGTTATGCAGCTCAGTGCATGACCGATACTTTAAACATCCTGTGGCTCTTAACTTTCTAACTGGGGGTGATAGGAAGGATGAGTGCATCCTGAAAGGAGGAACATGATTTGCATTCACCTTTTCTTGAGTAAAACATTTCCCACTGATCTTATATTGAATTTTTTTCCATTTTCAGTCTTGTTTTTGCACAATGTATAGATGCTAATGTCATTGTATACTGATACTATTTTTTGAGTAATGATACTATTCTACAAGACTTTTCCCCCCCTTTGAGCTTCCTAATATATCTCAAGGGGGTTTTCATTGACCTTTAAGTTATTTGCTTTCATACTTTCAGAATTATAAACAATAGAACCATCACAAAAGCTTAAAACACTTAGGAGAAATCTTACTTTCTCAGATGCCTATGAATTCTTATGGTATGATATTCCATTTGTTCAAAATGAATTTACTTAGACAATTACCAAGACCTTGTTTTAATTAACAAATTATTTTGCAGGTACTCATTTATTATATATTAAGGGTGATTTTTACACTTTGAATAAGACATGATTTGTCTGAACTGGTGCTACCAGTGGTGCAACCACAATCCATTTTGTGACAGTCCTCGTATTGTTGGTGCATTTTGTGGGCACAGAGAGATTAGGCTTTGTGCTAGAATAAGTTAAGTCTGAGAAAACAACACAGCAAAATAGAAGACTGACTCCGCCCCCAGCACAACTGTGGGTTCCACCATCCTGACTGGGGAGCGCTCTGGGCTATGTTCACCCGGATCATTAATGACCAGTTTTCAACTCACTTTGATTTTCTCAGGCTGTTTCTCCATTTACTTATGTGCCTCTTACCTCAATTTTTTTTTTTTTTTTTTTTTGCGTTATGCGGGCCTCTCACTGTTGTGGCCTCTCCCGTTGCGGAGCACAGGCTCCGGACGCGCAGGCTCAGCGGCCATGGCTCACGGGCCCAGTCGCTCCGCGGCATGTGGGATCTTCCCGGACCGGGGCACGAACCCGTGTCCCCTGCATCAGCAGGCGTACTCTCAACCACTGCGCCACCAGGGAAGCCCCTCAATTTTTATATATGGTATAAGATAGTGGTCCAGTTTCATTTTTGCATGTGGCTGTCCAGTTTTCCCACCGCCATTTCTCTATGAAAAATGCCATTTTTCCAATTGTCTTCAATTTCTTTCATTAATGTATTGTGATTTTCAGTGTACAGTGATAAGTACACCTCCCTCATTAAATTTATTTCTAGATACTCTTCCTGATGCAATTGTAACTGGAATTGTTTCTTAATTTCTTTCCAATAGTTCATTACTAGTATGTAGGAATGTAACAGGCTTTTGCATATTGATTTTTGTATTCTGCAGCTTTACTGAATTTTATTTCAACGGTTTTTGGGGTATTTAGGGATTTCTATATATAATATGTCATCTGCAAGTAGTAGCAGTCTTACTTCTTTCTTTCCAGCTTGGATGCCTTTTTTTCTTAATTGCACTAGCTAGGACTTCCAATACAATGTTTAATAAAAGTGGAGAGAGTGGGCATCCTTGCCTTGTTCCTGATCAGCTTTAAGCATTTCACTGAGTGTGAGGTTAGCTGTGGGCTTGTTATACACGGCCTTTTATTATATGAGGTATACATATAATTGTTATATATATACACACATTGTTGAGAGTTTTTGTCATGTGTGTTGAGTTTTGTCAAATGCTTTTTCTGCATCTATTAAGATCATATTTTTACCATTCATTTTGTTAATGTGGTATATCACATTGATTTGGGGATATTGACCCATATTTGCATCCCTGGAATAAATCACACTTGATCATGGTGTATAATTCTCTCAATGTGCTATTGAATTCAGTTTGCTAATATTTTGTTGAGGATTTTTGCATCTATGTTTATCACAGAGACTGGCCTCTAATTTTCTTCTTTGTATCCTTGTCTGATTTTGGCATTAGAGTAAAGCTGGCCTCGTAAAATGAGTGTTTCCTCCTGTTTTATATAGTTTTTGGAAGAGTTTGATAAAAACTGGTATGTGTTCTTCCATCTTTGGTAGAATTCACCAGTGAAGCCTTCTGTTCTCAGACTTTGGGGAGGTTTTTGATTACTGATTCCATCTTCTGCCTAGTAATAAATCTATTCAGATTTTCCATTTCATGATTCAGTCTTGGAAGGTTGTAGGTTTCTAGAAATTTACCCATTTCTTCTAGGCTGTCCAATTTGTTGATGTATAATTGTTCATAGTAGTCTCTTAAGATCCTTTGTATTTCTGTGGTATCATTTGTAATGTCTCCTCTTTTTTTCTGATTCTATTTGAGCCCTCATTTTTATGGTGTGTCTAGCTACCTAAGAGTCTGTCAATTTTATCTTTTTGGAGAATCAGCTGTTTCTAAGAGTCAAAAGAGCAGTAAGTTTTTATTTCATTTTCTGTTCTGATCTTTATTTCCTTCCTTCTAACTTTGGGCTTCATTTATTCTTTTGCTAGCTCCTTGAGGTGTAAGGTTAGGTTGAGACTTTTGTTTCTTGAGGTAGGCCTCTGTTGCTATAAATTTCCCTCTTAGAACTGCTATTGCTACATCTCATCTGAAGTGTATTATATTTTTGCCTCAAGGTATTCTGATTTTTCTTGATTTGAGTCACTGGTTGCTCAGTAGCATCTCAACATGTTTGTGAATTTCCCAGTTTTCTTGTAATTGATTTCTAGTTTCATATCATTGTGGTTGGAAAAGATGCTTGATTTTAATCTTCTTAAGCTTATTAACACTTGTGGCTTAACAAATGCTCTGTCCTGCAAAATGTTCCATGTGCACTTGAGAAGAATATGCATTCAGTTGCTTTTGGATATTCTATATATCTGTCCAGTCAGTCTAGCCTAGCATATTCTTTTTTTTTTTTTTTTTTTTTCTGTACGCGGGCCTCTCACTGTTGTGGCCTCTCCCATTGCGGAGCACAGGCTCCAGACGCGCAGGCCCAGCGGCCATGGCTCGCGGGCCTAGCCGCTCCGCAGCATGTGGGATCTTCCCGGACGGGGGCACGAACCTGTGTCCCCTGCATCGGCAGGCGGACTCTCAACCACTGCACCATCAGGGAAGCCCTAGCCTAGCATATTCTTTAAGTCCAATGTTTCCTTATTGATTTTCTGTCTGGATGACCTGTTTATTGATATAAGTGGGGTGTTAAAGTTCCCTACCATTATTGCCGTACTTTTCTCTTTAGGTCTGTTTACTACTTGCTTTATATTTAGGTGATCCTATGTTGAGCACATAAATATTGACAAATGTTATATCCTCTTGTTGGATTGACCCCTTTGTCATTATGTAATGACCTTCTTTGTCTCACTAGTCTTTTAGTCTATTTTGTCTGGTAAGCATAGCTACTCTAGTTTTCTTTTGGAATATTTTTTGCCATCGCTTTTTTCTGTAGGTGCCCTTCCTAAAAGTAGGAGCTACTTTTTATTTATTCTTATGCCCAGAATCTTGCAAAATAGCTGATTAATAAATGCATTAAATGGCAATCAGAGATTATTTTAACAATCTGGAAGGGACTGCATACATTGCTTAATTTACCTCATGGGTAAATTCACTTACTCTGCTTAATACAGTTTTGTTTGCAGATATGATTTTTTATGGATTTAGTATTTCAACACTGTAGATATTAACTCAATGCCTAATATTTTCAAATGACTTAATAACTAAAAGTATTTCTGTAATTTGAACTGTTTTCAGAGTCCATGAGCCAGAACTAGTTATCTTTTAAAGTGCTGTCAAGAGTGGGTGGAGGATGTCAGGGGACACACCTGGTGTGCATTGTCATGGCCACACTGATGTCAAAGGTTTGGACAAACTGAGGTGTCCTAACTTTTATGACACACACACAAAAACGTGCACACATGACAGTCCATGCAGTTGGTCAACAAACTCTAAGCAAGATACCATAAAAAATAAACATATAATAGGAGTAAATTAATATATAGGATGTCATTAATATTCTAACAAATCCTTCCATAAAATAAACCACATTTGGAAAGTTTAAAATTATGAATGATTGTAAATAATGCAATTTCTGAACTTACCGTTTGGGTCCCTTTTAGTCTCAAACTTTAATTTACATTCCAGCCATTCATAAGGAAATGCCAAGCACTCAGTACCAGTTGTGCAATGTGAACGCTCAGCTTTATTCTAATTCCTTCTATATTCCCTATTCTCTAGTCATCCTGGAATATCCACTGTTAATGTGCTCCATAGAGACTCATCTCCATGTACTTAAGGGTTTTTCTCTGCCTGAAGGTTTAGAATCCTGACCAGTTTCTCCCTTTCATTCAAATAGAAAAAGAGACTCTTCCAGAACCTACCTCCTTCAAGTCCATCTTAAATAACACCACCTCTTTGAAAACGTAAATTCTGTATACAGTATATTCTTCCTTAGATCACTCATCTTCATTTGATTTTTCCAATCATTTCTTATTCTACTTGACCCTATAAAGTAAACTTTGGGGTGATACAGCACATGTTCAACATGTAAAAAATACAGGAAGAAATGCAGCAAAACTCCTTACCATCCATGTTCTCTTAGTAGAATTTCTCTTTTCTAGATGGAACTGATATTTTCAGTAGCAGTTATCTCCTATCCTTTCACATGCATTTTATGCATATCTAAGCAATAAATATATAAATCTTTTCTTTTTACACAAATGGTAGCATGTTATGCATTCTTAACTTTGCTCTTCTTTAACTTAACAAGGAATATTAGAAAATATTCTATCAGTACCTAACTAGGTTATTCACACTTTTGTGTTTGTAAAGAGTTTTATCTACCACCTATCGCTTCTTTTCTAGTCTCTTGATAACCAGCATTTGGATCATTTCTGATAACTTTCTAGCTCAATACTGCAATGAAAAACTTTCTAAATAGATCACTGAATCCTAGAAGTAAAATTGCTGGCTCAAATTGTATTGGCATTTGCTGCTAATGTCTTTAGAAAATGTATTTTATCCAATTTGAATAAATCACATTTATGATGAAAATTCAAAAGAAGTAAGAAAGGCATAAAAACGTAATTCTGCTTCATAACCTATTCCAGCAACCACTCAGTTTTCCTCTCTAGAGATAATCAATATCATGTTATTATATCCTTTCAGAGAGATTGTATATATAGAGAGCAGAGTTTAATCTTATTTGGGCATATTTGCATTTTCTTCTATATTCCATGGAAATCAGAATGCTCTTACCAAGAAGTTGACTCACAAAAGAACACCAAGTTTCAGGGTAACCACTGAAAGATCCAAAAGATCTTCAGTCCAAAGATCTCTGATCAAAGTAATGATCCTATAATTTCCAGTTGTCATTGGAAGGAAACATAGTTTTGGAAGCAAGTCACTGCCATATTCCTGGCCAAAGATTTTTGATCTTATTCCGATTTGGAGTAAGTTGCCCTCTGCATTTCACCCATGGTAGTCATCAGAATTTCCTTCACCATCATCTTGGTTTTCTCTTTGCCTCCTTCCTGTATTTTCTGTGAACTTGTATCTTTCTTTCTTGATTTATGCCCTTGTTTTGGTGAAGCACGTCCTCAGGTAGCTTTTGACAAAAAAATGTATGAGGAATAATATAATACAATAAGGTTTTGTTTTTAAAATAAAAAATAATGGTGCCTTGATTCCTCATTTGAGTAATAATTTGAGAATAGAATTCTAAGTCTAAAATTATCCTTCAGTGTATGAAATAATTTCAGTGTTTTCTAGCTTCTGATGTTGCTATTGAGAAATGTTAAGATGTTCTAATTACTATCTTTTAAATAAGACTAGAGGCGTCGTAGTGTGGGGTGTGTAGTCTTATCCATTGAATTGTTACTTGAGTGGGCCCTTTTGACTTAGAAAATGATTCTTCATTCTTGGGATTCTTTCTGGATTATTGATTCCCTCCCCCTTCTCTTAAATTTTTCTCAGAAACTTCCAATATCATTCATATGTTGGACTCTTAGGTTTGGGCCTTCAAGTTTCCTATCTTTGGTGCTATCCATGTTTTTCTACTTTCTAGAAGAGTTCATCTGTATTTTTCAGTTTTTCTATTGAGGTTTAATTATAACTGAGATATTTATCAAAAACTATTTTCAGCATGTTTTTTATGAGAAGCACTGTCCTTGTCTCATGTATACAGTAATTTCTATTACTCTGGAAATCTTAATGATAATATATTTGAATATTTTCCTCCTTGTGTAATCTCCAAGTTGTTTACTAGTTTTCTGATTTCTAAAACCTCTTATTTCATGTCATAGACTTTCCTCAGATATCAGTCTGTTGATTATCTGTTTATAAAAGAAAACAATGTAATAAACTCTTTGGAAGTTCTGAGAAGATGGGATTTGTCAATATTGAGCTTGATCTCAAGATGATCTAGTGGCTAAAACGTTTGTTGTGGAGCATACAACCTTCTGTCTATATCTTTCTTTTTGCTTAGCTCAGGTGCTTCATAAAAGGGTCATCAAATCTCTTCCCAAAAGGTAGGGATCCATCTAACAGTGCTCTGTGAACCAAGTTTTGAAAGACTGCTTGGGGGCAGCCTCCAGTGGAGCGGAGTGGACCTACTTCTTTTGTTTGGAGAATGAGAGCCATGCCCTCAAGTGTATCTGATGTTTCCCAGTCCTGAGAACCCATTACCCTCCACCCAGGATAAACCTGCAGGCTTCTGAGTGAACTGGAGCAAGGACAGTCACCTGAGAGCCTGGAGATGAGGAAAACAATCTGGGGATTGAATTGCTTCTCAAGAAGATTCCATGCACTTATATTAGGGCTCTCCAGAGAAACAGAACAACAGGATGTATGTAAATAGAAGTAGAGATTACTTACAAAGAATTGGCTCACCATATGGAAGCTGAAAAGTCCCAAGACATGCAGTAAGGAAATAGAGTCAGGGAGCCCATGGTTTAGTTTGTTCCTAAGGCCAGCAGCCTCAAGACCCAGAAAGGGCGGAGTCCCCAGGCAGGAGAGGAGCCCATGTCTCAGTTCAAAAAGGTACCCAGGCAGGAGGAATCCCCTTACTCAGGGGACAGTCTTCTTGTTCAACTCAGACCTTCACCTTAGTGGAGTGGTACCACCCCCGTTATGGAGGGTGATCAACTTTACTCAGTCTACTGATTTGAATGTTCACTGCCTCCAGAGACACCCTCATAGACACATTTGGAGTCATGTTTGACCAAATGTTCTGGGACCTGGTGGCCAGCCAAGGTGACACATAAAATTAACCACCCTAGTTTACCTCTTTCGTTTAGTCCTTCATCCCCGATTCCAGCAGTATGGGTGCTGCTCCTGAGCTGCTCAGGGGAGTCTGCATTTAAATCGGGGTGGTTTTGTTTTCCTCACCATAGGCTTATAGGTGCCTCGTTGGGTCTGCTAAGTGAGTTTCTCTTTGTCCATCTAGTTTCCAGATTTAATATTGGCTTAAGGCTTTCTCCTCTTCTGTTCCCATCTTTGAAGATTTAGATTTTTATTTTAAATGGCTTTAGTATGCAAGATTTGGGAAGAGAATTTCTTAGATACAGTGAATCTGTTTCCACTGTCTTAACCCATTATTGTCCTTTACTTAATAAAATACAGTAAGTTGCTTATTCAGAGTACTAAGTGTGTAAGTTGTAATAATATCTATGCTGAGTT
The DNA here is from genome assembly GCF_937001465.1 of Orcinus orca. NCBI lineage: Eukaryota > Metazoa > Chordata > Mammalia > Artiodactyla > Delphinidae > Orcinus > Orcinus orca. The sequence continues at coordinate 52,815,805 of NC_064560.1, read as the reverse complement.
TTCTCAGTAGATATTTGACTAATAGAATCTCATTTGTGTGCGTACTTTCATTAACCCAAATACAATTGAATTTTGTGTACCCATATCCATATATAAATATTAATGTGTTTGAATGTATGTATAATATGGGATAATATCCCTTTATGTTTGTTGGTAGGCATTTTTGCCATCATTCCCTCGGAAGGCTGAAATGCTGTAAAAGTATGTTTGAGGAGTTATCAATTTTTAAAAAACCTATAAAGAAAGGATGTTAGGTCTTTTCAATTAGAATTGGTTAAGTCTTAGGCTGTACTCTAATCCTTCAATTGTTAGGTGAATTATTGCACAGTTCTCTCAAATGTCTACTGAAATGTCTAATTTTATCTAAACAGACTATAAGGTATCTTGTTAGGCAAGGAAAGGTTTGTAGCCTAAGTATAGTAGCAGCAGCATGTCCTCTGAAATTGTGGGTTTGTGGTTGTTTGAAACATAACTGTGTTGCAGCATTGGTCTCTGGTAAGCATTTTGTGCTTTTGGGCACTGTGGCCTAATAAAGGCCTTCTCTGTCTTCCTGTGGTTAAGCTTCTGTGGGCTGTAGGATCGTAAGATTAAAAATTCTGTGTAAGCACACATGGAATTCCCTGTACTTCTAGGTGTTAACTTACTAACTTCAGATTTCCTTTCCCCAAATCAGATTTAGATGTCTTGCAAGGCTCGTTCTCATCTGCCTTAGTTTTGAGGGCCCTTGCTTGTGTTTCTTGTACAAAGTATTTCTGATGGTGACTCCTTTTTTGGAGTTAGTTGATTATAGACTCTTATTCTGAATCCCTTGACTACTGTCAAAACACATTTGTGTCAAGGTTTTAATCCCTGTCATAATTTGAGAAACCTTGATTAGTTCACTTTGAAGACTTTCTTTTCGTAATGAGAGCATATCTTAGCATCTTGACCTTTCAGATCACTCATCTCGAGACTAATATATCAGAACTTTGTTTTAATGAATATACAGTTGGGATTACTTCCATTTATACTCAGAAACACTTCTGGTAACTTATTTTTCTTGTTAGTTTTTACATTCAGATGGTAAAAGATAATTACTTACAATTTTATTTTTGATACATCAGGATTTATTTTGTAAATGTATAAAATGTAAGGCTTTATGTATTTGAGAATACAGACTAAGTTATGAAGCATAATAGAGTTAATGCTCATGAACTCAACATACAATTTGAGAAGTAACATATTAGCAATCTCATGTAAGCTACGGTGTACTCCTCCGAAAACCCATCCTCCTGCCTGACTTAGAGGGGAAACCACTCTCCTGGATTCTGTTTCTTTCCTTTGTTCTTTAGTTTTATCAAAGTATGTATTCCTACACATCATATTGTTTAGTTTTGTACTTTTGACCTTATATAAATAGCATTATGCTATGTGTCTTGAATTTTTATTTTCCACTCCATGCCATCCTTGTGAGATTTAGCTCCTTTCTCTATATAGCTGTAGTTCATTTACTTCCACTGCTGTATAATATTCTATCATGTGAATATGCCATATTTTATTTATCCATTTCCCGTTAATAGATGTTTCCACTGTGTACAGTCTCTGGCTGTTATCAACAGCATTGCTGCGAGCATTCCTGAGATTATTTTGCTGTGCTTGTGTGTGACCTTTCTCTGGGAGTGTGCTGCATTGCTAGGGAATATGTGTGCATGTTCAAGTTTGAAATGACTCCAAATTATTTTCCGTGTTCAAGTTTGAAATGACTCCAAATTATTTTCCAGAGTGTTGTCAGCTTCTACACCAATAGCTTTTAAGAATTTCAGTTGGTTCTTTTTTCTCACCTATAGTGAGTATGGTCATACTTTACTATTCTTGCCAAATTAGTCATTGTAAAAAGTGTATTACTCTTATCTTATTTTGAACTTTCCATTATAAGAAAAGTTAAACATACTTTCATACATTGCTTCGTGTATTATTTTGTAAACATTTGGGTATTTTGCCTTCTATTTTTGGTCTTTCATACTGCTATATGTACATTCCTTATATCTTCTAGTTAGTATGTCTTTGAAAATGTATTTTCCCAGTTATTAATTAGCTCATGTTTTCACTTTTTTGTCTCTGTGGGTAAAGAGGGGATCTTTAATGTATTTTAATATTTCAATCTTCTGTATTATGGTTAGTGCATTTGGGGTGCTATTATAGAACTTTTTCTATTCTCAGTGGTCATGACCAATACTCTTTATACTCCTATGAAAGGGAAGTTTTGAATACTTTATATATCCTTTTAATCTCTGTGATGGTGGTTTTTGAAATAGTTTAAAATTGATACCCACTTGAATGCTCTAACATGGATAACTACCTGTCCTGACACCAATTATAATATAGTCCACCCTTTACTGAGCCCAATAGCGCCCTGTCATAGTCTTCGTGGACAAGTTCTGGTGTAGTCTGTTCTGTTTTCAGTTTTTCTCTTCTGCTATACCATCTTCATGGCTATAGATTCAAAGTGTTTTGATATGTTAGAAAATGTTTTCTCCAGCATCCACACTCTTCAGAAGTGTCTTTGCTGTCATGAATATTTACCCTTCCACCTAAACTTTCATATGAGCTAGCTGAGTTCTTTGAAAGTTCATTTGAGATTTTCATGGAAATATATTGAATCTATAAATTAGAAAAATGACTGTCCTGTATTCTTATTAAAATATTATGTCTTTCCTTTAAGTCTACTTTAATATAATTCAATAAAATGTTGGCATAGTCTATGTGACAGTTTACTATATACTTTTGAGAATATTTCAGAGGTACATTGTTTTCTTTTGTAAATGGTATTGCTTTCTAAAAAATTCTTTCTGACATTTTATAAGAAAGTACTTTTATTCATATTGTATTCCGTTAATTTTACTAAATCGGAGTTTAATTATAATTTTTAGATTATTTTTGTGATTTTTAAATTCTTCCCTAATTTTTATATTATTTTACAATTTAGTGGAATTGTTCATGTTATTTGTAAAATTTCCCTTAAAACCAATTAGAAATGAGTTTAAAGATTTGGATTTTAAATACATATTTTGCTTAACTTATCCTTTTATTAAATTGTGGTCAGAATTATTTCTGTTAGAGAAAAGCCAAATTGATTATATACATTCTTCTTCTGATGGACTTACTTGCTGTTAACACTCTACCCAAGACCTGTAGTTCATGTCTCTTCAGAGAATGGGTTATGATTTATGGGAAAACAACAGAAAACCTAATCTTCTATATGCTTCAAAACAAAAACATAGGAAATTCTGTATTAAAAGACATTAAGTCACGATCAGGAGAAAAGATCAATGACCATGAGCAGGCATTATATGAGCTTGCTATAACAGGCATATCTCAGTATTTTAAATGTTATCAAATGTTAAATATCTATTTGAAAGTTAAAATTTAATTGAATTTAAATTTAACAAAAGGAAGACGAGAGGCAGGACAAAAGCAAATGGCAATTATGAGGCTATGACATCTTGGGATATCTATTTTTCCTTCTTGCCTATGAATTTAAACCCTTTACATGTTTGCAAAATGATTTTGGATTCTTTTTATTTCATATAGCATTACTTCATACATTTTCCCTTTTTCCATCAAATAACTTTTATTAAAATAATTTAAGTCACTTTCTAGATTTCAGTCTTAAAAGCATACCATAAATTAAGTTCCAATTTTATTCATCTAGAATTTCCACTATTTAATTGATTTGATATTGAATATATTTATATAGAGAGTTTTTACTTCATTTCAGGTAATTCCAGAAATGTGATTTTATTTTGTGTACTGGCCAATTGTTTCTCAATCTTGTAATGAATGAGATGCACACCATTTATGAATAAGTGACTTGTCTTATACACTTTCTAGCATGTTTGCAGCCTTTTAAAAAGTCTAGAGTTGCATTTACTCACACTGAGGTGCATTCACTTACTCTAGGATTTTCAACTTTGAGAATACAGTTATTCTGAATTTCACCCTCACTACACCTTCATACACATTTTATTTCTCTCCCTAAAATAAATGTTCTTACCCTGACTAACCTATAAGGTTGGGATGGTAGTTTCTAAGTTCCCTCTCTCCTTTGTATAGTTGTTGACCTCCTATAAGATCTAGACACCCTGGACCTTCCTTCCAGATGGATTCCTTCAAATTACAACAGTATATTTAAACTGTACTTAAAACTGCTTATCACATGCCAGACACTATTCTCAGGGCTTCTCAAATATTAACACAATTCTCATAGTGTCTCTATGATGTAGGTTTCATTATCATCTGTTTTATAAATTAATGTATAAATTAAGGAACTTGAAGTACGGAGACAGAGGATGGAAGTTACATGCTCATCACCTCACAGGTTGTCTAGGGCACACCCAAAATATGGACCTGAGTCTCATCTAAGTCTGGGTTCCTAACCAATAGACTCCCCCTTATAATAGCTAAGACTTATCAGTGTTCTTTCAACAGGCATTGTGCTAAGAGTTTTTCCTATTGATTGTGACTAGGAGTTAAGAGACTATTACACTCTGTTTTCCAAAACTTTTAGATGGAAGAAGTTGGATCCAGAGGGGCTATGAATCACTCTAATCCAGAGCCTGGATAAGAAGCCAGGGCTCTAACTCTGTGAAATGCATCTGTAAACTCTGCAGGACACTCCTTTTAATGCCTGGAATCATGGAGGAAACTGGCAGGGTGCTATTTTTCTTCTGATGCTGAGATGATTTTTGGTGGAACTCGCAAAATAGATCACATTTTTGAGCACCTTCTTCTTCTGAAATGACCAAGATGCCCACAACACTGCTCTCACACCCCTGTTTATGGATTCCTCTCAGGTGCAGACATGATCCACAGTGAGAGATCCAAAATGAGTCACTTTGTGTTGTTTGTCACATATTCCAAATGACCAAGTCTTGTCTTTCTGAATTAAAGCCTTCTAAGAGTGCTTGAGACATAGTAGATAATGGTTAATTTTTGCTGACAAGTAAGGTAAATGTTTTGTTACTGTCATTATTTTTAGTGTCAGCCCTAAGCAGGATTGTGGTATGAAACAGACTATCTAAAAATATAAATGCTGTAGATTGAATGTGTCCCCCGCCAACAAATTCAGATCTTGACTCCCAATGCATGGATTGCATTAGGAGGTGGCGAATGCCAACACTGCTGCCGGTTTTCCGTATACGGGATGCTATGGACAGACTGTTTTGTGTCCCCCAAGGGGGAGCAGAATATACCACCCCAAAATGTGCTATCTTGGCATTCGGATTCTTTTGAGCCAAAAGCAGCTGAGACCCAGCAGACTCAGGAAAAGCTTTTTACCTCTCCTTTAACTGCCAAAAAGCACTTAGACCTGGGGCCTGTACCGTGAAGTAGAGCTGTTACCAGAGATAACTTTTTACATCAGCGAGACTTGTCTGCATGGCAGGGCAAATATATGTTTACCAAAATCTCCTGTCAGCTCTCATAAACTGTCTTCCTCCCCTTTGAAGCCCCAGGTGCCTGCCCCATTCTCATTAGCTCAGGATGGTATATAAGCCTCACTTTTTCTGGGAGTCCCATATTTTGCTGGGGCTTCTGTACATGTGGTACTTTATTTCCTGCTAATCTGTCTTATGTCCATCTAATTACTATTCCAGCCAAACAGCCCAGAAGGGGAGAAGGGACAGGTCTAGTGATCTGTGGAGGTCTCTCCACTGGACGGATGCTGCCGCCGTGCGGGGCAGGGGCTGCAGCTGAGAGAGCCTGGAACCTCTGAGAAGAGTCCGGAGAAGGTAAGAATTCTTACCACACCCTCTTCCAGGTCTCTGCCTGCAGGGGCTGCTGGAAGTAAGAATGGTGAGTCTTTTTTTGTTTTTTTCCCTAAATTTAGATTATTTGTGTGGACTAGTGCCTTGGGTATAGCGACTCTGGTAAAGATTTGTTATGAATACTCTTGTTTTCTATTGATCCCTTTCTTCCCAGAGACGGTCATTGTTTTCCTTTATTGCTGTCCTTTGTGTCCTTTGTCATAGGAGGGTGAGCCATAGGGTAGAATGCAGGTTCCATACGCCTTTGTTCAAGTCAGCCTCAAACACTGGTGAGTTCACTGCTCTCCCCGGGCCCACGTCTCTTTACACAGACTTTGCTGTGGGTCCCTGTGTAAAAACCAGGGACCTTTCATCTTGTTCTATGTCCTGACAGCTTGGCTTTGTGACCAGTGAAAGATTCTCTGGTTTCCACCAGCCGGAAGGTGCAAAGTACCTGCCTGCATTTGGTGCCCCGTTAAATAGGCTGGGGTTCCTGACACAAAGTCACAAGCAGCAGTCTTTGTCCGACTGTGCCCACTCTCAAGGGAGTTTGTCACAAGGGGTCCCAGGCCCAAACAGGCCTTTGTCCTTCTCAACCTTTGTATTGTCAGAGTGTAAAAGTCTCATTGCAGTAGCACCTGCCTGGTGTTGCAGGTTAGCGGGTCCGTGAATGGAGGTGTCTCGCTTTCTTGTGGGAAACCAGACACCATTTTCACTATACTGTCATTACCGTCTGTGATCGCGAAGGTCTCTTTGAGGCTCACCCTGGGAGTGAACTTCTGGGTCTTGTCAGGCTGCCTCTCTTGGGGCCCTTTGCGTGTCCATGTTTAAGCCATGAATCGGCTTATTGGTTTGAGCCACTATTGAGACAGACTAACATAAGATCCTATTCATCAGTGGCCAGACAATGAAGCCTTCGAATTGGAAAAACTTATATATTTGAAAAAAAATTAGAGTGCTCTTATCCTAAACAACTGTCTTATTGGTAGCTATGGAAAGACAAATTTAAAAAGGACTCAGGGACTTCCCTGGTGGCGCAGTGGTTAAGAATCTGCCTGCTAATGCAAGGGACACAGGTTCGAGCCCTGGTCCGGGAAGATCCCACATATTGTGGAGCAACTAAGCCCGTGCACCACAACTACTGAGCCTGCGCTCTAGAGCCCGTGAGCCACAACTACTGAGCCCACGTGCCACAACTACTGAAGCCTGCGTGCCTAGAGCCTGTGGTCTGCAACAAGAGAAGCCACCGCAATGGGAAGCCCGCACACCGCAACGAAGAGTAGCTCCCACTCGCCGCAACTAGAGAAAGCCCGCACTCAGCAATGAAGACCCAAAACAGCCAAAAACTGAAAAATTAATAAATAAATTTATTTAAAAAAATAAAATGGACACAGAAGTATAACAGCCTTAGGGCTCCCTTAACAAAATGAAAAAACAGAGATTAGACTTGTGGACTTCAATTTTTGTTCCATCTGACATAAATTCTTAAAATTTGGCCCCAGCTCTTCAGAAAATTCCCTTAGCTCCCCAAGTTCCTCTACCTTGCCCAGAAAACACCCAGCTGCCTACTTTAACTTCCCTTTTCTCACAAGATTCATGGAGAGCACTCTGGCCTGTTCTCCAGTCTTGGGGTGTACAGGTTACTCATGTAAATGCTGAAAGCCAGGAGTGAATTGAGCAGAAGTAACAGGACAGGTGTAGAGCTCACACTGCTGTTCCTTACGATTCTTCCTACTTTCCAGGGCTCTGTAATCAGGCTTTTCCAGCTTCAGGTCTTCCTGTACAATGTCCTTTGCAGGTGTATCCTGGACGCCCACCACAAAGAATTCACATCCCATGTACAGCAGGTCTTTTAAATTATAAAGCCCTTTTACCTCCACTGTCAGAAGTTCCTGGACATTCACAGCCCCACTCACAGGGAATCTTGATTAGCTGCTAAGGGATGTTCTTACATCCGTAATTATACTGTGTTAACAGACAAGCCAGACAGTTCTCTGAAAAAAAAACTTACAAAGGAAACAAATGATGAGAATTTCTCCCAGGCCCTCCTAAAGATGATGAGGAAATGGATCAGCTGTTTGTTGATGTTCAGGGGCTTATAGAGACAATTGATCAAAGATTGAACTGTATACCCAGAGGGGAGAAAAAGGAAAATATTTGAAGGCCTTTACAGACTTTTAAAAGCCATACTACAAACCCTGAAGCTCCAGACATAGAAATTTTTTATTTCCATTTTGTTTTGAAATCTTCTCCCTGATAAAGAGAAACAAATTGAAGATGATGTAGGTGGGTGGATAGGTGGATCAACATCTTGATATTCAGGCTGCAACCTAATTCTTTAAGGAATTAAAAGCAACTGTTCTTAGCTCACAAATCTTGGCAAATCCAGAAATGCAGCTCTAGAAAGAATTCAAAGTCCACCTGTCTTTACCATCCCCCAGATTTCACCTGTTAATCTCAAAGTGCTTGTATGTATTATAAAAGATCAGGATTTGGAAACAGGACTGTCCTCTTAGGTGTAAAGAAAGAAAAAAGGAAAAATTTAAATAGTTAACTACCCTGGACTTCTGATAATAGAGGAATATATGCCAAAACTCCTAGTAGAAAACTTTCATTTTTTTCTTTTCCTTGAAGATGTAAATCTTACCACGTCTGAAATATAAACACCTCAGAAGGTAACTAAAAAGCTGCCCACACTCCTTTAAGACCAAAGAACAAAAAGAGAAAAAGACTTTACAATACAGACTGCTGTAGAAGTTCCCTTTCCAAATATAGTACAGCTAAAGATTTTCACTAATACTTGGGAAGAATATTAAGATTTGTGTTTGTCCTTGATAAGTCATCTTCACAAATATTAGTAAGAAACAATTTGCATTCATTTTTATAAACTAGTGAGTTCTACACTTTTGTACCTGATTCATGGCTAAAATTTTGTGACAGAAGCTACAGAGTCTCTGCTTGTGTCTACATGTTTATGTATGGCTACGGATGTATCTTATTGATATGTGATATTTTTCTATGTTCAGATGGTATTGCAAAAAAAAATTTGTAAAATAGCTCTATTTAATTGGCATAATGAAAAAAGTGCTATGCAATTATTTCTAAATTCTCAGAAATATAATAGAAAATAGTGTCAATGCTTTCTAAGTTCACATGATCTGGATAATATTTGGTAAATGAAGTCTAGTTTATTATTGGTTTAATTTAAACAGACATGTCTTCAGAGTTATCAATGTTAAATATAATACAGACATACAACTTTATTCTACCTGGGTTTATTAGTCAAATAAGCTCATGTTGTTTTTTTTGTTTTTGTTTTTTTTACAAAATTTGTCAGTGAGAAAAATAACGTAGACGATAGCTGAATGCCTCATGAAGTTTCGTGACTAATCTAAATGTGGTTAAGTGAATTAAATTGATATAAGTGGGATACAAGTTTACAAAAGAACATTTCAATACATACCATGTTTTATGGTATGTCTGCTCACATAGTTTATCAAATTTTTTGGTAATTTACATTCTTAAACTTTTCCTAAGTTATATGATGGAAATTCATCGACTATCTAGATCGTTCCTCAATTATTTAAACCTATGTTCAGTAGTTAATGGTTATCCATTTTGGCAAGATATTTGGATCTGTCAGTAAACCTGTCTTGGGCTACATTAAAATTGTACTATGTAAGCATATGCTTCTAGAAATTATGAACTATATTCATACATTTGCCAGTCTACATAATGTGGCCTGTAACAGTTCACTATTGCTGACTTAGTTTTAACTAGAAATTAAGGTTTTAAGAGTTAAGAATTCTAATATATATGATTAAACCCCCTAGAAATAAGGGAAAGAACTCTCTATGTGAAGACTGTAGGTTGCGTTCTTGACTAAGAAGAAAAGGTATGAGTTATAGAGATGTGTTGTTAAAGGAACAAGAAGTATAATGGCTGAAATTTTGTTTGTTTGTTTTTGTTATTTTTCCAGAGTGAGAAACACAAAGGATAAACTAAATGGATATAGAAAGTTAGGAGGGAGGGATTTCTCTTGTGTGGTCAAGGTAGCTAAAATCTAATGAGATTATTAGCGATCCTAAAAATAAGCTTTATCAATAGTGTACTTGTGTAAACAAACCTCATCTGCTAAAAGAACAAAATTTCCTTGGAATATTGCTTCATAAAACTGCTAACAAAAGATCAAGATGAACAAGAATTTCATGGGACTGAATGAGTTGATGAGGATGATTATAATTTTTATGACTTTTTTGTTTGAACCATTGTTGATTCTTTTGTTTTCTCAGGTTAAGTAAATCTCTTGTTACCAAGGTTTGACTGTAATGTCATATCTGAGAAAGACACGCATAGACTCTAGTATGCTCAACAGCTTTAAGGAACTAAGGTTGACCTTATGGAGCCAATAAAGCCCCTTGGAAAAATGGGAACCCCTTGCTTATAGGGCTCCTAGCAGCTTTACTAGATGATATGGCAGGTCACTTATTTGCAGGCCCAGGAACTTCAGGATATTTAAGGGACCACAAGAAGAGAGACATTTATCCAAATCTATAGGGTTGGCAGGTCCTTGGCTTGGCTTTCTAGCCTCAGAGGTTTTTACAAAGTCCAATCTGTGATTCCTTGTGAAAACGTCCAGCAAAGCAGACCCAAGAGCTTATATGGTTAATTACTGTTCTTGCTGAACCTATGTAAATAACCAGACCAAGTTTATTGAACCTAGACTTAATTTGCAAACAAAGTAGTCTTATCTTTTATAGAATGATAGAGAAATATAGAAAGTTGATTATACAGAAATTATTTCAGTATTATCTTTATGGACGTCAGATTCTAGTGCTATTAATTCTTCGTGGTTTTGTTTTCTATCTGTGAACTAACTGGATCCTGAATTCTCTCAGTTTCTCCAATATTTGGCTACAGCTCTCCAAACTAACATTTCTGATTTTCCCCAACCTTTTTGACTTGGAATCATGGAGAACTAAAACTGCCCTTTTCCTGAAACCCTGCAAACTGAACTTGATATCAACTTCAGATAAATCACCACTTCCGCTCCTGTATGGACAGTTTTCTGTCTGTTGTTGTGTAGCCACTCAGAGGCTATCACAGATGTTCCAGCTGCAAACCAGGGAATCTGTCAGATTGCCACTGCCTGTCCTCACTCCATCTGAAGACGCTTCTAGCCCAACGTCTAGAACTTTTCTAGACTGACTGAATTCAGAACTAGAAAACTGGAATTATAGTCTACTGTCATTATTACTCGTTTTTTGATGGTTGTTTCCATAGAAATGCCTTTTTAAATACCCAGTTGCTTGCATAAAATAGGCCTATGTTTGGGAGCCCACCTGCATCACCACATTCCGTAATGAGTTTAACTAAACTGACTTCTTGTCAGGAGAAGGAGAATGAATGGTTCAATGAGATGGGGGAATCTACTAAATCAGCCTCTTGCCTTTAAATTTTGGGAATTTGCACAGGTGGGACCAAGAGGTAGCAGAACATGCCACCCCAAAATGTGCCATTTGGCATGGGGATTCTTTTGAGCTGAAGGCAATTGAGACCCAGCAGACTCAGGATGTTTTAGCTCTCCCTTAACTGTCCAGAAGAATTTGGATAGGGGGCCTGTATCAGAAGAGCTGTTACCAGAGAGAACTTGTATATCCGAAAGACATCTCCATGACAGGGCAAACGTTTGTTTATCAAACATCTGCTCTTCTTCTGAAAATTGTCATCTCGTCCTCTTTGAACCCCAGACCCCTACTCCCTCTCCGTAGTTCAGGATGGTATAGAAGCCTCAACTGCCTAACTAGCCTGTGAGTGTCATCCATTCATGGAGCTCCCATATGTATGACATTTGCCTTTCTCCTGTTGATCTGTCTTATGCTAATTTAATTATTAGATCAGCTACGGAACCTAGAAGGGAAGAAGGGAAAATTTTACTGACCATGCACTCTCTAAAATTTATATGTTCAAATTCTTACCCCCAAAGATGATAGTATTGAGAGGTTGGGCCTTTGGGATGTGATTGGGTCAGGAGGGTGGAGCCCCCATAATGGGATAGTGTCCTTATAAGAGAAACCAAAGAAGCTCCCTCATCCCTTCCGCGATGTGAGACCCCAGTGACAAGGATGCCATCTATGAACCAGGCAGTGTGGTCTCACCAGACACCGAATCTGCTGATGCCTTGATCCTGGATTTCCAGCCTCCAGAACTGTGAGAATTAAATGTCTATTGATTGTAAACCCCCAGCCCCAATGCATGGAATTCTGTTATAGCAACCAGATTGGAATAAGACCTTGGGAAATTGAAGTCCAATAAGTAGAAATTAGATCATTATAATGCAACTGACATTAAGGGGTCCAGATCATACCTTTTCAGCCTATATTGTGTTGGTTAAAATAATTAAGAGACCTAGGGAATTTCCTGGCGGTCCAGCTGTTAGGACTCGGCACTCTCACTGCCAAGGGCCTGAGTTCAATCCTTGGTCAAGGAACTAAGATCCCACAAGCTGTGTGGCATGGCCAAAAAAAAAAAAAGAAAAAGAAACTTAACTTTTCAGTCTTTGAGTCTGAAGTAGTCAAGTTGGTGTTGATAGAATTGCTACTATAACAGGTTATTAGATCTCAGTCCTGTATGAAGTTTGGGTATGAAATTTTGTTTTGTGGAGGAATAAGATTGAATTACCATTTAAATCTTTAAAAAATTATCTGGTAGATATTTCCTACTTTCATATATTCAGATATGTGACTTTGTTAGTTACCCTGTTTCACTTTCCTTATTTGTGAAGTTGTGGCTATCTTTAATGGGCTGGTAAAGAAAAAAACACAACTGCTCCTGATACACAGCAAGCACGCCGTCAGCCCTTGTCAATCCCTGTAACATAAGGAAATGTATCTGTCCTCTTAGCTTATTAATACAGAATTGGCACTTAAGAACTAATGATTGGTAAAGTAATGGACATGACTGCAATTGAAGGAAAAAATATCAGATTTTGTTTCTGACCAACCTATCTTATTATTTGTTTTACAAAAGCAAATATTCTTTGGATCCTGTGCAATGACATAAGATGTGGTGCTCATTGGAGTACAATGGGGCTTTGTGTAGAAATATGATTACATTGTTAAACTAATTAAACAAGGAAGATGTCAGCCACCTCATCTAATACCACGGCAGCTAGGTACGGAAGCCAGAATCTAAGCCGGGAAACCTCTCATCAGTCAAGGTCTCATTGTGTTTTTACTCCCCAAGATTCCTCCAGTTTCCTAGGATTAGAGCTGGAATCGCCTGAGACCATGTAGATAGTTCAATAAACTGCTTAAAGAAAACAATCCTGCCCTTCTCTTACGATGTGCTTCCTGGCCTTCCTTTCTGCACGGATGTCGTCCCAATCAATACCGGTATCTCAGTAATTAAAGGCTCCCAGATTTAGAGTTCAGGCCTTCCTGCAGGATCCCCTTACCTGCCAAACACTGCCTCACACATTTGCTTCAACTGTCCTTGACTTCTACAGCCATGATCAACAATTACACTGCTATTTTTTTAAATCCCCAATCTACTGCTCTGTCGGTGGACTATTTAAATGATCTTTGCTCATAGAGTCGTTACTGTAGCCCACCCTAATAATATTTGACAGTGCCATTTGTTTTGTATTTCTTAGTACTGAACTGACTTCCCTTCAACTCATCACAGATCTTTTCTGGATAAATAAACACATTCCCATTGAATTATGTTTACCTACCTGTTAGCTTTTTGACAAAGTGACTCTAGAAAATACCCTTCACAGTTTCAGAAGCTTCTGCTCGAACTCTGCCTTTCTGGTGATCAATATCTGCACTAAAAATGAAAAATTCAGTCAAGCATAGGCATGACTGCAAATATATGAATACGTGATATTACATATATCCCAAAGCAGTATAAAAATAAACGGCCTTACTTTCCATCTGGTGGAGAAAGCCAACTCTGTAGTTATATATAGGTAGTAAGGAGAACTTCCATTTGTGAAGCCCTGTAAGAAGCTGAAAAATACTTGAGACGTATTTCCTCAGACCCCTCTACTCACTGAGGCTGGAAGCTTTGCTATAAATTATGCAAAACAGCAGCAAGATGTGACTGAATCTTACAGAAGCCTGGATTCCATTTCTGTATAACTGTCCAAGAGTCCGTAAGCATGATAAATGCAGGAGAGGAAGTTAAGGAGCAAATGGAGAGAAATGAAACCAGAAAAGCAATGTGGTAATAAAAGGAAACGTGTAGTTTTAGTCAAGAGTGTCATGTGAGGATACAAAGGCCTCCAATGTGGCTCAGTATCAGCATTGCCAGCAATTTCTCCACCTCCACATCCACGAACCACCATCACCCACAGACAACCACCACCATTCACCACCAACCATTACCACCACCACCCACTGTCACCTCCAACAATAGCTAACACCAACCATCACCACCAACCACTCAATGCCCCCCACCACTGTTACCATTAACCACAGACAACTTCTACCCACCACCACCCACTACTAACCACTCACCACTACCACCATCACCCACAGACAACCACCACCATTCACCACCAACAATTACCACCATCACCCACCACCACCTCCAACAATAACCACCACCAACTAACCACCACTATCACCATCAACCACTGAAAACTACCAACCACCACCAACAACAAACACTGCTCATAACCCCTGCCACCAACCACCACAATCCACTACCAACAAGCAACAATCACTCACTGTTAACACCATCATCACTAACAACCACAACCAACAGCCACTATAACCCACCACCACCAGCTACCTCCAACCACCATCACATGGATGAGTTAATGGAAAACGGTCCTGATCAGAGAAGAGTCATGGGCAGTAGAAAGAAGAGGTCAGGCAGCTGAGGGACAGCCTAATTTTACCAACCTGAGATCAACCTCAATACTAACAAGGAGAACAAAGACCAAATGTGTAAGTTCATGCACAGAAATTCCTGAGGGAGGTATGGAGGTTATAGCTATACCTTGACAACAAAATATTAGAAACGGCATCATGGAAATTTTGTAATCATGGTGGAAAACTGCAAATTAAAAACAGAAGTTGTCTGTTCTTGCTGTGATACGCCCAAAAACAATAGGGTCAAAAGTATCTCTAAAGGTACCATAAGTTAAACCGCTTATATTCACAGACAAAGACTCTTAGGCTGGTTGATCCTCTGACCTTCACAAAGTCACACAAGCTGAAGTCCATACACAGACCCTGGTGGCTCCAGGCTGAAATCAAAAGTTTTTTCACTACACAAACTGCCATGGCTTTATTTTTCAGCAGAAACTACCTGTATTCAACCAAGAGTTAAAACATCCTGCTCTGGGTGAATCTTTATAAATTTTCCACTTCCAGCTTCAACAATCTAAAAACTGCTCAGGTAATTGTACATAATAGTAAGGGGGAAAAAGGGGGAAAAAATCAATAAAAGATTATATAATTGTATTTCTTATCTTCCAGTGCTGAAGCTATCCATAGAAAATCTCGTTATCAGAAGACATCCACCTTGACAAGGTTAGTCTGCATTTGCGGTAGCGTAGTTTGTGATTTTTAGGCATTATTATAATGATGGTCTTCATTATGGAGTTGTAGCATGTACCTTTTAATTTGGTTGTCAAGGGAGACAGGGAGCGGTAATTAAGGCTAAAAGATGGAGAATGGAAGCCTTATTAAAGGATATATTGAAGATGGGAATTTGATCTGAGAATTAGATTATGATGGGCATTTTTCATGCAGCTGTGGCACTCCTGAGTGACAGAGGAACTGAGCCGGCAATTATAACGACAGGCATCTCCCCTAATCTTTACAATCTCAAGCTTGCAGACACATCCATTTAACTTAATTTTTATGAAGCCTGCACATTTATAGCCTCACCAAATTGGAAATTTGTTTGTTTATTGTCCACAGGAAATAATTTTAGGGGAGCAAATAGCAGTGAAAGCCATTATGCCTGTCTTGCTTGTTTTTTTAACTTGTAAAACTAATAATATGAAATTAACCTGAAGGCGGCTGCCTTTGTGAAAGCTGATTGATCCTCAGCAGCCAGGCATTATTATGATTATCAGTGGGAAGGTCAAAGGGAGGCATGTAAAAGTCACAGCCAATTCGTGAGTTCCTACACTGAGCAAAGGATTTGGAAAAAAAAAAAAAATGAGGCTTGTGTTGTTCCATGTTATAAGTAAGAAATCAGTCTTCCTTGTATTGCTGAAACTGAAATTTTGGGGAATGGATTTTAAACAACTTTGGACATAGTTATTTCAAGATGTCTGTTCAGTAAAGATAGCAATAGTTCATTACCATGCATGCTGAAAACCTATTTTAAGAAGTACTTTGCTGCACAAAGATTAATTTACCACATCATATTTTTTTTCTCCCAGTAACACTAATATAAATAATTGTTGTACCTTAAATTGGCATTATATTTTGATAGCCTCCTTTTTAATATACAAAGAACTGTTCAGCAGAACTGTTCAGAACATGGAAACATAGACAGAAAATAGGAGACTTCAGGAACAGCTCTCAATTTAAATCCCATTTATTGTTCTGAGGGAGTGTGGGAGCTGAAGATACTTCACCATAATAATAATGATGGGGCCATGATTGTTTTGTGAATATGTTTCAACAAGTAACAGAAATTTTTGTTTGTGATTTAGATATGGCAAAATCTGAAAACTCACCTTATTTAAAAATGTTCTTTTCATTCCCGTCTGTTAATATACTGTTATTTCCTCTTAGGGAAATATCATAAGCCTTATCAAAAAGGGCTTTCATGTATATATATCTAAAGTTGGGCAGGTCTCTGTGACAGTACCTAGTGGGTGTGCGATTTTCAAGAGCTCTCCTAGTAATGAAAGGGTGTTAATGTCATCATCCTACAAAACAGAAATCAATAGACTTCTATTTTATAGTACCTATAGCTAACAGAATAAGAAATAAATTACGTGATTAATATCAAAAGTTGAAAATACTAAAAAAGTGTAATATACCTATATTTGGGGGAAGAATTTGGGGAAATGAGAAGTAGATGAATCCTCAGTACATAATGATGTTGTTTATAATGTCTAATGTCGAACAGCATAAAATTATTATTTAGGGACAAGGTGATTTAAAATCAGAAACGATTATAGGATTTGAGCATTTACCACTGAAGGCACAAAAACAGATGAAAGGATACTTTAGAGAGAGAGAAAATTTTAATTTTATATGGTTTTTAATCATGTGCATATATTTATGTGATAGAGTATTTTAAATTATTTTGAATATATATTTTCAACATCTATATTTTAATTTGTATGCAAGTGTGTATATATCTGGTATCATGCCATGATAAGCTTCTAAACACTATGTCCGTTGATTCAATTTATCTTTTGTGAGAGACTAGGTATTCTGAGAAAACTTTGCTACTGTCTTTTACTCTTTGTCATTTTTAGTATGATGATGAATAACTCATTAGTCCATTTTGCTTCATTTCCTGTGTGCAAAACTCGGGTGTCAGTACCTAAGGTATATGTGTGTTGGGTTTCAAATGAATTGTATACATCTAGGGATGACCGTGATTAAGTCCTGTGGGCAGAGCGGTGCTGGAGAAAGGCTCCATCACCACTCGGGGTAGGCAGTGCTGCTGCATCACCTACTGTCTGCATCATCTATTGTCTGCATCACCAGGTGGGAGCTGTGTAAATTACCCACAGAGGCAGGGAAGGCTACAGAAGAGGGTCCCTCTCCTCTCAGGCCTGCCTTCACAGCTTGCTTTCTTTGTAGGCATCCAGTAACCTCCGTCTGTGTCTGGGTTGAACTGGTATAACCCCAGAGGTTCTATGTCTGTTCAAGACCAGTGTTGTATGCACGTGGTACAAGGCTTAATTGATCGCTCTATGTGAACCATTGGTGGGGCAGTTCACCAAATCAAATGAAGGAAAATTGCTGAGACTGTAAAATGTGATGGGGAAAATTTGATGTTGGAAAGGTCATAATTTATGATGTCTTCTAATTGAATGTTTTTCACAAGCCCCTCCCTACTCAGGGTGCATCTGCAGAGGTAGCAAGCACTGAACAGAGGTTTAGGAGACAAACCTAAACTCTGCGAGTTCCAGCCTGTGACGCATCCCTGCCGGTCATGGTGCTTCTCACTCCTTCCCTACCTTACACTCCTTCTGCAGTTCATCCCACACACAGGTGTCAATATCAACGTCCATCCTATGCCCAGGAAATAAGGAAACAGTGACCAGCAAGACAGAAACATTTCCTAACCTCATGAAATTTGAAATCTGGGGGAAAAAAGATACAGAGCAAGATCTGGGTGAATGGAGATCGTTTTCCTAGTTGAGAATGTTTAACTTTATACATATTTAGTTCATCTCTTTTCAAAATCTGAAGTGTAAACATCCAACAAAGATTCTAGTGATGGAACTTAATAAGTGAACTCTGAATATTGGATGAAGGAAAATATGAACAAAATTGGTCCAGAAAATATTGAAAAAGAATAATAAGAATGGTTTGATATATAAAATATGAAAACATACAATTAAAATACAATAATCAAAGTAGTGCATTGTTGGTGTAGGAATTAAAAAATGAGGAAAATACCAAAATGTAGATGAAAAGAGGAAGCTCCAGAAACAGAATCAAGGAAGAGAGGGAGGTGTTGGAATAACTAGATTGTATTTGTTAAAATTTATAATAATAACTTTATAGATAAAAGCAGACTTACATACATACACACATCTATAAAGAAATAGATGAATGAAAAGTGATGGAAAACAAATCCATAACATTAATATTTCAAAAAGGAATTTCTGACATTTAATAGAAACTATACAGCTGTGAATTAATAAACAATTTTGTGAAAACTGCAAATGCAGTGAGTTAGTAGTAATTGAAATTTCAAATTAGATTCAAAAACATTTAAGTGGTGGGGGACCTTCAAGATGGCGGAGGAGTAAGATATGGAGATCACCTTCCTCCCCACAAATACATCAAAAATACGTCTACATGTAGAACAACTCCTACAGAACACCTACTGAACGCTGGCAGAAGACCTCAGACTTCCCAAAAGGCAAGAAACTCCCCACGTACCTGGGTAGAGCAAAAGAAAAAAGGAAAAACATAGACAAAAGAATAGGGATGGGACCTGCACCTCTGGGAGGGAGCTGTGAAGGAGGAAAGGTTTCCTCACACTAGGAAGCCCCTTCACTGGTGGAGGTGGGGGGTGGGCAGGAGCGAAGCTTCAGAGCCATGGAGGAAAGTGCAGCAACAGGGGTGCAGAGGGCAAAGCAGAGAGATTTCTGTACAGAGGATCCATGCTGACCAGCACTCACCAGCCTGAGAGGCTTGTCTGTTCACCCGCCAGGGCGCGCGGGAGCTGGGAGCTGAGGCTCGGGCTTCGGAGGTCGGATCCCAGGGAGAGGACTGGGGTTGGCTGCGTGAACACAGCCTGAAGGGGACTAGTGTGCCACAGCTAGCCTGGAGGGAGTCTGGGAAAAAGTCTGGAACTGCCTAAGAGGCAAGAGACCATTGTTTCGGGATGTGCGAGGAGAGGGGATTCAGAGCACTGCCTAAATAAGTTCCAGCACGGACCCCAGAGACGGGCATGAGATGCTAAGGCTGCTGCTGTAGCCACTAAGAAGCCTGTGTGCAAGCACAGGTCACTATCCACACCTCCCCTCCCAGGAGCCTGCGCAGACCGCCACTGCCAGAGTCCCGTGATCCAGGGAAAATTTCCCCGGGAGAACACGTGGCATGCCTCAGGCTGTTGCAACATCATGCTGGCCTCTGCCGCCCCAGGCTTGCCGCGCATTCCTTACCCCTCCTTCCCCTCGGCCTAGGTGAGCCAGAGCCCCCTAATCAGCTGCTACTTTAACCCCTTCCTGTCTGGGTGGGGAACAGATGCCCTCAGGCGACCTTCATGCAGAGGCAGGGCCAAATCCAAAGCTGAGCCCCAGGATCTGTGCGAATAAAGAAGAGACAGGAAAATCTCTAACAGCAGTCTCAGGAGCAACGGATTAAATGTTCACCATCAACCTGATGTACCCTACATCTCTGGAATACCTGTATAGGCAACAAATCATCCCAAAATTGAGGCAGTGGGCTTTGGGAGCAACTGTAACCCCAAGAAAGACTTGGGGTTTGCTTTCTGCATCTAATTTGTTTCTGGCTTTATGTTTATCTTACTTTAGCATTTAGAGCTTACTATCATTGGTAGATTTGTTTATTAATTTGGTTGCTCTCTTCCCTTTTTTAAATACATATATATTTTTATCCTTTTTCTCTTTTTGTGAGTGTGTACGTATATGCTTCTTTGTGTGATTTTGTCTGTATAGCTTTGTTTTTGCCATTTGTCCTAGGGTTCTCTCTATCTGTTTTTTTGTTTGTTTGTTTTAGTATAGTTTTTAGCACTTGTTATCATTGGTTAATTTGTTTTTTGGTTTGGTTGCTCTCTTCACTTTCTTTTTAAATTACTATTTAATTTTATTTTTTATTTTAATAAATTTATTTAATTTTATTATTTATTTTTTCTTTCTTCTTTTTTTTTTCTCCCTTTTCTTTGTAGCTGTGTGGCTAACAGGGTCTTGGTGCTCCAGCTGGGTATCAGGCCTGAGTCTCTGAGATGGGACAGCCAAGTTCAGGACATTGGTCCACCAGAGAACTCCTGGCCCCACGTAGTATCAAAAGGTGAAAATTCTCCCACGGATCTCCATCTCAACACTATCACCCAGCTCCACTCATGACCAGCAAAGTACAGTGCTAGACACCCTATGCCAAACAGATAGCAAGACAGGAACACAACCCTACCCATTAGCACAGAGGCTGCCTAAAATCATAATAAGGTCATAGACACCCCAAAACACCGGACGGGGTCCTGCCCACCAGAAAGACAAGATCCAGCCTCATCCACTAGAGCACAGGCACCAGTCCCCTCCACCAGGAAGCCTACACAACACACTGAACCAACCTTACCCACTGAGAGCAGACACAAAAAACAATGGGAATTATGAACTTGCAGCCTGTGAAAAGGAGACCCCAATCACAGTAACTTAAGCAAATCAGAAGACAGAGAAATACACAGCAGATGAAGGAGCAAGGTAAAAACCCAGCAGACCAAAAAAAATGAAGGGGAAATAGGCAGCCTACCTGAAAAACAATTCAGAGTAATGATAATAAAGATGATCCAAAATCTTGGAAATAGAATGGAGAAAATACAAGAAATGTTTAACAAGGGCCTAGAAGAACTAAAGAGCAAACAATGATGAACAACACAATAAATGAAAATAAAAATTCTCTAGAAGGAATCAATAGCAGAATAACTGAGGCAGAAGAAAGGATAAGTGACCTGGAATATAAAATAGTGGAAATAACTACCACAGACCAGAATAAAGTAAACGGAATGGAAAGAATTTAGGACAGTCTCAGAGACCTTGGGGACAACATTAAACACAACAACATTCAAATTATAGGGGCCCCAGAGGAAGAAAAGAAAAAGAAAGGGACTGAGAAAATATTTGAAGAGATTATAGTTGAAAACTTCCCTAATATGGGAAAGGAAATAATCATTCAAGTCCAGGAAGGACAGAGAGTCCCATACAGGATAAATCCAAGGAGAAATACACTAAGACACATATAAATCAAACTATCAAAAATTAAATACAAAGAAAAAATATTAAAAGCAGCAAGGGAAAAGCAACAAATAATATACAAGGAAATCCCCATATGGTTAACAGCTGATCTTTCAGCAGAAACACTGCAAGCCAGAAGGGAGTGGCAGGATATATTTAAGGTGTTGAAAGGGAAAAACCTACAACCAAGATTACTCTACCCAGCAAGGATCTCATTCAGATTCCAAGGAGAAATTAAAAGCTTTAGAGACACACAAAAGCTAAGAGAATTCAGCACCACTAAACCAGCTTTACAACAAATGCTAAAGGAATTTCTCTAGGCAGGAAACACAAGAGAAGGAAAAGACTTACAATAACAAACCCAAAACAATTAACAAAATGGTACCAGGAACATACATATTGATAACTACCTTAAATGTAAATGGATTGAATGCTCCAACCAAAAGACATAGACTGGCTGAATGGATACAAAAACAAGACCTGTATATATGCTGTCTACAAGAGACCCATTTCAGACCTAGGGACACATACAGACTGAAAGTGACGGGATGGAGAAAGGTATTCATTGCAAATGGAAATCAAAAGAAAGCTGGAGTAGCAATTCTCATATCAGACAGAATAGACTTTAAAATAAAAATATTACAAGAGAAAAGAAGGACACTATGTAATGATCAAGGGATCAATCCAAGAAGAAGACATAACAACTATAAATATTTAACCACCCAACATAGGAACACCTCAATACATAAGGCAAACGCTAACAGCCATAAAAGGGGAAATCAACAGTAACATAACCATAGTAGGGGACTTTAATACCCCACTTTCACCAATGGACAGATCATCCAAAATGAAAATAAATAAGGAAACACAAGCTTTAAATGATACATTAAAACCAGTGGACTTAAGTGATGTTTATAGGACATTCCATCCAAAAAAAACCAGAATACACTTTCTTTCCAACTGCTCATTCCCAGGATAGATCATATCTTGGGTCACAAATCAAGCCTTGGTAAATTTAAGAAAATTGAAGTCGTATAAAGTATCTTTTCTGACCACAACATTATGAGACTAGATATCAATTATAGGAAAAAATCTATAAAAAATACAAACACATGGAGGCTAAACTATACAATACTAAATAACCAAGAGATCACTGAAGAAATCAAAGAGGAAATCAAAATTTACCTAGAAACAAATGACAATGAAAACACGACAAACCAAAACCTATGGGATGCAGCAAAAGCAGTTCTAAGAGGGAAGTTTATAGCAATACAATCCTACCTCAAGACACAAAGAACATCTCAAATAAACAATGTAACCTTACACCTAAAGCAATTAGAAAAAGAACAAAAAGTCTGCAAAGTTAGCAGAAGGAAAGAAATCATAAAGTTCAGATCAGAAATAAATGAAAACGAGATGAAGGAAACAATAGCAAAGATCAATAAAACTAAAAGATGGTTCTTTGAGAAGATAAACAAAATTGACTCATCAAGTCAATTAGCCAGACTCATCAAGAAAAAAAGGGAGGAGACTCAAATCAACAGAATTAGAAATGAAAAAGGAGAAGTAACAACTGACACTGCAGAAATACAAAGGATCATGAGAGATTACTACAAGCAACTATATGCCAATAAAATGGACAACCTGGAAGAAATGGACAAATTCTTAGAAAAGCACAACCTTCCGAGACTGAACCAGGAAGAAATAGAAAATATAAACAGACCAATCACAAGCACTGAAACTGAAACTGTGATTAAGAATCTTGCAACAAACAAAAGCCCAGGACCAGATGGCTTCACAGGTGAATTCTATCAAATAGTTAGAGAAGAGCTAACACCTATCCTTCTCAAACTCTTCCAAAATATAACAGAGGGAGGAACACTCCCAAACTGATTCTACGAGGCCACCATCACCCTGATGCCAAAACCAGACAAAGATGTCACAAAGAAAGAAAACTACAGGCCAATATCACTGAGGAACATAGATGCAAAAATCCTCAATGAATACTAGCAACAGAATCTAACAGCACATTAAAAGGATCATACACCATGATCAAGTGGGGTTTATCCCAGGAATGTAAGGGTTCTTCAATATATGCAAATCAATCAATATGATAAATCATATTAACATGTTGAAGGAGAAAAACCATATGATCATCTCAATAGATGCAGAAAAACTTTTGACAGAATTCAACACCCATTTATGATAAAAACCCTCCAGAAAGTAGGCATAGAGGGAACTTACCTCAACATAATAAAGCCCATATGACAAACCCACAGCCAACATCGTTCTCAATGGTGAAAAACTGAAACCATTTCTACTAAGATCAGGAGCAAGACAAGGTTGTCCACTCTCACCACTATTATTCAACATAGTTTTGGAAGTTTTAGCCACAGCAGTCATAGAAGAAAAAGAAGTAAAAGGAATCCAAATCAGAAAAGAAGTAAAGCTGTCACTGTTTGCAGATGACATGATACTATACATAGAAAATCCTAAAGATGCCACCAGAAAACTACTAGAGCTAATCAATGAATTTGGTAAAGTAGCAGGATACAAAATTAATGCACAAAAATCTCTTGCATTCCTATACACTAATGATGCAAGATCTGAAAGAGAAATTAAGGAAACACTCCCATTTACCATTGCAGCAAAAAGAATAAAATACCTGGGAATAAACCTATCTAAGGAGACAGAAGACCTATATGCAGAAAACTCTAAGACACTGATGAAAGAAATTGAAGATGAGACAAACAGATGCAGAGATATACCATGTTCTTTGATTGGAAGAATTAACATTGTGAAAATGACTCTACTACCCAAAGCAATCTACAGGTTCAATGCAATCCCTGTCAAACTACAAACAGCATTTTTCACAGAACTAGAACAAAAAGTACATAATAATCTCAATAGATTTATAAAAAAGCACTTGAAATAATTATACAATTTCAAATGTGTATATAAGAATTACTACACTAAAGGCATAAAAATACTTCATTTTAAGCCTTTTAATTCTATTTTAAGCCATTTAATTCCATCCATTCTGTGTTGTTCCTGAAATTTTGAATATTCTTTGCCTTCCTATATAGATGCTCAAAATCTTGTTACAGAAAATAATGTATAATAAAAGTCATTATATACTGGATTTTTTCAGGGATTTTCTTTATAAAAAATTCTTTAAGGATTTTCCTTTTGAGGATATGTTGACACCATGCATTAGATACTCCAAACATTTTCTAATCTTCATGGTTGTTAAATTAAAATTATACACATACGCAATTATAAAAGGTAAAATGTTATATATGTGTGTATATTTGCATGTGAAAACACACACATATTATGTATAACTCACCATCTCCCAGCAGCTACTTGCTTATATAAAATATTAAATATGTTCTGTCATAACTGAGAAGAGAGCTCACAGGTAATAAGACAGTAAAATGTTTACTTAGAACAAGGCCAACAGTAGTAGAGAATGCACTTTGCCTGCTGTTATATTTTGCCCACAATATAAATCAGAGCTGCATTTCTAAAATTGATTTTGAGAACAATTCTCAAGTCAAAAATAAACGTAATAAAAAACGCTTAAAGTGAGGAGAAATAGCGTGATCCAAGAGTTTAAAAGAATATTTACAAAGAAAAGAAAAGAGACAGTATCCTCTTTTTCACTGGAAAATAACAATAAAGCACAGGGATGGTGTTCTAAGTAAGAGTCGGCAGTACCCAACGTGTTTGTCTGAAGTCTGTGGCGTTTTAGAAGTGATTCCTAAAGAACCTTCTCGCTACATGTGGACACATGGCCGGGGCCCTTTCTCGTGCACTGGAGTTTTACAGAGGTCAGCTTTACAGTTCTGCTGGTTGGCTCATGATTACAGGCACACTTTTGCGAAGCAGGCTGTGAGAAAAAATGTTTTCCTGTGTGTATTATTCACTGCCCAGTGTTTCAAAAACAGAGGACAAATTGGGAATCTGACAGAGTAGACAGGGTCAAGATTTTAGTGAATGAAAGAGTTCATCTAAGTTATCATGCCTTCCAGATGCCTTCAACAACGTGCTTCTTCAGAGCAGCGATGGCAGAAAATATTTGCAAACGATCTATCTGATAAAGGGTTAATATCCAAAATATGCAGGGGACTCCTACAACACAAGAGATTAAAAAATATATATATTTTAAAATAGGCAAATACTTAAAGGTTGAATAGATATTACTCCAAAGAAGACACACAGGTGGCCAACAGATATATGAAAATGTGCTTGACATCACTCATCATCAGGAAAATGCAAATCAAAACCACATTGAGGCATCACCTCACAGTCATCAGAATGGCTGTTTTCAAAAAGGCAAGAGATAACTAGTGTTGGTGAGGATATGGAGAAAAGGGAACCCTTAATCACTGTTGGTGGGAAGGTAAATTGGTGCAGCCACTGTGGAAAACAATATGGAGCTTCCTCAAAAAATTAAAAATAGAACTGCAATGTGATCCTGCAATCCTACTTCTGGGTATTTATCTGAAGAAAATTAAATCAGGATCTTGAGGAGACATCCGCACCCCTATGTTCATTGCAACAAGTATTCACAATAGCCAAGACGTGGAAACAATCTAAGTGTGCTGATGGATGAATGGATAGGAAAAAATGTGGTCTATACATACAATGAAATATTATTTGGCCTTAAAAAAAGAAATACTGCCATTTGTGACAACATGGATGGACCTTGAGGACATTATGCTAAGTGGAATAAGTCAGACACAGAAGGACAGTTACTACCTGATAAGATGTGTATGAGGGACCTAAACGTTAAACCCACAGATGCAGAGAGTGGGATGATGGTCGTTAGGGTCTGGGGGTAGGGGGAAACAGGAGAGGTTGGTCACCGGGTACAGAGTGTCAGTTATGCAAGACGACAGAGCCCTAGAGATCTACTCTACAGCATGGCGGCTATATTTAACATCACTGTATTGTAAAGTTGAAAAATGCTGAAATGGTTGATCTTATGTTAAGTGTTTTTATCACTAATAATAATAATAATAATACAGACGAGGATGGGGGAAGCTTTTGGAGGTGATGGATAGTTCATGGCATAGATTGTGATGATATTTATTTCACGAGTGTACACTTATCCCCAAACTCGCCGAGTTGCATACAGTTTATTGCATGTCAATCATGACTCAATAATGTGGTTTTTTTTGGAAAAACAAAAGCAGTGTGGGCTGAGGAGAAGCCTCCAGGTCAGGGCTACAAATGCCGAGTGTTTGCTAGACACGCTGACACCCCTCAATTGTTTGGGGAAGGTAGTATTTCTGCTTCCCCATCTGAGGGAACTCCATTTTTTCCTCCATGTGCCTGGCTGCATAGCCTTTGCTATTCCCTGGACATTAAAGAGAACTTGGGAAAATCAACAATTATCATACTTCTTTGTTATTTTTCCTGCCTTACTATCAGAGCAAGACATTTTGGTTTTAACATTTTTGCCTTTAAAATACCACTGAATCACTCTTAAGCAAGCATGAATTTTCCAAATGATTCTTAAAGGTTTGCTTAGACCAATAGAGAAGCAAAGGTAAGAGCAAACCAAGTTTGCTTGTGTGAATATTGACTACACGTAAAATGTAATTCATCATTTCATCCAGTCTCCTAGAGTGAACAACGGACGATTAATGGTTTATAATTTACATCTTCTACATTATATATAAAACTTTTAACTTGCATATTTTACTTTTACTCCAAGTTATTCTTATTTACATAACTCAAATATATATGCTACATTTAATGGGCAAACGTTTGTCACAATTAGATTCCTGCAGCTTTTGACTTGTCTGTCTCATTGTTAATGCCAATATATATGTTACTATTTCAAAATAAATTATATTTGAAATTCAAATAAATGGGTAGATACTGTAATGGGGTTCTGTGTGATACTAACAGCATCCAGCAGACTTCAGGTTCACCTAATTAATCTGCTGTACAGTTTGCAGCAATTGAAAAAGAGAACATTGAGATAAGTGATTAGTCTTTTTGGTAATGGATGCAGGATTTTGGAAGAATCCACACATATGGCTGTTATCGATACAGAAATGGAGAAAAGATATTCTAAACTTAAAGCCAGGGCAATTCAATACTTGGCCTTGGAATTGATCCAAATGACAAGAATTCATAGGTTCATTCATTATGGTTAAAAACAAAATAAACTAAAGCTTGTTCAGTTGTGAAGTGTTAATAATGAAGATAAGGAAACATCAATCATGAGACCCAATTAATGAAAATGATCTTAAAGAACATCATGCCAGAATGACAATGGTTTAGTTAATATTAAAAGATTGATATCGTACTAACAGCAGGGCATGATAAAACAAACTGCATATATGTAATTCTAGGATCAAGGCAGGTTGTGTGGACCTTAATGAAATAGGAGAAAATCACAAGAGGATTTTTTTTTTCGGCCATGTGACATGTGGGATCTTAGTTCCCAACCAGAGATAGAACCCGAGCGCCCTGCATTGGAAGCACGGAGTCCTAACCACTGGCCCGCCAGGGAAGTCCCACAAGAGGATATTTATGTTTATATCTAGTTTGTGTTTAAGCAAAAACTATTAAGTATCCAAATCCTGATGACCTTCTCCATGGGAATCAACATTCCTGTCCATGGAAAGCAGAGATCTTTTCCAATTATGACCTAACGCATCCTAAGAAATTGAGAACTGGGAAAACCTATGTAATAGATTGAGTTTATCTGTATATTTTCACGTTCAGAATAATGATTTGTATTAGACTGTTGCTTAATTACCTCCCATTAGGGGAAATTTTTCTCACCTCTAGAAATTATAAAGCTGCTGGGAAATTCTTCGTGGGTCACCTTATAGAAATGGAAAATTTATTCACTGGAGTATGTCTAAATTTGTCTCCATGTAAGTCTAGATAGTAGGGACGTTGTAAAAATGGGCTTTGCAGGCAAGGTAAATTCAAATCCTGGCCTTTTTCATTTAGTATCTGGATAACTCTGGACCATTAATTCAACCCCCCAAACCTTAGTGCAGTGGAGAGCAACAAGAAGTTGCATTTCCAAGCCAAAGACACAAAGCCCATATCTTAATTTTCTTTATTACAGTAAAATGGAAAAAGTGATTTGTGCATCTATATGAAAACTATAACTTTGTACATAGAGTATAATAATCTTCTAGGTTACTCATTTTCAAAATCAAATGACAGCATCTAAATATATAGAAGATAACTAATAGAATTTTTCTATATAATTCAGTCATTTAATAATTAAAATTTGTGTGAATTTGTTCAAAGTTTTGATCATCTTAAGCAGTCTGTTAATTAAGCTATTAAGACATTTTTCACCTACTGAAATGATTAAACTTTGTATTTTTTCATGATATCATTAGACATCCTTAACAAGTTTTATTCTCTTTGACAGAATAGGTATATAAACTAGCTTAGCTACTGTCATTGACTACATGTCTTAAGGGGAAAACTTCTTTCTTCATTATACTTCTTATTTCCTATGCATAGCACTTCTTTTTTATTTTAGATTATAAAATTACAAAAATTCTGTCACAATCTCTAAAGAAAATATGGATTTTCAGACTGTATCAAATTGCCTTAGACTTGGTATGTTTATCTATATCTGGTACCTATCATCTACCTGTCTGTCTATCTATCTATCTAGTTTTTTAATACAAAACTGGAGATACAGACAGTTTTGTTTTGGTTGAAAGAGTGGATCGTCAACTGAGTTTGTAAAGAGAAAAAAAAGCCAGTCCTCTGTGGAATATAAGGAAAATAAGGAATATTAATAAATACATGTTTTTTTGAAAAATGACAGTAAGGTTAAATTTTATTTTTTATTATGTTTAGAAATGTACACGCCATGGAATTTAACATGCTTGTTTGACACAAGGCGTGGATGCCGCTTGGGTCTCTGGATGTTTAGATGATCTTACCCTCACGTCCTGGGGGCTTCTCCGTTGCTGCAGGTGAGTGAACAGTTTAGTTTACATGCCTGGAATCCTGGGCCAAATGTGAACTTTTATCTCTGCCTGTGAATCACTATCTCTTCTAGTCTCAGGGCAGCAGCGATAACATTTACCTTTCCAAACAGAATACAATAGGGAAAAGGGAGCAGAGAATTTGGAGGCGTACTTTCAGGATTCACATCTTTGAATTTGCTGCTAATGGACTATGATCTCCAGCCATTGAACTTGACTTCCTGACCTAACCAGCTCTTGGGGTAAAGAGGGATAAAACAATACCTCTTAGAATTACTTTAGAAATTTAATGAGCTAAGGAATAATAAGGCACCTGGTATATTTTAAACTATTTATTGTTTTCCTTTTGTAAACAACTGGTATAAATCATGCTCTTAATTATCGACAGCATCTCTGTTATTTTTATTCAGCTGCATCTTCCATAAAACACCGGAGGAGCAGTTTGCAGCAGTGCTTTCTTCATCCTCCTTCCTTATCGAGAAGGAAGATACACTTATCGCTTCCCAGAGGAACACATTTAGTATTATTATTAATAGTATTTATTATTTACATATTCATTTATTACACACATGTAATTTTTATTGTTTTCTGAATTTAAGGAAATGGTACCAAGCTCTATGCATTATAGTTAAAATGATGTTAAGATCTCTCCATGTTTATACTTTTGTATCTGGCTACACAGGAAGATCTTACTAAGCTTTTCTTTGTAATTTGTGGCCCAATAGCTGGTCCTAAGTGTAAGGCACTGTTTGGGGGGATATTTTCTCTGTGATATTCTTTTATTCAATAACAGTTTCTGAAGTTTACAACTTCAGTCAACAAACAGAGGTAAACTCAACTCTGAGCCTCAGGTGTGTGCCAGAGCTATGTGTGTGTCAGAATTGTAAGGTGGATACACATCTACCTGTCTTCCAGGTGCTGGGGAATGTGTATATGTGTGTAGATTTGCAAATCCTTTTGTCATTATCCATGGGATGTTGCCACATTTTCCCCTATTTCCACCCTCCTCTCAGCTCACAGGTGGGTGGAGACTGTGCTCATACAATCGTTCGCCTCCCCAGCGTCTCGGCCAGCACCTCCTAAACTAAGGCCTGTGGATACAGACACCGTCCCAGTGAAAAATATTGTAAGCATCACTGACATCTGAGAATGTAGTGACCAGCGTTCTGTAAGGTTTGCCTGGGGACATTCCCAGGACACACCATCCTGGCTTCCAGATCAAGGTGGTTTATGCTTCTATTGATAGAAGTACACACAATTCAGTGAGGGGACTGGACTGGGCAGGAAGCCGTCTGAATCGGTAGTGTTGTGGCTTTTGTTTTTTAAATTACTACTGTTCAAAATATGGCAGGGGCCTGAAATAAGATGATAGTCATTTAGTGTTACCTTGCTTTTCTTTCCCCCTCAATGCTGATTTTGCTTGTTTGTTTGTTATCTGCTCAAATCAGGACCTCTATCCTGCTGCTCTCCTTCTTACCCAGGTTACCCCAGTGACTCTCTCCTCATCAATATCAAGTTTACTTATGTCATGGCTCCAGTTTTATTTTAAGTAACAGTTTTTATCATTGGTCTTCATAATTAGAATTATTTCCTTCTAAGACCTGAATGTTTGCAGCTAATTGAACCCAGGGGGGTGACTTATTTTGGTGGCCTGAAATAGTTTAGTTCTGCCTGCCTTCATCCAAAAAATACTGAATCTCTTGGACAGCTGCTTCTTTCTTTATCCCATGAGCTGATGTTGAAAGGGCTTTTCTTGTTTAACACTAAGTGGAGTATGTGCTGAATATAATTTCCCCACCAGCAAAGAAAATATATTTTCAAACATGATCTCTGCATGATATTAGAAATCATCAACCCGTGTCACCACATCTTAGGGCCAGGACTTTCTAATAACTCTCAATATCACATGGCTTCCTCTTCCTAATATCCTGAAAGTCTTAATTAGTGGACCTATCACCAAATTTTTAAAAAGTCAACGAATGCGTTATTGATCTACATCTGTATTTAATGATACAATGTGATGATGAATTACATCTCTTGAAATGGAAATTGAATTTCTCCAGAAGCAGAATTGAGAGACCTTGATGTGGGAATTCTGTAGAATTGCAGGTACTTATCTCTCTTAAATGTGAACCCTAAACTTCTTCTTTAATAGCAAGAAATCCTGCCTTAATTCAGGTGCTCTAGAGGCCAAGAGAAGTGCCTCCCTTAACTAACCTTGTCTAATTATCTTTACTGTCCTTATCTTCCTACTGTCTGTTACGAAATACAACTATCCAGTCCCATGGTTGCTTAATTAAATTCAGCTCATTTCAAAATTATAATTATTTTGACAATGATACTTCAACTTACAATAATTGAATGTTGAGGTCAAGTGAATAATATCTTAAAGCCCTTCTAATTGAGGATTATTGCATAAAATAATTCACATGGGAACTCCATGAATCTGGGAACACTAAAACTAGTCAATTTTATAGGAAATGGGATCCTGGAAAAATAATTATAGTAAACAAGTATCTTTATGATTTATTGGGTTCTGAATCTGCCCAGAGCGTCTATGAGAATGTTTTCAATTTTGTTTGTTTTATAAATGAACTTCAGTGTTTGTCTTGAACTGACTTTTGAATGCCAACTGGGAAGCACCAAATTTATACTTAAAAGAATATGAAGCAGGGCAGAGAGTATAAATTATATTTAAACCAGTTAAATGTAAAATCCACATCCACTTTCTGAACATGTGTGTTAGGAACTTCTTACCAAAAATTTTTTTAAAAAGCTTTTCACTTGGAGTTGTCTAAATCCAGCCACTCCTCACACTGTTTGTTCATTTATTCCCTCTGCTACACACTGTTTTAAAGAAATGGGAAAGTAATACACACACTTAAAATATTGGGAATATACAAAGACTGTGATCAGCCAGACGTTCCATAGTTTGAATTAAGTGTTTCTATGAAGAGCAGCAAAGTGAAGAGATTATCTCTTTTTCCTCCATATCTCCTTCTTTCTTTTATTTTTATTTGTTTCCTTCTGTTTCTGTTTTTTCTCTCTCCCATTCTTTAACTCTCTTATCAGTCCTTGGCCCTGAACCAGCACCTTTGCTTTAGCTCATGCCTTTTTCTGCTATTCACTTTGATATGATGTGTTTGTTCTGAGGGAAATTATAAGCATCAGAACTGACCTACTTTGGAACTCATATCAACATGAGGTAACCAATAAAGCGATTTGGCATGAAAAGAGTAGTGATTTGCAGAGAACAACATTTATGGTGGTTTTAGCTGATTATAATGTGGGGAGTTATTTAATAATTACTCTTTGATTATAGCAATTTCCTTTTAGCAAAAATCAGAAATGTGGAGGACTTACACTTCTGGCCAAGGTAGAGTAACAGGGACTGGATTTATGGTCTTGCCTAAAACAATAAATACATAAAACCAGGAAAAGTATATATGCGTGTGTGTGTGTGTGTGTGTGTGTGTGTATGTGTTCAAGATACTGTATTAGTCAATAAAGGAGAATAATGCCTAAGAGACAGGAAATAAACAAAGGAACCCTATGATTTTCCAAGATTACAACCTTCAGAGAATTTTCTGGCTGGTGCCCAGGCTGTGGGGTCTCAGGCAAAGACCAGCAGATTCCCTGTGGTGAGGAGATGAGCTAAGATTCAAGGGAAACCAGAGCAGCTAAAGTTCATAGGACAGAGCATTGGAGAGAGAGGTGCACGGGGAGAGCTCTGGACGTCAGCAGAAGACCCACCGAGTATTTGGTAAAGTACTGGTTACCACACACATTTGAGGAAAGTACCCAAGACTGTGAAAAGGACCATCTGGGATGATTAGAGAGAACCGTGCTGACACCAGACTTTGAAAATGACAGTGGTTCCTGCCAGGGAGACAGGATAACCTATAATTTATGGGGAGTTGTGTAGGGTAGTGAGGCAGAGTCTTGCTTCCATTGTGGGGAATGATCAGACTAGACTAGTTATATGCTCTGGTCTTGCCTGAAAATTTTTAAGGCAAGAGTCAAAGGAATCAACCTCTTTCCAAGTAAGTTAACCATGTCCTGGAACAAAGTACAAAAATATAAAAAATCAAAATTATTCATCACCCAACAAGAGAAACACACTACGTCTGCCAGTCAATCAAAGACAACTAGGCATACCAAAAAAAAAAAAAAAAAAAGCAGAATAAGGCCCATGATTAGCATAAACATCAATCAGCCAAAACTGAACTAGAACAGACATAGGAGTTAAAATTAACAAAGACATTGAAGCAAATATTATAACTGCATATCATGTATACAAAAGTTAGAGATATGGAAGACAAGAATAAAATGATTCAAACTGAAAAAAAATTAGTCAAAATGGAAAAAAAAAATCTCATTTTAAAATCTCAAACTAGAAAATTTCTAGAAGATAATGTTTAAAGATTTTTTTTAACCTGCTATCAAAAGCATGCTCCATAAAAAAATTTTTTCAATCTGTAAATTAGACATAATCAAAATTAAGAAGTATTCTTTGGGAAAAAAAACTGTTAGGAGAAAAAAGATACAAGACCTGGAAATAACTTTGCAAAGAATACAACTAATAGAGAATTTTTTTCCAGGATGTATAAAGGTATATAAAGAACTCTCAAACCTCAATAATAAGAAAACAGACACTACAATTAATAACATGCAAAAGATTTTAACAGAAACTTAGTCAAAGATAGAGATGTCAAATATACATGAAAAAACTGCTCAATTGACTAGTCATTCAGAAAATGCAAACTAAAACCACAATGTACGTGCTGTTATAATGGCTAAAATTTTAAAAGTCTGACCAGAACAGATGTTGGTGTGGATATGGAGAAACTGGTGCTCTTATGCATTACTGGTGGGGATGCAATATTGTCCAAACACTTTGAAAAACGATTTTGCAATTTCTTTAAAGTTTAAACGTATACTTACCATATGCTCTAAGCTGTATGTCCTTACAATGAACATGATGTCCTCAGAAGCTTTGTTTGTAAGAGTGGGAAACTGAAAATAACCCAAAGGCTTATTATCAGGTGAAAAGAATAAACAAAATCTGGCATATCCCTCCAATGATCCTGAGTGAAAGAATTCAGAAAAGTAAGCATGCATACTCTATGTTCCCATTTATGGAAATCTCCTGAAAAAGTAAATTCATCTATAGTGAGGAGAGCAGACAGTGCTTACCCGAGGATGGGCCATAAGCGGCATGGGAGCGATGGGTCTCAAAGGAACACAAGGAAACTCTGGGTGTTTCTGTACATTCACTCTCTGGATTGAGGTGATTATTTCACATGTGTACTTGTATCACAGATTAACAAACTGTGCACCTCACGTGCATGCAGTTTATTGTATGCAAATTATACCTCAATAAAAATAAATTATTTAAATGTGTAGATGGCAGGTATGAACTTTTATAACTTGAATTTGCTCTGAATCAGGACAATGGGGCTATGACTTCCTTATGTGGAAGGAACTACACTATCAGAGATAGGTGTTTTGAAAGGTCTCCAAAAATGTTGATTTTTGAGGCATTTTGTCCTTTCTTTGCCCAGAACCATTCGGATGGCCATTTATTCACACTAAGGATTGGTATCTTTAAATCGTGAACTAAAAAGTCTTAGTTTATACCTGCATCATCCCCCACCCACTACAACCCCCAAATCCACTGAACCTGTTTCACCCCTCAGAAGCTTCACTGCATTTAGTACATAAACATTTAATGGGGACTAAGGAAGTGGGGAATCCATTTCTTATTTTACCCTATTGAAAAACCATCTCTAAATAGCAATGCTTGGTCCACCACTTGACAAATCAGTGTAAGGGAGGGATAATGATATTTCTAGATGACAGATCAGTTTAAAAAAAAATAAAAGCTCTAAATTGCCCTTTAATCAGAGTAATAGTCAAGGAGAAGTCGTATCTAGGCAACCACGCTGAGATGGCTGAAAATGACAAGAAGGCTTCCTCAAACCCTGGTGAGAAAAATCAGTCCACTCTCCCCTGTGTAGAAAAAGTGTGTTACATTTAATTATGTGGGATTTGGGGAGGTGAATATAAATGATGGGAATTGCCTTTTTAAAAGTCCTGTGCCTGCTCTTTATGCTGGAATGGTGGCAGAAGTCATAATAAGGACTTTTTCTAGCCTACTAAGGGCCCCAGGAAACTGCCTACTAAGAGTTCTGGGGAGGATTTTACTGATGGTATTTTCTTTGTAAATAAGAACATTCTGACGGCTTTGTGCATTAGAAGGTGCCCATGTGATTGCAGGCAGACTAAAAGGTTATATGCTTAGAGTGAGGTAGTGAAGTGAAAGGTGCAATAAATAGATGTAAGCGGACGTAACGAATTTTGTGATTTTTTAGATTTGGAAATTGAAAATTTCAAGTGGAAAATGACAACTTGAGTCATAAATACATACTTAGGTTGAAGTGGTCATGGAATATCCAAGAGAAGATTTTGCAAAGACATATACTTTTATGGATCTGGAGCTCAAGAAGTCGAGGGCTGGAGCCTGATGTTGGTGAATTTCGCAGGAATTCCTGCTGTGATTAAAGCACTGGTTTAATAGTAAAGTCAGTAGTAACTGTGGATAGTTTTCTATAATCAGCTGCAAAAACTGCAACTATGACCCACAGAGGGTCTCCATGTCACAAAATGTGTCACACACACCCCCAATTCATAGGTTGAAACATAACCCCCACTGTGAAAGTATTTGGAGATGGGTCTTCGGGGGATGATTACGGTTCAATTAGGTCATGAGAGTGTGGCCCCATGATGAAGTTAATGCCCTTATAAAAAGAGGAGGAGACAGGGTGTGTGTGTGTGTTTGTGTATGTGTGTGTGTGTGTGTGTGCACGCGCACGTGCGCACAAACCAAGGAAGATCATGGGAGGACACACCCCAGAAGAGCTCTCACCAAGAACCTGACCCTGCTGCCACCTTGATCTTGGACATCCAGGCTTCAGAACTGTGAGGAATAATTCTGCTGTTGATGGTGCCCAGTCTTTGGTGTTCTGTGAGAGTAACCTGAATTGACTAAAGCAAGAGTCTATTTTTCTCTGAGCCTTACTCAGATTTGCATTGTGACTCATTTTACCAGTGGTTAGAAACAAATGGTGTAACAATTTGTCTCATACAAGTAGACATCAGAAATGTGCTAGGGGATGCAAAAGCTTTTATTTTAATGGAATTTTTATCTCATTCTCTGGAACACCTGTTTATTATCAAGCCATCTAAGAAAGCTGCCACTTTTAGCCTTCTAGGTAATGTCAGCATGATGTTATCAACATGGAAGATCACCAATATGCCCCTCGGACTTGTAGACTCATTGAAGTCCCTTTGGAATTAATTACGACACAGAGCCAGAGGTCTGATGTAGCACCTTAGGGTTCCAGGCTTGTTGGAATAGGAAAAACAAAACAAAAGTATTGGCAGGATAAACAGCTGCTTACAACATGTCAGGGCTTCAATAAATAAAGTAAAATTGGAACATCAGATGCAATTGAAGTAGCAAATTGATTCATCTGTTTTATAAAACGCACCAAGTTGGTTAGTTAAATGTGGGTGCAATAAAAATCACAGATCTGCTTCTTTTAAAACTTTTTTGATAACATTGGTCAGTTTCTCTGGGACTATATTATTGTTTATTTAAAATTAATTAATTAATTACTTTTTATTTTAGAAAGACTGGGGTTTTCACTTTTAGTTTGCTGTCAAACTATTTTTGTTTAACAGGTCAGTAAGATTAATACAGCAGCTCTTTCATTTACTGATATTCAAAATCTCTCCAAAATGGGAAATATTCAGGCATGGGTCAAGGAATCTACTGGGTCTAAATGAG
Organism: Orcinus orca; assembly: GCF_937001465.1. Classification (NCBI taxonomy): domain Eukaryota; kingdom Metazoa; phylum Chordata; class Mammalia; order Artiodactyla; family Delphinidae; genus Orcinus; species Orcinus orca. Next base: position 52,778,539 of record NC_064560.1, on the reverse strand, counting down.
AAAGATCTAAGACCAAAGTCTACTTACGGTTTGCAATCCATAATCTGACACCCTGACTGTATACGTTCTGACAGTTATTCTTTCCCGGGCGTTAGTTTTGTTTCAAGTCTGTGTGCAACAATACCTGAAATGCTGAATATTTCTCTTTAATGATTGCATATTTTGTTTTTTTGATATATTGTGTTATAAGTGGCTATAAATTATTGTGTGTTTAATATGCAATAACCCAGGTAAATGGACATAGACATGAAGGCCTGAATTTTAATGGTGTTAACTGCAGTGTCCTTCCCCAAATAAGCACTGTCTCTCTTTAATTTAGTGGGGTTTGACATGTGATGTGACTTAAGTCGGGAAACTGGATGAATGACCATTTCTCCAGCCAGGCCTCTATCAGACTGATGTTTTGAGCTGTAAAAATCAAGTAGGGCTTTAATGAGATACCCACCTCTTCTGGAGTATGGCTGTGTCTAACCGTTCATGCCCACCCTCTTCCCTGGATCATAAACATGCTCACCTACACTCTGATAATTAAATACAACCCATGATTTTGCTATTTCCTGTTAAGTCAACAAATCCATTTTAACTGGAGTGTTTCTCACTTGTATCTTCTACTTTTGTCAAATAGCAATTATTTTTCAAGGATAATGCAACCCCCTTCAACAAATATTTACTTATCAAGGTTTTCCTAAGAGATGTATTACATTTGGGACCCTTTTGGGAAGAAGGGACGGATTTGCATATCACAAATGATCAATTATTTCTAAGTCTTTGGGTAACTTTCTGCATTTTAGAGCAAATAATTTGGAATATCATTGCAAAAAATTTGACAGTGGGTACCACTGATTACAGATTCCATGGAGTCAACTGAGCCAGCATTTTAGAACTTGCAGAAATCTGAGTTATCAGATTTAATCTGGAATCTCCTGAAACTCCATCTCTGTAAACAATTTCAGCCTAATCTAAACTCTCCTCTCCCTCCTAAGGTCACAGGATCATAGGATCCATTACTATACACAGTCTTCAGGAACTCACCAGTATGAATTCAAAATATTTTGCACTTTTCAGTGTATATCAATTTCAACAGAGCAGGGTGGGTAGAAGCCGTGGAGAGGGTTTTAGGACATGTCGGTATCTCTTCCACAAAATGTGGACTTGAGAGGAAACAAAACAGTGGGGGAGCAGCCGGAATGCAACGTGGGCTTTAAGGGTTGGTGCTTTTATTTGGTTTTGATTTTTAAGATAAGAAGCTTCAGTTTACCTTAATGCTGAAAGGAAGGGTTGTTTACAGAGGGAGAGAATGAAATTAAAGGGATAAGAGGGCATAATGGCATGGTAATGGAAAGGATCCAGAGAAAATACTCAGGAGTTTGACTAAGATAAAAGAAGAGGAAGAAGAGGAGGTATAGAAGTACATTTGGGCATGGACATGGGGAGCGTTAGGCTGGTGGTATTGAGTGGATTATTTATACCAATTTATATCCATTCGCTAATTGAGGAATATTTATCGAGTCCTATTTTCTGACCGATACTACAGTGAGCATTGGGGATACAGTGTGAAAAAGATGAGATATTTGTTTCTCTAGAGTTTACATTGTATCTTTAAAAAAAAAACCCTTAGAGTAACTGGGATAGAGAGGAAGACATTTGGGTCTTCCTGGTGAAATTTTTCATGAATTAGGATCAGCATCCAAAAGAGTGAAAGAAGGGCTTCCCTGGTGGCGCAGTGGTTGAGAGTCCGCCTGCCGATGCAGGGGATGCGGATTCGTGCCCCTGTCCGGGAGGCTCCCGCATGCCGTGGAGTGGCTGGGCCCGTGAGCCATGGCCGCTGAGCCTGCGCGTCCGGAGCCTGTGCTCCGCAACGGGAGAGGCCACAGCAGTGAGAGGCCCGCGTACCGCAAAAACAATAACAAAAACAAAAACTGAGCCTGGCATTCTTGTGGAATTTCCTCTCTAAGCATTTACCAAGTCCTAAGCAGCTGAGGGATGAATGACTAAGGAATGAAAAGCAAAATGGAAGCTACGAAGCTGGACACTAACCAGAGAAGAGTAGGGATTCTGGTGAGAACCAGGAGTTTCCCATGGACTCCTGCAAAGGGCTAGACCTGGAGAGTAGAGAGTGATGCTGAAAACAGGCGAGCCCTCGCTAAGCCACTTCTATCTCTGAGTGCATCAAGGTGAGCTTCTGCCCTGGTAACCCTGGACTGGAATAAAATCAAATACGGTCTGGAGAAAGACAACATCGTGTAGAGCAGCTACTTCTTTTCACGTCCAACCTTCAACAAAAATCACTCGACATCCTCCTCCTGTGGAGGAGACCCACAGGTAAAACAGGTAGTAGCTATCTATCTCAAATTCTTAACTATGATGAATATGTTTAAGAAATTTCATAACAAGATAGAAAATTTCTTCAGAGAACTAGAATTTATGAAATAGAACCAAAAGGAAATTATAGATCTGTAATAACTATTATTATTTCTATTATAAAATAATGATAATAATCTAGTTGATGTGTTTAATAGTATATTTGAAACAGTAGAAGAGAGTATTAGTAAACTGAATTATAGGTCAGGAGAAAATACACAAAATAAAGCCCAAAGAGAAACAGAATGGGAAATACAGAAAAAAAATGTTACAAGATTTATATGGGCCTTGGTGAAAAGGTATAGCATACATTTAATCTGATTCCCAGGATGATAAAGACAGAAGAGAGAGAGAGAGAGAAAGGCAGAAGCAATATATGAAGAAAGGCTGTTCAAAAAATTTCCAAATCTGACAAAAGATATTAATTCACAGTTTCAAGAAATCACAGATTCATCCTCAAGCCTAATAAATACAATAATAATCACACCTTGAGACACAATGGTTAAATTTCACAAAACAAAGATAGAGAGGAGAAAACAATCTTAAAATCATGCAGGGATATTACCTTTAAAATCATCCAGAGCTGTTACCAAAGATTATTTTAAAGGGGCTAAAGCAGAAACAATGGGATGGCTTCTTTACACTGCAAAAAACAAAAACTGTGAAAATATAATTCTATACTCAGAGAAAATAGACTTTAAAGAATAAAGACCAAATATAGATGTTTTCAGGCAAAGAAAATCTGAACTAATTGACATAGTTCTTTGGCAGAAACAAAGTGATTCCAGAATCTTGGTACTGCAGGAAGAAGTGAAAAGCCAGGAAGGTTAGCATGCACTTAATAATAAATAGATGTTAATTATCTAAAACGAGAGTCATGTTAGTATATGGTGTTCAAAATAAGATTTGTGTCCCTTTTGCTGAGGAAGGGAGAGTGGGACGTGGACCCCACAGCCCAGGCCAGGCTCCTGTTCTGACACTGAAGCATTGTTCATGCTTCGGTGTGTTTAGGATGAGTCTTCCTCAGAACCATCACTGACTTTTATCTTTTAATACACAAACTTGGCTAAATAGTTGAAGGAAATGCAAAGGACTTGGAAGCCGTGGTGAGATACCTAAACTCACAAGCTTACCTTCTGTCTTGCATTTTGGACTCTCTGCCTTTCCTACCCTTAAAGATGAAATTTAACTTTTGAGCCAAAGGCTTATACTCTGATCCCAAGTCTTGGTGATGTTCTTTATTTCTAGTCCCTGAGCTGCCTTAGCACCAGTCAAGACATTGACAACAGTCACAAATTACTCTTTTTTGGACAAAGTGTCTTTCCTGATACCTTCTTTCAGCAGTTTGAAAGGGATAAGACTGGTATAAAGGCCCTAAGCTAGAACATTGTATGTAAGTGATGACCTCTCATTTCATTCTTTTCTTTTGGGAGTCACAGTACATTTTGTCTTAAGATCTGTTTCTATGTGCAAAAAAAAAAAAAAAAGAATTTCAAAATGATGGCCACTTCTAGTTACAGACAAAATGTAGTAAGAGTTTTCCACTCTGTTCTTCCAAGTGATTACAGTTAAAAACCTTGGAGAATACATAAAAAGCAAATATCAAAAACCTCTTAAAGATGGATAAAAGAAAAGTCAGGCTGGCTAAGGATGTGGAGATGTGAGAAAGGACACAGTGGTGAGCTCCTTTTTTCTTTATCCCCTGTATATGGGAAGCACTACCTCCTACGTATCCCATCCTGGAGAAGCTCTTGACCCCGAAATGGAATGGGTGAAGATGAGAAAAGGTCCAAGGAAGAACCCACTTTGTCCAGCCAAAGAGGCTGCCAGGGGTGTCCCAGCAGGACAGAGTTTTCCACAAGAACCAGTGAACCCCCACTGGGCACCAGCAAATGACCACCCTCACTCCCTGCCTCAGGGGGCTCTGTGTCTGGTGGGTAACTGAGTGGAGCCCCAAAGGTGTGAGCATTGACTACAGTGACAAGAACCAGTCAGACCGCAGATCAGCTGTGGTGTAGCATTCCAGCAGCATGACCAGAGAGAATTGCAAAGGCTTTGCAAATTGAATTTTAATTCACGATCCACAAAGTAGCCAGGACCTATGTGCTAGACCTAGGTAGGATGGCTACCTGCTAAAGTAGAAGATTTAAATAGGAACCAAAGTGTCACAGGACAATACCCAGTATGTCCAGGACACAAGTGAAAATTAGTTGCACACCAAGAAACAGAACATTTCAACTCTGATGAGCTCTGACAAAGAACAGACACTAACAATGAGATAAACATGCTCTAATTATCTGACAGGATCTTTTGTCTTCAAGTAGTTACTTGGTGACTTAAAAAACAAAACAAAACAAAACCCCCCAAAAAACCCTGAATAAAATGCCTGCTCTTTTGCTATGGAAATAGTAACCTGCACATTTAAACAACCCTTGTAGACTCTTAATTGGACATTATATAAATAAACTGACAGGCTCTTGGAAAGTGGATCCATGTTTAAAAGATGAAACCTAGAAAGGTGAGTTATTCCACAAATACGCCAGCTAGATCCCTTCTAGGGAGATTCAATCAGAATCCCTGCCTTCTAGGAACTTAAAATCGGTCCGTACAGATGAGATACATCTGTGGGTGACACAGTGTAGTCAAACCCTAGATTATTTATGCCCAAATACACATCATTGGGCATGAATGAGTGGCCAGGAGAAATCTATTCTCATCTTCTTTTGAAAGTTCATGTGAGAGAATGGTGGGAAGCCTGGTGGATTGAGGTGGACACGTGAAGAATTTTTTATGTTTGTAACTTCAAATACACACAGATATATCTCTCATATCTCTGCAGGTGTCAGAGGGAAGACGGTTAGTGAGGAAACGCTCCATCCAGTTACATGATGCACACCACCCCCAAAACAGAGGATGCTTGCCTGTCATTGTTTGGAAAAATTTTGTGCATGGTCACTTACTAAAAGCTATTTATATAGTGCAGAACAGTTTTTAAAAAATAGAAAATAAATATTTAAAATCACAGGCACAGTTAATCTGTTGATGTCTTTTCTTCCCATTTTTTTTCCTAGTAATTTTTCTGTCCTATGTTATATTATCTTGATGTAACTTAACCAGATACCTGGAAGTTATTTTTTATTCTTTGAGAGGAAATATCAGAGTAGAGTAGAAATGAGGTATACATTGTTTGTTTGAATTTAATAATGAAGAGTCCTACAACCAGAGGTGATGCCGTTTCTCCACCACTGCACCATTGCCCAAATCCACAGAGGCCAAGGTGAGGGTTCAGATTATGAAGCCGAATCCAAGACAAGCACTCAGGCTTGGAAGTGGATGTGTCCGTGCAGAACAAGAGAGTCAGAGACTGTGCAGCTGGACAGACTTCCTTCTCAGTCACATCAGGGCAAAGAGGAGGTGTTAAGAATCTTCACCAAATCCTCAATTAGAAGGAATGAGCGTCCATCACTTGGGAAAACTTTCAGTTTCTTAAAAGGTTTAATATAGACCTGCTCTATGAGCTGACAATTTAATCCCTGGATATTTATCTCAGAGAAATAAAAACATAAGTACACACACACATACACACAACACACACAACTTCAAAAGTTTATAATAACTTTACTCAAAATAATCAGAACATCTGGAAACAACCCAAATGTCCATTGAGAGGGAGCATGAATGAACCAATTGTAGCTTATTCACTTCTCAGCAGGATATCTGAAGGAGCTACCAACAAACACAACCACATGGATGGATTTCAAAATAACACTTTGCTGAGTTAAAGAAGTCAGATACAGAAGAGCATGTATGTCTAATTCCTCTTCCATGAAGCTCAAGAGCAGAAAAAATGAATCTGAGATGACAGAAATCAGAAGGATTGCCTGTGGGAAGCTGGGGACCAGTGAAAGGGGCACAAAGGAAATTGTATAAAGGGAATCTCTGTATCTTCATTAGGATGGTCTGACAAGGGTGAATGCATTTTTCAAACTCATTTAATTGTATACTTAAGATCTGTGTGTTTCATTGTGTGCATATTTTACCTAAAAATGTCTGTGTTGAGAAAAACACAGAAAGGCTGAGGAAATATGCCAGATTAAAGTCTATCCATCCATCCATCCATCCATCCATCCACCATCTACTTATCTATCCATCTATCATCTATATATTGATCAGTTGATCAGTCAGTACATCTATCAAGCATCTGTAGATCAATCAATTGACCCATTCATCCATCCATCCATCCTTATCTATCTATCTATCTATCATCTATCTTCATCACTGAGACCCCATCAAAAAGCACTGAATATTGATTGCTATTATTACTATTATACATTTCAAGGATTTCAGTGGTTAGCACAGTTGATCATCTTTCCATCACTGCAAGCTTATGAGGTGGGTGTCCTTTCAAAGTTTGGGACAATCATTCTCACCACTTCTTGGGATTTTCATAAAGTTCCTAATTAAAGAGTGTTTTGAGTATTGGTAAACAGCTGGACCAACAGATCCTTTCCCAGAGGCAGATACCCTAAACCCTCACTGCACAGTCCTGGGCACTTTTTCTCCCAACGGAGCTGAGGACTTTGCTTCTGTGAGCTGGAATTGATGCTCTGATTACCTGTGCCACACACTGAAGCCTCCTCAGGAAGATGCCTATCAACACCTTTTCTGGTGGTTTTCTCTTTCTGATGTATGAGAACAGCATTAGCCTTCGCTAACCTTTTTAACATCAAATTAGTCATTTTCTCCAACACTCTCTAATAGTATCCAGGACATCTCTATGTTATAGCATTAATGCACTGCCTTTTAATTACTTCAGATACCTGATATGTCTTTAGTGAGGCAGGAGAATACACATTGTTGGCAGAGTAACAGGAGCCCTATCATGCTAGCTATTCTATCTGAGTCACTGAATAATCTCGAGATAAGTCTGTGCTTCCCAGACATTTTGAAGACTAGTCATCTTTAAAGGATACAATATAAATTTTTCACCTGTTACTGTAATTCACCAGAGCCACTTATCATTCTGCTGGCCAGATAAATGAATTAAATACTTTATATAAAAAATTCACGGTTGTATCTAAATCATTAGAAGTTCTCAATAGTCACTTTATGATTTTTGACAAATGATTTTGTCAACGCTTACCATTTGCCAGACATATTTTAGGTGCTGAGAATACTGTAGTTAAAAAAATAAAAGAAAGAAATATATACCCTCACAGAAATGTAATTTTAGTTGAGTTTGGTGGATAATCAATAGGTAGACCATCAGTATATAACATGTCAGGGAAATAATCAGTTAGAGGGAAATAAAGCACAATATGAACCATATTGGAAGGCAGAAGTGGCCCCTTAATGTGTATGTCAGCAGGTTATCTAAGGTGATGCCTAAAGCTCAGCCTTACAAGGTGAATGGGGCTCACGGTGTGGGTATCTGAGAGACAGGAGGAGTAGCTAACCATGGTGAGGGCCATTAATTCAGGTACAGAGATGAGGCTGGTGTTGGGCTAAAATGAAAGAGTGAGAAATGGCAGATGAGAGCAAGGAGGTGGTGGGGTGTCTACGTCATGTAGGTGCTTGTAGACTGTGATGAAGAATATGTATTTTATTCTGAGCTATAAAGCCATTGCCCAGTGCAGAGCAGAAGAGTAACACTGAAGGACTTCTGTGTGTAAGGATCTCTCCCATTGCTGCACAGAGAGTGGACACCGTGGTCATCAGGTGATGTTACCACATTCCAGGTGGGATGTGATGATGGCTTGGATTAGAATCAGGCGTTAACAGTTCAGGGCGTCGTCTGTTTTAAAGGAGATATACACTCTATTTGCTGACGTCTTCTGGTTTGCATATGGAAACAAAAAAGAAAATCGCTAGAATTCTCAAAGCATCTGGACTGCAGAACTGAATGGACGGTGTTGCCGTTTGCTGAGACAGGGAGCAGAGCAGAAGTGCCAGACTGGGGCAGAGTGTTGACAAGGATGCCTACTTTCAACAAGGGGCCAAAGATGCAAATCGGCCTTGTGGTCTATGAGCAAGTGGGCATTGGATGCAAAGCACACAAAGAAGCTCTGGACCAGAAACTGTATCTGGGACACACCTTTGGCTACGGTCTGTGTCTGCAACACTCCTGCCTCCCTTTCCTGACTGTGTGTGGGTCTTGTCTTCAGAAAATAGATTCTATTATTTTTTGTTTGTTTGTTTCCCACTTGCAGACATTTCTCACGTTCAGTGCCCTGCTCTTGGAAGCGCTTCTGGAATGCTCGAATGAGCAGTGACGGAAACCGTGATGATCCAGCACCATCTGGGGAAGGAAAGGGGGTGTCAGACCCTGTTGGAATGTGACAGTTGCACCAAAGTGGCTGTGCTCTCAGAGTCAGAGGGAGCTCTGTGAACCCGACAAAATACAGACACCTTATCCCATGGGGCTGACTCTACAGGCCCCCATCCCCCATTCCCGAAGCCAGGGAGACTCTGAAGCCCCAAGTCTACCCTTCTTTTAAAAAAATGTATATTAACCGCCAGACAACGCCACTGCCCTCAAGAATGAAATGCACTGATTTTGACTTACCAACTGTCCTCAGCAGGATCATGTGTCTTCACCAACAACTGCAATTGGTGAATTCTCAAGAGCCTTGATACTTCTCTTCAGGGACATCTACACAGCATGACTGTCTCCTCCATCCTCCCCTTGTTCTCCTAACATGTAGTACATGCCCACAAATGACTATGGAAATACTATGCTGTCGATAATCCGTACCAGGATCTGAAGAAATCACGGTGCTAAACAAATGCATGAAAAGTGAGAGAAAGAGACTGTGGTGTTAGAATATCTCTACTGAACTGATTTTCGTGTTCTTTAATGATAAAAGTCAGTTTCTTCTATGGAAACATTAAATCCAACAAAGAATCTCTTGGTGACAGCTTAGAGGAGGCTGAGGTTTGGTTAAAAAGTGTAAGTTGGCCCCTCCAGTCCCTTGCCCTGCGGACTTTGTGTTGCACAGCTGTTCTCCAACTTCTAATTATTGGTAGGGGTCTCACCACACAGTGCGAGTGTGTGTGTGTGTGTGTGTGCATATGTGCACGAGCATGTGCTTAGGGCCATTCATGACAGATTACAGGAAATTACTTTAGTTGAAGCAATATTTAATCCAAAGACAAAAGGAAGAAATATATATGTATGGGATTTTATTTTATTTCAGGAATATTTTTTTAAATAACATTGTATTTTCTTTACTGAATACAAGCTATCATTGTGCAAATTATTCTGCAACTTGTTTATTAACAAAAATTTAGAACATTTGGAAGAGCACAAAGAAGAAAATGAAAACCATTAGTCCCAACAATTACAAATAAATTACGTTATCATGCTGGCATGTAGCTTTCAGCAATCTTCTGGACATATTGCATATTTAAATAACATAGGGGTTAACTATATGTTATGTGTCATAACCCATTTTTATCATTTAAAGTATTTGTTAAAAGAATCGATGTCATTAAACAGTATTTTACAAATTTATGCATGCTATTAATATTACTATCAGTTAAGAATTTAGTGGCTTAAGATAATCAGAGTGAACTTCATGTAAGTGGAAGTTCAACTGATGGGTGTGGGGGCATCTCTGCTCCACACAAACATCAGGGATCCAGGTTTGATCCAGATGTTCCACCTTCAACAACTACCCTCTCCAATTGCACTGGGTGTGGACGTTCTGCCAGAAAATGGTGTGATGAAAGCATTATGGCCCAGGTATGGAAGCGCTGGAATCATCTGTCCACCTTCCATGAGAAGGGCCACCCTAACTGCAAAGGATCCTGGGAGGTGAAGTCCTGCAGATAAGGTGGCAACATCTTCCGTCTGATCTCAGCTGCTGGGCCCAGCCCATAAGGGCTCCCTTAGAACCTTTCTCAGCTTCATCTCTGCTGTGTGTGGTCTCAAGGCAACCACCTCTCCTGACCCCACAAGGTCCCCGATTTTCAGTCTGCCTCTTCCCTACCCTTTTGATCCAAAGCTGCTGATTCATGTCTAAATTAATTTCATTTTTTCTGATACCAACTAGCACTCACGAATAAAGTCCTGTTTTCCAAGTTCTTCCCTGAGAGTTTGGGGACTGGCCAGCTCTGGTTGTACAGGTTCGCTGAATGCTTTTGCCACCAGGCAGCATGGATCCTAAGTCGTGCCTTAAACCTCAGCTTAAACCAATGCCATGTTTCTTAGGGTTCTTTGATGGCAGTCCTGGCTTCAAGTACCAATTTTTATACAAATTAAAATAATTCTAGCTGCTGTAGCAAATAAACCCTGAAATGTCAGTGACTTCACATTAATTAATAAAATCCTGGTGATGGTTTTGGGTGAGAGGTGTTTGCTCCATGGAGCCACTCAGAAGCCAGGTTGATGTTCCCTGCTGCTCACCCTGGTCAATGACACTCAGCCCATGGGGTAGAGGGAAGAGAAGACACTGGGGTCCAGTGGGCCTGACCTACAATGTGTGTGTCCCTTTGTCCATCACCTGTGAGCACCTCCCACACCAGTCATACAGCCATGCCCCACGGAAGGCCTGGAAAGCAGCCCTACCTGCACACCCATGATTCCCAGAATGGAGTAGGGAAGAGTTTGGGTGGACAGCTGGTCACTCCTTCTACAGTCCAAGTTTATAGATAATTATTTGGAGCTAAGATGGCATGGATTATAAGTTTTATCTTAGATCAACTATTTCCTGATGAATTAATACTGACATCTTTATATCCTCCCTGAACTTTCTCTAAGTCACAGTATGAAATGTGATTTCTACAATGTTTCATAGGAGATTCGTCCAGAACAGCCTGTGCTGGTGTATGGGTTTCAAGCTTCACCCACAGACCTTATCTCTTCCTGAGTTTCCATGACTTGCGTTTTTACTAACTTCTGTGTCAATTACTTTTTACAAATCTTAAGTCATGTAGGTCATATATTGATCTCCATTTAGCTGAATACTACATATAAAATGAAGTTATTTTTATCTTATCCAATTATGACCTTTCCAACAAATATCTCTAATTTATAGAGGCTTATTTTGTACTGATATAGATGTCAGATTCCAATAATAAATGCAGGCAGGTAATAATAACTATATCCAAGCTTATAACTCCAGTTCACCGTTTTATACCCAGGATCCCAAAATGATAAAACCAGCCTGATGTGAGAAATACTTTAGAAAGTATTTACAACAAAAACTTAATATAGAGTCTAAAGAAAGACATGTATAAGAAATGAGCATTTTATAAAGAATATTTTGACAAAGAATATAATAACATTTTAATAATCTAAATTATTTTTGGAAGACCTTCAAGATGGCGGAGGAGTAAGATGTGGAGATCACCTTCCTCCCCACAAATACATCAGAAATACATCTACATGTGGAACAACTCCTACAGAACACCTACTGAACTCTGGCAGAAGACCTCAGACTTCCCAAAAGATATATATATATTTCTTCTTTTTCTCTTTTTGTGAGTGTGTGCAAGAGGGAGGAGATATGGGGATATATGTACATATATAGCTGATTCACTTTGCTATAAAGCAGAAACTAACACACCATTGAAAAGCAATTATACTCCAATAAAGATGTTAAATAAATTTGGTGTTGTGTACATTTTAAGATGATTATATTTATAGAGAAATGATGTACACTAGTAGCATTTGATGTTCAACTTACAGCAACAATTTCTATATTTATTTATAGAAGAATAAAAGTATATATATACTTTTTATTTTTATACTTTTCTATCTGCATATTTGTCTATGTTTATACATATATGTTATGTATAAAATGTTTATTTGGACATTTTACCAAAATAAAAGAATATTTTGTCTTTAAAGGGTTTATATATGTAAGATTATTAATATAGGAAAATTTTTTTATAAAAGGATTTTATATGTATAACATTGTATATACAAAGATCATTAATATATATAAATAAAATTTTATTATTATTTTTCCAGATTTTAAAAAAGCATAGTTATTTTAGGAAATACACAAAACATAAAAATATATAATAAAATATACTACAAATAAAAGAGTAATAATAAATACTAAAATCACCTATAATCTCTACATACTCTATGTCTCAATCCTTGATTTTTCTTGAAAAATACATTTACAAACTCTGACCTTTATTATTATTATTATAATAAAAATTCTCATTATTGTAATTTGTGAAGAGGCAGGCAGTCACACACCTGCTAAATCTTCACCCACTGTGCTATCCTGAGTGTCATTGTTGAAAATGGTTATAAAGTTAGACAACTACATCCTCCTGCTATTTTTGGTACTAAACCAACATGTACCATATCTGAGGTGATAAATCATGCATCTTTTCATTTAGTGTTTTAGCCGATAGAAGCGGGGTTTGAGAACGCAAATCCTGACCAGCTACACACCTACATGTGTTCATCTGTCCGGCATCTAACCTCAGGCAAAAATGCTTCTGAGACATTAGGAAAGGAAAGAAAGGTTTCGGGGACCTTTGACCAGTAGCAGTGATGAGAACCTGAAAGGCATGACTTTTCAAGGACAAGTTCTGCCAGCTCAATGGGTTTCTTCATTTTTTTCTTCCCTTATTAGCTATGTGCATGGCAGTTCCAAAATCTGACTCACCACGTTAGAATCACCTGAAAGTTAAAGCCACCGTCTCCAGAGTGTTAACACCACCTACATGGCACAGAGATGCACCATCCAGTGAAAGCCTAGATGAAAACGTAAGTAATTAGAAAATAATAAACCTGATGCTTATTACTTTAAAAGTAAGCTATTTTTAGAGCAGTTCAAGGTTCACAGTAAAATTGAGGGGAAGGTGCAGAGATTTCCCATGTATCCCCTGGCCCCCCACTGCCTCCCCACCATCAACATCCCCAGCAGATGAGATGTTTGTTACAATTGATGGAGCTACACTGATACATCATCTTCACCCAGAGTCCACAGTTGACATTAGGGCTCACTCTTGGTGGTGTACATTCTATGGGTTTGGAGAGACGTATCATGAAACATATCCACCATTATATTTCACAGTTCTAACAGGGTTTTTTTGAATATTTTGGATAATAGTTCTTTATCAGATGTGTCTTTTGCAAATATTTTCTCCGAGTCTATGGCTTGTCTTCTCATCCTCTTGAAAGTGTATTTCACAGAGCAGAAGATTTTAATTTTAATGAAGTTCAGCTTATCAATTATGTGGATCATGGATCCACGTGGATCATGTCTTTGGTGTTGTATCTAAAATGTCATTGCCAAACCCAAGGTCATTGAGGTTTTCTCTTGTGTTACCTTCTAGGAATTTTACAGTTTTGTGTTTTACATTTATGTCTACGATACATTTTGAGTTAATTTTTGTGATGGGTGTAAGGTCTGCATGTAGTTTCATTTTTTTGTTTGTTTGGGGTTTTTTGCATCGTCCAGTTGTCCCAGCACCATTTGTTGGAGAGATTGTGTGTTCTCCATTATATTATCAGTTGATTATGTTTATGTGGGTCTATTTTTGGGGCCTCTATTCCATTCTAATATTAGGTTTGTCTATTCTTTTGCCAGTTCCTTACTTTCTTGATTACTAAAGCTTTATAGTAAGTCATGAGTGCTTATTACTTTTTAATAGTAGTATAATTCTGCAATGAGGAGTTTTAAAGCCCTGAAATATTTTTTAAATAATTTAAACTGTTCACTTATTGTTCTAATATTTGTGTTCTCCCTGAGAAAGCTAAAATACTGCCCTGTCTCTCCTCTGTGCCACGGATGCCAGGAGTAGGATTAAATACATGTTATAACCTAATCAGTGGAGAACTGGTCACTAACAGGACTTATAGGAAACGTGATGTGACCCAGGTTCATAAAAGTCTGTGCATTAAGTTCTTACAAAGGCCATGATGTTTGCTTTCCTTGATGGAATGATGGACACTGAAACGTGAAATGGAATTTTATTTCTCAGCAGTGTGAGGAGCTGTGAGTGGACAGGGCTTGAATAAAATACAAAAGTACAAGTTAAGCTGTGTGCTTAGCACAAGGCCAGACATTTTGAGGAAATTCAAAGGAGATGCTTCTCAAACCCAAATTTCCTCATATTTACATATGCACCGTAAATTTACATATTTGACAGGCACTGTGTTATCATGTAACCCTATACGGTATTTCAGGTAAATGACAGGAGGAGTCGATTTTCAACTCTTCTTTTTTTTTTAAAAAGAACGGAAGTAGTTTCTCTTATCAGTAGGTGAGACCAAAAATTAATAGTCCTTTCCTTTTAGAAAAGATTTATTCACCTGCTACCATTTCTGAACTTCTAAAACATAAAGTGACAAATACAAGTCTCATAAAATATCCTGGTTCTGACGCACAAGACAGCAGAGCTCGATAACAAATACTGAACGGGAACTGCGGCCCCAGAACCACTCAGCCAGAAATGAAACCTGCCAAAACACTCTTTAAAAAGGAAGGTAAAGAAATGCTTTTCAGAAAAGGATCTTTTAACAGTCAAAGGCCATTCTGTCATCCTGCAGAAATGCAAGGAAGACAGGGTGTATTCTCACACTTGGCTATACCATATCCTGCCCAGATCATGCCTGAACTGCTGTTTTTTCCCAGGATGACGTTTTCCCACTTATTTTTAAAGGGAATCATATTTTAAATACAAATATGATTAGTGTAAAACGGTAATTGAGGTGAGACCATCTTACAAATTCATTCTCATGGTCTCAAAAAGCCAGCAAAAAAAAAAAAAAAAAACTATGTCTTTTAGGGGAAGGACACTTCTCTTTCCAATGCATTCTACCAGTTCTTTTTTTCCGTCAGAAATGTCTCCCTTCTTCTTTGGAAGAAAAATAAATGCTAATTTGTATACCAACACATAGTACTCGGTCAGAGGCCTTTCCTCCCAAGCACATTAGCCTATTGTGCATCTGAATGATGCTGTGGACCCACTAGTGACTTGTGGTGACCATTCATATAAAGCTGGTGCTTCACACCAAGCCCTTCAGGGCACCTACTTCATCAGGAATCTGTTTTGTGTGCAGATTTCTGGGCGGAGAATAAAAATTTACTTTATCATCAAAAACACCTTTTGAGGTTTTCCACTTGCTTCCTAAAAGCAAACGTTTCTTCCCCTGCCTTTACGCATCTTCCCTTTCCTAAGACACTATTTATTTACAACCTTTATTCTGGAGGCTTCCGCACACTTCAATGGCCCTAGAATATTAACTAGTTAAGGTCTGTTTCATCATTAACTTTTTCAAGGTTGCAGAAATTTCAGGTACAGGGACCACCTGATCAACATATGCTGTGTGTGGAATGTCCCTTTATTTCAATTCCTTGTCAGGAACATTTCTGGAAGCCAAGTTGAAAAATTTTAAAACAGCTCTAGACTTCAATACCTTCAGATAAGGATTTCACTGCTTCCGTTCCAGCCACAGGGAAAGGTTTTCCTGGACCCCATCCGAGGCAAGGACATCTCTGTGCAGCTTTGTCAGGTGGTCTGTTTCCCATCAACCACAAGGGCCAGGCCCTGCTGTGCCCTCACTCCCCACCCAGCCCCCTGGGGGGGACACACCGTGCATCACGCCACTTCCAGATGCCTTTCAGCTCTACCTTTTATCTGTGATGTGAAATGGAAGTATTTGAGATTAATCCAAGTGAAATGGATCTCAGGGAGGTGAAGTCGTGGGGTTCTCTCACCTCCCTTCACAATCGTGTCTAACTGTTCTGCTCTAGCATGAAGGATAAGCACCTAGGCCCTCATCTGGGGTTGTACCTGGTCTCTCTGTGGGCTGTGGGTGCAGGTTTAGCTCTTGACTTTATCCTCCATGTGACGTACAGACTCTCTTCTCTCAGCCCTGAGAGGCTGGCAGGGGACCCTCTCCAGGACCTTCCCTGGCACAGCGGAGGCATCATTGTTGTGCTTTTTAAAGTGTATTTGATACTGTTTAGTTATTAGTGACACTTCAGGTCATCGGCATTGTCATGGACAGAAGCCCTTTGACTCCCTCTCTGTTCCCTCAGGTCATTTCCTTTCTACTGGCCCCTGCTGAAAATCACTGCTGGTGCGACATTTGCAGAGCTTCTCTTCCCACTTTCTCCCTGTGCACTCTCATTTCATAGTGGAACACACATCAGTCCACCCACAGGCACCCTTGTCTCTTAGGGTCTAGTCCTGAGATTTCAGACTCTTGGCTCTTCAGAGAAGAGAAGTTATATGATGGAGTTGCTCCATAATATGTTTCACGACATTGTACTCTATGAAAAAGTTGCAGTTACTCTTGAAAGTAAGAAGTAAGTGCCCTAACCTACGTAAGGCATACAATCTTCCCTTAAAGGATGAGCTTTGCGTGGAAAACAGCAACAGCTATGTGCCGGACATACAAGGATCTGTGAGTCAATCCATGCGAAGAGGACCCAGGCTCAGGGGAGGCAAGTTTACGCAACGACAAGCCAAGCTATACAATGACCACAAATCTTAATATGTTGACCAGCTGTTTAACTGTGATTAAGGACAGATTAATAAAACCATGGCCAGATCTTACCCGATACAAGGTTCCTGGCTTTATTTTCTCTCCTTTCACATATTCAGTAGGGGTCTGCAGCTTGGAGGTGCTGCCAACCTCTGGGCAGCGTTTCTCCCCACTCTCTGCCTCCAGATAAAACTTACAGCTTTTGAGAACAGTCACGTAGTAAGGAGTGGGAGAAAACTAATCAGAGAAGCCTGTCCCAGCTAATATCTTCATACAGTACTTACGTTCATCAGCTCACTCTTCTCATCAATCAATTAGTCTAGGAACAATGGCACACCCAGTAGGTGTAGTGTAATTGCAAAGGGAGGGAAAATAATTAGGGAAACATTCCATGATTAAGGATTTTACATCTCTCCAGGATAAATAGACTAATACAATGGAAATGATAGCAGAAAAATGAAAATGTCTCTAAGTTTGCACTTCTCTGATTACTGGTGTTAATGTGAGGTTCAGTGAATATGAGTTGGAGGAAGGGAGATTCATAAGGGTTGGAAAAGCTCACATGTGGAAAGCACACTGAAGAAAAAATTTAATCTTGCACAATTTGGAGATGAAGACCTTGAAGGCTAGTGAAGTGGTTACGGGCAGAACTGGACCCTAACCCAGGTCCCTTATCTTAATCAAGTTCTTCTAACCTGTAAACAGCAGAAAACTTGGCTTAGAAAAGTGAGATCTGAGCTAAGAGTTGATCATGGGAAGGATTCGAAGTAGATGATTATAAAAAATCATTAAAAGGCAAAAGCAGGCACTGAGAGTGAGTAGTGATGGAGTCTGGTTTGCGGGTCATGCAGCCACCAAGGGGATGAGGAACCTGCAGACTTTGGATCCAAAACTTGGCTCTACCAAGTCCAAAACCACCCCCAGACTTCAGTGGCTTCCCCCAGACAAGCTGCTGCTTCTGGAATCACACATGGACCGCATATCGGGTTGGTTCTGCGGCTCTGCCCCAGGCTGCCACTCTGTCCTGGACCTTCTCATTCTAGAAGCCAGGTGGAGGCATCCTTCATCTAGAACACGTTATACTCACGGCTAAGGGCAAAAGCAAAACAGTCAAGATAAACCAACCAATATTTTGAGCGCCTATTCAGGAGTGGCGAATGCCACACAGACTCACAACAGTCACACCACCAGCCTGACAGTGGGGCGAGGTGGGACATTCCATGTCCAGTGAAGTGACAAGACAGTCCTGGGGTGTGGGATCCTCTCACAGGGATGGGAGCAAACAGTTACGTCAACAAAAACCCCTGTAGCTTGAAATACATCAAACACTCATCGTCTGATTTTACTTTTAACTGATGCCTTCCCTGATTAGAGCAATAAAATAAAGTACCAGAAGCAGCTACTTTATTGTGCACTTTTTGTCCATCTGCAATTCCAGGCCCCAGCAGTCGGTAAGAAAACATGCAATTGAACATTGTTGTATAACTTTGTTTCTAAACCTGCATTATCTGCTGAAAATTTTTCCTAGTGAATTTCTGTCACATTATTGGCAATTTTGAAATAAAATTCTCAAAAGATAACTTCACTTTTACACTGTCGACTTGATTTTTCTGCCCCCCCACCCCAAAATAAAACATACATGTGATGTCCATTTTTTCTACCGCTCTGCCCTACATGGAGGTCGTTGAACACTGAGCTGTGTCTTTCCGACCGTCCAATTTAAGATCTAACAGAGTTAAACACAGTTTAAACAGGGATTGCCTCAAGCATGACTGGATTCACAATTAGAGTGGAAAAATCTAAAGACCAAGTTTATAAAAAATTTTTGGAGCAATTGATAACAAGAAAACTAAAAGGTCTTTGACAAGAGCCTGGCATTTTTCTCAGGGTTTCATTTTCACAAATGCTTTCACATATGTCAAGAGATTCAGAGACTTGACAACCACTACTCTTTTGGTAACCTAGGAAACATAGTCAACAATAGTCTTTTTGGGCAATTGTGGAAAATAAATTTGTATTAAAAAATAAATACTTCTGTTTCTCTTGTCTAAGCAATTATACCAATTAGATTGAAAAATCCAGGCATTTTCAATTAGCATTTACTACCAAATGTGTATCTGCAGATATAACAGAAGGTAAATACTGATTCGTGAAACCAGAATAAATTGCATGATAACACTCCACAAGCATGGAGTTAGCACAATATGTTAGCATTAGTATCTAACTCTTACTATTTTGAATTGAAACAATCATTGTAAATTATGTGTTAGTAAAAATGTAAGGGAAACATTTGGAAATGAAATATGTCAAGTTGGGCTCAAAGCAATTAGAAAGCAAAAAAGAAAAAAAGATTTTCTTTCAACTAAGAAGTCTGCAGGAGATCATAAAACACACTAACTTCCTATCAGCAGTTACTCGTGAAGTGTGCTTTTCAGGTCTGCACACCTAGTCTACACCCACGCATTATGATGATTTGAAGAACAGATTGTTCATGGATTTGCTGCTGGCTTGTATACACAGCGTTCACAACTAAGGGCTAGGCGGTTGCTGCCCAGTCCTAGACTTAGGGGAAGCCGAAATTCAGACAGTCTCAAAGCACAAGGTTTATTTCTCACTTACTCTGCATGTCTGTCACAGATGCTCCCTGGAACAGAGAAGAAAGAGGAAACAAGAAAAATTGTGCACTGGCTCTTAAATTTTCCTGGATGAGACAAGTCACATGACTACACCTGGCTATCAGACCACAGAACCAGCCGTATTTGGACTTTCCTTAAAGGACATAAAAATATGATAATCAGTAGAATAATCGGGATGACAGTGTGTTTGTGTAAATGTATATGAGGGCAGGGCCGCTCTATCACAATCATCGCTATTTGCAGTTATGTGAACGGTGCCTGACATAAGCGATAGTACTTCAATTTTTTGTAGAATAAAGGACAAGAAAAGATTAGATGGAACGAGTATTCTTATATTAATAGCCTCTAGATGCTTGTTTTCTTTTGTTTGTTTGTTTGTTTGTTTTTTTTCGCGGTACGCAGGCCTCTCACCGCTGCGGCCTCTCCTGTTGCGGAGCACAGGCTCCGGACGCGCAGGCTCAGTGGCCATGGCTCATGGGCCCAGCCGCTCCGCGGCATGTGGGGTTCCCCCGGGCCAGGGCACGAACCCACGTCCCCTGCATCGGCAGGCGGACTCCCAACCACTGCGCCACCAGGGAAGCCCCTGCTTGTTTTTCTTTTAAACTAATTTAATTTATTTTATTTTTGGCTCCGTTGGGTCTTCGTTGCGGTACACGGGCTTCTCACTGCGGTGGCATCTCTTGTTGTGGAACACGGGCTCTAGGCCCACAGACTTCAGTAGTTGTGGCTCATGGGCTCTAGGGTGCAGGCTCAGTAGTTGTGGCACATGGGCTTAGTTGCCCTGCGGCATGTGGGATCTTCCTGGACCAGGGCTAGAACCAGTGTCCCCTGCATTGGCAGGCAGATTCTTAACCACTGAGACTCCAGGGAAGCCCCTAGATGCTTGTTTTTACACTCTCTTGAAAAACAGAAAAAGAAACCATAACTTCTGGCATGGACACCCTTCCAGGGCCCATGAGGCTGCCCTACCAATTTTCCAAAGTTCACTTGAAAACTTGGCTTTTCTGATTGACATACACCTCCAAGACCTCTTTTCCACTTCATACACCCACCCCAGACTTTCTGGTTTATTTATTTTCTTTCTCCAGTGTCATTTTTAGGAGATGTGAAATAAACTGAGTACAAATTACAAATTTCTATCTGGGGAAGAAAGGAGAGGGTTATATGTTGAATACTTGAGGAGATAAAGACCATTCGGAGGAATCAAATCAGCATTTGAATCTTCTGATTCCTTAGCAGGTCAGAAGAACTGTGCAAATTATCTTCAGATAAGATTAAAATATGATATGAAAATATGCATATTAGTGGGTATATATGGATGAATTACTTGTACAAAATTATAAAATGTTTTAAATTTAAATTTGGGGGCTTCCCTGGTGGCGCGGTGGTTGGGAGTCCGCCTGCCGATGCACGGGACACAGGTTCGTGCCCCGGTCTGGGAAGATCCCACATGCCGTGGAGCGGCTGGACCCGTGAGCCATGGCTGCTGAGCCTGCGCGTCCGGAGCCTGTGCTCCGCAATGGGAGAGGCCACAACAGTGAGAGACCTGCGTACCGCAAAAAAAAAAAAAGTTAAATTTGGTCTTTAGTTTTAATTGCAAATTGTTTTAATACAAGATCGTCAGGACATAAACAAGCAATGCTTATTAGGTTGTTTTTTTTTTTAAACATCTTTATTGGAGTATAATTTCTGTACATTGCTGTGTTGGTTTCTGCTGTATAACAAAGTGAATCAGTTATACTTATACATATATACCCATATCTCTTCCCTCTTGCATTTCCCTCCCACCCTCCCTACCCCACCCCTCTAGGTGGTCACAAAGCACCGAGCTGATCTCCCTGTGCTATGCGGCTGCTTCCCACTAGCTGGCTATTTTACATTTGGTAGTGTGTATATGTCCATGCCACTTTCTCACTTCGTCCCAGCTTACCCTTCCCCCTCCCCATGTCCTCAAGTCCATTCTCTACATCTGCGTCTTTATTCCTGTCCTGCCCCTAGGTTCTTTAGAACCATATACTTCTTTTTAGATTCCATATATATGTATTGGCATACGGTATTTATTAAAATTATGCAATGAGTTTCTTGCAGACACAAATATATTATTTCGAAGGGGATAGTTATTTTTTTCCCTATTTTTTAAATTTAAAACTACATAGTTATTCATAATAACTATTGTGTGCTCTCAATATGTCACCATTTCTTTTGTAAATCCCCACATCATTAAAAACCCCTCCAGGTTAGACTTTCCAATGAGAGTGTATTTGCGTATCTCCCAATGTGACAAAAAGTTACTTTTTAGGAACCCAGGAAATGAGAATTTGGCAGTCATAAGTTATTCTCCTTTTTCTTGTGTGTGCCAATTTCTTTCTTGTATAACAACACAAGAGAAAAGACATTTAAAACCTAATATGGAGATGGGCTCTGGGCTCCAGAAGGGTGGCTGATCAGCTCTTGCCCAGGTCATGTCCGGGCCATGACCGGTCACTGCTGGGACACACTGGGTTCAGACGGAGAGCACAGCGGTTGTGACAGCACCCCTGACCCAGGACGCATGCCAGCCGTGTAGCTGACAGGGTCTTGGTGCTCTGGTCAGGTTTCAGGCCTGAGCCTCGGAGGTGGGAGAGCCTAGTTCAGGACGTTGGACCACATGAGAGACCTCCTGGCCCCACATAATATCAATCGGCGAGAGCTCTCCCAGAGACCACCATCTCGATGCTAAGACCCAGCTCCACCCAAAGATCAGCAAGTTACAGTGCTGGATGCCCCATGCCAAACAACAAGCAAGACAGGAAAACAACCCCACCCGTTGGCAGGTTCAAGTGGATCAACCAGTGTGGGAAGGGCACACTTATATTGCTCATCCCCTCTGGTGAAAACCAGCCCCTGGAAATCACAGGACATTTCGTGTGGTGCAACTAGGTAATAAAATGAAGGCAGGGGAGTAATGAAGGAAAGTAAAATAATTGGTGATTTGGTGGAGTAGTTCCAGGTGTAATTTTTTGGACATTTGCCTAAAAGTTGTTGTACAATCTTTTCAGTATTTTAAAAAATGTGTTTAGGAGAGATGCTGAAGGTGGATCCTTTCCCTCTAGGAGAATGCACTGTTAGTATTCTCCTAACCTCCAAAGCGTCTTACTAATCTCAGAAGCTGTAACGATTTAATTTTCCACAGTGCATATTTGAATTTGTAAAGAGATTCCATTCACAATTGCATGTTGTCACCAACAAAGTAAATATATAGTTGTTTTCTCTGGACTGTAAGCTAAGGAAATTAGCTGCTAAAATTCTCTCAATTTAATTAAGCAGCAGTGTCAGTACTTTCTGAAACCCTCCATGGGGAAAATGACAGCAATTCAGAGCAAGTGCAATGGACTTAGATTCTAAACTAATAATGGTGTCTGGCGACCTCATCATTTGCTCTTTTATTTTTTCAGCATTATGGGGGAAAAGGAAAGGTTTGAGTTAAAATTAAAAAGAAGTAAAAGAAAATGTGAAAGGCTTTAATCATTTATCAATCGTTTCTTCCATCTGCTCTCCTCTTCACGGAAATAAGTGATTATAATTGATATTTTTCTATGTTGAGTCTTCTTAACTAGAAAGTCCAGTGCCCACATGGGTTTATAACAGTATTATTACCATCAGTCCAAAGTGTGAGCTTCACTGATAAGGACATGTGTCTGGATTTCTAACAAGTAATGATGCCTTTTGATCAACAGTTTAAAAATCTTCAGGTATTTCCTTTTACTTAGTAACATAGGGTGACTGAAATAGCTACATTATTTGGATTACAATTTTAAAATATGTTTAGAAAATGTGCACACAGTGGGTGTATCTGAAATTCTATAAGTCACAAAATGTGTGTGTGTATGTGCTTTTTGAAAAAATAGCTTACAACCAATTTTTAAACATCAACACAACCCATTAAAGATGATGCTATTTTAAGTTGATTTTCTCTTTTTGCTTTTCCAGTATTTTTACATCTCTAATTATGCATCAGTTTTGGTTTCTCTAAAGAAGCATTTTGCTCTGAGCTGGATTTATTAGTCAAATTTTATCTGTAGGAGTCTACTTTTTACATTTACTTACCTCATAGCTCCCTGGGGACTTCTATCATTGTCAGCATCATGGAACAAACATCAGTTGGGGACCAGACTTATCTCTCTCTCCCTCCCTTCCATCCTTCCTTCCTTTCTTCCTTTCCTTAATTCCTCCTCCTTCCCTCCTGCATTCTCCTCTCCCTCCCTCCCCCCTCCCACTTTTATTTTTTCTCTCTCTTTTCTTCTGTGCTACCCACAGCATCACTATAGGAACAAAAAGGAGACAGCTGTGCTCTGGATCACTCTACTCTGAAGGATCAACTACCTGCCTCATTATCATCTAAGACAGAGTAGAGAAGCCTTGTTATAGAGCCATGACAGAGTCCATTTGTGATTCCAGGAAGTTCTGAGATAGCTTATAGAACTTCTCAAACAAAATCATCTTTCAAGAAAAAACAACAAACCTGAAAGTGGAAAGGGAGAGTATTAATATTCTAATTCATGAATGAAAAGGGCGGTCAAGAAGAAAAAGAAAATCTGAACAGAGCAGTAAGGAGTAAGCAGATTGAGTCAGTAATCAAAAATATCCCAAGAAAGAGAAGCTCAAGACCAGATGGCTTCATTGGTGAATTCCAACAAACATTTAGTCGTTTAAAGAAGGATTAATACTAATTATAAAAATACAAAAAAAAAAGAGTATGTGCACAACTTAGTCTACAACATTAATAGTTAATCATACCAAAGATTTGAATGTAACCTAAAAGACTAGTAATAGGAATTTGGTTAAAGTATAGCCCTTCCATAATAAAAAATAAAAGAATGTATTTATCAAGTGGGAAAGATGCTGAGGAAAAAGTATTTACTTAAAAAAAAAGATGCAAAGTAGCTTCACATTATTATCTCATTAAAAACATATAGATTATGCAAACATTTAAACATATATAACTATAATGCATAAAAAGGCCAGCCTAGCATACACTGTTGTCATTGATTATTTCTGGGTGTAATGTTAAGACTATGAATGGTTTTTAGTCCTTATTTTCTTTGTCTGTATTTTCTACAGTGAACATGTGTTAACTGTCTGATAAGAAAGAGTAAAATAACTCCAAGAATTAAAAAAGAACAGTTCTTCTCAAACTCTTCCAAAAACTAGAAGAGGAAGGAACACTCCCAAACTCACTTTACAAGGCCGGTGTTACCCTTATCTCAGACAAGGACACTATAAGAAATGTAAATTGTAGGTCAATAGCTCTGATGAACATAGATGCAAACATTCTCAGCAAAATACTGGAATACCGAATTCCACAGCACGTTTAAAGGGACCATACCACATGATCAAGTGGGATTCATCCCTGGGATGCAAGCATGGTTCAACATATGAAAATCAATAAGTATGATTCACTACATTAAGAGAAGGATGAAAATCATATGAGCATCTCAATAGATGCAGAGAGAACTTAAGAAAATTACCCAGAGCTGAAGGAGACATGCATGAATGCTGAAATTGAAGAGAACACTAAGCATTATGCAACATACAAAGGAGGGAACCCTTACCCAATGGGAAATTGTCATTTATGGTGCCAGATCTTCACCTTTACCAGCGTCTATGACATTTTCCATTTGACTTTGCAATTTCTCCCGCTAAAGGGGTTAAATATATTTCCCGGCTCCTTACCTTTAGATGCGGCTGTGTGACTTACTTTGGCCAATGCGGTATGTGCGGTGTGCATGATGTGGTGTGTGGTGTGTGGTGTGGTGTGTGTGTGTGTGTGTGTATGTGTGTGTGTGTGTGTGTGTGTGTGTGTGGTAAGAGTGGCATGTCTTACTGCTTGAAAAATGCTTGCACAACTGGACTTTCTATTTTGTGCCCCTCCCAGTAACATCACAAGAACATCTGTGGGGAAGTTCATTAATCCTGGGAGGACAGAAGGCACATGAAGCAAAGCACAGCCTAGACGCGCTTTCCCTCAACTCACCTCCAAAACAACAAGAATAATGATTATTGTTTTCAACAACTAAGTTTTGGGTAGATTAGTTGCAGAATATTTTTGTGGTAATAGAAAATTGAAATCCCTAGACTCGATCATTATGAATTTAATGAATACTAAATTTAAAGTGTCCTAAAGGCTTCTAGGGGTGAAGAGATAGAAAGAACTTTAAAAGATATTTTTACAAACAAAAAGGAATAAGATTTTTCATTAGTAAGAATAAATGCTAGACTACAGAGGAATGTGACCTTCAAATATGTGAGAGCAAATTGTTTTTCTCCTAGAAATTTATATGAAGCAAATCTATCAATCAAGTTCACAAGATAAACCCATATTCAGTGATGTAAGGGCTCAAAATATAAACTCACATGTTTCCTTTCTGGAAAAAAACCTAAAAACAAAAAATACTTGATTTATTCCTGCAAGGGGAAAAAAAATCAATAAAAAGAAAAATGTGACATATCAAAAACTATAGAAATAACTTAGGATTCCAATGAAAGACAACTTTAGTATGAGAGATAGTGTGAAGGCCTGAAAAGCAATTGATCTAAATAAGAAGAGAGTGTCAATGTCCTCTAAAAAGAATGGCTTTGAAAATAGAAATAGAATAAAAATTTAAAAATGGGTAGAAGATCTGAACAGTCTTTTTTTCCAAAGAAGACATACAGGTGGCCCACAGGCACATGAAAAGATGCCCAACATCACTAATAATCAGGGAAATGCAAATCAAAACTACAATGAGATATCACCTCACACCTGTCAGAATGGCCATTATCCAAAAGATAAGAAATAACAAGTGTTGGTGAGGATGTGGAGAAAAGGGAACCCTTGTGCACTGTTCGTGGGAATGTAAGTTGGTGCAGTCACTATGGAAAAAAGTATGGAAGTCCCTCAAAAAATTAAAAAGTAGAACTACCCTCTGATCCAGCAATTCCACTCCTGGGTATTTATCTAAAGAAAATGAAAACACTACCTCGAAAAGATCTTTACCCCTATGTTCATTACAGCATTATTTACAATAACCAAGACAGGAAAGCAACCTGTGTCCATCAATGGATGAACGGATAGAGAGAGTGTGCCATGTATAATGGAATACTCTTCAGCCACAAAAAGAAGAAAATCCTGCCATTTGTGACAACACAGCTGGACCTTGAGGGCATTATGCTGAGTGAAATAAGACCGGGAAAGGCAAATACCATACTAGCTGAACACAAACTAAAGGAACAGATGCTTCCTTGTCATGTGGCCACACATGACAAGGAATTCAGTCTTTTACAGAATAGATTGTAAAAGTCACTACACAAAGAGAAGGCTTTAACAATCAAGAGCAGCAACCTCTGAGGATAGAGGAGAATATGATTTCCAGAATTAGCACATTATAAAATTCAACAGTCCAGTTATTAACAACATCACAAAACATTAAAAAAAAGAGAAAGCATGGCCCATTCAAAGGTGAAAAATAAATCAACAGAAGTCATCTATGAAGAAGCAAAATACTGGATTTATTATTCAAAACTTTAAATCAACCGTCTTAGGGAATTCCCTGGCAGCCAGTGGTTAGGACTCAGCGCTCTCACTGCTGAGGGCCCAGGTTCGATCCCTGGTCGGGGATCTAAGATCCTCCAAGCTGCGCGGTGCAGCATGGTCAAGTTAAAAAAAAAAAAAGCAACTGCCTTAAATATGTGCAAAATGCTGAAGGAAACCATGGACAAAGGCTAAAGGAAAACAAGAGAAAACATGTATCAACAATAGAAGAATGTCATAAACAGATAGAAATTATAAAAAGGAAGCAATTACAATTCTTGTATCTTAGATTGGGTGATGGTGGAAGTAGTGTCTTGACAATGTTGAGAGAACGAGGGTTAGTTAAGCAAAGTATGGTTTGGGCGCAGAGGAATCAGAGTGTGCAAGGGTGCTGGGGTAGAAGGGACTGGGGGGTTTGAGTAACTCATGGGGTGAAACGGGACTCGTCCTCAGTGACAGTGTTGTGATGACCTGGAACAAACCTCCAAGTCGTGTGAGAACTTTGACGTTTGTACAAAGAGCCATAGGAAGACATTGAAAAGTTCTACCCACTGGATAACAGCCATGCTTTGTTGTAAAAGGGCTTGATGTCTTTACTGTGGCGTGTTATTTTCAGGAGTGGAGATTCGAAAACCAGTGAGCACGTTCAGTGAGGGGCCTGAGAAGATCTGAACAGCACTGGGAAATATTTAGAAGTTAAAGTTGACTGGACTTGGCAGACGTTTGTTCATTAGGGTCATAAGAAGCTGCTGTCAAGGTGTCTGTCATATTAGAAATACCTCTGCACTGCTACCATTATTCATGATGTTGTTATTACTTATTATGATGATGATTATTACATTACTAACACTCCTTATCATCATTTCCTGGTATTAGCTTCCATTTTCCCATACAAGGTTCAATGCTAATTGCTCTGTGATGTTATTTTCCTTAATCATTAGAATTCTTGGTTTCAGCACAAGATGCTGTTTTTAGTTCTAAAAATCATGAGTTTGAGGCGCCTGTGAAATAATTGCTCTACTTTTATGAAGCTCAGCAGAGATTTCTGACCTAGAGATTAAACGCACATAGATTATGATTCATATGGTAGGTGTCTCTCTGCCCTTTGAGGTCTGGATATAATTCCTCTGAGCCATTCTTCAATTTCATAGCTTCTGAGGAAGAGAAAATCTATCTCAAGAGTCTATGAACTCATCCCCCACACTAAACTCAGCTGTCCAGTGTGGTTTTATCATAGAACTTGCTTTCTAGCAGGCACATGAAAAAGATTTGGGAGAAAGGAGAACGTGGAAGTTTAGTTATGTTTACATAAGAAAAGATGCATTTGTATATTACAGATATACTCAAAGTAATAAACAATCTGAAAAGGGGAACCAGTGTCTAAAATAGTCCGTTTACATGGATCAGCATATATATTTTATTTCTCCCAAATTTACTGAGCTTCCTCATCCTTGCCAAAGAAGGGGAGACTGTTACGTTATCATCATTGTAAAGACAGAGGCAAACGAGAGCACTTAGATGAAGACAATGCTAATGTAAAAGCTAAATTACAGGGCTTCCCTGGTGGTGCAGTGGTTGAGAGTCTGTCTGCCTGCCGATGCAGGGGACACGGGTTCGTGCCCCAGTCCGGGAAGATCCCACATGCCGCGGAGCGGCTGGGCCCGTGAGCCATGGCCGCTGAGCCTGCGTGTCCGGAGCCTGTGCTCCGCGGCGGGAGAGGCCACAACAGTGAGAGGCCCGCGTACCGCAAAAAAAAAAAAACCAACTAAATTATAAGGAAAGAATTCGTGGAGACTTAGAGGGAACACTTTGTGAAGAAACAATATAAATTATTTTTGAAAGAATAAAACATTTTCCTACAGGCAGTCTTTGGTATTTCAACTTCACATGAACTTGACTAAGATGTCACAGAAACTAATTTGAAGTTTTGAAAGATTAATATGTTTTAAGTGCAATGAGGGTGTTTAGTAATATTTTAGGATTTCAGAAGCTTTAAAGCATCAGGGATTCTTATTCTTGAAAAATGCTGTTTATTTAAATTATTTTCTAAGTCATCTGTATGGCTATTTAGAAGAATGTAAGATATTTTATTCAAAGGAGTCAGTCCTCATGGTGTGTGTTTTTCTGGGCATTGGTGGGGGGGGGACAGTTTGCAACAATAATTGTTTTGAATTTCCAAGTATTTAGCTTCTGCATGACCCCAAATCATGCAAATGTATATTTTTTAATTTTTGAGAGCTTTTAAATTAATAACGCATGAGATGCCATCAATAATACCACGTGAATGAGGTATTTTTGTAGATAATAAGAACATGAGTGGATTAACCTTTAAGTCTATCAGGCTCTCCTAATGATTAAGTGAAGATTAAACAGATTGGGGGAAATATTGCTTTTTACGTTAAAATGTCACATGAGATTGACCTGGCAGTATATTTCATTCGAGCAGAGAGTCTGTACATGCTGATTTACGTATACATGAGACCAGTTTGCTTCCATTCTCCTTTCAACTCTTCCAGTGTCCCAGAGAAGGTGGGAGGGAATAGAGGTGGTATTTATAAAGCAAATCATAAGGTCAGTAGACCAGGCAAAGAAGTGAACGGTCTTGGCACTGACAGTAAAACAGGATGTAAGGCAAAATCAGCAACATCAAATATCTAAAGAGTGCCAAGCCTGGGTAAGACCTGGTTCTCACTTTCCATGCACTGCAAAAAATCTGTTTTTAAGGAGGATTTCAATTAGATGTAGTTAAAATATTGTTTCCTAGTAATAAACGAGAAACCGTCTTTTAAAAAGGTTTTTATTATTTCATAATAATAATTCAATTACACAAGTGGTTAAGCTTTGCTTTACAAGCTCTAATAGCTTAAAGGTGTTTCTGATGATTTAATTATTGATCAGAATTTAATATTGACCAGAGTTAATAACCCCATTATTGGACACTCGATTTTAAACAAGACACATGAGCATGTTTATAAATATACTTATCGCTTGAATGATAAACATATGTGTGTAAATATATATATTTACCTCTTGAATGGATATAAGTAGATGGGTGTGTGACTAGCTCCTGAGAGTTTCCCATTAGCTGCTTTTATGTAATCATTTTATTATTCATCTTTGTGGGTTTTTTATTTTTTGTGCTCTTAGTAAATGTAAATGGTAATCTAATTGTAATTTATAGCATTCATAGCTATAAATATCAGCTGCTACAGGCTCTTAACTCTAATTCCCAAACTCAACTGTCTTTGACAACTGAAAATTTGTTGTAACTCTCTGTGAACACTAATGGGCTGAACTAAATGAGGCTGTTTATGAAAGTCTTGCTGTACCCACTGAGTGCCAATATCTGCATGTTTCCCTGCGGGGATATTAATGTGCTTGATTCTACATTGCTCACTCAGACCTTTCTGAGATCTTACTTGCTGTCTGTTTCAGGCAGTGTATCATCATTCTAAAACCCCCTACAATTCTGGGCTTTGGACGTCATCTGACTCCCAAGGTTTCATAGAAGGAATTCTGGATATGAATCAGGTTCTCCACCAGTACAAATGGTCCTGTTTAATAATTGAAGAAAGAGAATAAATGATTATTCCCAAATTAGTTTTAAAAGGAAGAAAAATAATGATCACAAGTGAAAGGATAAATAAAAAATCTACCATTCTACCTGAACACTTCAACACTCCATTCTCAGGCATCAAAGTAATTGTAGATGAAAACTCATCCAGGATTTAGAGCAACAATATCTACCAACTTGACCTAATTGACATTTATAAAACACCCAGCCCTGGAACAGCGGAATGCACATTATTTTCATGAACACATGGATTATTCACCAAGTTAAGCCATATTCTGAGCTACAGAACAGCCACGTCAAATTTAGAATAATTGAAATCATTCAAAGTAATTTTTCTGGCAAAAAAAAAAAAAAGAAATGAAACAGAAAGTATCTGAATAGTCCATAAATATTTGGAAATTTAAAAATATAATTCTCAATAATTCATGAGTCAAAGACGAAGAGACAAAGAAAACTAAAAATTATATATTTTGCATTGGATAAAAATAAACACACACACACACATCACAAAAAAAGTCTAGGATGTCTGCCACCTTCAATCCTAATCCATATTGTGCTTGAAGTCCTAGTCAGGGCAATAAGGCAAGAAAAGATATAAAAGTCAAACAGTATTTTCAAACAGCATAATTAACTACACAGTACTTACCAAAGAATCTACAAAATCTTGTAGAACTAACAAGTAATTTTATCAAGTTTTAGGATACAAGGTCAATATACACAAAAACCAATATCTTTTCTGTATATGAACAATAGACAATTAGAAAAAAATAAAATAAAAACACAGTACCATTTTTGATAGCACCAAAACCCCTGAAACTTAGGTAATAATACACTTGCACATGACCTCTATGTTGAGAACTGACTGAATACATGGAAAGAGATGCCATGTTTATGGATCAGAGGACTGAACATTGTTAAGACAGTAATTCTTCCCAGATTGATTTATTTGTTCAAACTAATACCAGTCAAAATCTCAGCAGGACTGTTGAGTAGATGTTGAGAAGCTGATGCTAAAATTTATATGGGGGAAAAAAATCAAAGGAATTAGAATAGTCATAAGAATTTTTAAAAATAAGAAGAAATGTGTAGAACATTTGTTGCCTTATTTTGAGTCACTCTTTAAGCCACAGTTATCAAGAGACTGGGATATTGTGTTACTGACAACAGCAGAGGCACAAAAATCAATTTTTTAAAAATGGCCATATGTATGTGCTTATATATTCAATTTATTTACAACGAAGATACATTAGCAATTTAATTAAGAAAAGATATTCTTTTCAGAAAACAGTGTGGGAGAACTGAACAATCATATGCAAAAAGACCCCCCGCTTTTTAACACATAACTTCCATGACATTAAAACAATCACAAAATACTAATAAACTTTTAAAACTTTGAGACAAAAACATAAGAGAAAATTTTTGTGACCTTGGGTTTGGCAAAAATTTCTATTACATGACACAGAAGGCATGACCCATATCTGAAAAACATTAATAGGTTAATGGAGGAAATCAGTGTAAAGAGTTAATTTGAAATAGTGGGGTATTTATTTAATAGATGTTTATTGAGTGTTTCCTGTATACCTGGCAGTGTTATAGGCATGAAACCTGTTTTCGTCAAAATTAAAATCTTGTCCTCTTCAAACGTGAATTACTCATAGGAAGAGCTAACCATAGGAAAACATGCAATTAACCATACAAACAGCTACGAACTGGGAGAGAATATTTGCAAAATGCGTATCTGAAGAAGGACTCGGTAGAGGATACATGAGAATCTCTCAAAACACAATGAAAAGGAAATGGACCACCCAATAACAAAAGGGCAAGTAATTTGAACAGACCCTACAGCAAAGAAGAGAAGCAGATGGCAAATAAGCATCTGAAAAGCTGCTGTTCATCTTTGCTAGTCAGTAGCGAGATGCAAATAAAACCACAAAGTGATACCACCGCATACCTAGGAACAAACCTGGCAGTACTGAGTGCAAGTGCCCCCAAAGATGTGGAACGAAATGATACTAGCAGGAATGAAAAATAGCATGGCTAGAGTGGACAACAGTCAGCAAATTTCTTTTCAAGGTACATCTATACTTCCATGACTCAGCAATGTCACTCACCATAAGCTTTACTGTTATTTAGTGTTATTGAATAAATATTACATCCTCCAAAGAAGCTTCTCTGACCATAGCATCTATTAGCTCTTATTCTCCAACCCTCTTGTTCTGTGTGTCTTTTTGTGTATTTATTTAGTTAGTTAATTTTTGTTTGTCTTCATAATACCTCTCACTCTGTGTTCTTGTCAGTTCATTTAATAGTTTGCCTGTTTACTCTCGTCTTAGTTCAGGCTGCTGTAAGGAAATACCATAGACTGGGAGGCTTATAAACAGAAGAAATTTATTTCTTACAGTCTGGAGGCTGGAAGTCCAAGGTCAAGGTGCCAACATAATCCGGTTCTGGTGAGAGCCTGCTTCCAGGCTTACAGACGGCTGACTTCTCATCATATTCACACGTGGCAGAGCTGGGGAGAGGGAGCCGGAGCCAGCTCTCAGGGGTCTCTTTGTAAGGGCACGAACTCCATTCATGGGGGCTCTACCCTCATGGCCTCATCACCTTCCACAAGCCCCACCTCCTGACACCATCACCTTGGGGGTTAGGTTTCAACATAAATTTTGGAAGAACACATTCAGTTGGTAACAGCTCTCTATGCCCTACCTCAGCCACCTTACCCTAATTAGAAAGCAAGTTTCAAAGGTGCAGGTTTTTGTCTGCCCAGCTTCATGTCTAGAACACTCCTAGCATAGAGGAAAAGCTCAACAAACATTTATTGTATGAATAAATAAACCACTATTCCACACCAAGTCTAACACTGACTTCCCCCATTCAGAAACGCACAGGGTCCATGAGCCTTCCACACTGTGTGCTGTCCAAAGGTGGGTCACCAGGTGGAATTGCACCTTCACCCTGGCTTCATGTGCAGAGTGTGATCAAAAGAGAGATTAGACAAAACCAGAATAAGTGCAACACAAAGGAAAAGCACAGGGATCATTCACCTCCTCTGCAAGCCAACAGAGAACACATTCGTTTTATTTTATTTCAAACAAATCCACAGAAAGAAGTGAGCGGCATTGCATAATGCCCAATTGCTGACTCCATTCTAGATCCTTAGGGTTTCTCCCAAAGGTTACTCTTTATGGGTGAAGTCATGTGTGCAGACAGTTTGGTTGCCCGGGAAGGGACTGCTGCTGGTGACGTCTGCTGGCCCCAATGACTGTCCTACACTTCATTCAGAGCTGGTACAAGCATTTGCCCCTGAACTGAATAAGGCAGGATTTTACTTGTTACCTTCATGTTCTTTTTCTGCAAACAAACAGATCCTGCCCCAGCAAGGATGGAGATTTTGAAGGTCATTTGGTCTCACAATGATGTGCTGCTTTGGGAACCAAATCAACGGCTTGTGCTTTGTTGGCTGTGGCAGGTGTCTGTGGTTCCCATCCCGCCCTGGGGAGGTTAGCGATGTGCCCTGTGCTTTTGTAATTTGCTTCACTTTTCTCAGGACACAAGTGTGTCATTTAGCAAGTTATTATTCTTGCAGCCACTGGATGGCAAAAGACTGGAAGGGCTAATGCAGTTCCCCAAGGTTCCCGGTTAAAACTCCAAAAGGAACTTTCTTATCAAGAATATTTGGCTAAATACTTTGAAACCCATTTGTTTACTTTAGAATGTATTATCACACAACTAAAACCATATCATCACTCCTCACCATAGAATATGTAAAACCCTGCCAGCCTTTTTCTTTTCTTTTTTTAAAATCTTTATTGCAGTATAATTGCCTCACAATACTGTGTTAGTTTCTGTTGTACACCAAAGTGAATCAGACATATGCATACACATGTCCCCATATCCCCTCCCTCTTGAGCCTTCCTCCCACCCTCCCTATCCCACCCCTCTAGGTCATCGCAGAGCACCAAGCTGATCTCCCTGTGCTATGCGGCTGCTTCCCACTAGCTATCTATTTTACGTTTGGTAGTGTATATATGTCCATGCCACTCTCTCACTTTGCCCCAGCTTACCCTTCCCCCTCCCTGTGTCCTCCAGTCTATTCTCTACATCTGCATCTTTATTCTTGTCCTGCCACTAGGTTCATCAGTACCATTTTTTTTTTTAGATTCCATATGCGTTAGCATACGGTATTTGTTTTTCTCTTTCTGACTTACTTCACTCTGTATGACAGTCTGTAGGTCCATCCTCCTCACTACAAATAACTCAATTCGTTCCTTTTTATGGCTGAGTAATATTCCATTGTATATATGTGCCACAGCCTCTTTATCCATTCATCTGTCAATGGACACTTATGTGGCTTCCATGACCTGGCTATTGTAAATAGTGCTGCAATGAACGTTGGGGTGCATGTTTCTCTTTGAATTATGCTCTTCTCAAGGTATATGCCTTTTTCTTACTATTTGCGAATAGTTATTTGGTGATTTGAATTTCAACATATGTAGGCAATGGAACAGTCATCTGGGAAGTTATGTAGCATTGGAAAAGTATGCAGTATTGTAATGTAAATATACTCATTACAGTCAGTGCCTTAAAGGATTTCAGCTATAAAAGCTTTTAATTCCCCCTACTGCCCCGCATTTTTGTATCAGATAAAGGATTCATCTCTATATAGGAATATTAATACATTTAACAAAGACAAGAAAATCTGGAGAATCGAGAGGCATTTGCTAG
The DNA here is from genome assembly GCF_937001465.1 of Orcinus orca. Classification (NCBI taxonomy): domain Eukaryota; kingdom Metazoa; phylum Chordata; class Mammalia; order Artiodactyla; family Delphinidae; genus Orcinus; species Orcinus orca. The sequence continues at coordinate 52,743,230 of NC_064560.1, read as the reverse complement.
GTTGCAGTAAAGTGCAATATGGGGAAAGCAATGAGAGAGGTCTCAGCGGGAGATGGAGCCCAGCCGGGAGGTCCCAACAGCCCTCTTCTGAGTCATCAGCAGATGTTTGTGATAAGGTATGGCCACCATCCAGAGTTCTTGAAGTCATAGGGAGGACTGATGAGACTGCTCAGTTTTGCAATTGAAAGAAAAGTTTTATCTTCATCATCATTAACTGGTCAGCTTAAAATTCCAGTAGTTGGGAAGGAATTGAGATAAACTGTCAAGTAATCAATTTGCAATCATCTGGAAGAGAATAGGTCGTGGAGAACAGTCAGCTACGCTTCGTGAGGACAAACTACACCAAGTCAGTTTAATTTCTTCCCATGATGGAAGGACAGGACTCTGGACAGAGGAGAGACAGGAGCTTGAGGAAGACTTTTCACTGCACTACACAGAAAACCTTCCCAATGCAGGAGGAGATTGTGTCTGGGTAATTCTGAGGAAGGGCGTCTCTGGGGAGGGGCTGAGCCCACGGGTGATTCTCTGAAAGACATTATCCTGAGTGCATGAAGTCCAACCTTCCAACAGTCCCCAGCACTCAAGAGACACAAATAAGCAGGTTAAGTCATTGACTTAAAATTTAATTATGAAAAAACATAGCCAAAAATATTAAAAAGAATTTCCTTTCCAATTTATAAAATTATATTGCATTATCTGTATAAGTATGTAGTTTCAAGTTCTCATCATTTTCCTGAATCTCTAGAAAATGTAGCATGTCTTGCTTCAGATGAGGTAGCACTTAATAAAATATTAATAAAAGTACACGTCATGTCATTATTATTTAATGTTACTAAGTTTTGGGTTTTTTTTTTTTTGAAATTTGTCTCGGTCTACATTGAATTAGTATCATTTTTGCAAAACACCGATGAAAGAGTCTTAAATAGTATTGTGAGAGATTTACCTACAGACCTTCCAAATACTTAAGTTTGCAAACAGGAACAGATTTTAAAGCTTTCAGTAAAGTCCCTGAATCACATTGTCATTTCAACTGTGTCATGCATCTTGTAGCAACTGCATCATTTATGTTTCAGGTCATGCTTGTATTGTAGTGCTCTAAAATTTAATAAAATAAATCATCAGACCATTTTAAAAGGCTACAGAAAATCCATACAAGACAAAATGGAAAACTGAATCATCCATGATAATTAAAAGAATGCAAATGAAAGTAAACCTGGGCCAGATGTTCGTACTTGTAGGATCAGTGTTTTAAATCATAACACACAAAGGTTGCAGGTTAAGGGGGCACTGAATTACTCATAAAAGATTGAGAGCAGGGGCTTCCCTGGTGGCGCAGTGGTTGAGAGTCCGCCTGCCGATGCGGGGGACACGGGTTCGTGCCCCGGTCCGGGAAGATCCCACATGCCGCGGAGCGGCTGGGCCCGTGAGCCATGGCCGCTGAGCCTGCGCGTCTGGAGCCTGTGCTCCGCAGCAGGAGAGGCCACAACAGTGAGAGGCCCGTGTACCGCAAAAAAAAAAAGATTGAGAGCAGTCTGAATCCTTTTGTAAAGGAATATCTGATATTATGGGAACCATAAAGATACATATTGATATATGGTAGATGTGTTAATCCCTCTCCTGAGAATTTATGTTAAAGAAATAATATCACAGAAGTAAATATGTGTGCTTATATTTATTTATAAAACCAGTAAACTGGGCAAGGTCGGATGTACACTGTGAAGGAAAATGGTGAGTCACTTCTGTCAACTCAGTGGAATATTCTGTAAGCACAAAATTAAACATTTGAAGACTGAAGTAAAGTAATAATTTTTAAAATGGGTAGAAATCAGATTGTGAAATGGTGTAGAATAGTGAAAGCAACTCTAGGAGTTAGAAAACCTGAAATACAGCACAACTGCCTCCAATATACTGTGCACTTTCTTTTTTTTTAAATTTTATTTTATATTAGAGTATAGTTGATTTACAATGTTGAGTTAGTTTCAGGTGTACGGCAAAGTGATTCAGTTATATATATACATATATCCATTCTTTTTCAGATTCTTTTCCCATATAGGTTATTACAGAATATTGAGTAGAGTTCCCCGTGCTATACAGCAGCTTGTTGTTGATTATCTGTTTTGTAAATAGTAGTGTGTATATGTTAATCCCAAAGTCCTAATTTATCCCTCCCCCCCGCCCCACCTTTCCCCTTTGGTAACCATAATAAGTTCATTTTTTCTTTCTAAGTTCATGTTTCTGTTTTATAAATAAGTTCATTTGTATCACTTTTTTTAGAATCCACATATAAGTGATATCATATGATATTTGTCTTTCTCTGTCTGACTTATTTCATGCAGGATGATAATCTCCAGGTCCGTCCATGTTGCTGCAAATGGCATTATTCCGTTCTCTTTTATGGATAATATTCCATTGTACTGTGTACTTTCAAAGACCCTCTCCTCCATCAGACTCTAGTCAGCCTCCTCTGAGCCCTCTTTTTAGCCAGGCCTCAGTCTTGGGCCCTGTCCAGTTTTAGCAAGAATCCTGCCAAGTCAGTTTAGGGAGAATTCCACCCCTCCACCCCAATATCTGATCAGGGTCCTCATCCCCCACCCTTGGCCTGCCTCTAGCTAGAATCCTGCTAGTCCAGTTTAGTAAGAATCCTGTTAGTAATTTTCCACCCACAGACCCTGCTCTCTGCCCCCTGGCTATAAATCCCCAGCTGTCTTTGCTGTATTCAGAATGGGGCTCAATTCTACACTGAAAACTCTTTCCCCATTGCAAGAGCACTGAATAAATTCTGCCTTTCCAATCTTTAACTGGAGTCCAGCTCTATTCCTCTTTTAAGGAACCTCCAAGAACCTCGTCAACCTCCTTGTAAAATGAGGTAGTTCAAACCGTCCTTACCTTCCATGCCTGGCTTCCGGGCCTTTGGCAACATAATTCCTGTCTTCAAATCTCATCTCTGAGGGGTGAGGTGTGTCCAGGCATCTGGAGAGATTAGACTTGGAGAAGATGATACCTCCCTATCACAGACCAAAGTAGCAAAGCCACCTAGGTGATTTGCTAATTTACAATGTGGAATGTAACAGTCTATGGACCACACGTTAACATGTACACCCTCTCTTTGGAGAAAAACTACATGTTGAGTCAAATTCCTGGATGGTTTTTTCTGCAGCAGATATCACAACAAAGGGGGTTAATTATGTGGTTTGAAATGTTAATAGCATGAGACTCTGTTGGGCTGCTGTGTCCTCCATGCTGGCACTGGCTAGATATGTACCATACAAGCCCATAGTTTCCTTGAAAGGCTGGAACCCAGGCAACTTGAATGCACACAGCTTAACATCCTTTAATTCTTATTGACACATTCTTTCTTTTCATATGCTAATCCTATTAATCAGATTATGGTCAATTGAGTTTTGCTGAGGGCATGCTTTATTCTAAAGGTGACTTTGCACATTGCTGCTGCCAATCTGTTTCGGAATGTGGGGCTTCTTGGCAGGATGGGAGTTTGTGTAGTTCTTGCTATGTATTGCAATACTGTCTCTCCAGCTTGCTTTATCTTGTCGACATTTGGAAAAGGAAACTTGTGCTTGAATCTCAGCTTTACCACATACTGTGATTCAGACATGCCTCACTGACACAGTGGAGATCAAATAAGACTGTTTATTTGAAAAAGTTTTGCAAACTGTAAAGGACTGTGAGGCGTATGCTGTTTTAACCCGCTGATTCTGTGCTTATACCATCTGAGAAGGTGTGGCGGTCCCATCCATTACCAGAAACAAAGTCTTATTTACACCGGATTGAGGGTGACAGGTCCTGAGGAGGGGGCAGAACCTTCCTTGACTTTCCCCACTGAGTCATCTATTAATTAAAAGTCCCTCCAGCATGGGAGTCAGATTTTCTTTCCTTCTCTCTCTGTTTTCCTCTCTCCCCAAGTCAGCCCCATATTTTTTCTTCTGCTTAATTCCCAGTGTCCCAGGGTTTTGGGGGGCAGATGGGTCAGAGCCCAATGTTCTATGCATTCCAAGAAATTTAGGAGCTTAAGAATGGAATTAATAAGGCAAACATGTCTTTTTGCTCACTAAGTATTGAGCAGACATAACATCACTTGCAAAATGTTGCATGTTTCATTTCATTCCATCTTATCTCCCCTAAAGGGGAAGTTTGCAGGATGCCGCTCCCAACTGTGGCTCCCACTTACAGCCAAGATGCCCTGGCCTCACCCAAGGAACTGGTCTAAGTGGTTACTGGCTGTTTGCCTAAACTAGGAGGGTGCTTCTTTTATGGATATTAAGAAAGAAATGTCTTCAGCCACATATGAATTAAAAAATACATATTAGTGTAAGGTCAGATCTTAACAAACGGCACCGCGAAACAGAGGAAAGCTTCAAGGGAGCTTCATTAGGGAGCGCTCCCGGGCGAGGTTCACTGGTCCGAGAGAAAGGGGCCCGAGAAGTCGCACCCGGGCGAGGGTTGGGCAAGACTTTATAGGGGAAGAAGGGAAAGGGGTGTGGTGAATCTGGGAGGGCGCAGGGTATTCCTTATTTGGTGGTCTTTTCGGGTATCCTGGGGGACCGTTAGTCCCGCCCCTCGAAAGGCGGGAAGGCTGGGCTGGGTTCAAAGTCCCCAGGTCAGTTCCTGGAACTGGGTGGTCCGGAATGTCTCCAGGGCAGTTTCTGGAACTGGGTGGTCCGGAGAATTTCAGTCTGATGCAACCTGTGAATCTGATTGTGTTCCCCTGCCTCGGGCCAGTTGGCCTTACAATTAGTATTTTTAATTCAATTACAAGTGATACCATTGGGACAGAATATACAACCGGCTAAGAGACAACCAACGCTTTCCTTGGGGGGGGGGGGCGGGGCACAGTATTCCCTGTTAGGGTGAATCATGACCTCAAAGATATCAGGTCCTGAGCCCTGAAACCTGGGGATGTTCCCTTACATGGCAATGGGGACTGTGCAGAAAGGATTAAAGATCTTGCCCTGGTAGGCCCTCCGTGTGATCAGAAGAGACTCTCCTACAGAAAGGAAAGGCAGTATTGGTGGTGACGGTGGAAGGTGCTGTGTTGTGGGATCTGGAGACGGAGCAAGCCAAGAGTGCTGGAGACGGTAAGCAAACCGATGCACCCTGCAGCCTTTGGAGGGAAGTCCCTGCGAACGTGTGGATTCCAGCCCAGGGAAATTGATTTCAGACTTCTGGCCTCTGAACTGTAAGAGGATACATTTCTGTTGGTTTTAGCCACCACGTTTGTGGCTACAAACAGCCCCAGGAAATGAGTCCACCTGCCCATGCCTGACTCTCCGAGCTAGGCTGCTGCTCAGATGCCAGCACGCACCCTTCCTCCCACTCAGGCTGTTCCTCCCCCCGCTGGGCCTCCAGTCTTCCGCCTTCCTGCCTCAGATTCTGAGATGCTACCGCTGGTTATCAGATTCCATCACCAGCACAGTCTCTGCTCCCCTCTGCTCCCAGCACACAGGTATTCCTCACCTGTCCTACCTAACAGCTTAGGTCTGAATTATTCAGTAAACAAATTGAAAGGAAGAGAAACATCTTTTAAATTCAACTTGTAATTTTCTTTTATAATTGAATAATATCTCTAAAGATAAATATATTTATATATGCATTTTATGACTATTTGAAAAATTTTATAATAAAGCAAATTTAAGTTAATGACACAAGGGTAAATGGTTTTTAAAATTATAAAGTATCTGTATGTTTTTCAAATTTGAGAGAGATTTGTTCAGGAGAATGATGAATTTTTCTTCTTTGTCTTTACTTTCTGAGTCACCTTCAGAGGTTGCTCTGAGACCCCCCTCAAAACTCTCGTGTTGAATCCTGACCCCCAAGGTAATGGTGGCAGGAGGTGGGGCCGTTGGGAGGTGATGAGGTCATGAGGGTGGAGCCCCCATGATGGGATCAGTGTCCAAATAAAAGAGACCCCAGAGAGCTCCCTCGCCCTTTCCTCCAGGTGAGGACAGAGCGAGAAGACGCCGTCTATGAACCGGGAAGCGGGTCCTCGCCAGACACTGAATCTGCCGGCCCCTTGATCTTGGACCTCCAGCCTCCAGGACTGTGAGAAATAAAGGTCTGTCCTTTATAAGCCCCCCAGCCTGTAGTATTTTGTTATAGCAGCCTGGATTGACTAAGACAAAGTATTTCCTAAGATTGAGAACCAGGCATCAAAGATTGCTTTATTAGACCAAATGTGCGGTTGAAAGGCTAACCTGGGCTCTTCTGGAGGTATATGTATGTGTCTGTGTGTGCGTGGGGTATTGCGTATTTATATTAAAATTTTAAAACATACCTTAGAGGTTGCTGCAAAAGAGGAGGAGAAGGAAAAGAAGAAGACCATCAGAATTACTGAGAACGTCTCGGCCTGGTGATGGTAAATTCGTTACCTGAACTTTTCTTTCTTCTCGAGTTTCTCTAGGATTTAATATGCAGCATGGCACAGTGCTTGTCCCTGAGTCTCAGAGACGGATATTTAATTTGGTAATAATGTGCACGTTCTCCTCCACCCTGCCAATATTTCATTCCAAGGGAAGGGTTTCCTCCTGAGGTGCTCTTGGCTACAAATGAGTGAGACAATGAAATATTCCGGTCAGGCTCAGCCCACAGAATAAAAGAAGGCAATCAACTATACAGGCAGACGGAGCAGTGCCAGGGTGAAAAGCCTGTTGCCTGATTGTAGCCCAAGGGATGCTAAATTACCCATCAACCCGCTCAGCCCGGTTGATAGACACCAGAAAACCATATGTGAAGAAAAACAGCTGCCAGGGAGGAAAATGTTTCTGGCTAGAATGTACTGTGGATTCAACCAGCATTTGTACTCCTTCCTTATATTTGATCTCTTCCTGTGAGTTAATTTACAAACAGATAATCAGGGGTGTGTTTTCTTATCTCCAACGTTAACATATGGAAATAACTTGGAATACTGCGGCACAGCTTTGAAATACTAACCAAGGTGCCTTTACCATTTAGCCTCCGTGATTGGGAACATTTTGTGCTGAATGACTGAAGCCAAACTAGAATAATACTTTCAACAGCGTGTATCAGGCTAACTGGAATAGTTCATGATCATAGTGACTTTTGCAGAAATTTATAATAGAATAGTATGAGTTATTGGCATGCCTTGTAATATTCTTCTTTTGCAAAGTGTAGCTCATTGGGTCTCATATATGCCCTAGTTTTAATGGGGGTTCACACATTTTGGAAAATTTTCAAATAGATTTGACAAAGTCATCATAAAAAGGCACTCTGCCCTCCGAGTTCTCTGAAATTCTCTCCTGTTCTCTCTTAAATTATATTTTCACTTTAGGATAAGTGTTCAACAAAACTTCATAAGAAGTTTCACATAGAACATGATGCTTTTATCTATATTTTCATTCAAGCATGAATCAGAAAATCCCTAATATTATCTCATTTTTCAGTCCCAAAATGCATTCGTAAGAGGTGTGTCAGATACTGCAGAGAGTGAGCCTGGCAATCTAGAGAAGTGGTGAAAATCACTCGGTTTAGAGCAGGACTTTCAGGCTTCCTTCACTCTTTGATTTGCAGTGGAGGAGCTGTGTAACCTTGGGGGGAGTTACTTAACCTCTCTGAGCCTCATGTCTAACATGAGATTAAGAATCTCATGATTCATTACCATCCCACTTTGTATTATTCTTAACAGTAACCCCAAATCCGTGTACTACTGGATGTATTGACCCTGAAGATCTTGAAATTTAATTAAACAGGCAAAAATATTAAAAATTGAATCTTTCGAAAGAGTTGCCAAAAGGAATGTTTCATTAACTCTCCAGTGGATGGTTCACCCATTACAGTCAGAGATCTTGTTGCAGAGAACACTTTGTTTTTGTTTATTTATTTTTGCACTCCGTCTACCACAGCAGCCGCACATCCCAGACTTAGTCATCCCTGGCAGAGCTTTGGAAAGCAGCCTCAGGAAGGTGGTCAGATGCAATGTGAATTCGAGTGGAGCTGGCGTGTATTCCGTGGCTCTCACTGCCTTGCCCTAGGAGCCCTTAGCAAATGGCTTAGTTTTTAGAGCCCAAGTTTATTCGACTGAAGATTAAGGATAATAATACCTCTCCTGGCTATTGCGAGGGTAACTGCACAACAGATCCAGTGTACTGTGCGTGTAGCTGCCATGGATTCACTCCGAAGCCATCAGCATTGTCTGCCTTGTGTTGTTAGAGAGATGTCTGTGCGGAAAAACGCTACATACGAGAGAAATAACACAGAAGCATTCGATATAAAAGCTTTCTACCTTACTAAAATTATATTAAAGGAGCTGGTATAACCTATACAAAAGAGGGGGATTAGTGCATAGAAGACCACCATACTCTACCATAATTCCACCATAACCTACCCCACGATGAGCTCCTGGGAAAGTATGATGGGGTTTCTAAATAGTTGCAAAAATATTTAGATTTATTTTATTTTATTCATTTGCAGGGTAAGAGGTATATATCAAATTATGTTCCTAGAATATCAACATAGCTTTTAAAATTAAGAACTGAAAGAAGCAAAACACAGGATGAAAAAATTGTAAGATTTTGGTGAATTATAACTCAAATAAACGGAAACACCAAGAAGGGGCGTATTTACTGCAAGTTATTTTGTTGATTAAACTATTCCCATTTTGGAGTAGAGAACTATTTTACCAGGTCCTAAAAACCAACCATCTCTTTCTGTACCCTTAGGGTACACTTTCTATAGTATTAGCCCCCCCCCCCCATCAGTACTTGGATTGAAATGTTTGACATGAAAGATGGCCATTTTACCAGACTAGCACCAAATGAACTAAGATTGCAGGCTATAATGCCTTTAAAACAAAATTGCAGTGTAAGCCACACAATTTGTAGCATTCACTGTTAGGAGGAGAAAATAACTTGTTAGCTTGTGCAGAGACTGGCAATTTGACACAATGCAAATATTTTTTAACGCTTTCAGCCCACCTCCTATAATATTTCTAACCTGTTTCCTTATAGGGAGCATAACCAGGAAACCTAATGATGCTTAAATGGGAGCTGCAAAGTGATGGGCAATCACTGTCATACGTTATATGGGTTTGGACAAATGTATAATGACATGTATCCACCATCATAGTATCATACAGAGTAGTTTCCTTGCACTAAAAATCACCTATTCGCCACCTATTCATTTCTCTCCCTCACTCCCTGACTCCCACAGCCACTGATCTTTTTATTATCTCCATAGTTTTACCTTTTCCAGAATGTCCTATAGTTGGAATCATGCAGTATGTAGACTTCTCAGATTGGCTTCTTTCACTTAGTAAAATTCATTTAATATGCATTCAAGTTTCCTCCATGTCTTTTATGTCTTGATAGCTTAGTCCTTTTTAACACTGACTAATTTTCCATTGTCTGGATGTATCAGAGTTTATTTATAAATTCACCCACTGAAGGACATCTTGGTTGTTTCCAAAGGAGCTGTACCATTTTGTATTCCTGCTAGCAGTGAATGACAGTTCCTGGTGCTGCACAACCTAGGCAGTATTAGGTGTTGTCAGCATTCTGGATTTGGGCCATTCTGATAGGTGCATAGTAGAATCTCATTGTTTTTATTTGCATTTCCCTGATGATACACAATGTGAAGCATCTTTTCATAGACCTACTTGCTCTCTGTATCTCTTCTTTGGTGAGGTGACTGTTCAGATCAGTTGCCCATGTCTAAATCAGGTGGTTCATTTTCTTATTGTTGAATTTTAAGAGCTTTTTATATATTTTGGATCACAGTCCTTTATCAAATGTCTTTTGCACAGATTTTTCTCCCAGTCCGTGGAAGGTCTTCTCATGCTCTTGTCCTTTTCTTTTACAGAATAGTTTTAAATTTTAATGAAGTCCAGCCTATCAAGACTTTCTTTCATGGATTGTGCCTTTGGTGTTGTATCTAAAAAGTCATCCCCATACCTAAAGTCATCTAGGTTTTCTCCTATGTTAACTTCTAGGAGTTTTATGTTTAGGTCTATGATCCATTTTGATTTGATTTTTGTGAAGCGTGTAAGGTTTGTGTCTAGATTCATTTTTTTTTTTTCCTGTATGTGGGTATCCAGCTGTTCCAGCATCATTTGTTGGAAAAGCTACATTTGCTCCATTATACTGCTCCTTTGTCAAAAACAGTTGACTCTATGTGTGAGCCTGGGCTTTCTATTTTGTTTCATTGATCTGTCTGTTATTTCACCAATACCGCACTGTCTTGATTACTGTAGCTTTCTAGTAAATCTTGAATTCAGGTAGCATCAGTCCTCAATTTTGTTCTCCTTCAATGTTGTGTTGATTCTTCTGGGTCTTTTGACTGTCCTTAAAAACTTTGGGATCAATTTGTCACAATCCACAAAATAGCTTGCTGGGATTTTGATTGGGGGTTGTGTGGAATCTATAGATCAAGTTGGAAAGAACTGACAAGTTGACACTTTTGAGCCTTCCCATCCATGAATGTAGACTGTCTCTCAATTTATTTAGTTATTTGATTTCATTCATCAGGATGTTGTAGTTTTCTCATATAAGTCTTTAAGTCTTTTGTTAGATTTACACCTAAGTATTTTATTAGGGAGGCTGTTAATGTAAATGGTATCGTGTTTTTAATTTCAAATTCCACTTGTTCATTGCCAGTATATTGGAGAGCGATTGACTTTTGTTTATTAACCTTGGATGCTGTAACTTTGCCGTAATTGCTTATTAGTGCCAGGAGGCTTTTTTTTGTCGATTCTTTGGGATACTGTTAATTTTTTGCAAAAGTATTTAACTTCTTAGAACAACAAGATATTTGAATGAAAAGGAGTATGAAATTTTCACCAATAGAGGTTAAATGACTGTCCCAAGCTCAAATTAATGTCATTTCATCAGTTTTCACAGTGCTTACTTTCCTAGTTTCTTTGATGCTCTAGGACACTATCATTGAATTCTTTGTGTCACTGCCAGCAGTTCTTTATAAACAGGGTAATCGAACTTGTTCTGCATTTAGATGGTCAGGCACTCAACGTGAGGGGTGTTGATGTCTTGGCTGAAGATCTCCTCCAGGGTGGAAATTAAGCCAATTGTATTGTATTGATCGTCACATTCACGTTGTGAACTGTTCTCTCAAGATTCACTTCCCATAACTTGCACTAGAAATAAAGAAAACTAAACTCCACCCAAAATTGGACTCTAACATTCATAAGAACACAGATTTGTGGGTGTATGATCTGTGTGGTCACACGGGCCCCATGCAGACAGGTTGGCACTTGGTTTAATGTTCTACTAACCCTGTTTTAACCTTCATAATATGTTTTGAGCAAGCGACCCTGCATTTTCATTTTGCTCTGGGCGGGGGGTGGGGGAGGAGGGTTTGGCACAGATTTTGTAACCTGTAACCTTTTTTATGTAATGCTACATAAACTTAATTGTTGGTAGTGCACCTGAGTTTATGGTTGGGCTACTTTTTAAAAAGTTCTCTCAAAAAGTCTCAGATTGTCTACAAAGTATTTTGCTTAACTTGGGGTTTTCTTCTGGGTTATAGAAAAAAAAAAACAAAAGAAACAAACAAGTGTAACTTGTGTTCCAATTCCTTCCCATGTAAGTAGAAAATTTTTGGATTAAAGTAAAAATAGATGCCCTGCTTTAAAATCATTTGTTAATAATTAACCAAGATTGCTTTACTCTAAATTTTATTTGTTGCTTTGTTTTCAAGGGAATTTAAAGTGGTTTTAAAATTTGTAAATAAAGAAATTAAGATGAAGGGGAATACAATAAAGGAAGAAATTGTGTTCGTAGAGATACATGCCATAGAATCCTGTACAGTTGCTGTATTCAGGCTAGAAGCATTGGGAGGACTATCTAATGCTCAAAGCAGGGAAGGAAATGCACTCAATTACAAATTCCAAAATGTCCCAGGTCCATAATGTCAGTTGTTAGAATGTGAAATTCATGAGGTCACTAGGGTGGAAATTCTGTGAGGAAGGGTTTTTAGTCTATTTTGTCCAAGACAAGATTCCCAATCTGAGAGCAGTTTCTGCCGCCATCTGTATCCAATAAGGATGTGTTGAAAGGATGAGTGTCTGTGATTCGATAGAGACACAGCTGTTCAGGTGAAGAACAACCTCACAGATGTCCCTATACTTCTGTATGGGTCACAATTCTCCTTTGTAGCCTCATAATGGACACAACTTTATAAATCAACCTCCCTTCCCCAGATACTGTGGTTACACCTATGTGATAATTTCACGAAGAGTTCTGCTTTAAAATTCATGATAGAAGACAATACCAACATACAATTCAGGGAAAGGGATTTTATGTGGTCAAATGATGTCATCTACGGTTTTCTAGAAGACACTCTGAGGACCTGTGAAAGCCATGAGTGTCTTCCCAGTGAAGGGGCAATTCAATACACCGCAAATTTGAAGGGCGTTTCAGGGGACGATGGTTCTGGCTTAAAGCAGATACTCGTTCTGATTACCTTGTGGTAAATAGTCAGCCTCTGATCTAGACAAATAGATGAACATCAAGTGCTTTAAGAAGTTCCCCACAAATGCCATTTCCCACAACCTAGGTTCTAACAAGTATGGTACAGAAAGATATGAATATCATGTTTTCTGGCTGTATGTAGGTGATTCAGGATTTTGATCAAGAAAACTGTTTGACATTGACAATTTCATCACATACATTTTTTTTCAACAAAACTGTAAATTCTAAATAGTAAAATTCTTTGAAGTCAAGATTTTTTTAAATTTAGTACACACACACTATGTATATAAATAGATATACAAATATGTATGTATATGTATGTATTTAGTCAATATTATGATTCTGAATTTAGTAGTAATTAAAGTACAAACACCAATATCCTTGCAAAAAATTAAAGAAAAAAAAATCTTACTGATAATGCTATCACCACTATTTTTCAGAAGAGTTTGTGTGATTGGCTCAAAGCCAGAGGTCGGAACCCAGGCTTCTAAATTCTGGTCCTAAATGTTTGTCAAAGTGCTAGGAGATCTCTATCTAAAATTATCTCTACCTAAAATTCTTACAGCAGCATTCATTCTAAACACTGTTCATCCCTTCTCCTCACCACAGATCGGCGTTATTTCTCATCAAAGACATCATAAATGTTAGTATTAAAACAAATACGATATTATGAATAGAAAAGAGTAGATTATTGTAACCAGTCACCTTTATTTGTTAAAACTAGTATTTTCATTTAAAATATGCTAAGTATTTAACTTAATAACTGAAAATATAATGATTCTTTTATAAGAACTCCCAATAAAAGAATTATACTTTCTACTTTATTCCTAGTGTTAAAAAGTTTAAAGTGGATTACATTTATAATGTCTTCAATTTCTGAAATGATGTTAAGTCATTTTACCAGGTCAGAAAATTGATTTGGTCCTCTGCTTTTCCTTAGCCTCAATCATGAAAAATAGGAATTCTGATATATTCAATTCTCATCCCTAGCAGCATTATTCTGCTTGACTGTGGTGAAAATATCTTATTCTAGCAGAATACTGCGGGTTTTGCCAGCGGGTTCCAATAAGTCAGGCATTCAATGGATAAGTAAGTCAAAGCGTTACAATTGGGTTAACTCACTCTATCCAAGTACAACTAATTTCCAAAGCCCAGTGGATGTCCTCATTATGTAACTGTCAACTTTGTCCAGGAAGGAATAGGAGAGATTCATCAAATGAATAGTAATAAATGATTCCTATTAATGTTATTTTTTAGTAATGACTTGAAACGACCTGAAAATTTTGGTTTGTTTTTAATCATGAACATAGTCCAGATCCCACTGAAGACCAATAAAAATCAACAAACTTGGAATTCAGATGTCAAACAACATTAGACTCATTCTCTGTTTTTGACTTTGGATATAGATATGTGTTATTTAATGAGGCAATCCTTATAGAAAACGAACCTTGGTTCTGGAGTCAGAATAGCTATGTCAGAGACCCATCTCTGCCACTATATATTCATCAACAGCTGATTTAGACTACCTGACCTTGTTTCTCATTGTTCATGGAGATGATAATTTTAACCTTGAAGAATATTTGTGAGACCCAACTGAGATGATTTTTATCTGTACAATGAAAGTTATTTTTATTATAAGCAGCAAGAATCCCAGAATAGAGGGAAATATTTCTCACATCAGATCTTTATAGATAAAGGAAACAAGGCAACTTTCATTCAAGCTGTAAATAAATGTGTGGGTTTCAATCCTTTATTGTATTTTCAACAAGGTAGTCTTCTATCCAAGAGTCCATTAGTTTTCAAGCATAAGGTTAACTCCTATTGTCTCAAAAAATTCGGAACTAAGAGCTACTTCCCATGGGTGGAGGGCATGACTAGGCTGGGTGCATCCCACTCCTACTGGGTTTTCCTGACCTTTCCCGTCCTAATGTATTTTCATCTTGTTATGGTTTGCATGTCTTTAGAACAGGTTGTACATTCTAGAGAATTACAGCAGTTAGGAGTCATTTCTCAGGATGTCCATCATAGATGCAGCAGCAGGTTACAGAAAACCCAAAGTACCAGGGTTTTACCTCTCAAAAAGACCAGCCATGCGTAGGATGACAGAGGATGTCTTAAGGATCCCCCGAGCTCCATTGTGTTATGTCTAGTGTTTGGTCAATGTCTCTTGAGCCAAGGTGACTGATAGAGCTTCAGCAATTACATTCACTTTTAGTCAACAGGTGTTAGAGGGGCAAAGATGATGTGTCCTGCCCCTCTTGCTTAAAGGAGAGTTTCTGAATGTATCAAAAAAGTGCTATCAGCCCATCAAAGTTTGGAGGACGGGGGAAGAGGCAGCTGGCGTGGGAGAGTAAGAGGCAGAGGCCAAAGACCTGGGAGGAAACTGTCGCGTATTCATCAGGACCCAATGACAGAATTATCTGGGGACATGCGCGTGTGTCAAGATAAGGACTGGGGGATGGCCACTGGATTTGACAATGGAAAGCTCATTATTGACCCGGAGAAGAGCAACCTCATGGAGGTGATTTGGGCAAAACCCTGGTGTCAGTGGACTCAGTGGAAAAGGGAAAGACAGCATAGGAGGTCGTACATAGAGGGGAAACTTGTCAAAGGATTTTCCTGTAAGAGAAGTGAAATTGAGCAGTAGCTGTGGGGAAGGTGGAGTAACCCGGTCGTCTTGTTCGCTCATTTGTTTGTTTTTCCCCACATGGGAGGAGTAAGAGCAGGTTTATGCACTTGTGAGTAGGACCAGCTTCAGGGGCTGCACACGGGGCCGGGCACCGACAGGGTCCACTCCTAGTAGCATCCATCTCTGCTGATGCCGTCCCGAATTCTTAATAATTTTACCTTTGAGCTTGTGTTTAGTAAGTGAAGTCCAGCAGGATGGTGGCCCATGCTTCTGAGCTGCTGCCCTCCCTCTCCTCCCATCACGTTCAGTGTTCACGGTGTTCCCGGAGCACAGAATCCTAGTGGATCCATGATGCCTGGGACTTTGCATGACTGTGACCGTAGGCCTGTTTTCGTCAGGCTCTGGTAAACTTCAAAACTGATGCTTTAACTCTGAACCTAAAATGACTTGAAAATATGTAAAAGCTCAACTCAAGTTTATGTAATAAATAAAATGGAATTTTAAATTTGACGCCTTACTGCTTTCATTTTCGGTAAGGAGTAGAATCAATAAAACGAAGGCCAATTTCAACTTTCTTAAAACCTACAAACCTTGAACTGAGAGGGAAAAATGGAGGTTTTATTTTATTTTATTTTTGGTATGCTGCTTTGCAAGCTACCTTACCCCATCAAGATGTGTTTTCATTCAGATTACTGTTTAGTTTGAACTCATTCTGTATTTGGAACAGCCCATAGTAAGTACAGAGTAAATGTGAGCTACTGTTGCTGTTACGATTTGTACATTTTCATCCGAATTTTACGGGCGGGGATTATGCTGTCTCTTCCAGGCATCAGTGTTCCTTTGCAACAAAGGACAATAGTTCATACTACTTGGCAAAGAAAACTGGTAAGACCTTTCTTAGAATGTCTGTTGGAAATGCCTGCTCTGTGTTGTCGATTTCACTATCATGTTAGAAACACTTTTGCCCCTGGTGCTTCTGCTCCTGATTCTTAATTGTTGTTATTTTGCAGAGTAAAATATTGATGACATTGGTCAAAAAGATTGACAGCAGCATGAATTGTTATTAACCAGACTGTTGGTTGCAGCTTACATTTCAATACATTCTAGGATGAAGCACAAGCCCTTTTCATTCTCTTTTCCAAACAGGCAGAAATTAACCCTCTCATAACTTTCTTTCCTATTGTCCCTTATTTTCTTTTTCCTTTGAGCGTTAAAACACCATGTATTGATTTCTACCTTGTAACATAAAAGGACTCATTATTCATCAAGGTGGAGGTTGGAATTATCCTGAAAGCTTGAAATAACCAAAGACAGTTCTTAAAGAACCAAGGGCGGAAATGATAAGGTCGACCTTGGGAAGACAAAAAAAGCAGAGGAGCAGAAAGAAAGATGACATCAGAGAGGAGAGAAAGCCACCCCCTCTTCACACTCCCAGCAGACACACTTAGAGTAGGAACATTCATCGTGTGGTCTCAACCTTTTGGGAAACATTCATCTTTTGTATCTTTGTGCAGCCAATGAAATCTGACTAGCAAAGCTTCTTCTGAATGATCTTGTCATCCATGGCTCATATAAAAAGTGTATCCATATGGTGCAAATTAGTATGGATTACTTTCATGTCTGTGTGATGATTATCGGTAATGTCATTTGTAATCAATTCTATGAACTGAATAGCAACAGTGGAGTGAGAGATGTAAACCACACATCCCAGGGGTGAAAAAGAAATAATCCCACTAACTAACATTTCTGTTTTCTTCTTATGCTCAATCTTAAATCTTAGAAAATAGGAGAGACCGAATCTTCTCGAAGGTAAGTATTTCCAAGCATACTAGTCAAATCAATCACTATGGTCAATTTTAAGTCGCGTGGAGATTTTTAAACCTGGCAACTTTCTCATTAACTATTAAACTACTGAGTATTAGTACAGTTAAGTTGAGGGTAGGGGACATTCGGTATGGTTATCATAATGAGCTGTGCGGCAAAATCACCTCAAACTATGCTAAAAATGCAGATTCCCAGCCAGAACTGCAGACTTACTGAAGAGGAAAAGAGTGGGGCAGAGAATCTATCTTTGTAACAAGTTCTGTGAATGATTATGATGGAGAAAGCCTGCCCTGAATTTGAGACCTCACCCCCCCATTTCTAGACCTTTTCTCAATTGCCTAAATAATTAGCTGTGTAATATTAGGAAACATCTCATCTCTGTATCTGTATTTAAAAAAGAAATCAGACTATCAAACAATACAAAGAGTATGTACTAAGATTTGCACTTCCATCCTCATTTCTCCTCACTCCTGATCCAGCTGCCAGAGGAAACCTTATTTAACCATTTTTCTTTATATTTCGTACACGGGTTACCATCTTATGTATTTGTAGTTATTTTTAGTTCATCACCATTATGAATAGATTTCTTTCTCTGATGGGTAAAAATATAATTTATCTACACCTCCTCTTCCCGCTCCCTATTTATTTCCATTCCCTGCAATGAACTCTGGAATTACCTTTAGTTCTTCATATTTAATCTGTTCACAATTTATAATAAATTCTTAAACCTCTCCATCTTATTTCATAAATGTCACACAATAGCTCTAGTTTCCTCACTTAGAAAGATGAGAATGTTATCAACCTTCCTCCCTTCCAACCATCCTTATCACTTTTAACTATTTGCCAATTTTCTTTTCTTTTTTTAACCCTCACAAGATTAATTACATTTGTATTATTTTTATAGCCAAAAATAAAGGTAGTATGTTTTATCTGTAGATTAATTTCACAATTAAAAACAATGGACAGCACTTACATGATCAGTATTATACAAACTTGGTTAATAACGGAGACCTTGTTCCCACAATCTGCATGCCACAAAAAGAAGTTTCAGATACACTATCCTTTCCTGAACAACACCAGTTGCCCAAACCCATGCTGCATTTTAGTTTGCTCTATATTTGGACCATAACTCTTTAAAAATGATCCTTTTTCTTGGGGTTTCTGATTGCCTATATCTTATTATGTGAATTATCCTATGCTACATGCCTTCTTCTCTTGAATGAATATGGTTTTACTCAATGTGTAAAAAGTAAAAAATATTTCTTACTCATTTTCTCCATCACTATGGCTATTTCATATTTTAAGGTGAAATCCGTTGGCTTCCTATTCTACTTTGATTGAATATGTCATATTTGGGTGGGCTGTGATAGTTAATAATGCACAATTTAAGTTTCCCTTGGTTTTTAGAAGCTGCATTCCGTGCATTACAATATGCTTATTTTTGCTTTGAAGCAGTCAACTATACTCCATTTTTGTGGAATCCTCTAATATATTTTAGACCTCCTAGAAGCCTTCTGCCTCAGTCAGTCTTCAGGTCTGTAAGTAGCTGTTAACTTAGGATATACCTTTCTTGCATTTTTGAGTTGGAAGAACTGTTTCCTGGATCCATTTCAAACTCATTTTGCTGAAACACATTTTACAAAAATTAATTTCCTAAGAATGTATGCCCATGAAATCTGTTCTGAGTCCTCCCATGGATGCAAATGCCTCACCCTTGATTCACTGTGACCTGGTCAGTGTTGATATTAAATGTCCTTCTCCTAAGTGGCTGAAATGGTTCTTCCCTTTATGTTAAGCAAGCACCTGGTACCACTTGTTGGGAGACAATTCTCCGTGGCATTTCTGCACATCGTGTGACAGCTTTTGTGGCAGAATATCTTCTCGAGGATGTTGGAACAGCAAACAGCCTAGGAGGACAGAGATGGTGTCTTTCTCCAGAGCAGAGGGCAGATTTGTCTCCTAACCAGCACAGTAAAGATAGCGTCTTTTTGGGCACAAGGCTTGGGTAGAGTTGCTAGCTGCCCCCTTTGAGACTGGGGTTTCCTGAGCGTGGGGCTCCCAGCTGTGCCACAGACCCACTGTGTGTTCAGCACCCACTTCATTTCTCGCGTTGGACTTGGGGAGCAAAGGGAACCTATTCAGACATGAAACTCAGGCTTCCTGCTGTGTCACAAGTAATAACATCCTTTGTCTCTAACCCAGGAGTTTCATGCCTGCTATGGTCTGTTTGTGTCCCCCTGCTAAATTCATATGTTGAAATCCAAACCCCCAGTGTGATGGTGTTAGGAGGTGGGGTCTGTGGGAGGTGATGAGGACATGAGTGTGGAGCCCCCACGCTGAGGCTAGTGCCCTTGTAAAGGAGACCCCAGAGAGCTCCCTCACCCCATCCAAACACGCCAAGTTCTGCAG
The DNA here is from genome assembly GCF_937001465.1 of Orcinus orca. Lineage (NCBI taxonomy): Eukaryota > Metazoa > Chordata > Mammalia > Artiodactyla > Delphinidae > Orcinus > Orcinus orca. Next base: position 52,723,916 of record NC_064560.1, on the reverse strand, counting down.
ACCGGAAGTCTGAGGTCAGGTGCCCAGCGAGTTCGGGCTCTGGTGAGACCTTTCTTCTGGGTTGTAAGTGACGTGGGAGCCTCCAGAACTGGGAGAAATAAATGCCTGCTGTTTCTAAGTCATCCAATCTCTGGTATTTTGTTACAGCAGCCTGAACCAAGACAATGTCGTTCCAGCATCGTTTATGAAACTCCTGTAGGCTAACAATGTTAGGTTGGAAACAGGGAAACACCTGGACCCCTCAAAGCTCCTGACTTCACATTTCTTAAATATATTCTGAACTTCCCATTGCACAACACATAAGAGGTTTTGGGCTCCAGCTGGCTATGGACTGTTTTTTTCTTTTCCATTTATCCTCATCAAAATTCAGGAGACTCTCTTACACAGAATCCCAGGCTGAAAATACTCTTTCTGCAGAACTAGAATGCATTTTCATATTATCTCCTGGTAGGACTATTGTTGATGAGCGTGTGTGATGCCAGACTTCTTATCCCTTTACTAATTATCATTTTGTTAATGCCTTTGTTGCTTTCCTTTTAGATGCTTTTATGGTTTCCTCTTTTAAACATGGCCTTATAAAATCATAAAATGATATGTCTTGCTGTGTTAGACCATGATCAGATCAGATCCTGGAAAGCCCTCAGCTAAAGTTCCCCCTTATACAGAGAAAGCTCTTATGTTGAGAAGTCCATCGGACATTTTTACCTAAACAAGAAACTAGAAGTTAAGTCTGCATATGTTGGTAGTCACAGGGTGGATAAACATTTGGGTAAGACGTGTTGTGCTGGGAAATAAGTGGTGTGTCTTCCTGGGTTATTTGGGATAAATGCATGAATAGGAGGACCCAGAGCTTTTCCGACCTGACTAGACCCTGACCCCATACTGGTCACCTAAGAGAATCATCCTAAGGAAATCTTTCGAGAGAGGGGTAAAGGTGGGCAGCACCAGGACCCTTGCGAACTTTAATATAACTCTGTCCCTTGCCTTAACTTATGGAAACGTATTCTTATCTAAGTTAAGTAGACACTGGCCTCACTTAAGTGTGGTCCAAGTTCCCCATTTCTGCTGACCTCTCAGCCTGGGTGTGGGTCTTTTTAAATTCATCCTACTGCACATTCAGTCAGCACTGTTGAGTTGTCTGTACCAAAGTCTTCTAGTTATACTTCAGTTTTGTTTGTAAACCTTAGCGCCAGCCTCCAATTCGGAATATCTGCATTTTACAGAAAGGGCTTATGCAACCAAGGGTCATTTGTTATATAATTGTGTTAAGATATTGAAGTGATTTCCCGAACCAGAGTTCTCTGAAGTGTTGGAGTCTGTCAGAAACACTGGCAGTTCATAATCTCACCACTTATGCAGCCGTTGGGGTAGATATGAAGAGCATAGTGATCATGGCGAGAAGAATCTCCAAGTAATTTATTTAAACAATGGTTACAATTGTGCTTTCTCCATTTCCTGTGTCTCTAGTAATTTAATCTACAGTATTTCATTCATGAAATTTAGTCAATACATGCAAATCACTTCAAGCACTTATATTCTATCCTGAGTTCATTAATCTACTTGGGCAAGAGACAAGCACATAAGAAGGTTTCTTGGTTGAGGTCATGAAGGAGGATGAGTACCATCGAGTTCCACTATGGTAAGTCCTTCAGAGACTAATACCCTAAAGTGTAAGTTGTCCTTTGGGCTTGCGTTTTTGGTTTTTTTTTAAAATAAATTTATTTTATTTATTTTTTCTTTGGCTACGTTGTGTCTTCATTGCTGTGCACGGCCTTCTCTAGTTGTGGCGAGCGGGGGCCACTCTTCATTGCGGGGCACGGGCTTCTCATTGCGGTGGCTTCTCTTGGTGTGGAGCGCGGGCTCTAGGCACGTGGGCTTCAGTAGTTGTGGCTCGCGGGCTCAGTAGTTGAGGCTTGTGGGCCCTAGAGCGCAGCTCAGTAGTTGTGGCACATGGGCTTAGTTGCTCCGCAGCATGTGGGATTTTCACGGACCAGGGCTCTAACCCATAACCCCTGCGTTGACAGGTGGATTCTTAACCACTGAGACACCAGGGAAGCCCTGGCTTGCGTTTTTAGTTCAGCATTTTACAGTTACATATATTTTGCACAAACTTGAAAGTACAAACATATTGTTTTTTCTTCTTTTTCTTACTGTTTCTATTCTACATGGTACTTTCTGATAGAAAATACAAAATAAGCATGCTTCTTGCAGAGGTCAGGATGTTTTATTCATCATGGAACATAAGGTGAAAGTAATGCAGTAAAATTTCACTTGTGCCGGTCATCAATAGGAATCTGGTTTATGACTGCACAATAAGAAACCAATGAGAGCGGCAGTCCTATCATGATATATCATAAAATATCCCTTAATCCTTAGGTTTTTGTTAAGAGCTGATTTATCAGAGGTCTGAAATAGATACAAATTAAGTTTAATATGATGCAGTGCAGCCCAATCAGACTACTATTGCATTAAATTGACATAAATTGAATCATTTTTAATGAAATGAGCATGCCGCAGCGTTTCGGAATTCTTCTTATTCATAGTAGAGAAGAACAATGAGACGTTTTATGATTTTTAGTTCTGTGTATTCCTTTGTTCCGTAGTCCATCTGTTGGACTATTTTTGAATTGCATAAATCTATTGTCATCGTTAGTAGCTTCTTTAATAAATAAATCTGAAATGAGAATGTTCACAGGTTTGTCTAAATCATGTGCATCTGACTTCACAACACAGATCCAAGATGGGGGAGATGTTAATACCTCACATTTATTAGGAGGTTTTTCCATTCATTGGCTGATTCGCTAACACCACACATCTAATAAAGCAGCTCTAATTAAATGATGTATCCAGAAGAACGGAGTTCTACCAACATGGATGAGCCCATCTCTCTCTAGATCTCTCTCTAGTGAGCACCTAATGAGAGATGACTGTACGAATAAATTATATTTCATCCACACACAGATTTCTCTACAACTGAAAGGACGAGGATGATCTCCATGTACTACGATGGAGAGACATCGGTATATATCTATGAGAAAAGCAAAGTATACAACAGTGAATGTTGAATTCTTATACACTGTTGTATATTATGCATATATGGAAAGGGCAAGATGCAAATTAATATATATTTGTATTTCCTTATGTCTACCTAAAGAAATCTTGGATGAGAAAAAACTCAATTAAATGAATACATTAAAGACTCAAAAATAAATAGGTTGGATGGGGAGAGGCATAAGTGAGATATCGGTTTATCTTTTTACATCCTTTTGACTTTTAGACCATATAAACATGGTCTATCACTTCAAAAAAACACCGTAAATCAATGAATTCTGTAGTAGATGTTATTGGCGACCTGCACTGATCCCCTTTACAGAGCCCCTGACCCCAGACTTTCAGCTGCGGTGGGTGCGGGGTGCTAATCGCTCATGGCTGCATCGTTTTCCAGAAGGTTGCCCTCACCTGGCTTGGGCCACCTCCGCAGGAAGCACAGGAGATTATGTGCTCTTTCAATTAGAAGTATCCCATGGCCCATAATGAATCAATGTGAAAGTACACAGCACCCTTGCCTCTGAGTGAGACAGCTTTTGCTCCATGCACACCCCAGGGCCCCCCTTGGACTTGGGCAGAGGCTGGACCGCAGTCTAAATGCACTGTGATTATTTTTTTTCTTCCTCTGCTCCCTCGGGCTTCCCTCACCCCTAAAGCTTTTCTCCTGAGAGCACTCCTTCAATATATCACTTACACATGCATCTCCATTTCAAACTCTGCTTCTCAGGGACCTGTCTTGGAGTCAAATTATAAAACCATCCATGTAGATAGTATAACACTATTGTCATGGTGTCTTCTCATCAGCAAATTAGTGCATTTTATGGGTGATCATCTAAGGAAAGCTAAGTAAGCAATGTGTGGGTGGAATAATATCACAAACACTCCCCTACTGACAATGGGTAAAATGAGACTTTTAGTGGATTCGTGTGAGGTCCATGCATTTTTATTTACTTTTAGTATGTTTCTCAGTTATATAGAAATTAATTCCATCTGCTGCTTACACTGTGGATTTTAACGACCCTTATCCAGCAGTGAGAACTTTATTGAAAATATAAGAATGATTTAGGGTTAACTCAAATGAAGAAATTTCTCTGAGTAAATGAAGCAGTCAACCATCATCATTGGTCATCCTGAGGGTCCAAGGTCAATTGCCCTGTGGCTATGGCGTGTCCAGGAGAGAAAATCACTGGAAATTTTGAGCAGGAAGGACTGCAATTCACAACCTGTGGTGACCACAAAACCAACAGAAGAGATGGGGACTCAGAAGGAATGGAAGGCACCAACTTCTTATGTGGGTTACTCACTGGCAGAGTCAGGAGACGGCAGAACCAGCAGGATGGCAGCAGAGAAAATCTATGCAGGGAAAACCCAAGCTTGCTCTTCATTATCAGGTCTGCTGAATCTTGTCCTTTGTGCTCATGCCTTTGAAAGACCAGGAGTGTGGCTTCTGGTTCTCTCCCATCTTGGTAATCTGCAAAGTTTCTCACTGGTGGGCTTTAAGCATAAACGCAGCTGGCAAAGGATGCAGAGGAAGTAGCTTCCATTCCTTGAACCCTTGTACTGGAGGGGAGTGTATGGAAAGGTGCGGGGGGGCGGCTTGCAGGGGTCACGGACAGTCATACTGGAGGGGAGTGTATGGAAAGGTGCGGGGGGGCGGCCTGCAGGGGTCACGGACAGTCAGATGGACTAAGCCCACCCACAGGCAGAGAACATCCCTCTGCAAATCCAAAAGACACGCTGTGGTCCTCAGAAATGAAAGATTCTGGGAACAGTAAAAGAGGCACAACCGTACCCACTTGGCATTTGAGTGGAGACATGCCTGGAGTGTCTAATAAACTGGCTTCCAGTCTGGGGTTGTACTGATACGTGTTCTCGAGTCTGATTCGATTGCACTTAGTAGCATGGAATTGCCTGTTCTTCTGATGACACTGTGACTGCTTTTTAAAAACGTACTTAACATTTTCCCTCTGGGTTGAGTGCTTCACACATTCAAATTAAGCGCTGAACTGCCTGTTTTCCATGTGAAATGCTTATTGATTTAATTTTCTTTTAGTTCAGATGGTTATGTTGTTATTCTGAAGATAGGGTCTTCCACACAGAGTACTGCCAACTGGGTAATGATTATATGTATAACGAATGCACCTCGTTATAAAGGGTATGGTTTCAGGGCCATTAGGAGGGACCCACGCCTGAAAGCGTCTCTACCACAGGTGCCACAGTAATGGAAATTCCCTAAATTAGCCACATATTTTTTTTAATGTTCTCTATCTATTGCCCACAAGAACTAACAATCCAATTTGCCCTAAGGTTTTAGTAACAAAATAAATACGTTTTTCTTCTGGTGAGAAAATCCCAAATTAGCAACATGAGTAAAAGTAAAAATACACAAATATGATAAAGTGGATAATGATAGCTGAGACGGAATAAAGTGCTGTGAAAGGTTTAAAAAGTGACAAGTTTACAAAGCCAACTTTGATGGCAAGCTGGTGTAGTGTAACAAGCTGATGATGTAGAATCAGAAAGACATGAATTTGAGTCCTGTGACATTGCGTGAATAAACTAACCTCTTTAAATACAGAATGGGGTAATGTCCATCTTGTGTTAGCTCTGTATTCCCTCTTGGATTAAATAAAGTAGGATATATAAAAGTTTCAGCTCAGCGTATGTTACAAGTAGGGTCTCAGCTGTAATTACTCTCTTCCCAAATCTGTTCTGTATTTTGCTTACAGTTAGTTTGCTGTCAGCACCTTAGCTATTGGAAAGGTGTATCACCGTGGAAGGGTGAGTGTTTTTGTTCAGAGAGATTTCTTCCCGCTGGGCCTGGTCGAAACTGCACTTTAGTCCATGTATCCCTCCTAGAATCTCTGAGATTTTACAGCATTTATTACGTTATAATAAACTAGAATTTTTTAAATGTGTTAGTATCATGAGCACATAGATATTTCTGGGTAAAAAACTTAAGTGGTTTCCATTTTCTGCATTTTTATAGTTGTAAAAATCAACAAGGTACTGTAATAGATAAAATGATTTCAGCACCTAAGAGACAAAGTTTCCACGAACACCAAGGTGTTCCATTATCATAATTTTGATTTGGTCCATGGGAAAGAGGGCTCAGTTTCAAATGAGACAGCATCCTCTGTATGACAATTCATGAATTAACTTCTCCCCAAATAGAATTCCTACACGTAAAGCTGCTCAAGGGACAGACGCAGGATGAGATTCGAGTATAAAACTCTATGGATTGTTTGGAGGACATGACAAAATGAGGGTATTTGTTTTATTAAATAAAGATGTATTAACTCTCTGAGTGGTCCATAAAGAGGGATATGTGTGTGTGTGTGTGTGTGTGTGTGTGTGTGTGTGTGTGAATTATGACTACTTCCGAGGAAGGTAAGTAGCTTGGAGTGACTGGAAAACATATTCATTCACAGAAGTGATAGGGTAGGAGGATGATGGTGGTATTTATAAAAGGTTGTGACACGCCTGCCAGGCCAGGTATTATCCTAAAGCAATGGAGAGACACTGGAGTTTTAGCATCAGAATAAAAGCAAGATGGGGTTTGCATCTTTTACCCAAGTATAATTGATTTACAATATTGTGTTAGCTTTGGGTGTACAGCACTGTGACTTGTTTTGTTTTGAAGATTATATTCCATTATAAGTTATTAAAAGATATTGGGTATAATTCCCTGTGCAATACAGTAAATCCTTGTTGCTTATCTATTTTATGCAGTAGTTTATATCTGTTAATCCCAAACACCTAATTTGTCCTTCCCCACCTTCCTCTCCCTTTTGGTAACCGTAAGTTTGTTTTCTATGTCTGTGAGTCTTACTTCTGTTTTGTATATAGGTTAATTTGTATTATTTTTTAGAGTCCACATATAAGTGATATCATATAGTATTTGCCTTTTTCTGTCTGGCAATATTTCATTCTTTTTATGGCTGAGTAATATTCCATTTTATTTATAGATAGATAGATAGTCACATCTTCTTAAGTCAACTCATCTGTTGATGGGCACTTGGGTTGTTTCCATGTCTTGGGTATTGTGAATAGTGCTGCTATGAACATTAAGGTGCATGTATCTTTTTGAATCAGCATTTTTGTTTTTTCCAGAAATATATCCAGGAGTGGAATTGCTGGATCATATGGTAGTTCTATTTTAGAAAGATAATTCTTGCCGATAATTTGAAGGGGCAAGGATTCAGGCAAGGAGATCAACTTGGATGTTATTGCAATATTCTCATTAAGGAATGATACAAACATTTACTATAATTGTGACAGCAAGAGTAGTAAGGAGAAGGTACATTCAAGAAATACAAGTAATCCTATTTTGCCTTGCATTATTGTCGACTATATGCATGTCTGTCTTCACTAGATTTTAAGGGACAAATGGCAGAACAATATTTATTAATTTTTTACTCTATAATATACTGTGTGCATAGAATATGTTTGGTATTTGATTGAATGTACTCTGGATTTATTATTTTCTATTGAATGAAGAGAACAACTAAATGATGAACACAGATAAACATACATATCTCAACAGTAGTTAAACTATAAGGCACTTCAGAACGAAAAGCCAGAGACTTTTTTTTTTTTCCTGCGGTATGTGGGCCTCTCACTGTTGTGGCCTCTCCCGTTGCGGAGCACAGGCTCCGGACGCGCAGGCTCAGCGGCCATGGCTCACGGGCCCAGCCGCTCCGCGGCATGTGGGATCTTCCCGGACCAGGGCACGAACCCGCGTCCCCTGCATCGGCAGGCAGACTCTCAACCACTCCGCCACCAGGGAAGCCCAGCCAGTGACTTTGATCAGGGATTCAAACACAAGTCACATCATATAAAAACTGGCTAATTAAATGCAACAGCAGATCATCCTGGCTGTGATCCAGTTCTTTCTCCAGATGGTTTGTCCCTGTGCAGGTAGAGATAGGAAAATGAAAAGTGATTATCCTGCTAGACTGCTGTCTTTATGCCAAACAGAATTATTTACAAATTTCTTTGAGATTAATAAAGGACAAAACCATTCCAAGAAGGAAACTTTGTTTAAAAGATTGTGAATGAAACTTGGCTGAAAACAATCCTAGACCAAGACTTAAAGGGGCTCTAAAACCTGCACTTTCCTATTTTCTTTCTGAACAGCCCTCATAGTTCAATGGTCAAAATGGCCCTTGGTCAGAGATGCCCTACCATACATTGTTCTATTTTCCTTCTCAGAATACAATAGTTTCTGTTAAACTACAAAAAAATTTGAATGTGCATTGGTAGCCCCAGTTGAAAGAAACAAAAAAGAAAAAGGAAAGTCTTCGTCTTAGCCCAGGCATTAAATCCCATTTACATTGAATATGTCATGGGGAATATTTGGTTCCACAGAGCACTAATTCTAACTCCTGCTACAAAGTTAATATGTTTGTTTAACTTAGTGTTTTCAGGCTCGTTAGACAGTGTTTAGACATTACGTATTATAATTATTAATCATATCTCAAAGGAGGAACGAAATGTATTCCACCAAATATCTCCAAATTAGTATGCATCTTAGTTCCTATTAATCTTGAAACTGGGAAAACTAATGGCATACTATAAAGGATTGTGTGTATGATATTATTCGTCTAAATCAATATCTACATAGTGTTTTAAAAATAATTTTTCCAAATGGCTTAAAAAAAAAGCACTGATATTTATTTAATTATCAAATTCTAACAAGAAATTACAATAATAACTGGATACTGTGTGAAAATATTGATTTTGTGCTTTCTTTTACCCAGTAACCATAGAATATCATAAAAATTCAATGCAGCCTTATTCTTCCAGCTTGCATTTAAAGATTCTCAGACTTTAAAGGATATTTATCGTCTGTCTTCTGGAGCATTTATGCTCCAATCTATAGCAGTATAATCTCCTTAGGAGTTTGGGCTCATAATTTTCTCTTAGAACTTTTGCTGAAACAGGCCTGCTTTATCATCGAGCTTGAATCTTAAATAGTTTCTCTTTCAAATACTAACCATGGGTTATTAATTTAAATGTTCCCTTTGTGGTTCCATCAATGAGGACTTATAGGTATGATTTGTAATTATATGATAAGGTTGTTAACGTTTTTATTTGAGAAATACAATACAATAAAATAACTCAAGCCTTACCTTCTAGATTTAATGTAAAACATCAGTGGGAAAGGTAACATTTTCATTATTTAAATTCAGTTTTATTTTAAAATAAATTTGTAGAAGAAAAGTATAAGTATGTCTAAAGCATAATATTTTAGTGAAAGAAAAGTAAATTCAAGGATGAGACCAATAAATTTGTATCTTGGATTATCTACTCACTATGTAACAATTTAATTAAACCATTTTTCTCCAAATTATACTTTCTTCCTCCTTTATTTTGTAATAATAACAAAATTTACATTTAGATGAGGCTTAAATAAGTATATATATATATTTATGTTATTATTTATGTATATAAGCCTAGCATTCTGCAGAGTGTGTAGGAGTTACTGACTAAAGAAGAACACCCTTATGTATAAAGCCCAGAGATGATAATATTTATTTGTAATATAAATATAACTTGGTTAATTTTGGTTATTTATTTGATAGAAAGAAAAAAACTTGTCAAACCTTTGACTCAGAATCTAAAATCTTATTCTTATTCTACATGAAATAGTGCTTCCTATCCCAGGCCACATTTTCTGCATTTTACCTATGCTATGTGATCATCTTAAACTAGAATCACGTCTTCAAATATTCTACCATCAAAGGTGCGCAAGTTGGAGTCTACTCCAGCTGAGATGAGGAAGCAGGAACTGGATTTACTCTTTTGCCTGAAATAAGTAACAAACAAATAGATTATGTGTATGAAGTAATATAATTCAAGTTATTAGACGCCAGGCAGTGAAGGGGCAATGCTGGGAAGGGAATGAGGGCAGCCCTATGCCTGCCAAAGTTTAATGCATGGAGGAAATTTACAGGCCACAGCCCATAAAAGAGGAATCAGGAGTCTGGGGAGACCAAGGCAGATAGAGTTCATAGAGCAGCATACTGGAGAAGAGAGAATGCAGAGAGAGAGAGAGAGAGAGAGAGAGAGAGAGAGAGAGAGTCTCCCCTTTAAGTCTTCATCTGGGGATGCATCAGGGCATGAAGGAGGTAACTGCTACTCAGGGAAAAGAACTGCTCTAAAGAACTGCAAGGAACAACGGCCTGGAATCATACTCTGTCAGCACAACTGGAGAATCTATTTCAAGGAGGATTGAGTATAATACTCAGGAGGGCTTTGCCTAAGTAATGGGGAAAATTAACCCACTAATGAAATGAAGATGGCAGTGTTACTGAGGGTGGGAGGAAGGGATTCGAGGTACTCTGTCTCTAATTGGTATATTAATCTACCCGTGTCAATTATCACCTTCAATGTGAATGGTTTAAATATACCAATTAAAGACAGAGATTATCAGAGTGGATAAACACAAACAAACAATCCCCACCCCCCAGACTCAATTTAATGTTGAGAAAACCATGGCAAATGTAGGCTCAGATAAATTAAAGAGAAGAAGGGACCTATACCATGCAAACACTAGTCAAAGAAAGTTGGAGAAGCCTATATTAATTTCAGACAAATCAGAATTCAGAAAGAGGAAGATTAAAATAGGTAAAGGGAGACATTACATAATGATAAAGGTGTCAGTGTTCTAAAAAAATGTAGAGCTAATATTTTGAGTGAGAAATGAACATTTTTCCAATAAGACCAAGAACAAGGCGTGATGTCCTCTATAGGACATCTATAGAGGACATCTATAGGATGTCCTCTCCTGTTCAACATGGCACTGGGGGTCCTGGCTAATACAAAATAAAAGAGAAGAGGAGAGGAGAGACAAAAGAAAAAATGTAAAGATTAGAAAGGAAGAAATTATATCATTTTTATTTGCAGCAGACGAGGTTCACTATGCAGAAAATTCCAGGCACTCTTCAAAAAGCTCTTGGAACTATGAAGTATAAGAAGATCACAAGATACAAAGTTAATATACGAAAGCAGAGTGTTTACCTGTATGCCAGCAATGAGCAACTGGAATTTGAAATCTAAATCTCTCTCTCTCTCTCTCTCTCTCTCTCTCTCTCTCTCTCTATATATATATATATATATATGCCATTTACAATAGCACCAAAGGATAAAAAAATTTATGTATGTCTAATTAAACATGTACGGATCTATATGTGGAAAACTACAAAACTCTGGTTAAAAAAATCAATGATCTATATTAACTGAGAGATAGTCTGTGTTCATGGGTTGTGAAGACTGTTAAGTTGTGTATTCTCCTCAATGTGATCTATAGATTCCATCCAATCCCAATCGAAATCTCAGCAAGCTGGTTTGAAAGTACTGATAAGCTGAATCTAAGGTATATATGGAAAGGCCTGGAATAGCCATATAATACCGAAGAAGAAGAACAAAGTCAGAGGATCGACGCTACCAAACTTCAAAACTTCCTATAAGACTTCCTTCAAAACTTCCTATAAAACTACAGTGATCAAGACCCCATGGTACTGACAAAACAATAGATGTGCACGTCTAGGAACAGAATAGGGAGGCCAGAAATGGGCCCACACAAATACAGAATAGGGAGGCCAGAAATGGTCCCACACCTGATTGTTGACAAAGGAACAACGGGACTTCAATTGAGAAAGGAAAGTCTTTTAAAACAAATGGTGTTGAAACAATTGGGCATCCTTAAGGGAAAAATGACTTTAGGTACAGCCCTTGCACCTTTCACAGAAATTAACTCAAAAATGGATCTTAGATTTAAATGTAAAAGGAACAATTAGGAAACAGCCAGAAAAAACCGTAGGAGAAAATAGGTGACATCGGGGTTGGTGATGAGTTTTTAGATACAACACCCAAAGCACAATCTATGGAAGTAAAAACAGATAAGATGGACTTTATTAAATCAAAAATATTTGCTTTGTCAAACACCGTTAAGAGAATAAAAAGACAAGCCAAAGACTGGAGGAAATATTTGCAAAACACACATATATCTGCTAAAGTACATGTTTCCAAAGACTCACACACAAAAATATTTGAATCAACAATAAGAAAGCAAAAAACTTATTGAAAAAAATAGAGAAAAGATCTGATTGGACACCTGAATAGAGAAGATATGTTGATGCAAGTAGGCTTATGGAAAGATAGGTGTTCCACATCATTTGTCGTTAGAGAATTGCAAATTAAAATTACAATGGGATACCACGGCATACCTAGCAGAGTGGCTAAACTCCCCCCACTGACAACACCAAAAGCTGGGAAAGATGTGGTATAACAGGAAGTCTCGTTTACTGCAACTGGGACTGCAAAACGGTACAGCTACTTTGGAAGATGGTTACACAGAGTTCTTACAAAGCTGAACATAGTACAGCTAGCAATTGTACTATGCTACAATTAGTAGCATACATACATACATACGTACAATCTAGCAATTGCATTCCTAGGTATTTGCCCAACTGATGTAAAGACTCAGGTTCACACAAAAACCTATTTTCTATAGCTTCACTCATTATTTCTACAAACTGTACACAGTCACCTTGTTTTTAAATAGGAGAATGAATAAGTGAATTGTAGTACACACACACAATGAATATTATTCAACAATAAAAATAAGTGAAGTATCAAGCCACAGAAAGATAGGTAATATACTAAGCAAAGAAGCCAGTCTGATAAGACTACATACTATATGATTCCAAATATCTGACATTTTGGAAAAGACCAAACTATGGAGCTGATTAAAAGCTTTTTAAAAATGACTTAAAAAGATAAAAACGGTCGCCAGAGAGGATTTTTTAAGGCAGTGAAACTATTCTGTGTGATACCCTAATGGACACTTGAAATCATGCTTTTTTTCTCAATCTATAGAGCTTAACAGCACAGAGTATGAACCTTAATGTCTACAAATTATTTTTTAAATATTTGGGAGGTCGGGGGAACCCCAGAATGGAATACAACATGTAGCCAAATGATCTGAGTTACAGTTAGTGTGAAATGCCCTCCCTAGAGGGGTTAGGGAAGATTTGCTGACCTAAGGAACTTTGGAGTGGAGACTGAGGAAAAAGCAAAAGGGAGTGTGTTAAGCTCTGTGCTCTAGTTGATAAAGATGTTTCCCTTCAGGGTAAGGGTGTGTGTTAGCTACCCTGACGTCACCGTGCGTGTGTACAGGAATGAAAATGACACATTGGTGGATGGCATGGGCCGTGTTTCCCACTGTCGGAGGGGAGGTTACAGATACGCGAGGGAGGAGGGCAGAGTATCCACGAGGTGACACGGGTTCCAGGTGGAGACATCATCATGAGCTCACGTTCAGCTCGGCACAGACACAGACGGCTATGTGTAGAAACGTTTGCAGATGTGTGCACAGACACAGTTCAGAGCACACGCAGACATCCCCTTGCTCTGTCAGCTAAGAGAGCCCAGCAACAGCCAATGGCACAAAACATCCCCAGGACCCAGATCTTGGTTTCTAATACCATTCGTCCATCAGAGGAACAGGGCTCATTAGAGAAATGCCTGATTCTATGATGCAAAGATCTTGAATTGTCTCATGGACCCCCAAATCAAGGAAGTGAACTAAAAAAAGAAATGACAATAATAGGTTATGTGAAAGGCACTCAGAAGCCAAAACTGGAACAATTGGGGCAAGAAAAGAAATATTATCTGATCTTAACCAATAGTATATAATAAATATTCATGAATCCATACTGATATAAATTAATGGTTAACTAAACAAATGCATGGGGACGAATAGACAGATATCCTATACAGAATAATTCAAAAGATTTATGTAGATATGCTGCCCTCAAGATGAATCATAACTCTCCACTCATTAAACGCATGAAAGGGGAGAAGAGAGTAACTTTACAGTGGAGAAACCTAACATAAACGACCTTAGCCAGGTGATCAAGGTCAACTTCAGCAGCCACACAGGTCATTTTAGGAAGATTTACACTTGACAGGATTTGATGAGAATAGCACTTCTCTTCTGTTGTCCCAGGAACTCAGAACCCTGGTCTAGTCATGAGAAACAGCAGAGAAAACCCAACTGAGGACCATTCTACACCAGTTTTCCTCCGAACTGTCAAGGTGATCAAAAACAAGGGAAGTCTGAGAGACTGCCCAGCCAAGAGGCACCTTAGGAGACAAAAAGATGAAATGTAATGTGGTGTCCTGAATGGAATCCTGGGATAGAAAAAGGACTCTCAGTAAAAACTAGGGGAATCTGAATAAAAGATGCGCTTTGGTGAATCATATTATATCAGTATGGGTCTATTCACTGTTAACAAATGAACCACACTAATATAAAATGCTGTTCATAAAGGAAACTGGATGTGTAGTTTATGGGAACCGTCTGTCTTCATTCTGCACTTTTCTGTAAAGTTAAAATCCTCTCATTTAAAATGCTTTTTCAAAAACATTTTGTAAAAAACTATAGAATAAAACAAACATTCAGATATGTTGGATTTCCTTCCTAAGAACCTAGAGTATCAAAATACACGTATCATGTTCTGATTCAGTTGTAAAACACTTCTTCTATTTTTTAAGATTATTTACATTATCTTCTCTACTCTAAAAGGGCTTTTTTAAGAATTCAAATGAAATCTTAGTATATCTAAACACTGTAATTGCCCCAAGTGTTGAAAATATAACATCTATGAATAACTTGCTCCTCAATTGGCCGCTTAGCATTTATCTTGGCACTTAACGTTTATATCACGTGTGAGCATATAAAAACTCTACTCATATAGAAATAAATCCTGCAAGTTGATTGTCAGAATGCCATAGTCAGGAAAACATTAGATTATTGGGAGCTGTGTGTTTACGTTCTGGGTCTGCAACTTACAATTACGTTATTCTTGGATAGGGGTCTTAAAGTATTTATGTTTTAGTTTCCCCTTCTGTACATCAGAAATTATAGTATCTACACACATTGATTTGGCATTTGTTTGAGACAATACACAATAATTATGTATTCAGATGTTAAATATTACAATTATATTTGGGGAAAAAAAACCAATCTGATCCTTCTCCATCTTAGTAAACTCAGCCTTTGAGTTTCTGGATATTAGTCATGACAATGGATAAAGCAGAGAGCTGGAAAAATCAGAAGGGTAAATCAGTTACATTTCAAAGTAACTACTAGCTGGAGAAAAGCCTGTCTCCGGAAAGTGGGAAGAAGACAACATTGAAGGAACATAGAAGGAACATTTGAGGACTCTGGAGAGAAAGGGAGAAGGAAAAAAGGATGGAAACATCTGCCTTTCATTGAGATACATAAATAAGAGAGAAAAATATTATGGGGGTCTTTGATTTTAGACATAAGATTTTTCATTTAGGAAGCACAGTTATAGGACCTGTTTGAAGTAGCCTTTATTTTTCCTGTTGTGTCACAAGAAATTAGAGACTCTCGTAATAACAGATCTGAGAAAAAGGCTGCACGTGCTCAGTGTAATATGTGTCATCTCCAGCAGGAACGAGCATCCCATGTCTTTAGAGTCCATCCACACACAGGGGCCCCATCCCCGTTTCCAGGTGGCCGGCCCTCACTAAATGGCATGACAAGCTATGAATCACGTGACCGTCTGCCCAATTAGGACCCATCACGTGCTCCGAGGACAAGATGAGAAGTGTACAATGCTCACCTCATTTCATTTTTAGGGCATAAATATCATGGGGGCACCAGGCATACTAGACAGGCATCTTAATTGCGGTGGGTCCACAGTTCCTAGGCAGAGATGTTTCACATAGATGCACAAACTTATGACTCACGGACGGCCCTGACAACTGTACAAGGAGGATTCCCATATGGAGAGGGGGTCACTGCTGACTCAGGAAGCATCCACACTGCATGCAAAATGGGCGCCCGCCAATTTTCTGGCTTCATTTAACACACGTCACATGCATGTGGCATGACTGTGTTGCTGACAGAGAAAGCATGGCTTTTGGTGACCATTTTCTGACCGGAAAAAGAAAAGAAAAAAGAAAACATTTTTTCTTCTCTAGCAGATTGGATCTAATGTGTCCAAAGGAAATAGTAGGCCTAGGAGAGCTGGGGGAGAGTGAAGTGTCCCTGTTCTTTCTGATAAAGGCTGGGCATTCATTCATGTACTTGGGAATGTTTGCAGAACGGGGCCCAGTCAATTCTGAATGAGCCAAGCTCAGAAGATGAGAACTCATCACGGAATTGTGCATTATTTTACTTTCCTGAACAGAAAAATAGAGAGTGCTACACTGAGTATGTGACTGTTTCCTGGCCTTTTGTCTATATTGTTATCTTGGTACTTAGTATTTTTACCTTATTATTATATGTATTATAACATCTTTGCCAATAAGAATGTAAATACAATGAAAGAAACATAAATATTCTCTTTATGTCTCAAAAATCAAACATGGTGCTTTACAAACAACAAAAGTCCAATGACTGTTCTTATGTATGAATTGAGTAAAATGGTCGCAGCAAAATATAGCCATTCCATGGTTCTTCGACAGATGTTTCTTAAATTTTATAAGAAATTAAACTACTCAAAATTGTAACGACTTCAATACAAGTCATTGAAGGAGTAAAGCAGGAGGGTAAGTTCATCCTAAAGGCCTCCCCAACTGGCAACTCACTGAACAAACATTTGTGACTTGCCCGTGTTTATAATGCATTTTTTTTTCTAATCAGTATATGAACACACTTATAATAACGCTGGTGGGAAGTTCAAGCTCGCTCAATGTGACTAAGCTAGGAAAAAGGAAAGTCTTTGACACTGGTTCTCCCTCTGACAGGGAGCTCTCGTAGCCCCAAACTATTTCATTAGTTACTTTCCTGTTGGAAAAAAGAAAAAGTCTTACCGATGCTCCAGGGCTTGTCAGCGTGGGAGCTCAACTTTGGTGTCAGTGTTTACGCCTTTCCTCACTTTGGGCTATCAGCAGTGTTAAGACACATATTTGATAAGTGAAACCTGTCATAGTTTTAATACCACAGGGCTGCGTCGTCCAGGTGACGATCTGTAGGGTCCTGCACCGAGCATATGCCCGAGGTTATGATTCCAGGACTGAAGGCAGAGGACACGAAGGATGAAAAGGACATGCCACAGGATCCGCAACTGATGTGACCTCCGTTGCGGATGCCTGATCTGGAGGGAGGAGCAGAGATGTCGCATTTTCACTGTGAGTCATTTTGAGGGAGAATTGACGGTGACTAATATGGAAACACACAAGGGATGTAATACGTGGGTCTGTGATGGAGGCAACACCGGATTGGAGAGGTGGCCCCGCCACCTATGCCCTTCACATCTGTCTCCCCTCCTTGGGGATGAGTGTTTGCCAATTGATAAATTCCACATTTAGCCCCCCTCCTTCCTGCTCAGAACATGTGTGTGTGTGTGTGTGTGTGTGTGTGTGTGTGTAATAAATAAGAATGCATAAAAAGAGGGTAAACAGTGTCCTAAGATTTTCAGTTACTTAACCAGGAATATATAATTTATCTCTTCTTTGTCTAGGTAATTTAAACAATGACGATCCAAAGAGGAGATACCTCTAAATTTACTTAAATAGCACTTAGCTCAAATAAAATTGACTCCAAATTCTCCCATGCACATTCTTTTAAAATCAGTTTTATTGAGGTGTGATTTGCATACAATATAATACATGCACTTAAGAGTATCATTTGATGTGTTTTGATAAATATGTTCACTTGCTACTTTAGTTAGTATTTTCATTTTTATCAAAGTTATACATGGGCCTATGTTATAGGCTGAATTGTGTCCCCCCCAAATTTATATGTTGAACTTCTAACCCCTAGACCCTCAGAATGTGATCGTATTTGGAGATGGGGTTCTTAAAGAGGTGATTAAGGTAAAATGAGGTCAAGTGGATGGGCCCTGATCCCATAGGACTGGGGTCCTTATAAGAAGAGGAGATGAAGACACAGACACACACACAGAGGGACAACCCTGTGAGGACACAGGGAGAAGGCCGGTGTCTACACGCCCAGGGAAGAGCCCTCAGGAGGACCAACCTGCCCACACCTGGACCGCGGACTTCCAGACTCCGGACTCAGAAATAAATTTCTGTTGTTTAAGGCACACAATCTGTGGTGCTTTGTTATGGGCGCCCCGTGGAACAAACACAGCACGGTTTAAAGAGGCAAAGGGTACTCAGGGCACTTCAGCCTTCTCTGCTCAGCAATTTTTCCTGTAATTCATCTCCATATACCATTTCATTTATAAATTAAGCAAAATAAACATTTTCAATTGTTTTATTACAGAAAAGTCAGACTAAGCTCACACCACCTCACTCCCCCTATCATTCTAACACAGGGTCATACAGCCTTAGCTGAAATCAACACCCATTTGAAACCATTTGGCCAATTTTACTACTCTTCACCCTCAGACAAGCAGTACACTGTGATTACACGTCCTTTTCTGTGCACCTTTTGTTTTTCCTGGAATTAATAATTGTTTCCCCTTTCTTCCCTCCGCACCTATTGGCATTTCTTCCAAACTCTCCACGGGAACGTCCCTCCAGATGCCCCAGAGGCAGCCAAACACATCAGGTGTCCATCTCTCGGCTTCTTCCTGCTACGGTACATCCTTCCTGGGACTTCCAGAGACCACTTCCAGTCCAGACTGGTCCATCTGGGGGCTTGCCACTCAGATGCCCTTTGAACTTTTCTCCTGTATTGGATGGTATTTTCAGGATTCTGTTTCCTCCTTACCATCTATCCCTCATTTATTGGAACAAGATTCTCAGTCATTTCACGAGAAGGGTACGTGGCAGATACACTTTCTCTGAGATCTATCATATCGTAAAATGTAGTTATTCTACCCACATGATCGAACTGGCTTCTAGCTTCCTGGACTGCTGTTAGAAGTCTGATGCTATTCTGATTTTTGATATTTGGACATGTATATTATTGTCCATCTGAAGGTTTTCAAATATTCTCCTAATCTTCGGATTAGGTACCTTGGTGTGGTCTGTATTCATTCATCCTAATAGATTCTTAGTGTGCAGTTTCAGTTTGGAAAATAAAGTACTCTAGTGTTAAGAAATAGTCTCTGATTTTGATAATAACTGATAAACGTGTACACACTGTTTCTCAGATCTGTCTTTCTGGAATTCCTATTAATTGGATACTGAGCCTCCTGGATTGATCTCTGAATTTTTAAATATTTTTTTTCCTATTAGCCGTTGTTTTGACAGCAGTTAATATTTCATGAGAGATTTCCTTATTTATATTTTCAGTATATGATAGTTATGTTAAACAGTGGTTCTATTTTACTTTCTAGGAGCTCTTTATTTTCTTATTGGAGAGTTTCTTTTATAATATTTCTTTTTTGTCATATAGATTCAATTCCTTCTCTTGCATCTCTGGGGATTTTTATATGCTTTCTAAAAATTATTCTGTCATATTTGCTTTTTACCTTTTATATATTTTGAGGCTCTATCATTAGCTGTAAAGACAATTTGAATTATGTCAGCTTTTTATCATAACATGTCTAGCAATACTTCTTGACTTAAATTCCAGTTTGTCTGATATTATTATAGGTATCTCAGTTGTCTTGTATGAATGCATGCATATGAAAACTTTTTTCTGTCCTTTTCTCTCAACCTTCCTGTGTGCTTATATTTATGTGTCTTCCATGTAGGGAATCTAGGTGGTTTTTAGACACTCTGACAATCATTATCTTGCCTACAAATAACTGACGTAAACAACACCTGTACAGAAAAGTATCCAAATCACTCATCATTCTGGAACAGTAATCTTCAGTGTCACCACTGCCTAGGACCCATCATCTCCTCCCTGGCCTCGGTTTCTCCCGACAAGGGCTTCCCTTTCCTGAGATTTCACCTGAGTTTCAGTGTCCACAAGTAGTGCCCCCAGAGGTAAACTGTCTGGCAGGACAACATATCAAATGCCATTCCCAGCACTCTCAGTGCTCCCCCTGTGCCGTTTCTGTGATTTTCAGGATCACACTCAGAGATTTGAGACATGTACTCATGCTGACATTTGCCCCCATGATTATTTCATGCATCTGTGTCCATGCTTCAGTTCAGTGGTTTCACTGTCGTGACTCATTTTCGTCAAAAACTGCATGAGTTTTATCCTAGTGGTGCCCTTCACACTTTGAGTCCAATGGCTTCTGATTTACCAAGGAACCCCGTAAACTGAGAGCAGGAATGGCTCAAAACTCAGACCCCAGGCTTGCAAGAATCATAATCTTTCACTGGAATATTTTGTTTATTTAAATTTAGTACAGTTACTCATGCATTTGGATTAACATCGACCATCTTACTTCTGTGTTCAATTTCTTTTTTTTTTTTTTTTGTGGTACGCGGGCCTCTCACAGTTGTGGCCTCTCCCGTTGTGGAGCACAGGCTCCGGACGCGCAGGCTCAGCGGCCATGGCTCACGGGGCCAGCAGCTCCGTGGCATGTGGGATCTTCCCGGACCGGGGCACGAACCCGTGTCTCCTGCATCGGCAGGCGGACTCTAAACCACTGCGCCACCAGGGAAACCCTCTTCCATTTTTTTGATGTCCCTTTAAATCTTCCTTTTTTCCCTCTCCTGGATTATTGTTATTATTTTTTTTTACTACTTTACATTTTCACTCTTAGTTGGTTACGTAAACATCATTTTACTATTCTTTTAATGATTACATAGATGTCACAGCATGCATCCTTGACTCATTAAAGTATAATAGGAATTAGAACTTTTAGCATGTCCCAAGCATGACAGGCCCTATTGAGAGTTGCTGACCCTAACTGAATTTTTATCTGTGAGAAATTCACAGTAGTATCTTATTCACAATGTAAATCTAGAAATTAGAGTAATAGAGAAGTCGATGGATCACATTAGGTCCTGAAAAAATGATGGCTCTTTCCTCTTCCATTTTCCCTTTGTATAGTACTCACTTTCTCTGGGGTTTAGAACTTTAGGAATCCTAGTTTACTTGCCTTGAGTATCATTTTGTTTCCTTCATAGCATTGTTTTATGTAGTCTCTGTGGTTGTGATTTACACATGGTTATGCATTGTCGTAGATTTTTGAGGAAGCCTATATTTGCATTTATGTAAGTATAGTTATTTGATAATAGAATATACTCAACATACAGGTATAGCAATAAACTATATAGTAAAGATACATTTTTTGAAATAAATGATTTATTTTCTGAATTGCTTTGTGTCAGAGAGACATGACCTCACAGACCTTTTATCTGCAAGAGCAGAGGTATTATATGTACGATCTCAACCCTTTCTCTGCATCCCACCACTCTTGGATCCTAACAGTTATCTTGGCTTGCAGAATAGATTTAAAATTTAAATTCAATTGAACAATAATCTAAGTTTTAAATGTTGCATAATATTTATTTAGATGTAATCTTTTCTCAGACGAAATAGAGGTAGTAAAGCCGAAAGCGAGAGAGATCATATATTTTGTTGTTTCTGCAACTACTTTAATTGCAGAGAATTACTTTTTGTATTCTTAAATATCTTCCTTCCAAGAAGCCAGTTTTATTTACTCTTTTTTTTTTGAAAAGGAAAGTGATATATATATTTATTTATTATTATTATTTTCAATAGATCTTTAATGGAGTATAAATGCTTCACAACACTGTGTTGGTTTCTGCATTTGACCCTTAAAACCCTCACTTTTCAGATAGGGAATCTAAGTCCACCTAGACAAAGCGATTTACTAAGGGTATATACGTATTTACTTCCACGGTTGGGAATGGACTCCCTTACTCCTATGAGATAATTTCTCACCATCTCCTAGTAATATCCAGTCAAAAACTATACAGACTACATTCACCCTGCTTCTTCCACAAATCAAAAAGTTGACCTTTGGGATCTGTTGAGATAAATTTACTTGGCTCATGTGCAAAGATTTTCCACTCATGCCCATGGCAGCATGTGTAGGTTCACAACAGGCACACTTAGTTACAAAAATGCTAAATCAGCTTCACTTTTACTTCCAAATCCCTCCTACTCTATCTGCCCTTATCTCAACTTATGGCAGCCATTGTTTCACTGCTTTTATAAGATAAGATGTATTAAGTGTGAAATTTTAGACATTATTTAATCTGTCCATGACTTTGTTTCTTCTTCTATGTAAACAGGAAAATATTGGTACTTACCTCAGGATATTATTATGAGCCTCATATAAGTATCAGACATGTCTTATATAGCTCAATAATTTTGTAGGATGAATATCTATGTGTGCTTCCAAAATTTTCCTGATAGTTAAATGTTTCCCAACAGGCCATTCCTTTGTTCCCTGTTTGAAGCAAAGTAAGAATTACATATGGCTTCAGAATAGGAATGTATTCACCTCCTCTTAGAATGGTGATCAGACAGTCGGAAGAAAGGACCCATCATACTGTTGATCTTAGGTGAAAGATGCCAGACATTTGAATAGTGTCTGCGAGCATCTACCAGCTCCTTGGCACGTGGAAAGAGAGAACAATCCTACCATAAACTCCGTAGATAGTGTAGAGAACCAAGCTGAATTGATGCAAACTGTTTGCAAAGAAAAAGATAAGAAAACCAAAGGTGCAAAAGCAGACTTAAAATTGATATTAGACGCAGTAACCATAGAGTGTCAACAGTGCAGAAAATTGATAAACCTTGTGGAGACAGAGGCAGATCTATGGTGAAGATATTAAAGTTAAAACTCCAACAACCCCCAGCTGCAAAGCCAGCTCCCGTGAATGAGCAAGTCACTGGGAATTAAAACCACACTAGTAATCAAAGAAATGCAAATGGAGAAAACTGAGATTCCATTTCTCATTAATCGGATTTGCAATAAAGAATGTCTGACATAGTGAGTGTTAGCATGAACGAACAGGGAATAGGAACTCTTAAAACTTACTGATGGTAATATGCCTTGGTAAAATCATTGGAGGGCCATTCTGCAATGCCAGTAAAATTGAGGAATACAGCAAATCCACTCCAATGTTTCTAGAAAATTCTGAGTTTCTAGATAACATTTTCATGTGGGCATACTAGAATTATGTAAGGATAACACTTTAGCTTTATTTGTGATAGGAATGATTGGAAATGAGATTATTATCTTTCAGTAGGAGGATAGAAGAAATTGTGATATTTTTATACCAATGTTATGTTAGAATTAACTTAAGGATTCAGAATATATTTTAAAAATGGAGTCAACTAAATTTGATGTTGGATTGGATATGTACTGCAATGGAAGGAAAGAAATCAAGGACTGTTTCAAGGTTTTTGCTCTGAGAAGATGGAAGCATGCAGTCCCCTCGCTGAACGGGGAAGAGCAAGTGAGGAGGCTGGAAAGTTAGGATTTTATCTTCAGGCGTGTTAAGTCACATTGAGTGTATGTGAAACCCCTAGGGAAGCTGTAGTTGGTCTCTACTTGAGTTGGCTATGTAAGTCTGGATTTCATGGAAAAGATCAGGAGTAGAAGTATAACTTTAGGGATTATTAATGTATAAATGTTAACAAAACCACCAGACTGGATGTGATCCTCAAGGAAGTGGAGATGGGAGAGGAGAAGTAATTAGTTATGAACTTGGGGAATTCTATATTAAATGTTCAAAAGAAAAACAGAAATGTGTTTTCCTGGAAGCCAAAGGAGGAAAGTATTGACAAAAGAAGTGAGTTACCAACTATGTCAAATATCATTGATAGAATAAAGGCAGAAATTGACCATTGACCTTCTAAAAGTATGGGTCACCGGAAACTTTGACAAAGCTTGTGTTTATGGAGTGGCAGAGGACACCAATCTAATCAGAGAGGTTTAATAAGAATAGGAGGAGACCCCAAGAGGGAGTTTGTGTTCTGCCAAGGTAAGCAAAGAAATATGGCTGTGAAAGAGGCAGTGGGGATAAGAGAAGATTTTATCCTTGTTTTTTTTTTTTTTTTTAACTTTTTTTTTTGCTGTACGCGGGCCTCTCACTGCTGTGGCCTCTCCCGTTGCGGAGCACAGACTCCGGACGCGCAGGCTCAGCGGCCATGGCTCACGGGCCCAGCCGCTCCGCGGCACGTGGGATCTTCCCAGACCAGGGCACGAACCCGTGTCCCCTGCATTGGCAGGCGGACTTTCAACCACTGCGCCACCAGGGAAAACCCCTATCCTTGTTGTTTTTGATTTTCTTTTTCTTTCCATTTTTTTGTGTATTTTTTAAACAAATGCATTGTGATTTTAGATATCGGGGGGAAGTCATGACTCAGAATTTTTCAAGTTTCAGAAATTTTGTGATCAGTGCAAGATTGAAACTGAGGCACAATATAGTAGAAAATACATGTGAAATAGTTTAATACAGATTCATGATCATTCAGTATTAGACTCCAGGGAAATATCTAATATAAGTTTAAATGTATTTGAACTACCTCAAATAAAATGATATACAGGCACACATAAGTTATTTCATTCTTCCAATGTAACTTTTATGATTTAAAATTGAAATAAATCACATGAAATATAAGATTGCTTTTTCACAGTCTTTAAAAAATGGCTCATTTTAAAGCTTTTCTCCACTAACGTGTATTAATTAAATCTCTTGCAGAGATTGGAGCAGAGTGGAGAGGGTGTGTTTAGTGGGTCTGTTGGGAAATATATGAATAAATCTTTACATATAAAGCGTTGAAACTTAAGGGCCTCCAACATCAAACCAGAGTGTAAGCTGTGATGAATAATGATACATAAACTACCTTCCACAGCTAGTACTGAAGACACCACTTTCCCTCAAAGGAATTTTACATTGTAATGAAGATACACAACACTAGGATTCCAGGTCTGTGTTCAGTTCTGGCTTCCAAGCATCTGTTGGAAAATACAATGGAAACAAAATTCCAATTTCTCTGCCACTGTGAAATATAACCACAGAGTTGTCAGCAATGGAAACCAAAATCCACATTTGCTCTCAATCATCTGAATATTTGGAAAGAGATGGCAAGATGAAAGTGAGAAGATATTCATTTTTTATACAAAATCTGAAATTCCCTTGTAACTAACATCTCATCTCACAATCTTTGAAGTAACTGGCTGGATTTTAATTCTATCTAGTTGGTGTTAAACTCCTGCTTTCTAAATTGAACTATATTTCAAGAATTAAAAAAAAAATAATACCACCCATACTTTGTGCAATAACAATAGCAAAGTGTATTATCAAAAAAGAAAAATTGAGACTTAAATAAAATACATAACAACATGAGGAGACCTGAAGTTTTGTCTTCATGATGGTGACAAATATTTCTTGTATTGCATACAAATCCCGTTTGTGTGAGAACTGACATTTCAGGCTGCCTGAATCCTACAAATTCATCTGGGACTGAAATAATTCATCCTTTGGAAAGTTTATCCTAAAGCAAGTATATGTGTCATAAGATTGCTTTGGGGGTGTGAATCTATATAATATGTACAAACCACAACTTTAGTTTTGAACTCATGTAATTAGCTTCTCTCACAGATTTAGTTCCCAGAATCTGTCTTCCTACAGTCAGCCCCCTGAATCAAAAAGAAGTTGTGCAAATGTAGAGTAACATTTTAGGCTATGCAAACATTTGGCTTCAAGACTGGCTTTGGATAAATAAGGAGGACACACTTCTATCCATGTCGAGACAGATTCTATTTTTCTCAGTTGTTTTAATTCATTTAAACCAAGACCACCAGGATTTGTTGATTGGACTCATTTTCTTAATTTCTGTGTTATGAAGAAAGTGGTATTACATGAAACATGGAAATGAGCAGGGAAGACATTGCTAAATTTATGGAGCTGGGCTAATTCTTCCAGCACATCATATGCCTACAGGTTACAGGCTGGGTTCCAGAAGGCAGATTCTAACCCAGATCAGCATGAGGAGGGGTGTTACTGGGTTCTCTTGTGGGGACCTGGGAAGAGTATTGGTCTTAATGGCAGCCTCAGCCTTAATCTAACGGAGGGTTCCGAGAATGGGATAAATCCATAAATCCAGAGATTTTCTGAGCTGAGGTGTCTCATATCCCCATGCCCTTCAGTCATTCGGATCTGAGCCACCCTGGGACGGCAGCTCTCTGCAGCTGAGGCAGTTTCTGAAGATGGGTGGCTGCCGAGGCTGTCTTCCAGACACGTCCTGAGCAGCTGGCGTAATAAACTCCATTCCTGAAGAGGGCCCTGCATGGCTCCATAGTCCACCTATTACAACCATCTGATACACTCTGTGTTGATTCTTGGAAAAGTTCCTCCGGGATTCTGGTGGATCTCTCTTCCTGAGGGAAATACAGAAGAGAAAGGCTGGGGAAGAGCTGAAGCCCTGGATGTTGCAGCCCTTGGGGTCCCAACTCTCCTCCTCACCTTCTTCCTCTAGTCTCCCTACTGTGTCTTCCTCGTCCTCAGTTACCACCTCCGCTGCCTCGTGGCTTTACCTAGCATGGAACATGTGGCTCTCAGATGCTGGCCAGGTGCTGTGCTTGTTCCTTTGTGATGGGGGGTACACTGTGCAGTGTCTGTCTTTATTGTGCAGGGCATGTCCTAATAACTAATACTTCTCTAACGTGGTGGGTCCCTTCTGGGGCTCACGTATCTTCTCAATGCTCCTATGGACCAGCCACTGCTTGTTTCTCTGTGTCACCGAGGTGGTGAAACTGCGTGCCATTTCGTGGGGTCACACTGGTTCAGTTCCCTATAGACTATGTCCTGGCAGAAGTGTGAGAGTAAACACAGTCCTGAGGCTAGATTGTAAATTCATCCTCTTGTGTTATCTTTCAACTGCATGAGTACTTTCTGATTTTCTCTTTAGATGGGAATGGAAGAGAATGAATCTGCTAGCTCAAGGGCTGCAAACCTAAGGCAGCAACTGCTCTGGGATCTGTCTGGTCTTTTCAGAGGCCATTTCATGGAGTCAGTGGTATGTTGGTGTCTACCACACCTGTAGCTCTTAGGTCAGTAATTTTTTACTTTCCCCCTTTAGGATATAATACTGTTTTGGGTGTATCACTTTGACTGGGAGAAGAAAGTCTTTGAGGCTTCCACTTGGCCTCCCTAAATAGAATAGTTGTCAACCCACAAGTCAAGGAACAGATGTGAAGTTTGTTTCAACTGCCAAGTACATTTGGGAACCAGGGAAATGACCCAGTGGGAACCACTGTGAGCTGCACATGAGTCAGGGCTCCTTTTATCCAGTGGCCTTGAGGTGGCCCCACTCTGCAATGTCACTGTACTTCTTAAGGTGTCATTGGCAACAAGAACTTGGGTGTAAAGCAGGGCTCGAAACGTTTGACTCTCCCCCTTTCCCCAGAGCACAGTCTCTCAAGTAAAGACACTGGAAGGACTTGGAGACTAACTGCCATGATGCTTTCCTGGGAGTGGTGAGCACTTAACCTCTCCTCAGGCAATGGGTTTTGCATCTGAAGACTGGATTCACATGGAAAATGGCAAAGGATTGTGACTTTTAATGGGGTGACTGTCCTCTCCCTCCTGACCATACCTCCTTTACCTACATAACTTGTACAGATCGAGGCGTAGTCCTTGGTGGGTGCCTCGAGGGATACTGCATTTTATCCAAAACCTCCATAACCCCCTGTGGGTTGAAGCTGCCATTCCAATCTTTCTGGGCTTTATAATTATTTAATCTATCTGGCTGGTGACAGTGATGCACCAGAGTTGGCTTCTATTTTTTCGGCATTCAGTCATTCCTATTGCTGCCTATAAGACTGGTTTAAGACTGTGCCTCCTCCCATTAGCCCAGCCTGTGGAAGAGACCCACCATAGCACTTCCTGGTGATGCTGGACCCTATTCATTGGTGTGTTCTTTGCTTTGTTATGCGGTGCACCTCCAGGCCCACAGCCTGTTGTCTGGCCATAGTCCAACTGCTCAGCCAGTTCTGCTTCTGAGAACCTCTTTACTGCCTTCCTCCCACACAGGTGGGTCCGGGCATTTCTACCTTACCTAGCACATGCCATCACTGTTTTCCACGATGAGTACTCCCCATCTCTTGGGGTCCTTGCTGGGGTGTTAAATCCTCTGTCTTGGAAGAGTTCTCCCAATATATAAAAATCTTTCATACCCAATATTATGATTTCCTTCCCTTTGTCAAGCATGTTCGGAATCCAGTCCTATGTGTACCTATCTGGGTGCTACTGGTCAATGTTGGCTCGGCCTCATGGCTCCGATGGGTATAATCTCTGCAAGAAGCAATCCATGGGCTCCTCGGCAGAGCCAGCGAGGAGTTCTGGAGCTGGGATAACATGCTACGTGCACCATCCTGAGTGGGAGGAAGGGGGCCAGGCCTTTAGTCTCCCTTTGACCAATCAGAGAGCGGGAACTGCCCAGAAGAGGCGTGGTCTTCACCTGCTAGACCCATCTAGGGCCTGACGGCTGATGGCTGTCTGTAGGCATCGCTCCCAGCAGGTAGGTAATAACAAGCCCATCATCCCCCAAAACGAATCTGGACAGCGCTTCCCCACAACCACCAAAGTGCACGATAGCTGCTACTAATTAGCTATCTCACCACTGTTCGCTGATTTCCTAGGAGTACTAGCCGCCCTTAATCTCTTCTCTTTATTAAATGATTCAAGAGCCCTTAATTGCTATCTGTCTTCATTATGGCGCTTAAATCCCTTCCTCAAAATGGTTTCACAGCTTCTCTCTAAAATCTCACAGCACATCTCCAAGAATCATCACCTTATTTTACCATTACATTCTAAAAGAGGCCAGCAACTCTTCTCTTAAAGACAACAAAACAAATAAGGGTAGGTTGTAATTACAGTTATATGTTTTTTTAATGAGAGGGGATTCAGTACTTGCATTACTGTGCTGATAGCTTTGAATGGGGCCTTGTTTTCGGCCTCTTAAGAGGTGTGTCCATTTTCAGTCAGGCAGACCTGCAGAGACTGATGATAACTTTTAGGCAACGGTCTCAAAGTGACATTAAAACCCATTTGAATTAAATACATACCTACTGAGCAATGTTGAACACTAGAAATTTCATAGGATTCAATGTCATTGTGAAATTGTGAAATTGTTGTTTCCTTTTTTTTTTTTTCCTTTTTTCAAAGCACAAGATTAAAATAAGCTTCGCTCTAAGGTAGCTTAAATATGAGTTTCCCATTCACTGTGGGAAACCTTTGTGACAGATATTATTGTTCGAGGTACATATTAAGAGAAATAGTTAATACTGCAAAGGCCTCTGGCTAAACTGTGGTTGTAGGATCATAAAACCTCTCCCATTTACAGAAATAAATTACATTATGCTTCTTTCTCCTGTTTTATAGCTGAAAATACCATGTTTTGGTAGACAAACAACAAGCTATCAGCCTGTCCCCACTGGAAGTTTCTGACAGATGCATGATAACAGCATCTATCACAGCTGAGAAGGGGTTGTGTCAGGATATCTTCTCCTGGGGGGCTATTAGTCCCTGATCTGAGATATACTTTGGGGGGAAAAGAGAGGAAAATAGGAGGCACTGACATGAGAGCCATTTATCACCTACTGCTGTGCGTAGAATAAAAGGATCCTCTTTCAAGATAGTCTATTATCTGCGGCTTCATGCTGTCATATGTTTTTTTCAGTAGTCAATAAATTGCTGAAGGCAACATTTGGAGAGTAAGTACTGTTGTACGTCTAACTTTATATATTGTTCTTTCATTTACAGCAGAATTTGCCCATTTTCTTGAAGAACTTAGTATAGACCAGGAGGTATTATTTTTACTTACCAGATCATTTCATTGATGATGGTTTACCAAATTTATTGTTGTAATGAATAAACCAGCGAAACATACACATTTTAAAAAATCTTCTCCCTGCCTCAAAGTGCTAAACAAATACACAAGCACTTGCAAGCGTGTTGCTTCGTTATCCCTGTCATTGACTCTCATTTCTGTCTTAATCTATGCCTTTCTTCCGTCAGTGTTCACCATCTGAGAGCCTATAAACCATGCATTAATTGGTGTTAAAAGCACTGCTTTCTTCTGACACCAAACCCTTGCCTGGATAACAGGGAATTAGTTCCTAAGCTCCATTTTATAAAACCAGGTGGAGGAAAACAGGGTAAGCAATCATTCAAGAGTGTTTACAGGTAAGGAATTTTCAACCACCTTTGTTCTGCCCAGCCAGGCATTCACCCACTAATTTATTAGGGACCAGATCAATAACCTGAACTAGATTGCTGTGCTTAACTTGAATCGAATTTATGCCATGTTTACAGCTGTTTTCTCTGATAGCATCCTTGGAGGAGATGAACAGTTAATCTAATGTGTTTTTGCCACCATTTTGCATGTGTTGATTGCTTCAACGACTTCCTAGAGATTCTTTATAGTAAGCCCAAACTCATAGCCAGAAATCAATCGGAGCAGCACTTTATTTCTCTCTAAAGGATATAGAAAACTTATCAGAAACAAAATAGTGCCTCTTAACTGTGGTTAGCCTTGGGCAATGTATGTCCGTCAGGCTCAAG
Source organism: Orcinus orca (assembly GCF_937001465.1). Classification (NCBI taxonomy): domain Eukaryota; kingdom Metazoa; phylum Chordata; class Mammalia; order Artiodactyla; family Delphinidae; genus Orcinus; species Orcinus orca. The sequence goes on along the minus strand of NC_064560.1, from coordinate 52,693,454 downwards.
CAAGCAACAGTGAAGAGTATTATTCACCGCAGCATCACTGCAGAGAGTGTAATAGTGTCCAGTGCAACAGATGCCTGCAAATGGACTTGCCTAGAACATTGCATATTTACTAAACCACAGTTTCTCTGCATCCGGAGTCCTGACATGGCTTACCTGGGTTCTCTCCAAGACTGCAATCAAGGTGTCAGACAGGACAGGGTTCTTATCTGGAGCTCAATGATGGAAGGGTTCCCTTTCAAGTTTATTCAGTCATTTAGGCAGGATTCATGTCCTTGAGACAATAGGACTCATGACTCCTTGCTTTCTCAAAGCCAGAATGCAGAGCAAGAATCTGGAGTAAGGCTGCTAGCAAGATGGAACCCTACGTAAAATAATGCTGTCACGGCAGTGCCAGCTCATCACCTTTACCACCACAGTCTATTGGTTGAAAGCAAGGCACAGGTTGGTCCCAGACTCCAGGGGAGGGGATGATGTGAGGATGTGGACACCGAGAAGTGGGGATCGTGGGCACCACCTTGAAGTCTGTCTGCCACAGTCCACCTTCTGCCTCAAATGATTCACTTCCTTCCCCGTGCAAATGTAGTCACTTTCCTCCCAAAGTTCTCAGGAGTTTCCTCCCACTATAGCATCAACTCAAAATCCAAAATCTCATCATCTAAGTCAGGTCTCAGTGCAGATGACACTTCTGGGTGGAATCAGTTAAGTACAGCTCCTGGTAAGTACAGCACAATTCCTCTTCTTCTGTGAACATGTGAAAGTAGAGAAACAATTTATCTTCCCATCCCACCCAACATGCAATGGTGGGACAGGCTTAGGGTAATAGCTATAGATGTGTCAGGTCAGAAAGATGGAACATGGCAAGTAAAAAGGAGTCGCCAGTCTATAGCAGTTTTGAAGTCCAGCAGGACAAATGTTGGGAGCTCCTTGATTAAATTCCAAGACTTGGGGATAATTCTTCATGACTCTGACTCTTTCTTCTGGAATATAGGCTCCTCCCTCCGAGTCAGATAGATACACATACAATTTCCTGGTAGTTACACTATGCTGGCAGTATAACCTGGAAATAAAACTACTACCATCACTTAGAAATAATTTTGTTAAGTAACTAAATAAAATTAGAATAAATTATTTTTCAACCTTATACTTCTGAAGTTATTTCTTAGTAGCAATATCAAAGAACTTATGTTCTGCCAAGCTGAAAATGAATAAAACTAGCCAAAATTATAAACACTTCAATTTTTCTAGAAATTTTGAATGCCTGGAACTATTCCTCTGAATGATAATTTGCTAAGCTGTCAGACAATTTAAAATCATAATCCTCAAAATATTAGTAGTCAAACATGGACATTTAGTAGTCAAATGGACATTTAACTGGTTCTCTTAATAAAATACTTTGGATTTACAACTCTGAAAAAGATACTATGCCTATATTTACAAAGTGACATGGAGAATGAAGCAATTATTTTTATTCAAAAGAATCTAGAAAACTGTATTAAAGGAGAAGGAGTTTTCTTCCCAATAACATAGCTAGAGGATGGACATTTCCTCAAAAGGAAAGTGGATGCTTTCACCAAGAGAGGGAAATAGAGCATACATGCCAATCACTACCAAGGTACTTTCATGGAGTGTCTGGGTAGAACAAGATCTAGGGGTTATCAGACTCTTGAAAAGATGTGGGAGAAAACATAATCTTGACACAGGAGCTAACAGAGCAGTGCTGTCCTCGGGGGGAAGCCAGACCCCAGCTAGGACTGCAAGTAGAGGAAATGTGCAGTGTCCAGAGCAAGAGTCAATGAGTATGTTCCCCGAGGAATTTTATAGGAGTTCTGAGGTGTCAGGTCAGGCCAGGGCTGTATCCAAGAGTCTGGAGGGTGAGTCTGGGAGGATTTGTGTTTTTGTCAGTGGAACCACTGCTGACTGTTTCAGAGAAGATGGACAAGCAGTTCCAGTGTCACAGTCCCAAAGGCTTTCTAAGGCTGTACCTGTTCCCCCAGCCCGCAGCCTCCCGGCTGGATGGTGAGCACATGCTGGACAGGTTCCTACTTCAGGCTTCCTAGAACATTAGGGATCCCGCTGACAGGCTCTCCCTCCCACATCAATGTGATCACACCTTTGAAAAGCCTGGAAAATATTGGTTTAATAGGTCCCCAGATACCCACACAGTTTCTCTATACATATAAATAGAAGCTCAGAAATAACTCACAGTATATCAGATCTGGCATCTTTTTAAAAAAATTTCAATTGGGATATAGTTGATTTACAATGTTGTGTTAGTTTCAGGTGTAGAGCAAAGTGAATCAGTTATACATGTATATATATGATATATGTACATGTACCCATTTTTTTTCCAGATTTTTTTCCCATAGAGGTTGTTACAGAATATTGAGCATAGTTCCCTGTGCTGTACAGTAAGTCCTTATTAGTTATCTATTTTATCTATAGTAGTGTGTATATGTCAATCCCAATCTCCCAGTTCACCCTTGAGAGAGAAGACAAATAGTGTTATTCACAAAAGGAGGGAAGGCAACTGGAAGTATGACGGTTGGTTCCTGTAGGAGAAAGATTCCTTTAAACATCATTATGCTGTTTAAAGGGTTTTTCTCAGTTGCTTCAAGGTGTCCAGTGGTGTGTGTGTGTGTTTCTATTTAGAATGTTCTTTCTCCCTATACATGACTGGTTCCTTCTCATCTTGCAGGTCACCGTGTAACTTTCTTCTATTCCAAGAAGCCCTCTCTTAACACTCAATGTGTAACAAAAATATATAGTATTATTAAACTGTGCAAATGTTTAAGCTTTTTAAAAAGGATGTGATACTATATATGAACATATTTTGTATGTATTATCTATTAGGATTTGCTTTTCATTCAGCACTGTGCTACTAAGATTCATACAAGCTTTTGCACAGTTACTCATTTTAACTGCTCTATAGTATCCTATAATGTGATTATATTTGATTTGTCCATTCTCCTCTCAGTGGAAGTTTTTAGGGTTTTTGCAATTACTACTCTGGGTAAGTAATCAAGGAGTGAGGTTCCCTGGCCATGCAATCTGCATATATTTAACTTCACAAGACAGCACCACATTTTACTGCAAAATGCTTTCACAAAAGTTCACTATCCCTAGTGATGTATGAGACCTGACTGATTCACATCTTTTCTATAACTTAATATCATCACACTTGTTACTCTGCCAAAGAAATAGGTGTAAATAATATCTCATTGTGTTCTCCATTTCTATTTGTGAGATATCTATTCATGCCTTTTGACCATTTTTCTCTTTGGTTTTGATTTTTCTTATTTATTTTAGGAGTTCTTCCTGTATTTTATATACCAGTCCTTTGTGAGTTATACATCTGGCAAAGACCTTCTTGTCTTCTTGACTTTCTTTTTACCATCTTTATTGGAGTAAAATTGCTTTACAACGGTGAGTTAGTCTCTGCTTTATAACAAAGTGAATCAGCTATACATATACATATATCCCCACATCTCCTCCCTCTTGCATCTCCCTCCTACCCTCCCTATCCCACCCCTGTAGGTGGTCACAAAGCACCAAGCTGATCTCCCTGTGCTATGTGGCTGCTTCCCAAAGCTATCTATTTTACATTTGGTAGTATATATAAGTCCATGCCACTCTCTTACTTCGTCCCAGCTTACCCTTCCCCCTCCCCATGTCCTCAAGTCCATTCTCTACATCTGTGTCTTTATTCCTGTCTTGCCCCTATGGTCTCCAGAACCTTTTTTTTTTTTTTTTTTAGATTCCAAATATATGTGTTAGCATACGGTATTTGTTTTTCTCTTTCTGACTTACTTCACTCTGTATGACAGACTCTAGGTCCATCCACCTCACTACAAATAACTTAATTTCGTTTCTTTTTATGGCTGAGTAATATTCCATTGCATACATGTGCCACATCTTCTTTATCCATTCATCTGTCGATGGACACTTAGGTTGCTTCCATGTCCTGGCTATTGTAGATAGAGCTGTGGTACATGACTCTTTTTGAATTATGGTTTTCTCAGGGTATGTACCCAGTAGTGGGATGGCTGGGTCGTATGGTAGTTCTATTTGTAGTTTTCTAAGGAGCCTCCGTACTGTTCTGCATAGTGGCCGTATCAATTTATTTTTATCTTTTCATTTTCTGAATGTGTTCTATAGATAGAAATTCTTGCTTATAATTGATTTGTGTTGGTCAGTCTTTGATGTTTATACACTTGTGCTTAAGGAAGTCATAAACATTAACAAAGATTATATATATAATATATATGATATACATATGACTTTTTGTCTTTAAAATTTATCATTTTGCTTTTGACATCAAATTATTTTTCCTGTGGGAATTGATATTTATAGTGCAGGGTAGGAGTCTCATTTTTACTTTTTCTACATGGATAATTATTTTTTCCACCTCTATTTTCAAGAGCTTCTGTTCTTTAGTAATCTGTCTTATCATTGTTGTCATACATTAAAATTTCAGATATATTTCTGGTCTCTATGATGTGTATCCCTGTGTTACTGATACCATACTGTCTAATCAGTATGACTAATCATTTTAAAGTAATTGTTTTTATTCAACTTCTTTCAAAGAGTCTTACTATTTTTGAATTTTGGGCCTTATATATAAATTTAAGAAATGACTTGTCAAGTTTCACATAAACACGTATACACAGATCATGACATACGTGTACACAAACTAGATTTGGCTAATTTAGGATTCAAATTATAAAAAATTTACATGTCAATTTGGGAAAAATGACAGCTTTAGGGAATTATAATTTTGTATCCATGCAAGTAATATATAACTATATATTTAGGCTTAATTATTGCTTAGAAAAGTTTTATAATTTTCAAAGTAGGCTTCAGCATATTTTTCAAATTTATTCCTGGAAATGTTCTATTTTTATATAACTATTGCAAATAGTAGCTTTATTAAAATTGTTCAGTTTAATCGTTACTGCTATTGCAAATAAGGTTAAACATTAGTTTCTAACATTTAAGCATTACGAATTCACATACAAATTAATGGTTTTATTGTCTTTGAAAATTTGGAAGATCTTCCTAGACCAGCCATCATTTCTGTGTTAATACAGTTGTTATCTATGTAGTGAGGCTGTCCTGTGAAATAGGATGTGCTTCTTCACCTTGTCACAGGTTCCACTCCTTCTTTTCACTTATTTTACTCCTGTCTATTCTAGTGACTCTTTAGTCTGGCTGTAGTGAAATAGTTCAAAACACACACAGAGGAAAATTAAGCTTCTAAACACAGGAGTGACTCTGTAGATAACTTGTTGCTTCTAAATAATTACAGAAAGCATTTTAATAAAATTTGTTTAATGCCATTTAACAGTTGAGACAGTTAAGTAACCTAAGAATAGTTTATCCCCTATAGCCAAGAAAAAAGTGTTGTTTTTTGGTTTTGTCTTCAAAGATTCCCTGCAGCCTTGAGGTTTGTTTTGCTCTTAGCTGCCTTGCGATATTAATCTATTGGAATCAACTCTCATACTCCTGTCAGCTACGTAGATGAAGTGCTCCCAAAGCTTGACAGTGAATTTGAAAACTCCAGGTTTTGGAGAGAGACTTTCTGGACTGGCTGCCAGTGCAGTTGCCAACTAATTAGTGCTGCCACTGTTTCAACCAATTGGGGAGGGGGCTGAAGAGGAGGAAAGAGCTTGTAGGGTTCTAGTACCTAACCAAGAATCTTTACAACCCAATGAGGAGTATGAATCTAAACTCTCTTTTTCCTCTTGGTTCTGCTATTCTGCAAAATCTGAAATTTAAAAATATTATTTATGTTTCTTCGAAAGACATAAAACAGTAGGAAGCTCTGTTCTCCTTGGCTGGGAAATACTGATTGGCATGTAGTTACTATTTCCAAGGTATAAAATGCTTTCATCTTTAAATTGTTCATGTGTGTGTGTTTACAAAATTTCCAGGTAATAGATATGGGAAAACGGAAGTTAGAGGGGTTACGTAACTTACCCGAGGTAAGGTAACGTAGCCGGATAGTGACAAAAACCAGGATTCAGTCATCTTCCAAATGCCTTACTTTTTTTTTTTTTTTTTGGTGGTACGTGGGCCTCTCACTGTTGTGGCCTCTCCCGTTGCGGAGCACAGGCTCCGGACGCACAGGCTCAGCGTCCATGGCTCACGGGCCCAGCCGCTCCGCGGCATGTGGGATCTTCCCAGACCGGGACACGAACCCGTGTCTCCAGCATCGGCAGGCGGACTCTCAACCACTGCACCACCAGGGAAGCCCCCAAATGCCTTACTTTTTATACTAAGTGTAATTTCCTAGATTTATTATCAAGCTAGATTTTCACTGTGATCCTCTCAATGACTGACATGGGAAACTAAAGGCATGTTTGTACAGAAAGTACTTGTTTGTCACTTTGAAAAGACAGTTGAACCCTCCCCCAAATAGATGAAACCAGATGCTGTAAAGTGCGATGTTGTGCACGGGTGCTCTTCTCTCTTACTCATGGTATAATGCAAATGCGTTTTTTTTTTTTTTTTTTTTGAGGCCATTTCTAGCATGCTGTTATTTATGCATTTAAAATTTCATAGTAGCACAGAAAAGTTTGGGGTTTGCCAACAGACTGATATTATCTGGAGGATTAATCTTATGTTCAAAGCAGGTTCTGTTGCATTTTCAGATTGCTGAAAACCCACATTGCTTTTCTAAAGCCTGTTTCTTTCCAGTGTGTACAGTAGCAGAGACCGGCATCACAGGGTGCCAGGTAATTTAGGGAGTTAGCAAACCATGAATTTTCGGCTAGAGCTACTTTATGCAGTTGGCTCCATCCTTATACAGCTCAAACCCATCTTGCTAAAACAAACATTTTAGGTCATCGAATCTACGGGAAAAAAATCTATTTAAAAAAATTTCCAACTGGCTCGAAGGCTAGTAATTTTCACCTTTTGTGTTCATGCAATAATTTAGAATATACTGTCTAATTATGTGCTGTCCTAGCCAAAGCCACTCAAGGGGACAATGATACAATATAAACACAACAGGGATCTGGAGGTGCTTTGGCCAAGAAAGTCATTATCAGAGGCTCAAGGAGGAACTGGGGGTCTGCACACCTGTGTCTGTGCCATTGCCAAGCAAAAGAGTGATCCAAATGCAGAATTGAAGGATGCCATTATATATTACAAAAGAAGTCGTCTCACCAAAGCCACCCTGTTTGAATGTAGCACATTGAACACAATGAAATTATTGACTCTTTTTGTAAATACAGAACCATGATCTTATAATCAACAAAGTTATTAGAAAAATTCTGAGAACACTTTTTATCATAAAAAATTCAGCTTCATAAAATATGCTTCTTTTTTAGATAGGCAGTGTTCAGAAACTCAGAGGAGAACAGTATTTTTATCAAAGGGAAAATGAAGAGTTATGTCCTGGTATCTTCATGCCATCTGTAATTAATTGAAGATCACTTATTTTAGAATTTAAGAACACATTAGCATTATGGCATATTTCTATATTATTAGTTACTCTCTAATCACTTTAGATTTTAGAAAGTTCGAAAATGGTACAAAGAAATCCCATATATCTTTACCCAAATTCTAGAGTTGATAGTATTTTTACCCCATATCTGCTTTATCATTTCTCTTCCTATATAGCCATAGTGTTTTCTATGAATCATTAAAAGGAAGTTGTAGACTCACACGATAAACCAAATCAGGAAAGTAACATAAGACTATCATCTAATCTAGAGACCTTAATTACATTTTGCCAACTGCCCCAATAATTTTCTTTATAGGAAAAAAAGTTCAAACAGTCAGTCCAAGACCACACATCCCACTTAGAGTTCACAACTCTCCAACTTCCTTTGACCCAAAACAGCTTGTCTTCTCCTGTTTTGAGTGTTGGAAGATAACATATTAAACATTTTGGAGAATATCCTTAATTTGTCTTTGTTTCAGGAGTTCACATATATTTGACAAAAGTGATGCTGTGTTATTCTCAGTGCATCAAAACAACCAACACATACATTTTTTAAGTAAAACAGATTTTAAAATATTTTGCCCAAAAGCAATTTATAAGGAATGGAAAACCTGCCATTTACTAACTCCCTCATAATAATAATTGAAATTAGGGCTATAATGATCACAAATTGAGCATTTACAATATATCAGGCACGATTAAATTTACATTCTTTACTTAACTCAATCCTTTATGATGATTCCTTTTTTACAGATAGCTAATTGGGTATCACTAAGTTAGAGCTGGAAACCATTATTTTGTAACTCTCACCTAATCTCTTAATTACTTTCTCTATTCTTTCTTTCTTTTTTTAATTCTACAAAGACAGAGGTGGCATAGGACTACCACTCATGTTAAGGCTGGCACTTCTGTGTGTGTTGGCTTTCCTTTTTCCATTTTATGAAGAAGAACAACATTTCAGAAGAGTTTTTCTTAATTAATATTTCAAAGAATTTGCCAAACACTTAAAAAAGCCAATCTTTGGAGGAAATAAATTACAAAATGGTCGCTTGTATTAGGGATAATTTTATGAACAAAGTTAGTCTGAATGTTTAGCCTGACCAGAAAACAGAGAGATGCTCATTATATTTTGCTATTAAATCACAAAGTGGAGAGAAAACAGAATCATATACAGTGACAATTAAAACCAGATATAGGGCTTCCCTGGTGGTGCGGTGGTTGAGAGTCCGCCTGCCAATGCAGGGGACACGGGTTCGTGCCCCGGTCCGGGAGGATCCCACGTGCCGTGGAGCGGCTGGGCCCGTGAGCCATGGCCGCTGAGCCTGCGCCTCCGGAGCCTGTGCTCTGCAATGGGAGGGGCCACAGCAGTGAGAGGCCCGTGTCCCGCAAAAAAAAAAAAAAAAAAAAAAAAAAAAAGAGCTAGTTTCCAGTTCTGCCATTTAGAACGTTTATTCATGAATGTTATGACTACCCCTACAATATAAATTGAGGTTCTAAAGAAAGTCCCTATTTTGAAAAAAAAAGAAAAAAAAAAAAAACCAGATATAGCAGAAAGAAAGGGAAAAAGAGGAAACAGAACAAATGCAACAGGTAAAAAAAAAGTTATAAAAATGGTAGATATTAACCTATGTCAGTGAAAATTTAAATGTGAGCAGTTTATACATACCAATGTGAACCGATTGGAGGAGTGGATAAAAAAAACAACAACCTTCAACTCTATGCTTTCTGTAAGAAACTCACTTTGAATATAAAGACTCAGAAAAGAGGACATTACATAAAAACTAAGGAACCTGAATAAACTCTGGGCCTTAGTCAATAATAACATTATTTAATATAGAAGATGAGCCTGCAGTATCTTGTAGTGCCAGATTAAAAAAAAAAACAGTAGAAACAAAAACAAACCTAAATTTAATAAAGCAATGGTGATGATATGGCAAAAGACCACAGGAGCCGACTGAAAGCGCTCCCAGTGGCCAAAGTTGGAATAATAGGAACCACAAAATAAATAAAGTAGTACTGGATTGTATTCCAGAATACAAAATAAACACGCATGTGCCCATACTGATATAAATAAATATTGCATAAATAAATGACGGAGACTAAACAAATCTTCCGTGTGGAAGAATACTGAATAATTTATGTAGCTAATCCACTTTCAAGGAGATGGAGCATAACTCCCCACTGGATGAGTGTGGGATGAGCAGAGTCCATCCTGCCAAGATCTACTGTGTGAAAGGGTTGGGGAGCGACTTGCCAGAGGAGAAAGCTGACACGCAGTACTGCAGTCAGGTGATTAAGTCAGCGTCAACAGGGATGGTTGTGTTGACCGTATATACCTTGATACGATGTGATGGAAATACGATGGGATTTCTGCTCAAATCCCATAACTCCAGTCTAACCATAAGAAAATATGAGTCAAATCCCAACTGGTACCATCTACACAATATCTCAGTATTCCTCGGTATTTTCAAAGTCAAAGCCAAGAGGAGAGGCTAGTGGGCATGGCGAATAAATGTCATGGGGTGTTGTGGATGAGATCCTGGAACTGAAATAGGACATAAGGTACACACTAAGGAAATCCGAATAAAATATGGACTTTAGTTGATAATACTATCCAAAATTGTTTCATTAATTGTGACAAGTGTACCATATTAAGGTAAGATGTTAATTGCAGGGAAAAATGAGTATGGGTTATAGGGTGATTGATTCTGTACTATCATTGGAATTGTCTATAAATCTAAAGCAATGCTAAAAGAAAAAGCTTAGTTAAAACCTACATCTAAAAAAATCATAGGGCAGTAGGTGGTGAATAAAAAAATTTAAACTAAAATGAATAATTTAATGACTTTTCAAAACACAGCCAACTTTCAACACAAAAGAGTAAGAAAAGAGAGCCTGTATTATAGGAGGTCAAAGTTATCATGCGATGAAGAGGATTAGCCCCTTTGCTGAGTCTTGAAGGCATAATTGGAGGAAAAATATCAGGCAGCTGGCTCCCTGATGCCAACCGTTTGCTCCAGATGAACAGAAACCCTGGGATGAAAAAGTCACATATCTTTGATCAACAGAGTAAATAGGATAATTTATCAGACATTTATTCATCTCTGAACTAATTTGTTAACTGATCGTAATACAATCAAAAATCAATTAATTAAGACAGACAAGTTATGTTCTTGCTGGGTTAGGAAAAGACAAGTAGAAAAGCAACAACGGATTTTATGTGGCATTGCCTTTTCTGTCAGTTCAAGGGAAGACCCCTTCCCCATTTTCACGTCTCCTTTTTCTGATCACTGTTACTTCCTCCTATAAATTGCATACACCGTCTCCATGCCAGCCTTGCCCACACAAACTGCTGGTCTTTACTGCATTTATGGGCGCCTGCTCCTATTAAATCAGCTTCATAAATCATAACTTTACCGCCTCTGCCCCCTAAAGCATCTCTCGTGTTCTCCTTTTGTTCAAGAAGCTTACTCAAATAATCCTTGCTGACCCAATCTACCTCTACCTGGCAAGAAATATCTTACCTGCTTACCATTTTGGTGCTTTATTCAGTTTTGTCTTTTAATTTACCCCAAATATTTCTTCCCTTTTAATTGCAGTTCCTTAGAATGGCAAGGTTCTTGTACAGTGTTATGCACACAGACCGTATCCATCTTGTTAAATTAACATGAACTGATGGAAAAAAGGCAGACATTTTCAGATTACGTATTTTCATCCCTGGATATGTAAAATCTGGTCAAAATTGGAAGGGAGAAAGTACAATGGTCACCATTTGCTGATGACATGATACTTCATAGAGAAAAACCCTAAAGTCTCCACGCAGAAATGATTGATTAATATCAGGAAATTCCAGATTCAACTTCAGATTTATACAATTCCTTTTATAAAGTCATCTTCCATGAGTCTGATGGGATCTTTGGCAGAGTCAGGGCAATAGTCTCAAATCATTAGTTCAGAAACTTCAATACGGTTTGTTGGCATAGTAGCTCCTTACAATTTTACACAAAATGCCTCGTCGCTGTGTGGGACGGGTCCTAGTGTTGTCAGGACCAAGTGTGGTTCTGGACCTGTCTCCGCTCACCAAAGCAGCTTTGCTCTGACCTGATGGAATCTTAACCACGCCCTGATATGTACAGCTTTAGTTTCACTTTCCCACACCGCAGCTGCAGGATGTCACCATGCTGTAAGTGACAAACACACGACATTATGCCCTCTTGTTAGACTCACTTCCTCTCTTAATGATTACACTTAGTTATTTTTCTTCACATCCTGCTTGCTCATTACTCATTTTCAATTATGAGTCAGATTTCTTCTGGAGTTTAATTGCTCCTCTAGTTGAAGATGATAAATTAATTTACTTGTTAACTCTTGAGCACCTTTAAAGTCTGTGAATTTGGTACCGTTTCCTATTTTATTTTCTGTGGTGGAGGGCTGGTGTTTTACATGAATTGTAGCAATGAGTGAGAGTGAGGAATACTGTAAGTTAAAACTGTAGAAAGTCAGTGCTTCTCTCCTGTATAAAGCTTTTCTGGCATGAAAAGGCTCGTGCTAATTCAAACACACCTGGTCCCAAGCTCCTGAATTATTCAAATGCTCTATCTTTTGATTATTTTTAATATTATTATTTATTTCCTTGGGAAAACATACATTCTTTATGTAAAGTATTTATAGATAAATCCCAAGATTCCTAAGCTCCTGTACTGTTTAGTCTCACAAACACTGATAAAAGTTTGGTCATGTGGTTTAAGCTTACATTTTACTTTCTTATTATCATTCCATCCTTCAATCCATGTCAATTATTACTCTCACTGTTGTAAATGATCTTATAGGAGATGGAAATATGAATGTTGCAGCCAGCATATTTTAAAATTAAGATTTTTATTTTTTAGAGCAGTTTAAGTTTTATGGAAAAATTGGCTGAAAGTACAAACAAATCCCATATTACCATTCCCCACGGTTTCCCCTGTTAGTAACATCTTGCTTTAGTGTGTTACATTCGTTTCAATTGCTCAACCAATATTGGTACATTAGTATTAGAAGTCTGTATTTGAGGAGCAAAGTCAATACAATGGACAAAAGGTAGCCTTTTCCACAAAGGATGCAGGAACAATTGGACATCAATAAGCAAAACATTGAATCTAGACACAGCCTTTCCCCGTTCACAAACATTGATTCAAAATGGATCATAGACCAAAATGTAAAATGCAAAACTGTAATATACTTAGACAATAACAAAGGAGAAAATTTAGATGACCTTGGGTAAGACAATGGGTTTTTAGATAATGACACCAAAGACATCATCCATGAAAGAAATAATAACTGTCCATAGCAAAAGCAAACAAACAAAAGAGAGAGAGAGAGAATCAGAAGACAAGCCACAGACTGGGAGAAATCTTCATAAGGACATAATTGACAATGAACTCATCCAAAATACACAAAGAGCACTTAAAACTCAATAAGAAACCAAGGAACCCAGTTAAATAACAGGCAAAATAAATCAACAGATACCTCACCAAAGAAGATACACAGATGGCAAATAAACACAGGAAAAGGTGTTCCACGTCCTATGTCACCAGGGAATTGCAAATTAAAACAACAACGAGATATTAGAAGGGCCAAAATCCAAAACACTCACATCATCAAATGGAGCAACAGGAACTCTCGGTCATTGCTGATGGGAATGCAAAATGGTGCAGCTATTTTGAACGACAGTTTGGTGGTTTCTCACAAAACTAAACATACTCTCACCGTACGATCCAGCAATCGTGCTCCTGGTAGTAACTCAAAGCAGTCAAACTTATGTTCGCACAAGCCCTGCACATGGATATTTATAGCAGTTTTATTCATAATTGCCAAAACTTGGAAGCAACCAAGACATCCTTCAGTAGGAGACGGATAAATAAACTGGTGCATCCAGACAATGGGATATTATTCAATGTTAAAAAGAAATGAGCTGTCAGCCGTGAAGAGACATGGAGGAGACATAACTGCACGTTACTAAGTGAAAGAAGCAAATCTGAAGATGATTTCAGCTTGATTTCAGATGAAAGCTATCTAAGATGCATCATATCATCGTGTATAAGATATTATATGACGTGTTTACACGTGTTTGACCTATAATACGTTAATATTTCTCATCTGTGTTTTATTATATAATTCCCTCCCCATTTGTAATAGTCAACACTGGAAGGAAAGGTGGAATTTTAGCATGAAACCTTTTGAATGTTTTGCTCAGGTGGGTTTAAGAAGAAAATACTGATCCGTGAATACACAGAAAATTTAAACAGAATTTTAAAAAATTTGTTATGACGATTACATAGTATGTAATAATTCAATAATGACTGAAGATAGAGGCTTATAAAATATATGCAAAGTAATTAAATGCATCGAGCTGGTTTCAGACGCTTGTGCTGCTGCGCTCACGTGGATTCTGGTAGCTTCTTTTAAGACAAAATATAGTTCTGTGGCTACTACTTCACCTAATTAATGTTTGTTTCTTCTTCCGTATTTTTCCCTACCTTCCTTCGTTTATTATTTTAGTAAATTAATATTTATGTGATATCTTTGTGTTGGAACAGTTGGGGAGTGCTAACTTAACGTAAATATCTTTCTAGGAACATAAATTTAATTTGCTAAAACTCTGGATGCAGTGATTACTAAAGCACTCTCCAGTCTCCGTATCCATAATATTATGCCAAAATAGGACAGATCAATGGACTTATTAATTTATTTCTGTGTTTCTGACTCTGTGCCAAATGCTTAGGTTGGAGGGATGAAAAGGATCAAACAACAATACTTCTCTCGCGTAGTCCAAACAAATTGGAAATTTGCCTGGTATGGATAACATGATTTTACAACTGGAAACTGTGTGAAGACAACTTACAATTTTAATGGTTTCTCACAGCCCCTGCAAGGGAAACATCTATGTTTCAAAGGTATTGATCAAGTCTTCTTATGAGATTAAGAACCTTACCTGTGACATTTTTCATCATTCTAGAATACTCATTTTAATGATGAAATAAGGATGTTAGTCACTCATTTTATATGTCTCCTCCTGCTACTTGGGACATACATAGAGTCTAGAAATCCTTTATAATTGCAATTAGGGATTTCTTTCCCAATATGTTTATGTGCCCACTGAGAGTAGTTGAAAATATTTATGTTATTGAATTCTCTTCTGAGAATATTACTTCTTTAAATTTTATTGACACATCGGAAATCTCAGAGTCTACTGATACTTTATGACATACATCCATAATACTTAGGTAAAATTATAAACCTCAAAGGTGTGATTAGGGGACTCTATGAAATCCACGTTGAAACAACATAGACTAGCTCTGATAAACTCACCTTAGGAAAAAGCATTTACTTCTTCTACCTACATCTTGGGACTCCAGCGAATTACCGTCTGTAATGAACTGCAGGTATTTTTGATGAGCACAGGGACGAGCATTTTGCTGTTTATCATTTTTCCTCTACCAATGTGACATCTCTGCTGATCACTTGTATAATGGCTAATTTGCAGCTTATCATCAGTCCTAGCTTCTTAATAAATGTCTCATTAAGTGACAGGAGCTGTCACTTTGCCTCCAAGTTCCCTCTTCCCAGTAGAATCTGCAAACATTCTGGGGGGGAAAAAAAAAAAACACAGCTGGACGTCAGACGTGTCATTTGCAATCATGTTCCAAAGCTTCAGAGGGGGCGTGTTAAATAAATGCCCTTCACAACTCATTACTGCAAACTGGACACGTGTAATTAGTCACCATATTGTTTTCACATTTTAGGCCTTGGATACGTGACTGTACTGGGCAGATTAAGAAAGTGTGAAGGTGTCAAAGTGAGAGAGGCATGCTTGTTTTGGAGGAATGCTCCAATTGAGGATGGTGACCATGATGACTTAAACACTGTATCCATACACCAAGCTGATCAAAGCATTGAAAGACACCCAGAAAACACATGTGACCACAGAGGTAAACGCTCAAAGCCGAAAGCTTACTGAGCAAACTATTTCCAGAATCTTTAAGAATAATGAGCATGAAAGACCTAGGGGCTCTTCACTGGGTGAAAAGTGATGGTTCATAAGCCTCCTCCTCTCTTTTTATCCATCAACATGCATGGCAGGTGAGGAACCAAGATTCAGTTCATAAAAATAAAGGGGAGAAGTGATCTCATGTCTTCAAAATACCTGTTTCAGAAAAGCATGCATCGAATTGCAAAATGAGATTTGTGTTGGTGGGTGATTTTGCTGTAAAGTTGTTGTGATAAGCATGACCAATCTGTGTAATAACTTCTGAGACAGACTTCTTGGAAACTAAGTTAAATGTAGTAATAAAAATAATCTTATTGTAGTTTAACTTTTTTCTTCATAACGACAAAAGCTCAGTTGGTCAGACCTAAATTATTGTCATAATATGGGAAAAAGAGGAAAAGGTACTCTTATCTCTGTGCTATAGGGGGCAGAGACACCCTTTGTTTGAGAAATCAGGTTGGAAACAGCCATTTGACTATATTATTATTATTAAGTGGAAAATGTTCCTTGACTTTTTGGGGGGGGGTGTTAATTTTTTTTTAACATCTTTATTGGAGTATAATTGCTTTACATTGTTGTGTTAGTTTCTGCTGTATAACAAAATGAATCAGCTCTACGTATACTTATATCCCCATATCCCCTCCCTCTTGCGTCTCCCTCCCACCCTCCCTATCCCACCCCTCTAGGTGGTCACAAAGCACTGAGCTGATCTCCCTGTGCTATAAGGCTGTTTCCCACTAGCTATCTATTTTACATTTGGTAGTGTATATATGTCAATGCCACTCTCTCACTTTGTCCTTGACTTTTAAATGATATCTAGTTTCAATCGTTTCAAAGGTAGTTTATTTCTCAGGGCACACAATCTCTCTAAGTCTTTTTATTCGAGTATAAAATACATTTGGAGAACAGCACATTATCATAAGTAGGCAGCTTGATAGATATTTACAAAATGAGCACACCAGCATAACCATGCCCCACACAGGGTGTGGAGCAGACCAGTGTTCTAGAAGAAATGCTTGTGTTTCCATCTAGTCACCAACTCTGCCAAGAATCACCAGTCTTGTTTCTAACATCATAGATTATAGTGCGTGCTTTGACCATTTTACAAATGGAAACCTACAGTATTCCTTTTTAAAAGTGGTTGACTTTTTTCAACATTTTGTTTGTTAGATTCATAGATTTTGTGATCAAGGAATTTTCTTTTGTTTTCAATACTGTCTAGTACTCACTCAATAGCATGACTATACCACGAAACATGTATCCATTCTACTGTTGATGGGCATTTAGGTAGTTTGCAGTTTGGAGACATTTCGTGTAGTGATGTCATGAGCATTCTTATATATGTCTTTGATTGGCTGGGGTATTGGGTACGTAAGTTAAGTTCTATTGGATACTGTCAAACAGATTTCCAGACTTGTTAATCAAAATTACACTGACTTCAGCAGTGTAGGAGGGCTCTGTTCCATATGCTCATTAATCCTTTGTCTTCTTCTTCAGTCTTTCTTGTAGGTATGCAGAGATATCTTATCATGGTTATAATTTGCATTTCTCTGAGGACTGATGAAATTGAGCACCTCTTCATATATTTACAGGCCATTTTAATAACCTTTTTATGAACTGTATATTCAAGTCATTATCCATTTTTTCCATTGGCTTGTCTTTATGTATTCTGCATAGAAGGCATTTGTTAAATTATATAACCTTTTACAATGACTAAAATATGCAAATACTTGGCACTCATCTTGGGTTTTCATTGATGATTGCCCAGAGCCTGTTCATTTCAGGCACTTGAGATACTATTCTGTCTAAATAGAGAACCTAAGACCAATTAATGGTGCTCCTGCTTTTAAAATTAGATATTTCCATTGTCATAGGCAAAGTATTATACTAATATTCCCCCTAAATAATTAAGAATAGAATTAACACATATGACATATAAATATATGCCACTCTTTTTAAATCATTGTTGAATATATACAAACATTTTAAGTTTTTTGAACTTGGTAAATGTTTGACATTACTACTGTGAATTTTCAAGATTTCTAATATATTATTTAAAATTCAAGCTTTC
Organism: Orcinus orca; assembly: GCF_937001465.1. Taxonomy (NCBI): domain Eukaryota; kingdom Metazoa; phylum Chordata; class Mammalia; order Artiodactyla; family Delphinidae; genus Orcinus; species Orcinus orca. Next base: position 52,675,907 of record NC_064560.1, on the reverse strand, counting down.
ACTATAGTTATTACATCTCATCTCTTCTTTTTAGAATAAAGGTATCTTTCAAAACTTTTACCTAGCATTGGTTTGGAGTTTGCCAGTACCCTATAATTCAATTAGGGACACTAAGAGTAAGTCATATTTTCTTTTAAAATTGTTACCTTTCTTTAAAAGGGCATCTTTTTATGTCAATCTTTGATATTAAATGGTATAAAATTGTTGTCAATACATACATACCTCTTTTCTAACAATTTCCACTTTCTCTCTTGTAATAGTGTGAGTCTTTCACAAAAATAACATGAATTTGTGCGATGTCTCACTGTATTTTATGTAAAACAAAAACAGAATGATTTCTAGATGCATAGAAAGAGGTAATGATTATGGAACGTTAGGTCATTTAATTCTTACTGCAATTTTCACCATAACGTTATATGGTAGGCAATTTTATCTACTATATGTATTATGTAACTCATAATTAGAGAAGTAAGCAAGCAACTTCTCATATGTAATGCTACAGACTGAACTGGGTCCTCCCAAAATTCATATGTTGAAGCTCAAACCCCCAGTATGAATTTATTTGGAGGTAATTAAGGGGATAATTAAGGTTAAGTTAGGTCAGAAGGGTTGGGTCCTAATCTGATAGAACTGGTGGACCTATAAGGAGAAGAGGAGACACCAGTGATCTCTCTCCACCATGTGAGGCCACAGTGAGAAGGCTGCTGTTGGCAAACTAGGGAGAGAGCCTTCACTAGAACCCAGCTGTGCTGGCACCTGATCTCAGACTTCCACCCCTGCTGCTGCACTACGAGAAAATAAATGTCTGTCATTTAAGCCACCTGGTCTGCAGTATTTTGTTGTGGCAGTGTAAGCTAATTCATACCAGCAAGACTCTTTTGTGTACCATCTAAAAATCTCTCTGAAACAAGTTTAATTATTGTTTGAAATTGCATTGAATCTACTGATCAGCTTTAAAAAAACTAATACACGTTCGTTTTTGAGTCTTTCTATCTATGAGCATTGACCTACTGCTCCAATGAGTATTTTTAACAACTTTCAATAAAGGCAAACATATTTATCTATCAATATCTTGTACATATTTGTATTTTTAAGTTCCTTATATTTTTCTTGCTATTGTAAGTGGTATACTTTAAAAGTATTTAAATTTTTGTTTGTTAATGTTATATACAAATGCTATTAATTTGAATATTAAACTTCGATATAAGAATGATACTAAAATCTCATTAATTCTGGTAATGTATTTGTAAAATCTATGTTTTTTAATTGTTAATAAAGTTATATCTTCCTTTTCCAGTCTTTGTGTACTTTATTTTTCACTTTAAGTGAAGTAACTAAATGTTTAATAAATTATGAATAAAATGGATAATAGTAAGCTTTCATCAAACCCATGAAGCTTTGCCACACAGATACTGGTGGCACATTCTGAGAAGTGGGGGCCAAATGTCAATTGATTACTAATTCTGCAAGGGAGTTGCCATTTTTCTGTCACCAACTTGACAAAAACTTCTTGGACTGCATTTTGAGACAAAGTAAGGATAGTCAATTCCCTTAGAGTCCCTTGGAGATGCCCATATTTAATACACACTCAAGTTTCTAGTATATCATGTCAGCATTCATCCTATTAATTATAGGTAACATTTACTTGCAGTGAGGATGACAGCTCATTTCTACAAAATTGTAGAGTTTTGAAGGTGGATGGGATCTTACAACAGATAAGCAGGAACATTGCAAAGATTTTCCCCACGATTTTCCAGAGGCCTTAACATTTACTGGGTCAGTATCTTACCACACTCAGGTTGGGTTTTTGCTTTTGCCAGTCTCATCTTTGCTAAAATGTGTTGTTTCAAGAAATATAATACAAGACAGTTTTAGTGTTTCACAATCCATTTTATGAAAGTCTTCAGGCCATATATATTTTGGCATTCAGAATTGTCAGAATTTTAGAAAGAAGATATGTGCATAGACCATCTATAATCCCAGCATAAAGTAGCATCACAAGATCAAATATATATTGCACTGGCAGTGGAATATATGGATAACTACAGAAAGTAAGATTAAAGAAAAAAGACTGTAAATAGTCTCATGTCAGGTCAGGTTTATTCTCTAAAAATGTTTGGAATCCAACTTATAACAAATGAAAACTTTTAGCTTTTTTGAAATATTTAGACTTTGCAACTGCACATAAGTGATTATTAATATTAGTGAAATTAAAAAATTATAGACCAGAAGATAAAAGCCTCAGAAAGATCTCTCTCACCATTTGAATCCCAAGAGCTTTCCAATGGAAAACACCTACTACTTTGTCTAGCTATTATTCTAACACAGCACTCAAGTCAATGCAAGAAAATTATGACGTGGCATCTGCGATGGGGGTTGGAAGTGGTAAGTTCCAACCTAAGTCCCATACATCTCATCTTGGAGAGTATGAATACAGCATTAATTGCACTGAAGATCAAGTTTGCAAAGCTCATTGCCCAAGGTCACACAGCCCAGGAAAGGGCAGAACTATAGAATGCCCAGTCTATACAATGCTAGAGTACACACCTGTTCCTTACAACTGGAAAATGATATAAACACAGGGTACAACATATGCCAAGGGGGGGTTACCAAGTGAAACTAGGACATAATCCTTCTCGGCAAGTTAAGGAAAAAAATATCCCAAATACCAGTAGAATACAGAATACCTTCTGTGCCATTTCCAGCGGCAAGCAGAGAAGAACTCGGAAAACCTGAGATATAAATCCCTAAAGTCAGACCCCTCCTCTCCTCACCAGCACCTTCTCTTACTCCACAGCCCTCCTCCTCAGCGTCCCGCAAACCCACCCATTGTTCAGAGCTCCGATAAGGCTCACCTCTGCCACCACCAACCGACCACTTCCTCAAAACACTTCAGAGCTTAGAGGCTGTGTAACACAAATTGGCATTTAAATTTGTTTTTTTGGAGCTCACCAATTATTTATGTGCAATGATCAACTAGAATCAAAGCTCCATAAGGGCATATATGTGCTTTATATATTTTTACTCTATTCCCAAGACTGTCTAGCAGAGTTGTGTATAAATAAAATATTTCTGGGTAGCTTTGACCACTGGATGCCACTTGATCCTGGTGGCTGAATGACCATCTTTGGGATTTAGAGACAAATCACCTCTGCATTTAGAATACCCTCTAGAATGCATGCCACCACCTCCCATTTAAAATAATTTCCAAATCTGGAAATTTAAATTCTCCACCCATTTCTCAATGAGCTACTTTGGCTTCAGTAGTGAAGCCCTTTTGGTCCCTAAGAAGTTGGGTTATTTTTACTGCTGCATCTCCTCTGTCCTAAGAAAAACATTTAAAGAGACCCCAAAGCTGAAGCCAGAGCATTGCTGCCCTGCTGAGCTGTTGCTCCTGGGAACCGGCCAGGGCTCTGGCACCAAGGGTGGAAGGGCCACTGAGCTGAACAAAAGCACCATGTAGCTGGGAAAGGAAAGGGCCGAGCACAGCAGCCAATTTGGCAAGAGAGTTGAGAACTGAAAACCAAAGTGCATGTGAGTGCCTCCAGAGCTTTCACAGTGTTGACTCGTGTGTGTGTGTCCTGTGTCTGTGTGTTCAAACTCCAAGCTATTTCCACACAGTAGATGCCAGAGTGACACACCTTCTCTGCTGCAGCTAAGACTACTTGAAATCATACATTGAACTCCAGATTTTTAAGGGATCGAGATGGAACAGATATTATTGTGAGATGAATTATTTCCCTAAAAAAGAAATGTTGGAGTCCTCACTCTCATTACGTCAGAAAGTGACCTTATTTGGAAATAGGGTCTTTACAGAGATATCAAGTTAAGGTGAGCTCATTAGGGCGCACCCTAATCCAGTATACCTGGTGTCCCCTTATAGGGACATTTGGACACAGAGACAGGTATAAAGGGAAAAGACCTCATGAGATGGGTTCTCGAGGGAAGCCAATGAACACTAAAGATTGCAGCCCTCACCAGATGCCCAGAGAGACCTGGACAGATTCTCCCTCAAAGTCTTCCAAAGCAAGCAACCCTGATGACACCTTGGTCTCGAATTTCTAGCACCCAGAACTGTGAGACCATAAATTTCTGTTGCTTTAATTCATCCACTTTGCAGATTCATTCACACCCATTCCTGATTTATGATCACCAGGCAAAGTTCTCCAGAGTCATGCCTTTTATTCTTCCCACCCATTTCTTCTCATCTCAAAAGATAGTAGACTTCTCGGGGCTTCCCTGGTGATGCAGTGTTGAGAGTCCGCCTGCCAATGCAGGGGACACAGGTTCGTGCCATGCCCCAGTCCAGGAAGATCCCACATGCCGCGGAGCGGCTAGGCCCGTGAGCCATGGCCGCTGAGCCTGCGCGTCCAGAGCCTGTGCTCCACAACAGGAGAGACCACAACAGTGAGAGGCCCGCGTACCACCAAAAAAAAAAAAAATGGCAGTAGACTTCTATCCTAAGGACCTAGATTCTGGAATCCTCACCCTCAGAATCTCGCTGTGTGACCAGGAGATGCCAGCAACTTCTGTGGGTCTCAAAGGCCTTGGCTGACAAATGGGAATAACCTACCTACACAAATACAGGCAAAAGATCTGTTGGCTTGAGGGCTCTTACAGTTATGAGTCCTTAATGTAATGAAGAAATAATGGTGTGAAGAGAAGCTCAGTGTAGGGAAAACTACCAACGGAGTGTTAGTCATAAGACGTACAGCTTAGGGACTTCCCTGGTAGCGCAGTGGTTAAGAATCTGCCTGCCAGTGCAGGGGACACGGGTTCGGGCCCTGGTCTGGGAAGATCCCACATGTCACGGAGCAACTAAGCCCGTGCACCACAACTACTGAGCCTACACTCTAGAGCCCATGAGCCACAACTATTGAGCCTGTGTGCCACAACTACTGAAGCCTGAGGGCCTAGAACCAGTGCTCCGCAACAAAGAGTCGCCCCCTCTCACCGCAACTAGAGAAAGCCTGTGCACAGCAACGAAGACCTAACACAGCCAAAAATAAATAAATAAATTTATTTAAAAAAAAAAAAAAAGATGTACAGCCTATCCGACAGGTACATGAAAAGGTGCTCAACATCACTAGTCATCAGGGAAACGCAAATCAAAACCACAGTGAGATGTCACCTCACACTTGTTAGAATGTCTATTATTGGAAAAGACAAGAAATAACAGATGTAGATGAGGAGGTGAAGAAGCGGAAACCTCTCTGTTCCTCTTGGGAATATAAACTGGTGCAGCCACTATGAAGAACAGTATGGAGATTCCTCAAAAAATTAAAAACAGAACTACCATGTGATCCAGCAATCCTACTTCTAGGTGTTTATCTGAAGAAAATGAAATTAGGATCTTGAAGAGATATCTGTACTCCCACGTTCACTGCAACATTATTCACAATAGTGAAGATTTGGGAAAAAACCTAAGTGTCTGTCAACAGCTGAATGGATAAAGAAAAATGTGAGATAGATATATATATATATATATATATATATATGTGTGTGTGTGTATATATATATATATATATGGAATATTATTAGGGAATATTATTCAGCCATAGAAAAGAAGGAAATACTGCCATTTGAAGGCGTTATGCTAAGTGAGTTAAGTCAGAGAAAGACAATTATACTGCATGATCTCCCTTATATGTGGCATGGTGGTTACCAGGGGCTGGAGGGTGGGGGGATTGGGGAGATGTTGGTCAAAGGGCACAAACTTCTACTTATAAGATGAACAAGTTCTGGAGATCCAGTGTGCAGTGTGGAAACTGTAGTTAATGCTGTACTGTGTACTTGAAATTTTCTAAGAGAGTAGATCTGAGGTGTTCGCACCACACGTGCTCACAAAGGGTAAGGAGGATTGACGGATGTGTTCATTAGCTTGACTGTGGTGATCATTTCACAGCGTATTCGTATACCAAACATCACCTCCTATACCTTAAATAAATATTAATGCAGTGCCTACTTGTGAATTATACCTCGACAAAGTTGAAAACACCCAACATACCAATGCCCACCCCACACTGGAGGCCTGGCTGAAGCATGTTTCAGGCCTGTCCACACTCTACACGTCGCCGGCAGCCAGGTACTCGATGCTTCAGCTGCTCTCTTTGCTCCCACAGGACAGGATGCTCTGGGACAGCCTGTCGTGTCCCTGCAGGTCTGGGCTCTGCAAACTGACCCAACCCGGTCCTGTGGGCCCTCCCAAGACCCGCACTCCCTTCCAGTTCGTGTTCAATGATAGTCTGTGCCAGGTAAAATGGGGATGTGTTGTGAAGCTCCGAAATCTGAGAACTCCCTTTGAGGGTGCAGATAAGTGCCTGAAAATATTTAGACAAACTCACAAGCTTGCTTTCCCCACTAGGTACGATGGATAGGACACGGCCTTTTCCTTACCCTTTCCTGTGACTCCTAACACAGGGGCCGAGAGGAAGTAGGAAGCCTTCTACGATGCTGTGGATGCGTGATGGTGCATTCATCGAGGGCTGGATAAACGCATGAGGACCTCAGAGGGCGAGAAATGGTTAACTTGAAGTTGCTGACAACACCTTAGGAGGTGCAACCGGGAAGAGGTTGTTTACACATGTGGTTTGCAAACTGAACAAAACAATGGATTCACAGAACACCTGACTGTGCATCTGACTTCACCTCTCTGAAAATATCTTTAATGGTCCACCAAAATCAATGTAAACTTGTAACGACCCTCTACAGTCTTTAAAAAATAAATGTGCCACACTAGAATCTTCATCTGCAATGTCTGAGTTATACACGATAGTAAACTAGGAAAAAAAAAACACTTCCAGGAGCCAATTGTTTCACACTAAAGAAAAATTGCAAGTATCCCATTGTCTGGAAATGTTGTACAAGTATGTTTTTATGGATTAAATTTTTGTCATACACTAGCATCAAGATTCTGTCACATTTCAATGTTATTGATTTGAAACACAAGTGGATTTTGATATCATTTATTCTGGGCTACACACTGTGTAATTATTCAAATGCTTCATTTTCATTTGGGCCTTCCTATTTGTTTTAAATGCTATTACTTGCTTCAGTGCTTTTTCATTTTAGTGAACACACTGATAAATATTTCTATCAATTGCAGATGTGGTTTTTGCATAAGTAACTAAAATGCTAGTACCGTGGTTTAATACAATATTAGACACCACGGGATCCCATTGCAGCAATTAGAAAGTTTGTCTGCATTTGTGTAATCATAAAGGCCTTATGGAATGGTTTAAAGTGTGCTTATAATTAGTCATTTTAATGCTTCATATCTTTCCAAAAAGCCTTAGGCACAAAGCCAGGGCTGATCCTAGGTAAAATGGGGACATAAACTAAATTCGCTTTTCTTATTTTGTATCCTTTCATCTCTGCTTATTACCGATATCCCAAGTCTGGATCGAGGCACCCTGAGTTGGGTCAGGCTTGCAGATACTGCTTTTTTTTCACACCGTCCTGGCCACCTCCTGTTTGGTCAGAATACTCAGTTTCCCTCTCACCGATTCCTTGGGAGCTGCCTGCTTTGTCTGCTTCTATTGTAGGTTGACCAAACGCTCTTAAGAGAATGTAGGGCACATTCAACACAAACTAGATGGGATGGGCAGCTGGCAGATCCTAGTAGACCACAGGGTGTAAACTGCTGGGTGAACTGTCCCATTATCCTTATAATTTTACTACTAATGTAGTTCCTGCACTCACACAATTGACCCTTCATTGTATTTTCACCAGTGACAAAGAAAGTGAAGTACCCTTTCTCCTGTTAAATAAAACTGAATTTATCCAAGCAAGAGAGGGAGAATATTCTTCTAGATTCCTTGAACAGGATCAGAGTGACCCAAGGGAAGAAAGCTTTGAGTTGCCAGACACGCCCTGCTGGACCACAGAACTGAAGTGGAGGCTGCCGTGCACCCTTCTCCCCGACCCTGCCACGTGCTGCTTCCTGCAGGCATCTGCTTGTACTTCCACACAAAAGATTGACAAAAAAAAAGGAAGAGAATTAGTTTCTCTTGTTTTTGGCTCTCATTTATGTTAGGGATTTATAGGTCCACAATGGAACATGAAAATGTGCCTATTTATGCAAATACACTTGGATAGTACTGCAAGTTATGAAGTAGCAAGCTGGTATCCATTATTTTTCATTGTCAGTGTTTCAATAATTATCACATTTTGATAGTGACTACTGGAAAAAGTTTCTCTAATGAAAAGGGTTGCAAAAATTCACAACACTTAAGTATGTTCAGGATTAAAGTCTGATTAAATGTGAGAACTGAAATGCAGAAAAATCTAGCAAAGTGTAGTGCTTCCTAGGTGTCCTGCTCTAAGTGACGTCCATACACTGTCGTGTGCAATTCTCAGCAGAAATCATGACATACGCACTCTCTTATTTGTAGTACAACTGAAACTGAAGCATAAGAATATCAATTAACTTGCCCACGGTCACATGGTTAGTGCAAAGTAGAGCCAAGATGTGAACCCAGGAATTCTGGCTTAGAGACTCTACTCAACACCACGATAAAACACTATAAATATAGCCTCACAGCTGACATAGCTGGGTAGTTTAACCCTGAAAGACTAGAAAAATCATATATATGCTTTCCTCTTAAAGAACGAATAAAATGCCATTTAACCTAACTACAGAAAAGTTCACAAATCAAGATATACAGCTAGATGAATGACTACAGAATGAAAACACCTTACAGGTCCAGAGATAATGTATATGACACCCCGATTTTCTCCCCATCATCACCCCAACTTATTTCCAAAATTAGCTAGTGATTAATTTGGCCTGTTTTGAAATCATCATATGTGTGTTTTTTGCTTGTTGTTTCTTTCACTCAGCATTAAATATGTTCACATTTAATTCTTCCTCCTTCATACAACATTGTGTTCCTTTTCAGTTCTGTATGTATGATATTCCATTTTTTCTGAATGTCCATTCTGTAAGAGAAGGATTTTAGGCTGTTTCAGGGATTTTGCTGATAAAGATAATGTTGTGAACTCTCTTGCACGTGCATTTTAGTATATATATTTATATGTACATTTCTTTTTTTTTTTTTTTTTTTTTTTTTTTTTTTTTTTTTTTGCGGTACACGGGTCTCTCACTGTTATGGCCTCTCCCGTGGCGGAGCACAGGCTCCGGACGCGCAGGCTCAGCGGCCATGGCTTACGGGCCCAGCCGCTCCGCGGCATGTGGGATCTTCCCGGACCGGGGCACGAACCCGTGTCCCCTGCATCGGCAGGCGGACTCTCAACCACTGCGCCACCAGGGAAGCCCTATATGTACATTTCTGCAAGGATTTACCTAGAAATGGCAACAGAGCACGTTCCTCTTTCATAGACCATGATAAACTATTTTCGAAAGTGATTTTACATGTGCATTCCTGGTAGAAACTAGAATTCCAGCTACTTCTCCCAGCCAGTGATTTGCATTTTTTTCTCTTACCTGCACCCTTTGATTCAGAGAAGTTCTTAATTCAAATGTAGCCATATTTTTCATCTTTCCCCTAAGGTTACATTTTTTTATTGTGTTTGACAAAACTTTCTTTACAATTAGATTACAATTACTTTAGAATGAGTACATTCTCCTTTATTAGAGCCTGCAGGCCAGATCCAGCCCCACCCATTCACAAAGCCTGTCTAAGGAAGCTTTGGCTCTGCAAAGGCATAGTTGAGCAGCTGCACGAGATCTTGTTTATTTACTGTCTGGACTTTTACAGAAAAAGTTTAATGCTTATCTTTCACACTTTCGTCAACAATCTATTTGGAATTATTTTGGGTTATGATGTAAGGTTGTGGTCAAGTTTCTTTTTATTTTTTCCTTCTTTTTCTATATGGGTATCTAACTAATTGACCAAGCACCAAGTACTGAAAAGGACTCCTTATTCACTATTCTGTTGGGTCTAAACTTTGTCAGAAATTAAAGTTAGTGTTTTATTCCTTTGAGTTAATTATGTTTAGTATTACATATTCTGTTCCATTCGTTGAGTTGCTTAATCTCATGTTAACATCACACTGACTTAGTGAATGTGGCTTTAAAATGTCTTGATACTTGGTAAAGTTTCCACACCATTTTTTCTTAAAATGTTTCTTTGATATCTTGGCCTTTTACATTTCTCTCTCTATATATATATTTGTTTATATATATATAATACATATAGATATTTAGATATTTAGTAGGCTTATCAAATACTACACCAAAAAAAAAACTGTCTTGGATATTGATTGAGATTTCATTAAATCTATGCATAATTTTGTGAGACACACTTTTTACAATATAAAGTATTTTAAAACATGTGCATGGGATATTAGTCATTTTATTTAAAGTATGTCTTCATTTGTCTTAATAATATTAGTCTCTGTGGGTTCTTGCACATCTTTCGTTACATTTATTCATAAGCACTTGGAGCTTCGGGTGTCACTGTAAATGGTAGTTTTAAAATTTTTATTTTCCAAAAACTGATTTTTACTTAGGTCGCGCTGGCATTTCTAGAATGAAATTCATTTTTCATATATTCCGCTTATATTCAGTACCATTGCTAAGTTTGCTTAATTAGAATTGCTTATCTTGAAACACATTTGGATTTTCCCCCCAAACAAACATGACATCTGTGAATAATGTTGGTTTTCTTTTATCCTTTATAATCTATATGTGCTTGCTATCTTTTGTTTGCCTTGCTACACAGACTAGGACCTCTAGAACAATGATTTCTCAAATTGGTGAATCAACTCAATCCATCTTTGTCTTGTTTCTAATCTTAGAAGGAATTTGTTCCGCTCTTCACCATTAACTCTTACAGTTGCTATAATATATATATATTTATTTTATTTAATTTAATTAATTAATTTATTTATTTTTGCTGTGTTGGGTCTTCGTTTCTGTGCGAGGGCTTTTTCTAGCTGCGGCGAGCGGGGGTGACTCTTCATCGCGGTGCACGGGCTTCTCACTGTCGCGGCCTCTCTTGTTGCGGAGCAGAACCTCCAGACGCGCAGGCTCAGTAGTTGTGGCTCACGGGCCTAGTTGTTCTGCGGCATGTGGGATCTTCCCAGACCAGGGCTCGAACCCGTGTCGCCTGCATTGGCAGGCAGATTCTCAACCACTGCGCCACCAGGGAAGCCTGCTATAATATTTTTTGGCTAATCTATCACAAAAAAGACCTTCCTTTTCATTACCTGATTTGCTGATAGATTTTTATCACAAAGTACTGTGTCATTTTCTGAAATGTTTTCCTGCATTATTTGGATGAAAAGATGAGTTTCTGTCTTCCATAAATTATACTGGATTTAATTTGCCGTACTCTTTATAGCTTCTTGAGGTCAAGGCTGACATACCTGTTTATAAGCTATATATTTTTTCTAATATATGTATTTAAAGATTTAATTTTCCCTAAAACTCAGTTTTAGCTGCTTCAATGTCATATATTTTTTTACTTTCATTTAGTTCAAAATATACTCTGTTATCATAAGTTATACACACTCTGATATACAATAACTTATTCTTTCATCCATAAGTTATCCAAAAAATACATTGCTTAATTTTCAAATACATGTGGAATTGTAAATGTTTTTATCATCATTATGTAGTTTAATTCCACTGTATTGAGAAACTATTCTTTGCATGAGTTGAGTCATTTGATGTTTGTAGACACTTAATATTTGCCCCAGCCTGTGGTCAGTTTTGGTAAATACGCTTTGTGTGCTTGAGAAAAATGCGTACCCTGGAGCTGATGGGTGCCATGTTCTTTATGTTCAGTGAGACAATGTTAGTTCATCATGCTGCCCAAATATTTTACATTCTTATGGAATTGTGTCTCTTCGTTTTATTACTCACCTGGCTACCACTAAGGTATAGATTAGTCTATTGCATACAGATTTTAATTGTGATAGTAAACCTATTTTTAAAGGGGAAAACTTTTATTTGGGACATTAAAACTTTTACCTTTAAAATTGTTTTCTCTTTATCTCTCATATTGCATCTTTCCTTAAAGAAGTCTGCTTTGTCTGATATTAGTGTAGTTACATTTTTTTTTTTTTTTTTTGTGGTACGCGGGCCTCTCACTGTTGTGGCCTCTCCCGTTGCGGAGCACAGGCTCCGGATGCGCAGGCTCAGCGGCCATGGCTCACGGGCCCAGCAGCTCCACGGCATGTGAGATCTTCCCGGTCCGGGGCACGAACCCGTGTCCCTTGCATCAGCAGGCAGACGCTCAACCACTGCGCCACTAGGGAAGCCCTGTAGTTACATATTTAAAAATATTTTTGATAGTGATTGCATGGTTTAACTTTTTCCATCCTACTATTTTCAGCTTTTTGTTTGTGTATATAATGTTGTGTATCTTCAAATGCAGTTGTGTTTTTATTTCCAACCTTCCAGCCTTCATCTTAATTGTGATAGCTAGTCTAGTTACCTCTCCTATTTGACTATTTGATTTCACTTTGTCTTTTTTAATTGAATTGTCTTTCTTTTGAATTACTGATTTTTGGTAATTTCAGTTTCTACTCTTTTAGCTTGTTAATTACATACTCTTTTAGAAAAATGGCTAAATATAAAGGTTAACGCAAAGGTTAATAAAATAATCTTTACCAATTCTCAGATAATCCAAAGTCATGAAACGTTTAACACCATCAACTGCTTCCAACTTTTGTGAAATTTTGCGTGTATTTAAATTCTATATATAGCTTCAATCCCACAAGGCACTATTTTACTATTTTGTACAATCAATATATATTTAGATTTGCCTATTTGCTCTTTCTATTGATAATTATCACTTCCTTCCATCCTGGATCATTTTCTTTCTACTTTAAAAATATCCTCGGGCTTTCCTGGTGGCGCAGTGGTTGAGAGTCCACCTGCCGATGCAGGGGACATGGGTTCGTGCCCTGGTCCGGGAAGATCCCACATGCCGCGGAGCGGCTGGGCCCGTGAGCTATGGCCGCTGAGCCTGTGTGTCTGGAGCCTGTGCTCCGCAACAGGAGAGGCCACAAGAGTGAGAGGCCTGCGTACCGCAAAAAAAAAAAAAAAAAAAAAAAAAAAATTCCTCCAAAGTCCTATAGTGCATGTCTGTTCATAGACAATTGTCTTAATTTTGGCTTTTCCAAAATGTCTTTATCCTACTTTCATTTGTGAAAAATATATTTCCTTATCACAGGATTCTATGTTGGCATATTTTTGTCAACATGTATAATGTCATCACGTTGTTTTCTGGCTGCGTTGAGATGTCATATGTCAGTTATATTGTCCTTTGAAGTTAATGACTTTTTTTGGTCTGGATGTTTGTAAGACTCTTTCTGTGTTTTATGAGGATAAACCCAGGTGGTTCATTTTCATTTCCTTGTCTGGAGTTGGAGAAGGTTTGCAAATCTGTGGCTTGAAGTCTTTAATAAGTTTTATAGAGAAGATGGATTTTACAAGCAAGTTAGATAATAGGTCCTATTTTGTTTTATTATTTTCTGACTTCTTATGCTTCAGGTTTAAAATGTTCTTCAGATCTATATCCAGCTACCTTTAATGTACTGTTAAATCCACCGATTTTTAAAATTACTGTTATTGTGTTTTTAAGCTGTGGAGTTGTTGGTGTTTTTCAATTATGTTGCGAAGCCCCAGTCCCTAATGTGACTATATTTGGAGACAAGGTCTTTACTAACCTAGGTTAAATGTGGTCATAAGGGTGGGGCCATGGTCCAATAGAATTAGTGTCCTTATAAGATAACAGTGATGCCAAAGAATTCACTCTCTCTCTCTCTCTTTTTTTAAAATTTTTATTTTATTTATTTATTTTTGGCTGTGTTGGATCTTCATTTCTGTGCGAGGGCTTTCTCTAGTTGTGGCAAGCGAGGGCCACTCTTCATCGCGGTGCGCGGGCCTCTCACTGTCGTGGCCTCTCTTGTTGCAGAGCACAGGCTCCAGATGCGCAGGCTCAGTAGTTGTGGCTCACGGGCCTAGTTGCTCCGCGGCATGTGGGATCTTCCCAGACCAGGGCTCGAACCCGTGTCCCCTGCATGGGCAGGCAGATTCTCAACCACTGCGCCACCAGGGAAGCCCGTCTCTCTCTCTCTTTATGTCATGTGAAGATGCAGAGAAAGGAGGCCATCTACAAGCCAGGAAAAGGGTTCTCACAAGGAATGGAATCAGCGAGAAACTTGATCTCGGATTTCCAGCCTCCAGAAATGTGAGAAATAAATTTATGTTGTTTAAGCCCCGAGTCTGTGATATTTTGTTACGGCAGCCCAATCTGACTGAGATGCAGCTGTCAGTGGCTCATCTTTTTTTTTTGCAAGTGTTATACAGTGCATTGCTGCATATGTGCTTCTTTGTGATTGCATATCAGATATTTTTATGAATAAATATAGAGATAAATTGAGATGATGAATGAGATTATCTCTCCTTCAGAGAGGATCTATTTATTTTTCTTTCTTAAAGGCTATGTGCTCTAAATATCTTATATCACCTTGTTCCAAATAGTTATGAAGATGTTTCAGTGCTACTGTTCAGTGTCTGTGGGACTAGCCTCTTCTGCTTTACTCTACTTACATGGTGAAATTTAGAAATTCAACCGAATTCGTGGAATATGTATCTTGGAAATTCTGAGCCCTAATATTTAGTCTCCAGGCTGAAAGCTGTGCTTGGCTGTATTAACAAATCTAACTTCACTTTTTTTTTAAATAAATTTATTTATTTTATTTATTTATTGTTGGCTGTTTTGGGTCTTTGTTGCTGCATGTGGGCTTTCTCTAGTTGCGGTGAGCGGGGGTTACTCTTCCTTGCAGTGCAGGGGCTTCTCATTGCGGTGGCTTCTCTTGTGGTGGAACATGGGCTCTAGGTGTGCAGGCTTCAGTAGTTGTGGCATGTGGGCTCAGTAGTTGTGGCTCACGGGCTCTAGAGCTCAGGTTCAGTAGTTGTGGCACACGGGCTTAATTTCTCCGTGGCATGTAGGATCTTCCTGGACCAGGGCTCGAACCCATGTCCTCTGCATTGGCAGGTGGATTCTTAACCACTGCGCCACCAGGGAAGCCCCTGACTTCACTTTTTTTTTTTTTTTTTTTTTTTGCTGTACGCGGGCCTCTCACTGTTGTGGCCTCTGCTGTTGCGGATCACAGGCTCCGGACGCGCAGGCTCAGCGGCCATGGCTCACGGGCCCAGCCGCTCTGCGGCACGTGGGATCTTCCCGGACCGGGGCACGAACCCGTGTCCCCTGCATCGGCAGGCGGACTCTCAACCACTGTGCCACCAGGGAAGCCCCTTGAGGTCATTTCTTACACTGTAGCCCATCCTGAGTAACATAATAATGACAGTAATACCTGAAAATAAGGAAACACTTGAGGACAGGTTTAAAATCATCAAACACTTGATTTCCATAGGGTACGTTCCTGCTGTGGGTGGAGGGTACCTTGCCACCTCCTCATGGATGCTGAGTTTTGATGTGATGTGGAAGCTGCCCTGTCGGTGGCGTGTGCTGTTTAGAGTGTGTTCTCTGGTGACCTGCTCGAAAATGCTTCCTTGTAGTCACGACCCCATCCACCTGGAACCTTCCCGGAAAACAAGAGGTTGGAATCAAACCCACAGCTTGGAGCCAAGGACAGCAAACAAGCTGCCTGTGACTTTCAGCTGAGCCCAGCGTACCTCAGCCAGACATCAGTTGACTCACAGATCTGCAGACACAAAAAATAGATCCTTGTGATTGTGAGCCGTGTCGAAGAGGCTGTTGATTCCCTGACCGTATATCACAGGCTTTATCTCTTCAGAAAGCTAAACTCCAACTGCTGGTGTCTGCCTTGGTCACCTGAGAGACTTCTCCCAGGCTGAATCTGGCCTTTGTGCCCACACACAGGGTGAATTAACTCTCAACTTTCTCTTTGAAGAAAAACAGATCAGTCTATAGGTGGTAGTTACAACCATCAGATCGAATGGGATCACAACGGGAGACAATTTATCTAGAGAAAAAACAATCAACACCCTTCAGGGCAGGGACAATGATGGAATCCACAGTGAGGATGGAGTAAAGGACGTTAGAGAAATAAATAGACAATCAACAGAGTAGTGGCACAGAACCCAGAGAAATAGAGCTTTGCGAAGAGTGTTGACAGCAATGCTCAGTCAAGTATAAAGGTCTGTTAAGTGAAGACTGAAGGTTGTATATTGTAAAACCAATATGAATAATGATTATGAATATTTTTTTGAAAAGATGCACTACTGAGGGTAAAAACAGAAGCCCGGTTTCAGTGAATGTCACAGTCAGCACAAGTGAGGAAGTAGAGATGATGAAAATACTTACTATCCAAAGAGCTGTCGGAAGAATATAAACCGTCTTAAGAGGCAGCTCAGTTCCCACGCCCACGAAGCTTGCTCTCTGAAACAGCATTACCCAACAGAAATATTATGTGGGCTGCATGTATCAATAGAAGATTCTCTAGTAGCTACATCAAGAAGTAAAAAGAAACAGGTGAAATTTTACTAATCTATTTTATTTAATGCACTCCTTCAAAAGTTTTATCATTCCAACATGTAATCAATGTATAAAATATTATACACAGTTTTTTCATGATAAATCTCTAAATTCTGGTGTGTATTTGTACTTACATACCTCTCAGTTCAGACCAGACCTATTTCAAGTACTCATGGCTACATGTAGCCAGTGGATACAGATTGGGCAGTACAGATATTATGAATTCTCAGTGCAGGTAAATGTATACTCAATGAAAAACAAAGTTAAAATATTAATAAATTCCGTTACAATGGAGAAAAAAAAATCTTTATCAATTTGCTTATGGGCTTAATGGCCGAATTAATCTAGAAACCCCCCTCGGGAGTGAGTTGGCTGTTTGGAAGTTAGATAGTGGCTAATTGACTGTCATGTTTCAGGAGGGAGATACTGTAATTTATAACCTCAGGAAGAACGACGTGCGGACTGTCCATGAAAATGTAATGTCAATGGAAGATTGTGCATTTTATTTTAGAATAGACTGACAATTGTCATTTATGTACACAGAAGCTCTACAAGCACCACATAAATGCCATGTCCTCCATATTTAATAAATGAGCATCAAATGACTGCTCTCTGAATTATTCAGAGAAGCTTATGGGTTTTTCTCCTAATCTAAATTGTGATGAGTATATTGTAAAAAACTATAAATATGGCTTTGAAACATACCTAAGCATTTCCAAAATAAATCTATGGAAGTATATTACATGGATTACCATCAAATACAAGTGCCAGTGGCTCTAATGTTACCCCACATCCAAAAAATACTTTATAAGCAGCAAAAATAAAGCGTTCTGAGTAAGAAACATGAGACAGAGTGGACATCAGAATTGGGCTGTTAATAGCACTTACACTTTAAACATGGCTCTCAGAGGCAGAAGACATGATTGACAGTGGTCAGCATGGACAATATTCTCTCTGTTTGGAAATATTTCTCAGGCTACTTCTGTGCAGATGGGGGCTTTGTGAGAGCTCCCAGGAAATTCTTGCGTCTAAATTTTTGTAGGAATTCCTACCAATGAACCTTGGAAACCATAGGTGGTATTAATCTAGGACTGTCACATTTATCAAATAAAACTAGAAGGGCGCACCTGAGATATATTTACACTAAACAAACAAACAAAAAACTCTATTCAGTGTTTATCTGAAATGAGAATTTAACCAGATACTGTATATTTTATCTGGCAAAGTGTTTTTCCCCATCAGTTTCCAGATATTAAAGACATTCCCCTGGTGGATTATAAGGTTTCATGCTGCTACAGCTGGTCTTCAACCTTCTACCTTTGCAGCCTCAAGCCAGACCATTTGTGCAAATTCTGGTTCTTCCCAGTTTCTGAGTCAATGCCACCAGCAGGGCAAGTGTGCTATCTCAGCCTACCATCCGCAGGTCTTGGAAGGGAGTTACTTGCAGACCAGGTTAGACACCTGATGCCACATAACCCTGAAGCCGCAGCACTTGACTTGCCCCTCCCTCTCGGTGGGACCTGCTCTGGGATGGGATGGGAGTCTCACTTCCAGGGCTGCTTCCTTGTCTCCATGGTTACTCCTTCGAGTCTCTAAGTCTGCCTTTCCGTCGGGTCCTGTGGCTTGGACCCTTGTGCCTGCTTCCTTACTAATGCACCCGCTCCCCAGTAGCCCTGAAATTATAGTTTTCTCCAGCAGGAAAGCCAAGACCTAACTTTTAATAAGAACATGGGATATGTTTTAGAAGATTTCACTCCATGTGAAAATTCACAACCTTGGTGGAAAGTAATGGGTTACCTTGTCTTAATAAGGGAGAAACTCTTCAGAGCAAAAAGTCACTTGGAAGGACGGCATGTTACTTACCATCCCACCTCTTTCCCTGGAGGACGTGGGGAACCATGTGTCTTTTCCCATGTTGTCTGGTGATATTTCCTCATTTCCTTTACATATTTTAATGCAATCAGTGCAGCTCACATCTGCAGAGCAATCAAATTTCCAAGTCAACATAATCCAATGAAATGCTGAAGAGCTAAATAATCAGATTCAGGTTAATATTAATTTCTATACTTATCCACACCTGGATTCAGAAAGAAGAGGCAGAGAAAGAGAAAGATAATAAGAGAGGACAGACATCCACAAACCATTAAATAATTATGATCACGTTCTCTGAGGTGGTTGAAACGTTTTTCTTTTCAGGCTTACACTGAATTCTTTAATCTGGGAAAATGAACACTTCTTTGTTGTTTGTACAGAGTACATAATTATGGGCATAATTTAATATAAGCATGATATATACAAAAATCAATAAGTAGTTCAGGAATAAATGAGCAGGTAACTAGAAACAAGGAAGGAATTTGTTTTAGTATGATATTTCCTGTGTCTCTGACCTCTTATAGCGTAGACTTCTTTCTCTGCTATTTAATTCCCACAATGTTAAAAAAAAAGTTTTGTGGCTATCGTTGGGTAGGTCTTTTCTATCAAGAATGACAGGTAATATGTAACATGTAAATATACCATGCTTCCAATTAAATCACATTTTCTTTGTAAGTGAGGAATGACTCTCATCAAGGTAGACTAGAAAGAGTTAGACATTCTTAATTTTATTCTTATTGTTCTCTTTCTCATTATTTAACTCTGTATGTCACGGCATTTCTGAACCTCAGTTTCTTCATTTAAAAAATATGGGATTAATAATATTGATCCCGCCTTATTTACTATTATTAAATGTGATGATACACTTCAAGTGTTAACAGACTTTAAGATAATGTACAAGTAGGTTGCTTCTGTGATGCAATTAATTTTCAAAAGTGACAGTAAGGAAATCTGAAATATGGACATGAGTAACAATGGATTAATATTGGTTCATGAATTGTGACAAATGTATCATACTAATATCAGATGTTAGTAATAAGGGAAACTGGGTGTGGGGTTTAGCAATTCTCTGTAATATCTCAACTTTTCTGTAAATCTATACCTACTCTCAAAGAAAAGTTTATTTAAAAAATTCAAAAGATAAACTTAAGAAAGTAGAAAAAACAAAGAAAGGAAATTAGGACATGTAGGCATATTGTGGCACAGTATCTAGGTCAGAGGATGAAGCAAGACCACATTGATATTGTAAGGAGAATGAATATGTACACACCACTCAGGGCATCTCGCATCCCATAGGATGTTTTTACAGAACAAGAAGTCCACTTGGATCCTAGTGCCTGCACGCCTACCCTACCAGCCCAGGACGCGACAAGAGGCTTCGTACTTTAGGGCAGTGTCACCGTGTCATTTGAAATCCCAAGGACAGGCTCCTCTGCAATGATGTGAACCGTGCTTCATGACTTTGGGAAAGCGTGTGGGCTGTAACACAGCTTACCCGCTTCTCTCGCTGACGCACTTCTTACCACACGTAGTCCTCAGACAACACTGACTAAGTCGCTGGGGGAGCTAGGCTAGAAACAGAACTGCCTTCTCTAATCAGAATGCTTCATGGCCTTTTTGATTTATAGCTTCCTTTTTGGCATCTACTTCTCTTCCAGTCAGACAGACAGACAAGGCAGTTTCAGAGTCTTAAGTAGATAAATTTAGTTTCAGGCTATCATCATTCTGTTCTTGGGAATTTTATCAATTAATTATGAAATATTCAACTCTCCTTTAAATCTAGATCATTTCAAGGTAAATGTGGAACTCAGAACCTCCTGAATCTTATTTTGCATTGATTATATTCACCTTGTGGACCGATAATGAGCACTTTTTTTTTTTTAACTGAACTCAACAGATGTTTACTGCCACCTCTTTCAGCATTTAAGGATGTCTGCGTCATTGGAGAGACCACGGCCAGACCTGGAAAAATCGCTTTCTGTTGCATGGGATAAAGCAATGCCAGACCATCTCTCCTCTCTCTCTCTCTCTCTGTCTCTCTCTTCCTCCCTCCTCTGCCTTCCTTTCTGTAGGTCCACCCGACAAGGCATCGAGCTCTCTCACCACACGTGAGTATATATTGGCTGTGACTCCCATCGGCCTCTTCCCCCGCTTCCTGCCCTCACAAAGGAGCTCTTAGTTAGGTACAGAAGCCACACATGCCTTTTGTATGTCATGAAATTGACTTCTCCCTTCTCATTACCACCCATAAGCCGTGATTAGCCTTGGCACTAAAGTGAGCCGACCTGTGCTATTACAGGCTAGACTGGCTTGCACATTCTTTGAGACGTTTACTACTTGTTAGTCTGTATGGGCTCTATTTTATGACAGCGCTGTCCTCACAAAGGGAGGTAGGAGCAAAATTAAGACGTGTACTTGCTTGCAAAGATTCTGAAAGCAAACGATTGGATCTTATTTTCCACTATAAAGTATTTGATTTTTATCATATCAAGCATACACAGGAGTAGCAGAAGAGTATAATGAACTCTCGTGTGTGTCACTCGGCACCAGTCTATCAACATTTCCCAGTCTTTTTTGAGAGGTTGCACCTCACACTTCTCTTTCCTTCCTTCTATCCCCTCTTCCCTTCTCTCTGTCCTTTTTTCTCTATTGCTGGAGTATTTAAAACAAATATTAGACATATCATTTAACCCACAAATACTTTACTTTGCATTTCTAATTGG
The DNA here is from genome assembly GCF_937001465.1 of Orcinus orca. Taxonomy (NCBI): domain Eukaryota; kingdom Metazoa; phylum Chordata; class Mammalia; order Artiodactyla; family Delphinidae; genus Orcinus; species Orcinus orca. Next base: position 52,654,873 of record NC_064560.1, on the reverse strand, counting down.
AAAAGATACGTATGTATGTCAAGTTAGTATAACAACCATATGATTGTCATGCCTAAGAGAATTTTGAAAAGAATCCTGAAAGTCATTTAATAACTTGTGCAAATTCAAACGTTTGATTGTCTCAAATAAATGTATTTTTGTAAATATTTGGTTTCTATGAATTAAGATGCAAATAAGGTCTGAATATGGAGGTCTATGAAACTCCATGTTATCAAATACAGAGCACTCCGTTTTCTCCTTATTAATTAATATGTGAGACTCAAGGATAAGATACAAGAATAATTTTAGAGGCTGTGTTTACCTTTTTCTTCTTTCAGACTTGGGCAGATTGGGTTTGATGAATAGCGAGAGTGTAATATACAATGAGCTATTTTTACCCTATGACACCTGTTGCTTCTGAGATTGCATTTTTTTCATTACAAAAGAAATGATCCTAAATATCCTTAACGTTATTAAGTCCGCTTTGAAGGTGAGTAAAGAAGAGTGAAGATGAAAGAAGAGAGAAGCCTTGTTGTTGAGGATAGGAGAGATGAGAAAGGCATAGACATTTATTGCAAATTCTTTGCCATCATAGTGTTTGAAAAAAATTTATAGGTTTTGTGAGAAATATAATTTTTGTCATAGGATGAAACTGGAAGCAATGTTGAGGTACTTTCCTGAAGTAGACAGTGTTATGTGCTGGCTGAGAACTTAGGATATTGAAGGAGGACTTGTTTTAGAGCTTAGATCAGTCTATTTGAAATGTTACTTAACTTCTTTAAACCCCACTTTTTGTATATAAAAAAGAAGCAGTAAGCGTACTTACCCTCAGGGGTCTTCTTTGCATTCAGAGGAGATAACGCATGTGAACAGCTGGTCAACCAGCAAGTTTAACTAACATTGCCATTTTCATTGCTCTAGGTTCTCTGAAGTCGTCAGAGTTCATTTTTAAAACTCGGAACACAACCAGTAACCACCATCAAGAAAGTAGAGTCCAGGTCTTTAAGGACCAATGGCTCAGCATCTTTGAAGCTTCTGGTGCCTGGAGGGCCGTGCTGGAGGCATCAGGACTCTTCCAGGGTCAGGGGCTTGGAAATGCCCGCTCTGGTTCCTCCCTGGGCTTCTGGGGTAGGGAAGGACTTTCCCTTGGAGCCAGGGCTCTGGAATTCTCCTCCACAGGGCCCTGTGTGAGCCACTTCCCAGGTAGGTGGGGTGGGAACCCAGGCCCTGGCATGAGTCCTCTCAATTCATTTGAGCAGGGCGAGGGTAGGATCAGGCTGGGGCGAAGCAGGGCTGGGCTGGGCTGGCTGCACTCAGATGAGAGGATAGCTTATGCCGGCGAATCACGGTGCCCGTGGGCCCTTGGAGGGTCCTGAATCAAAGCCTCTCATCCCCCTCGAGAAGCCTTCTGAGACTCCTCGTCTTAGTCTGACCACTTCTGGTCTCCACTCTGCTCAAGGACCAGACTGCAGAGCAGGCTTCATCTCTAGGCAGAAGTCTGCACTCCATCGGGGCCAGGGTCGAGAGGATCGCCAGGGGGCGGAGGTGAGATTCCAGAATGTGGCGGGATTCCCAACTTGTCTGTAGATTCCGTACAATCCCAGTCAGATCCCAAACACTTTTATAGATATAGACAGATGTCACAATCATGATAATAATAATAAGAATTATTATTATTCTATCCTAGAAGGAGGTCATCTCATACCCCTTTAGGGATTTGTGTTTACCCAAATAATTCACATCCATCTTGAAAATGCTTAAAATATTAAATGCATTTCTTTTAATGGGAGAGCATGTCAGACTTTTAAAAAATGCATTCAGGTCCTACTATGCCTGTATACGTTTTATAAATGAAATGCTGGGAGGTTCAGCTTCATTTGAGTGAGATTAAATTTCATTGACACAAATGTCCAGTGTTCCTACATTCCAGCTGTATGATCCTAAGAGCTCAGATTCCGTTCAGCATATCTATCAGGAATTCCTGAAAGTTTGATGCTGTCATGGTGCCTCAGCTCTGCCCCACATGCTACCTCCCTCTGTGAAAATAAAACTCCAAGTCAAGAGACCAGTTTAACCCTAAGACTGCTGGTGCTGGAGAGAAGGGTCTTCCCCTTGGCCCTGTGCACCCTGGGGCTGGGGTCTCCTTCGCCTTCCCACAAAGGATCTCACAGGAGTTCCTCATCCACTGGTGTTCCTTGATCAAGTATTCTCTACTCCTCCAGAAAAGAAAGTCCCCAAATAGGAGCTTATAGAGAGACCCCAGCCCTCAGTTTAGTTACAAACATCCAATTCTGCATTCTTGTTTGAAACCAATTGGGAAATTGCTACAATATGGGAAGACCATAATAAATAGAAACATCAGTATTTAATTACTACTTAGTCATGGTGTTAAATATTAATGTCTCACGTTCTAACATTGATGGCTTACAAATAAATCTTTCTCACGTATTGTAACATTAATGGGATGATACTTTTGTTCTCTCAGTATGTGGCGATTGAGTTCAGCTTTATGAAATGGCATTAGGTAATATATCACTAACAAAAATCTCTGGATTTTAGGCACCTCGGGTCCACAAACTGTCACACATCTGAAATGACGTGAAAACACGAAACACTATGATATGAAATTTTTTATTGCATTGCATTTACATATTCTATATAAAATTTGCAGATAGGTGTTCATCCTTATCCTAACTTAGCTTCGTAAACTCTGTTGGAGATGGCTTATTCTTTGCCTATACCCTGATAGCATATGATACCAGGTGTGAAATATTAAAGAACTAGCATAGTGACTCTAACTAGTGTTCTGTATGGTAATGTGTGAGATATGTGACCAAACAACCTTAAAATCTTGAGAAAGATATTTACAACCTAAAGCTAGTCATTGAAAAACTTTTCTGAGTATAGTTCATCTTTTTCTGTCTGTCCTTATGTCTTTAGACTTTGTCTCCTCTTTAATCCTAGATAATTAAGGGATTTCACTTCCTTATAATACTGAGCTCTCGAGCCAAGCTTGTAATTACACTGGGCGTGCAGTGTTCCATTAACTGCAGGCTGTGGGTTTGTGGGTAATTCCTCATGCAGCACTTTTCCTGAAGATGTTTCACATTGCAGCCTTTGACTTTATTCCCAGGACAACAGATTCAACCATGCACCCAGCTATTCCTCCCTCGAGATGTTGGGTGAGGAACACTGAGGACTTGATATCCTAGATTGTCTCAGTGAAAGATGGAAGCAGGAGAGATCTCAGGGTGAAAGTGTCTGGTCTCTCCTTAAAAGTAGATTTTATATATATTAGGACCCTTATCTCACACGTCTGTCCACAGTGCATTCGGAACAACTGAATGATTTATTTATTAGACACCATTCAAGCACCGAAATTATTTTGCATAGAATTGGGTCTCTTTCTTGCTATATTTATTGACAGAGAGAGAAAGAGAAGGAGGGAGTGGTACACATTGGTTTGATTTTCTCAAATAACAATCCACAAGGTTTTGGCATTGATAAATGATTCCCTTCCCAAATCAAGAAAATTCAGTCTATCTAATATTAATCTCATCTTTATATCTCCCAACCGAGCTTTCACCAAATCGCCCTCATATCTATCATCATAGTCCTAGTTACTCAGGCTTAAACAATGAAGTAACTCATGACTTCACTTTCTTTCTTTGCTGTCCCAGTTCCAGGCATGAACACATTTATTCTATCAATGCTTTCTTTGCAGCATGAAGCACACACACCCTTTCACTGCCTCACTTGAAATCAAGGTAATCATCATCCTGTAACTAGGTATTTGCTATCATTCCTTAACACGTATATGGAACTAATTTTTTTTGGGAACAAACCTTTTATATAACCCAAAAGAACACTTACACTAAACATTACCTCACTGACGATCTTCCTGAGAAATTTGGTAACTAGAGCTGTAATGTTTACATAATTAAAAAATAGATAAAAAGGGATTGTTCAAAATAATAGTGGCTGTCAAAAGATAGCCACATCCAAGCGGCTGTCATGAGATTGTAAGGCCAACTGGCCCGAGGCAGGGGAACACAATCAGATTCACAGGTTGCATCAGACCGAAATTCTCTGGACCACCCAGTTCCAGAAACTGCCCTGGAGACATTCCGGACCACCCAGTTCCAGGAACTGACCTGGGGACTTTGAACCCAGCCCAGCCTTCACGCCTTTCGAGGGGCGGGACTAACGGTCCCCCAGGATACCCGAAAAGACCACCAAATAAGGAATACCCTGCGCCCTCCCAGATTCACCACACCCCTTTCCCTTCTTCCCCTATAAAGTCTTGCCCAACCCTCGCCCGGGTGCGACTTCTCGGGCCCCTTTCTCTCGGACCAGTGAACCTCGCCCGGGAGCGCTCCCTAATAAAGCTCACTTGAAGCTTTCCTCTGTTTCGCGGTGCCGTTTGTTAAGATCCCACCTTACAGAGATCATTCTTATCCATGTTTTTTCCAGCTGCAGATATATCTCAAATCACTGAAAAAATTCTATTAACACAGTTATATGGTCACCCGTCTATGTTTGGGTAACCTGTGTGACCTAGGGTCTGATTTACACATTAGAATTATTAAAATGTGACATCTAAAATTCTTTAACCACTTACTGAGCCAGTAAGAAAAATTGGGGATAGATATCTATAGTTAGGTTTTCATGACTTTCTAAATGCAAGAAAACACAGACAACGAACATGCCTGCGGACACAGTTTCACTTCCCTGCACGTTGTAGGTAGCAAATGCTGCCACGTGGGGTATAGAAAGGCCAAAGGATGTTAAATGCCACATCCTACACCAGATAACGCAGTCAGAGAAAGAGGACGTCATCGCCCTGCTTTCTCTCCACATTCATTTTGCAGAATCATCTCACCACTGAGAGTTTTATTTCTCAGCACGCAGCCCCACCGTGTGCCCCACCGCTTCTCTTTCTGTTCTGATCTCCAATCTGCTTGAAGTTCCCCAAACAAGACATTTCTTGGCACCTGTGACCAAAACATGCCACTCTTCAGAGCTGTTCCCTTTGTACCTGAGACCTAAAATCCCCGCAGTTAGAATCACTGCACAAAAGGATCCCTGCTCTTGTTAGTGTGCACTCGCCAAGGCAAAGGCACAGTTACCTTCACAGACGGTTCAATATCCTGCAACAGAAAGGTAATCAAAGTCCCCGGGGCCCCTCCACGGCTGACACCACTCATCAGTGCCCTTTGCTCTTGCACAGAAGACCCACACCCTCCTGGCTGACTGCGCTTTGCACAGCCCTGTGGCCAGCCTGACCCTTCAGGGCTTCCCCTTACAGGAGGCGTAGAAACTCTGACAACCTGGAAATCTCTGTCCCTTTATCAAGTCCACAAGACCCCAGCTTCCTCCTCCTCCAGGGCACTGCACCTTCCCTTATCTCAAAGGCATTCAACTAATTACTTCTCTTCATCCTTTGAATATCATCTAAAATGTCACTCCCTGGGGGAAATCTTTTCTGACTCTCTAGTTGGGTTGTCTTTTTTGTTTGTTTTTCTTGTGCAATTCCATTTATTTTTTATTTTAATTTTATTGTAATATATGTATATGCATAACTGAAGTTGGGCTGCCTTTTACACGCTGGCCCATCACCCTGCAATTTAAGTCCAGTGCACCGAGGACTGTTTGCAGTCGTGCGTGGCTGTGATGATTACGTTGATCCCTGCTTCCCACGCAAACATGTATGCTCTACAGACTTTGTTCCTATTACATCCACTGTGATTAGCAAAATGCCTGGAATATACAAGTGTTCAATGAATCATTGCTGAACTCTTGGGAAACTTGAGACTTACTTGTGGGAAGACACAGGAAGAGGAAAGTTGAGGGTGGACATGTCCGTGTTCCCAGAGTGACCAGGCCTGGGTTATGTGTCAGATGCAGAGAGACAGAGCACAGAGGATGAGAAAGGGAAGCACGCATGGCCATTTCGACCTGTGCCACACCTTCTGCCATCCTGTGCCAATATGAGACCAGGCGGCAGGGTTGAGTGTGTTTCTCCAGCCCAGTGAAAACAGGCAGTGTAGGAGCAAGGAGTTGGCCTCTGGATTCCTACCCTCCCCAGGTGCCCTGAATCATGGTGAATCTTGTTTTTGCATCAGCGGACAATGCACCGTCCCCATGCTGTCTCTCTATTTCCAGGGTCAGGTATAAAAAGTTCAGTAGTCTGTAACACAAGTTGGGAAATATTCTCTAGAAAACCTTTGGAGAGAATTTCAGGATGAGGCATTCTGTGCCTCAGTGTAAAGCATTGTCACAGACATGAAACATATCATTTAAAAACAGCCCTTCATAAACGTGCTCCTTGTCTGATCAGTAAAGCAACACACCGGCCATGGAAGGAGTGATCCATGAGGCGGGATTAAGCCAAGTACTGGGAGGTGATTGAGTTTCAGGGAGTGTTTTCAATGTATTTCAGAAAAATGTATGTGTTTGCTTTGTGTTCTTCGAGGCTTCATGATGTCTCTGGTTCCTTCTGTTTAATTAGTGAGCCAGCAGTTAAATGTTTTAAACGGTTTCTTATGTAAGGAGATAACTTGGAAAACCTTAAAGTCTTCAGTCTAAATTACCTTCAAGTCCTGTGAGTCAAAACTGGAGGATACTCCTGCCTCCTTGTCACTCAAAGTGCGGAGCTCAGGATGCAGCTTCGGCAACCCTGGGCTGACTTAGAAATGCGGACACTCAGCTCCTCTGCTGACCCCAGGTTTGGATCCACCTGTAACAAGACCCCCGGGTTGGGGGTGCAGCCAACCCTGAGAAGCCCTGCTGTGCAGCACCTCCTGAGCTGGAAAGGACAATTACTACGGAAACACTGTCATCATTTCATAATTTTTGTAGAAGTTATTATGGTCCTTTGAATTGCTTGGTCATGCTGGCTAATAATTTCAGTTCTGCCTCTAAATGTCAGTCAGAAGATCTGCTAGGAAAATCAAAATGAAGAATATGAAATTATGAGGAGTTGTTCCATTCATTGCTTTTCTCCCAACCCTAAGAGCTTTATTTTTAGATGAATAATTGCATCCTTTGTACTGAGAACAAATTAATAACCGCTTGCGTTAAACAATTCCAATTTCACCATCAGAAAGGCTCATGTACCCAGAGCAGAATATCGCAGTGACAATTAGTTAAAACCTAGCTGGCCTTGTGGAAAAAAAAAATCTGTATTCCAAGGGAAGCTGCTGTTAAATGGGGACATTTGGGTTACTAAGCAAATATTAAATTAAATGAGTTTGAAGAAGCCATAAACATGTTATTCTAGGGCCCTACAAGAAGATAATAGAAGTAATAACAAATAGGGTTTGAAATCACATCTTAATTAGTCAGACAAACTGTTTTAGCAGAAGCCCTGACACAGCACAAGCCCTGGGGCCATGAAGCTAGTTAAACATATAGATACAAGCCAGTCTATTTGGAACTAAAAATGTACCACTTAATAAGCAGTTTTACTCAAAATAATGACTTCTGTAAATCATTACAACTAGAATAATATTGAAGTGAGAATATGCCCTGTTTGACTTTATTATTATTCTATATTATCTCTGGATACCATAACAAAGTTATTAGTTGCATTTTTCAATAATATGAAATCTTATTAATATCATAAAATCATTATAATGTTAATTTTGTAAAATGAGTTAATACAGTGACATTGGTCTCTAGGGTCCTTCATTCTATCCCGACCACCCTGCTCCTTCTGATTTTTCTGTCACCTTGGAGGGGTCATGGGTAAGCTAGTCAGTGGTCACCTGGTCACCTGTGGCAATCGTCAGTCTCAGGGGGACCCATCACCCCAGAGCCCTTCTCCCAGTTGTCCTGGTGGTTGGGAACTAGGCAGTGACAAGTATGTGCACCCAGAAGTGCCTCAAGTCAGTGGGATGAGGTGGGAGGGAGATGAGGGGGTCTGAAAAAGGCTAAGGTTATGTAACCACAGGTCACAGTGGCATTTCACATCCTATAGACCAGTAAGGAATGTGGGTGTCAACAGAGGCTGACAGAGGGTTCTGGAACACGTCAGCTGCAGAGAAAAAAGCTATTTGTGTGAAGAAGCCATCATCAGAATATAGGAAAGTGTCACCAACAGCCAAGCACAAAATGTGGTGAGAACCAGGCGAGAAATTTCTCTTCAGCAACCTTTATACCTGGCCAACGGCATCATTAACACGGGAATCATCTGTCTGCCACCACCACCCAGGCTTCCAGCTAACTTCGTAGCCTCCTGTTTTGGTGCTAATTGGATTACTCTGCCTGAACTGCATATGCTACACAAAATGCCTGGATTTTCACATTTGAAAAGCCTTATGAAAAAATACAGACTGCTGTAGAATGAGGATCATTGAATAAAGGAAGCAGAGACAATAGGTTTTTGATTTGGGAAAATTAATTTAAAAATTCAATTTCGATATATAAAAAACCTAAATGTAAATGGCAGAATTTTAAATTATTTTGTATAAATATAAGTCAATCTCTCTATGAATTTGGAGTAGTGCATTAGGTAGGATGACCAGCGTACGTATGTTAACAAAAAACCCAAAATCTCAATGGCGTAACCTATTACTTGCTTATTTCTTCCTCTCATAACATCTGCCACGGTCCAGGACACTCTCCGGAGACAAATGTTCTCAAAGTGGCAACATAGCCGTGCAAGCTGACAGATCAAGTCCAACTTATATATTTGTTGTTGTTATACAAGCTTCTGGTGTCATATGTAAGATTCCCCTGCCAAATCCAAAGTCATGAAGATTTGCCCTTATGTTTTCTTCCAGGACTCTTATAGCTTTCACTCTTACCTTTAGCTGTTTGGTCTATTTTGTGTTACTTTTTGTACATGGTGTCAATAAAGGGTCCAACTTCATTATTTTGCAATTTCCCCACCAACATTTGTTGAAAAGACTGCCCTTTTCTACATCAAATGGTCTTGGCACTTTTTTGAAATTGTTTGACCATATGTGCAAGGGTTTCCTCTGGGCACCTTAACAATGTTTTCCAGCAGCACCCACAACTTTCTGGCCTGGTGAGGTCCGAGTTAGAAGAAACAGAGACAGCACCTTTCTTCAGTCGTTCTGGAGGCCAGACAAGTTAGAACAGAAACACAACGACTTGCAAATAAGTCTGCTCTGCTCTCTCTAGAGACAGGACCAGGGTCCCACACGGAAGCCTTGAGTGGCTGTCTTCAGGGGGAAGTAGGGCTAGCACCATAAAAACACCAAAATGCTTTCCTACCGATTGAAATTTGACTTTCCTTGAGCTTTTGTTTGATTACTGTAAACCCTTGACCATTTTCCAGTGTCCTGACAATCTTGGTTCCGACAGTTTCTGCTCGTTTTTCAATGTTTCCTTTGAGGGGCAGGTGCCTGGAGCTACCTACTCTGACATTTTGTTGACATCACCCCACAATGTTTCTCATATTAAAAAAAATTATTCTGAAGCACAGTGGAGAGAATGAATGCCACATAAGAAAAAAAAATTTGGTAGAAAATAGGGGATCTTCCTACCCCTTGTAACATGTATTAAACTGTTTTAGCAACCATTAGAAACAAGTTTACAAAGCTGAATGGGGAGAGAACAGACACAAGAATTTGCAAGGCAGTGTGTGATAAAAGTGACGTTTCAAATTACTGTGGAAAGGAGCAGATTATTTAACAGCTACAGGGCAACAGGTTAACCATCTGAAAAAAAAATCAAGGACTATGATTTATACAAATTAAATTACTGCATTCAGTTCTTATTATTTAATAAAGGTGATTATATAATATCAAGACATGGAGACGAAATTTCTAAGGCACTCCCTAAAAAACAACAACAAAAGAAATCACACACAATAAATTGTATAGAACATCAAAAAATAAATGACAAACTGGAAAAAATATTTCTGATGTATTTTAGAAATATGCTTAGTATAGCACTATAAGTTAATAATAATATAAGTAAATATATATAAATAAAATCCTTATTATTTTACTTAAGAATACTATTTAATATACAAATTAACATATAATAAATGATATAATATATATGAAAGCGTATATTGAAACGACAATTTTTAAATACTATTATTTAGCTTTATTTCTCACAATATGATAAGCAGTTTGCAACATCTTTAACTACCTTTTGAGACTATACCTTTAATATCTTTAAATGTCTTTTAAACATTCCATCTTGGAATTTGCATTGTTTTAATCAATGAAGACCTTACTTTTTTTGGACATTTAGGACATTTCTGATTCTTGTCTATTGTGAAAACACTAAAATAAAGATCTTGCATTTGCAACTTTGTGCAAATGTTTGATAATTCCTTAGGGAAAAAATTTCCTAAAGCGACATTTCTGATTCAATTTATCTCACTGAATTTTCAACTTATCTTACCAAATTGTTTTACATAGCATTTGTATCTATTTGTATGCCCATTAATACTTTATCAAAAATGACAATCCTTAGTTTTGTTATTCTTTTCAAAAAGTTTCTATCTTCTATAAAGGAAATGATATCTTTTTGCCTTACTAATAAAAAATATTCTTGTGTGGGTGCATTTATTTATTTTTCTTTTTTGAATTTTTTTATTGAATTGTTTAACCAATTCTATTAAGGTGTTCTTTTTATCAATTTGTGTACTTTACACATTAAGGCTATAACACTTTGTAATATGTTACAAATAGGTTCCTTATTTCTCTTTCATATTTCATTTTCTAATCCTATTTTTCTTTAGTTCTCAAATTTTCTACACTTATCACAATTAAAAAGTCAAGAGAAAATGAATGAACCAATAGATAAAATGCATTATGAAATAAGTATTTAGAAGGTACCAAGGAAGGGAAAGGAAACACCATATGGAAGCCGTGAGAAGACTGGGTTTGTGAGTCACAGCCCAAGACCAGCTTCTCTAAAGAAGCAGAATCTTGGTCACCAAGAAGCATGGGCTCAACCAGGAATGTTTCTCCAGGCTAACCAGATATGTGGAATTACTGACAAACAAAAATCGCCACCTCGTCTTTACTTTCACATTTGTCTGTAGTTTAGGGGGAAAATGTATTTGGACCATGTTTGGCTGGAAAAGGCTTTTCTTGGGGAGAAGGTAGATGAGGTTTAGGAATGACATCCCCAGACTGTATATTACAGCCCAATGTATTTTTTGCAAGAGAATCTTAGAAATCTTCTCTCCAAACTCCTCCTCCCTACACTGAACATGCTAGTGTCTTTGGTATATTGACCGCCCATCCGCTCCTTTCTCCTGCTGTTTTCTTTGCTGGTTGATGCACGCTCACCACCAAAAGTCCTTCTTCCACCCACATTCTCATTCTCCTGCTAATTCTATTCATCCTGTAAGTCTTGGATCAAACCTCACTGAAATAGGGGAAGCTTTTCCTTACCTAAGCCTGTGATAGGCCATTGCTAAATGTCATCATTGTTCCTGTATTTCTCTAGAGCACTTATCGTACTTGAAATTTTTAGTTGTTTAATGTTTCTTTTATCTGCTTGATTTTATACTCTATGAGTCTAAGAACCTCATGTCCTCCTCACTGTGTCATTGTAGAAGCCGGAATTCTTAGAGGCCTACCCTGCATAGGCCAACATGCAGCCACAGTCCCACGTCAGCCTCTGCCCCCCAATTTCCTCTACACAAACAGTTCTTCTTTCACGTACCTGCCAAGCCAACACCTTCACCTGCCTCAAGACTTTACTCAAAAGTGACCGTATCCATTAGAGCTCCCCGGACGGCCCAGTCATTTTCATAAACTCTCTCTACCCAACACGGCAACCCCTGCTATATCCCACTTACCTGCTCTGGTTTTATGGTTTTCTCTAAAACTCATATTTCAGGTAATTTACTAATATTTTCTTTGCCTTCTCCCCAGAATGCAAGGTCCATGAGGACAAAAACATTGTCTAATTTGTCTACTGATGCATCTAAAAGAAAAACAGTGACCCGTGGGTGCTAGGAGATGAACATCTGTTGAATGTACAAGCCTGGAAATGTCATGGGCCTTCAATAAATACTTGAGGATAAATGAATTCATTCATGAATTCAAGAATACCTCTCTACAGATGTTGCCCTAATTTCTGCAATTAAAAGACACATAGAAGGAAAATTCATGCTCTTTTTCTTTGCAGAAAGAATCGCTGACTTACTGCACTTTTAAACCTCATAATAATTTGTCTTTCTGTTTATGTTAACTGCCTTATGACTATTGGAAATTTTATTTAGTTTTGTTAATAATTGGGTGAGATATTTGATTAGCTGTTCTTGAACTACTACAACTAGAACTGATACAATTGTTCATGTATTTATGATTTTTAAAAATTATTTTCACAATAATAACATATAGTGTACTTTTCAATAAAACTTTATCTTTCCAGTTATACCAAATCATTTTTTGTTTGGCCTGAGAATTTTTACCTGAAATCTTTGGCTATTAGTAAATTTTTGAAGTCATTAGTTCTGATAAAATGATCTGTGCTTCAACATCTATGCTAATTTAATGAAAAACAACTGTAGGATGTAGTGAGCCCTTAACAGGTGGAGTTGCATATTGAATCAGAAAAAAAAATTTAAATTGCAGATCATTCTTAACTTAAAGATATTAATATTTTGTTGTTTGGTATGTACATTTTTATTGTTTCCATGAATTTCTACATTCATTATTTATTCTAGTTCATACAATCATTGTGTTAAGTTGTAATATTAGACCCGGATGCTTGTAATCAGGCTCATTAACCTGGTTAAGGTCTTAAAGAATATCTGGTCCCATCTTCTCTGTAGGTGAGGCATTTCAGAACATAAAGGCCACTTGATCAAGGTCACATTACACCTTGATGACAGAATCCAGGCTCCCAGGCCATGTCTCTACTTGTTAGATGATGCCCAGAGGCATTTAAAATAACAAGATCAAAGCTCACATCTCTTACCTTTGGATCCACAACAGTCTCCATTTTCCACACCTGTACAAAAAATATGCTGTTTAGTGGCATGTTTAATATTACAAAAAATAAAAAGTGAGTGAGTCTAATATAGATAAAAAATTAAAAAAATATTGCTAGCTTCTGAACTTAGAGTGTGGACATTTTTCTCTGCATGAAATAGATGAGCTGATGACATTCAGAGAACGGGGCTAGAAGACCCACAGATGCCCACTTGCACCCCAAGCCCAGCCATCCATCTCACTGAGTGTTCTGATGGGTTAGATGAACACAGTGGACCAGAAATAGGAAGCAAAGTGCCACGGGTTAAGCAGCTGTGACCTTTATCTTATCAGTGTGTGTGGAGGAGACTAGTAATTTGAAAGTGTACCAAATGAACTTGTTCCCAAAATATGAGACATAGATCACCTTCCTTGTTGTTCCAATAGAACACAGAATTCTGGGCCATAGGTAGAGTCGAGTTATTCCAATCAACACATCTTTTAATGCCACCATTAGCAAATGGGGCCCCATTAGTGATCTAAAATTTAAGCAATCATGCTAAGATTTCTCCACCTTAAAGGAGAATGAGAGATTGAGCGGAAGACAGTAAATGTGATAGATACATAAAGCCATGTTCCTTAGAATAAATAGGAGCTTAATAAATATTCATTGATGCTCCTCCTATTCATGATAGCAATTCATAACAATTGCAAAGAATAAAGTAAAAAGAGTAATTAGAGATGATTAGAATTCTCAAGATCATACAAGCAGATGAAATGAAATATTTCTTCAGAAATATTCAAATGAAAATTTTCTGAATTAATTTTAAGTTTGCATAGCCTAGAATGTTCTGAACCTACCCTACTGATTACTCATACTGAGAGAATATAATTATGATGATTCTAATATTGTTCAAAATAATTACCACAGTTCAGCAAAGTTCAACATAAACTTGCACTAATATGAGACTCCTTAGAGATAATGTAAAGATAATCAAAATCTGCAAGAAATACTGAAGTCTTACACCTGAGACCCAAGCTGAAAAATCTTAGACAAAGCTCCTGTAAAAAAGCTTGGTATTGTTTCTTGATTGTGTGATTTATATCATCTTTCATTGAAATGGATACCTGCTTTAACTATGCTTATAAATAGTATGTAATTTTATAAGCCATGTGAAAGTTTTTATTTTTGCATAATATAAATATTTTAACATAATTTTAATTGTTAGGGGCATAGATTTTATTTTAATTTATTAAGTTAGTTGCCTACTTTGAGAAAATTTGGAATAGAAATTGTTATTAATATTCTGAATGGAGATTTTGAAGAGTTCAAAATCATTGTCTATTTATTCTTAATTAAAATCAAAATATATTTTGCCAAACACCTCACCATTCATTCTCAATGCACTTGAGAAGCCTGACATGTTTTGAAGAAAAAGGGAGTCCATATTAGAACTATCAGACTAACTCGTGCTTAAAATTCGAGGTTATTCAAATGCAGCTTATTCTTCCTTAAAAGTAATTACTAAAAGTTCCAGGCCGAAAATAATCTTAAAAATAGAAAAAACAAATCCACAAATAATTAAAATTTTGAATTATCTATTTTCTTACTCATCAAACATTTATTGTGCTCCTATTACATTTTAGGGTCTGATCCTGGTGCAGCAATACCCCAGGAACGGGGAATAGCCGTTTCCCCAGACATGTCTGGTCACATATTCACCTGGAATTGATGGCAATAATATCCCAGTTTCCTGCTGCTTTCTCTCCACCATCTTTTTGGTGCGGCTTTTGTCCTCATGTTTGTTGTCCTCAAGATTTCAACATGCCATTCCATCTCCAACATCTTGTTCATATTCAGGAAGAAACAAAGAAGGTTGATGTCTGCATCAGGCTAGCAAAAAACATCCCCCAAATCCTTAGAATTTTTGGCTCCTGTTCAATTGACCAGAACGTTGGCCCATGGTCCCTCTTTGCTGTAAATGAGTCAATAAAAGGAGAATTTCATCTAGAAATATTACATCCTTCAACAAGATTAAGGTTTGGTTATTGATAAAGAGGGAAAGAAAGAATATTGGGTAGGCAACCAGCAGTGTCTGCTGAGTAATCAATCAATGAGAAACATGTAAAAAAAATGAGAGGATCGAATAAAATCAGTCTATAAGAACTATTTCTTCTGCCCTGATATAAGACCAAGTGTGAAATCGTCCTGTCTCCCTTCTTTATACCCTTCAGAATCTATGTTGGCCTGAATTACTCTTTCTTCTTCAAGAATGCCCTTGATTTTTATTTTTAATCATAATGTGTCTGTTTCAATAAAACTATGTGAACTTTTACAATAGTATTTCTAAAAGGCAATCTCAGAAAAGTAATTATAATTATTGGCAATGTTTACCCACAAAAATGTTGAAGAAATCTGCATACCCAACAATATGGGTTGGCTCAATAACTTAGAGAACAATCATACAAAAGAATAGATGCGGCCATTAACATGTAATTATATCTGAGAGTAAAACTGTCAGGAATTAGAAAGATACCTATGGTAGTTTTCATTAACAATGGCAAGTTGGTAACAGGATGATTAGTGTGATCAATTTGATATAGATATGGTTATATATCTATAGTATATAAATATATATAGATATGCTTATTGATCTCTGGTAATGTTAATGTGTTTTTCTGGGTGACGGTATTTTACTTTTTTCTTTAACGTGTTCACTATTTTAATAAATTAAATCTAATAAAATTTTCTGATATACACTGGGGAAGGAGACAGGAATGAGGCTATTGGGAAACATGGTTTCTCTCTATTTCCTTATTTAATCGCCTACTCTTTTCTCTTTAACGCTGTTATACAGCATCTAGACATGAGGATTGTACTAAAAATATTTAATTAATAATTCCTGAATTCATGTATATCAGAGTATTATATTTGGAATATTGATATCCTTTTCTCGTTTGCATTTTTCCACAGCACACTCATGATATTCTCCTTAATCTACTTCCAGCCTCTGTCTTTCCATGTGGAGTTGAAAGAGTAGAAGGGAGTGTTTCAAATAATATTCACAGAAAAATCATAATTGATGATCAGCTTCTGAAACTCAAAAATCATATTTTTTCAGCAAGAAAAATAGGCTTAAAACCAGAATTTGCTGTGGGAGGCTAGCATATCAAAGTTCAAGGCAAGAAGATGCATATCATAGATTTTCTCAAATAAAGAAGAGAAGATACTATATCTGTTTATTACTGTTACATCATGGGGTTTAGCCCTAACTATGAAAGGAAATATTTAGAATCTGGAAAATGTCTACCTCTATTCCATTGGGTTGCAAGAGTGCTAGGATGAAGAAGGGGGCTGGTGATTAGATCAGGGCCAAGGGCCTCATTCCCCACCCAAGTGTCAAATTGGCAGGAGGTATCTTTAGAAGCACCCCTTTGTGCAGGGTGTAGCAGAGACCCCAGGGCCTACTAGCACATTCCCACTGCCTGGCCGCCGGAAATTTCTTCTAAGAGAGACCCTGCCTCCCAGCACTTCCCAAACGGCTTGTGCAAAATGCAGGATCATGGGGGAGAGGAGAAGGAGATAGAGATTCAGGTGGTCATTGTCCGCCCTGACCCACCCTCTCTGTGCTTAAATTCTGGAGATGGGCCTGTATGAAATAATTTGAGAGTAACGGCAGTGGGCCTTCCACCCCGTTTCCAAGCAAGACTCCGAGATCATTCAGACAAACCTCGACCACTTCAGTTTCAGCGGTGACATATGCAGGGAAGAAGGTTCCTGAGAACAGCTCTCCACAGCTGCCCTCTTTCCTGTGGGCTGAAAGGGACTCAGAAATAAGCGTGTGCACCAAGGAAGTCAGCTGCCCCGTTAGCCGGGAATCCTGCCAGAAGAGGTCGCTGGACCGGGGTCGAGATGGCTTTGCAGGCAGGATTCATGGGGCAGGGACACGGGGGCCCAAATGAAGTTAGAGTCGCAGGAGTTGCGGAGCGTCCATTTGGGAAACACCGAGCTGAACGACCCACAGCAGCGAATGGACCACACAGTATATCCCCTGAGCACCAGAGCTTGACAGGGGGTTTGATGGAGGTGAGCCAGGTCTTAGGCAAGCCACCCAGAGCATTGTTCCAGAGGCCAGTAAAGCTGAGACAGCAGCGGAAGGGCCCCAAGGGCAGAGGCGAGGCACTTTTCTCCCGCACCTTCGAAGTTTCTTCCTAGCATCCCACACTCCAGCTTTTTCTTTAGCAAGGATTAGATTAGCATGGCATCTAAGAGATAAACGTTTTACCTATAAGCTCAGTTTAAAATATTAAGTCAGATTCACATTACTCTGTTGGGGACTTCCCTGGCGGTCCAGTGGTTAGGACTCCGCATTTTCACTGCCGAGGGGGCGGATTCAATCCCTGGTCCAGGAAATAAGATCCTCCAAGCCGCAGGGAGCCGCCAAAAAAAACCCAACAAAACAAAAACCAACCAAACAAACAAAAACCAGATTACTCTGTGGAGTCTATTAACGTGACCCCACACCCAAAGCACTGGAGGAGAGCCTCATAGGAAGAGCAAATTCGCTGCAGAGAAATGAGTGCAGCCCATCGGTTTGGGTGGTTCAGTAGTATGTGGCTTTGCTACAAATAGGAAAGAATGAGCAATAGAGTCTTTAAAAAGAGTCGAATGAGGCAGAGACTGTGCAACCCTACACAGCTGAGTCGTGGTCCTAGGACAGCATCGGCAAGTACTTCACAGAAAAACAATGAAGGTTAGACATTCATACAAAATTACACAGAGACAATATTTCCAAAGAGTAAGTAGCCACAATAAATACCATTTATACCATCAAGATTGCTGTAGCTAAGACTGGTAAATGTTTACTGATTTTTACAATCCCCAATTTTAAACACAGCAGACGTTTGGATCCAAAAGCTGAAGCAATAGTGACGGAGGATTTAACTAAAGCCAATTATACGGATGCTGGGAATGAACGTGCACAGGCCCGTTACCTTTCCCAGCGTCTGAGGGCATGTGGACCAGAATGTTGCCCGCTAGACACGGCAGGCACATGGCGTGATGCTGAAGGCATTGGTACAGAGTATGGGACCCCAGTAAGCACCTGAGGAATTACAGTCTACTTGCTGTGCAGGATTTTGTATGTGAAAAAAAGGAAGAAAAATGCAAGAGTGTATATTCAGATCTTAAACTGTAGCCCATAAAGTTTCAACAATAAAGAGAAAATAGATTCCATAGAGAAAGTCGGTTTCCTTGTGGGTGATGGAGAATACATAGAATGTGAATTTCGGAATCATAAAGGAAGCATACCTAGATTGTCTCTATAACTCTTATTAACCATCGGAATTCCTTTGGGGAGGTTTTCAAAAAAGACTAGTCTCGAAAACCACTCAATATGAATGAAATAGATTTTCAAAAGTTTTATATATGCATCTTGAGATGAAATGATACTGACATTTCACAGTAATTGTTCTATTTATGCCTTTAAGATTAAAAGGTGGGCGACTGAATGACAGTTACTTGAATATATTTTTGTCTTAAAGTTTACTCATCTGTAAGTATAGGAATCACTGATCTAAACAACAAAATAACACAGATCATTTCAGACAGCTTCCAATATCCAAATTAGAAGTTTCTTCACTTCAATTATATATCTAATTCATTTCTCTTCTCATAGATTCTAATCATCTCTTGAGGATGATTAAAGGATAAATCCCAATAATGAATACATTGTTCTTTGCTGCTGTTTGTCCCTATGTACATGATCATATATCAGGACCCCTTCCCTTAAATTTTTCCTAGATTAAAGGTCAGGAATCAAATGCATCTTCACAGAACACTAGTGCACATCTGATGCTTTTAACAGTGTTTCATATTAAATAAAAAGTAGACATATTGTTCTGGGTAAGATAAGCACGCGTTACATCATTTATATGTGAATTAAACAATAATTTTATCATTATATAAAAAAGTTCCCAGAAATTTAAGTTAGCTGTGCATTTCTTGAAATGTTTACATAATAGTTATACTCATTTCCATGTGGCAATTTTGCAGAATAAAGTGTCAATGCAGGTATTTCATTCTTCTGTTGTTTTTGGTAAGTAGACATTGCTTTTATGGTAGCGACTTGTTACCTTAAAAAAAAACCCAGATTCATTTTCACAGTTCATCTAAAGCTCACTGTACAGTTTCTGGCACAGCCAGAGGAGTAGAGAAGTATGGAAAATGATCTGAGAATGAAGTCAGCAGTTTTAGAGAATATGCTTTTTAAATGTTAGTATTTTTCCTTCTATAAGTCCTTAAAAGCTATCACAGAATTTTCTTCCTCTTAACTTTTCTCAGTAACCCCAGAAATAACTTCTTTTTCAATATTTGAAATCATTTCTGCAAGTGATGTAAAAGCTTGATATATATTTTTATTTTTAGATTTTTCTGAAACCAGATATTTATATTCTCAAAAATATTAAAAATGCATCTATTCTGAGATAAAAAGAAATTTGACTCGTATCTAAAGTATTTAAAGCAAGTGGAAGTTAAGCATTTCTTCTCCAAATTTAGAAGGGAGTGGGCATTTTACTTCTCAGATGTAATAGCTGTTATCGGAAATTCCCTGTATTGCACTCAAATGAAAATGATAATTTTTTCATAGAAGAAAAAAATAAACAAGGATCTGGATTAATCTTTGAAGCAATTCTGGCCTGTTCTTCTCCACGGCAGGGAACAGGAGCTGGTTCCAGAAGGACAGTGTGTTAGTGAAAGTTACTTTCTCTGTTTTACACCTAGGTAGCCACTGTCTCTGAGATGTTAGCTGTATGTGATGAAGTCCCTTTGCCATTTTAAAGCTTTCTAGATGTTTATCCTGGTTTTGTGTTTTTGTACATTAAATCAAAGAAGCCCTCATCCCCACACTATCCTTTTACCAAAATGTTCTTTTAGGCCTCTCTCCCACCTTGAAAATGATTAAGGAAGGACCCAGATTTAATTGAGTTACTCTATGGTTCAGTCCCTTTCATTGGAAGATTAGAAGTAGGAGCACACAGGGTTTGAGCACTAGGGCAGTTGAGCGGGGACCGTATGGGATAGAAGGTTCTAGGCCCAAACCTTTTCTCAGAACACTAAGCTCACTCATGCTCACAGCACATCCTACCTTCATTGAATTGAAGGAGACCTATATTGCACCTAGTTATCTTGTGGAATTTTAAGTAAAATCAGATATGCTTATATCTCAAATAAGAATTTTCTGCACCACGCACATGCTGCATGCAGACTTATGTATGAAGCAAAGACTAAAATATTTAATCTTTCAAAATTTTGGACTTGTTCTTTTTGGTTTCCAGATGGAATTACAGAGGACAATTTCTTTCCTACTGCAGTAGTGGATACAGTAACCCAGGAGCTAATGGAGAAATGAGATTTTGCGTAAGTTGATTGCAGAGCTAATGGTCCACTGAGTATGTGTTGAGACAGAGCAAATGAATTAGGTGAAGTGCTTCGGAACCTGCTTTCCTCTCTCTCCTAAATTTTACCCTGAATTCTTTGTATTTGCCTAAGCTTTGTAGGAAATTCACAAATTGCTGATCTGATTATTGCCGTGCGGATTAGTGCATGTAAATACGTAGCGTTGATCTTTTTTCTTGGTCCTTTGAGTTTCTTATTGTTTCTGCTTTTCAATCAACAGAAAACAGCCAATATATTTCTAACAAAGAGAGCAATTTGGCTAAAGGATCTGAAAGGCGACATTCGGGGCCCCTCTTCTCAAAATGGGGCCCTTATGCATCTTTTGTTCTGTGTCCCCTTCTTATCTATCTTATTTGGAGCTGGAGAGTCTGCTAAATCTTGACCCCCATCCTATCTTTTGCATCTCACAGAAAACAAACAAAAGACGTCATTGTAACAACTTTTGAATAAAAAAATGTGTACAAGAAACTTAAGAAACTAGGGGCCCTCCATGTGTCACCTCCAACCTATATTCCCAATGGATTAAGTCTGCTTCTTGTTCTAACCTGTGCGACTTGTACTAAGGGATGTGGACAGGGGAAAACAATCTACTTGTTTCCTAGGTAGAGGCTATTCTGGTGGTATCTACATGGCTTTTCCCACCATAATTGCCCTCAGGCAACAGGTCAGAGAACCAATGTGGGGATTCTGCCAGCTCCTGAGTATGTCTATTCCAATAATGCCTTTTGGACCTGGGAAAATAACCACACAATAGGTTTGGGGACCCACTGGGCCAGCTGTGAGACAGACCTCTGCTAAAACTCCATTGATCACTGACCCTAAAAAGTCCCTATTGGTGGACCACAGTGACTTTCTAGGTCTCCTGGAATTAGGGTCAGTTCAGAGCCAGTATCCAGTGGTCCCTGAAAGATTACTTCCATTTCCCCAGTGCACAGTCTCCCTGGTGAAAGGCTGCAGGCGAAGTCAGGGAGAAATATTAACAGTACAGATTTTGGGCAGTGTACCAGGGTCCTTCCTTGAGGGGACCCAACCTCCCCTTCATTCAAGGGCTTCTGGGTCTGTAAACTGGCTCAAGTCTGGGAACTGACTGAGAGGCTGTGACTCTGTTTTTGTGATTCAAGTTAGACTTTCTTCACTTGACCTAGAACTCTTCTATTTATACAGATTAGATCAAGTAAGAATATAGCAGGTTTCCTCTTTCAGTTCTAGGAACCCTGTGATCTACTAGCCAATCCCACAGGTCTGCTCGAGTGGACTATCCTGATTGTTGTTTTGGCCCCCCTGTGCATCACGGTAGCCACGAAATGCCGTCCGTGATTACGTGCTGCCCCTTGGACCCTCCCCTTTGGGATCTCATTATCCCACTGCATTTCAGGATCTTGGTTCAATGGTAAATGAAAGGAAAAAGACGTGATGTGCAAATAGTAAACAAAGGAAGGCTGGAATGTTTACACTTATATTGGGTGATATTGATTTCAAAACAAATAATATCACGTAAAAATAGGGCCTGTTTTACAGTGAAGAATGGTCAATTCATCAGAGAAACACTATGTAGATGTTACTGTGAAGGTATCTTAATGATTAAAGTCGCAATCAGGTGACTTAAGTAAGGGAGATTATGCTGGAGAGTATGGGTGGGCCCGATTCAGTCAGTGGGAGGAGCTGTGAGCTTCCTCGTTGGAGAAAACAATCCACCAGTGGACAGCATCTCCGGCCGGCTCTTTCTGATGCCATGGACCTGCCTCGCTAGCCTCCACCATCCCATAAACCAATTCCTTGCAATAAATCTTATTCTTTACCTCCTCTAGGTTCTGTTTCTTTACTATTACTCTGTGTGGAACGTGGCAGTCTCAGCCGTAGACATCATCTACTTCCTCTTTTCACAATTGTAGGATATCTTCGGAAATCTCTCCTGTACCATCCAAAATGTCGAGTATATTTGTCCCTAGGTATTCACTCTCAGTCTGTTTTCCAGAGCAGAGCCCCAAGCCTTTTCTCTTTTCCTTGCTTGTTACTTGGATTAAAACTTGGTCCTCCACTCTAATCTGAGCTCTGTTTCTAAACCACAGTCGTATAGTTCTCTTGACACCTGTCAAAGTGGTTCTGGCCAATGATCAGTTGCTTTGTTCTCTTTCCTTAGCATCTGAATTTAACAGGGAGAATTATGTGGCTCCAGAGTTTTAAGTCTGAATAGGGAAGCTGTAATTTTACCTGGCAACACCCCCTAAAGTATGTTTCTTTGAACCCTGACTCTGGGAAGTGACCCCTAGAAGAGTTTTCCTAGGACAAACTCCTCTTTGAAATTCACACACATTAGAATAACAAAAGCTCTGAGAATTTTACCCCTCCCTTCACAGCCAACTTTTTAATCCTTAATTCAGGCTTTTGAAAACGGCTTTAACCTCTGAATTCTTCTTTATAACATGTATTAATACATCTCAGAATCAGCTGGCCTCAATAGACATACTTTCCGTGGGAATTCCTGCTGTTGTGGGAACAATGTTGGGGGTATGAACTCCTACCCCATCCCCACAACCCATTGCCTGCCAGCTCAGGACCTCCCCCTTGCCAGGATTTTCTAAAGCTTCCAGGGGAATTTTAGATAGGAGCTCACTCTTCCACCCTTTAAAGTTGGAGTGTCCATATAACACATTTTCTCATGCCAGGACACATTTCAGAGTGAAAGGAGTGCTGTAGATAATTGTGCTGGAGCAATAGAAGAAAATCGGGACCATCCAGGACCACCTAGGAATAGGGTCACCTCATCTAAAGTAATTGAAAGCAGCAATATATTTTTTTAAGCAATAACATCTAAATAGTCCTACCTGCACCGGTCTCTAAATTTTAAAAAAATATGCATTCTCCGAGAATAAAATTGGAAATACCAAAAAGCCCTAAAGCTGGGCTTCCCTGGTGGCGCAGTGGTTGAGAGTCCACCTGCCGATGCAGGGGACACGGGTTCATGCCCCGGTCCTGGAAGATCCCACATGTTGCGGAGCGGCTGGGCCCGTGAGCCATGGCCGCTGAGCCTGCGCGTCCGGAGCCTGTGCTCCACAACGGGAGAGGCCACAACCGTGAGAGGCCCGCGCACCGAAAGAAAAAGAAAAAGCAAAACAACAACAAAAAAAAGGTACGCAAAAAGCCCTAAAGCTATTTCAGCTAACAGATCAGCCCACATTTTCATTACAAACATGAATTTTGTGCATGACATGACGAATAAAGAATTAGGCTTTGTTTGGTGGAGGTATAGCATCAGGGACTTAGTAATCTGTCCTTTTTTGTGTGTCTAAATTCGAATGCCTGGATAATAATTTAGCCTAAGCCACCAGGAAGAGAGGGTGACTTATATAAATCATACACCCCTGAGTATGTAGCTCACTAAACAAATACCGACCAAAAGAATAATGTTTGCCTAATGGTGGTGAAATGTCAGACAAAGTGTAGCCTCAGCAAAGCAATCACCATCAGCCTCCACAGAATATCGTGTAAAACCTAAGGTTCAAAGGCACGGGTGTCTCCACCTTCTTCAGTCTTCCCAAGGGAAAGGAGGTGTCCTTCCTTTGAAGGAAGTGAAGCATTTATTATTGTTTTTATGTCTACATTAGGGTTTGGTGGGGGAAGAGTGAAAAGATGAATTCAACAAAAGGGGAAAGGGATAGAAGGAAGGATTAAAGCAGGAAAGAAAGGAGAAAGGAAGAGGACAAATTTTTGATTAATTGAAAATGATTTCTTTAAATAAAGATCATTTCCCACTAGAATGTAATACATGACTTCTTTGTCCTGCTCACTTTCGTTCACCAATCACAATGCTTTGCACACAATACGCACTAAAATAGCAAAGAAAGGAAAAAGCAAGAGAGGAAGGGGAATTCAAGGCAAACTGAAATGAATTGGACCAGATGGTGTATGTCAAGTACTATCAGCAATAACACCATAGTATTTTCTGAGTACATTTTTAGTTCAGTTCTTATATTTAAAAATTCAAATTAAAAGATGGAAAGTTTATTGTCTGTTCTCCAGTTATGTCCTTGATTTGTTGATTTGAAGACCAATATAGAAGTAGAACGGTGCTCTCCTTTATAATCACCATCCTTTGTGAACAGCATATACTTTGTAATAATACCATTATGCTCAGCAGTTCGTGTACGTTAACAATCTGAACATTTATTAGAAATGCTTATAGCGATGTTTCTTAGATAGCCAGACATTTAAACCACTTTTCTTTTTTTTTTTTTTTTGGTTATTTAGGTCACTTAATTCTTGTCTTCCACTTGTAGATGTGGTAAGAGATATTTTCTGAGCTGTGACTTTGAAATTTGGGTAAGGGGTATCATGTCTAACCATGACTGACATTTGAATCTGTGTGTGTGTGTGTGTTGGGTGTTTTTAGCTTTTTATTTTATATTGGAGTATAGTTGATTAACAATGTGTTAGTTTCAGGTGTACAGCAAAGTGATATAGTTATACATATACATGTATCTATTCTTTTTCAAATTCTTTTCCCATTTAGGTTGTTACATAATATGGAGTTTACAAATAGATTTTTATGTGTCAAGTGTTTCATAGTTTGTAATTTGACGGAGGGACTATTTATTTAAGTTGGTGGGTGGTAAAAACACTTGCTTTTCTAAAATGTGGTGTTCTGTTTATTATGATTTGAGCTTGAATAATGATATATAGAGACCATGTTTAAGCAATGATTTTGGGTAAAAATAGAGGAGATGAATCCAACTACTGAAAGCAGACACCTCGGTTGTTCCCACTGAATTAAGTCTGCTGGGCATGCCTTATCAGATGACGTGGTCCACCCTGAGTCTGTTGCAGGAAGCATTCCACAGCTTACACGTTTTCTTAGGTGATGCAATCTAAAAATTCTTGAAAACTTGTCAAGTAGAGAGAATGGAAGCAACAAGAACCACTGCTTTCCACATTCCTCATAACTCAGTGTTCTTAGTTCCCAGCATCATTAAGGAGAGAAAGTGAAGTAGTAAATGTGAACACATAGGGCAATGTTCTTGGCACTAGGTACACTTGTGACGAATCTTTAATGGTTTTTTCACCACCTGGAATGAAACAAATAATTGGACAAGTTTCTCTAAATATGTACCAAACATGGAGGTCAAAGTACACTGAGAGTGGTGTTTATAGAGGAGGATCTGATCTGTGAGATGATATTCCGGCAAGAGAAACAAGGATTAAAGGTTGAAAGAAAGCAAAGACCCCAAGCTAGAACAGTCATTGGGGACCATCTATCTGTTTCTCTTATTTTGCAGGAGGAGTAGGTTGATTCTGGGAGATAAACTTTCCAAGCATACCCTCTCAGTCTGAAACTCACCTGAGTCTAATGTCCGGGACATCCAGCTCCCAGTTCTGTGTTCCGTCCTCTACTGTCATTCATTGCTTCTCTAGATGTGGTGCTTAGCCCAAAATTGACAGCACAGAATGTTCATGAATCTCATTATGGATTATGAGTACTAGAATATAATTCAGGTAACATGTATAGTCTAGTATAAAGTAAATGTGTGGTTTCACTGAAGATTTCTGGGCAAAAAAAAGAGGAGTGTCTGGAATGGTGAATATTTCAGGCTGTATAGCAATGTTTGTATGTGTTTTGACATAGATGAGGGAGCAAACTCAATAGACTGAGCTCTCCACATTCTGACTGCATGTCCCTCATCATTTGCTATCATGATGGTAAAATCCAACGTGAGTTTGTGCCTTGGCAGGAGAGTGGGCTGATCACTGTGACATGAAATGTTTGCTGTCAGTTACTACATTCTTCGTTGAAAATTAATGTATCATTCCTGTTTTTACTGGCTTTTTATATAGGTAATTATTTGGGAAACATATTAAAATAAAGAAAATGGAGCCATGTATATTCCCATCTATATGGACAGTTACATTTAACATTATCAGTTAATAATTTGGCATCATGGGCTTATACCTTATTCTTGCAAGGTTGGTGAATGTGAGTCCAAAACTGAGAAATAAAATAACTCTTGATGTGCTTACAAGAAGCATTCTGGGTTTGGGTTTGTCAAGCTAAGGGCCAGACCCTGATGATGGCAAATATATATAGATATCTATATATAGATATAGATATCTATAGATATAGATAAAACTATATATAACTATATATATGATTCCTTTGGTGATTCACTTAGGAGGCAATGTCTAATGTGAGGTGACCAAACTCCCTAACTTCCTGGGTTACTTTGTAGGGAACTGCACCTGTCCTCATGACTTTCTGTGAGTTCATTTAGCATGAAGATTATGCTTACACCCTGGGGAAATAAAACAGAGCACTTTTTCCTCTTTATCCTCGTAAAGAATTATGGCACTCCCCTAAAAATATTCATTCTTTCAGAATTTCCTCCTTTTCCCTGAAAATGAAGAATCAGCTTACCTGACTCATTATACCCTTTGGCTTCAGATAGCTTTGAATAAGTAACAAGCTTGTGTCTGGGAGTACCGTCTTGAAGAGTCAAACTCTAATGGTCTCATTTTTCATCAGTAATATGAAAGGGGGGGGGCTAACCCTTCATGACCACGGCCAAAGAAAAGTTTAATTAGCAAATGTTTCTAAAGAAAGACATGTGTATTCAAGCTAGATAGTATTATGGATATTTGTAAATTACCATTCTTTAAATTATGTGGATACGTTACACGGTTTTTGGATATATTAAATATTTCATTAAAATTTTTTCTTAATAAGCAACTGATTTGTTTTTCTCGAGCACAGCACTATTTTTCAAATCATGCATGTAAACATTACCCTAGTCCCAGTAGGAAAGTGCTCTTTGTCGTACCTGCAGTGCCTGGGGCTCATAAAGTACTGGTTTGATGTATTTATTAAACTCACTAATAGACACCTTTTGATGTGAGATGGAAGAAGTTAGCCTGCAACATGATAAATATGCACTTCTCAAAATATTTATAAACCAGAAAATGTCAGGTCTCCTGCATGGCAGTAGAGGTAAGAGAATCTAAACCATATTTGGGCTAAGCCTTGCAGGCGGTGATGCAATGACTGACCCCGCCCCAGGGTCACTGAAAAAAAGTCCTCACTGCAGTCAGCGTGATACACTGCACAGAGGACTACTATCAATAGCACTGTGGTTAGGAAAGGGATCCTGCAGTCGGGAGACTGGCTGTGTGACTCAACCCCAGGATCTCAGCCCCTCTGCCAGGTTCCATTTACTCAACTGTAAAATGGGGAAAAAAATAAGCTTCTGCCTCTAAAGTCATTAGCCTAGTGCCTGGCACAGAGTAGGACTTGATAAATGTTAATTACGCTGTTAGGAATTGTTTGTCGAAACACCACTGTACTCTACATCGTATGTTACAGAGAGCAGCTGAGTCATATTAAATACCTATGGCAATTTTAGAAAATACCCCTGTGCAAAATGCCACCCCACTGGACAAGGTTAAAACGCATGAATCATCAGGATGACTGATGAAGCATTGCAGACTTGCCTTTTCTGTCTATAGATACGTGGATCTGGGTCAGCGCAGTCTGGAAAACTCAGGTCCAAATCAAGTATGGAGACTTTCCTTTCAATCCTGTGAGCAAGGAGCATGGCAGGAACGTCCACATGACCCAGAGGATTTCCTCTCTTGCTGCTTCCAAAGCTTGGGATATTTTAGATGGCAATGTATACCAAGAATGGAAGAACACCTAATGGCTATTGTTCCTTCAGGATTTATTGCCCAAGTTCATAATCCTCAGTGTAAACTTTCTGAGTTATCCCAATAGTACAATTTCTGAGAGGATTCTTTTTTTTTTTTTTTTTTTTTGTGGTACGCGGGCCTCACTGTTGTGGCCTCTCCCATTGCGGAGCACAAGCTCCGGACGCACAGGCTCAGCAGCCATGGCTCACGGGCCCAGCCGCTCCGCGGCATGTGGGATCCTCCCAGACCGGGGCACGAACCCGTGTCCCCTGCATCGGCAGGCGGACTCACAACCAATGCGCCACCAGGGAAGCCCATGACAGGATTCTTATATGAAGACACCACAAGAATTCAAGAAGGTCACATCTGATGGTGTAAATACAGGAAGTTAGGCACAGAGACAGAAATGAGTGACAGACATCAAGGAAATCATTGAATAAACCCAGATACTAGCTGGGAACCCTAACCTTTCATACATTAACTACATTGTGTTCAAATTACCAGGCCCATGGTTTGTGCAAATATAAGTGGTCCAAGGTTCGTTTTGCTTTGTTTTGTTTTTACCCTTCATGAACTCCTAGAGAGTAATGCTTTCTTGGTCTCAGACCCCAAAGAATGTTAGACCCCTCTCGAAATTTCACTTGCACACGTCATCTTTCAGGTGACCATTATTTTTAAGTGTCTCCTAGGTGTGAGGTATCACTGGAACAGAAGTTCTATAAAGTTGAAGGAAAGAGCTAGTTGTATGAGCAAATTTTAGCACCAAGAGGTTTAGAGAAGAAGAGTTTATAAACTCTAGTGCATCCTAACGACTAATCATTTAAGCGTTTTTAAGAATTAGCATCGGGCTTCCCTGGTGGCGCAGTGGTTGAGAGTCTGCCTGCCGATGCAGGGGACACGGGTTTGTGCCCCGGTCCGGGAAGATCCCACATGCCGCGGAGCGGCTGGGCCCGTGAGCCATGGCCGCTGAGCCTGCGCGTCCGGAGCCTGTGCTCCGCAACGGGAGAGGCCACAACAGTGAGAGGCCCACGTACCGCAAAAAAAAAAAAAAGAATTAGCATCTACAGTATAGTCTGCACTTTCTACGTGCCATAGTACTAGGGTAAAAAGAGTCATTTTGAGTTTGTTTCTTTGACTTTGCTTAGAACACAAAGACCTCCACATAACCAGTTCAGATAAGACTTACACAGAAGGAGACGGTTTCAAACATTCCCTAAGGCATGCTTTTTCCTTTTTGTACTACTACAAACATTTTTCTTGTATTGCTTTGAAAGTTTTGTTGTTATATTTGTACCTATGCTTTTGTTGTTGTTTCAGGTTAACCATGGAGAAAGAGATTTTAATTACTTATATCTTTATACAATGGACTGTGAATAATTTAATTAAGCTAAGTCAAAACTGAGCTTCATTTTAATAGAGAAGTGGGGGTAAGTCTTATGAGTCTTCCTTGGATGTAATGTGCAGATGTTTTACAGGAAATCTAGTTTAAGTTTACTGTTGAACCCTGATTGCAGGCAGAGCTTGTCAGTGAGTTATCCTGCTTCTGAGGAACGTGCCACATCTTAGTTGCAGTAGGTCATATGGACTTAGGTTATGACAGCCGTGAAATATGTAATCAACACATATTACACCATTAAAAAAAAATGAACATTTGGGCTTCCCTGGTGGCGCAGTGGTTGAGAGTACGCCTGCCGATGCAGGGGACACGGGTTCGTGCCCCGGTCCGGGAAGATCCCACGTGCCGCGGAACGGCTGGGCTCGTGAGCCATGGCCGCTGAGCCTGCGCGTCCAGAGCCTGTGCTCCGCAACAGGAGAGGCCACAACAGTGAGAGGCCCGCGTACCGCGAAAAAAAAAAAAAAAAAAAGAACATTTATGTTACCTTGTGGTCCAGAAAAAAAGACCTAGGTATTGTCATAATACTTAATGCATAGCTTTAAAAGCAAACATTTAGGAATCCCTGCAGTGAAAATTATAGAGAAATTTCCAGCATTTAAAATTTACTGAAATCCTAAAAAAATAAAATAATACCTTGAAATTCTTCTCTTATTCCCTCCCAAAACATGGTTGGATATTGCTGTTTGTTCAGCTGAGTGTACGTAATAGTGTCGCCTTGTCTCATCTAATAATTTTGCCTCTTCAGAGTAATCAAAGCCTGGAATTCTGAGCATTTAAGGCTCCCATAATAGTCAGGACTGCAAGGTGGTGGGGTAGACTTTGAACACTGTGGTAATAACACTTTCTTTCTCATTATGTTGTTCAAGGTCCTCCTGTTGCTGGGCGTTCCTGATTCCAGTGCTTTCTACCCACCATGCAGAATTGTTGTCCACATATGTCTAAAGATTAGATTATGCTACTGCCCTGCACATACACCCTCTCCAGTGATCCTCCATAGATGGAAGAGTAAGTTATTGGCTGTTGGGAACCTCTCATCTCCCCCCACCTCCCCAATCTTATCCCTTAACTTTCTTACTCTCTGCTGTTCATCTCTAAAATGTGACATGCACTTTTTTGTAGCAGTAACATTCTCCTGCTGTTTTCAAAATCTACTGGGTTTCAAAATGTCCCTCAAGATCCAGCTGGACTGCAACTTCCATGGTGCAACCTGCTCTGACATCGTTTGATACTTGATTGGCTCTTCCACTGAGTGTCTACAGTTTTGGGGCAGCGTGGCTCTGAGAATGTGCTGCATGTGATTATATACTTACATGACTATCTCCTAGGATGGGAATATCCTTAATGTTAGAAACAAGAGTTTACTGGTATATTTTTTACCCTGAAGTTCAAGATTGCTCAGAATATGTTGAGGGCATAAATTAATTTCTTTCTGTAAACTTTGCATACTCCGGAAGACTGAAATAATTAGCCCAGAAGGTTTATGAGGGAGTATTAATTGATTCTTCTTGGACTGTAATAAGGAAATTAGGCCACAGAGCATAAGGTTGAATATAGGCCCCTCTGCATTCTCTAAGAAGTTACAGCAGGGTACAGGCACCAAAAGTATTTTTTCTCATATCCAGCATCTTACAAGTGAATATTTCCTAAAACTTTATTGGATTATTCTCCTTGGGAGTACCTTTTATACAAAAATTATTTGAAGATCCTTTAGTATTAAAAACAACAGCAACAAAAAACCGACTAAAACAAAATAAAAAAGATAACAGCAAAACATTCTTAGAGGAGTTTTCCTGCTCAATAACTCTGAGCTTAAATTAAGAGAGGAAACTGTCGTATATGTCCTTGATTACTTTGAGGTACACTCTTTCTGAAAGCTTCCTCTAAGATTAGGAATAAGGCAAGGATGCTCATCTTCACCATTTCTATTCAGCATAGTACTGGAAGTCCTAACCAAAGAAATTAGGCAAGAAAAAGAAATTGGATAGGAAGAGGTAAAATTATCTTTTTGCAGATAACATAATCCTACATATAGAAAATTCTAAAAACCCTACCAAAAATGTGTTATAACTAATAAACAAATTCAGTGAAGTTGCAGGGTACAAAGTCAACATACAAAAATATGTTGTGTTTCTATGCACCAACAATGAACGATTCAAAAAGATAATTAAGAAAACAATTCTATTTACTATAACATCAAAAAGAATAAAATACTTAGGAATAAACTTAAGGCAGTTAAAGATTCATACACTGATACCTACAATAAATTGATGAAAATTGTTAGAGAAGACACATATTAATGGAAGACATCCCATGTCCATGGATTGGAAGACTTAATATTGTTAAAATAATCATATTACCTAAAGCTATCTACAGATTCCATGCTATTCCATCAAAATTCCAATGGCTTATTTTTCATAGAAATAAGAAAAATAATTCTAAAATTTTTATGGAAAAACAAACAAACAAAAAAAACAGCAAAAGTGATTATAAGAAAGAACAAAGTTAGAGGCATTACACTTCCTGACTTCCAAATATATTACAAAGCACAGTAAAACAGTAAATAGTACAGAACTGGCATAAAGATAGACATATAGACCAATGAAACAGAATAGAGATCCAAGAATAAACCCACACATATATGGGAAATTGATCTTTGACAAGAGCACCAAGTATACGCAATGGGAAAAGGATAGTCTCTTCAACAAATAGTGTTGGGAAAACCAGATATCCACAAGCAAAAAAATGAAATTGTATTCCTATCTTACACAAAAATCAACTCAAAATGTATTAAAGATTTAAATGTAAGACCTAAAACTGTAAAAGTCCTAGGAGAAAACATAGGGGGAAAGCTTTATGACGTTGGTCTTAGCAATGATTTCATGGATCTCACGACAAACACAGAAAACAAATGAAAAAATTGACAAGTGAGATTTTTTTTTAAACTAAAAATCTTCTGCACAGCAAAGAAGACAATCGACAGAGTGAAAAGGCAACCTACAGATGGGAGAAAATATTTGCAAGCCATATATCTGATAAGGGGTTAATTTCCAAAATATGTATATAAGAAATTCCTACAACTCAATAGCAAAAAGATAAATAGCCCCATAAAAAATGGGCAAAAGACTGTAATAAACATTTCTCCAAAGAAGACATGCAAATAGCCAACAGGTATACAAAGATGATCAGCATGTTTAATTATCAGGAGAATGCAAATCAAAGCCACAATGAAATATCCCTTCACAATGGTTAGGATGGCTATATCAAAAAGATAGAAGTGTTGGAGAAGATGTGGCAAAATTGGAACCCTGCTACACTGTTGGTGGGAACGTAAACTGGAGAAGGCATTATGGAAAACAGTATGGAGTTTCTTCAAAAAAGTAAAAATAGAATTACCATATGATCCAGCAATTCTACTTCTGGGTAGAGTTCCAAAAGAATTTAAATCAGGATCTGCTGGAGAAGATGTGGAGAAACTGGAACCCTCCTACACTGTTGGTGGGAATGCAAATTGGAGAAGCCATTATGGAAAACAGTATGGAATTTCTTCAAAAAATTAAAAACAGAATTACCATATGATCCAGCAATCCCACTTCTGGGTAGAGATCCAAAAGAATTTAAATCAGGATCTCAAAGAGATATCTGTACTTCTGTGTTCATTGCAGCATTATCTGTAATAGCCAAAACATAGAAAAAACCCAAATGTCCATCAACAGATGAATGGATAAAGAAAAGGTGGTATAACATACAACAAAAGCTAATTCACTTTTGAAAAGAAAGAAATCCTATCATTTGTAACAACATGAATGAAACTGAAAATAAGGCAATCATAGGACAAATCCAGCATGGTTCCATATATGTGAAGAATCTAGTACCGTCAAACTCACAGAAGCAGAAAATAGAGTGGTGGTTACCAGAGGATGGGAGGAGGGGGAATAAGGAGCTGGGTTCCAATGAAAATGAAATTATAGTTATACGAAACAAGTTCTAGATTTCTGCTGTACAACATAGATCCTATAGTTAACAAAAACTTGTTAAATGGATAAACAACAAGTTTCCACTGTATAGCACAGAGAAATATATTCAACATCCTATGATAAAGCATAATGGAAAAGATTATTAAAAAAAAGTATATATCTGTGTAACTGAGTCACTTTGCTGTACAACAGTAATTAACACAACATTGAAAATCAACTACGCTTCGCTAAAAATTTTTTTTAAAATAGAGGGAAAAAAAACCATGTTAGGAGAGCAGACCTTAGGCTGAGTCCTTACCACACACAAAAGAATACAAGCACAAAAATATACAAGCGGGCACCAGGAATCTTTGGGAGGTGATAGATATATGTTTATTCCTTTTTTTGTAGCAATGGTATCACAGTGCATGTACATGCCCAGACTCATCACAAGGTATGCTCTAAATATGTACAATATATGTATGTGGCTGCCCACGGCTGGGCTTAGCAAAGGGGATCCAGGTGGCGCCGTCTGAGCCGAGTGGTGCATCATTGTTTGTGAGCATCAGCCTGAAGCTTACTATCAGGTCCAAGTTGCTTCAGAAATGGTGCAAGTTGGGGCGGGGTAAGCGGACGCTGAGTGGTGATTGGTGTACAGATTCAACGGTCAAGGCAGATTGCAGCTCTCGATCAACACGCCTGCAGTAGTAAGTTAATGGGAGGATCCGAACGGCAGAGCGATGACGTCCTCTTTTAGTGGAAAGACTTGAGGCTTGTACATACCAACATCACTGATAGAGTTTATACATTGTCTTAAATGTCTACAATTCCGTTTACGATATCCATGTCTCATCTGACTCTGTTGTACAGACGACATTCAGTCTTCAGGAGCCCAGGTGCTTCCTTTTAAAAAGATGGAAACTAGTGGGTAAGACTCTGTGCTCCCAATGCAGGGGGCCCGGGTCTGTTCCCTGGTCAGGGAACTAGATCCCATGCTGCAACTAAGAAGTCTGCATGCCCCGACTAAAGATCCCGAGTGCCGCAGCTAAACATGCCGCAACGAAGATCCCATGCGCCACAACTAAGACCCGGCACAGCCTAAATAAATAAATAAATATTTTTAAAAATTAAAAAAATACAAGGTAAAAAAGTAAAAATGTGGAAGCAGTGTAACAACTTGCCCTTTTTAACTCCAGAAGATTCGTAGTCCTTTGTTTTAGAGGAGGCCTCATCTGAGTGGTTGGTCCTCACTAATGTTCGTTACTTATTAGTATAAATACGGATGAGGAAGGAAATGGTTCTGGATTCCAGCTCTTCTTAATGTGGCAAGACAAGTGAACAAGGGCTGGAGAGAAGTGTGTTCGTGATTTATCTCGAGAGGAAAAGCTTCCTGCTCCGACTTATCGCATGCCTCACAGAGCAGCTTCTAATGGGATTCGTCTCCGGATATGAATCCGCAGCCACTCCAGTTAGTCTTTGCCTAGTGGGCAGTGAAATGACAGGCGCACCAAGCGAGAGGGTCTGAAAATCCCAGCTTCGTAGATGCTTGAAAACATTAAAAAGGAAAAATAGAAGAAATTGAATAAAAGCAGGAAAGATGTTGAGAATTTTGTCATTCATAGTAAATATTCAAGCAGTTCATTTCTTTCTTATCACTCTGCCCAGTTACTAGAACAGATATAAGGAGGTGGAATTAATTGGATGGAAATCTAAAACAAATGAAATGTTTTAAAAAACTTCACTGAAGTAGCAATAAAGAAGATGTTGAGTCCACTTCAGTAAGGAGCCGCTGAGATGAATACATTGCAGCTTTTGTGCAGTTACACACTTTGGGCTGGGGGTGGGGCTAGTGACTCCTGTCACTAACCTTTCACCTCCGGAGAGAGATTTTTATACTGAGACCCTACTTAGGTCTCACCGAAAACTATTGCAAAGCCAGCCTCAGCGTGGATGGTATGTCTAGTTGAGTCACACACGTTACATCCTTTCAAACAATTTAATTCTCATCGCTAGCTTCTTTGGCTTCTTTGTATACAAACTAGCAAAGAAACACAAAAAGACAAAACAAAGCAAAACCAAGCGCGAAAGCAAACAAGCAAATCAAAGCTATCCAGTGATGGTGGAGAGATTCAGAACCAAAAGGAACCCGTCTGGCTGGTGTTTAGAAAGGGACTGCACTGACTTTGTGTGAAATTTTGGTTAATTCTCTACTGCCAGAACTTACCCATGGAACAATTGTGATATTAGTGAAATCTATAGGTCTGAAGTACAGAAATCTGCTAGTGTGGACACGGGTCGTGTTGCGGAAACCTTGGGGTGTTTCATCCCTAGTGATGAATTTACATCACATCACACTCCACACAGCCCACATTCAGGCTAACGCTGACTGATGGCTTGTAACGGGCCAGGCACCACTCAATGCATTCACTGGATGGAGCGCCGACCACGGCTCTGTGAGAGAGGAGCTGTTGCCCAAACTACTTACAAAGGAAACAACTGAGACTCAGAAGGTTTTAGAAACTTTCTCAAGGTCATTGTGTAAAGATCAATGTACAGTAACCTGGATTCCAGCTGAGGTCTCTGTTCCCAAATTCTGGTCTTTTAGCAATTATGAACTATTACCTGACTAGAAACCGTGTTTAACACCTTTTGACTAGCTACTGTGGGATGTGAACAAACATCTATAAGGTTTCTGCCCTGAAAGAGAGTGTTTAAGGATATCTAAATCTACCTACCTATCTATAGATAAACCTACGTATCTGTTTATAAATATATATACATTCATATAGACTATACATGAATGTGTATATATATACATATATAAATATAATATATTTACATTTCTTTCTATAGAGATAGTGATTTATGTAGCAACAAATAGATCTAGATTTAGTTCTAGTTAGACGGCTGGCCATACAAGCGTCTCACCCTCTGAGGGAGAAGGCTGTGGCCATCCTCCTGGAAGCAGTCTGCAGTGGTCCAGAGTGTAGACGCTAGGCAGGTTCTAGACCCAGTTGAGTGGATTTTGATCCTCATTTGACCAGTTAATGCCTGAGTGACTTTGGATGACATTTAATCTCTGTGCTCTTTCCTTCTCTATAGAATGGGGATGATTACATTAACTCAGAGGAGGTTGTGAGAGTTAAATGATTATGCAAAGCCTTTCTGAGTTTCCTGGCCAACATGCTGAATTCAGGTGCCAACCATGGAGGAACAGGGAAGGGAGAGGGTAGGACTGGAAAGGCTCAGACCCCAGGAAGGATGGCTGCTGGGCTCTGGAGAAAGGATTAGATTTGAATAGTTGGGATGGAAGTGACGGAAATTTTGGCAAAAGGGGATGACACAAGAACCTATAGAGAAATACTTGAGCTTTAGATGACGGTGGGACAGAGAGATACCTCTGCCTGAGTACAAGTGAGCTATCTTGTAGATACTGGTGGAAAGTTTGCAAAGCTTGGATTAAATTTCTCCCTGAATCTCATTCCAAAAATCCTCTAATTTTAGTTGGAAACCCACACATCAATCTGTGGAAACAGACTCCTCCCAGGTAACTTGTATTTTAGTTATAGCTTTCTGGAAACACAAAGACTATCCGTTGCAGTGCTTTTGATGGTAGGCATTAATTCCTGGATGGGAGGATTTTTAAACAGCCTCACATTTTTGTGTCCCTATGGATTCATGTCCTATCAGTGTCTGCCAACAGTTTCGGTGCATATGGCTGAAATGATGGACAGAAAGTTCTCATCAGTTTCATTCACCTATATTCTCTTAAAATAGTGGGGAGGATGCAATGGTGAAGCAGGTAAATATCCTGGAAAATCAAGAGTCCAGCCTGAGTCAGCTTCTTTCATTATCACTTAAAGAAAAGAACTAAGAAAACTACTTACTGTTTGACTACAATCCAGCCAGCCGTGCAGTTACTGCTGGGAATTGTTCATTTTACTACAGGTGTCTGATAGAGGAAAAGATAAGGGCATTATCTTAAAACTACTCTTTTCTCCCTCTTCATTGTTGTTTCTTTCTTGGTTATGTCATTGCAATACTGCTACGTTTTGATGAGATATTTTACATTTAACATGAGTTCCATCCTCACCCCTGCTCGGCAGCCTAACCAGGTACACTTCCAAGGTGTGCCCGTTCCAACACCATAATGGAAAGAGATAGGCCATGAGAGGTTCTCTCCCCAGGAGCACCGCCCTCAAATTATACCCAGCCTAAAACAGGCCTCTGTACATACAGAAGATATTTTTACAAAAGCAATGAGTTAGGGGTTCACCCCTAGGTATATTGAATAACTTAAATTATATGTATGATTCCAATAAAAGGACCCATTTAACACCAAATAACCTGAACTGCCAGTTCGTACATTTCTTAAGAAAATTATCAAGTTTAAAGTTTTATTTGCTAATCCCAGGACAGTGCTGAACATGTGGGTTGGTGGTGAATAATGTTACTTTATTTATTATATTGGTTATTATTTAAAGTGGAATTCTCATGGGATTTCATTGAAGTAATGAAATGAGAAATATTTTCTATAGCATTAATTCAGGACATATTTATGAGAGAGTTATCATCTCAGTGTTGTTAATAGGTACCCAAATAGGGGTATTTTCCTAATTTCTCGAGTGTGAAAAAACAAAAATTCACTTGACTGTTATTTAGCACATATGGGCATTAATGATCTCTCATGCTAGGATATGGGACAGCCCAGCATCCATTCTCCAATTATACTTCCTCTCTGCGTGTACATTTGCCTTGACAACGAGAAATGAATATACTGAGGGCTGAATGTAAATTTCCTCTGTGACTGTCGACTTTATTTCTTAGGGTAAGTTAAAAATCTCTGTCATTCTGCCCTAGGTTTTGTTATTACAAGTTACTCTCTACTGTTTTATCACCCTGTGTTTTTCATCTTATGGGATAGAGCACAACGTATCTGCTAAGAGATTTGGCCTAGATCAGACCTGGCAAAAAGTTTGATTCAACTCTGACACATCAAGCTTCAATCCACTAGGTATTCTTTAAAAATGTGAAATTGCAAAATTTCTATGGTGTCAGAGAGAGACCCGAGCTGGCTAATAAAGATGTATTAATGTTATCACCTTATAAAAAATTGAATCAATTCAACACATTTATAGAAACTATATAATATGCCCACTTAATCTGTTGGGTGCTATACATAGTAAACATGGAAAAAGGTTACTAAAATGATTGCGATATATATTTTATGTAAATATTTGTAAAAGTACACACCTTTTTTTGATATACATTACACTGTACACCTATCCTCAAATATATTCTGACAAAATTACTTTGTTTCATTCTCCATCACATTCAATCAAGGACCTTGATCTGTAACTGTAAGTTGTTCTTACTTTTCTCCCAGTCTCTCACTGTCTTTCCGTAACTGTGGCTTGGTCAGCTTACAGATGTAAATAACAACATGGGACATATTTTAGTACTTTTGAGGATTATTTTAATGAAGAAATACATAAGTTGTCTCTTTTTCTCTGAGTCTCACTCTCCACACAGGCACACATATTTCAGCACAGAAACCATCTCTACCCACAATCACAGAGACCTTACACAAAGCCAACTGGCATGAAAGAATAGGATGATTTAGCCCCCGGAGCTGAGCGTTGGCAATGCTGTGCAGAGAAATTGTGCCCACAGAGGAGGAGCATCCCCAGTGGGTTGCAGATATGCATCCTAGCTATTCATCCTTTTAGACATCCATCCAAAGAGAGGATCTGAATGTGTTAAGTCGAGAAGTATTATTTTATTCAGCTTTGGTTTAGATACTCTTTATTTCTTTTTAATGATAATTGATGATGATGAAAATAAAGCCTTTATCATAATCACAGTATTTCAGAGCTGAAGGAAAGTAGATCTAAAATGTAAATACCCCAATATAGGATAAGTTGGGCTGTAGCAAGAAAATTAAGGATATATTCCATGTTCATTCACCCAGTGAAAATTAAGAAGATAATTTTAAGTTTCTTCTCTCAAATTTGTGTCATACACTATTGCTTCCTTATAGCTTCTTCCCACATGTAGTTGATCCATTCCAAGGCGATCTCTGATTTTTGAGACATTATAGAAAGACACAGCGTATGAGTAATCCTATGAGAATTTGAATCACCATGGTCAAAATCTAAGTAACATCAACAAATAGTACCGTCCATATTAGAAGAGTTCACTATGGTTTTAAAAATCTTTAATATAGCGATGACAATCCTTGACATAAACAAAAAATATACCAGATGCAAAAATTTGACTGAGATTTCCCTGGTGGTCCAGCGGGTAAGACTTCATGCTCCCAAGGGCCCAGGTTTGATCCCTGGTCGGGGAATCAGATCCTGCATGCATGCCGCAACTGAGTCCGCATGCCGCAACTAAAAGATCCCGCGTGCCACAACTAAGACTTGGCATAGTCTAAATAAATAAATAAATAATTTAACCAAGTACACAAAGATTGTATTATAAATTCTCTCATATTGTCTAAATTTTGTTTCATATTTAATATGAAAAGTGAAGTGAATAATATGGGATGGACAATGAGAAATATTTGCAGAGGTAAGGTAAAATAGGTTTGCTACCAAAAATAGTGCATATGAGCTAACGTAGAAGAGACAACTAAATGGAAACCTGCGTGATGGAAAAAGACCAAATTGCAAACTCAAACTAAAATACAATTGAGAAAGATCAACATTGAAATCATGATGTGAAGGTACTTAACACGGCATCCTAAGTGAAATTGACCTATGCTGATCGAGCTGTATCTCTAGGAAGAGTGAGGAATTCTTATGTGTTTGGATTAAATCATAACATTCACATGTTTTGGGTTCTCTCGTATTTGCCAAGTCTATCTTTTAACTGCTCTGTCTTACTTCCAAAGGTCCTGATAAACTTCCTATACCTCAGCCGTGTTTAGTCCATATTCCTAATCTCCGTGCTTGAATTCTTGTGTTAGTAACCTGAAATATGCCTGCCCTTCCACTAAGAGTGGAGTCCTGTTCTTATTTTATCACGGTGCTTGGAAATTAAAATTCTGTTTGGGATTGGTCTGCTGGCCTTCCTCTCGGATACCCACCACTAATACTTGTATTGTTAAGTAATGCTTTATCCTTTGATTCTGCATGAACCTCAGCTCCTCACCACCTACCTATGAAGACAAGAGCCTTTGATGTCAATTATTTGTGAATTATTATCTTTTGTCTGGAATCTTCCTTCCCATCTGTCTTTTGTTTTTTTTTTTTGTTTTTTTTTTTTTTTTGCAGTACGCGGGCCTCTCACTGCTGTGGCCTCTCCCGTTGTGGAGCATAGGCTCCGGACGCGCAGGCTCAGCGGCCATGGCTCATGGGCCCAGCCGCTCCGCGGCATGTGGGATCTTCCCGGACCGGGGCACGAACCCGCGTCCCCTGCATCGGCAGGCGGACTCTCAGCCACTGCGCCACCAGCGAAGCCCCCATCTGTCTTTTTTTTATGTCAAACTTGACTTTTTTCCATTTTATGCACCAGAATCTGTTTCCCTGACTCCAATAGGTAGGTCTGCTTCCATCACATTCATGCTAATTTATTCAGTTCAACTGCAGTAAATAAGGCTGTGGCTAGCGAGGTCTGCTACTTGGCCATGGAAGGCATGTAATATAGGATCACAGAGAGCTGCAGGTGATGTTATGGTAGCACTGAAATGTTGCAAAATAGAGTGAATGTGTTTATGGAAATTAAAAGTTTTATAATTCTCCAAAGAAGAACATCAGATGTCAGTCTGTACAATTGTTCTGTAAAATGTGAGAATGGACAGTCATCCTGCTGGGCAGTTAGAAAAATGGCTAAGTGTCTGTTAATTTCCATGTATTTGCAGAGTTGTACTCACCAAATGACCAACTTTTCATCCACACACGGGTAAACCCACAGTAAGAGCGGTGGTTTGCAATTTTTTCTCTTCCTTCTCATTTTTCTTTTCTTTAAGTCGAACTCTTAGCCAGCCATGAGGAGGAAGTGAACCTAAACTTAACAGTTGAACAATTTGAAATCATTTAAAATATTTAGATCAAATGCTTATCTTTTTAATGGATTAACATCTTGATTAAAGGAGGCCATGTAAGGACTACCATCGTGAGAACCACGTTTTAAAGTCACACCATGGAATTCTGAAATTAACTGTGTCTGTTACCTGCCCTGTGCCACAATGTTAAAATCCAGGATCTTTACCATTGCAAGCAAAATATTTTTCTCCCATGATGCAAGAAAAGGGGCTAAGGAACCAGAAAGTTAGGGAACTTGAATTGGCATAATTCTGTATTTAATAACACATTTCTAGGGACAGAAGAACTTACAGAATTTGTCAGATTGAAATTTACTTTGAATATAAAGAGAACAATAGTCATCTGCAAGTAACAGGACATTACAAAATAAGAAGCTGAATCATTTTGCAAGATTAAGAATGCATTTATGTTTGCTATTTTGTGGCAGGATGATAAAAGGACTTTGTCTCAATGATATTAATGTATCTTATTTTTAATCCTTCTGAAGTTTCAAATCTAACCTAACAAATTTATGTTTATTTAACTAGCTGAGTGTCTATCTTATTTTTTTAATCTCATTTTAAGTATCTTAGACAGGCTTACAGTCAATGAATTAGTTCAAGTTGGCATAGACGTTTCAAACGCCTGCTTTATGGCCAGATGACTGGTTATCCAAGTCACAGCTGGACCCGCATCTGAGCCACCCACTGTCAAGGGGAGAGATGATGGTGTTCCTCTGACTCTGTTCCCTTCTCCTTAAAGGGATTAAGTTAAATTTCCTTCCAGAGTTTCCTTATGTATAGTGTGATTTCATTGTATCTGTTTAAGCCCAAATCCCTTGCTGTGCCTGTTTGCTAATTCAATTAAACAAAATAAAACAAAAGGAAAAAGAAAATTTCAGCTAGGAAGAGTACTTTGCATTCCAATTTTGGGGATAAAATAAAATATAAATGCCTGAGGAAGTGATAAACTGTACTCAATTCACACAGATTAATTATATATGTAAATGATAGATATATTCCCCTTTCATAATAGTGGAGGAAGAGAATAATAAACATGTCATAAATTACATTTACATTCTCTGTTAGCCCCGATATTATATGAGTAATTAGATACTATCTAGTTAACTGTCCCCTTGGTTTCCTAGGGATAAATTTTATTTCTCCTCCCCCTCTTCTTCTGTATTCTTCCTATTATTATTATAGTTATTACTATTTACATGAACGAAGTGGACATCCCTCAAAAAGAAATGTTTTCCATTGCTTTCCTGAATATTTCTTATTGCTGAAATGGACAAGTGGTAAAATTCACGTGTGCCTTTCTTGGACCAAATCCCTGCTGCTTTAACTTGTCCCAGGGATAGTTAATCACAATGTCTTCAGGATCTCCCAGGTGATATAGTGAGTGGAGTTGGTGATGTACAAGGAAAAGAAACTCTCAGTTTTAGAAGAGTGATCACACTTGGGTGTGCAGGAGGAATCCGAACAGGCGAGGTGTCCCCTCAACACAAGCTGGTTGTCCGTGTGCAGACACACGTGCCCAGTGTCACCTGCCTTTCATTGTCGAAAGAGGCCATCGCTGTGTGATCCAAATGGACCCGTCTGAAAGGGCTGTGGGTTTCCAGTTTGCAACCTCCACAAATAAGGGTGCAATATGAGGTCTCAGATAAACTATGTACAAATTGTTCATATTAGAATGAACTCAG
Source organism: Orcinus orca (assembly GCF_937001465.1). Taxonomy (NCBI): domain Eukaryota; kingdom Metazoa; phylum Chordata; class Mammalia; order Artiodactyla; family Delphinidae; genus Orcinus; species Orcinus orca. The sequence goes on along the minus strand of NC_064560.1, from coordinate 52,611,763 downwards.
AGGGTTTCTTGGGGAAGATCTCTATGTGCACTCTGTGGCTCAAACCCACAGGGAAAAGGGTTGTCCCTCTAAAGTCGATTTTAAGACTGTACATCCTCTCCCTCCCCATATCCATGCTGGGGTTGTAAAACTACAGAGTCTCCCATTGAAGAGATGGAGATGTGAGGAAAGCAGCTCTTTCTAAAGCTAACCTCCAACACTTTACATGCTGCAGACAAAAGTAATACATGGGCTACAGGCATTTAAAAATATCTAGTAAACACAAGCCATGCCCCGGTGCAAAAAGAGGTTCCTCTCAGTAGATCATCAACAAAAGAAAATCTAATAGATCTTTTAAATTCTTTGGAAAAACATTCAAAGTAATAAAATATATTTATATTTAAGATAAATGGAAAACTGAGAGACAAGTCAACTCTATCAAAAAAACAAAAACAAAACAGTAAAAGTCAAAGAAAATAGGCAGTCTCTGATTTTTTTTAAAAAGTGTTTTTAATCCCAAACTCCTAAATTAGAGAAAATTCTATTAAGAGCCATTGAAACCTCAGAGGTGAGAATTAATGGCTACGTAATATGCATCTTTATAAAGTCTCCTCAGTAATCTTTACCTAAACTGTTTTTCATATATGTATGCACTTTAGTAGTTTCTTGCAAACCTGTTACTTTTGATACCCAAACACAGGTCAGGGTACAAACGTGGAAGCTATCATTTAGCTAAATATTTCCACACTCAGATGAAGAAAATCATAACCAAATGCAAACATCATCCTATACTATGGGCTAGTGTCTTTGTATTGGGTTGGCCAAAAAGTTTGTTCGGGGTTTTCCATAGGATCCTACAAACAAACTTTTTGGCCAGTCCAATATCATTTGAATTTATTTGGAGTTTCAACACTGAAGAAAATAAAATTAGCCACTGGCCTCTGCTGAGTACGTCCAATACATTAATCCTGTACTTTTTCAAGACTTTTTCTCTATGCATATGGGAATCCAGTTTCCGTGCCTTTCTGAAATTATTTCCTCTCATCAGAATTGCTTTTGGTAATTCATTAGCCATTTTTTTCCTCTTTTTCCCTGAAAGCAGTTCATAATTTCTGAAGTATTCCTTAGTCCAAACATGTAAGTGCCTGCAAGCTGAGAAAGAAGTTAGGTGTAGAGGGGCTATTGGTTCTGCTAATAAGATACTTATAAAAGCACTTGACGTTTAGAAGTGAGACATATTTCCATGGCATTCCAGGGATTAATTACTTCTATATTTTCACTTCCGGTCCCAAGTTGGCCCCATTACCTGAGGGTGTGTCTCAGCAGCTGTGTGAGGGTGAGCAATGCACTGAACAAGCTTACAGCCCTACTTAGGTTCTCAAAGTCCTTGGTCTGCACACACATGGGGAGTCAGATATGAGACCACAGAAACGGATTCTGGTCTCATCCTCTTTCCTAACTTAGCTTCTTAATAAAGAGAGTTTAGATCCATCTTTGCGAAATTCCGAGCAGGGCTATTTATGATAGTTCTGGCCTCATTAACAGATCGATCCAGCTTACGGGTTCAGTTCGTTTCTGAAGATGATCATTGACCAGCTCTTCCATTCAGCATTTCAGAATAACTGTGGGGGAAAACATCCTTATGATCTCATAAAGACATATATTAATCAAGCCAAGATTCTTTTAATAACGGTTTTAAGTTCCTTATTAATTGACATTCCAGTAAGGCAGGTCATAAAGATTTAATTTTCTGTGTTAGCATCAAGCTGATTTTAATAAAAAAGATTTATATAGAGACACTCGTTCTGTAGACTATATTTTTAATTACATCCTAAAAAACACATTGACGACACCTTCAGTGTAGAATTAATGATATTACAATGCTTATTATTGATTTGTATAATGAGAAACAGTAAGCATTATTGATTTTCCCATTACATCCCAAATAAAAATGTTCCTCCAATAATAGAAATTCTCTTTAATGAATGTTTGGTGATGACTTCAACTGAATCCCCTGTGTTTTCATCTGTTAGCTTCTGGAGAAGCTGGATGCAAAAGGCAATGAAGGAAATGGTTTGAAATTAAGCATGAAGAATTTACAAAAGGGACACTGCCTGCTGAGGGAGTTTTGAAAGTTTCTTTACTGGAAATATTAATAAATGGAGTAAATTTACAATGATGGAAGATGATTATCATAAAATTGGTAAGTGTAATGTGTTAAATGGTGGCCTCCAAAAAGTTATATCCACTTCCTAATATGCAGACCCTATGAATGTGATCTTATTTGGAAAAAGGGTCTTTGTAGATATAATTAAGATAAGGTGCTTAAGATGAAATCATCCTGGATTACCCAAGTAGCCCTAAATCCAAAGACAAGTGTCTTTATAAGAGACGGAAGAGTAGACGATCAGACACACAAAGAGGAGGAGAACGTGTGACCATGGAAGCAGAGGCTGGAGACATGCACCCAAAAGCCAGGGATGCTTGGGGCCACCAGAGCCTGGAAGAGGCAAGAAAGAACCCTCCCCTAGAGCTCACAGAAAGGGTGCAGCCCTAATGACAATTGAGTTCTGACTCTTGGTCTCCAAATCTGTGAGAGAATAAATTTCTACTATTTCATGCCACCCACTTTGTGGTAATTTGTTACAGCAGCCTCTGGAAACTAATACAAGAAATGCTTCCTGTGAGTTGGAATGCCCAGTGACAGAAGGAACCTCTGAAGAGCCAGGAAGAGGCCCACAAGATGGCTTTGCATTATCTTGAGTTTCCTAACATCTTCTGGTGTGTGAATCTTGCAGAAGAAAATAAATAAATTAAAAAATAGCTTGATTTTGCAGCGGGAGATTTAATTCAGAAGCTGCACTTACAAGACTGATCAGGAACAGCAGAAAATTGGTATTAACATGGAAAGAAAAATAAAACTGTACTTAGACTAGTATGCCCATGGCAGAAAAACCCAGATATCCTCCTCCTATTGGAAGCCCTTTGTGGAAAGCCAAATAAAAACCAAGAGGTTGCTTGCTGGTGAGAAATCTGAACAAAGGAGATTCATTAGTAAATCTTATTATTTAATGACAGCCAAGATAAATAGCCCGAAGCACCTATTCAACTATAGAGATTTTATTGCTAGTAAGATTAGAATACCAAAAATTCATTTTTTAAAGGATTTCCTCTTTTGACATCATTAGAAATATTTGCTTCTGGGTGTTGTTTTTTAAACTTTTCCCAACGCGAACCACAAAACGCCCTTGAGTGGACACATCCATTCTTAGGACATGTGATTACCTTAGACCCCTAACAAATCTACTTGTCTGGGAGACTATTCAGAGTCCTAAATTAACCTCACATTTTTTTTTTTTTCTGATCCATTAAAAGTTAATTTTAGAGGTTACTTTTCAGAGGACATTTTTCCTCTTCTAAACCCAGGTCTTGTGGGCATCTCACCACGAACGCTTGTTGGTTAACAGCCCGGATTTTCAGCCTGCAAAAGTGCAAATGCCTATGACATTACTCTTATCTTCACCCATCACTAATCCAAATCCAAAGTCGCAAAATTTTGCAGATAAAATTAAATTGGATAGACAAGGTAGCTGACCTTTAGATAAAGTCATTTTAAAGGATTTAAAAGATGTGACAAAATAAGAAAATAAAAATGTAAGGCTGCTCCAGAAGGAGAGCTGATAAATGGCCAGAAGAGAAACTTATTTCTCTAAAATTATTGTCTTTGTTATCAGGAGAAAAATAATCACGTATTAAGCCTAATACGCTCTCTGTACATTTCTGACTTTGAAAAAGGAACTATGTTTTACCAGGAAAAAAACAACCGCAGCTGGAGTACAGTTCATGTCATTCACAAGAGACATTTAAAGGCTTATTCATAAAAGGCCAAATATTAAATACGTGACAAAAACTGAAAATTAAGTTTTTGTTTTCAAAGAACTTCTTTGGCTGCCATATTTACTACATTCTCGCACAGTAATTATTTGGAATTTACTATATAAAAGACTTTCAATTACAGCTTTACGATGAAGTGACTACTTAGCCTGCATACAAATTGAAAATCCCAGTATCCTCTATTTGAATGCCTTTTGCTGATGAAAATGTAATTCTTATTTTTAGATTTTAGAAGATGGAAGTTGTAGTCAGAACAATTGCTAGACCGTATTTGCCGTTCCACTTAAATTAAATGATACCTTATTTTTTACTCAAGTAAGTTGGTTTTCACAAGTATCTACTGGCATATCAGACACAAAGGCCTATTCCCCCCAACACATAAGCTATTTTTGGTGACATTTTCAATCAATAGTTAGGCATAGGGGTGCAGAGAGGTACTAAATTATTAAATGACAATGCATTCATTCAGGATCTTCTTAGAAAGAAGCCATAGATTTTTTTCTCCTTCTGGGTGAGTGGGCCAGAAAAAAATGGTGTAGGTTTCCTGAAAATACATTTTTTTCTGAAGCCTCACTTGCACACCAAAACATAGGCACACACACATGTACATTCAGGGCACGATCTCCAGTGTAGGCTCAAATTGTACTTATTAGGGATATAAATACATATAACCTTTATTTAGGTACAACTGATATAAAACAACTTGCACCCATTTAATATATACCTCTTTTTTTTTTTTTTTTTTTTTTTTTTTTTTTTTTGTGGTACGCGGGCCTCTCACTGCCGCGGCCTCTCCCGTTGCGGAGCACAGGCTCCGGACGCACAGGCTCAGCAGCCATGGGTCACGGACCCAGCTGCTCCACGGCATGTGGGATCTTCCCGGACCGGGGCACGAACCCGTGTCCCCTGCATCGGCAGGCGGATTCCCAACCACTGCGCCACCAGGGAAGCCCTAATATATACCTCTTGATCAATTTGGACATATGCATATACCTGTGATACCATGGTCACAGTCAAGGTACTAAACATATCCACCCCCTCCAAAAGTTGCCTTGTATTCTTTTGAGGTGTGTGTATGCGTGTGTGTTGTGGTGAGAACACTTAACATGAGACCTATCCTCTTACCATATTTTAAAGTGCACAGTACAGTGTTGTTAGCTATGGGACCACGTCATATAGCAGAGCTCTGGAACTTAATTCATTGTGCATAAGAGGAGCTTTATACCTTTTGAACAATAACTTTCCATTCCCCCACCCCCAGCCCCGGGCAATCAACAGAGTGAAAAAACAATTATGGATTAAGAAAAAATATTTGCAGATCATCTATCAGAAAAGGAGTCAATTTCCAAAATATATAAGGAACTCCTACAACTCAATAACGAAAAAACAAATAACCCAATTTTAAAAAAATGAGCAAAAGGCTTGAATAGACATTTCTTCCAAGAAGACATACAACTGACCGCTAGGTACATGAAAAGATGCTCAACATTACTAATCATCAGAGAAATGCAAATCAAAACCACAATGAGATATCACCTCACATTTGTTATATACTTTCAGTGTGTATATATAATTTTCTAAGCTACCAGATGCAACATTTTTCCCAAATCTCCTGGACTATCTAACAAGGGCTGCCATTTCCCACATTTCCCATCATTTTATTAGTTTCTTCACTTTTAACTTCCAGCAGCCAACTTGGTCCAAATAATATGCCAACTATTTAAGGTGTTTGTCATGAAAGCACTTTGTTGCGATAGCACAATTGCTGTATTATATATTAATTGTCACAGTAGTGCTGCAGGAGACACAGCCCCAAGACCTTGGGGGACATAAAATAATAAGTTTTATTTGGCTCATAAGTGTGTAAGCTGACAGTTGAGGCTGGGGCTGGAGGTGGTACCCTGGTCTTTGCCAACTTGCTCCGGTGCCTGGCGGTTCACTGCTGATCTTCTGATGGGGTCGGGCGCTTGACAATGACCACTCACCTCTGCTAGTTTTTCCCACCCTTTCCTGCGACCTGTGAACTAGCCTCAGCCTGTCCTTGTCAGGAAACGAGAGAGGGCAAGACCAGAACGTGTGACTCTAACCATACAAGTGCTCTTCAAGTTCTGGCCTGCATCACTTTGCTGACATCCCATTAGCCAGAACAAGGGAAGTCTCAACATCAGAATCCGATTAGGAGAAGCACTTCATGCCAGAGGACGAGGGTGCAGGAAAAGAGGAAAACACAAGGCCAATTTTGCCATTGATCCCGTAAATAAAGTCAACTTCCAGTTTCTAAAAAGGTGAATTTGAAAACATTATTGTAATCCAGAGGGATGGAGTAACAGTGAACCCGTAAATAATGACTGAGAACAGCACACACTTCAGGAAACACAAAGCAATTTCAGAAGTCAGTTAATAAAGTTCAAGGCTTTGATGATACAAAACCTTCTAACTGTAAAGCATTAAACCAAAGACAGTAGAGAACAATGAGTTCTCAACAAAGCCTAGTGGATTTTTCTTTTCATTATAAAGGAAGAAGTCCCTACTTATTCTGCCCTGCTGCCTAAATCATGAAAGGGCAGAAGGCAGTCATACGAATCCAAGAACCTTGGAACAGTCGTTAAGCAAACCCCAAAGGAAAGGCAAACAGCTCTTGTGCAGCTCATTCAGGGCCCAATGTAGGTCCCTTGTGTGAAACGAGATGGTTGCTTTCTCCTGGAATTCATATGTAATATCTAGAAATATGGGATTCCTGATTTTACCTGAAGTTTCCAGGTGTTCTGACACTTCTTCAACGTATGGCTCCAAATATAGCCATGAATGAACGTAGGTTTCCCATTAATTAAGAATTCCTCTCAAGTGCTCCTCTGAGAGCAAACTTGTGCCTCAAACTTGTGTTGTTAAGCTGTCCCTCCTGACACAGCACAACTAAATGGGGAGGACAAATGGATGCAATTTTTTATTAGAGTATAATTGTTTTACAATGGTGTGTTAGTTTCTGCTTTATAACAAAGTGAATCAGCTATACATACACATATATCCCCATACCCTCTCCCTCTTGTGTCTCCCTCCTTCCCACCCTCCCTATCCTACCCCTCTAGGTGGTCACAAAGCACTGAGCTGATCTCCCTGTGCTATGCAGCTGCTTCCCACTAGCTATCTATTTTACATTTGGTAGTATATATAAGTCCATGCCACTAAAAGTAAATTTATCTGTAGTCCTAACACCAAAAATAGTCACTGAGTATTATTTCTATGAATATGTACATGTTTTCAAACAAGAGAACTGAAAATATTTTCTATATATAAAATCTTTCCAAACTATACTTTAAGATAAGGGCAAACAGTACCATGCTCCTTTTATGACCCTGTGAGCTTTCTTTTTAACCCCTCTTTCTTTGAGAATACAATGCTTAGTCACCTTTTTAGGCACTTTCATTTATTTACATGCCATAATTTGCTACTTTTGTGAATCATTATCTCACAGCTTATAATATTTAATATTTTATCCACTTTGGCATGTTTTCTATGATAGTCCTTCTCATTTGTCAACAAAGAACAATTAATCAGAGAACATTTTTTTTCTCCCAGATGGAGATGGAGAAAGTGTTCAGGGCAAGGGTTTTGGGGAAAGTCAGGAAGCGTCCAGTGTGACTCAGAAACTTCACTCCTATGTATTCACCCAAGAGAAGCAAAAACATATTTTCACACAAGCACATATACTTAAGTGTTAATAGTATCTTTCTTCAAAATAGGCAAAATCTGGAAACACCAAATGCTTCTCAACAAGAAAATGGATAAAAAATTGTGGTATATTCATATTGTGAAAAAATAATCAACAATAAAACGAATGAACTATCAAAGCAAGCAACTACATGGATGGATCTCAAAAATATTTCTCTGAGTGAGTGAATTCAAACACAAAAACATACATACAAAATGGCACTATTGGTAGGGAACTCTGGACAAGAAGATGAAATCTGTACTGACAGAAAGCGCATCGGTGCTTGTGCAGGTTCTGTACTGATGGTGGTTTGCAAGGAAGATGCCCAAGGGAACTTTGGGGATGATGGAAATATTCTGTTTCTTGAATAAGATGACGGTTACATGGAAGCATACATTTGTTAAAATTCATAAAAATGCACACTTCAAATGGGTGCATGTCGTTATATTTAAATCATACCTGATAAAAGCTAAATAAAATAAAAGGATATGGTAAAACCATTTCTCTTAAAGGAAAAAGCAATTATTGATATAGACTTTTATTAAACCTATGAGGAAAGTATCGTTAGTACATTCACATTACCAATAAGTATCAATAAGTACATTCACAGTACCAATAAGTACATTCACATTACCAATTGACATCAATTACTGTCCCAGAATGGAAGTCACCATGTTTTCACTAACCCAATGCCTGGGGTAGCCATGTATATTGTTGCATAAAGCCAGATGATCCTGGCCTGTACTGCCGCAGAGCCGTCCTCACCTGTGGAATTCAGTAATGAAGGGCATATTAGAAAAATGTCAGATAGTTCACTTTTACAGAGGCTTCTGAAAATTGATTCAACAGGAACATAAATTAAAAAAATGTACATAACATAATTACTTAAGTTGAGGGACATAATTTCTGAGAGATGAGCTGAAACAAAAACAAAACGAAAGAATAAATCTCCGAATGCTCAAATAGTAATTCATATAATTTCACAAAGTAGCTTGGAAACATTGAGGCAATTATTTTGCTACCTGATGGTATGGCTCCTATGCAAACTCTTTTCTATAGATTTCCCTTTTCTACAAATACTAGGGGACCCAAGTCATCACTAAACAAAGCAAGAATCTGGGCTACCTTAACCCTATTAATTCAAGTACATATGAAAGCCTGGTCTTTCACACCTATAGACATGTATGGACTAGCACGTGCGTGTACATGCACCCAGGACTTGATAGCAGTGAGATGTGGCCGATTCTTTCCTGTCCAGCCAGCAGTCTTCAGAACTCCCATGACCTCCCAACCCCAGTGCCCCGTTGACATGGAAGGGTGTTAAAACATGAAGGGACATTGCATCCTGATCTTTTATGATTGCAGAGGGACAAATAAGAACGTGAAGAGAAGTTAAACCAATATGCACTTCCAAAATACCCTTTGACAGAAAATATATCTTAGAAAAAGCACTTTCCCTATAAAAGCAATATCTTAAATGTTACATTCTAAATATAGACAGCAGAAGTGGATTTTTTAAAAAGCACCGAAGATAGTCTATTATGTTGCAATTTCTTCAGAAACAGAGGATTAAGTGTTGATGCCCGATCAATAGATACAGCACGGAAGGTGACGAGCTAAGTGATTTTCAACTGGACTTGAGACAGCAGGACAAAGTCCTCCTTGAGTTTTCTCTAGCTGGCTCTAACTGTAGCATTTGCTAAACACAGTTTCATTTTGCAGTTTGGTGGAAAATCAAATATTTGATTCAGTTCTTAGAGTGTCCTTCTTAAAAGCGTTGGACATTTCCATCTTTAAGGATAAATCCATGTTCCTTTTCTTCCTTGCAGTGTGTGTTTCATGGGAGTGACACTAGTGCGGGGTGTGCCTGGAACGGTGTAGCATATTCCCGTAAGCAGCAGAGGCCTGCGCTTGTAATTAACAGTGGTCTCCTGCACCATCTCGAATAAACACGGTGCATTAAAAAATAAACACATCTAAAGGCTCTGGAGGCAATCGTTTTTACAACAGGGCTCTGAAATAGAAAGTGAGTTCTCCATCATTTTAGTTTTCCCAAATCCATAGGGATTCTGAATATGATGTGTGTGTGTGTTGTTTTTTACAAGCTGTGCCCCAGATCCTGACCTTGGACTGCCATTAAAATATTCAGTCATCTGTATGAAAACAGAAGAACTGTGGACTATATTCTGGAGGTAGCCCCCGGCTGTCACTGTCAGGTAAGTGAAAACTGACTCTCAGCATTGACTGTATCCAAAGGGAGCAGAAATCACACAGTAGCAGCGAGGATAATAATAACGCCGTGTGTTAAAATTGGACAAAGGGGGCTGATTTCAGGTGCTTATTTGTTGGGAGAACGTCAACTAGGAGCTCCCAAGACCAGACTTAACCACCCCAGTCAATTAAGATACATACACACATACACACACACACACACACAGGTACACAAATATATGCTTTATATGCATATATGTGTATACAGTATGTATATCTGTATATATAGTATGTACATGTGTGTATGTGTATTTATATAATATGCCTATGTGTATGCATGTATGTACAGCATGTATATGTATATATAGCATGTGTGTGTATGTACAGTATGTATAAATGTGCATATAGAGTATTTATAATATATGTGCATGTATATATGTAATATATAACATATATATGCTATATATTATGCATCACACATACATACACACAGAATAAAAGTTTAAAGCTAGCAATGACCCTGTGGACAGCGTGGACAATCATCATGTGTGGTTTGACTTGAAAATCACCAATACTCTTCCTGCTGTTTCCCAAAATCTTCTCCAGGGCTTCCCAAGTCCTGCCACAGGGCTCTCTTATCAAGGAACATGTGGGTCACCACTGAGAGGTGATGGAGTAAGCTAGACTGGTCACTTAAAAGGTTTATAAAAGCAGCCTTTGGAGAGAACACTGTCCCGAGCAGTAAGCCACTGGTGAGGCTGGGAGTGTGGTGAGCTGCCCTGTGAGCCCTGGAGGAGTCTCAGGAAGCAGCAGAAAAGGAAGAAATGGGGTTCCATGAGAAAAAGTAATGCATTTAAGTTATTTCCCACATCATCCTTTTAAACAAACTTACAAAGGAATATATATATATATATATATATATATATATGTGTGTGTGTATATATATATATACACATATATATGTGTATACATATATGCACATTCACACTCTACCTATATAGAATATATATTTTACATAGGCTATTAAGCTTTTTAAATAGCTATATATTTTTCTGATCACAAATTATACATCATCTTGCAAACTTTGAATGATAAGAGGATTACCATTTCAAAAGCTCTTGCTTCAGCTTTAAAAAGAAAACCATATAAATGATAGAAAGAACTACTTAAAGGACTTCCCTCTCAGAACACATATATTGGTAACTCATATAAACTATTACTCAATATACTAGTGACTGATTTCTATGAATATAAATAAGATATCATGAATCTGTTTCTTGAATCATGGTAGTTATACACAGTTACTCACATTTTAGCAATTAACAAACTATATATTTTCTTTGTTTAATGATTCTGTCAATTCTCTAAGTACCATCAACTGTTATATTCTATAATGTCATCATCTTATATTTGAATTACCACAATGGTTAACACAGTCATAAGTATGTAGGATATTTTCCAGAAAACCAAATCTACCCCTGAGAATTTAGGGGTAGAGTGGTGTTACAGGCTGAGTGTTTGTGTCCCCCCATTCATGTGTTGAAATCCTAACCTCCAATGTGATGGTGTCAGGAGGTGGGGACATTGGGAGGTGATGGGGTCATGAGGAGGGAGCCCCCATGATGGAATTAGTGTCCTTATAAAAGAGACCCCAGAGAGCTCCCTCACCCCTTCCCCCATGTGAGGACACAGAGAGAAGATGCCATCTATGAACCAGGAAGCTGGCCTATATACATAATATATATGTGTATGTGCTTGTGTGTGCATGTGAATATACATATACAGTAAGCATATATATGCATATACACATATATTGGATATTTCCTACAATAACTACCATTTTTATTATTTCACAATTAGTTCACTAATATCTCCTTGTTAAGGTACAAGGGTTGTCATGTTAACTAGGTAACATCAATTAAATTATCTGTAACTTAGGAAGAAGTAATCTTTGGAGAAAATTCGACATAGAAGATATATATTTTGGTAAGTGATGGCGGTTGGGAACATTGGGTGTTAAGATGGTAGAAGAGCTCCTCCCTAAAACCAATAAGGTGAGTAATGCATGACTGCAATGAGGCCGTCTCACGTCTTCCATCCCCCGTGGCCCTGGCTCCGATCAAACCTGAACTCTCCCTGCTCTGGGGACAGATGCACCTGTACTGCACATGTGCTTCTTCCACCCAGAGCTCCTCACACAACCACCCTCCTTGCTGATTTCTCTTTTAAAGACTATATTGTTTTTAGAGCAGTTTTAGGTTCACGGCAAAATTGAGGGAAGGTACACAGATTTGCCCCCATACGTGCACATCCACACCCACTATTGACATCTCCCACCAGAAAAAAAAAATGAATGAATGAGGGAATCCGATGGGCACTTATGTGCAGGTACTACATTCCTGTGTAATGAAAAACAGTCCCAGGTCCCACAGGTTGCTGAGGGTACTTCAAGGTGTTGAGGAATGTGAAAAGCCCTTTTATAGTGTCCTGAACCTAGGACCACATTCTGTTCTACATAAAAACACAAAGTATTTTTTTGCATGGTTTTAATGAACTTTCTAGGAAGGCAATTTCTAGGAAGTACAAATTGAAGGAGAAAAGTATTCTATGCGTTATTTTATTCAGAACATTGCAGGAGTTGCTTTCCATTGTAGAAAATTGCACCCACCGTCAATCTTGCTCTGGGTATCCAATCACTAATAAAACACAGCTGTGACAGCACTTGTAGCTATTGCTTTCATGGTAATTCTACCTATAGGTGTAGGAGCCTGAATACTTCACTATGATTTCAGGAATATTTAGAAATTTAGGAATTTAACACTGAAAAAATATTTTTACTATGAAAGAGAACAAAATCACTCCCCATCAGAGTGGTACCTTTGATATGACCAATGAACCCACATCGAAACACCATCACCCAGAGTCCATAGGTGACATGGGGTTCGCGCTTGGTGTTGTGCATTCTGTGGGTTGGGACAAATGTATAATGACACATGTCCCTTTGGTGACAACCCCCAGAAAATTTCCTGCCTCTACCCTGCCCACAACAGATGTTTCTTCATGTACCTCTTTCATCGCCGAGATGCCACAATGGATGCACTAAAGAGCACGTTGAACTACATGATTGGACTGTCTCTGTCTTGTTTTTTGAATTCTATTTTTAAAATTATTTTTTACAATTTTAAAGGTTACACTCCATTTACAGTTATTACAAAATATTGGCTATATTCCCCCTGGTGTACAATATATCCCTGTAGCCTATCTTATACCCAAGAGTTTGTACCTCCCACTCCCCCCACCCTTATATTTTCCCTCCCCCCACCCCAGTAACCACTAGTTAGTTCTCTATATCTGTGAGTCTGTATCTTTTTTATTATATTCACTAGTTTGTTGTATTGTTTTTTTTTAATTGTGGTAAGAACACTTCACATGAGGTCTACTCTCCTGATAAATTTTTAAGTGTACAGTAAAGTGTTGTTAACTGCATGTGCCATGTTGAGAACGGATCCCTTGAACTTATTTAATTAAACTTTGTGCTTGTTAATTAGCTTCTCCCTATTCCTCCCACCCCCCAGCCTATGAGTTTGACTATTTTAGATTCCACATATAAGTGGAATTGTACCCTATGTGTCCTTCTGTGACTGGTTTGTTTCACTGAGCACAATGACCTCCAGGTTCATCCAAGTTGTAGCATGTGATGAGATTTCCTTCTTTTTTGGGCTGAGTAGTATTCCATTGTATGTACGTGCCACATCTTCTTTATCCACTCATCTGTCGATGGGCACTTCGGTTGCTTCCATGTCTCCGCTGTTGGGATCAAGGCTGCAGTGAATGTTGGAGTGCAGATAGCTCTTCAAGCTCCATTTTGATTCTACGTCCACTTCCCTCCAGAGGGACAATGCCTCAGGTTTAGGGATCCTGATTGGCGGGTTTCCAGCCATCAGAGGTAAAGTTGGTGCCAATCAATATTATCTCCACAATTCAATACCTTCACAACACAATACCCTTGTGTTCCAGCTTTGCTATTTTCCACCAGCTCATTCTATAGTGTGTGGAAGAGGGTATTGTCAGGTGTGGCAAGATACATGAGAAGAATGAACTCTGCAAGGCACAGTACTCAGCATTTTAAGACGGTTCTCCAGATCACAAGCCTCTCGGCACCTTTCAAGGATACCTCTTAAACTACACATTTGGCCTCCTGATTAATCTTCAGTATGCCAAAAATAAAGTGTGCAGTAAGATTACATTGTGCCTGAGGACAGATGTGCATTGCTTACACAGAATGGGTAAGATTCCCCTTCAAACACATAAAAGAACAGAAGGGCTTCATTCATCAATGAAATTCAGAGGCCAAACTAATTAAGGAAGTCTAATCTAAAGTAAACTTTACCAAACCCACCTGAGATGATCTTTAGATATAAACATTTTCCTTTCCTTACAGTTCTCTATAACATAAAAATCTGTTAAAAACAATTAAATCCACTATATAGCTTTACCTGAAGATAGTGATGAATTTTACACTGTATACATACATACATAACAATGTATGTATGTATACATATATATAACAATGTATACATACATATATAACAATGTAATACATACTTACATTGTTTTACATATATAAATACATACATATATACACATACATATATAGTTACATGTATATCTTTTATAATTGGTTTAAGATTGTCTTACAAAATAATTCATACTATTTACAAGGCTGTACCGTATTTTTATACACTCTACGGTGTTTTGCAGAGCTTAATGATCACCATTGCATTATATTATCACAAAAGTATAACTAGAGCATCACCACCAGTAATATTTACTTTCCCTCTATGAACAGACTATAGATTGCCTTTGTTACAACCAGAAGATACAGCTGTTAAGTGAGATGATACAAACGTGTTTCTGTCCTTGGTTTCAGTGATCCCTGAACTTCAGATAGGTACTTGCCTGTGTGCATGTATGTGTACTTGTGTGTGGGGGTTCATGAACACATACAGACATTTGGATTTGATGAGAGAGCTTTGTATGTTCATGTTAAATTTACTTGGTCTAAACAAACTCAAAGTCTGGTGTCAGTTCATCTCAACATTTTATGACTTTCAGTATCTTCCCTGCACTGCTCTCAAAAACATGTAATACATATTTATGTATATATAATGGAGTACTACTTGGCCATAAATAAAGATGAAATCCTGCCATATCCAACACCATGGTTGGCGGACCTTGAGGGTATTATGCTAAGTGAAATAAGTCAAACAGTAAAGAACAAATATTGTATGATTTCAATCATGTGTGGAATCTAAGAAAACAAAATAAATGAAGAAACAAAACAAACACAAACACAAAGACACAGAGAACACATTGATGGTTCCCAGAGGTGGAGGGGGTTGGGAAGGGTGAAATGGAAGAAAAGGGTCAAAGGTATGGTGAACATGCATAGTGTGCACAGAAGTAGAATTAATACAATGTTGTGCCCGTGAAACATACAATGTTATAAACCAATGTTACCTCAAAAAAATAAAAAATGTAAAAATGGATCTGCTGTCCGCATTCATGTGAAAAAGCCTAAACCCGAACACAAGTGATTTTACCCCAACCTGCCTTCCACTCACCAGTTGAAACCTGGGCTCCCTGGAGGCTTCCGGGGACCCCCTCCCTGCTCTGAGCCTCCACGTCGTCCACTGTTTCCATGAATGCTCTGAAATAACGGCGTTAAGGAACTTGACTGACACTCTGGAACACAGTAGGTATAAATAATAATAATTATCATGATTATGATTACATTATTGTAATTTATTATTACTGTCGTCATTCAGAATATAGATCGTGGCACAGATGTAGTAAGCATTCGATACTTTGTATTAAGTGATATTACTATAAAAACAAACGTATTTTATTAATGTAAAACTAAGTCTCAGTTTCAATATCCTATGTCACAAACAACAATGACAATAACAAAGACATTTTTATTTAAATCAGAAATAGAGTGAAGTACAAAGTATATATGTAATTATATTTCACTCAAAATCCCAAATGGCTTTTATTTTGAGACTTGACAACATAATTACACATTTCTTCTGCAAGAATAAGACATGGTGATCAAGGAAATATAGAAGAAAGATAATGAGAGAGGAATTTCACAGCCAGGTATTTCATAAGCTATAATAACTTTTAAAGAAGTAAAGAAGTATCAATTCAAGAACAAACATATCAGTGGAGGGGAAGAGAAATCCTAAAAATAGGCCCATTTAAAGGACATTCAAGAAATTATGAGTGAAATTTCCAACAATTTAATAAAATGCTTTGTTAATGCACTATGATAACTGGTTCATACATAGAAAAAACTTGCCTATATAAGTTTTTCATCCAATATGTGAACATAAATTATTGAATGAAATATATAAGCATAAAAAGAAAACATGTAATATTTAATTGTATATTTAAATAGTTGTAACATTTTTAAATGAGGTAGAAAATTTTTCAAATGTCAAAATCCTTAAAAGAGAAGAGAACTGATACATTACAAAAACACTTCGTTGTATAAAAATCACTTTAAAGATGCTGCAGTGCTGTATTGGAGTGGGAGATATAAGTACATATATATTTTAATATATACAGATAGATAAATTCAAGAATAAATATGGATATGGATATATATATATATATATGGGTTAGAATACAAATATTTCTTAGCTCTGCCCACTGGGGGGCCTAGAAGCCAAGACACTGCAGGAGTAATGAACACCCCAGGGCCCAATTCTTTGTTCTTACATACTATTTTTCATTAAAGAAAGGAATCAGCATAACTTGGAGAAATTGTTGATTTTAGGACTGGGACAGGAGTCCCAAGCTTTCTCTCCTCCTGTCCCCAGTGAGACTCTGCTGGGGCTTCACTTCTCTCCATGTTGGTTCAGAAGGTGTCCCCCAGCCGATAGCTGAGGGGACCATGGGACTCACCTGATTTGCTCCCTTTCACTGAAAACAGTCACTCGTATATTTTGTGTAGTGTCACAGCTGTTTTTCACAGAGGGTAAGTCTGATCCTTTCTCCACCATCATAACCAGAATTTAAAACCCTCAGCTTTACTAGTGACTGGAAAAATAAAATAAAATAAAATGGAAATGCAACATGTTTTTCCAATGCAATTGGCATTTTAAATAAATAATATTCAGTAAGAAGTAAGAGAAACTGACTCAGAATTTAAATTGGTATAAAATTTCAGATTATCAAGTTGTCAATATGTAAAAAGGATTAAAAATGTGCATGCCCTTTAATTCCAAAATGTCACTTCCTTATTATTTTAAGGAAATTGAGATGAACATGAGTCATAATCAAAGAGAGAGAGAAAGAAAGAAAGAAAGGGAGAGAGAGAGAGAGGGAGAAAAGAAAGAGAAACAAAGGGAAATAAATGATAAAAATCCTTTGAAACAAGGTGAACCTGAATTTAAAAGATTAAGATTTCACAGTCCTTACAATATTTATTTTTTGAATGATTACATTGGAGACAATGGGGCCAAGAATTATTCCTGATGTGAATTCTACTGGGAAACAGTTAATCCCAAAATAGAAAACTAAGAAGCCTTGGGGCCAGAAGCAAGTCAAGGAGGAACCACTTGAGTTTCTGGGTATGAAATGGAGACACAGTGAGGATGGGTCCCCCCGGCCCCAGGGGAGTGGGTAACCAACATAACCTTCTGGTAACATAAAGGCTAAATGTCCACAAAAGGGAAATCTAGAAAAGCAGCGTGTTGTCTCCTATGTACCAGCAGAGATGTACAGCACCAACCTAGCAGGGCAGCAACACTGTCCACACTGTGGGCTCTGAAGCCTGAGCCCCAGGAACTGGCTCTAGTTGATCATTTCCTCACTAAGAGGAAGAGAGAAGGAAGAAATGCAGGGCAGCTGCCTGCTATTCGTTCCACTGTGGTCCAGAAGGGGTCCCATGACTCCACTTCCCAGTGTTCAGATCTTGCTCATGCAGCTGAAACTATCTACAAACAAAACGGGTATGTGCTGGACCACAGAGCATCCTTTACTGCCCTCCTCCCTCCAACATACATCCTAAGTGCTAGCCCAGGGATCAACAATTTTTTTTTTCTGTGAAGAAACTGATAATAAATATCTTAGGCGTTGCAGGCATGATGTCTTCTAACAAACATTCAACTCTGTAGGGCGAAAGTAGTCATAGACATGAGGTGAACAACGAGCAGGGCCATGTTCCAATAAAACTTTATTTATAAGCAGGCAACAGGCTGGATTCGACCCCTGGGGTGTAGTTGGCTGACCCTGCTCTGGCCAATGCCAACAACTCTGAATCTCCTAAACATATCTGTACGTCTTTGCTTGTACCATTCTTTTCTCCAACAATACCCACTTTCCTGTGATTAAATTGCAATTACTGCTACTGCAGACATCAAGCAATACTCATCCTCCTAGGCCAAGCTCAAATGTCTTCTATCTGTAGCCTTCCCTAAGCTGTTATTGTAATTAATTTGTCACGTGTGCTCTGATAGCCAAAGTTATTTGTTTTCTTCATTTCAAATATAGTAGAAAACTATATTTGATATAGTTTAAAGATAGTAGAAAACTATCTTATAGGACCAGAGCTAGGATGCAATAGTAACTCTATATATATATATATATATATATATATATATATATATATATATATATATATATCAGAGATTTCCCCTAAAAGCATATATTGCACTCCAACTACATACAACATGAGAACTCAAATGCATTCTCTTCTCCTGTTGAATCTAACGGGACAAAATTGCATCTTACAGAGCCAATGCATGAAAATGAAGCCAAAACTAAAAACAGCTCATTAGAATCTGATCAAATCAGAATTTAGAAGCCTGTAATTCATCTTCCAAAAAATTGTTAGAAGCCCAAATACCCTGCTTATTTACAGAAACATACAGTAAAGAATATATTAAGTGTTCTTGGAAAGTCAAGGGGATAGAAAGAAAAGTTCATACAACAGATGTGCACTTCAGTTTGGAAAAATCATAAGGAAAATAAAAATGCAATGCATTTTAGCAGAGATCTGGCACAACTAATTAAAATTGATTAGGTTGCAATTATTCAGTAGTATGGGAAGAGAGAGGGAATATTGCAGCCAGCGTCTCAAAAACTGTCATCAAAATTTCAAGACACTAGCAGGCTGGTGTTGAATATGATATTTATACAGTGGGCATTGAAGAGAAGATCAAATTGCCTTTTTATGTAAGAAATTGGATAAAGAACAGGAATCAAGTAGATCCAAAGTGTAATTTTCTCATGAACATGCATTGATGGGATGTGCTCAGGTCAAAGATAATGTGTGTCATTATACAGCGGAGGCAGGAATCTGACATTTCTTTGGCCTTTGTATAAAATTTAAAGTGACATGCTTTTATTTTCCACTGGGACAGCTGTTACAATTCTCCGATGAGAACTGGCCCCAGCTGGCACATTTTAAATGGAAATGCATGTGGATAATAACCATAGACTACCGTGTGCACTGCTAGCGAACCAGGAATCAAATTAGGGGTAAGGATAAAGCTTTATTTATATTTCTTTTGCTTTTAAACCCTTCCAGAGATTTGATTACATATTGTTAGCATGGATATTTATGGATCAGAGACCCCAGGAGCTAAAATAGCACATTTAGCATTAAGAGATTCCCTAGCTGTATGTGTGTGTGTGTGTGTGTGGTGTGCATGCGTGCACCTGTGCACACATATATCTTCCTGTATGTGCAAAAATAAGGAGGGTAGAATACGTACCAATTTGTTCACCCTTCATCATAAGTGGGGAACAACCCTACTCAGGACTGAAGCCAATGCCATTTTACATCCGCTTTGATCCTCTTCCCTTCAGAGAGGAACATAGCATTTTCAGTGTCAGTCAGGTACCCAAGGCCCAAGGAGCCGACCCAAGACTAGGCTCTCAACCAACAATTGTGGGTCGGAAAATGGCTGATTTTGGAGGGATTGTTGGCGAACATCACTTATCTTACTGCGTTCCCGTCCATCTCCGGATCATGTTTGGCACGTCTTATTTGGGAGTCAGAACAGTGAAATATTGGGGAAAACTGATGAAAACGGCATTGGAGCAGGAAACAAGAAGGATCCATTATTCGACCTTCACTTACTTCCTGTCACATACCAGCGAGCTACCTGTTACTCCCGTTTCACTGACAAGGAAGGAGATGCAGAGTTCAATTTGCCAGGGTCACATAGCTAGAACACAACAACTCCATCATCTGAACCCAGAACTGCCCAAGGCCAAAGAATGTGTTTTTCACACCACACTGCGTTGTTTGTCGTCTCATAAATGTAAATTACGTTTTCCTGAGTATTAGAACTGAGCAGCACTTGTACATTTGAAGAAACATCTTCAGTTGTTTGGTAAGAAATGTAATTTTCCAATGGACAGAAATAAACAATACTCAGATATTTCCCCGAGGGGTAGGACTCACATCAGTGACTATCACACTTGGTCAGGGAGTGTGTTCAGAGCACAATTAGGCTAACAGCTGAGTCATCTGCCTCATCGTAAATAAGAAAGTGGAGCTCTGAGCGCTCTGCCTTCCCTTGCCATCTGACAGATTTCAATGTCCCCATGCAGTGTGTTCAGCAAGGGATGGCTTTCAGGCCTGCATTGCTGGGCAGCTCCATGGGTATCAAAAGTTCTCATTTATGTGTAGAAGTCTCCAGAGTTTCCTGACTTCACACATCTGAACTTTGAGGCAGTTTTGCAAATTGGGAAAATAACTCTTGACCTATGGAGTGCTTATGAGTATCTCCAAAATGTAGACCTCTCTTTTTTGTCTTGGAAAATATGCTGCAGAATACAGCCATTATTTACAGTTTAGGGCCATTTCTTAGCATCATGGGGTTGGTGGAAAAGTTTAAGGTCACTTAGGGCACCCTGATTCCCAGGACAGAAATGCACTGGATAACGTCTTCCTCCAGACTGCTTGTCATTTTCCAAGGAAGACTCTTCATTGTTAATTCTTCCTTTTGTGGAGTCACTATCTACATTGTTTTCCTAGTTATACCCATTTTGTCCTTTCCTCTCCCTATGAACCACATCAGATAATGAAAACCATTTGAAAACCGTTACGTATTATTTTCCTTCTTTATTGTTCTTCGGATCAAGATCCCAAGTTTCTTCAATTTTCCCACATGCAGTTTTGTCCCAGACTCTGACAATTCCGAACTCTGGCCTTTGCACCATTTCTGGATCCATTTGTAAGTGTTTTTCTTATTCCAAACCACCCATATTAATGCAGAGTCCAAAAGTGCACTAAGACTTTGCCAACCGTGGCCTAGAAATAACCTTGATCTGAGCATAAAATACTAATTGTAGCAAAAGGATAAACACCTTCTCACCTGTCCCTTTTTCTGGAGCCTTACCTTGGATTGTGCTTAAATACAAATTTTCTGGTATTTTTCTTATAAATTCTTAGGTTAACAATAATGACTTCTTATAAAAAGTAAGTTTTGAAATTAAATACAGCAATCGTAAATACTCTCTATGGAGTTTCACCTTTAAAAAAATGAATCATTGTCTCAACTAATAAAAATAATTTTCAAAAACTATGCTTTGCGGGCTTCCCTGGTGGCGCAGTGGTTGAGAGTCCACATGCCGATGCAGGGGACACGGGTTCGTGCCCCGGTCCGGGAAGATCCCACATGCCGCGGAGCGGCTGGGCCCGTGAGCCATGGCCGCTGAGCCTGCGCATCCGGAGCCTGTGCTCCGCAACAGGAGAGGCCACAGCAGTGAGAGGCCCGCGTACCGCAAAAAAAAAAAAAAAAAAAGTGAATGGCAAGTCAGGTGAAATTCTGAACCTAAGAACTGTTTTGACTGACTAGAAATTTCCACCGTGCCAATGTCAGAAACTTTTTCTTGAGGCATTTTTTTACATATTCAGGAAACAGGAAGTACCAAAAGAAGAACTGAGCGACCAAAAGCAAGTGAAAAAATAACACTACTAAAGAAGAATCAGTTTTGTCACATCGACCTCCTTATGCGTTGTCATCATATTATTTTCAGTGATGATTCATCTCTACTAAAGGGACACTATTCCTCAGTAAGCCAATATTAAAACTGAATTTCGGAGAATTAAGTTATTGTCAATTAAGTTATTGTCAAGGTAAGGTTAACAGATTTTTACGGAACAGATGAATATCATATGGGATGAAAGAAGTGTTGACCACAATACATAGTGATGAAATAAAATTCTAAAATGAATACAATAATTGGGATGGAATTGTCATGTGAGCCCAGTTACCACCACCAGGTGCCCTGCAGGAAAGAAATAACAGTGTTCTTGTCTACCAGCGACAAGACATGGATGTGGCTGGTGGAGGACAGAGAAACAGAGGGAGAAGATTAAGAAACACCTGCCGTTTCACATGTGATGCTCCCCACGTTTCTCTTACTGGGTGTGATTTGATGCATAACGTTTCTGCAAAATAGATCTTGATTCCCTTAGGGAAAATACTGTAAATCACATGTTCTGTTTGATTCTATCTCGATGAAGAAATCATGAGTCTAAGCACATCTCAGGAGGAGTTGCATGAACCCAGCTGTGTGATCGATCACAGGCATGACCCTATATGAACCCCGGCCTGTGATCACTGTCAGCTTCCAGGGACAGTCTTCTGGCTTCCAGGCAAACGGTCCATGGTCCTCCCTAGTAGTTTCCACTAATCAGACTTTGGGGACTGTTTTAATTTTAAATTTAGAAAATATACTCAAAGCAAACATATTGCTTACATATATGAAAATGTCAAGGAAAAGTATCCAAAATTTAGAAATAAGGAAAAGGAAGGAAGGAATGGAGGAAGGAAGGGAGGGAGGAAGGAAGGAAGGAGGCAATGTGAACTTTCAATGGCACTGTAGGCTGGAACATTGTTCTAGAAGCCTGTCCAAAAGCCATCTGTCTTTCCCCAGCACAAAACTTTGTTCTGTTGACTGTTTATTATTGGTTAAGGCCCTGACCACATAAATCTTTTGTTAATTTTCAGAAAACTAAAATGATTTTTGGTAGATACGCAGACGATCTCTTTCCAGTAGAGAATATGATCCCAAAGGTTATGGTTTAGTCACCTTGCAGCGGTTTCCTGTCCAACCTCGCAATCACCTCTCATCATTCTTATTTTCTCTTTGTGTTAATTGACTGTGTGCACAGCAGTGACTTGCGTTCTACTTTGAACGAGTTTTCACCCTGCTGGGTCGGTTATTCCTTGTCACATACATTTTTGAAATATGCTCCTTATATATTTCCAGGAAGATTATATTTTTACATTTTTTTTGAAATTTACCCATAGACACAAATAGGGTATAGAATGTGATAATTCTGTAATGCGTTTTAGGCATGAATCTAGTTTGCACTACTGGGGAGACCCTGTTCTGTGTATAAAGGGCTTTATCTAATATTTACCTAATAATTTGGGTACAGGGGCTTATTTAAGACATGAAGATAGCTATGATTTGGAAGGGTTTAATGCACAGAGAAAGCAGACATAACATTTTTCCTTGAATGTCTTTGTTGGAGCAGGACTACGAAGGAACTGGCCCCCAGCCCTCCACCCAGGCAGTACAGACCTTTGTACAAGGGCACACTCACCCCAGACTCACCTTTAACATTGGCTTCCCTCCCACTCTCTTGCTTTTTCCACATCAGAATCAATAAGGGCAAAGAAGTAGAAGTTTGTTAAGCCAGCCCGGTTGTGCTAAGGCCACCCAATATCAAGCCACTCTGAGTGCTTCAGATCAAAGCCTTTGATGCTGCACGTGATGGAGGAGGAACAGACACAAACCATGCAGACAGGAGAAAGGACACAGTCTGGTCTAGTTTTCATCCTGTACCATCACCGTTTGTTTCTTTAATCTGTGGTTCAAGGTAATTTCCCATTACCTGTTGGCAAGTCCTTTATTCTACACATTTAGTTGCCTCTCCCACAAAAAGTGAGAAATTGTCAAAATTGGCACAAACTTTATAATGCTGGACAGTCTTTCTAATATCCTATTCAAAAAAAAAGGGGGAAAAAAGGAAAGAATAAAAAGTAAAAGTCTGAAATATTAAACTCATTCTCTGTGACTGTACATGTTAGATAAACATCATAAAAATATTTTTTTGAACTAGTTTCTCAGAATATCTTCTTCTTTCATTCCCATACACATTTGTAGATACTATTGTATTTTCTCCTGTATTTACCCATTTTTTTTATCCCTTTCTCCCTAATTGTAGCAGGTAATGTACCTAGTTCTTCATTTTAACAAGGGAATTTTGTGAAGCAGAATTTGCCTGAAAAGTATCCTGTTTCTATCTCTATATTCCCAAAACCCCAGAAAGAAAAGAGAGATTGGGGGATCTTAGAAGAAACGTGAAAGTGGAAATATTTTCCCCATGATGGAAGTAGATGCTCGAGGTGGGAAGGGAGGAGAAGTAGGCGTGGCCAGCCGTTCACAGACACCGGCTCTCCACTCTAGAAAGGGCTCAGAGCTGCAAATGTGAGAAGATGCAGAGGAGATGGGAGGACCCTACGTGTAGGACAGGGGGGAGGTTATGGCCCCAGGGGAGGTCATAGAATGGTTGAATCAATCACAACAGTATGCACTTTCCATCAGAATCTTGGCTTGAAATGAAGATTAAATTAAATTGTAAAAATCAAAATGCGATGTACATACAACACATAGGATAATTTGTCGTTCTTATTATTTATCTTTACAGGATGAAATTTCTGTGTTGTCATGGTATTTTAAGTCATCATGATTCAGCAATCTTCTTGAAAAAGAAAAGCATGGTTGTACCAGAAGTCTGAAAACCTTTAACTGATGCCTCCCCAGGGCCGTTCCATCAGCTTGATTATCCTTAAATCCCAGTCAAAAGAAGACTTTCTCAACCATTTATCTTATTTTAATGAAGATTTGAGGTAACCCGATGAATATCTCTGTAAAGATAACTCAAGAAACAATGACAACAAAAAAAAAACCCAAGATTTACCTACAAAGTTTTCCACCTTGGGACCAGGTGTGGGAATCTATTGTGGTATCTGATTGGTGTTAATCTGAATTTTTTCTTTGAGTCTTGAAGCATCCAAAGTAATGTCTCAGGTGTCAAGTTCTTAATATGGTTGCACTGTGCTAGCGGGCTAGGGATAAAGAAATATGCTTTCTCTAGTGAAAATAAATCCTGCCATCCCAACTTTTTTTTTTCTCTTTTACATGGATTCTCTTCATTTTATCTCTGGTCTAAAACAATTTAATGACCTGTCTTCTCTCTCCCAAAATTTCTTTCAGAATTAATTTCTATGAAAACAGTAATAGCAAACACACACACAACGTTCATAATCACACAAGTATACAATCACAGTCACGCACAACCACGTTTTCAGAGAGGAAGAAATTGAGTGGTGCAGGCAAATAAACAGAAAATTCTTAAAAGGCATGCAAAAAGCTAATTACCTTTTAACATTTCATCTGGCAGCTTCTTTCCATATAATGGTTAATAGCAAGTTCTAACCCTTTCCCCTCCAGGTCAGCTAGTTAGAACGCTGCCCACTTAATCATCGTCTACAGTTATTACTTATTTGTTGGGCCATTCTGGACCTTTAGTGTTTTGGATATTTTCTGATGAAACGATGCCCGTAATTGAGAACTCACGTATAATTGTGGACCTTTCCTTGCAATTTGAAGTAAGATCCATGGTTTTGTTTTTGAAGCATATAACTAAAGCATTAGAAGAAATGCATTCATTGGACTAAAATCAAACTCCTACAAGAGACAAATT
This sequence comes from Orcinus orca, assembly GCF_937001465.1. Lineage (NCBI taxonomy): Eukaryota > Metazoa > Chordata > Mammalia > Artiodactyla > Delphinidae > Orcinus > Orcinus orca. Next base: position 52,586,165 of record NC_064560.1, on the reverse strand, counting down.
CCAGAATCTACTTCTAACAGCTAGTCCCATCCGCCCCTATTTCTCAGGTGATGTTTTTGGTGGTCAGAGGCTAATCCTACTGAATATCATGGTTAAGTCTTGAGTAGAATCAAATTGTTAAGTGTGTGTGTGTGTGTGTGTGTGTGTGTGTGTGTGTGTGTATCTCCTATATATCCTGAGTCAAATGATAATTAAGAGCCAGTTTTATGCAATTTTTTCCTTAGAGAAGTATGATCTACTCTCATCTGGTTATCTTTCTACTATTTAGATATGATTGAAGTTCAACATTAAGCCTATGAAAATACAGCACTCTCCTTTCAACGTCTACTAGAAATGCATACACTTCATATACATTTAGAAATCACAGAAGTAAAATTATTCACTCAAATCACTCTTTAGAGTATTTATGTTTTTTTTGTCTTCCAAAATTTTGGAAAAAATGCAATATGTAAAGCAACAGGCACAAATACAACTACTTCTTAATTGAGAACTTGGCTAAGCTAGTAATTTTATGGTTATGTCATAACATATATTATTTTGTAAATAAATCTTAGAATTATTTCCATAAAGTACCTTCACAGGCACCTAATTTCTTGGTCTAACTCATAAAATAATTTTTATGCTCTTCATACATATTGACAAGTTACTTTCTTAAATAATTAACTAACTTAACATTCCTCTAAGGCAGCTATGAGAACACCTATGGTTTTTCCTCTGCTTGATCACTCTGCAAATTTGATATGTTTTTATCACTTTTCTTGAAGTTTATCCTCATTGACCTCTCTTCCTTTTATACTTTCATTATGTCACGCTGCAAGTGCTCCAGACTGAAAGCTCAGGTTTTTAAGTAAACCCTAATAATAACTACTGATGCAAACACCACCAAGTAGGACGTCAATTTTATGGATTTCCATGATTCTCCCTGATGTTAAGACATTTCTTGATTTTGTGAAAATCTCTTCATTTTTCTTTATAACTTTAAAATGAAACAATGCATTTCTAAATATAGAAATATCTGTTTCTTGAACTGCAGTCATATGCTATTCAATGTTTCCTCTTTTTTCCTGTTAATATAGTGTACTATATTGATTGATTTTCAAATGTTAAACAAATTGATTTTATGGAATAAACACAGTATGGCCATTATATATTATACATTTTGTATCTTAGTGAATTTCGTTTGCAAACATTTTGTTGAGGACTTTTGCATCTATATTTTTAGTGAAGTGGATGCTAACTTTACTTTCTCATATTTTCTTCCATGTTTTGATATCAAGATGTTCACTTTCTATTATTTGAATAGTTTATATTTACCTATTTATTCTTTAAAGTATTTGTTGAATTTTCTGATGAATTCAGCTTGTCCTGAGGTTTTCTTGAGGGAAAAATGTTTTTTTTTACTATAGTGGCTATTTCTTTATTAGAAACAGGAATACTGATATTGCCTATTTCTCTTTGTGTAATTTTGCTAATTATTTAATTTTCTAAGAGCTTATCCATTTGACCTAAAAATTTAAATTAATTGACAAAATGTTGTTTTAATATAGTTTTGTTATCTTTTAAATGTCTGTAGGATCTGTACTGATAACATTTTCTATTTATATCCTGGTTTTATATTTCATTAATGGTGCTATTATCTTTATTCTCTTTTTTCTGCATATTTGGGCTTAATTTGCTATTATCTTTTTACTTACCTTAAAGGGCTGCTTAGCTCATTGATTTTTTTATACTTCTAATAAACTTTATAAGTATGACTTTAGCTGCATCCCACAAATTTTTATATATAATATTTTCACAACCATCAAAATATTGTTCTAATTATTATTATGATTTTTTATTCATTGCTTTTTCTTTATAGATATATTTTATTAAAATGTACACAGATGATCTTTTTATCTTACTGGGTTTTTATTAAACATCTTTATTGGAGTATAATTGCTTTACAATGGTGTGTTAGTTTCTGCTTTATAATAAAGTGAATCAGCTATACATATACATATATCCCCATATCTCCTCCCTCTTGCTTCTCCCTCCCACCCTCCCTATCCCACCCCTCTAGGCGGTCACAGAGCACCAAGCTGATCTCCCTGTGCTGTGCGGCTGCTTCCCACTAGCTATCTATTTTACATTTGGTAATGTATATATGTCCATGCCACTCTCTCACTTCGTCCCAGCTTACCCTTCCTCCTCCCTGTGTCCTCAAGTCCCTTCTCTACGTCTGCATCTTTGTTCCTCTCTTGACCCTAGGTTCTTCAGAACCAATTTTTTTTTTAGATTCCACATGTATGCGTTAGCATACAGTATTTGTTTTTCTCTTTCTGGCTTACTTCACTGTGTATTACAGACTCTAGGTCCATCCATCTCACTACAAATAACTCAATTTTGTTTCTTTTTATGGCTAATATTCCATTGTATATATGTGCCACATCTTTATCCATTCATCTCTTAGTGGACACTTAGGTTGCTTCCATGTCCTGGCTATTGTAAATAGAGCTGCAATGAACGTTGTGGTACATGACTCTTTTTAAATTATGGTTTTCTCTGGGTATATATATGCCCAGTAGTGGGATTGCTGGGTCGTATGGTAGTTTTATTTTTAGTTTTTTAAGGAACCTCCATACTGTTTTCCATAGTGGCTGTATCAATTTACACTCCCATCAACAGTGCAAGAGGGTTCCCTTTTCTCCACACCCTCTCCAGCATTTATTGTTTGTAGGTTTTTTGATGATGGCCATTCTGACTGGTGTGAGGTGATACCTCATTGTAGTTTTGCTTTGCATTTCCCTAATGATTAGTGACGTTGAGCATCCTTTCATGATGATTTCTAGATTGATTACATTATGATCTGAGAATACAGTTCATATGATTTCAATCTTCTGAAATTTGTTGAACTGCGCCTAAGGCCTAGCACATGTTGAGTTTATATAAATATTCTATTTGCTTTGTGGTTGGAAAGAATATATATTCTTCAGTTTTCAAGGACAGTGTTCTATATGTGTAAAATGAGGTTAAATTTACTAAAAATGTATTTCAAATATTCTACATCCTTACTGAGGTTTTGTTTGTTTGTTTTGTTTTGTTTCATTCTTTACTTGGTCTAGCAATTACTGAGGCAGGTATGCTAACATCTCTCATCCGGGTTGTGAATGTAATTTTTCTTTTTTGAGACCATAACATTTTGTTTTATACATTTTGAGAATAAGCAATGTGGTGCACTGAAATGTAGAATTATTAATGGGGCCAGTGGTTCAGTGGATAACACGTCTGACTACATATCAGAAGATTCCAGATTCTAAAATGTAAAATCATTATATTTTCCTGGTGAATTATAAGTTTTATTCTTATAAAACATCTCTCCTTAATCCAGATAATCCTTTTTTTACATCCCAGTCTACTTTGTCAATAGACTCACACCAAATTTCTTGAGATTATCATCTGCATCATATATTGTATTCTTGCCCTTTTCTTTCAATCATCATGTATCTTAATATTTCTAAATGTGCTTCATGTTAACAGTATATCATTGGATCTTGCATTTTTCTACATTCAGAATGACAATTTTGACCTATAATGAAGGATTTAGTCTATTTTCTTTTAGTAAAATAAAAAATTTAGGGAAGTTTAGATTTACAAAAACTCGAAGATAATACAGAAAGTTTCCATACCTAACACTGTTTCCCTGTCATTAGCATCTTATATCAGCATGGTACATTTGTTACAACTAATGAACCAATATTGATATATTATTAAAGCCCATACTTTATATATACAGATTTATTTACTTTTAACCAATATGCTTTGCTCTGCTCCAAGATCCCTTATATTTAGTAGTTATGTCTCAGGCTCCTCTCAGCTATGATAATTTCTCAGACTTTCATTGTTTTTAATGGCCTTCACAGTTTTGAGGAGTTCTGATCAAGTATTTTGTTGAATGTCCCTCTATTGGGATTTGTCAGATGTTTTTCTCACACTTATACTGGGGTTATACATTCTTGGTAGGAAGACAAGAGAGTTAAGTGCCCTTTCATCATATCTTATCAAGTGTACATACCATCTACATTACTTATCACTTCTGCTGTTGGCCTTGATCATCTAGCTGAGACGTTTTTCACATTTTTCTCCTGTAAAGTTATTCTTTTTCGCCTGTTTCCACACCTAATTCTTTAGAAAGAAGTCGGAGCCACACTCACAGAACAGGGAATATGAGTGACCAATTGGAGTATCTACAGAAATTGTTTTGAATTCCTGTGTATCAAAGATTGGTCTCTTCACCATTCATTCATTTATCATTTACCCAGTCTACTGATTCAAATTTAATCTCACCCAGAAACATCCTCACAGAAACACCCAGAAAAATGTTTGAGCAAATATCTGGGTATCCTGTGGCCCAGTCAAGTTGACATATAAAATTAATCATCACAGTATGTAGCATTATGTTTTCTTGAAAAATGCCTTCTTGGGGATTTCCCTGTTGGTCCAGTGGTTAGGACTCCACGCTTCCACTGCAGGGGGCACGGGTTCCATCCCTGGTCAGGGAACTGAACTAAGATGCTGCATGCCATGCGCCCTGCCCCCCCACACACACACAAGAAAAAGCATACTTACTTGCAAGAAACCTATTTATAAGTATGTATTTGGAATATGGTCTCTTCTTTTGATTGCTATTGTCAGTATAATATAAACTATTTCTTAGGACTTTAATAAACATCAGACTGATTTTTGATACTTCTAATACTTACCAAGTTTTAATCATCACAAGATACAAAACTCTACTCTTTCTGGTAGGTAAGTATAGGGGTAAGGGAGTTATATGCAAAACTATTCAGTGTCCAGGACAGTTAAAACTTAGGGGCTGCCTGTGATGAAGGGCGTTTTGCACTGACTCCCAGCTCTGTTGGAAGCACTGTCTGCTCCCTCATGTTCTAGAGTGGAACATATGTCACTCTCGAAGGCAGTGGCGTGCTGAATCCATAAAAGATGACAACTCCCTCTTCATTCCCTGCATGGTGGACACATCCTTCTGCTGGGCTGTGACCTAAGGCAAGAGAAGCGAGGAGAGATGTCCTTTCTATTAAGGGTCAGCTCGATTGATCATATTGCTAAACGCTAGAGCACAATGTCTCAATGAAACATGAATACAATCTGAAAGAAAACGTATTTTGAATAAGAACATGTTGAAGTCTTGTGCTGGGTGGTGTGAGGAAGGACATAGAGAGCCATGGGGAACCTGGCGAAGAGGAGGCTTGGGGGATGTGTCAGACTCTGACTACAGAGGGGATGATTTTGTTTTGTTTTTTACTTAATCACAAACATCTGCTACAGAAACTCGAACACTTCAGTTGCATTTGTCTTTGTGATTCATGATAAAAGGCTAAAGACACGAAAGAACTGTTCAGAATTACCTTCCTTTATTACAACCCAACAATAAGAATAATATCTTCAGTGTGAAGCCATGGAAAAGAATGTCACATTAACCATATAGAATGCATTTACTTCCTTGCCAATGTTAAGCCACTCAAAGGAGTATTTGATGAGAAAAGTGAATGAACAAAAGGTTAAAAACAATTGAGATATCTCAGAATGCTAAATTCAATTTTTGTGTACAACTATTATTTAGCATATGTCTTCACTTCTATGAACCTCTACAATCAGCTCGTTTTAGATGCAGTTATTTGGTGACAGTATACATACATATATATGTGTATATACTCATTTTAAATATCAAGATAAGTTTTTAAGAGATAGATTTTTATTTTCTGCTTTGTTCCAATTCAACTGTCAGTCATTCAGTCGATGCATTTATACTCAGTACTCTGTTTGAGAAACGTGGTGGTTAATTTTATGTCAACTTGACTGCGCATAGCTGGTAAATGGTTATTTCTGGGTGTGTTTTTGAGTATGTTTCTGGGAGAGATTAGTACTTGAATCTATAGACTGAGTAAAGAAGATTGCCTCCTCCACTGGGAGTAGGTATCATCCAATCTACCGAGGGCCTGAATAGAACAAAAGGAGGAGGACGGCGAATTTCCTCTCTGCTTGAGCTGGGACGCAGTCCCCTCCTGCCCTCAGACACGCGCTCCCTAGTCTCAGGACCTTCAGACTTGAACTGAACTATCCCACCTGCTTTCCTGAGTCTCCTCCTTGCAGATGGCAGATAGTGGGAATTTTTTTTTATAAATTTATTTATTTAATTTATTTATTTATTATTTTTGGCTGCATTGGGTCTCCGTTTCTGCACTTGGGCTTCCTCTAGTTGTGGCGAGCGGGGGCTACTCTTCGTTGCGGTGCACGGGCTTCTCATTGTGGTGGCTTCTCTTGTTGCGGAGCATGGGCTATAGGCACGTGGGCTTCAGTAGTTGCAGCATGCAGGCTCAGTAGTTGTGGTGCACAGGCTTAGTTGCTCCACGGCATATGGGATCTTCCAGGACCAGGGCTCGAACCCGTGTCCCCTGCATTGGCAGGTGGATTCTTAACCACTACGCCACAAGGGAAGCCCACCTAGTGGGGATTCTTAGCTTCCATAATCACACGAGCCAATTCCCATAATAAATCTCCTCCTTATATCTACCTACATCTATATCATCTGTATCTACATCTATCTATTTACATCATCTATTTCTATATACACACATCCTACTGGTTCTGTTTCTCTGCAGAACCCTGACTAATACAGAAAGTGTTTTACAATATGGGGGTGTGGAGAAGTGACCTGGTTTGTAGATTTTACCTATTTTCATGGAATAAATACTCTCACCATGGACAGTTTAAAGCTACCAATTTGACATCAGCTGGCATGAAATTACGAATATTTTGCAGTGAGTGTTCACAGTCAGGTGCAAGGTGGTGTGAGCTCCAGCATACGAATCTGGTCCCAGAAACTGTACTCTGCCTTCCCTCTTTTTATTATACATGATTGAAATGATTAATTCATTTGTTGATTGTGAACACCAGAACCACCTCCTGAAGAATTTCTGATGTAGTTGGAAAATAATACTGAGTTACATGAAAAATAGAATAACGTTGTAAGAGTTACGTAAGAGAATATGCCACCCAGCAAAGCAGTCAAGCTGACAGTGCCGTTGATGTGATGTACCATTTCCAGAGCCCTTACCAGGCACATGCTGGTTGCCTTACATGCATTTTTCCACTGAATCCTCAGATCTGCCCCACCAAGGTCACACTATCCTTAGCCCCATTTTTCAGAAGAAAGAAAAGAAAACTGCAGCTTAGTGAAGTGAAATAACTTGCCCAAGCTCATACAGGTGGTAAGTGACAAAACCTATTTAATTTCAAATGGAATTTACTGATTAGAAGTCGTGTGGTTTTACAGAAAGTTGAGGTAACTGTGGTAGGAATAGACTGAGAATATATAGGTAAGATGAGTTTGGGATTACGTGTAAAATTTTAATGCCTAAATGAGTACTTACCATTAACAGAAAAGGAATGTCTCATATTATATGTGTCTATTATATTGCCAGTATTCCTGGTTATTCTCATCTATTATTTTTTTACAATGGCCACTTCTTTATTCCAATTGTACAGATGAAAAAACTGAGAATTTTGGAAGTTAAATAATCCATCTGACATTAAGTGTTTGGGGAATTATTAAGCTGCTACTTCAAGCTCTTGCTGAAGCTCAAGCATTTGCTGTTAGCACTACACGCCCCTTCTTGGTAGCTTTCTTTGGGGCACAATACAAATAGATTTTCTTACCCTTTGATATTAGCTCATTAGCTCCAAATTATTTTTCTATAGCATGTTCAGAGATCAAGTATTGCTGTAACTCCTCCCAACTCCCTATAGTTTTTTTCACTCACTTAAAACCAGTAGTTCCTTAGAAGAGAAGACGGTAGGAAATTCAGGGAAGCAGACAAGCAGAGACGAAAAAGTTCCAAAGCAAACCGTGGCGCTTTCTCTTGCAGTGTGAGTCTGGGCCTGTAGGGGGCGCGTGAGAGAGTTGAACGGAAAGAAAATCAAAGGCAGGGATTGTCTAATAAAATAATCCTACAAAAATACATTTTTCTTGAATATTGTTAGTAATTGGTACACATGCTGTGAATTTGAAGACATTTTTGCAGTTTAAATATTGATCAAAGTGTACTGACAGTTGGACAATTAGTGCTTATCTAATTTAATCTTTACCACCACCTTACTCGAGTGTTATAGTTATTATGTGCATTTTAAAGATGCAGCCCAGAGAAGTTAAGTGACTTGCCCAGGATCACACAATCTGTAAGTCATGGAGCGTAGGTAGGAACTCCTGCAGCATGACACCAGCATCCATTTTCTTACTCACTATCCTATACTCTACCTGCAACTTCACCACGTCTAAATTCCATGAGTCTAGATTAGCAAAATGTTGCCACAAAGTAATTTTAAATAAACATCTAGGCTTCACCTCTGATACCTACTTCTTATTCGCAGGCATTCCTCTCTAACTTAGTTTACTCCACTTGCCAAACAAACAAATAAAAAAGAGTTCAGTTATGTTTGTTCTCCAAAGGAAATACGCCTGTTGTAGAAAGAAGAAAACAAGTAATTAGCAGGAGATGTAGCTTTGGGTAAGAAAACAAGGAAAAGTTGACACCTTATCTCTCATGTGAACAGGGCAGCAGCACGAGACAGCTTTCTCATCAACCACGGCCAGTGTGAGGGAGCCTCCCTGTCTGGCAATTTTAAGAGCACAGTCAGTAAAAATGAAGACACAAGTTCAGGAGCCGACAACTGCTGGGAAAAACTGAAAACCCTGGAGGGGAAGAGCTTTCAAAATAGGACGTCAATTGCCACATGATCATGAGGTGTGGAAAGAAGAACCAATCACAGAAGAAAGAAATCAAACCTCACACATGAGCCAACAGGGAGCTACACGTTTCATCACACATCAACCAGGATCACAGAGTGCTGAGGGCACGAGAGTGTAGTTGTTAAAATTCCATTTTCTTTAGCAGCAAAACATTGGAAATAGAGGTGAACATAACAGAAGAAATTAACACAACATTGTAAATCAACTATACTTCAATAAAATTTTAAAAATAAAAAAAGAAAAGAAAAGAAATGAAGTACAACTGGCCTTGAATTCTGTATTCATCCACTCAACAAATACTAGGACAGGGCTAATTGTTGGGGATTGCATGGTGGATGAAACCTTAACTATTTTTTATTTTCATGACTCTTAGAGATTTGTAAGGAAGACTTTTTATTTTGGTATCTCTGGTTTTATTTTCTCCTTCCCACTGCCCCTCCCCTCCCCTAAGTGAATAAAAACTCTCAACTTGACCAGTGGTGTATCAGTACAGTGGGAAAAAAATAGTCCTTAGAGATAAAAGTCAAGTGGAGTCTCAAAGGATTTCAGATCTCTCTGTTGATATTCTCTGTTTGGTGAGACATGTTGTAGTACATTATTATAACTTTTTAGACAGTTTACTTCTTTGAAAATATTTATAATAACTTATTTAAAGTTTTTCTGATAATGTTCAACAGCTGGGCCCTCTCAGGCGTATTTTCTGTTGACTGTTTTTTTCCCTCTAGGTATGTGGTGTATTTTCCTATTTCTTTGCACGTCTTATTTTTGTTGTTGTTGAAACCTAACTTTTTTTGTTTGTTTGTTTGTTTTCTTTTTCTTTTTTTTTTTTGAGGTACGCGGGCCTCTCACTGTTGTGGCCTCTTCCGTTGCGGAGCACAGGCTCCAGACGCAAAGGCTCAGCGGCCATGGCTCACGGGCTTAGCCGCTCCGCGGCATGTGGGATCTTCCCAAACCGGGGCAAGAACCCGTGTCCCCTGCATCAGCAGGCGGACTCTCAACCACTGCGCCACCAGGGAAGCCCAAAACCTAACGTTTTTGATAATATATTTTAGAAAGTCTGATTTCAGATCTTTCCCCTTGAGTGTCTTTTGCTGGTAGGTTTTTTTGTTTATTTTTCTTATTGAAGTTTTTTGTGTGTGTGTGTTTCTAAGTTAATTCTGTAGCTTCTGTAGTCCCTGTAGTTTGTTGCTATTGAGTTTACAGCTAGATTTTTTAAGTTGTTTTACTTTTAAGTCTGGCTTATAGGACCCTCAGAGTTAGATCCAAAAGAATCTATGTGGGAAGGCATGCCTTCAAACTTTGGAACGGTTACAAGACGGTGTTAGTTTCCTCTTTCTTCATGATCAGGGTTTCAGTGGGGACCTTCTCTCCTGCATCTTTCCTGGAAATAGACACAAACTTCCTTATGCGTGCAGCCTCCCAGATCTCTAAGAATATGTCGCAGCTTTTCAAAGTTCCCCAGGGTCATCTAATTCTCTGAAAATTCCGTTTAAATTCCAGCCAGGCTGGGCTTCCCTGGTGGCGCGGTGGTTGAGAGTCCGCCTGCCGATGCAGGGGACACGGGTTCGTGCCCCGGTCCGGGAAGATCCCACATGCCGCGGAGCGGCTGGGCCCGTGAGCCATGGCCGCTGAGCCTGCGCGTCCGGAGCCTGTGCTCCGCAACAGGAGAGGCCACAACAGTGAGAGGCCCGCGTAAAGAAAAAAAAAAAAAAAAATTCCAGCCAGGCTCTTGTACGCCCCAAATGAGATCACAGAGTTAGGCAGCTGCAACACTGCGAGCAGATTGCGCTGTTTGGTCATACCCTTAGATAGGGCCTTTATTTATCCAGTGAACTCAGCTCTGAGTCAAATAAGAGAACAAAAAATACTAAGAGATCCAAAACATAGCCAATTATGGATATGAAATAAAGCAAAAATAAAATAAGTGGCAGACATCTTTTACTATAGCTCTTAACATATTATGTGACTAATTCACACTGTTATAATTTTTGTTGCTCTCTGTTCACTATGATTTTATGGACTCTACACATTCCCCATATGTTTCACTGTTTCACATCCTTGGTGCATACAATCAGATATAACAAATTCTTTAAAAAAGAACACAGTTTGTTTGAGTCAAGAATATCTACTGATTACACAAAACAAAGATGGGAGAGATTTGGAACTGAATTAAAAGCAGTCACATATTTTTCATTATACTAGTAGTTAGACTACTATTTCCATGGATGTAGAAAGTTAAGGCTTCCATTTATTCTTTCATTTTTGTCCATTAACAATATTTTTGTCTTATTGAAATGTACATTTTTCTAGGCATTCATGATGTATAATAAATTTCCTAATTTATTTAACTCTGACAAAGTGAAATGTAATTGATTATAAACAATCTTCTGATTTGTGAATTTGAGGCTATTCATGGCAAAAGAGAATATTTAAAAACTTTTTTCAGCAGAGAGAATCTCTAAACACCAATTGTTTCTAAGTAAACTTCCACTTGAAAGTGCAGCAAAGAAAAAAAAAATTAACTTGACAAAACTCCAAGGAAAGACATATACAACCATAAGATCAGGGTTAAAAAACTAAAATTGTTCTAAATATGAAACAAAAATAATAATGCTTTAATGGTGATTTACACAACTGAAAGTATCATTTCAAAAATTAAAACCGATAAAAATGATTTTTCTTCTCTGAATTAGAATCCAATATCTGGTAGTCTAGAAAAATCTGATGACTATACAAAAGGCACAAATCTCAAAACATTGCACAAACTCTGTTCTTAAGGGTGGGAATTATCAGATTAATTAAGATGGACTCAACATGATTAGTGGCCTGATAGGATATTTTATGCAAAACCATGGACATGGATTGTAAAACACTGCAGCCACCTCCCCTGGTTATTTATTGTCTGTCAGGCTTACTTATTTTCCCATTTCCCAAAACTGTACTAATCCTTTAAAGTGTATGTTTTTTTTTGTTTTGCTTTGTTTTGTTTTTTTAGTTGACTCAGATAATATTTATTGCTTTTGACATCTGTCGAACAAAACACAAAATGTATTAAGAGAAATGAAAATAGTGTGGGAAATACACCCGCATGCTATCACCACGTCTGCACAGGAAGGACCTCAAGCTGGGAACAATCAGATATAAGAGTCTGTCATACTCAAAAGCTACTGAATTGGAGAGAGAAGTGGCTGAGGTAAAGGAAGTGATCACAACTGTCTCAGACTTTCTTCTGACCGCTAAGAAGGAATGGTCAGTGAAGTGGAAATTATAGAAACTTAAAAGAAATTTATCATATCATCTCATGGTAGCAAAAAAGAATCAGTGGGGTAAAGTTCAAGGTATGTACTAGATTTTAGAAGGCAGATTTTGGAAATTTAAGGGAAGCATAGGCAGGATTGTAAGTCATGTGTATGCTGTTTTTTAATGTCATCATCACTTCTGTAATTCTTTCACGACAATTCTCTCAGAACTGATGTTATAATGGTTTAAGGTAAGAACACCATTTACTCTTTTTATGCTTTTTTTTTTTGGTATGCGGGCCTCTCACCGCTGTGGCCTCTCCCATTGCGGAGGACAGGCTCCGGACGCGCAGGCTCAGCGGCCATGGCTCACGGGCCCAGCCGCTCCACTGCATGTGGGATCTTCCCGGACCGGGGCACGAACCCGTGTCCCCTACATTGGCAGGCAGACTCTCAACCACTGCGCCACCAGGGAAGCCCCACCATTTACTCTTGAAATGATGGTGACTTTGATTTTGCATCTTTCATAGGCTATTGTCATCGTAACAGAGAAAGAAACATGAAGTCCCCTCAAAGCAACATCACAGAGCAACTCTATCATCTCACTCGCCAAGTCTGCACGTAAATGACTCGGGTGGTAACAAATAAAGTCTGTTCATGCCGTGTGCTACCCAGAGGTGAAAGCTTGGGAACAGTGACAAGTGAAAGAATACCCTTCAGAGCCCTTTGTCCCCCTGTTGTCTCCCGTTTTAATTCAAGGCATACACATGGTCCTGGGATGAATGCCCTTATTCTAAAATTGCTCTCATTAATTTTCCATCTATTTCTCTTCGAATGACTCATTATACTACTGGAAGATTTTTACTCAGGCTGCCTCTTAAATCATGTCAAAGCCTTCTTGCCAGCCCACATCTCATCATTCAGGTGTACATGTTACTTATACAGACATAGGTAAGCTTAGCCTCAATCAAACTGCTGTCTTCCCAGCATGATACATTAATTCCCGAGTCCACATCTGTGCTGTCTACTGCCCTGGAAAATACTCATTATTATATATCGAAGAAAGAATATTTCCCTAAAATTCAAATCAAACATCATCTAGGCAGAATCTGTGATATTTCACTATCATATAATTTCTTCATCGTCATGTTGGAGAAACAATTTATTTTACCTAAATGATAGAGTCACTGTTTCTAACTTCTATTTTGGAATCATCAAATCATGAGTGAGTTGAAGCAACTTCAGGGTCAGGTTAGTTTATTTTCCCTTTTGGTGGTTGCTGGTTTTAAAATACTCATACCATTGAAAGATAGAATTAGATATTTTTCCTTACTGAAAAGCTATGACGCCCTATAATTTTTGTGGGTCTTTAACTAAACATTTTCCTTTTAGAATAGGTTTTCTTTTACAGAAATAATGTGACGATGATATAGAAAGCACCTATATAGTCCATACCCAGTGGAGTAGATTACTATGGAAAATTTGTCATAGTTAATGAGCCAGTATTGATACATTATCATTAACTAAAACCCATACATTATTCAGAGTTCCTTAAATTTTTACATAATGTCCCTTTTCTGCTCCAGAATCCCATGAAAGACACCACATTACTTTAGTCCTGGTGCCTCCCAGGCTCTTCCTGGCTGACATTCTCAGACTTTCCTTTTTTGGGGATGATCTTGACAGTTTTAAGGAGTAATGGTCAGTATTTTGTAGAATGTACTAAATTGGGATTTATCTGATGTTTCACTCAAGAGTAGACTGGGATTAGGTGTCTTTAGGAGGAAGACCACGGAAACGAAGTGCTATTCTCATCACACCATATGAAGGGTACCTGTGGTCAACAGGAAATTTCTGTCCATGCTGAGCTTGGACACATGACTGAATTACTGCACATCCAGCTTTTCCACTTTAAGTTGTTATTTTTACCTTCTTTCAATACTGTGTTACTTGGCAGGAAGTCACCATGGAGAGCACATGTGAGGAGTGGTGACTAATGTTCTACCTCCTTGGGGGTGGAGCATCAAATAAATATTAGGAATTCTTCTGCATGGGAGATTTATCTCCTCTTCCTCAGGTATTTATTTAATCTCTTATCTATAGCAGTGTGGACTCCTGGATATTGATTTTATATTTTGCATTATAATCTAATCAATACTACTATATTTCTTTTCTTGCTCAAATTGTTCCAGCTTTGGCCATGGCTCCTATGTCCCTTGAAAAACTCCATCATTCTGTGCGTTTAACACTATCTCACTTTCTGGCACTATCAGCTGCTCCAGGCTCATATTGTATATTTCCTCTCCTGGCCTGAAAACCAGCCATTTCTCCAAGAAGCCATGTCACTGGGGAATGGTAAGAAACCAAGATTTAATGTTTAGTGTGCTCATTGCTACTGGGAGTCACTGCTTACAGATCCTCCCAGCTGACAGAGCAAGGAAATATACATATGTGTATTAACCAATGTATGCACACATACGGATAAATATGGATGTAATTATCTGTATCATAGTAATGTCTCCAATTCTATCCATTACTACATAGATTGTTCCAGCCTCCCCCCTTGCTTATCTGTAAACTCCTGCTCCAATGGTGAGAAAACTGGTGCCTACCATCCACCATCCAATTACTTAGTTGTTCAAATACTGTATACATGTGTAATGGTTTCAGAATTCCTCATTTGTACCCCTGTGGGAAAAAACCTTATCACCTAGAGTACCGTGAGTATGTACAGTTTCTTTTGCAATTAGGCTTAGAGTCTACTCATTTCCAAATGACTTAGGTCAGCATTTTTCCCCATTCCCCCCCCCCCACCCCACCCAGTGAGATTGTTTCATGTCTATAATACAGTTAACTGTTTTGTCACATTCTGCATTCCACCCAGGGATGCCTCAACAGCTTAAGTTTACGTATTTCTTAATTTGCATACTTTGAGGCATTCTCTTTGGGTTGTAAAGTTCTGTGGGTTTTGCCAAATGCATCCTGTAATTTCTCCACCATTGCAGTATAATATAGAATAGCTTCATCACCCTGAAAAAATGCCTCTGCTTTACCAATACATCCACCACCCCAGTGAACACCTAGCAACAAATGATCATTTTACCGTCTCTATAGTGGTGCCTTTTTCAGAACACCCTATCAATGCCCTCATGCAGTATATAGCCTTTTTAGACTGGTTTCTTGCACTTCATTTCAGGTTCATTAACACCATGGCTTGATAGATCATTCCTTTTTACCACTGAATAATATCCCCTCTTATACGATAGTTTGATTATCCATTTCATAGTTTATCCACAGTTTGTTTATCCATTATCCTATTGAAGGGCATCTTGTTTGTTCCAGTTTCTGGTGATTATGAATAATGATGTTGATACTACAAGTATTTGTGTGCAAGGTTTTTTTCTTGAACGTAAGTTTCCAAATCAGGTAAGTAAATACCTAGGAACTTGATCAAAGTTCCTCAGTTTCACATATGGTATGACTAAGCTTTGTAAGAACCCAGCAAAGTCTCCCACCATGACCATACTGTATTTCCATCCTATGCTTGTGAAAATAAGGTATTATTTTTGTGTTGGTTGTGCTCCATCAAAGTCCTTTTTTTTAATCAACACCACTCACATGTTATTAATTTATTTTAATAGTCAATATACCAAGATACAGTGACACTTCCTTTTCTCCTTCCGATAACCTGTTTGCAGTTCCTTTTTCTCCTCTCCTGCTGCTATTGTATTTTTTATAAAGGCAAGATATGTGAGAAGAGTGCAAGCATTTTTATATTTTTGTTTGTTTTTGCCTTATGAGTTCTGTTTCTATTTTCCTTTCCCAGCTGGAGCTGGTAGAGCTGTCTCTGTTCTGCTGTATTGATTCCAACCTGCCATCCTTTCTCCCTCCAGCAGATACCTCCTGTCAGGCCAAGAGCTGCAGAAATGGACTCTCTTAGCAGTTGATTAGGCTCAGTTAGATGGTCCAGTTCAGTGTCAGTCATGTTTAGATCTATGGGTTAGAAGAACAGAATAAGGGAGCTGTGGGCAGTCTCGGACCCCCTGAAGATGCAGATGAGGCTGAAATGGAGGTGATGCTATTTGAGGTTAAATGCCTTGTATTAGCACAAAAAATGTAAACAGTTCTTGTCTTTTTCTTGTCAGTTATCACCCTTTATCTATAGAAGTCACACATGAGAGAGTCAGAATGAATGTTCTTGTAAATGAGAATTGATTAAAAAGGCATTATTATGTAGAAGAAGTATCCTGTCCAAATGAAATTATAATTCAGAAAAATCTTCAGGAAGATGCTTATATTAAGGGTTGCCATTCATTGTGGAATATGTCTGTGTTCTAGCAAATGAATATAGGGCAATATAAGTAGATGGTAGATAGATAGTAGTTAGACAGAAAGAAAAACAGATAATAGGTGATGGATAGAAATACAGATGATAGAAAGATATAGATAGAAAGATAGATAATAGGTAGATATGTGATAGACAGATAGATAATAGATGAGAGAGAGACAGACAGAGAGAGCTGCATCTATTTTGCCAAACTTATTCTCATATAACACGTTCAGATACATGATATTAATATCCATTTTGTTGTTGAGGAAACTGAGGAGATGTAGAGAAGATGGGTCTATATCTAATAGGCAGCAGAATCATATTTAAATCCAGTCTTACGGCTCTTCACCCACAATCCGTAGTCTTGCAATTTTTAAATAATTGCATCCATTTATTAATTGACTGTTTAACATACTTTAATTTTATCACCAACTGGCAAGGTAAGCATTATCATCATTCTTTCATACACGTGATCACAGACTCTCTGAGATATTCAGTGACCTGCTGTGATTCCCCAGCTAGCACAGGGGAGGTGGTACCTGCACCAGGTGGTCTCAGGCTGTAGCCTGCAGTCCTGGCTGGTCCACCCTGTGCCCCCTCCTTCCAGCAGCCCCATCTGTGTTCCCCTCAGCCTCTCTCGGTCCCCTCCTGGCTTCAGAGCCATTTGCATCTTCTCTTGTTATCCATAAAATTGGATGTTGAACATTCTAGCTCCTGTCTTCCCAACATGAGTGAATTTCACCTACAATCTTTTTTTTGTTTTTCTCAGAGCAATTAAGTCGATGTGTACTATGGTGATTGATGCATGGTACTAAATCTCTTTTCTCGAGAGAGAGTTCTTTCTAGGAGTCGAGCTGAAAATAAATCTCATGACATAAGCAACATAAAACCTATCTAGGCAAGGGCCGTAGTGATTCTGAGAAGGAGCTGCGTGTCTCATAATCACATCAAAAGCCTATGCAGAGAATAGTATTAAGATTAGACACTTTTCAGGTGTGGCTAGAATGATCAAAGGCTAGCTGACATGCTCTGCATCATATTTAGAAGGTAATGCTCTAAGTTTTGAGGTGATGAGGAAAAGTTATATATAATGCATGAGTGTCTGAACAAGATAACTGTAGGAAGCAGGTTGGGATAAATGGAGAGTCAGATGGACCAAGAAGGTCAGATCCAGCTCGATGTTATGTGATAAGATAAGCAATTTGTTTTCATGTTTCTCTGTTTATCTTTCTCAGGACCACACACAGCTACTCATGTCCCCGCAGCTACCTCCTTCTCTCAGGTGCATTCCCATCAATCCAATGGGTGTCAAGGTGTTAATAAGTTATAGTGCTTGATAAAAATCCTTCCTAAATGTCAGGTTTGCATTTGAGCTAGGAGCTTCCAGACAACAGGAAACAATTTGCTTAAGAAATTAAAAATTGACACCCACTATGAGAAATGAACATTCTCCCTAGACAGAGAAGCCCCAGCCATTAAGAGCTTATACTCTAGTGGGAATCCCAGGAATTGAGTGTGAAGGAATATCTGCAAGTGGGGAGTTACAGAACGTGGTTTCATCACTAGAACATCCTCCCATCATCCCTTGCAAATGCTTGCCTTTCATGCCCAGGGAGATCTCATCCTAAGATTTATTTAAGCACATTTATAGCTACTCCAATCATTCAGGAGGAGGAAAATTGATGCACTTAAAAGAATCGGTTGTCATTCACAACAGAGTGGCTTTGGAGGACAGACACATCTAGATGGTGTCTCTTTTAATGCTGAATAGGCTTCTTCCAGATCCTATCATACAATTCCAGGGTTAAAACATTAATGCCTGAAATGCTGCCTTGAAAAGATCACAGACTTGAATTCTGCTCCATAAAACCCTCTCTGATTCTACCCACATTTCTGGAAAGGCAGATAATCGCTGTCCTGTATCATTATGTTTCTCCATCTTCTGCCAACTCAAATGATTAGAGGCAATTCTGAAACTTTCTGTCCTATTGTTCCAACAGGTCTGGGAACAAATTTAGAAATACATTATGAACATCCATTTTCACATTCTCAAAGCTCTCTTCTTAACTGAGAAAACAAAGCAGCCGGTCCTCCTCCTTGTAAGGAGAGTTTGGGATTTGGGTGAGGCTGAGGAGTTGGTATGTCTTCCCTAAGGCCACATGCATATCCAGCTCTTTCACAGACGTGTCATAGGAGCAAAATGTGAACTCTGCAACCAAATCTGTGAATGTGAGTGGAGAAGGGGCAGAGCCATGGTGTTATAGATTCGGGATGTGGCCGCCCTGGCTGGGTGGAGCAAAGATATAAGGCCGGCTTAGGAAGCTGGAGGAGCAAAGAATGGATCTCTGGAGACCCTGCGTCAGACTCTCCTGCGGCAACGAGACCCAACTAATAAATAATCAGAGAGTTAAGGTAAGATTAAACGGACCTCAAGGTGGATGGTTCATCTATGACACTTCATTACCTGATTTTCTACGTTGCTGTGTTTTCAAGGAGTGGTAAGTAAGGCTCCAGGAACACAATAGACCCACAACATCCCTCCTCTTTATACCTTTGAAGCTTGTCTGTTCATTCCTCACTTCTGTTTTCTGCCTTTCTTCCCTCGTCCACCTCTTTTGCTTTCCTTGCCTCACCTGTTTTTTCTTTCCCTCGTTGTTTCCATCTTTTCTCTCTCTCTCCATCCTCCCTCTGTTGTCACTCCTCTTTCATCAACCCCCTCTTCCGCTGACCATCAATCACCGTATGAACATGGTCTCTATTTATCGAACCAAAAGCGATCAATGCTCTGTTATTTTGTTTCCATATTGTCCAGGCTATTTCTTTATTTTTTTAATTTTCTTTATTTTTTAATTGGAGTATAGTTGCTTTTCAATGTTGTGTTAGTTTCTACTGTACAGCAAAGTGAATCAGCTATGCGTATATAGATATATCTCCTCTATTTTTTGGATTTCCTTCCCATTTGGGTCGCTCAAGAGCACTGAGTAGAGTTCCCTGTGCTATACAGTAGATTCTCACTAGTTATCTATTTTATACATAGTATCAGTAGTGTATATATGTCAGTCCCCATCTCCCAATTCATCCCACCCCTCCTGTTCTGTTACTTTTAGTATAAAAGAAATAAAATGCTTAAAGAAGGGAGAACACATTAGAAGTCAGGAAATTGGGGAGCCGACTCTGGTGAATGTTGCATTCAAGTTCTCACCAACTGTCTGAAAATAAACCTTATTGATAGCTTTTACTATTTCCATCGTCAGGCAAAGAGACTGAGGTTTTTAGGAACTTGAGGAAGGACCCACAGCTCACAATTGGACAGAACTTCTGTTTTTTCAGGCTGTAAGTTACTTTTACTGTAGGTCTATGAGGCAGAAGATAAACCAGGAGGCCGCTGGATTGTGGTCTAAGCTTCACTGTATTTTTCTCCTCAGTGGAAAGTTGGGCTCATACATGTGAAATATATAATTTACTCAGAGGGCATGACCAAAGTTATGGTTGGGAAATTATGGAGTTTAGCCAAGGGGAACAGAGTCTGTCTGATCTCACTCATTATTTCATCTAGGACCGAGTCAGATAAGAAAATAGGTCCGTCATTTTTCTCAGCACATAGTACTATCATTTCTGAAATGGTGAGAGAGCTTAATTATAGAGCCAGTTCTCACGCATTTTACCTGTCTGTTCATTTTGATGCTCATTTAAAGCCTGCTGTTTCCTTAGCAACCTCTCTTTTCTTTTTTCCCTCCATTGTGTCTTATCAGTTAACGTACTGTTAAAAAATGCTTTTAGAGAAAATTATAATTTATAACAATTTGTCTTGTTTAACAATAACCTGACCATTGTTGTCATTCTTTCCACAGTTAAAAGGGAACCAGGTAGCAAAGATGAATTATAAAGCGTGTTGATGATATCTCAGGAGGACGGGCAGCAGAGGGTAGAGGGCAAAATTACCTAACGTGAATCCAGCCGGACTCTTCAAGACACCTCTGCTGTGTTTAGATGGCAGATGGTCGTGTGTGCAGAGCTCACAGTAAATCTGAGGTCATCCTTAGGGCTCGCTCAGCCCTGGTTGGGAGACAAAGGGCTGGGGGGCGGGAAGTACACCCTCAGGTCTCCCCATCCTCGAAATCTTGGAAACCTGAGTTTCACAGGAGGTCTCCAACTTAATGTTACCTGGAAATGTTTGGTGGCCACAAGCTTTGTTCTCTAGTGTCTGCCACTTTCCAGCTGGTCCGCTCCCCTCACGTACTTGCTCTGTGTCACCCCAGGAAATGGGTGGGGGAGCGGGGCAGCTCCAACCCGAGTCTCCAGCTCCTACGAGTGCCTTCTCCCTAATGAACCAAAGAGAAATGCCTCCCAGGAGGGTGACTGCCCTTGTGTTCCTGAATCCAAATATGTGAATACTTGTTCTGAAGCATCATTTTCTAGCACCTTGAGAACACAGCTTGGATCCATGTGTCATATCAGTTGCACATGTTATGAGTGTGGTTATGACAGTCTCTGTAACTTCATGTGGAGTAGCCACTCTGGGTTTCATGTAAGGTAGGGAAAGAATAGAGAAAGAAGTGAAAATGATTAAACACACACAGCTAAACTGCAGGATGGACATCTGATGGAGGTGAGAAGCAAGAGGAATAGTCACGACCAAAGGCATCTTCAAGTGAAGAAGGATGCCTCCTCTTGGGGTTGACTGGCAAATATTAATGATCCCTCAATTCAAACAAATGAATATTATTGTAGCATCTGGGCACCTTGGAATATAAAACTTTGGTCAAACTTTTAACTATAGCCCATCTTCTATATTGGGCAACTAGTCTAGTCTTTGATAAGGAGGACTGTCTGTGCTGATCATTCTGGATGACAGAATGATAACTGTTCTGTGCAAATAGGGCCAGTGTGGAGGGAAAGGAGGACTTCTATTCACATAACTGGAAGGTACCACCCTCAGGGTTATTCGGCTTCTTCCCATGCATGTAGAAAACCAAAGGAAGCCAGACCAATGAGGAGATATAGGTGATGTCTTGGTGGTCCCACGTGCTAGAGCTAGATGGAGTTCCCAATGACATCAAGGTGCCAGGTGGGTCCTGCCTGAGAAGCACCTGTACGCTGAGGGCTCTTCTCACCAGCACTGCTGTCACCCTATACTCCCCTTGCAGCTGCGATAACTAAGACTCGCCCATTGTTTACCACTGTCATCCTGCAGATCTTCTAAGAAATGGCTGTGTCCGTCCTTTCTCCAGAGAAGAATAAGATGATCCTCAGTTGATGGTTCCCGAAGAGCTCATGAGTCATCACACCCCTTCTTCTACCTCTACAGCACTAGATGAGCAGTTTTCCATTCACTTGGCCTCGACTGCTGCTGTTGCTGGAGGAAGGAAAAGGATGCCACTTAATATCTGAAACTGCAGCCCGAATTTCTTATTTGCATAAGCCAGGGAGAGCTTTGCCTGGGAAACCCAGACTCTCAGAGCAAACCAAGGAGCTGATCTTGCACAGGGATTTTGGCAGTGTGGAGGGCAGATGTTACTGGATTTTCAGAGGCACAGGTCTTTAGAAACTGGTTAACCTTTTAGCTATAAAAGTTATTGGCCTGCATCTGTTGTCAGTTGAGTAACTTTAAGGAAAAAGGGACCCTCTTTGATTGGCTGGCTTTCAGGAGTGATCACTGAAGCAAGTTTTACAAACTAGGAGTTGTTTTCTGTATGTCCCTGCAACATTGTGTGTTTTAAGACGTATTATGCTATTCCTTTTATATGAAAAATTATTTGTAACACACACAAAATATTTGAGCCTTCCTTTCTTAATAGGAATAAAGTTTTTTTCCCAAATGTTTTATTGTTGTTAACTCTGCTTTATTAAACCCCAGTGTGCCACTCTATACAACCTAATGATTTTCTTAAGCTGAATTCTTAAAATTGGAATTACTAGGCCAAGTAATATAAAAAGTTTGATGGCCCTCATGTACAAATCTGCACATGTGGTTTACATATCTTTCTAATTTTTTTTTGGAAATAATTATAGATTTACAGGAAGTTGCAAAAATGTACTGGGAGGTTCCAAGTACCTTTCACTCGATTTCCCCCAATGACCAATGGTAATACCGTGAATAACTACGGTACGGTATCAAAACCAGGAACTGGACATTGGTGTAATCCACAGAGCTTATTAAGATTGATTCATTTTTATATACACTCATTTGTCATGTGAGGTTAGTTTTATGCAATTTTATCACATGTGTAGATTTGTGTAATCACCTACACAATTAAGACACAGAACTGCTCCAGCGTCACAAGGCTCCCTTTGTAGTCACATCCCTCTCCATCTCATTGCAACCTCTAATCTGTCCTCCATCTCTACAATTTTGTTATCTCAAGAACGTTATATGACTGGACTTATGCAATAACATTTGGAGATCAACTTTCTTTGCTCAGCATAGTTCCCTTGAGATCCGTCCAAGTTGTTTGTACCACAATTGGTCTAACCCTTCGCCACCGAAGGGCATTTGTGTTTTTCCAGTTTTTTCTTATTCTGAATAAAGCTTCTGGGAACGTTCACGTGCAGGTTTTTGTGTGAGTGTAAGTTTTCATTTCTCTGGAATAACTGAACAAGAGGGCAAACGCTGGGGTATGTGGTAAGTGCACGTTTAGTACTTTCTACAAGGCTGTGCCTTTTTTTTTTTTTTTTTTTTTTTGCAGTACGCGGGCCTCTCACTATTGTGGCCTCTCCCGTCGTGGAGCACAGGCTCCAGACACATAGGCTCAGCGGCCATGGCTCACGGGCCCAGCCGCTCCGTGGCATGTGGGATCCTCCCGGACCGGGGGACGAACCCGCGTCCCCTGCATTGGCAGGCGGACTCTCAACCACTGCACCACCAGGGAAGCCCAAGTCTGTGCCATTGTACATTCCCACCAGCAACTCACGAGTGATCCAGTTTGTTGGCATCTTCTCCAGCATTTGGGGTTATCACGATTTTTAATTTTAGCTGTCATTAGAGGCGTGTGGTGATACCTCATCTTGGTTTTAGTTTGTCTTTCCCTAATGGCTATTGATGCTTAACACCTTTCCATGTACCTATTTGCAATCTGTATATCCTTTTTGGTGAAATATCTTCTCATGTCTTTTGTCCATTTTCTAATTGTTTTTCTTTTGACTTTTGAGAGGTCTTTGTAGATTCTAGGTAAAAGGCCTTTGTTAGATAGGTGTTTGCAGATATCGTCTCCCAGTATAGCTTCACTTTTTTTTTTTTTTTTTTTTTTTTTTTTTTTTTTTTGCGGTACGCGGGCCCTCACAGCTGCGGCTTCTCCCGTTGCGGAGCACAGGCTCCGGACGCGCAGGCTCAGCGGCCATGGCCCACGGTCCCAGCCGCTCCGCGGCATGTGGGATCTTCCCAGATCGGGGCACGAACCCGCGTCCCCTGCATCGGCAGGCGGACTCCCAACCACTGCGCCACCAGGGAAGCCCATAGCTTCACTTTTTATCCTTTATACAGGATCTTCCTCACAGTAAAAGCTTAAACTTTGATAAAGTCTAATGTGTCAATTTTCTGATTTTTAGTGTCAAGTCTAAAAACTTTGCCTAGACTTAGGTTCTGAATGTTCTCCCTGATGTGTTTTTTTTCCTACAAGGGTCATAGTTGTATATTTTACATTTACATTTTGAGTTTATTTTTGTACAAAGTGTGAAATTTAGCTTGAGTTTCTCCTTTTCTTTCTTTTTTTTTTTTTTTTTTGCCTTCATATGTCCAATTGCCCCAGCACCATTTATTGAAAAAAGCCATGTTTTCTCCATTGACTTTCTTTTGCACCTCTGTCAATGATCAATTGGGTATATTTGCTTGGTCTGTTGGGGGGTTTTGACTCATATTTATAAGTTCTTCTATAGCTATTTTTCTGTTCAATTTTAGTCATTAATGCCTGGAGTCAATTTTAGTCATTAATATTTCTCTGGGAAATTGTTTATTCCACCTAGAATTTAAAAATCTACTTTATAAAATTAAAATCCAAAAAAATTTTTGATCTTTTTAGTATATATTTATGACTTTGAACAATGTATAAAATTTATGTAATCATCACCACAGTCAAGATACGGAAAGTTTAATCATACCCCCAAATTCTCCGTGACACTGCTCCTTTGTAAAAGACCTGTCCCCAAGAATTAACCTCTGGTAACCATGAGTCTGCTTTCCTTTCTGATGGCTCTGGTTTTTCCAAATGCCACATAAATGGAATCCTACCTTATTCAGCCTTTAGAGTCTGGCTTCTTTCACTTAACATAGTGTATCTGAGAGCTGGAAACACAACTGCTGTGTCAATCATCTTTACCTGGAAACCAGAAGGTAAACATAAATGTTTCATATTTGCCAGATATTTACTAATTTCTCTCCATATATGAGTTTAATTTTCTTCTCTATCATGGTGGCAAAATATCTGTTTTCCAGTCCCTTTACTGAAAATGGTTAGCATCATTTAAATCCTTTCCAATCTGCAAAGGTGTTAATTTGTAGAAATAGTTTCTCTCAAATCCCGACTTCGTCCATTCCACTTATTATCAAACCGGTCATTTGAGTTCCTACATTCCTTTTCCCAAGTTCAGTCTGACAGTGGCTCACTCTTCAATTAAACTCTTTCTCTTAGAAGTCAGCTCATTTAAAATTTTTATTTCTCAACTGTGAGCTGAATCGTCAAGCAGATTGCTTTCTGATTCAATTTATTAGAGGAACTGTAGAAAAATAACGCCTTCTGCTTCCCTGGTTCATGTCTTATTTCATAAGCCATTTTCATGTGTCATTGCAAAATACTGAACCTATTTCTTACATATCTGGTGGCTATAAATAAACTATGGAAAAAAAGAGGAGATATTCACTGACAAGCCTAAAAGGAAAATCTTATACTTGATGTGTTAGCTTTAAGAAGAATAAAGACATTTTAAAATGCTGTTAAACACTACGGTTCACACTGAGTGTGCAGAAAAAACATGAATATAAGATTGCCAAGAATGAAAATACATACTAAAATGTATATAAATTGAACTCATACGTGGGTATCCCAACAGACTCAAATATCAGATTATTCAGAGTGAAAGGTTGAGAAGAAACCTGAATATTACAATAAAAACAATTTTACAACTGTCCTGGTTTGAATAGTGTCCCTCAAATATCCACCCGGAATCTGTGAATGTGACTTTATTTGGAAGTAGCTCTTTGAAGATGTAATCAAGTTGATAAGTTCATACTGGATTTGGATGGACCCTAATCCAATGACTAGTTTTCTTATAATAAAATGAAATTAGACGACGACAGGCTCACAGGGAGAAGGTGGGTGATGAGAGGCAGAGATTGGGGTGATGCATCTCCAAGTCAAAGAAAGCCAAGGGCTGCTGGCAGCCACCAGAAGCTGGAAGAGGCAGGGCAGGATTCTGCCCTAGAGCCCCGAGGGGCAGCATGGCTTGCTGACACCCTGGCTTTAGGGTTCTAGCTTTCAGACCGGAGAAAGTAAATTCCCCTTATTTTAAGCCATATTGTTTGTGCTGACTTGTAATAGCAGCCACAGGAAACACATCCAGTGACTGTGTTCCCAAGTTACTCTGTAATTCATTGGAAATATATATATATATAATGAAAACACACGCAAACAGGTAAATGGCATGTGATGATCTCTGATTCCAGGGCATATTTCCTAGCCTTGAGTCCATTCAGAGTTTCCTTGATTACACAGAGTTTGTGGAACACTTCCTCTGATTTCAAGCAGAAAGTCACAGAGAAGGTGGTAATATCTTCAGGGAACAGTCTTGAAGCAAATTGAGGAAACTGGGAAATGGGTCCTCATCCCACAATTCTGACTACTTTATCTGTGAAGTCACTCTTCCACACTGTAGAAGTGAGCAGTCACAGACTTCTAGAACCTTAGAGCTGAACGTGTCATCTAATCCACATCTCTGGTTCTACTCTGAAGGAGTATTTTTCCCACTACATTCATGTGCCTGTCCACAGAGCAAGCTGATCTATTCCAAATGTTTGAGTTGCCTGCTAACAACCTGACCCAGAATTTATACAATTCAACATCCATGGGCAATTTCCTAGTGTTCTTAAGGGTGAGGTGAGAATGAGTAAAAAATGGAATGAAAAACTTGGGACTTCTCAAATGAGAACAAACGCAAATTCTAGAATTGGAGAGTTAGAATGAATTGTATCGTTGGCTATTGAGTAAATAGAAGTGCAAAGAAGAAGCTGAATTCGTCATTGATGGTACGAAGTAAAAGGTGACAAAGATGGGTGACTGAGGTTAAAGGAAACTGCTAACGATGATGAATGCCCAGAGCCTGGCAAAGGTGAGAAGTAGAAGATGTGAGGTCAGGAGCGAAAGGTCAAGGTTGGAATGAAATAATACTGAAGGCTTGTAAGTGCTAGGTGTGTGGAAGGGTCACTTGCCCAGGGGGCCTACAACCGTGTTACATCAAGAGACAAGGAGTCCCATCAGGACGTACTCCGATGTCTCTCTCTTCCCCACCTCCTCAGTCTTCTTTGGCTCAGCTGTCATAATTCCATCTACCCAGGGAGCCCAGATGGTACAGTCTGCAGGATTCAGCCTCCCCGGTCATGGAACATGGCCCAGAAGGAAAGAGAATGGATCCGAAATAGCAAACAGAATAACCAGCCACATGTGTATTCATTTACTCAAATTGGATTTAAGTAAGACTGCATTGGTCCACATTTACCCCGATCTCTTCCAGGGTAGGGATTGAATCTTAATCATATTTGCAACCACAGTTCCCAAGACAGTGTCTGACAAGTAGTAACAGCCTAGATTATATTAATTGAATTCTTATTATGAACCAGATTTCCTTGTGAAGTACATTATCTATTGCACATTATCTTCTTTGATTCAAATAATTCTCTATAAGTAGCTACTATGGTACTATTAATGCCTAAAATAATTTAAATATAATACACAAAGCTTGCTATCTGCCAGACATTCCTTCTAATGTATACTCCCCAATACGGCAGGCAGGAGCTATTGAGCACTTAAATGTGACCAAATCCAAATTAAATGTGCCCAAAGTGTAAAACACCTGCTCAGTTTTAAAGACTATGAAAAAAAATAGTGTAAAATATCTCATAATATTTTTATATTGATTACATTTTGTATATATTGTGTGAAAATAAAATATGTGATTAAAACTCATTTCACCCATTTATTTTTACTTTGTTAATGTGGCTACTAGAAAACGTAAAAGAAATAAGTGATTTACAGGTGTGGTTTTCATCATATTTTTGTTGGAAAGAGCTGCTCTCAGTGATTTACAGAGACATCAAGAGGCAGGAACTGGATTTGAACCTAGGTCTCCTGACTCAAGAGGTCACAGCTTAACTACCATGCTACGCAGTATCTAAATTAACCTACCATCTTGAAAGCCTACCATGTATCAGCCACCATACTATTTACTTTATGTGTCATGCTCTGAAGAAAACTGCATGGTAGTTATTATTACCCCAAACAGGAAAAAAGTCTAATTTCAATGTAACACACTCTCAACTACAAAACCAGTAAGCAGGGAACTAAAACACAAATGCAAAATGCATTACAAAATCCATGGTCTTTTTAAAAACATATTATTATTTTTTTGGCTGTGTTGGGTCTTCATTGCTGTGCATGGGCTTTCTCTAGTTGAGGCGAGCGGGAGCTACTCTTCGTTGCGGTGCACAGGCTTCTCATTGCGGTGGCTTCTCCTGTTGCCGATCATGGGCTCTAGGTTCCCGGGCGTCAGTAGTTGCGGCATGCAGGCTCAGTAGTTGTGTCTCAGAGCTCTAGAGCGCAGGCTCAGTAGTTTGGTGCACTGGCTTAGTTGCTCCACAGCATGTGGGGTCTCCTCGGACCAGGGATTGAACCCGTGTCCCCTGCATTGGCAGGCGGATTCTCAACCATTGCACCACCAGGGAAGTCCCCGAAATCCATGGTCTTGAGCACCACTTTATAGGACCTTCTTGGTATGAATGTTTCAAAAATAAAGTACAAACATGTTGAAATCTCAGAGACAAAAATAGATAACAGTTTGTGAATACACTCAACACGCTGAATTATGGAGACACTAAATAACTTATTCTATAATGGGGCATGATTAGCACTATGCAGAATTTCTCATCCATGAACTGGTAGATTAAGAGATATTAATAAGGAAATCTACATGATGAATAGCAGGATGG
Source organism: Orcinus orca (assembly GCF_937001465.1). Taxonomy (NCBI): domain Eukaryota; kingdom Metazoa; phylum Chordata; class Mammalia; order Artiodactyla; family Delphinidae; genus Orcinus; species Orcinus orca. The sequence continues at coordinate 52,557,603 of NC_064560.1, read as the reverse complement.
AAACACCTAGTTGACCATCAATCACTGAGTATTCACCACATATGAGAAGCATCCGTTATGCGGCCAACAGAAGCTTGCACACATTCATGCTCACAAACACACACAACCCCTGCAACTCTGGGGGCTGATTTCTCCACCACAAGAGACAACTAAATGGTAAATGGGAAAGATTGAGAGCACTACACACCACACAATTTGCTCACTGATCAGAAATCTGCAAGAGGTGATGATTTATGCAGGAAGCATAACAAACATCGATAATTAAGTCCTTTTCAATCATCTTTTATATATAGAAATTAAAAACTGTACACAGAATCAAAATCTGGGAATAGCCTTCCCTAGGATACTGCAATACTAGAAGAATGGCAGAAATTAATTTTGCAGCATATTCCCCATATTTTTCCTTTTTTTTTTCTTATGTTGTGGTTGTCTATTTTTCATGTGAACTCTGTTTCCCCACAATCTTTGTGTACCTAGAATAGAAATATTTTCCAGAATAGAAGTACTTTCCAGAAATACTTTTTCTCTTTTAATTTGCAAGAAATATTTCTGTAAATTATTGTTCAATCAAAATAAATGTGTTTGTCATTAGCTTCAAAACAAAGAAATCCACTGTTTATGGATGAATTTTACTATCTGGACGATATTTCATGAATGATGTCCTTCATGTGTGTGATAATGACACACAATATAATTGCAAATTTTATCTTGAAGGTTTTGGGGACATTACAGTGGTAGAATGCAGAGAAAGATAAAGAAGGACACCATAGAGCATTTAGGAAAGAAAGACCTAAATTCCCACCTGCACCAACAGACATACATCATAATAATATTTCTGGTAAATTTTAGAACATTTTTTGAGCTCATCACTCAAATGAAGCCAAATGTTATGAAACCAGATGTTGAATAAAGAACAGTTTGTTGTTTGATGCTAGAATCATGCTTAGATTCTAAATGTGTGCATTCTGAACTGGTCTGATCCATCGGAGGCCATAAAAACTACGACCATTCTCCCTGCCCTGGGTTTTGCAATGCCGAGTCTTGTTTACTTTCAATACATCCCCAGCTGGAAACTCGGTAAGAGAAATCATTTCCTCTCTCCCTTTTCCTTCTGTAAAGCATATGGCCTAATCTATCCTGTGAAAGCTCCAATTTATTTTAGCATTCATGAACCTTCATGACTAATTTCCTGAGCCACACTCTAATTACTTTAATTCTACACTGCTGGAGAGAATTTGAAAACAGGACTTCTTTAGAAGAAAATTAACTTATATAATGAGTGAAGAGATAAATCATATTAGCTCTAATTAAAGTATATTAACATTTTGGTTGCATATGAATAAAAATCAGACACAATGAAAGCAGGTTTCTCATAAAGAGTCAATTTATGGAGATTTATGAAGATTTTGGGAACTTGCAAAATTTCATTACTTAACATCTCTATTAAGATCTTTACAAGCATGCATAATGAAAAGCCTAATAAAAGATTTAATAAATGGACTTTTGCTTAAAGTCACACTGATTCAGTGCGAGCAGAAGTGTTAAACCCATAATGGAGATGAAAACGATAATTGTCAATTTAAAAATACATCTGTTGTCTGCATGGTGAGAAATGCAAACGTAGAAAATCAGAGTTAGGAAGTCAGAGAACTAACTTCCATCGAAGTAATTCCAGTTTCTCCTTGTGTTCTAAGAGAGTAACTACTATGAAACTCTACTTCAAATCCTTCTCTTCTGCATTAATATAAGATCTTTTAGCTCTCTCTGCGTGTCTAAAATGACTGTTTAACACAAACAGTAAACTTCCAGGTAACCTTATTTAATTTAAACTTCCAGGTAACCTTATTTAATTTAACCTTATTTAAATTAAACCTTATTTAAGTTAAACTTATATTAATTTATATTAAATTAAACAGAATTAGATTCTTTTCCCAAAAAATAAAAGGTTTTTCTCTAAACTTATACAACAGCACTGCCAATCATTTAATTTTCAATATTGCTCCTGAATGGCTCATAAAGAAGATACTCTCAAATTAAATCACAGAGAAGTACATTGCCTATAAAAATGCCCAGGGAGCATCAGAGTCTGCGGGTCTGATTTGGAGATAAGATTGCAACGAGCAATTACCACGTTGCTCCCCAGTTTCCCAGGAAGCACATGCCCCACTTAGCCTGGCATTCAGAACCGACTACCCTCCATCAGCCACTGGCACTTTTATCCTTAACTGTTTACATTTCCATGGGCATGAACATATCAGAGTCGGTCTTATTTTTCTCTGTCATCCACACACATCACTCTTTACAACTACTATATATATATATATATATATATATATATATATATATATATAAAATTGTCAAATAACATGCCATCATATAAAGCATATAAACTCTACAGCCATAAAGAAAACAGTTAGGTTCACTCTACAACAAAACATGTACTTGTAGATTATCAAACAATAAGGATATGTATTTTAGTAGAGAATATGCAGGAGTAAAGTTTGTGGAAATATATTCCAGTTTCAGGTTTACTGCAGTGGTAATTTGGTATTGCAAACAACTATATTCTCATGTAGTGTTTAGTTATTCCTTTACAGAGGGTAGAAGTGACAGTGCTTTCAGTAGCCAACCTCTCATTTTCACATGTGCCATCTCTCAAATTCCTTGAAAATATTTATTGAATTGAGGTTTAAAAACTCGGAATTGTATTGCTATAGACACCAGAGAAAGAAGAAATCAGATAACAGAATTTCCAGAGAACTCAAGAATAAATGGCTATTTAAAAGCAGAGAGAAGGGAGAGGTATTTTAAAAGAAAGACAAGAAAAAATAACGAATGAAGGTTTTCTGATAGTGTGATGGGAAAAAAACATCCTAAACAATCCTGACGCAGCAAAACAAGTATAACTCTGAACAGGACATACATTTTAAAAGATATAGGTAGATAGACAGGTAGATAGATAGATAGATAGATAGACAGATAAATGCTTAATTGAGATGCTCATAAATTTAGGGAAAGAAAGGTAGAAAGCCAGAGAGATAAAAACGTAATAGGATAGCAGCTTCTGCAGAGGGATCCTTGGTGTGATGTTACTATCCCAGGTCTCCTCAGGGTATAGCCTCCGCAGCAGACAGGAGCAGGGCACCTGTTACCCAAAGAGCTTCACTCTAATGTTTAAAGGCTACGTAAAGCCAGTCTCACACCGATTTGAGACCTGAAAATACACAGCCTCTATGTTATGAAAAGCCTCAAATTATAAAATTATTTCTAAGTGATAATTGACCTATTTTAAAATGATCCTAAGTTTATACTGGACAGAAGCAAAAGCATATATTTTAGAGAAATATGCCTTCAATCAATGATCCAAGTGTTTCCAAAGATAAATTGCCGTTGAAAATGAACTTCAGAGAAACACATATGTACACACAAACCCAAGAAAATAAAGCAGTATTCGTAAGAACTAGAAGAGCCATAACGAGGAAAATAACACACACAAAAAGGTATGAGGACTATGAGATACAAACTATAAACTAAGCACAAATGATAAAGGAAAGGACAGGTAGGTTCAACAATATTCAAATTAGAAAATTTTATTTATCAAAAACATACAGGGTCACATATCTTGTTTAAAAAATAGCACACTTCCCCTATGATAAACAGTATTCTTCTACATTATTTTCTAAAATATTTAAAAGTTTGCCATTCATAGTTATGTCTCCAGCTTACCTGGAATTGATTTTTATATAAGGTGTTGAGACCTAATTTCATATCTCTTTAGTTGTAAAAACAAGGTATCCTTTCTGGATTTGATCATCAGAAAAGAGTCCATAAAAATAAATTCATGACAAATATATTCTGCTTTTTACTCTTTTTTTATGTATTTTAGAATACTTCAGATTCATATATTTGCAGTAACAAGAGAGAAAATGGAAAAGCCTCAGACAGATTTGAAAGATAATAGGGGAATCATACAAAGATTAGATTTTCAATGAGAGCAAAGTAGACTTTTATGGGCAGAAAGGCTTTAAAAAAAGAGATAAAATAGACCCCGTTTTGTTATCAAGGTCAGATTTTCTCTGAGAACAGTGGGCTCCATATAGCAGGCATTTTGTCTTACTCAAATTCGTAACCACAGACTTTGTACAGTGCTAGGAATGTACTAGTTACACAGTAATTGTAAGTTGAGTAAGCTAAGAAATGAGCTTGACGTCATACCATACTCTTAAAGATGTTGACATGTCTACTTGGTCATCACGGTTGGCTAAGATTTAGGTGTTGGTGTATAGAGCACTCCACTGGTATTGGCAGACGGGTACTTCTTGGGTTTGCTCCTACAGTTCCCGGGCATCTCTGGGCACCAGGATGCAATGTCTGACCCCTGTGTCAGAAGCTCATTTGAGGAAAGAGTCAGTGAGACTTAGAAGCACCAAATTCAGTCCATGGACACATCCTCCCCAGCAGGTGCTTTATACAAGGCTAGTGTTAACTCTTGCTATTAATAGTCTTACTCAAGACCGTGTGGCAGAAAATAGATGCACCCCTGGAGACACAAACACACTCACAGTGCAATTATTTTCCATCTTTTTGTGTATGTATCCTGAAAGAAATTTATCATTGGCTGTCACTTGTTAATTTTCCATTTAAGGTGATCACTCTATTACCTAACTTGTCAAAACCTTGTCACGTGTCACAGTGTGCCTTTGGGAACTCTTCTTAGTCTATCCAGCCAAAGGGTGGAACCAGTGCTTCTTTCATTCTTGTTCTTTATGGGAAGATGGGAGCAATGAACTAATCAGGGCTCTATTCCTCGTACTGACAGTATCCTTGATGGAAATGAAAATGGTCTGTTCTTACTTGATACTTCATCGTTTTCACATGAGGTTGTTTTGATAACTTAGTGTAAACTGAATATTTTGTGTAAGTCGGAAATAATCATTTCTGCCTCCTGTTTCCAATATGGCAAACCCAGCCAGCTAAAATATTCAAAGAGATGCTTTAATTCTCTGATTACTGTATCTATGATATTGTTCACAGATACTAAATAGTTCAAAAAGCTACAGAAAAATTATTATCATTGTTTTTTTCCAGTCTCTAAACCTTGATCAGCTATTTTTGCATTTTTGTGATTTCTGGAGTATATGTGCAGTTATGCCTGCTGTTCATTATTTTTGGAAAATATGTTCTATTTTTACATCCTAGGATAAGAAGCAGGACATTTGTAAGGTTACAATTACATACGGAAGGAACCTAGCTTTAGGTCCTGCAATCTATGTTTTGACAAATCTTTCTAATTACAAGCTTGGCAATGCCCACACAGGTTACATCTATACAGGAAAATGCAAAGGTATTTTCTTTGTCAAAACGCTTATATATCTACTGAGCGTGTTGGGAAATGACCCCCGACACTTTCAGTGTAAACGTTTCTATTTTCAGAGGGGTTTTGCAAAATACACTTTCTTTTGCTATCATGCCAATGACCCTTCTGAAGTAGCATACAGTTAAAAACTTACCCAGTGACTTAAAATTGTAAAATTACTACTTTTTCAGCAAAGTGCTGGATGAGTAACTTTAATTTTCTGAGTCTTTGGCAAGCATGTGACTCTATTAAATGAGTCATCAGTCTTCTTACTGATGACTCAGAACAGCAGTTACACAGGAATCTGCTACGGCCCTGTCCTCCAATGCCTTCTTGTAAGACAGGAACCTGCCCACCTCTTCCCCACACCTCCTCATAGGTGTCTTCACTTAGACACTGTATTCCTTAAGTAAATTTTTAATATCTGAATTTCATAAGCAAAAAAAAAAAAAAAAAACTAGATTAATTTACTCAGCCAGTCAGCTACTCCCTTCCTAAGGGACATAGAGAAAATGTACTGCAGATGCAAAAGTGTAGAATGAGATTGTGTTTATAGCTCTGAAATATTCGTACTATTTTGGCAGACTTAGTTGATTAAAACAACCAAAACTTCAACAGGATTCAGGAGAGCTTTAAGACAGTAAGGTGATGGTGCTTATGGAGGAGACGTATTCATGAAACAGTCTCTGGAAGGTGGTGAGTAAGGAGAGTTCTTTCCACACTGTACCACAGATTTACAAGTCCCCTCCATGGAGTAGTTTAGATGAAGGGCATCTGATTTCCTTAGACCTCTCAAATCTTAAAACCAAACAACTGTCACCATGCTTAGCAGATATATAAAATAGAATCCACCTTTCTGCTTGAAGAATTGGATGTACCTAAGGAAATGGAGTGAAACTGAAACTGAGACCCACCATTCAGAGTTGGTCAGGACCCCAAACTAAAATCTGACTGAAAGCTTTGCTTTGATTTCATTTCATGATAATAGAAATCAGTATTTTCTCCCTCTAAACAAATCAATGTAACGGAGGTGGGAACCTACATAATTTCTAAATTTATAGAAACAGAGGCAAAGATGACAGACAGTTTTCTAGACCAAACCTGAACAGTCATACTTTTCAATACTTTCTCTGATTTGGATCCAGCTTGTTAATTCCAGCCATGACAAGAGACATAGATGTTCATCTTTGATTTCTGGTCTGTTTTCCTGGTGGAACTTTTTCTTCAGTGAAAAAGCCGACTGAGATGTCTCTGTAAGTCTGTGTTAGTTGCTATTGTGTGTAACACATCACCACAGTCTTAGGAACGGACAACATGGGAATGTATTTTCTCACAGCGCTGGAGTTCGGGAGGTCAGACACCGCTGAGTGGGGCTCTGTGCTCAGGCCCTCACATGGCCACAGTGTCTGCTGGACTGTGCTCCTTTCTGGAGCTGGGGCTCTCTCTCCAGCTCACAACAGCTCCTCAGTGTGGGATGAGGCCACGCCCTCTTGCTGGCCCTCACCAGCCCACTGGTCTCCTGGAGGCCACCTCTAATCCTCCCCCACAAGGCCCCTCCAGCTGCCCCCTCCTGATTAGAACCTCCTTTTCAGGAAGAGCTTCGGGCCTTTCCATGGCTCACCTGATTAGGTTGCTGCCACCTGGATAATCTCCCTCCCAATGAACCGATTCTAGCCTATTCACGAGAGTACCACCCATCACAACCCCAGGGTCAGCCTGCACCACAGAGGAGGAGATCACGCAGGACATGGACAACTGGAGGAGGAGTCTTGGAGCATCTTAGATCTTCTCCTATCACAGTGTCAGTGTGGGATTTTCTGAGAGAGATTTTGCTTTTCAAGGAGTGATCATGATAGCACCTATTTGTCTCTATGTTCTCAATTGCCGGCATTGGACGGGTTATTCTTTGGGGTCATAACATCACTCCAGCACTCAAGACCTAGAACTAGGCACCCAGGCAGATCAATGGATTTCAAGAAAACAGGCACTTTGGGTTTCATTTTGTTTGTGTTTTGTTTTTGTCCTTGTCGATATACATGGGTCTCTATGCATGGGAAGCTAATCAGTTTAGTTGTTCTGCAAAAATATTTTCAAAACCCCCATCTTGTAGCCTCTTTCTTCCATTCCTTCTGATCCTGGAGGCAAAGCCACTCTTTGCTTCAAGAGAGGCAAAGCCTCTCTTGCCAGAGGTTTAGCAAGAGAGATGCACTCCAAATCTCCATGACAATACTTATTGCACAATCTAGGTGGTGTCTACTGTATTCTGCTTCATGTATCATCACATTTCCATTGGCTTTCCAGCTATAAGATTTGGTTAAAATCATCCACCTCCTGTTTGTGATACTTCTCCTTTTTTGTTCACTGTTATACATAAGGTGGGGAGGAGACACAGGATTAGGGTTAAGAAAAAGTAAAGAGAAACACATGTCTTAGGTCTGAAACAGCATCTATACTTATTTCTAAAATAAATTCTTCATCCTTTTATTTTACTAGTTACTTAATGTGATTGCCACACAGGTCAGTTACAAGTTCCTTCAGGACAGGGATTGTGTGATTTATTCATCTTTGAGTCCTGATATCTAGCAAGAGATACTGACTTAAAAGTCTATGTTGAACACAATGAGATACCACAACACACCTATTAGAATGGATAAATTCCAAAAACTGTATAATAACAATTTCTAGTGAAGATGTGGAGCAACAGGAACACTTCTTCATTCCCAGTGGGACTCAGGACAGTGTAGCCGCTTTGGAAGACAGTTCAGCAGTTTCTTACAAAGCTGAAGATAGGCTTATCATACTGTCCTAGATCTTCATCCAAGTGATTTGAAAAAATATGTCCACAAAATCTTGTACTCTACTATCTATAGCAGCTTTATAGATAACTGCCAAAAAGTGGAGGTAGACAAAATATCTATCAAAAGGTGAATGGACAAACTGTGTTACATGCATGCAATGAAATATTATTCAGAACCAAAAATAAATGAGGTCTTTAGCCAGGAAAAGATGATTAATCCAAATGCATCATACAGCATGAAAAGAGCCTGACAGAAAAGGGGCAGAGTGTGTGATTCCAATTATATGGCAGTCTGGAAAAGACAAAACTATTGAGGTTTTAAAACGATCAATTATTTCCAGAAATTTAAAGGTAGATGGGGGGGGCAGGTGAATTACAGGGTATCTTTTAGGACAGTAGAACCATTCTGTATGATACTGTAATCATGGATGATAATTTTGTGTATTCATCAAAACCCACAGAACATTCCAGCACAGTTAACCTTAATGTGTACAAAACTTTTTAAATATAGTGAGGAGGTTGGGAATGGAATGCACAATGTGACAAAACAATCCAACTATCTTATGAATATATGAAAACCCTGACCAAAGTGAGTGGGGGTCAAGACGCTGATCTAAGCAACTTTGGAAAGGAGTGGAGTCTGTCAGACAAGGGCCAAAGAAACGTCATGTAAGCCCTGTCCTCTAGTTGATAAAGTTGTTTGCTATGGGAGGAAGTGCAGGTGAGCACTTTTGATACCTTTTGAGCACTAGATGTTTATGCTGGGACTGGACAATTAATGCACAGACAAGAGAGAGGAAGCCAGCATCTCACTGTTCGAGGGACAAATAGGTAAGCGGAGGAGCTATAATGACCCATGTGGTAATTAATGTATTATAGTTGGAAACATCAGCATGTACTCACGTTTAACCTAATGTAAACACAGATAGTTAACTATAGAAATATTTATAGATGTGCATACATACATGGGTTAGTTCACAAATGTACATTTTCTTCCTCTGTCAGATGACAGGATGAGAAGCAAGGACACCCCAGTAACAACGAGCACACCAGGCTCCCAAGTCTTGGTTTCTAATACCATTCTCCAATGAAAGGGACCAAGGCTCATTAGAGAAATAGTTGATTCTAGGACCAGAGAAAGAAATATTTAAGAGGAGCATGGGTCATCTTACGGTGCTATAAAGTACTCAAAAAAAAAAAAAAAAAAGTAGAAGGCATGTCAAAGGGACACAAGAGCCAAACAAAAGAGGTCCTGATGTCTAAAACTGGAAAAATATACGTAACAGAATAGAAAAGTATTATTGGATTGCAACTCAAAGCATAAAATAAATATATGTAAGTCCATATTGGTATCAATAAATTGTGGAATTAATAAATAAATTGCTGAGAAGAGAGAAATTGATCACACAGAAGAACTCCAATTAATTTTGTAGATGCTCTGCCCTCAAGGATGTGAAGCGTAACTCCCCACTTCTTAGATGTGGGCTGGATGTAGCAAATTCTTTCCAAAGAGGACAGTGTGGGAAAAGGGAGATCAGAGTAACTTCACAGTGGGGAAACCTGACAAACACCACTTCATTCATATAATCAAGATTAACGTCAACAGGAGAAAACATGTTGATAGTATGTGCCCTTGTGAAGATGTCATGAAAATGGCACTTTTCTTTGTGATGTTCTTCTCCAAAATACTTAATTCTAGTCTAATAATGAGAAGAATGTAAGATGAATCACAATTTAGGGACATTCAACAAAATATCTGAGGACCAAAATATCTGACCAGTCCTCCAACTGTCAAGGTCATCAAAAACCAAGAAAGTCAAAGAAATTGTCACAGACTAGAGAAAGCTAAGGACACGTGAAAACTAAATGAAACACAGAACAGAAAGATGATATTAAATTGAAAAAACTAAGGAAATCTGAGTAAAGTAAGGACTTGATAATAAAGCAGTGATAATGCACTGTTCATTGTAGAACATAACAATATTCACTAATCGTTGGAAGTATAAGATCCCAGTAAGATGCCTAAAATAAGGGCAACTGAATGGGAGGTTCATGTAAACTTTCAGCACTTTCTTTCCAAATTTTTGGAGTATACAACAATGTAAGTTTTTTTATAACAATGTAAAAAAGGCAAAGTTTGAGCTGTGGGCTTGGAGATGGCAGATACAGAAGTCACAGGGAAAGCCTACAGCTGTCCAGAGAACTGTGCAGAAAACCACTGATAACTTTCAAAGTAAGGAATTTGGTGAATTTTTTTGTGTTTATTCTGCCTCAGATATTTGCACTGAAACAAGCTTTTGAGAATTAGGAAATCCAAAATAGAGTTTCTAGGCTGTTTTCTCCCACAGACTTATCCCCAGGTAATTCAGCCAAAGGGTATCCAAGACCAGGTTGGATTTTTTAGAAGTGTGTGAAAATGTATGTCGTCATTTTCCTAAACACAGCAGGTGACTTTCCATGGGCTACATCCACGTGGTCACTCGCTCATCCAACAATCGCAGAGCAGGAATTGTCCTGGAACTAGGGATGCACTGAGTCTGGGAAGACAAGGGGCTTTTCTGCACTGTGACTCCATTCCACTCACAGACCCACCTGTTTTATCCCCACAGAGATATGATATGTGGTTCCTGGGATGTCCCAGAAGTGTGTTCTTTTCTCTCCCATAGACAGAGATCTTGCCTCCTTAAACTAGTGTTTGAACAAGTAAAAGATGTTTTCAACATGGAAAGAGACAGATGTTTTGTTGAAACACATTGATTTCCCCTCTCACTCTCAAGGTCTTAGTTGGGGTGGGGCAGACCTTCTGTGCTCCCTGAGATATCACTCACAACTGCAAAACGAACCTCTACCAAAATGCCGAAGTTTGTTCTTGAAGACGCAAAATATGGAGAACCCCGGACAATAAATTAACATGGTTTTATCTGTAAATCATCTCTGATTCTGAGTAGATGAGCAAGTTCTTGCCATTTCATTTCCGCTTATCACGGCACACTCTTGTTGAATTATTCTGGACTCACAAGCATTTCTAAAGGCAAGACACATCGATTTCCTCATTATGTCAGGAAATGGCAAGTTAAGCAAATTTCTAAACCCTTTCAAACTTCAAGGTCTGTTCAGAAGTGATAAGACAGGACACCATATGTAAGTTGGTGAGTTTTTGTATTGAGATAGTTCTCAGCGGAAGTATTTTTGTCCTGGAAATTTTTCCTCTCCCCAGAACATACTAGGAGAGAAGGCAAGAGGAGAAAGTTCAATGGCTAATTCACTTATAAGATTCTGTAGTGTTTTCCCCAGTGAGAGACTCGGGACAGGGCTCTGTGCTTCACTGTTTTACTCTTATTTGCTCCACACACAATTTTCCTGAACTCCTGAAAAAGATAACTATAATACAAAGATTAATTATTCTCGTTAACCATTTACAAAAGTAAAAGGAACATCAGGATTTTTAAATCCTGTATTAAATGTGTAAAATGTTGATGATATGAAAGCTATTCATTCCTGAAAATCAGGAGAAGAGGAGGCTTCGGAAAAAGACATGATGGTAGTTTGACCCAAAATGTTTCTTCCATAGGTCACTACCAGATGTTCAATCTTACAAGTGCACTTTGCAGAACAGAAATGCCAGAGGCTGGTAAGGGTAAAAGAAGAAGAAGAACAGTAGCTTGGAGAATTATAAATTAAAAGGAAGTAGTGGGTGATCTGAAAGGTCAAAGGAATAAAGAGTAGGGTCTTCTAAGGAAGAATCAATTTCAGAACTGTGAGTGAAAATCCCTACAGCACGGGAGGTGGGAGAAATTTCATGCATGCTTGGAAGGTATTTTGACATTTCCATTAACTGAAAAAAAAAATAGGAATGATTGAATCTGCACATATTTGACTCATAGGTAGGAGAAGACAGCACCCTAAGTACTCATTTAGATGTTACAATTAAGTAGGACACAAAACATTGATTTTACAGTATTCTGGTGCTTTTTAAAACTTCTGTTAAATATCTAAAGGTCCAGGGACCATAGTTGTTCAGTTCAATTTCTGCGGAGTCAGAAAATATTGAAAACACTCAACACACAGTGAATTGGTTCCTAAAAATTTGAGAAAGTTTTCATTTGCTTTACTTCAATGCAATTCAATGACTTAATTAAAGATATAGTTAATATATTCCTATCTAAATCTAGGGGCTTGGAATAAATGAAATTAAAGTATGTGTTTGCTTGTTTTGTTGTTTTAACCTAAGCCTGCGGAACCATGTATATGACCACTCATTTCACTCTCTAATTTCCATTCTTTTAGTGAAACAACCAGGAGTTTCAGGAAAGATAAACAAGCTGAGAAACAGGACTTTCCTCTATACTGACAACCTCTCTGCAGTGATGGGGATGGATTTGCCAGGATGCAAGACTGCAGCAATGACGTTTGCTTATTTATGGGAGGATGCAACAATGGAAAAGCAATGCAAATGATTCAGTATGAACTCAAAGCTCTGTTTAAGGGTCATTTTAGAGGAAAAAGAGAAGTAAGAATCGCGTGTGTTACATTTACATGGTTTCTTTATACATCTGATGATCAGATTCTTTGACTTAATGGCTCATAACTTTTCTCACAGATAACATGAAAGATGATTGGAGGGTTAAAACCCTATCCAAGGTCATGTATCCAGTAATCTTAGAGGGAAGACTCAAAACCAGTGTTTCTGACCCAAATGCATATACTCAGGAGTGACACTGTGACAAAACACATCCACATGTGATGCCCATGTTTTCTGGGACATTGGATAGAATCAGGGAGGACATTTATTCTGAGCTCTGCAGAATCATAAAGCTCTATTACACTGTAGAAGTAATTGTCACAATTTAATTAAATATATTATTGAAATTAGGTATCTTACATGGGGGCTGTTTCAAGCATTTCCTTTCTTAATTTTTTTATTTAAAACAGCCCATATATGAAATTTATTATTTTGGGCATTAAAAAATGCAGGTAGTACTTTACTGCAAAAAGAAATCACAGTTCTTAGCACAACTGAGTGGGTTCCAACACAGGCATTTCATCTTGGTTCCTATTTGCTTTTCAGTGAGCACCTTTCTCCTCTCAGGATGCATTAGGACAGAGGTTCCAGGAAAGAAAATTCAAATTTCTCTGAAGATTGAGCCAAAGCCAAAAAAGTTCTAACATGGCTCTTTTAAACATTCTTCCCAGCCCTAAAAGAATTTGTAAATAGCAACATTTTGTCAGATCATCTCTGTAGTGCTCCAGATGTAAAGATGTTATCGTGACCTTCATGGTGACAAGTTTATAAGAATCCTTGAGTGTGGAATGTGTTACATGCATTACTTATTAATTCCAGACATATTTGTTGAGTTAGTTCATGGTAGCACCCGGGAAGGGACAGGACCCTAGGGAGGTCATATTTCTCCTAGGCTCACTTACAACTGGTGCATCAAATGTGTAACAACAATTCAGTCCAGAAAAGGTAACTAACGACCAGAGGGAAACACCATATACAGATGAATCTAATAAGAAGGAAAGTAAAAAGTGTGTTTCTTCTTTGTATAACAGTATAAGCAAATGATAGATTCAGAGTCATAGAATGACCCCCAACACACACACACACACACACACACACACACACACACACACACACATCCATCAAAAAAAAAAGCTTAAGAGCAGTTTCTTTTTTTTTTTTTTAACATCTTTCTTGGAGTATAATTGCTTTACAATGGTGTGTTAGTTTCTGCTTTATAACAAAGTGATTCAGCTATACGTATACATATATCCCCATATCTCCTCCCTCTTGCGTCTCCCTCCCACCCTCCCTATCCCACCCCTCTGGGTGGTCACAAAGCACCGAGCTGATCTCCCTGTGCTATGTGGCTGCTTCCCACTAGCTATCTATTTTACATTTGGTAGTGTATATATGTCCATGCCTCTCTAAGAGCAGTTTCTGACTAATGGATCTGCCTGGACTCTGTGTGCATGTGTGTATGTGGACATTCACACATACATACAACCATGCACATACAATTTATCTAACAATCAAATGCTTAGAATTGGGGTAGCAAATGATGGGTTTCACAATTTAACAGTGTCTGAAATGCCCTACTGCTTTTGTTTCTTTGCTTTTTATGTTTTGTTTGTTACTTGTTTTTGCCAGCTCTAGGAGATCTCAGTCATCACAAACTGCTTACTAGTTCTGTTTTGCTTTATTTCTCACCTATGATCAAGACACATGAATACTTGTAACGAGAATTCAAAAACAGGCACATGAAAAATAGGTAAACACTATCTGAAGCTCACTAATTCAGTCACCAAGAGAAGGTGATTAGAATTACTTCATCCAAACATTTTTCATACAGCTGGGAAACAAAGAAAAAACAAATATGCCTGAGACAATGTTTTTAGATGCATGCCAAATAATATATGAGTGCCCAAAAGATTTTTATGGATGATCTAAAAAATAAATACGTGTTAATTTCCCATGAATTTGTCAGGGATGAGACTACATTAGGTTACTAAATAGAAAAGAAATGTATCTCTTTTTCTATTGAAAGAGAGCTTATAAGATAAGAATAAAGCAATATTTTATTTTTGGCAAAATACCTATTTCAATTGAAGATAACAGTAGTAGTCAAACGAGGTATGGAGAAGTATATTTTGTTAGCATGCATTAAACAAATCCTTTCCATGAAAGGCAGTTCAGGTCTTCACTGCTAAGGGATCTAGGAAAAAGTATGATACTTTATCACAAAGAAAGAAAACAGTCCCTTATTTTTCCTCAATATAAAGATTACAAAATACCAGGCACAATTCCCTAGAGACCCATTGACAGTAGCTCTACAGGGTATACAGGTTAAGACACAAGCTTTCAGGTCTATGGTCCTAAAATGCCATCCATTTGTTAACCTTGCTCTCATATCCCAAAGAAAAGAGTAGTGGGAATACAGCAGGGTTTCTATCTGCAAAAGGTTTGAACAAAGTAATTCACGTAAATTGTCTATTGGTATATTCCATGGGCTGTGTGTTCCCTGTGTGGTCCAAAGTAAACCCCTTACCTTTATTTCAAAGTTCCCATATGCCAGGAAATATCAGATTCTTAGTATTGTTTCATCCAGCAGGTAATTAAGCCGGAGATCTAGGTTTGTCAGCAGCCGTTAGTATATCAGTGCCTCTCCGAGGTCTGCTTATCAGTTTACTATCGGTCTTAATGGAACGGGAGTTAAGGACATGACTGTCTTCACCTCTGAAATGGGGAAAAGCTTATAAGAAATAGAAATATGAGCACATTTAGAAATGCAGCAAATTCAGCTCTCATTTTCCTTCCAACTACTGTTAGAACATCTACCTCTGCAAAGTGCAATACATAGGAGTTATATTAGTTGAATTATTTTCTTTTTTTTCAAAAGAAAGGGAAAAACTACTAAAACTTGAAAAAAAAAAACCTACTCCAGCGTGCCCTGATGAATTTTTATTATTTTTATTACCATTTTCTATCTTAGCTGGTAATCATTCCCCTCTGAATAGTTAACACTGAAAAGTTTTGCAATAATATTCAAAT
This sequence comes from Orcinus orca, assembly GCF_937001465.1. Classification (NCBI taxonomy): domain Eukaryota; kingdom Metazoa; phylum Chordata; class Mammalia; order Artiodactyla; family Delphinidae; genus Orcinus; species Orcinus orca. The sequence goes on along the minus strand of NC_064560.1, from coordinate 52,541,898 downwards.
CAGTTATATAATTAGATTTAATTATGTTAAAAGGGGAAGAGGGACTTCAATTTGCAGCTTTTAATTCCAGAGTTCTCCAAATAATAATTGACACCAAATACAAACAGTTCCAATTGTGGAAATTAGAATAAGTACCCTCAGCTGTCCTGACACGAGCAGAAATTGGCAGGAACAGCAGATCCAAATAGGAAAAGCATGTCCTCAATCATAAATTAAGTCCCACATATAACTGAAATCTTATATCAAGTGATGCATTTTTTGTGACACCTTTCCAGGCCAAGCCAAGGTGCAGGAACAAACTCTGGCATTTGTGATTTTTGTCCCAAGTCATGCACATTTCGCACCTTTTCCTTGAACTCACTCTGAACATGCAGAAGTCGCTCTCCATGTCGGCTGCCTGTCAGTTTCTCCATACATGTGATTTTCATTGCTCTCATGATTTGTTTCATATTGCCATTTAAATATTTGCTGTTACTTAAATCCTCTGAATTCAATCTGGTCTCCCCACTTTGTCGCTCGGCCTTGAGATGGCCTTATTTTACCCTTGCTGGAGCATTTAGCACCATGCTTCGAAAGAACTACGTCTAGAAGAATCTTGGCTTAATTGTACTTCAATGTAGATGTCGTTGACTCGATGTTATTTTCTGAATTTCTAATTGTCTTCTGGCTTTTCACCTGTCAAGGGAACACAGACTCTTTGAGGGCAAAGATTACAGGGTATGCTGCTGAACCAGCGGCCTGGTCAAGCAGACAGTACCACCGTTTGATCCATGTCATCAAGAGACATCCTCAACACCATTTGATGGACCACGAGTACTAAAATCTTAGTGACCCAGACACAGCCAAGGGGTCAAGAAGGCAATATTTTTTAAGGTGCTTTTAAAAAATAGCCTGACAAAACCAGTGCAGTGAGGGACTTCGGTAAGCCTCATGTTTTACTCCATAATTTAGTTTCTCCCTTTCTTTTTTGAAAAGAAAACTAGGTCAGCAAAAATGGGAAAGTGTTGTATGATAATCACTACAAATCGCTTAGAGTTCTGGTTCAAGCGGTTTTAACCTGGTAACAAATTATCCTTCTGAGATGAGACTCAGAGTTAATTATGTCCATTACTCTCATTTTATTTCATATCTAGAGGGGAACTAAGGAGAAGAGATCACAGATAACTCACCACCAAAAGCCTCTAAATTTTCCCTCTGTTACATTGAAGAATATTCTAAATGTTCTGCACCATCTCGGGCCAGTGTGGAGGGGGGTGCTTTCATTTTATGCTGAACAAAGTAGCAAGAAATGGACTGGTAGGAGGGCTGAGAAGTAATTTTTTCTATTTGTAGACATCCGTTAAAATGCCTCTTTCTCATCATGGCTCCACCCAGGTCTTTAGTGAAAGGATCTATCCTTCTCAGTCAGACACTGGATATTCAATCTGGCTCCTGTGCTCCCTGCCTCAGAACTCAGTGCTCTAGTACTGTAAAAGCCTAATTAGCCAGAAACCACATAATCAACCAGAATTCTCACCGCAGGAATAGGTAGGTCACACAGATCATGAGAAGGGAAGTTTGATCAGGAATTGAGACAAAAATTACTGATATCCTGTGCTTAAAAATCAAATCAGAAACCTATGTTTCCTCTATGGAATGAAATGGAGTTTCTTTTTCTTTCTTTCTTTCTTTCTTTTTTTTTTTTTTTGCGATACGCGGGCCTCTCACTGTTGTGGCCTCTCCCGTTGCGGAGCACAGGCTCCGGACGCACAGGCTCAGCGGCCATGGCTCACGGGCCCAGCTGCTCCGCGGCATGTGGGATCTTCCCGGACTGGGGCACGAACCCATGTCCCCTGCATTGGCAGGCGGACTCTCAACCACTGAGCCACCAGGGAAGCCCGAAATGGAGTTTCTTAATAATTACCCTGAAAAATCTCAAGAACTTCAGTCATTAAAAATGATTCAGTTATGGTGATGAGTCTATACTGACTTTTGATGGAAATGTAACTTGACTATTTTTGAATGATTTGTAACCACTGAGGCTTAAACAAATATGGTTTCTCAGATAGTATCTTTCATTGCCCAACAAGAATACTTGAAGAGTTGTACAGGTACTTAACTTTTAGGTAATGAAATTTCATCCCATATATGCTGTTCTGTTGTATAGACTTAAAATACACACAATTGGAAAATTTCCTACAATACATTTTAAATAATTTTTTCAAGTTGTTAGCATTTATATCCTCCAAATTAATCCCTCTTTTTTTTTTTCTCACATTCTTAATTTTTGGAGGATTAGGCCAGATCTTTTCTTCTATGCTGTGATTAACTAAAAGATAAACCTTTAATGCCTTCATATTAAATTTGAAGATTAGATGTATATGACAAGAACACATGCAATTTCTTGTACCAGCAAACTCTGTTATAAAAGCCCTGGCACAAACATCAATTAATCTGAGCCATGTAACCTCATTTCCTGGAGTGTGTCTAGGAAATGGATCATCCTAGTGTAAACAGGTTTGCTGAACTGTCTTGACTGGGTAAGTTATAGACACAGTAGCTCTGAACTTTTTCCCAAATGATTGCCCCCAAAGTTGAAGTAAATCCTCTTTCATGCCCGGTGGCACATCTCACAATACTCCTTTAAACAGGTAGTGCACTTCCTGTGTCATGTTGATCATTCACAGCAAACCTGGAGATTTCTACATCAGGGGTGGGTAGCCAGGGGTGAAGGGCTGCCTATCTTTCTTCAGGCTCCAGGAGCAGGGCCACCAGAAGTTCCATGTGTCTCTTGGAGACTGATGAGCTACTCTGCTTTCTGATCCCACTCAAGAGAAGGAACACTCTTGCCCTCACGGCCAGCGACTCCTCTGCTCCCACCCTCCCTGGCTGTCTTCTGCTAGGGTTGATTATGGATTTGGAAAGGGAGATGGATTGACTTTGGTGGGTCCACTTCTTTCCATTTATCATCATTGTTGAGGGTATATCTGGCCCCAGGGTTTCATGGCCATCTTTAGAGTGCTGTGTTTTATCCCCACTTTTGAACCCAAACTGACAATTCCCGGGCAATATGAAAAATCTCGTCCACACAGAATGTCATGCTAAGCAAGACTGTGAAGGCTTTTTATATTTTATAAGCACTCAACTTGGGATTTCAGATGGGTTTACATTCAACAAATAAAGGAATAAAGAAATTATATATAATTTGAAAATTTGTTTTAAGTAAATATATATATATATATATATATATAAATAAATCTTTGATCATGTAGAGTTGTTAAAACCATAGGATACAGGGTTGATAGACAGCTGTATAATGGATGGGTCAGACTGACAACCACTTAAACCACTGATCATTCCAGAAAATGAGACAAATAATTTACAGGAACATTAATTTTAATTTAAAATTTAAGATTTTTAAATTTTAAAAAGATTTAAGAAACATCAGCTAAATAATGTGAGTGTTGGATATTAGATGTTATTCAGTGATTATCTACTTTTAGGTATGATGATAATATTGTGGTTATGTTTTTAAAAGTTCTTATCTGTTAGAAAGGCATATCAGATATTTGTAGGAGAAATGATATGATGGCTGGAACTTGCTTTAAAATATTCAAATAAATAAATAAATATGTGTGAAAGAAGAAACAAAATTTGCAAATTTTTCATAATGATTGAAGCTAGATGATGGGTACTTCACATTATTTTTCAAAGTCCCACCTTTTCTCACATCATCAAGCTTCACTTGTTTTTCTTGCTTTGGCACCAGGGCCTCCACTGTTAACCCTTATACTTGACCCAGTGTCTTCACTGTTATTCTTTAAATGACCCCAAGTTTTCATGCTGTTCTCTCACTCCCAGGGTAATAGGTCAGTGTACATCCTGGTCTCTCATAATACTAGCAGGGTTTCTAGTTGGATGGTTCTGGTGGAAGTGTCGAGACCACCATCCCTGGCCCCATAGATCATTATCCCCTTCTAAACACCCCACAAAGCAGAGACCGCAGACCCCGTCCTTGGAAAGCCCACCTGAACGTTACTCTGGCCTTCAGGGCAGGGATGCTAGAGCTAAAGTTCCCCTGAATCCTTGCACTGTCTCCTTACTTCATGTCACAGTACGAGTGACATGATGATTTCAGTCCAACGACTTCACGTTAGCATTTACGGATCTGTGCATTGAGCCATAAAGCGTAGGTTTCAGGTACTTCTGAATTGGAATATGCATGCAGGTGTAAGGAGGGTCATTCAGTCATTCATGCATTCCGAGAAAAAAATGTTTTACTGAGTGATGCAGTAGCATCACACTAAATGTTGAGAACGTAAACATGAAAGTATATCTCCCTGCATTCGTGTTGCTGCGGCCGGATGTTGTCTTAGGTAGATTACCCCAGACTTTCGTAGATCCTGAGATGCAGCATTGAGAAGTGAGATGGAGAAGGCAGGGAAGCCAGGGAAGAATATGGTGATGAGCAGGTAACCACCAGGGGAGCCAGGGCTCAATTCCCTCGGCATCTCTAGGAGGTGATGTGAAATGGACCCCAACATGTGAGCAGCTCAGTGCATCGTTGAACCTTCTACAGAGTTGGAAAGGGTTTCACAATTTGCTTAACTTGCCATTTCCTGACCTAATGAGGAAATCAACTTGTCTTGCCATTCAAAACGCTTGTGAGTTCAGAATAATTCAACAAGAATGTTTTGTGATAAGCAGAAATAAAATGGCAAGAACTTGTTCATAAACTCAAAATCAGGGATCGTTTACAGATAAAACCACATTAATTTACTGAGTGGGACCCTCCACATTTGCGTCTATAGAAACAAACTTTTTGGTAAAGATTCATTTTGCACTGGCGAGTGATATCCTATGAAGCCCAGAGGGTATGCCCTGGGGTGTGATGGTGAGGTTTGCTTTGATGATGATTGTAAGATAAGGAACAGCTGAAAGAAGCAAAAGAAACATGAAAGAAAAAGTGAGGCTATGCTTTTGGAAATGTTTCAGTACAAAACTGAAACACAAGTATGTACTATTTAAACAACAAAAAAATGGCTTGGAGGTCCACCTATGCAGAGAGGTCCTGGAGGAAAACTTGGAGAAGCCGGGTAAAGTGGAAAGAAGAAATGAGCGTCTTGGGCTTCGCAGTGACGCAGTCATTGAGAGTCCTCCTGCCGATGCAGGGGACACGGGTTCGTGCCCCGGTCTGCGAAGATCCCACATGCCGCGGAGCGGCTAGGCCCGTGAGCCATGGCCTGTGCCCCGCAATGGGAGAGGCCACAACAGTGAGAGGCCCGCGTACCGCAAAAAAAAAAAAGAAAGAAAAAAGAAATGAGCGTCTTATTAGAGTGGGGAAAGGCATGTGTGACAAAGGCAAGATAAAGGTGAGTGTCAACAGTTCAAATGCCTCCTCTTCTTCTGGAAGAGAATGGTGAGATGGATCTGTAATTGGAACCATGCTTAAGAGCAAGGCAGCTGCTTTTGTTAGTGGTGTCATCAGTGATATTGGAAAAATCTATGGGCTTCTGAAAAGTGACCAAGAACTAACAGTCTTGGCCCAGTGACATGGCCCAGAACTGTGGGTTCAACACACCCAAGAGGATGCAAGTTTACTTCTGAAGACACTGATAAAAATGTGTTTGCCTTTGGTTTGGTGATAATAAAGGCATAGTATACCCATTGCTATTCCCAGGAATACAAATAAGCTGTGATACTTCGAAACAGATCAGCACAAAACCCCCTTTACTTTTTCTTTCTTAATGGGACTAAGCAGAGCTATGATATCAACGGGGAGGGAGAAGATGAACGGCCATTGAAACTCAAGCTTGCTTAAACCTGCAAGCTTAATGTTCCAATAAAAATGTAATATAATTAAACTTTTTAATGATATAGCATTTTGTGTTTTGTCAGCAGAGTGAATAACTCATATTATCCAAGAAGTGCTAAAAAAAGGAGGATGCTACCCAGTAATAGGCAAAGAAATGAAGGAATCCATGAGGAAATTCATGAAAAAGCATACTGATAGAGATGATATATTAATATTGAGATGTTATGGAATAGCTAGAGGAAAAAATATATATATAGTATTAACAAAGCTAGCCTAGAGAAGTAGATTTCTGAGTCAGACTAAGATGCTTGTTCTGAGAAGCTCTGGATAATGAGGGCACTGGCCAGAAAGGAAGTGTCGAGAGAAATGAGAAGCGGAGGGAGATTCCAGGGAAACTCAACACAGAAAGCTGAGGAGTTACACTCCAGAAATGAGACCATTGAGTTTAAATTATTTTGGGGGTCTCAAATTCTACACAATTACAATGCATAATGTGTTAGACAAAATGTAAGACAGAGATAGAAATTCAGGGAGAGGAAGATCTACTAAGAAAAAATATTGCACATGTATTTTTAGTATTTTTGTATATTGGTATTACTTTAGTATTTTATATTTTAATATAAATATTTTAGTATTTTTAGTCACCCATGAGTTTGATATGAAAATAAAATTATTTTAAAACCATGGTCAATACTCACTGAGCCTGCCAGCTCTGGAGGGGCCCCAACAGCCGAAGCCATGACAATCCTGGGGACCATGGGCTGGATCACTCATCCTGGGGTAAGCCAGCTGCCATGTCATAAGGACACTCAAGCAGCCCTAAGGAGAGATCCATGTGGCAAGGAACTGAGACCTCCTACCTATAGCCACATGACCATGTGGATGACAGGCTCTTGGTGCTCCAGCTAGGCATCAAGGTTGTGCCTCTGAGGTGGGAGAGCCAAGTTCAGGGCACTGGTCCACAAGAGACCTCCCAGGCCACGTAATATCAAATGGTGAAAATCTCCCAGAGATCTCCATCTCCATGCCAAGAACCAGCTCCACTCAATGACCAGCAACCTATAGTGCTGGACACCCTATGCCAAACAACTAGCAAGACAGGAACACAGCCCCATCCATTAGCACAGAGGTTGCCTAAAATCATAAAAAGGCCAAAACACACCACCAGATGTGGACCTGCCCACCAGAAAGACAAGATCCAGCCTCATCCACCAGAACACAGGCACTAGTTCCCTCCACCAGTAAGCCTACGCAACCCACTGAACCAACCTTAGCCACTGGGGCCAGACACAAAAAACAACGGGAACTATGAACCTGCAGCCTGCGAAAAGGAGACCCCAAACACAGTAAGTTAACCAAAATGAGAAGACAGAGAAACACACAGCAGATGAAGGAGCAAGGCAAAAACCCAGCAGACTTAACAAATGAAGAAGAAATAGGCAGTCTACCTGAAAAATAATTCAGAATAATGATAGTAAAAGTGATCCAAAATCTTGGAAATAGAATGGAGAAAATACAAGAAATGTTTAACAAGGACCTAGAAGAACTAAAGAGCAAACAAACAGTGATGAACAACACAATAAATGAAATTAAAATGTCTCTAGAAGGGATCAATAGCAGAATAACTGAGGCAGAAGAACGGATAAGTGACCTGGAAGGTAAAATAGTGGAAATAACAACTGCAGAGCAGAATAAAGAAAAAAGAATGAAAAGAATTGAGAACAGCCTCAGAGACCTATGGGACAACATTAAACACATGAAAATTTGAATTATAGGGCTCCCAGAAGAAGAAGAGAAAAAGAAAGGGACTGAAAAAATATTAAAAGAGATTACAGTTGAAAACTTCCCTAATATGGGAAAGGAAATAGTTAATCAAGTCCAGGAAGCACAGAGAGTCCCATAAAGGATAAATCCAAGGAGAAACATGCCAAGACACATATTAATCAAACTATCAAAAATTAAATACAAAGAAAAAATATTAAAAGCAGCAAGGGAAAAATAACACACAAGGGATTCCCCATAAGGTTAAGAGCTGATCTTTCAGCAGAAACTCTGCAAGCCAGAAGGGAGTGGCAGGACACATTTAAAGTGATGAAGGAGAAAAACCTACAACCAAAATTACTCTACCCAGCAAGGATCTCATTCAGACATGATGGAGAAATTAAAACCTTTACAGACAAGCAAAAGCTAAGAGAATTCAGCACCACCAAACTAGCTTTACAACAAATGCTAAAGGAACTTCTCTAGACAGGAAACACAAGAGAAGGAAAGAATCTACAATAAAAAATCCAAAACAATTAGGAAAATGGTAATAGGAACATACATATCGATAACTACCTTAAATGTAAATGGGTTAAATGCTCCAACCAAAAGACATAGACTGGCTGAATGGATACAAAAACCTAAAGAAATCAGAGCAGAAAATAATAAAAATCAGTTTTCAATAAAATTGAAAATCAGAACCATAAAGAAAATCAGAGGGATCCTGAGGTCTAGGAGGAGCCCTATTAGCCTACATGCCCAGAAGTAATTTGGGAGTAGATGGCAGATGAGTTTTTATCTGTGGACCTACCAATGGGATTGCTCTGGTAATTCCATCAGAGAAGAGAATAGACAAGACCTTGAAGACATTGAAGGTGTATAAAGATGCTCCCTACTCTGCTTACCTCTCACCCTTAAACTCTTCTTCACCCTCACCCTCACCTTCACACTCACCATCACCCTCACCCTCACCCTCACCCTCACCCTCACCATTACCATCAGCATGAGGTCACTGGACTGAGAATTGGCTCCTAGCAGTTGACCCAGGCAATGGTGATGGTTTTCATTAGCTAATAGTATCCTGGAGCCTCACTTCACCTTTACTAACGCACTTGCATAGGCCAGAGGAAATTCTCATATTCAGGAGTTTAATTTTGCCCGAAGTCTGAGAGCTGAAAGGCTCATAAAAGAAAGGGCAGAGCTGATGACCAGGAAAAAAAAACATGGTTGTCTAGGCCTTAGACTATAATTGCCCAACAGTGTTCTTTAGAAACTCTCCTGCACCACTGGCAAAATCAATTCACAGACAGTCAATTGAATAATTGTATCTCAAGCAGTGCAAAGTTAAAAAATCTGTCCAGAAAACTTATTCTGAGAACGATCAATAATAGCTGCTTATTGTAAATGTTTCAGAGTTATCAGAAAAGCAGGATTCATTTTGATGGAGAACAAAACTGTAAATTAGACCCCAGAAAGGTCAAAGAATGATGATGGTCTGCAGAATGGAATGGACCACGTGACTAAGGCAGATAAAGAACTAGAGAAATGTATGAAACATTAGGCACCGTGGAGAGAAGATGAGGGCTAGAATCAGGAAAATGTCACACAGTGAAAATGAATGAGGTAAGTATAAGAACTTTGATTGAGAGATTCAGCTGATTGGCTGGGACAAGTATGGGGTATGCATCAGTCGAGGAGCTGCCGTAATTGGAGTAGCAGAATGTACTATAAAGGTAATAGAAAAGAAATCTCTGACCCTGTCAGAAAATGTGCTAAATCACTCACTCTCCATTGCCGCGTCATCAAAGCAGCAGATGGCAAAGAGCTAATGAAGCCAGAAAACATCAATAACTGCTTGAAAGAATTGTTGGTGAATTTCAGGAAGCTGCTAAAGATACTGAGAATTTCCCTCAAAATTTAACGTCTGAAAGTAAATCATTAGTTGCTTAACTATATCAGAGGGGCAGAGGGAAACATTTTTTGCTTAAGTAGGATAATAATATAAAAGTAAAGAGCAATTACTCTATTCGTTATTAATATTTGCTTAGCAAAAAAAAAAAAAAAAAAAAAGTCCCTGGGCTGGAAATCAATAGTCCAAGATCAGTCACTAATGATCTGTTTGTCCTTGGGCAAAACACTTAATATATCCTGCCATCAGCTTTCTCCTTATAAAATAAGGTGGAGGAGGAGGAGGAGATGAATAGGCAGAACACAGAGGATTGTTAAGGCAATGAAAATACTCTGTATGACACTATGATGGTGAATAAATGTCATTATACATTTGTCCATAGAATGTACAACACCAAGAGTGAGCCGTCAGGTAAACCCTGGACTCTGGGTGAGGATGACGTGTCCATGTAGCTTCATCAGTTATAACAGATGGACCATCTGGTGGGGATGGGGATGGTGGGGAGGGTGTGCATGTGGAGGCGGGGCTATGGGCATATGGGAAATCTCTGTACCTTTTTCATTCTTATGTCCACTTAAAACTGCTTTACAAAATAAAATATTTTAAAAAATAAGGTGTCCAGTGTTTTCAAACTGAACTCCGTAACACCGTTAGGGCTGTGGGAGCCTCTCAGGGCATCAGAAGCATGAGAACCACTGGGCAAAACAAGGAACACCTTCTCCCACCCCCACCACCTACGTCTTTATCAAGAACTCTGCTTTTCTCTGGGGAAGATTCCCTTTGGAGAAATGGTTCCATTGACAAAACCATATATGAAAAATAATGAACTTGAGGATTCCTCATAAGTAATAATGGGTGGTAGATTCAATCCTATTTTCATGAAGAAAGGTAAAGTGTGCTCTGAATCAAAATATTACACCCTTAATCCTGATTTTCTGTGATATAAACTCATATTGTTTCCTGATTTAGGACTTCCAACTTACAGAACCATGAAAAATAAATTGGTTGACTAAGCCCCTCCACCCTGTTATTCTGTTAGAGCAGCCGAGCTGACAGAGACACCCCCCACACCCCTCGAATCCCTGGGGGTCTTGGGTAGGGGCTGGGGATTGATGGCAGGCTGAGGGTCCCAGGGCCTTAAATGTCAATTTTGAGTCAGGAACGTCTGCCTCTCTTTAGGGTGTGAGGGTACTTAGTTCACAGTTTCCACATGGTCTTTAACTTTGGTGTCTTGACTGAAATTCTGAGATAATTGGAAGTCACAGGAACACCAGTTTCACAGTTCAGCAGAGGAAAGAGCCCTGGTTGATCAGAAGAGAAGAGTTTGAAATATGTCTTCTGCAATATGCAAACAGGAAGCACTTTGCAAACGGATTCACTTCTGCTAGCTCTATTGGCTAACCACTTCATGGAACCTTGTGTGCCCCTGATTCAAAGAAAATTATTGAAAAAGTTAATTCTCTGCTGCTCAGAGTGAACTCAAACCCAATCCAGGAGAAGACCAAGAAAAACCTTACAAGGAGAGAAGATGTCACATTCCTCTTTTCTCTGAGGCTTGTTCCAACAAAGGCACCAACCCCAGGCTGCATTGCAGCATCGCCTTGCAAAGAGGAGGACTCTGAGACTCAGGGTGATACGCGTCCTCCTACTGGGTTCAGAAGAATTGCTATGTTTCAGGTTTCCGGTTTTGTCATTTTCCCCCTCACGGCTTTTCATCCCAGCTCCAGTGTTTGACAGTTTCATTTCTATAATTCATTAAATATTCAATGATTCATAATAACAATTTCCCGTGTAATTTTATTGTTCACATTCTGGCATCAACTTCTTGTACCAAAGAACAAAAGTATAAATATCCACTTGAAATAAGGACATTTCAGTTTTCATTTTCATTGCATTAATATTGTCAAAGGACCTTGCTGCACAAAGACTTCCAAATATTACTGACGCTGCCTCCTTATTATAACTCTGTACAAATGGGAATTATGGAACAAAAAACCAGGAAGGCAGGGAAAATTCAACCAACATCACATTAACTGGAGAGGAAGCTAAGAGAGTGTGAAATCAAAGAATAATCAATTTCCTAAAGGAATAAGGTGGTGCGCCATGTCATTACAGATTATCTCAAGGGCATGAGAAAGGCAAGGATGGCCGAAAAAGTTGCAACAAAAGGTACTTGGAGTAGAAGGTCTGGATTTTTCCACTGGAGAAAACAATTCCTGCCTTGCACCTAACATTTATAATGAATTCCTACATTTTGACAGGATTATGCTCTCAGGCACGGACCAACACACACAAAATCCCACTTCTAATGGTGCTTACTATTTTGGTACATGACTTCCAAAATAGTAAAAGAATGTTTCATGAGACAGACACACACATGCGTGCATGCACACACACACACACACACACACACAGAGAAGACAGTTTATTAACGTGTTTTACTCAGACAATCCTCTTTTAGTGGTTGTAAGAACTCTAGCTCAGAAGCTCAGATTTTTCCGCTTTTCTTTAAGCTACCTCAGCATTTGTGAACATCATTTCAACAGCACTCTCCCTGGTGCCCCAGACTCCCTTGCTTGTCTTCCCCACGTGGAGTAATACACACCCTAAGTGGATGGAGTGTCCCCTCCCTTGCTGATTTCACGCAAGCAGCAGCAAACCCTGGACAGGAGTCCCGTGCAGGGCAGATGGGCTCCACTGTGAATTCAAGCTCCAGGACCTTGTATGAGACCCTAATGATGGTATGGATTTTCCCCGTTGCTCTCAGAATATGTGTTGAAATCCTAAATAAACTTGAAGCCTGTGAGTATCTTGTCTCTACCTACACCTCCAGCTTCACCCATCTCTTGTCTACACCCTCCTCTGCCCAGATTCACCCTGGGCACTCAAGCTGCATGTCGAAGCCCCTCTGGGAGTGACATCCTAATTATCGGTCTGTGTCTTGGATTTTGCTAAAAACACTTCAGCCTTCTTGCTCCTCTGGGCATTGTGGGGAAATCCATGAGACTTTAAGCAGGTAAAAAAAACAAACAAAAAAAAGGCCAAAGTCAACACAACTATCTAAAATTCCAAATGAATTTTTTTTCATTTGGGAAACTGAGGAATTACTTTTTTCTGGAGTCAATTCCCTGAGGTTTCACCATCTCCCTGGACCCTTCAGTAGAAGATTATACATGAAGATATCTTCCTACTGTCATTTTCTTTCTTCCCTCCATCCCCATTTTCATTATTTAAATGAGAATGGTCTGTATAACCCATGACCATAAAGGAAACACAGGGATTGAGCTGCCATGGTTACCTCAGGACTATAAGCCCCTTTGCCCTCTTTTTATACCTACTCTTTTTTTTTTAAACCTAACCATGATCTCTTTTGTTGCCCAGAGACTTTTCATAAATCTTGCATTCTTCAGTAATGTCTGGGTTAAGGAAAATCACTGAGTCATTGCTTGAATTGTTCATTCACTGAAAACCTAACACAACACTCTTGCTTGTGTTAAACAGTTGGGTAGGAAGGTAATTGATTGTCCAACTGGGGTTTTAAAGGTGCTTAGCTGGTAGAAAGGGTTCCAAAAATGAAGATCAAGCCAAAAAATACAAATAAAATAAATAATTTCATTGTAATGATAATCACAAAGAAACAAAAACAGAGTTGGAGAGAAAGGAGTGGGTATCGGTGTGCCTTCAGTTCAGGTGGATGGGAAGGTCCCTCTGCCCTGTTCCTGGAAGAAAGAAGGAGGGGTGACTGTATGCAGGGGTGATAAGACTGGAGAAGACAGAGAGGCTGGACCATCCAGGGTCTGGACCATCCCTGGACTCTGGCTTTGTCTCCGATGCAAGAACATGAAACAAAGGGATTTTAATCGGGACAATGACCTGCTCAGATATGTGAAAGTGGGTCTGATAAAAACAGACAGGGAAGCCACACCTTAACACAACGTGAGAATTGGCAATATTTGGAGAATGCAATTCTGAAGACAGTGGGCTCTTTATTACTATGTTGGGCTACTCTGCTGTTTTAAATTCCACAAGTCACAATGAAATGTCAAAGCATTTAAAATAATATATAATTGATTTATATTAAAATGTCGATAACAATGTCTCATTTTTGGTACCTGGAATTTTAAAAATCATTTACATCCATGGAAATACAACCCAAATGTTCAGTTGCATCAAATGTGACAGGAGAAATGCAACCTTTACAGCATGTGTCCGTAGGAAGACGGATGCCTGGATTTCCCGGGAACCACATTTGAGTTTTCACACCGACCACTTTCAGTGTAAGTTTCCTGGCACTAAAACTCAGCTTCCATGCTCCTGAGTCAGGTTCACTTGACACCCAGTTGACACTGAATCATCCGATTCCTACAGTAGGGTTCATAGGACATAGCGACACTGCCAAATACCACGTCCACAAGACATGTGGCCATTTACATCTACATTAATTAACAAAAATGAAGTAAAATGTCAGATTCAGGTCATCAATCCCACTAGCCTCATTTGAAGTGTTCAGTTGCCATATTTGAACCATCTATGTGTGGCTATGATATTAATGAGGTGAACATTCTAGACAGGGAGGGAGCAGGACATTGCCTTACGGAAGAAAGTTCTGTTGGACGGTGCTCTGTCACAGCTTTTCCTGTTACACTCTGCAGGGTAAGCCTTTGATATAGAAAAGGAAATTGGACTCAGTGCAAAGTGTAATACACCTACTGGCTCCAGGCAATACAGGTTAAAAAGCACCCAAAGACTTATCTCATCTATGCTGGAACTCCACATATGGTCCCACTGTTAACTCAGAAAAAGGAACTACCATCCCCCTGTCCTAACAGACACTCATTTAGCTCAGGAAGAGAGCCAAACAATAATAGTCATTGTAATAGTAATAGCGGTGATAATTATAGTTTAATGTTATGCAAATTGCTGGAAAACTGGTGCTATAAAAAGACTAACTTCATAGTGCTGCAAATACATTTCAACTAAGAGCTTCTACCAAATTGCAGGCCAGTTTAATACCTCTCCTGCCTCTGCCCCTTCTAGTCTATTCTCTTGATGGCAGGAGTCTCCTACCTTTTCCTCATCCATATCACAGACATCTGCAAGAGTTTGATCCTAATAACAGCTAAGGCATCCATGGAGCGCGCACTTCGTGCCGGACCCTGTTCCGAGTGCTTCACATCTATCGATTCATTTAATCCTCCAACATCCATGTGAAGTGATACCATTATTAACTCCACTCTGCAAATAAGAAATGAGACATTTAGAGAGAAAAGGTAACTCCTTCACAGTCACACAAGTAGAGAGAAACAGCTGAGACCTGAACACCAACAGGGCAGCCCGCGGCTCATACCCTGTATCAGCGGCTCCCATTCTCAATACCTCACAGGTTTGTTCATTAAGATTTTTAGATTCTAAAGAAAACTATGAGCAATCTCTCAGAAAAGAAAAAAAGCACAAACTAAAAAGTAACATTTAATTTCAGACGCTTTATGGACCTCAGCTCACAAAGCAACATTCTATATATCTTTCTCCCTACACATTGACATTTAAACATCAACTTACTGCTTAGCTTCTGCCTTCCGCCATGCCTCTAAACCCTTATTCAGCGGTCCAGTCATTCTATTTAGGACTCACAAAACAAATCAACCAAGGAAATGCTCTGAGTTTTTGCTCATGTAATTCCTTCTTTTTGGAGAGCTCTTCCAAATGCCTCTTGGCAGGGATAACTGTCCGCCAGATACTTCTATTTCCCTTCTACCGTGAAGAGATGCTTCTGGGAAGAGAGTGTGAGTCTAGGGTTTATGTTCCTCTGCACCCGCATGTCTCTTGGTTATGATGAGCCATTTTCACCCAGGGAACGGAACTGGGAATGATGCCACCTCCAGGCCTGGGGGTTTGAGATCAGACCACCTTCACCCACTTCCCAGCCCTGTGCTGATTTGATGCAGATAACACAGAAACACCAGAAGTGACTTGTTAAAGACGGCAGGACCACAGGATGGAAGGACACTCTGTCCCTGAATCACTTCTTGGAGAAGCATTACCACAGCCAGGGATATTTATTTTCAAGTTTAGTTGAGAAGAATTTAAAATTTGTTTTACTATAAACCCTTGAGGTTTGGGAACTTATCTGTTAACACGCCTGGTATCACTTTAATACATGAAATTGTACCAGGAGGAGTGTTGCCGTAGCAAAAAGCTAAGACACTTGGAACTACCTGCCAATAGGACAGTGGACCTCAGAAGCGTGCTGTATCGGAGTCAAGGAAGTTGTAAGCCTGCGTTATGCAGTGGTAAACATTTAGTGCAAGTCCCAGCCACATTAATTTGAAAAACAGTCCCCATAGCTATGGAGTCCATAGTTGTAAGCCAAGTAGCTAGAAATGGCTAGTTTTCTTGTATATTGGTTATTATTTGGTTTCTCCTGCAAAGTGTTACCAAAAAATTATCTCAGGCAAGAACAGACTGGTGTTCCAAGAGATCAAAAATGGTTCAGTGCACCAAGCAAGAACAAGAAATACTGAACACTCCTAGACCCCAGATATTAAGAAATAAGTTTGAAAAATATTTCAAGTCAAGACACCCAGAAAGACTCCTCAGATGAACAGGAATAACAGAATCCTGATTAAGGTGTGTCTTTCGCAACGACTGTTTCAGTCATTTCAAGGTAACCTCTCAGCTGCAGAGAGGGCAAGGAGATAAGCAAGTGTCAGAATCTCATCTAGAGAACACGGAAGCCATCCCAGTCCACGGGACTGACTGGAAACAGATGGATTCAAATCTCCCTAGATCCTGGAGTGAACTGGATTGCCAAAGAACCCACAAGTTCAGAATAAAAACCCTTTGAAAAGTGTCAGACCCAAAGCTGCACGGTCAGAAAGCAGACTGTGAGCTCTGATGGAGGACCTGAGAGTCAAAGGATCAGAACTCTTTAGTCAAAGAGGCTGCAGGCAGAGGACATTTAGGGTTTGAGGGGGTGGCAGAATGTGCCACCCAGATATGCCACCAGGGCATGAGGTTTACTTTGAGCTAAAACCACTTGAATCACAGAAGGTGCAAGAAGGGTGCTCTGACCTCCCCCGCTTTCTTCCTGAAAGCAGGAGATAAAAGCCCCACGTGAAAGCCACCCCCTGTGCACCAGGAGCAAAGAAACATTCTCATCACCAGAGAAGGAGAGTCAAGCGGAGAGACATTTGTACAAACAGACCCTGTAAAATTAATTCATCTTCTGGTGTTCAGCATAGCGATTCAGTTATACACATACGTATATTCATTCTTTTTCAGATTCTTTTCTCATATAGGTTATCACAGAATATTGAGTAGAGTTCCCTGCACTATACAGTAGGTCCCTGCTTGTCCTCCGTTGCTGTAACTAACCTGAAACTAACACAACACTGGCAATCAACTATACTCCAATAAAATTAAAAAAAAAAAAAACCCACAAAGTTTAAAAGCTACTGATTGGGGCTTCCCTGGTGGCGCAGTGGTTGAGAGTCCGCCTGCCGATGCAGGGGACACGGGTTCGTGCCCCGGTCTGGGAAGATCCCACATGCCGCGGAGCGGCTGGGCACGTGAGCCATGGCCGCTGAGCCTGCGCGTCCGGAGCCTGTGCTCCGCAACGGGAGAGGCCACAACAGTGAGAGGCCCAAGTAACGCAAAAAAAAAAAAAAAAAAAAAAAAAAAGCTACTGATTGAAGGAATTGAAAATGACAACATAGATTGCATGCTGGATAAACTGGTACAGATCTAATTAAATTATACTGGAAAGAATATCTTATCTTTATATTATCATTGAATAAAATAACAAAATGTAAAAACAAACAAACAAAAGAAACCTCTTATCTTGTTTCCCTCCCCATTTGCTTTATAGTTATTTCTCCACCATTGCCTCTTTGTCCATAAACACTTAAGCCTGGCTCTTCCTTTAATCTTCATTTCCATAGGAGGCTCCAGTGTCATGTAAAACCTATACTATGCTTTTCTCCTGTTGCTCTGTCTTGTGTCAACTTAATTCTCAGGCCCAGTCGGAGACCTTAAGAGCATAAAGGTAAAGTCCTACTTCCCCTACAGACCCCTGAACCACCGGATTGAGAGTTTTCTAAACTTTAATGTGTGGGATATTGTGTATGGAGCATGTTAAATGCAAACTACAGAAAACCACCGAAAAAACTTCAGGGCTTCCCTGGTGGCACAGTGGTTGAGAGTCCACCTGCCGATGCAGGGGATGCGGGTTCGTGCCCCGGTCCGGGAAGATCCCAGGTGCCGCGGAGCGGCTGGGCCCGTGAGCCATGGCCACTGAGCCTGCGCGTCCGGAGCCTGTGCTCCGCAATGGGAGAGGCCACAACAGTGAGAGGCCCGCATACCGCAAAAAAAAAAAACAACAACTTCATATTGCATCTGGGAACTGTGATCATCATTTAAGAAAAAAATCACTCCAGTTGATTCTAATGCAAGTTCCACAGATTGAGAAGCATTGCACAGTATTAAGCAGTAGAAAATAAGGTGGTTCCTATTAAATTATTAATTTTTATAATTAAAATTAATATAAAGTAGAAGGCATCTCTAACCAGAGATATAGTTTCATTCCTTAGGTCTTTTGAATCATTTTACTCATTATCACTAATCCCATTTTATATATATGCACACATAATACATACATATATATATATATATATCATGGTAAATATGTCTATATTATGTATATATATTTGAGGCTTGAAATGTTTAAATAGTAACTAACATTGAGGTTTTTAAAAAGTGCTATGTGACTTTCAAACAAGAATATATCCATCAAAAGTCCTTTCCAAGGGAAAAGAGGAAAATCATGCTAAGTTTAAAGACAAATTATATCACTTTGTAGATGCCAGTCAAATGAAGCATTGAAATAGCACAGACAGAACATAAAGCCAGACGAGGTATTATTTAGAAATGTCCTTCTGAATTATACTTATTCAGGGCAGAAAATGACATCTATTTTCTAAAAGACTATGTGCTATTGAAGATAACATATATGTTGTTTGAAGTTTGTAAGAAATAAAATTTTCCATAATAATGAAGGAGTAATTTATGCCTGACAAAATGACTTTGTAATTGCCGAATGAAGATAAAAGAGAAATTTGATTGTCCTAATTAATGATGATACTACAAAGGTGCCTCTGGAGCAGCATGGGCCGTGTGCAGGATTAATAAATACTATTTGATTATATGAAAAGCTGCTGCTGGTTATGCTGAATTATTAGCAGAAATGTTGATGTGTTTGCCGCGGCAGCCAAGCTGCCATTTTGGTACGTGGTAGCAGCTGCCGGGTCGGCGATGGAACGCAGACAGCCGAACCTCTCCTGCTGCGTTCTCCTGTGGGGCTGTCTTAAGCAGCACAGCCATTGAGCTTTCATGAGAGAAGCTGGTGCAAGATAAAACAGTTTACCACCCGGCTCTAAAATGATACCATTTGTTGGAAGCTGCGTCCTAAAAGCCTTCAGTGGAATCTAATTCATGCAAAACAAACAAATACAAACTGCAGATTTTAGAATCCACTTGAGCCAATATGGGATTAGTGTCTGAGTATGTTCTCATGAATTAGAAATCATCAGGGGAAAGCAAAGGCCAGGGCTGAGGATAAAGAACCACTGCTCTGGCTGTAAATATGGCAAAAGTGCCGGTGGCATTTTCCTTCTTGTTTCCTCCCAACAAGGAAAGGAGCAGGTTTCTCAAGGCTTGGGCCACTGGCTTCCCTGGGAGGCGGACCTGACATGGAGACTGTCTGAGGGGTGCTCATTGGGCGAGTTCTCAGCATCAACTTCTTGGAAGGAAAGAAGAAAGGGGCCTGACTGAGACTGTCTGATGGGTACCGAATAGCATCATCTTCAAAGAGATGCCCCCGTGGGAGGCTTCAGAATTCTGTTTCCAGCTGTAGGGCCCACTACATATGAAAACGGACCCTTCGACTGGGAACTAAGAGTGCTGGATGAAATACATATGACAATATAATTGCACCAATTATTTGTGAAAACCATGAGGATTCTTTAGAAGTCAAATTTAAGCAAAAACAGGAAGAAAAGAGATAAACAAAGCTTAAACTGGCTTTGACCTGGAGAGCATTTTTCAAACCCAAGTGAATTGAGCCTCAGAAGTTTTGGAGCTTTGAGGGTAGCTGGAGCAGGAGACAAGGCTGAGGTCCCCAAACTGGGAAATCAAGACACCGCAGAATAACTGGGGTTGCCAATGGCCACATCTAAGGGTAATGGAGAAGAAGTTGTCACACCCCAGGAAAGCAAGGAGAGAAAAATGTCTCCATCACATTGTATCCTGGGGCAGAGGGGAACTCAGAATTACAAGTGGGTGGTCATGTGGGGATGCCACCTACGTTCTTAGTATCTGGGTGGTCAACATAAACCTCACCTGGGAATTTATCTTAGAAACCCCACTTGGCAATAGACACAGAGAACTTGCAATATCAAGTGTAAATTTTCTCTGTGAGAGCCCACATTTAACCTCAACAACGTCTCACAGAAAAACTTCTCACAGTAAAATAACTTCATCGTTCCTAATCACAATAAACAAATGAAAAGAGTAGGCCATGAGCAAAAACCAGAAGAAACAATAAAAAATAATCGAAACTGAAAAACCTTAAAATGTTAGATCAGGCCAACATATAAAAGTGTGTTTAAAATACTTAAATTAATAAAAAGAATTATTTAAATATGAGTAAAGACCAAGGGTCTATACAAAATCAGCAGGTAGATTTGGAAAAAAACCATTAAGGTATCAAACATAACATAAATTGAAATGTAATCATTTAGAATGAAAACTTATTGCATATGTGTAACCACAGGTTAGACATATTTGAAGAGAGAATGGGAAAACTGGAAGAAAATTTTAAACACAGTACCCAAAATCCAGCACAGAGAGATCAAATATGGAAAATATTCAAGAGAAGTTAAAAGGCAAAATTTCTAGTCTGAAGGAAATGATCATGTGTAGAGTTGGAATCCTAAAAGGAAACTAGAGACAAATATAGAGGAAATAAAATAGAAAACACTAACGCATGTGCATGCATGAGTGTAAACTGATAAAAGATTCTTCACATCAAGAATCACAAAGAATCCCAACTAAAATATGAAAAAAAAAAATCCACCATGTTTCAGAGGAACTCAAGAACATCCAAAACAAAGCATGTCATAAAAACAGCAAGGTAGAAAGATGACCTACAAATGAAATCAATTTGTACCGATGTTGACTTTTCAACAAGTGAGGATCTTCAATAAATGGATAGAACAATAAATGCCAACCTAGAATTATAGACCCAGAGAAAATGTGCTTCAAGAGCGAGGGCAAAAATAAAAACTTCCCAGGAAATAGAACAAACAAACAAATCGGTTTTGCCATTACTAGATCCTAAATAAAGGAATTTCTAAAATATGTGTTTATGAAAGTGGGAAGAAAGAAATTACAGAAGGAAAACTGGGGCGCTAGCAGGTATGAAGAAGAAGAGAGTGGTACTACTTTGGGAAATTTAAATAAACGTTGTCTGAGTGTTTCTAAAAGTGGGCAATGTCCTCTAGGATTGAACAATGTCCCCAGTAAGTAACTCACCAGTGGGGCCTCTCTCCATTCACGTAGAGCACTGTTGCTCTCCAGGGCATGTGAAGCTGTGTGTGTGTTGGGGGGGGGGGCAGTGGGAGGGAGGGCAGGGGCTCTGTTTTTCCTGGTCCAGCTTCATTCTCCAGCAGCTTCGTGCATATGGGTCTCAGTGTTCGCAATGTTCTTACTGAGGCTGTATCCGGCCTCTGTACCCCAACACCAAATTAAATCTCGGAGACAGAGTTTAGGTGAAGCAGAAAAGAATAGCTTTATTGCTTTGCCAGTCAAAGGGGGCCACAGCGGGCTGATGCCCTCAAGACTGTGTGTCCCAACCTGGAGAGGGTAGCAAAGAGTTTTATAGTAATAGTTCAGAGGACGGAGTGATCAGCTCACGGACTTTCTTCTGATTGGTTGGTAGTGAGGTCATCGGGAGTCAGCATCATTGACCTTCTGGTTCCAACAGTTCTGGGTTCTACATGCTTGTGGGAAGCACACAGTTAGCTTCTCCCACCTGGTGGGGGCTTCACTATCTGCAAAGCAGCTCAGAGACATTGTAATGTGTACCCCTTGAGGGGGAACAGGGACTCTGCCTCAAGGCTGCACTATTGTTTCCTTTTACTATTCCTCATTTGTCTCTGCATCGCCTCCCTTTCCTAATTAGCATCTGTTTGCACCTGCCCGTTGGAACTCAAGGAAGGTCCTGGAGGCTGAATGAAGCCTATTTCCTATAATCAAGAAATGGGGGACAGGGCTTCCCTGGTGGCACAGTGGTTAAGAATACGCCTGCCAATGCAGGGGACATGGGTTTGATCCCTGGTCCAGGAAGATCCCACATGCTGCGGAGCAACTAAGCCCGTGCGCCACAACTACTGAGCCTGCGCTCTAGCCACAACTACTGAAGCCCGTGCTCTGCAACAAAAGAAGCCACTGCAACAAGAAGCCTGCGCACAGCAACGAAGAGTATCCCCCGAGCTCGTGCACAGCAACAAGACCCAACTCAGCCAAAAATAAAAATAAATAAAATAAATAAATTTATTTAAAAAAAAAGAAATGGGGGACAGAGAAAGGCTTTTGTGTCCAGGAGCCCCACAGGGTCCTGCTCGTTTTCGTTACCCCTTCTCACCATGGCAGCCAGACCTGTACCACGTTGCCTGGTATCTGTGCGGGTCTTTTATGAGAGTTTCCTGCCATTCTCAAAAGTGGCAGCATACTCTAACGGATCCTGGGATCCGGCTGGCTCCCAGCACCTCCATCGGGAGTGGAGGGTTTTGCCTTGACTGCCTCTGTACTAACAATGCATGTGTAGCTGCACCCTGGGAACTAAGGGGCCACAGTCTCTCCCCTGGTGGCATGAAACCTCTGCCCCATGTGAGATGAATCCAGGTTTGTACCTTCCCTGTCTTTTCATCCCCTTCTCTGCGCCTGCTCCATCTGGAGCTCGAGGGTTGATTTCGTGTGTCACCTTGACAGCGCTAAGGGTCGCCCGGAGAGCTGGTCGACATTTGTGGGCGTGTCTGTGAGGCTGTCTCTGGAAGAGATTAGCCCTTTGACTGAGTAAACATTATCCTCCCCAGCGTGGGCGGGCATCAGCCAATCTGCTGAGTGTCTGAATAGATCAAAATGGCAGAGGAAGGAAGAACTTGCTCTCGGGCTTGAGCATCTTTTTCTGCCCTCAGACATCAGTGCTCTTGGTTCTCGGGCCTTCAGACGTGGACTGTTCTCACACCCCCAGCTGTCCTGGGCCTCCAGCTGGCAGACAGCAGACAGTGGGACTTCTGGGCCTCCATAGTCATGTGAGTCAATCCCTCTTAATAAACCTCTTTCTATATCTTTCTGTAGATCCTATTCTGTTTCCCTGGAGAACCCTGACTAACCCACGAAGAGACTCTGTCCAATCCACCACACTGCCCCTATCATTCCTGTGAGTTCCTGGGGGGTGTCCATTGAAGAGAAGCTGCAAAAAAAAAGAGCAAACTTCCTTTTGTCTGAAGCTCTGGTAGTTCTACCCTGTCTCACTAGCCCTTGAACTGTGCTTTGTGATTTGTTGGAGGTTGTATCGATTTCCTCTTACTCCTTAGTGTGGCAGCTCCATCTCTCCTGTGCTCTGTCACACATGGGACACAAATCCTGAATCTCCTTGGAGAGCCGTCTCTTCCTGGAATCCAGGCTGTTGAGGCTCACTGAGAACTTGGCTTTCTGATAGCTGGAAAAAGTGATGTCTTGTACTTTGTCTTGCTATTTTCTTGCTGTCATTGTGAGAACAACCTCATCCCAACCTTCTACCTTCTAGACAGAGTCAGAGTCTCGCCACACCTTTTTCATATGATTTGATTGAGATATCTCTCACACTCTGAGGAAACCTTCTCCAAACCTATGCCAACTTGCTCTTTTTTGTTTCTTCAAGCATGATAACTATTACTGCACAGCCCACTGACATGTAGCATTTTAGTATTCAAGAGCTCCAAAGTACAGTGATCAAATTATTGATCATGGTATAAAATTTGAGGTCAGCAAAGAAAGATATAATGATCCTTGAAAAGACAGGACAAGAAATCTTTTTCTGTTTCTTGTTAAGTTGATTGCAGTGGTGTTATGAGAAGCGCCTTATATGGGAATAACAGTCAAGACGGTAGTATTGCTGTTTAATAAATCTTTGTGTTATTTCCCAATCATATTTCACATGGCATGGTGGAAGATGAAATCTCCTTTAAAAAGTTATGGCCCAGTTATCTTTGGATTTCTTTCAATTATCCCAGGAACTCAAAAGATCATACCTACTTTTGGGTGCTGGCTTTGGTGACAAAATACTTTTCCGATATTAAAATTTGCTTACTGCACTACCACTACCTTATTTCAGACTGAATGATCAACTCCTAGACTGTCATAAGAGTCTACGAGACAGAGAGAGAGAGAGAGAGAGAGAGAGGGAGAGTCAAGCTTCTATTTCAAACCTTTCCCTGGCTTCCCACTGCCTACATAATAAAGTCTATTCAAATATATTCGTATTAGAATGGCACGCAAGGCTCTGTGATCCGGCTCCTGCAGGAATATGCTGATACCACCTATTCTGTTTTATAGTTCTAATGTCAGAACTAACTTATATGGGTATTTTGCCTTTGCTTTGCTTTATGAATGAATAATTTGAAGAAAATGCTTATAATGCCCTTTCTGAGAACTCTTCAATAGAATATATCAAAAACCCACTTATTTCTTTTCCGTGCATTCATATTTTAAATCAGCTTGTGATGCCAGACTTGTTTATCTCTTTTCAGACCTGTGAAATGTATTGTCCTATGAATTCTCCCTGTGTAAAATTTTTATAAAACATAATTTCCTTAGTATCATCCTTTTCAGGGTATAGAATGGCAGTTACTTCAAAAGGAATTTTAAATAATGGTTGGAGGAAATTTCAAAACAATGCATACATGAGGATTCGTGTGAAATACAAGTAACTGTGAATTAGGATTTTTAATGAGTTAAAGCTTCAGAGAAGTTATTTGAAACACCCTCGGATGATTAGATAATCATGTCTGTCTACTGCTAGGGGAGAATATTTAAGATAATCATTTTTTACACCTTCATGATAAAATTATTTGCATGACCTTTCCACACTGATGGCAGTGCCACTTCATTTCTCCATTTGCCGTTGATCTTGTCCCATAACAATGCCAAATTATTGATCACGTGTTATAAACAAATAGTTTCACGTATTTCTTCTTTTTATTTTTTCCTTGTTGATACCCATATCTCACAAACTAACTACGATGCTGAACCAGCAGGAAGTCTCTGCGTTTCATGGCTGCAAGGACCTTGGTGGTTCGTGTACTTCAAGATGTTAAAGAGGAAAATGGAGGGATGATAATCAATTTTACATTAAAAAGAATGGCAAGGAGTTTTCTTGGTGGCAAAGACAGTCATGTATTTATATCAGTGAACTTTATGGCTGTGTGTGCATGTGGTGTATGAGGGAGGGGGTATGCACTATTATCATCCCTCGTATTTTGGAAGAGGTAATTGTCAGGTAACATGCTGTCTTAGCCAATTCAAGCTGCTATAACAAATTATCACAGACTGAGTGGCCTAAACAACAAACATTCATTTCTCCTAGTTCTGGAGGCCAGATGTTCAAGATCAAGGCACCAGCAGATTCTGTGTCTGGGGAGGACCCTCTTCCTGGTTCATAGATGACGTCTTCTCACTGTGTCCTCACCTGGAGGAAGGGGTGAGGGGCTCTCTGGGGTCTCTTTTACAACGTCACTGATCCCATCATGGGGGCTCCACCCTCATGACCTCACTACCTCCCAAAGGCCCCACCTCCTGACACCATCCCCTTGGGGGTTAGGATTCAACATACGGGGGGACACAAACTTTGGGGAGACACAGTATTTAGTCAGTCCATAACACATGCCCAAGGTCAGACAGTTAGTAAATGTGAAGCTGTGATACAAACCCAACCAGCCTTAAAAGTTAAGAGTCCATATCCTTATATAATACATTGAGATGTACTATTCTTATTTTACCTATAAACACATGCTTTATTTTATTATTCTATGTAAATATCACCACTGAATCTTAGAATGGTGTATATTCTTATTCACTTTATGTATTTCAATAAGAGATGAGTGATTATTTACCTTACCACTTTGTACATAACTGTCATCTTAGTTTTCTGTTTGCCCCAAGATTCTTAAAAGACTTCCAGGCAAAGACTACTTTATACTTGTTGATGTATCCCCAACCCTCACACTAGACCTTGGCCCAAGGTAATAGCTTAATAATAGTCTGAAGAATGAGTTAATAGCATCAGATTCTTTCATGTAACTTGAGCTTGGGCAAAGGAAAGTCATTGATGCATTGTCAAAAGACCTTAAAGAATACAAGTCCTGCGGATCTGGAAGACAAGATAAAAAGACTTAAGCCTCCATATTACACCGAGGCTTACCCTGCTGGGGATGTTGTTGCCACTTTTAAAATTTGACAAAATCTGACAAATCGTGCCTTCCATTGAAGCCTTTCTGACCACCCACATGTGCTGTCTTCCTGTAGATCTAGGACACCCCTTCCAGGAGAATAAATAGGTCATGTACACAGAAAAAAAAATGCACATTGTGATATAAAAATAAATCTTTAGAGACAAAGATGGTGAAAAAGGAGAAAGTATATTTTAAAAAGGCTACAACTAGGGATCATGATGAAATCTGAATGAAAATGTGACCTTTACTGTGATGAAGAATATCCTATACAAATTCCATAGAATATCTCTTAGTAAATGTAATAATAAAGGTTCACTGATTAAAAGAAATTAGATCTATCGCTCATAACAGAATCTCATTGATTGAAGACACTCCTTATAATAGCTTCCTTCAAGGCAGCATCTGTCATGCATTAACCTTTTTGCCTTCGTGATCATGGGAAAGGAATTTCTTGCTTATCCTGCTGGTCATATGACCCCATCCATGACATTTAATTAATTGCATCTATTGAACATAGGTTTGGGGTGTTCTAAAAATAGGAAGAAACCCATTACAAAAACAAGACATTTCCCCATATAGCTTATATTAGAATTTAATCCTACAATTTGGGTATCTGGAGATATTTTAGCAAACAGGATTATCTCTAATAAATAAGTGTATTCAAATGGATGAGTAATTTTAGAACATGTATTGTTTGTTTTGAGATATATTTAGAAGCTATCATAATATGTTCCTTCACTTGAAGAATGCACTTTTAAAATACAAACCATCTTATTCTAAAAGATGAGCTAAAATTACACCAAATTCTGTAAGTATAAAGGTCAACATAAAGATTTTATCAAGAATACTAGGCAATCTATATGCATGCTTTAACGAATAAGTAGCAAAATAGGTGAACATTTTAGCAAAACACAATCTTCTCTTTTTCCAGCTGCAAACCTGTTTACTTATGTAAGCAAGAAAAAAAGAAACATAGAATTAAAAAATAAATAAAAGAAATATATTTGCATTTTTAAGCAAACACACAATTTTATTATTCACTTAACAAATATATTCTATGAAATACAGGGTTATATGAAACAAAATTGTATACCTTTTATGCCATGTCTCAAAAGGATAAAAGCCCTTTCCTATTGGTTGTCCATATTTTTCACAAGGGTAATTACTTTAACCCTTGTAGAAGTAAAAATAAAACTAATGATTAGCAAATGAACACCACGGGGGGAAAGCGGGGGTGGAGTGGTAGTGGTGGGATGAATTGGGAGATTGGGATTGACATATATACACTAATATGTATAAAATAGGTAACTAATCTGAAACTGCTGTATAAAAAATACAGCCTTTTAATTCTGGTTAGAATTTGAATCTGAAAATAACAAATAAATTTTATTGAAATATCTCAAAAAGAGATTAGCAGCACTCAGGTTCAATCTCTCCCTGCTCTTGTCAGTGTTTTTGCATTAATATACCCACTCTCTTTCAAAATAGGTTTTAATGAATTCACAGTTTGCAAATGATTGCTGATCTTAATGGAAAAATAATTTCAAAGAAAATCCTCAGCTATTCAAATGTCACTCACAAACATGGCAGAAAGAATTACAATAGAAGAGATAAACAGAAGTTGTGGTCATAAAGTTTATCTGCAAACTTGATAAGAATAAATCTATTACGGACTGCAGAGGATTTTGATTATGGGTTTGCCCTGCGTATGGCAGAATGCTACAGCTGGTGATGCCTCTTCTGGCAGTTCTGTAATTGATGGCCATATCTCTTCATATCACGCCCAAACAAGAGGCAACGTCTGCATAATAGCAAACAAATTGCTGCAAATTGAAATACTCAGGAAAATTATTTTGACTGCACAATTTAAAAAATGTTTGATATATATTTTCACTAACTTAATATTTGATCAGGGTTTTGGTTTAAATGAGAATCAGAAAATCTCTGATGCAATCAATAGAATAACACTTCTAGTTTGCTTTGACATAAACCAAACATAATTCACAACCATGGGGTAGGAAGAAATCAAATGGCCAGTGATAACTCAGACTTTTCTTTAAAATGTCCATGGATGGCAAGACTGAGCAAGCACTCAATAAATATTTTTTAATTAAAGGAATAAATGAATGAATGACCTCTTGTTTATTAATCAATCAATAAATACCATGAAGGAAATAAAGACAAACAACAAACCAAGAGGTAACATGCCAAGGATTTCACTGACAAATGGACAAAAGTGGCTAGTAATTTTTTTACAGAAAAAGAAGCTCAAACACTCTATTAACATATGAAAGAAACAAAATCAGGCACATGCAAATTGAGATTCAAAAGAAATTCCATTTCACACTCACTGAATTGGCAATGTTTAAGAAATATGATAATATAAATTACTGGTGAGGGAATGGATCAGTGGAGCTCTTGTACACTATTGGTAAGAATTCAAAGTGGTAAAACTACTTTAGGAAACAATTTGACATTACCTGGTAAAGTTAGAAATCTCTATATCCTACTGCACAGCAATGCCACTCCTGCAGACATCTTGATAACATTTTTGCACAGGTGCACCTGAAAGTATTCATAATGGTCATAGCTCTACTGTTTATTAAAAAACAACAAAACTAGAAACAAAGTAGGTAGTCCATCAACAAAGAGGGGATAAATATAGATTTCTACTAGTCAATTTTATATAGCAAAGAAAATGAACTAAACCACACACAATATGGATGGATCTCAGAAGACAGAGGTCAGCAGAAAGTAAAAACTCAGAAGACTACACACAGTACGAAAATGTCTTTATATCCTTCAGCAGCATAATATAACCTAATAAGATATTAATGATGCACAAAAATCTAAGAAAACATTTTTAAAAACAAATGATCTACATACAAGGTCAGTGGTTACCCTGGGGGAGAGAAAAGTGATGGGCTTAAGGAGGTGCATCCCCATGGGTGATGTGCTATTGAATTTGGGTGCTGGGCTCAGTTATGTATTTTGTTATGTGTTAGGACTTATATTCGTGATGGATGTATCATTTTGTAGATATTAAACATAACATATGAGTTTTTCTTAAAAAAATCTGAGGTTGGATCCCCCATCTCTTGCCTTAGAACATCCAATCCCCTCACCAAGTCTTCTTCATCCTTCTTCCAACGATTTCTGGTGGCTTGCTGTGATCAGGCACCTGGACTGCCAAAACAGACTCTCAACTTTCTCCTAACTCCATTTTGTATGTTTTAAAAAGAATCTCTCACACCATTAATAAAATTAAAAATATGTTGCACAACTTTTCAAAAAGCATCCAAAAGTTTTGTGCCCCCGTGGAAGGAAATGCAAACCTTCTAGGTGACCCATTGGGACCTTCATGGTACAGAACCTCCTGCTTTTCCAGCACCATCATCCCAGCAGCTGCACCTAAGGAGATGCAGGTCAGCAGGTGCTCTCTCCCGGTGCCAGGCCCTCGCCTACACTATGTCTCCAAGAAGGCAGGCCCGCATCAGGGCTGGGAGCATGGACTGTGGAATCTTCCTGCCTGGGCTCAAATCCTGCTGTGCCAAGTTGGACAAGTTATTGACCTCTCTGGGGCTTCATTTTCTTGCCTGTCAAATATTATGAATAACTGTCCCTACCTCACGAGGTTGATATGAGGACTAATTGATTTACTATTTGTAAAGTGCTTTGATACTGCATGAGCTCTACATAAGTGTTTGTTATGGGAAAATAGCTAGATGCCTCCTACTAGGTCTGCTTGGGAATCCCCAGCACAAGTTTAGCTCAAGCCTTACCCCCTCTGCAAGGTTCTCCCCGAACCCCTGGGTTCTTCATGTAACGTGTAGGTTCTTATCTTTGACAGAGGGTAGCAGCCTGGTTCATAATTGTCTGTTTCCAGCTCCAAGTCCATAATCTCTCTGAAAGAATCTTTTTTCCCTGTATATTTTGTAAATGTCCCAGCATCTTGGACATACTCTGGAAAAGCTTAACAAAAGATGAACTTCGAAACAAGGAAATAGAGAGATATTACAGGACATGAGCTTGAAGAAAACAGATAAGATGTCATTCGTGTATGTCAGAGTGGGGCCCGGGGGGGCATCTTGTTAGAAATGTGAAAACAGTGTGTTCTGGAACAATCTCGTTCCAGACTGTGAGGGTGGTTGCTATATTTTCAGGAATATTGCAAACCAGTTGTCAAACACAGACATTGTTAAAAATTAAATTGCATGAACTTATGATTTGATAAATTACATTAAAACCCAAGGTGACATATCCTCAAAACTCCTTGCTCCTAATTATTCTACTGTTACCCACGTTCATGAGGTTATTTGTACCTATTGTACCTCTACGGTGGAAATACCAGATGTTTATGTGCTATTGTGCAATTCTTCCCAACTTGGCATTTGGTGACTTCATGTTGAGAGCTTGAAATCCATAGGAAAAAGCAAACACTCCCGTCAGGTCTTGCTTTAATGGTTGGTCAGTTATATAGACTTAAGAAAATGATGGAAAATACTAATAATGCAGATTACATTTAAAAGTGTGTCCTGTCTGAAGCTATTAATTTGTAAAGAGCACAAAAAATCGAGGAGATTTTCTTCCTGTATTTGACAACTATTACCTGACACATCAAAGGAGTCAATCATGCCATTGACGTCATAAAGTTCTGACATAGTTCTGTTTGACTTTTGTAAACCCACATTTATGCCAGAGCTGTGCTTGTTTATCAGTCACAACCATCCATAGGCAATGGATGCAAGAGTTTGACGCAAATCAACAAAAGCATCCGTGTGAGAACCAGCTGGCTGCGTAGAACTTATGATAATGTGTATTGCACATGTTATGATTTACAAATTGTGTGCCACACCTCCTTTATGTCAGAAAACTTTATAATAAATGTATATACGTATATGAAATGTACCTTTTTCCCCCCACGGGGCCAGCCCCACTAGAACAGCACTAAAATAATATAACACAGATCTTCAGAGTTAGGAAAAATTATGTTGAATTTGTCAATAAAGTCCAGTTTTGGTTGTCAAGCAAAGACCAAAGTGCTCTGGGAAAAACAGTAGATAAAAGCAAATGGCACTAAAGAATGAGAAGCAACAGTTGACTTCAAATTTGTGGTATAGTAGCCTCAAAGTGGCAGTTCTATACTAGTTAATTTGGGTAAAGAATGGTGTCATGTAAGATTTAAGAATAGCTTTAGGGCTTCCCTGGTGGCACAGTGGTTAAGAATCTGCATGCCAGTGCAGGGGACACGGGTTCGAGCCCTGGTCAGGGAAGATCCCACATGCTGTGGAGCAACTAAGCCTGTGCACCACAACTTCTGAGCCTGCGTGCCACAACTACTGAAGCCCGTGCTCTGCAACAAGAGAAGCCACCGCAATGAGAAGCCCGCGCACCACAACGAAGAGTAGACCCCCCTCTGCTCACCCCAACTAAAGAAAGCTCGCACACAGCAATGAAGACCAAATGGAGCCAAAAATAAATAAATAAAATCAATGAATTTATTTTAAAAAATAAAATAAAAATAGCTTTAAATAATCAAAGTTAATTTTGACTAAGTATATACCATGTGTCAGGCATTTTTAATGCTATATCTTGCTTAATCCCCAAACCACCCCAGGAGTTGATATTATGATTCTCTCTGACTTACAGACAGGGAAACAGAGGTATAGAAAATTGATTCAATTTACCCAAATTCATACTGTAAGGGAACAAAATAGGATTCAAAACCAGGCAGTAGCTACACTGAGATCATGGTTCAAATCTGTCATTATAAACGTTCAGAAAGATTCAGCAAACTCATGATATGAGATGACAGAGGAAAAGAAGGGCAGAATCTTCGAGGGAATTGAGAATGGTTGAGGTGTATCTTCTACAAAAGCCTGTGAGACTCTAAGGCTGGGGAAAATTGACCATGTCCTTTAAATTGATGAAACTGAAGGTTAAGCCATATGTGACTCACATGGTCAACCACTGAAAGAACAGTAGTGAACATATCTGGATTATTTGAGGAAACAAAGGAGAATATGAGTTTACTGCCTTCACACACCCCATTTCTTCTAGCTTTAATGCCTTCCTCCAGAGTAACAATAAAAAATTCTCAAGATCCTGCTGAAATTTGATTTTTTTTTTACTCATAGACTCTGTAACCATCAGAACTCACACAGAGTTGGTCTATATTCCTGGTAAAACTTTGCATACTTACTTAACATGTCACTGATATCATATGGCCCATTTCTTTAAAAAATATATTGTATGGAAGGATTTAACATACATTCTTCATGAGTATCAAGACGGCTCTGTGCAGCAACATGGATGGACCTGAGATCATCTTACTAAGTGAAGTGAGCCAGACAGAGAAAGACAAATGTCATATGATATCACTTATACATGGAATCTAAAAAAAAATGGTACAAATGAACTTATTTACCAAACAGAAATAGACTCACAGACATAGAAAACAAACTTATGGTTACCAAAGGGGAAAGAGTGGGGAGGGATAAATTAGGAGTTTGGGATTAACAGATACACACTACGGTATATAAAATAGAAGAACAGGGCTTCCCTGTTGGCTCAATGGTTGAGAGTCCGCCTGCCAATGCAGGGGACACGGGTTCGTGCCCCGGTCTGGGAAGATACCACATGCTGCGGAGCGGCTGGGCCCGTGAGCCATGGCCGCTGAGCCTGTGCATCCGGAGCCTGTGCTCCGCAATGGGAGAGGCCACAACAGTGAGAAGCCCGCGTACCGCAAAAAAAAAAAAAAAAAAAGAACAACAACAAGGACCTGCTGTACAGCACAGGGAACTATACTCAATATCTTGTAATAATCCTATAATGGAAGAGAATGTAAAAAAAGAATATGTATATGGATGTATAACTGAGTCACTTTTGTGTACATTGTAAATCAACTACAATTCAATACAATTAAAATAAATAAATAAATACAAATTAAAAACAACAATAAAAAGACCTCTCAGAAGCTGTTGAGGAAGTCTGATTTCCACTTTTCTAGTATTACACCGGCTGTTATTGCCCATCTGGATTTGAAACGATTTCTGTCCTTCCGTCTCTGCGGGGCTCAGCTGTCTGTGCTGTCCTGTCTGACCTCCGTGAGCTCACCTGCGTCACCTGTGAACACCTCTGGAGGCTCTCAGTGGCTTCCACTCATCGTACAGTGTCTGCTGAACGGGGAGAGCGCTGTATGCAGAAGGGCTGCAAGACCCGTTGGCATTACTCTGCCTGATGAACAGTCCCTATGACTCCTAGGTCCAACTAGTCAAGACTTTACAATGTTCTGGAGGTTTCCCAGAGGCAGGAGCTGCCTAGTGAACATTTTTTGACACAAATACATTCATTGGTAGGAAAAGCCTTCTTAAGTGCCAACGTGAGTGCTCACACAGGGAGAGCAAAAGTAGTATTTTTTGTTTTGAATGATCATTGATTCTTTGAATGTAAACGACCTGCAGTTGGATTCTTCTGCTTTTATGCAGCAATCACTGGCATTTTTCCTACAATTCAACAATGAATGAAAATAGAGGAGAAGTGGATAAAATCTGCCAGACCACGGACTCTCTCAGCTTTGGGGGGAACCAGGCCTCGGCCTTCTGTCTCCACCGCACCCACTAATTTTGAAGAATTTTTGGCTGATAACCTTCATACCCAGAGGAAGAGCTCCCTGGAAGTGGAGCTGGAAAACAGTGTGCTTGTTTGGAAGGCTGTGATGGTCCTGGTCTGAGAGAGAAATGAGGAGAGGGAAGGGGAACAAAGATGGAGTGAATTACAAATGGAAAATCTTATTTTGGTTGTTTCTATGACAGTAACAGATGAGACCCGCCCCTGATCTCGCCCTCACCGGACAGTGCCAGTGCTGAGAAGTGAGCTGACACAGACTTGTCTTTGCTCTGTTAGTGATTTTACTGGGTCTTCCAGTGAACCAGGAAGTTTAAAATTTTATGTAAATCAAAGACAATTCACTTCCACATTCAGAAACCAGCTAAAAGCCAGACATGAGTTTAAGTTTTCTAAGAGTGGTGTCTGGATAAATGGAGACTAGTTAATTCTCCAGTCTTCTAAAAATTACTTCTTCCTAGAATCTCCACACAGAATTTTAAAATTTCCATTGCTACTGAACCTAGCGTTTATTGGACATAATTAGGAATGTTGTCATTAAAGGTAGGTTAATTAATGCTACACATAAGTTAACATTATCTGTAAGTCAATGGGATGGTCAAATTAGACATAGTATATTTTTATTATTGTTTGAAAATGTATAAAGAAACATTCAGACATGCTTTGCTGAGCAAAATTATCTTCACTATGGAAACGATACAGCATAACGGGAAGTCTCCATTAAAAAAAAAGTACTTTGAATAAAGATGTAGGTGTAAAGGAAATTTAAGAGTTTCAATCAATTTTAAAAATTATTAAATGGCTCATACATGAGATCATATGCTTCTCATGACCTAAATACATTTTTCAGCCCAAGGGTAAAGAAAATTAACAGGACTCAGTATTATTGTCTCTGCTAGGGGAAGGTGAATTCTTTTCATATTACCGTGAATATGTTGGTACTATAGTAATTTTGCTTTTGCAGCTGTTAGCTCATTTCATCAAATACTGTGCTAGCCATTTAATACTCAAGAGACCAGAGCAGTGCCAAAAATGCTATGTAAATATGCTTGCATTAAAAAAAAAAGTCTGTAGAGAAAGCACCATAAACATCAATGGGTGCTTAACTATTGAACTTTATTTTTATGTTGCTTTATTATGCGTTATAGACCAGATACTGCTATTCTGCTAAATAATGTGGTATATCTTTAATTAGATCAAGGAACAAAACCTTGAATGACATAGAGAAATGGTACTCATAGAAAAGATGACACACTCTTTCTCTAAAGAAGAAAAAAAAAAGGAAAAGCTATTTCATGGCCTTGAAGTATTAGGGTCATAAACTGATAAAATTATCCAGAAAAGCCTTAGAGACATCAGAATATTCCCCATTTAAGCAACAATATGTTGAGGAATAAATTTCCATTTTTAGTAGCTCAGTTCTACTCTCTATAACCCCTAAAGGGCAGTGCAGCTCGATTCATCTTTGTAAGGACAAAACTGGTTGTTTGCGGTGCCTATTT
The DNA here is from genome assembly GCF_937001465.1 of Orcinus orca. Taxonomy (NCBI): domain Eukaryota; kingdom Metazoa; phylum Chordata; class Mammalia; order Artiodactyla; family Delphinidae; genus Orcinus; species Orcinus orca. The sequence continues at coordinate 52,506,756 of NC_064560.1, read as the reverse complement.
AACGAGCTAATGTTTATCGCTGCGTCTGCCTCTTAAACACACTTATACTATGTCGGATGTAATGCCTTTTGTTATTCCTTCCTACAGGGAATTTTGGAAGGATTTAGTAAAACGATATTCTACAGAAGTTTTGGGCTTTCTTTCTTCACAAATGTATCTGTTGATAGAGCTAATTAAAATGTTTTAAGGGAAATGGAGACCTTCGGGGAGCATTTCATGATTTTGTAACACAAGTACCAGGTACACTGCACAGAATATTACCCTCCAAGAAATTACGTCAGTTTATTAATTTACTGAGTTACAAGTACACTTGGTGAAGATCATGATACTTTCTTATCAATTTCATAAATAACTGCAAAAAGACTAGCTTTTGATCTAAGTTAAAAATAAATAAGAGCTTATTAATGTCATATAGCCACATAATAATCACCTCAAAGAGCAAAGATCTTAAGTACTGACCCGCAGTCAGCATTTGGGGTGAAGTAGAGACAGTTTCACTATTGCATTTAGACCCTCTGGTCTTAATACTTCAGTTTAGATAAATAAAGATATATTACCACAGATTAATAAATTTGCAGCATAGTAATTATGACCATGTCTCAAAATTTGGTGCCAAGTGGCTGGTTATTTGGATAGAATATTCTAGATTAGCATCTGGACCTGGATGCATCACTGTGGTGAAAAGGGCACCAGGGGAGCGCATTTCCCTTCTGGAATGTATAATAGAATTTAAGCGATCTCTCTAATCAAGGACTTCATATCCCTCTTAAGAAACTAGAAAAAGAAAAGCAAATAAATTTAAGAGTAATCACGATAAAGAAAAGAATACAAATTAGAGTGAGGTATTCCCTAAAATAAAGAACTCTCTCAGAAACCACAGAATTCTCACTCAAATAAATGGATAGGATAATTTACTCCATGTTCACATCAATATAATTTGAATTTCCAATTCTACTTCTAAAAAAATATTGATTGGAATCAAATCCATTTAAGACAAATAATCCAGAGAAATTTATCTAAAATCATAATCTATGAGCCCTGTATGTTTTTGGTGTCATAAAAATTTCCCTGGGCATAGCTTTAGCGGTATCCCACAAATCCTGACGTTTGTGGGTTTTTTCTATTCATTTAGTTCAAAACACTTTCTAATTTCTCTTTTGGTCTTTACTGTGACCCATAAGTTATTTAAAAGTGTGAAATACGGTTTCCAAATATTTCAGGATTGTATAGATATCTCTGTTATGATTTTAAATTTAATTCTATTGAAGACAGAAGATGTTTTGTAACTTTGAATACTTTTAAATTTATTGATATTTCTTACAGCCTATGCTATTGATAAACATCTCCTACTGCTCTTTAATGGGCTGTGTACTTTGCTATTTTTGGTGAAATGACCTATACACACCAAAGAAGTCAAGCTGGTTGAAAGTTGTGTTCAATTCCTCTATATACTAATGGATTTATTTTTGTCCATACGTTCTATCAATCACTGAGAAATGGTTATTGACATCTCTGTCGATAATTGTGTGTTTGTCTACTTACCCTTGTAGTGTTATCATTTTTTACTTCCTGAATTTTGAAGCTCTACTGAAAGATGCATATGCCTTCAGGGTTAATAAGGTCTCTCGATGAACTGAGCAATTTATCACAATGAAGTGACACACTTTATCCCAGGAAATTATTTTTGCTTTGAAATCCACTTTTTCTGGTATTAATAAAACTATTCCAGTTTTCCTTTGATTGGTTTTATCATTGTATATCTTTTCCCAACCTCTTAATTTTTAATTTCATTAAAAAATTAATAGAGAAAATTTGACTTTGTTTAGCTATCCCATTCTATGAATTTTACACATGTAAATATTTGTGTAAACATTACAACAATGAGGTTACAGGTCAGTTCCACCACTGTGAAAATGCTCATCTTATTGATTTTCACTCACCCTGAGTTAGTACACCATTCCCAAATTCCAGGATTTCCTGATATATATTCTGTCTCTATAGCTTTACCTTGTAAAGAATATCTTGTAAACAGAATCATAGGATGTGTAACTTCCTTCTCTCTCAGCGAAATGTCTTTGCAGTTTATCCAAGTTGGGAGTATATCGATAGTTCATTTCTTTTTATTGACTCCATTATTTGAATGGATCACACTGTCTGTCTATTGACCCACTGAAGAATTTGTGTGTTGTTTCTGGTCAATACCGAATAGAGAAGGTATAAATATTTTTTATAGAGGATCTTGTGTGAACATAGGTTTTCATTTCTCTAGGGTAAATATCTACTAGTGGGATTGCTGAGTCCCATGGAAAGTACATGTTTCACTTTACATGAAACTGTCAAAATGTTTCCCAGATTACCTGTGCCATTTACATTCCCATCAGCCATGCATTAGAATCACAGCTCTCCACAACTTTGCCAGTACTTGGTATTTTCAGTATTTAAAAACTTTTAGCTTTTCTAATAGGTGTATAATGGTATCTTACCATGGTTTAGCTTACGTTTCTTTACGTTTAATGGTGCTGAACATGCACTTTTTATGCACTTACTGGATTTTCATACATATTGTTCAGTGAAATGCTTTTCAAGCCTTGCCCATGAGTGGAAACCCTCACCTTAGCCCCACCCAATAACCACCATAAAAACTACAGACCAGTCCCCTCCCTGCATCCCAAGCCAGTTGGTTCCACTTGGGAGTCACTGTGCTCTCCTCAGAAAGCTGTGTTATGAGAGTAATGAAACTTTTTAGCCTCCTTGTGATGTGCAGCATCATCAGCCTCAACATCTGAACTGAATATTCGTGGAGGTCCATCCCATTCTTGTGGTGTGGCCAGAACAAGACAGCATTGCTTGCTCTGTTTCTTTTGTTCATTTTTTGAGCCTATTAAGATGGAAAATTGCATTTTTGAAGACTTTTCTTCTTTTCTAGTAAAAGTATTGAATGCTAAATATTTTCCTCTAAATGCTACTTTAGCGTCGCCTCACAATTTTGATGTGCTCTGGTTCTATTTTCATTCCGTTCAAAATAATATTTTATTTCTCTGGAGGCTATGTCTTTGAAACATGGGTTAGTTAAAAGTAGTTTTGTGAATCTCCAAGTGTTCAGAGATTTTTCTATTTTTCTGTAATTGATTTCTAATTTAATCATATTATGATCAGAGAACATAAATCTGTATGGTTTTAGTTCTTTTATATTTGATAAATTTTATTTTATCAACCAGATTATTGTCTATATCAGTGAGTGTTCTATGTTCATATGAAACGAACTTTAAAAAAATATATTCTTAGGTGAAGTATACTATAAGTGATCAATTAGACCCAATTGGTTGAGGGTATTATTCAATCCTTGCTGAATTTCTTGTTACTATTTCTATATAATATTTGGACAGGAGTGTTTCATGTCTGGCTCTGACTTGTTTTTGTCTATTTCTCCTTAAAATTCTACAGTTGATGAATTGCTGGAGGCTCGGTGGGGACACGTGGGAGAGGTGGGCTGAGTCTGAGGATGTGCACCCACACCTTTGAGAGTTTTATCTTCAGGAGCCCCACCAGGTCCTCACCATGAATATCAGAGAAAAATCCTCTTGGGCTTCCAACAGAGGAGTGGGGAGGAACCGTCCTGAGACAGTACAGCACTCTGTTCTTAAAAGACCTGCCTCAGGGGGAACTAGTAAACCTGCGTCTAATCCACTGGTTGAAAACCTAACCTAAACCTAGGGGACAGGAAATGCCCACCTGAAGGGGGAAATTACTGAGAAGCACAAGCAGGAGTAAGGGTCCCTGAAAGACCGTTTATCTGTCCACAACTGCCCCCTCCCTCCTTTTCTCCTATGCCTCGTACTTACTGTGGAATTGATTTATTGTCACAGTCACCTAAGTCGGAAAAACCAGCACAATTGTCGAATTTCACATTTATGATTTGGCTGGCTGTGTCTGAGCTGTTCCCTTTCAGTACGCTAATGTTTAGAGCTAATGTCTTGATTAAATTCCGGTTTAATTATTCTGATGGAAATGATTCCTGGGTGGTGACAAATGCTTTCTATTTCATCATGTTATTCAACACATCGTTTCTGATGATCCCATTTTAGTGCCACTGAGATTAATTCGTGCAGTCTGATCTTTCCATCAGAAAGTTCTGCATCAAATTTTGCTTAAGAGTGTTAATAACTAATTGATAATTTTGTGGAAAAAAAAGAGTTCATTAGGGATTGTAAGATTGTTATGTTTTAATTCTATTGCTCCTTCTGTAATTATTAACTGGAATTTATCTATAATGAAGAATATTTTTCTCATCAACTACTTATACTTAAATAAGTGTGAGAACAGAGAAAGCAGAGAGATGTACAGAAAATATTTCAGAATATCTTTAGTTTATATTCATTACCATAATATTTAAGATATTTAAAAACTATGAAAAATTTTCCAAATGTTCTATAATGTATGTGCATAGTTTTTACTAATCAGAAAAACAGGTTAAGTACAATATTCTAACTGTAAAATCTGGGAAATAAGTAGTATTTAATGCATAAATTTATTTTCATTTATGTTTTATTTTATGCACAAAAGAAAAATGTAACAATCAATGTTTAGGCGGTATATGTTGAAATGCCAGCAGATTGATTTTCCAAGTGAGAGAAATCAAGGGTAGTGGATTGACGGATTGACGGCATTGCAACTCTTACCTGCAGCCACAATGCCAAATAACTGGCAGTTCCTCTGAAGACATGGATTCCATGCCCCCACTCCTTGAACTTGGACTGCGTATGTCTTTCTTTGGCTAACAGAATATGGACAAATGGCAGTGAGCAGTTCCAAGACTAGGTCTCAGGGGCCATCATGTGTTTTGCTTGCCTTGCACCTTGTACTGCAACTGCCATCACCATGGAAACGTCCCAGGTGAGGCCGTGCTAAACTGGCCAGTAGCCAGCTGACACCTTGGACACAAGCATAGTTCATGCTTATTGTTTGCCACTGAAAATGTGTGGCTACCTGTTATACGACATTATTCAAAGAATTATTTATTGACATACTGGGTTAACACTGGTGAGTCTGGACTTTGATATGCAGAATAAACAAGGTATTTGCACAAATGAAATCTTTCTACAACCTTCAAAGCTAAGTTTCAAAGTTCACTGGAGGACTTTATGCTCAGTGAAGTGAGCCAATCACAGAGGAGCAAACACTGCATGATTCCACAAATATGAGGAACCTAAATAGTCAATCTCCTAGAAGCAGAAAGTCAGGTGCTGGGGGGTAGGGGAGGTGTGTGTGTGTGGGAGGCATAAGGGGAGACATCGTTCAATGGATATAAAGTTTCAGTTTTGCAAGATGAGTAAGTTCTAGAGATCTTCCTTATAACACAGAACTTAAGAGTAACACACTGCATTGTGCACTGAAAACATCTATCAAGGCATTAGATTACATGTAACGTGTTCTTATTACAAAAAACAAAAACAGAAAAGAACAAAGGGCCACAGTAAACTCACATGATGGGTTTTTATTACCTTGATTGTGATGATGATTTCCTGAACGCATGTACGTGTCCAAACACATCGGATTGTATATGTTAAATATGGCCAGTTTTTTGTATATCAGTTATACTTCAAAAAAGCTGAAAAAGACCTAAGTCTCTAAGTTCAGAACTTAATCAGAATTCATTGTTTATTTATTATTAGAAATTATGGGGGTGTTTTAAATGTATATTTAGCTAATCTTTTTTTCATTCATCAAGAATGGCTATCTATATATATATTTTTTTCTCCTTTTCAACACGGCCATTTGTGGAATGTGTGTCAGTAAATAAATGGCTGTATTCTGCATGTGGCTTTTTATACCGACGTTACAAAAAGAAATTCCTACAACTCTGAGAGTTTATCATCCAGTTCACGATTCCTTTGAAAAGGAAAATCATTTAGTAACACACAAGGCATATTAGAGACGAAGGCTGCAGTGGAGGTAGCTGTAGTGGGAAAGTCAGGAGAATCACTGGGATTCCCACCTCTACAGCGAATCTGCACTTGAGTTAACAAAACAGTTTCAGACTTATCTGCCTCACCTGTAAACTAAGAGCAATCAAATCACATACAGAGGAAATAAAACGAAATGTCATGTATCTTATTTTTAGGTGCATATGTGTATTTGTATAGATTTACTTTATACATACGTGTTTTGTAATCTTTAAAGCACTGTAGTAACATAAAATATTATAATCGTAGGTCATTCCCAAACATATTTCAAGCATTCTTTGTCTTCTGCCTCTCTCATTGTTTGTTTGTTTGTTTGTTTGTTTGTTTCCATTTTGGTTTGAGCTCTATTTATTCAGCTTCCTTGTTTTAATTACGTGATAGGTATCAGTAGTTCTTCCTCATTTCCTCAGATCTTAGACTGCTCTCTGGGGACAAAGTGCCCACTGACACATGAGCTCTGGAGTAGGTGGGAGAGGAAGCATGTCTCCTGGGTGCATCCCAGGCCCCAGCAAGGATGACAGCCAACCCTGGGACCACAGAGTACGGGGTGGGGAGAGGTCTCGTCCCAGCAAGCAACTGGTCACCTAAAAGCTGGTCACCTAAAAGTCACCTAAAAACTGACTCTTGAGTGCGTCATGTTTTTAAGTAGCGCCTATAAAGTAGTTTAGGTCAATCGTTCGTAGCCATGTGGCCCACCCCCATCACCTATGCATTCGTCCCCGTGTCCTAGGATCAAAATGAGTCCTACACACACATCATACAAACATGAGATGCAAGTCCAGACTTCCTTCCATGTGTCATTGACCTTTTAATTGTTTGTATCAATAGGCTGACCTTAGATTTACTTGTCAGAAGAGGTAAGGTCATGTTATAAGCACTTCCACTCCAATTTCCCAGGTGTCTTTTCTGATTAGAAAACCCTATAAACTATGTAGCTTTAAATGTACAGAATCATTATTCCTGAAGGTTTTTCTGCCCTTCATGCTCAGAGATGACATCTGTGACCCAGGCATGTGCTCCGAATTGTCTAGGTGATCAATTCATCCTTGCTGCCCGCATCTTACTATGTCACCCCCATCACCTGACAGTGGCATGTGTTTGCCAATACCTACCAGGTTACAGAGGCAATCCAATTTAGTTGTTCCCAACTTTTGGACCCAGACCCAGAACGGAAGCACACTTTACTTAGCAACTCAGAAAATATGTGCACACACACATAACAAAAACGTTTCAGAGGCAATATTTTGTTTTATTAACCATGCGACTTTCTATTTTATTTTTATCCCTATTCTTTTTTAACATTTTCAGAAAGTGTTGATATGCATTAAATTTGTTATTAGTCACAGTTTGCAAAAAAATGAGTCTGGTGCATGGTCATAAAAGCTGCAGAGCTTACTAAGAGTCAGCCATCCCCCCAATAGTCCTGCATAACAAACATCACAAACACCAGTGGCATACTAAGTAGACTTTGATTTCTACCATGAGTGAGTGTGGTGTCTGGCTTGGGCTGGGCTCACTCAAGCCTCAGGGGACCAGCCAGCAGTTCTGGGGCTCTTATCCGGGACTTGGGCCTCTGTGTGTTGGGGGCAGCTGGCCTGGGACAGTCTGGAATGGCCTCAGCCAGGATGAGTGGGGAGGACCAGTTCTGTTTCACAGGTTTCATCTTCCAACAAGCCAATAAGGGCAGGTTTTCAGGTCCACAGGGGAGGCCAAGTGAGAGCAGAAATCCAAGGGCAACTTCTCAAGCCCCTGCTTCCATCACATCTGCTGACAGCTCCCTGGGTGAAATGTTACGTTCGGATCTGAGCTAGAGTGGGCAGAAGGGGTGTGAGTGACAACGTGGGGTCATTATTGCCACCTGCCACAGAGGTCGTGTGTGGAAAAGCTGTGGCTTTCAGTGCACTGTACCACTCTAGAGCTAAAATCAGACCTTAGGTGGTGTCCTTGATATTTGAGAACAAAGGTCCTAGATTCCAAAGGCAGCATCCGTACAAAGCCAAGCCTTTAGGTTAGGCTAGGTTTTAGATCAACAGAAGAGGAAGAAGAGAGGCTGAATGCATGAACTGCCAAAGAAAATAGCACACACGTCAATCACGTTGTGGTCCAAATAAAGCAGTTATTTTAATGTGAAGACACGCCTAACGTACAGCCAAGTTTAGCAGACGCAGTGGATGGAGAAACCAATTTCACACCATGACTTAAAGATATCTTTCCTCCTAGCAACCAGAAGCAACTGCAAATCTCTCTCTATACAGCATATCCTTTTGAATGGAAAATAGCCACACATAAGCCAAAGCAGCCCTGACCATAGCAGCATTTTTCTGATCAAAAAGCAATGGAGAAAACATTAATTTTTGTCAATATCCATTTTCTTTGCCCAGTTCTACAAATCACCTTCAAATGGTGGTTGTTATGGCAAAATTCTATTCCAATTTATTTTTCAAAAATATCTCTGTTCTAAAATTTAAATGGTGTGGTTTTATGTTTGTATTCCTTCATGTTATGGGTTATTTCCATTGCTTGCAATAAACTGAGAAGATTCTTATTTATGGTAAGGATGAGTGGAGGGCAAGCATATAAATGAGTCTGATGATCTAGGAATTCAAACAAAGTATTCTTCATACAAGTTCCTTGAAGGAATAAAACAAAGCTGTGGACCTGGTTGTTGGTTATTGATTAATGGAGCAAGTACTCAGACATCAGGGGTACATATTTACATATAAGATAACCAAGATGTGTTGGAGCAGTTGAACATGAGGACTGATTAATCTTTTCATGCAACCTGAGGACTATAATGACAATTAGAGCAATGCCAAGGAGTGGATTTGAATCTAAAGTGACTCTATGTTTGAAGAGCTCCAAAATAACACACCACATGTTCTTTATCCATGTATCCATTGATGGGCACTTACGTTGTTTCCCTGCTTGGCTATTATGAATAATGCTACAGTGAACATGGGAGTGCAGGTATCTCTTTGAGATCCTGTTTTCATTTCCTTTGGATATATACCTAAAAGTGGGATTGGTGAACCAAATGGTCATTCTATTTTTAACTTTTAGAGGAACCTCCATACTGTTTTCCATAGTGGCTGCAACAAATTTGCATTCCCACCAACAGTGCACAAGTGTTTCCTTTTCTCCACATCCTCACCCGCACTTGTTGTCTTTTTCATGATGGCCATTCAGGTAGGTATGAAGTGATATCTCACTGTGGTTTTGATTTGCATTTCCCTGATGATTAATGATGCTTAGCATCTTTCATATACCTGTTTGCTGCTTGTACGTCTTCTGGGAGATAGGCCTTTTTAGTTTCTCCACCAAATTTTTAATTGTATTATAGACTTTTTTGCTATTAAGTTGTATGTGTTCTGTATATATTTTGGGTATTAACTCCTTACCAGATATATGGTTTGTGAATATTTTCTCTCAATACATAGATTGCCTTTTAATTTGGCTGATGGATTCTTGTGTTTTGTAGAAGCTTTTTAGTTTGATGTAGTCCCACTTGTTGCTTGTTCTTTTGGTGTTATATCCAAAAAAATTATTGCCAAGACTGATGTCCAGGAGCTTTTTCTCTGTTTTCTTCTAGGAGTTTTACAGTTTCAGGTCTTACATTTAAATCCTTAATTCATTTCAAGTTAACATTTGTGGATGATGTATGATAGGGATTTAGTTTCAGGCTTTTGCATGTGAAAATCTAGTTTTCCCAACACCACTTATTGAAGAGACTTCTTTCCCAATTGAGTATGCTTGCATGATTATCAAATATTAGTTGACCAAATATGTGTGGGTTCATTTCTGAGCTCTCAGTTCTGTTCCATTGGTCTATGTGTCTGTTTTTATGTCAGTACCATACTGTTTTAATTACTATAGCTTTGTAATATAGTTTGAAATCAGGAAGTGTGATAACTTTTATTTTGTTCTTTCTAAAGATTACTTTGGCTATACAGATTATTTTTTGGTTCCAAACAAATTTTAGGATCTTTTTTTTCTCTTTTGTGAAAAATGCCATTTTAATTTTAACAGGGATTGTATAGAATCTATTGATGGTTTTAGATAATATGGACATCTTAACAATATTAACTCTTCTGATCAATGAATATGCAATATCTTTTCATTTATTTGTGTCTTCTTCAATATATTTTATCCGCTGAAGGGGCTAGTTTTGAGCTTACACTCTGGGTGGGGTCAGCCACAGGTGTCTAGGCTGGTGTCTTGCACTGACACAGCTGCAGAAGCCTGGGAAGAATGCTGGTGGGGGTCTTCTGCAGGGGAGAAAGCGGGGGGACTCAGGTGGCTGGCATCTGTGAACACAGATACCCGTGGGATAAAAATCAGTGAAATCTGCAGCGGGTCCATGGTGGCTATGCTGGCTTTGGTTTCTTCAGTGATGAAAGCTGCTGGGTTTGTCTGCCCAGCAGGACTCTGGTAATCATGATCACTCCTGCTGTGTGGCTGATACTGGTTGCTCCTGCTTTTCTTCTTCTTCTTCTTTTTTTTTTTTTTTGTAGCCACATCTGAAAGTCACAGCTTTGCTGGTCTGGGTGGGGTGAAACCAAAGCAGGACCTTCCTGCAGTACCCAGAGAGGCTACAGAAGCTGGTCACTCACCCCCTCTCCTTTTCTTGGTGAGGGGACTCCTTCTAGCTGGGGAGTTCCTTCCTGGCTCTGTGCAGTGCCAGCCTGGGGGGTGGGGTGATGCAGACAAAATGAAGATGTTCCTCCAAGCTTTTTGTGCAGTTTTTCTTAGGTTTTTTGTTACACTGTGTTGTTGAAGTTTCTTACGAGGACTCCAGAGCTCGCTCTGAGCTGTTTTTGTTCATGGATACAGTAATTGTTTATCTATATTGGGGAACAGAGAGTCTGAGGTCTTCTACTCCACCATCTTGGTGACATCAGTCTTTAGTATTTTTAATTCTTCAATTTCCATAAAGATTTAGATTTGAAGGATGTAGCTATGCCAAGATGATGATAGAATCATATATGCATCTTTTTATAAGTTGTTGTCAAATATAATTATAGTGACAGAAAATTAAGAATAATAAAAAGTGACAGTGAAATAAATGTAATTTCCTTTTATGTAAAAATGTATGTCAAGTTTCCTTTATGTCAAATGTTAATTTTCCTGAAATATAGGTTTGGGAATTTCCATATTCCATCTTTTAGAAAAATGCTATACCCCAAATGTCTGCAATTTTCTTCAGTAAGTTCCAATATTTCTTTTGTTGTATGTGATCTTTGTGCTTCCAAGTTTGTGTTTTATATAGCTTTTGCCTTGAATCTCCCTTGTTTCAATCCTCTAAAACTGTCAAGAATAACTTAACCTGTTTTACTTTTCCTATAAATTCATATGTGACTGGTAGCTAAATCCAATTTGTGTCAAGCTGTCTTTCTTCATAGCCTGGTCTAAGTCTCCCAATATATTTTACAAACGTAGAATCCTACTAACACTAGATAACCAGCTCTGTATTTTACTCAATAGTTATTATAGTCCTTCCCATGTCACAGTACATAAAGATCCTGGCATCAGCACTGATATATTATAGCAAAAGTTTTCTAATTTGTTTTTCTGTACAGGCATGCATGTGTATGTTCTGGGGGTCTGGAGTGGTTTATGATGTTGACAATACCAAATATTGCCTTTGTTTTAAACTGATACTGTGTCCAACACAATTTTAAAAGATTTGACAGGAAACTTCCAAATATTATTGAGTATAAATAGCTTCACATTATAAAAATAAATAATTTAATATTTTAAAATTAAATCTTAAGGACAAGTTACAAAATGATAAGAAAATTGAAAAAAAGTTGAAAAAAAGTTTTAGATGTTGTGTATGACTTAACTGATTTTATTGGCATTACTGTATAGTAACCCCAAGAGAAAATCATATTTGAAGTGTAGATAGACAGAAGCATTTCCTTTTGGCCTCCCATTTATAATATTAAAGGAACATCAAATGCACAGTCTAACACCTTGAGTTCTGCTTTACATATTACCTGGTGTGCTTGCCAATTTTTATTCAACAGGGAATTTTCATATTGAATTAGTAAATACCTTTAACTATAGAATAATGTTCCTCAAAAATGTCTTCTCTCGTTGTGAATTAAACCAGCACCTCTTTGCTGGTGTTCCTGTATCAATATCAACAACCTCAACTCTTTCCTGAGGTACAGAGTGACATATCTGTCATTAATCAATGAAATAATGAAGATTTTTCAACTTTCTCAAAATGTTTAGTTTTTAATTGTACACAAGATATAGTCTGTTTTTCCTTATATCTTTTGCTCAAAGTAATGCTTTTGAAATCCACATGAGTAAACAGTTTATTCTGTTTCCAGAGCTGAGTAATTTGTCCTTGTAAGACTATATCACAGATATTTATCCAGTCTCTTAACAATGGACATTTGGGTTAGTTCAAGGGTGGGCTATTATGAATAAAGATATTGTGAATATTTATGCACATGTCTTTTTTATTGAAGTATTGTTGATTTACAATATGGTATTAGTTTCAGGAGTACAACATACAGATTCAATATTTTATAGATTATATTCCATTTAAAATTATTATAAAATATTGGCTATAATCCCTGTTCTGTACAATATATCCTTGTAGCTTATCAACAGATGAATAAAGAAGATGTAGTATAAATATATACAATAGAATATTACTCAGCCATAAAAAGAAGGAAATTTTGCCATTTACAACAACATGGAGGGTATAATGTTCACTGAAATAAGTCAGAGAAGGACAAATACTGTATGTTATCACTTACATGTGGAATCTAAAAAATACAACAAACCAGCGCATATAGCAAAAGAAAAACAGACTCACAGATATAGAGAACAAACTAGTGGTTAGCAGTGGGAAGAAGGAAGGGCAAAGGGGCAAGATAGATGTAGGGGATTAGGAGGTACAAACTGCTATGTATAAAAAAGATGTAGTCTTGAGTCAGTTTTTTTCTACTTAAGTCTGTATTGGGGGGGTACATATCCTTGAAATTTTCCCAGTTTTCTTGCAATCTCAGAATGCTCTACAAATAAAAATTTTAGAAATCTAAAAAAGTAGTGATAATACATTTTTGTTTTAAAGTATCTGCCTAAAATGTACATCCTTAATAGGCAAGTATTCCACACATAGGAAAAGAATAAGAATTATAGTGACTTCTTACCAGAAATCATGAAAACAAGAAGACAGTGAAGTGAAATATTTAAATGTCGATGGTATTAAAAGAAAAAACTCACCAAACTAGAGTTCCATAACCATTGAAATTATCGTCAAAATTAAAGGATAAATAATTTTTCTCAGAAAAACAAAACATGGAGGAATTCATCACCAATAGCACTATAAATTAATTTCATTTAATTGACATTTGTAAAACACTCCATTCAACAAAACCAAAATATACTTTCTATTCAAGCTCACATGAGATGTTATAGACCAAAATAGACCACATTCTGAGTCATAAAATGAACCTTAACAAATTTTATGGAAAACCACAACAATCTCTTTGAAAAAAAAAAGACAATCTTAAATAAATGGAATAATATTCTGTTTTCATGAATTAAAAGATTCAATATTATTAACCTGTCAATTCTTCCCAACTTGACCTGTAAATTCAATACAATCCTCAACAAAATTCAAGCAAGCTATTTTGTAGATACTGACAAACTGACTCCAAAGTTTATGGGAAAAGTCAAAAACCTAAATTTACCAACCAACATTGAAGAATAAAGTTGGAGAATTCACTGCCTGATTTCAAGACTTACTGTAATGCTACATGGTATTGGTGAGAGAACATAGAGCCAGACACAGACCCACATAAGTACAGTCGGCTGACCTTGAACCTGAGGATGTAAAGTCTGGACTGTGTGGCATCTGCGCTGTGACCACAGCATGAGAACATATCTCCCAAGGGAAGGAGAGAAAAAAAAAAGAACAGCCATGGATCCTGCAAGGATTCTACCCCTGATTAAATCATGCCTATTGCCGGGTTTGTCTTTCCCTTTTTCCCTCTAGGTCTATGTGCCAATAAATTTCTGTTTTCCTTAACTCAATTTGGGACATGTTTTCTATAACTTTCAATGGGAAGAACTCTGATTGCTGGATTGAGCATTCAATTTTCAAGATGTATCATTGTATTTTAGCTTTGACCACCTTAACTGTGATGTATTCATCTATCTAAAGGTCCCATAGTCTTGGCTGAAATCTGCAATAATCACCATGGTTCCAAAGGTCCTATACACAAATACAGGTTTATATCAATGGTTATTTTATGTAAATATATGGTAGCTATAATTTAAATATTTGAGGAGAGAGCTGCCTCTGTGTGTGTGTGTGCTTTTTCTCAGATCTTGAATGGTGTGAATGTCTTAATATATTCATTCATTGAGCCAGTGTAATGAGACAGAATGCTGGTACAGGAGTCTAGCCATCTCAATTCCCTGAATTCCATCACTCTAAATCGATGAATTATTTTAACTTCAACAAAACTTTCTAATCCACAAAATGAAGGTATTTAAAAATTAATTGGCACTCTTAAAGCTGAAACTATCTTTTGCAACAAATAAAAACTATGTCTTAATTGTATACTTCCATTGTAAAATTAATAGAGGCAGTCCTGGTTTTATTTTTCAAATAACACATTTCACTTTATCAATGAGTAAGTCAGCTGCACCTGCTGGGATGCAAACCAGGCCACACTTTGAAGTGCGACCTTGGACAAATTTTATCTTTGCTTGTGAAGCAGAACTGGCATGGTCCATCTTTTGTAAGAGTGACAGCAGGAAGTAGAAGCACTTCAGAACCTTGGCATTGCCATTTCCATATCAATAGTGAGGCTCTTTCAATGATAAGGAACTTCAAATTAATGCTGGGGTCAGGGATCTGGAATCCTATAGAAATGTCTGCACAAGTCTTATTTAACTCAATCAATATTATGTAATATCAAAGTTTGAAAAGTTAGTTAATGGCTTTCTGAAATGTTCCCAACTGAATTTAGGGAGATAAGGGGTAGAAAAGGAGAGGAAGTATAGAGATACAGTTGGAAAGAAGGATACTTCAAGGAGAATGTGGTTTGTGATTCAAATATTTCTTTGATAATATAATCCATGAGAGAAAAAACATCCTACCTATTTTTTTCAATATATTATTAAGATTCTGCATTTTAATTTACCCATGATAATCACCTATGAATTCAGACAAATTAGGAAGAGAATAGAGAGAATTGTTGAAAAGTTTAAATTATGTAATTTCTCAAAGACTGGTAATATTATTATATATATAAAAAAATCAAGATTTAAGAGAAAGTAAAATATTCTTCTAATTCCTAATTCCTTTAGATAGGCTACAATAAAGAGAAAAGAATGATTAGTAATTAGCAAACTACAATTTTTATGTAAATGGGTCATTCTACGTGCTTCCAAAATCAGTTGTTTTCTTGATTCAGTTAAATTTATTCCTATAGTCTTGTTTATATGATTAATTTTCAAAGTAAACCCTTTATTCACATATAGAAGAACATCAACAAAATCTGTTTTAATTTCTGGATTAACCCCATATCTGGAATATAAAATCCAAATTAATAAGATTTCGTTATATTCATGTTACAAATTTCATCATGAATGCCCATTTTTTTCATTAAAAATTTGCTTATAAGGATATGATTGCAAAGAAATGATTTCAAGATCCTAAAAATGGCATGCTAAGTTAACCTGAAATCTTCCTGTGGATTTTAAACACCTAAAAATAAAACAATTTTGAATGCAGAGATGAGCTCAAAAGACAGGAAAAGAAACCCATAGCATTTCCGAAATTAAGGTAAATTCAAAGCAGAGATTTAAGCATTTGAGCTGATGCTATAGGTGCTCTGAGAAGGTTAAAGAGGTACCTGAAAGGCTGGGACAGATTTTTGAGGAATGCAAATTCAAGGGCTGAAATATATTGCCTCAGAAATAAAAGGACCATAGGAAAAACTGTAATGAGCCCAGGGTGACCTTTAAATAAACATTTCTGAATATTTCACGTGGGGAAGTGGTGCTAACAACCAAGGCTCCACGTTAACCCAGGACAGTGGGGGGCTGTCCCCTGAGTGAAATTGTAGAGAGGAAAACATCCCCATACCAATACAGGAGGTCAGCAAGACCCCAAAATGAGAAATTAAAGTAAAAATTAGTAGTGGGTGGTGTACCTGACACAAGCAAATGTGAAACCTTTCTGGGTGAATATTCCCATGGGATTTATATGGAAAAACACACAAACCTCATGATGAATCCTATGAAAACAACCACTAAGTCCTCAGCGATCCTCCCTACACAAGAATCAGTGTCCAGAACAGACATTGGAGTTAGACTCAAGACTTTGATATTAGATCAATGACCAGAAAGTGGGGGATGAGGTATTGGCATGACTTCCCCAATATCCCCAGAATTGTAGACCAGATGCAGAGCAGAGGATAAAAAGTCCTGTGAAAACGTTTAAAGAGTGCTCAAAGCATTCACTAAGTGTAGGCTGACAGCATCCCACACCCAAAACCAAGGAGGCTCACCTGGCTTATTGGAGAGAGCTGTGTCTCTATTTGAACTTCCTGTTCAGAAGGGCTGCTCTGTCTGGCCCTTCGAGGAAATTCTAGGAAAGTCAATGGACCTGCAAAACAAGGAACCTAGAATCTCACTGCATTTTCAACCTCCACTTACTTTACCAGTTTGCTGATCCACACCATGTGCCCATGGAGGCCACAGATAAGAAGTTTGGAGCAAGGTCACAAGTGGAAATGGGGCCTCCCTGGGGGAACCTGCACTGTTACCAGATGGCCGAGCACAAGTGTCTGTGTTTCCCCAAGAGTCATGAAGTTTGAATCATGTTGCCAGAGCCAGAGCATCAAAATGTGAACCTCTATTGAGTTGGCCTCCTATAACAGAGGCAAGGCTGGGGGCTGAGGAGAAACTAGAAGAACTGAACCAGAGTTGATCCATCTGTTGCAAACTGTGTAGGGAGACGACTTCCAGGGTCCTCCAGAAGTCATCGTGATGTGGACGGCATGCAGCTTTGCACACCTTCCACGTGGACACACCTCCAGTGACGAGATCTGTAGCAGCTTGGTAAGTAAGAGACCATTGTCCCTCTCCACGTCCTTCTCCATGACACAACTGAGCAGGAAGACCAGACAGGGAAGAGAGCAGGAAGGAAAGAGCATGCCATTTGTTAAGTGAATAGATCTACTTAGATTGGAATAGTATCAAGTAAATTAAAAATGATTTTATATGCTAAAATGAAAAGAATTCCTAAAAAAAGAATAGAACATTTTGAAAGAGAAAAGGGTGCATGTGAAAAGAACAAAGTAGAGTTTCTAGAAAAGAACTTGATGAGCTTAAACATCCATGGAGTGTAAGTGTTCAGAGCAGAAACAGAAACCAAGGTTTCAAGCAGAAAGGAATTGAATATAGGGAGTTGAACATTTACCAATAGGCTGGAATGGAGGCTAAGATGTGGGAGGATCACCAGGGTGGATGGATTCCAAGTCCCCTCCACGTTCCTGAGATGCAGGGTCAGGAATATTATGTTCACTCCACCACAGTTCTTGGTGGTGACACTGCTGCTACAACCACCATAGCTTCTCAATTCCAGTTGCTAATTCTCACATCACAATTTCACAAGGGTGCAACTAAAATCTAGATCTCTGACTGCAAAAGAATGTGGGTGATACAGTATTTAACTCTCCACCACTTTGGTGGAGAAAATTCCACATTTTATTTTATGTTCTATTAACTCAAACCAAAATGTAAAAGTATATATATGGTATAAATATAACTTAGAAAGGGATTTATAGTATATTCATAATTGTTAATTATATTTTGGGCTTTTTAAAGCATTTTTTCTTGTTATTCTTTTTTCCAAACACAATAAAATGATAAAGAGGAAAATTTCTATTAAAAAAACATGTTTTTATTCTTTAGTTCAATTCTACTGCTAAAACACATGAAAGGGCAACATGATTAAGGAAGTTTAAAAGCCTCATAATGAGTTCTGATTTTATATCAGAAATTATTCTAATAAAGAAGATAAGAAGAAATCTCAAGTCACCAATGAGAGTGAATGCCCCATATAACTACAGAGCACAGATTTTAGAAGAATAAGTCAAAAAAGTTGGAGAAGAAGATTATGCAATCAAGGACAATTTCAAAGAATGGTGCAACCCTGTAAGATATGTCAGGAAGACTAATGAATTCTATCAAATTAAAGCTTAGAAAGAGCTGATGCTTGCAAAAAGCATTGATAATGGCAAAAGTGTGATTAAAGAATGAAACCAGAGATTTTTCAGCTACATAAAAAGAAAAAAAGGAAAGTGAGTCCATTTCTTGGGGCAAATAAAATGTAAGTGGATGCAACAAATTGATTGGTTTAATGGAATATGATACAAAGGTTTGTTTTTTTTTTTACTCTTTTCTACTAGCAATAATTATTCAATTACCCAAACAATAATTTGGCAATTACAATATAACCTGGATTTGAGTCCTTACTCAAAGCTGTTCTAAGCTTTGTATTATATGAATAAAATTGGTTAACTTCTGAACCCCAGATTTTTATCCCATAATTTGTTGTTGTTGTGTTAAACCTAGCTATTCCATGAGGTTGTTGTTAAAAAAATTAGATCTAAACGTTCCTGATAAAATGAACAGTGTACATTTATTAGCACTATCTCTCCTGTTTTTATCTTTGTCAAGAATAATTTTTTTTAGATTCTGCACAGTGGATGTTATATTACTAAAAGAGAACAAGATCCCAACTTAGATGAGGAGATAGAGGGAGAAGAATTGATTTAAGTTAGTTCAAAGTTTATATATTTATCAGATTATTCCTGTGACATTAAAAAATTATAGATGTCATCAGAAAACTAATTATAATAATAAATTAAAAGTCAGGTAGAAAAGGGAAAACACAAAAGTACGAATTTTGATTTTCAAAGTGTAGGAATTAAAGGATCTACCACATCCAAGTAAATAAACTTGAAAATGAACTCAGAACACTTTTGGTACTTTTTAATAAATGGCATGAGAAAGAAAGCAATAACTAATCATTACTGGATCATTGGAACATAACTGCAAATTTATAGGCAATTGGAGAAAATGGTTGGTGATATTTAAGCGCATTATTAACCGGTAGAACAAAATTATACAAAGAGTTTTGATGAGTTCAACATTTTAAAATTGAGTGTAGGAACACTGCAAGATAATGTCTTTGTTCTGACTTCTCTGAATTTATATCAATCTCAATAAAATTATGGAAATTGGCTTTACCAAATAGGGAGTTATTAAAAAATGTGGTAGATAATATCCTGAGGACCATTATTATTTTAATAGTTTTAAATTATCTGATTAAATCTAAAATGGTAATAATTAATGTGGAGAGAGATTTGTAATTATTTTTCCATAACTAAAATTGTTATCATTTAAATTGAGGGCAAAATAACAAAAATATTTCGATGATCCAGAGCTTCGCTGAGAAAATTATTAAAGGATGAGATTCCGCAAGAATAAAAGTATGAACTGCAAAAAGCAAAGATAAGGACAAAAAGTCTAGCTTTTATATCAATATAAAAGTAATTATGGGGCTTCCCTGGTGGCACAGTGGTTGAGAGTCCACCTGCCGATGCAGGGGACACGGGTTCGTACTCCCGTCCAGGAAGATCCCACATGCCATGGAGCGGCTGGGCCCATGAGCCATGGCCGCTGAGTCTGCGTGTCCGGAGCCTGTGCTCTGCAACGGGAGAGGCCACAACAGTGAGAGGCCCGTGTACCGCAAAAAAAAAAAGTAATTATGTGTTATTTGAGACGTCATTCTAGAAAAATAATTATTTTTGTCAATATAGTCTCATGAAAACTTAGAACATTTAAATGGATCAAGTGTAGTAGACATTTGTTAATTCTGGAATATCAAACATGTATCCCTGATTTCCAAAATAAAAAGATAAAAAGGGTAAAAAATAAATACATAATACATAAATAAAAAGAGTAAAAAAAAAAAGATCTGAATAAATGGAGATTTATCCCACCTTCAATGAAGATTTGATTTTGAAAAGTAACAATCTTCTTCAAATTTTTGATTTCAAATAATTCTCTCAACTCCCAATCAAAACTTTTTAAAAAGTGCCTGACAAGCTGCTTCTAAAATTTACATAGAAAAATAAATGTGTGTAGACATATAATACAATATCAAAAAACTCACAAATAGTTTGGACTATTTAGCAGTTATCATAGCACATTGTAATAACAAAGAAAAAGCCATGTAAGGGCTAGAGCTGTTGTATGACTTTGGAACAAATAAACAGGTCATCATATCTATTTAAGATGCAGAATCATGTAATCTGAGAAATCAGCACATTATAGAAACAGCACCTCAAGTCAGTAAAAAATTTTAAAAAATGGTATTGATTCAGTTGGTTATCCACTGAGAACTATAGGTTCCTTGCCTCTTGCAAAGCACACACTCTCACACACACGCACTCACACACACTCTTACACACACTCACACACACACTTACACACACACACACACAAACACCCCTCACTCTCCAGATAAATACCAAAGGTAAAACTCAAAGTTTTAAAATTAGCAGAAAATATAGAAGAATGTTCATGATTTTTTATGGGGAAGTTATTCTTAAATGACACAAAATAAAAACATATATAGATCTACACACACACATATACATATATATAAAATTTGGTAGACTTAACTAAATTAAAAGTTGAAAAATATATCACAATTAAAGTTAAATACAAATGAACTACATGCAACTAACATGATAATCTGTATACTACAAGATAATGAGTTCTTGCTAGCCAACTTGAAAACACAAACCGCCACATAGAAAATGGATCTATAATTAATCTATTAATTAACAAATGTGCTGACTTGCAAATGTAAGTTTTGACAATGAATAGCATACTGCAAACAGTAGAATGATAAAAACATACAACTTTAAAATATCAAATTTAGGCTTCGTATGGAGAAGTGGTCATTTTTTATATATTGCTGAGGGTTCTAAATGGGTTCAGCAATGTTGACAGATGATCTGTAGGGTCTGGTCTGCCACGTGTCACGGCACGTGAAAGAGAAAATGAAATTGAAACATCGGAATATTAGTGCAAACTCAACTAAAAGTCAGTGAGTGAAAAATATCTATTCGATAGATATACTTCAAATTTGTGAACTATCATCCAATATCTATTTCAGAGGGATTTTTTTTCGACATTTATCCTAAGAACCACTTGGTAATATTCTCAAAAGACATTTACACAGACGTCCTGTTTTGGAAATCATGAAACAATGAGGAAAACTGAAAAGATTCATCCCAAAGAAAGTGAGTAAAGAGAAGACGATAGAGTAATACTACATCATACTCAGCAAGTAAGACATAAAGGGTATATTTACGCGTACTCATATCTAGCGATAAATTAAACATTCTTGAGGGATAAAAAGCAAATGTCGAACTTCCACTTTCCCGTAGGGCAAGTACGGAGCTTGGAAATCATTACTCCTCTCCTCACAAGAAAAAAGCTGAAGAAGCTAAAAGTTGACAACTCTTTTTAGATCTATCAGAGAATTGAGGTCACAGGGAAGACAAAATGGGAGAGACAGGAGAATTCTAGGCATTCCAGATCTCTCAAATGACGGGTGATTCGTTTGCTTATCTGATTTTGAAATGTTTCCACCCTGCTAACCGTTATTGAATGCTTCCTCCGTGCCAAGCACTGTGCAAAGCTTTCCCCTGCCCCTTTTTGCCCTCTGTCGACATATTTCCACCTAGGGAAATGCTTACGGAGATTTATTCATTGTCAAATAGTAAGTACAACAGTCTCAGGGGGACAGCTGCTACCATCTGTCTCCCAGTCAAACAGCCAGCTCCTCATTCCATATAACATTTGTTGCTGTCCCCATTATTGTGGCTTTTCAAAAACAAATTCTGACAAGTAAATTACTGATAAATTACTAACACAATTGTGAATGAATGTATTAATATTTATAGAGAAGTGGAAAAACTCCAAGAAAAGATGACCGTGATGTAAGTTCTTTTTTGGGGGGAGGAGGGGTCAGTGTAGAAATAATTTTATCTCTGTGAACCAGTGAGGATTAAGTCAAGAAATGCTTTGCCTTCTCTTATTGTTATGGGATAGATTTCTAATATCTCCATTGCTCTCCTTCTTCCATACTTCATCCAGAGGGTTCTTATCTTTTGAACATGAAAGGAGTGTGGGCTTTGTAGTCAGACACACCACTGTTGGAATCCCAGATGAACCACGTAGTAGCGACAAGACAAGGCAGTCATCTAACACACTTTGGGTTGCAGGACCCTCATTTCTCAGATGGGTTAAATGGAATATGAGTCAGGTGATCATTTTGAGGAGACATTCGTAATACTTAGCTCATAATATTTGCTCTGTCAGTATCCACTTTTACAAGTTATAATTGTATTATTAGTATTTCTACATCCAATTATGGATTTGGGGACTTGCTTACAGATATTCAGTAAACCCCTTTGTTAACTTACAACCCAGAATCCTCCCATTTAAAGGAAAAAAAGCTCTTATTTTAAATATTTTCATTCTAATTATCTTGACATCACTCATCTTGATGGGGAATTGCTTCATGATTCTATTTCATAAAAGTTTATAAGTGATGATAAAGTCCTAAATGTGCGTTATCCTACAGTTTTCTCTAAAATTGATTTGACACTATATATTTAAAATGATGCATTCTTTAAAGTCTGGGAACCCACCAAAATTAAGAAATTAAGGTCATTTATCAGAACATAAAGTCCAGTATCCTTTCACCTGTGATGGAATCATGGTTGATAAACCTGCTAGGAGAAGAGTTAGAAATTTCAGCATTGAAGAGAATTACTTCATTATATACTTTTGATGTTATTTGTCAAGTTGCCTCAGCCAACCTGTGAAACACACATAAATACAGATCTGATAGGGGTAGTAAAAATACACTTTTATCCTCAAAGACTGACATAAAAGAATAAAATAAATCCCCAAGATATACTGTCAGAAATGTGCAACTCAGAAAAATACAGCAATTTCTTCATAAAGTATATCCACCTCAACTTGCCTAAACTTTTCTAGACAAAAATCCCATTAAAATTGACCAGAACAAAATGATATTTTAAATCACAAAATAACATGATAGTATGATTTTAAATGAAAGCTCTCATTGCAACTTTGAAAGAAAGTGAACAGTTTTTTACTGGCTTTTTTTTTTTAAGACACCAATTTAAATCAAATGGTGTTCTATCGAATTCCACGGGGATATCAGGGAAGAGTCTGAGTAATGAGGTACTAGTAAACCGTATCTTTAAAGCTACATTTTCTTAATACCATACATAAGCTTTTATTAAGTGAAAAATAGTACAGACACCCAAAACAGACCAAGAATACTGTTGCAAGGGACTTCCCTGGTGGTCCAGTGTTTAGGAGGCTCTGCGCTTCCAATGCAGGGGGTGCAGGTTCGATCCCTAGTCAGGGAACTAAAATCCCACATGCTGCACCGTGCCAAAAGATAAAATAAAAATAATAAAAAAGAATACTGTTGCATACATTAAACAAATATTTTCTTGAAATGCAGCTCCATCCTCTGTCATTTTTTACCCTTATATCGATGGCTGATTTGAGGTCTAAACTCTTAAGTCAGTTGATTCAAGACCAAATTGGGGTGTAATCACAAAAGCCAGGAAACTTTATATCCACAGACAGTATTAGCAAAGGTGGCTAAATGTGACCCAGAAAAGCGTGTCAGTGATTACAATGGAAGTCATGAGTAAGAACTTGAAATGAGCCAAAGCAAAATTTTTCTCAAACCCACAGAACAATTCTGAGTGCAGTGATATGGTAAGATTAGTCACTAAGAACAAATAATACTAGTAAAATAACCATAAGGAGTAGGTTTCATATCCATTGTCCATTTAGATTTTAGAGTAACCTCGGTTGTGTTTGATTGACGCAATTAAAAATTTAAAGAAAATACATTTAACTTGAAATTATCTTACTTTCTGTAAAATATAACAATTATTCTATAAAAGACATACATTTGTGATGAATTAGAATTCTAGAGATTCTTCATGTTGTGGCAAAAAATTTAAAGGTATGAAAACATTATGGGTGTGTGTGTGTGTGTGTGTGTGTGTGCATGCTCTTTTTGGAGAACGCTGATTACAGCACAGATATTTTCACTATTAAAATCTTCAACGTGAGATTCATCATGACCAGTCCAAGAAACATCATGTGAGGCCTTGAGATCATTAAAATGGTTTTCAAATAACACAGCTAAAATCCATGTCATTCCACTTTCGAATAGAAAGAATCCCAAACTAACAGAAAATATCCATATGAATGAATAAGCCATAAAGGAAACTGAACCTTGTAAATGAGGTTTATCTGAAGAACGTCAAGTTCTCAGCCTCTGTCAAGAGTGTCAGGACCACAGAAGAAACAAGTTTAACGCCCACCTAAAGCAAGCGTCTGTTCTCTAGCACCAGGAGCACCTTCTGTTTCACTGTTTTTCTTGGTAGAAACCTCACTCTGTGCCATCAGGGGCATCTCACCTCAACTCAAGAGCAGATGACCGTGTTGTCCCAGACATAGTCATTCAGCTCCGGGTGTGGCATCCTGAGAGAATGCAGCAGAGACAAAGCTTCAGTGAAGAGCTTCACAGCTGATGGGTGGGGGGAACTCCACTGCGAAGAATCACACCGACTTTCTAGAACTGCCAATACGTGTAGGTCATCTGCTGGGTACTGTTTTGGGGACGGAAGAAGTAAAGATGACCCAGACCTGACATCTGCTTCCAAAGTAGCCCCCAGTCCTTGAGTGCGGAACCTGAGAATCACCTCTTCTCAGACCCTCAAAGCCCACCACCCGCCAGCAGCATCACTAATATTCCTCAAATCATTCCTTATTTCTGTTCTCACCTGGACTAATGCAACATTCTTCCAGCTTCCAGACTTTCTTGCCCCGGTTCTTCCTCAGTGCAACCACACTCATTTCCACGGAGGCATCTTATTCCTCCGAACCCAGTGCCCAGTATTTCCCTTTGATTGGAAGCCCTTATACTGCCAATGCTCCTTCCCTTCTTTACCTACCAAACTTCCACTCACTCCTGAATATTCAGCCTAAAGCCACCTTCTACGTGAAGCTGTACCTGACCAGCTATGTCCACTCATTGATCACGGGGTGCGATAACAGAGCTCATGTAACAGCTGCTGCAAGTGTGGGGGGAGGAAAATCTCCCATTATGTAAACCTTTTGGCAAGGAGTGACCTGGAAACAATCAATCCTAGTTTCCCTGAGACATGGGGCAGCAGGAGACACAGCTCCTTGGCCCCAGGGGAGCTCAGAAAATGTTTGATGTTGGACAAATGACAGTCTCATGGGCAGACGTGAAACTGAAATGTCACCAGAACTGCATGGGCAATCTTTGCATCTAAACTTGTTTACGTTACTATTATTCTGACCTGTGTATCCTGACTGGCCATGAGGATCTTCTGTATCCCTGCCGTTTCCACCTTAACGTTACGTGTGTCTAACTGAAAATGGGTATTCTTATTCATTCAACTCATTTCTTTAAGAAAAGCAGTTTTCAAGCATATTTTCCATAATTGCAAGCACTGAATCCCACATCCCATGACCAGCTCTCACTACCAAGGGATGCAGAAGTGAAAGGTGATGAAGACATTGTTAAAACCCAATTACTGGGAATGCTTAAATACCAGTAAAAATATAACTAAAAGCCTGCCGTAATTGATACACGTTTAGAACAGTATTCCCACTGAACTTACTTATCTCAAAATTACAGTCTGCATTTCTTTAACACAGTGGGAGATCACACAAAATAATTGGTCCTGCTACATTATCAAAATACCACGCTAAAGATAAACCTCCAATCAAAAAGGTAATGAAGACCTAGATCTAAGTATATTCAATTACCTCTCAACACTGCTTTTGTAATTCTGGGAATTCTGCCCTATGAATGAGCTCCCGTTCAGCTTGGATTTTCTCTAACACATTGATACAGGATAGGGGGATGTAGCTATTAGTGGGCACACTCTCACTTTCTCCCAAACCCTTCAGCGTTCACCACTGCAGCCGGAGCTGCATGGCTCATGGCAGAGGAAGAATGATGAGACCCATGCCCACAGAGAGACAGGCAGATTTATAAAAGCAACCACTTCTGTCTGCTCATCTGTTGATGGTGTTAGGTGGAAAACAATTACAGTGTCTACATCTTTAATGTGCAAAACTAATGACAAGGAAAGACAGCAGACAGTTGGGAATTGTGTTTGCAAGAAGGTACAGCCATATTGTTCTGTGATTCTTAAATCATAACAGAATCGATGAGGGATGAACCTCCGAAGGGTTGTATGATGAAGCTTAAAGTCAGGAAATTTAAATCTCATTTTTATTTATGCCTCTGCTGTTTGTACTTTCAAAGCTATAACCATCAAATAGAGAGAATAATAACTACTGCTCTTTAAAGAGCAAAGGGAAAAACAAGATTTGAAGATTGCTCCAAATACTTCTTAAATCTAAATTTCAACCATTATGTTAGGTTAAGAAAAGAGACAGCAGAAATTCCCTTAAAAAATGCAAACATTTTCCTGAGAGAGCTATCAGATACACATTTTCTCATCATTGATAAAGAATGAGGACTTGAGATTAGCTAATTTTAAAGCACATAATGGAATGACACAAAGATTAGAAGTAATCTTCGTTTTATAACTGGGTTTTTTCTGGTTATAAAGTTAATTCATATTTCCTGTAGGAAAACTGTAAAGTACAGAAAATGCAAGCAGAAACATTACTATTTTTCAGCTTTCTGCTAGTCTTTTTTGTTGTGTATATACAACCATAAGTTTTTAATAAAATTGCACTCAGATTCCACTCCAGTTTTGATCTCTGTCTTAGTACTTACATTGATATGGGGCATTTTTCCACATCATTGTTTATATTTCAACACAACAGGGACTCCCTGGAGGCGTTTCAACTTCCTGCAAATATGGAAGACGGTGCGTCAAGAAGAGTCTGAGGATCTCGGATCACAGTCACTACGAGGCAAAAACGTGTTTGGGGGTTTTTAGATAAATAATGTGTTTTTAGTCATTACCTCCATTCTGAAGACCTACTGCTGAACTGTTCTCCCCCAAACTAAAATTTTCCGGAATCCATTCCCAAGTTCTTGCGGCTGAGAACAGGTGCTCAGTGGAGGAAGGAGATTAAAACAGTGCTGTATTCTGTATTCTCAATTTTGGTTCCATCCTTTGTTTGCTAACAGCCTAACTCCTTTCTTCACACCAACTGCCAGTGACCCTATGGGCTCTGACTTTCCAGCAAAGCTCCTTGTTCGTCCAAAAAAGCTCACCTGTCAGGTTTAAGGAAACTCTGGCTCCCTTAATAGACGACCAGGCTCGGAGCTTCCAAGTAGGGAAGCGCCGATGGAGGGAACAACTCCACCAGGGAAGAAGCCAGGACCTCATGGCCTCACCGTCGGTGATCCGGTCCCCTCCCACCACTTTTGTGGATTTCACCCCATCACCTCCCACCCTCCATGCTGGCCTCAGACACAGCCACTGTCTTTTGCCGGGGGGCCTAAGCAGGACAGGGACACAGATGCCCCCAAAGACAAGGCTTTCCTGGGAGCCTGGGCATAGAGAAGGGACTAACAGCAAAGCCCCTGACAAGTGGCCAACAGCTAGGCCCGCCCTCCCGATCCCGCGGGCCAGACCCTCCCTGGCTGAATCCCCCATGAGGACCCCCTGCCTTGGCAGGATCCACCTTTCCCCCCACCTCCCAGGGAGTCCCTGGACAAAACTGAAGTCCTCTGAGCCCAGTGGGAAGAATGGTGCAGGATGACAAGAAGGTCACCCCCGTCGTGGCAGAGGGCCACCTCACCCTCTTGTTCTGTACCCGACCATCTCCTTCTTCCCAGAGTAAATGTCTCTGGGGCATCTGTCCTCAGGGGAGAACTTAGATCTGATCTTCTTCAGCATGTCTTCCCCCGATGACCTCTATAAGGAAACCACATCAGAATAAAATAGTGCAGCACACGCACCAGGTACCAAGCTCTCTGTGAACCAGAGGGAAGTCTTCCAGAAGTCGAGAGACGAAGACCTTGGGTCAGTATGGAGGGGGGCAGTGAGATGGAAGGAAGGAACTTATGGGGGCGGCAGGCGTGGCACATACACCTGGAGACAATGGAAACTCATACCAGCACCGCTCCCGCTGTTCCCTAAGCCTGCACGTCTGGAACACAAGGCAGCCCACGGCTGGGGTGTTTGTAGGGGAAGATCCTGAACTGGCTGAAATCAGGTTTCTGTGTTCTGGAAAAATAGATCCCTGAGCCTCTGTTCTTATATGTGCAACTCAAGACTGCATTGTGAATTGAGTGGACTCTCTCTCTCTCTCTGTCTCTCCTATCCTTTTTTTTCATCAGTTCCTGGAGTAAATCTCTCTGAGCTGCAACAAAAGCTATTAGAGATGAAAGCAGTATGTGGGGGAAAACTGAAAATCCTATAAAGTGCTTGGTCTTAAACTTAACCATCCTTTTGGCAATGAGAATGGAAGAGGTGGAAATGCCTTAAACTGCATGTTTCTACACAGTGCTGATATTACTGTAGCCCCATAAAAGAAGCTGATGGCTCAGTGATAAAGAAGACCAGGGTTTCAGAAGTTTTCCACTGTCTATAGCATTTAGTGGCAGCAATCTCTCTACCACACAAGAAGCACACAATCAACACGAGGTGATATTCCACTCCAAGGGTCACTCTGGGAATTAGCAAAGGAACTGAATGAAAGTGAAATGCAAAAGCCTAACTGAGGGAAATAATTAAGACCAAAATGTTGGAAAGAATCCCAGAACCAGTGGATCTTTATGTATTCATCCGCCTTGATGTTCAATGAACTTTTCATTTATCTGTTCTTTCAATACCTACTTTGAATAAACCTAAATATCAAGCACTGTTAAAGACTCTGTAGCAAAGCATACAAAAATTCTGTCTATGACCTATTTTTGTATGGCCTGGAGACCAAGAATTGTTCTTACATTTTTAACAATTTTTATTTTATATTGGAGTATAGTTGATTAACAATGTTGTGTTAGTTTCAGGTGTACAGCAAAGTGATTCAGTTATATGTATACAAGTATATGTACGGACACAAGTATCTATTCTTTTTCAAATTCTTTTCCCATTTAGGCTATTACAGAGTATTGATCAAAGTTCTCTGTGCTATACAGTAGGTCCTTGTTGGTTATCTATTTTAAATATAGTAGTGTGTACATGTCAATCCCAAACTCCCAAAAGTTGTATCAATTAAAAGAAAGGAAGAAAACAAAAGAGGAAGGAAGGAGAAAAGAATAAGCAACAGAAATACTATGTGACTCATAAAGCCTAAAATAGTTACTGTCTGATATTTTAAAAAAAACATGTGTGGACCTCTCTTTTAGAGGTAGGATACAGAAAATAAAAAAATAATGAGTAAGTAAATTATACACCATATTAAAATTTAGAAACACTGAGAAAAAAAGTCACACAAGTGTAGTCCAGAGTATTGCCATGGGTGCAGTGCGTGGAGGGGTGGATGCTGGCAGAGACAGACCCTTGGGCTATATATAGGCAGTGTGAGGACCACTGACACCTAAAGATAGACCAGAGACCCTGAGAAGGACCCGCCAGCATCTGGACTCAACAGTACGCACATGGGGAGGGCAAGCCCACAGAGGAATGGTGACTGTGTGTGATGATGAAATTGCAAAAGGAAAACCCAACCCTGATCAGTACCGGCTGGACTGACACCACCCTTGCCAGACAGAAAACGAGGCTCAGCTCTCCTCATTCCTAGGGGCAAACAGTATTCCACAGTTTCTACTGCTCTTCCATACATGTTGTCTACAATTCAATTAAATATTAAGGGACTCTCTCAAAAACAGACTATGGGAATTAAAAAAAAAAAAAAAAAGCTAATTGTTAAGAGAAAAACCCACCAATGGAACCAGATACAGAAATGGTCCAGTTGTTAGAATGATTAGATAAGGACTATAATGGCTATGTTAAGTTAGTAGATCCACTGGAAAAGGTGAATGTATGACTGGATGGGGATTGTCAATGGAGAGACAGAAATTACACAAAACAAAATTAATCATTGGAATAAAAAAATCCCATCATTTCAGAAATGATAAATTTCCTTGACAGATTAAAATCAGGACTCATTTTAAAGCCACCCATATAGGGTCAACTGATTTTCAACAGTAGTACAAGGCAATTCTATGGAAAGAAGATAGACTTTTCAACAAATGTTGCTAGAAAAATTGGACATTCCTGTGCAAAAGAGACAACCTTCAATACGTGCCTTGTGTTTTAGGCTTGTGTTTATGAAAAGCCAACAGCTAACATCATATGTAATAGTAAATGACTGTGTGCTTTCCCCCAACATTGAGAAAAAGGCAAAAATGCTTGCTCTCACCACTTATTTTCAGCACTGTACTGGGTATTTTAGTCAATATAATAAGGCAAGAAAAGTAAATAATGGGCATATAAATTTGAAAAAATAAACTTATTTTTATTTGTAGACACCATGGACATCTAGATTAAAAAAATCCCAAAGATTTTGTAAAATAAGTTACAGGAACTAATATATGAGTTTACTGTGGTTACTGGATGTAAGGTCAATATAAAAACTGTATTCCTACATACTAGCAAGGGATAATTGGAAATGGGAACATCCATCATTTAATGGAAAATAACAGCCAAAAACTATTTCTACATTACCTATGTTAGAGGCTGGGATTTTACATAAATCTTCTTCTTCAATCTTCAAAGTAAGTTGTTTGTAAAATTTAGCCCCGTGATTTTTAAGTTTAAAGTTCTTCCCATATGTCACTCATTCTTCATGAACAGCAATTGGAAAGGAATTCAGAATAATCACAAAAGGAACTGAATTGGGGACCTACAGCTCAGATTGCTCTGAGTTACAGTAACACTAACTATATTTTTTAATATACGTCGGTCTATTTGCATAACTTCCAGGTGAAAGATCATATCACATAAACAACAAGGTCCTACTATACAGCACAGGGAACTATATTCAATATCTTGTGACAAACCATAATGGCAAAGAATATTGTGTTGATTACACATATAGTTGATTTACAATGTTGTGTTCATTTCTGCTGTACAGCAAAGTGATTCAGATATATATGTGTATATGTATATCTGAATCACTTTGCTGTACAGAAGAAATGAACACAACATTGTAAATCAACTATATATCAATAAAATAAAATAAAAAATCCTATCACAGCCTCAGTGGTGCCGTCTCCAGGGAGACGTGGTCCATGCAGTCAGAATCAGGACTTTCCTACAAAACCACTGTTGTCATGGGGATAAGGGCTTCCTCGTGAGCATATGCAATTGAGAGTTTTGTATTCATGTAAATAATCCTCTCTCATGGGTCAGCGGTCTGGAAGGAACCAGGTTAGAAAATTGGTGAGGAGACGAGGAGTTGTTTGGGGTTGGCACATGAAGTGGGGGTGGGCAAAAGGGATGCAGAACTTTGTGATTCGGAGCCAGCTCTCTAAAGTAAGGCTTCCCTTGGGAGCCAGGCAGCCTCTTTCCTCAACCACCCCACTGCTGGCACAAGGCACCGGGCTTTCTGAACAGTGACCATGGTGGGAAGGATGGAAGCTATGCAGGGCATCCCTCTAGCCAAGGCTCGTCCAGCTACTACACCTGCTGAGAAACCCACCTGTCCTCAAGGGTCCAGCGAACCCTGAGTCCTCAGTCTGACATTACCTCTCAAGGAAGCTGAACAGCCCCTGGGGCCCATCCTGGGTAGGGCAGCGATTTTCTTTATGGGAACTGAATATGACTGCAGATACAAGTCTTGTCCCAGCACCAGTACCCAAGAATGCCTGATTAACCCACGTGGGTCTTTCCCAGCATTGCCTCAGACGAAGGAGGTGGCAACAATGTACAACATACATCTATCTGGTCATGGTATCAACTTTGGGTTCTCATACACGTCACATCAACTCTAAACAGCTTGAGACACTTTTAAGCAGAATGCAGGATTCACAATAAATTAATTGCTGAAATATAGTGTCGTGTTCCCAAGCTAGAATAAAGGGATCCCGAAACAAAGGATGTAAGCACTACTGGCCTCTCACAGTCACTTTCAGAGGCTCAGACTCACACTGCCATGTCGTCCCCTTTCCTGCATAGTCTTCTCTGGAGACGAGGCTCCCTGCTCCACCCTCACGCGAGCTCTCTCAGGAGTGCAGGGAAGGCACCTCCTGGGGGCGGCTTGTGTATCAGAGACTCAGGCTCTAATCATGGCACAGACTCTTCTGGGAGGGCGTTCTGTATGCATGTAAGGCTTCGTGGGGAATAGACTCACTTTTGCCAAGAAAAGTTACCTTTAAATGCACCTCGATATTGAGTATTTTCTTGTAGCCTCACTATCTATTCACTAGCTTGTTCATCAGACCACCAGCCAATTATTCACCCTCAGCCCAAGTCCTTGTCTCAGTGTTACTTTCAGAGGAGCCCAAATGTTCTGTCTACTGGCTTGGAAATAATAAAAATGATATAGTCATATTTTTGTCAGTACTGTTAATCTGACTACTATATATCCCGATGTTTCATATTTTAACCAGACAGGTTCATTCTCATCTCCATTTCTTACCCACCTCCCAATGGATAGCTCTCCTGGAAATATTGTCAAGTGCTTGATAATATACTGTTGAGATGATACATTTACTATTAGGGTGGAAGAAGACAGAAGAAACCATGCTCTTTAAACATCCGAGAGAGGGAAACGTAATAGATGTCTGAAAGTGATAAAATTATAAATATACATGAAGTCAGCTACAACACTACTGAAACATGGACCACAGTTCTAATATTTCTGCAAAAGTATAGAAAGTGGTCTTTCCACCAAATTGAAAAGTAAAAATCAAGAAATGCTGAAAACAATTTGTATGATCTAGCTGGTAATGCCACTTTCTCTGGGATAATATAGGAAAAACCTTCCTTCCCATTTCTCAGAATCAGCCCACAGCCTCCTCCTCAACAGGCTCAGTTGGCTGTACCTGGGTAGGACCCTGATGATGGATTCGGTTACAGCCTGACAGCTGGAGTATCCATCGCCTCAGCTAAGAAAGGGCATTTTCATACACATCGTGAGGGTGGTTCCAGCTGAGTAAATTAGGCTTGAATTCGTATGGTATGATGCTGTTGTTTAAATATCCCTTCCCGTCAAAAAGAAAGGCACCTGGGGCTTCCCTGGTGGCACAGTTGTTGAGACTCCGCCTACCGATGCAGGGCACACGGGTTCGTGCCCCGGTCCGGGAGGATCCCACATGCCGCGGAGCGGCTGGGCCCGTGAGCCATGGCCGCTGAGCCTGCGTGTCCGGAGCCTGTGCTCCGCAACGGGAGAGGCCACAACAGTGAGAGGCCCGCGTACCGCAAAAAAAGAAAAAAAAAATGACCATACTAGAGATAGATGTGCTGGGTGGTGAGACAAGGGGGTGAATTGTGAAGAGCACCGACTCCTAAAAATCAGTGGCTGAGCAGCTGTCCTGGACTGAATTGGGTTCTCCTTACTTCCCACTTAGACCCAGAAGTAGAGTCAAAATAGCTTCTGCTGCCTCCATAACATTCAGAGGTTATTATTCTAGAAGGTAGTAGGATTTGGTGAAGTCACCTGCTTCCTGCAACTTGGAATTACCATTGATTATTTGGAAGATAATCATTGTACAATAAGGAAATTCATCTAGTTATTTACACAATGGGATTGCCATTTAGATAGGCCTGGAGGGGATGACAGATTAGACAGAAGAAGCCCTAGGTAAGACCTCATGACAAAACCAAAAGGGAAGGGCAGAGGTGACATATTTCTCTGAGATACACCAAAGAAAAAATGAACAAATGGTAGAACATATGTAACATTCAAGGTGGTGTACTAACAATTTGAGTTGTGAGGACGTTATCCATATTATATAGGAATTTAAAATAGCTTCAAGTAAAATATGCATCATGCTAGAAAGAATACCTACCGTATACATGTAAAACAGTGTTCCTCGTGCATAGCTTGATTTTAAAAGTCATAGTAACCTGTATACACCAAAAGCAATTCTTTATGTATGAAAACAGAGGGTCTGTATTGTATAAAAAAAAGTATTAAAAGTAGTTGATTTCATTTGTTGGTTTAAAAAAAAGAATGGCTGCATGAGAGATAATTTTCTACAATTTAACAATGAAACTAAGCATAACCAGTGACTACTATTCACCCTTCCAGTCTTTCAGAGCTCGATTTGTGATATAATTTTCACACCTTTTCATTAACCTGCTATCACTAAATAAGACTCATGTACCTGTACAGAGTTGAATTAAAATTCTACTGCTGAATATGTCAAGTGAATATGACCTGAACAGATGGAGTTAGTAATCTAAATTTTAAGAAAAAATATAAACATTTTAGAGGATGAACATACAAAGAACAATTTTAAATGACAATTATCAAGCCTGCCATCCATCATGATATTTAGTTGTTACTATTTAAAATACGTCTTCAATAAATTGGAGCTAATTTTTTCATTAGTTGAACACTTATAGAAAAAAAATCTACATCTGAACATCATTCTCTTGGTGAAATGGCAATTTCTGTAAAACCTTTTATTTATTATTTTCTGGAAGAAAATGACTGCAACACTAAAAAACATAACATTTGTTTAAAAAATAGACCATGTGCTAAATTAAATTTTACCATGACTTTTTTTTTGATAGTTTATTCCTTTTTATTGCAGAACAATATTCCATTGTATGGTTATATCAGTTTTTTGTCCATTCACTTAGTTTTTTTTTTAATTGGAGTATAATTGCTTTACAATGGTGTGTTAGTTTTAGTTTCTGCTGTATAAAAAAGTGTATGAGTGAATCAAAAAGTGCTTAACAGAATGGAAAGAATTCCTCTTAATATACCTTAAATTAATATAAATGTGATTTTTTGCAAACAAAGAAATAATGTATCTGAAAGAATTTCATTCTATATCTCTAAAATTATCAGTACCAGCTGTACTTGGCTCTTTTTCCTGCACAATACTGAGTGAGCCTTTGTCAACTTCTACTGAGGGCAAAATGTGTTGATATTTCATGAAAGGAATGTGTTCCATTGAAGGGGAGGAAATGAGTTAGAAGAAACTAATCTTTTGGATATACATAGAATATTTTGTGTGTTAAGAAATAATTACTTGGTAAGAGAAAACAATCCAGAAAGTTTATTAGCTTTAAGCACAGTTGGTGAGTGGTATTTTTATTGGTGATAAAAAGTTAAAACCGTCACTCAGAAATGTTACAAAGAAAGAGGGAGGGAGGGAAGGAAGAAAGGAAAGAAGGGTGGAAGGAAGGGAATAGGTAATTACCATTACCTAAATGGCTTTATAAAACCAATGTAGAGTTTTCAAAAATATCTTAAATAAATCTCTTGCCCTTTGGGTTAGAAACATAATCTCTTGAAAGTAATAAAGGCTTACATTCCTAATTAAACTCTAAATTCCCATTGGTACCTATTCCAGTGTCTCTCCATACACTAGGAGAATAGTTGGGTTTTGAATTGCATCAGCAGGGACCATGATTGTAACAACTTCATGAAATTAACCTTGATGAAGAATCTGAGATATTTCAGTGGCTACACAATAACTATGGTAGATAATTTATTTGAGAGGATTTACATTTTCTGAGGGAAAAAAAAGACTTAGCAGTTTCTTAAATGTAAAGAAAATATTTTAAATACATTTTATTCTTAGTATTTTCAAAAATTTCAATAGAGGAAAAAAATTTATGGATATATCCAGATGGTTATCCAGGATGAATATCACTTTTATAGCTTTGCATTTGATTCTTTACTAAATTTTTAAAGTAACCTATCTCATAGTTCCTGGAATATATAGTTTCAATATACTATACCCTATGGCATATGTTTTACCTAACTGAGCTGTTTGTTTGAATCTCTGTAGTAGAACCATGTAAGAATATCTCTGGCAGACCTTAAACCACAGAAAAATACAGTATGTGAATTAAGAAAATTGAATTCAAATTAAATTTGAAAGTAAAGGCTCCACAATACCTACAAAATTTAGGTTTTTCATTATTTGAAGCACAATGCTCACTGCCCCCATCACATCCAAGGTCACCAGTTCTTCTAGCTCAGATTCCATTAGTCCTGGTGCAGTCAGCAGTCCTTTCCAATCATACCTACCTGACTTTGACTAAATGGGGCATGAATAGACTTTGCAATTAAGTTAACAGTGTTAATTATAACAACTCCAAAATAATGACCGTCTCTGTAAGTGTAGAAAAGCTCACTTTTAACAGTGTTGTTTTGTTTTGTTTTAGAATAACATCTTTAAAATGCTAGAGAGCAGCAAGTGCATCCCAAGTGGGGCAGGAAGGTAGCACAGGGAAGCACCTTGGCTTGTCACCAGATTGTGCAGAACCTGTACATCAAAGACATCTGGGATGAACTTCTCCCCAAGGTTCAGTGTAAAGTCAACATCTCTCTAAGAGCTTTCTCATCCTCAAGATATTACAGTGACTTTTTACTCACCAAGGAAATCAGTAGAGACACTGAAAAACTTTAGGCTAGAAGGCAAGTCATCAGAATTCAAGTCACACTTTTATCTGAAGGCAGTGTCTTTTCTTAAGTATTGTAAGTTTTGGTCCAAGCCCATCATCTCTAAAATGGGATGAGTGACTTGATTTCCCCACCTTTCTCAGAGCTGCCTATGAGAGGGTCCTTGGATTGCATCCCGAATGCTGACACTTTCTCCTCCCAGATAAAATTTGCAGTAGCCAATCTGATCCTTGGCCTAGCTATTTTATGGACTGGAAAAAAATCTAATACAAATTAATGGAAAGATTTAATGCTGGCAGCTGGCTCCTGAGTACTTGGAGCTGTTCTGATACCTGTTTCACAGAAGTAGTCTACTCTGCCATTATTCTGAGCCATTGTAAGTCGATAACCAGCCACAGAAGCAGAACAAGGCATTACAAAAAGGCTGCTGCTTCTGTTTCATTAGTCTCTCACTTCAGGCAAAATGAAGGCAGTAAATGATAGGTTAATTGTGTCTTTGCTGCTACCTTCCCTGGGGTACATTATGTCATCATTAATACTGATAGATTAAGATAGGCACTTTATGGTGGTTGCCAACTATAAAGCAATGATGTGCTCTTATTCTTATCAACTGCAAAAATGAATTATGCTCAATTCCCTGAATTTGATATTCTTTGAGGTCTCTCCATAACTGGAAATAGTCATCTTGCCCTCTGAAGGACAGACTTACTCATATCAAAGCTTCCATGAGATTTCACTGAACACCAAGGAGCCTTAATATTTACTTGGATTAAAGGACTAAGAGGAAGTCCCACTTCCAGAATGGTGGCACCAGGAGCTCTGTGGATCCATTCCCTGTGGGACAACCATAACTGGTGGAAATTATTTTTTAAAAAACATTTTCTTTAATTGAAGTGTCTGGAAATTATCCTAAGGGCATACAGAAAATGAGGAAACATTTACTCAGGAAAATCTCCTAAAGCTCAGTAAGAACAGCAAGAGCCGATTGCTCTCCACAGAACTCCACTCTCAGGAGGGGGAGGGGCAAGCAGATGGGATCCCTCTCTGCTCAAACCCCAATCAAAGGATGTGGGATCCCACCAGGAGGGGCAGGTCACCAGCATTTCTCTTCCCCTCAAACTGAGTTTCAAAAGCTGTATTCCTGGCGAAGATGGGTGAGACTCTGGAGGTTCCCTTCCCCCACCCAAACCCCACACATAGACTGGAAGCTCTACCCCAGGAACGGCAGGCCAAGAACACCAGGGTGAGGATAGCCCTTGCCCCAGAACACTGCCAGGACTGAGGTTCCTTGCAGAGAGACATACCAAACAGAACAAGAGTCCATCAACTCCACCCAGTGTCCAAAGCCGTGGCTCACAGGGGGAGAGGCAGTCTGTGAGATCAGAAAGCTCTGAGGCTCCCCCAAAGGAACTGACTTTACTTGAGTGGAAGTGTGGGGACGTTCAAGCTTAAGGGCAGTCTTGAGAACACTGGAGACTTTGGTGGTAAGTGAGGGAGGAGAGGCTTACAGCTCAACGAGAGGAATAAGACAAACCACATGCAAGTTAGTTTACCAGTGAGATCTGGTAAAACTGGAGAGACTTAGTGAAAAGACTGGCTTCAGAAAGTACCCCTGCCTGAGAGTGGCACGAATAAAATGGCAAATTAAGAAATCTCAAGCTCTGGTTACCCCATGGAAACAAGACAATAACAAACAGAGACAGGCTACTCTATGCTAAGGAAATGGCATAATCATAACATCAGGCATGACACGAAACATTAAATCTGTCTGTTCCAGTAACAGTACAGGCTCAAGCAACACACATTGATGTTTACATAAACAAAATAATTGCATACTTTGAAGAATTACAGTGCCAGGTAACTTACTATATCTTTTTCACATCAACCTCGACATTCATAACATGAAGGAAAATTATGATGGGCTGGCATTAATGGTATTGATACTAAAGAGTAAATATATTGTAAATATATATATTCAAAAATATATTCACATTTTAATTTAAATGTATATATTTTTAAGTAAATATATAAAGTAAGTATTTGTGCCTACAAATTTCTGCAATAGTACACCCTGTCAAAGAAATCCATTTCTTCAAGTTTGAAGTATTTCAAAACAAATTCTTTGATTATAGTTGATTAAAAGGTACACTGACTTTCAAGTTATCTGCAGACTTTTAAAATATCAGGGATTCATAAAATAGTGTTAATGAAAAATATTCTTGTGAAAAGAATACATTTCTTCTAAAATTTTAAGGATCAGACTGACCAAAACTTAGGGGTTTTTAATACTTGAGAAATGACTTGTAATCATTCATATTTTTGCAAAATATCATTTTCCTGAGTGTGAATATTAATATTTCAAAGTGTTTGAAATGTTAATTGTACAAGTAGTAATAAAAGCATCTTGGGATTTGATTTGTTTTATACAACAAAGAAATTATGAAGGCGTAGGTCTTAGAAGTATAGGAAAGGATTGGAATACTTATTAAATAGATAAATGGGAAAATTGATCCATTAAGTAGAAAGATTATTTTAAAAATATAATAAGGCAACATCTACCACTAGACTAGTAATCACCAAAAGTTATAATTGAATCAGAAACCCTGGAAATAAGGGATTCTACCTGTTATAGTCCCCTTCCCTCTTTTTACTCAACAAATAATTTCTGATTTTCTTCTTTGTAGCCCCCACTGAGATGGATTGCTCTAAGAGATTGACTCAAGCACAACATATTTCTCAAGTTTCTAAGAGTCAAGAGAAGGCACGGAGTATGAGACAAAAAGCCACATTATTTTAAGACAAATAACATTTAATCAGCTATGAGGAAAGTATAGACAAGCAAATTACTTTGGGACTCAAAGGAAAGAGAGGCCTCTTTTCCAGGCTAGAAAATCTGGAAAAGATTCATGTAGCATGCATTTGAGATGGACATCAAAGAATTAACTCAACAAGCATTTACTAATAGTTATTGTGTCCCTGACTCCAGAGATTGTGCAGGTGTAAGTGGGATGGAAGGCAGGCACTATTAGGCAGATGTCAAGTGTGGAAAGGACCATTCGCGCTTAAAAAAGCAGGCAATCTGGAGTTACTGCATTTTCTGAGCAAACAATGATGATAGTCAGAGCCCAGGAGGATGTCCAGCCAGCGGATCATGGCTGGGAGAGATTGGCAACCAGGACACATGTAAGATAATTTCAATTTATCCAAGAGAGGAGTTGTAAAGGCCTACATTAGGATGGCAGCAGATATGTAAAAGATGAAAGTATC
Source organism: Orcinus orca (assembly GCF_937001465.1). Taxonomy (NCBI): domain Eukaryota; kingdom Metazoa; phylum Chordata; class Mammalia; order Artiodactyla; family Delphinidae; genus Orcinus; species Orcinus orca. Next base: position 52,466,845 of record NC_064560.1, on the reverse strand, counting down.
CGTTCTTTTATCTAGAATGGCAAGGGGAAAACAAAATCCTGAAACCAGGGAGAAGAAGCTGAAGCCACAAATATTAATTCCAGCATCAAGATTAAGAAAGATGATCCCAAGTGAAAAGCCTAAAAGTTGTGTTTGCCACTGAATCTCCAAAAAGATTGCCATCAAAGCTGTTGACCAAGCAAAGCCAGATTTATTCAACTTACTGCTGCAAAGGACAGTAACATCTTGACAGAGTCTGAATAGTATCTCAGAAGGGGAAAATAGTAGGAAGATACTTCTCAGTGTCTATGGCTTAAGCTGAATGATGTAAAAGCTGATATCTAAGGTGGAGAGTTGGTTGGGGTTTCAGAGAGTTTATGATAATAACTTTGGGTTGGTGGACATGGGAAGGTGAGGCTTGAAATGAGTATTGATGAGTAAAATGTTAGTCTTGATAAGCAAAGCTATTTAGGTTGCTTCACTTTTGTATCTTCCAGTAGGAGCATTTCCTGGACCAGATAACTGAGCTACCTTGGCCTGATTACAGAAGTGTTTAGCACAAAGTCAGGAAGTAACCTTCATCCCAGAATTGTTTATCACAGGGGCATGGAGGTATGGTTAGTGCAGAGTTGCTGAACACAGGGAGAGTGAATTATACTGGTTTAAGTTCTCAAAGTTAGGTCCCACTGTAAGAGACCGGTATCGTCAGATATTCTTGATCTATCATGTATTTCAGAAAGGCCACAGCAGTAAATCCAGAGTAGGAGACAGATATATAGAGAGAGATGGAAAGAAATATAAAGATAGAGGTAAGAGACTTGACAGTGACACAATGCAGCTGGTACTGATAAAAATTCATGAAATGAACAGACATTAAACAAGTGATCATAAACAACTTTGAAAGCTGCCTATTCATGTCAATGATACATCTTCAGTAAACATATAGGGAAATACATGTGAGCAACACTTCTGAGACATTCTGATCTTCCTCACTGGCCAACACTGATGACCAAGAAGGGAGTTTCCCTGGGACAGCTGGTCCTGTGCATGATGCCTCTGCTGGGACCAACCAGACAGTTGCTAGAGCCGTGGTGACCTCAACCTTTAGAGCATGAACATCTGCAAACCTCTCAATGATTTGTACTGGACAGAGAAGAATCTCCAAAAGTCTAGATGCCATACAGGTGAAATCTGTACAGAGGAAGCTAAGTACGATCTTGCAAAGTACTGCAAAATAGATCAGAAAATTCTGGAGTTACATTTTTTACCAAAAAGTAGAACGATGACTCAGGTTATAGGCAATCTGTGTTCTCTACTCTCTCATGAATGGAGTTAAGCCTTAAAAATCAGTGTTCCAAATTTCTTTCATTGACCTCTCATAGTAAAAGAATAATAAACCAAATTAATAATTAATGGCATTCCTTGGTCAACAATACAAGTGCAAGGAAAAAGAGACAGATTTAAGAGGATTCATAAATATAGAAATGACTTGGCAACATCCATGATTTGGAGACAAAGAGAAAGAGTTGTGATGTAAAAATCATTAAACTAAGGATAAAACTTCTACATTGAAGTAAAAGCACTTCTGGCAATTTTCCAGTAAATTTGCATAAGCAACTTTATCTCTGACCCTTAGAGCTTCATTTGGATAATAGGAATACTGAATTCAATGGTCACTAAACTTACTTCTAGACCTACAACATTAAGGTTCAAATATATACCCAAGAGATCTAGCCAGAACAAAAAGAACAGTGGTACCAACAACAGAGATGAGAAAGCTAAAGCAAATTGTTAGGGGGAAGGAAAAAAGAGGTCAAAACTGTAATTATGTTATGTTTGCAGAGCCCAGAGGATATGTAGGTAGTGATGGATTCTAATGAGTAGTTAGAAATTCTTCTGCTAAGGAAAGGTTTTTTCTAGAAATATAGTCACACCCAGAAAAAATATTTAAGGCTCTGAGAGTGCACAGATGTTGTGAAGAAAGAGGGTAAATCAGTGGTCGAAGCCTGGCCAGGCTGCTCACTCTATTCTATCATGAAGGAGATAAAAGTATGCCCTTTGAGCAAAGATGAAAATAGGTGTTTTGAAAATGTTACCTGAATGATTTTAACATGTTCTCTCACTCTCTCCCTCATTTCATTGCAAATCACTGGTACCTAAAGGGAAAAAAAAAAAAAAAAAAAGAAATACTGTATCTAGCTGAGGTCTGCAAAGGGTCTGAGATTTTATTTTCCTTTTGAGCTAACGAGTTAGTCAGTCACAATTTCATGGATGCCATCAGGAGACACAAGACTCCTGACTCAGAGACAAAAGACTTTATTAACCTCTGGGCACAGCACAGGCTTTGCTCTGTGCAGTTCTCTTTGCCCACGAGAACACCATGAATCAGCCTAGATGGACACCCGCACACAGTGGGTTTCATTACAGAAGAACTCAGAGCACAGGGAACCCAAATATTTTATAGCAAACAGTAAGCATGCCTGCCATTGGTTCCACAGTAAGACTTGATCTCCATCATCCAGAACTGTTCATGAATGAGACATCCTTGAAAAGATGGCCCAGAAAGAAGAGAAGTTAGTGCCTTGCTTGCAAGTTGTGCTGAAACATGAGAGACCCATGGGAACCGTTGCCCAATGTACATTTCCCATGTGAGATAGAAAACACTCTAAGAAATAATTTTTTCATACATTCAAATTTGGGAAGCATTGACATTTTTCATTATGACAAAGCCCATGGGATACCAGTGCCCAAGAAAAGGTGAGGGAGACAGGCTGAGAAACTGTTCATAGGAGAAAAGGGGGAGAAATGTGTAAAACCTAATAAGTAGTTTTTGAATTTGCCAAAGACTAATTTGAGTGTGATGGAAAAGAAGGAGTCAGCTCATGTAACCTGGAAGGAGAGCCAGAAGGTTTCATATTTTGTGAATGTGGCAGGTGGAATGGGGTCCCCCCAAAATGTATGTTCTTCCAGACACTCAGAATGTGACCTACAGCTCAGAATGTGGAATAAGGGTCTTTGCAGATATTATTAAGGTAAGGATCTCGACAGCAATCGTAAGGGACCTGGCTGGACCATAAACCCTCTGATGAGTGTCCTTGTAAGAGACAGACAGAGAGAGGAAGGTGATGTGAAGACGTGAGCAGAGACTGCAGTGATACAGCAAAGAAATCAAAGGAAACCCAAGGATTGCCAGGAGCCACCAGAAACTAAGAGAGGAGCATGGAACCGACCATCCGCCTTAGCCTCCAAGGGGAAGCAACCCTGTGACACCTTGATTTTGGACCTCTGGTCTCTAGAGCTATGAGACAATACATTTCTGTGGTGATTTGTCACGGGCAGTGTGTGACTTTGGGGCAGGGGTAATTGTAGAGTAGTTGAACTTTGATGGGGATGCAGCTGCAGAAACAGGGAGACACAGTCAGGTTTGATTGTTGTGATGAATGAACAAAGTGGCTGGGGGTGTCACCTGCTCCTTTCCTACAATAACTGTTTGGTGTCACTCTGCTTGGGAGCAGTGTCGTGTACAACAGCTATTCATTCTAAAAGGTAGTGGTGCCAAAAGTTATTAGCAATGCATTTGTCAAAAATGACACCTCCATTCAGTGCTAGAACCTGGCAGAAGCCCTAGGATTACCATGATTTGTAACAACGTGGGGCTGGGTGTCAGAAAACACTTCCTCAGTGTTTTGGTTTTAAATTGTTTTTATTTTGGAGGAGAAAAAAAGATTTTCCATCTTTTTAAGTAAGGTAATGATGTAGCACCTTATAGTTGTAATGTTTTCTCTTCAGTTTGGATGTAAACCTGTTAAAGTGAGCGGGGATTATAATCCAGAATGGCCTTTATTTAAAGAGTTCCAACATAATACCTTGTTATCAAACTGGGAGCAAACATTTGGTGTAAGTCTTTCATTGGTACCAATCATCATATGGTATTTTCTAGATATTTCATTTTTAACCCAAACTTCACTCTGAATCAGCACAAAATGGAAGTTTGGGGTCATTACTGGAAGAGAAGGATCACAGTCCATGAAAATAGGGATGAACAAAGGAGAAAGATGACAAAACCCCTCAGAGGACCATCTGCTACCTGGGGTCCTGTGCTGGTCGCTGCTCTGAGCTCCCTTCCAGTCCAGTATTGAAGATCCACAACAGTGACAAGACATCAATGCATGAGAACTATTTTCAACCAAAGTTCCCTCTTCGTCCCCCAAATTTAATGCACCCAAAGAAGCACAAATGAGTGCCACCATTTAGAGATTAATTTGCAAGCATCTTTCAAATTTTAAAATCATATTTTCTTTGACATCACATTTCCACTGTTAGGAATTTAACATTATAGATAACTTTATGAAGGACGAAGGAAAAATTCCTTAAATCACTGAGAACCTCCGACGCCATGCCATACCAATTTTTCTCCTCTTAAAGGAGAGATGGGAAAACTCTTACTATATTGGTATTAAGCCACACAAAGGTCTGAGGGCCCTTTCCAGGCCTGGATAGTATCTGCAAACTCTATTAAACATCATTCTCTGATCGACGTCACACTCACTTTCTCCTTACTTTGGAAAATAAGGATAAAACTGCCCTTTGGTATCTCAAAACAATTCACTGTTTTCTCCTTTAACAGACATCTATGTTACACTCTATTCTGAAACAGAAAAGCTGTGGTTGGATTCTTAGGCACCAACTTCTACCCCGAGGAAAACAAAACATGGAGGAGGCATTGCTGAGTGAAATGCCCCTCCCTACTGACCAAGGTTTTACCAGCATCCGGCAGCTGTGGTCCAAGCCTTCTAACATCTGCTCCCAAGAGGAACGTGTGCCAGCTGTGAGGGGAAGAAAATTAGGGTAACTGAAAAAAGCACCCTCGGGCAACATGAAGAGATCAGGGGATTCATTTATAGTGTATTTAGTATGAAATAAAGGAATACAACAAAGGGTTGTATTCCTTTATTTAAAGGATTGAGTAAATACAACCCTCGACGAATCTTTGCTTCTTAGTATCCTGAAATTTTAATTTATTAGTATCAAAGAAATCAGACTTGATGTGAACAAGGTGGCAGGTTCAGAAGGGAAGCATTTGGGGCTGTCAGTTAACTGTTCCCTCACACCTGGGCTGCAGGTGACTCCCCTCCCCATGGCCAAGTTTTACAAAGATCTGAGCAGTGCACCTTCATGATCACCACACTAACAAAGTCCTAGCACTCATTGCCCTTAGTAAGGGGAAAAAGACATGATGAACTAATTTAATACTTACATAGAATAATTTAAAGAAATCATAAATACCACAAAGAAAAATAAAACAAGATAAGGGTTGACAGTTGAGGTGTTGACATCTGAGTTGGGATAGAGCAAGCAGACTAGATAGTAAGTCAATGCTGCAGCCCAGGAGAGAAAGAGTGACTTGGACGAGGATGGGAATGGGGAGAGGACTGGGGTGACTGGGATTTTGACGGCTTAGATACAGAGTGCATCAGAATGTAGCTGTGTGTTGTGGACACGGGGAAAGGGAGTGGTACGACATGACCCCTGAGATCTTGGCTTAGCCACTGGGCAAATGGGGGCACCATTTAGTGAGATGAGGAGTCCCCAGCTGGCCCTGGATTGGGTGGGGGATGAAGACTCAGTTGGGGACATGTTACACTTGAGCATCAGGGGAACATAGTCCTTACCTGGTAACCCACCAGCATCGCGGAATTAGAAGGAAGGGGAAGCGCCCATCTGAAGCTGGCCAGTCACTGCCGGCTTCTGTCAGCACAGGTGATCTGCGCTGCCCTGATTTACTCCCGGGGACACTCAGGACCTGTGTCCACACAGATAACAGGGTGGGGAAAGCACGCTTCCCTGGACCACAGGAGGCTAATTCATCCTCCCCCACCTTGCCTGGCTGCAGCAGCATCCGCAGCATCCTCTCCTCAGGGCTCCTCCCCACTTTCTTTTCTTTCTTTTTTCTTTCACTTTTGGTTTTGGTATTCTCCCTCCAAAGTTCTTCCTTGGTTGTTATTCTTTTGTGGGGGGATGGTGGTGCCAGCAGTAATGATTGTTCTGCCTCTTAATAAGGACCACAGATATCTCTAAACTTGGTTATTTTATAATAACGTTTAAATCTTCTACATGTTCTGTCCCTATGTATCTGGCACAGAGATCATTTTTTAGAAATGTAGGGCATCTCAGAGGCATCCCAGGTAACTGCTCATTTTACAAATGAGGTGACCGAGGCCCTGGGAACTTTATCTGGTGAGAGGCAGGCTCTTACATGGGGTCCTTCTGAACTGCAGCCAAGTGCCACCACCGCCCAACGAGCTGATCTGCAGGCTCCCTTCTATGTCCTCAGATGAAAAAATGTTCAATGTTTTTTTGCTAATAAAAGTCTCCAAAGAAATGAAGACGAGATAATTGACAGCAGTGCATTCTAGGCAGAGAACAGAGAATTTCAGCATTCTCCCCCGGCTCTCTTCCTTGTTCCAATTGGACATTTATTACAGGTACAAATGATGCTAATCTGATGGTTGGGATTCAGCCCATGAAAACGTGTCTTCTGGAGCAAGAACAATTTAACCGTTGACCTTAAGCCCCAACAGCAATACACAAGTTCCGTTTTGCTAAGCAGAAGGCAGTGTGCGAGGTGAAAAGGGTTTTTTCCACTAATGACAAAACCAAGACAAATTGCAGAGGAAAAGAAACTAGATATGCATGGAGGTGAATTGCGCTTCTTTGAGAAGCCAGATGAGGAATAAGATTTACTTGTTTCGGGAAGAGTGCACAAGGGGCAGCTTCATTACCAGAGACACTGAATGTGGACCTGCCCCCTAGTTCAGCAATGCTTTTCTATTTCCAGCTGTGACAACTGTGTGTCTAACAGATGGATAAATCACACCATTTCCACTTTCTTAAACAGGGGATAAAGATAATTTGGGAGTGCAGGTAGAGATGGAGCAAGAAAATGATCCGAATTAAGCATTTTGTTTAAGAGGCACATAGGAAGCAATGTCGGAAGAGGCGAGAGGCAGACCTTTACGTGGGAGAAACTCTCTGATTGACAAGACTTTCAAAGCACTGACTCTTTGTGATCGACAGTCTGGCTGGAGAACAGATGAACAGGTAACTGCAGTTCTCTATTATCTTTGCATAAATACCAATGCCCTAAATAGGCTGCCAGCATGGAGAGACATGGCCTCAGCTGAGAGTTGCCACCCAGGACCCACCTGCAGTTTCCCAGGTGTTTTATCATAACCCACATTGAGATGACACCAGACCCCGAATTGCTGCAAAGTGCACGAGAGTGTCACATCCCTTAAATATCGGTGGGATGCATATTACATTTGGAGGCAGAAGGCCAGGAGTAATCCCAGACTCATCACTTATGTGTGTATCATCCACGGTGGGTCATTTCAATTCTGAATCTTAGTCCTCCCTTAGTTAAAATAGGATTAAAACACTGACCCTTCCTAATGCACACAGCTCAGGTGAGAACCAAACAAAATTATGAATAAGGAAATGTTTGCATCATTGTCCTCAGGGCTGCACTCCAAATCCTACCCAAACACGTGCCACCTTGTACTAAACAGCACACCATCTTGAATTAATTGGGGAGGCAGTGATTTTCTCAGGTAGAACCACAGCCTGGCTGTTGTTGCATTGTTTGCATTTGGCAGAGTGTTGGTAAAGCAGGAGGTTAGGAGGATGTATTAAATGAATAAATGCCAATACTGGTTCTAAAAGCACTTTTGAAATCCGAGAAAGCTTCTTGAAGCCTAAGAAGGTGTAATTTTCCGGTTCCCTCTTCTGCTCATCCACGAACTGGCGAATCAGGACAAGTGGGTACCCCTTGGGTTGAAATCTTTTTTTAAACATATGACAATGTATCTCAATTATGAGCACAAGAATGGGAAAGCAGGTAAAAACTACCATCCAAATTGCAACAAAGATTATAATCGCTATGAAATGAACACTTCTAGAAATGCCACTGACTCCCTCTTGCGAGAACACCAGAATCACATTAAAAATCTTCCAACAAACAAAAGTCCAGGACCAGATGGCTTCACAGGTGGGTGAATTCTACCAAACATTTAGAGAAGAGCTAACACCTATCCTTCTCAAAGTCTTCCAAAAGATTGCGGAGGAAGGAACACTTCCAAACTCATTTTATGAGGCCACCATCACCCTGATACCAAAACCAGACAAAGATAGTACAAAAAAAGAAAATTACAGACCAATATCACTGATGAATATAGATGCAAAAATCCTCAACAAAATACTAGCAAACAGAATCCAACAACACATTAAAAGGATCATATACCATGATCAAGTGGGATTTATCCCAGGGATGCAAGGATTCTTCAATATATGTAAATCAATCAATGTGATGAACCATATTAACAAATTGAAGAAGAAAAACCATATGATCCTCTCAATAGATGCAGAAAAAGCTTTTGACAAAATTCAACACCCATTTATGATAAAAACGCTCCAGAAAGCGGGCATAGAGGGAACCTACCTCAACATAATAAAGGCCATATATGACAAACTCATCATTCTCAATGGGGAAAAGCTGAAAGGATTTCCTCTAAGATCAGGAACAAGACAAGGATGTCCACTCTCACCACTATTATTCAACATAGTTTTGGAAGTCCTAGCCACAGCAATCAGAGAAGAAAAAGAAATAAAAAGAATATAAATTGGAAAAGAAGAAGCAAAACTATCACTGTTTGTGGATGACTTGATGCTATACATAGAGAATCCTAAAGATGCCACCAGAAAACTACTAGAGCTAATCAATGAATTTAGTAAAGTTGCAGGATACAAAATTAATGCACAGAAATCTCTTGCATTCCTACATGCTAATGATGAAAACTCTGAAACAGAAATTAAGGAAACACTCCCATTTACCATTACAACAAAAAGAATAAAATACCTAGGAATAAACCTACCTAGGGAGACAAAAGATCTGTATGCAGAAAACTGTAAGACACTGATGAAAGAGATTAAAGATGATACAAACAGATTGAGAGATATACCATGTTCTTGGATTGGAAGAATCAATATTGTGAAAATAACTATACAACCAGAAGCAATCTACAGATTCAATGCAATCCCTATCAAATTACCAGTGGCATTTTTTTACAGAACTAGAACAAAAAATCTTAAAAATTTATGGAGACACAAAAGACCCCAAATAGCCAAAGTGGTCTTGAGGGAAAAAAACGGAGGAATCAGACTCCCTGACTTCAGACTATACTACAAAACTACAGTAATCAAGACAATATGGTACTGGCACAAAAACAGAAATACAGATCAATGGAACAGGATAGAATGCCTGGAGATAAACCCATGCACCTATGGTCAACTAATATATGATAAAGGAGGCAAGGATATACAATGGAGAAAAGACAATCTCTTCAATAAGTGGTGCAGGGAAAACTGGACAGCTACATGTAAAAAATGAAATTAGAACACTCCCTAACACCATATACAAAAATAAACTCAAAATGGATTAGAGATCTAAATGTAAGACTGGATACTATAAAACTCTTAAAGGAAAACTTAGGAAGAATACTCTTTGACATAAATCACAGCAAGATCTTTTTTGATCCACCTCCTAGAGTCATGGAAATAAAAACAAAAATAAACAAATGGGACCTAATGAAACTTCAAAGCTTTTGCACAGCAAAGGAAACCATAAACAAGACCAAAAGACAACCCTCAGAATGGGAGAAAATATTTGCAAATGAAGCAACTGACAAAGGATTAATTTCCAAAATTTACAAGCAGCTCATGCAGCTCAATAACAAAAAAAACAAACAACCCAATCCAAAAATGGGCACAAGACCTAAATAGACATTTCTCCAAAGAAGATATACAGACTGCCAACAAACACATGAAAGAATGCTCAACATCATTAACCATTAGAGAAAGGCCAATCAAAACTACAATGAGATATCATCTCACACCAGTCAGAATGGCCATCATCAAAAAATCTAGAAACAGTAAATGCTGGAGAGGGTGTGGAGAAAAGGGAACACTCTTGCACTGCTGGTGGGAATGTGAATTGGTTCAGCCACTGTGGAGAACAGTATGGAGGTTCCTTAAAATCTACAAATAGAACTACCATATGACCCAGCAATCCCACTAGTGGGCATATACCCTGAGAAAACCAAAATTCAAAAAGAGTCATGTACCAAAATGTTCATTGCAGCTCTATTTACAATAGCCCGGAGATGGAAACAACCTAAGTGTCCATCATCGGATGAATGGATAAAGAAGATGTGGCACATATATACAATGGAATATTACTCAGCCATAAAAAGAAACGAAATTGAGCTATTTGTAATGAGGTGGATAGACCTAGAGTCTGTCATACAGAGTGAAGTAAGTCAGAAAGAGAAAGACAAATACCGTATGCTAACACATATATATGGAATTTAAGAAAAAAAAATGTCATGAAGAACCTAGGGGTAAGACAGGAATAAAGACACAGACTTACTGGAGAACGGACTTGAGGATATGGGGAGGGGGAAGGGTGAGCTGTGACAGGGCGAGAGAGAGGCATGGACATATATACACTACCAAATGTAAGGTAGATAGCTAGTGAGGAGCAGCCGCATGGCACAGGGATATCGACTCGGTGCTTTGTGACTGCCTGGAGGGGTGGGATAGGGAGGGTGGGAGGGAGGGAGATGCAAGAGGGAAGAGATATGGGAACATATGTATATGTATAACTGATTCACTTTGTTATAAAGCAGAAACTAACACACCATTGTAAAGCAATTATACCCCAATAAAGATGTTAAAAAAAAATTAACAATATGGGGAAAATGGGGAACCAAAAATAGAGGAAATTGCAAATGAAAACATGGGCCCTGATTTTGAAGACCTGAATATCTGAAATGAAGAGACCTTAACCTGGAATATCTAAAATATTTTAATAAAATATTAGATGGACTCAGCATCCCTCTTCTAATATATCTGAGTGGCTTCTAACCAAGAGCAAGGAAGTTCAAGACCTGAATCGAAGGTCATCAACATTCTAACCAAATAACTCGAAGTTTCATTCATTTGAACCTGAGCTTGAGGTCCTGAGAAAACACAGCATGAACTGGTTTGAAAGAAAGCGGGGATGGGGCACTGGGAGTGAAGTATGTCAGGTGCCCTCCATCACCAGCCGAGGTCCAGTCTTGGACAGGGGGAAGGTGCTGCCTTTATTTCCACCAAAGCTTACTGCAGACGGCTCAAATATAACTCGACGCTGCTTCCTGCTGAGCAAAAAAGTGACCTCAGAGTGTTCTCATCCAACTTCCAGCAGCCCCACCAGCCAAGCAGAGCTGCTGACCCTACAGATGCCTGCAGCCTCAGAGACAGATGCTGCTGGACCACTTAGAAAGCAGAGCAGACAGTAGACACTGTCTGCTTCCACAGGCTTTATTCTGGTGTTCAAAAACTGGAGACCTCAGCTCGAAAAATATTTTTTAAACAGCAAGAACAAGCTCTTTTAACACTTTACTACTTTTTTTTACACTTCTTTAGTTTCTGTGATTTTTTTGTATTTTAAAATATTATAAGTCCCTAACTACTGTATGCATTTTACATACATGTATTTCATGCTGTACTATGGTTTTTGTTTTGGGGTTTTTTTTTTTGTGGTAGGTGGGCCTCTCACCGCTGTGGCCTCTCCCTTTGCGGAGCACAGGCTCCGGACACGCAGGCTCAGCGGCCATGGCTCACAGGCCTAGCTGCTCCGCGGCATGTGGGATCTTCCCGGACCGGGGCACAAACCCATGTCCCCTGCATCAGCAGGCAGACTCTCAACCACTGCGCCACCAGGGAAGCCCTGTACTATGTTTTTTGTTAATTTTTATTTTATTTTGCTTTTTTATAAAAAATAAATGTGTAACTTTGGTTAACGAAGACTTGGCTAGTGATGGAATTCCCTTAGCTAAATGTTTAAAGAAATATCAATGCCTTTTTCTCCTCCTCCAGTCTACGATGGCTTGGCAGATATTCTACTTGAGGGTGGAGTGACACATTCTTTATGTGTGAAGTTCCCAGCCATGCGAGTCTCTCCGTTAAGCAAATAAATGAGCAGCACAAGGTGGGAAGTGGAGAGGATGACCTAAATTTTGGTTCCAAAATTATAGCCAGAACGACACTAATTCCTCACAGTAGAGTGATAGAAAGGTGAAGTATCGTTAGAATATAGCTACAGTTCTTCTGATTTGAGCTGAATTTCACGTGGGAATAAGGCAAAAGACTGGCTTCATTCTGGAGACAGAATCGTGATGTCCTGTTCAGGACTTACAATTCCACGATTTCTGTCTGCAGTACAGGTAGAGTTAAGAGTTAAGCTGGAGCTTTAGGTGTGGGTGTGAATCTTTTCTCTACTCCACATGGACTGTATGACTCTGGGCACCAGTTTCCTCCTCAACAGATGGGAGATAATAATAACAAGGACCTCACAGTGTTCCGTGAAGATTAAAGGAAGGTCAAGAGCTTCCCTGTGTTTCCTATGAACACGTCATAGTCGTGGTTACCTCTGCTTGAGCCTAAATACTGTTGTCCAATGTGGAAAAAATAACCTTTTGCGGGGAGTTCATCTCATCCTCTCTGCCTAAAGGGTAGCTGTTTCCACTAGACTAAAGTAGTGTTCTCCATTTTAACCGAAACCCTGTCTACCGTCTCCCTCAATTCCTGTACTTCTATGACAAAATAAAACCAATGGCAGGATTTTTTAATTGGTGAGTTAAACAATGCAGAGTGGGCTTCCCTGGTGGCGCAGTGGTTGAGAGTCCGCCTGCCGATGCAGGGCACACGGGTTCGTGCCCCGGTCCGGGAGGATCCCACGTGCTGCGTAGCGGCTGGGCCCGTGAGCCATGGCCTCTGAGCCTGCACGTCCGGAACCCGTGCTCCACAACGGGAGAGGCCACAACAGTGAGAGGCCCGCGTACCAAAAAAAAAACAAACAAAAAAAAATGTGGAGTTACTTGTGAACAAAATCACTTTTATCATGTAATTTTAAAACTGCAAGAATAGTACGAAGTACCTGTAGCTTTAGCTTTATTCACTGTTCTCTCATAAATCTCCTCTTTCCTCTAGACCTGGGGTCAACAAACTTCTTCTATAAAAGGCCAAGTAGTAAATATTTTAGGCTTTGCAGTTCATAGGTCTCTGTCACTATTACTCAGCTCTGCCTTTGTAGCATGAAAACAGGCAAAATGTAAATGAATGAACATGTCTGTGTTCCAATAAAACTTTGTTTATAGACACTGAAAAATTTTTTTAAAAAAATAAATAAATACTGTTGTCCCTGAAAATACAAATATAGTTCATAGTTAATCCTCATTAAAAAGCATACTATTTTTGAGTGCTGCCCTCATAAAAACCAGTCTTGAATATATGTGCAATTTTCAGAAATATTGAAAAAGTATGCCCATGACAATCCAAACGTGCAACTAATCAACTATAGGATAATTATTTTCACTTGCATATATTCTTCATTATACTTCTGTAAATGTTCAACCCCATTTTTATAATAAAAAGGTGATTTTTCATCTATGGATTAAATACACCTTTGCAAGATATACCTCTGGTATGTAAAATTGTTCATAACTTTGACATAGCATCAAAAGCCCACGGATCTGGTTCTATCCAGTAGGAACACATCAAGGTGAGACCCCCAGGAGTGGGGACACTGCTACCCTCATCTGTGCAGGGCAATTCCAGGTAGGAATGTCGCGGTTGGGAAACTAAACTGAGCTTTTTCAATAGCCATCCACAACGTGTCCACAATTTAAAAATAATTTATAAGATTCCATTTAGTTGTTTTAATTGGTACCACCAGACATTGTTATTGTCTAATAAAATTTATATACAGATGGGGAAAAGGAGGATGGGAACTATATGACCCAGACAGGGCCTTTTCTGCATTTCTATGACTTTCAAATGCTCTTTCATGGCCCAGATAGTCCAAAAACTATTGCCCTTCCAAACGAGTTTTTCTGAAGTGAAATAAACACAACAAGTTTTCCATCTTAACAAAGAAAATCACCTGGGAAAGCACTTTTTCTTTTTCAACCATCAGAAGATGTATTGGATACACTGCCTGTGTAATTAACAAAACACTTTGGGCTATGCAGAGCTTGGCAATTAGAAGGGAAGCCACACAAAGACATCTTTCCCACAACAGCATTTTGTCCTTATTTTGGTGTAACAGAAAACTGCTAATGTGAACATGCTAACTATCATTTCAGGAATCTTGTGCAAATGAATGAAACATGAAGTTTTGTCTTAAAAGGTCTTTACTATCAAGAAAACAAAGATCATAGCTCTGAATGCTTAGAATGAGTACTGATGTGTTATCCCAAGGATTTATCGATCGAGCAGCATTTTGTAAAAGGACAGTCTTGTTTTAGAATCTCATCCTAGCCCTCTCAATCTCCTTCCACATTTTTTTTTCACCTCTCACTGCTGTCTGCAGCATTCATCGATGATGCCGGACAATCCATGAACACAGAGGAGACTAAACTACAGGATGTAATTTCTGTGCCTAGTTAGATCACACCCAATTATACCACTTACCACGTGTAAAGGAAATCTATCAAGCCCCGTTGAAACATTTATAATGACATTTTAAGTCCCTTCCATTGAAAAGTATCCCCTAAGTGCAGTATTTAGAAAGAAGTCATTCTTTGGAAGAAGAGTCAAATATCTGCACCTGCTGTTTTAAAATTGCTTCCCAAATTCAAGGAAGCATTTTACAAAGGAGGTTCATGACCAGAGTCTAGCCGGGCCCAGAGGACATGAGCACCAGGTCCCAAGCTGTGTCATCTTGCTGACCTCGGAAACTTGATGAAACGGAAGACAGATGGCTCTGGTCCTCTATGTGTTTAAGTATCGAGCTGATCCATAGCTTTCCCAAGAACCAGAAATCACTTATTGTCAGCGCTGTCCAGAATAAATCTTGACAGTTCAGTGGGAGTTTCACTGCCATTTATTTTCAAATCAATACTCAATTACGAAGAGGAAGATTCACTCCCTTGCCCATTTTCAAGATGAAATTATGGACTGGAGCAATAACACTTAGTCAAGGCAAACCACTGTCCATTAACTCATGATGTTACCGCAAACCAGCTGGATACTTTATTATAAAGTTCACACCCTCCGCACTCTCTCTTTTTGGCTTTTAATTAATCATGGTGAAAAAGGCCTTTCACATTGTGACTGATGACCAGAGAAAACAATTTTCTCCTAACTGCCTTTTAATTTCAACTCTGGGAGAGTTCATTGACCGAATCTCACAACAACCCATCAATGCTAGTTTTTAATGTGTTTTCTCCTTTGTTATTGAGAAGAATGGAGTGACGGTGGGGGCTTGTGTTGCTCTTCATAACTCACGTAATTGATTTGCTAAATGCTGCACATTTGCTACAGGATAAAAAGTGCTGTCAATGAAGATACTAGGTACTATATAAATTACTCCATTAAGGAGAAATAAAGCTATTTATGGTTTTTAGAGTGAAATGCAGCTGGTACTAAAAAAAGAAGAGTGGGAATTACATTCACTTCCCTTTGATATATGCTATCCTCTGCCCCTGCTCTTGTAGTTTTGTGGATAATAATTAAAATCATTAAAAAATATTGAAGACGGAATGACAATAAAAGTTATTCTTAACAGTAGTAAATCTGAAGGGCCAGATGGCACGTGTGTAGTTCAACTTTTTAGGCTTTGTACCCTAAATAGTTTTCACTTTGTTTTAGGTGAGTGGATAAATACATACCCAGCAAAATCTTCCAAATGCATTTATTTGATAGAAACATTTGAATATAAGTGCCAGCAGAACCTTAAGAAAAATAAAACACAACAAATTAAAACTCTCTGTTGTTTCAAAGAGTAGTATTTTTCTACTAGCTGAAATTCAGTACAATAAATAATGACACAAAGATTGTTCATGAAGATTTATTTGTTTGACAGCATTTGATTGAAATTCAAGCCCAGCAAAGAGTGTATTTAGAAAGTCACTGGAGAGAACAAAGTTTCATGTTTGATATCCACAGTCACTGCCTGTTTCCATCAAAGCTATTTCCCAAGAAGCTGCAAGGGGTAAGAATTGGTCAACATTCTCCTGACTTAGAAAATTGTTTCTTGGATCAGAAAGGAATTGTTCAAAATCACTAATTTCCTTATAGCTCTATCATTAGGTATGATGGAAGATATTTGCTAATTTGGAATTCATACCTTCCCTGCTCTCAAAAAAATTTCTCTGTCTTAGGATGAAATATCATATACAAATAAATAATTGAAATTAAAACTTAAGAAAAAAAATCAGAAACCAGATAAGGCAAACAGAAGGTAATTGTACCTGGAATCCATAATAAAACTGTTTCTTCAGGGTATGAATAATTGATATCAACTTCCTAGCAATCAAGAGAAAAAAGAAAATATAAATTGTTACAAAGTGTTCATTAAAAAAAATACAAGTTCTTCCGAAAAGATGTTTTCCAGTAATCTGTTATACCAATCTTCTCTCTCCCATGCAAAGCAAGATGTTTAATACAGAGTAGATGCTTCATGAATATTGGTAAAGATTGACAGACGGGTGACTACATGGATGCAGCTGAATTCAATAAATATAATGAGAAAAGATGGAACAGTGTATTCAAGGACAATTTTGTAGGAAGATATCATCCAATAGGTGGATCCTGTATTCACAATTTGTTTTGTGCAGTGAAATATAATGTAGCAGAGTAATAAGGCTTCCTAGAGATCTCTTACTGTTGGAAACATCTTAGAGAACCTGGATTAAGGAAGGGTCACAATCGCCCTCAGGCTTTCTCAGGTACCATTTTATCAAGTGTATAATTGCTTTGGCAATCTTGATGCTGACCAAGGGCACATGGCAGCATAATCCCCACTTTTATTTATCAACCACAGACTATGAATTGTTTCTGTCTCTGAGCTCAGTTCTGCTTGATGTCTGAAAGCCTGTGCTTCCCAGATCATGCTCGCCTAGAGATATAAATGAAGTCACACAAATAGTAATCAATGTACCACTACTACCACTGGGGACACTCCATCCCCATCAAGTCTTCCTCACTTGGGTTGGGGTTACTGGGTGGTGTCCACACACAGCCACACCTTTCAGAAAGTCTCCAAACATGCTCCGTTGATGGGAACTTTGACAGCTAGGGAGTCCACTGCTTCAAAGCCTCCTGAAGGCATACTCTGTGTCATTGCCATCAGCCTGTAGCCCATAAAGCTCTTGCCCACAAGGCCACCTGGTTGACAAGATGTTACAACACTGGAATCAAAGGTGGGTGAAGCCACTCAGCCCTAATACTGCCCTCATCCCCAGAGGATGAAACACATCAACACTGCAAAACAGAGTCCCAAGGTCACAATGATTTTTTTTTTCCAGTTTTTGTGAGTAGCTTCTCTTTATCTAGCCCTCAGCCATGACTTGTTGGGTTAGTGTGGAGGGTAATTCAGTGACAGGTCATGTGTTCTAACCACAGCCCTCCCCACTGATTGTGGAGGCATTTTTTGTTTGTTTGTTTGTTTATTCCTTTGTTTTTATTTTTTGGCATTTGTAGTTTATTTGATTTATTTTTACATAGATATGTATCTATTATTTTTCAAATTCTTTCCCCATTTAGGTTATTACAGAGTATTGAGAAGAGTTCCCTGTGCTATACAGTAGGTCCTTGTTGGTTATCTATTTTAAATATAGCAGTGTATACATGTCAACCCCAAACTCCCAATCTCTCCCCCCCCACCCCCCAGTTAATAGACCACACGTATTTGCTGATCTGCTTCCTTGAGAATGTTCCTCTGGACACATCTGAGCCCTGGGGTGAGTGCCACTTATACTTGAGCTGGGTGCTTCTGTCTCGAATACCGATATTGCCACAGCAGTGAATAAAATGGGTCTAAGCGATAGCTAAATCGTCTGGGCTAAAGTGAAGTGGGAGAATCATAGCATTTTAAGCAACATGTATGGTAGTCACCCACCTTCCATTTGTAAGTCACAAAAGGAGGCCCAGGAAGAGGAAATGACCCCCACAAGATCACATGATTAATGAAGGGCAGGCCCAGGATGGACTCTCCATCTCTCCCTCTCCAGCTGGGATCCACCTAATCTTTAAAATATGCTTTTAGGTGACTATACAAATATTTTAACTTGTTATTCAGAATATCCAGGGTCTAGAAAATGTGCAAACTGACAAAATAAGAAAAGCACAGTTCAACTCATTTATACTGTAAGCAAAAAGTAGTGTCATCACGTTTAATAGGGACCACATAACTCCAAGTCCACACTTAATAAATTCTTCCTCTGAAAGTGCCCAGGTCATAGTGGGTAGAACATTAGGCCTAATCTGCTTAGCTTTCTGCTACCATCCTAGGAGAGATAGTGAATATAAAGGAAAATTTCAATTTGAGGGTGTCTTGGGCTGGTGGAGGGAGTGCTATCCAACACATGTAGAAAATGATCTTGCTAACAGAATTAAGTAACACCATACAGGTTGATTTGCCTTTGATAGAAATGCACACAGAGGTCTTACAGTGTTTTACTCAGGCAGCCTTCTATGAAGCAGGAAGTGGGTCCTCAGCAGACTCTGGATCTGCTGGGGCCTTCATTGTGGATATCCAGCCTCCAGAACTGGGAGGAATACATTTCTGTCTTGAAACCACTCAGTCGGTAGTGACTTATTATAGCAGCCGAGTTGACTAAGACAGTAGGAAACATCTTTTCTGATATAATTTTGTACTAAACTTATTGAAAAACAAACAATAGTTCAGGTAGTGACCAGAGCCCCTAAGTAGGTAGCCACCTACACTTTGATGAACAAAACGTGTGGTGAGTCTCCCCAAACCACAGGACCCACTCTGAAGTTGAACATATTTAAACACAAAACTTGCACACAATTCTTACCAACATATTGCCATGGTAATCCTTAGGAGACATCTGAAATAACTTGTCTCTAAGAAGAATTTGGTCAAGTGTTTCTGATATGCTGAGCATAAAGGATAAACTCTTCACCTAAAATGTAAAATGAATAAACCAAATATACACAAAATATGGTTGGAAAAATCTTGAGGATCTGGTCTGTTTTTGCACAGCCATAAATTTCTCTAGCTGCCCTTACTTCATCAAGCCTTATAATTGCTTATTCTGAAAGAAAAATTACCACCTGCAAGTATTTTAAAATCAAATTCACTTGAACAAACAAGATGAAATAGATATGTTACATAATATTGCTAGTACTTTTAATTATTAGCTTTCAGGCTCCTGATTACAAGTTTTCTAATTTTAAAAAGACCCAGAGTGTTCAGTACTGATTCAGTTCACCAATTCCCAGCTTCACCATCTGCTCACACATCTTCTTCCTTAGTATGACCAATTTAGGTCAATAGTTTATGAAAATATTTGTTTACTTTAGTTCTTAACTTTGACCAAATGACTGTGTATCTTCACTTTTTTGTGTGTATGTTACAACATGCAGTGCCATCCATTCTTCACATCTACTATTCAGAAGTAGAGGTTGAGATGCTAATAGAATTGAGAATAGAGATGAAGTAATCTCTGGCTTATCCACTTGGACCATCAACCGTCATTCAATGCTCAGAGCTCTAATTTTTTATTCTATTATTCTGTCAACAAATAGATGCGGAACAAAAGAGAGAATGGCAAAATTCATAAAATGACTGGGCAACAACCGAGTGCTAATACTGAGTTGAAAATGTTGTTTTTGAGGTTTAACCTCGTTGTGTGTACTATTGCTGAGGAATAGTCCTTTGTATGAATATTGCGCAGAATGTCCAGCTATTGTTTTGTTTATGAACACATGGAATGTATTCCCCAAAGTTCTGTAGAGAAACAGGTCCAATAGGGGAGATGTAGTTATAGATATATAAATAAACATATACATATACACATATATATGTAATCTCCTTCTCTCTATGTATATAGACGTTCTCTCTCTTCCTGACCCTCTCTCTCTCTCTTTTCTTATCACAATTGAAGTACAAACACATCTTAGTTGCTGTGATTCTTAGTCATAACGTAGTCACCATTAACTGGGCATGTTCATCAAAACATACAGACTGGTTGCCAATGGTTTAGAAGAAAATTCTGGGGCAACAACAGAGCACACGGAAAGTGCTGGATCGTCTGTGCTTAAATGGCATAAAGAAAACTGCCAAGCTCCCAGGAAGTACATGGACGTAACACCTCAATGAAAAATGTATTCAGAAACCCCAGTGTAAGGAGAGAAATTTTGAGAATACCAATTTGGTTAATTTATACTCTGTTTTATGTATGAAAAAGAGAGATGTAGGATAAAAGTATTTTTAAATAAATATTAAAAGCCTTGTCTGGTAAGCCAGTTAGTAATTCTAGGTGATAGTTTAATTAGCAACATTTTCTCTTTCTAAATGTGGTATAAAATGATGGTGCACTTTTCAATCAATAGCACCATAGATTCAATGAAAAGTGGGTATTTGAAAACCATTGGCTAGCCAACATTTCTTAGGAACATTATTTTGCAGGATATAAAAAAACCCACCTGAACCAATGAAATAGCAGAAATTCAGAGAACATAAATTAGAACCTTGTCTCAAATGACTATTTCTAAGATATTATTCATGTTTGAGAAAATAGCCCCACCCACTCATGTCATAGTTTCCTTTCATATGAAAAACGAGAAACTTTCCCTAGGATGTAACTCTACAATACCACGCATTCATAAAATGTTTTAGAGAATTAAAAGAAACCTCTAAAAATATTTGGCAGGATAATGAAAGAAGAAATTGGGGTTTGAAATAGATATTATATAATTTTCTACCCTATTATTTAAATTGTACTGTGCCTCAGAATGTTAAAAAAAAAAAAAAAAAAGTAAAAAATGATTCAAGACTCAAGCTCACCAGTTCTGAAACCTAGGTGTTGGTATCAAAAGAGGTATCTTTATTCATTTGGATCATAGGAAGAAAAACAGACCTCCAGCTCCAAAGCATGATGCAGAAAGTGCTGGTTAATGTTATGTAACTGGCAAGACACAGTCTTAAAAGCATGTGGTTGAAATGCGTTAGAAAAGAATATGCCATTAAATGTTTATTACTAAATGTAATGCTGATAAATTAATTTTCCCTCATTCACTGGAAAACTGTGTGGTAATCAAGCACTTTTGTGTCTTCATAACCACTGCATCTGCAATCTCCAATTGTGTATAGAACTACTGGAAAATAGTCAAGTGAATTATAAAGCACCTTCTTTAGTGCTCTGCTTTTCTTCTCTTCATTTCTGATATTTAAAATCATACCATATCAAAATAGAATGTTCTGGAGAGTGTTTTTATTTTAAAATGTATTAATGCTGCTTCACTCATTTGGTGAATGAAAGTGAAGTGTTAATTTCTAGCTGAAGAATCCTGAGTATTAAAAGATAGGTACTGTGTATTGGATAATTTAAAGTCAGATTAACCAGCGAAGGAAAAAGAGGCACAATTACACAGTCTGTATAGGTCACTTCTGAACTCATTCTTTATAGCTTAGTGTGAATTTCATATCTCAACAGAAAGCTGTTCCTTTTTAAAAGCAGAATGAGTGACCAAAGTCAATGGAAAAAATAATAATAATAAAAATAAATAAATAATTAAAATAATTTTTTAAATAAATAATAAAATGCCCTGGAATTATTCCACTTTAGGGTAAAAGTCTAACTTTCAACAATCGTCAGAAAAAAAGTTCTATATCGAAAAACATTTTATCATTATATGTGCTTGGGTTAGCAGAGAGGGCAGAGATCTGGGTGTGTTTTCATGCTTATTGAGAGCTACTCCTCGACTTGATTTTAGTTTTATTCATATCTTAGCTCATGCTATTTGCTTTAATAGAGTCCGTAGGATCCCAGATATTTAAACTCTTCATATTTTTAAAGAAAATGTCAAGAAGAAGCAAACCTGTCAGTCAGAGAAAACAAAGCATCCATTTAATG
Organism: Orcinus orca; assembly: GCF_937001465.1. Taxonomy (NCBI): domain Eukaryota; kingdom Metazoa; phylum Chordata; class Mammalia; order Artiodactyla; family Delphinidae; genus Orcinus; species Orcinus orca. The sequence goes on along the minus strand of NC_064560.1, from coordinate 52,444,880 downwards.
GAGAAATTGGGAGAGAAAGGGAGGAAATGGCCAATCTGACTCACAGATTCCTTTAATCAGGCCTTCCCTCTCTGAAATCATTATCATGTGATTTGTAGGAACTGAAGACTTTATCACTGGCCACATTCCTTCCCAGTTTTTAAATCATAATGTTTTAAAGCCAAATATGCTTTTCTATAGTCATTGAACCCATGTTAACACATGTAGGCACAACACCGAAAGGATAGTATCAGAATATTAACTTTCAAAATAAATGATTTCTAACCATAATTTTTCATTCTATAAACCTGGGATCTACCAGGTTATAAAGAAATAGTCAGAAATAAGTAAAATCATGAGTCAGTTTTATTTCCAAAATGGAGATTCATTAACTGTTTATCTCTAGTTTCTTTCTATGTGCAAATTATAATAAAGAATCAGATGGGAAGAGGATGAAAAATCATTAATAGCAAAAATGTCCTCAAAAAATTAGAATCTTTCCCTTATTGTCTGGAAGGAAATGTGTGTGTGACCCAAGAGGTCAGGAGGCATCTCTCTGTGTCTCTGTCTCTGTCTCTGTCTTTGTCTCTGTCTTTACAGTTTCAGCGAGCCACCAGCAGCAACCACATTCTTTCTGCCCATTCGTTCCTGTTGTATTTGTGTAGCCCACAGACCATGTGCACAGATTTCCATTTGTATAAACCCGTCAGGGAAATACTATTTTCCCATCTTTACAGGCGAACAAACTGAGGCAGAGTTGTGAGTAACCTGCACTAGATCTCATGGCTAGGAGGGGGCAGCGTGAAGTGTAGCCCAGACGCAGTGGCTCGGCTCTAATGGTCCAGGAGTCTGCTTTCCCACTGGTCTCATGCTCACCGCCTGCCATCAGCACCTCTACCTCTCAGTAACCTGGACAGAATCCAGGCTTTTCTCAGAGAACTGCTATCTCCTAGGCTACACCTAAGACAGAAGCAGGAGGCTTCCCTGTTTGCTGACCCTGAAACTGTCAGGCATCTCTATCACCACCCTCTCCCACATGGCTTCACCCCAAGGTGCTGAGACACTGGGGCCCATCTAGGTGCCCCCCAAGCATCTAAGTTCGTATGATACCCGTAGCATCTCCTTTCGGCCTGATGATCAAACTCCCACTTTGCAGCAGGGGGGAAACACCCCTTCCTTCTGCTCAGATTCTCCTCAACTCCGTCGAGTTTATAGTCTATGCCCTGAATCCTCTGGTTTTACTACTGATATACTTTGCAAAGCTATTTTTAATTTGAAGATTAAAAACTTCTTCTCAAAAGAGGCTGGCTCTTAGGAATCAACAGTGCTTTGACTTTCAAACGATTGTTCAGCTTTCATTTTTTAAAGTGTCTAATTAGGAGCTCAAAAATCAAGGGGGTAAGATTGGTTACGTTCCCTTTCCTGAGGCAGGAAAGCTTAGTTTCCTAATGGAGAATTAATAGAGGAGAGGATGCAGGATCTAAAATGTGGGTAAGAGGAAACCTATATTGGTTTTTTTTTCAAGATTCTACCCCACAATTGTGTATGAGGCAGAAATGCCCTGTTCTACCCCCCACCTCACCCAGCTGCACTCCCGTCTCACTCACATGCATCAAAGACAAGGAACACCTTGTTGTTTATCCATCTTTTACATAATAAACAACAACAAGGTCCTACTGTATAGCACAGGGAACTATCTTCCATATCCTGTGATAAACTATAACGGAAAAGAATATAAAAAAAGAATGTCGGGCTTCCCTGGTGGCACAGTCGTTGAGAATCTGCCAGCCAATGCAGGGGACACGGGTTTGAGCCCTGGTCTGGGAAGATCCCACATGCCGCAGAGCAACGAGGTCCGTGAGCCACAACTACCGAGCCTGTGCGTCTGGAGCCCGTGCTCCGCAACAAGAGAGGCCGCGACAGTGAGAGACCCACGCACCGCGATGAAGAGTGGCCCCAGCTCGCCGCAACTGGAGAAAGCCCTCGCACAGAAACGAAGACCCAACACAGCCAAAATTAAATAAATTAATTAATTAAAGATTAAAAAAGAAAAAGAATGTCTGTATGTGCATAACTGAGTCACTTTGCTGCACAGCAGAGATTGGAAATCAACTCTACTTCAATAAAAAAAATTAAATTAAAAAAAAGAAGAGGAACACTTCTTCTATGAAACAAGTTTGTCCTTGGTCCCATCCCCTTTGCTCCATCCCTCAGTGCTCTGTTTTTGGTGTTTCCTTCTCATTTCCACACTGCTCTCTATTGAATCATTTCTATTAGTATATATGTGATTTAAAATATCCCTTGCTAAAACACAAAACACAGGAATTCCTGCCAGCTCTCCCTGAATACCAGAGTCACGTACACAGCCCTCCTGATGTTCCCACTTAGTGACTCAGTAACCACTCAAAGGGAACACGTCTATACCCGAGTTCCTGGTCTTTCCCTCCAAGCCAGACTCTCCTTGCACTTCCTCCAGGCAGACCATGGCAGCTCTGATTTCCTAGGTAAGTAGGCTAGGAGCCCCTGGTCTCCCCCACGTTTAGTCCATCAGGGGGTCCTGCAGGGGCACTTCCCGCCCTTTCTTGTTACACGTGCAGGGGCCAAGCTACCACCGTCATTTCACCAATCCTGTGCCTTATTTCAGGTCCACTTGCTGGAACCCTCACCTCCACCCCCTGCAGTCTGCTCTCTACTCGGCGGCCAGATGATCTGTAAGGCTGTAGAGTCCACCACGTCCACCCGACGTCCCCATGGGTACCCATCCTTCTCAGAGGAAAAGCCCCACCGGCTACGGTACAGACCCTCCACCGTCTGGGCCCCTTTCTCCTCGCTGAACTCATCTCTTGCCCCTGCCCCCCTCCGCCAAGTCCAGCCACAGTGCGCCCCCCCCGGCCCCCGCCTGCCGTTCCTCAAATACGCCATGGGTATCGAGATGCATCAGGATCTCTGCACTTTCACTTACAACTTTCAACCTGGGATCACACAGCTAACTCTTCAACAGCCTCCAGTCTGGACCCCACAGTTGCCTTATCTGCCTGCCTCTGTCTGGAAAATACCAACCTTCCCTCCATGACGTTTGGCCTAGCCTCTGCCTTACTCTTCACTGTTACCACTCACCACCCTCTACTACGCTGTCTTTGTACTTGTTTATACTTCTTTTGTCTCCCCCTCCAAACAGAACGCAAGCTTGGTGTGTGCAGAGAAAACATATTTGAATTTCCTCAACTTAGGAGCGTTTTGCTTAATATTTTAGAAGAGGGTCCCACACTCACCAAACATTTTTGTGTTATTGATAACTATACTAAAGGGATAAGGGCTTACTTAAATGAACAAATTATCTTCACTGTGTTACTATAAAGTCAAAAAGAGTGTTAATTTGTTTTCAATACTATGGACAGCATCTTCAACTGAATGTTAACTGAAAAACACACGTCCTTGGCTCATACATTTTAGAAACACAGGCCCTTTATAGCATGTTATTTTTATTTATTTATTTATTTTTGGCTGCATTGGGTCTTCGTTGCTGCACGTGGGCTTTCTCTAGTTGTGGCGAGCGGGGGCTACTCTTCATTGTGGTGCACGGGCTTCTCACTGCTGTGGCTTCTCTTGTTGCGGAGCACGGGCTCTAGGGGCACGAGCTTCAGTAGTTGTGGCATGCAGGCTCAGTAGTTGTGGTTCATGGGCTCTAGAGTGCAGGCTTAGTAGTTGTGGCACACAGGCTTAGTTGCTCCTCGGCATGTGGGATCTTCCTGGACCAGGGATCGAACCCATGTCCCCTGCATTGGCAGGCGGATTCTTAACCACTGCACCACCAGGGAAGTCCCTTAACTGATTTCTTAAATCCACATTTTTTACAAATGCACTCTTCGGATTCCATTATAATTGAAACACATTTCAGTGTATCCGCAGTTTTGTGCATTTAATTCACAACATAACTTTTATATTAAGACACACACAAGGGCTTTCCTGGTGGAACAGTGATTGGGAGTCCGCCTGCCGATGCAGGGGACACAGGTTCGTGCCCCAGTCCAGGAAGATCCCACATGCCGCAGAGCGGCTGAGCCCGTGAGCCATGGCCGCTGAGCCTGCGCATCTGGAGCCTGTGCTCCACAACGGGAGAGGCCACAACAGTGAGAGGCCCGCGTACCGCAAAAAAAAAAAAAAAAAAGACACACACAAAAAAATCAACTTTTGAAACATCTCCTTTTAAGGTCACATAACCTAGCCAGGACAACAACGTTCAGGTTTCAAACAATGGGAAAGGATTTATCTCAATGGCTGACAATGCAGTTTCAAGAGAACACTTAAAGGAACGAGACAGCAGCTGTGAAATCTTGGAATTTCTCCCCTCTCCTCTATGACGCCTTGATAAGGCAATTACAGCATAATTACTTTAACAAGTGGCATTACAGGAAATTATTGTCATTCTCCTGTTAAAATAACACATAATCATCAGCAAGTGAATTCTAGAATCCCCAATCAGCATCTCATTACCTGCCGTTGGCTCTGAAGCAAGCACAATTGGTGGGCAATAACTGACAAGGTATTTGAAGGGGAAAAACACGAAAGCGGACAGTTTGGAAAATCAACCAAGTTAACCCCCAATGATCAAATTTTCCGTAAAACGGCAACATTTACTGGTTGTTCGAAACCCTGGTAAACCTGGCATCCTCTTTGTTTTCCGTAAATATGTTTGCTTTCCTGTCCTGCCATCTTGATGTTTCGTAAGACAGTTACGCTATTCCACGAAGCAGCCAATTGTGACCCTATGTTCTAGAAATGACACCATTCTCAATTGCATGTCACTTCAATAAAAATATTTAAACCATTCACTTCTTGATACAATAATTTGCTTCCAAATGCAGCTCTATTTTCACAACAGTAGACACTACTTAAAAATAAATCTTTGTAAGCCAGCCTATGTCCCTTAAAGCCTAAATTTTTATCAAGGATCTTGATGCAACGTGATTGACAGAAAGGCATGGAGAGACACCATCACAAGAGTTAATATCTTTAGTCCCAAAGAATACGATGATTTACGGAAATGACCAGCCTGCTCCCAAAGGGAGGAGTAGCTTCTCAATATTCAGTTCCCTCAGTACTCCCGAGGAATATCACCTGTGTGCAGTGAAGATTTCGCCTGTATTTGTCACTGCCTTTGCCAATATCTTAGGATTGTTCACGTATTCATGGCCACCAGATGCTCTGACTCCTGCTGACTTTGGCTACATTCTTGTACTGAACAAGTACTGAATATTTACTGCAAAGCCAGATGAAATTAAGGTTTACCTTCCCATGATATTTCACAGCAAGTCTAGACTTGAAGCCTGCCTGAGGTCCACGTTTCCAAAGAATGTGAAGAAGATAAACATTTGAACTTATTATTCCATATATTGAGAAAGAGGAACAAATGACACATAAATACAGGAAAAAAATAGAGATACTCTTTCAACCATAACGAGTAGTTCCCTTCACTGTGTGTGCAGTTCTTCCAGGCCAGCTATGATAAGATAAAAATAAAATGAGAAAAACAATTTATGACATTGTGTTTTAAATAAGCCCTTCTTCTATTTTTTTAATGGAGATCTCGGAATGACCCCACTAGTTTAAATTAATAAAGTGTTTGAAAGGCTGAGTGGCTATGCCACAGAGGCTGTTTGAGGCATCCACCATGGAAAAAAAAAATGTTGCGTTTATATAATTTACTATCATAAGTAATAAGAGCAAAGAATGATGATGGAATGCTTAGCTTGGTAAACTGTCAGAGCAGTTTCTGAAGAATCACATGATGGAGAGAAATTACAACGTCCACCCTGGGGATCTTGACTAGGGAGATGGTGGGATGCCACGTCTCGTTTTTCCTAGTAATTCCAAAACACAATTAGTGCATGCTGCTTGAGAACTTAAGAGTTGGAAATATTTAAATGAAATTTTAACAAACTGAAAAAGGATAAAAGTATATTTCCAAAGTCTGTGTCCCATGGATAGAGAAATAATTGTTAAGATCAGAAGGTCCAGATTGGAGAGGCTGATTTTATTGGTATTTGAGGAGTAAAGAGCGTGGAGTCATTTTGGAGGACGAAGGGAACCATGCCGGCATTTTGTGACCATCTGGGACTATTTAAGGTTGTGTGGCCTTTTGCCATCTTCAGACAGGCAGAGCAGTTGTACATGGGTCTTGGTCAGGAAAGTCACTTGTCAAAAAAGCAACTAACTAGGTCAAATAATTTACTCTTTAGACCAGCCCCATAAAATTAGCTATAGAAATATGATTAAGCCATCACAGAAGTGAAATTTAGTTAACTGCATTCAGCACAAGTGTTCTACTGTGGAAGAAATGAATTATTCTCTCTGAACCTTGTACACAACAGATAGCCCTGGGGGAGTATGTTGCTCTTCATTCCATTAACTTGCACCAGAAAGTTAAAGTGAACAGAAATTTGTTATTAGTCAATACAGTCATAAATACTGTCTCTTGGGAAACTTGAAATGTGGCCTCAACAGAAATCATTGCCCTTTATTTATTATTATGATTGTCCTATTTTTGTCTGATTTCGCCCTCTTATTGTGTCATCACTCTCTGAAATTCAGTATTTCTCCCTCTTTCTCTTCTTTCTTTATTCATCCAACAAATGTTTGTTAAGTTCTTACTATAATAAAGTTGTGGTAATAGAGGGTGATGAGGGCGAAAAATATTTATTTCAGTGCAACCTTATTGGATACAAGCTCCAATAGATACAACAAAAGACACTGAATAAAAAGTGCAACATAGGTTTTGAAAATGATAGTAAACACTAATTTTGTATTTTTCCTTCCCAGGAAAATCATATTGTTTACATGTACTTTTCTTTCTTACTCTTTTCTTTGTGGTTATACTCATTCCCTTTTTGTTCATTAACTTTTATGGGAAATGGAAAAGAAGGGAAGAATTCAAGAGATATGTAGGTTGGAGTAAACAGCTTGGAGAATCATTGGATATGGGTATGTCCTGGTTTAAAATTAGGTGAATAATGGTTCTATTAAAAACCATAGGATGAGGGGAAGAGTAGTTTTTATGAGGAAGACCATTTCATTGTGGAAGATGTTTAATATAAGAGACCTGTGAGCCCTCAAGAAAAGATACAGAAGCAGGAGTATAAGTGTCTGGAGCTCTGTGAAGGGCTTGGGCTGCAGATACTAATTCGGAAGTTATACTCATGTAAATAGCTGAAGTCATTGGAGTTAAAGGTTTTCTGGGAAGAATGGGAAGAGAAGAGGGTCAAGACTATTTATTCATGAGGAAATTCAACTCAGTTCTTTGGTAGAGTGTTTTGTTTTTGTGTAGAGAGCTGAGATGTCAGAATGCTTGAGGATAGATTCAAAAACCAGACTTCCTGGGTCCCAGGGCAGGCTGCCTCTCTTTGGTCAAGTCTCTTAAACTCCTTCTGCCTCAGTAAAACAGAGGAGGTAAAGAGATGATAAAGACAACCAGATTGCAGGATTGAGGTGAGTATTAACTTTGTTAATGCTTGCATATTGCTGGAAACAGTGCCTGACACGTGTTAAGCTTCTGGTAAATGTGAGTTAACATCATGATCAAAATGGCATTAATCAAATTGATGAAATGCTTTCTTTGCCAAACTTGGGCATGAAAATCTCACCCACATTGTACATACATGCAAGCATGAGTCCTCTTCAAAAGGAAGTTCTGAAGGCAATTCCAAAAGAGAAATTTGCAGGAGATAATTAAAAAATAATAGCAGCAATGGAAAGCACAAATTCCCAAAATGACTATATTGAAAGTTGTAACTCAAACTTTTGTGTTTTGAATTATCTTTATTTAAATATTTATCTAATTATACTATAGGCACTATGCTTTCAAAGTCCTTCAGTGATCCCTATCTGGTTCTCTTAGTTACAGATTCAAAGGCCAGATTCTTTCTTAAACTGCACATACAGTGAAATTTCACACAGTGAAAATACCCTTCCCATTTCCATTTGAAGAGATGGCTTTCACGGTGACTGCTTCTAACTTTATTCTTGCCAAAACAAAAGTTTACATGTAAAGGGACAACTGCCCTGTGCAATTGCATACAAAGCAAATTCTCACTTTCTAAATAAATAAGTTAGGCTTTTATGATGAGGATCCCACTGCAGATGGAAGGGTTAAAAAACATGAAGTGAAAATTTTACAGGTGCCAGAATGGCTCTACGGAGCCGTGATGGTGTTTTAGGGGCTAACAGGCCCCCACGCTGATAAAAGAAACCAGGTCATACAGAAAGAGCAAAGTTCAATTCCTCTGGCACGTTTACACCCATCATTCCAGAAGGAAGTAAAACCTAAATCAGGTCTGTAGAGGTTTAAGCAGTACACACTGGTGTGTAACTGATCAGCCATAGGGTGTAAGGACTTTCCCCTTTGACCCCAAACAACAGAGAAGGGAAATGACATACCGGGATCTCAAGAAGGCACGTTAAGTCTAGGCTTTTTTGCTGATTCATATAGTAAGTAAATAAATGGTCACAAAGGAAGTTTCCATGGCAACTGGGTTTATTAGAAACAGGAAAAGCACTAAAATGTTTGCCAAACTCTGAAAGAGAACTTTAAAACTTAGGTCTTAATCAAAGAACAAAAACATATCAGCATCTATCCAAGTTTAGGCAGAGGGCAGGGAACAAGATTCTTTGCAGATAGGCGAAACCAAAAAGAAAACAACAAACACACAAAATCTTGTCTTTGATTTTTACATATTGTGCTTTACTCCTGACTACAGGAATGATGGACTAATTAGGAATCAATTAAATTAGTTCTCTGAGAAGGTCCACAGAATCCCACTGTGCTCTCAGAGAGAACAGTTGGAGAATTACATTTCGTGATGAGGCCACACAAGCAGCACCTTCCACGGTGCGTCTGACGTTCAACCAGGTACAAAAAAGGCACGACCTCAAATCAAACTCTGAGGCTGATAGAACAAGCTGTTTGTTTTCTGACTTGGCTTGTTGATATAAAATGCTTAATTTACTTGTGGAAGCTTGAATAATGCCAACTGCAGGGGTTCATTTTTCATTCTCTAACATCCACACCATCACCAACCCACCCCTATGTGGCAACCAGAAGCAGTCCAAGCCTGAGGTTGGACATCCAGACAGAATGATGCACTCAGATTCTTGCTCCCTGGGCTGACTCCTGACCAGGGAATTCAGGGCTGTTTGGTCCATGACTTAGGGAGAAGGAAGTGGGTGGGCACAGCCCAGCTGGGGCCTGTCCCTTCTCCTCCGAGCTGGCTGTTTTATAGGGAGATGAGTTCGGCTCCACTTCATCAAAATTAGAGGCACAGCCTTCCTGGGAGAGGTACAGATTTCCAGCTGTACCTATGATGGGATGAACACGCTGCCTCATTCTCAGGAGCAAGACCAAACTCCTAGAGCCCACAGGCCACAGTCAAGTGGTCTACACCTGCTTTAATCCATAAGGTGAGTGACAGCTTGTTCTCCACCTGTCTCTCTGTCCCTTTCAGTTGGTTCTAAGTTGAAACAAGGAAGGGGGTGCTGTTTGTGGGAGCCTCTCATACATTCACGGTGTGCGTGAGGGATGTTCATGCAAAATATCATTTCCAAATTCATTTTCAGCCATAAAGAGGAACTGACTCCTTTGTTAAAATAAAACCACCATCTCACATGAGAAGAAGTGAGTGAGCAAACGCTTTCAGGTATTTCTGGTAATTTTTATCTTCCTTTTTAAGTCTTCGTATTTTAAATCCTTCTTCACTAAGTATACACAAAATCCCCTGTATTCTGTTTCCTTTGTTTTACATGAAACAAGCTCTCCAATTAGAAACAAAACTTATGCAAAATTAACAAATGGAAATTCACATAAAGCAAACACAAATAATGGGATTACTCTAATGCTTGCATTAGATCCTGCAAAAATTACATGGGTCCCAAGGAGTGATAGCATTCACAGGACACACTGCTTGGTTTCTTCCCTTCCACACCGTCAGCTACACCCATAAGTGGAGTCGTCTTACTTCTTGCTGTCAGAAAAAGTGCTGGATATTTAAGACCTTTCTCTTTGTGGAAAAAAAATGCTCACGTACACTTTGACTCCTCTTTCTTGTTTGAGATGCTCTTTAATCACAGCCACCTTCAAGAAATGATAATGCGGCTAAAGCATCAACACTTTAAATAAACTAGTACAAAGAGTCACTGAAAATATACAAAATTCACTTCTTCTGCACGAAAGAGCAAAATTCTGGAAGGCATCGTTCATACCATTGGAGAAACCACAGCTCCACCCCGCCCCGCCATCCTGACAGATATTCACACACTAACTTCCCATCTGCACATGGGTGTCTGGGTCTACTTCCTGCAGGTAGTTATTGGGACTTTCCCTTTTAGACAAGATGTTATGAATGGACATTTACTGGCATCAACATTATCCTTCTTGGTCATTAATTCTTTTTTTTTCTTTTTTTATTTTGTGGTACGTGGGCTTCTCACTGTTGTGGCCTCTCCCGTTGCGGAGCACAGGCTCCGGACGCGCAGGCTCAGCGGCCATGGCTCACGGGCCCAGCCGCTCCACATTATGTGGGATCTTCCCGGACCGGGACACGAACCCGTGTCTCCTTCATTGGCAGGCGGACTCTCAACCACTGCGCCACCAGGGAAGCCCGTAATTCTTGGTGGCTTTTACTGAAGGTAACACCCATGAAATCTTCTTTTGAAGGTCTTGAAGACTTAACCAATTGACGATTGGACATATTTTAAAAATCCTAAAGTTCCCTGAAGCTTTGGAAACTTGTCCATTTCATTAAATAAATCACTTCTGGTAGAGGAGGAGACATTGTAAATGTAGGCAAGATGTGAGACGGAAAAGGGGGTTATGGTGGACTTTTACATTCCAGCGGACACCTGCATGATCACGTTCCCTCTAACCCGACACCTTGGCCTCAGACCATCCTTCTGAAGGCAGAACACATGATGCTGAGGACCCAGGAAGGCTCCCTGCTGCACCCAGAACTGGCAAGTCTGGACCCACTGAGACACACGCTTCCCCAGAGGCTGCTGGGAAGTCGGGCTCATACGTCTTGGAAACACAGGACTTCACACTCCACAGAGAGGAAACCTGGAGAGGTGAGGGAGAGAGGGGCCCAGAGGTAAATTGTTCTCCTGTCTCTTCCTCAGCTGGACTGCCCCAAGTTTCAGCAGTTCCTACCACCCATCTGGGGATGTCCCATGTGACTGAGAGGTCAGCTGCTCTTGTCCTAAAGAGAGGCCAGCCAGGAAGTGATTCCCTGCATGTTTTATCTCCCACCTGCTCCTCTCACATTTGTCCTACCTCACTCTTGCTGCCCTGGGTTTGCACTCACCTCTACAGCATTAGCACATAAGTTTTTGCCTCAGTCTCTATTTTCTAGGGAAGCCAGTATAAGAGTCATATTTTATTTAACGTTTTTCTTCAAAGAAAAACAAATGATCTTTTGACAAATTCGATGAAATTACCCTACACTTACTTATTTGTTCAGTGGCCCTATTGGAGCATGTACTTCAGAATTTCTGAAGTTATTCCGGAATATGTGCACTTTGAAAGACAGATGAATCACCGAAGCACTTTATTAGCTCATTGTTATCTGTGATGAGCCAATATTTACCATATAATTATTTACACCTTTTCTAATAATACGGGAACTATTAAAATTCTTCGTGTAGGCAGAGTAATTGCACTAGGTCACCTTGAAAATTATGTTACTAGCTGGCCTCCAGCAGGTGTTCATTTCATCTGATTTATATCATTTTTACTTACGTCTGTTACATTCCACCAAAGCACAGTAATTATGTAACATAGCAAAGTAAATTCTGTGGAATACCATAAAATGGTAATCATAAGCTTGATAAACATATGAATAAGGTACCAGTCCTCTATTTTCATGGTGTAATAAACAAATATCTGGGAACTATTCCCTATAAGTAATAGAACAAAGACATTGGTAAATGTTAAATACATAACACATACAAATAGAAAATAGAATTTATTATGTTGCTAACTTGAAAAATAAATTGTTCTGTTTATCAATATAAAATCGTTAGATTTAACCACTTACTTATCTAGGATGTGTGAAAGAGATCTTTTTCTTAGGCTTGATTTAAAATTATCAACTATGATCTTGCATGCTCTTTTTGTTCTCATTATTCAATGCCAAATACTTCTGGGAGTCAGCAATTGGTATAAAGTCTCAGAAAAATAAAACTTGCTACAGACAAGGCACGTCTGCTCCATTTCAGATTTAATTTTTGTACTATACTGTCAGCAATATATTATGATGATAATACAGAAGATTTTTTCATATATAATCAATTTTTAACTGAATTTTGTTTTATTTTTAAGGTGTGCTGTTTTTGAATGTGTCAAGTTTTGGCAGTACAGTGAAATAGGAAAACAAGATCATTATATAACACATCACCCAAAATTTAAGTATTATTTTTGTTGAGAAAAGTCAAGAATTCCATGAAAAATAGGACTCGATTGTCCAACAGAAAACAGACTATAAATCACTATTTTTAAATTAGTCATCACATAGAAGATTTTTTTTCATTATCAAGAGCTAACTCATAAGGCATGACAAAAGTGAAATGTCTCTTCTTTCAACCTGCCTTACTCCATCTTACCTGCGTGAGATATTGATAGCGTTATGAAACAGCCAAAAAAGTTTGAAAAAATATTTCAAATTCTCAGCATGTTTCATGCTCTTGTTGATATTTTGAAGGCAGGTCACTCCTTGAACTCGAGCATGATATTCAGAATTCTAAAGAACTTTCACCTACTTTGCTAATGTGTGGCTATATTGAAGAGTAAGGATGTGTCTATGTCAAAATCTCTCTGCCTAAACCTCGGTGAAAGCGATGGAAAGATTTGAGTAGGAGAAAAGTCTTTTCTTACATTTTTACAAAACCTCAAAAATACGTTTAAGTATATACATTTTTGCAGGAACTCAGGGATTTGATGTTTTCTTAATTTAAATTTTCTATTTAAAAAAGCGTTTGTTTTTCAGGCAGTACTGTACCTTGAATTATAGCTTACGACCATGCCACTTTCTCATTCAAAAACTTTCACTTTTCCTTTTCCTGTAGAATATAGTCCAAGTTGGGCTTTCCTGGTGGCTCAGTGGTTGAGAGTCCGCCTGCCGATGCAGGGGACGCGGGTTCGTGCCCCGGTCCGGGAAGATCCCACATGCCGTGGAGCGGCTGGGCCCGTGAGCCATGGCCGCTGAGCCTGCGCATCCAGAGCCTGTGCTCCGCAACGGGAGAGGCCACAACAGTAAGAGGCTCGCGTACTGAAAAAAAAAAAAAAAAAAAGAATATAGTCCAGTTTCAGATTGGTGTTTTTTTCCACTGATGGATCTTTACCTCACCTACTATTCAGATGTCACTGCCATGTCTTGTGTCCTTTCACAAAGCTTTATCAGAATTAAACTACCTTTTCTACTTACACACTAAATATTTCCTTAGGCCTGAGTTGACATTTAAAATACTTAACAGGAGATGGTGCTCAGGTAAACACTAATCAGAACAGACGTAGTAACCGGCCAGCACAGGCGTAAGCTGTAAAAAATCCTACAGCTGCCCCTACTCTGGGTCTCTACCTGGATGCTTTATGTATCTCTTTCTTATAGGTCTGTTATGGACTGAATGTTCGTGTCGCCCCCAAATTCATATATTGAAATCCTAAACCCAGTGTGATGGTGTCAGGAGGTGAGGCCTTTGGGAGGTAATGAGGTCATGAGGGTGGAGGACCCATGATGGGATTAGTTTCAGAATAAAAGAGACCCCAGAGAGCTCCCCTTCCCCTTTCTTCCAGGTGAGGACACAGCACAGCGTGAAGATGCCATCTATGAACCAGGAAACGGTCCTCACCAGACACTGAATCTGCCTACACCTTGATCTCAGACTTCCAGCCTTCAGAGCTGGGAGAAAGAGATTTCTGTTGTTTAAGCTCCTGTCTGTGGTGTTTGATTATGGCAGCCCAGGCCAACTAAGACCCCAGGGAAATGCAAACATAAGACCATAATGAGTCTTACTTTTCCCTATTCCTCTCACCAAGTACAACTAAGAACCCTGGATATTACATATAAAACCAGCCTACAAAGACTCTGAAAGGGGAAGAGAAGAAGGCAGGCCTGCCATGGGTCTTAGGACCCAAGGAAAATCCCAGTGGTGATTCCCAGTGGTGATTCCACACTTGATGGAAAAACCCAGCAACCCAGAAACACCAATTGGTACAAACACAGAAGCCCCAACAAAAACCTGGAAAAGGGCAGCCTTGAAATCTTTTAGCCAATAATGGCTGAGGCCAGTAGGAAATGCAAATTACAGCTGCCCTGGAATAGCACCTCATACCCATCAGACCAGCCAAAATAAAAACACAGTGACCCCACGAAATGCCGCTGAGGTTGGGGGGGTACTGGACCTTCATATTTTGTTGATGAGAATGTAAACTGCTAGAACTGCTCAGGAAGACAATTTGGTAGATTCTTAAAATCTAAACAGTTACCATGTAGTTACCATGTGACTCAGCATTTGCACACCTGGGCATTTATCTCAGAGAAATGAAGACTTGTTTCACACAAAACCTTTTAGGTGAACGTGTATACCAGCTTCATTAGTCATAGCCCAAAGCTGTAAACATCCCAGAAGTCCTCCAGCAGGTGAGTGTACACACTGTGGTACATCCACACCATCGAATATTTCTCAGCAACAAAATGAAGATATTGGTACAGAAACCTGGGTGGATCTCCAGAGAATTATATGCAGCAGGATAAAAATCAATCCCATGGGTTGCATACTGTATGATTGTATTTACATAATAATCTTGAAATAATGCAAATGGAGAAATGAAGAAAAGATGGATGGGTTTTAGGAGTTACAAAGTATCTGGTAGTGGAAGGGAAGTGAGTGTGTCTATATGAGGGTCATGTGAGGGGCGCTTGTGGGGATGGAGATGTCAATGTCTTGGTTGTGATATTCTACTGTAGTTTTTCAAGATGCTGCCCCGGGGGAAAATTTTGGTGAAGGGTAATCACGCAACTATATGTGTATCTACAATGACCACAAAATTAAAAGTTTGATTTTAAAAAAATCTCCCTTTAATTCCCTAGTCTTCTCAAGTTGTTTCCATATTAAAACACTCAAAACCCTAAAGAGGTAAATAGCACTGTGGTTGGTAAGACACAAATGTGAGACTGGCCACTTTCCCTGGCATGAGGTCCCTAATGAGCACTCTGATCAGTGGTTGATAGATTAGACAGTAATGTTCAAGTACAGTAAATACATAAAAGAAAAAGTTAAAAGAAGAAAGAATAGAGGAATCTGAACAGGAAAGATCAGAGTGCCCCCCAACTTTGGACACCGAGGTGAGTTCCTTACCTTTCCAGAAAGAGACTTGGGTGCTCGTGCTTCTCTTCCAGGGATGCTGGTTCAGTAATTAAGGTTGAATTAACCCTATACGAGCTGTCCCTCTAGCCCACCTGCGCCTCTTCACCACGCCCCTTGGTGCCAAGCACTTCATATGCGGACCACTTAGGATGGGGAACTTGGGAACATCTCACTCAGTGACAGGTACTTTACACTCTGGACACTTTTAATCATAGTCATGCATATTAGTTAACTTCTCCCACAAATTTACTCCATCACCTAGACCAGCAAATGGAGGTGAGGAGAGTTACCTCTACTGGCCCCTGACTGCCAAGGACCTGGAAATGCCTGTCCTGCCTCTAAACCAGCTCACGTTCTCCCAGAAACCGAGCGAACCGCACATGTCTTTGCCTCCAATTTCCCCTCAAGGATGTGCTAAAATGCAGAAAGGGGTTACAGTATGAACTAACTCTACAGTACAAGGCAGAACAGTTCTCTCTGCTTTATCCAGAGAAAAGAGGAAGGAAAATTTTATTTCTACTCGTGGAATCTACTCTGTTATATATTACAGGAAAATAAACATGAGAATCAATCAGATTCAGAAAGTCTTGCACTCTATTAGTGCTCACATGTTCTATTAGTTATATTTTGATCAGTCCAGAGAGTAAAAGTATCTGACAAAGAGATCAAGAAAAGCAAAATTCATCCTTTTATATTCACCCCAATACCACCTCCTTTTGCTGTCCGTTCTCTTTCTTCACATCCCTAGAACCCAAATTTCTTTCTTTTTACAATAAGAAAACAACGGCTGCATCAAAACAATCAGGGAGAAATTCTCGCTGCAAAAAATCAAGAGGAGGAAAGTTAACATTTTGTTGCCAAGTTTCAAATTTTCTATTTTCACCTCATCAATTTTCCTCCCTATTAAAACGTGGTGGAATGCCGTGGAGGAAACCATCTCCCACCAGTCAATTAGCGATTTGTCTTGCAGGGCAGAATTTTGCTGTCGTTCAGGCATCCGTGGTCACTGGTCTAGGACTCCTGAAAGCACAGCAATCTTAGCCGTGAACACTGGGCCATCGGACAATTTGCAGTATGTGCAGATGGGATGATTTCCAGGGTGTGGGCATCATGGGTATTTTTTGGGAAAAAAAAATCTCAGCCCTTCAGATGAGCAAGAAAACTTTTTCTAAAATATTTCCAGCGTGGATCCACTTATTTCAGTGCATTCAGGATGACTGCTCTTCTTCACTCCCTGACAGAGGTGCTCTAGGACAGGGGCGCCCAATCCCCGGGTCACGGACCAGTACTGGTCCTCGGCCTGTTAGGAACCGAGCCACACAGCAGTAGGTGAGTGGCGGGCGAGCCAGCGAATCTTCATCTGCCGCTCCCCACTGCTCTCCATCACTCACGTTACCGCTTGAAATATGCCCCCTACACACACTGGTCCATGCAAAAATTGTCTTCCCTGAAACCAGTCCCTGATGACAAAAATGTTGGGGATCGCTGCTCTAGGACCGTCAGTCACGTCTGCGCTGCCTGTTTCTTTTGCTCTGGATCGCTGTGTGATCACAGTCCCAAATAAAGAGAGGTCTGAGCAAAACGCATGGGCTTGCCAAACACTTTGCAAGGCTCCAATTATGTGTCGTCCCCCGGTTAACAACAAGTGAGGAAACAAAGCCACTCACACTGCACAGGAGGAATGCACATGCAAGCCACGGGGCCATTCTCCGCCAGACCAGAGGGAAATTGTGGACTTTTAACCTTAGCATCCAGCACAAGGAGTGCACAGTGGGCTGAGGGAGGCTGTTATTAACTTTGTCTTTTCAATTTTTCACACTTGAGAAGGAGAAGCTGTGAAAAATCTTAGTCTGCCCTCTTCAGACTTAGGGTAAATTCCTGGTTCTTGATGATTAAGCCTCCTAATTGCAGACTCCCCCACATCTGCTCCAACATTCCGAGAGTCCAGATACAACATCCATATCACCCTTTTCAGGTTGCTATACAGGAATACTTGACATGTATTCAATTTGAAATTTCTAAAATGAGGTCAAGTAAACTTTAGTATTAAATTAAAGAGCTCTTGGTACTTATTCTGCCTATTGCAAGAAATTCATGCTTTCTCCTGTGGAGATTGTGAAGCTGAGGATGCTAACCCCTCTGGGGGAAGCTGGGCTTTCTCCTAAGCGTCCCCTCCTAGCTGGCCGTCATCACGGCTCTGTCATACCTTTAGCTGCACAACCAGATTCTATCTCTCGGGGATGGTGACCAAGCAGATGTCACAAAAGAGAGAAAGGAGATCATCTTCCCACCACGCCCAGGGTCGAGATCGTTTACAGAAGTTCTATGAGGCTACAGCCGACCAACCCAGGTAACAGTTTCATGGTGGCAAGAAAGTGAGTGTAGAAGTTGAGAGCCTCTTGAAGCCTGGACTTCAAATTCCCAAACCGTTACTTCTGCCCTGGTCTATTTGTCAAAGCAAATGCTGAGGCCAGCTCAGACTCAAGAATGTGAAGAAATAGACCCCACCCATGGATGGGACAGCAGTAACACACCTTGCAACCAGAGTGCATACAGACATGGGGGTGCTTTGCGATCATCTCGTGAGATGCACCATGGGAGTGGGGTGCCACTGCCCACGAAGAACAGGAGAAAGAAGGTGGGGCTCAAGAAAGTTCCTGAAAGAATTCCTATGTGACCATGTCCAAGATTTAAAGGGGTAATGGAAGACCCCAATAATTGTGCTGGCAGGAGCACCAAGATCTCAGAGACCTTCGAAATTCAAATTTGTGTCACCTCACATGATAAAGAAACCAGACATCTAAATGGCTGGCTGAAAGCAACTAGAACGTTAATGCATGTTGGAAAAGGAATAGTATAAAGACTTACCATGATCTGATGATGAGTCATAAAAAGTAGGATTTTAACATTTTCTCACTAGTTTCACATCACTCTGTGTGTGTGTGTGTGTGTTTAACTAATTTGCTATGTTTCTCTCCATCTCTCTTCTGCCATTTTCTATAGGATATGTTGGTGGTAAATAAGTTTATAATTTAATCTGTGAGTTTCATTATATCAAAAAAAAATTCTGACAGAACTCAAGGAAGAATAGATACGACCCAGAGAGACTTGATACAGTGAGTGTCAACTTATAAAATGTTGGGCTGCCTCTCCTTGTAGAGGGACAAATAGTGCCTTCAGTTGATAACAAGAGAGTGGTTCAGGTGTCGGCGATTGTTTTGAGCTCTAGGTTTGGAAAGGATGCATGGATGTCTGGCAGCAGCTGCATTTTAATCATTTGGTCTTCTAAGCACCTGAGCATCCAAATACCCAGCCTCTTGAGGAGGCCTCTTAAGACAGGTGGGGAGCACAAAGTCACCCGCCACGGTGGCCCAGGGTGAGGAGACTGCTGTTGCCTACACCTTGGCGGTCAGAGCCTGGGCTCCTAGTCTAAGTAGGCTGATTAGACACTTCTCCCTGGTAATTTGAATCTGAGGAATTATAAAAGCATAGGGACATTTCAAGATTACTTGCCATGCCTTCTGTGGAGTTGAGATCCATGTGGTGGAGGGTCCAGAGTTAACACTCTAAAACAGGGTCATCATCATATCAGCATCATCACAGACCCCAACTGACCTTGCTGTTAAATTCCTTTTTTGCTTAAAATGTCAGAGTTGGTTTTGGTACTTTACAACCAAACATAAGGCACAAAGACATAAGCAATCAGCCCTACCTGAGCTTCATAGATGGTACAAGATATCAGGAAAGGGTTCGTATAAAAAATTGAAAACTAGGGCTTCCCTGGTGGCGCAGTGGTTGAGAGTCCACCTGCCGATGCAGGGGACACGGGTTCGTGTCCCGGTCTGGGAAGATCCCACATGCCGCGGAGCGGCTGGGCCCGTGAGCCATGGCCTCTGGGCCTGCGCGTCCGGAGCCTGTGCTCCGGAACGGGAGAGGCAACAACAGTGAGAGGCCCATGTACCGCAAAAAAAAAAAAAAAAAAAATTGAAACCTAAAAAATTGGCTAGTGCATGTAATCAGTGAAAATTTTCTATTTGAATGCCATTATGTAGTTTTGAAATTCTTAATAGGGTTCAAAGGTACCGGTATTAAATATCCAGATCCTGGTATCAACTTGTGCTTTATTTATTTTTATCATTCTAGAGTTGTCTGAAAGAAAAGAAATGGAAGAATGTGTGTAAATAAACCTTGCTTTGGTATCATTGATCATTAAGAGGAGAAAAATCATGCTTTCTATTAAAAAATACATTGCTAACATTTACATGTTTTATTTTGCTGTTATATTTTATGTTGCTTAAATTAGGTAACTATTTTGAAAATATAAAAATATATTGTTTTCAGTAATAGTGGTAAGCATACTGGAAATCAGTTATAAGATATTTTCTGCTAACATTAGAATGAGAGGCTATAATTGAAAATCCTGATAAAAAGTATAACTTATTTTTCCATAGAATCATTGAATAGCATTTTCAAATCCTCTAGGAATTCTCAGAAAACAAGCTTGTTAGAAAAAGCCTATTTATGTTTTACTACTTCTTGATTTTAAATTATTCATTCTTGCAAAGCATACTTTTACTGCAGTTCATTAATTTTTAGAATCTATAGGTTTGTAGAACTCAATTTTCTTAATCATGCATGTAAAATTAATTATTAGAATTTTTATTTTGCTGATTTCAGCAAGTATGTGGAACCATAACAAGATAGCCTTCAGCAAAGTATGTAGCATCTAGCAGAAAAAGGAAAAATGATTGTTCTTTTCCTAAAATGAATTTTCTGTTTCAATAATTTGTATTCAAATCATTAGGGCAAATATACCACTTTATTTTCCTTTGTTCATATTTTCAGCAGAGAATTGGACATAACACTTGAACCCGTCCTAAAATATCTAACTGTTCTATGCATAATGTAATTAGCTTTCCTAATAACCTAGGCCCGTTTTACAGGTAAAGGCATATTAATTGAAGGAAGTCATGAGTAAATCAAGCACTTGTTGTATCCGTTGTACTTTTGCCATTAAACACATAATTTTTAAAAACCAAATATGGAAATGACTGCGGAAGTGTTGTAACCCAGAGAAACAAAATTTTTCTTGGATTCAGGTGTATTGCTCACTGCCCCACCTGAAATGTGAATTACAAACATTCTAGTAGGTATGATTTGAGGATTTCGGTTCCATTCAATATTATTTTTAAAAAGAGGCAACCATCACTTGGGACTGCAAACGTTGCAAAGAGGGCATGTGAACAGCAACACAGACTGGAGGTTTTGTGTTAAATTCTTGTATGACACAGTGTGAACTCAGGAGCGTGCAGAGGGTCCTTGTACGTACATGATGAGCAGATCAAGACAAGACTTAATGCTGCATCTTCACCTGTGTCTTTACCAATAAATGTAAAATTGAATGTCCCCACGGTGCACACGGACTGCATCCTATGGGAACACATGGAAAAAACCAGTCCTCAGCTCTCCTGGCCGAATGCTGACAATGTCTGTTACACTCACCCTCCTACTTGAGTAAGACATGTACAAATGAGTTAAAGGTGTCTGTTTGTTTCTGTAACTGTATAGCTCTGTGTATCCTCCTCCTTTTTCTCTTTTCTTAAGACTTTTATAAAAATATCAAGAGAGCATTCTTATTATATGGTTCCCCTTTTCACTTCAAAAATAAGAATATCCATCAGAGCTGGAGAAATACAAATTCAAGGAGGTTGAGGAAAGCCTCCATGGGCCCCTTCTGTTGACTTTTGCTATTTTTGTAAAGCACGGAAGTTTTCCCACCTTCCCCATGACCACGGGGTCAGGTGTGAGAGGTCAGGTGTGGCACCCTCCATGGCCTGCTGCTGTTTCCCATGCTTACCTGCAGAAGTAACCCATCTGATCAGATTGGCACCTGGTTTGTGGAGATAATGAGACTAGGAGAATTCTTACACATTTTCTCTATTTCCTTGCTTTGGGAGTCCAGAGGGCAGTTTCCAGAAAAAAAAAAAAAAAAGGGAAAGAAAATTTAAGAACTGATTTGAAGGTGGGTTTGGGGAATCTAGTTTAAAGAAGGATTAAGTGGAAGGCTTTGATCACTGTGGTATACTAGCCCATCCTAAATTATTTATGAAGTGAAATGTCTCTGAATCCTACACTTGGCTGCATAGCCTGAACCAAAATTACTTGAAATAATATAAACTACATTTATGATCCAACTGAATTCTGAAATAACAGTTGCTCAAAGCCTGTGTATTCATCAGGAAATCAAATTATTTCTTAAATGTTCTAATTATATGCCAAAATCCTCCATCAAGTTTCCTTTTTATATCCCTAATGACTCAAATAATTGAATATCCTCTTTACTATGTTTATTTTCTTTTAGTTTTCAGACACTTGCTTTTGTCTCTAGTATGGCAAGTATTTTAAAAATTAAATTCCAGACACCTCGTACAAAAAATTTAGACACTGAATTATGTTACCGTCCCCTAGATAGGATTTTAGTTTACTTCTGGAAAGTAGGGAAGGTAGGTGCACATCACCTTAATCGAGTCTGGGATTGAATTGATCCAAATATGAGCTTTAATCTCAATAAAACTGGTTTATTCCCTGGTAGGTGGGGTGCTGGCCAGATCCCTCCCCTTTCCTGAACTGCAATTTTTAATATCCTGGCCCCAGAAAGCTGCCTGAATTCTGCTCACCTTCTCAATCACTGATGCTTTGTCTTTGCACTTCCCGCCTAATAAGATCCTCCTTTCCCCTCTTGCTCAACACCAATAGTGAACCCTGTGAACCCTGATGTCCATGTGGGTTCCTCAATTACAGCAGCTGAGACCCTGAGGCTGCATTGTCTTAAGTGAGTAAATTACACCACCTCTCTGTGCTCAATTCCCAGCCTATAAAACAGGCATCAGAATCATACCCACCTCATAGGAAGCTCTTGAGAATAATGCATAAAAGTACATAGTGCAGTGTTCAGCACGTAATAAGGGTTTAAAATTTCTCCTTACACACACACACACACACACACATGCACACATCACCTATTGAAATGGAAAGTCAGTAACTTCCCGAACATGTGATTATGACATTAACAAAACATATTTACGCTCCTATGGGTGAGAGTTTCAGGAATAAGTCTGCCCTGGCTTCATTGTCAAAATATCATCCGTCAGTCACGTACATCTCAGCACCAGAGAAATGAAGACGCAAGAAAGAGGCTCCATGTTATAGTTCTGTGTACCCCACCAAGTCTTTCTAGAAAATAAACTCAAGACTGGACAGAAAATACTACTGTCTACTATTATTTTATACTAGAATCTAAAAGACATAGTTAAGGTTTTTAAATCGCAAATTCTATAGAAATTCTCATTATGTTGTTGTGTTAGAGCAACATGGCCTTCTCTATCTCCTGGACACACAATTAAATATTAATCTTCCAAGCAAATGATGTGGTAACTGTATGGGAAAGAGTGGGAATATAAGATATATTCGGCATGCTGATACTTGTTAAAGTAGTACCTTTTGCTTCATTGAAATATACATGGAAGATTTACATTCCAAGACAATAAGAAAAAAAAGACAAAGGATTTTTTAAAAAAAAAAAAATACACATTTATAATGTTTAAAATGCACCTTGTTTTTGATTCATTGATTTTTATTCTTTAAAACACGGCTTTTTTATTTTCAGAGATGACATGTGCATGATTCAGCCACACTAAAGATCAGTACGATTTGTTGCCGGCTGTATCATCAATTCTGTTTTAATCTTCCCGGGGTACTGAAGGAAAACATGCTGAGCTGTAGATTTCCTCTGCTGTGGCAGGAGAAATTTACTAACCCATGCTGCTGCTCTTCTGGAGGTTTTCAGACGCCCCTTTCCCCCTAGTGCACCCCTCTGCCGCTGGGGAGACGCGGCCAGGTGTCTAGGAACTGCCGCGTGTCACAGTGTGTGCTCCATTGATTAACCATGAAGACAGTAATGGAACTGCCATTGATCCCTGAAATGGCTCCTCGGAAATCCTTTAGGACGTCCACAGGGTCACTACTCATGTTCCCTTGTGAGGATAATCTTCAAGCTCTCTGACTGCTTGCTCACTGCCACCTGCAATAAACTGCTTACCTTTCCACTACCAGCTCAACAAATGCCTGCCGGAGTGGGGTGGGTGGGAAATAGATAAAGAAGCTCCCAACTTCACAGCTGCAGGAGGGTCGTCTGCACCACGGACTTGGAGAATTTTCAGTCTAGATAATGACTCTCCTGCATTTCAGGAAGCACAGTGATTCTGTCTCTCAATGTGAATTTCCAGATTTAAAAGTAAAATGCTGGCTACATTTGCACACCCCTTTTAACTTTTCAAAGCACTTTCCTATTTCCTTTGCTGGCTTATTTCTTATTTTACTTAGGGACAATTTCTAAAAATGAGGGAAACCATGGCAAAATCATGACTAAGAAATATTAAATGGCTTTGTGAGAATCACTAAAGGCAGGACTCTAAGTCAGACCTCCCACCTGTATATAATCACTCCAACTATAATAATGAGTCCTAGTAAGATATATCTATTCCCAGTATGGGCATATATGTGCTACGCATGGTATGGGGATAGATAAAACACACATGCACACACACATATTAGTTGGGAATATAACTGTCAAACATACACATGTACTAGTGTGGAAATATGTGTCATATAAATTGACATATAGACATATACACAAGCATGGAAATACATGTCTTACAGATACACATACAAATATATATGTATATATCTGGTGTATATACACACGCATACATACATATACACCCATATGTACTGGTAAGGGAATATATAGATAAATCCTTGTAAGGGATGTGTCTATACACCATTTCCAAATCAAGTCTTCTCCTGGGTCCTAAAGCAAACTAGCAATGCACCGCCTCTGCTCATCAGCTCAGGAGGCTTCATGTTCGCCAGCTCCTATGCTTTCTTTAAGACAAAGGATTTAAGAGCCTGCCCTTCTTTGTCATTTTCCAGCAGAGCTGAAATGTAAATCTCCAGCCTCGCAAGAGACCCTCCAGTACACTTAGACCTCCACCCTGATTCAGACACCAAATAAGCCTGAGATAATCATCTGTGATCTTTAAAAGCTGCACAGGCCCTGCATCTGAGCAGGTGCCTGGTGACCAGAAGTCAGGCTCAGCCCATCCACCCAGTGGTGGCTGCGTCCCCCCTGTGGCTCCCAGGGTCAGTGCGTCCGGCCAGGATGAGGCACCTACTGCTCACCACTGGGGACCGAGGGAAAAGGCACCCGGGAACAGAGAGGTTCTGGCTGTAAATACACAAGTAGACAAGGGGGAAAATTACCTAAGAGAGTTACCTACAGAAACTACAGAGAAGAAACATGGATGCTAAGAGGATACTGGGTAAAAAAGAGCAAAATTGTGCCAGATTAACGGGGAAAGCTTCCTCAGAGAGCACAAGATTTTTTTCTAGCAAGCAATGTGAACCACCCTGCTCAGCTACTTCTAAGAGCAATGAGAAAAACATAAACAATTAAACTAAAACAATTTTATTTCAAAATTCCTTCCGTAAGCATAATCACAGGCTTAAAAGTACTTCTCCCTGATAATACTTGAAATGCATATTTGCAAAACAAAAAAGGATAGAGATGACGTCTACTCTGCATATTTTATAATAAAGATTATTTACTTAAAGAAGTAATTTCTAGAAAAAACAAAAATAAATGAATAAAGTGTAAAACTTCAAGTCATTTTTTTCTTGAAAATTACTTGTAATATAATTTCAGTTTTTATCAAACTTTGAAGACATTCTATACCCTCACTATTAAAGTGCTTTTTCTAATGACACCAGTTTTAAATACTTTGTGGTAACGATTTATATAATTTGAAGTGGTTATTTTCCATACTTCATTACTTTTCCCCAAACGATCATTGATTCAGTAATTACTTGATATTTTAAAGCCTGAAGACATATTGTCCTTGAAAATGTTTTAAATGTCTTGTTCTAAGCAAAAATAAATTACATGAACTTAGAGATGATTTATTTTTTCAACAAAGATAAAGATCTTTTTATTTTATCTTAATTGACTGTTTAGCCACATATCTTATCAAAGAAATCAACAGATAGCTAGTTAACAGACCATAAAGTCAGGCATTTCTCCAAATAGTGTGTGCCAATATTATTGTGTTTTATTAGGATGACCCAGGATTCACTGTAGACAGCATTTTATTAACTGATTTCCCTCTGGCTTCTCTCCCAGGACTCTGATGTGTGACTTTTGTCTCTACAAAGCGGGCTGACATTTAAATGTGAACCGTTTGATTAATTTTGAGCATTCAATTAGTCTGTGTTATTGTCACTTATTTATATTTCAGTCTTGTCCTGTAGACATGCTTAAGAATTTAATCCAGCTATTGTTTATTGCACTATGCATTTTTTACATAAACTAAAGAGTATGCAAAGAAATTTAGTGAGCGTTATATGAGATATACGTCTTCTTCTCTGGATAATCTGAAATTGTAGGTAGAGCAGGTGGGGAAAATAAATTTTATGCAGAGAATTGTGCATAAGTATAGTAGGAATTAACGTACGTTTGTTGATCATCAAGATCCTGTGGTTTTAGAATTAATGAAAATAACTGGGACTTTTCTTATGAAACATTCGTTAAAGCGGTATGTTATCTTCAGTAATATACATCTCCCTGCAATTACTCTAAACACCAGCACTAGGAATTTTCTTACCCTTCTGAAGGATAGATTCATAAATCTATTCAAATTGTTTTATAATGGAATATAACATTATAGAAAGTGCTGCTTAATCATTTTTTTTTTTTTTTTTCAGCACGCAGGCCTCTCGCTGTTGTGGCCTCTCCCATTGTGGAGCACAGGCTCCGGACGCACAGGCTCAGCAGCCATGGCTCACGGGCCCAGCCGCTCCACGGCATGTTGGATCTTCCCGGACTGGGGCACGAACCCGTGTCCCCTGCATCGGCAGGCAGACTCTCAACCACTGCACCACCAGGGAAGCCCGCTTCTTAACCATTTTTAAAGCAAATCCATAACTTCTAAGAGATCTTCCCAAGAATATAATAAAAAAGCTCACCGCAAGAGAACAAACACAGGATTATTGGGGTGAAAGTATTATTAAATATGGGATCATGAGAGTTATCAAGTGAATTTAATAAAATATTTTGACTGTATTCTCAGTCAAAATTAATGATAATATATGTATTAATTATATTTTTTAGTGTATCCCACTTTATAATGTCCTTTCTCATCATTTTGCAAGATGAGGTACCATCATACCATCAGTTACACATGCATGTGTGTATACATACACAAATATACACACAATTCACCTAAAGAATATGTGAGTATATATATATACCTACTTTCTGCCATATTTTCATTCCTTCACCACTTATTTTACATGTTACATATTAGTGACTTATTTTAATACCGTGTAGCATCAGTTAATGTCCATGTGTGCACTGTGCATGTGCAGCCTCAGGAGAGGAGAGAGGGGGAGTGAGGGGCCCTGTATTTGTGCAGTGGGCTCTGGGTTTCATCTCTCCGGGTCCTTCTTCACTTTCAACAGCAGGATTGGAGATTTAAGGCATGACTTTGGTGGGAAGAGACTGCCAGACAGGAGAGAAAGTCAAATTGTTGAGTGTTTATCGCGGACCAATAGAATTAAGGGTAATTTTAATTTTCTTTGTCATTCCAAACGTCCCTCAATTCACATGAATTCTTTGCACAATCGAAAGGAAAACAGACACTTTACAAAGTAACTCCAATGGCAATATTGGCAGAAGCCAGGCCCATTGCGAAGACTAGCACACACCAGTGACGGGTGAGGTCCCCCCAGACAGCAGGTCTGGATTTTAAGCCACTGCCTTTCACATTTTTGCCTAAGTTTGAAGGACTATTAAGATCAAGGAAAACATTTGAATGCAACTTTCTCTTTTTTATTCCAAATGACCTATTCTTTTCTATGTTTTAAATGATCATCTCCTTCATTTAAATGACTTGCTAGAAACATGTCCCCTAATGAAACCTCATTATGCTTTTTCATAACTTGTGACTTGAGTGAGTTCAGCACTGGGCTCAGAAAGATATTAATTTAAAAGGAAAAAGAAGATCAGATGTAATGAGCTGTGAAAAGACTGTACGTCTGGAAAGAATAACACTGAAAGACACTTAATATAAGGCCAATTATTTGACTGGCACTTGGATCTTGCCATTTGCAATAACTTCAACAGAAGAAAATTTCAACATAGAGATTTTCTCTACAATATATACAGCCTACAGCACGACACAGGATAATGATCTTCAGCTAGGATATCTCCAAGCACACACATATACTTTAAATATAAATATACTAAACTCCTGATTCAAAAGACATGTTGACAGAATGGATTTATTAAAAAAACAGGATCCAATTATATGCTATCTGCAAGAGACTCACTTTAGATGTAAGAATAGACTTATTTTGAAAGCGAAAAAATGGAAAAAGATATTCTATGTAAACATTAATGAAAGAGATCAGAGGTGGCTATACTAATACCAGACAAAATAGACTTTGATCAAAACTGTTACAAAAAATGAAGAAGAAAATGACATAATGATAAAAGCGTCAATTAAACAAAAGAAATAACAGTTACAAACATATATGCAACAAACGTTAGATTTCCAAAATATGTGAAGCACACATTGACAGAACTGAAAGGAGAAATAGACAGGTCTACAATAACTATAGGAGATACTTATATTATACTCAACTTTCAATAATGGTAAAACAACCAGACAGATGATCAATAAGGAACTGAGACCTCGAACACTATAGACCACTTGGACTTAATAGACATTACAGAGCCCTCTACCTAACAAAAGCAGAATACACATTTTTCACAAGTGTACATGGAACATTCTCCCAGATAGGTTAGATATATTAGGCCACAAAAGAAGTTTTGATAAATTTTCAAGGTTTCAAATCATATAATGAATATTTCTAATCACAATGGAATAAAACTAGAAATCAACAGAAGAAGAAAAATTTTTAAATATGTGGAAATTAGACAACACACTCTTAAAAAAAGGGGCAAAGAATAAATCTAAAGAGAAATTAGAAAATATCTTGAGACAAAGAAAAATACAAACATAATATACCAAAATGTATGGAATACAGTGAAAGCAGGGCAAAGATGGAAGTTTTCAGCTGTCTTCAAATATTCAAAAACAAGAAAGATCTCAAATCAGCAACTTAACTTTATGCCTTAAGAAACTGGAGAAAGAAGAAAAAACTATACCCAAAGCTGGTAGAAGGAAGGAAATAATAAAGATTAGAGTAGAGATAAATGAAACAGAATAGAGAATAGTAGAGAAAAATCAATGAAACCAAGAGTTGGTTCCTGAAAAAGGTCAACAAACTTGACAAATCTTTAGTTAGCTAGATTAAGAAAAATGAGAAGACTCAGATAACTATGGTTAAAAATGAAAGAATAGACATTGCTACAGATATTCCAGAAATAAAAAGAATGTTTTAGAAGTACTATGAAAAATTGTATGCCAATAAGTTATATAATCTAGATGAAATAAAATTATTATAAACACAAAACTTACTAAGACTGAATCATGAAGAAACAAAATCTGCATAAACCTATAAAGAGTGAGGATATTGAATCAGTAATTAAAAACTTCCCAACAAAGAAAATCCTAGGACCAGATAGCTTCACTGGTGAATTCTACCAAACATTTAAAGAAGAATTAAAACCAATCTTCCACAAATGCTTCCAAAATATTGAAGAGGAAGGAACATTTCCTGACTCATTCTGTGAAGATAGAATTCCCCAGATACCAAATCAAAGACATTACAAGAAAAAAAAATACAGACCAATATCCCTTATGAATATTGATGAAAAATTCTCAACAAAATACTAGCAAACTGATTTCAACAATATATTAACAGGATTATACACCATGACTAAGTGGGATTTACTCCTGGAATACAAGGATGGTTAACACATTAAAATAAATCAATATAATACACCACATTAACAGAACAAGGGAAACACACACACGTATGAAAATCTCAATTGATGCAGAAAAATAGTTTGACAACATTCAACGGCTTTCATGATAAAATTGCTCAACAACCTAGGAACAGGAGGAAACTATCTCAACATAATAAAGATCATATATGGAAAACTCAGAGCAAACATTGTACTCAAAGGTGAAAGACAGAAATCTTTTCCTCTAAGATCAGGCAGAAGAGGAGAAGGCCCGCTTCTGCCACTTCAAAGTCAGGAAACAAGGGATAGGAGAGACACAAGGGCTATTTGTTAAAATGGAATGTGGGGTGCCATTGGATTCAGGGGACATTTCAAGAGGAACAGCTCCTTCATAAGGTGATGCATTAGAGTAAGCCAGGGATGCAGTAGATGCTCCAATTCTTATCCTTCTCAGGCCCTCGCCATCACCCAAAACCCTATTTTACATGAAACATGTTTCCAGCAACTCTCCCTTATGCTGTATGTGAAACTGATTTTCTGAATGAAAACACACTTTTTTTCCATTTATTTACCTTAAGTTTTTGTCGAAAACTTACAACATATGATTCTGTCATCCTGTTTATCAACTACCCATTTCACCTTTATGGCACTGAGTCTGAAAATAAATGAAATCAGAGGTATTAAAGAGAAAAAAAGTGTAGCCCAGCAACATCTCCTTGAAAGAAAATAAACCCACTTACCAAGATGGGGAACGAAAGTGCTTCTAGGAGAGCCAATGGGATGGTTGGCAAAATGGGCAAAACGTTTTGAGTTTTAGCATCATCAACTATGCAGTCTGGTGTGTGCTTGCCAAATCACCACCCCTAAGTTATTTTACAAGGAATTCTGCTAGTAAGTGACCCACCGTCCACGGAAGCCCCAGGGATGTGTCTGCCCTGTGTTCTCCAGTGAGTCTCCTGCTCCAGTCATCTATAGTCAGTTACATTGGCACTTGCCCAATTGTTTTTCCTTCTAAATGCCATGCTATGCTTCAACGCTTAAAGCAATCTCTCCAATATTGCTTACATTTAAATATTTGTTTATCTGACAGAGATTCAAACAGATGCAGTCCTCTCTCTGAATATGCAAAACCCTCAGGAGCTCAGATTTGAAAGAAAGCAACTCAAATCAGTTTCTTTAGTATGAGTCATATGCGTATGTGTCACACACCACCCATGCACGAACTCACACGTGTGCACACACACATATACATGAAACTAAGTGCACAAGCAAAGTAGTAGCTTTTCTTTTTGTACCACAGAGCAGGTCTGTGCAGGTAATTTCCCTAACTGTTAATTATCATAATAATTACTCACCTGGGCAAGTCTGGAGGTGATGGACAACCCATAGTTATATTGTACTGTGTAGACAGGGGAAGTGTGAAGGGATTAATTACACTGTGTTAGGCTGGCAATGACATCTTTGTGTGGTTGGAGCTGGGTTGGTGGAGTTGGAGTTTTGCATTTCACTTGTAGTCTTAAGACTTTCTAAAGGTGGATTATCAAGAGAGTGGAGATCTCGCCCAAACCCTACCAGAAGCAGACAAGTCTGTAATGGGTCCCAAATTGCTCATTTATCAGCTGAAACAATAAATTTTGAGGGTGTTGATTTTGCATATTCACCCCAATTTAGTTAAATTTTTTTAAATATTCAAATACAGTTTTTATGGTTTATGGCTTTTTCTTTTGCTGAGTTATTGTCTTAACTTCTCTTTGCATTTTTTATAAGAATTTCAGTCCTTGCAGACAGGAATGGACTATCTCATCAGGGAGGGAACTAAAGACTCGATGCCTTAACTTCTTAACTACCCTGAAAATATGCTGATACTTTTTCACAGCAGCTTTTTGTTTCAAAGCAAATAGAACCATGTATGCCTTTCAAATATCCTGAAAGCATTCAGTGACTCACGCAGGACAAAGAGAGATATAACCAGATGGAAAAAAATACGTGAGAAAATATTATGCCTATTGGCCACTCTATTTAAAGATAAAGTGTGGATTAACTAATGATGAAAATGAAAATTCCTGAGACTTCCATTGATTTAAAATAGCCAAACAGACCGTCTCCTCTATAACTCCCAGAGACTGAGAAATTTCTTTATAATGCTTTTTAAAATTCTTCTCACTTAAAAATAGTCTAGGACATCAATGTCCCATACAGAGCTAGTTTTCAAAAAATTATGAAGCATGCAAAATGCCCTGCATGTCCCCTGCCAACATCCTTTTCCTCTTTGGGCATCCCTGTCAGGGTTCCCATTTACTTATGGTTACTAGATCCCATAAGGAGGGCTGGGAGGGAACTAGAATCAACAGGGGTCAGAGTAAATAACTACTTCCTCCCTGGAAATATACGTCAGCAGACATACTCTCTGTGATTCTGAACGTTTGCTAATAGTGTGAATGGTGGCTAGTAATTTTGCCACTTGTCTCATCATTTTCAAAACTTCCAAAGCCCTAATCATAGCGTGGAGGAGCGATGGTCTTGTGTGCAGTTATGTTGGACTGTGCTGGGCTCAGCTCTGAACTGCAGTATATGTGGTACATGGTCATTCTTTGAGACCATCTTCTGCTTTGGTGCCTCTTGACATCAAGCGTAATTGAGTAGATAAATCATCCACAATTCTCTATGAAGAGTCACGGCACCTTTTATCTTTCTGTGGAAGTTGCTGGAAAAAGTCTGAAAAATGTGTGCTCGCCTTGGCTACAGTTCACAGATATTTTGTCTCCAATTCTTTTGACAACGTGCAGAGATTTTGTTTTCAACTCATGCTGATGCAAAGAGAATCTGAGGATCTCTCTTCTTTTCTTCAGCTCTCAGTTTAATTTGTGATCATCTTTACCTCCATCCTTAAAGGTAACTAGAAATCTGTCTTCTGAACAAGTGATGTTTGCTGCTGACATTTGAAAAAGAAAAGCTGTCAAGACAGCCAGGATTTTTTCATATTTAAAATATCCCCTAGGTTACTCTGAACTTGCCTTTCATATTCAATTTTTTTTAACTGCTATGATATTTGAGGTCAATTGAAGATCTTTGTAAAGAGGAGGTGGTGTTTAAGTTGAGGGCTCAACGCAAGTTTTCCCATGGCCATTGTCATCCTGACAGAAGTCACTATTGATTAATATCTTTTATGACAAGATTTTTAGGTATGAGTGGTAATTTTCTTAGCACATTTTTGGAGATCTTAGAGATAGATCCGCTTTGTGAACAAGCGAGCCGAAATTCCTTCTGCCTTCTGCCTATTTTCTGCTCCTATTTTAGCCTCCTGTTGTATGCATATCTATTCATAGTGCTTGGCATTTGAACATCTTTGTGAAATAGGGTAGAATCCCCAAACAAAGCAATAATGAGATCTAAATTAGAATATGCTGAGGTTCAGTCTCAGAGAAATAGGGGGTCAAATATCCATGACCCAAGTCCAAGACTTTCCCTTCCACCTGCTGTCAGGGATTTCCCCTTCATGGTGCCCCATGTGAGCTGGTGGAGAAATGCCCCGGGGACAGCGGGCCTGGGGTCTGGGTAACCTGAACACGCAGCTGGCTGTGGACACCTGCTGAGTCCCGACATAACATGTCTGTCTTATGAGGGCTTGTGCTGGGCACGCCAGCCTTCTGACTTGCTGAGTTGACAGACCCTAGCTGGTGGTGGCAGTTCTGGCTTCATGGTCACTGTGTGTGCCCTCTCTACAGGGTCCAGCAGTATTCCACGAGTTGTTTTGCAAAAGTTGAGTAATTCCTTGCTCTCATGGCATGGCTTTGCTCTAGAAATTTAGGGATTTGCTCTGTGATCTTCCATCAAGTTCTGCCATAACCCCCACAGGACATCTTCCCTCTTTCCACACCATCCTGATGCCATGGGGTCCTGTGGACCAAGAGGAAGGGCTGGTTTCCCCACAGCCTGGACCTGCTTCAGAGCCCCATTAGCTCTGACCCCACTCAGAGGTGATGACAGCCTTTTGAGTCACCCAGCATGTGTGTGTCTGAGGAGTGTTCCCCGGTGTGGAATATGTGGCTTCCAGATTCCAAAGAGAACTTGGCACTTGTTCTCTTCTTTGTGATGCAACGATTCACTCTTTATTTAGATAGGATGTCCCTGTATGCATCTCCCCACCGATGTGATGGGCCCCAGGGCTCTGTGGAGTTCAGTTACCATCTGTGAAGCTTGTGACGCTATCAAGGGTTGTAAGGCATTAGCCACTGCGTGATCATCCAGGCCAATCTGCATGCCATCATCCACAGATTGGCTTGATGTGATGCGAATCCAGGTCCAGATGGCACAGGTCTCTCTGGACTCTATTATGGAAGAGGCAAGGGTGTTACACACCATGAGACAAATTTCACCTTCCATTTGGCTGTTCCATATTCATGGTCTCTGATCCTCTTATCTGATAGGTACGAAAAACAATGTGCTCCCCAGATCAACAGCCGCTGCCGTGTCACAGGAGCCATGAAAACCAGCTCTAGTAAAAATCACGTCTGGTATGGGGAGCAATCGGGATTTTAGTTGGTGGAGGTCTGTCCAGGATCTGTGAGATTTCTGCAGGGGTCAGACTCTTCCTCCATCATTGAGTTCCTTGTCTCAAAACTAGCTCCAGCCTGGAAACTGGGTAAGGGATGGGAACTTTATTGGGGTGACTGATTTTAGCTTCCCATTCATCACCCATCTTGATTTCTTTTATTGGTACAAAGGGAATGGTCCTATGTTGCCCCTGGGAATGCTGTATCCAGTTAACCTGATCCATAACTCTCTGTGGATCAGGCGCTGCTAACCCCCCTGCCCCCGCTCCAGTGCCCCCATAATTATGCTAATCACACCCACCCACTTCTAGCTGGTAAGTACCACCACCTGGCACTGATAGAGAAGGACTTACTTTTGAAATTTTGGCATTTCTTTTCTGTATGTCATATAATTTTTTTCGTCCTCCAGTCCCTCATCTGATGCCTTTCTTTGTGTTTAGTTGATTTTTTATGGTGACATGGTTTGATTCTTCTCTCATTTTATTTTGCGTGTATCACTGGGAAAAAATGTGAATAGAGCAAATCATTTGGTTTCAGCCACCCAGGACAGAGTTAGTCTGAAGCCTATGAATTGTAACATTAAAATGTACTAGAAATGTCCTATGAAGAGGTTAATTATAGTGCTATGTTAACCATATCTGGTGGAGAAATCCACACATGTATTGAGAGTGGGCTCTGACTAATGACATGCCGTCTTCACTCCTTATAAGCCAGCATTTTTAGTTTTGTGCTGTTGTGGCCTCCACTGCCTCTAACTGGGAATTGCTCAGGCTTAAGAAATCTGCTTTTTAGGACAGAGTTCTCCTTCTTCTGTAATTAACTAATTCAGACCCAACTGGGTGTCACATGATAGGGAGTGATTCTTGAGTACCTGAATGTAACTCTAAGCCTTCCACACACCCTTCCTTGGTTCTCAATTCAGAATGGAATTTGTAGCAGCTCCTCTAGCACTGACTAGCTAGACTTGGCTTTAGCCATTGAAAGCGAAACTCAAAAATAATAATGAGGAAGACAGGGAAATTGCAATTATCTTGCAATTTAAAACAAGCAAATATTGTTTCATCCTTGAAATCTAAAAGCCCTATTGCTGTGAAGACGTTTCCCCCCCTGGATCAAATCTTTGCCTGAGTTACTCTGCTTAGGAAAATATGAACCTGTGTAATACAAAATTAATCCTCTAACTACCCCATCCCCATTTTGGCCTCAGCTACCAAGAATCACTCACATACAATGAAAATTGCCATAAACTACAACATAGTTGTATGGCCAAAATTCTTATTGACCAACAATATCCACAGCCCAACACCACTACTGTAAAACAGCTACTACTTACAACGCCAATCACTGTAAACCACAAGGTCAAAATACCCTAGCCCCAACAAAGCCATAATCTCTACATTTTTATTTGCTTCGCAAACTTTTACTTTTCCGTGTTTCTCAATGTTCTTGGCCAATGCACAGAAAGTAAATATCAAGGGTGAGGAAGAAACAGTCTCCTCCTAAAACAAAGGGCATCACTTAAGCTGGAAGAGCCCCAGAGCAGGGGAGAATATGGCACACTTAGTGACCTGGAGGAACGCCAGCCCAAGTACCAGTGTCCAGAGTTCATCAGGGAGTGGACAGAGGGTGTGTCTTCCACTCAGATGCCAGGTCCACCTGGTGGGACAGACCAATCTATTTCTTTATTGTATGTAGTTCCCAGTATGGTTGTGGCATTCAATAATCACTATCATTGCAAAAACTAGTTTGGTGATACAATCACTCCTGGAATGCCATGGCAGTTTCAAGAGAAATAGCTAAATTGAGTGGTATTTCTGAGTTGACAAAGGAAAAATTTAATTGAAACTTTAAGTGACCTTCAAATGTCAGAAGTAAATAAAGCGATAACAACCTCATTTTTGACAGCTGTCACCAACTCATGGGAATGCTGTAAAAACTCATGATCAGGGAGCATTGGCATATCCAATGTGTACTAGACTCATCACCATAAATTCTGTCAGGTAAGTGCTCAATCTGATAATAATCTTACATCAGTGCACTGAATTAGCTTCAGCTACACTGATGGAAAGACAGGTAGGGGAAAGGATCATCTCCATAACAATGACAACCTCCCATGCTGACAAATAGCTGAAAGATTGGAAATTATTTTCAGAAAAAGAAAAGCAAAGAATCTCAGGGGAGATTATGACAGAGCCTCCCTCACTTACATTCTGTGACCTTCCTTCTTCTTTAATTTGGGGTGTTTGTTCCCTATGCACTTGTATAATTTCACACACACACACATGCACACGCACGCTCACGTGGGTAAAGAAAAAATAAAATTCTTATGACTTCTCCCTCTAAAGTAGAGAAGATATATTTGTCCCACTCTGCACAAGGTTAGTTCTTTTAAAAGCTGCTGGCATCTGGAGATTCAGAATTTTTAACCTTCAAGCTGATTCAGCTGGTCAGTGACTGCCTTCGCTGAGGTGTCACAGAGAGATTCAACAGGGTTGAGGGCTGTTAATTGATTTTGCCGCTTTGTTGAATACGACAAATCCTTCTTGTTCACAGTTTCTCAA
This sequence comes from Orcinus orca, assembly GCF_937001465.1. Lineage (NCBI taxonomy): Eukaryota > Metazoa > Chordata > Mammalia > Artiodactyla > Delphinidae > Orcinus > Orcinus orca. Next base: position 52,408,392 of record NC_064560.1, on the reverse strand, counting down.
TTTCAAATATTCTGTGTTCATAATATCAAAGCAATGCTCTCAGTAAGGTTAAAAAACATAATGATAATACAGACACTGTGTCCATAGTTAATCCTATCTTATAAAAATTTTATAAAAAAATGGATTAATTGTTTGGGGAAAATACTTAAAACATATTTTCTACCAAGAGGGAAAGACTAATAGTTCCTAAATAGTCCCTAAAACCATTGCTATTAAATACAGTGCAGTATATAAAATTATTATTCATATGTGAAAACTGATACATTTAAGAATACTATATTCTTAATATCATACACATATTCTGAATATAAATATTCTGAATTTATATTCTGAATGTGTAAATAACATGCATTATAATAATCTATAGAGGTAATACTTATGCTTGGACCAAGGGCCAAATCCAGCCTGCTGCCTGTTTTCTTAAGATATCAAGCTAAAAATGTTTTTTTTTTTTTTTTACAATTTTAAATAGTTCTATGTGTCCCTACATACCAGCATAGCTTAAGGTCTAAAATATTTACCATCCAGCTCTTTCCTGAATAATATTGCTGACATGCTCCTGTTTAAGAACAAAGAATTGCATACAAACACAAAACCAAATCCTACATACAAGTGACCTTGAATGACTGGAAATACATCTCTTTGTTATGTGGATTGACAGTATCTAATGTCTGTGTATGTGCATCTCTTAGAAAATGGACAACTTAGTCTGGTCTTAATTCACAAGAGATGTGACAGGTCTCTTGTATATGCATAAATGTCCATTGTTCGTGGGAAAAAAGTCCATTAACAGTAGAAATATGAAGTTAACTTATGGTAAACAGGCATTTGGAAATTTCAGGCTGCATAGTTAAAGGCTGGGAATTAAAAGTCTGTTCTGCCATTTTATACCACCCTAGAGCAAAAAGGACATTGACACTGGGACACAAAGTCTGCAATTTCTTTCATGTGTTTTTGACCTTTTTCTTATGATTTTGACAAATACAGAATTTGTTTTTGTAATGATAGGGTGAACTAGGTACTTTCCCAACACACCAAGAAATCTCTATCACTGCACTTATCTCATCAGTCTGTAATTGTTTTATGTGCTCAATAGATTGTGAGATTCCTGAAGGAAGGGGCCATGTCTTGTAATAATCTATCACTTCAGTGCCTGCTTATTGGAACCACTCAATAAATATTAATTGCGATTATAATCATCACTGTTGTTACTGTTTTCCACCATAGCCTAGTATATGCTATAATCAAGATCGGTTGTTTTAAACAACTTCACCTGTGGCATTGCAGGAACAGAATGTTTTAGAAGCAAACACATTTTAGCTTGCTTTAAAACAAAAGAAAGGAGATACGCTTCTTCTGTATATGTCTCCGAGGCAAAAAAATATTGAAGCGCAAAAGTTTTCTAAGAAGCAATTGCAGACAAAAGACCTTGCTACAAGTCCAATTTGATCAGAGCTGACATTAGCCACGGGCGAGGACCAAGGTGTGACTGGAGAGAGTAATGCACATTTGGCCTGGTGCTTGCCTAAGTTAGATCCAGTCAGAAGGGATGCCCTATGAAAATCATTAAATAAGACTTGGCTAAAAATACTTTCCAACAGTCACTTTCATGCACTAAGGAGGCAAAGGGCAGCAGCAATAAACAAAAAAATGCAAATCTCTATTTTTATTGCCTAAAACAAAGCCTTGTAGGTAGATTCTGTTGATTCTAAGAGGGTAAATATGACTGAATTCATTTTGCCATTTAATGTTAGATCATCTCTGATCAAGTATGTGATAGCCCCAAATTTATGCTAAATTTAAGAGTGGGCAACCATCTTTTATTAGAATTATTGAGTATAAGCCCAGTGACATTTTTAAAATTAAAAAAAGTGAAGATGGACAAGCTGTTCTTACCAGGTATCAAATGTACCTAGAAGATATCAGGTAGATTAAAATGTGTTGCACGGATAAGTACGTGGGTATTATTTAAATGTCTTCTCATAATTTGTACTTGAGTTTTATGCAATCTTGAGCTGAATTCAGAGAATCAACCAATTTTCTAAAAAGCTATGAAGCAACTAGAGCTTACAGTTAAACTGAGGTTATAAAGGAATTTTGTGTTGGGAGATCTTTTTTCAACCTAATAGGTCAGTTTATACAGTTAATATACAGTAAGCGCTTGCTATCTTATCCCACCCCTGCCCCTGCCCTTCAAACGGATGTTTTGTAAGTGAGAGAGAAGGACCATATTCTCCAAATCTGTTGCTGTTGATAGTCACCAATGTCACCGCGCCTAGGATGCCTCGGTTACTTAGAACAGCTCACTGCATGAAGTCTGAATTCTTTGCTACTGAAATGCTCTCTTAACACATGTCTGTAAGGTTATTTGTTTTGTTATTTTACTTTATCTTGTTCCATGAGCACTTAGAGGAATGGGGGGGGGGCAAGGAGCAAATTCGTGGTTGGTGATATTAAAAAATGGAAAACAGCCAATGGAGAATGGCTGGTTTGCTCAGTATCTACTGAGCAGCTGAGTTCTTACAAACAGCCTCATAGGCTGTGTGGGTGTCATAAACGACACAGTTCCCTGCTCTCAGAAATGCTTGCAGTGAGTGGAGTGGAGTTGGAAGCACCTGAAGAGATGCCTTCATAGAATGTGGCTGGTTTACACACAGAGCTATTTATGTTCCACCTGCACCAAACAAACGATGGGGGCTCCAAGTAAGAGACGGGTCAGGGGGGACTGAGATGAGGTGGGGGAGGGAGGACAGCAGATGGAATTTTTCACATTTTTGCTCAGCGGTCCTGGATTACAGTTGTTCTGGTGAACCGTTACTCTCAGGGCATGGAATTACCAAAGCAATGGCAGTTACTGAATTACTATAATAGAGCCCCTGAAAAATTGCAAAATAATTGCCAATAAGTTAGTTCATTTGCCCCATAAAACTGGCCTATGAAATAGGAAAAAGCGTTATTATCATGTCCACCCTGTCATCCTTTCAGGTGAGGTTGTTGACTATACAAATTCACCCACTACCTAGCAGACTAGAACTCAATACCAGGGTTTCTGACCCCAATCCCATAATTACTCAGCCAGATAACAAAGTACATGAGACCAGGCTGAATTGTACATGGATCCAATAAACTCTCCAGACACGGCTTCTCACTCCCAAATTCATTCAATGATGGTTATTTATTGAGGACCTACTCTATGCCTGTAACGATGTAGGACTTGAAGATGCGGTAATGAACTAATAGAACCTCTTCCTTCATAGAGCTTGCATTCTTATGCAGAAAGAGAAAAACCAATAAGACAAATAAATACACATGCAATGTTCAATGTGATGATGATAAAAAAAAATCTATCGAAACAGTAAACAGTGCAACGGTGGAGTGTTTAAACTCATTTGCAACTTCCCCTAATCATGCAATGTGTGCCTGTGAATACCTTATGTAGACAAATGTGTACACATATTTATGTATTTCATACACTCTAATGACCTCGGGATCCTGACAAGTAGGATTTTAGTTCAGAGGATTTTACTGTACTTTAAATACTAGTGGACTACAAAGCTGACATATAAATCATCACAGACAAATCTGCACAACTCCTTTCTTAAGAGTTTTCTGCTCGGGAGGAAGAGACACACTTAAATTTAGTTTACTTTTCGATGTAACTAGAGCTCTGAGTCAGTTAAGATATGCCCATCATTAAAAATATTCATCAGTGTGAAGTACTTATTTCTATAACATCCTCTGCAATCAGACCAACTACTTAATTGACAAGTTTCTGTTTCCACTTGAATAGGCTAAAAAGGGAATCCTTCTACAAGATCCAGACAAAGTTAGGCAATTAAAATTCTCATGGAAAGTTAAATTACCCAGAAGCAACCAAACATCTCTATAGCATAGAAGAGAAATCATCCATAAAACGTAGCAAATATTTATAGACTCAAAAAGAAAAACAAGGGAGAACAGCCAGAAATCCTGCTGTGGGTTCCTACTTTCTACTGTGTATACTAAGAAAGCCAACTGCTAAAGAAATGAAGTTAATTGCCAAAATGACACAGGATGGTCATCAACTTCCGCATTCCCGCCTCTCCCTTTCTCTGGCTTCTTTGAAATACAGCTGACTGGATCCCTTTTCCTTGACTTCCTGTCTTTTTTACCCTACGGATTCTCGTGTGGTATGCCCATATATTTTCATGGTTGAAATTATCATCCACAGCATGGCTAACAAATTACATCCTTGACCAACTTTCTCTGTACCTATGTTTTTATCATTTATAACCTAATTGGTATTGTTTTTGGTATGCTAGTTATCATCTAGCATAAAACTGTTCCTACACTACTTCCAAGCTCAGCATATCAATCAACTTTGTCCCCCAAGCGAGGCACCTCCAAATCACTTTTCTACTCTTCCCTAATTCTCCGTATGTAATCAGTCACCAAGCATTTCAGAAGATATTTCATATGTGACCTTTAAATTTTGCTTGTGTCTTACTTCTGCTGGAATTACCTTTGTCCTGACCCTCAAGGTCTCTTCCTTGGCTATTGGAATCACCTCCTAAAGGTGATTGTTTCTCTGGTCCTGGCTTTTCTTCTTCCAATTAATCCTCAACACCCTTAATACAGCCCAAGGTAAGAGAAGCTGCCTTAGCTGACATCCAACATACAGATGGTGGGAGGACCAGCCACCAAGCACTGGCCAGAACTTATAGGGAGCATTGGGTTTAATTGTGGACACAGTGTTCTAGGATGATACTTGACAAATGGGAACACATTTTCCGGAGGATGACAGTGCCCAGAACATAAATGCTTTATGAAAGAACAACGAGAGATCTGGAAATCATATTAAATGAACGGCTGTTAAGAGATCTGGGGACGTCCAATCTAGAGAAGGAAAGACAGAGACAAGGTATCTGCTGCAAATATTTGGTAGTGTGTTACAGAAAAAGGATCATACATATTCTAATCAATGCCTGACAATACGAATACTAGTATGAACAAGTAGGAGCTGTAGAGAATTATATTCAGACCCATAAAAACACAAAGCATTTTGACAACTCCAGCTGTGAAACAACGTTTATGAAGAAACAAGATGGTCACCCATCAACAATAACCTTGATGGTACCCTTGCAGGAAAAGGGAGGGGTTCGACTGAAAGATACACGCAAGGTTCCTCCCTGTTTTAAGGTTTTTAACCGGACTTTGTCAGAAGTATATAGAGGCCCTCATGGGCAGAATGCCTATCCTCTTAGCAAGTTAACTTTTCTGCAAATTGGGGATATACTTACCAGCAAAACTTTCCTGAGTAGAGGAAGTTCCCTTTCCCAGTGGCATTTCATTAATGGAACAAGTGCTACATTCAAAGCCAGTGGGATTTCTTTTCCCTTGTGCTTTAATCATCTGACAAATGAGGTTGAATTTGCATTTACACAGCATTTTATGATGTCAGCTTCTTAATCCCCTGCACCCGGCACCGCAGTGCATTGCATTATCCCTAATGGCTTATCAGGTCTGAAATTTAGTATTTGATCGTGTTTTATTATCTTCTCCAGCTATATTCTATACCTAATTTTTCCCTGAAATGAATATTATTGATTTACTTATTATATATTGTCTGCCTACTGTGCAATCTTCACATAAGCAGGATGATGAATCCTTTTTAAAAAATAATGATTATCTGCAACACAATGCCTGAAATGCTAGTTTTATAAGGAGAGTTAAAATGGATTTGAACTGAATGTGGAGTGTAAAAACCGTCCTGGGCTCTCTCGGATAAAAGCTTGCACTCTGTTTCTATCTCCTGGAGAAAAAGAGTAATCAATAAGTGATTATATTCTTAGAGTAAATTACATTTCAGGTTTTGTTCTGTCCAGAGCAGTTAAGAAGGGACGATTACTGCAGGTTAAATCTAAGGGCACAAAGAGGAACTTGATAAGTTGTTTGTAATGGCTGAGGGCATACTTCAGAATAACGTTTAAAGTTAATTGTAGAATTAGCATACCTTTATTAAATAGTATGTTCCTTCCTCAGATACACTTCTAACTAAATCTAACCCTACGTGGAAACCTCTGCCTTCTCCACATGTACTGTCTCTCCCAGTTTGGACCATCCCAGAGGTCTCAGGACAAACGCCAGATTCCTGGGTCTTGCCCAAAGCCCTGCATCCCTCCCTAAGATGCTCCAACCTCTCCCGCATTCTCTCCTCCTCCAGCTGCTGCTGTAGAATGGACGGGTCTCAAACATAATGACTGGAAACCATCACCATTTGCTTTCTCTCATGAGTCTGTATACTGGCTGACTGGTGGATTTGAAGACCTAAAATTTCATACATTACCTTGACCTCTGACCTCTTCCAAAGATAGAAAAATCAAGTTGCCTGGTTCGTGTTAGAAAGATAATAGAAGCTTGATATTAATCCCTGTAAAAGGGTACAAAAAAAACCAAAACTACATATTTAGTAGTTGAGAACCAAAGCGGCTGTGGAGGCTGTCGCTGCCTCTCCTACTGGTCCTGAGCTCTAGTTCACTCCCCTTAAGATCTGTATCTGAGGCTGTGAGTGTGTGTGTGTGTGTGTGTGTGTGTGTGTGTGTGTGTGTCCTCTCCAATGAGAAACCCCACTGAGATGCTACAATTTCATGAAAAAATACCAACAAGCAAGTTGAGAGGCAGGCAACACAGATTGGGAGGGGTTATTTGCAGCAAATCCATACAAAAAGCATAATAATCAGAATGTTTAAAGAGTTGCCACAGGGCTTCCCTGGTGGTGCAGTGGTTGAGAGTCCACCTGCCGATGCAGGGGACACGGGTTCGTGCCCTGGGCCGGGAAGATCCCACATGCCGCGGAGCGGCTGGGCCCGTGAGCCATGGCCGCTGAGCCTGCACGTCCGGAACCTGTGCTCCGCAACGGGAGAGGCCACAACCGTGAGACGCCTGCGCACCGAAAGAAGAAAAAAAAAAAAGAATTGCCACAAAAGGAAAAGGGGCAAGAAAAAGAAATAAAGAAAAATAGTCTAAGGCTATAAAGACGCGATTAGAAGAACTACAAATGGCCGGCAGTCCCATGAAAGACGATCAATTTCATTAATACAAAGGGGAATGAAAAATAAAACGAAACTGAGATCTTTGGTTCACCATATTGTCAGAAATGCTAAACACGAATGTATTATGGTGGTACAGAAGCTGGAAAACAGGGAGGGGGATATCTTGCTGAAGTCAATTTAGCAATATTTGTCAACATTTTGTAATTACACCTTTTTACGTTGCAATTTATGTCTGTGGATCTATCTAATGGGGAAGGTGTCTCTGCTCAAAGATATGTTTATTGTAGCATTTTTTAGAATAACCCCCAAATTAAAAAGCATACGATGCCCACCAGAGCTGGATAAAATGCCCCACACCTTTGGTCCAAGTGCATTTACATTCTCATATCTGAATATCATATATGAACAAAACTGAATAATTTCATAACAGCACCCAGGAGGGGAGGAGGGTGTAAACAGAATAGGAAGTGACAGGCTTCTGAAGCATGGGAATCAGATGAGATAAGCAGACCGTCCTTGAGGGGCAGGAGGGAAGGGGTCTTTGCATGAGCAGAGGGGTTGCCCTGGATACAGCAGGGACGGTTCCCCCAGGGTCGCCAGAAAAATCAGGACGAGGGGCTCAGTGCAGGAACATGGGCAGATCTGATGTCAGGAGTCTAAGGGAGTCTCTTCCCACAGGCTCTGTTTCCCAGGGAAATGGGGAGCAAGGTTACCCATTGGGTAACCAAATGGGGAGCAAGCTCAAAGTGGGTCTGAAGGGACAGGAGCTGTAAAGAGGGAAGGGGGATCCATCTTCCGGGAACGAGGGCCACATGGGCCCATGCTCATGGATGTGATGACCTTGCTGGCGTGTCCTTCTCCTGGCTCCTGGGCTACAGGGATGGTCTGAGTGGGTCTCATCCAGATATGCAGGAAAAGGGAGAAAAGGGGGTGGGGGGAGGGGTGTGTGAAGGTGTGATGGTGTGAAGAACCATGGTGTCCGCTGGTCAAGGAGGAGGTGTGAGTGTTGGGAGGGATGGCAAAGGGGGATAGGACGGGTGGGTTCAGAGAGAGCAAGCCGGGGACGGGGGCGGGGAACACAGTGGTCAGAGAGGGGGCTGGTCAGCCTGAGTTTGCAGGGCCCTCTGTCACCAGTCGTGACATGGTCTAGAAGGATGAGAGGTTAAGAAGTGAAAGGCTGGGGCACTGGAGAAAACATCTCCATATCACCAGAACTGAGCCAGGAATGATGCTGGGGACAGTGACAGCGAGCCTGGCACTGCCATCTTCACAGAAGGAATGAGGGCAGGACCCCCAGTAGCCAGGGCTGAGAGCACAGACCGAGGTCCCAGAGTCCGTGCTGGAGGCTTTGGGGACAGGGATGTGCTACAGAAATGACAAGGAGAAAGAAACACTCAGAGAGGTGAGGACGCCACCCCACCCTGGCCCCGTGGCCAGAGGGGATGGGCAGGAGAGAGAAAACCAGCCTCTGCAGAGATGAGTCCCGGGGGGAGAACAGGGTTCAAACTGCTGCTTGAGGCACTTGGGGACATACAATCTATTAGGGGCACCCCATGTTGTAAGATGATGGCATGGCTGGACCCTATGAATTCCAGTAACACCATCCAAGCAATATTCCCTTCTATATGTCCACGGAATATGAACACCTGCTCAACAAATTCCTCAACCTCAACCCCATCAGGGGAGGCCCTTTAGAGCCGGGAGTCAGGATGGTTGAATTATGGGTCACCTGGAGGGGGCTGGGGACACCCGGATAGATGGCAAGTGTGATGTCTGGGTGTGTCTGGAAGAGAGGAGCATTGGAACCAGTAGGCTGAGTGAAGAAGATCATCCCCTCAACCATCTGACCTTCCTGGGCAGCACCGTCTAATCCTCTGAGGGCCTGAGTAGAACAGAAAGGCAGAGGAAGGGCAAGTCCGCACTCTGCTGGAGCTGGGATGGCCATCTCCTACCTGGGGACATTGGCCCCAGTTCTCAGGCCTTTGGACTTGGCCTGAATCACCCCCCCAACTCCCCTGGGCCTCCAGCTTGCAGACGACAGATGGTGGGACCTCTCAGAATTCATAACCACATGCACTAATTCCTATAATAAATCTAATCTAGCTATCTGTCTATCTAGCTATCTGTCTATCTAGCTATCATATATCCATCATATTGGTTCTGTTTCTCTGGAGAACCCTGGCTACTACAGAGGGCTAAGGGACTGCCTGGAGTCCAGAGCTGATTGTGGGACAGAAGACATGTCGATACTGGCATCGATGGCATCTGGGTGAGCAGTGGGCGTGGCTGAAGAGAAGCTAGGTCAGCCGAGGGAAGGCCGAAGGAGGAACGTTCACAGAGGAGGGCAATTGTGCAGGGCTCGGGCAGACCCTTGGTGCTGCCGCCAGGAGCCTCACGGCCACGGGGCCGGGACTTTGTCATCTTCTGCCTGGCCAGGCTCTCCAGTCCTCTTTCTCCTACTCGCACCTGCCTGAGATCATCCTTACCCTTCCCTCTGCCGGTAAAGCCTTTCTCCTCCAAGACCACTTCTCAGTTTCCTCATTTCTTTGCATGGTGCCGCCTCACCTCCATCTTTGGCGCCGACATAACTCTATGCACATCTCCAGTAGCACTCTCGACACCAATTTAGTTATTTTTGCAGGTATCTCTTGTCTTTATTACACTGATGGGCTTTGCAGATGGAAAACATGTTTAGTCACGTCCATACCTTAACCTGGTGCCCAGCATATGACAGAAACTCAGGAATATTTTTCGAGAGAATGAGTGGATGACACAAAGGAAGAAAGGGAGCCAATATCCAGTCCCTAAATGAGAGAGACAGAGAGAGAGAAGAAGGAGGAGGGAGAGGGAGAGGGAAGGGAGGGGAAGAGGAGGAGGAAGGAAGGAAGGAAGGGAGGAAGGAAGTTAGGAAGGGAGGAAGGAAGGAAGGAAGGGAGGGAGGAAAGAAGGAAAGAAGGAAGGAAGGAAGGAAGTTGGAAGGAAGTTAGGAAGGAAGGAAGGGAGGAAGGAAGTTAGGAAAGAAGTTAGGAAGGAAGGGAGGAAGGGAGTGAGGAAGTTAGGAAGGAAGGGAGGAAGGGAGGGAAAAGAATATAACCCATAGGACTATTCCTAGACAACATAGGCAAAGTCATTACCGCCTTTGGATATTTTTTGCACTACATCCTGCCCCTCATATTCCTATTATTATTCAGGAGGTGCCAGGTTACGCTTTAGAAGCAAACTGATCTGAATCTCAGTGATTCGCAGGAAGGGTTAGTTCCTGTCCGCAGCCCGTCTCCCCAGGAGCCAGTGGGGAGGGCTCTGCCCCACACAGCCTCTCAGTGCCCCCGGCTGACCGAGCCTCCACTTCCTGGTGGCCAGTGGGGCCGGGAGCGAGGATCAGAGGGTCCCAGGGAAGCTTCTGCACTTTCCTGCCCATCACTCATGAGCCAGAATTAGTGGCAGCGTCCTGCCCAAGGATAAGGTGACCGGGAAGCAGGTATTGGGAAGAGTTGGGCCTTCAGCAAGCACTAAATGTCTTCTGCATTCCTAACTTCCAACTCCCAGCTGACTGCTAAACTCAGCACCACTGGGAAATAAGGTTTTAACAGAATAAAGTGTTATCGGGTGAACACAATGCCTCTTAGGAGTTATTTGCAGGCTAAAAGTGGACTTTTGATGAAGAAAAAAACCTTAAGTTCCAAATGGCAAGAGGCCTTAATGGAGAAAGTGACAGGATGGGGGTTGCAAATTCGGGCAACCAACCTGCTTCTCCTTACGTGGTCCCACCCACCAGACTACATTCTGAGCCCTCCTGCGAATCAAGCCACTTATGGGTACGTGAGACAATTAATGTGGTAGAGATAGAATGGATGGAAGGAGGCACGAATCAAGTTGTGACGCAGGTACTAAATAAAAATCCCATTTTATACTGCCTTACATGTGAGGACAACATCCTTTCGTGAACATTAACCGATTAATTTACCCAGCACCTCATAAGATATCAATTATTGTGAGCTAAGCAATTAGTGTGCAGGGAACGAAGGCGTTCAGCGCCAGCCCAGGCAGCATGAAATTAGGGAGCAAGCAGAAGAGGGAGGCGATTCCTAATCCTCTCCAGAGGGGACCGAGGAAAAGCATCCTTGTTATCAAAGACTCGGAAGAGACACCGCTGATCTCCAAGTCCTTCTGTCACATGAACGCGCACTTGAAGTCCAGGGATCGTGGCAGAAGGGAGACTGTTAGGCACAGAATGGGTGGATCGTGTGTTCCCTGCACCCCCCTCCTAAGCCTGCACTCCTCTGTTGTCCTCTTTCGGAACCCCTGGGGGCAGGATGACACCCTTGGGGACAGCGGGCCAGGGAAGCCATAAATCAAGGGAAACAATTGATTCCTTACCTGTCCCTTTTAAAACTATCACCCTCCCCCGTCCCCCAGGTCTCTGGCAGCCCATGGTTTCCTGACTCTTCCTGGTGACACGTCACCCTTGACACCCAGACAGACACACCCATCAAAGGTAATAAATGGTTATGGGATGCAGTGGGAGGTGTGAGCACACACAGGCACACACACTCGTGTGCACATGCACACTCACACGTGCACAATTCACAAGTGCACACGCAAGTGTGAGTACATGCATGTGTGAGCGCACACATGTGTACATGCACATACGTGTGCACACACACAGGAGGATGTCCATTATACCCAGGGTGAGGACCAACTGGCAGAGAAGGAGTTTGAGTTTGTTCCATAAGTAAAGGGGGGGGTCACTGAAGGTCGCAGGTCGGCTGTGATGAGGTCAGTGTCACATTTCAGGGGTCATGCTCTGATGTCAGGGTCAGGGTGTCAGGGGCTGTGAGATTGATTGGGGGCCACGGTCTTGGCCAGGAGGACACACAGGGACTCAACTGCAAGAGGGACAGAGGGTACTGGAGACCAGGCACCGCTGAGAGGGAAGGGGAGTGACGGGCCTGCAGGGTGTGCATGTGTGTGCTCGTGCATGTGCGTCAGGGGCCAGTGAGGGAAAGCAGGGCTTCCTGGAAAACCCTGGGACATTCCCTGGGCCATCAGAGACCAGGAGGAACCACCTGAAAGAGAGAAACAATGCAGCCTGATCACCACTTCCTCCATCAGGTCTTCACATGTTCTCATCAAGTTTGATTCACCCCCAGAGCCACATGCTGGTAGCTCCACTTTGCTGGTTTCCATCTCATCTCCCTGGAGGTATGGCTGTTTTTCACATTTCCTGCTCTAGCCGGACGTTATAATCAACCTGTAATTTTCACCCTCTGCACCCACAGCAGTACCCAGCCCAGGGCTCAGACAGCAAGAAACGAGGTGAAGGGGGTGCATTTGACAGGCTAGATTTTGTGAGGTCAGGAAGGGGGTCATCAATGTGCAGTCAGTTCCAGAACTCTACCACTTTGGCCGAAGACACCTGTGTGCAACTATTAGTTGTAGAAACTGTTTAGAGATGACCCCAATATACCATTTCATACACTCATCCACATAACATCTATTATGTACATCATTTGTGACTATTAATAATTTTGTTGTCTATTTATTCTCTTGCTGTGCATTATATTTCCTGTGCCCTGGGAAATGTGAAGGACACACCATGACTGATTGACGTTTTGGCTCAGAGTTTCAATGGACATGAATGTAATTTTCCAATGAGGAGAGAACATTGCAGACAGAGCCATCCTCCTTGCAACACTCATTTTACTGTGCAGAAATGCAATTTTGCAATGCCATTGTGGATTTAAAATAAGAAGAGCAAAACTATTTTCTGAAAATCCCAAACGCCAAAATCCTGTATCCTAGTTTATGTGTATATACATAATCTAAATATTTTCCTTAAATTTTCTTGAATGTCTCCATAGCATTTTTTTCCCAGAGATAAGATTATAAACAACTTCATTATTGTTATGGGTCATTTTGAAAATGAGTCATTTAATTAAACGATCTGGGCAAATCCTTCTGGCTCCTCCCTCCAAAAAAAAAAAAATTAAAAAGCATTGAGTGATATGTACAATGGGGCCCCCTTCTCTAATCTAGGGTCTGTTACAGGTGCATTGAAGCCATAAATAAAATGGGAACTGTCACCACATTAGGTGCAGTTCCTGCTTTCAGGAAACTGTCTCCTTCAGCAGGAGTGGGGCTGTCTCTCCCTATCCATCCCCACACAATGAGGATGTCCCTGGGCATTTTTCCTTCTCGGTGGGACGCGTGGCAGCCCACATGGCTGACCCACAGTCGCAATGAGTAATTTCAAAAAGGTTTATCATTATCCTGACAAAACGCGATGGAGGTGTGCGTGATTCATTTTTTAAAGAAGTCGTCAGCAATGAGAGGAACCCGGGCTGCGACAGCCCCGCTCCGTGTCCCTGTGATACTAATGACTACAGACGGGTGCCGATGCACCAGGGATCTCGCCCACGACCTCTGATCAGGGCGCGCAGCCTCCGGACATCCTTGCCTCTTGCATTGTTCTCAGCTGATGGGAGGGAGCGAGGCTGCCTTTCCCGCTCCCACCTGCCTCCTAAACTCACGACTGTGCTCTTTGCCTTTGTTTTCTTTCCTTCTTGACTTTTCTTCCTGTGCTATTTCACAACTGCCATCAGCAGAACCCCAGGACAGGCTCGATCTTAGGAGGAATCTTTCCTTTAGGGGTTTTCCCACCCTGTAAAGCAGCGTTGGAAGCCCTGTGTATCACCTCATGACGGGACTACAGGTGACACTGCAAGTCACCATTTTAAAAGATCTTGGGGCTTCCGTTCCCCTTTCCGTAAGGAGAATCACCTCTTCCTTATAATGCAATCTGAGGATTTAAAATCGTGGGTGTGAAATACTCAGCACAGTACCTCAGTGCAGGTAAGTTCTCAGTATGCGGCAGATTTACCTGATCGTGTGAAAATGTATTAATTCAAGCGCTGCCTTTGTAGAGTCATCCTCACCTCCAATGTGTAAGGTAATCAATGTAAATAGATGATCTGTTTAGAAACTCTGCTCTGTGTTATGAAACAGAATAACTGGTTGTGGAACTGTGGAATAAAACGTCTATCAGCCTCCTGGTATTTTCAATAAACCCTGCCCAACGTAGTAGACCATCAGGCGGGGCAGGTGGCTTTACTGAGAAGCCAGCTGGCTTGGGTTTGAATCTGAGGTCCCCCACTTAACTTTGAGGATATAATCATTCTGGGCTCAATTTCTCATCTATAATAGAAAACAAACACCATGGCAGTAGCCAAAGCGAGCTTGACTGTATTGAGGACTAAAGACTCAACAGGCTCAGCATATGTAACATGCACAGGGCAGCCACCTGAAATGAACATTTGTGTTTTTTCCATCATTATTATTTCTGCTCAAAAGAAGCCCCAAGCCAGGGTGACCCCATAGCTGTGAAGTGTTTAGGTTCTCTACATGGCTCACTATCCCTCTCGATTTACACAATTTATCCTCTTTCACGTGGAAATCAAGGAAAAATGCAGAGTGGCTGCATCTCTCTAACTCTTCCTTTCTTATCTTGCTTTCTAGACTAATACAGCATCCAAGGCAGGAGAGCTGAATGAGAGAGAAGGGCTGAAATCCAATGATTCTGTATAGGCCCAGAGCTCATAAACTGAGTCAGAGACTCTACATCTCTGGTCATATTGTTATTCCAGAATTCAGGAAGTTCACTACTTACAGGGTTGCTCAGGTACAGCTGTGCAGGTTGTGGCCTGCCCAAGGACACTGGATGGAGAAAGGAAGTAGCTGCAAAATTCCTGGTTGCAATTCACTAACATGGGTACTCTGGGCCAGATCTGCAGCTGCCGGGAAGAAGAGGTGCCTGGGGGGATGGGGGCTTCCAGGGAAACCTAATGTGAGGTAGGGAACTCAGGGAAACTTTAACCCATGTAACTATTGTATAGTTAAATTGCTGAATGGATTAGGATTTGTAACTAGTGTAACCATTGTAATAAGTTAGGCAAAGATATTTGAATGCAAGGCTATATTAGAAGAGAGACCCTGGAATTTAAGGGGAAAAAAAAGAGAAGAAAATAGAAAGTAATTCAGCAAAACCAAAGAGAGAAGAAGGTTGGGGAGGAGGATTTGAACCCTTCAGAAAAAATATATTATTTTTGTTTTAATGTCCATGATATAAAAATAAATAATGTGAAACAATGGGTATAAATATTAGAAAACACAGAATTATTATTAATCTGCTACACTGCTTCCTGTTAATAGTTAGCTATAATTACTCTGTGTGTGTGTGTGTGTGTGTGTGTGTGTGTGTGTGTGTGTGTGTGTGTACAGACAGATCAGAAACTCCTGGAAGGCAAGAATCTTGTTTCACGTTCCTATTGAGCCCCTCACCTTACCAAGCCAAACCTTACAGGTGTAGCCAGTACTCAATACATACCTGTGGAATGAAGCCATCAGTAATGCGGCTTATGCTTCCTAACAAAGATTGAGTATATATGAGTATATGTCTTTATAAGATATTTTAGACAACTTTTCCCCAAATAGGATCAATTTTCACCATATTTGTATTTCAAAGTTACAATATTTGTTTCTTACTAGGAGTTTTATTCAGCTCTGTTGTTGAAAGACCACAACCTGAAGGCCTGAATTCAAGTAAGATCTGGGACACGTTTTGTTTAGAACACTCAGATGTTTTACTAAATAAAATCAGCATTTTCCATTTGTATAGGAAAAACATAAACTTCTGGCTTCTCTTTAAAAGTCGAGCCCAACCACAGCAACCCCCTACTCCTCCAGGGCTGAAGTCTAAGGGGTTGATTAATTTTTCGGATGGAACGCGTCCCCCCAGTGTGTCTGCCCCTCCTCCCCCAATAAAATATCTGCACCAGCACTTGTTTCTGGCATGATTTCTCCCTACGTTACCTTCATGGCCCCTGCAGGCACCTGAGGTGGGGAACTCTGCAGAATATAGAATGATTCTCAGAAAAGTTAAATATGCCTCTTAGGCTAGGACAGGCTCTTGAAAATAGCTTCCATACATGCCTTTGACGTATACCACAGTTCTTCAAAATAGTTACATTAAATAATTTCAAAATTTGTTAAATTTTTAATCTTTTGAATGTATAGTGAGCTTAAAAGTTCACTATTAGCCTGGCGTATGTTTAAGGGGCCACTTAATAAAATGGTTCAATTTCCTCAAAGATCTTGCAGGATCACAGTTGTAATTTAGTCAGAGCTCACAGCCTCCTGTGATGTTCAGTGATATTCCCAAAGTATTCTCACACAGTAGATGGCATTATATTGCAATGCAATTTGTGATTGAAGACGTCGGGCAAAGTAAGAATTCAGCCAGGACGATCTCTGCAAATTCTTTAGAATAGTAGTCTCTCAACTTCCAGTAGGAAAACTGTCTCAGAAGCTTCTGACTTAAAATAATCAACCAATATAGTCCCAGGGTTGTTCATTCACTTTTTCCTCATATATCTATGCTTATTTTTTTAACCTAAGAAATAAAAGGTATGTGATTTAATAGTTTTCTATGACAGCAAAGCCCCATTATTCTGCAAGTGTGTGTTCACATTTATATGTAAGAGAGGAGGGGAAAAGAATACTTGCGAGCTTAATCTGAGGAAAGAAACAACTTCAAGTAACAATTAGCATTTGACAGTTCATGTTCTACTGGAGAAATAGATCACAAGTTAAAAAGAAAGTCATGAAAATAAATGATAATCCTATTTCTGAACTCACACATCTCCTAGGATGCTTGTAAGACTAACAGAGGGAATGTTTGTGATGCATAATCGTTATTCACGTACCCAATCATTACAGAGAAATATTTGTGGAAAATATTTCCACAGGCTGAGCGCATTGCCTCTGGCCACAATATTTATTACGGGCGAGGTAGAGAGAAAGTATAATATATCCAAACCCTTCAGCATACAGAAGAATGACAGGAAATTGTTTTTAGTTATTGACCCAATGCATCCTAATTTTTAAAACTACTCTTGTTAATGTCATTCTGTTATGTCTACACATGATATTCCTTTAAATTGGCTACAATTAAACGCCAGCTAATAAACATAAATAATTGTTAGAAAATATATAAATGAGATGCATATATAGATGATCATCTACAGTCTGATAAATTATTTACGGTCACCACTGTCAGCAGTAGGAAATAGCCTCGAACTATAAAAATACGTGTGACTCACAGATAACATCATTTTCTTGGCTGAAGCCCATTTTCTGAAGCATTTTCAAAGTAACTGTTTTGTTTTGTTTTTCAGGAAAGTCTAACAAGAACAGTGTCCCTATAACTCCAGTACCTACTAGAATCCCATTTTGTCCATGGAAACCGTTGTTTTACTTTGTTCCTATAGAGGACCACTGCTTTCAATTTAAAGGATACTAAGAAACAAAATGCAATGAGTCTTCTGAACTGCCGGGACAGAAAAGCTGATGTGAGTTTTGTAAAATCACTTCCCAAACCAGCGCTTAATAAAACATGTACAGCTACTTGGACCAAATATTTGGAGAATAAATATCATCACTTCTTCAAGAACCTCGGATAATACATTTGACGTCCTAGTAATCTGATTCAAGACAGTAAATTTACTTAGCACGAACTTGGAGGATAGAAAAAGGAGGACTCATTGTATCGCTTATGTTTCCTCTCAGAGACTCAACATCTTAGCAGAAGTTGGTCAGCAAATAGTTAAATCAAACTGCTGAAGAAAGTGGACGTTACACATACTTGGTGTTTCTCATGAGCTGTAAGTTACGAGTCCTGATCATAAAGGAAGAGGCAGACTAGCATCCTTGCCCCAATATAGGTTCGAGCCACCTTTTTTTTTTTTTTTTTTTTTTGCGGTGCGCAGGCCTCTCACTGTCGTGGCCTCTCCCGTTGCGGAGCACAGGCTCCGGACGCGCAGGCTCAGCGGCCATAGCTCACAGGCCCAGCGGCTCTGCGGCATGTGGGATCCTCCCAGACCGGGGCACGAACCCGTGTCCCCTGCATCGGCAGGCGGACTCTAAACCACTGCACCACCAGGGAAGCCCAAGTTGAAGCTTTTGATACAAGTTGAGGGGTTTTTTTTTCCAAAAAAAGGGGGAGCAATTTCTATTGCCCCAGAACTCTATCAGAATGCTAGTTTCTGCCGTGTCTCTGTCAACATTGAGCTTTCTTACTGAAAGAGAGATGGTTTACCTCCTCCCAGGTCAAAAGGCACTAATTGATTGTCGCTTTACAAAGTATGGTCCAGGTGGGATGTCAGCATTGTTAGAACTTCATATGCTTAGACACATGGGGATGAGCAAACTGCGAAACACATCTGCAGATAAATCAGGGACTAAAGCTGTTGCCTGAAATCACCCCTCGTGGTCCGTCTGGGTGCCGAGACATGCAGCATTTACAGCTTACACTGTAGTTCATGCTGAGCTGCTTTGAGAGAGTTTGGTCAACGGGTTCAAATACTTCTTGAGCCATCCCCTGGGAACAAAAGCAAGACCATATCATCAACATAAAGAAGGATGTTTCTTCTCAAGGTTTTTCATAATTTCGAAGGATAAAATAATAGCTCAATGATCAGTAGTGCAGTAGAGGTGCAGAAGCTGGGGCATCTCCTGTAAAGAAGACAGGGTGGAGGCACAGGAGTCTGGGGCCTCCGAAGCTGCTGTCTGAGGTCTTGACCACTCACCACGGGGCCTGCAAGACTTTCCTCTGCTTCTCTCTGCTGCTCTTTGGCTCGCTCACAGTGTCCAAAAATGAGCAGGTGAGCCCAATTCGAAGGGACCATTCGTTCAAATGCTTCCGAGCATCTTAATACATGTTGTAAAGTTCCATTTCTCAGAAGAGACGAGGAAGGTCCAGCCCTGCTTCCTTTACTGGCTTGTTTCAGCCCTATTCTGCCATCACTGGGAGGGGTCACAGTAGCACCCACCTGGGCCCGCCCCTCCCATAGAGGCTAGGAGTGGGGACAATTTACCCAAAAATGTGTTTATGGGGAGAGGATCTATCCTCCAGTAGATGTGGCCAGAAAGCTTTATGTGGACATGGGTTGAATTCCAGTACAAGAAGGAGAAGGATAAAGGGGCAACGTTGCCTCGTAATTTGGGGGCTGGAAGTTGCTCTTCCAAGAATCCAGAAAATCATCCTCTGAATTTTAAAGTGATATTATAACAAAAGCTCTAAAAAAGATTTTAAATTAGGTGTTATTTAAATTAAATGTTAATCAAAATTTAAATATTAATTAAAATTCTGGGATATTTGCCTATTTAGTAGTTTGACCTCTCTAAAACACCAAAAACTGATTATTTGACTAATGCCACAAATAATTTAAAAATTTTCTAAGCTGTGCTGTCAATTAAGAAATACGATGTGATGGTGATAGAGAACAGAAAAGTTGTTACCAAATCTTTTCTGTTTTCATGTAGGATATTTGACACAAAGGATTGTCGTTATTAAGAATAAAGTTGGGCTTCCCTGGTGGCACAGTGGTTGAGAGTCTGCCTGCTGATGCAGGGGACACGGGGTAGTGCCCTGGTCCACATGCTGCACAGCGGCTGGGCCTGTGAGCCATGGCCGCTGAGCCTGCACATCCGGAACCTGTGCTCCGCAACGGGAGACGCCACAAGAGTGAGAGGCCCGCGTAGTGCAAAAAAAAAAAAAAAAAAAGAATAAAGCTGGCCTAAAATTTGAGGAAAAACTTGGCATATTATCTATAATTTTGGAGAAGATGCACATAATTACAATTTTTGCCTACCTTGGAAAAATCTCTCTGAGGGTTTTGAGAAAATGCTTTCATGAGGTTGGGATGCGTCTTGCAGATGATAAATTGAATAGTTTCCCATCAAGAGGCATTTTCTGAGGTCTTTTCGGTAATGTGATTTAATCATGGGCTAAAATAAGGTTGGTGCAACCAGGTAGGTTTCTGAGGCCTTTAACCAAGTTTCGAAGCCTATTAAATTTAAGAGACAAATCATCCTGTCATTAAAGCTTTCTAACTCCTTTCACTGAAGCCTTGCTATATCTAATTCACCAAGTTTTTCAAGTATTGGTATCATTGTTCATAATGGATGGTAGAACCAGGGCCTTTTACTCAATCTCTAATTATTTAAAATACATAAAATATTTTACAGGTTTAGATTCCTCAGTGGTATGTAAAGGGTTACCTGTGCAAGAAATAATTAACCTAATTAACGTTTTTGTCTAAGAGCCATCTGTACCTACTCATAACAATTCAAACCAAGTTTCGCTCGTAATATGTTTGCTACGCACACCTATGTCATGAAATCCGCCTTGAAAACGTTCTCCATAACCTTATAATCTATGTTGGGTGGAGTAACCTAAAATGTACAGTTTATTAAAATTCTGCCTATTTTGTATTTTGTCTGGAATTATTTATGGGTCAGAAAATAGGTGCCTGACACAGAGCAGGCAGGCAGGCGAGTACTGGTTGACTGAAAGGATGAGCACAGATGTATCTGTTCTTGCAGTGGGTTTTCCATTCCGCAGAAAGGGACCAGCGGTGTTCTGCTCCCCCGAAACCAGAAGCATCTGGAGATGCGTCTCCTCCAAAGACAGATGCATAACAGCCTTTAGAAATTGGTGGTGACTGAGGGGTGGTGGCAGCCCTTTCTACTCCCCTGGTTCAGGCCCTGGGCAGTAATTTCCACTTATCAGACGTATATTCAAAACACATGGGAATATCGTGTTTTCAGTAGTTCTTACTAGGAAACCAGATTTACACACACAGAACCACAGAGACCATGGGTTTTACAAACAATCCAGAAAAATCCGGGTACATATTTCCTTGACATTAATGATAGATTTGTTCTCATTGACTCTTGAAAAAAATATACTAGCCTGAAATCTGCTGCTTTTATTTTTTTAAGAAGACCCAAGCCAGCAAATCCAAAATGGATCGTTCGTTTGTAAGTTGTCAATATTCTCTGTAATCCATTGTATCGGGAAGACACAGAGACATAGGCCTTGCTTGTTTCCTGACAAGCGCAAACAACAACCGCAGTCTTTGACACTCTCACTGTGTCACTTAGAATACTTTTTCTTTAAAGGTGACAGTTTGTTCCTAACGTGTCAGCATGTCAGTTCCCTCTGGTCAGAAACTAGCATAACAGGCAGCTGCCTGGTGATTTTTCACAGTCATTTGAAATCGTTTAAGAAGTTACAAGCTCATTGATATTTTAATAAACTTTCTAAGGCAGAGGGTGGAATTCCCTGGATGCTCTTCGTTCTTGATGGGAAAAACGTTGCTTTCAATCAATGGCAGGCCCATCTCCCCTCACCCTTTCTTGTATTCATTTCCTTCCCACCACTTTGTAGAAAACGTTTTCCTGAAACAATGTGATTATAATGAAGATGTCAGCTATAAAGAGCCAACCCCACTCATGCCCACACAACAGTAGGACAAACGGAAAACTCATTGTGTTTCAGTCGATGACACTTTCAAGACAAAATATTGATTTATATAACGTTATTTGCTTTTTATTTTATTTCTTTGTAATGGTGATGTTATCACTACTAATAATGACTTACTACTCACCAGGCCCTTGCCGTGTCAGGCGTTGTTCTCAGGGTTTCCTATAAATTAGCTCACTGAACCCTCAGAATTACTCTCAAAGGTAAGCACCCCTATTTCACACTTGAAGAAACTAAGGGATTCTCTGAATCTTTTGTTTCACACCCAAGCCCAGGCGTCTGAACATTCAACTAGGAGAAGCAGGTTGGGTTCTGGGGAGGCTGGTACACTTTCCTTTCCAGGGATCCGTCTTGGGGCTCTATTCCCTTTCAAAGAAAGAGGACCCATAACACGGCCACTGTCGCAGTCCTGTGCAAAATGCAAACTAACAAAACTCCAGTTCTTTGATCTGCCAGGGTGACTCCTAATGACACTATTTTATGCAAATATTATTCTCACTTAATTTAGATCATGGATCTCACTAGGATATTGGTGATCTCTCTCTTTCTTTTGTAATTTCCTCTCAATTTATCTTTGAGAGGAAATTGTCTTCTTTTAATCTTGTTTTTATTTAGTTTAATTTTTACTTTCTTTAAAATTCCGAGGCTGGGACTGGTCTTTCTAAAGTGCAGTTCTGAACGTACTCTTCTCCCGAGTTTAGTCTGTAAGTGCCTGCAGGCCCCTCCACCCCACACCCCTGATTTTCATCCACAAACCCCCTAATCTGGTGGCAGGCGCCCCCCCCCACATTTGACTAGAACGTGAGATTTCTCCAAGAGAAGATTCATGCTCTCCTATGCCTCCATGTCCTCCAACATATTTTCTCCTTTGCTTGGAACACTCACTCCCCTCTTTTTCTAGACCACACTTTCATCCGTCACCATTTATTTATTTATTTATGTTTGGCTGTGTTGGGTCTTCGTTGCTGCGCGCGGGCTTTCTCTAGTTGCGGCGAGCGGGAGCTACTCTTCGTTGCGGTGCACGGGCTTCTCACTGCGGTGGCTTCTCTTGTTGCAGAGCGCGGGCTAGAGGTGCACGGGCTTCAGTAGTTGTGGCACGCGGGTTCAGTAGCTGTGGTGCACGGGCTTAGTTGCTCTGCGGCACGTGGGATCCCCCCCAGACTAGGGCTCGAACCGGTGTCCCCTGCATTGGCAGGCGGATTCTTAACCTCTGCACCACCAGGGAAGTTCCGGTCACCATTTAAATGAATCATCACTTCCTCTGGAAAGTCTTTGCTGACCACCCCCAAACCAGGCCGAGCAAGGTGACATATTCTATGACCATAGCAAGATGTGTTCGTCTCTATTTTAATGGTTTCTCGCCCATTAGATAGATATTTCCTTGAGGACGAAGGTTTTCTTTCACTTCTGTTATCCCCTGCACACAACATAATTAGGAAAACTCAATAAATATCTATTGAATTGAATGAAACAGCAACTTGAAAAGAAGCAGCCCTCTTACTACTGAGAGATCTCTCAAAGACGCAGGTTAAATGCTGTGTTTCCATGTCCTAGTGAGTCAAAGAATTGTGGAGAGAATTGACATTCCCAGCTCTAGACTAATGCTGAATTATCAGAACTAAAATGAGCAATAAACACATTCCCTCAAGATTAGCTCGAAAGAGATCCAGAAATAGGTCATTTCCTCATGCTTCATGTTTAATAGGAAGAATTAAAGTCATATTATACACTACACATGTCTTTGAACTTTGTTAAATCCTTCTAATCTGAGATGTGAGCATAAAGCAAACAGTGAACAACCCATACAAATTTCCAACTGCAGTGCCGTCATAATGTAATATTACAACAAATGTACATGTTAGGTTCATGGATATTTTGTTGTTCACCTATATATCCATCTATATCTATGTCTCCATCAGGGTACCATTTTTAGAATCCTCCTATTGTGCAATACTTCTCAATTGAGTTCACTTATCAGGAAAACTGTGAAAAATTTGGCCAGGGTCAACTTTATTCCTCAAAGTGTCAGAAGTGGCCGAATCCAATCCCAATTTTCTAAGGGATTAAATCACTAAATATTTTGATAGCTAAGCATTCTTTTCTAAAACAAATTTTTTAAAGATTTTTATTGTAAATTCGGTTATACATACATTTAATCAAATTCCTATTTGGGGATATTTACATGGTTTTCAAATTTTTGCTATGAGGAAAACATGCTATGACGCTGCAGCACATTTGTTAGACTATATTTTGCACTTTGTTAATGAGCTCACTTATTTTCAAGTATGTCTATCCAATTTTTAAAAAATTTTTATTGGAGTATAGTTGATTCACATGTTGTGTTAGTTTCTGCTGTACAGCAAAGTGAATCAGTTATACATATACATATATCCCCTCTTTTTTAGATTCTTTTCCCATATAGGTCATTACAGAGTACTGAGTAGAGTTCCCTGTGCTATACAGTAGGTCCTTATTAGTTATCTATTTTATATATAGTAGTGTGTATATGTCAATCCCAATCTCCCGATTTATCCCTCTCCCTCTTTTCCCCCTCGTAACCATAAGTTTGTTTTTTTTTTTTATATCTGTGACTCTATTTCTGTTTTGTAAATAAGTTCATTTGTACCCTTTTTTTAGATTCCACATGTAAGTGATAGCTAAGCTTTCTTTCTCTCATGTGTCAGGGCAGGGAAGCAAAATGCAGAGCCCCTACCATTAAAACATTCCCTTGAGATTTCAAGAACATTTTATTTTAAAAGATGTGCTATTAAAAATCAATGCCTCCTGTTTAAAACTGTTTAGGGCCAGGAGGAAGAGCTGAGAATGTCAGGATGTATCTTCACGTAACCTTCCCAATAAGCAATAGTATAAGAGACACCCAATGTGAGTGTAAACAGATAAATAGGATCTGATCGTGCAAAATTCACCTGAACTCACAACCTTTGAGTTATCAATTTCCCAGTTGAAATCAGAGAGCTGTTGAATTAGTGCTCAGTGGTCCATATACAATGAATGACTTCATGGGAAAAGGGGTCTTTTAGACCCAGAAAACATTTCCCAAATGAGCAGATCACAGTTTTCATGATACACTTTTCATGATGAAGTATTTTCTGTTCAGATGTGAGGGAAGCAATTTTACATTTTCTTTACTGCCAATCTTTTCAGAGACTTTTTTTTTTTTTTCCAGAGACTTTAATATATTAATATGTATTATAAACCTACCAAGTTGAGACATAATGCATTTTTTTCAATTCTTCATCACTTTTCACAAGGCATGTCTATCAGCTGATGAAGGGAAAAGATAACATAGTTATCTTTAGAAAGTTTAGAAAGTTTCGGGATTTGATGGGCAAGCGTTTTGGTTTTCAAAAACATAAGAGGAAACCAAATGTAGGAAATTTAATATTGTTAGACTAGGAAATACTATGAAATTTTTAAAATGTTCTTGATACTTCGTTTTTGTAACTTTCCCACGTGTGGCAGTTTTATAAGCCCAGTCAGTTTCTTTTTTGGTAGTTAGAAAGCTCTTGCAGCCCCAGATTGAAAACTGTCCTTATAAAATTTAGATGCGTCGAAGTCAGAGATAGCCTGTATTTTATCCTTTGCTTCATTTGTAGAAAGATGTAAATCAAAGTAAGATGAAAAGAAGCCTCCCGTCTACCACCACACATTCTCCACGGAGATCCCTGACCTCAGAGCCTGTTCTGCAGATGATATGAATGGCATCACCTTACATCTCTAGTTTGTGGTACGGCCATGTCTGTTTTCACCTTGTCTTCTTGTCAAAATACATTAGGAAAAAATAAGAAATCATTAGATCTTTAAGGGATTTTTGCAGACACTTTCTACCAAGGGGAAAATGAGAAGCCCAGTGTGAACATTCACAGCTGTTTCTATGAGCAAGTAGCAGTACGAGCTAAAGGACAATTCCTCCCCAAGTATAGATTTTTCCATCCTAAGACACTCCTGTTGGACCAATTCAAGACATTACAGATACACACAGATATTCTTTAATTCAGTTGCTAGGACTGCTGTGAAGTTGTTAATCTTCACTTAACCTATTTGTGAAACGAGCAGAGTGTAAATTCAATTCAATTCAATTCAATTAATATGTATTGAGAACCCATAGGGTGCACAGCGCTGCACAAGGAACTGTAGGTCAGGTGATGAATCAGACACAGACTCTTTGACAAGCTTTATATCTTTCATCTCTAGGGAACGTTTACTCTGGCTTAGAACAATATGAACTATCAAAATGAGGGTCATGTCAGGAAAGAACACCAGTGCTTAACATCAGGATGGGATGACCTCAAACCACTTAAATGGACCGGGATCTACTGCAGGGGAGCCTTTCTTTACCCCCACGGTGCCAGCTAAAGCGAGCCGTGCACTGCGTTCAGGGGTGACCACAAACCATGACTGGATGAGTGTTCTGTAAGCTCCCCAACTATCCAGCATGTGATGAAAAATCAAACAATTCTTCAAATCTTGAAGGTCTTTGGTCTTCAACGTCACCTATCAAGATACAATAAATCAGGTTAGTCTAGGAAAATAATCGCAGCCACATAGTTCTTGCCTCTCTCCATCTCTCCCCATAAAGTAAGAGAACTCAAATGCCAAACCTTATATCCATGGACAACAGCTACAACAAAACCAAGTGCCAAGTTTTCCACATGCACCACAAAATATAAGCAGATGGGGAAAAGCATCAACATAAAAGCTTGCATGTTGCAGCATCTGTGAAGGGAAAGCACAGGGGAGCAATGGGGCATCTGACGGACCCGGTGACCCCAAATTTCCAACCCTGGAAGCCGTGCAGAGCCAATCTGACAGCAGGACCTAGAAATGGGTGGGAGTTCAAACTCCAGTGGAAGCTGCATTCACAATATCTGAGTAAGTCTGAAGAGAACGAGCTTGCCCTTCCTCTGCCTGTTTGTCCTACTCAGGCCTCAGTGATTGGCTGATGCCTGAGCACGACGGGGAGGACCACCTCCTTTCTCAGTCTATTGATTCAAATGCTCACCTCTTCCAGAAACACCCTCAGACACACGCAGACATAATTTTACCAGCTCTCCAGGCCTCCCTGGACACCCAGAGATGTTCTGCTGCCTCTACTCAGAAACCGCACTCTCACACCTTCTGGGCCCCCTGTCCCCTGAGCACTTCTGCATCGCCTTCCTTCTCTTTGTTCCTAACATGGTGCCTGACAAAAGGACAGGGGTCAAAAGATGTTGGTTCAATATGTGAGGGAATTCAGTCACATTTGCTATCTCGTAGGTGAATTTCCCGGCATTCTAGGAGAGTACAATTCTGTCCCTCCCCTTTCCCAGTTTTCATCCTCATCATCTCCCTAAGTCACATCCCACGTGTGTCTCTGCTCCTCAAAACTTGCCAATAGGATCAAGCCGTTTCCTTAGTAGAGTTTTCAAGAATCTACATATTTTGGCTCTCACCTACTTTTCTATACTTATCTCTGATATTTTGCACCATTTCCCCTTATTTTCAATCTTCTCTCACAACTCCTTTCTGTCTTCATCCCAGCTTCTGCCCACAATGCACGTCTGCCTAAGTGCATCTTCTTTGAATCCCATTCATGGCCAAAGGCCCAGCTCAGTACTGCCCTCCTGACATGCTGGCTTCATTTCCCACCACCCACTGGATAATTTTTCCTTATACTGTGTATTATGTGTCTTTCTTCCCCAATTATAAACCCCTTCTTATGATCCTTGGGTTATTCTTCAGTTGGCCTCAGATAATCTTCTTCTTGCCTTGCACATACAGTCCCTTCTTAAGTATTTTCTGTATTACACTCCCTTCTTAAGTATTTTCTATATTGCACTAACTCCCAAAGAACAGCAGAATCCAAACTGGAGTGGATCTTAATTTTGATTTGGTCATGAAGCCATACAGATTTGGGGAAAGCTACAACTCCCGTCCTTGGGAAAAATAAGGTATACACACAAATACATATGCATACACACAGTATCTTCTATGTGATTACACAATGGTCAGAAGAAATAAAATATTGCCTGCTGTCTCAATAAACAAAGGATGTCACAGTCATCAGGGATTGCAGCCCTCCAATGGTGAGCTGGTGAGCCCTGAGGGAACTCAGGAAGGAAACAAAGAATACCTGCCATCTAGCAACCATCAGACTGCAGCCACTCCCTACAGTGAGTCCCAAGGAAACTCAGGATGTGAAAACAGAGGATACTGGCGCCAGATAGCTGAGGTGCATATCAAAGGAATGATTTCAGGGAGCCCAGACTCTTGCATATTCCCATACCTAGAAAAGCCCTGAATTCCTTAACTTGAGATAACTAGTTTTCTTTTATTAACAGGAATCTTTTGTTCCTACTACTTGCCCTTTGTTGCAAAACTCCTAATATATCCTGGCTCCCCCCTCACCACCTCAGAGCAGTTCTCTTAAGGTTACTTGAGATGCTGCGTCCTGGGCTTGAAGTCTTCAGTATGTCCCCTGAATAAAACATAACTCTCAACTTTTAGGTTGTGTGTATTTTTTTTTAGTCAACAGTCACACTTGTCCTTAAATATATGTGGGTTTTGCCTTTTGGGTCGATTCACTGTTTTTCATTTAACTTCTTTAAAGAAGCAGCCAATAGTACGGCCATCCAGAGCAGACCCCATTCTGCCTTCAGACAGAAGGCAGCTCCTGCCCCGTCCTTCTTACCCTGTAAGCCACTACCTGGCACACAGCCTGTAACAGTTCAGCACTGGATGGGGAGAAAAGTTTTGCATTAACTTCTCATCTGTATCGCTCGCTCTTAGATCATCCATCACCCAATCAAAGCTACTGAACAGAGAATGGAAGAGATAACAGCTAAAATATGAGTGCCCACTGGATTTTTCCAGATAGGTAGCGTTTTTTTCTACTTCCATTATTTTCCCATTTTATCTCATTTTTTAAAAATCAATACTTTTATTTTAGTGAGCCAGAAAATTCTTGTATGTGTCACTTAAACACGGGAGCTGTGTGGTATAATTCCTAGATGTGCTCTTGGAAAATACCCATGTCAGTCCTTCCTTTTGCTTTTACACCAGTTGAATGAACTAAGCCATCCGTGCAGTTTCTGAGATGCAGAGTCCTCATTTGCAAAGACAAATAGTCTATTCTATTCCAAAAACTTGCAGAATGAAACGAAATGGTATAAGGACGAATTTCATGTTAAGCATTAGGCAGAATGTAAATGCTGAAACTAGAGACCTCAATAAAGTAAACTGAATGTATCCACTTTCATCCCAGCCACGCGGGCGGGTTGTTCAAGCTGAGGAAATGCTCCCTGATGTGTGCACAGACCGCATTCACCCGGGGAGGTTACTGCAGGGCCCACCGTGTGCCAGGCGTTACACGTGGCTCTGGCTACTCAGCAGGGGGTACATCTCACGAGGTCCTGTCCTCTCGGGACTGATTTTCTGCTGGGCATGGATAGGCAGCGCAGGAGAGTGATCTCAATAACTGAAACGTTGCAGGTACTATAAAGCAAGCAGGTGGTGTGTCTGCCGAGGGTTAGGAGAGGTGGGCCCGTCCACACCGGATGCTGGGGAAGGCTCCCCTGAGTCTCACCGAGCCCTGAAGACACCAGACAGGAAAGCAGCTCTGCAAGGTGTTCAGGCAGAGGGACTGGTCACCAAGGCCTTGACATCAGAGTGAGCGTGGAAACAAAATCAGCCAAAAAAAAAAAAAAAATTAAACATGTATCAAATACATATTTAATCATTTAATAAATACATGTTTGATGATTAAATATATAACAATATAGATAATTATATATGATTTTAATTAATGTAATTTTTAATTAAAAACACCTTTGCTTGTTAGTAAACATGAGCATTTTAAGTTACCAAAAGGTCTGAAAATCACATTAATTATGTAGTTCGTACAAAGAGATAAATCTGAATAGGTGATTTTGAATGGTTAACTGGTTAACCAATGGTTCAGTGTATGGTTACCTCACTACTGAATGATTATACAAAATGGAAAATGTATTTACCTTTTTTTTTTTTTTTTTTTTTTTGCGGTATGCGGGTCTCTCACTGTTGTGGCCTCTCCCGTTGCGGAACACAGGCTCTGGATGCGCAGGCTCAGCGGCCATGGCTCACGGGCCCAGCCACTCCGCGGCATGTGGGATCTTCCCAGACCGGGGCACGAACCCGTGTCCCCTGCATCGGCAGATGGACTCTCAACCACTGCGCCACCAGGGAAGCCCATTTACCTTTTCTTTCCACTTTTCTCTCTTTTCCCTTTCATCGCATGCACCTAACAAATGAACCAAACCATAAAAAGTGTATCTATAACTTCTTCTTATAGGACACCAGGCACATAGGACTAGGGTCTCACTCTTACAGCCTAATTTTAAATTAATTATCTCTTTAAAGACTTTATCTCCAAATAGTCACATTCTGAGGTCCTGGGGGTTGGAACTTCAACATTTGAATTTTGAGAGGATACAATTCAACCCATAACATATACACATATATTTGATAAGAATAATTCTTTTAAAAGATGAGGGAATGATAAATACTGAATTCTGGCTGGTGGCTACCACCCTGGGGGGCCAGAGCCTGGAGAGAAGCAGGTGGGGTCACAGCAGCGTTTGGTAAATGTCTAGGGCTCCCCTTTGTCTGGTGAATTCCCTCGTGTTCATTATGATTCTGTGTTCTACAACACACACACACACACACACACACACACGTGTGCTTTCGTTTGTAACAAATATTATAGAATCTTTAAAGGATACTTTGATCAGAGGGAAAGCAAGGGTTCCAATTAGCTATTTTTATGTAAAGCTACTTCAGCAAACAAAAGATGGTTACCTCTATACTCATATAATGTAGGAATGGCCTTAAATGCCCAGGTTCCTTTTTGCTACAGTGGTCCACTGTTTACTAATAAATAGAATTAAACTCCATAGGCAAGTGTCAAGTGTGTGAAATGTAATTAGATGATTCCATGGCTTTAGCATTTTGAAACAATCCAGCTTTATGGAAGAAATTGGGAGAGAGGAAGGGAAACACACAGCAAGATGACTGGCTTTTCATGAAGCCAAATGATTGATGTTCATGTATACGTAATCTCCTGCACATACACACCTAATACTGGCCACACGGAATCCCGTGAGAATTTGATATGAATTTTAGGTTTTCATGAGATGAATTTGACTCAGGAGGGAGCTGGAATCTTCCAGCTACACGTATCCTGGACTAAGGTGAGAACTTGGATATCTGATCAGATCCTCCTTCTGCAGCTTTACTTCAAATGACCTCTCTTCTCTCTCTCTCTCTGTCTCCAAGAAACAAGCCCAGCATTCTCACCTTAG
Source organism: Orcinus orca (assembly GCF_937001465.1). NCBI lineage: Eukaryota > Metazoa > Chordata > Mammalia > Artiodactyla > Delphinidae > Orcinus > Orcinus orca. The sequence continues at coordinate 52,377,640 of NC_064560.1, read as the reverse complement.
GTGCAAACAGTATCATTTGGAGAATTTTTCCCATTCTTAATGCAAACTTGATTCTGGCACTATGTTCTCCTGAAGCAATGGTGTTGTGTTTTCTGGAATGTTACACTTTTAAAAACTAAGTTGTTTTCCAATTTGCAGAGAAAAAAAACACCAGATGGTTACCATACAATTATTTTTCAACGTTTACATTTTTCTCCCATGATATGTGTGTGTGTGTGTGTGTGTGTGTGTGTGTGTGTGTCTGTGAATGTATACTTGTTTTTTAATTTTTGAAAGCTGCTAACAGTTAAAGGAAAAGTGAGCATTTAACTGTAGTATCGCAAAGAGCAACATTTGTCAGCTGGTGAGACTAATTCTTCAGTGTGAACATAAGTAGCTTATGTTACTCTTTTTATTCTACCAAGAGATGTCATGGTTTTCACAATGGCATTATTTGTTTTTAAAATTCAGTGGTATATTCATAGAGTCATGACACCTCCAGAACTGATGTCCTTCTGTGTGTGATACTATTATGTCACTTGCCAGGTGGGTGGCTCCAAAGGACAGCTCACAACTTGGTGACTCTAAAAATAAACTGAAATAGGTGACTTTAGAGCAGTTTTAGGTTCACAGCAAAATTGAGAGGAAGGTGCAGAGAATTCCCACATACTCCTGACCCGTCACATGCACAGTGTCCCTACTATCAACACCCCCGCCCGATGGTCCATCTGCTATAATTGATGAACCTACATGCACACGTCATCCTCACCCAGAGTCCAGGGTTTACCTTAAGGTTTACTCTTGGTGTCCTTGGTGTCTTATATTTTATGGGTTTGAACAAATGTATAATGACATATATCCTTCATTACAGTATCATACGGAGAAGTTTCACTGCCCTAAAAATCCTCCGTGCTCTACCTGTTTATCCCACCTTCCCGCTTAAAACCTGAAAACCAGTGACCTTTTTACTGTCTGCATAGTTTTACCTTTTCCAGAATGCCATAGATTTGGAATCATACAGTACATAGCCTTTTCAGGTTAGCTTTTTTCACTTAGTACTATATATTTACCATTCCTCCATGTCTTTTCATGGCTCAATAGTTCATTTCTTTTTAGCGCCAAATAATATTCCACTGGATGGGCCACAGTTCATTTATCCATCACCTACTGAAGGACATCTTGGAGGCTTCCCAGACTTGGCAATTATGAGTAAAGCTGCTATAAACATCTGTACACAGGTTTTTGTGTGGACATAAGTTTTCTGTTTCTTTGGGTAAATACCAAGGAGTATGACTGCTAGATCGTATGGTAAATAGCATCTTGCTTCATCAGAATGAATGTGTGAGCACAACAGAAGTCAATCTGAGATGACACATCCCATCGCTTTTGCCATTGTCTGTTCTTTAGAAGTAAATCAGTAGGTCAAGCCTCCACTATCCTAGGGGAGAAGATAACCCAGGAAATAAATTCCAGAAAGCAGGATTACTGGAACCATTTTATTTTATTTTAAAATTTTTTTATTGAAGTATAATTGATAGACAATATTATATTAGTTTCAGGAGTACAACATAGTATTCAACATTTATATGCATTACATGATGACCATCAAGATAAGTCTAGTAATCATCTGTCACAATACAAAGTTATTGCAATATTATTGACTATATTCCCTATGCTGTACATTACATCCCTGTGACTTATTTATTTCATAACTGGAAGTTTGTACCTCTTAATCTCCCTCACCTATTGCACTCAGCCCCCCACGCCCCTCCCCTCTGGCCACCACCAGTTTGTCCTCTACACCTATGAGTCTGTTTCTGTTTTGCCATGTGTGTTCCTTTGTTTTGTTTTTTAAATTCCACATATAAGTAAAATCACATGGTATTTCTCTTTGTCTGACTTATTTCACTTAGCATAATACCCTCTAGGTCCCTCCATGTTTTCCCAAATGGCAGATTTCATTCTTTTTATGGCTGAGTTATAGTCTATTAAATATATAGTGATATGTATATATATATATATATATATGTATATATATATATTCTTTATCTATTCATCTATTGATGGGCACTTAGGTTGCTTCCATGTCTTGGCTTTGTAAACAATGCTGCTATGAACATTGGGGTGCAGGTATCTTTTTGAGTTAGTTTTTTTTTCTTCAGATAAATACCCAGGAGTGGAATTGCTGGATCATATGGTAGTTCTATTTTTAATTTTTTGAGGAACACCATACTGTGTTCCACAGTGGCTGCACCAATTTACATTCCCACCAACAGTGTTGGAGGGTTCCCTTTTCCATTGGAACCATTTTAGAAGCAACCCGTTACTATAAACAGAAACAAACAAGGGATAGTTAGGGAGTTGGGGATCGACAGGTACACACTGCTATATTTAAAATGCATAACCATCAAGGACATACTGTATAGCACAGGGAATTCTGCTCAATGTTATGTGGCAGCCTGGAGGGGAGGGGAGTTTGGGGGAGAATGGATACATGTATATGTATGGCTGAGTCGCTTTGCTGTGCACCTGAAACTATCACAACATTGTTAATCGGCTATACTCCAATATAAAATGAAAAGTTTAAAAATAAGTAAATAAATAAATAAGTTTAAAAAAATCACAAAAATTAATCAATCCTTGAAACTCTATGATTGGATCATTTTTTACTTCTTTGTTTTCAGTGTCCATTACATTTGTTTTCTTCAGAATTAACTTTTAATAGCTGCTAGGCATCCAAGTGTAACAGGGAAGAGCCAAATCTGACTACATGTTGCATCTGTCTCTTTACTTTAACCTTTGCTTCCCATTGCTTTTGTTCACTAAAACGATACTGTCTATTCCCTGCCTCAGGGAAGCCTGCCCCTCTGCCTGAATGTTAAACCAAAGTGCCTTTGTTCAGGGAAGCATCGGTCCCTGTCCACCGTGGATGGCTGCAAGAAAGAAGAAATTAACACATCCGCTCCCGGAGGCTGGTCATTCCAGGGCACTTTTGCAAAACTCATGGCCTTTTACTTTACTTCCTCATCTCCTCCCCCTCTCTGTGCTATAAAAGAAACTGACATCTCAACCCCAATAAGATGGTTAGTTTTTAGTTTTGAGACTTTAGTCTGCTGTCTTCTTGGTCTGCTGGCTTTCCGAAAAAAGTTGTATTCTTTGCCTCAACACCTTGTCTGCAGTGCTTTTCTTGTTGATAACAAATAAAAAAGCACTCATTTTAACAGGTAGATAAAACTTCTGAATGCATTTTTCAAATTCATTTCACATATCCAGGTAATTCTTATTTTAGAACCAAAAGCAACTTCAATTAATGGCAATTTTCTTTAATCTAAATAAAAGCACATCCCATTTATGTCTGCATTTATTTTTGAATCACCAATTTCTTAAGTTTTACCCTAACTTTAAGGCATTTAGAAGTTTTAAAAATGATTAACTGATTAAGATACTATGTTTTTCTCCTTAGGCTTTAAAAGAACAGTGCAAAATTGTATTGTTTCTTTAATCCACTGCAATTGTTGCAAGTCTACACCTTAATTAAATTTATTTTTTTTTAAATCAAAACTCACTTCTTCACTTGGGATTCATAAATAATGATGGTTCTTAAAATGCAATCAGCATATGATGAAAAAACAGACAAATAATGATATTTCAGTGACAGGTCTAGGTATTTCAAGCTATGAAGTTATCATTTTAATAGCTTCTAAGTGTTCCAAAATGAGATGCTAGTGGATGATAATGACGGCAATTTCAGTCTAAGTATTGATTTTGAATTTATTTCTTGACTCCCAATTAATGGTGGAATATAAGCAAGTTTACTTCTAATTTGTTCATATGTAACAATATATGGATAAAATGTATCCATTACCAAATTCGCTAGTGCTAAATTTCGAGAATTTGGCTTTAGAAATAGACATATTCTTATATACTCAGTGTACACACGAGTTTTAATTCTTCAATAGGAATTCTGGAAATACAAATAGATATTTTGTCATCTGTGTATACCCTGTCTCTCTCTAAGTGTAATTCAGATTGACCAAAGAAAGATTTAACAGAACTATGACATTAAACAAAAATAAATACAGATAGCAGGACAAAAGGAAAAGATAAAGATCCAGGGTGGAAAGTAGCAAGTGCAACATGTAGCTGTTGAAAAAAAAAGAGAGAAAAGAAGAAGAGGAGTAGGGGGAGGGGAAAAAAGAGGAAAAAAGCAAAGAAAACTATAGAAATTAAGAAATACGAGGAAAGGCAAGAAAAGGAAATTGAAAGAAATGAAAAAAAAGGAAAATGACTGTACAAAATGTCACACACACATTATGAAAGGTGGGGAGCCCTGGAGGCCCCTGTACAGCCTGTAGATTTGTACACTAACGCGAAAGGATGTTTTTATTTAACAGATGTGTCCTGGTAAATATGACTTTTGTAGGTTTTTGGTAAATTATTTAAAGTGCGGTAAAAAATATTTTTGGTGAATACCGTTGTTGGATTTTGTAGGGAATTCCTCGGGGCAGTTTTCCGTGGTCTCCGCACAAGTCTTAGATCAGCAAACACTTGGTTCCAACCGTCCCTGCACTTGGGGTTCATCGTTGGTGGCCGTGGCCAATTGTGGCCACAGTTCGGGCCCGAGACTCACCAGAACACCCCATCGGTCTCTGTTGGGATGCTCCTGGACAGCACTTCTTACATAAAAGAGCCCCCAGTCCCCCAAGAGACCCGAGTGTGTCTTCGACTGGAAAAGTGTTTCAAAGCACAACGGCCAGCAAGCAAACCAGCCAACACAGTAGCATGTAGAAATGCTGAGTGAGATCTCGGGGTCAGTCACCAGTTCACACCCAGAGCCTGTGTTGTTTAATGTCCAATCCTGTTCAATTATGACATGATTCTACCAGCTCAATAAACCTCCTTTTATACGGGAGCTGCCGTCCCTCATTTTTAATTGTGGCTCTAAAATGGTTCCAGGCAGCCCGAGTGTTTTAAATGCCCTTGTCCTGATCTGTGCAAGCAAAGAAGCAACGGCTGCTTCACGTGTTCTGGTCCTCAGAGTCTTGAGGACAGAGGACAGATGACAAAGCCCAGCGCCCTCTGGGGAATGGGCTCGTTGGGTGTGTGCTCCACCAGCAGGGGCCTGTCCCTGCTCTCGGTGTGTTTGAGCAACAGTGCCACGCACAGCAGGGAAGAGCGTGGCGTCCTATGCCTCGTGCTCTGAGGCTGCTGCAGACCCCACAGCTACAGAAGAGGCAGGAGGGAAACTGCACACGTGGGGCTGAGCACTGACATTTACATGAGATCATCCAGCAAACTTTGATCGGCTGCCCCAAGTGTGACAACTGATCAATTTAGCTGCAGTAGACCTGGAGCAAGGTTTAATTTGCAGCTGAAGTTAGTTGTTATTCTAACGTGCAAGTGAATTTTCTACATGTAGTGCCCACCTGGGTCTTAGCGGGAATTCACTTCTGTGCCCAAATGGGGACGTGTGCCGGCACCCACAGTCAGTGTCCACTGGGTCAGACGCTGTGACGAGCAGGCCCTCTGGACTCCGTGACTGTCTGGTGCCTACATGGTGTGCACTTGATATTTCCATTGTTGAATATTCATTCACTTAAGTGTTCCCCGGAAAAACAATTCATTAATCCATGCTTTAAATTTTATTTAATTTTGAAGGAGTACTTTTAACACTTGAAAACAAAAATCAGCTTGTTATATATATAAGAACTGGGTTTTTTTTACTGCTAATAAATCAAGCACTGCTCACAAAAAAAAAAACCTGTAAAATAAATTTCATAGGTGGAAAATGGAGTCATAACTTCTGAAAAAAATGGCTTGTTTGTAGTGAAACTCTTAGAGAGCCACCCACGTCCATTTTGCAACTTGGCCGGGAGGAGAATGTCCTGATTGGGATTGGCTTGGGATGTGGCTGGAATTCCCCAGATGTTTGAAACTTTGTTTTACTAATAATTCCAACTGAAGCCTTGCAGAGAGAGGCTCTGCATGTTAATTCTGCAGCAACAGGAGCATTCCTAGTTGTTTCTTCATAAGGACCTTGACCTTTCATTCCCTGACATGAAAATAGACTTGAAGCCAAGTCTTTTGTGTTTCCAGTCTTAGAGCAGCAAGCCTCTTGCTACGGAGAAGTGATTTCATGGTAAGAGGGCATTCGGCAGAATTACAACAGGCCAGTCTCAATGGATAGGTTACCTTGATGGGCTGTCACGCCCTCTCCCAAGCAATAATCACAGACAAATACATGTATGTAAAGCTTTGAGAGTACTTTTGCAAATTACAACAGTGAGGTTATCACGACCAAGAAATAGGGCCAGTGATAGAACCAGCAATCTGGGTTAGTACGATTCTTATTTAAACTGTTATTTTCCCCCAGTATGCACATAACATTATGGAGACTTATTTTCCCCTAATTAAAAAAATTATGCCATTAATTTTTTTCACTTGAAAAATAATGAAATTGTAAAAACACCAAATAAAATTCCTTGTTATTGGAAGACCAAATATAATTTAATTTTGACAATTTGCTGTCAAAGTCATCCATCCTTAGTCTTTGATTATTTTGCAAAAATGGAATTGTGTCATTTTTATAAACCTAATTTCCTCAGTTAATATATCAAGAACATAGTAAATCAACCTTTTACGTCTCTTCAAAGAATTGTATACTTTCTCATGGTTCTATTATTGTTGCGGAGTTTAGATTATACCTACTGTTTTGTTGTTATAAGGAACACTGCACAAAATGGTAATTCTAATCCTCAAATTCATAAAATGATGGGCCTAACAGTCTTGCTTCACAGATCCATCTTTAGCTGCTATTTCTCCCATACAGGAAGACAGAGAAAGTTGGTTACAATAGATTAAACAAAGGTTATATTTATTAACCCTTATTTAATCATCACAGTCAAGCAAAGAGCTTTAATCAGAAGCATAGAGCTGAAGCACAATATTTAAACTGTGCATAAAAATACGGCATTTAATCTAATCGAGTCAGCCAATGATGGGCTTGCCACATTTAATGTTTGCTCTTCAAACCTGGAATTCATTCCCTCTGTCACTCTAATTCCTGAACCCAATTTGGAAATAGTTTGCATTATATGCTATCTCACAGCTCTTTCTGTTTGCTAACCAAATAGAATGTGTTTGAAGACATTGTCTTCCTGAATGTGACATTGTTAAAAATCAAAGGCGTTTAACAGTTACAGCTGCTAGTGGAATAAGGGACTCATTTCTTAAAGGTAACTGAAAACTACACACACACACACACACACACACACACACACACACACACGCGCACACACACACACACACATAGAGGAATAATCCTGATTCTTTCTCTACTACTTTAGGCTTTTAATAACTGAAGTAAAACACACACACACACACACACACACACACGCACACGCACACGCACACATATGATAAGGAGTTGTTTTCTCATCTAAGTAATCCTGTCCAAAGCAAACATTTCCAAGCAGAGGAAATTGTATGTGTGCAGAGAATAGAAATGAAAATAACACATCCCCAGAGCAATTTACTGGGTAAAGAGAGCAAGGGAGACCGTGCAGCCCTCAGCAGTTTTCTCTTTAGTTTTCCCATCAAGTTATTAGTAATTTTAGAGTAAATCTTATAAAACAAGAATCAGCTGGAGAATCTCTCTCCCAAGCTAAGGAAGATATCCGAGGAGGTTAATGGCAGGACCGGATGGGACAGGTCAACAGGTGAGTGGAGGTCGGAAGTCAGCAGGACAGCATTTTGGTTGCTTCCTAGAAGTTGAGACACTCTTCCTAGTTTATCCCCTTCCTCTCCCAAAATTAGCTTAGGCTTATGGGATGATTGATTCTGTTTTCATTTTTTAAATTTACTTTTTTGTACTTATTCATTGAACAAACAGCGCTCGATTGGAGCCTGGGGCTGTTTTAGGCTCCAGGATAGAGCAGTTAGCAAACCAGAAACCCAAAGCCCTTGGGGAGCTTTGATTCCAGTGGGAATGACCAAAAAGAAAAAGAAAACTCAGACCATACATTAGATGGTAAATGCCATGTGAAAGCCCTGGCAAGGGAAGGGGCTACATCATGGTGGGGTTGTGCTGCCGTTTATAGTCAGCGGCCAGGCAAAACCTCAACGAGATGGTTGACGGTTCAGCAAGGTCTTGAGGAAGGAGAGGCAGAAAGCCATGGAGAAAGTTAGGAAAGAGCGTTTCCGGCAGAGGCCTGGGAGTGCCAAGGCCCAGGGCAGGGCCGGAGGCTGGTGTGCTCTGAGGGCAGTGGGGTGCGGTAGGGATACTGTCAGGGGGCTGTTGGGGAGCCCACTCATTATAAGGCCCCTGTAAGGCTTCTGCTCAGAGTGAAATGGGGAGCCTGCAGGATCTGGAAAGGGGTCATCTTGACTGTTTTGTGGAAAGGACCATAATTCAGGCAAGAGCAGAAGGTGGTCCTGACAGGAGTGACTCCATAGCTGAGCGGGGAGGAGACTAGACCCGCGTATGTCTCCAAGGCACAACCATGAAGCTTACTTGACAAATTCAAGAGGAGTTGAAGCTACACGTTTTGTCTTGAGAAACAAGCCAAAACCTGCTACCATACAAGAAAAAGAAGGCTGAAATGTGAGCAGGTGAGGGAGAAGGGGCAGAGATCTGGAAGTTTCTGCAGGGAATCCTGGTTGTGAGATGTTCACTCGTCATCCGAGTAAGGCTCAGGGGGAGGGCTGAATGGATGATTCTAGGGCTCAGGAGAGTCTGGGCCAGAAAGATGTTAGACACGGACGTGTTCACACGCAAAGATTAAACCCTGAGCCTGGATGAAGTCAACGAAGGAGTGAGTGTCAGGAGAAACGCCACAAACTCCATCACTTGGAGGTCAGGGAAGCACAGAGGATACAGAGAGAGAGACTGTTTGGGAGAGAAACACCAAGAGTACAACCCCTGAAAGCCAAGGCAAAGTAGAGTAGGGGTAACCAGCTGTGTCAAGGCTGCTGGTCGGTCCAGTATAACAAGAGCTGGGGACTGAGCGTTGAACGTGGCAGATAGAGGTCACTGGTGAACTTGGCAAAAAAAACTTTTAATGGGTTCATAGAAGAAAAATACGATGAGGACGTTTAAAAGAGAACTGGTCTAAAACTACTGACAACAAGAATAGGCAATTCTGCTTTTTAAATTATTTTTATTCTTTTCTTCTAGTTTTATTGAGATATAATTGACATACAGCACTGTATCAGTTTAAGGTGCACAGCATAATGATTTGACTTACATACATGATGAAATGATGACCATGACCACAGTAAGTTTAGTGAACATCCATCATCTCATAGAGACACAAAATAAGGGAAATGGAAAAAAGAATTTTTTCCTTGTGATGAGAACTCTTAGGCTTCACTCTGTTAACAGCTTTCATAGCTAACATACCACAGTGTTAATTATATTATTGTTGTACATTACATCCCTAGTACTTATTTATCTTATAAGTGGAGGTGTATACCTTTAGACCACCTTCAAAATTAAAAATAAAATAAAATAAATAAAAATTATTTTTATTTATAATTGTGGTAAAAAACGAAAAACAAAATTTGCCGCAGTAACCATCTTTAAGTGTACAGTTCAGTAGCGTTAAGTGTGTTCACATCACTGTACAATGGATCTCCAGAAATTTCTCAACTTGAAAAACTGAAACTGTATCCACTAAACAGCTCCCCACTTCCCCCTCCCCCATCCCCTGTAACCAGTGTTCTACTTTATGTTTCTATGAATGATAAGCAAGTCTTTAAAGTCGTTTTGCTGAGAGGAAGGCGGCCTCAGTCTTGCATTTTTTACCCTGTTCCCTGGTGATGCTGATGCTGCTGGTATGGATGGAGACCACACTTTGACAATGGTCTCAATCTCGGCTGAGCACTGGACTTTTCTGAGAGCTCTAAAGGCGTTCTGAGGTTAGAACCCACATCTACAGGGACTGATTTAATTGGCTTAGCAGGTAGCTTGAACACTGGTCATTTTAAAAGCTCCCAGGTATTTGTAATTTGTAGCCAAGTTGAGAAACACGGATCTTGAAGGAAAGGAGAGATGGTAGAGTTTCTGGGTGCAGAGCATGGGAGTCGGCAGCTCAGGACGTGGGGCTTAGAGAGACTTTCCCATCTTTCATAGGTTGCTGTGGGTCGACCTGGATGCAAGGGAGGCTGTTAAAATAATGACTTCGCCTCCAAGGTGTTGGGAAGGCAAGAAAGGAAGGATGGAAGTGGGTGTGGAGTGAGTGGCCCTGAGACCTGCAGTGTCAGTCAACAGGAAATGAGGTGGTTGAACTGCAGGATCATGGTTGTTTCAGAAAATCCACAGCTAGGAAATAGGTGGAGTAGACTGAAGTGTGAAGGATGGGAGTCTAGGAGGTCAGTTAGTAGTTTTTCCCTAACCTTGGACCAACCAAGAAATGATGGGGCAGAAAAGGAAGTGATAAGAGTATTTAGATTCAGGGTAGAAAACCACGTTAATCAACCAGATGTTTGCAAGACGGGCCTTAAGTAGGTTGAAATGAATAATAAAATGAAGGTCAAAACAAGTGTAGGTCCCTTACCTCTTTTTCCTGTGGAATGCCAGAAACATTGTGAAATTTTCATGAAAAATATTTCAAACTAAATATAATAATAATAAAATATTTTTGAACATTTATTATGTTGCACAGCACAATCAGCACTTTATGCCTAATTATCTCCTTGACCACAAAACACCATTATTATTTTCATTTTACAAACAAAAGTAGAAAGCTGAGAGAGACATTCATTGTCCAAATGGTAAAGGAAACTAGAAAATGGGAGAGTCATGTAAGGAACCCAGGCGTCTGTGGCTCAGAAGCCTGAGGGCCACACTCTCACTTTAGACCACTTCCCATGTGCACACGTGTGCACCATGTATATGTACATAACACTGGGATTCCCAGGAAATCAAACATAAGAGAGAACAGTAAAAAGAGCTGGAGAAGGAACTGGGGCTGTGATGAATGATGATGGATGACGGCATTGGAATTGTTTGTTTCAATAACCACCACTGCCCAGCTTACTTTTCATAAATTCAAATCTAAACTCCTAAACATTGTATGGAAACACAAAAGACCCAAAATAGCCAAAACGATCTTAAGAAAAAAGAGCAAAACAGGAGGTGTCACTCTCCTTGACTCCAAACTATACTACAAAGCTACACTAATCAAAACAGTATGGTATTGGCACACACACTGATACATAGATCAACGGAACAGAATAGAAAGCTCAGAAATAAACCCACGCACTTATATGGGCAATTAATCTACAACAAAGAAGCCAAGACTAAATAGTGGGGAAAAGACAGTCTCTACAATAAATGGTGATGGGAAAACTGGACAGCTACATGCAAAAAAATCAAAGTGGACTACTTTCTCACACCATATACAAGAATAAACTCAAAATGGTTAAATACTTAAATGTAAGACCTGAAACCATAAAACACCTAGAAGAAAACATAGGCAGTATGCTCCTTGACATCATCAGTCTTAGCAATATTTTTGGGGGATATGTTTCCTCAGGCAAGGGAAACAAAGGCAAAAAAAAAAAAATAATAAGCTCTTTGTGTCTACTTGTTGAGCCATACCACACTTGCTTGAGATGTTTCTGCTATTATTCTCCAGGATGAATTCCCTAAGCCCAGCCTGTCCATGGAGGTGAGGGACCTCAAGGCTTGGAAAGGGAATGGCTTTGCTGCCTTTCTCAGTGTCCCACGAGCACATCTCCCCCCTTTGCCCCAAAGGCCGGATGGTCTCACTCCAGCCCCTTGTACTCCTCAGAGAGACTCTGAAATGGCATCTCCCAGTTTGTCTGCCCTTGTAAGAACCCTATCTTTTCTCCCCCCTGAGCTGGGGGAGAATTGTACCCAAATCTTGAGCCTCTCCCACCACTGCATCTGTGTTCCTTCCTCATCCTTCTTTGTTCTTTATAATTATTCACTTCCACCTTCCTTCTCTCTGTTACTTCATTTTCTAGATGAAGACACTGACACAAAGAGAAGTGAAATGGTCTCCCTGGGGCTCACAAAGCATAGCCATGGCTCTCAGGAAGCCACCTGCAACACAACACTATTGCTTAAACTGGACCTTTGCTTGGCCGCCCTCACCAGCCACTTCAGCTGTGGTGGGTGTCATAATGGCCCAGTAAATTCTATATGGCCGCTAGGAAGCTGTGTCTTCCTGGCAATTACATGGTAAATAATGACATTTGTAGGGAACAAATAATTCAACTATTCGTTACCATGTCAAATGCAATTTTAAGATCTGATGAGGCAAATCTTGTTTAGGAGATGAAAACAGAAGATATAAACCAGATAAATGCCAAGTGATTAAACAGGCAGTGCCATGCGTGTGTTATTAATGCAGGATGTGCAGACAGGCCCGGGAGAGAGCCAGGAGTTTCCCTGGGGTGTGCATGTGCCCAGCGATCTCAGTATGGACAGCGAGCAGAGTTCACTACATGGAAGGGGTCTGATTCACTGAGCTCTGCAGGTTTCTCAGGGGTACGTTTGTTCACATGCCTCTCTTTCTTTCCTCCTGAAGAAGTCTCCATTCTTACCATTTCACTCTTTCTATCTGCTTCTTAAATTCCCTGGGAATCCTCTTTTCTTTTCCACTATTCGCTGTTCCTCTTTTGCTCCTTCTGAGGGGTTTTCCTGCTTGGAACACCTGCTTTGTCACATATTCGAAAAGGGGGAAGGTTCTCTGCTGTTATCCTGTCATGAACAATCTGCAATCTGTCCATACATTGTCTGTTCTTGTGTTTCCTTTGTCAGCAAACTGGCTGAGGCCTCCTGTTTGCAAGAGGACCGCTGCGTCCAAGAAAACCTTCTGCAGCTTTGAGTCAGTGTCCCTGCAGGTCTCGGGTGACCTTGCTGCCACTGTGTCCCCCAACCTCCTCTGGTCTGTGTTAGAAGTGGGCAAAGAGGCAGGTGTTTTTCATTCCTCTGGACTCTTTCCCCTCCCTCCCCAGGATTCTGTATGTCCAGCAGGTGTCCCAAGACTGGTCAGAGTCCTTATACAAGGAAGCAGGATGCTGAATGCAGAGGCCCTATCTCTCCCGACAGTCCATAAGAAATAAACAGTAGGTAGAAATAGTGGGGAACCGGATCCCCTGAGGAGGGATGGAGATGAATTAATCACCCAGAGGAATCGATACTGGGTAACTTCTTCCAGCACACAGAAGCCTCAGGACACGACTGTCACCAGCTGTAAAATATGGTCCTGTTCCTGCGAAATGGAGCTAATGGGCTTGTAAGATGCAGAGACAGCATCTGTGTACATAATACGCCATAAATGGAAAGATGAGGTGAGGAGTGTTAATTACAGGTGGGGGATGAGTGGGTTCTAAGGAGCCAGACTTGGAACATGGGTGTGACCGTGTGAAAAGGGGACTATTTGTAGCCCTGATACATACACTGTCTCATTCTGCCCTGATGAAAACAATTGAGAGTGGGTGAAGGTGTGCTCCTTGAAGTTCAGGCACATAGGGTAGCTCACCAAAATCAGGAAACAGTCCACATGAGGGTTAATTTAGTGTTAAACTTGACCAGTCCACAAGATGTCCACATATTTGGTCAAACATTATCCTGGGTGTGTCTGTGATGGAGTTTTTGGACAAGGTTAACATTTGAATGAATAAACTGTAAAGCAGAGTGCCCTCCCTCATATGGTGGGCCTTGTCCAATCAGTTGAAGGGCTGAATAGACCAAAAGGTCAACAGTCCCTCAAGTAAAAGAGAATTTGCCTGCCTGATGGCCTTTGAACTGGGACATTGGCTTTTTTCCTGTCTCTGATCTTGAACAGAAACACTGGCTCTTCCTGGGTCTCCAACCTGCTAGTCTTTGACTAGAACTACACCATCAACTCTCCTGGGCCTCCAGCCTGTGGACTCACCTGCAGATCTCGGGACTTGTCGGATTCCATGACTGTGTAAGCCAATTCCTTAGAATGAATGCCTCTCTAGATAGATGATAGATAGATAGATAGATAGATAGATAGATAGATAGATAGATAGATAGATATAGATAGATAGATACAGATAGATAGATAGATAGATAAATAGATAGATTTTCTATTAAATATATTTAGTTTATTTCCTAAACTGGACCAATATATCTCCTATTGGTTTTGTTCTTTTGGTGAACCATGACTAACACCATATGAAGATACATATATAATTTTAATCACATAATTTTGACCAAGTCCTCTAGTCTTTCTTTGTCTCAGTACTGTCTCATTATAAATGTGGAATCAATTACATTATACAGGATTTTATTACATGATATTTTATATCACCTTAGTGTTGCCTCAGTATAAATAAGGATTCTATTACATTACAGTTCAGTATTATATTACATGGTGCTACAGTATTGCCTCAGTATAAACTATAGATTACACTGCATCTCCTATCTTAAACTGGAGCTTAGAGGAAAGAGTGCTGTAGTGTGCTAAGATGTGTGGTTCTGTGAAATACAAACCAAGCTCATTTGCTGTGCTCAGGACCCCTCCACCCACTGCAGTTGTCCACTCCGTATTCGGACGGGAGGCAAAGTCTAGACTCCACCCAGCCTGGCGACACTTCCGGCATGGGGTCTCCCATCACCACAGTTCTTTCTGGACAGTGTCTCAACTCTGCCCACTCTTAGGACGCTGTGACATAGGTCTCCGTGGAACATTTTGAATGAATGATGCTGCAGGCGGGCCTGTGAAGGAGTCACCACGTGGTCTCTGAGCCACCAGAGCATGGCCTTGGAGGCCCGGAGGAGCCGTCCCTGATGGGTCGTTAGCAACATCCCGACTATTTCCCGGACAATAGCACTGAGTTCCCGTTAGATAAACATGAATCTTCTAAACAAGGGGAGCCGGCGCCTAAGGCATCGTGCAGGTTAAAGGCAATGGGACACAGTCCATAGATTTGATTTTCCCTGTAATTACCTCTCCCGGTGAAGGGCGCTCCGGGAACAGAGGAAGCCGCTGTCACCACACAGGCTCTCAGAGGAGATTAAACGAGGTCACCCCCTTTGCAGGACCAATTTCTGATTTGAGCAAAACCTATTATTAACAAATCAGAGCCATTAGAGGAGTCTCTTCATTGAAAAAAAAAATCAAAATGGGATGGAGGCGGGTCAGCTGTGAGAAAATTAAAGTGGATTCCAGTGATGGGCTGAACCAATGTGGACCAGGGTGAATGGTACGAGTGGAAACAGCAAAGTCCTCAGCCCCAAAACCTCTAAGGTCATCACTGTCAGAGAGAAAAGTCAGTCATGGCATGGCCGAGGATCCCCCATCTCTCCCCACTGATATCTAGCCATTTTATCAAAGTCATCTTTTAAAGCTAAATTGCTAAAATAAATCAGAAGTAACTAACAATATTTGGTCCCATCTTTCCCCAGTCTGTGATTATCTAAACCAAACAAACCAATAGCAAAGGGTAAGGTTAACGTTTTACAATAGTTCATTTTAGAGAAGCGTTTACTTCAAATAATGAGGCTTCTATGAATACTTAAGACGAGCCAGTTGATTTGTTTTATATACAATTTGTCAGGGTCTCCAAGTGCAAAACTTTTCTTACAATAAGTAATCCTAAAAGTGACAATGGATCACACACAAAAAATGGTAATAATAATAAAAATCTTCATAGGAGCCAACATCCAAATTTTAGACACCAGTTAGGATATTTCCTTAAGACAAACTTCCTAATTAAGTCACTAACTAATAATCATATCTATCAATCTTGTGCTCCCTTCTCAGTATATAAAATCTTAGAGATTAGGGAAGAAAAGGGCCGAATCGAAAATCCACTATGTACGTGTCTTGCTTCAGACGCCTCCCTGTGTGACAGGAGGCTGCCACGCAACATGTCAGGTTAATAGGGGTGACCCGCCATGTGGAGGGGTCGGTGCTCCCAATAGAAAAGAAAATGCATGGGCTACAGAGGGTTTTTTTTTTGAGAATTCATTCTTCTATATTCCCTTTCAAAGGGTCTTCAAGTATAATCATAACCCACTTAAAGCTGCCCTTTGTCATATTAATTAATTTCATCATAATTAAATGAAAAACTAGTCATAACTTGTCTGTGAGCATGTTTCTGAAAAGATTTTAAAATGTGTTAGAGCAGTATGTGCATGTATCGTGTGTGATTTTAACTCAGTGGGACCCGTGCTGGCCTTCTGACCTACAGAAATGTAAGATGATAAATTCATATATTTTACGCCACTACATTTGTGGTCCCTTGCTACAGAAGCAAAAGAAAACAAATAAGTTCCCCAAGCAATGTATTGCCAGAAACACATTCCTACTGGCTAAAATCGTCTATGTAGATGTGGGTCCAATGGGAAAGAATAGGGCTTGGAAAATTTACTCCTTATAAAACTAAAATTCCAGATGAAATACTTAAAGTTCCAAAAGTTTATTAGGTGGCCTTCCAGCTTCTAGAAATAGCAAATAGTTTAGTCTTGCAGGTAGTAAATCTCATATGTAGTTTCTCTTTTTTTTTAGTTTATTTGAAGACATAGGAAAGCAGAGACAGAAACAAACCAAGGGGAGTCTATCCGTGAAGGGCAGAGATTGTAACTGGTGAGAACTGTGGGTTCTGGCCCTTTTTCCGAGCATACTTTCCAATCCACCTGCTGCTCTGGGCAACTGGTGTCTGGTTACCTGATGTGTCAGAGCATAGGGCTCTCTCCTGGTGGAGCAACCGGAAAGTTAGGGGGATACCAGAAAAAATGATCTACATAAGGGTGAGCCCTGGAATCACCATGTAAAATCTATCCAGATCCCTGGTTGACAACTAAACTTCACAGGCGTGGTGGGTCGCCCAGGGATCCCAGTGCAAAAGCAGCAGCTAGCAATGGGAAGGGGCTGAGTGGGGGCTGTATCTGCATTTCCATGTATGTAAATGTTACCTGACCACCCAAAATAAATGAACAAAAAAAACAGTAATAAAAGCAATAAGCAGACAATGGGAGACAGTCGGGGCAGCACAGACGCAGTAAGAATGGAAGAACGTTGAAGCGGAGTACTAAGTGTGCAGGAAATCTATACACACTTCTGATTATTTTTGCCTAAGTTTTTCCACAATAAAAATATTTTAAACATTTATTCATATTGCATAACTCCCTGGTTAGAGCAGAGGGCACGAGGGGATGCGAATATAATAGAGGGAGGTGAGCATGGAAGACTTCTAGCCACCTAACTGTCTCCCTTCCCTCCTTGGCCACCCACACACAATGTGGAAGTCCCCAAGCCCTGTCCACCCTGCTCCTGTGTATTGTGTTTCCTCTCCATCTGCCTGCCTTGATGTCATACAAGGTCATCTTTAATGACCTTGAAACCTTAAGTTACTTCTTATAAACTTTTTCACTGCAGTCTTTTTTTTTTTTTTGCGGTACGCGGACCTCTCACTGCTGTGGCCTCTCCCGTTGCGGAGCACAGGCTCTGGATGCGCAGGCTCAGCGGCCACGGCTCACGGGCCCAGCCGCTTCGCGGCATGTGGGATCTTCCCGGACCGGGGGACGAACCCGTGTCCCCTGCATCGGCAGGCGGACTCCCAACCACTGCGCCACCAGGGAAGCCCCTCTCACTGCAGTCTTTGGGAGCCACTCCCAACATCAAACTCAAGTTGCCATGGTAATAAGATCGCCAAACTATGGAAAGTCACTGAAGCTGAAAGTGTATTTCCTCAAGGGATCACTGACCCCAACAGAGGGACACTGGATGTGCTTTCTGTCAAAATGGAGCAAGTCCCTCCATCCATCCAAATGTAAGTGTTGTCTCTCTCCTCCCAGTGTCCCTGTGTGTCTGTACCCTTTGCTGTAAGGAACATTTAAGAATCAAGAATATGTCATCACGGGGTTATGGCACTGGCTTTGGAGTTCACGCGACGTTCTCTCTGCCCTTTTTCTTCTTCCCTCCTCTCCTGTCCTCTCTTTCTCTCACTTCCATCCCCTCTCTCTCATTTCCTAACTACATCACTCTTCTTCCCCTTCCTCTTTTTCCTCTCTTTTCTCTCATGGATCAAGAGTTTCAGAAGAGTTTCTGAAAAGCGTTGACGGCAGCAGCCAATTTTTACCTACAAAGCATTTGTGCTTTATAAGATTCAGCATCCAACCTCTAGCATCTTAGAAAGAAAGCCCTACTTGACCAGTATTTCTCAAAGTAAAGGTACTTAGAAATATTATATCAAGACCTGTCTTTGCTCTCTTAAACCCGTGGTGGTTAACATATCCTGATAAGCAGGGGAAAGCTGGAGTGAACAATGATAACACAGCCCAACAAGCCTCTGTACATGCACTTAGAACGGGTGGGAGCTCCCAGTTCCACAATGATTTCTGCAGGAACTGGTTGCAGAGCACAGGGGCAAGGAGTGAGTGATGGAATGCACTTGCTAGAATACTGCTGTCCACATGCTTGCTTTGTGGACTGGACACTTTTGTCCCCAAAACAATTGTTAGGCATCCCACATTTGCCTGAGAAATGTGCTGAGCGCTGGAACAATCTGGGTAGGAGGAGGAGAGGGGTACATACGGGGAAGGAAGGAAGAGCAGGTATGGGACACAGTCCCTGCCCCCAAGGAGCTTTCATGACAGATCGAGAGACAGGAAATCAGCGCGTGAAAGTGCAAAGAAGATAAAAAATTTTAAAAACAGCGCAAGACAATAACAGAACTGATATTTGATTCTCTGCCCCCAAAATGCCAATTCAGTTCTGCAGATAAAAATTGCTGTTTGAACAGAAACACATCTCCTGAGATGTCAGGGAAGTTTTAGTGGGGGAAATGTGATGCAAACTCTTTCATAAAGCGGGAGTGGTCATTTCGGGGGATGGGATGATGATGAGATCAAATTCATGCAGATCACAAATTGCCTGGTGTGAAAGGGCAGAGAATGATTCAATTTGGATGGAGCTCGGGCTGAACCATTCCTAGGGTGAAACGTGAGCAGACGCTATTGCAACCATTAATAGTCTGGAACAATAATAGTCAAGAAAACGATCTGCCCCGTTTATCTTGTTTGTGTGGTTTATTTCTCGCCTGATAAGACATGTGAGAGCTGAATAGTTTTTTTTTCTAACTATGGGCCAAGCAAGTCTAATTTTATACAGATACCAGTATTGACAAACAGGGTTAGAACTGTGATCCAGGGCGCCCTGACCATAGCGATGACACGGAGGAAGAACTCAAGGGTGGCATGATTATGACTTGCAATCTACTTCGATACCTTAATCTCCTTTAATAAACATCTATGGGCTTACGTTTATTAGAGTATATTTTATTGTAATTTTGCTCAAAACAGCACACTCATATTGGTAAACGTGGTAAAGATGACCAACACTACCCAGACTCAGTCCTCCTTTCTTCTTGGGCATAAAAAATGAAATGACGTGTTGCCCTGTGGTTAGATAGGGTCAGGTCACAATTTCTGGTCGATGAACGGATGTGCTCTTTCTAACATGAGGAGGTAAAGGCGCCTGCAGAGTCTCCAGCAGGAGAAGATGGCCTGGCACCCCTTGAAGCGCCGTATTGAAGTGGTAGAGCCAGGGATGGAACCCACGGAATCTGAGTCACCACTCTGAGGGATCTTCCCCAGAGAGCTGCCATTTCTGTAGAGGAATTTGGATGAGAAATAAACTCAAATGTGTTAAATCTCTGAGATTTCAGTGTTTAGCTATTAATGTTATTCGATTACTACAAAGCGTATCACTATAAACAGCAGCCCTCTACCCAGACCTCCCCACGGCTACAGATAATATCACAGAGGAAAGACTTTTACCTTGATTTGTTCTTGGATTGATGGTGTTCCTTTTAAGTGAAATATTTATATTGTCATCTCTTTATCAATTTTAATCATTATCGATGAACTTCCTGTGGTGACATATGAAAATACAGATTTTTACACCCACATTTCTCATTTTTCCTAGTGTTATATGACAACTTTTGCTTAAATCAATATTTACATTATCTTAATCGTATAAATGTTGACCATTGCAGCACAAGTAGTGATCTAGGATTATAATTGTATTTTTAGAGCATTTGTTTTTCCTGAAGTTAGTGATTACCTCCTAGTTTTCACTTGCTTAGTCTTCTATACACGTACTCTTTATTTTTTCCTTCAGATCAGTCCATGCTGATCAGTATTTTCCAATACTCGGGTATATCAGCAGATATTCAGTCTAGTCCTCTGAGAGCCTTCCTCCCCTCTAACTGGAAGGTGCCCTCTTCAGTCCTGCTGTTCTGCTCTCACCCTGGGAACGGCTTATGCTGCTCTCCTGAGTGAGAGCCACTCTTTCCCAGGCTTTTTTGGATTAATAACTATTATTTCTGAGACGAATTCTGCAGTAGCTTCCCAAGAAAAAAGTGAATGGAGAGAAAATGGATTCTTCTTTGCAACATTAAGATGCCTTTATCTATTTCTCATGCTCATATGATAGTTATGTAGATATAGAATTCTTAGTTACAAGTCGTCCATTGATGCCGCCCAAAATTTTGAGCTACCCAGGTCCATGCCGATTTCTATTTCTGTGTGTCACCTGTCCTCCAATGCTACAATTTCCCCAGAAGCTCTGAGGATGTTTGACTCATCTTTCAAGTTCTAAAATTTTATAATTACATGCCCTCATTGGGTTTCTTTTTCTTTCAATATGCTAAGTACCTAATGAGCCTTTTCAGGTTGAAAATTCAGATTCTTGATACTCAACCTTATATTAAAGTTTAATAATTTCCTTTCTGTCCCTTTTCTGGAATTGCTATTAGTTAGATCTTGGACCTCCGCATAGCCCTTCTAATTTTTATAAATTTTCTTTTTATCTCTTTTATATAGTATGTGAGAGATATCCTAGTCTTTATCTTCCAACTTTTTAATTGATTTCCTTTTATTGTGTCTATCACATTTTAAATTTCCAAGGGCCATTCTTTACGGTCTGATTGTTCTTTTATTTTATAACATCTTGTTCACCTCATTTCCCTAAGCATAAAAATTATAGGGTTCTCTGCTCCCTTTATTATGGCTGTGTCCTATGGATTTCCTCCTCTGTTTAATTTGGTCTTTCTCTTTCAAGTTTGGAAACTCTCTTTTCGCATCTGGTTATCCTTGCTTATCCGCTATTAGCAGTGAAGTCCTAGACGTTGATTGGAAGTTGTGTGTATGTGGGCGCCACTTTTCAATATCTGGATTTCACAGTTAGGATGATGAGTGTGAGCAGGTTTGGCGGAACCTCAAAAGACAGCACTTGGAGTTCTGCCTGGCGCTATCCAATTTCTCTAGAATTTAGTCCAGAGAGGAATCTCTGCAATCTCCTCCTCAGCTGCTAGGATTCAGGAATTAGGGGAGGGAGGGAGCTGGAGGTCCTACCACCCATTCAACACATGTTCATCAGCCCCTCCCTCGCCCCACGCTTCCTGGTGATTCAGCAGAGCATCTCTCCAGCTCTTGGACCACGGCAGGGGGTGGGGGGGTTGGGGAGATCTGCTGGTGAGGTGCCCCTGTTCTCCTCAACACTCCAGCCTGCAGGAGCTATGGAATTCCTTTCTTCCCTTTGTGAACACAGACACCTCCCCTCCATCGGCTCAGCTGACCTCTCTTATACCAACCGCCCTGCTTGCCTTCTGTTTGTCCTCGAGCATCTGAGCTTTTCTTATTCTTTACTATGACTTCAGTGGGTATCCCAGGAAGAGGAAGAAAATCTGATGCTGTGTGGAAATAATGAGCTCCAAAAGGTCGTTATTCACTTTGTAAAATAGCACTATCATTGGGGTAGGGGTTTTTTTGGCTTTAAATCCACTTCTTTCACACTTAAGGTGAATCTAAGGTTAGCAACACCAGACTTAGTGAGCGAGTCTTATAAATTCAGACCACATTGTTTATTGTCCTAGAAATGTAACAAGAAACTAGAAAGGGTCTTAAATACCATCCAATTTAACCTGTTTATTTCATAAGAGAAGAAAGAGGATTTAGAGAATTTAAATGCCAACTTTAATCAAACAGCTGTTTCTTGGCAGACTCCAGACTTGATTATATCACTCTTTTGCTGGATAATCCAGGGTGCCATCCCTTACATCTTTAATTATTGTAAGCTTCAATCATATTTTTTCCAAGACATCATTTTTTTAAAAAAAAAAAATCTAAGCCTTTTCCCAAGTGACAATGATTAGAATAAAGGAGATATTTTTTCAGTTTTCAAAAGATAGCAATAATGATCATGAGACTTGGTCCAACCTATTTATTTTATCTGAAAGACCCGTATTTCAAAGTAAGGTTATTGGTTAAATAAAACACATTAACTCCTGTAAAGTCTGCCAAAGTATAACTATGAGAGAAAGCACGTAGAATTTCCATATAGCTCTTATTAAGTTGGTTATTAAACATTGATTTTGGCTTTTTAAAGAATTCCCCGATGACCACTAATAGACCTTCATGGCAAGCATCTTCTATTTGTGTTTTTTTTCCCCCCTAACCAGCTATTCAGGTAGCGTCAGTGCACAGTGGAGAAAAAATACTGAGACATAAGGAGAAAGTCCATTTTCACAATACAAATAGCAGGAAAATGGTCAGATTCGTTTGTGATGCTATCACCGACTTCAAGGGAGCTGTTTCAAGATGGAAGGTTGATTACTATGTAAAGATGTGAAAATAAATCCAAAAGTGTGTTTGTGGATGGCCGGTAGGGCCTTGCCAACGCAGTGCAGTGACGCCGGGGTGCATCAGGGACCTGGGTCCTTGAGATTCCCCAAACCCCCATCTGGTCTGTCTGTGCCCAAACTAAAGTCTATCTCCTCTGCAGGCTTCTCTTCATTCAGCCCCCTTTAAATGTTGTTGATCCCACAGAATTCCATCATCAACCCTCTTATTTTTTACACTTGACCTGAGTTTTCTCATTTGCCCCCATTGTTACAACTACCCACCCACAAACTGACAACACCATCAAATATCTTCAGGGTCAGCAGTAATTAGCATTTTACTGTCAGACTTTATGCTAAACCCTTTGTATACACCCTCTCTTTGAATGTGTAGATTTTCCTGTGGATGAGGTACTATTATTGTGCCCATTATGGAGAAGAAACTGAGGCTTATAGTGATTAACTTGCAAAGGTCACACAGCCAGCAAGAGGTAGAGCCAAAACCAAACACACCTGGTATCTACCTGCCTCCCTGTCCACTTGCTTAACAACACCTTTGTGCATTTCCTTTCTGCTCAGAATGCTTCCCTTATATCACACCTGGGTCTTCGGATCACAGCCTGAATTTACCAGAACTGCCCTCTCCTCCCGTGATCCTTGTCTCAGGAGTACCTCACCCATGCCATCACCCCGGGCAGAAGGCAGAGAGTCACTGTGCATTTCTCCCTGTGTCTCTGCCCCTACACCCTATTGACTATCAAGCCCTCTGAGTTCTGCTTCATAAATATCTTTCAAATCTATCCCCTCAGTTTCCACTGTCATGCGTCAGAACCTCACCTTCTTACAGACATTTTTCAATAGTCTGTTAGCCATTATCCCCAGGCCTACGGTTTTGTGCTAATAAATGTCTTCACAAGGATACTGGGAGGATATTTATAAAGTGAAAACCTACTCATGTGATACTCTTGCTTAAAATCTCTCAGTGACAGCCATACAGAAAAAAAAAATCCAAACACCTATGGCATGATATACACAAGGCCTTTGTGATCTGGTCCCTGATCAGCTACTCAGGCTCACCTCTTGCTACTTTACATAGCTATTTATTACTTATTCAACCTATATTTATTAAAATTTAGTGTGAGATATTGAGAAAAAAGCAGATACAGACTCACCCTTCACCCAGCTTAGCTAACATGAAAGACAAAAATCCAGCAAGTTGTTACAATAGAACCTGCTAAATTCAATAGTAGGGAAGACGGGAGAGACATAGATTTGGGTCAGATAAGTCATCCTAGAGAAGTGACAGCAGTCTCCGAAAGATGAGGCAGAGGGAAGTTTATGTGGCGAAAATGGTTCTGTACATAAGAATGGGGTGTGCAAAGGCCTGGATGCCTGAGGAAGCATGAACTGGAAGAACCTCATTAGACAGAGGCACAGAGTGTGTTTGCCCCGAGACAGCAGAGAGTATGATGCCTGGGTTCAGAGACGTTAGCCGTGGAAGAACCGAAAAGAGCTCCTGGTCCATGTTGAAGAGCTTGGACTAGATCCTTGGGACAGTAGAAGCCCTTCAAGGGTTTTGAATTGGAGGACAGGACATCCAGACTTACACTGAGCAGAATCAGATTGACCGAAGTGACAAGCGTGGTGGAAAAAGGAAGGATGGAGGCTGCGGCAGTAACCAGGGAAACCTGCAGGATCAGGGTTGCCCCGGTGTGGATGGAAGGAGGTGACTGGACAGGAGAGATGGGCCTTTCAGATTTGGAATTGGCAGGAGGAAGAACAGAAGACCGATGAGCATAATGTTCTGAGTCAAAACACCCAGTCAGAACGATGACATCCCGGTGCAATCCCTGGGCAACCCCTGGAGTCCCCCATACCAGTGCATAAACCAAAAACTGAGCCAACAC
The DNA here is from genome assembly GCF_937001465.1 of Orcinus orca. Taxonomy (NCBI): domain Eukaryota; kingdom Metazoa; phylum Chordata; class Mammalia; order Artiodactyla; family Delphinidae; genus Orcinus; species Orcinus orca. The sequence goes on along the minus strand of NC_064560.1, from coordinate 52,353,125 downwards.
GGTCATCGTGTCTATAACCAGAGAGGGACCACCATGGATCTATGCATAGATACTACGGAAAATAAGCTAAAATAAGTAACACGGAGAATGAGAAAATAACAAGCAAATGAGTTCCCAGGGAAAAGCAAACAAAAAGCAATGAAAATAGGGCTTCCCTGGTGGCGCAGTGGTTGAGAGTCCGCCTGCCGATGCAGGGGACACGGGTTCGTGCCCCGGTCCGGGAAGATCCCACATGCCGCGGAGCGGCTGGGCCCGTGAGCCATGGCCGCTGAGCCTGCGCGTCCGGAGCCTGTGCTCCGCAACGAGAGAGGCCACAGCAGTGAGAGGCCCGCGTACCGCAAAAAAAAAAAAAAAAAAAAAAAATGCAAGTCCACACCCTCAAATAAATTAGAGAGAAGTTAGAATCTTGGGGGTGAGGGGAGCATAATCATACAAGGGGCGAAAAAAGAAGTAACAGTAAGTGAATAATCACCATAAATATGGAACCAAGAGTAAACTTTGCACCCTGGTGATGGTGAGAGACAATCGGAGGGCAGGCGCAGTAGCGCTCCATGATGGTTAGGAGACAGGATGGTGGAAGAATCTGGAAGTTTGGATGGGCTTCAGTCACCACGGAGAAGAAAATCGTGCTCCCAGAAACGTTTGTATCTTGATCCAATTTTAAAAATCCAAATGGGTTAAAATGCAGAGGAAGAATCTGGAACCAAGTTTCCTCAGCCGTAAAATGGGAGGGTTTGAATGTTTTACAGAAAAATACTGTTTCTTAATTACATACATACACTTCTGGGTATGGTCTTAACTTTTCAAAAGAGAAAAGAGGATAAAAATGAAAAACCAAAGGGAGAGATAGAAGAAGCTCTGTGCCTTTGTCATCTGACTATGAAATTAATTTGGAGATCATGTCACAAAGGAAGGTCACCTTGCCCCATGGACAGAGGGACAGGCCATATCACACATTATCTTTTCTTCAAGTCCCAGGGAGAACAGACTCACCGCAGGCAGGAAAACCCAATTACCAGAGGTTGTTACGCGGTACAACGGTCACCTTCACCTGTCTGTCAAGAGTTGAAGAGGATTTATTAACCAAAGTGCTGAGCTGAAGTTAACTCACTGTCAAAAATGACCAATTTTCAGGCTTGAACTTAGTTCAGAGCTATTTTCACTCTTTATTTCTACACATCAAATATATATGAAAGAGGACATTACAGGAAATGTTCACCCTCTCATTACCTGTCGTGGAAATCCTGTAGGTTTGCATTTGTAGTGAAAGAGGAAATACTGGATTACGGTGATAAGAAAAGGTACAGAAGGAGACATGTCCACCATGCCCCATACCCTCTACCTTCGTTACAAGAGAGTCTGAGGCATTTGAAAGGCCTGGTACAGCATCGAGAAGCCAGACTCCATCTGCAGCCAGCCCACCACAACCCCCTCAAATCCCTCACCTCAGGGTGGGGGGGTGGGGGGGAGGCTCTGCTGATTCACCACAAAGAAATCATAAAGTGCACTCAGCACCCTGGTTAGTAATACCAATAATAGTGTGATTCTGGGACTATTTTGAATGCTATTTGAAAACTATAAACAAATGAGTAATTATGTTCGTGCCATTGGAAAGAAAGATTTTCACGCAAAGAGAAAAAAGTTACAATAAGAAGTCAACTAAGTTAGGTAAAAACCTTCTTATCTTTGTTTGATTGTCTCTGTCTCTATGAGCTCATGACTTATTTTATCTTTCCAAAGGGTATGTTTTGCTCGCTCCAACAAAGCTCAGTAACACGCTGCAGCCATAGCCCTTTGGGGCCTGAATGTCAGTCCCTGAACACTATCTTCCATGACAGTCAAGAGCCCTGTTGGGGGATGGGGCATTGCAGGTCTGTTCTCTGTAACTATGAACTTTTTTTCTTTTTAGATTCCACAGACAAGTGAGATCATACAGTATTTGTCTTTCTCTATAAACTGTTGCTTTTAAGCATGACAAAATGCCCTGAACTCATCTTGTCTCAGACTTGCAATCACCCATTCACCCAAAATTGGGGACAATATCGAATGCTCGTGAAGATGTGGAACAACAGGAACCCTCGTTCACTGCTGGCGGGAATGCAACATGGTGCAGCCACTTTCGAAGACAGGTGGTTTCTTACAAAATCTAAACATACTCTTACCATACAATCCAGCAATCACATTCCTTTATATTTACTCAAAGGCACTGAAAATGTATATCCACACAAAAACCTGCACACAGATGTTTATAGCAGCTTTATTCATAACTGCCAAAACTTGGAAGCAACCAAGTTGTCCTTCAGTAGGTGATGGATAAATAAACTGTGGGGCACCCATACAATGGAATATTATTCTGAGCTAAAAAGAAATGAGCTATCAATCCATGAAAAGACATGGAGGAAACTTAAATGCATATCACTAACTGAAGGAAGCCAATCTGAAAAGGCTACGTACTGTATAACTCTAAGTCTGTGACATTCTGTAAAAGGTAAAACTATGGAGACAGTTAAAAAACAATCAGTGGTTGCCAGGGCTTAGGGAAGGAGAGTGATGAACCGGTGGAGCTCAGAGGATTTTTAAGGGCAGTGAAGATACTCTGTATGACACTATAGTGGTGGACACAGGTCATTATACATTTGTCCGAACCCATACAATGTACAACAACAAGAGTGAACCCTAATGTAAACTTTGGACTCTGGGTGATAAAATGCATCAAAGTAGGTTCATCAGTTGTAACAAATGTACCACCTGATGGGGGATGTTGACAATGGGGGAGGCTGTGCATAAATGGGGACATGGGGTATATGGGAAATCTCTGTACCTTCCCCACAATTTTTCTGTGAACCTAAAATGACTCTGAAAAAATAGTCTTAAAAAAGTTTGTGTTCACACCACATCTGCCCCGGGGACAGCTGACAAGCACCACGTTCTCAGATGGACTGGGGGCAGTTTCAGGGCTCCCAGCAAGCAGGTGGCTAAGCTCAGGGGAGCCACACCCCCACGAAGTGCAAGGCTTGGTGTCTGATATGGCAAGTTCTGGGGAGGGTCGTGCAAGTACCCCGGACTCCTCTGCGTGAGAAAGAAGCTGCCGTGGGCTCCATCCCTCTACACCTTAGGAGCATAACCTAAGTTTCCCTACGAAGCCTTCACGCAGAACAAGTGCTGTATTTTCTTGGGATAAAAACTAATAGGATTTTCTACCTTGGAAGAACTCTTTCACATTAGAATAAAATGAAACGTTCCTCTTTCCATCAGGAGAGCCTTCCATTTACCACCTAAAATGCAGAAGGAGAACATTTTTAAATTTGAAAATCTTAAACCTGCTCTTTTCACTTTCACAGATAAAAATCCATTATTTCCTGATAACGTATTGGCTGGAGTGAAGTAAAACAAGACGTGATTGGAACTGAAAGCCATCCAATTTTATTGTTCCCTGCTGCTCTGATTTAAAGTGAAGGCTGGCTGTGTGCAGATGATAGCTATGAGCAAAGGTTGGCATCAGTTGGAGCTCTCGGAAGAGCCATCTCTGTGTGGGGAAAGCATCACCTTTTTAGAAGATGTGACTGAGTGGTGCCGACGAAACAGACAAGACAGAGTAGATCAATGCCACAGGAATAGTTGTCACACAATGATTAGTGAACGATCGTTCATAATAATCTCCTCCAATAGACTCCGTGGAGGGGAACTTGACTATTGGAACATAGTATAGCATTAATTATGGCTGGGCTGCAATGTGTAGCCTCACTAGTATTTTTACAGGATGTGACATTTGAAAGCTTGAGGTAATTTTCAGTATCTTTAGGTGTTTGAAATTCAGTTTGTAGCATTTGCTTCCAACATCAGCCTTTTCATTTAGCACCGATTTAGCCAAATGGGCTTGAAAAGCAACACAATAGCCAGGAAGGCACAAGAATAAGTATCCATCAATTTCCATGAAAAGAGCAACATACGAATAATCCTAGCGGTCAGTACCTTGTATCATCTCCATAGTCACTGACAGGGAGGCCCTAAATAGATTTGTCTCGTAACCTCTTGATTGGTTTTGAGACCAATCCTTCCCAGGAGTGAAAATGTTGGGACCCCCTTCACAAGAGCATTGTTCAGCTGCACCATTTGGGTTGTGGAATACTTAACCAGGGTATGTGCTTCCCCTAGAGATGGCGATAGGGTTTTCCAGAGGTACTCATTTCCCTTTGGGATCCAGAAGAAATCAGGTTAAATTCCTGTCTCTGGAATGAAAGAAAACCATCAGGACCATTGGAACAATTTGCCTGCTCCAAGCACACCTCAAACGGAGGGACAAGAGTTACAATATACAACAGGCTAGTAAAACTGGAAACCATCCTTATTTTGTTCCACAAACACCTGGGGAGTGGAAGAAACAGGTAAGTCTGGTTCTTAAGAAAAACAAACATCTATGGAATCTGCATCTTGTACCACTGCCCTTGTGTTAACACACACACACACACACACACACACACACACACACACACACACACCATCTGGTCATCTGGTCACTCTCATCCACTGCAGGCTCTCTGATGCCTTCATTTGCCCTTGGCCTCGACTGGGTCTTCTGCTCTTGGCTCGTGCAGGGACGAGCAAAGAAAAGTTTTTTCCATTTCTGTGGGTTCTGCTCACTAATATCTAATCTGTTCACTAATATCTAATCTGAGAAATCAAGTCCCACATTACTAACAAATGGATTCTTTCCCCTTGAATAATATTTGCATTTTAACCTCTATCGATTATGTAAATTATTGAGACCCACAGTAGTGATGCTGATGATAGAAATTGTAGGTGGTCTGGCTGGAAAGGCATTTGGGGGTAAATGGGAACATGGGAGTCTTGCTTGTCAAGTCTCACGAATAGGTGCAAATTGGAATAGAATCTAAACCCATCTTGAACAGTGTTTACGTATAGGAATTGGTATTTTTGTTCTAATGTAACCAAAGAACTTTAATTGTAAATTCTTAGCACTATCTCTCCCAATCTAAAAATTAAGAGCTGTAAATATTAAGAAAAAATATTAAAAATCTGTGGATTTTTTTGGGGGGGAAGGTGGTTTTGCAAGTGTTCTTACTGTTCTTACTGTTCTTACAGTTCTTACTGTTCATACTATTTCACTGAGGCACCTGTACCCTGAAGTAGCTTGAGCTGTGATCTTCAATTACACAGAGGAAAAGAAGCAATAGATCATCTTTAATATCACTTACTCCTTGGAAATTCTGATCCAGTGAAGGTATATTTAGTCAAGAGAAGAACACATGAGGCAGAGTTCACGGTCGAATTGGTGGTTTAGCCACGTGAACCGCCAGTGTGGGCAAATGTGTGACCCACCCAAATAGCTAAGCAGAATTTAACCCAAAACAGGACTTGAAACAATCATAATTCTCCCTTCCTCCTCAATGAATATGATAAATTCATATGTTTACATTGCATGGTTAGAAGCAATCAGATAAAGCTACTTGATACAAATAAATTCTATTTTTTCCTTTTAATGGAAGAACAAATTTTTTCAGAAGATGAGATATATTGTCTAAAAGAATGTGCTCCCTAAAAAAAGAATTTTTATTCTATCCCCTTTTGTTTTCTGTATTTGTATTCTGTGTTTGTATGTTGTAGTCTGTATTTTATTCCCTCCCTGGGCATAATTGTTAAGCTTCATTGTAATTACATGTTTGTCTTTTATCTCCTCACCACTTTGTCTAACTCAAATTGGCTGAAAGTGGTCTAAAATTTTGAGACATATTTGGCAAGAGAGATCAGACTGAATTTATAAGCATTTTAGGACAAACGCTGAAAATACTTCATTCCCAAAAGAGAATTGAGTGTGCTGGCATAAAAAGAAACAATGACAACAGTGCACGGATCAAATTCATGGGATATTTGACAAATCTCCACTTCATTTTGTACTGTGACACGGGGATCTAATCTCTTGCTATTTTAATGATCAATACTATTTGCTACAGCCGAATCAATCCTGACACAATGCTCATCAGTCTTGAAGGGGGCTGAAATGACCAAATCAATTTAACGGCTCAGCGTAGCCCTTGCCTCCATGTAGCCTTCCTTCTCTTTGTATTTGTAGATTTCAGACACAACTTCTGCTTGTGTATATTCCAGAATTTATAGAAACACATTGCTCTGTGTCGTACCAGAAACCAGAGCTGAGTTTAAAGAGCACACCCATCAGTTCCACCCACTGAGAGCACCCTTCACCCTGACAAACACTGACGTTTGCAATTATGAAGGTCTTGGTTTAAGGTTAAAACACTCAGAAAAAAAAATGTCTTTCAGAACGTTTACTATTTTCTCAACATCTGGGTGTTAGGCTGAGGCCAATGACTACTTTAAAATGAGAGAAGATAGAAGGAAATTAAAGAGAACACTAAGAAAGAGAGGACAAGAGAGAGGAAGGAAGGGTGGGAGGGAGGGAGGGAGGGAAGAGAGGATTTAGATCTGTCCAAATTTATGGAAGGTATTTCAAAAATGACTATGGCCCTTGGCATTCAAGCCCTTACTAATACAAGCAGGAAGAAAACATCTCCCCAAGGAGGGAGTCAGATAACAGACCTGGAGAGGCTCCCACCTCGGCCCTTTGCCCTGCAGAGCAGGGGCTGAAGCCAGAAGAGCTTGGCTGGCAGAAGCCACAGAGGGTTAGTCTGCAACTGATCAAAACTGATCACACAGCAGCTGTTTCTATGGTGATGGGAATAAGCTGGGGATTTAAGGATTATAGGAATAGAATCTGGACAGCCACAGGGAAAAGGAGGGTGGGAGGAAATATGCCAAGGCTTCTAGTCTCTGTAGCTGAAAAATATTGATTTCTATATCATATTAATCTTCACATTTTCTGAGAAGGGACTTAAATTAAGCCAAACTGAGCTGTTCCTGTGAACCTTTTAATTTACTATTCTAATGAAGAGGGTGAGTGATAGCTCTTAAGGTTAAACAGACAGTGGTTTGCAAATCACATACTGCCAGCTTTATTGATTCCTTATGAAAGCTCTCTGTTGAGCATTGCTTGCTGATAAACTTTATTGCCAAGCTTAGGCAGACAGTCATTCCTATTTCCTTTTTACCTTTTTTTATCCTCTAGCACTAAAAAATAGCCTTTTCTAGAAGATTTTACTTGTTTCTTTCCAACTTTGCCTCTCAGATTGATGTGATAGACAGGACAGCAAATTCAAGCAACACAATGATTAAACTTTTCATTCCAAGAAGGATTCAGGACAAATTGTCTGAACTTATAAGTATCCTTGTAACAATTATATTGGAGCTCAAAACACAGTTGAACAAGATATTTGGAGAGCCACTTATACCAGTTATTCCTGGAAAAATGATTCTAAAATATCTTTATGAAATGTTATCTCTGGTGAAAGAAAAGCATAGTGATATGTTTTAAATTATTTTTTAAATATCTAAGCAGCCATGAAAATTTCAAAAAGACCAACACACTTGTAAATCATTTTCAGTGTATGTGTGATCCAGATTCCTTCCATTATACGGATTTCTCAAATCATATTTTATTCTTTCCAATGTCCACTGTACCCGAGGATTTTCTAAGGTGGCATACTTTCTTAGAAAAATTTGCTCCACAATTTTTATTTTAAATGTGTAATGTGTATAAGTAGTAGAAGAAATACCACAGAATACCAAAAAGGACAGTAGAGATTTGCTCAGGGGATGTTCTCTGGCAACTCTTCTTACCCCTTCCCGCATGCAGTCTGAGCTCTCCCACCCCACCACCTTCCTTCTCTGAGCCTCTGGGACCTTGATTCAAGCACGTTGGTTAAGCACTCACTGTGTCCCTCTGACACTACATCTAGGGGAAGGATGAGTAAGCCATGCTCTGGCTTCCAGCTGCCCACAGACCAGGAGCAGAGGTCGACCTCCCCACCAAGGTTGATATCTACCTGTATGTTCCTCATGACCCATCTCACCAAATAGCAATTACACACTTACTCACAAAGCATTTGCTCAAATATTCGCATCCCCTACCACATGTCTGCGTGTTGCACTGTTGTCTCCCTGTTACCTACTGCAGTGACTGACCCCAAATGAGAAGGTGGTAAAGATTTGCTGAAAGAAGGATGCTACAGACTGAATGTTTGTAACCCACCCCCAATTCAACAGTTGAAACCTAATCCCCAATGTGATAGTGTCAGGAGGTGGGGCCTTTGGGAGGTGATGAGGTCATGAGGGTGGAGCCCCCATGATGGGATTAGTGTCCTTATAAAGAGACCCCAGAGAGCTCCCTTGCCCCTTCCTCCAGGTGAGGACACATCGAGAAAACCCCATCTGTGAACCAGGAAGAGGGTTCTCACCAGACACAGCATCTGCCAGCACCTTGATCTTGAACTTGGACTTCCAGCCTCCAGAACCATGAGAAAAAAATGTCTGTTGTTTATATGCTATGGGCTAGAAATTCCACTTCTAGAAATCGTTCTTGGAGAAGAAGCAAGAGATCTATGAAAAAGAAGAATTATGAGATTTTTCTTATAAAAGTTGAAAACAACCTTATTAAATTACTTATAAAAATTGTCTAACAATAAGAAAATTGGTTCCATGAATGAGAATCCATCCATGCACCAAAATATATGTAGCCTTTCAAAAGGAAATTTCATGATCTTAATTAATGATGTGAGAAAGTCTCATTAAATACCTTCAGTCAAAATAGCAGTTTACCCACCAGAGGTAATAATTGTTAAAGTTTCCCTTGGATTCTTCTCCAGGTATATTTGTACATTTCAAAGATGTGTGTTGGTTCCTACTTTATCTCTGGAGGGTGTAGGTAGGAATTAATATTATTATGTTTATAATTGTATTACGATAAGAAGAACTGTTTGCAAGTATAAAATAACTCTTCCATTCTCTGGGGCAGGGCCCTCAGGACGTGTGCTGGACCTGAGTGTTCATGATTTTTGCTCAGTTTTCCCACCTGTGAAGAGATGGGAAAGGGAAAAGCAGAAGAAATACCTTTGGTTCTTGTCTGCTGCCCGGGGTGAAAAGTTCCAGGTTTGTTTTCCTGGTCAGCTTCCTTCTCTGTATAGACTAACCCAAGGAGATCCTCTATAGCCATGAAGTTATTTCTGTGTGTAAACGCAAGACTCGTTGATCTAGTCCTCTGACCTAGAGCTACTTCACGCTAAAAATCCAAACTCCTTAGAATGGCCTACGAGACCTTCTGTGATCTGGTGACTGCATTTGTCTTCCCTGTCATCACACACACACCATAAATGCTCCAGTAGCACTAATTTACTTGCAGTTCCCTTAATGAGCATTATCTCGTGTTTCATTCCAGGGTGTACACACTAGGAGACAAAATAGACAAAAAGCTGGAAGAAAATAAATATCCATTAAGAGCAGAATGAGCCAATCCATTTTAGTATAACTATGCAATAGAATAAAATGCAGTAATGAAAATAAATGAACTACAACTACGTAAGTGAATATGGATGCATCTCAAAAACAAAACATTGCATCAAAGAGGCAAGTCACAGAAGAATATATACAGTATATTCTATTTCCATAAAGTCCAAAACCAGGCAATCTATATATATGGCCTAGGGATGTGTGTGTGTTGAAAATAAATGCAGTCAAGGGAATGAGTGATACTAATGTCAGGACAGTTGTCACCTACAGGGCAGAGAGGGGGTGAATCATGCCAGCACAGCAGGATCTTTCAGAAACTGTCAGTGAGTCAGCTCTTAAACTGATGAATGGTGCTATGAGTGCCTACTTGGTAACATTCTTTCTTACCTTCTTCAGTAGGTATAATATATTAAACAAAATTTTTTAAAGAAGAGATGGAGGGAGCATGAGAGTATCTCAGAAAGAGGAAGTAGCAAGTCCAAATGTCCTGAAGTGGGGAGAGAGGTTGTCATGGGCCAAGAACGGAAAGAAGGCCCATGTGGAGCTATAGCACAAAGAGGTGATGGTGGCAAAGCAGTGAATTCAAGAAATATTCTGAAGTTAGAAACATAGCTTTTTTTTTATTTGTTTTAACGAGCATGGTAAGGAACATGGATATTTCAAAAAAGACGCCCAGATTTGTGTCATGAGAGACCGGGTGGATGAAGAAACCATTACTGAGAAGAAGACGATTGGAAGAACAGATAGAGAGGATAAAAGATCCATGGTGTGGTTTTGAACTGTTAATTTTAATTTGCCCACAGCCCAGCCCAAGCAAGAGCCAGGTACATGGGTTTGGACCAGAGGAAGCATTTGGGCTGAAATGTAAGTTAGTCTGGAAGAGCTAGTGAGTAGATATTTTTAGTGCTGTGGGAATTTATTAAATTACTGAAGGTAAATGTGTAAAAGTGAAATGGGAAAGAGCTTATACATGAGCCCTGATGATCGCCAACATTTCCAGATTGGACAGAGGAGTAGAATTTTGGATGAAAAGGAGGACAGTGAACTAGGGACTATTCTATATTAATAGAATAATGTAAAAAAAAAAGAGATTATTGCAGTAGACACAGAAAAAGCATTTAACAAAACCCACTACTCTTTCATAGTGAAACTATACAACAAACTAGGAATACAAGGAAATTTCCTCAACCTGATGTAAAGTACCTACAAAAACCCACAGCCAACATCACACATGATAATGAAAGATTGAATGTTTTCCCCTTAAGGAACAAGACGAGAATGTCCGTTGTCATCACTTCTATTCAACATGGTACTAGGGCTTTTAGGCAGGGTAAAAAAGAAATAAAAGTCATCAAGATTGGGAAAGAGTAAAATCATCTCTATTTGCAGATGACATTCTCTGACTACAGTGCAATGAATTTAGGAATGAATCACAAAGTAGCTAAAAATAAATCAAAATATTTAAAAGTTTTACAACACATTTATAAGTATTTCACTACTCAAAGAGGAAGTCATAATATCATTGAGAAGTACTTAAGACTGGACTAAGCTTAAAAAAATAAAAACTTGTGGTACTCTGCTGAAGCACTACTCGGGGGAAAGTCAGTCTTCAGTGCTCACACAGGAGATAAGAAATGCGGGAACTTGATGAGCGAAGCATTTAACTTCAGAACACACCCAAAGAACAGGAGAAACCCAAGGAAAATAGAGAATAGGAAATATAAAGAAAAGGGCAGAAATCAATAAAATAGTAATACAGGGATTCAATAGGAAGCTTATAAATGGGTTGAAAATTATTTGCAAGTATATATTCCAAACTGATAACCGCAACTGCCACTGTTTAGAGGAACAAGTGAAACTGGGGTCAGAGTTGGAGGTGAGATATTAAAAGGAGACTTTTTATTTTATGTTATATATATGTACTTTGATACAATTTATATCCTATTATTTATAACTTGCATTTTTATAGTAAGACCATATTTATTTATTTTAATGTTAAAAAATAGAAAAAGAATATATATATATATATATAAAATCTATGTTCTGAAAACTTTTTAAGGAAGATGGAAAGAGGGAACAATATTAAGAATGCATAGTTATACCTACTCATGGTGTTAATGAAAGCAAACTCAGTTGCTGGCAGAAAACGGATCTGATTAAGTCCACAATAAAGTCCAGTAAAGGTATGCACCCTCCTCATGATATTTGCCTTTTTAAATCATGTTTCTTCAGCCAAATGAATCTCTAGATGGTATAATATCACACAAGAACAGATATTTACTGAGTAGCTGCTATGTCCCAGACACTGTGCTCAATTTAGTTTTACAAAATGAAAAACCCCACAAAAAATAGATGTTTCCTCATATATTTTACATAATATTTAAAACACAAAGCATGTAAAGGGAATAAAATAACGACTGCTATGTTCTCTGAACTGTGTGTGTATAATGAGGGGCAGAGAATACCTCCCCTGGGTATAAACTTGAGATGTCTTTTCAAGATGAGAAGAAGTGAGCCCTGGAAGGAGTGCTGAAAGCACATGGAGGAAATCATGTGCAAAGGTCCTGAGGCAGGAAAATCTTCGCACATGTGAGCAAAAGAGAGCAGACTGATGTGGCTGCAGTGTGATGTGTGGGAGGGACAGGGCAGTGAGATTAATCAGAGATGCAGTCAATGGCTATACCACAGGGGTCTTTGGGCTATGAGATGCTGTTTGGATTTTATTCATATTGAGCATGGAGGATATATTCGGGGGTCACTTTCCTTGAGCTTCTTAACTCCCTTGTGTGACAAATCCTACCCACTCATATGTTGTCTTTTTCTAGCTTTGTGGTTATTTTATATAAATATGTATAAATCTTAACTTCCTTCTAAATTATTAAACAATCCCTCCCAAACAAGGGGCTGAAACTTCTTTGATGTCCATCCCATGCTGCTGGGAGCATATCTGGTCTTTAATTAATTGGAGGGAACGAGCAGATGTCTGCTCCCTCCTGAGAAAGCCTCTCTGGCTGCTGTTCCTCCTCCCCTGTGTTACTGTGTCCCACTCCAACAAGTGCTATCGGCTGAGGCTCTAGGTGTGTTCATAAAAGCAGCCCTCAGAGTATGTGTGTTCCCCGCAGCTTTATTGCTCTTGACACCAGCACGTCCATTACAGTTAACAGCCCCGTCCTCACAGCCACATTTCACCCTTACCGCACCTGGTTGGACCACATGGAGGGAGCCCACGGGCTATGCAAGATTACTCCCAATTTAGAGAACTCTGCCACAGTCAGGGGAAAAGGAGTCAAGAAAGATAAGGAGCTTTGCTTCTGAAGCATTAGAATGAGCCCTTCCTGTTAACCTAACCACATGCTTCAAATTGAATATGTAAAACATCACTTGGGGTCAGCAGCCCAGTTAGAGCAATCAACGCAGACGGTGTTCAATCCAGACTGCTCCATCTTCACCCCACGATGGCACTTGTAATCAGCCCTGCCCTCGGAGATCAGGGAAATCTACATCACTGACAAGCAGAGTAGACATCCCCTTGCTTTTCCATTACAAATAGCATATCTAGGTAAGAAAATTATATATATGATTGTATCACCTTTCCTTAGGATTTTTTTCTCCAGCTTATCACATAGCTCACAAACATCTGAGGAGACAAATACTTTAACTAAGAAAAGCTTACCGGATAGTGACTTCTACCAGCTGAACCAAATTAACTCAGATAGAGAAAAATTGCCCAAACCCTGTATGTTTCTAAGATTTTAAATCCCAGATCATTGTGATTATCTTCACCTTAAGTAAATCATAGTTGAGGATTATTAAGCTGATTTGGAAATCAGACTCCTAGCTCTAATCATCTCGAACACATCCACCAGCTAGGAAGCAAGTGAAAAGCTTCTCTAATGATGAAAGATCTGCCACAAAAAACTGAACAATTTTCCTGCAGAGAAGAACTGGTCTGCCTACCTGAGCCCTCTTCAATTAGCATCCCCCACTGAATACGACAGAAAATTAGCAACTGAGGCTGTTGACGGTAAAAAGAGGAGTGAACGGCTGACCCTCGGGTTGGGTCTTGGAGAACTGTACACACCAGAGCAAGACTTCACGTTAACCTTGTGCAGTCATGTGTGTTGTTTGTGACAACCCTCTCTGGTCACGGAGAAGCTAAATCACATTGAACTCTGTCATCACAAGAAGTAAGCAGTTTGCACCTTTACATGTCACAGTATGATTTTAAAAGGTCAACTCTACCCAACACATATAAAGGCTGGCCAAAATAACACAAAGCTAAGCGAGTGGTCCTCCAAATTCAAAGCAATTCACAAGTCACAAATAAGGGAAACGTTTACACTTTGGGGTGACCAACCCAGGTGGGCAGGAACATGGGCTTCCGGTTTTAAACCCAGTATAGGTTAAGGCAAACCGGGGCGAGTGGATCACCCTGCTGGTCATGACAAAACAAGGTGCGGGATGCTTCCTTACAGCTGGAACAGTACTATCTGTTGAGAATTAGAGCTCTGATTTCCTCTCTAATCCAAGTACCCGAACGTGGTCCATGAGGGAAAACGCCTTTTAGTTTTTAAAAAGTGAAACTGAAGCATGAGGAGATGATGAAAATAAAAAGGAACCAAGAAGGAACAAGTCTTTGTCCCTACAGACTCCTCCTTGGGGCTGAAGGCTGGCGGGGGAGGTGAGGGAGGGAAGGGACTGTGGCTGACCATGGTTGGCCATCTTCAAGCTGGGGAACCAAGATGGTGCGAACCCTATCTCTCCAGGACAAAGCCAAATTCCCGGTATCTTTACTCTTGCTTTCTTCCCATGAATGTGTTAAAATCCCTGCTTATCCTCCTATTTTAATCACAGATAAATCATGGTGAGCTTTATGGGAATCCTTTATCAGATATATGGAAAAGCACATAAATGAAGAATTTGATCCAGCCTCCCGTGGGTCAACCCTCCCATCAGGAATTCTCCGCCTAACGATGCCCTGATTTTCCGGGTTCTTTGCACTGAGAAAAAGTATAATCACAGCTCTCTAATTAAGACAAGACTTTATTTATGGAGCCTGTCTCTCACGGTGGTTCTACTTCTGGTCTCCATAAGTATTCTGCTAAGATCTTAAGAGAAATGAAGCACCTAGTTATAATCATATCTGTTTCTTTCTTTCTTAAAAATCCCCCAATGGTCCCACCAAAAAGAGCAAATCTTTCATGAAACCCTAAAGCCCTGTCATGTTGTCAAATAAGGTATACATAAAAACCTGGTAAAAGACAAGCTAGATCAACCCACTTAAACAAAAATGTAACACATTTTACTTTTTAAAAATATCATAGAGATGTGAGAAGTGACCAAACGGTGAGGGGTTTAGTTTGTCTGTTTATTTGCTTTAATCTTTTCAAGAGGAAACATGGATAAAAATCTCTTAAATGGATAAGAACAAAGAGGATAAATCATAGCAAGCTCAGTATTGCCACGTCCCGAAGATGCTCAAAGATCTACTTGGTTAATCAAGTCCATGATGACCTCATTAAGGAAACGTTGAAAGACTGACCTTTTCCAACATCAAGCAAATTGGAATCCAACCTTAAAGTATAGGGAAGTATCACTGATAATTGAAATAATATCTTAATAGTATATATGAATTAGCACATTCCCAAAGCTCTCTATTCCTCCTGTGATCTGAGCATTTCCAAAAATGTCATTGGTTACAGAAATGTTTAGAAAAAGAGAAATGAGCATTTTTTTCTCTGTAAAGACTGAATGAGAAGATTACTACACATAGCGTGGATCAGAGGACAAGGAGGGTTTTCTGGGCGGCTGTGTTGATGGAGCCTAACCTGGGAAGGGGGATGAGAAAGGGCTTCACAAAGCCTCTTTTCAACAAGAAACTTGTCAACACAGCCTTGCCGAGCTTGAAGGCATCCCTCTTCTTTGCAAAGGCCTTGTCCTGTCCGCAGCAGGGGTCCTCATTCTCCAGATTATAAATGAGCAGCCCGTGACCCCTTTCCCAAGAGCTCTGGGTCCCCTAGCCCCTGCCCCTGCTGACCACCCTCCCCAAGATCACAGAACCACATTATTTTCCTGTGTGACTCACTTCCCGTTGCCACCGTTTCCCACGGACACAGCATTTATATAAAAGGCTTTCCTCGGCTTTCATCCAATCTAGGTTGCAAGCCTATTTCGTAACATTAATTCTCTCCCTCACCAATGGCCACATCAATTCAGGACTTTACAAACTATTTCAGGGATACGATTTATCAGGCCTGACAGTGCTGCACGCTGAAATACACAGCCCTGCCTCCTATTTGTCATTAGTTAATTCAAGGGCCTAAAATCCTCTGACATTATTAATAGTAAGATGAATCACTGGAAAACTACAGAATCTGCGACCAACGAGGCTGAAAGAATCCATTTTGGTGGAAACGTCTATGTGGAATTGCATTCCCTGATGGCTGGCCTCTCATTAGCAGCTCCACGTGCATGTGGGGTGGGGCACCGGAGCTTGAAGTCCCTCCAGAGCGAGGACTTGATGGCAGTTCTCTTCCAAGCAGCTCCCACCCAATCTCAGAGGGAGGGGGGAGGGAGGGAGGGGTGGAGGGAGGGGACGGGTGGCAGCTAGATCCTTCTACTTGGTCTGTCACTCAGTTTTCAACGGACTAATTGAAGCCTTTTTGCACTTGCCTAACTTTAACTTGTCTTGGCTTTGAGCTTGGGTCAGAGCTGGCCCTGGAAATTCATTGGTTGATTATGAGAGCTGTATTACTTAGCCCCTTAGGAGGCACCTTTATCATGATGCTCAGCATGCATTCTGACACCTGACTTTTGCTTTCAGGTCTCATTATTGACCTGCTCCCTTTTTTTTTTTTTTTTTTTTAATTTAAAGGAAAAGATATTTCTACCTCTAAAGATGAATTTTCTTTTTAAAAAGAAACCATTAGAAAAAAAAACTAAGGATAAACGTGCTCGTCTTTTACCGTAAGAGCTAGGGAAACAGTGAACGTTACAAGTGGATTATCTCTGGGACAAGGTGAATGGTCTTCAGCAAAGCTATGGAGAGAGTGTAAAATAGAAGGATCCTTCCAATAATGATATGTTTCTTTTTTTAAGCCTAGCAGAATAATCTTCCTAAGAGAAAAGTCTTTAGAAGTGATTTTTAAATATTATAATTTTATAGTTGACCCGAGCACGCTCAAGTAGGATTAAAATTAAGTCTTTCCAATCTTAAATATTTGACGGGAAAAAAAGTGCTTGACTTTTCCCAGCAAACATTTTCAGAAAGACCAGAAGGATTATTTCTCATAATTAACTTCAACTAAGTGTACTGATGTAAGACCATGTCCTCAAGTTTTACTTTCTGGAGCAAAGAAAGAATACCCAGGCAGTGTGATTTACATAATAGTCTTTTTTTTTTTTCCTTTAGCAAGTGTGTGCCAGGCACTGTGCTAGGCAATGAGAATAGGGCTAAATATTTACCATCATCACTTACGTGTGTTGGTAGCAATATGTACCAGGCAAAACGATCTGCATTTGCAATTAGATTTTACTCTGTTCTGGAAGAGCACATAATTCGATAATATCGTAATGGAGAACCAGACTTACCTCTCCCAGACGGAACAACCTCCAGATTTCTGCTGATGTCTCCAGGGTCGTAGTCTTCAAATCTTGAAGTGTCCCAGGTGTTCATCCCTGTTTCTTCAATATTCCTCTCAAAGTTTACAGGGCCAAACTAAAAAGAAAATAGCACAGAATTGTTCAAAAATAAACTTCTGCTTACCTATCAACACCTACTATTTTTCTTTCTCTAACATTAACCAGCTTCCATATTACCAATAGAAGACTTATCTGGGAAGTCTTTAGGAGCAGTGTTGGAGAGAAAGATAAAATGAATCTGTTCATGTGTCTATATGTATAGTCTCTGTTTAATGTGTCTACCAAAATGTGTCCTTACCAGCTATTATGTTTTTATGGCAAGGGCCTTTTACACCCCTGCTTAAGGAGTGACCACAATTGTTTCATACAAAATTGAACTCACGGACTTCCAGTTTCTGGTCCAACATGTAAAGAGCTTGAAAATTATCACTCCATCCTTACAATGAGAAAGAAAAAAAAAGCTGAACAAACTGAAAATCAACAACTCTTCTTAGAGTCAGTGAAGAATTGAGGTCACAGGGAAAACTAGTGCCTTCAGTATTGGAGAGACAGAGGTGGACACAGAGAATCACAGCTCACCAGAGTAGAAATTCACAAGCCTAAACCTCCACAGGAACAAGTACCTGGTTCTTTTTACCCAATACGTCATGTCCAGCTTTCAACAGAAAATCACAAGACAAAACACACAAGTGAGCATCAGAACCACATTCAGTTATGCCAGGGATGCTGGAATTATCAGAGCTATGATTAGGAGCACCAATGCCTAATACACACCTTATCTTACTCACTTTTCATAGGACAGGAATCACTATGACTCTCCTGTGTCTGAGTTTACATGGCAAATAATCCTCTAGGAAAAGGAACATGACTTAGAAATGTATACTCAAGAAGGCAGAGGAACTCTTTTTAATAGAAGGGGGTTGTTTTTTTAAAAATGAGAAAGAAAAAAGTGAGGTGGAATTGAACTTCCTCGATGGACTCCAAGCCTGGGGGCTGCAGACTTTTCCTCTCAGCCCCTGTGCCCCAGGCTTCTCTGTGCTCCTATGAGTGGAGTTCCATGCCCCATCTTCCACTCACCATGCAGGAGACACCCTTCTTCTCCAGCTCCCCACTAAATAGCTGGATGATTATGTGATGTTCTCCATGGCTATTGTGAATTCTTTGCTTCCTTATGTTGGTGGGAGTCACAGGTGTGGACTCACAGAGACCTCCCAGGCAGCCCAGATCTTGGAACAAGCATCTCTATCCATCTCTGGTGTTGGCTACTAGCTAGTCAATGCCATTTTGTTGTCCAGAGCCCAGAAATAGAACTTGCGTTGCCCGTGAGTCAAGGAAACTATAAAAGAGCTTCCATGTAAGAACAGAACACACAGTGTAGGGCAGTGCCAGCCTCCCCCTTCCTCACCTCTGTGTCTGGTGGGAGCAGACCCTTTCCTAACGGTGGGGAGGGGGCAGGCACCTCAGAATCACTGCCAGTGTTGTCGTGGGGAAACACGTTCACAGTGAGCTCGTTTACAAGAAGACCACTAACATTTAGAATTTTTTTCTGTATATTGAGAAGCAGGGACAGATTTTATACACTTAACCACAAACTTTATGTTCTTCCCTTCCTCTCAGCTTATTTATCACAATGTCTATGACAATTTGGCTTTTATCCGTCAAAGTTGGAAAAAATACTGAATTGTGTTCAAAATCAAAGTAGTCACTTCGTATGTTATTAATAGCCATACTACCCTCCTCAAGTTCAAAGGACAAAAAGCACCTATTTAGAAAATACAAAGTATGTATATAACATATGTCAGAATTCCTTTATTTATGTATTCATGTAACAATAAAATTCTAGTTATAATTCCTTCATGGATTTAGGATTAAATGTTAAATGATGATTGAATTACTAAATATCCATCAGGAAATCAGAGATACACTAAAACAATATTTATGTAAGATTCTCCAAAAAAATTCAAATAATTTAATTCATATACAATGATTTTTCTAGTAATTGCCATAATAGTTATGCAATTACAGCTAGAAATAATAAAATCTATCAAAAAATATGAAATCACTTTTAACCCTCTCTAAACTTTTCTGTGACTTCAAGTAGCTAAAGAGTTTACCACTTCTTAAATTAATATAAAATATATATAACAATGTTATACACACACACACTACTCAGGATACTTAGATAACATCTGGATGAAAGATGGACAAGATTTGAGATCAGCACCATCTCATTTGAAAGGCGAGAGACAGGAAGAACTTCTAAATTGCTTTTAAGTTGCTTCTGAATAGCTCAGGAAGAGATTTTCACTGAAACACAGCCCTAAAACAATAACTGGTAAACGCAAAAAGCATATTTTATGCCTTTTAAATGTATGGTGCTCGATCTTAATTTCTTAAAATCTTAATGTTTCTTAAAAAACATTTATTACAGGGCTTCCCTGGTGGCGCAGTGGTTGAGAGTCCACCTGCCGATGCAGGGGACACGGGTTCGTGCCCCGGTCCGGGAGGATCCCACATGCCGTGGAGCGGCTGGGCCCGTGAGCCATGGCCGCTGAGCCTGCGCGTCCGGAACCTGTGCTCCGCAACGAGAGAGGCCACAACAGTGAGAGGCCCGCGTACCAAAAAAAAAAAAAAAGAAACCAAAAAAAAGCAACAAAAAAAAATTTATTACATAAATTCCTTTTAATTTTCTTTTTAATTTGAAAATACATACTTACTGGTGAAATAAACCTAATATTTAAAAGGAAAAGAAAATCTTGTCTTTCTTTTTTATATATATGTCCCAGTTTTGTCTTCTATTTTTTAGATAACTCTTACTCCTCCAGGGCCCAGTTACCCAGACACTGCTGCGGGGCAGACTGTCTTCTATTCCGATGCCCATCTTCGGTCATTTCCCTTCTCATCAGCTCTGTCCCCAAGGGGGGCCCAGGAGAGAGACAGAGGTGCAACTCAAATCAACCAATTTGCTAACTCATTAGTTGCTCTGATGAGAGATCTGATGGGAAGGGGGGTCGTAACTATTAATTTAGGTGAGACTTGAACAGTATATGTTGCCTGGACCCAATTAACATGGGTAATGAGAGTTGCCTTTAATGAATCTTCTATAATTTATACTTTACTATTTTGGAATTTGTGATAAGCCAACAGTGCCCAGTTGAAACTTGATTTCACGTGATTAAAAAAGAAGTTCGCTAAATAAAAGAAGACTCTAAACAATTGTAAGACAATTTTTTTAATGTAAGGAATTAAAAAGTTCAAGAAATGAAGCATTTGTATATAGATATACGCACAATCTGCTACGCTAATTAACCACACGACTTCATGAAGTAAAGCATGTAGGAACTTACTCCAGCTCACCGACTACCCCAGTCCCTTATTTGAAATTCCAAGATCCAGAGTTTAAAAGCCAGCATTTTTTTTCTTAACTCATTTGGTGGCAGCACCTGGCTTAACCTGAAATAAATGAATGGTAAAATCTGACCTGCTATGAGGGTATTTAAAGTCTTTATCTTTCCAGTTGTGTGAATATTCATAGTTTCCTTGGCGCAAACCTCAGGGTACAGCTGATTTTGGTTATTTTTGGTAGTTATGTCCTATAGAGTCATGGTGAATTCTGAAATATCACATACTGAGTCTCTGGTCACCACATCTTTGTTAATCAATCAGTACCTAACCTTGTTATCTGTTTAAGAACACCTTACTTAGGGACTTCCCTGGCCGTCCAGTGGTTGGGACTCTGTGCTTCCACTGCGGAGGAAGAGCGGGGCGCAGGTTCGATCCCTCGTTGGGGAACTAAGATCCTGCATGGCTAAAGTCACAGACCAAAAAAAAAAAAAAGAATACCTTATACCTTACTTAATACACATTGTTGAGTCATTAACACTGAACAGCTCTGTAATTCATGATTGAGCGAATCTCATCGAACATGCATGATTTCTCCACGAGGCACGCACAGCCGTCTCCATCTTAAGGATGCTGGACAGCGCGTCGTCACCAAGCCTGGGGACATTTTAAACAGTCAGATCACCAACAAAAAGACAAGAACATGGACAACGTAGCACTGAATGGGCCCTGGAAAGGACACTTGTTTGCCGGGTGAGAGCTGGACCGAGAAGGCAGAGCACTGCCTTTGACCTCAGCGGGAGATGCGCTCATTTTTGACTCCAATGGTTTGTTCGTCTACGCGTATTCAACCGTGAAAGCACCGCAAGCATTACTTTGGGGTTACAAATACATTTTAGCAAGTAGCCAAATTTGCAAATGTGGAATCTGCAAATAATGAGGATGCTATGGACTGAACGTTGGTATCATCCACCCAAATTCACACGTTGAAATCCTGTCCCCCAATATAATGGTATTTGGAGATGGGGCCTCAGGGAGGAGACTGCGGCAGGTTGAAGGTTTTTTGGAACTCGTCATGTCTTTAGAAACACAACTAAGGTTTGAAAACTGGGTTTCCTGGACTCAGTTTTAGTTAATATTCTTATAGCTACACCTGCTATTTGATATTCCAGAGAAGCCTATGGGAGAAATATAGTTAATGGGTGATTTGCTTTCAAATTATGCTATTGTTTCCTCATCCATTTGCTGGACAGCTGTCTTCTGCTATTATCAATAAGCTACCCCATGAGGTACAAATACAGCACATGTTTATACTCTGCTCAATCTGATGAGTTGCATTGTGTAAAATTCTGAAATTCTTCAGAAACCTTTTTCTGCAACTTCTGTATGAGGGTCTGCCCATGACCAACCCCACGAGCAGGATCAGGTAAATGTCAGGACTGTTACTAAACAACTATGAAGATCAGAGGCTTTAAGGTTTTCCAGAAAGACTTGTGGTGGCTCCCCAAGGGCAGACAGTGGGAACATCCACCAGGAGTGGTCAGAAAGTTGGGTGCATCAGCTGTGGAGATTTCAAAGTCAATAACAAAATCGAACACAAGCTGGTCTGTTTTATATTATGGCCCTACCCTGCCAATACCAAGCAACATCAGTAATTAAACACTACTCCTTGGGGGGTAAAATAATATTTTGTTGGCTTAGGTTCTATACAATGACTGTGCTTGCTTGTCAAATCTGGATAACATTTACGTCGGCTTCAAATTGGCATATTTTTATCACTGATCCTCTGATGGACAATGCAGTCCTCGTGGCAATTAATTCAGCCCCACGTGGACCCAGCTACACATGCTGGCTTCAGGGGTAAGTTCCTAACAGCTCTGATGGTTCCACCTCCAACCCTGAGACGGTTCCCATCACCAACCCTGGGTCCTCCATAGTCCTGAATTTAAAGGATAGATTTGGAATGAAGGGTGATCGCACAAGGATTGGGAAGAGGAAGAAAAAGTGAATGAACTCGCTTCGGCCATTCTATCAGATCATTGGAGTATTTGTGTCTTAAATTGAAAATAGTGAAACAGTGCAAAGTTTAAGAGGTACTATTTTTGTTTAGCAAAGTTTATTTCAGACATGGACTATTTTGCTAAACAAGAAACGAAGGTTTAAATTTGAAATTAATCATTTTAAAATTATTGATTACTTCCTTTAGAGCTAAAAAACAAATCAGCACTATCAAATCTTAAATCAGTGGTATGATTTCATTGCCTAAATTTTGCCCTTACAAATGCTTTGGTTTTATTAGACATATGTTATTGGCTCCTGGACAATTACTTACATAAAATATTATTATAGCAAAATGTCATTAAAATATTAAAGCCCAAGCTGGTTAAAGCTATTTTTAAAATATTTGTGCTATAATATTTATTTTCCTTTCCTCATTTTTTATTAGCATGATTATATCTATAAGAAGCTCAATAAAGGAGAATCTTCACTCTCTGATCTTTTCTGCTGGTTATTATTATTGGTATGTAATATTTTATTCCATGATTATTATTGAAAATAATTGTATCACCTACAGGGGTAAGATGTGAAAATGACCTGCTCCATGTCAATATGCCAGGTATTATTCTGCTGGAGAAAATGATTTCCAGAAATGCCTTTTAGTTTCATTTTAAATATTTAGTTGGCCAATATACAATTTCCAAGGTAAGGATTCCCAGGACGTATCAGCATTGTATGTTGGAGAGAGGACGGACCTGCCTATATGTGTGCCCTTCATCCAACGCTGAGACTGAAACAATAGCAGGGTGTCAGGAGAATTGTTCGTCAGAAAGTATCCGTTTTGCATCATTTGCGTTTAGAGTTTTATCCGTTTCTTTTCCTTCCTAGACTTCTCTCAGATTATATAATCATTAAACTATTCTGAACTCCTACAGAACTTGAAGGGATGACAATTGTTTCTACTGTCTCTATCTCCCTGAGATAAAATCTCTGAGAATCAGGTTGAACTACGTAAGTTGCCATTTTTGTCAACAACAGAATATCAGCAGCTTCATGTGGTTCAGATGAATAACTATTTTTAACTTGGAGGAAGCAAAGTCCGTTAAAGGCATGACCCAAATAGGGACTCAGCCTGTGAGCTGCTCTGGAGCATCTTCCGATGCACCCTTCCTCAGAAGTCAGTCCCTTCCAGCATGTGAACGAAGGGCTCTTTCAGAAAACAAACCCTAGGCTGGTTCAGTAAGAACCAGCATCTGCCATCCATACGCTGCCCTGAAAAGACCACTGAGAGTCTTAGCAGAGGCGGTGGGGGCCAGGCCAGGGCAGCAGCTGCGGGGGTGGCAGGTGGGCAGCACATGGCTCCTCCTTGTCTAATATTTGACCTTCCCCTCTGGATCCTAATCACTAACATTAACACAGGAAAAGACCTGTAACAAATGGATGAAATATTTTAGCCACCAGCCTACACCTCCAAATGTTCTCCGGATGGTACCCTTTCTCGGGGACACACACCCTGTTGCCTGCATCATCAACATTTCCCTCTGTTTTGGATTGTCCCCATCAATATAACAATATACCAGTATTTTCCTTCTTTAAAAATAGGCTTTTATTGTCTATACGGTGTCCCTTTTTCTCCAGCTACCCACCCATAACTCGTGTACCCTGAATCCCGTGAATAGCACACTTGATGAAGAGTTGCCCGTGGTCATTGTGTCTGGTTCCTCACCCTCCGTTCCCCCTCAGATAACCTCAGTCAAGGCTTTACCTTCCTCTGGTCCTAAAAATGCTTTTGCCATGGTATCGGATGGCCTCACTTTGCCTGATCCAGCAGTGACTTCTGTCTTCTTCCTACTTATCAACACTACTGGAAGCAAACGGCCATTCCTTCCTTCTTGAAATTCCTCTCTGAGCTTCCAGTGGACAACCTTCTTCTCCTGGTTTTCTTCCTATGAAAAGGGTCATTTTGTTCAACACCTTCCCTGGCTTTTCTTACCACTCTGTTGGGCTCCCAAAAGTCAGTTTATATGTGTGTTCGGTGCTAATTCTCTTTCGCAAGCCACACTTTCCCAATGACTCTGAAACACTTGGCCATTGAAATTCTTTAACATGACAATTGTCACCTTGAAATTCTTTAACATGACAATGTAACAAAAGAAGTCACACTTTCACTTTGCACTTCCACCCAGAAGTTACGTAGCCCACCTGGATACCACCTTGAAGCCAAGGACTAGCAAACTAGTATCTCTAGCCCTGAACTCTCCTAAAGTTCAGATTCATACACGCAGCTGCCAACTTGACATTTCTACATGATTAGGGACCCCAAGCACTACGTGATCAAATGTTCTTCTGATTCACCTCCAACTGACTCCTCCCACTTTCTTATTGACTCAACAAATGGCAACTCCATCTGTCCAGATGCTCAGACCCAAGTCTTGGAGTCACCACTGATTCCTTTTCTTCTTTCGCACAAATGGTCCCCTTTATCGGAGTCCTGTGGCCGCTGCCTGAACGTACATCGTATCCAGCTTCTGACCACGTCTCACCACACGTTTTGCAAAGCTTCCCAGCTGGGTCCCCTGCTCCACTCTTTTCCTCCTTACCATTCATTTTCCAGGGAGAAAGCAAATGTTATTTCAAATGAAAATTCTATCCCACTGCTCCACTGCCTGGTCTCCACAGGGCACACCACTGCGCTCAGAGTAAAAGCCCAAGTCTTCACCCTGGTCCACAGAATACCACCTTTCCAATGTCAGCCAGTGATTCTCCTTTTCGCACCAGCCACAGTTCTTAATCACCTTACGTTTACTCTCGCCCTGTGGCTTGTGCAGTGATGATTCCACCTGGCTGGAAAGCTCCGATCTCTGTGTAACTGACTCGTCATTTGAATCTCCCTTGAATGTCCCTTTCTTATCCCATTGTTTGTTTACTTTTATAATCAATCACGTGTCGTCTGTCTCCTTACTTTTAACAGATTTAATCACTGAAAATTAAATTTGTTAAGAGTACATATTCAGGCTGACTTGTTGGCCACAGACTGTACTGGACTCAGAATAATGCTGGGAGCACAGTAAACTCTTAATCAAGGCTTGTGCGTTGAGGGAATAGACCACTCTTGTGCGAGATGAGATGTACAAATGTGTATCAGCCACCGGCTTCCAATCTCCAGAAAACACTTCTGCAATTTCATTATTGTTCTATTTCCTGACACTGTAGGTCATTAAAACACAAGGAACACCAGCTCTGATGTAGCTTCAATCTTCAGAAATCCTGAACTATCACATCACAGATGACAGACACTACGTTTCGTAGACATGGTGCCACTCACCTGCAGCTCTGCTTCAGGCCTCATCAAAACATTTTCTAAACATCCGAATTCTAACCCTGCATAACTCAGCCCTGCTCAGAAGTTTTCAAGAGGTTGTGTATTTCCTTAGTAGGACTCAGAACATAGATTGTGGGCAGTAATTGTTTTTAGGAAGAAGAAAAAGGCTTAAACTAAAGCTAAACAAAAAGTTGTTATACACAGCAGAAAAATGCCCCATGTCTTAATCCTATAACTTTCTTATCGTAAGAATCGGACCTTTCACAGAGAGCAATTTCAGCCTCTAAAACGATGGCATGCTGTATTTTACCACCTGCATGCTGTATTTCACAGCAAATTCTGAAGAGGATGGACAAGTACAGAACCCTGGAGCCCAGCCAGCCTCAGTGAATCCAGGTGCTGAGAGGTGTGACAAAGTTCTGCTGAAGTCAGACTCTATTTGAGACAAATACCTTGGACACACACGCACACACACACATACACACACACACTCCTTGACGTCATCATTAGGAACAAGAGTGAATAAAAATGGAAAATAGAACTGAAACTCTCTTCTTGACTCCATCCTTGCCTGGAAGATCCAGGACCCGCTGATCAGTTGATTTACGACAACTGACAATTGCACTTGATTACTGGCCGCCCTGTCTCTAGATCAGAAGCTCATTTAATTTACCATTTTTTCTTCATTAATGAAATTTGAAAAATATAAAAATTACCGAGAAGCAAATAAAACTATGTAATCCTACCACTGAAACATACTCTTAAAGTATTCCTTTCAAGTCTCAATCCAAGGCATGAATTTAGGGAGGAGGATTTTCTCACATGGTCATGCCTATAAGCATACTTCATATAATTTTGTCTCACTTTTTGCATAATATTATGACATAAGCATTTTTCATGTTGTAATATTTTAAACACTTAATGCTTGGCAATAACAGGCACTTAGTATATAGTTGTGGCATAAACTAATTTAATGGCTTTATTACATGTCATCTAGTTACTATGCATAATTTACTCTAATATGACCTGATATCTGGTTGGTTGAAAGACTTGCTTTCTTTTTCTTCTATTATTTCCTCTGTACTTATGCTGCTTTCTCCTAAAGCATTTTTCCTGAAAGGAATCACTAAATCAAAGAGAATAATACAGGTATGGATGAGTCTTTATATATCCATCTATACCTCCATCTAGTTCTTGATACATGACAAGCCCTCAACATAGGCTGCAAAAGGTTTAGTTACAGGAAAGCTATTACTTTTAAGTGTAAGTTTGCGTAAGAAAATCCCACAAAATGTCAGCATCCCTCCGATACCCCTTGACACCGTCTAGACAGCCTGGAATTTTCCAGTAACATTTCCATCCCAGCCAGAATCTTTCCATTCCTTGCCAACCCTACCCCATCTCTTTGTCCTATCAAACTGTGCACCAGCACAATGGTACTACCACTCCTGAGATATGGGGCTTAGCCTGCACACCCCATGGTGGCCAGGCACCACCTGGTTTGTTTATCCTTTCCTCAGAATCATGATGCATTGTTTGCTGGTGTGATCAGACAGGCTGATCTTCAGTGATGTCATGTCTAACCTGCGAGTACCAAGTGGGCACATAAGAAAATCAAGGTTATAGGATACACGCCCACTCCCAGAAGAAAAGCTAGAGAAATGACTCGGTCAATGGCTAATCAGCCAGTGGAGGGCAGTGCCCTGGGAGCTCAGATCTACACAGGTCCTCCTCTCTGCACCTCAGCCTCCAGGACTGCCAGCCCAGTCCCTCCCAAATGTCTAAACCCCCTGTTCTCAGTCCAGCTCACGCACACACACACACACACACGGAACCCCTTCATCCCACACTTCCCTTTCTAAGGACTCCCACACTTTCAGGTCTACTTAGAAGAGCCCTGCTCCTCGAGGCTCAGCTTCCCTGCTATAGAATACACCCTCCCCCTTCCTCTGAGTTCACACACCTCCACCATCTGTCTCTTTCATTTGAGCAGTTGATATGTTATGAATTGTTACCTACAGTTCCCCATGCCTTGTGTCACTCCAGCTAGACTGTAATCTCCAGGAAACCAGAGACACTGCCTTGCATTTTTTTTGTATCTTCCTACCCCTTAGCTCTCAGCCCAGGGCTATGAACAAAGACTAATCTCCCCCAAAAATACAAATGATTCTGGTCATGCATTTTTCTGCTATCAAAGATGCAGCCCTGGTGGGAGTGAGCTTCCTTTCTCTTTCTCCCTTTCCCAGAGTAATATGAGCAAGACCCTGTGGGGTTCCTGAGCACAAAATCATTTCTGTGTCCCCCGTTTCTTGATAACAGGAAATAGGCTTCATTCAGCCTCCAGGACCTTTTCTGAGTTCCAATGGTCAGGTTCAAACAGATGCTAATCCGGGAAGGGAGGGAAGCAGGAGACAGGGGAGGAGCAGTCAAGAAACAATAGTGCAGCCTTGGGGCAGGGTCCTGGTCCCCCTCAAAGGATACACATAATAATGTCTTTGAGCTGTTTTGGGTTACTGAAACCCCTACCAAGTGGCAGAAGTTAACTGTGTGCTGCCCACAGGCACGTAAACCCCAGACCAGTTGGAACCAGAAGGTCTGCTGCTGACTTCCGACAACCTCACCACCAACCAATCAGAAGAATGTCCACAAGCTGATCACGCCCTCTTTGAACCATTACTATAAAACTCCTCACTACTCCCTCCAGGTCAGGACACACAGTCTTGAGGGCATCAGCCTGCTGTGGGCCCCTTTGCCTGGCAAAGCAATAAAACTATTCTTTCCTACTTCACCCCAAACTCTGTCTCTAAGATTCAATTCAGTGTTGGGGTACAGAGGCTGGATGTGGCTTCAAGAGGAAGACATTCATGAAAAGCCGTCTGGACTCCCTGTCCTTCCTCCTGCCTGGGGAACCTGACTGATGGATGTGGAAGAAGCTCTCCAAATGAGCCCTGACCTTCATCTCTGACCATGGAAACCAGCTGCCAGCAGGGAGCACACTGGGCACTGCCTCTTTCCACCATGTTTCTTAGATGCAAATCCCAATGTCATCTAGTCAATGCAGCCTGTTTATTATGATGTGGTGGACAAGTCTTCTTAATCTGGAGGTGAAATATGAACACATCCACTGGGTGAACAAGCCACAGTCCTCAGCAGCTTTATCACATCTCTATCTGCCTGACTCCTGACTCCTGTCTCTAGATTGGTTTCTAAATTTAGGTGGAGAAGAGAGAGATGTTAATTGGATCCCTCCTGCCTCCGTGACACAATGTTGTCCACCAGCTCTTCACACACCTCTTCTGGTCAGCATTACCTTTCCATCACCACTCCCATAGTCAGAACCTCAGGTACCCAGGCTCCAAGGCAGCCCAGCCATTCCTGGGTCACAGGGAACAGAGCCTGGGCAGGACCCGCACCCTGGCCTCAGGCTCATCAGGATGAGGGGGAGCTGTCTCAGGCTGATTGAGGCTCTAAGAATGGAAGCTCTTGGGAAACTTTTGGGCAGTTCTTGGAATGCTTAGGTCAGGAGGCTCCTTCCCAGGCCAGGGTGGGGGTTCTCCAGGCATCACTGTTCCCCTAACTCTTAAAAGAGCTCTCATCCAGCTAACTGCCTCTCCTGCTTCCAAGATCTCCTGCCTCCACCCCTGCATCACCTCCAGGGAATACCAACCAATGTTCAAGGCAGCCAAGAAGCAAATGCCAATGTGCTAGAGAGGATAGTTTTAAGAATAGTTCCCCAGAGCTGGCCACGGTCTTGCCTCCCCAGCCCCCATGGGTATCTGGGCTTCAGGGGAAAAGGTATAAGACAGAAAGGAAAGTTGAACACTCTACAGGTAGGAAACCCTGGAGCAGAACTCATTGGAAATGTATCCCCATATATATTTCCCTTAAGTGAGTAAATGTTTTCCCATATTCTAGAGAAGAAATCCTAGAAACATCTCCAAGAATAGAGCTGATTATTTTGAAGAAAGTTGTGCAGGAAGTTTAAAAC
Organism: Orcinus orca; assembly: GCF_937001465.1. NCBI lineage: Eukaryota > Metazoa > Chordata > Mammalia > Artiodactyla > Delphinidae > Orcinus > Orcinus orca. The sequence continues at coordinate 52,323,456 of NC_064560.1, read as the reverse complement.
AATGATTACATTTAACATTGGAAATTGGCTGCTGTTGTGCACATTTAGATTCTCATTGCATAAGAATGTTCCCTGCATATTTTGTCTAAATAAAGCACACAACCGTGGTGCTTTATTTATGATCAACCAGTCCAACTAGGATGAGCACTTATGATCTCTCAATTGAAGAATAAGCTTTTCAGCATGTTTCTAAATGCATGACTTTCTGGTTGGTAAATAATCTACATTTTTTTTTTGTATGTCCTTAAAATGATTTGCATAATCCACCTTTTAAAAATATTGTAAATATGCATTTACATGATAAAGTATGATTAGACTCTAATGTCAATTCATACATTTCCTTAAAGAATGTTTCCTTCTTTAAAAAAAAAACACAAGAAAAAAACAAAGGAAATTATATAATTTTTACTCCCCATTTGTGTATTTTAACTTAATCAACATTTTTTTCTGATATATAATTAGCTGATAACACACAAAAAAGCAATCATTTACGGAACAAAAAATATATATACCCTTGATTTCACCTCTTCAATCGCATTCCCAATTTGGTAACATTAAGCTTCTTATGTGAGGAAGCCAGTCAGGCTTTTGCTAAAAGAGGTCATATCCAGAAGCCTTATATCATCAGATTTAAGAAAAATAATAACCTTTTTAAGTTAGAACAGTTTCAGATTTATAGAAAATTTGTAAAGATAGTACATAGTGTTTCCATATGCCTCATACACACATTTCCTCCTAATTAACATCTCACATCAGTATGGTACATTTGTTACAATTAGTGAACAAATATCAATACATCATTTTAAAGAAGTGTCTATGGTTTCGTCAGATCTCCCTAGATTTTACCTAGTGTCCTCTTTCTGTTCCAGGATCCCATCCAGGGCACTGCGTTACATTTAATCATCCATGTCTCTTTAGGTTTGTCTTGGCTGTGACAGTTTCTCAGATTTTCTTTCTCCTGACAACCCAGACAGTTCTGAGGAGTACCTGGCCAGGTATTTTGTACCATGTCTCTCATTTGGGATAGGTCTGATGACTTCATCGTGATTAGACTGGGGTGATGGGTTTTGTGGGAGAGGTGACAGGGGTAATCATCACGTTTTTTAATATCGTTATTATTGCTTATATTCATGTCATTATTACCAATATTGTTATGAATCAAGTGATTAATAGTACCCAGTGCTACCGAGACATCTGGTAAAATAGGAACAGATTACCATCCAGGTGGTCCAGCTATTAGGAGACTACTGGTCTCCTCAACAAGAACAGGTTGTCCGAGTCGTGAAGACGGAAGTCACGCTGAAGCGGGCGAGAGTGCTTTGAAACAAAGATTGCAATTGTTTCCAGAAGTTTGAAAAGAGAGAGAAATTGAGGAGTAAGTGGAGAAATAAAATAATGGGGTTAAAGGAGTGTTTCATTGTTGTTGTTGCTTCAATTAGAGCGTCAAGCTTGTTTCCCGATGGAGGAAAAGGATCCAAAGAAAGGGCAAAAGTGAGAGAGACAGAGACAGAAGGCAACTCAGTGCCCGAAGGAAAATAGAAAGGGTCAAAGTCAAAAACCAGGAGAGTTTATCTTGAGCAATAGAAACCTTCACTCTTGACAGCGAAGGAGAGACGGCAAGGTTGACTGTCCCAACAGGTCCTTTTATAAATAGAGGGTCAGCACGTAAATGCTGAGGAAATGAGACATAAGGCATGTTCTTGGACACCTGGAGACAGTGGTGATGATTAGGAATGATAATCACATGCAGTGAAGGAGTGATCTGTTTAAAATAGGATTAGGCTCAGCTCCATATAACAGAAAACCCCAAACAGCAGCAACCAAATAGGAAATATGTTTTCTTTTATTTTACCTGTCATGGAAAAAACAATCTGGAGATACCGTCCAAGGCTGGTACGGCAGCTCCATGTTCCCTAGGTCTTCTATTTTGTGATCCATAACCATCAACCTTGACTTTGCACTTATGGTCCACCTGGGTCACTGAACTCCAGCAGCCATGACTCCATTCCAGCCTGTAGGAGTGGGAAAAGGAAAAGCAAGGATGCCCAGCCTTGACAGAAGGAGCGACAGGTGATGTCCATGCGCATCAGTAGAAGGGAATTGTTGGTGCTGGGTGCATCCAAATGAAAATAAGAGTCAGTGTCAAACAGAGGCTGGGAAGAGATGCTTCTAAGACACTGTTCTGTATCAAAGGGGGTCTACACCCCCAGCTCCTGCAGGGTAAGATCTGCTATCCCAAAAGAGAACGAAAATGACACAATTGTCCAAAACACAACAGAACGTGAAATCAACTACATAAATCAGGAGGAATAGGTTGCCGTTCCATTTGTTCTATGAAACTATGAAAACCCAAACGTTTTATCAACCGAGAAATGTGTAAAAAGAATTGTTAAATGATCAGCAATCCCTGTGAAAAGATGATATGCTCTCAGATGGAATTATGCATCCCCCCCGACCATCTCATTTGTTCCTACCTGCTCCACTCGTGTTTAGAAGGTGAGTGGAAGCACCATCTCCTGCTTCAAAGAAGATGGGTGTTTGTGCCCTAAATGACATTTTCTTCATTGTCTAAAAATGACCTATTTACTCAATTCTTGTTCCTTGATTTTAATCCAGTATTCCATCATCAGTTTCATTTTTTTGCAGGAATAATAGCTACTATTTATTGATCACATACACAGTTTGCAGACAGAATATGTACATTATCATCAATCTTAAAATGGTGTCATTATCAATATTTTACAGGAAGGCTCAAAGAGATTAAATAAGTGGCCCAAGGTTACAGGGAAGGTAAGTAATGAAGCTAGGTCAAATGGATCTGCCTCTCTCCAAAGTAATTGTTCTCCTACAAAAAAGAAGCACGTATAGACCTACTGAAATAGAAAGTAGCATAACTTAGAGATTGCAGTGCCTGCCAATAATTATGGGCCAAACAGATCAGAGGATGAACCCGTTTTGTGAATGTTGGTTATTTCCCATCATAATTAGAATTTTTTCAAAGATGTCGTCTAAATTTACAGCACACCTGTGCCCATGACACAAGTGAAGATATATCAAGATGAGTGGGCTATCGACAAAAAATACTTGACATGATATTTATGTGGTAATTTTTAAAAATAACTTATCAGAAATGCTGGGCTTAAAGTACACAGACAAAATGTTGCCATAAAACAATCTCTTGATTTAGTAAATAAATTGGACCACATTCCAGTCATCTAGATATTTAAGGTCAATAAGATGGATTTCATATTGTGTCCTGATCGTTGATCAGTCCTGGCTTGTCCTTATAATATGATACTGCTTTGGACTTAATTAGATCCACGCACTCCCCCTGTGATAAAGAACAAAAGGCCAGAATTCTCATGTACCCAAATTATATGGTTTTATTATTTCAAACTATAAATTGCCTGAACAACCTACTGATTATTTTTCCAAATTTATTATCAGAAAGAAAGGTTCTAAATAAAAATCCTCAAAGCAAAAATTTAGTCTTTATAAGTTGTGCAATTTTTAAAAGGATGTTATTAGTTGTATAAAAGTGACGTGTATTCATTATAAAAATCCAAATAGTATCAAAGAGTACTGGAAAGAAAATAGAAATCATTAGAAATATCACCCTCCCAACCAAAGATAGTGACTATTCTTCTTCTTGGTTATTCTAGGTAACTCTCTAGGTAAATATCCACATTTTAGGTCCACGGGTAACACTGCCTCTTCCAGGATTTCCCTCTTAGGACCAAAGGGTGTTTTCCCAGAAGCCCGCAGGAGACCTGGATCCCTCAGGTTTCCTTCTCTGGCCACTAATAAGGTTCTGGTGTCATGATTCTTGGCTTAGAACAGCCCCAGACAAGGTCTGCACTCCCTGGGTGAAAAACAGAGACACCAGGTCTGCACAACAGAGAAGGAGGATTGTGCCGTCGACGTCACCTGGTGGTGAGGAGGTGATGAAGAGTGTTCCTCACTCCTGTCCTGTACCCACTTCTGTCCCTGTGGTCCTTGTCTTGATCCATCATCTTATTTCGTGAGTAGGCTTTCTGCATCCTTTCAGAACACTAATAATGTGACTCGTATACACGTTATGCGTGAACACCTGCAGGCACACATTTTGGACATTCAGTTACAGGGCAGCTGCACATACGCAATTTCTTCTGATTCCCATCACAATCCTGTGAGGTGAACGGGATGTGTATTACTTTTTAAAGTCAGGCAGGCAAAATAAACTTCAAGAGGGAATAAATAATACCGGCTGGTACATCACCAACTTCAAATGTGAACCAGGGTCTCTGACCTCAATTCCACTGTTTGTCTCACCATCCTTCCTCACTCACATGAGTGCATGTCTGCAGAAAACCCTTCCTGCTCATGGGAGATGGAAATTCCGAAGGTATGGAGTAAGAAACACCTGGAATATTCCTTATTGTTAGGAAAGAAACTAAACACAAGAACATGAATCAAACATAGGATTTTGTATCTTGGCCAGGATTCCAACAGTTATGGCTATGCATTGAAACCACAAATTATAAAAATAAAGAAAAATCAAAAGTTTTCAATACTTTGCTGTGGACTGACTGTTTGTGTTCCCCCAAAATTCATATATTGAAACACTAACCCCCCCACCAAAGTGATGGTGTCAGGAGGTGGGGCCTTTGGGAGGTGATTGGGTTGAGAGTGGAGCCCCCATGATGGGATCAGTGCCCTTATAAGACGAGACATCAGAGGACTCCTTCTCTCTCTCATTCTTTCTCTCTAGGTCTCTCTCTGTCTCTGTCACTCTCTGTCTCTCCCCCCCCCCCACCACGTGAGGATATAACAAGAGGACGGATGTCTATAGACCAGGAAGAGGGCTCTCACCAGAATCTGATGGTGGTGGCACTCTTATCTCAGACTTCCAGGCTCTAGAATCATGAGAAATACATTTCTGTTCTTTACAAACCACCCAGTCTGTGGGACTTTGTTAGGGCAGCCCAAGCTGACTAAGACGTTCTTAGAACTTATAAATATTAAGATTGGCAATAACGGGAAGAGTCCTGATGTAGGAAAGAACTTCCTGACAACAGAAGATATTCTGCCTCCCCAGGTCCCCTTTTCTATGTGTCCTTTTTACAACCAGGTGGAAAACTGACTACCAGCCAGGTGCCAATCCTCAACCCAGAAAATTAAATGAGTGCAACTCAGGAGTTTCAAACATTTCGCCATCTCAGAAGTTACAGTTAATGATCTAAAATGTTCTATTCATACTTATCAGTAAATCAGTGATAGCTGAGCAAAGTTTCAAAACCATGAGGGAAACTGTAACCTTTTGGTGGCTGTAACTTCAGTAGAATCTTTTATCAGAAAAAAAAAAAGTGAAATGATATATGTGACTATTTCAATATATTTTCCTATTGATTCTATCACAAAGGAAGAGAAAAGGTAGCATTTTTTAAAGGAATGGAATACTGGGTATGGATGAAGTCTATTCAAATAATGAATTCTGGTCCTCTCGTGTCTTTTTCACTTCCCCTAGATGATACTGTTAATGGCTTATGGGAGACCAGCACTGAGGTGATGGCATTAATGCAATCAACATAATTTCATCAGCTTCATTTTTCTTACTTTCAGTACCTGCTGGAAAGCACTGAAAGCATCTTGAAAGATTGAGAACTTCTTTGAAAACCTTTTCCAGTTACAAATCCAAAAAAAAAATAGTTTTTCATCTGTAGTGCCTCTCTTTGCCTTGTAAATACGTTCTGCCAAGTAGTAACATTTTCTTCTGCAGCACTCAGTATTGATTTTCTTTTTGGTAGGGGGAAGGAATATAGGTACACCTGTTATGAAGTCCACTGACCCAGTCAGAATGATCACTCTCTAGGTTAGAAAAGGTAGGTCAGGGAACATAGCACAGCAGGTGAGCTCACGGATTCTGGAGCCTTTGCTGGATTCTAATCTTTCTCCAAACTAGTAGCTGTGTGACCTTGGGCATCTACTTAACAATTCTGGACTCCGTTCATCTTATGCATAGCAGTGATAATAAAATATAAAGATGAACGTTTTAATATTTACAGAGCTGAGGCCTGTGCTTGGCATATACTGTTACATGTGTTTGCTTAATAAAATACGTAAACAGACAATCTGGTTACAGACATAATCACTTCTTCTGATGCTGAGAAAGCTTTTTCTCCTACACCCCTGTCCTCCCATGTGAATCCCTCTTTGGCACATGCACAGATCAATGTTACTTTGATGATCTCAACTCACTGTCATCAAGAAAAGTAAAACTCTCACTAGAACGTGATACAATGGATCACATGGAGAAAAAGCCCATTGAGAGAATTTTGAAGATGAGCGATATGGATGTTTTAATTTTAGTGAGATCACAAACCTGAAATAAGTTCTAACTTTTCTCTGCTCCATGTCTTCTGATTCTAGCAGTCTGCAAAAAATAATAATAATGATTTCAAAATAAAGAGGTAAAAAACAATTCACTACATTGTGAAAGACCTGAGCTATGAAATCGAAGTTCAAAGAAAATAATTTCAGGAAGAAAGTGTGTAACATTTACTTAGTTTGACAGTGTTATTGCCTAATATATGGAACTACCTGTTATGCAAGCAAAAGTATTTCAAGGTGAGGACTGACATAGGCTCAAGAGAATTTTAAAATTAGTCAGAGGTGACACCCCATATTGGGGCAATAAGAAATTAGTGATGTTCAATTAACAACCCCCGGAACAACTATGATGTTTAATAAAATATACCTTATTAATACCAAGAATTCTGAGTTCAATGGGCTATTGATAAAGATAGGGCATAGTACACTTTCAGACAATTCCACGTAAACCAGTAAAGACATAACAAAGCTAACTTATTTTTAAAGATTTTCCAGAAAGAAGATTCCATGATATTACGTAATATTTTGTTCTAGCCTGCAATTGCTTCCTTTTTTTTAAAGTGTGGGAAGCAAACCAACAGCCACAAATACATAGACATGGGATTATTGTGCTGGCAGAAAACCCATATATATCTGCTAAGAAGTAAAACTAATACCTCAGGAAATCTTCAGCCAAGAGTTGAGAAGAGATTTACTACTGTCTCCAGAATTATGAGGTACTCTATTAACTTGTCATAGTTTGTAATTAATATGCATAGATAAGCAGTATGTCCTGACTGAAGATTTATGCCGAGGATACAAACAATAGAAAAGGAATGAAATGACACAATATGAACCGTGCCATCATTCACCTCTATGAAATATCACAAGGCTTCCTCAGACATTTTGGACCAACCTAAAACTTATTTCTCTCTTACACTTCAGCGCTATAACAGATATCCCCAGCACCAAGATGAATCAAGGCAAAGAAGGATTTTACTAAGTTGAGGCCAGCTGGTTGATAACCTCAGTAGAAGTTCCAAATAAGTGCAGAATTGCACCAAAAAGGAAAAACGGGTCACTGAGTTGGCCAATATCTCAGTGTGAGTTCTGTATATCTATAGGTAGATGATATCAACTTTCTATTTTAGAAAAACATGACTTCATCTTAAAGACAGTCTATTTCCAGACCGAGGGAAGTACAAAACTAAAATAATCTTATTTACAGAGTCGAACAACATAAAAGATAAACAATACCCAGGGGTTAAAGTTGATATTTGTGTTTTGGTTTTTGGTTTTTCTTCCAGGGGATTAGCACATCTCATTTAGTTATGAACAAACTCACCAAATAAAGAAACAGAGTAAATTTAAACTTCAAAGATAATCCCCTTTCAGCCCTAATAGGGAAATAAACTGTATAAGATGATAAACCATACAAGATAATAAACTTGTAAGAGTGAACTATCAAAAACAACCTGTTCCTTACCTTCATTGAAGAAAAGTGCACATCACAGTAAAAAACGTCCAAGGCAAGTTCCTCAAGTTATTCAGCAGGACGGAGGCACCTTCCTCTCTTTGGTCCCAGCTCGGACGCAGACCAGCCGTGATGCAGGGAGGACCCTGAATTCCTTCCTGATGAGGAGGGCCCTCCCCAACCTGCTGGAGTTGGAGGTGGGAGGGAGAGCAGATCCTGGTTTTTGGTTTTCTCACCCATTGTTAAGAAATCTGCAGATGGTAGAAAGCTACACAAATAGATAACTCCTTCTAAACAATTATTTCTTTCCTTATTGTGGAGGTAGCAGCTTTTTAATAAGTAAATCTCACATAGCTGCATCCATGGACCTTACAAACCTCTTGTGCACATTATATGATTCCATTTACATGAAAGTACAACTACCTGAGGACTGAAGTCACCACAGTGGTGTAATTTATTATTATATATTATGTATAATATATATAATTTTTAAATGATAACAGTTATTATTATATATTATATAGCTATATGTTGTATATTATTAATATATACTATTATATAACATTGTATATTACATAGCTCTATATACTGTATGTATATGTTACATATACATATTATACGTAAATATATAATGTGTGTGTATATATATGTGTGTATACACACACACGCACATACACACACACACTGTATATCTACCACTGAGTCTTGAGTTGCTTCATGGTTTTATTCATAGTCTTGAGTAGCTATATAGACCTACGTTAGTTAGCTCTCCTCTGTTTATTGAAAATCCAAACATCTCTCATCCATAAATTAGACCTTGATATTAACAAACACTTATCGAGTGATCAAGGGCATAGCAGGTACAGAGCCCTCACTAGGATCAGAGGTGACAACAGGTGACCAGGAAGAACAGTGAAAGGAAATGAAGGATAAACACAGTCAGTCATCTGCAGCATCTGCATCATTTCCTGCAGGTGATGACCCACGTGCTCAGGTGAGGTAGGGAAAGGAGAAGGGGGCAGCGGGCAGGCTGAGCCGGAGAGGTCTGCGAGGTGGAGCCGTCCTGCTGAGAATGTCCTCCAGGTTTGGGGCAACTTAGAAGCCCTGGCCCATCAGGATACTTGGAAAGAGGTGTTCTTCCTGCGTCCCTGGACAGGAGTTTTGGCAACAGGGAGAAGCCTATGTGTAATTGCTCAGGACCCCCAGGAAAACCATAGCCTCACCTGGTGCATAAACTCTCTCTTCCATTCTCACGTATCCCACATTGTCTGGTAGGACCTTGAAGAGACAGTAAATCATTACTGAACTGAATCGAATTAAATTTCGTCACTTCCCAATTATGTCATGAGGTCCCTTAAGCCATGTTGGTAAATTTAAATTACTCTGCTGATAATGTTCTGTTTGTTTATGCATAAAAACCTTCCATATGACTTAGGAAAAAAGGTCCTTTCCTTAGGCCAACCGTGAAATCAAGAGCTTATTTCCTACCTTTATTGACTCATGATCTTTCTCCAAAACCAATTGTATTTGCCTAATTTTGCAGATGACAAAACAAGCAATAGTAGGAGTATTATTTCTTAACGAAGGACAAACTCTCCCCTTGCTTTTCTATAGCTTGCCTTGAGATTATGGGACATTCATAAATAGGTACAATTTCCTCACTAGTTTCTCTTTTCCTTTAAGCTACAGAGTTCACTTTTTTTAAGTTGTTTTTCTTTGGCAAGCATGTATTTGTGCTTTTGTCTGATTCGATTAAATTCGACTTGCTTTAAAACTGGTACACGTGCATATATACGCATGTATGTACATACTTATATCTTTGTGCAGGACAAATGGGGAGGAAACCAGGGCCCATCCGCAGGAGATTCACGTGTAAAGTGAAGCACTGAAGGAGTTCTCAACAGTAGTTGGTGTAACTTGCTTCCCATGCATTTACAAAACTGCAGGTTTGGCGAAGTTCACTCATTACGTTCCTTGTGAAACTGCCGAAGGAGTGGGGGGAGGCTGCTGGAGCCTTGACAGCCATTGTAACAGAGACATCTAAACAAAATAAATCCCTGTATCCCATTGCAACGTGGTTTTTTTAAATACCCAATTTTAATGTATTCATAACCTTTAGCTTAATAGCGTTAAGTCTATTAACTGCCCCTTAAAAGCTCTCTGTGACCCCATTCCCCTGTCTTTAAAATGAAGATAATAATTGCAACTTTATATGGTTGCCATAAGATTAGAAATGAGTTAATAAGTATTGGTAAATTAGAACAGTGTCTACACATCCTGAGCACTTTAGGACTATTTACTGTTTTTACTTCCCTCACTAGACAGGAAATTTTATGAAAGCCGTGATATTTATCTGTTTGAAAAACTGCTTTTTCCCTCTTTGTTAATTCCTTTATGTACTAAATAAAGGAATAAATGAGTAGTTTAATAAAAGAGTGAATACAATATGTCGGGTAAAGGATAACATTTTCAAACGGCAGACTGAGCTGTCATATCTTCAAATGGTTTTTTGATACAAGTAAGTTCTGTATTGGAGGGATTAACCTGTAATTGATCAAATCTACCCATTCCCTAATGTCATTTCAAGATAGTGTTAGTACTCATGGCCTTTAAAATACCACATTTCTCAGCAAACTCTGAGTGGAGTCAGGGATTTAGATAAATCATTTAGAAAAAATGTTTCTTTGAGGAAATAATTACATGTACTTTGAAGTATAGTATTTGTAGCTATTTTTTTTAATTTTAAGGCTCTGATAGGGGAACTAAAATGCAATAAAAACACCACAGTTACTCACAGATAATTGAGTGATTCTTTTCAAACTAATATATGCATTTTATTCACAGATTAATTCCATCAAAAATAGTTTGGGGGCTTCCCTGCTGGCGCAGTGGGTGAGAGTCCGCCTGCCGATGCAGGGGACACGGGTTCGTGCCCCGGTCTGGGAGGATCCCATATGCCGCGGAGGGGCTGGGCCCGTGAGCCATGGCCGCTGAGCCTGTGCATCCGGAGCCTGTGCTCTGCAACAGGAGAGGCCATGACAGTGAGAGGCCCGCATGCCACAAAAAAAAAAAAAAAAAAAAAAAAAAAAATAGTTTGGGACATAGAAAAAGATAAAGAAGTTACTGGAAAGTTTGAGTCATATCTTCAAGTTGTCTTCCAATCCAGGTTAGTTCTGTGTTGGAAGAAATAACCTATAAATGATAAAATCCACACATTCCCTAATGGCACTTTAGTTTGAATATGAAATATTAAATTTAATTAACCTGTTGAAGAATAACCATAAGGCCATAAAAATTCAATTTTACACATTAGAATTATATGTCCAAATGATTAATTAAAAATTTATAATTAGTGCTACAACAGACCCTGGCCATTCTATAACTCTGGATCCAATCGACCAACATACATAATGAAGCAGAAACTGTGCTGAATAGCTAGCTGTTGCTCAATAAAAACTTTACTGCTGGATGCTTAAATTTCTAACATGAAACATGGCTGCCACTCATGCCCCTGGGAACAGGTTGGGTTTGTTTTAACTCAGGTGGAAAGGAAATAGCCTCGTTCAAATTTAAAAGTTTGAAAAAAGAAGACCAAAAAAATTTTTTTAATAATAAAAAAGAAAGAGATAAACCCAAAGCAAGCAGAAAGAAGGAGATAATAAACATAAGAACAGAAATCACTGAAATTGAAACAAGAAAATGGTAAAGTCAATAAAGCCAAAAGCTGGTTCTTTGAAAAAACAAATAAAATTGATAAAACTCTAGCAAGACAGAAAAAAACACGAAAGATTATTAAGAGCAAGAGTAAAACATGGGACACCACAGCAGACCTGTAGCCATTAAAACAATAATAAGAGAATATTACAAAAAACTTTACACTAATAAATTTGACAACTTAGAAAAAATCAATTCCTTGAAAATAACAGATTACAAAACTTAACAAAAGTGAAATAGACAACTTGAATAAGAATAGTTAAAACATTAATTTCTAATTATAAAAAATTATAAAAAATTTTAAAATTAAAACCATTAAAAAAATTAATTTCTGATTATAATACTCCCATCAAACCTCAGGCCCAGATGGCTTTCCTGGAGACCTTTACCAAAAATTTAAATGAGACTTTACACCAATCTTATACAATATCTCCCGGAAAATAAAGAGGAGGAAACTCTTAACAGCTCACTTTATAAGACCAATATTACCTTGATACCAAAACCAGACAGAGACAGGACAAAAGAAGAAAACTACTGATTGGTATCTCTCATGAATTTAGACACAGTAATCCTCCACAAACTATCAGGAAGTCAAATCTACTAGAGTAAAAGAATAATTATATATCAATATCACCAAGTGGGATATATTCCAGGTACGCAAGGCTCATTCAGTATTTAGAAACCATCAATGTAATGCACCATATCAATGGATTAAAAAATGAAAATAATATGGTCATATCAGTTGACACACACAAAAATATTTGACAGTCTAACATCCATTCATGGTAACAAAAAAAAGAAACAAAAACAGAAACCTCTCAGCAAGTTAGGAACAGCAGGAAACTACTACAATTTGGTAAAAAACAACTAAAAACTACCTACAGCAAGTGTTAAACTTAATGAGGACTGCATATCAGTTCCTAACATCAGGAATGAGGCACGATACTCCCTGTCACTATTCTTGAGTCAATGTATTGATAGTACTGCATGTTTTGGCCACTGCAATATAACAAGAAAAAGAAATAAAATGTATGCATATAGGAAAGGAAGGAATAAAAGAGTTTCTATTGTATTTATGGTTGATATGATTGATCGTTGATGAATCCAGATACAGACACACACAGACATACCCTATTTGTTGGTATATTTTGCACAAAAGTGCAAATGCAATACAGTGGAGGAAAGATAGCTATTCAACAAATGATGCTCAGGCAACTGGACAGTCTCGGGCAAAAAGAAAAAGAAAATGAATGACATAATGTCATCTTAAGTCTCACAATTTATACAATTAACCCAAAGTGGATCACAGATTTAAATGTAAAGTGACAAAAATTCTTAGGGAAAAAGCAGAAAAAATTGGGGGACTGAGAACTAGACAATGAGTACTTAGACTTAACACCAGAGGCACATTGATTTTTTTTAAATGATAAATTAGATTTCATCAAGATTAGAAGTGTTTGCTCTATAGGAGACCCTGTTAAGAGGATGAAAGACAAGCTACAAATGAGAGAAAATATTTTCAAACCACATCTAAAGAGGACAAGTGTCTACAATATATAAAGAACTCTCAAAACTCAACAGTAAGAAAGAAAAAATCCAATTGGGAAATATGCAAAAGACATTAACAGTCATTTTACTGAAGAGAATATACAGATGGCAAATGAGTACAGGAAAACATGTTCAACTTTATTAGCCATTAGCAAACGCATACTAAAACCACAGTGAGATATCACTACTCTAAACCACTATCTGAATGGCTTAAAAATATATAGTGACAGCATCAATACTGGCAGGAATGGAGAGAAGAAATGGATCCCTCACATATTGTAGTAGGAAAGCAGAATGGTATGGCCACTCCAGAAACAAGTTTCTCATAAAACTACACATGGAACTAACTATGACCCAGCAGTTACATTCTTGGGCATTTATCCCAGGAAAATTAAAACATGTTCACAAAAATGTCCATACAGAAATGTTTATATCAACTTTATTCATAATAGCCAAACATTGTAAACAATCCAAATGTCCTTCAATGGGTAAATGGTTAAACAAAATGCAGTGCATGTGTATCACAGGATATTCTTCAGCAATAAAAAGGAATGAAATATTGATACACACAACTTGAATAAATCTTCAGAGAACTATGCTGGGTGGGGGAAAAAGCCAATTCCAAAGGTTATGCCCTTTCTAATTCCATTTATATAACATTCTTGAAATGAAAAACAGATTAGTAGTTTCCAAGAGTTAAAGACAGGGGTGAAGGGGTAGCAGGGGGCTGGGAGGAGAGAAGTAGATGCTTTTATAAAATAACAGCACAAGGGACACTTGCGGTGATGGAAATGTTCTGTATCTTGACTGTGTGGTAGATACACAAACCCAGGCACATGATAACATTTCATGGAAATAAATATACACATATATAAATAAGTACAAGTAGAAATGGGGAAAATCTGAACAAGATCAGTTGAGTATATTAATGCCAGTATACAGGTTGTGATATTACATTATGGCTTTCCTCGATGTTCTCATTGAAGGAATCTCTGTAAAGGGTATATGGGATTTCTATAATATTTATTACATATGCATGTGAATCTATGATTATCTCAAAATAAAAAGGTGAATTGAAAACAGTTTTTAAGGTATTTTTGGATAGATTCAAAGATCTCATATAGAAGCAAATGACAATTATGAAAGGATGCATTCAATTTCTGGCAGCTGTTGAAATCCTGCTACTGCAATATGTAGTACTGCTATGATGCATCTCTACCCCATGTAATTTCCACTTGGCGTCATGACAACTTGGGTTGAGGATATGTTCATGGTTTGTGCAAACGACTGTATTATGTCTCATTAAGGATCATAAATACCAATCAACCTAATCACAAAAGCGCTGTTTCTGTGTTCATATGGCTATTTAATCTGGACGATGGTGACAAAGATGAATAATTTTATTATGTTAATCATTGCATTTACTGCCATGGAGAAGAGGAGTGCATCCCTTATGCTGTTTTGAATGAGTCACATCTGAAATTTTGCTTGTGAGATTTCTTTAAAAAGAGGAGAGGGATGGAGAAAGAGAGGGAGGAAAAGAGGGAGACGGAAGGAAAGAAGGAAGAAAGGGGGGCTGGAAGGAAGGAGGGAAGGAGGGCTGGAAGAAAGGAAGGAGGAAGGAAGGAAGGGAGGAAGGGGTGGGAGAAGGAAGACAAGCAAAGTTGTCCTTCAGAAATAGAGGCAAGATAAAGACTTTCCCTAACAAAGAAAAGCTGAGGAAGTTCATCACTGCTAGACCCACCTTACAAGAAATGCTGAAAGGAGTTTTTCATGCTGAAATGAAAGAATACTAATTAATAACATGAAAACACAAAAATATACAACACACTGGCAAAAGTGAGTATACAGTCGAATTCAGAATACTCTACTACTGTAATATGGTGATGTGTTAACCACTTAACTCTAATAAAAAGGCTAAAGAACAGGAGTATGAAAAATAACTATAGCTGCAATAATTTGTTAATGAGTACACAACATAAAAAGGGGTAAATTATGACATCAAAAGAAATGATAATTACATGGCATTTTAGAGGTATTTTAGCATTTTAGCTAAAGCCTCATGGTACCCACAAAGATTCAAAACAAATGTAAAGAGAAGCAAATCAAAGCATACCGTTATGGAAAATCACCAACTCCCAAAGGAAGACAGCCAGAGAGACAGAAAACAAAGGAACTACAAAACAGCAAGAAAACAATTAAGATGGCAATAGTAGGTCTGTATCAATCAATAACTACTTTAAATATAAATGGATTAAATGTTCCAATCAAGAGACATAGAGTGGTTGAATGGATTAAAAAACAAAAAAACCAACTATATGCTTCCTACAGTAGACTTACTTCAGCCTCTAAAACACACATAGACTCAAAATGAAGGGATAGAAAAAGATAGTCTAGATGTTGTACATAAACGGTGTCCTAGGAGAGCTGGAGCAGCTATATGCATATAAGACAAAACGGACTTTAAGTCAAAAACTGTAACCAGAGAGAAAGAAGGTCATTATATAAGGATGAAAAGGTCAGTTCATCAAGAGATTATAACAGTAATAAATATAAATGCACCCAACATCAGAGTACCTAAATATATTTGGCAAATAATAACTGATATAACAGGCATTCTTCTAAGTAAGATAAGTCAGACAGAAAAGTCAAATATTGTATGATCTCATCTGTACGTAGAATTGAAAAACACTGAACTCACAGAAACAGAGGGTTGCTTGGTGGTTGCTGGGGCCTGAGGGAAATGGGTAGATGTTGGTCACAGGGAACAGATTTTCAGTTAAAAGTTGAATAAATCCCAGGGCTCAAAAGCGCAGTTAATGATAATGTATTATATACTTGAAAGTTGCTTTGAGAGTACAGCTTGAATATTCTCACCATAACGAGAGCAACAACAGAATGCCAGTTCTGTCCGGTGAAGAATATGTTAACTAACCCTATTGTGGTGAATCTTTTGCAACATACACATGTATCCAATCATCACACTGTACACCTCAGACACACTGTTACTCGTCAGTTACAGCTCATTAAACCTGGACATGAAAAAAACGAATAGGCTTGCTTCAAGTTTGCTCTTCTGCTATTGGCTAAGACAAGTCACATGGCCAAGTACAGGGTCAGTATGGGGAGGAGGGGCCACACAGGGGGGCACAACTCATCAGGGGTGGTCTTTATAATAGTCTTCCACAAAGGTTTGAAAATAACAATACAATAATATTACCTACTATTTATTGAATGGTGTGTTAGAACCCTGCTAAGCTCTTTACATTTAGCCTCACCTACATATCAGGGAGTTCATTTGACAGCTGAGGAGGCACATTTGGAGATGTCCAGTGATTCAGGATACAGAATCAATTATGACAAATCGGATTCAAACTAGGGTCTGTGTGATCTTAGATTACGTCTCTGTATTATGTCTGTATTTAACCACTATGTCATACTGCCCCCCTAGGTATTGGGTTTCTAAATGAGAGTCTCAAAAATATTCTTGGGTTCTGACTTATTTTCTTTAAAGAAGATTTCTTTTCCATCATTTCGATACGAGAAAAAGATGTTTCTGCGTTACATTTCTGTAAGAAATATCAACAAAAGCCCTAGTTGTTTTTATGACCGGCTTTAACAAATCAATCGACAGTCATCAGAACCACAGTTTTTTGTTGTAAAATGAATACTAAACTCATATAGTTAGAAGGGCTGGGTTTGTCACTATGTAGATGTGTGAATTCTGATGTGACTCATTTTTCCTTCCTGCACCTCCATTTTCTTATTTGTGAAATAGAGACAATACCCTTCTCAAGGGGTTATCATGAGGATTAAAGGTGGCACTGGAGAAAAAAAACACATTTTGCTAATTATGAAATGCTATAAAAATACAATGCGTTAGATTAATAAAAAGGAATCTGGGCTGTACTTATGCATGACCATGCCTCTTTTGTTAAAATCTCTTGGAAGCTACCGCCATGACCCAATAGAATGATAGATTAATTTGGCTGGAATGAGTTTTCTAGCTCCTGGCTAGAATAATCATCATAAATATTTAATGTGGAATCTTTATAAACTCTTTTCTTTTAAATTCACCTTTATTCCCCTTGGATCTTTACACAATTTTCTCCTTGTAGCTGCTGGATAACTTACCATTTTTTTCCTCAGTCAGAGCTGGGATATGAGGAAACTGTGCTTTCTTTTCCTCCTTCTCCAACTATCATTCTTGACTCGATGCATCGTATCTTCATCTATGTTCACATTTATGATAGACTTCAGCTGTCTCTCCTGCGGGTTCCCCGTTCTTTTCCAACACATCACTTTCTATTTACCAGCACAACCCTGTAAGTCACATCAGATCCTGCCTTGGATACAGCAGCTTTCACACATCACTGTCAAAGTGCTTTTGATGATAGCGCATTTCTCTCCACCACTGCCAGCTACTTGAAGAGCTCTTGAAGAATTGCGTGCGTCTTTTTGACAGCGTCTGCCCTCCAACAAGGAACCCACACTGTATTCTGGAGCCTGGTCTCTGTAAACACTCAGGGACCATTCATTTGGCTCAATAAACCTTTACGGGGCGCTTAGCATCTACAAGTCTCGGCACTAAAGGAATAAATCAGAATTCTTGCCTTCAAGAAACTTAGAGTTTAACGGGAAAGGTAAGAATCAACACAGAAAAGTCTAACAAAAAGGACGAACCGTTCTTGGGAGATGCAAACACAGTGTGATAACGAACACCTGCCCAATTGGCCCACCTGAACTTTGCTACAAATTTCTTTTCTGGATCTTTTACAAGCACTAAGTAAGATATTTTTAGAGTACGAATTACAAACAAGTATTAACCCATTTGGATCATCTGGATTTTTAATAAATACTTCTAAGGTTTATTTGTTTTATTTTCCTTTGAAACCATTTCTCCTTACCAAGACACTTAAATTACACCTCCAGAATTATGGCAAAATGTAAATCTGTAGGATACTATTAATATATTCAGTTCTTTACTCTGTTTTGTTTTTACTGGTAGAAAACCAGACTAAATACTTATAGTATTTTATAATCCTTATAGCCCTCATTTTATCAGATTCTGGGTTTCTTAATTTTCATCATATTTTTAATATGTGGTTAGCTTCTGCTTATGTGAAAATTATTTTAGTTAGTTTATTTTAACTGATTTACTTCAAGCCAACGCATCATCTGATACCATTACTGCTTTATTCTTCTTAAACGCCTTTTCTTGGTGTACGCTGGCGCTAAAAAGACTTTTCACATTTTTTCTGAACTTACTGCCTCCATTTTTCTGGTCCTTTTCTTGTTCCCAAACACACCTTTTCACATTGCAGTGACAAAGGAGAGTAAATTAGCACACATACTGCTATGCCACAGAACTGTTGTTAAAACCTAAGCTTTCCGTTATATCTATTGGTGCTGGTGATTTTATGATACAGTGTTTACTAGTGTGCATGTCTATTGCATCACTAGACTGTCATGATTGGTCACTTTTTAGCAGCATCCTGTGATTGGTGGTTTCTCCTTACTCCCTCCAGAGGCAGCCTCCACATTTCCCCACCCTGATCTGTGTCCCAGGGGCTGACCTGTATCACTTCTTACTGGCCTCCAGCTGGACGGAGAAGGAGGCACCAGAAGATGGAAGAAGGAAGGGGAGCAAGTTTGGAGCGATGTCTCAGTCAGCTCCTGCAGCTGTAACAAAAATACCATAGTCTGGGTGGCTTACATAAACAGACATCTATTTCTCACAGTTCTGAAGGCTGGATGTCCAAGATCAAGGTTTCAGCAATCCAGTGTCTGGTGAGGACTCTCTTCATGGTTCATAGACCATTTATTCAGCTGTGTCCTCACCTGGAGAAAGGGGGAGGGAGCTCTCTGGGGTCTCTTTAATAAGGACATTAATCCCATCGTGGGGGCTCCACCCTCATGACCTAATCACCTCCCAAAGGCCCCACCTCCTGACACCATCAGCTTGGAGGTTAGGTTTCTACATAAGAACTGGAGGACACAGAGAAGCAAGATTTCATTCTCTCTGCCCCTCTGTGTGGGAACTTCCTGGACAGTCACAGTGATCAAGTGGCCCTCTCCACACAGCTGGACTGACTCCAGCTTACCTTAGCCCCGACCACCAGACCTCTAGATCTAGGTGCTCACTGGCCCTGTTCTTACAAGTCTCTGACTGTCTTTTTGTTTGATTTTTTTCCTTACAATCTGCCCACACTTTTAAAAACAGTTCCTTTATTACACTCTATCAAATACCCCATTTGAGTGTGTCTACTGACTCTTTGGGAGATGATTTCTTTCTCTGACTGATAGAACAAGCAACCAGCCCAGTGCCTGGCATGTGGAATTGTTTTATTTGTTGAATGAAATAAATAAATAGGCTTGTAATGTGACAATATTTCCTCGGGAAAAGGATGTTAAGGAAAAGAGAATTACCTTTAGAGTTACCCTTCCACAGTATGCGAATGAGGAGGTGATAGGGACAACCTGCGTGTTGCCATGTAAATAACTTACTTTGGAAATTTAGGTCGCCATATTCTCAGAGGCAGAATCCTAAAGTAAAGAATTGCACAATGACTCATATGTCTGACCTCGATTTTGTCTTTTTAAAATAAAGCTGACCTGGAAAACATATATTTTAAAAAGTGACCTATTTTATGACCCGGTTGGATTTCCTCAATGAACACATCAAAGACTCAGGTCAAGATGGAGAATCTATTATTGAGAGAGAGGAAGAGTGATGTGGCCCTCAGTACATGAGACATCATAGCTTATTTAAAGGGCTTGACAATACAGCGCCTGTCATGTTACTAATTTTAATCAATAAATAGGTCATTAGCACATAAAAACGGTCTAATTTCACCTTCCTGAGGCAAAGCTTCCCTTGAGACATAATGACTTCCATGAAGCCCGGCTGCAGTGCTCCTCTCCTGGGAATCAAGGCCTCCACACGATCAGAGCCAAGTTTCTAGGGTGGGAATAATCACCCTCAAGTGGGTTGCCCAGGGTCAAGGCGAGAGGGCCAGTCCCATGTCTGTCCCTTGTTGCACAAAACAGTGCTTTTCTCCACTGAAGTCTCTGATATGCACAGAATTTTTCTTTTAATTTTGTAATTTTTATGGTAGACTTTTGAAGCCAATACCATCTGAAGCCAATAGTCTTGATTTTAAAAAGCACAAGGTTTCATAAATGTTCTCTTCCTTGTCAGAAACCATATTCATTTTCTCTCCATGAAACAGGGCTGCATGGAAAACCCTGAACCACAGTAGAACCCCCGGAGCTAACTCTGGTTCATCCAAGCAGGGTGTCGCCCCTAAGCCGGGGCCTTGGCACCTCTTTAAGTGTCCAAACTGGTGTCTGTGAGCCCGTATTTCTGAATGTCGCTTGACGTGGTCATCCCGGCAGACCCTGTGCCTCCCACTGTTACTTCTTCACCATGAGGCAGGGACAGAAGGTGGAGTAATGTCCCCCAACAAGTCTTGGGAAAGTCAGTCACCCACTTTGAACCCCCATTTCTTCATTTATAAAACATCCCAGAATCTGTGACTATGTTACTATGTGGGCAAGGGGAGATTCTGGTTGCAGATGAAATTAAGGTACTTAAGAAACTGACCTTAAATAGGGTGATTAACCTGGATTATCCAGGTGGGCAAGGATGTAATCACAAGGGTCTTTATAAGCAAAAGAGAGGGGTGTAGAGTCAGAGTCACCCTAGTCCCCAGGACCAGTGAGTTTGTTACCTTACACAGCAAAAGGGACTTACAGGTACGGTTGGAAGAATAGACCCTGAGATGGGAGATGACCCTGGGCTACCCGGATGGCCCATCTAATTACATGGGTTCTTACAAACAGAGAAGTTTACCGTCTGAGTCTGAGAGATGAAACAGAGAAGAAGGAGGAGAGATTGGAAGATGAGAAGGACCTGACCCACTGTTGCTGACTTAGCAGATGGGGGAAAGGGGCTGAACCAGGAGTGCCACAGTTTCTAGAAGTTGGGAGCAGACCTCAGATGACAGCACTGTGTGAAGTGCTAATGACAGTCCTACAAGGTTGTCTCTGTCAGTTCAGCTGCCCTAACAAAATACCATCTACCGAGTGGCTTATATACACCAGACATTCATTTCCCACAGTTCTGGAGGCTGGAGGTCCAAGATCAAGGTGCCGGCAGATTGGGTGTCTGGTGAGGACTCCTCCTGGTTCGTAAACAGTCTTCTCACTGTGTCCTCACCTGGAGGAAGGGGTGAGGGGGCTCTCTGCGGTCTCTTTTATAAGGGCATTAATTCCGTCATGGGGGTCCCACTCTCATGACCTCGTCACCTCCCAAAGGCCCCACCTCCTAATACTATCACATCGGGGGTTAGGTTTCAACTTGTGAATTTGGGGGGACATGGACACTCCAACCATAGCAAAAACTAAATACATTTATTAGTGGAAAGAGTGACATGTTAGAGTTTGGTGATGACTTCGAGTCTCTATTGTAGATTACTGTATTTTTGTGATTTAGAAGAGCTGGCAATGTGTAAACCTTGTAGATGCCCATTGGTAGCTGTGACTTCCCAAAGCTTATACAGCTGGAGAGGCAACAAACAAACACATGGAAAACTTTTAGGGGGAAGAAAAGCTATTTAATACAGTAACACTGGAGCTGTCCCAAGGGAAGTTCACTGTCAAGGGAATGAGACCAGCCATGAGAGCTCTGTGGGTACAGGGGACAGCAAGGTTGGCCGCGTCCACTGTAAGATTTGCTGAACACTCTGAGCCGTCGGCTTGATGTTGCCCCTCATAGGAGGTGTATCATCCTTAGATACAGGCCCATCTAACATGCCTCTGTGCTGGAGAAAACTTCAGTCATTAATCAGGCATCTGTAACTCCATTTTAGGCTTGTTAACCCTAATAATAGACTCAAAGAAGTGAAGAAATTACTTATATTACTAGGTTCCGTATGAATCAGGGATCTACATGTAAGACTTTTTCTTCAACCTGTCAACTGGAATAAAGTAAAAAAAGAAGAAAAGCTGGGTCACTTTCTATTTTAATCAGTTTTTAAGAGAATTTTTAAAGACAAATTTCAGAGTCCCTGCTCGGCCGGCGGTGAGAGGAATGGCAAGAGAGGCTGTCACCATGGACACGAGGTCATCAGCTGGCTGGGACACACTCGATGCCTTTGATCACACGGCTGCCATTAGCTTCGGCAGCTGCCTCTTTGCCGCCTTGAATATGAACTTGTTTATCTCACTGCCAATTACATTTCAGAAGATCCACCACACTGAGCCTTCTCCATCTCGCCCATAAATTACCCTGAGGGTTGCCTGTCTCTTTCCCTCTGCCACCCCTGCCATCGTGTGCACGTGCACCTGCGCGCACACACACACACACACACACACACACACTGATACCCTTCTCTGTGTTCCAGTCCACGGTGACTGTAAACATTGTATAAGTCTCATGTGTACAACATTATATTTCACTTCTGTGTACCCTACAGTGAGCTCACTAAAAATTAATTTCCATCCATCATCCTACAGTCGATCCACTTTACCCATTTCTCCCTCCCCCCCATCCCTCCCCTTCTGGTAACCACTGCTCTGTTTTCTATAGCTACATGTTTGCTTTTTTTTGGTTTGGTTTCCTCATTTAGGATTTCTTTGGCTTGTTCATTTATTAGTGTTCTATATTCTACATACGAGTAATATCATACAATCTTTCTCCACCTGACTTAGTTCACTTAACATAATACCCTCAAGGTCCCTCCATGTTGCTGCAAATGGCAAGATTTCATTCTCTTCTTTTAAGGCTGAATAATATTCCATTGTAAATATGTAACCACATCTTTATCCATTCTTCTGTTGATGGACACTTAGGTTGCTTCCATATCTTGTCTATTGTGAATAGTGAAGCTATGAAGATGAAGGTACAGGTAACTTTTCAAGTTAGTATTTCTGTTTTCTTTGGATAAATATCCAGAAGGGGAATTGCTGGATCATATGGTAGTTCTATTTTTAGTTTTTTGAGGAACCTCCATACTGTTTTCCACAATGGCTTCACCATTTTACATTCCCACCAACAGTGCACAAGGGTTTCCTCTTCTCCACATCCTCACTAGCTATTTCTTGTCTTTCTGATAATAGCCATTCTGACAGGCATCATGATCAATTTTAAAACATTTTCCTTAGTATGTTTTCCAGTTTTCATCATCGTCACATGTTTATTGGTTGCTGGGTATCTGGGCTACAAAGATAAGCTTCCCTAAGCTATTCAGACGAAGCCTCTTTATGTAAGTGATAATGAAGCCTGCAAGGGGAGGTGGACCGAGTGCTAAGGGATCAGCACAAACCAAGGATTTCTACTGACTTTTGAGGAAAGAGATGGTGCTGTGGGTTCCTTCTGTTGTAGATTTTACAGCAACTGGCCCCAAAGTGAGAGCATGCTGTGGGCAGCTCAGAGTCAGGGGTAATAATGAAGTACCGTGTGATGTTCCCACAGATCTTGACTCAAACTTCAACCTGAATACTTTCTCTGGAGGTGATGGGCTGCATCCAAATTATGTTGGGGATTATTTATTTTATTTTATTTTTTATTTTTTTGCGGTACGCGGGCCTCTCACTGCTGCGGCCTCTCCCGTTGTGGAGCACAGGCTCTGGACGCGCAGGCTCAGCGGCCATGGCTCACGGGCCCAGCCACTCCCCGGCATGTGGGATCTTCCTGGACTGGGGCACGAACCCGTGTCCCCTGCATCAGCAGGTGGACTCTCAACCACTGAGCCACCAGGGAAGCCCTGTTGGGGATTATTTTAAATAGAGCTTCCTAGAACCCACATTCCCAGAGACCCTCAGAGGTTCTGGTGCAGCTGGGGTAGGACGCCCAGTATAGGGGCCAACACATACAAAGGAAGCATTGAATTAGAGCTCTTCCTGAAGACGGCTTTCTGTGGGTCGTATTGTCTTTATGCTCATTGCAAAAATAAATAAGTAAATAAATAAATACAGGAAAAGATGAAGGCTGCCCATGTTTCCACCAACCAGAGAAAACCACTCTGAATATTCATATCTTGGGGACATTTTCTACAGGAATCATGATAGATACGAGACACATTTTATTTCTACACAGACTAAACATGCCACGTGCCTGTTCACTTAGCTGTGACCTCAGTGGGCCACAGAAGGTCTCCTTTCAAAAACCCAGTCTTCTTCATTTATTCTTGACACAAATAGATATTGAATGCCTCTTGTGTACAGGGCGTGCATCTAGGTGCTCGGGATACAGCAGCAAATCCAATGGACAGAGATCCTGGCCCACGTGGAGCTCACATTCTAGCAGGAGGGAAGGAAAATAGAATAGAATAGAAGCATCTTAAGCCAGTAAGTCATACAGTATGTTTAAGGACGAAAACCAGGTGAAAGAGCCAGGGGTGAAGGACGGAGGCAGGTGCAAGTTAAATAGGGCGGTAGGAGTCCCCACTGAGGATGCCAGCCTCACCAGATCTGAAGAAGGGGGAATGTGACCTGTGGGGTGAGTGTGGGGTGGGCTTCCCAGGCGACGGGGGCAGCGTCGGATGCAACTGACCTGATGGCCAGTGTGGTTCCAGATGAAAGAATGAGGGGAGGGTAGTGGGGGATGAGAACAAAGGGCAAGGGGATGTGGGGGAGGCTGACCACACAATGATTTTAACCCGAGCTTTTGCTCCAAGTGAAGCAGGAAGCCGTTGCAGGGTTTACGGCAGAGCAGAGATCTTAGGGTGTAAAAGACTGACTCCAGCTATACCGCTCTCTGCCCAAGTTCCAAGACAGAATCAGCCCTAATGCTCTAAAACACCTATTGAACTAACGTCTCTTTTTTGCATCAGAAACGGTACCAGTTAAGTACCATGTTCGAAATTGCTGAAAATTTTTTTCATCAAATAATTTTCTGTGTTCTGTAGTTTGGATGAAGAAGGCCAGGCTAGGCACCTACCCTGCCCTACCCCCACCCCATCCGGGGATAAGTAGAAGCAAGAAGTGTATGAAGAGAGAAAGTGACAAGGAAATGATGCTAACGACTGAACGTGGAATCAAGCTTCAGAGGAGAGAGGAAACCTGGAGGCGGCGAAGGGCATCAGAGGCGACGGAAAGAAGAGATGCCTGAGACTCAGTGGTCGGGGGGTGGGTGCTGCAAAGGGGAAGGGTTGCTGGTGTGAGGGTCCCTGATGGGATGAGCACAAGGTCAGCAGCTGCTGGTGGGAGAGACTGGTGTCTGGATGTGACGGGGGCGGCGAGGGAGAGATGGCTGACAAAGAGGACAAGAGGGGTGGAGGGGCCAACAGCTCTGAAGCTCCCCTTCGTGTATGTCGAAACCACAGAACCAAAGCAGTGGTGGTCTTGGAAAGAGCTGCACCAAAATTATTGAGAAGTGAGGGATGACCAAAGTGCAGGGACCACACAATCAAACGATACAGTATTGGAAGCTGGACATTCTAGGAAGGAGGAGGGAGAGAGGTCTTCAAGTCTCAACTGAGGAGCAAGAAGACAATGGCACTTCCTCCAGGCCCAGGAGAGACAAAGGACCCTCACTGTGGAAGGTTCTGGAAAGAGAGCATTCTCAGTAAAGAGCCAGGTGTCCCCCAGAACAAGATGAAAGCACACCAGGAGCAGAAATGACTGGTCGCTGAAGGGTTTGGTCCCTGCCCCAGTGCTGAGCACTGGACATTGTGTCCACTCAATGTGAATTGATTTTCTCCATAATAGATTGTACCGGAGCAAAACCTATGATCCAACAGTCACTGTCACACAAAGAGTTGACACTAGTTCAAATTGCCTGTGACAAAACGAACACCACGTGAATCAGGCGGAAGTAAAGCCCCAAGACAGTCAGTCCTTCCTGCAAACTCCCTTTCATCCTCCTGCTGAGTAGCTCAGGGTTCGAACCTCCTGAGAGCTCTGGGAAGCGCCTCAGAGGGGGCTCTGCTTGTGGATGGCACGCGTGTGCAACCACTGAGGCTGCAGCTCCACCCAGTTCCTCTGATTGGGTCAGATTTCCAGCTTCTGTAGACCTGAAAGTGTCATTTGTAGTGGTGCCAGGACACTTGCTCACTAAAGAATCAGATGATCTGTAAGTCATTCTACCTGATGGCCAGCCTCGCCCATTCCACGCTTTCAAGTGCACGGATGCAAAGAGAAACAGCTCGTTTGAACGCTTGCATGATTTTTCACCAATCTTCTATCCTGTGCATGGAAATGATTTTCACATCCTCTCTGCGTGGAAGGCAGTGTTTAGAGACCTCTAAAGCAATGTTTCAAAATTATTGTCCTGCTACCTTAATCTTGAACATGAATTTTACTTTATGTCTATGTGTGTGTACCTTTTTGACTGTCTTCCAAAAATCAGCTCTTGGAATCCTCTCCTAATTCTGATGTTTTCTAACTTCTGTTTAATTTCTGATATTATATATGCTTATTCATTTCTACTAGCATTATCTTTTTTGCTTTTACAGGAAAAAACTGAATTTATTCATATATATTCTTGTGATTCATATATATTCTTTTTAGTTTAAAAATAAGATCTCTAAACATGAGCTTTCTTTGGAGTACAATTTCTACTGAATAATATGTTTAAAACACAGTATTATTATACTTAGTTCCTACCTTGTATATAACTGCAATTGCTATTTTCTCTTTGAATCAAGAGATGGATATTTTTTTCAAAATTATCCAAACCAATTCTTTTTTATTTTATTGTTGTTAATTTTTAGTTTTATTATGGCTAAGGAATGTTTTCTACATTCAATTCCCACTTTGGCGTATTTATTCATGTTTTCTTCAAGCCCAATTTTTGTTTATGTTCCAGAAGTACTGTACTTTGAAAGAAAGTGTATTCCCTTCACACTGTACAAAGTTCTGAACTGAGCCTAATAATTACAGTACCTAGTCTTCTGCTGTTAATTTACATGGTTTATTTTTTAGATCTGTCAGAAAAAGAGAAATCCATTATGCTTATAGTTTAACATTTTTAATATTTCTTGTTGATACCATGATATTTATAAAACAAATAGTCATATATATTCTATCTTCATTGGAGATGATCAGATTTTTGCCTTGTATTCTACGTTTTCCAATTTATTTTAGCAATACATTATTTTACTTGCATATGCTTAGTATATATTTGCTAGTCCTTTCATTTTTATCTTTTCTATGTCCTGTTTTTTTTAGATCTCTTTGTAAATAAATATCATGTTTCTTATTCCATATGAGACATTTTGTCTTTCAATATCATGCAAATGAATATAGCTGGTATATATCATGACTGTCATCATAGTTTTGCTGTGAAATTTCAGTTTTGCTGTTTCAGGCTTTCTTGCTATTAATTCTCACACTTTTCCTACAGTCTGATGTGCTTCTCAAGTCTTCCTGATATTCTTTTTGTTTTTTCCAAGTTATTTGGAATTGAATGAAACTTCTTTTTATCCTACAAATATGTAAAGCGTGTTTAAAACTCCATTTTCTACCACATCAAGAGTAATTGACTACACTCAGTTTTACCCTCTGTATAGAAAACTTGGTTGTTTTATTACCCATTTCCCTAACACACTTAGAAATTCCATTGGAATAATCAGAGTTATTGACCAAGATAGTGATCATCAATATGTCTCATGATATATATTTTTTCTTTTAATAATATTTATATTTGCATTAAAACTTAAATTTCATATTTACATAGATACAATGTGAATTTTACATTGATTTTATCTTTTGTATATACATTTTCTATTATATTTTTATATATGTCATAAGTATAATGTAAATAAATATAAATATGTTACATTTATATTAAAATTCATAAAATTTCAACAATCTTTTTTTGAGAATAACTTTTGTTTTTAAGTGGTCAAATGCTCAGAGCCATTTCCCCTTCTGTGTCTCATTCACCTCCCAAATGAGCATTTTGATACGTTCGTCTCTAGGACAGCTCATAATCTCCATCTCCTTATCTGTCACGTTTGGGAGTGAGGATAATTTCCACAGCTGTTTCTGTCTGCAATAAACAATCAGCTGTTTTAATTCAGAAATCAGATTTTTCTACTGAAAGTAATATTTACTAAACTTAGGTTGTTCTGTTTTGATGCAGTGTAATCTCAAATCTTGAAGAGAATACAGATCTTAGTGTTGAGCTTTTTTTGCCCTATTTTTTTCAGGATGTAAACCCATTTCAAAAGAAACTAGTAATTCTGAAACTTTACAAGATTTCTTTCTTATGAAGAAATGTGTCTTTCTGCGTATTTGCTGGTTTTTCTGTGCTCTTTGGTAGAGTGATACCCGCATTTATCCCGTTTGGAAATCGCACTGAATTTCTCAAAGATCATATTAAACTCTATTAGGTCCTGACAAAGGAAAAGGGGAAATTGACATTGTCTCCATCTTCTCTTACTTAACTGAAGGGTCTGTCAGAGAGATGCAGGCTTCCGCCACTCCTCAGTGATGCCTCCAAATCTATGCCATGTGCAGCCACTATGGGTTCCTTCCCAAAGCCAGCTGCCCTCACCTTCAGTTCTAATCAGAGTCTAAAAGGCCACTGGTCAGAGCCACAGCTGCCCGGTGGTGTTGCATGAAGACCCAGTGCTTAAGGAAGGGCACCTTGTTTTATTCAGGTATCCAACGTTCAGTGGATACTCACCGGACATCCACTGCTGTCAGGGTCTCCGAGCCCCTGCCGTGCACTGTGTGTTTCCTTGCCTCTTCCCCATCATCCTCAGCAGCAGGCACTTTTCTGCGGCTTCCAAATCTGATGCTACTTCTCTAATTCTCCATTCGACCAACATCCAGTCCCAAGAAGCCCTGATCCGTCGTCCAGCTGAGATTTCCTGGCCCCCTGTGCCTAATTATACAGGGCTGGCTTTACTGTTTCTTCAGTTTAGGTGTGCTTGAAAGCCTGGGCAGTTCCCATTACCACAGGCCTAACTTACAGAAGTGAATGAGTTACAGGTGAAAGTCCATCATTACAGGCTCAGTGGGTCCTTAGACACCTCGTTTTATTTTGACTCAAGAAATACCTGAAAACTTAGTTCATAGCAGTAAGTGTAAATTTTAGCATACGAAACCTAATTTCTTTCCCTACCCCATAATTGCACTTGCTAAAATGCGATCAAGGGCTTCTTATACTTCATCATCGTGTAAGAAAATGATTGACTATGCCCGTCCTTGGGGTATGGGACATGAAGCAGCTTTTGGTTTGTACACTTATAATTCACAATTAACATCTTACCTCTTAACATCCTACCTCTTCTTTATCAAAGGGTGCTGTTCTTCCTGGAAACCCCAGCTGCAGCATCCGTATTTTGCTCAGAGAATGCCAGGGCACCTTCCAATAACTCCACCTGCCAGGGTCTGGGACCTTCAGTGTGCTCTTGACTCCATCATCCAGGGCCCCGAATCTTGTCCACCTTTGAAGGACAGAGCCATCCTTGTCAGCTGGAAAATCACAGAGGTTGCAGGAAGACTCAGCAAGAGACTATAATCATCTGTAGTAGAATCTTCCAGACTTTTCCCAGCCCCAGAGTTCCTTTTTCTCCGAGTTTGTTTCTCTGAAATTCTCATAAGCCCCCTTGCATCACGAGGCCAGCTTTCCCAGCTGTGTCTGGCCACTGATCGTGAATGGAGACCCGGTCAGGAGCCGGGTAGCCTGTGCATGTCTGGAGTCCTACACCTCCCAGCTCTGAGCCTGGGGAGTGGAAGGTTCTAGGGTTCCTCTGGGGGAAATCTGTCTACTAACTGCCTCCATGGACCCTTTCACTGGCTTCTCCCATGATCTGATCTCATTTGTGTCATATACTCCAGACACGTTTAAAGTGTCTGTTTTTTTGAGAACACCCTTCTCTATTTTCCAGTGATTTTAGGTATTTTTCATACTTTCATATTTTGAGGTCATTTTATGAGAAAGAGAAAAAAGCAGAAAACTGGGGAGAAAACAGGGACGCAAGAGGACAGGCAGCGTGATGGACACAGCACTGGGCCATGACCCCTTCTGTAAAGGCAGAGTTCTGCTCCTTCTTGGGGCTGACTTCTTACATTTCCTGCCTGCTCCCCACGGATGCCCCTCCTTGCCAAGGTGGACTGTCACCCTCTCTGTCACTTGTTCAAAAAGTGGCCTTGGGCTTCCCTGGTGGCGCAGTGGTTGAGAGTCCGCCTGCCGATGCAGGGGACACGGGTTCGTGCCCTGGTCTGGGAGGATCCCACATGCCGCAGAGCGGCTGGGCCCGTGAGCCATAGCTGCTGAACCTGCGCGTCTGGAGCCTGTGCTCCACAGCAGGAGGGGTCACAACAGTGAGAGGCCTGCGTACAGAAAAAAAAAAAAAAATGTGGCCTGCACTCCCAGGACTGACTCACACCCCATGCAAGCAAGATGGCAGGAAGGCACTTGTGCGCTGACTAAATCTTTGATGTCCTATTAAATTCACGTTTGCATTTTTTAGCAACAATGTATTGATCAAAAAAGTGGTTTCTGTCCTTGGAGAGAAATGGAGCTACACATCTGGCTTTTGTTTGTTTCTGTTTCTTAATGTTTCGTACTTTTGCATTATTCATACACCCAGAGGCTCCACATGACGGCCACGTTTTTATAAATCCCCCAAATAAATAACTAATAGCCTGCTTAGAAAAGCTCCTTTGGTTTACCCAGGACCGTGGCCGCAGGTGTCTGATGTGTCACATGTAGCCACGCCAGCCAGAGGACAGGCGACAGCAGTGTCACCAGGCGTGCTCCAAACACTGGAAGTAAAAATTACAGTGTCCCTCCAATGTGCAAGTTGGATGGGGGTACTGCAGGGCACTTTGCTGTCAAGCTTTCCTCCTTTGCTTTATGCAGAAATCCAGCTCACTCATAAATTCTGGACAACACGTAGATAATCGAATGACAAATGACCTTATGAATGCTCTTTCATTAAGAAAAAAATAAAGATATTTTTGTTAAAAAACACTTTTCTTTTAAACTTTTGTTTGCCCTATGACCCATGAGGCTAATAGTTACTCCAAGGTGATTTAGCAAGGGTTGATTCACTTTGGCAGACCAAAATGGAAAAGGAAGATAATTTTCCTTATCATGCTTCTGTTTTTGAAGAAAAGAACAGAAGGCATGAGTTTTCCATTGGTGCAAATCTGGCATTAATCTAATTCTCTGGGAAATTCCTCAAGTCTCCACTAGCCCAGACCCACTTCCATCAAACTGTCGCCCTCCCCCGCGGTGTCTCCCCCTGAGAGACACGGACCGAGGCTCTGATGCTGTTACACCATGTGACTTGCAATGAATAAAACTCATTTAAAGGATCCACACTGCATTGAGATAGTTCCTTCTCTGCAATTTATCTTATGTCCTCTAATTGCAAGGGCAAATCTCCATGACAACTTGCTGGGTTGTCATGGATCCAAGGCTGTGCCATGGCTGCTGAGGTTCTTCCTTTACTGGATCGTATCAGGAGGACTTCAGGCTCCTGGATCTTCCCGTTCCACCCCTCCTGGATGTTTCACTTTATAAAGCACATTTCATGCACACGTCCCTCACTCTCTCTTTGTGGTGAAATGCATTAAACTCTCTCTTAGTTTCACTTTGGCTTAAGATCAATATTTCGACTAAATTCATATCTTTGATATATAGCATTTCACTAGGAGAGTATAAGAAGCCATATATTATTTTGCTCTTAAGAAAAATGGGAATCTGATCTGGAGATTACCTGCTAAGCGGTTGTGAGGATTTATTTGAATTCCCCTAAGAACCTGTTAGTGTATAATTTGCTGCACAGGATTTATGACCCTCCCAGGAGATTTCATTCACCGCATAAGAACATTTCCCTGACATGTCAAAGATGTGCCCCAGAGCCCGGGACTTTTGTGTATTCAGGACGGGGTTGCCACGGTGCTTCTCGTGAAGATTTGGCTACCCGGAGCACACTTGGCTCGGAGCTGTTTCTACATGAGGACCACATGGCACATTCCCTGCCATGGAGCCCATTCTCATCATCAAATTCATTGTATTTTAAAATTCAACCCAAGTGGGCCCTAATGTTCTTTGTCTTCTCAAATCTCTACAATGGGTATTCGTTACAACCAAAGGGTCTCTGGCAGTGTATACATGTCAATCCCAACGTCCCTGTCTCTCCCCTCCACCCTTCCCACTGGTAACCATAAGTTCGTACTCTAAGTCTGTGAGTCTGTTTCTGTTTCATAAATAAGTTCATTTCTATCAATTTTTTTAGATGCCACATATAAGCTATATCATACGATATTTGTCTTTCTCTATCTGACTTACTTCACTCAGTATGGCAGTCTCTAGGTCCATCCGTGTTGCTGCAAATGGCTTTATTTCATTCTTTTTAACGGCTGAGTAATATGTACCCATGTACACACTGCTCTATTGAAAATGAATAACCAACAAGGACTTCCTGTATAGCACAGGGAACTCTGCTCTATATTATGTAACAACCTAAATGGGAAAAGAGTTTGAAAAAGAATAGATACATGTGTATGTATAACAGAATCACTTTGCTGTACCCTCGAAACTAACACAACATTGTTAATCAACTATACTCCAACATAAAAGTTAAAAAAAAAAAAGGGTCTCTGGGTTTCATTGACCTTATAAAGCCTATGGATTATAAGAATATACGAACATGACTGTAGCCAGAGAGAATGCCTTACTCCCTCTTAGGTCTCTTCTTAAAACGGAGGGACAACACATAGGACCTCAAACACAGGCAGGTGGCACAATTTCCTGTGCCTTTACTCTGTTTCTCAGCCAGATCTTCAGGATTGTACAATAAACAAAATGGGCAGCTAAATTCTGCAGGGGCAGCAGAGCTAGGTCCTCTGTGTAATTTCTCATCCACACCTGGTACCCGGGAGTAAAAGGGGATGATATTGGCCATCTTGTTGACAAGAGCATCAGTTAAGACCGTCCCAAACAAACTGGGACACGGGTACCCCATGAACATCTGGCTTCAGATGGTTAGTTCCCGTATGACGTCAGCAACGCGGATTGGCCGCCCAAATCCCCACTGTTTTAAGCGACACGGAATTGCGTTCAGGGCCAGGGAGGGACGTGGGCCGGGGTCGCGGGGCGGGCGGGGACCGAAGTCTTGGAATCATGGAGATCATTGTGAGCCCTGAAGCCCCTGCCCTCGTGTGGTCTCCAGCCAGCTCCGACTCTGAGCGTGAGTTTGGATTTCAGAGACCCCTGTCTGTCGCTTTACCTCTCAAAAGGGTGGAGAGTTGTATTACCCAGCGGAAAGAAAGTGATGGGTCTCGTCAACTTCAGGTGAAATAAAGAAAAAGTTCAATGAAGATATAGCATCCAAAAGTTAAGGCACTGATCAGACAGGCCTGTGCCTGGACTGTCTTTTTCTACGTCTCCTGTTTGCTCGGGAAATCAAGGGGCAGCGGGACTGGTTTATAAACATCCTTGGCTTTGCCCTCGGAAGAGGAGGGAAGTCGGACCGTGGAGAACAGAGAGGGCGAGCTGGCCAAGCCTTCGGTCTATGCAGTCCTGAAGAGCGACCAGCGGAAGGATGAGGGTGCCGGAGGGGACTAGGGAAATAAAGCGATTTTAATGTGTCTGATGATCAATAAGACGTCACCTTTGAGCCCTGGAGCAATAACGTCCCACACGCTACTCTCAGAAGGAGAGATCACGTGTGTGCGTGTAGAGGGGGTGGTCCTCCTGGCCCACGTAGGCAAACGGCCGTTTTCCCAGTTGAACTGGGTTCAGAGTCCCTGGGCCACTGGCCTGGAACGAGAAACACACTCATGAGGCTGAAACGGAAACGTGCGTCTGACCCACTTCCTTCCTCAGGCACCACGCAGCACCTTTGGGACCATAATGTGGGTCTGGATTGGGTCAAGTTCTGGCTTCTTGGGACGTCACTCAGAGCTGATCCAGCACTGGGGTGTGAGTTGCTTTCCTAAATTAAGTGGATGTGGAGTCAGCCCTGCGATGATCCTGTTTCCTATCCACCCACTGAGCACGCCATCTCTGGGTCCTAAAGAGACCGACGCTAGTGTCAGCGCACCTGGATGAACAGCCACTGACTCCACCCAGGTTTTGGAGGGAGATCCACCTGGCAGGGTCTAAACAATAAGAATAAGAAAGTATTCTCTGGGTATGGGTTCACAAAGTTAAGAAAATTTTTTTTTCCTTTGACTTTAGGTTTAAAAGACGAACTTTGACTTTTTTTTTTCCTCCAAAGATTTCTGAGTAAAGAAGCTTCTCTGGTGTATTAGGATTTTTTGACTGCAAAGAACAGAAATAAGCCGAGTCAGCCTAAATAAAAAGTGAAGCTGTTCCTGAGAGACACATGCATCTCACGTGTCAAGCTGAGGTCATACCTGGGCTTTTGGAAAGAAGCCAAGCTTCCTGGCTTCCCGTTTCCTCTCTCTGCAGGCTTGCTCTGTCTGCTTCCTACATCCCAAGATGGAAAGCAGCCTCCACCATCCCCAGGGAGACAGCAGTTAATCAAGCCCGCAGTCTCCTGGATTGATCCCAGGTCCAAGAGTAGCAAAGATGGAGCCTGTTCAGGTAGGCGTCCCTCCAACCCCCCTTCACGTGGCATGTCCACTGGCTCTTGGTTCTGGAACCCCCCGACATGCCCAGCCCTTCATATTTTGTTACTTCTTCACACTAAAGGATGAAAAGGCTTTAATATACTTTACTGCAAGCTTTCCAAGCTTGCCACTACTCTTGACATTTGGGGCCAGATGGTTCTCTGTGGGGGGCCATCCTGGGCACTGAGCAAGGTTGAGCAGCAATCCCTGACCCCAACCCGATGACAGGAGCACCCCCCCTTGCTTAGCTGTGGCACCAAAAAGCCCCCAACCATTGCCAAACATTCCCAAGGGGCAGAACCTGGTGAACTACTGCTTTAGAGGGAAAGATACCTGCATTGACACCCTAACTCCTGAGTTCCATGTGATTTTAGGTAAATTAATCTCTTTGTGCCTCAGTTTCTTCATCTGTAAAGCAAATTTTAACACAAATAAAAATATTAATAATGGGAAAACATTATGATTTACATGGAAGAATGTAGGTGAAACAACACAGGAGCATGTCATACATACTCAAAAATTATCATTACTATTTACAAAAATAAATCCAAATAACAAGCTAAATTCTTTTATCTTATAAGAACTACTTTATAAATCATATAAGTGTCTATGGGTAGTAAATTATTCTTTAAATAATGAATTCCCTTTAGCCAAATTCTTTGTTAAAGTGTATTGACTAGATGAGTCTTGCCATACTTTGTTTATGAATATCTTAAACTATTATTTACTTATTTATTTCTTCTCCACCCTCTCAAATTTTTCTTTCCAAAGAGGTTTAAAATTTATATTAGCATTCTTGAATTCATCCTCCCCCAAATATTACCTTTTTTAAAATTTTCAAAATGGAAGAGATGAAAGGATAAGAAATGAAGGATGCGAGAGAGAGAGATAAACAACTTTGAATTAAAACATAATAATGAAAGTCTGAGATGAAAAAACTACTAATACATTTCTGGAAGTGAAGAGATATGGTGCATAATGATATTTAAAATATAAGTCTTGCACTTCAGCAATGAAGGATGAAGGGACCTCTCAGCAGAGCGTAGCAGCCCTGAAGCTGGGGTCTCCTATTCTGAAGAGTCTCATTCTCTTAACAATGGAGATGAGAAGAGATTTGACTCAGATCTCTAGAAAGCTCTAGAGAAATTCTCAAGATACAACACAGAGCTTAGCCTGAATTCACAAACATTTCCTCAGCTTGAGGCCAGGAGTACAGCCACCGCCCACCAGGCTCAGGACGGCCAAGGATACTGTTAGTCTTGTGGGAATTGCTCCCTGGGGTGCTGAGTCGAGGCCCAAAGGAAGGTGACTCAACTCCACACACACACATCATCAAACAACATCACCTGCTTTCCTACAGATCCTGCATGGTCAGTCCGTTCAGGGACTCACAAGTTCCCATACAGACACCCCCAAGCCCAGCTGACACCTTAGAGCATCAGAGCATCCATGGAGGGGAGATAGGAGCTCTGGACAGTGGGGCCAGCAGGCGTCAGGGGCAAAATCACCAGCCGGACTCTGCTGGTCGCTGAAGAGAGAGGAAGTGTTCTCAGCCTCAGGGCCATTGCACATCCAAAACCAGTGGCCTGGGCAGGGAGAGGTGAATAGGTGAATAGGAGCACAGAGGATTTTTAGGGCAGTGAAACTACTCTGTATGACACTATAATGATGAATTCATGTCATTATACATTTGTCCAACTCCATAGAATGTACGACACGAGAGTGAGCCCTAAGGTGACGTATGGACTTCGGGTGATGAGGGCGTGTCCATGTAGGTTCATCAATTGTAACAGATGCACCATCCGGTGGGGATGTAAATAGTAGAGAGGCTGTGTGGAGAGGGTAGAAATCCAGGAAATCTCTGCACCTTCCTCTCAATGTCGCTGTGAACCTGAAATGTCTCTAAAAAATAAAGTCTACTTTTTTAAATGGGGCGAAAGCAATGGCCTGGTTTTTTTCTTTTAATCACAGATATTTCAGTAACCAATGATGAGAGAGAAAGTTCTGTGTGATATTTCCTAAATTTACCACATCACTTTCCATGTGTGAAGTCACAATAAACATCTAATTTATTTGCTTAATAAAAGCTAATATTTATAGAGGGCATGGTATGTTCCAAGCTGTTGGCTTAAATGCTGTGCATGGGTTACTTCCTTTTATCCACAAAAGAGGGGTTTCCCTGGTGGCACAGTGGTTAAGAATCCACCTGCCAATGCAGGGGACACAGGTTCGAGCCCTGGTCCAGGAAGATCCCACATGCCGTGGAGCAACTAAGCCCGTGCGCCAGAACTACTGAACCTGCGCTCTAGAGCCAACGAGCCACAACTACTGAGCCCACGTGCCACATCTACTGAAGCCTGCACACCTAGAGCCCGTGCTCCGCAACAAGAGAAGCCACCGCAGTGAGAAGCCCGTGCACCGCAACGAAGAGTAGCCCCCGCTCGCTGCAACTAGAGAAAGCCCATGCAAAGCAACGAAGACCCAATGTAGCCAAAAATAAAGTTAAATTAAATTTTAAAAAAAGAAATGGTGTGAAATATTACTTTATCCCTATTTTCAGAGGAGGAAGCTGAGGCCATAGGAGACTCAGGAGCGTGCCCAGTGTCAGGCAGGGGCTGGGAAAGTGAGAGACGTGAGACCCCAACACAGAGACCACTCCAGGCTGGACTCAGGAAAATGGTTGATGGGACAGTCCCACTCCTGTGAACTTATAGTCTAACCAGGGAGGGAACAACGTAAGATTATAAAGGAACAAGTGTGAAATCACACTAGTGTATAAACTAAAGAATCAGACATCAGACCAAGACACAGAAGAACTGGTGACAGCATAAGTGAATTAAGCGTATGGGACCCCAAAGCAATATGAAGACTGGAAGATTACTGTGGTTCTGATAGTTAGAGGAAATGCTTCCTGTGATATTCGGTCAGATTCTGTCACACTGTCACTCCCACCCACATTGGTCTGGCCCTAATAATTGAATCCTGTATAGGACAGAAAGACCCTTATTTCAAATCGGTAGAAAGGAGGCCAATACCGACCCTCCTCTTTTCTCTCCACGTTTGGCGTTGTATCTCCTACCCTGTGTGTTTTCACCCGGGATGGAGCGGTAGGTCTGTGTGAGTTTGTCAAAGACTCAAAAGTCAGTTCCTGCCGGTCCTTTACCCACGGGCATATGGAAGGCACCCAGGGTCACGGCTGCCACCACCTGCTCACCCTGTGACCAGATGCTCCCGGCGACACTGCACCAGCCTGGTCCCCGGCCAGTCACAGTGGGATCTGAGTCTTGGCGGGTGACACCACCAAACCCTGGTGTTGATAGAGGCCAAGATGGTGCAGGGACGATGGAGCAGTTGGGAGCCAAGTGTACATCCTTTGTCTAAAACAGCCGTTGAACGCCCTACTGCTTCCAGCTCCGATAATATAGAGCAGATTTCTCCTAGCGGAGTTTGAGAGGAAAAGGTAGCCTCCTACGAACCTCTGAGTAGAAACACCAATCTCTTTCAGTTGTGCTGAATGACCCCCAAACATAGCGTGGTCACTAGAAGCCTAGTCCCTGAAAACCTCTGAAGAAACAAAACGTGAGAAGAAGTTCTGAAAAGAGCCAAACCGGCCATGGCATTTGACAAAGTGACCCGGCCTTCACCTGAGTCTTCCCTCCAAGGCGGCCAAGCGCCTAATGTATCATGGAAATGGACCCAAAGCAGATAACGACTCTCCTGCAGCCCCTCAGATTCAGCTGCTTCTTCCCCCGCATCCCCTGTCTCAGTCTATCTGGGCTGTTGTCACAGACGGGGCTGAAATAGAAGACAGTTATTTCTCCCAGTTCTGGAGGCTGGACATCCAAGATCAAGGTGCCAGCTGATTCTGTTTCTGGTGAGGACCCTCTTGCTGGTTTATAGACTGCATCTTCTCATCTTCTCGCTGTGTCCTCACCTGGAGGAAGGGGGTGAGGAGCTCTCTGGGGTCTCTTCTATAAGGACACTGATCCCACCATGGGGGCTCCACCCTCATGGCCTCATCACCTCCCAAAGGCCCTGCCTCCTGACACCATCACCTTTGAATCAATCACCATTGGCCAATGATTTAGTCAACCATGACTACATAATGAAAGCCTCCGTAAAAAACCCAAAGGACAGAGCTTTTACTTCTTTTCAAGGAGCTTCCCATGTAGGGGACCCCCTGCCACTGTGCTGGGTCCCACACTCCATGGGGACAGAAGCTTCTTTGTTCGGGACCTCGTCCTGTTCATCTCTTCATCTGGCTGTTGATTCATATCTTTTAATATCCTTTTATAATAAATCTGTAATCCAGTGAGTAAGCAGGTTTTCTTGAGCTCTTTGAGCTGTTCTAACAAGTTAATCGAACACAAGGAGGGGGTTGTGGGACCCTCGGGTTTATAGCCAGTTGGCCAGAAGTACAAGCAACAACCTGGGCTTGTGATTGGCATCTGGAATTGGAGGGGGTCATGGGAAGCTCCAGTTTGCAACTGGTGGGTCAGAAGCACAGGTAACAACCGGTGTCTGAAGTGAACGGCAGTCTTGTGGGACTTGAGTCCTTCACCCATGGAGTCTGCTCCTGTCTCTGGGTAAAAAGTGACAGAACTGAGTGGAATTCCTGGACACCCAGCTAGCATCTGAGAATTACTCGCTGGGGTGGGAAAGCCTCCACACACACAGTTGGAATTGGCTCGGGGAGCCCTTGTCACACGCACTCAAGAATCAATGCAGGGACGTATGAATGAACGAGTGTGAACTTACCGTGTCGTTGGTGCTGCATTTTTCTTTCCTACCCATATATGTCTCTTTTATCTAAGCCTGAGCTCCTTGAAGCTGGGGCTTACGTAGCTCATATGTGAGTCTCCGACACCGACACACTACTCAGTAAATATTTAATAAATGTCGCATTGACCAAAACAGGGCAGAGGTCCTTCCTGCTTCCTGGGACAAAGAAGCTCCTGCTTTGCTCACTTATGTGACCCACCATGGCTCAGACGTGGTATGTCCAGAAAGTAAGGTAAGACATGGTGGTTGAAGAGTATGGGCTGAATTGATGATCTGCTTTCCAATCCCTTCCGTCAAAGACAGTCTGCGGGACCTTGGGCAAGGTGATTGACCTCTGTACACTCGAGGTCCTCATGTATAAAATAGGTACAGTGGGGCTTCCCTGGTGGTGCAGTGGTTGAGAGTCCACCTGCCGATGCATGGGACACGGGTTCGTGCCCCGGTCCGGGAAGATCCCACATGCCGCGGAGTGGCTGGGCCCGTGAGCCATGGCTGCTGAGCCTGCGCATCCAGAGCCTGTGCTCTGCAATGGGAGAGGCCACAACAGTGAGAGGCCCGCGTACAGCAAAAAAAAAAAAGGTACGGTGGTAGCCACCTCACAGGGATGGTGCAAATAGGGTCACATGAATAAACTGCTTCCCCCAAACTGTGTATTAGTCAGCCAGGGTGGTCATAACAAAGCACCCAGATGGGGGGTTTAAACAGCAGACATTTATTTCTCCCAGTTCCGGAGGCTGGAAGCCTGTGATCATGGTGTGGGCACAGCTTGTCCTCCTGAGGCCTCTGCCCTCGTCCCTCTGTGGTGTCTGTGTCCTCATCTCCTCTTATAATGACCACAGTCTTATGAGATCAGGGCCCACACACATGGCCTCCTTTTACCTTCATCTCATCTTTAGAGACCCATCTCCATACACAGTCACTTTCCCGAGGTCCTGGGGGTTGGGGCTTTAACGTGTGATTTGGGGGGAGGGGCGGGGAATTCAGCCCATGACACCAATTCAGACACTAACGCTCACAGACACTGAGTGTGCAGTGCTGACTGGATTTATTCCTTGAGAGAAAGATTACGGTTTTAGTAGAAAAGGGAATGTACAAGTCGGTGCTTCGGGTAAAGCCAGAAGAGGAGCTGCCCGGAGGAACACGTGTTCGCCAGGGTGGGAAGTTGAGCACTGAGTTTAAAAAGTGGAGCCAGGAGGCACCTGGGGCCAGGCCCCCACCTGCAGGAGAGGGGAGGAGGGGGCTGTGACTCAGACCAAGCAGACAAACCCCAGGGGAGGCTGCAGTGATGCTTCGAAGGAAGAGGCGACATCGCCTGCTGGGCACACTCCAGAGGCCTGGGTCTCCC
Organism: Orcinus orca; assembly: GCF_937001465.1. NCBI lineage: Eukaryota > Metazoa > Chordata > Mammalia > Artiodactyla > Delphinidae > Orcinus > Orcinus orca. The sequence goes on along the minus strand of NC_064560.1, from coordinate 52,282,696 downwards.
TCACAGAATGAAGGCAGTGGTGCCGGCACAGCCAGCAATGCACACCCACAGCCCGTCACCCCAAAGCTGCAGACCTCTTCCCACGACTGCTCTGGCGACGCAGGAATGGTGGCTCCCTGGGACGTTTATCCAGACCTCTTCCCATCAGCAGAGCCGCTGAGGGCAGAGGTGAGGGAAGTGACACAGGGGAGGGGCAGTCCCTGTAACAATAACAAAGCAACAGCATCCTAACTACCAGCTCTGCATCCAAAATCACACTCTCTTCCAGAAGTTTCTGCAACCTGATGGCCCAGCCAGTAGACATGAGAAAAGAAGGCAACAAAATAGCAAAGTATGCTCTGTTCTAAGGAATTCCCATGAAGAATTCACAGCCTTCAAACCTGGGAGTACCCCAAAAAGTGGATTTGATAAAGGACATTAAATCATTTCTGGATAATGGATTTCCAAGCCAATTTTAAAGTTAATAATGGTAATAATGCTCTTTTGCTAGGCACAGGAAAGAGCCGATCTTGGCTAAATACCATCAAAGTAAATACTGACCATAGGCAAGCATTTAAAAATTGTTGTCTACTTTAAAAATGTTACCAACATCTTGTGCCTTCCAAAGCTTTCCAACAATATTATAGTATTAAAATGTCTGTTTCTCAGATTGGGGCCATCAATGGCAACATAATGATGCTTCATATTCTAATATACACTCTTTTTAAGAACATTGTTTTCCTCAAAACATTTTAATTAGTGGTGGTCTGCCGGATAAGAGTGGAAGATTGGTCCTCTGGAGACAGATGCACTGTGGTGGTTCTGTAGTATAACTGGAAGAGAATAGACACAGACAAAGAAAAGTAAGAAGGAAGAGAGAAAGAGAAAGAGAGGGGGAGGAAAGAAGGAAGGAAGGAAGGGAGGGAGGGAGGAAAAAAGAAAGAGAAAAGAGGTTTTACGTCAGGGAGGGATGTTTTCTCTCTGTTGTAATTAAATGTGTGCTGAAATCATGTGGGTTGGGCTCAACTTACTTGAATAAATTGTCTTTATTTCTTTCATTTTCAAAATATTTCTCGTCTAAATATGTACCCCTTGAATTTGTTTCTAAGCCCCTAGTTTGCTCCTTTCTTGCCTCCAGATGGTCTGCCTCTGGAGAGCGAAGTTGTCAACAGGTAGAATCACTCGGATGGTGATGGGACACCCCACGGGCCTCCCCTGGGGTCCCTGGAAAGATAAGTTCAAATAGGGTAATAAAACGGCATCAAAGTGGCAAAGGACAGGCCTTCAAACGAGGCAGGACTTCATGTCTCCATCCTTAACCTGAGGGTCGTGGACTAGATTTCTCCAAAATCTCCAACAGCTCTCAGGTGTAGAGGAGACTTTACCTTCTGTGAATCTCTTTGGGGGGGTTGGTGCAAAACCCAAAAGTCAAGTGGTTCTTCCTTGGAAACGGAAGCAGCGATCCTGCCAAACACAGGAACTGTTGTTTTCCCTCAGCCTCTTCCTTCTCATCCCCATGGGATCAGGGTGCAACCCTCCTTGGAAACAACCCCTCATATTTAGACCAGAAGAAAAAACTAGGAAATGTCAGGAGCAATAGGTCACTGAATACAGTGATTTGATAGAAGTCAGGACAGGCCTGTCCAGTTGCGAAAGTGCCCCAAGCTCTGGGAAGACCAGCTCTTGGGCTGGTCCTCCCCCCACGGCCCACTGGCCGCCCGCAGAGCTCTTACTGGATTGTGCTCTTGACAAAGCAAACAAGAGGGGAGCCGTGGAGCCGGAAGAACATCGAGCATTCAGAGCATCTGACTCACAGAAATGAGGAAGGGCCAGTGAGACAGCAGCGACATCCATTACGGAGGTGGGGTCCCCGAGCTGCACGCGGGGCCACAGCCCTGCAGCATGACCCCGGCTCTGGACCCCCATTCACGGCATGTGCTTCCTCTATGTGAGCCCAGCTGGCCAGGCTGCCATCCTGAGAAATCCGGGCGATTCCTCGTGAGAGAAAGCACGGGGCCACACCTCATGGCCCTTGCTGCCATGACTGCACGCAGCACCGTTCACCAGCCCGCAAGGTCTGTCCCCAACGGTCTGTCAGAGAGACAGATGGTAGCTCTCTTCTGCACCTCATTTCCAAGTGACTTCTTTTTTTCTGTAATTCATAAATCCTTTCTTTCATGTGAGGCTTCTTTATGATACTTTATCAAATGCCTTTTGAAAGCCTCTGCAGAAAATAGAACCTATGTCCTGGACTTCCTCCTCTCAGCTATTTCTTCAGTAATGGAATCAATTTTTTTTAAAAGGGCGATGCGCAGTGGGGCAGGACAGCTCTCAGATACACTGTGGCTCCCCCGTGTGGACCCCAAAGCGCTTCATGCAGACTCTGTGTAATTTACCCTCATCATGCAGCCTCTGCGACAGGAAAAGATAAATTCTAGATTCTTCCTGCTGCGAAAACCTCCACTTCCCTCAAACCCTTTAATAGGCGCTCTCAGAAATAATCCTACATCCCAAATTGGTAGGAAGCATATGTTGTCTTCACATAATGACAAACAGTGGGGCTTCGAGAAAATATCTCTGAGATGGGGGCCCCTCCACAATGCTGTCTTCTGAGCTCTTCTGCTGCCCCAGCACATGAAATAAGGGGCTTTCTCCTTTTTTTAAAAAAAAATTATTTTTTAAATCAGTTTTAGGTTCACAGAAAAATTAAAGGGAGAGTATCTGCAAAGCAGCTCAAATACATTGTTATGCAGAGGGTAGAGAGGTTTCTATGTACCCCCTGCTCCCCCACGTGCACAACCTCCCCACCATCAACACCCCCACCAGATGGAATGTTTGTTACAACTGACGACCCTACATGGACATGTCATCATCACCTAGAGTCCACAGTAGACGTCAGGGTTCACTCCTGGTGTTGTACCTTCTACGGGTTTGGACAAATGTATAATGATGTGTACACACCATTATAGTGTCATACAGAGTAGTTTCACTGCTCACCACCTGGTCATCCCTCCCTCCCACTTAACCCCTGGTAACCACTGATCTTTACTGTCTCCATAGTTTTGCCTTCTCCAGTATGTCATAGAGTTGGAATCTTACAGGCTGTAGCCTTTTCAGAATGGCTTCCTTCACTTAGTAATATGCATTTAAGTTTCCTCTCTCTTTTCATGGCTTGATAACTCATTCCTTTTTAATGCTGAATAATATTCCATTACCTGATAGACCACAGTTTATTTATCCATCACCTACTGAAGGACATCTTGGTTGCCTCCAAATTTTGGCAATTATGAATAAAGCTGCTATCCACATGCAGGTTTTAGTGTGGACATAAGTTTTAAGCTCCTTTGGGTAAACACCAAGGAACATGATTGCTGGGTCATATGGTAAGAGTATGTTTCGTTTTGGAAGAAACTTCAAAACTGTCTTGCAAAGTGGCTGCACCATGTTGCACTCCCACCAGCCATGATTGAGCGTTCCTGTTGCTCCACATCCTCACCAGCATTTGGTGTTGTCAGTGTTCTGGATTTTGGTCATTCTAATAGGTGTGTAGCGTTATCTCATTGTTGTTTTAGTTTGCATTTCCCTGATGACATAGGATGTGAAGCATCTTTCCATGCGCTTCTTTGCCATCTGTGTATCTTCTCGTGTTGGGGGTCTTCTCTTCACAGACCATAACCTAGAGACCACAGCCTGTACATTGCCTGCTCTCCCTCCTGAACTCTGCCTGCCTCCATCACATCTCTGTTTGCAATTTAAGATGCAGACCTACCCAGGGGCGTGAACTGCTGCCTCCAGGTAGTTTTTACACTGCTATATTTAAAATGCATAACCAACAAGGACCTACTGTATAGCACAGGGAACTATGCTCAATACTCTGTAACAACCTAATTGGGAAAAGAATTTGAAAAAGAATAGATACAGGTATATGCATAACAGAATCACTTTGTTGTACACCTGAAACTAACACAACATTGTTAATCAACTATCTCCAATAGAAAATAAAAAGTTAAAAAAAAAAACAGATTAGCCACTGAATCCTCTTGATTCGCAGAATCCTGGCATCACAGGGCTGTAAGGAACTGTTTTCTAACCATTTTCTCATGTGCCTGTGTTATCCATTAAAAGAATGAACTTGTGGAGCATGACACTGGGCATTGAGGGGAAAGTCCACCCGCAGAGACAGTCTGCTGCCCACAAGGGGCTCACTGTGCTGCTTCTTCAGGTGGCCCCTCAAGTATCTGGTCTCCTTTTTCTCACCCTTTCAAAGCTGAATCCAAGCCCTCCCATGACCCTACATGATATGGAGGAGGACCCGGTGGGGCTCCTGAGCACAAAAGACTTTCTGTGTTTCCTGTTTCTTGTTTACAGGAAATAGGCTTCATTCAGCCCCCATGACCTTCCCTGAGTTCCAAGGGGCAGGTTCAGTTGCTAATCAGGGAAGCGAGGGGACCAGGAGACGGGGGAGGAGCAGTCAAGAAACAATAGTGCAGCCTTGGGGCAGGGTCCTGGTTCCCCCTCAAGGGTATGCATAACAATGTCTTTCAGCTGCTTTGCAGATACTGAAGCCCCCACCAGGTGGGAGAAGTTAACTGTGTGCTGCCCACAGGCAGGTAGACCCCAGACCAGTTGGAACCAGAAGGTCGATGATGCTGACTCCCGATGACCTCACCACCAACCAATCAGAAGAATGTCTACAAGCTGATCACGCCCTCTTTGAACCATTATTATAAAACTCCTCACTACCTCCTCCAGGTCGGGACGCACAGTCTTGAGGGCATCAGCCCGCTGTGGCCCCCTTTGCTTGGCAAAGCAATAAAGCTATTTTTTTCTACTTCACCCCAAACTCTGTCTCCGAGGTTTAATTCGGGGTCGGGGTACAGAGGCCGGATTCAGCTTCATACATTCACACACAAGGAAACATACATGCCAGACCCCTACGAGACCTTTCTCCTTAACTGTTCCTGCATAGAGTCCGTCCATAGGAAGCGCGAACTTTGCCTCTACATCCCAAAAAGAAAAGCCAAGTTCAAATTGAGTTCATTTAAGTTATCTCACACTTTACAAAGAAGTATCTAAATTCACCTCTTGATAAAGAAACTTGAGTTTTTAAAAATAGCATTCTTTAAAAACAGCTTCTACTGTAGCCGTTATATGATAAGAACCTAGGACAGTAATAGCACAGCGATTTGGGGCCAATTTTCCTTAAATACCTCTCCCATAAGGTATTGAGCCCTTTTGATATTTGGAAGCTTCGGGACTCTGTCCTCTGAAAAGGCTGCATAAATTGAGGACTTCTCACAATGAGCTTTGATCTAATATCTCCCCAGTCATGACTTCTCAATGGCTCGCAGTCTGGCTGATGGGGCCGCTCAGGCGGATCCCCCATCACAATGGCGACTCCGCTCGGGCTGGCCGCCTCTCCTTTATCAAACCGCTTTGTCTGAGCTTTATAATTTAGCTGTAAAAATCAGTGTGAGCCAAAGCTCAAGCTACCAGCTGAGGAGACCTTTGAAAAAAAGTCACTTAAACTGCATTTTCAGGCACTGTGAGATTTGGAAGGTAGGAAGCTGGTGATGAGAGAAAATGATACTTCATCCCTTTTCTCAATTGTCTGCTTAATCCTAGTGTCCAGGAGGAAATGTTGATATTTTTCCAAAGCATTTCCGACTCCAGGAAAAATACTTTCCTTCTAAAACTTCAACTATCTCTTTGGATGAAAACTCATTATTTAGAACATGCAATGTGTGTATCTGGAAATACATTGACTCACCCGGAATATTGGTCACGTGTTCAGCTTAGTGAAGTAGGCGTGAGCCTGTGGGAGCCGAACCAAACTGGTGATACCCAAGTGCATCCCGGGGGTCCCCTCTAAACCCCTACCCCGAGCTCCACCCTGACCTTCAGAATGACAGTCTGTGGAACAGAATCGGATCTTTACCGGCTGCCCTGAAGATTCGCCAGCTCTCACCCATGTTCCACCCCAAGGTCAGGCTTAGGCCTTTCACCGTGTCCATAAAGCTGAAGAAAGGCTGAGATTTAACTAAATGCTCTGTGTCTGAATCAAGGACACAGAATCTGGAAACATCAGTAGGGCAAATGTATTTATTTGTCTAGGAGTCTTTGCCTCTGCCTGACTCCCGCAGGAGACAGACTCCACGTCAGCAACGACTAACGGATTTACCGAAATCACACCCCATTTTAGCTAGCGAGAGAAAGGCCATCTAAAGCACGTGGAGATGGTATGTAAATGTTTGTTTTTCAGATGCAAAGATTTAAGGAGAATTGATTGACAAGTAACTAAATGTGGCAGAGATGACGAGGTTGGAGGGATGAAGAGGCTGTGACTCTGGTGCTGAACGTCCCTCTACGAGGGGCCGGAGGGGGGACGGGCTGGGGGGAGGCCCCCGAGGAGGCCTAGATGATGGTATCGCCTAAATGTGGGGAGTGGCTGGAGGGGGGTCGCTCCTGGTCAGAGGGACCAGAGAAGGAAGCACAGACCAGACTCCAGACGCTCCAAAGAGCGTGGGCTTCAGCTTAGAACAGGAAACGCTTTCCAAGCACCTGGGTCAAGAAGGAGCAGATGGCAGGAAACAAAGTGCAGCTTATTAAGAACCCAATTTATGTGCAGAAATGGATTCTGGGACAACCCCTGCAATAGTGACGGCAGAGGCTGCTGTGTGAGCAGCGGATGAGCTCGTAAAAAGAAAACAGTCAAGCGAGTAACAAAATGAGACTGACATCGAGGGTGGGACACAAATCCAACTTCATAGTTTATTGTTCCTACGTTTTATCTACACCCCAATGTCCATCAGCATCTCCGATCCATTCTGTTAGATATGAAGTCATAATTTGCAGCCCCCCACAAGCAATTAGAACCCCTGCTTACAAACCCTCCTTCTTGTAAGGCACCTACTTTCTCAATCACTCAGATATAAAACCATCAAACCTGCTACCAAAGATTTTTACATTAGCCATACGCCCTGGACTCAATTTCTCCCTGCCCTCGGGGGCCGCTGCCACCAGCCTGGCTCATTTTGCACCCCACCTGACTGCTCATTGTCACCCCCATTCCATCCTGGAAAGATCTGCAGCATTAACCTCCCTGATCAAGTTGGCCCCATCTAGTCACCAGCTACCACCAGGCCACACAGCTGCCATCAGTACAAAGGACACAGCTCAGATTCCAAGGCATCCCCAAAATGTCCCCACTGGCCACGCACATCCCACAGGGCAGCTCGCCTCCCGGGCACCACGCGTGTGCGCTGCCTTTTGGCCCGACCCCACCTCTCCTCCGTGCCGGGCAGCCCCCCATGCCCTGGATTCCATTCCCTTACTTCTCTCTGAGTTCACTCTTCAATCACAGAAGTCCCCTCCGAGGCTCTTTTAATCCCTCCCTTCTGTTTTCTAATTTCACATTTGTGAGCATGTCTATTCTGGCTCCTCTCTAAATCTCTAACTCAGCTTCAATTACTCCAGTTTTTCCCTAAACCCTGGAGCCTGCTATCCCCATGCTCTTTTCCTATAGCCTCTTTTTCAGGACTTTCCCACCTCAGCCTCATCTATTATTGGCAATTTATTAAATGATGGGACAATCCTAATGATTTCAGATTCCAAGTATTGGTAATACTTGTCATGAATCTCCCCATGGCGTGAGCTGCACATGGATAAAGACACGTCGGGAACATCGAGCACTTAGCCGCTTCCACCAGGACTGTCAGGAAAAGGCAAAGGAGTGGACGGACCTTCACTGGGGCTGCTGGAGGAGCCAGGGCTGGCCTCCAAGGGACCGGGATTCTGCCCCTGAGGCCGTGGAGCCGGACGATGTCTGCCTTCCAATCCCCCACGTCATCAAGATGCCAGGACTCATTTGTTTTCTGCTCTTTGCTTCATCTGAACCCCCTGCCCTGATTTCACAGGTATTGAACTAGGTCATTCAAACAAGCAAGATGGCAATGATAAAGAAGGGGCCTGGGCTTCCCTGGTGGCACAGTGGTTGAGAGTCCGCCTGCCGATGCAGGGGACACGGGTTCGTGCCCCGGTCCGGGAAGATCCCACATGCCGCGGAGTGGCTGGGCCCGTGAGCCATGGCCGCTGAGCCTGCGCGTCCAGAGCCTGTGCTCCGCAGCGGGAGAGGCCACAACGGTGAGAGGCCTGCGTACCGCAAAAAAAAAAAAAAAAAAAAGAAGGGGCCCATGTCACCCTTCTGAATCCAATCCGCCACCTCACCCTGGTGTCCGTGACTCTGTGGCCTCCTGCTCTGTCGAGAAATGTCTACCCAAGTTGCTCCTGGCATTTTTCTTTCCATTTTACCATATTGTGACTCAGCATTTTCTAGACAGTCCAGGAGCACTGACTGGTGTGAAATGGCCTCATTCTCTCCCCCGTGTTGCCACCAGCAGAAACTAAGGACGTGCAGGAGACGTTCCTCGCCTGTGAGAAGCCGGCCACCTCCTCTCAGTGTCCCCCGGGGCACCTGGGTTCCAGCCCCAACTCCTACTCCTCCTCAGCCACCTGTGCACAGCCAGCTGCACCGACTACAAGCTCCCAAATTAGTTGTTTATTGAATAAATTATCATAAAAGCAACAAAATGCCAGGGGCCCGATATCCTCTTTACATTGTTATAAATTGGCTATCTTTGCTTTTCTGTTTCTGTTCCCATTCTTAGTTTTATTTATTCTTTTTTAGAATTGGAAGAGACCCCAGAGGACAATTTGGTTTTACTAAAATCCACTCTCTACTTCGCATAACACATTTGAGCTAAATGGAGAAAATAATGAGAAAATATGACTTACAGGCACCGTGTCTACTCCAAGGGTTAGAAGACAAAGCTCACATGTGTTCATTTCAGGGATAAAAATGTCTTTGTGATACCTAGCCGAGGTAACATCACCCTTGTGATATTTTCTGGATTAACTATTCTATGATGACCCTGCTTCCAGTTTTTATCCCATCAAGTAAGAAAATGGGGTTGAACCTGCAGTCCAGAGGCCTGCGGGTGGGGGGCGTGGGGATTGGGGAGCAACTGTGTAGTGAGGACAGATTTAGCGGGTCATCACGACAGGTCTGAGGGATGGTCAGTATTCAGAATATCCTTTAGAAGTAGAATTTCCTAATTACAGACACCATACAAATGACTCTCAGTAGGACCATTATTTAAGGGTTATGCCCTCCCCTTTCATTCATGCCCTCCAGGATGTTTGGTCTGCTGCCGACCCCTGGCAGTAGAGACATTCTTCTGAGTTGAATTTCTGTAGTTTGCATTAGGAAAACAACAACTAGTTGTGCTTTTTCCAAACTAAACACCATTCCTGAGTGGATTTGCACATCCCACATCCCTTCCCAACTGAGATGGACCAACTAAACCGAAGACACGGCCCTGGAAACCCCCCATTATTCTGAAAGCCTCCCATTGACCCCGGTCCCTCAGAGCCCTCCTTTTCAGGAACCTCCACTAAGCACACAGTTAACTTCTCCCGCCTGGTGAGGGCTTCAGTACCTGCAAAACAGCTCGAAGGTATTGTTATGTGTATCCCTTGAGGGGGAACCAGGACTCTGCCCCAAGGCTGCACTATTGTTTCTTGACTGCTCCTCCCTTGTCTCTGCATCCCCTCCCTTCCCTAATTAGCAACTCTTTGAACCTGCTCATTGGAACTCAGGGAAGGTCATGGAGGCTGAAAGAAGCCTGCTTCCTGAAATCAAGAAATGGAGGACACAGAAAGGCTTTTGTGCCCAGGAGCCCCACAGGGTCCTGCTCAGTTTCAATCCCTGCATGTAAATAACACTCCATCAGACAGTGCATGAGGGTGACAGGAGAGCCAGGACACACCCCAAGCTTTGAGGAACTAACAGCAGAGGAGACTGAACATACATAAGATGGACCCTCTTAGGAAGCTAACCTTTTGCAGAGAACCAGTGTGATCAGTAAGAATACCTGTAGCAGGTCCTCAACACGCGGTGTGACATGAGAAGCCTCCTCCTCCCATCCCACTGAGTTTAGACTTCCCAGATAACTGGACGAGTCTCCAGAGCATCATCTTGTCCCCTTCTCTGCGTCCTCTCCATGGAGTTGCTTCCAGCACAATGTTCTGAGGTCAGATCTGATCATGCTGCCCCACCGTTTCTACCACCTCTCTTTCTCTCCATGGCTGTCACAGATACAAAGCCTAATCCCTACACAGGCTGGGCAGATGGGAGGAAGATAACACTGGAGCTCAGTTATAACTGGTGATGGACACTTGGTCTCACTGCAGGGTGACACTGTGGAGGGGTGAGGACTGTGGCAAACTGGAGTCTTTGTCCAGCCTAAAGGAGGAGGAGCCACTCAGCTCCCACTGAATGTGGCCCAGGAGGCACCTGGGCCTGGGATCACCACAGATTTTGATTTCTCAGGAAAGGCTAGAAATCTGAAATTTTAATTAAACTCTCTAGAGCTTTAAATGTTGAAATCCGATACAAATAAATGATATGCGTTAATTGCATGCACATCAAACTAATCACAACTGTGGGCCAGGAGCCCAGTTAGTTACCTCTAGCCTGTGAGATTCAGTCAAAACCATTAGCACAGTGTCCAAGTTTCCCTAAGACCTTCACGGTCCTTCCTGATCTGCTGCCACGTGGCAGAATCACCTGATAGAACACACGCATGCACACACACGCACACACACAGAGCTTATTCTCCAGGCCCATGAAATGACTTGGAGTCTCATGCTCATCCAGGGGGTTGGAGAAAAACCGTGTGTGCACTTGAGCAGGAAAAAAAGTGGGATTCTGGTTATTAGAAGGCACTGACCTCATGAACCCCTTTTTTCCCTAGGGAAAGTAGGTATGAACGATGCCATGATGGTGGACACTGGGAGACAATGAGCAGTCTTTTTTTATTATTATTATTTTTTATTTTTGGCTGGGTTGGGCCTTCGTTTCTGTGCGCAGGCTTTCTCTAGTTGCAGCGAGTGGGGGCTACTCTTTGCTGCAGTGGCTTCTCTTCGTTGCGGTGGCTTCTATTGTTGAGGAGCAGGGGCTCTAGGCCTGCAGGCTTCAGTAGTTGTGGCGCATGGGCTCAGTAGTTGTGGCTCGCGGGCTCTAAAGCATAGGCTCAGTAGTTGTGGTGCATGGGCTTCGGCGGCATGTGGGATCTTCCCGGACCAGGGCTCGAACCCGTGTCCCCTGAACTGGCAGGTAGATTCTTAACCGCTGTGCCACCAGGGAAGTCCCAAGCAGTCTTGATTGTCTCCTGAACCTCCCATTTTAGAACTGGAAAATCACACCTTCTATTCAGAGTGTGCTCAGAAACTCTATGGGTAAAATCTTAGAAAGTAACTTTCTGCGAATTACAAATTCACCGCATCTACTCTTTTCCTTAACCCAAAAGAGTTTTCTCTTCTACAGTCTTAGGTGTCTTCTTGCTGTGTCCTCACATGGGGGAAGGGGTGAGTGAGCTCTCTGGGGTCTCTTTATAAGGACACTGATCCCATCGTGGGGGCTCCACCCTCATGACCTCATCACGTCCCAGAGGCCCCACCTCCTGACACCATCACCTTGGGGGTTAGGATTTAACACAGGAATTTGAAGGGGACACAGACATTCAGTCCATAGCAGGGAATAAAAAAGGAAAATGGGGATCTGAGAATATAGTGGGGGAAAAATGGACACAGTATAAGTGATACAATGTTAGAAATAATTTATACTGAAACGTGAACATGTAATTTTATGGGAAATGAAACCAGTGAATAGGTCAGTAGTAGGAAAAAAAACCCTTTCATTTGTAGTATTTTCTTTACTTGCTTTTTCCCAAAAAAATATCTACCCAACTACATCCTGTCAAAATCTGAAAGACAGTATCTATGAACACGAGCTGCGCCCTCTGGCAGAGGAGCTGCATAAATCCGGTGGTTGTTATGGTGCCAGGGAAGGGTTGCCAGGTCAACGAGGAAAAGACAGAACCCCGGAAAACCATGAATTTGTCAGGATCCTAGCTCCATTGTTCCAGCACCAGCGATGGTTCTGAGAACAGAGCGGGCAGGAGTGGGCAGTCATCGGCGGAACGCAGGCTACCTGGAGGCTGAACTAAGTGTTTCTCCATGGACTTGAAATCTTACTGAATTTCTTACTCTGAAAGCTTTCCTTCTTCCCACTTTTTAAATCCATGTCTCTGATTCATCCCTGGCTTCAGCCCAAGTCATCCCATCCACTCCTAAGTGCCAGCAAAGGCCACCAAGTGCCACTGGGCCCGTAACTTCCACCCTCCCGCGCCAACAGATGGGCGTGAGGTGGGAGCCAAGTGTATTCTGATGTGGATTCTGTGTGTTCAGCACGTCTGCCTCACAAGAAACACTGTCGGTTTCTCCCTGGTATAGAGCCTAAGAGATGATAGCAATCTACCCAGAAACGGTTTATCTGTCCTGCCCAGGCGGACAAGGCTTTGTCAATCTCCGCCGGAAGGTTTAATCAGATGTCTTTGAATATGTGAGAGGGAATACAGCCTGGTTAATAAACATGTCTTGCTTAAAAACTCTTTGTAATAGCTCAAGATTTGTTTCCTTTTCTTCCCTTCACTTTTTTTTAATGCCTTTGAAAGCTGCCATTTGAAGCTCCTGGTGTCTGAACTTTCCCCACTCTGCGTGCACACACAGATGAGAAGAAAAGCCGGCTATTGTGAACCTACTCTTCTTTTCGGCATGAGAGATAAGGCGCCAGAGAAAGCTGCCACGCCGTCCTGAAATTTAAGAAGACATGCAACCCAGAAGTGCCCGACATGCAACCCAGAAGCACCCGGTGCTAGGCTTTTAGGAATGCTCTTATATTATTTACATGTAGAGACAAAGATACAAAAAAAAAAAAAATCCCCTTAGATGGGAGAAAATAGGGCACATCAACACCATGAACAAACTCATCAACCACCACGAGAGCATGAAAACAGAGCAGACGTGAGCTTTTTCTAAGGGGTGAAACTTTCTGGGCCCTGGCTGTGTTGAGACGCAGAAATGAACCATTTCTGTGGCTTGCTTTTGTCCTTTTTCAAAAGCTAGAACTCCATGTCCTTTACAAAGGTTACTGTCCTAAGAATCATGCTGTTTATAGCCTCCCCCACCCACAAAAATAATGCACATTATGCTTCAAACCTTCTAGCTGCCTGGTTATTCAGACTAACATCCAAAGATACACATCAGCCACCTGGGAGAGTCTGGGACGTGTGGTCCTCACACACCAGCCCTGTGTTTGTGGACATCACTGCACAAATATTTCTTGCCGTCGTGTCCAAAACGTGGGTTACTGGTCGAGCCAACTTGGAGGAATCTGAGCTATTTCGTTTCACACCTGCGACCTCAGCCCGTTGACTTAATTCCTCTGCACCCAGGCCCCGTATGCAAACTGCAGACCTCCTCCCAGACCTGGGTGGATGTAAATGAGATACTGGATGTAAACTCTAGGCAAGGGCCTGGCACTCACATTACATCATTCCGAATAGGGACTGCGTGCGTTGGCAGTATTTTTGCTCTTTACATCCTTCCATGGGCTAAAAGGATTCCCATTTGTCTAATATCTGGCCTGAAATGATTTGTAAATAAACTGGCTCAAACGGTCTGAATAACTTCCTGTGCCACTGTCAGTTCGTCTTTGATATACAACGCATTCTGACATATTTTTTGCATCAATTCACAAATCACCCTCTAAAACAACATTCCCTGGGAAACAGTGAATTTATGAGACACAAGCCTAGGCCAAAACGACTCAGGCCAACAACCTGAAATTAATCGGCCCCCATCCATCTTTATAATTCCGTCCTTTGCTCTCTTGTGAATCTCTGCTTTGTAAAACAGAAACTGGTGATCATCCAAATACATAGGAAGGAGCTATAATGAGTGCTCTCAGCGTGTACTCACTCATCTAAAAATGGGAGTGCTTTTGCGTAAAACAGCACGGGATCCCAGGGCAGTGACGATGCTATAGACATGCCGACACCCAGCCTCTCTCCCTTCCCTGCCCGCCTCTCCCTCACGGTATGACGGGTCAGGATGCTTTTCAAGGAGATGTAGGTGAGGTTTACATGGGGATCTGCGGTGGTTAATCTTACATGTGGTCTTGACTAGGCTGAGGGACACCCAGGTAGCTGGTAAATCTACTTCTGGGTGTGTCTGTGAAGGGGTCTCGGGAAGAGGTTAATGTTTGAATCAGTAGATGGAGTAAAGATTATCCTTCCCAGCGTGGGAGAGCGGCAGCTGAGGGCTGATGAGGGCCCACACTGAGGGCACGAGTAGATCAAAAAGGCACAGAATGGGGGGATTCATGCTCTGCTAGAGCTGGGACGGCCGCCTTCTCCTGCCCTTGGACATGGGCACTCCTGGTTCTCGGCCATCAGACTCGACTGTATCACAGCACTGGCTCTCCTGGGTCTCCAAGGCAGATGGCAGATCACGGGACTTCTCAGCCTCCATAATTACATGACCCAATTCCTATAATAATCTCTTCTGATACTTAAATCTATCTATCTATCTACCGATCTATCTATCTATCTATCTATCTTCCTCTCTATCTCCTATTGGTCTGTTTCTCTGAAGAGCCTTGACTAATACAGGATTCTAGGAAATTTTCCTTTTCTGATAAAAGTCAGTTTGGGGCGCTATCCCTCCCAACTTCTGCCTTGAGCACGAACGGGCAGCCTGGAGTGGGCTGGCGTCTGGCAGCCCTGATGCACCAAGAACGCACCCCAAGTCTGGAGAGGTCTCCCCAATGGACACCAAGATCCAGGACACATTTTAGTACTAAAACAGGAAATGGGGTGCAAAAGGTATTTGTGGAAATGTTGAAGCCTAGTACGTAGGGATTCTGTTTTCCCAAGGTACACAGTCTGCTCTGAAATGGGTGACTTACGTTAGTCTCTTTCTATTAATTAATAAAAGTACTCTTTTAACAAAAATAAGGATATCTATGTTTGGATTTCAGGCAATCTTATTTTATGTCATGAGTTTCTCGATGCCCTTGAGGGAGACTTTTGGGGACAGCCAGATCATTTGCTCTTCCTTCTTGTTATTTTATTAACATGCCATTTTTAAATTAGCAAATACAAATACATCATCCCTTGAATTCTTAGATTTATGTTATTTTCTTCTATATATAAATGTAGTAAGTTTAGCTGTTATTATTGGGGGCGGGTTTCAAAACTCACTTCATTAAATGCTCTTAAATATTTCAATCTGTATTTATGAAGTTAATTTATTATTGTTTCCTTATATTCATTTCAATGGTCTCACTCATAAACAAAAACCTCCCATATATTTAACAATGCAAGTAAATGTAATACACTGAATATAAATGTAGTGATTCTCAAGTTCTCTTAGACATTCCATTCCTGTATACAAATGTTACTAAATTATCTTACGGCTTTCAATTTAAAATAACAAGCCTAAATTTAACTAAGCAATTACACATTTTAATTTGGAATCATGAGCCTAATCTCTTACTCTATGTGTCAAATTCTCTTAAATATTACAATTAGTTGAAATACCAAATATAAACAGATTGTTCCGAACTGCCAGAAAGTGTCTACACTTGGTTTGACTTATTTTATGCTCGTAATCTTCATTCTAGATCTCTGCAAGGTTAAAGACACGTGCCCTTTAATAAAGAAATGACACCGGCCCAAGGAAATCAAGCAGCCCGTCAGACAGTTGAGAAGGGAGAGTGAGCCCCAGGAAGCTGACACCCTAGGGATTTTTACTGTAACCCAACTGTCTGGTTAAGCCTTTTTAAAAATAGTTGCTACCCTCAACTTGGATGATTATTCCCTTGGGTGATTTTCCTGCCCTTTTCCTCCCGAATCGGTTACTTCTGACCCGATTCTTCTGAAACCTCTTTCAACATTCTCACCTGATCTGGGTGTTTGAAATCCTCTGACCCTCCCCAGGTCAATGCACCAATGCCCCGGATTCAATAACCTATTTTCCTCTGATTTTGCAGAATCTGACCGTAGGTCTCCTTAATGAGAGAAACGTGATATTTTAATGAGTTTCTTTTTTTAATTCTTTCCAAGTTGTGCAGTGAGCTTCACCCTCAGCTGTCTCTGCCTGGTGATTGATTCCCAGAATGTAAAGGAAAGCTGAACCCAGTGTGTCTCCCTTACATTCCCAGATGATTTCTTCGCTTGGAGTTAATTAATTTCAAAAAAGAAAACATTCTTTATTCATCTACAAAAGAATCCACGACAGCCAAGTGCTGAATAACCTCTTCAATAATCTCTCTGGCTCCCTGAGCACCCAGTGACTTTCAAAAGTCCCCTGGAGTGACCTCATCTCAAAAGCTGTGCAAAACATAGTCTCAGAAAGCCGGCATTTGGTTCTAAACTGTATCACATCGGTATTTTGAAAACAGAACTGGCTGTGCCCCCTGGATTCTCCTCCTTGAGGTGAAGGAGTCACTCTTGTCCTGAGTAGTGAAGATATATAAACATTTAAAAATATTGACTATGGATTTACAAGTACCAAATTGAAAGTTTTTCCTGCTACTCCCTAAGCTGAGTGACACAATCTCTCTGGACTTCAGTTTCCTCGTCTGTAAAAAGACTGATTTGGACTAAGGGACCTCTACGTCTTCTTTTTTTATTAATTTTTATCTGAAGTTTTTTTTATATATATTGGAGTATAGTTGATTTACAATGTTGTGTTAGTTTCAGGTGTACAGCAAAGTGATTCTGCTATACAAACACATATATCTATTTTTTTCCAGATTCTTTTACTGTGTAGATTATTACAGAATATTGAGTACAGTTTCCTGTGCTAAGGTTTCTTCCTTCTAAAAGATCACAAGTTAATGGCTTTGGCCAGAGAGAGCAAAAAGAACCCAGTAGCAATTATTTTTTATCACAACCATTGTAAGTGGAAAGCCAAAGTGGTTAGAATTTTCCTTTCCAAATCACTTACCCTACGGTAACAATATTTTCATAAACGGACCTGAACTTCCTGAGATAAGAAAAAACATGAACTTTCAGATGACCGAAATGGAATATTGCAAGGGAAAAATACTGTGAAAATTATGCTGAGATTGCTATCCTGATGGAAATTTGGTAAGTTTCTCCTTATCCTAGGGAAGCCACTTATGATCAGACAATCACAGAAAGATGAGGGTTTTTTTTTCTTTTTTTTTTAAGGATGCACTACTACATTTCCTAGACTTGCTTATACATCCAAAGGTTTGAGCGTAAATCCTTGTGCTAGCCAGGTGCCACAATGCACATTCCAACAAGACCTATTTCTCAAGGAGTCATAGGAGAAAGGAAACGGGTTTGTCAGCAACAATCAGAAACACAGGCAGTGTCATTACATTGCAAGCGCTCTTCTAAGCACATTAAGAACATCATTTCATAATCCCTATGTCATTATTCCTGTTTCAAAGGCAGGAAAAATTGAGTCCAGAGGTAAAATCACTTCCCAGACACCAAGCTGGTAACTGATGGATTCCAGATTGAACCCCCTGAGTTCAGAGTTAGGGATGGCTTGTGTACCTCTACTGGAACATTCTTCAAATGACCCTTTGAAATCAGATTTTCCCCATTTTCACACAATGTAAGTGAATGCTTGAAGGTGGGTGCTATTTATAATTTCATGAGAACTGTTTGATTCTAGACAGCAGCCTACATTTCTATTACAAAGAGTCTGTTTCACCCTGAGCTTCTTTGGAGAAAATGGGGTTATTTGGAGAAAACGGCTTCAAATGTTTGACTGGGTACCTAGGGCAAAGGAGGAGAGGCCATGTGTGAAAGGAGAGTTCACAGAATGAACAAAGAGGGAGCCTCTAATATACCAGCCAGCAGTAAATAAACTAGGAGAAAAAAATGTAAGGAAAATGAAACGCTTAAACGTCATTAATGTAAAGAATTTTTTCATGTGACCGCACTAGCAGAGGAAGCTTTGAGAAGACCTATACCCAAATTTCTAAGACTCGATACTTGGCCAAAAGGACACACCTCTCCCTTAACGTTGAGGGTGGGAAGGCTCTATTTGGAGGAAAAACAGTTTGGTTCACACGTGAAGTAAGGAAAAAAAGATGACATCACAGGTACCCTCTGAGACCTTTTTGGAAAAACCAGTTGGCATTTGGTGGGTGGACCTATAGCCTTAAGCTCAACGTTTGAGGCTCTGGGAAGGGCAAAATTTTAACAGCTGTCCCTGAATCAAGCTGTTTCTATTTTGATTTATAATACAAGACTCTGACCTCATGTTATTTAAAATAAATAAATAAAAGGGCTTCCCTGGTGGCGCAGTGGTTGAGAGTCCGCCTGCCAATGCAGGGGACACGGGTTCGTGCCCCGGTTCGGGAGGATCCCACATGCTGTGGAGCGGCTGGGCCCGTGAGCCATGGCCGCTGAGCCTGCGCGTCCGGAGCCTGTGCTCCGGAACGGGAGAGGCCACAACAGTGAGAGGCCCGTGTACCACAAAAAAATAATAATAAAAAAAAAATAAATAAGAGCAAAACAGCTTTACAAATCATTTTAAAAAACTGATTTCAAGTGATTGAACCTCACAGTACTTTTCCTCCAGAAATTCTGATTATTTTCTACTTTTCAAGGAAGGCACCATTCATTTTTTAAGATGGGAAGAAGAGATTTTGCATAATGTAAATGGCCTCCTTTCCACAAACCTGGTTCCCTCAAAACTTACATAATCACCTGATACAACACAAGGACCTGGGGAGCTATGGAGTGGTGGGCTGACCCATCCCTAATTGTCCTAATTTGCAGTCATCTTGGGTGCTGTTGCCTTTGCTTGTGCTGTTCTATACCATGCACATCTCCCCTTCACGCACTGCCACTCCCCACCTCTCTGAACACACACACGTGAGGACTGGGGGCACGCACAGTAGCACTTGCTCAGCAGAGAATGTGCCAATAAGACAGGGCACTGTGCAGACACACTTGACAATTAGCCGCTTGGAGGCCAGGCTCATGGTGACCCTGGCGCACTGGGTACCATGATAAACACAGTAAGCATTTCAATGACATTTTTTTTCCCATGACATTTTAACTCTTACTCTTATTTCCCAGATGGAACTCAATGAGGCGTTCCTTGACAACTATGTAGGACATTTTTACTAGCTCTACCTAAGCTGTCAGTATCCAAAACATTACTGTGTGCTGCAGAAAAAAAACACAACCCAGCTAACAGTGTGCCAGAAGAGTTGAAGAAGGGAGAAAACGCTTGTTTTGAGGGGAAATTCTATCTTGCTTGACAACAAAATCATCCAGCAGAGAGACAGGACCTGACTTTGGAAGAAGAGCTATAGATTCATCAAGGTGAATGTCTTTCAGAGAGAGACAGTACACAGGTGAGCTTCTCGAAGGACCATGGGAACTTGAATAGAACCAAGAAAGAGGGGGCTTCACGTCTAGGATTGTAGGATTGGGCGTGGCCAGGGGAGTAAGGAATAGAAGCTGTACCCTTGACTCCAGGGCAGTGGGTCTCACCCTAAAGATGAGAGAGAGCATGAGATTTCCCAAAATATCCTAAGGACATTTGAACTGGATCCTGATCCCTTCAAGCTTCTGTACAGTTTCTGTGCTGTCACCCCACTGGGATACCTAGGGAATAATGAACTTGACAATAGGCGTGATGGTGAGGGTCTAAATCTTACCTTGCTCCTTCCTGCAGCAACAGAAAATAGCAGTTCTCCTATCAAGCATGAATGCGTGTATGTGCGTGTGTCGGAATCCCAAACATGCCCATTAAAACAGAACTCCAGGGCAGGCCCCCCATCCATATTTGTAAAGCTCCCAGACACATGGCCGAGGTCAAGATCCCACACTCCAAACAACCTTGGAGATGCAGGCGCGTACCTGGGAGGGTTTGAAGACATCCAGCGGTCTCCATGGGCAGGAGCACTGTCATACTGGGAAGGATTGGGACTCCACCTGAAGGATGGGGACCCTATGGCCTAAACTGGGAAACCGAGGGCAGGTGGCAGGTGCTCCTGATGGCCCACGAGCACTGCCTGTGCGTCTCCACTGCGCGCACATCCGGAGAAGAAACCCTGCCCTTCATCAGCGTGTTGTCGATTTTGAGTCTCGTGTTGCATGAAGGACCGTTGCACGAAAACCAGCCACAACCTCCCAAGCAGCTGTTCATCAGCTTACTTTTGTCACAATGTAGAAGGCTAGGGTCTTTCTTTTGAAGAGGGGGAGCTTAAAGGGCAAATTTTAAGTAAGAAGGAGTTTTACCTGGTAATTAGGAAAGAAAAACAGTTGAGAAGCCTGAAGCTAAATTCGATTTCTGCCAAGGTTTCAGGTCTCCTGGCTCCCGGCTTTCTGAGCTGCAGTGTTGGCTGTTGAGTATGTTCTGAGCATCCTCTTGTGGATGGAGCAGGTATTGCCTTAGGAAGTTTTCAAAACGCCTTGTTTGGCCTGCACAGCTTGTCCTAAGCCTGTGCATTTGGAATGGGAAATGAGCCTAGGGCTTGCTAACGGGTTAGTCAACGAACGCCCAGAGCAAAGGACCATCTGCTTAGTTGTTCTCAATTAGGCAATTTTGCAAGATTGAACAAATTATCAATTTGACACTGCATTTACCAAAAATAACTGAATTCTGTCTTCTCTTCTTCCCACAGCAAATCATCAAAACCCAGCAGATGCTGGGCTACTTGCCCTTAAAGTACATGGGGCTCAAGATTAACTGAAAAACCAAGAATGTGTGACCATACACGTGCTTGGAGTGTGTGGAGTGATAAAACACCATTTCCAAGGCTAGAAGTGCGACTGCCATATAAAAATAAACGAACGTCTGGCTTCCCTGGTGGCGCAGTGGTTGAGAGTCCGCCTGCCGATGCAGGGGACACGGGTTCGTGCCCCGGTCCGGGAAGATCCCACGTGCCGCGGAGCGACTGGGCCCGTGGGCCATGGTCGCTGGGCCTGCGCGTCCGGAGCCTGTGCTCCGCAACGGGAGAGGCCACGACAGTGAGAGGCCCGCGTACCGCAAAAAATAATAATAATAATAATAAAATAAAATAAAATAAAATAAATAAACACATGTCTAAGAATGTACTTAATTGATTAATAAATGAGGAACCAAGAAGATATTCAGACTAGTTCAACAGAAATTGTGAACAGCGGAGACGTCAGAATGCTGAATGCATTTGCCAATAGATACAAAAAGGCTGAATGTCCTATAGACATATAAAAAGTAATACCTGGGTTATACTTTCTATAAAAAGGAAAGCAATTGTATCTCTCTACCAGGTGAAATTCATTCCCATTGCTACAGACATTATCTGCATTAATGTCACTTTTTCTGCACTAACTTCTATTCCTACAGATCTGTAAATAGCCTGGTCAATAGAAAGTGAATGAAAACAGCTTCCTCCCCCCACAGAATGGGATCTCCAAGGGCCCGCCAGGCCATACCCAGCTTTCCCTGTGAAGGACCCCAGGCAATTCCTTCGCCTGCACCCAGGTCTTGGAGGCTATCTCCGGCAGGAGCAGTTGTGCCGTGGTTACAGACACAGATGTGAAGGACTAAATCCCAGAGTCCAGCTGTCAAGTGAGTGTATTGCCTGGAATTCACAACTGCAATCACCACCCCCACCTCGACTTTGCAAACTGGAGTTATTGATAATTCCCGTGAGACAAATCCTTGCAGGAAAGCATCCAGACTATGGAAAAAAATAGAATTAAGGATTGACTTGGGCAATGCAGTATCCAAACATCACATCTGGTCAGAGCTGAGGGCACAGAACGTGTCCAAAAGCCCTCGTACAAGCAAAGTTCTCTGCAGAAGCAGAACAAATTGTATTCAATCACCAGGGATGCATTTATCTCAGATTTGAATTGGCCACCCCAGCATTCACATCTAGAAAAACATTAAATTAAGGGAAGACAATTCCTCTCTAGACCATCTTAAATTCCTATGCCCCAAATTGGACTCAGCCGCAGATTTCTGGGAATACTGCTGTGAGAGACAGACCATCTGTAGGCAGTCATCAAACATTTCAACATGAAAAGATATTCAAAGACACCACCTAGCAGCTGGCTGTGTGAAAAAGACTTTTTCAGACAACTATCTGGGCACCTCTTTTGTTCAGTCATTATTTGGTTCTAATTAGAAAAATAAAGCATACTCATTGCAAAAAGGAAGAGAGAAGGGGGCAGGGAGGGGGAGAGGGAGGGGGGAGGATTTTCTTCTGTCTCCCGTGATTCCACAAGTCCAGCCAGAGGAACCATTAATAGTTAGGTGTAGGCACCTCTTTAATTCGGTTTTGCTGAAAGACATGATGATACAAATTAGCAATGTTCATCACACCTGAATTAACACTAAGATTTCCATCAAATTAGAATCATTTTTGCAAGACTGGAATTGTTTCTGCAATGCCTGAGGCCCAGAAATGGAGGCATGACAGTGAATAAAAATCAGAACATCAAATGGACCGCTGCCAGAATATTGCCGCTCTTCCAGCTGGGGGCTGGGGGGAGGCGGGGAGGAAATGATCTCATGCAAACTTGACTCAAAGATTGTCTTCAGGAGGGGTGAATTGCACAGGGAGCCGAGGCCTTTGGAAGACCCCCGCTTTCTCAGAGCAGTGGTCAGCACTTCAGGGTCTGGATGGGTATCGACCAGCATGAATCTCCCGCTGGCCTGGCGTTTGTGGACACCAATTCTTTCTCAGACCTTGAGAGCTCTGACTGAAAAGTATCCTCATGCATTTGGCATCCTTGAAATACAAACTGTTTTCTATAGCATCCAATTTTAAGGGAATCCATGGAACAAAATGAGAAGTGAAGGTGTTGGTGGATTTCACATGTATTTCATATACAAATAAGTCTTTTATCTGTATCTGTGTGTGTGTGTGTGTATACACATACATATGCAAAATCTCTTCGTAGAAATGCACAATTTTTAAGTAGGTTAAACGGATGCTAGATACAGGATAGATTTCTCACAGTTGATATGCTGTTGAAAAGAGTCTTGAATAGACAGGATAAAACGCCTTCCCATTGAGCGTAAGTGGAAGCATCTCAGATTAGGCAGGAAAACCATCCCGTCCTGCCTGACTCCTCACTGGGGGCTCTGGCCCCCCTGACTGTGAGCTGCCTGATGGTACTGATGGTACAGAAATGAGGGCTTTCAGCCCAGGAAAAAGGAGCTAACTGCTTACACCTTTGTGAAACAATGGGAAATTCTATTATCTTCCCAAAAAAATCTAGAAAGAAAAAGAGCTCAAATTAAAAACAAAACCAAAAATAAAAAACAGAAAAAGTTAACTTTAAAAATAACAGTAGCTATCTGAAATAGTGGGGATAAAAATATTGGATGATCAATTGGGGGAAGCTTATTTAGTTGTCTGACTGTAATTACATTCTCGCCCTTTCTCAAGTCATGTTTTTCCGCTTGCGTTCACTAACTTGAAATGAACTTGTACTGACATTGACACATAAAGGAGAAGAAAACTCCGGAATTGTGTATTGGTTCATCATTTGCAAAACGGTTTACTGCAGGTGTTATGTACCAATGTTTGTTTCTGAATGCACATATGAATACACAGAATGCTTTTGTAAACTTTTTTTTTCAAAAAGAAAGAAGAAAGGAAAGAAGGAAGGAAGGAAAGGAGGGAGGGAAGGAGGAAGGGAATTTCTAGATACAGAAGAATAGTGTCTGTATTTGAAGAGTATATAATATATATCTTCATCAAACAGCTATACTACTTTATTTATTTTAATCGACCCATAGGAAGCCCGAAACTGCCTACCTAAAGCACCTAATAAGGAAGAGCAGAATGCACCCTTATTGCCTCTACCTGCATTTCCTTCAGCTCTCAGAGTCTTTGCAAACATCCCAGATCAATGACTGGCATCCTCTCAAGGATGTTCATACACTTGTCCGCCTTGTTCGTATTAGTGTCTATATTCCCTGGTGTGTGCTCCTGTGTTTTCATGTTGATTCTGAAAACCAAGTCGGAGCATCGGTACCTCCACCACGGATGCTTGGTCAACACTACCTGAAAGGCAGCTGCCCACCTCCACACTGGCCCCGTCTCCCCGAACCCCTCAACTGGAGGTGCCCTGAGGGCACTGTCTTCCCACACCCCCACCCCTGCCCCCAGCTTTGTTCCATCCTGGGCTTCACTTGAAAACTCCATGAGTGGGGTCAGCAGCTCCAAGACAGCCCCCGTGATCCTCCCGCCTCCTGGAACTTGCCCGAGAAGCCCCTGTACCCCTGTTGGTCTGTGAGAGACAGTGTCCTTCCCATTGTTAGGTGGGACAAGAAGGCATTCCTTTTGGACATCCTCACTTGTTCTTTCTCTCTCTCTCTACCTCTGTGTCTGTCTCTCTCTGTTCATCTGTCTCTCTGCCTCTCTCATCCGTCTCTATGTCTCTCTCTGCCTCTGTCTGTCTCTCTGTCTCACTCTCCGTCTTTGTCTATTTCTCTCTCTCTTTCTCTTTCTATCTCTGTCTCCATCTCTCTCTCTTTCTGCCTTTCTCTCCCTGTGTCTTCATCTCTCTCTTCCTCTCTCTCTCTCTCTGATCACTGGCTATGGGGGAAATCACGTTTAGGACAGCACCATGGAGAGGCCCCCTCAATGAGAAACCAAGGTCTCCTGCCCACAGCCTGTGGGTGAGCTTGGAAGTGGATCCTTCATCTGCACACAAAAGTTCAGGTGCCATGGCCCCAGCAACCTCGCAAGATGCCCTGAGCCAGAACCACCAACTAACTCACTGGCGTCTTCCCGACCCTCTGAAACAGTGTTTGCTGTGTTAGCAGAATGGGCAGCTCACACAGTGTGACCTTCCCGTGTTCAGGCCCTAAAAGGTACTCCTGGAATGTCCTCCATGTTCTCCTTTTCCTCAAGGCTGCCACCACTCTTGTTCATTCACGGCACCAGCTTTCCAAGGACTGTCAGCCCTCATATCCATGGGTCCCACATCAACAGATTCAAACAACGTGGATCAAAAACATTGAGGGGAAATTCCCAAAAGTTCCAAAAATCCACACTTGAATTTGCTGCAGGCCAGCAACTATTTATATAGCATTTCCATTGTATCAATATTAGGCATTATAAGTCACCTTGAGATGATCTAAAGTATATGGGAGGATATGCATAGGTTACATGCAAATCCCACACCATTTTATATAAGGGAATTGAGTGTCCTCAGATGTTGGTACCCGTGAGGTGTCCAGGAACCAATCCCTGGAGATACCTGGGGAGGACTGTAGCCTGCTGGGGTGAATCTCGTTCTCTTTCAACTCAACCTGTGCACTTGGCCCATATTAATAACCTTTACCCAGATGCAGATTTTTTATTCTTTCTCCAAAAACCTTACTTTTTCCTCACCAAATTAAATCTAAATCCATCTTCCCAGATTTTTTTATCCATGACTTTTCAACTCTCCCTACAAAACAAAGGTATGACTTTTCATGAATAACAGTTAATAATAAAGACCTTTTAAGTCATAACAACCATTAACATTTGTCATTTACAAACTGATTTCACATATATTCATTCTTTTTGCCCTTTAATTCAACCAGCATCAAAGATGCTATTTAAAAATGTGGAAGATCATCAAGTGGGTCTGATGTATCAAACAGAACTATGTCATTTGTCGGTGACACAAATACAATGCAAGCTGGCTTGCAAGCAAGGGCAGGGGTGTATTTGTGCATCTGTATTTCTGTTTCTCTCGCCATCTCTTTCCCCCTTTCTCTGTATGTCTTGATCTGACAGCCATGTTCCAGAAGATGGGATAGATGGTCGCAGGAAGCCCCCAGCCTGCTCTTCAAGGCTTTGGCCAAAAGGAAGTGAGCATCACCCCCAACACCCCAGCATCCATATAGCAAACCTCCATGAGAATTCGGGTCACCATGACTCAGGGGGAGTCACTGTGCACAAGACAGACCACAGGAACTTGGACAGTGCAGTTGGGACGTGAGTTCATCGCTGTGCTAGGGATGGAGGGGGACCAGGAGGGAAAGACCGACCAGGACCATGGGAAGCGGGGTCCCCAAGAAGAGAGAACGCCTCTCCAAGGAGCTGGGCAAGCAAGACCAACAGCTGCTACCTCCACAGGGGCATCCCCAAGTACTGGACTCTTCTCTCCACCACACTCTGTCTTACACCTCGCCCAGCCCATTCTTGTTCGTATGGACTGTTCAGTCTCTTCTGGTTCTTCCTCACGTGTGGATCTCCCTCAGGTGGTCTCTTAATGTGTTCAAATTCCATTCATCTGTTCAGTTTGTCCCCTTCCATCATTCATTCTTCTCTCACCACCTCAACACATTGACCTTGTTTTCTGATCATATTCTATAGTGTCAGTAAGGGTTTTTTTTACTAAGGCAGACATGGACCCTAGAAAGAAAAAATGGAGAAAAGGTGAAAAGCAGAGCTATAGTAAAAAAAATCTCAATGTATCTTTGCACAGGACAAAGAACCCAGACAAACCTCATCTGGGCGTTAGAATAGCATTTCTGCATCTGATGAGGAAGAGGCTGAGATCGGGGATTTGGGAAGAGCAGTTTGGTGGAGCCGGGTCAGAGGTGCTGTTTTCATGGCAGAGCTAAAGCTGTGCATCCTTGTTTACCAAAGAAAACTCTGGAGAAATCTTCCTGGAGGCATATGGATTTTACCCACTTGTTATCCTGAGCACGGCAGTGCGGTAGCGGCTACCCAAAGCTTTTCCTATTATGAACATCTCCTCTGCTTCTTTGGGACCAGGATGAGTGTCACTCAAAAGTTTCATGAGCATCTACTGTGAGCAGGCACTGGTCCACGTGCTGGGAATGCTTCTAGCTGGATCATAAAAAAAGACGACAATGAACACTATAGGAATTTTACCCCCCAAAAGTTTTTAAATAATATTTCACACTTAGAAGAAAATACTACCCACCTCGATTTATTCTCCCAAGAGTTGTTTTTGAGGAGGCATCAAAGCAGAACATCAATGCACTGCCGAAGCCAAGCCCAAGTTCCCCAAACCGTTTCCTGCTTTGGTGTCACCCACCTGGAAGGACACCATGGCAGATGGATTTTTAGGTGCTCCTGTCTTTTCTTGACCTTTTCAGTTGTAAATATTCCTGGAAGAAACAATAGATTAACGTGCACTTTCTGATGTACGTCTTGTCTGTGAAGTCCAGGCACATGCCTGTGAGGAGCCCTGGTGACCTGAATGGGAGGGAGGGAGCCCTGAAGGGGAGCACAGCTTAAAGCAGAAGAACTTTTGTCCTTCAAGGCCACCTTGGGCCTCACACCTGCACAAACCGACCTAGTTAGGGGTGCTGGACAGCCTGCAGAAGAGGTCAGTGTAGCTTCAAGAGGTGACCGTGCACAGCATTGACCCTCACACCCACCCCCCACAAAAACCAAGGTCCTGAGGGCCTGCCCCACACCACCCTCACACTCTGTCACCAGGGTTGTGGTCTATTTCCACACCTAAAGGCCCCTGGGGACACTGGTCAGCAAAGCTGTGTCCCTCCCCCCATCATAAACCTCACTACACTGTTTTCTAGGGGAGCAAAGGTGCACCTGCTACAAAGATGAGGCCACATCTATTAATCTCCAATACTGGCATTCCAGAATCACATTCCTTAGAATCAGAAGTTTGAACCCGGGCCAGCCACTGCTGTCCTAGTTGAGTAAATCTTAGGGATTTATTGTTAATGGAAAATAACTTTACAAAAATAGAAACAGTCTGAAAGATTTCGAGAGAGGTGGACTCAGCTGCCATCTTTCCTCCCAGGGCCATTGGTCAACAACGTGTGCAGTCGTGGGGAAAGAAAGACGCCATAAAGAAAATGTCAAACAAATATTCAAGATATTTGTACATTTCTCCCAGAAATCCTAAATGCTTTGCATGAGTCAGTTAATAATTCATTAACATGAATTATGTTGAGCACTTCATAACCTATTTTACCACCCTCCTGTCTGCCTAAATCCATCCCTTTGTCACGAATATTTTACACTCGGGTCACTTTTTTCGGTTGTGTTTGGTGTCTTACACCCTCTGTAAAAATAAAATTGCATATTCACATGGATTGATGGGCAGAGCTGACACGGAATCTGTTTACTTTCAGTAATGGAATTTAAGTCTTTTACTTCTTTTTCACTTCAACAAAATATTCAGCATTACTTTGAGCTGCTGCTATGGGGAAAACAAAAGCGGATAAAATGCGGTTTCTGGGCTTCCCTGGTGGCGCAGTGGTTGAGAGTCTGCCTGCCGATGCAGGGGACACGGGTTCGAGCCCTGGTCTGGGAAGATCCCACATGCCGCGGAGCAACTGTGCCCGTGAGCCACAACTGCTGAGCCTGCGTGTCTGGAGCCTGTGCTCCGCAACAGGAGAGGCCACGATAGTGAGAGGCCCGCGCACCACGATGAAGTGTGGCCCCCACTCGCCGCAACTGGAGAAAGCCCTCGCACAGAAACGAAGACCCAACACAGCCAAAAATAAATAAATAATAATTAAAAATGAAAAAAAATGCAGTTCCTGCCTTCAGACAGATGACAATCTGTAGATATTAGGACAACCTGTAAAGGGTCAGCCCAACATGCAGCTTCTAAGACAATTGGAATCCTTGCTCTGTCGCTTACTGCCTCGGAGACCTAGGGCAAATTAATTCCAGAAACATCAGGTTCTCCGTCGAGGAAATGGAAGTAAAAATATTAACCTTGGCAGATGGTGATGAGTAGACACAATAGGTGCAAATGACCTTTTAATTAGCAGACCCCCAAGGAACACATTATAATTTATCCCACTGAGAGCTGGGGTCACCCCGTCCTGTGCAATTCAAATAACGTTAGCTGGAATCCCCCATCCTTCGTGAGGAATGAACACAATATATTGCCGCATTTATTTAATTCTTGTTTAATTTCTCTCAGCAATGTTTCATAGCTTTCAGTGTACAGCTCTTGCACATCTTTGGTCAGATTTATCCTCAAGTATTTCATTTTTTGATACTGTTGTAAATGCTTTTCATTTTTCAATTTTGATTTCCAGTTACCGGTTACAAATATATAGAAATATAATTAACTTTTGTCTATTGATCTTATATCCTGCAACCTTGCTAAACTCCCTTATTAGTGAGTTATTATTATTATTAGTTGTAGTAGCTTTTAGTAGATTCCAGATAACTTTCTATATAGATCATGTCATCTGCAAACGTGCTTAGAAAATATTTGTTGAATGAATGAACAGTTCTGTAGTTCCAACCAAAGCTAGAAACCTGAATTTGAAAAGTGAAAATAGGTAACATTTCGAAATGAAAAAAGAAGGGAAAGAGAATGGCGAGGGAGCCAAAGGCTGAATGTTATTACAGTAGAAACATGAGAGGGTTCCAGAAACACAGGACTTTCCAAAGTTTTCATTTACTTCCCAGGATTTATTTCTTTCCCTGAGTAAGTGACACTCCCATGAGCCCTCTGTGCAGCTGCACTTCTATATACACAGAAAACCAGGCAGTGCACTTTCACACGCTATTAACCAGCAGTATTTGTATGGACTTGCAAGGAAGCGCAGAAGAAGCTAGAAATGAGTATCTCAGTAGAAAAAATTCCCAAAAATGAAAATGTACGTGGGGAAAAAAATGATGTTTGAAGACCATTTTCCAACATGTTTATGATTCTATGTGTACAAAAAATACAGCTATGATCTAAAAATTTATCAAGACTCTCCATATGTCCTTGTTATATCACTGTGTGTGTGCGTGCACGTATGTGTGTGTGTGTGTGTGTGTGTGTGTGTGTGTCAGTTCATCAGGCGCCCACAAAATGATGGAACTCTTGTCAGAACCATGCTCTTCTCATGGCAGGTAGTTTTAAAGGCATCAGAAGCAGCAACAGTGTTTTGCAGGGAAACATTGAGCAGTAGAATCAAGGGCGTGATGCAGCCCTGTGGAGCCTCTGGGCCACAAGACAGAACGAACTGCCTGTGAGTCAACGCACACGGCCAAGCAGCCGACACTCTGGGAGGCTCCCTTCAGTAGATCTGCCTAGAAACTCAAGCTCTTTTCACCGATTCGTGTGTGTTTCTCTTGTGAAGGAAAATGACCCTTTAGCTGAAACGCAGACTTCGCAGTGCAGGCAAGACAACATCTGGAGCCTTAGCCGCAAGCGAAGCCGGCCAGGCGATCGGGCGTGCTCCAGTGGGAACCAACCGTGGTATCCGTGAGTTGCCCCGCGTGCCACACCGACAGCATATGCTTCCATGCTAATGAACGCTGGGCTTATTTAGAATAAATTTGCATCCATCAAAGTCAAACAGCGAGCAAATGTTCTGTGATGTGTAAATAGCCCTTGGACGCCAAGGGAGTTTGAATCACATTCCCATCCAACTTCCGGGACATCGTAGAGGGGAGATGTGGACCACAGGAAAAGCTGGGAGCCTCGGGTTCATGGGCTCTCGGAGTGACCTTGTGATTGACGCAGAGACGCACCCCTGGGAGTGGTTTTGAAGGGAGGGGGAGACAAGGGCCGGGGAGGAGCTTGAGAAATGAGGGTGGAACCCTCCTCCCAAGGAGGACCAAGGTGCCTTTGCAAACACCGGGGTCAGGTCTTGTTCTGCCACAGCTTCCATGGAGCGTGTAGCAGGTCACTTCCCACCTCCAGCTTGTCTCATCGTCCGTAAATGGAAGATTCGATTAGATGAGCTTTCAAGCCACCTGCGGGTACAAAGCCCTCTGGTTCGTGGACACAGTGTCATGAGGGTTAACCATCTCTTTTTAATAAGTTACAGGTAACCAGGCCGACGCACTGTGTCAGCCGGGGTCCCCCCAGAGTGTGTTGTCACATTCAAAGGGATCCTTTAGAGACGAGTGGGCAGGAAGCGCAGATGGCCATCGGGTATCCCATCCCCAGCGCAGGCAGGAGAAGGTGTGATTTTATCTTTTCCCAAGACTCAGCACATTCTCTGGGCTCTGTCCCGTGTTGTCCGCGTGGGCCTGCTCTCAGGGGTTGCTGTAGCGTATGGACCTCCCTGCCCAGCCCCAGGCCTTCAGACCGTGCAGCCTTTGGAGGCCTCTGTGTCCTCTCCCTGGCAGCTGGCGATTTTCTGCTGCCAAAGCATCATCACCTCCTCTTGCCTTCCCTCCTCTCACCTTAAAATAACAGAGCAGCATCTCAAGCAGGGAAAGGACAGACCATGAGGGCTGTGTGTGCACTCACAGACTGTCCGCAGGCTTTAAGGAAGGGCTGGGGTGACCCCAGAAGAAACGGCATGAGCTGACATGGCCTGGACTTTGTGATGCCGTCTGCTATGGGCTGAATCATGTCCCCAGATATCACATGTTGAGGCCCCAACGCCCAGTACCTCGGAATGTGACTGTATTTGGAGATGGGGCCTTTAAAGAGATGATTAAGGTGAAATAAGGTCATGTGAGTGAGACCCTAGTGCAACAGGACTGGTGTCCTTATGAGAAGAGGAGATGAGGACACAGACACACACACAGGGACAACCTTGTGAGGACACAGGGAGAAGATGCCGTCTACATGCCCAGGGGAGAGGCCTCAGGAGGACCAGCCCTGCCCACACCGTGACAGGGCTTCCAAGTCTTGAACTTCCAACCTCCAGGACTGAGAGACAACAAATGTCTGTTGTTTATAAGCTCCCCCATCTGCGGTGCTCTGTTACAGCAGCCTGAATGGACTGAGATAACAATCCGTACATTTTAACATTTGTGTTGTTTAATTTGTTTGTTTAGTACATGTCTCTGCACTGGAATCTGACCCCATGGAAGCAGAAGCAGAACACCCAGCACCTCAATCCGTGCCCACCATGCAGTAGACATGCAATAATTATTTATCACATGAACACATGGATAAATGAAAGCCACATTAAAAGACGAGTGGCCTGATATTCCAAATTTCTAAGTTGCACCCATCTCTTGCTACTGCTTCTCCCCCGTAGAGAAAGAAGCCCTAAGGTTTACACATCTCCTGAGCCCACCTGCCTGCAGCAAGTCCGTCCTCCTGGCGCAGCACCCCCATCCTGAAGACGGGCTTGCTTCTGGCCTCGGTTTCTGAGCACGTCTGCTTTCTCCTTCTTGCACCCAACGGCTCAGAGCTCAGGCTTAATTTCACACCCACAATTAGTAAGATTCATATTCCAGAAGAAAGCTAAATTGTTCATTTGTGTTAACTCTGCACTTGGGACCCATAAGCTCACTGAGAGGAAGCAAAGCCACATTTTGTCTTTTCAAAACGGGCCCTCGGCTCTGCTACAGGAGGATCTTCCACCCTCAGAACCAAGCCCTCCCCATCTTGCTTAGAAACAGCGTTTTTGCAAAAGTCATCTTTCCCGACTAGACATACAGAAATATGATGCCATTTTAACACTGAAACCTTGGGAGAAAAAAGAGAGGAAAAGTGTACGTATATTTATATAACTGAATTTTCATTTGATTTAAAGACTCAAACCTATTTTAACTGAAAATATCTCACTGAATCGAACTTCAGGACACACAAGACAGGGCCTTTCTGTTTCCACGCAACTGCCTTCATGTATCCAATCATTTGGGTCCGCATAGACCCCTGTGTATTGTTTACTTTTGACAACATCCATCTTGAAGCCTTTGAAGTGCTACATACAACAAAGGTCAATAAAGAAAAATTCACATCACTATCTGTCTTCTCTTCCCAAATTGCATACAATTCCTTTTACTAAAAGTCTTCATTTTCCACCCATGGTGCTTTCTCTTGATGCATTTTCCACTTTTACTGTTTCTTTCCATCTGTAAAACTTAACACAACCCCTTCTGGGTTACCTTTTGTCTATCCAGTAGGTGGGGATATTTTCTCTGATGAAAATAATTTTCTTTTCCAGACTGTTAAGCAAAACTGTTCTTTCTGAAGCAGTCAAAACTGAACTCTTCTCGGAGATGAAGTCTCTCAAAGTATAATTCAAATGAATAAAAGAAAGAAAAGAAGAAAGGGACGGAGGAAGGAAGGAAAGAGAAAGAGAAAGAGAGATGGAAATAGAGTAAGAAAACATCCCCAAAGTTCTGAAGCGCAGCTGCTGGGTTTATAGCAAAAGCAGTGACACATTCCAGTAGCTGAAATGAGAGTCTAGCTCTGCTCTTGGGAATCTATGCATGACCATTTGTCCTGTGTACTTTTAACAGCAAGTTATAAAGCCATTTGTGCAGCTACCAGACCAGGACTTTCTGCCTCCTCAGCAGAGACTCAGCCCAGTGGGAGGGGACATGCAGGCCGAGGGTCTGAGGATGCAGAGGAAGACAGGGAGGGGGACAGAGCAGAGGAGTGAGTGCCTGTGATCCTTCTGGGATGAGCTGCTTCTTAAGACCACGGACCAATCTCACATGTCCCAGAGCCATGGATTAAAACTGGCTAAAACTCTCAAATCAAATCAAGGGAGCAGGCAGATGGGTAATTCTACACAGGCATCAGTGCAGGACGGAATTTAAACTCCCTCACAAACTCACATGTGCACACGCACACATCTTGTCAGATCGCCCATAATGACACCATGGAAGGGCCTTTGCCTAAAAGTGATTGCAACCAAACCACCGATGCAGCAGGACTCGGCAATCGCGGCCACGAGACATGGCTTGTTATTTTCTATCAATCGGCATATGATGAGTCTTTTACATAATGTGAATCACTGTCTAATTGTGAGTCTGATTGCACCTATCACCAGCCATCGGAGAAGCAAGGGAGTGAAAAGGAAATTACAAAGGACCGACCTTTGGTACGTCACGAAAGGAAAAGAAAACCACCTGCAGGAAACCACACCGGCTCCGAGGATTGAAGGAGCGGAAAGTCCCCACAGCTCAGGACATGGAGTAAGTCGCAACACGACAGAGCAGAGGAGCATCTCATCCACCCAGGGATACAGACTTTAGAAACTGCCAACTGCTGTGTGGCAGGGCGTGATGGAAACCCCAGATGTCCACACCCAGCAGACCTGGGTTCCAACCCCACTCTGTCACCTCCTATCTTGTACACCTGGGCGGGTTTCACTTATCTCAGCTTGATGTAAAGAGAGTCAGGATTAAATGAGGTCCTGCTAAGGATCTAAAACAAAGCATGGATGGTTGATTCTCGGCAAATGTTAATTACAATCGTTTTCCTTGGTGAAAATTTAGTCCACTTATGAACATACTAATCAGAAGGTCAAAAATAAGTTCTCAACCCATCTGTAATTGAGCAAACTCCAGTCTCTCCACCTCCTCTGCTGTTTAGGACACTGAAATCAAGTCTTCCTTTTGGTCTGTTGCAGAGGCAGTAACTCTGGGGCACCACGGCGTTTGTGCCCATCAGTCATTACCTTCAAGAACCACCATCAGGCAAACAGGATGCCAGAAGGAGGAGCAATGTCATGAGCTACCCACCAGCACCTCTCATCACAAGCGTACGGCCAATGGGAGGTGAGTCCTGGGCTGGGAGGAAGGTCAGTGGCCATCCCTGTCAGTCCCGATTGTGTCCTGAACCCAAGGACCCACCCAGGTGGGGAGTTGTAGTGGGTGGAGGAGACACCAGGTGCTAGGCAATGGCACCATGTTTCCCACGTGGTTGCCATAGAGACTTGTCCCCCCAGATCACCTTCAGGGAGGGCTCCACACCCCGCTGGGAAGAGTGGGATGGGCAGGCAGCCTTAATGATAACCTTTCCCTTAGGTCACGGTGTCCTGGAGGAGGACAGGTGGCGGAGCACCCCAGCCACACCTAGGAAGCCCCTGGGTAAGTGACATGCACTTGCTGGCTAGGCACTGTTCAAGCACCGGCCGCCCACAAAGAGGTGTGCATCACCTACTACTAATGATAACAATCACACAGGTGAGGTGTAAGGACATCTCTTAACCAAGTCCACATATTCAGCACGTGGTGAGAGCATCACTCAACTGGAACCCAAAGTAAGTCAAGACCATTGTACCTCACAATATCTCCTTGAGTCATTGAAAGAGAAGCTAGATTACATACAAATATCTACCTGATTACCTGGATGACTCGGGTAGGATTTTGTAGATCTTGTGAGATCAAATATATATCATCCTATGCTTATGTTTTTACAGAAACAGATTAAAAATCAGGATGGTGTAGAGTGGTGTGTATGGGATTAGGAGTTAGCATATTAGCTGCATTAGTAGGTGTCTTAGTCAGCTGGGGCTGCTGTAACAAGATGCCATAGCCTGGGGGTTCAAACAAGAGAAATTTGTTTTCCCTCAGTCTGAGGGCTGTCAGTAGGGCTGGCTTCTGGTGAGACCCCTCTTCCTAGATGTGCCTGGCCTCCTTCTTGCTTAGTCTCCACAAGGTGGAGAGAGAAAACGAGCTCTCTGGTGTCTCCTCTTATAAGGATGCTGATCCTATTGGACCAGGGCCCCACACTGACAACTTCATTTAACCTTAATTACTTCTTAGAGGTCCCAACTCCAAATACAGCCACACTGGGGATTACGGCTGCAATGTATGAACTGGAGGGACATGAACCTTCAGTCAATACAGTCTGTGACCTGTGGGATCTCCTGCAGGTGATTTAACACCTCTGGGCATTCCTTGAAGCTGCCACGACGTCATTTGTCTGCCTCGCAAGGTTTCTGTGAGGATCAAATAAATATACATGAAGATGCATTGCAAACTATTAGAAACCACAAACAGCCACTAAATAAGAATGAAAGGAAACAGTCAGCTAGATACACAATGTAAGGCGAGTAAGTCATGCTGGACCAGATCATTTATTAGTCTGGATCTTTCTGCCCTTCTAAGAAAAAAAGCAAATGGCTATAGAAGAGAAATCATCTTTTTGAAAAATCCAGGGTAACAGCATGGATCCTCCCCCAGCAATTTCCCACATTTCCTTCCAGACAATAAGAAATGAGGCCAGACTCGTATTAAAATTCTAACAATGAAAACAAAGTTCACTAGGGTAAGAACAGCTGGAGTCATGTCAGAAGGAGCTTCACAACCTACGCTGAGAAAAGCAGAGCTTCTGTCTAATGAGGACACACAGCTAATCCCGTGGGTCCAACCTCGGATGCGCTGCTGAGATTTGGTTATATTTAACACATTTGTGATGTGCAAGGTGGCCCCCTAAGTGAAAGGCAGGATCAGCAGATGGTGCTTCTGAAACTGGCTCTGTGAGCATAACCTTTTGTGGACAGTGGCT
Organism: Orcinus orca; assembly: GCF_937001465.1. Lineage (NCBI taxonomy): Eukaryota > Metazoa > Chordata > Mammalia > Artiodactyla > Delphinidae > Orcinus > Orcinus orca. Next base: position 52,246,640 of record NC_064560.1, on the reverse strand, counting down.
GTTTCTCAAATGCATCCCTATCCATCCCAAGGATTCCTCCCATTGTCCCCTTATTTATGCATTTAGATGAGGTCAGTCCTGCTTCTTACCCACGGGGCTCCATGTTCCCTTCTGCAGAAAATGACTGATAGATCCCAGGAGCAAAAGGAAACCATTGTCCTAATCCAGATTCCAGGAACTTCGGGTCAGAGTATCTTTCAATAAGCCCAGTAAAGCAGAAAGCAGGGCAGAAAGTCGGGCAGGAATGCCATGCTCTGTGTACATCTGTCCCTTAAATCTGAGCTTCCCCTGCCTGTGCCGTGTTTGTCCCCCTCAAGAAAAACTCCGAGAAACTGTGTCCTTGGTGTTTTTTCACTAACACTGAACGCCAGTTTACTTTAAGAGAATGTTATTGAACTAAGATCCTGAAACTGGCTGGGTTTCCCACTCAAATTTATATTTTTCAAACTTAGTACTTTTCTTGAGAAAGAATTTGTAAGTTATTTTTACTTTTTCTTCCTATTCATGGTAATTTAATTGTATTAAGAAGAAACCAGCTGGGTCCCCTATGGAAGCTCAACACCCCACACAGTATAGACTGCATCTGGGTTTTTAAAGCAGAGAGTAAATTCATATCATCCTGAATGCTCGGAAAGGGCATCGCCTTGGGATTCAATTTTATTCCAGGTTTCAGCTCAGGGCAAGCGAGGAAAAGCAGGGGAGCCCCCAACAGGAGCAGGTGTTTCCTACCTGGATGGGCCAAAACCACATCGTGATAGGATCTCCTCCCCCAGGTCTTGGGGGAGAAGATGGCATTCGAGGAACTAGGAAATGCCTTCTGTACTGGTTTCATTCCTACCTCTCAGCCACCTGCCCAGCTTGGCACAGTTTATGATAAATCTGTTAACCTTAAAAACCAAGAAAGGGGGGACCTTCAAGATGGCGGAGGAGTAAGATGGGGAGATCACCTTCCTCCCCACAAATACATCAAAAAATACATCTACACGTGGAACAACTCCTATAGAACACCTACTGAACGTTGGCAGAAGACCTCAGACTTCCCAAAAGGCAAGAAACTCCCCACGTCTCTGGGCAAGGCAAAAGAAAAAACAGAGACAAAAGAATAGGGACAGGACCTGCACCTCTGGGAGGGAGCTGTGAAGGAGGAAAGGTTTCCATACACTAGGAAGCCCCTTCACTGGCAGAGACGAGGGGTGGGCAGTTGGGGGGAAGCTTCAGAGCCACGGAGGACAGCACAGCAACAGGGGTGCAGAGGGCAAAGTGGAGAGAGTCCCACACAGAAGATCAGTGCTAACCAGCACTCACCAGCCTGAGAGGCTTGTCTGCTCACTGGCCAGGGCTAGTGGGGGCTGGGAGCTGAAGCTCAGGCTTTGGAGGTCAGATCCCAGGGAGAGGACTGGGGTTGGCTGAGTGAACACAGCCTGAAGGGGCCCAGTGTGCCACAGCTATCCAGGAGGGAGTCCAGGAAAATGTCTGAACCTGCCCAAGAGGCAAGAGGCCATTGTATCGGGGTGCACGAGGAGAGGGGACTCCTTCCCTGTCTGCCCACAGAAGGCAGAGCACTGGCTAAACGAGCTCCGGAGACTGGCACAAGCCACAGCTATCAGTTCGGACACCAGAGATGGGCATGAAACTCTAATGCTGCTGCTGCAGCCACCAAGAATCCTGCATGCAAGCACAGATCACTATCCACATGCTGCCCCCCTCGGGGGATCCTGTGCAGCCCGCCACTGATAGGGTCCTATGATTGAGGGACAATTTCCTGGGGAGAACACATGGCACACCTCAGGCTGTTGCAATGTCACCCTGGCCTCTGCCGCTGCAGGCTCGCCCCGCATTCCAGTTATAACTACTGTACCCCTCCCTCCCCCTGGCCTGAATGAGCCAGAGCCACTTAATCAGCCACTGCTTTAACCCCATCCTGTCTGGGTGGGAACAGATGTCTGAGGGTGACCTACACATGGAAGAGGGGCCAAAACCAAAGCTGAACCCCAGGAGCTGTGCGAACAAAGAAGAGAAATGGAAATTTCTCTGTTCAGCCTCAGGAGCAGCGGATTAAATCCCCACACTCAACTTGAGGCACCCTGAATCTGTGGAATACCTGAATAGACAACGAGTCAACCCAAAATTGAGGAGGTGAACTTTGGCAGCAAATGTATTCTTGGGGTTTGCTGTCTATGACGGACTTTTTCTGATTTTTATGTTTCTCTTAGTATAGTTTTTACTGCTTGTTATCATTAGTGGATTTGTTTATTGGTTTGGTTGTTCTCTTTTTTCCTTATTACTTTTTTCCTTTTTCTTTTAATGATTTTTTATTATAATTATTTTATTTTTATTTTATTTTATTAATTATTTTTTTTCTTGCATTTTTTCTCCCTTTTCTTCTGAGCTGTATGGCTGACAAGGTGTTGGTGATCCGGTCTGGTGTCAGGCCTGAGCCTCTGAGGTGGGAGAGACAAGTTCAGGACATTGCACCACCAGAGACCTCCCAGCCCCATGTAATATTAATCAGCAAGAGCTCTCCTAGAGATCTCCATCTCAATGCTAAGACGCAGCTCCACCCAATGCCCAGCAACCTCCAGTGCTGGATGCCCCATGCCAAACAACTAGCAAGACAGGAACACAACCCCACCCATTAGCAGAGAGGCTACCTAAAAACATACTAAGTTCACAAACACCCCAAAACACACCAATGGATGGAGCCCTGCCCACAAGAAAGACAAGATTCAGCCCCACCCACCACAACACAGGCACCAGTCCCCTCCTCCAGGAAGCCTACACAAGCCACTGAACCAACCTTACCCACTGGGGGCAGACACCAAAAACAATGGGAACTACGAACGTGCAGCCTGCGAAAAGGAGACCCCAAACACAGTAAGTTAAGCAAAATGAGAAGACAGAGAAATATGCAGCTTATGAAGTAACAAGGTAAAAACCCAGCAGACTAAACAAATGAAGGGGAAATAGGCAGTCTACATGAAAAAGAATTCAGAGTAATGATAGTATAGATGATCTGAAATCTTGGAAATAGAATGGAGAAAAAACAAGAAACATTTAACAAGGAACTAGAAGAACTAATGAGCAAACAAACAATGATAAACAACACAATAAATGAAATTAAAAATTCTCCAGAAGGAATCACTAGCAGAATAACTGAGGCAGAAGAAAGGATAAATGACCTGGAAGATAAAATAGTGGAAATAACTACCACAGAGAAGAATAAAGAAAAAAGAGTGAAAAGAATTGAGGACAGTCTCAGAGACCTCTGGGACAACATTAAAAACACCAACATTCGAATTATAGGGATCCCAGAAAAAGAAAGGGGCTGAGAAAATATTTGAAGGGATTACAGTTGAAAACTTCCCTAATATGAAAAAGGAAATAGTCAGTCAAGTCCAGGAAGCACAGAGAGTCCCATACAGGATAAATCCAAGGAGAAACATTCCAAGACACATATTAATCAAACTATCAAAATTTAAATACAAAGAAAAAATATTAAAAGCAGCAAGGGAAAAGCAACAAATAACATACAAGGGAATCCCCATCAGGTTAGCAGCTGATCTTTCAGCAGAAACTCTGCAAGCCAGAAGGGAGTGGGAGGACATATTTAAAGTGATGAAAGGGAAAAACCAACAACCACGATTACTCTACCCAGCAAGGATCTCATTCAGATTTGATGGAGAAATTAAAAGCTTTACAGATGAGCAAAAGTTAAGAGAATTCAACACCACCACACCAGCTTTACAACAAATGCTAAAGGAACTTCTCTAGGAGGGAAACATGACAGAAGGAAAAGACCTACAATAACAAACCCAAAACAATTAAGAAAATGGTAATAGGAACATACATATCGATAACTACCTTAAATGTAAATGGATTAAATGTTCCAACCAAAAAAATATAGACTGGCTGAATGGATACAAAAATAAGACCCATATATATGCTGTCTACAAGAGACGCACTTCAGACCTAGGGACACATACAGACTAAAAGTGAGGGGATGGAAAAAGATATTCCATGCAAATGGAAATCAAAAGAAAGCTGGATGACAATTCTCCTATCAGACAAAATAGACTTTAAAATAAAGACTATTACAAGTGACAAAGAAGGACACCACATAATGATCAAGGGATCAATGCAAGAAGAAGATGTAACAATTGTAAATATTTATGCACCCAACATAGGAGAACCTCAATACATAAGGCAAATGCTAAAAACCATAAAAGGGGAAATCGACCATAAAAGGGGAAATCATAGTAGGGGATTTTCACCAATGGAGAGATCATCCAAAATGAAAATAAATAAGGAAATACAAGCTTTAAATGACATATTAAACAACATGGACTTAATTGATATTGTTAGGACATTCCATCCAAAAACAACAGAATACACTTTCTTCTCAAGTGGTCATGAAACTTTCCCTAAGATAAATCATGTCTTGGGTCACAAATCAAGCCTTGGTAAATTTAAGAAAATTGAAATCCTATCAAGTATCTTTTCCAACCACAATGCTATGAGACTAGATATCAAATACAGGAAAAAAACTGTAAAAAATACAAACACATAGAGGCTAAACAATACGCTATTAAATAACCAAGAGATCACTGAATAAATCAAAGAGGAAATGAAAAAATACCTAGAAACAAATGACAATGAAAACAGGACAACCCAAAATCTATGGGATGTAGCAAAAGCAGTTCTAAGAGGGAAGTTTACAGCAATACAATCCTACCTCAAGAAAAAAAAAATCTCAAATAAACAATCTAACCTTACAACTAAAGCAATTAGAGAAAGAAGAAGAACAACAACAACAACAACAAAAACCCAAAGTTAGCAGAAGGAAAGAAATCATAAAAATCAGATCAGAAATAAATGAAGAAGAAATGAAGGAAACAATAGCAAAGGTCAATAAAACTAAAAGCTGGTTCTTTGAGAAGATAAACAAAATTGATAAACCACTAGCCAGACTCAACAAGAAAATAAGGGAGAAGACTCAGACCAACAGAATTAGAAATGAAAAAGGAGAAGTAACAACTGACACTGCAGAAATACAAAGAATCATGAGAGATTGCTACAAGCAACTATATGCCAATAAAATGGACAACCTGGAAGAAATGGACAAACTCTTAGAAAAGCACAGCCTTCCGAGACTGAACCAGGAAGAAATAGAAAATATAAACAAATCCTTCTCAAACTCTTCCAAAATATAGCAGAGGGAGGAACACTCCAAAACTCATTCTACGAAGCCACCATCACCCTCATACCAAAACCAAACAAAGATGTCACAAAAAAAGAAAACTACAGAACAATATCACTGATGAACATAGATGCAAAAATCCTCAACAAAATACTAGCAAACAGAATCCAACAGCACATTAAAAGGATTATTCACCACGATCAAGTGTGGTTTATCCCAGTAATGCAAGGATTCTTCAATATACACAAATCAGTGTGATACACCATACTAACAAACTGAAGGATAAAAACCACATGATAATCTCAATAGATGCAGAAAAAGCTTTCTACAAAATTCAACACCCATTTATGATAAAAACCCTCCAGAAAGTGGGCATAGAGGGAACTTACCTCAACATAATAAAGGTCATATATGACAGACCCACAGCCAACATCGTTCTCAATTGTGAAAAACTGAAAGCATTTCCTCTAAGATCAGGGACAAGACAGGGATGTCCACTCTCACCACTATTATTCAACATAGTTTTGGAAGTTTTAGCCAAGCAATCAGAGAAGAAAAAGAAATATAAGGAATCCAAATTGGAAAAGAAGAAGTAAAGCTGTCACTGTTTGCAGGTGACATGATAATATACATAGAGAATCCTAAAGATGCTACCAAAAGACTACTAGAGCTAATGAATGAATTTGGTAAAGTAGCAGGATACAAAATTAATGCACAGAAATATCTTGCATTCCTATACACTAATGATGAAAAATCTGAAAGAGAAATTAAGGAAACACTCACAATTACCACTGTAACTAAAAGAATAAAATACCTAGGAATAAACATACCTAAGGAGACAAAAGACCTGTATGCAAAAAACTATAAGACACTGATGAAAGAAATTAAAGATGACACAAACAGATGGAGAGCTATACCATGTTCTTGGTTTAGAATAATCAACATTGTGAAAATGACTCTACTCCCCAAAGCAATCTACAGATTCAATGCAATCTCTATCAAACTACCAATGGCATTTTTCACAGAACTAGGACAAAAAATTTCACAATTGGTATGGAAACAAAAAAGACCGCGAATAGCCAAAGCAATGTTGAGAAAGAAAAACGGAGCTGGAGGAATCAGGCTCCCAGACTTCAGACTATACTACAAAGCTACAGTAATCAAGACAGTATGGTACTGGCACAAAAACAGAAATATAGATCACTGGAACAGGATAGAAAGCACAGAGGTAAACCCATGCGCATATGGTCACCTTATCTTTGATAAAGGAGGCAAGAATATACAATGGAGAAAAGACAGCCTCTTCAATAAGTGGTGCTGGAAAAACTGGACAGCTACATGTAAAAGAATGAAATTAGAACAGTCTCTAACACCATACACAAAAATAAACTCAAAATGGATTAAAGACCTAAATGTAAGGCCAGACACCATAAAACTCTTAGAGGAAAACATAGGAAGAACACTCTTTGACATAAATCACAGCAAGATCGTTTTTGACCCACCTCCTAGAGAAATGGAAATAAAAACAGAAATAAACAAATGGGACCTAATAAAACTTAAAAACTTTTACACAGCAAAGGAAACCATAAATAAGACAAAAAGACAACCCTCAGAATGGGAGAAAATATTTGCCAGAGAAGCAACTGACAAAGGATTCATCTCCAAAATATACAAGCAGCTCACGAAGCTCAATATCAAAAAGACAAACAACCCATCCAAAAATGGGCAGAAAACCTTAATAGACATTTCTCCAAGGAAGATATACAGATTGCCAACAAACACATGAAAGGATGCTCAACATCACTAATCGTTAGAGAAATGCAAATCAAAACTACCATGAGGTATTGCCTCACACTGGTCAGAATGGGCATCATAAAAAAAAATCTACAAACAATAAATGCTGGAGAGGGTGTGGAGAAAAGGGAACCCTCTTGCACTCTTGGTGGGAATGTAAATTGATACAGCCACTATGGAGAATAGTATGGAGGTTCCTTAAAAATCTAAAAATAGAACTACCATATGACCCAGCAATCCCACTACTGGGCATATACCCTGAGAAAACCATAATTCAAAAAGAGTCATGTACCACAGTGTTCACTGCAACACTACTTACAATAGCCAGGACATGGAAGCAACCTAAGTGTCCATCGACAGATGAATGGATAAAGAAGATGTGGCATATATATACAATAGAATATTCCTCAGCCATAAAAAGAAACGAAATTGAGTTATTTGTATTGAGGTGAATGGACCTAGAGTCTGTCATACAGAGTGAAGTCCGAAAAAGAAAAATAAATACTATATGCTAAAGCATATATATGGAATCTAATATATATATATATATATATATATATATGGTTTTGATGAATCTATGGGCAGGACAAGAATAAAGATGCAGACATAGAGAATGGACTTGAGGACACAGGGACGGGGAAGGGTAAGCTGGAATGAAGTGAGAGAGTAGCATTGACATATATACACTACCAAATGTAAAATAGATAGCTAGTGGGGAGAAGCTGCATCACATGGGGAGATCACCTCGGTGCTTTGTGACCACATAGTGGGGTGGGATAGGGAGGGTGGGAGGGAGGTGCAAGAGGGAGGGGATACGGGAATATATGTATATGTATAGCTGATTCACTTTGTTATAAAGCAGAAACTAACACACCAATTATACTCCAATAAAAATGTTAAAAAAAAAAAAAAAAGAAAAGAAAGAAAAGCCCATGACCTCGTCCTGCTCTCTCCCAGGAAGGCTGCGTGTCCTTGGAACAAGGTGGGCCTGCACTCCCTTCGCCACTTGGCCTTCCCGCTGCTGGGGGCATCAGCTGCCCACGAGCCTGTCTTCCTGTCACCACCTAACACACAGGCATTGAAGGTAGCACCCCTGAAAGTCTTGGGAGAGGGAAGGATTCATGAAGGGGAGTCATTGGGCTCCCAACAACGTGACTCCCGACGTCCAGCGCATCATCACATGTGGCCAAAGGTATTAAAAAAGGGGGCTGGAAAGGGAGGAGGGAGAGGTTTAACCCATTCACATCATTCCTGATGGACAGCATCCTAATTCCTCAAATCCTAATCTCCAAATGTTCAGTGTTCAAAATGGGTTTATCAGTTGATGAAGACAGAAATGTCCCCGTCTCAAGTGTGTTTCCATCTCAGATAAACTAGACGTCTGACAATCTTGCCACACAAGGGCGCCTCCCAGCGAACATGCTGGAGACACAGCTGCTGCCCCCAGTGCTGGTTCTGCAGGGACCCTGATGGCAGAGGATGGCAAAGTGACCTCTCCACGGCCTCCCCTGCAGCCCCAGTCCAATGGGGTGAGGCTCTCACCTGGGGCCCTAAAACCTCTGTCATCAAGGTAAGTCACATTTTCATGCAATATTTTTAAAAATCAAAATTTATGCAAAAATGTCCATGATGAACAAAAAGTCAAAACTGTACTTCAAGACAGGATCTGACAGTGTTGTTTTGAGCCAAACCGAAGCCAGAGGCAAAAAGAAAGACGTGTGTGTATACGTGTGTGCATGTGTGTGTGTGTCTGTGTGTGTGTGTGTGTGTGTGTGTGTGTTGTCAGGAGTTTTTTCAACGGCTAATTTTTTTCCAGAACCTTAAGGTAGTTGAAAACTGTTGAAAAATTGAAGAGTGGGTATGTTAAATCTCACAGCATTATGTTAAGTTTACATGTTTTATTTACATTGGAAAAATAATTTATTAGGATTTTACTTTCCTGGCATGAATGGAAGCAAACGCTTCAATCATATTTTCAAAATCTGCTTCTTTGCTTATCTCGTTTTCAATGGGGAGAATTGCCATGTTGCCAATTTCTCTGGACCAAGTAACAGTCTTAACACTTCCTTAAATTTACCACTTCTTGAGTTGCCACCGTGACTCATTTTGTTAAAAAAAAATTCTTAACACTGCTTCCAAATTTAGATCAGATTTCACTGGGCAGAATTCCCAAATGACTTTTAGAAGATCCAGACATGATGCTCGTTTTAGATTACAAATTATTGACAAAGCAGGCTGCCAAAAACCAATGATTTCTGATGAAATTGGTCCAGGATTTAACTTGTCAGGATTTTCAGAGGCGAAACAGTGGCTGCTTTTTGAAAATCAGATGTATTCATGCAGAACAACTTATTTTTAGCTGAAAATTCAAAATCTGAAGATAGTGTGTTTAATTTTGCATTTCTCCATTTCAAATATTAAATGAGGACATTTATAATCTACCAAATTTCGATTTGATAACCAAGTTTCCTATAATAATTGATACCCTCATCTGATGAATCATACATTTTTAATTTTTTCCTTTTCATTTATTTTCAAATGCAGGAAGAATATTCATGTCTTTTAGTAAAGTTTTTCAATTCATCAAACATACTTTCAAAGTCACTCTCTTTCATTTGGTTTTATTCACAAGGCTTATTGAAAATGAGGTCCTCAAAGAAGTCAATTTTGGAATTATTATTGATGACTTTGCTTCCATTAAAGCCAACAAGAGAAAGCTACTATAAATTCTGGTTTGTGTATAAATAAAATATTTATATTAAAATAATGTAAGTTTTAATACTCTTAATTTTCAATGTTTTTTTTGCATACTTTATTATTTTGGGGAAAAAATCAATGATTAAAAAATGCATACCTCTCACATAATGTAAGGTTCTCTCATCGATGAACACAGCCTATTCTAGTCTACCTCTCCCTGCAATGTTTCAGACTTAATGTATTATCCTTCCTCGATATTCATTCCTAAGGAATGTCTCTCTAATGGTGTAATTTCATGCCCCATGCCCCCCTAGTGGAGGAGAGTGTTTCCTGGGAAGTTCCTCGAATCCCATTCTTTATTCTAAATAATGAAGGGAAAAGGTGCTCAGGGATCTGGAGAGGCCTTGCTGTGGTGAGCACTGGAGAGAGCATTACTTTACACCACTGTATTAGTTTCCTAGGCGTGCTGTAACAAACTACTCCAGACTTGTAGTGTATAACACCAGACCCTGACCCTTTCACAGTTCTGGACACCAGAAGCCCTAAATCCAGATGTCCACAATGTTGGCTCTTTCTGGAGGCTCTTAGGAATGATCCTTCCTGCCACTTCCCGCTTCTGGTGGCTCCAGGCATCCCTAGGCTTGTAGACACATCACTCCATTTCTGCCTCCGTCTTCACATGGCTTTTCCTCGGTGTGTGTGTCTCCTTTTCTGTCTCTTTTAAGAGCACCTGCCACTAGATTTAGGGCCCACACTAACCCAGCATGATATCTCAAGATCCTTACATTAGCTACATCTGCAAAGGACCTTATTCCAAATAAGCCTGTACCGTCTGCTGCCAGACAGACACGTCTTTGGGGGAATGTCCTTCATCCCACTGCAGCTGACAACCACGTTTGGGAGCCTGTGGGAGGGGCACTGACCCTGCCCCGACCGTTGAGTCAACCTCACTCCCCCATCCCTGCCAGCGGGCTGTGGGGAGACTCCACAAACAGGAAACAAGAGGCTCAGCTGTGGATGGGACGCCCCTGCTGGCCAGCGGTCTAGGAGACCTGACCCAGCAGGGGAAACCCTCTGATACTAAACCACCAGCCGATAGACCATGCCGCTCCCTTCTCTCAAATTTCTCCTGGGAACTGCCAGTTTCCAGGTCTCTGGGCAGATGGGCCATCACTCCTGGGGTTTCCCTCAGTGGCATCATGGGGACAGGGTGTGTGGTCAGGCCTACCCCCATTCCAGACATAGCACAGGGTCAGTATGCGAGATTTTGTAAGGCGATGACCCAGAATTATGCTCAGTTCATTTTCAGGGCCGAAGTCGTTTATTTTCTTGCTGTTACTTTCCAAGTGGTCCCAGGGCAGCTGCTCTCCCCACCTGGTCCACCCTGCTGCCCACTTCTCAGGGGACCCTGGGGAGACCCAGAGAAGGCAGTTAGCGATGTACCCATTCATGGGTGGGGGCGGGGGGGTTTCTCCTGCTAAGCACAGACAGTCTGCTGCAGCAAACCAGACAACTGAGCACATCCCAAAGGCTATGGCTTTCTCGTCCTAAATCAGCCAGCAGCAAGGCGCCCTGAGGTCCCAGTGTCCAGGGAGCAGCTAAGGACGGCCCCCCACCACACAACCCCGTGGCTCCTTCAGCTCCTTTGCATCTGCAAGATGCTTCAATGCAAACATGTTCTCTCTCAATAGAAACACCTGGTTCTGAATCTCATGATCACTTACCCCACTGAGGGACCGTGCCTGTGGTCCAAGGAGAAGAATCGCTAAACCGCTCATTACTCATTAATCAGTCGCTAACCAGTCCCTCACAAGACAGCGAACCCTTAGGAAAGATGGGGCTGGAAAGAGTTTTAAGTTATAGTTAAATGCCTGACTATGCAATGTTAGCATCTATGGTCTCCTGTCTGAAATGGGAAGTAAGTAAAAATGTCCACTCTGGGCAAAATCAGTGTGTTACTTTGGAAAATGATGAGAAGGAGAGAGAGAAAATAAGAAGCATTAAAGGCCAATTCACGCACCGCCTATGAAATACTCTTGCTGAAATGTTGGGTGTGAATGTGCCCAAGCTACTACAAAGCACTGTCCAATCGAGCTTTCTGCAATGATGGAAACTGTCCACATCTGTTCCCTCCAGTGGAGCAGCCTCTAGATCATGTGGCTACAAAGCTCTTGAAATGTGGCTGGTGTGACTGAAGAATGGAATTCTTAACCGTATCTACCTTTAGGTCGTTTAAATTCAGATAGCTACACGTGGCAAGTACCTACTGCATTGGACCATGCAGCCCTCGAGCTCCTACTGATGGGAAATGTGGGGGACAGAGGAGTCATTAAAGGGCATGGCAAGGAAGCAAAAAGACACATCCAGATTGTGGATTCATGAAGGATCTCCAGAAAAACAGAACCAAAAGGATGTGTGTTAATAGGAGAAAGGTGTGTGTTAAAGAGGTTGGCCCATGCAATTATGGACGCTGGGAATTCCAAAATCTGCAGGGTGAGCCAGCAGGCTGGAGACCCAGGGAAGAGCCCATGCTGCAGCTCGAATCTGAAGGCCGCCTGCTGGCAGAGTTCCCTTTCCCTGGGGAAGGCCTGTCTTTTTGTTCTCTCCAGGCCTTCAACTGATTAGATGAGGCCCACCCAGTTTAGGGATGGCAACTGTTTTACTTAAGTCCATGGATTTAAATGTCAGTCTGATCCAAAAAACACCCTCACAGACACACCCAGAATAATGTTTGACCAACTATCTGGGTACTCCATGGCCAGCCAAGTGTACACATGGAATTAATCACCACTCAGGCCTTTTTCAAGCTGGTGGCAGGGAGGAAAAGGCAGAGATTCAGAGAACCCCCATAGATATGTGGACCAGGTCAGATCCTGATCAATGATGTCCACTGCAAAAGGATACTGCTGGGACAACTGAGGAAACGGATTGGGCATTAAATAACACCAAGAAGCATCCTTAATTGTGTTAAGTGTGTAATGGCATCGTCAGAGAATATTCATATGGTTTGGAGATGCAGAGTAAAGGAGGTAGTATTGTAATGATCTTTCACGAGAATTGCATTAAAATAATTCCATAAGGAAAAAAACAAATAAATGAAGCAAATGTAGCAAAACCTGGAAATGTGTTGAGATTCGGTAATGGTCTGTAAGGCTGCATGATACTCTTCTCTCTGCTTTGGATATACTTGCAAATTTACATAACACGGTTTCAGAAGGTGATTTGAAGTGTTATTTGGACCCTGTGGTTAGAGGACCCACACTGAGCATAAATATATTTGCTAAGCTAGCATTTTTTTATCAATATCTTCATGGATCCTCTCACTGTTCTTTTTTTCCATCTGAAATTCATGACTGAAAATAGCAAGCCTGTTTTCTATCTCTCGCCACATAAAAGCAATCAGATTTGGAATTATGTTAATACCGTTTGCCCAAGTTGGAGGGAGAGCATCTGCAAATTCCCACTGTGAGAAGATCTCTAAATATTAGTAGAACATTAGGTGGCCACAGTATGCACATGGAGGATAAGAGTGTTAATAGCGGGCTTATGCACAACTGGCTAGTTTGGCTTAAAGATATTCCAGGGATATTTTTATCTTAATTTGTGTTCTATTCAGAACTCCAAGAAAAACAGCAATACCATGTAAATCACGGAACAACTTCATCCTTTCCCTGAATGCACCATTGTTTTGGCAATCTTAAAGGGTAGCAGGAGTCCTAAAATGTCACGTGGAGCCGTGAGCATGAAATCTACTTCAATGTTTCTAAATAGCATGTGCACAAATGAGGTTTGCAGTTGGGGACCCTCGTATTTTCCCCAAACCCCTCATTTTTGTATATGGGTTTTTAAATATTTTCTAATGCTCTAAAAGAAAAAAAAAAGAGACAGATTTTCTTTCTTTAAAACTAAAGGCTCTTCTCAGGAATAAATTTTCACTTAGAACTCAGTAGGGTTTCTTGTGAAAAGAAATGAAACAGTTTTGTTTTTCTGTCTTACTGAAAGGAAGATTTCCCAAGCTGTCTGCAAGTCATAATTAAAGCAGTAAAAACTCCCATGGTGAAAAAAAATATATATATATATATCCCTGTGCTCCACTGAAAGCCAAATTTCACAAGTTAGGTGGTTACCTAGATGTTATTTCTATGGCCTCGCTGCATTTGAAAGAAAAATGAAAACCCTAACTAGAGCCTGTCCAAGCAAAGGCAACAGCAATGTTGTTATACTGAGGAGGTAACACCAAGAGACCCTGGGAGACAGAGCCTTTGTCCCCCTCATTTGGCTGAGGGCTATTCTTTTATCTGTTTCCACATCTGGACCTGAACCTGCCATGCCTTTCTTTGTTTGCATGCGGAGTAGTAAATACAAATATAAACACATTGCTTGTAATATTGCTGCAACTGGTAAAGATCTGAGAGCTGAGTTTTCTCATTCCCATGCAAATCCAGGCAAACATTTCATTCAAAATGGGCTCCCCCACCCCACCCCCCACCATCTGGCTACCCCGAGCTGCAGGACACAGCCTGTCCTGAGGATGGGACTCTCTCTATGCTTTGGGGGTTTTCTTTGTTAATGGGAATGAATGCCAACCCATTGAAAGGAGGGCCCTGCAGTATAACTTCTAGCAAATTCCTAACTGTTTAAAACAATCAGAAATCCCCTCTTTCAGCAGGTTATGCAGATGCCTCAACCAAGTAGATGCTAGTTCCACGGAGTCACTGAAGAAAGTTTAATCACCAGAGTTAGAAAATGAAATTGGGAAGAATCAGGTCTTTCTCTCTAGAACGTATTCCTCCTGCATGATGGATTTTCAAAAATTCGATCATTTTTCATCAGGTCAATTTCCACAACAGGCAAAATATATTCAATGCCCAATGCGAATGCTGTTGAATTATCATAGAATATTTGTACACAGTTTGTAACTTCACCTGCTTTCCTGGTGCCTGACGACGGACAGAGTGAAGCAGGCAGGCCATGCCTTGATCGTCGTCCTTAAGACATACATGGTGGAAACCAGAACTCTCTTCCCCGAGTAAGAATCGGTTATCTGATGAGAGGAAGCCCGTCCACCCAGCAGACGCAGAGGTGCCAGCACCATTAAACTAACAGCGAGATGGAAAGTAATGTGGTTTTTGAAGCAAACCCGTGATGGTACTGAACCCTTTCCAAAAACAAGACTGTCAGGCCATGAGCTGTCCTTTTGAAAACACCGCCATGCCCGACACAGGTCATTCAAACCTGCCTGGGACATGAAATGAAGCATAAATCACCCGGCGTGCTCAGCAGACTGCCTCTCATCACCATACAACTAGCAGGGCGGCATTCCTGTAAGTGACCGGGTGGGTCACACAGAGCTAGTTATTAAAGGTAATGACAGGACACGTTAGAAAGAAGAGCATCAGAACACATGCAGGTTTGTGGTCATCAGAGACGTGAGGAAGAATCTCCCACTCCCCCCGCTTCCCCTGCTGGCTCTGGTTCTTCCCAAGCGAGGGCTGGTCCACCTGGGATGCAAGTGGCCCAGAGCCCAGGGCAGGATGGGAGGCAGAAACGGGATGCGGGCTGCAAATCACAGGTGTGCCTCAGCTCCCAGCCATACATTTCCAGTAAATAAAAATAAAATGTAAAGTCCTCCTCCCACTTTTATGTACCCTTAAAGGCTTTCTTTTTATGGTTTTGCTTCCATCAGTGCGTGTGTGTGTGTATGTGTACGCGTGTGAGACTGGAGAGTGTGAAAGACAGAGATTAATGGCTCTCCCGAAGATCAAGGCCTCGCTATTAGCTCGCCAGCGCCCGAGTTCACCACATCACTCATCTAAAATACCTTATAATAGTCTGATTGAATGGGAAGGTGATTTTTATGATGTGAGTGAAATGGAAATGAGGGTGATTTTTGAAACTCTAACATATGGCCCTTACTGATTACTTTTCCCAACAAATTCTTCATGTAGTCATAATCTAAATTTAAGTAAGAGTCTACAGGGGGAAAAGCAGGGGTATGAACACCCTGTGCCCTCAGGCCTCCTAGGAGGACAATAAAAACCAAATTTCCTGAAGTCAAAGGGAAATGTGAGGCAAGTGGAAAATTAATGGTCAGGAAAAACACCTCCAGAAAAAAACTCCCTGCAAATACCTTTCCTAACAATAGTTTTCAGCCGGAAATGACAAGGGAGAGTGGAGATTTTCTGATACGCCTGCAGCCAGATCTCCTGCAGATTTCCTGAAAGGAGCTTTGCAAGGCAATCAGCCCAAATACCAACATAAAATGGCTTCAACCGAGGCCACGGTCCCTTCTAGATCATCCCTCCCGATATAACGTATGCGGTGAAAACTTCCCTAAACGGTCTGTGGTCTTTCTCAGTCTAAAACCACCTCTTTTTAAATAATAAAAGAAGCACATGTCCACTCTGGAAATTTTTGAAAATGGACAAAAGTATAAAAGAAAAGATAATAATCATTCAACATCCCAAGACCCAGAGGTACAAGTTATCAGCTATTACCATTTCGGTACTCTCTAGTTCTTTTGCATTAGGAATGCAAAAAAATGCATTCCTAATCTAATATATTTGAGATTGTGCTGCTCATAAATGTAGGGTGCTCCTCTTTACTTAATTTCATAGGCTCTACATTTTCCACTGCCTTTAAGACTCTTCATAAAATCCTTTGTAAAACAGTAAAAACGTGTGACTATCCACCGTGTATGCCATCTGCATAGGTACCACGCTTTAATGACCATTTTTAATTTCCCTTCTCCTCCACAAAATCCCTAGGCCTAATGTTACACATTTGATAAATTAACAAAATATGGGAACACATATCGATGAAAGAATTTGTATTCTTTTTTTTTTTTGCGGTACGCGGGCCTCTCACTGCTGCGGCCTTTTCCGTTGCGGAGCACAGGCTCCGGACGCGCAGGCTCCGCGGCACGTGGGATCCTCGCGGACCAGGGAACGAACCCATATTCCCTGCAACGGCAGGCGGACTCCCATCCACTGCGCCACCAGGGAAGCCCAGAATTTGTATTCTTTTTCTTAAGATCAGGGACAGTTTAGGAGCTGTTGCTTAGATGCCAGAATACTGGAACGTATGGAAATTTTCAGTGGCTTTGGAGGTATTTGGGGCCGAACACCAGAATTTAAGTCTTAGTTTCAGGTGTACAGCAAAGTGATTCAGTTATACATATATACATATATTCTTCAGATTCTTTTCCATTATAGGTTATCACAAGATATTGAATATAGTTCCCTGTGCTATACAGTAGGTCCTTGTTGGTAAATCAGCTGTACTTCAATTTTAAAGAAAAAAAAAAAGAAATTAGGTCTTTTCAAACTATTTGGGAAGGTTTGATCACTTTAACACAGGCCATTCCCGGGGATTTTAATGTCACTTATGACACGTGGCGTCGTATCTGCAAAAAGAAAGATGCCTTCTGTGACAAAGGCAGGAAAAATCTCCATGTGTGTTAGGATCGTGGAGGTTGCTCTGGAATGGGGGAGGGGGGTGGGTAGGGGATGGGGGGAGGGTCCAGGCAAGGTGGCCCAGAGACAGAGGGTGCAGGGCTGGTCCCCCACATCCTCATCTGTGACTGGGGGTTTCAAAGGGCTGCTGGGAGCCATGCAAAAGCTCAGTTATCTTGCCCACCACATAAGGTGTTCAGGACGCTACTGCTGCTGTGGTTAGAGCTGCCAATAACAAGCCCTAGTACCTAACACACCACTGTAGTTATTATAATAACATTGTTATTGATGATACGGATGCTGCTAAAAATATAGTTATTATAATAGTATAGTAATTAGTGATACAATGTTAATAATAATATTGTTAATATAATATAGTTACTAATAATATGTGGTATACTATATTATTAGCAATATTTCTTGCGGGTGGTGTTGTGCAGGAAACAAAATGGCATTAACCTTCTAAAGATTTGATTATACATGTTCATTTTCAGATACGTGTAATATATATTTGTGTATGTATATGTGTTAGATATGCGTGTGCATATGAAATAGATTCCTTAAGAAAAAAACTAGTTTTTAAAGAACACTGGAGAATTCTTTAGCTCAAGAGAAGTAGATGATTTGGGAAAAGTAATAATGCATTTTGTCTAAATGTTGATGCCAAAATTGGCTATAAGTCCATGTTGGGACAGCAAATGCAGGAAACATCTCAGAGTAGATGGAACGGTTTTGATCCTCAGTGGTCTGGGAATAAAAGATGGTAAAGATGGCTTGGGAGGAGGTATAAACTAGCCTGGAAGGGAATCCGAGGAAATGTATTTTGTTGGCAGGAAACAAAGAAGCGGGGTTACTCTGGAAGGAACAGGGTCTTGGCCACAGGCCACCTGGCCTGGAGTCCAGGCCTCTCCCTGAAGCTCTTCTCTCACCCCTTCAGCCTCTCTCCCTCCAGGAGGGAGAGAATTCTACCGTGTCCAAGTGTTCTCATGAATCCTTACTCAATGAGGCTCAAACCACTGCAACGCCAGACCCAGCGCTGGGATTCAACATGTTAACTGTTATTTGAATTCAGCTTTATACCTGGAGGAAATTACAGGAGGAATAAATGAAGTCCAAGAGAGAAGTTTCAAAAAGTGATTTGACTAAGAAAAAGAAAGCTGACGTAGGAAGGCGGGTAAGTCACATTGACACATTACAGGGGTGGGAACGTCACACGTTGGACACAAAACCGGTCTGTGGGAAAGAGCCAGTCTCATCTCATTACCTGCAAGTGAGTGTTTAAGATGCCTGAGAAAGAAAAATAAAACACCGTTTTCACTGGGGTTTCTAATAAATCTAAATGCTTTACTAATTGCCTGTCACCGCTACAAATAGCTTTTTCTTTAAGGCCCTAGAAATAAATCAGAACTTTTAACTCATTTGAAGATAGATGGAAAAAAAGAGGGGGGGGGCGCCTCTAGGATAACAGGGTGATCCAGAGCTTTACCTGAAAGGTGTTACTGTGTGATGTGAAAACGAGAATATAATCGAAAGTCACCTAGAAACCGTTTCCCAGACAGTGTCATACATTTGTCCAAACCTGGAGAACGTACGACACCAAAAATGAGACCTAATGCCAACTATAGGCTCTGGGTGATAATGACATGTCTGGTGATAATGACATGTCCAGCTGTAACAGATGCACCATCTGGTGGGGATTTTGATAGTGGAGGAGGCTATGGGGAGGGTGGGCAGCGTATACAGGAAATCTCTCTTCCTTCTGCTTAATTTTGCTGTGAACCTAAAATGGCTCTTAAAAATGAAGTCTGTTTAAAAATCTATAACAAGTTATTGACCAAGGCTATTAAACTTCATTCAGAATCAAACCGGGACATTCTTTTTTTCCAATGTGACTCTGAGTTGCCTTAAATTGGAAGATCTTGTGTGTTTTTACCTGAGAAGGAAAAAGAATGTGCAAATCCTTGCCATCGGGAGAGAGTTTGAGGGGGGCGGGCTGAGGAAGCCTGAGCATATTCCCCAGGCGGCACATCTAACCCTTGCCAGAGCGATAGGCAAACTTTCCGCCTCCTTGCATCCCCAGGGCCACAGGGATCCCCGTCCCAGTCCTCCCCTGACCTCTCCCACCCTCTCCTCCGTCAGGTCACCCATGACCAAATCTTGACGGTTGGAGGACTTCTGGGGTCGTGGCACGCGGCCACGGGGCCATCTGGACACCCACCAGCGCAGGTATCAGATGGGGACTTCTTTGCTGGTCCTGGGGTTTTCAGATTGTATTTTTGAAATTTGTCAAAGCAATACCTTCCTGGGAGCAGGGGAGGGAAATATTCAGGTCTATTTACCGGTCCAGGCACTTGGGCCCATCCCCTCTCATTCATTCCTGGACTAACAATCATGTTCCTCAGCAAGGCAGTCGCCTAACCAGGCTTTGGGACCTTAATTATTTGTTCGTGAAAATGATTAAAGACGTGACGTTGCATCCTGCTGTTTCATTTACAACGTGGTTTTTCCAGGATCACTGCATAAACCTTCACAGCCATCCTGCCCCATAAGCGGTGTCATTACCCCCTTTATATACGAGGAGACGGAGGCTCAGAAAAGCTGAGTAACACCTCAGGTCACGGGACGGGGTGGCAGGGGCCTTGGGTTCAACCCCCAGGTCTTCTTTTGGTACTCCTGGGCCACTCTCTTCAACTCTAGGAGCTCCAACTCTTTGAAAACAAGAATCATCTTGTTTTTAGACCCAACCACATCCCACAACTGAAGAACCCACGAGGTAGCACAATCATTCCGGTTTTTTGGTCCTCATTGGAGCAAATGTGGGTGCAGTTAATAATATAAGAGCCAGCACTTAACAGGCCCCCAGGGCTAACTGACCACACTAGAGCGAGTGTAACACAGGTCCAGTCTGAAAATGTATTTGTAGGTTTTGCCTACACCAACGGCCAAAAAAAAAAAATCAATTCTATCTTATTGTTTATTACGGAAACATGGCAGCCATGTAAAAAAACAATAGGAAGACAGGCAGAGGCAGTGAATTTGTTTAAATAGAATTGAAGATCCACTGCCTGCTTGGAAACAAAAGACTTCCGAGCAAAATGATCTATAAATAAAAGAGGAATAACTACCATGTGTTATAAATGATGCCTTTCCTGCCCTGTGTATCATAAAATGCTTCCTGGAATCTTAGAAAATCCAGCCTGGCAGGAATGTAATGAAGAGCAGAATGGCCAGAATCAGAGGGACGTGTGGAGGCCTGTGTGGCCACTGGAAAGCAGCCAGGCTCCTGGCCTTGTGATGGTTTGTGATCCTTAATAAACAGCGTGGCAATAAACCCAGTTAGAATGTAATCTGTGTGGCAGGACCAAAATTAGTAGCATACCATCTATCACCGCTGATTTCATCTCACTGAGAATGAGGGGGGAAAAGACTTTCTGACATGAGAATGAATTTTTATGAACCACGCACATTTCCTGACATTTTAAGGGGAGAAAAAGATGTGCCATGCAATGCAACATATTTATTTAAGGAGTAAATGCCTGAATTTTTCAGCAAGATGGATCTGAATGAGCGAAGGCTGGCACACGTGGGCCATAAATATGACGAGCAGCTGGGTGTCCATAATCAGAACCCCCATCACCCAGTAATCAGAGCACGCACCACCGCCAGTGGTGAGATCAGAAAGAGGAACCTTGCACATAGAACCCGGGACTCGCCTTTGTCCACGTTTGATGGATTTCCTGATAATTCACATGAAGACTCAGCCTGTCCAAGAAAGCAGAGAAGAAAAGGAAAAAGGCTTTACTTGTCACATTTCAATAAAGACAAATGATTCAGAGGTCACAAAACTGGCAGAAATGGGAAATGAGAAAGGTGCTCCATGAATTACTGGGGGGACCTCTTTTGAGTAACTCTTAACTGACTGTATTCTCAATATATTCCCCCATTCATTTGGTTTACTTTTTAAAATGATATAACAAATGCAGAATTACTCAGGAGAGTGCTGTCTACTTGAAATACAAGCAAGTACATTGGGAATTTTTAATTTTCTAAAGCACTTTGAAAAATAAAAGAAACCAATGAAAGTAATTTTAATAATACATTCTATGTGACCTGATGTATCTGAAGTCGTATTTCAATAAGTCATTGACACAAAAAAATATTGATGAGGTCATTATACTCTTTTCATCATACCAAGCCATCAAATCTGGTGTGTTTTCCACCACACGCTCACCTCAAGTCGGATGGGCCACATTCTGAGTGTTCCGTGGTCACACGTGGCCGGGGGCTGCCATCCTGTACAGCAGAGAATTCAAATCTCTGTCTAACCGGGTTCCAGAAATCAGATGTTCTGAATAGAATTTTATTATAAAATGTATTCTATGCTACAAAATTATTTTCTTGGCGATTAAGATGAAAGAGCAATTTTGTGGGATGGGGGCATTATTTTAAGTCAAACACAAGTATATTTGACATGTATATTTAAAAAGACATTTCTTAATGCTAAATGTTTTGATTGGATGATCTCCTATAGATCAAATAAGAGTCGTAGTTCTCAACATTTAGGAGTTTGGGAAGAGTTAGAGGATTATTAGTGGAATAATTCCAATCTGCTTTTAACAAAACATAGAGTTTTTTAAAAAGCTGAAATTCATAATATTAATAATAACAACAACAATCTAGTGAATATAACAAAACAGAAGCATACTCACAGATACAGAGAACAGACTAGTGGGTACCAGCGGAGAGGGGTAAGATAGGGGTAGGGGATTAAGAGGTACAAACTACTATGTATAAAGTAAATAAGCTACAAAGATCTATTGTACAGTACAGGGAAATATTTCATAATAACTTGAAATGGAGTATACTCTTTAAAAATTGTGAATCACTCTGTTGTACACCTGACACATATAATACTGTACATCAGCTATACTTCAATAAAAAAAAATAAAGTCTAAAAAATAGAAATAACCACAGCACCACCAAGCGGACCCTAGACGCCAGATCCCACGGTCATATAGTCCTCAGAACTCTATGAAATAAGTACTATTATTAACTTCATTTTAAAATTAAAAAAAAAAATCCTTGGGGGCTTCCCTGGTGGCGCAGTGGTTGAGAGTCCGCCTGCCGATGCAGGGGACACGGGTTCGTGCCCCGGTCTGGGAAGATCCCACATGCCGCGGAGCGGCTGGGCCCGTGAGCCATGGCTGCTGAGCCTGCGCGTCTGGAGCCTGTGCTCTGCAACGGGAGAGGCCACAACAGTGAGAGGCCCGCGTACCGCAAAAAACAAACAAAACAAAACAAAAAAAAAAACCTTGGGGCTTAGAGAAATAAGTACCTTGCTTAAGGTCGCAGAGCAGGAAGAGTGCTGAGCTCGCCCACCGCCCCTCCCACTCCCACAGGGGCCCTGGACATGGGGGACCAGGTCCACCTCTCAGGAGGTGCCCGACCCCTCTGGTGGCCACGTGGAAGTCTCCTCCCTCCGACATCCTAGAGGCTGTGCACTTGGGAGGGTGTGATTCCAGGTCACCCGTGTGTCCCAAGAACCTCAGAGGGAAGCATTTTCCTGGCAGAACAAAGAAACAAGAAAAGTGGAAAGGAAACGAAACCCCTGAGAATCACTTTTGACCAGCTTACTAAATGTTTAGAATGGTGTTCAGGAACCAAAACCAAATGCTGCGATTTGAACCTGTTATTTGGGACCATCGTGGTGAGAGTGGGTTTGTTCCCTGAATCTCTTTGTTCCCTGGATGCACAAAGCAGGAATCGGGAATGTTTAAGAAGGTTGCTAAGAAGAGGGAAGACGATGTAGGGGAGAGAGGACAGGGAGGAAGGGAGAGGGGAAAAAGGAGAGAAAAATGGAAGGAAACACAAAAAAAGGGCAGAATCACAGAGAAGCTTTGGGGTTTGTGTCTGCTTTTTTCCTTCTCGCTGGAGATTTAAGGAAGCTTAGCTTAGTCAGGTGCTTCCCTCTCGTGTCTGAAATGCAGAATGCAGATGTCATGCTCTGAAAAAAACAGTCATAAATTCAGAGACTTTAGCCTGATCTGCACAGAAGTGGGTTCTTTCTCCATCCTGTGCTCTGAGCTCAGCCCCTGGAGAGCCAGGCCAGGTTCTGCTCCTTCCCTGAACCAAGGAATCCCCACTGCTTCTAAAACTGATCAAAACAAATTAGCTTTAAAGATACTTGAAGGCAGAATCGCTCTAGACTTTTCAAAATTTCTCAGTTGTTTGTAGTCATTTCCACACCTGTGATTCAACCATGTGTGTTAGTTACTCGTTTTTAAAATATATTCAAGTAAACCTTCCTGGAAATATATACAAGTAAACCTTCCTGGAAACACATCTCACACATTCTTTCTGATCTCATGGTTCATGGGTTTACCTACTATTTAGTGAGATGAGGACATTTTCTACTATTCAGTGAAATTAGGACTTATCTAATATTTAGTAAAATTGTGAAATTATGAATTACCTAATCTTTAGCTAAATTTTGAAATGATATCAATACAGAAGGCACCAACTTGGCAACAAGTAATAATATTCATTGGCCAAGGCACCACCCGTGGGTGCTGGGTGAGCCACAGGCATCGGCCAGCAGAGGGTGGGCTCTGACTGGTGCAGCCCATGGGACAGGCAGAGTCTGGGAAGAGAAGGTCCCCTGGGATGTGTCTGCACTGCTTACTCCCCTCCCCAGTCATAAGGTCTAAAGGGAAACTGGCTATTACCAACGTGTTAACCTACCATTTCCCATGACCTTACTCGATGTGAATGTTCAGGAAATAGTCATTTGAATAATAATGTTAATAACCCTGAACCCTCTTACTGAGTAATGGGCTACACATCAGCTGGAGACTCTCTTTTCCAAGATAGAAATAGAGGCTGGAGACAAGATTGTTAATCACTGTGTCTCGTGTCCACTGAACTCGTCAGAGTGTCAAGAGGATCCGCAAAATATTGCAGCTGAACCTCCTCTTTAAAAAAAAAAAAAAAAGTGATAGATTTTCTGAATTCCAGTGAGCGGGAGCTAACAAAATAACTGGCTTTTGCCAGTTCTCCGAACCAATCATTCACAGGCTCATGATTCTACGAGCTCTTAGTTGCCGCGAGGTCATAGCTGAGGAACTGTTTTCACAAGGCCCTTAGCTTGTGTACACCCTATGTCTACATGTTTGTATGATGAAGATGGTTTTCAAATATTTGAGAATCCAGTTGAAGAAAGACTCCGAGAGACATTTAATGAACTTTAAGTTTTGCCCCGTCATACATAAATAATAACTCCTATTATTATTATTATTATTATTGCAGTACGCAGGGCTCTCACTGCTGTGGCCTCTCCCATTGCGGAGCACAGGCTCCGGACGCGCAGGCTCAGTGGCCATGGCTCACGAGCCCAGCTGCTACGCGGCACGTGGGATCTTCCCGGACCGGGGCACGAACCAGTGTCCCCTGCATCGGCAGGCGGACTCTCAACCACTGCGCCACCAGGGAAGCCCTCCCATTATTTTTTAAAGCAACTT
The DNA here is from genome assembly GCF_937001465.1 of Orcinus orca. Classification (NCBI taxonomy): domain Eukaryota; kingdom Metazoa; phylum Chordata; class Mammalia; order Artiodactyla; family Delphinidae; genus Orcinus; species Orcinus orca. The sequence continues at coordinate 52,221,981 of NC_064560.1, read as the reverse complement.
GGGAATAAGGATGGGAAATTTTAATCCTAGGACTTTACTATTTATTCCTGTGTCATTTCACCGCATCTCCTGATGTTGGCCAGCCCGAAGCGATGCTTGTATTGTGGGACATCGGCGTGGCATGAAGGAATTTCTTTTCACTTTTTCATCAGGAGGGAGGACCTGGGCATCTGTACAGTCCTTGCCCCCAGGGAGCAGGTCACAGGCTCTCTTTCATTGGGGGTGGCCTGGGAGGCCCCTGCAGGGCAAGGAGATTGGTCTCCTGGTGACCCCTCCTCGTGCTCTGGCTGCAGGCCTTGTAGCCACACCACCCACTGCCCTTCCTGGACCCCCAGCAGGCCAGATCCGATCTGGTCAGATCAGGGGGCCTTCTCAGCCTCCAAAACTCCTGTGGACTCCTCACAATAACTCTATATCCACCTCCTACTGGTCTGTTTCTCCTGCTCCCACCCTACCCCCTCCCTCGCCCTCCTCCCGGACCCCTGCCTGCCCTGCCCCAGCCCCTTCTTGGAGTAAGAGGCTCACAGGAAGCCCTAATGTTGGAAAACTGAGCCACTCTCTGAATGCCCACATTCCCTTTTCTCTCCTCCGACTGGTTTCACATCTAATATTTAATTTGCCCGGTGTTCACCCCCCTGTAAAAACGAGTCATGTCACAATAATAAAAAATAAAACCAGTAGTAACAGTTAAAAATGAAATGACCATAATAATGAAATCTCTACATTATCAGTCATTATTGCTAGGCCTTAATGGTACCTGAAGTCGGAAAACAGAAAACACATTATTACAGGTTTTTACATCTTTGCCAAGATGAAACTTTTTAAAAATATTGTCGAAGTACTGGTTTCCTGTGTTTAAATACTTCGAATGTTCCTTGAAAGGGAACTGAAATAGGAAAAGGGTAGCAGAAGAGGAGGAAGCTCATGTGACCTTGTAAGGTAATAAATCATCCCCCAGACACCCTCATATTTGTTTTCAGCCTTCAGTCTTGAAATGGATTTTTCCTCTCTGGCTTACTTTTGGGGAATGTAAGCCACTCCTGGAAACCTCACGTTCCTGTGACTTCCTGGTCGCAATATTGCTTTTCCTCCTATTTTCTCCACAGGTTCTCACTCTCCTATGATTTTATTTTCTCCTTAGTTGTCTGGTGTCCTCTACCCCCTCCTGTGAAGTTCATCTGGACTTTCGAGGGTAAATCCCTTTGTATCAGAAAGACACACAGTTAGTTAAATGGAGTTCAGGTTTTCTACTTGCAGGGAGGCCCTGAGCGCGACTAACTTCAGTTTCTTCCATGACTAACTGGGATGCAAAACAGGGAAAGGCTATCCCAGCCCCATCATTTTGTGATGTGCACATGCCAAGGACAATTGTTTCCCTTCTGGATCGCAACCTTTGCTCTCCCCTATCTTTGCCACCAAGTGAAGGCCACCTACGTAAGGATGAAGCAGAACTGTGAGACTGAGGGGGCCCAGAGCTCTGACACGTGTCAGCCCCAGATCAGCCGAGCTGCATCAGGACCGCCCTGGACTTCCTGGTCATGAGAGCCAAAAAAAATAAACAAACAGCCACTACTACACTTTTATCGACCCAGTTCATGTTGTGTTTCTGCGATGCTCAATAAAGAGCCTTTACTAATACAGTGGCAAAGCCTCCTCAACCTTTCTAGTTTCCTTCCCAGCGTGTTTTGGATGGGGACAGGATACCTGTGTTTTACACACCCAAGAAATCAATCAATTGCACTCATAGCTAAGTTAGTACACAGCAACACTCCTCATCGTGATGCTTTAAAATGAACTACTTATGAAGATTTCAACCTACATTACAGAGGACAGCAAATACTGTCTTAAGATATTTTAAATATCTTTACATATAGAATTAGCTTGCTTACTCTAAATGCTACGTACACTACCTAAGGAATAGACTATGTGTAATGTTTTATTTAAAAAACTATAATAGGTTGAATAGACTATGTGTAATGTTTTATTTAAAAAACTATAATATGTTATTTCAAGTCATTAAGAAAATGCCTAAATTGATCATTAACATCTGGGGTTTTTTAGATAGAGTATCATTTCTTTTAGAATTCCATTGCCAAATTGGCTAACCTTAATATGCCTTGATATATATCTGGGGGGGGAGGGAGAGATTGCAAGGGAGACAGACAGAGAGAGAATGTCACAGAGAAATGCATCTTTATAAAGAGGATACGTGTTTTAATAGTATTTATAACAATGAACATAGGTAGGACATATTTACCATAAGGAAAACGTAATGTATACTGAACAATAATATCAAACATAAAAATGAGGCTCTCAATATTCTTTTAATTAGCCCATCTGTACACAGGTCACCATAACAAATCTCTGTTTGGAAGAATATCCCTCCATCACTTTCCTATGGGCTAAAAGAACGTTGTCAGATACGCCTTTCCACTGGCCTTCTGATTTCCCAGAAGAAATCAGACACATTCTAGGGAGTGTAATCTCATTCTAGAAATTACATTTAAGAAAACACTAAGGTTTGCTTGAGACCACCAGTCTTCCAGCTGGCAGGGCGAGCCACTTCCACATAATACGTACTCACCGTGCCTTCTGAAACATACGGGCCTCTGAGTCAAAAGTGTTGCCTTGCAGGATCACAGAGGATTATTTCATACGTCCTGCAGGTGCATTTCAGAGAGTAGAGGGGACCATTCATGAATTTCCCACCTGCGTGTGAGGCTCTCCAGGGCTCCACTGCTGCCTGACTTGCAGATATAGAAGGCACGTTGCAGTTTTGTGATTCCAGCACAGAACAGAGCTGTTTCTGCCCTGAAACAGGTTTCCATTCCTGAAGTACATCAAAAATCACAAGAAGCTCTTTGGAGTCTGTTCTGATAGACTTGTCGTTTTATCCTTTGCCCAAGAGAAGCTCCTTTGTATGTTGTGAATTTTATTTGTTAAATCTCTTAAGTGGTTTTGCCCTATCTTCTCTGTTAAAATAAACATAGTGGTATGGGACATTCTTCTGAAAGCTTACACTTTTATATACTTATAAGTTAAATGTTGCCTTATTTCCTGGTTCAGCTCAGAGCTAAGTAAACAGTTAGAACAATGTATATACTGTACTTGTTGCTGACTTATCCAGTAAATTCAATGACAAAAAGAGCTGAATTATAACTATTATAGAAAAAATTAAAAGGTGAACATTTAAGGAAATGCCAGAAAGACACAGTATTGAACCAGAACATATTACTACACATACCTCAGTCCCACTGAGTTTTTCTTTATACACATTTATAACACACTGGTTTTCCCTGTACAAAAGCTCTTTTATTTCTCAATAGCTGATTTTCTGAAAGTCTCTCCAATGGTCAGTGTGTCCATCCACCTAAAGGGATTGCTCTGCTCTTCTGTCATTCACGAGGAATGTGCAATGGTGAGTCTAAATGATGGCCGAGACTAAATGTTTCATTTTTGTCAATTTATCTTATCAGGCCTTTTGTCCCCCTAAAAAAGACTAGTGTCACCTGTTTTGAATCTGATGAATCCACCAACATCTTCCCCCCTCCCCCTTCACCCCACCCCCATTCTAAGGTGCCTTCTGAACCATGAGCAGCTAAGGAAGAGGTATGAATGGTATTTCCGTCCACTTCAGTACTCTGATTAAAATAGTTCTACAGTGTTCCTAAATTTTTTAATCAGTTGCTAACATTTGAGAACCTAGAGATTTCACATTTTTTAAATCCTAATTTCTCATGAGAACTAGAAGTGGTCAAACTGGTACCCTGGTCATCTAGACTTGGATCTGCCCCCATTTCTCTCCCCGTATTCACAGCAAGACCCTGATAGCTCCATTTTCCCAAGCTGTAGAATTAAGGAATCAGTGGTCTCTGCAGATCCTCCAGCTCTAACTATGATTCCGTAAACCCATGTTGCTATATCTGAAAGCAGCTTTTACCATGTGTGGTTGGAAAAATAAGTATTTCATTGACTTAATTTAAAATAAACCTTTTTTTAAAATAAAGAAGTGAAAGCATGAAAGTGATAAAAATTTCTTGGCTCCTGTCCCCAAATCAAGAATGTGTGTGTCAGACCACACATGACCTTTTGGGTCTGGCTTCTTTCCCTCGCTTTCATGTTTTCAAGGTTCATCCACACTGTAGCCTCTGTCAGTGCTTCATTGCTTTTTATGGTTGAATCATTCTCTGCTGTATGGATGGACCCATTGTGTTTATCCAGTTGTCTGCTGATGGACATTTGGGTGATTTCCACTTTGGGGCTGTCGTGAATAAAGCTGCTATGAGCTCTCGTGTACAAGTTGCTGCGTGGACCTGTATCTTCACTTCTCCTGGGTATATACCTAGGGATGGAATTGCTAGGTCATGCGGTGACTTTGTTTACCATTTAAAGAGTCGCCAGAAACCTTCCCAGAATGACTGCACCACGTTAAGTGTCCAACAGTAACATATGAGGTTCAAGTTCATTTACCACATCCTCCCAACTCTTGATGTTATCTGTTTTTTGACTCTAGCCATTCGAGAAAGTATAAAGTTGTGTGTCACTATGGTTTTCATTTGCCTTTCCCTGAGGACTAATAATGTTAAGAATTTTTTTCTTGTGCTTATTGGCCACTTGTGTATTTTTATGGCAAAATATCTGTTCAGATCCTGTTATTTGTCTTTTTATTATTGAGTTCTAAGTGTTCTTTATAATATACTCTAGATACAAGTCCCTTATCAGATATATATTTGAAAATATTTTCTCCCGTTCTGTGGGTTCTCTTTTCACTTTCTTGGTGTTCTCTGAAGCACAAGAGTTTTTCAATTTGATCAAGTGTGATTTATTTATTTATTTTTCTTTTGTTGCTTATGCTTTTGGTGTCATATCTAAGAATTCTTGACCAAATCTAAGATCACGAAGATTTACCTCATGAGAGTCATACAGTTTTGCTCTTAGATTTAGGTCCTTGATCAATTTTGAGTTAATTTTTGTGTATAGTGTGAGGCAAGGGTGCACCTTCATTCTTTAACGTGTGACAATCCAGTTGCACCAGCACCATTTGATGAAAAGACTATTCTTTCCGCATTGAGTGGTCTCACTGTGTAAGTGAAAATCTACTTATAGACCCTCAATTCTATTCCACTGATGAATCCTTATGTCAATACTACAGTATTTTGATTACCATTGCTTTTAAGTATGTTTTAAAATTTGGAAATGTGAATACCTTAAATTTGTTTTTTTTCAGGATTGCTTTGGCTATTCTGGGTCCTTTGCAATTCCATATGAATTTTAGAATCATCTTGTCAGTTTCTACAGGTTAGACGGCTGGGAGTCTGATAGGGATTGCATTTAATCTGTAGATCATTTGGGGGAGTATTGCCATCTTAACAATTTTAAATATTTCAATCCATGAACATGGGATCTTTTTTCCATTTACAGGCAGACCTCAGGGATATTTCGGGTTTGGTTCCAGGCCACTGTAATAAAGCGAATATTGCAATAAAGCAAGTCATGCAAAATCTGGTTTCCTAGTGCATATAAAAGTCTAGTTTACACTAGATTATAGTCTATTAACAGTGCAATAGCATTATACCCAAAAAATGTATATACCTTAATTAAATAATATTTTATTGCTAAAAAATGCTAACCATCATCTGAGCCTTCAGCAAGTCATAGTAGTAACACTAAAGACCACTGATCACAGGTACCATAACAAATATAATTATAATGAAAACGTTTGAAACATTGTGAGAATGAGCAAAATGTGACACAGAGACATGAAGTGAGCAAAAACTGCTAGACTTGCTGTACGCAGAGTTGACACAAACCTTCAATGTGTAAAAAACACAATAAAACAAAGCTTAATAAAATGAAATATGCCTGTATTTAGACTTTCTTTCAACAATGTTTTGTGGTTTCAAAGCATACATTTTGCACTTCTTTTGTTAAATTTATTCCTAATATTTTATTCTTTTTGTTACTATTGTGAGTGGAATTGTTTCCTTAATTTCATTTTCAGATTGTTCATTGCAAGTGCATAGAAACACAATTGATTTTAAATATTGACCTTCTATCCTGCAACCTAGTTGAACTCATTTATTACTTCTAACAATTTTTTAGTGAATTCTTTGGGATTTTCAATATACAGATCATTGATTTTCATTATTTTCTGTATTGAACAAACCTTTCTATTGTGTATACTGCTTGCCAGGCACTGGTTTAAGCCCTCTGCAAATATGAATTCACTTAATCCTCGGAGTCAGCCTCTGACTGTTTCCATCCCCGTGGCAGATGGGGACGCGATCTCCTATCAACCTGAGATCAGGGCACAGGACCGTGAAGGTAATTTCAGCGCACCCTGTCCTTTGTCCTGTGCTCACCGGGCAGCACACCACGCTTCGTCTGCTGCAGTCACTCTGTCTGGGCTTGTCCCCCTTTGCTCCCACTCCTGTCTTCTCAGGGTTGAAATGTCTGCTCTCTGGCACTGCAGTGTTCATCCTTCTCCAGGGAAACAGACCCCTCACAGCCAGAGCCGTTTTCTGGGAGTTACCTCTACGCTACATCATTTGCCTCGGGGGTCAGAAATGGGCAGTTCCCCCCTGCCAGTGCTACCAAGCACCTGGGTTTGAGTCCCCAACGTGCCATGAAGTCCCTGTGTGACTTCAGAAGAGGGTCATAGGCTTTCCAAGGGCTGGAGGGTTGGGGGTTGGGAACCTCGGGGTCTAATTACAGCATGGTGACTATAGTTAACAATAGTGTATTGTATACTTGAAACTTGCTAAGAAAGTAGATCTTAAGTGTTCTCACCACAAAAAGAAAAAAAAACGTAATTATGGAAGGTGACGAACATTAATGTGTGTTAATTAGCTTGATTGTGGTGATCATTTCACAGCACACGTGTATATCAAACCATCACATCGTACACCTTAAATAGGCACAGTTTTTATCTGTCAAAAATAAATAAGTAAATTTAAAAGACAAACAGTCAAACTCAGACACAGAGAGCAGGACAGTGGTTGCAGGTGAGGGGCCGTTGGATTGATGCTGTTCAACGTAAAGTTTCTATTATAAAGACAGGTCAGGTCCAGAGCCATGTGGCTCAGTATCCTGCCTGTGGAAAGGGGGTTTCTTTTCAACAAATAACTAAACTGAGTCTCAGGCTAAGTACAGTCAGTCCCCTACATATGAACTTGTTCCGTTTCAAGAGTGTGTTCGTAAGTTTGATTTGTTCACAAGCCCACCAAAGTTAGCCTAGGTACCCAATTAACACAATCGGCTATACAGTACTGCACTGTAACAGGTTTATAATACTTTCACACAAATAATACATAAACAACAAACACAAAAAACAAAGAAAACACTTTTAATCTTACAGTACCGTACCTTGAAAAGTACAATAGTACAGTACAACAGCTGGCATACAGGGGCTGGCATCGAGTGAACAGGCAAGAAGAGTTACTGACTGGAGGTGGGGGATGGTACAGCTGAAGGATAGTCAGCAACAGGAGATGGAGGGCAAGCTGCAATTTCACTCACTCCTGACGCTGATGGCACAGGTTCTGGTTCCTTGCTGGATTCAATTCTACCTACCCTCTTGAAAAAACGATCCACTGATGTCTGGGTAGTAGCTCTTTCTTCCTCATCATAGATGACACGGTAGCACTGGATTGCATTCTGCAGGGCTGCTGCAGCCTTTGTGTACCGTGCTATGCTCGGGTCCTGTGCCTCAAACTAACAGTGCCTCCTCAAATAAAGAAAATCCCCTTGCCATTTCCTGCGTCGTGAATCTCTTCGGTTCTTCGATTACTTCTTCTTCCTCTTGTCTCTCTTCATCCTTTCTCAGGGCACGTTCTCATCTTTTTTTTTTTTTTTTCGGTACGCGGGCCTCTCACTGCCGTGGCCTCTCCCGTTGCAGAGCACAGGCTCCGGACGCGCAGGCTCAGCGGCCATGGCTCACGGGCCCAGCCGCTCCACAGCATGTGGGATCCTCCCGGACTGGGGCACAAACCCGTGTCCCCTGAATCAGCAGGCGGACTCTCAACCACTGTGCCACCAGGGAAGCCCAATGTTCTCATCTTTGAAAGTTCACAACTTGAAGGTTCGTATGTAGGGGACTTACTGTAAGAAACTAGCAAAGATGACCCAGCCGGGACTTTGGTCCCCATGGTCGCTCTCAGCCAAGCTCAGTGCCCTGCTCCTTGTGAGGCCCAGACAGTCCACTCAGTGTCCTGGTCTGTCTGGACCTTCCCATGCGGCTTTGTGAGGTCAGATGGGTGAATGTGTGCAGTGGGTGGGAGGAGATCGCCTTGCCCGGCCAGTGCTCACCATGATTCACTCCACACAGCACATGTGTCATGTGTGAACATGGCCAGTGAGAGGGGACCCTCAGAGTCCTGAAAGACCCAGTCAGCTGAGACCCAGCCAGCCCCAGCTACCTGGGCTCAGGATGCAGGGATGCTGCCAGTCACAGAAGAGCCATCATCACCTTGGACCAGGTTGAGGGGGTGGTGACAGGACAGAGGATGGCCTGGTGACCCAGGGGAACTGTGCAATTTCCGGCAGTGGGCACCAGTGTCTGCTGTTCTCCACCCCAGGCAGTGCCAACCACTGCTCACAGATGGGACAGGTTTGCATTTCCATGACAATTTGTGGTGTTGGTCACGTTTGCTTCCTTGGAAAAAAGAACAATCTGTTGCTGGCGCAGGATGCTGGTGCCCCTGGTTTGTGCCGACCCGAGGGATACTGTCAGCCCAGGAATCTGCCTGCTTTTGTCCCTCGTTCATTTGCATTGTCCTAACTAGCCCTTCGTGCTGGGCACAGCTGCTGGGGTCAGAGGCTGAGACGTGGGGGTCCTCCAGCTGAGGACTGAGACTAATCAGACCAGGGGCTGTGCACGCGTCGCCCAGCACCATGCTGCCTCTGGTGGTCTCTGTGCAAGTCTGCATATCCAAGAGATGGTCAGGGCGACACAAGGAAAACCACCCCAAGGTGTATTATTTATCCAACAACACCAAACACCAGAAGGAATCCACCACAGCATGTGATTCCTTGTGCTCCCGGAGTGACTTGGAATAAAAGGATTGAGGGGTTCGGAGTTTTCCTCCAAAGTTGCCTGCCCTCGAGGGTTAAAGGGCAAGGCTTGCATTAGTGCAAGACTTTCAAAAGTTGGCGTGGATTGTATGAACCGGTTGTAACCACCGATGCTACATGCGAGTTTCATCCACATCGAGTCCGTGTGCTCACGGTGCACAGAGCCGGGGACCCAGAGGTAGCTCAGGCGTGTCCAGTGCTGCACGTGGTAGGCGCTGCTGGAAATCACTTCATTTAATGTGCGGGAGGCTCCCGATGACTTGGGCACTTGTGTTCTTCCCCCTTACCCACAGGTTGAGGGACGCCAGGGCTGTGGAGCCGGCAGGGGGCAGTGCCTGGATGCCGTTCAGGCTGCTATAGCAGAACACACAGACTGGGAGGCTTATAAAACAACAGACACGAATTTCTCACAGCTCTGGAGGCTGGATATCCAAGATCAAAGTGCTGGCAGATTCAGTGTCTGGTGAGGACCCACTTCCTGGTTCCTAGATGGCATCTTCTTGCCGTGCCCTCACCTGGAGGAAGGGATGAGGGGCTCTCTGGGGTCTCTTTATAAGGGCACTGATCCCATCATGGGGGCTCTACCCTCATGACCTCATCACCTCCCAAAGGCCTCACCTCCTGACACCATCACCTTGGGGGGTAGGTTTCAGTACATGGATTTTGGGGGAACTCATTTAGTCCATTGCACCTGGGTTCTCAACATCCTTGTGTGTGCTTGCATATAAACCTGCTTTTAATCTAGAAACATTGTCGATGTGCTCACGGTGCCTCTCCTCAGATGTGATGAACTAAAATGGATCAGCACCCCTCCACTCAGCTGTGGCCTCTGGGCTGCCCCATCCTACCCAGCTCCCTGTGTGTCCTTGTCACATTGTGGGCCCATATATTCAGGTGGCTGGGACAGAGGAAGAAAACTTTACCTTGTCATTAACTGCTGTACACTGAATGCTTGTGTCTCCCCAAAATTCATATGTTGAAACCTAACCCTGAAGGTGATGGTGTCAGGAAGTGGGGGCTTTGGGAGATGATGAGGTCATGAGGGTGGAGCCCCCATGAATGATGTTAGTGTCCTTATAAAAGGGACACCAGACAGCTCCCTTGCCCCTTCCAGCTTGTCTACCTTGGCTGGGGGCCCAAGATTTGAGTGTAGGATTGTAGACAAAGTAACCATATATTTTAAAAACTAAACAATGTGCAAGGCAAAATGAAACAAAAATACTATACTAGGGCAGTGGTTCTCAAAGTGGACCCAAGGACCATGGAACAGGTTAGAGATGCAGGTTCTGGGTTGACCCAAACCCAGGGAACAGGAGTGTTGGGTGTGAGCCAGCAGTCATGTTGGAACAAGCCCCCAGCTGATGCCAGGGCTGTGAGAGCTGAGGACCCCCACCCTGGAGACAGGAGCGTGAGAAAGCTGTCAGTCCAGATCAAACCAGCTGTGATCCCAGGGGCAAGAGGGAAAGGCACTGGCGAGAACTGAGCAGGAATTCCAGGAGCGAGTACAGAGAAAATGTCCATGGGGACATTTTCGCAGTAGAGGTGGGGTCACCTGCTGAGCCCCTGCTGAAGCAACCACGTGGCCAGCCAGTCTCCCTGAAGCTCCATGCACTGACGTGTCCACTCCCACCTTTCTCACCAGTCATGATGGCCTCCTCTCGCTTGGTACTGGAGCATCACGCTCAGTTTACCCTTAATATCATGATTCTCTCCGGTTCTCATCACCTCCGTGAGGAAGATAATGGCCTCTGCCTCCAGCCTCACTCACTGAAGGCTCATCCAACCTTCCTCCCCTGCTGACACTTCCACTTTCACTCAATAAATATTTTAAGATTTGTGGCAGTGATGCTAGTTATTCTTAAGCATCCGTTTTTCCTATCTTCCCTATAAAAAGAAGCCACAATTTGTAGCTGGGCACCTGGCTGTCCAGAGCTGTACCTTCTCAGCCTTCCTTGCAGGCTATGTGGTTCAGACTAGGTTCAGGTCAGTGGGATCTAAGCAGAGGTGGCAGCTCCCCAGAACCTTCCTTAAGAGGTAGCTTGTGCAAACCCTTTACCCTATTTTCTTCAGCCATTTCTCCTTCTTGTTGAGTAGAATGCAGGTGTGATAGCTAGATCTGCAGCAATCATTTTGAGGTTGTGAGGTAACCATGGGAATGGAGGCTGAATATAGTGGAGTAGGCAGAGAGAGGGAAGCTGGCTCACTCCAGCCCTGAACTAACTACTTCAACTCTCTCTCTTTTTTTTTTTGTAACATCTTTATTGGAGTATAATTGTTTTACAATGGTGTGTTAGTTTCTGCTGTATAAAAAAGTGAATCAGCTATACATATACATATATCTCCATATCTCCTCCCTCTTGTGTCTCCCTCCCATCATCCTTATCCCACCCCTCTAGGTGGACACAAAGCACTGAGCTGATCTCCCTGTGCTATGTGGCTGCTTCCCACTAGCTATCTATTTTACATTTGGTAGTGTATATATGTCCATGCCACTCTTTTACTTTGTCCCAGCTTACCCTTCCCCCTCTCCCATTCTCAAGTCCATTCTCTACAGCTGAGTCTTTATTCCTGTCCTGCCCCTAGGTTCTTCAGAACCATTTATTTTTTTAGATTCCATATATATGTGTTAGCATACAGTATTTATTTTTCTTTTTCTGACTGACTTCACTCTGTATGACAGATTCTAGGTCCATCCACCTCATTACAAATAACTCAATTTCGTTTCTTTTTATGGCTGAGTAAAATTCCGTTGTGTATGTATATAATATATATATTACATCTTCTTTATCCATTCATCTGTCGATGGACACTTAGGTTGCCTCCATATTTTGCCAATTATAAATAATGCTGCTATGAACACTAGGGTGCATGTACCTTTTTGAATTAGTGTTTTTGGGTTTTTTTGGATATATACGCAAGATTGGAATTGCTGGGTCATATGTTAGTTCTATTTTTAGGTTTTTGAGGAACCTCCATACTCTTTCCACAATGGCTGCACCAGTTTACATTCCCACCAACAGTGCACGAGTAAACTGTTACTTTAATGTGTGATCTAGAAGAAAAGGAAGAAACATGATCCGAGAATGCGTGACAAGGAAATCTGGGGAGAGGAGGGTGGGTGGACTTCGCTGAAGGAGCAAAAATGTAAAGATGTTTGTGTCCCACATGAACACCTACCAAAAGGTGACCGCAGCAGAGGAGGATTTAAATTCTCAAGTGGGTACGATTCCTTGGTCTGTGGGTACCAGCCAGCCTCTTTCCCAGCCACCTTCATCTTTGCCCAGTGGGCTCCTGAGCACAGTGGCCAATGTGGCAGGGATGGACTTCCCTCCTCAAGGCTGGCCTGGCTACGGCCACTGCTGAGCACCCAATCAGCCAGCAGTGGAGACCAACACTGAGTCCCCGATATGGCACCACTGCCCAGGGGAGGCTGGTTACATTGGACCACTTCCCTCCTGGGAGAGACAGCCCTGTGTTCTTGCTGGAACAGACACTCAGCGGGGATGTGGACCTAGCAAACCTTCCCTGCATGCAAAGCTTCTGCCGAAACTACCATCTTCAGTCTCCCAGGATGTGTGGTCCATATCATGATGCTCCAGAACACTGCGTCTGATCAAGGAACTCACAGAACAAGGGCAGTGTGGTGACAGGCCCTGCCCCATGGACCTCACAGGTCTGACTGTGGGTCTCCCTGCCCTGGGCGTTCCAGGCAGCATCACACTATCCACCTCACTGATGACAGCACGGCCAGCAGGACCTGTAAGCAGCTGATGGCAGGGTCTGTGAACACCCTGATAAGTCACAGGCCTGGCAGAGGATGGATGATAAGCCTCACAGACATCCCTGGACTTGCAACGTGATGAGGTTTCTGGAGCTGTAGAGCCCAGGGCTCACCCAATTACAGCCTCCAGGACAAGGGACTGTAAAGGTGCATCATGCAATTCCCACCAGCGGGACAGAGACAGGCCCTCGGAGGCCTCTTCCTGTTGTGAAGAGGCACACACAGCGTTTGCCAATCGGGGGCGGGGATGCCGTCCAGCCCTGGGTGGCTCCACAGCAAGTGCCTCGGGCCTTTCCCCAAGGACCCAGGGGCAGGCGCTGCCAGAGCAAGCACACGGACCCCTAGGTCCTCATAAAGGTCACGTGATGTCACATGGGACTGCATGGTGTTTGAGAGCAGCCCCTGGCCGTGAGGGGGCCCTGGAGCCTGGAGGGCAGAGCTGCCAGAGGACCTGTCGCCAGGTCCCAATGTGCAGAACTTAGCTTCACACGGATTCAGTATGAATCTGAAAGAATGACTTTAATGTGTCTTCCAGACTCACCCACCCAGAATTGACTTCTAAACGACATTCAACAATTTATTCACCAAGAACTGATTTTACACTACTGAGGGCCATATCTGGGGCACACAGGAGTGAATAACAGAGCCTCTGCCCTCAGGTCTAGGATCACATGAGCAATGTAGCACCTGAGGCTCATGGTTTGAATCCCTAAGGCCACATAGGGCTAAATGCTCAATGGCTCCTCCTTGAAACTTTGACCAAGGCAATTATTTTTCAGTGACCATAAAAATGCAACTTCAATCTAGGATTTTTAGACTTCCTGGAAAGTGTACCCAATGATAGTTATATTATTAGCAGAGATGATTATCTAACAAATTGGGAAATCATCTTGTGTAGTGAATTTATGAAGAAATTGCTTTCAGGAACTGAAAGTATGATGTTGGCATAGTCTAAAAAAAATAGAACATCAGGACAAGAAGGCTAACATTGAAAGAAATAATGTTATTCTCCATTTATTATTGTGGTAAAATATACATAACATAAAAGTTACCACTTTAATCATTTTTAAGTGTACATTCAGTGGCATTAAGTACATTCACATTGTTGTACAAACATCACCACCATCCATCTCCAGAACTTTCTCATCTTCCCAAATTGAAAATCTGTCTGCATTAATTATCAACTCCCCATTCCTCCCTCCCCTAGACCCTGTCCCCCACCATCCTACTTTCTGTCTCTATTACTTGACTCCTCTAAATACCTCATGTAAGAGGAATCACACAGTATTTGTCTTTTTGTGACTGGCTTATTTCTCTTAACATAATGTCTTTAAGGTTCATCTATGTTGTAACACGTGTCAGAATTTCCTTCTTTTTTAAGACTGAATAATATTCCATTGTGTGTTTTTACCCAATTTTGCTGGTCTATTCATCTATCAATGGACACTTGGGTTGCTTCCATGTTTTAGCTATTGTGAGTAATGTGGCTATGAACATGAGTGTGCAAATACCTGTTTGCATCTCTGCACTCCATTGTTTTGGATAAATATCCAGAAGTGGGATTCCTGGATCATATGGTAATTCTATATTTAATTTTTTGAGAAGCTGTCATTCTGTTTTTCACAGGGGCTGTACCATTTTACATTCCCACCAGCAGAGCATGATGGTTCCAATTTCCACATCCTCACAACACTTGTTATCTTCTGTTTTTGGTTTTTGGTTTTTGTAGTAGCCATTCTAATGTGTGTAAATGGTATCTTATTGTGGTTTTGATTTGCACTCATATCAGATAAAATAGACTTTAAAATAAAGAATGTTACAAGAGACAAAGAAGGACACTACATAATGATCAAGGGGTCAATCCAAGAAGAAGATACAACAATTATAAATATATATGCACCCAACATAGGGGCACCTCAATACATAAGGCAACTGCTAACAGCTATAAAAGAGGAAACTGACAGTAACACAGTAATAGTGGGGGACTTTAACACCTCACTTACACCAATGGACAGATCATCCAAAATGAAAATAAATAAGGAAACAGAAGCTTTAAATAACACAATAGACCAGATAGACTTAACAGATATTTATAGGACATTCTATCCAAAAGCAGCACATAACACTTTCTTCTCAAGTGCACATGGAACATTCTCCAGGATAGATCACATCTTAAGTCACAAATCAAGCCTCAGTAAATTTAAGAAAATTGAAATCATATCAAGCATCTTTTCTGACCACAACGCTATGAGATTAGAAATCAATTACAGGGGAAAAAACGTACAGAACACAAACACATGGAGGCTAAACCATACGTTACTAAATAACCAAGAGATCACTGAGGAAATCAAAGAGGAAATCAAAAACTACCTAGAGGCAAATTACAATGAAAACACAATGATCCAAAACTTATCGGATTCAGTAAATGCAGTTCTAAGAGGGAAGTTTATAGCAGTACAAACCTACCTCAAGAAACAAGAAAAATCTCAGATAAATCATCTAAACTTACACTTAAAGGAACTAGAGAAAGAAGAACAAACAAAACCCAAAGTTAGCAGAAGGAAAGAAATCTTAAAGATCAGAGCAGAAAAAAATGAAATAGAAACAAACAATAGCAAAGATCAATAAAACTAAAAGCTGGTTCTTTGAGAAAATAAACAAAATTGATAAACCATTAGACAGACTAATCAAGAAAAAGAGGGAGAGGACTCAAATCAATAAAATTAGAAATGAAAAAAGAGAAGTCACAACAGACACCGCAGAAATACAAAGCATCCTAAGAGACTACTACAAGCAACTCTATGCCAATAAAATGGACAGCCTGGAAGAAATGGACAAATTCTTAGAAAGGTATAACCTTCCAAGACTGAACCAGGAAGAAATAGAAAATATTAACAGACCAATCACAAGTAATGAAATTGAAACTATGATTAAAAATCTTCCAACAAACGGAAGTCCAGGACCAGATGGCTTCACAGGTGAATTCTATCAAACATTTAGAGAAGAGCTAACACCCATCCTTCTCAAAGTCTTCCAAAAAATTTCAGAGGAAGGAACACTCCCAAACTCATTGTCTGAGGCCACCATCACCCTGATACCAAAACCAGACAAAGATAGTACAAAAAAAGAAAATTACAGACCAATATCACTGATGAATATAGATGCAAAAATCCTCAACAAATTACTAGCAGACAGAATCCAACAACACATTAAAGGGATCATACACCATGATCAAGTGGGATTTATCCCAGGGATGCAAGGATTCTTCAATATACACAAATCAATCAATGTGATACACCATATTAACAAATTGAAGAAGAAAATCCATATGATCATCTCAATAGATGCAGAAAAAGCTTTTGACAAAATTCAACACCCATTTATGATAAAAACTCTCCAGAAAGTGGGCATAGAGGGAAACTACCTCAACAAAAGAAAGGCCATATATGACAAACCCACAGCAAACATCATTCTCAATGGTGAAAAACTGAAAGCATTTCCTCTAAGATCAGGAACAAGACAAGGATGTCCACTCTCGCCACTCTTATTCAACATAGTTTTGGAAGTCCTAGCCATGGCAATCAGAGAAGAAAAAGAAATAAAAGGAGTACAAATTGGAAAAGAAGAAATAAAACTGTCACTGTTTGCAGATGACATAATACTCTACATAGAGAATCCTAAAGATGCCACCAGAAAACAACTAGAACTAATCAATGAATTTGGTAAAGTAGCAGGATACAAAATTAATGCACAGAAATCTCTTGCATTCCTATACACTAATGATGAAAAATCTGAAAGAGAAATTAAGGAAATGCTCCCATTTACCATTGCAACAAAAAGAATAAAATACCTAGGAATAAACCTACCTAAGGAGATGAAAGACCTGTATGCAGAAAACTATAAGACACTGATGAAAGAGATTAAAGATGATACAAACAGATGGAGAGATATGCCATGCTCTTGGATTGGAAGAATCAATATTGTGAAAATGACTCTACGACCCAAAGCAATCTACAGAGTCAATGCAATACCTATCAAATTATCAATGGCATTTTTTACAGAACTAGAACAAAAATCTTAAAATTTGTATGGAGACACAAAAGACTCCATACAGTCAAAGCAGTCTTCAGGGAAAAACACGGAGCTGGAGGAATCAGATTCCCTGACTTCAGATTACACTACAAAGCTACAGTAATCAAGACAATATGGTACTGGCACAAAAACAGAAATAAAGATCAATGAAACAGGATAGAAAACCCAGAGATAAGCCCATGCACCTATGGTCAACTAACCTTTGACAAAGGAGGCAAGGATATACAATGGAGAAAAGACAGTCTCTTCAATAAGTGGTGCAGAGAAAACTGAAAAGCTATGTAAAAGAATGAAATTAGAACAGTCCCTAACAGCGCACACAAAAGTAAACTCAAAATGGATTAGAGACCTAAATGTAAGAGTGGAAAGTATAAAACTCTTAGAGGAAGACAGAGGAAGAAAACTCTTTGACATAAATCACAGCGAGATCTTTTGATCCACCTCCTAGAGTAATGGAAATAAAAACAAAAATAAACAAATGGGACCTAATGAAACTTAAAAGCTTTTGCAAAACAAGGGCAACTACAAACAAAATGAAAAGACAACCCTCAGATTGGGAGAAAATATTTGCAAACAAATCAATGGACAAAGGATTAATCTCCAAAATATATAAACAGCTCTGCAGCTCAATGTTAAAAAAACACAACCCAATCAAAAAACGTGCAGAAGACCTAAATAGACATTTCTCCAAAGAAGACATACAGATGGCTAAGAAGCACATGAAAAGCTGTTCAACATCACTAATTATTAGAGAAATGCAAATCAAAACTACAATGAGGCATCACCTCACACCAGTTAGAATGGGCATCATCAGAAAATCTGCAAACAATAAATGCTGGAGAGGGTGTGGAGAAAAGGGAACCCTCTTGCACTGTTGGTGGGAATGTAAACTGATACAGCCACTATGGAGAACAGTATGAAGTTTCCTTAAAAAACTAAAAATAGAATTACCATATGACCCAGCAATCCCAATACTGGGTATATACCCAGAGAAAACCATAATTCAAAATGACATATGCACCCCAATGTTCATTGCAGCACTATCTACAATAGCCAGGTCATGGAAGCAACCTAAATGTTAGGTGGGGAGGCAGAGGGAGGGGGGATATGTGCATGAGAGCCAGGAGTGGGAGGGCAAGTAAGCTTAGGATTGGCTACTTTGAATAATTTCGATGGGTTCTGAACAGAAGGGGCCAATTGTTGGATACCTGGCCCTGGGTGACTAGGGCAGCGGGGGAGAGGCTGGACATCTAAGAGCTCAGGAAAGGGGAGGTTTGGGGTTTGGGCTCTGAGTTTGTTGGTTTGCAGACAAAAGGCACACTCCCAAGCAAATCCTTTCATACATCTAGGAATCAGCTATGCTGGGGGGTAGCTGGGGGTGCCTGGGGTGGGCATTTCTTCCAGGTACCTAAAGCCCCATATGTCCAAGTATCAGGAAGAAAAGCATGCTTAACACAATAAGGAAGAATGAGTATATGAACCAATGCCGGTAAGGATTGCATCATTTTACAGCCTTGAGGAATAAGACTTCCAGAAAAAAGGAGGAAATGGAATTTTAGTGAATGGTGAATGGCAATGATACACAAGCCCACAGCCATGGAGGTATTGAAGGGGAAACAGAACAAATTAGCAATTCAGGATAGTGAAAGTATTTGTATAATGCAGTTTAGAATCTCAGACTCTAGAACATTCATGTAGATTCATAATGAAGGTCAGTACATCAGAAGCCACAAATATCAAATAGTGAGGAATAAAAAATTTCATTTTCTATCACTGTCTAATAAAAATAAAAGAAGTAAAGGTAGGTCATGAATACAAGATGGTAACCAAATACCATCTGTTCAAATATAGATAACTCTGAAATTATGGTTTATTTTTAAGGTTTTGTTTATCAGAAATTAAATGCTGGGGAAGGACTTTTCTAGAATTGCCAGCTAGATTCATCTGACCCAGTGTCCAGGGTCCAGGATGAAGGGCCTGGCTGGGATGGAGGGTGGCCAGGGTGCCTGGTAGGTGAGGGCCCGGCTCTGCTGTCAGGCTGTGTGGGTTCTAGTCTTGGCTCCTTCATTACTGCTGTGTGGCCACCTGAAAGTTTGTAGCCTCTCTGAGACTCAGCTTCCAAAGTGATAAAATGTGGGTCCTGACATCCCTGCTTTATAAGAGGGTGATGAGGGTTAAATAAATTGTTCAAATTGTTCAAACCAGTGTCTTGCACACAGCATGTGCTAAATAAACTTCAGCTCTACTTATATGGCAATAACACAATTCTAAAACCCCTGGGAGATTGCCTGTGTGTTTTTAACTGTCCATCAGGTGATTCTATTCTGTGATGAGCAGATTAACTAATGAAGAAAGGGCCACGGTGAAGGTTCCAAGGTCAGAGTGAAGGATGCTGCAAGATCTGAAACCAGAAAGAGGAGAGAAACCAGCAAATTTGTGCCCATGTGCCCAGCATTGCACACGTGATCTCATCCAATGGTTTGGTTACTGCTGATAAAATCTAAAAATCTCCAAGGACCAAAAAAGAAACCAGTGAAAGGTGGTCCCAGGGGTCTTCTATGGATGTTTTTGCCTAGATGTAAAGGCGCATTTTCTAGTTTTTGTTTCAATTATATTTTGACTGCATTGGATCTTCATTGCTGCATGCGGGCTTTCTCCAGTTGCAGCGAGCGAGGGCTACTCTTCATTGCGGTGCGTGGGCTTCTCATTGCAGAGGCTTCTCTTGTCGTGGAAGCTTCTCTTGTCGCGGAGACTTCTCTTGTCACGGAGCATGGGCTCTAGGCGTGCGGGCTTCAGTAGTTGTAGCACGTAGGCTCTAGAGTGCATGGGCTTCAGTAGTTGCAGGGTGTGGGCTCAGTAGTTGTGACTCATGGGCTTAGTTGCTCCGCGGCATGTGGGATCTTCCCGGACCAGGGATCGAACCTGTTTGCCCTGCATTGGCAGGTGGAATCTTAACCACTGTGCCACCAGGGATGTCTCCATTTTCTAGTTTTTATGGAGAAGCAGAAGTGGTCACTTTCCAGGGAAGGAAATTCTGCTCATTCGTGAAGTCGAGACAACTTTCCGCTTTCCTGGGGACTGTGCAACCATGACGAATTGTCCCTCTTTGTTATCAATTTCTAACAATTACCTTTTCCCCTTTGTACCGTGAAACACATTTTTTAACATTTCAATATCTCCAACTCAGGATGCATAGTACAACCAGAGGGCTTTTTATTTGTTTGTTTGCGGTCAGTACACAAAATAGTGCTTCATTGTAGAGCAGATGGAAGTTAAGATTCAGTGAAATGCAATTTGACTGTTGTGACCCCTAAATGAACAAAGTCAGTTTACAAAAATAAGAAACTGAAACTTCAGCCAAATTTCCTCAGAAAACTTGTATCGTGATGGGTTCAAAACATGCTATCATCCAGGGAAAAAGAGCAAAATAAGACTCAACGCTGCTTCCTTTCAAGTATTTCTATCAATCCTAAGACACCCCAGGAATGTGGCACTGGAGAAAGGACAGACACATGGATCAATGGTAGAGCACAGAAATAGAGTCACATTTATATGGCCAATGGATTTTCAACAGAGGTGAAAAGGTGATTCAATGTAAATGGTGAGTCTTTTCAACAAACGTCTCTGAAACAGTGCAGCATATTCACTGCACAGGAAATGAAAAAAGGATAAAACTCAACGCTTACCTCACACCACATACAAAAATTAATTGTGAAATGGGGTTAGATAAAAAAATATCTTAGAGATGGCACCAAAAGCACAATCATAAAGCTTCTTAAAAATTTATGAACTGAACCTCATCAAAAGTCAACAGCTTTGATCTTCAAGGTAAAGGCTGGAAGAAATTATGTGTGAAAGATATACCTGACAGAGGACTTGTATCTACAGTTTATAAAGAGTTCTCACAATTCAATAATAAGAAAACAACCCAATTGAAAAGTGGGCAAAAGATTTGAATAAACCCTTTGCTAAAGGGTGGCAGATAAGATGGCAGATGGCAGATAAGCATATGAAAAGATGCTGAACACCATTGGTGGTTAGGGAGATGCAGTTTAAAACCAGTAGGAGGTACTTCTACACACCCCCAGGAGGGCTAAAATGTCAAAGGCTGACTCTGCCAAGTGTTGGAGAGGATGTGGAGCAACTGGAACTTCACACGCTACTGGCGGGGCTGTAAAATGGTAACATGGTGCGACCATTTCGACAAACAATTTGGCAGTGTGTTTAAAAATTAAACATACACGTCCATATAACCCAATCATTCCCCTCCCAGGTAATGACCCAAAAGAAATGATAGCAGATTCCCACACAAAGCCTTGTACACCAGTGCTTACGGCAGCTTTATTTGTAACAACCAAAGCCTGGAAATAACGCCAACGGCCATCAACAAGTGATGTCCATACAATGGAAAACTGTTCAGTAAATAAAAAGGAAAGGGCTATGGATCCATGCTACAGCATGGTCAAATCTCAAAATCACAATGCTCCAAAAGAACAGCCAACAAAAATAAAGGACGTAACACATTATTTCATTTGTATACAATTCTAAAAAACGTAAATAAGTCTACAGTGACAGAAGGCGGCTCTTTCTGTGAGGTTGGTGGGGGTGAAGGAGAGAGGGCTCAGGGAAACTCTTGGGGTGATGGCCACCCCATCATGTTCTTGATGCACACAGGTCTGAACTCATGAATTCATGTTATCAATAAGTGCAGTTTACTGTGCTTCAGTGATGCCTCAACGAAGCAGCAAGAAAGGAGAAAAGGACAAATGCCATCAGAACAGCAAAGAATCAAACACACTTTGTCCTTTGGAAGCCCCAAAAATATATGATAAGGCTTTACCTTCGAATTTGAAGGTATACAGATTCACTTAAAATACTGAGCTCAGAGGTACTTCTGTAAATCTTAGTGTCCTAAAAAAAAAAAAAGAATAAATTCTGAGTTGGTTACTATTTATTTCAAACCCACACTACGTCTGAGGAAGTGCTTTGTACTGAAGGGAGAAACACCACGTTATCTAACGGGGACCCATTAATCCCTGACGACGTGGGAAATAAATTCCTTGGAAATAAATGGATTTCAAATCTATTCGTTAGGGAAATTATTCATTCTCTTCTCATTTTTTATTGAGGTATAATTGATGCACAGCTATAAGAGGAATACATTCTGGGGATCTAATGTATAGAATGGTGACTGTAGTTAAAACTGTATTGTGCACTTGAAATTTGTTATGAGGTACGCGGGCCTCTCACTGTCGTGGCCTCTCCTGTTGCGGAGCACAGGCTCTGGACGCGCAGGCTCAGCGGCCATGGCTCATGGGCCCAGCCGCTCCGCGGCATGTGGGATCCTCCCGAACCAGGGCACAAACCCGTGCTCCCTGCATCGGCAGGCGGACTCTCAACCACTGCGCCACCAGGGAAGCCCTCCTCTAATTTTTTAATCAGGGGATCTATATGACTGTCAAAAGGGCTGACTAAGTCTCCACATCCACGGTTCTGGGGCCATCATGTGGAGAGAAAGAAGAGCACAAACGTCAGAGGTTTGCATGTATCTCTGTTAGAGGAGGAACAGAGTAAAGATGGAAGAGGCTGTAGGGGATGGCAGGTGTCTAAAGCTCAGGGGTCTTCTATAAAAGCTTAGTGAGGAAATTGCTTCTCACAGTTTAATACTCATAAAATCACCTGGAGAATGAAGTCTTAGAATCCGCATCTCTAACAGGCCCCAGGGATGTTGGTTCCCAGGGCACAGACGACGCTTTGAGAAGCAAGGCAGTGAGGAGAGATGGAAACAAGTTCCAAAGGTTTTTAAAATATCTTGAGATAAATCCAAAGAAGAATGTAGTATTACATCACACACACACACACACACACACACACACACACACACACACACACACGCACAGTTTCTCTGATTGCAGTGAAAAGCTTTGGCTAAGCTTAGATCTCAGTGTTCCCAGCCAGACCGAGCTGGGTCAGGAGACAGAATCTTGCCAACTGTCCAGAAACCAATGAAATCCCGTCTGCTTGGTCAGGATTTTACTTTCTCAATATTCAGTCATGGTACCACTTATATAAAGCTTATTTATTTGAAACTGATTTTTAGGTATGTATATATTCTCTAAATTCCAACTTGAACTAGGGAACAGAGTAACGATGACGTGTCTAGATTCCTGTTATTCCCAACAATAGAGATGGAAATGTACACGCAGCTCAGCTCCCATTCCAGAATGAAGGTTCAGGTCCAGCAGCACCTGGGGTACTGGGTCCCTGTGGGACGCTGAGCAAGTACAGCCCCGTCCTCAAAGAGCCTGGCCCTGTGCTGGACAAAGGCCCTTAGGATGAAGGGGCATTTTCCCCTGTGGACACGGATGCCATGTCGTCCTGCTCTTTATCCTACTAAGTGGCCCTTTGGGGCCTGGTCCCAGACTTCAAGGAGTAACAAGAAGACACCCAGCGGGAAAGAAGTCCGAGATGGGGGGAGGAGAGAGAAGGAGAACAGATGCACCATCTCCCACATCCGTGCGGGATTTCCAAGTGATATTTTTAACAGATTTACTGAAATATCATGCACTGAAACCATGTTTTACAAACCATGAATCCCACAAAGAAAGGAGTCTTATTTGACTGTCACACCTCTGGAGTGTTTCACAAAACAGCAGTTACTCTCGCTAAATGTGATGCCTTCATATATTTTCTATCTTCCTTCTTTGCATTAAAGGAAACACCCTGGTCGCCACCCCCCAAGCTGATTCCATCGCCCAGTTGCAGGGGTCCTACCACCTGCAGCAGACTTGCCAGCCCTTCCCTGCTGCCTGAAAAGAGGCCCCGAGTGTCCTGGCCTTGTGTCCTGGCCACAGGGACTGCAGCTCCAGCCTGTCTAAATGTTCTTCTTCTGCCCGTCCCAGCCTCTGGAATCTGCCCAACACTGCCCCAGACAGACTCCTCCAAAGGGTCCAGGCCAGGCTCACAGCTCCAGGGTTTGGCCGTACAAGGAAGTCCTGGACAGGGAGGGCGGGGAGGACGGGGCAGACAAGGCCTCTTTGGCAGTACACACCATCTTGCTCCGGTATGTCTTTTGGTGGAAAGTCACAGGCCCTCACTGAGTGACACCTCCATCCCGCTTCTCCCCCACCCCCAAAAAGAGTAAAGGGAACCACAGGTCTGGAGAAAGGAGAGGGTGGTGTATTAATTTCAGCACCTCACAGCCCAGTACTGCAGAGGTGACAGCCTGGGTCTGTCCTGGCCCCCAGGGTGAACAGCAGGGGTGTGGGGACAGCTCTGACTCCACACCCCCAGCGCGAGGACCCCAGGGGCAGACCCCTGCAGTCTAGACACTCAGGGCCCCTCCCGAGTCAGCACCTGCCCAGCTCTCCTCACCTGCTCTCCCCCCGCACCTGAGTTCTGCCCCCACCTGCCAGCTGCTTCTCCTCCAGCTCTCCCGATACCCTTCCTGGCCACCGCGCAGCACAGTACCCACATCCTTCTTTCCTGTGGCCTCGGTCTAGAACATTCCCAGCCCTTACCTGTCCCTCTAGTCACAGGTCATATCACCACTCATGGAAGCCGGTTTGAAGGCCCTAGAGACTCTGCTGAACGCTCAAACACGCTGCCACACGTTATGGCCATCCTCCCTGAGCTGCGGACCCGGTGCTGGCTCCGCGACGGTGGCAGAGATGGGGCATCAAAGACACAGCGGGTGAATAGGAGGCGGAGGACGCCAAGTCCCAGGAAAGGGGTGCAGGCCTGAGGCCGAGTCCTGGGGGAATGCCCCTGATCCCGCAAAAGAGGCGAGCGCATGGCTGGGAACAGAAGTAGGGTGGCAGCTGCCCCTGCTTCGCCTCCTGAAAGCTGGGGACGCAAAGGAAGCTTGTTTAATCACCTGGGGTGTGTGTGTGTGTGTGTGAACGTGTACCTTTGTCCACACATGCATTATAGCAATGCAGAGAACAAACAGGCGTCAGGGAACAACTGACTTGAAGGAGAGCTCAGGAGTCCATAAACACAGTCTAGAGTCAGCCGCCTCCAGGGAAGGCTTCCAGGAGCACGTTTCATGGAAAGAAATCTGAGGACCCATTTGCTAATAAAATTGGAGTCATTTCTGGACCATCACCAGGACATAGCTAACGAGATGTGAAAACAAGCTCCAAACACAGGGCCTCATTTTCAAAATGGAGAGTGAAGGGCAGAACAAGAACAGCCAGAGGATGGCATGTTCTAGAAAGAGAGCTGCAGCCCCAGCTGTACCAGCCTCTCTCCAGAATGCTTGTGGTGCAGGGGAGGTGGTCTGGATAATCGGCCCAGGGTCTTTGGGCAAGAGTGATGAATTGTTCTTCTCTCTCTCTCTCTCCCTCCCCACATTCTCCATTTCACATTTTGGTAGAAAATTCCCATCAGATAATCCATCATCCTTTGTATTCATTCCATTTATACAAACTGCCCTCTGGTCTGTACACCAGCTCTTAATTCTTCTGCCCACCTGGGAAGGCCCACACTGCTCGTAAGAGATCCTGTCGTATTATTTCTATGACTGCAAAACACTAGAATTTAAGAAAAAGACTGTAAAACCCATTAAGGACCTGACAGAGAATCTCAGCATTTCCTTATTTTTTATCTATTTTATTTGGTTCCAGGTGCCAGGAAGCTCACAGCCCAACAAGCCCCCAGTATGGTAGCCACACTGAGTGTTAATACACATGCATATTCCATTTCATCACCTAAACTTTCCACTTGCATCTGACTCACCTTACTTTGGTTGTGTCCTTTATTTTTTTGGGTTGCTTGACTTAAATAAAAGAAAAAAAAGGTCTGAGAATAAGTTGAAAAAGACAGTTCATGAACCCTCCACTGAGGTCAAAATCTTGGAGACAGAGTGGAAGACCAGTAGTCAAGCAGCCTGAGACCAGCACCTCCTGCGCCAGAAGCGTGCAGCCAGTGGGGGACAAAGGTTTCTGTGTGCGGCTCCGGTGGAGAGTCTTGGGAAGTATTAATAAATGTGTTCTAGCCAAAGAGGCCGAGGTTCAGTGAAGCAATGACAGAATGGGCTCATTCCTTGCCCACCTGGGGGCTGGGTGTGAGGTCCACAGGGTGGGGGAGTGAGAGTGGGGATCCATTCGATTCCCTTCGTAGGAGAATCTGAGCCTCTGACCCAGTGAGCAGGGCAGACCTTCATCCCCACATCCGCCCTGTGAGTGCTGGCATATTGAAGATGCTATTTTGAATATTGGTACTTAACCGAATCGTCAGTAACCCCCATAGCTATCTTCGTGTGTCTAGTGACCAGTTACATTGTTTCCAGAAGAATTTTGTCTTCCTTGCTAATAGCAGTCCTCCTTCAGGCTGTTTCCTGCCCTACTTACTTTTTGTAAACTCCAAGCCCACAGGTATTCTGAGTGAATCAGAACATGGCAGGGCAAGGTGCATCCCAGAAGGGGCTTCAAGTCCCGTGAATCAGTAATTCTGAGTTAGAATATGTTAAACACCATGGAACAGATTGCATGGGACTAACCAGGGTTTCCCAAATGTTCTTTCTTCCAGAATCTCTGGGACACAGGACACAGGAGGCACCAACCCAACGTAATGAAAATTAAAACAAAAAAATTTGGATGCAGGAGAAACCTTGAGATTCATGCTTATTATCTGGTATTTTATTCTCCACAGAGCAAGTCTACATGCTAAGGTTCTCATTGTAACTGTGAGGGAAGGAGACCCAATGCTTTCTAAAGAGCACGAGCCCACGAACAGAAATCATTCCTGAAATGCTTGATCTTCTCTTCACTTACATTGACCATCATTATTTATGTTCTATTTTAAGGTTAATTCATGTAAAATCACAACCAAAAACAAACAAAAAAAATCCAACCTACAGAGGGTTTTAGGAGGAGGTATTAGGAAATAGCACCATAGAGTTTAGAAAAATATCAACAAGAAGCAACCGAGTAATTGGTTTCAAAAGCTGTTTTATTGGCTGGTTGTTTGGACAGATAGTTGGTGACATTCAGAAGTTTCAGAGAAGCTGCAGTAGAGGAAAGAGGACTTCAGGGAGTCTGAGGGAGTGGGAAAGATGTGGAAGGGGGGAGTGGCAATTTTAAACATTTTTGGTGGTTATCGTGGCACAGAAGCAGGACAGCGGCTTGAGTGAGGGGCAAACTTAAGGAATGTTGTGATTTTGCTTTCTCTCTCTGCCTCTGTCTGTCTCTCTGTGTATCTCTGTCTCTGTCTGTCTGCCTCTGTCTCTCTCCCCCCATCTCTCATGTCTCTGTCTTTGCTGTGCAAACTCTTTCCACCTGATGATCCAATGACCCCAGAAAGGGTCCTTCCCATGGGCTCTGGCACTAAAGGCTGGGGTGGCAGTGCCTGGAGGGCCTTCATCCTATGCCTCTCGGTGACCTGGACAGAGGAAAGGAGAGAGCCCCCTAAGTGACCTGGAGAGCAGCTCCAGTGACCGGCTGCCCCCAGGGCCCTGGGGGATGAGGGTGGAGCAGGGCCATGGACTCCAGGGCAGAAGGGACTCAGATCACCTCACATGACAACAAGATCAGCCCCGACTGCTGCAGAAATGCCTCATGATTGTGGAAATACGGCTCTAAGTGAATGGCCTATGCTGGTGAAAGGTCTTATAGACAAAAGAATGGTCTGCTCCTAAACAGGATCAAAGGACCACGTAATCAGTGGAGACAGCGGGATGCTTTAAGAGCATCATATGGGAGGGGAGGGGTGTTCCCCCCAGACTCAGGACTAAGACCCCAGCGCTTCCCCGGGAATGGGCCCCCGGTCCCCATCTGGCCTGGGGTCAGCTTGGGCTCTAAGATAAGACAAGGTCCCAATGGTGAACGGTGAGCAGCCAGAGGGAGGCTGCACGGGAGGACTCAGCTTTCCGCCGCTTGGACCTGTGACCAGGCTCCATCCTCTGTCCTCGGCTGTGGCCTGGTCAGTCACCAGACTCATGAGTTCCCTAAACTGTATGCTACATTCAGGGGGTTGTGTGTGTGTATATGTGCACATTCGGGTAGAGGAAGACATCTGTGTCTTATATGGGAATCTTAGAAGTTTTACACCCAAAAACGTTCAAAACTCGGGCTACATGCTGGCATTGCCAATCACACGCGCATGGTCCATGTGTGCCCGTCTGCGAATTGCAAAAGCACTGTTGTTTGTAGCTTTGGTTTCGGATATTTCAGCATGTTTGCCCTTGAATGCTGGCCATGAAGCACTTTGATTCTGATACAGAAGTAATGGAGCTTTGAGAACTTGTCATCAAATTCAAATTCAAACATGTAAATACCATCAGGGACACAGGACTCTGTATAGACCATATGCAAATTGGTATTCAGATTTAGCATCTCACAACTAAAACATAGAATGAACATATTTAACCTGAATGTATGTACTAGTCAGGCTCTTGCAAAGAAGCAGAATCAGTGATATATAGATAGATAGATAGATAGATAGATATAGATCTATCTATCTATCTATCTATCTATATATATATATACACATGGGGAGAGAGAAAGAGGACAAATTCACCCTTCCTCAGGCCCTCAGCAGGCCGGCTGAGCCTCACACCTCCATGTCAGGGAGGGGATCTGCTTCACTCAATTCACTGATTCAAATGTTAATCTCATTGGAAACATCCTCACCATCCCATCCAGAGACAATGTTTTGCCAGCTATCTGGGCACCCGTGATCCAGCCTAGTTGACACATAAAATTAACCATCACATGGCACACTGCTAAAATCATCATAATTTCCTTTCCTAACTGGGAAATTCCTGTATAACTCATTTTTCAACAGACAGTCCTCTCTCCTATCCTCTGTCTTCTGAAATAACCACAATTACGGAAGTTCCTCTGAAAGAGCAGGTCAGTTTCTTCTGCCTTATCAGCACCTGTGCTCTCCTGTTACGAGAGAAGTGTTGGAATTTTGAGGAAGTCTCCGTTAATCAACTTTCACCAACACAGGAGAAGGAAATAGTTGTGCTGTGAGAGGGTCCAGTGCACATCACCGATGACATTTCCTGGAGGGGTTAAAACTTTTAATGGCCACCTACTTTGCAGAAATAATGAGACGGGCTTTCTTTCCATTCTTTTTGGAAAGTGTTTAAATATTGACTTTAATTGGTTCAGGACAACATGATTCTGCGTCAAGGTCTTGGAGGGCATCCAACTTTTTAATATATAATTTAAAGTGTAGCTGCTAGATATAAAGCAGAATTATTTCTCAGTTTGGACAAAGACACTGAAAGACAACTGGCGGATGGGGGGAGTTGAAGGCGGCGTTTCCTTGTTTAGCAAGTGGTTGCATTTGTTCTTGGGCTTTGTAAAGTCTAGGGAAGAAGGACAGCGAAGATGAGGCACCAGGAAAAGGGAAGATGGTTATGGAGCTGTGGTTGTAGATTAGCTCAAAGTCAGCTCAGGGCTTGGGACGGAAGGAAACTGCCAAGATGAGGGATCAGATGAGACTTTGGACCCTGGCGGATACCTTGTTGCAGCTTCTGAGACAAGGAGCAGAGCGTCCAGCAAAGCCCTGGGACGATATTCCTGTGATGTAAATGGGTGCTCATATAAGCCACAAAAGCTCGGGGTAATTTTTTAGGCAGCAATGGAGAACTAAGGCACGTGGCATGTCCTGCTGGAGGTAAGCTGTACCCTCCACATGCCTTGCAATTCTCCCTCTTGTATCAGAGAAGCCTCTTCTAAGGCCAAAGTTAAAACAAACAAACAAACAACCCCACCACCAGTTGAAGAACTACTAAAATACATGTACTGCAAAAGAAAAAGAAGGGAGAGATGGCCACGTCTTTCCATAGCTGCTGCAGCCATCTGTATTTTACACCCTGATAGACTGAGCGATGGGTCAGAGCTCATGGGCCTAACTGGAAAGAATAAGGAATTACCTGTCTGAACCACAATGCCACCTCAGCTTTTGCAAAACAGACATAACCGTGGCGGTCTGACAACTCTAAATTTTATTGTTTTTAATGAAGTATAATATTTTATTCCAAAAACAATACTTGTTCATTGGAGAAAAAGACAATACCTATAATAATAAGAAGAAAGGAAATTAAAATATCTAAATTTATTTACATCTTAATTTATGCGCACATGCGCGCGCACACACACACACACAGGTTCAAGGTATTTCTGACCCTGCTTCTTCATTTATTAATATATCCTGAATATACTTCCATGCAAATGGATATTTATCTTCATAACCATACCAGCAATAGAAAACTACTCATATATTTGTATCAAAATTTACTTAACCCATTATTTGGACTCTTAGTTTGTATCTATTGTTTTCCATATGACAGACAACTCGATGACAAATGGCCAATCCTCTAAATTACAAAAATATCAATTTTATAAGAAGATAAAGGCCTTTTGGCTAAAATAAAATTCAATGTGCACCAACTTTGGAAAGTGTAGAATGCCCTAGAAAGGGATGGATGATTCTACAGCACAAATCCTGGGCCGGGGACACCTCTAGGCGGAGCTGCACAGCCTGGCGCCACTCTCCTGCACCGGGAGAGTGAAGGGCACCCTGGGGACACCTTCAAGATGCCCAGTATCTTCTCAGCATCACTCGCTCAGGCTCAACCCGTTAGAACAGGTGCTCTCAGGTTCTGCAGTCATCAGAATGCGTTGGAACTTGTTAAAAATACACCTTTTCTGGCAGCACTCCCAGAAACTGGACTTCCGTGGTTCTGGTGGAGAGGGAAAAACCAGGCCAGGCGATTCAGATGACCACGGGTGTTTAGAAGTTGCTCCATTACCTCCGGCCCAGGGCAGAGATCAGATCTCTGGCCTTGTCCACAACAGGTATTTGTTCATCTATTGCAATACATTTTTGATGCTCAGAGGGATGAACAGGAGGATAAGGCAAGAAAGAGCCCGGCTTAAGTGCGCGCACCCCTCCCCCTCCTCTGTCCAGGGTGGCCCGCAGTAAACAGCTGTCAGCCGACCACAGGCTGCTCCGGGTGGACGGGACAGCCTTGACTTAACCTATTTCCCCTCTGTATCCACCTGACGCACATCCGTCGCGCAGGTCGTAGGGGATACTGTGCCGTCCCCACCAGGAACTGCTGATGCGGCTGCTTATGAAACTCCTTCCTGGGGATGACCCTACCCCAAGCTCAGCGCTGTGTGCGCCGCAAGACTGCGCCCGAGGAAGCATCCGTCCGCACATCCGCGGCTGGAAACCAGCCTAGATTAAGCTCCCGGAAGAGTTGGCTTCTTGTTCATCCATCACCCAACGGACTGGACGTGAGCGCCTCAGTCCCGGAGCTCCCAGCGGAGCTGCGAGCATCTGGCTGGCGACACAGGACATCGCGGTTTCCTTCGCAAGCACTCGGGTCTTATCGCTCCGCCAGGACTTTCCTGCCCTTCTCCCGCCCCTTCCATTCTCAGCACCCGGCCTGGCGCCAGGGGTCGCCAGGGTCCCCGCGCGTCCTCTACGACCACGTTCCTTCTCCTCCTCATGCGGCCAGAGCCTCTCTGGGGACGGAACCGGCGCTTCGTCGTCGCCAGCCAGCGACGCCCACGTTCGCCCACCGACTGGAGGATCCGCTGGTGTGTCCTTCCTCCCTCACCTCAGGCCTGAGGAAAAGCTGGGGTGCCCGCGGCTCCGAATGCCGCCCCCAGAAGGAATCTTGCGGGAACGTGCGTGCGCCTGCGACGGTTCGGTCCCCCCAACTGCCGCGGGCCCGGCGCTCCCACCTGCGGCGCTCCGCACAACCTCCCCCCGCCCCGTTTACTGCGCTCCCCGCGCTTGATGCTGCCACGCTCCCACAACTACGGTGATCCAGCCCACCTGTAGCGCCCCGCCTTCCTCCTACTCCCCCCACCTGCTGCGCTCCCCAAAGATGCTACCACCTAGCTGCTGTGCTTTCCCCCGCCTGCCGCGCTTCCCCCTCTCGATGCTCCTCCCACCTTCGCTGCACACCCTCCTAGGGTGCTTTCCCCTCCCCCACCAGGGATGCTCCGCCCACCTGCGGTGATTTCCCCACCCACCTGCGGTGCTTCTCCTTCCCTCTGAGGTGCTTCCGGCTCGTAACGCTCCTCCCACCTGCGATGCAAGTGGTGCTCCCTCCAGGCCAAGCTCCCTGGCCCGCGCGGCTCCCTGAAAGCTGGCGCCCCCAGTCCCGCCTGCCCCGCCTACCCGCGCCCCTGAGCCCGCCCTTGGCCGCCCATTGGCGCGCGCCGCGCGGGCGGGGCCGGCGGTTCCAGTGGCGGCGGCGCGGGAGGGGCGCAGTGCCTGCTGAGCACCCTCCCGAGCGCGATCTCCGGCCTGCTCGCCATGGGCGACCACGACGTCTCCCCGAACCCCAAGGGCTCCTTCCGAAAGTTCCTGGAGCAACTCTCCGGGGCCGGCAAAGCCATAGGCGTGCTGACCAGCGGCGGGGATGCCCAAGGTGCGCCACCGCCTCCCCGGATCCCGGGCCGGAGGCGAAGGGAGGGGACTAGGGAGAAGGGATGTGGGGGTAACCGGGAGAAAGGATGGGGGTACCTGGGAGAAAGGATGGGGGTACCTGGGAGAAAGGATGGGGAGCAGGGACCAGAGAGAAAGGATGAGGCTCCAGGGAGAAGAGATGGGGGAAGCAAAGAAGAGAGGAGGAGAGCGGGTACCGGGGATAAGAGAAGGGTGGGGGAGAAGCCCCGCGCCCAGGAACCTCGGGGGTACCTTCCTGTGGCGGGAGCGGGTGCGGGCCGTGCAGCCTCAGAAGGAGTCACTGCGGAGTCGGTGGGGGGGCGGAGGGAGGGCTATGGCAGTAGGATCCCTTACCAGGAAGGTCAGTTTTCCACCTTCATGTTTATTTTTTAAATTGCGACTGGCTACGGGGCCGCCTGGACCGCGCTCGGTGGTCATTTCTCTTCCGAGTCGTAGGATGAAGCCGGACGCCCCTCCAAAGCTTGGCTACAGCGCGGCCACTTCCGATGCCGCGGCTCCCTCCCCAGCTCCGTCACCCACTCCCTACCCCCAATGTCTTGGAAAAATCCGCTGGGTCCCTGCGACGCGTCGGCAGCCTCGCGATCCCCGCGCCGCGCGGGCGGCGTCCCCGCTGCTGTCCGGCGGGACGCGGCGGGGGACGCACGGGGGTCCCTGCCCGGGGTTGCCCGGCGGCCCGGTACCACCTCGCGTTTCCGCTGGGAAATTTTAAAAACGGTTCTCCTCCGCTCTAATCTCTTGTCCCCTTCCGGCTCGTCACCAAACTGAAAGCTGAAACGGGTCACTGGGCCCTCCCCGCCAGCCTCCCCTGGATGGGAAGGAACAGGAAGCGGGGACTCCGGGGCGTCACCAGCCCCGCAAGTGCGGACTCCAGCAACCGCCCCCCACCCCCAAGCGTGGAAGCTGATTTCGGGGAGAAGGGGACCCAGGCTCGGTGCCCACGGACACACGGAGAGAATATTTCAATGTAAAGCGAGGGTGACACAGAACGTGCCCCGGGTCCCTAGCGCTGGGCGCACATGGGGACGCAGGGGTTCCCAGACGCTGGGGTTTCCTGATCCCGGTGAATACCTGGGTGGGGCGACTCAACCGCTAGAAAGTAGCAGGGCTGTGCTCAGGCGGCTGCGTCCTCGGAGCCCGAGGATCGCAGGCCGGAGACGCCTCTCGAGCTAGGTTTTGGTTTTTATTTTACCTTCTTCCTCCCGTCCCGGATGAGTTGAAAGGCCCTGATGCCTCATTTTCACCACACACGGTGCAGGGATGCTTAAGTGTTGGGCCCGGCGCCCTCGCCTGCCGCCCACCCTGCCCGTGACCTTCCCTTCGCCCTTGAGCCGGGCGGGGCCTGGGGGGGGTGCGGCAGGTGGGGCGCTAAGGCTGCAGACCCGCCCGCCGCGGGCGCGTAAGTGATGCCTGGCCAGTCACCGCCCGTGCGCCCCGCGCCCTCGACCCTGGGCACCCAGCCTGCGGTGGGCAGGAGACGTGGGGGTCCCCGGCACGTGGGTCCCTTGGAAGCCCCTCCCTGTCCTACTGAAGGTGGCGCTCGCGACATCAGTCACTGTCGAAACCCTACAAGCCTGCCTTTGCGTCAGCGCGAGGCAGGGCTGGTCTAATTTGGTATTCTAGTAAAGTGTGGCCCCTGGTATAAACATTGAAGAGAGAAAATGTTGTGATATAAACAAGGCTGGGGTTGAGGAAGTGGCAGAGTGAAATAGATGACATCGCCCAAGTTACTTAAATGATGTGCCGATGGGGTCTGGCGGGGTCGGGGTGGGGCTGAGAGAGGCTTCCCTGTCAAAGGGCTTCAAAAGCACGTGCCTCTGGAGAAGTGGGCTAGCCCAAATTAGGAAGCATCTTGAGTGACTCTTACCCCGGTCTTGGAAAGAGAATAAATTGTTGGCACAGGAAGAGGAACTGGTCTCTTAACCCTCCAGGCTTCAAGGTCAGAGTTTCAAGGTCATTTTAGAATTAAGGTGCTCTGTCTGTTGAAAAAAATATAGGTCACTCTTTTGAGTTCCTGTCCAAAAGTCTTCTCAACTACCTGGTAGCTGGTGCAAAGGCAACTGAGGTAATGATGCAATAGACAGAACCAGCATTTTTTCTGCTACTGATACTTACCTGCTACTTATCTCTGCAGCTTGCGAGCAGTTATGAATAATAGAGGTCAGTAAGTCCACATCTCTTCTTGTCAGTGGAAAAGATACTTTGAGAATCAAAATTATATGAGAATGTGGCTTGGTCAGTGTATTGTCAGGTTGATGGGAGATCGCCTAATGCTCTGAACTGACACATCTGGGCCGTCCCTGGAGAGCCGACCATGGCCGGGCATCTGGGCATTTTCCCTCAGGCAGAGCTGAGGCTGTAGTCTCCAGTTCTTCTTGGACTTCATGCCAAGAGCCACCTCCTCTTTTGATCCTACCTGAGACCTGACTGAACAGTTGAATGCATTTCTTTCCAAGAAAGTTCACCTTAAGATGTGCACCCAGGGGCCAGTCTCGGCAGGCAGCAGCAGACTTACAGCCCCTTGGAGGAGGTTATTCCTAGAGATGCTGTCATTTATACCCATATCCTTTTACCGTCTTATCTTGACTCTAAATGGTATCAGTGCTTGATTTTCCCTGGGATAAGAGAGTTTTGCTCACAGCTAATAAAGACCAAGGAGAATAATCACAAGTCTTAATTTCAGCATAGTTTTCTAATCAGATGTGAAATTACGGTAAAATTTCATGTTGAGATGACTATAGCTTCTAGTTATTGAGCTCACTTGATGTTCTAGGAGCTTTATTGTTCTTATCTCCAGGCCTGATTACCTGGCTCCAAGACACACACATCTTCATTTCAGAGGTGACGAGAGAGGCTCAAGGGGAGAGAAGTAATCTCATTAAGGTGGCAGGCTCATAGGTGGCCCATGGTAGGATTTAAATGAAATTCTGTGAGGTCTCAACCCCAAACACTTTCCAGTAAGCCCTGCTTTTACAGTTGTAACAACTAATTAATACTCAGAGGAGCAAAGCCTGGTTTGCTCAAAATTATGCAGATGATGTTTTTTCGCAACACCAGAACTTTATTTGGTAAGGCGGGTGGCATTTTCTTTCCATTTTTCAGATTAAAAAAATCAAGAAGTATTTAAATAATTTGCCCCAAATCAAATATTTTTTTTATCAAATTAGAGACAAAAACCTTAAAATTTTTTAAAAACTCAAGTGGAATTTAAGATTGTGCTTTACAAATTACATTGGAAAACAGGACCACTGTGTGAAATTCCTCATACTAAAAATACATAAACTATTTAATTGGTATAAAATGCCTTAATGATTTCTTCACTAAGTTAATGAAGAGGTAAATTATAATCATCTAAAATAAGGAACCTAAAATTTCAGATAGATATTTAAACATGAGACAATAGCTACCCTACTTACTAGTCAAAAGAAATGGAAAATATTACATAGATTATACAGATGATTTTTACACAGTTTTGATAACAGAAAACGCGTTTGTACAGTAAGAGCATTGGGGTGGCTAAATTGATGTAACACCTGATACCAAAGTGATGAAATGCTTGTTTTCCAGTGGAATTTGTATAATATGATTATTGAACAAAATGAAAATCCCCCAGCTATATTCCTGAATCCCCCAGCCCTGGCCATTAGGGAAGACTATTTCTAAGACTAATTATTGTTTTTTTCATTCTTTGGGTTGCTTCCATTGTCACAAGGAATGTCTGCAAGTTTAAATTGATTTTCACTTTAACTAAAAATAAGTTCCAGGTCACTGGACAGACTTACCATGACTAGGTATCCACCCCCAAGCAACACTATGTCATACGCCAAAAATGACTCATTGCCTTAGACACAAATTGAGGGCTTCTGGAGGGCCTGGTGCAGCTGAGAATGCACAGAAATGGACCCAGAGGGTAGACTGAACAGGAAAGCTGAGTCCTGTTTGGCCTGTGGCAAAGTAAGCATGAAGACATTGTTTGCAGAAAGCTCATATAGATGGAGTCTGTATAAGCCTTTCCGCTAATAGGAAGAATTAGCCATAGAAAAGAATGAAATAATGCCATTTGCAGCAACATGGATGGACCTAGAGAGTATCATACTAAGTACAGTCAGACAGAAAAAGATAAATATCATATGATATCACTCATATGTGGAATTAATTTTTTTTTAAAAATGACATAAATA
This sequence comes from Orcinus orca, assembly GCF_937001465.1. Lineage (NCBI taxonomy): Eukaryota > Metazoa > Chordata > Mammalia > Artiodactyla > Delphinidae > Orcinus > Orcinus orca. The sequence continues at coordinate 52,185,414 of NC_064560.1, read as the reverse complement.
AACTTATTTGCAACACAGAAATAGACTCAGATTTAGAAAACAAACTTATGGTGACCAAAGGGGAAACGTGGAGGCGGGGGGAGGGATAAATTAGGAGTTTGGGATTAACACACTACTATATATAAAATAGAGAACCAACAGGAACCTGCTGTATAGCACAGGGAACTCTACTCAATACTCTGTAATAACCTAGATGGGAAAAAGAATCTGAAAAAGAATGGATATATGTATATGTATAACTGATACACTTTTCTGTACACCTGAAACTAACACAACATTGTAAATCAACTATACTCCAATAAAATTAAAAAAAAAAGAGTGACTAACATCGAGTGAACATTTGCTTAGCAGTAGGCACTAATGCTTCCACACAGTGGCTCATCTGCTTCACGCACGAGCAAGTGAGCTTTGAGATGAACTGGCCAGGCTACGGGCTGCAGTGAGAAGGGGTGGCCCAGGACATATGTCCATTCACCAGGGTGTGCCTCAGAACAGTACGGGGCACTCGGCAGGTACCCAGATGTTTGCTGAATGTCTCCCTCCTGGGATCTCACCGAGTGTGGACCACTTCCTTCTGCGAAATGGTGGGCGACTAGATGTTCTGGCTGTCTTTTCTCATGAAGTCTTTTTTTTTAATATGCTTTATAAAAATTAATTAACTTATTATTTACTTTTGGTTGAATTGGGTCTTTGTTGCTGTGCGTGGGCTTTCTCTAGTTGCAGCGAGCGGGGGCTACTCTTCGTTACGGTGCGCGGGCTTCTCATTGCAGTGGCTTCTCTTGTTGTGGAGCACAGGCTCTAAGCGCATGGGCTTCAATGGTTGTGGCGCTCGGGCTTTGTTGTTCCGCGGCATGTGGGATCTTCCCGGACCAGGGCTCGAACCCGTGTCCCCTGCATTGGCAGGTGGGTTTTTAACCACTGTGCCACCAGGGAAGCTCTCTCATGAAGTCATTTTAATGAATTAAACCTTCACTAATCAAAAGCACTCTTTTTTTTTTTTTTTTGGCTCTGCCGAGTGGCTTGCAGGATCTCAGTTCCCCGAGCAGGGATTGAACCCGGGCCAGGGCAGTGAAAGCCTGGAATCCTAACCACTAGGCCACCAGGGAACTCCCACACAAAAGCACTCTTTTATCTGCAGAGCTGTATCTGGGAACAACTAATGTCTCAAGATAAGAACTTAAAAACCATCCTCAGAAATGTGAAGTACTAGTCAACCAGAGCTGGGTGCTGGTTGGTTCTCCCCTGAACACGTGTTTCTTGAACACAGCATCTGGGCCCTGCTTGGGTGGGTTCCTTCCATGCCCACCCAAAACTTTGAGGGCCTGAGAGCCCAGTAAGATGAGAACAGTGGGCATCTCACCTCACACAGCTCTGGGGCCCTTCCTGCCCTGGCTCTGAGCGCTTACATTCTGTAATGGGAACTTTCCCACTGACAATGTAATCATTAATTTAGCAAAAATTATTGGGTCCAGGAGGCCGTGCACTAGAATGTTAGTGTTCACCCCATGGGTACCGTGGAAAATCCATGCAATTGCACCCTTTTCTAGGAGTGCAAATAGCGTTGTGTGACACACTTAGATGACCTTTAGAAACTAGATATTTTGTCATCTTTCCAAAAAAGCATGTTTTCCCCCTCGGTTCCAGAAAACTGAAAGCTTTGATACAGGACTCAAACCTTTTATCCGGGAGAATTGGGGCTGTGTGAACACGGATCTGATGGGGTGCCAGGAGCAGTTACAGTAGAAATATGGGGATAGGGTAGTGACATGTTACAGGCAGACATAAGGGCACAGATGTATACCCGCCGTGACTGCAATCATGTTGGAAGGTGTCTTTGCGTAAAGAACAGATGGCTTTATGTTAAGAAAAGAGCGGAGTCACCTTTTCGAGTTATTCTTTGCAGCGAGCTCTGTATGGTGGTGTATTTTATTTGTGAGAAAGCATCTTCCGGGGCCCCAGTTTCCTCCCACCCTCTCTTCCACACGTCTTCACCACCACACGCTTAGGGTGTTGGGAATCACAGACGTTGTGCTGTCAGGACAAGAGGCAGCATAGTGTGTGGCCGAGCGGCATCCTGAGCATGAAGGGACTTCCTTACAGGGTCTGGCTCTGCTCTCCAGTCCTGGTGGGACAGGGCCAGCGATTGTTGGTTTGCAACACGAAGTGGAATCACACAATCCCTGTCTTCTCCCCCCTCTTTTTTTCTCCCCTTCCCCTTCCCCCCCTTCCCCTGCCCCTAAGACAACCTTGAGTCTCAAGCAGGACCTGCTGGAGAGAAAAGGCAGCACTGCTCAGGCCCAGGGAGGCCCCGCTGCCCCCGAGGGCCCTCAGCTTCCTTCTTTATCCTGGATGCAGACAGCTGCCTGAGGATCTGGCTGAGATGTAGGTTCTAATTCTGTGGGTCCAGGGAAGGCCTGACAGTCACACCCGCAGCGACGGGTCCCTGTGGTCGGCCGAGGACCTCGCTGGAGTCCTGGGTCCAGGTGGCGGTTCAGACCATCTGATGTTTCCTGTGATGGTTTTATGGTGAGGATTCTGACGGGGAGATCAGTGAATGGAGGCCTCTTGTGTAAGGGTGTGAGCAAGTGGTCGGGCCAGGGTTCTTTTGATTACAAGTGTTGAAGGCTGGCCAGGGGGACCTCGAGCTGCCATCCCTCCTTATTTTTTCAGCTCTGGTTGAATATTCTCAGGCTTTGTTTTCTCTCTCGTTAAATCGTCCCCCAGATGAGTGACGGCCTCCTCGGCCTGCCTTAGGCTGACGGTGGAGCCCCTTCTCCCACGGACGGCCCCCCCACCTGCCATGGGAGGGGGAAGGAATGACCAGCAGGAAATAGCCAGGAGCAGGCAGGGCTGGGAGAGAGCGGCTGGGCCAGTGTGGGGGGCGGGGCCAGGGGGGGCCACGGGGAGGACTTTGGATTTACCTCGTGTGACCTGGAAGCCACCTGGGTGCCAGCTGCTTCTGATGAGGGCGGCTTTGTGGAGAGAGGAGGGGAGCGCTGTGGAGGGGGCCCCAGTGTCCTGAGGAGCCGGACTGGGCCGTGGAGGGTGAGCTGGGGGTGGGCTGTGTCAGTGGAGCCTCAGGCTGGAGCTGGTCCACGCAGCAGGAAGAAAGGCCGAGCGAGGAGCCCAGGTGGGGACAGGCAGGCTGGCAGAAGGACATTCTTGACACAATGTTCATACCAGTGAATAGTGGGAAAACCAGTGGAGAATCATCACAGGGAATGAGCTGCATTAGGATCCCGGATGGAATATGCATCGCTTCGCGCTGGTAGGTGTGGCAAGGTAGACATGCGTTGTTGGGGGTTAAAAGCAGGTTCAAGATGGAGAGAAATGGCAGAGATGAGGCTTACGTGTGATTGTGTAATTTTAAACTAGTCACCACGTTTGGAAATGTAACAGAAACAGGTGAAATTAATTTAAGCCTCTGTTTTATTCAGTCCAATGTTTCAACCCCTTGTCAATACAAAGGTGATTAATAAGCTGTTTCACATTCTTTTTTCCATCTTGAGCCTTTGAAATCCAGCGTGCGTCTGCCCCAGTGCGTGTTGGTGTGGTCGGTGGGGATCCCAGTGGATGGGGGTCTAGAGGGAGGGGTGTGTGAGGCGCTCAGGTTCAGACGGTCCCTCCTGCGTGTTCATGTCACAGTCAGGGGCCATGCAGGGGACCTCTGGCAGTGGTCTGGTGCCTGCAGTGGCCCTGGGCCTGCTGTGGTCCTCCTTCCCAGACGTCCAGATGGCCACTTGGCCAGCCTCCATCACCGTCTTCCATTCTCTCCCAAATGGCACGTCTCAAGGCGGCTGCTGCCCCTCTGCACACCCCCATGGCAACCCCCAGCCCTGCTCTGCTTTCCTTCTTTCTCCTCCACCTCTGGGTGAAATGTGTGTGTGTGTTGTGTGTTGTTTACCGGATGCAACAAGCCCCACCAGGGCCACGACCTTCCCCTCTTTTGTCACTGCATCGCCCGGCAGTGCCAGCAGAGAAGAGACACCCCATCCGTGTGTCCTGGATGGACGGATGGATGAATAAATGAATGATTGAACCCGCTCAGAGATTTATGTCACTGATATCTAAGACAAGACTCGGTGATTTGGACACTGCAGGATGATGAGAAACCCCCGGTTGGTAACTGACTCACAGGGGATCCAGCATCCCGACACTTTCTCCTGAGGACGTTTTTTCCCCTCCCACACCTGAATTATTAAACAAGGAAGCTTTATGGAGAACGTCAGTAGCAAGAGCAAGATAAGGTGAGCTTTAAGTTTGTTTTCTGACCTATGCTAACATCCTCGCTTTGGTACAAAGGTGAAAACTCCATATAGCCAGGGAGAAACCAGTAAGAGGATTAAGCACCAGATCTTATTTTTCAAAAGGGAATTTAAATATTGAAATTAGGCAGGGAGTGGTTATGGGCACTGAGAAATATGCAGGGGAAACAGCTCCACACGGTCATAAAGGGCTAAGTAAGGAGGTTTAATTAGACTCTTCAGACCACATAGGAAGTAAAACAAAGCCCTAGTTATTTTATTGGAATCAACACAGTCCTTGTTTTTAACAAATTACTTGAAGTTTAAATTTTATCAGAGGGACTTCCCTGGTGGCGCAGTGATTAAGAATCCGCCTGCGAGGACAGGAATAAAGACACAGACATAGAGCATGGACTTGAGGACACAGGGAGGGGTAAGGGTAAGCTGAGACGAAGTGAGAGAGTAGCATGGACATATATATACTACCAAATGTAGAATAGATAGCTAGTGGGAAGCAGCTGCATAGCACAGGGAGATCAGCTCAGTGCTTTGCGACCACCTAGAGGGGTGGGATAAGGAGGGTGGGAGGGAGACGCAAGAGTGAGGGGATATGGGGATATACATATGCATATAGCTGATTCACTTTGTTATACAGCAGAAACTAACACAAGAGTGTAAAGCAATTATACTCCAATAAAGATGTTAAAAAAAAAAGAATCCGCCTGCCAGTGCAGGGGACACAGGTTTGAGCCCTGGTCCAGGAAGATCCCACATGCCGTGGAACAACTAAGCCCGTGTGCCACAACTACTAAGCCTGCACTCTACAGCCTGTGAGCCACAACTACTGAGCCCGCCTGCCACAACTACTGAAGCCCATGCTCCACAACAAGAGAAGCCACTGCAATGAGAAGCCCGCGCACCGCAATGAAGAGTAGGCCCCGCTCACTGCAACTAGGGAAAGCCCGCCTGCAGCAATGAAGACCCAACACAGCCAAAAATAAATAAATAAATAAATTTAAATAAATAAACGTTACCAGAACAGAATCTCAGGAAACCTTTGGGTCCACGGCCTCCCTGACCTCAAGGAAGAAGTTATCTTAATGATTATCTTACGTGCATGATGCTTTAGTAAGAACCTATTTGAGAATATGTCACATCAAGAAAACAGTAAGTCTCTTCTTTCTAGCGCAACTAAAGTAATTTTCTCACATTTTCCACTTAGCTGCTCCTTGGTTCTTTCAAGATTTGTTTATTTTTGGTTCCCACAGCAAGTCTGCACATTCCCTGAGGACGAGGATTTTAATTTTTGCAAGTGATGAAGAGGATACTTTCCAAATACTAAGATTCTTTCTTGGTGGCAGGATGATGGTTTCCCATGGAAACAATTATGGAAGTTGTTTGAACTCCAGAGCCTGGCTGCCAAAACAAAACCAAAAACAAAAGGAAGGAACTCAACTATGTCTGAACGTTTATTGAAAACAGCAGCTGGAGTGCCCTGTGCTCTCTGTGGACAGTCCAGGACAGGACAGCATCCAACAGAACCAGAAAATCGGCACTGCTCACCCACAAGGCCCTCAGACCCCAAATCATATGTCTGAATCCCAGTTGCGTGTGTCAAAGAGGCTGTCGGTGAAAATTGGCCTTTCCTGTGTCCTTGGCTTCTGTCCCCTGGGCCCTTCCCTGAAGGCACCCACCTGTGGGCCCAGCACCAGATAGCAGCTCTGTCCTGTCCTTCCCAAATTCAAGTGGAGAGCCGGCCCCTCCCCAAACAATTACACAAGAACTGGGGCCCCATGGGCATTGTTTTCTCCAAGTTTCCTTCCTACTAGAGGGAATTATAACGGCTTTTAAGTTAAAATAAAAGGAAGAGTAGGGTTTACACTCCAGCTTTGCATTTTACAAGTTTTGTTCCCTCGGCTGTTAATTTATCCACTTAGAGCCCGACTTCCTCATCTCTCAGGAGGACCCAGGCCCCGCAGGCTTTCTGGGAGCATCAGCTCAGGTGCTCAGAGCACTCAGCACTGGTTACCCTGGTTACCACTGAGCTGTTACCACAGCTCCTCTCAGGCCCCAATCAGAAGGCGGCCAGCTCCGGGCTGCACGGGAAAGGCAGCAGGTGTAGCCAAGTTACCTTAACGACCCTGGTATAAAAGCCTTGGGGGGTTGGCGGTGAGGCTTAGACGCGCGGAGCCTCCTCTCCGGGGAACTTGGGAGAAGTACGGTGCTCAGGACCCTCTCTGACCTGGGACCCCACCCCACCCCCACCCCAGGCCTGCTGCGGGCTGAGGGGGGACCAGCCCCGAGGGGACGACCCGCTTTCCCAGGTGAGTCCAGCTCAACCCCATGGGGCAGGGGAGGAGTTCAGGCCCCAGGCCTGCTGTGAAGGTGGTCAGAACTTTCAGGCAGGGGTCACCCTGGGCATGTTTTTCTTCCACACGGGGACCCCTGGGGTCACCTCTGGATAGTGTCCCACTTGTCGTTCCTTCTGCCATTTTTTCTCCACTTGCACTTTCTAAAATCCCCCAACTCCTCTTTATTCATGCCTTTATGAAAGCGTCCCCATCCCCCACCCGCCAGAAATGAGGTCTTCAGAAGCACGTGGGGGAGGGCGGGGGCCAGGGAGCCGGCGTTAACCCGTGCGCTTGCGTCCTGGTGATGGAGGGTTGGTAGGGCTCCAGCGTTTGGTGGTCAGTCTCTCGATTCCGGGGCCACAGAATAAAGTCCTAGAATCGCGGGGTCTGTGGGAAGGGGCCGAGAGGAGCTCGTTTATCCGTTCGGTTCAGGCCTGAGAGCTGAGGCTGCCTGCATGAGGTGCAGGTGTGTCGCCCAGGTGGGTGTAGTGAAGACCGGTGAGGAAAGGCCGGTGGGGAAGCCTTCCTGGAGGTGCAGGAGCCCCGTCCCTCCTGGAGGTTGAGCGAGGGCCCCTCCGGGACGTGGTGGCAGTTCTGGGGGAGCTGCAGTCCTGACGTGTAGATGGGGCATCCAGGTGGGACTGAGCAGGTAGGAAGAGCCCGGGGGGCTGGAGATCTCACCTGAAGAGCTTGGTTTTATGAGCACAGGCCCTGGGGAATCCAGGGAGGAACCTGGGCGTTTTTGAGTTTGAGAAAGAGAATGCTGATGCTACCATAGAAAACATCTCAAAAAAGTGTGTGAGATTACAGCTAGCACAAGGGGAGTGTGTCTACAGGGTGTATGCACTGCGCTCCAAAGGGGCGGGCATGGGAAAGCAAGACACGGCCTCATCTGTGTTTGTTTTTTTAACCGTGTTTTTCAGAGTTTTAGATTTTAGAGCAAAACTGAGGCGAAGTTCCAGAGATTCCCCTCTATCTTCTGCCCCCACCCAGGCAGACCCACCCCCACCCCATCAACATCCCCACCAGATGGTGCATTTGTTATAACTGATGACCCTACATGGACACATCATCCTCACCCAGAGTCCATAGTTGATATTTTAGGGTTCACTCTTGGTGTTGCCCGTTCTATGGGTTTGGACAAATGTATAACGAGGTGTATCCATTATTATAACGTAATACAGAGCAGTTTCACTGCACTAAAAATCCTCTGTGCCCCACCTGTTCATCCCCCCCAACCCCCAACGACCACTGACTTTTTTTTTTTACTGTCTCCACAGCTTTGCCTTTTCCGACATATGTAATTTTTTTAATAAGAAGAATATATTTATAAATTACTTGTATCATAACAAAAGAGGAAAAGCTGCTTTACTCATTCTGGCCATAACGTGAATAATGTTAGAGGGAGATGGTGGATTCAGGGGAAGTTTGGGGAGGGAAATATCAGTTTTTTTTTTGTTTGTTTTTTTTTGTGGTATGCGGGCCCCTCACTGCTGTGGTCTCTCCCGTTGCGGAGCACAGGCTCCAGACACGAACGCTCAGCGGCCATGGCTCAGGGGCCCAGCCGCTCCGCGGCATGTGGGATCCTCCCGGACCGGGGCACGAACCCGCGTCCCCTACATCAGCAAGCAGACTCTCAACCACTGCACCACCAGGGAAGCCCGAAATATCAGTTTTATGGGCAAGGAGCTGTGGAGGGTATCAGGAGTATCCAGCTTGCACGAGAGTGAAAAGTTTTGCTAATCTGAGTGAGAGAATACAGGAAACGGAGGAGAAGATGACGCAGGTGAAATGATTTATTGCATCTTGAAATGCTGAGTTTGAGGTTATGAGAGACAGCCAGCAATGAATCAGTAGGTCATTAAAATCCTTCGTGTAATAAACTAGGTTTGAACGTGAAGTGGTGAGACTACCAAATACATAATGTCTACCTGTGCGTAGATGTTAGATATACATTTAACATGGATTTATTTCCAGCTTTTCCGGCTCTGTGAACACTGTAGCCTTGCAAAATTGTCACCTTTCAGAGGCAACGATCTCATTCCAGATTTCCAAACTGGCTCAATGTAATTTGTAAATTTGTAGCCATCCTCTGAGCAGGTTTACCATCCAAATACATACAAATTTAATCTCCTTGTCTGTGGAGTATATTCCCTGGGACCCAAGGTGCCTTCATTTGTTTATTTACTTACCAGAAGTACCACTTACTGTATGGTCCATGTTCTCCAACACCTTTAGTCCTGAAGTTTGTTCCCAAAATTTAAATTTACGAAGGAGGCAGATTGGAACTATTGGCCCAGGAGCAGTTAGGCTGGATGCCCAGGTGCTGCATATTCTGAGGCTCAGGGCTGCATCCCTAATGAGAGGAATGATCCTCCCTTCTCACTGCTCTCCTGATGATATGATGATATCATATCAGCTGATATGATGATACAGGGTTTTACAGATGTGAAATCCTGACCTGTTCATGTAGGTCTAGACTTATGGTCCATCGCACAGTTGGCTGCCCCAAAATGGGGCTTCAGTGGAAAGCAAAATGGGGTGTGGCTGTTTTATACAAGGATACATTGCACTTTTAACTTCCTTCAAGGCCCTCTGGGGAAGTGTGGAAAATGGCCTAGATTTATCTTGATTAGGTATTATTTATAGTATACTGGTTTAATTGGATCTTTCTTTTAATAAAATTGCATGATTTATATTTAAGGCTACTGACTAAATTACTTTCTTTTACACTAGTAGCTGGTAATAATTTTTCATCTCCTCCCCAGACCAATGGCCTTTTCAGGCCTATTTTCTTTGAAATTGGCTACCTATAAACAAACATCTCTCCTGTGTGTTGTTTTGCAATTGGATGGAATCAACCTACGAATTCACACCAAATTGAGGTCGCTCATATTCTGAGTGTGTTTACAGCGATGTTCTAAACCAACAGTGCTCCAGGCTCTGTTCATCTGTGGACTAGGCCACAACATGCTGGCCCCTGCCTTGTACTTTTTTCTCTTCTCCCTGCACTAATCCTGGAGGTTTGTGTTGTGACCACTTTTCATAGGGGCCGTCCGAGAGGTTACATGGTTTTCCCACCATCACAGCTAGTTAAATGGCATCACTAGATTCTCCCCAGCCTCCTCAGTAACTACTGTCCCTATTCCTTTGCAGGTATGAATGCTGCTGTCCGAGCTGTCGTGCGCATGGGAATATACGTGGGGGCCAAAGTGTACTTTATCTACGAGGTCAGTGTCACGTCCCCTTCCCGCTTTCTCTGACTCTCAGGAATCGCTGCCTCGTACTCACTTGGGGGCCTCACGCTTGCCTGGGGCTGCTGACTGCAGGCAAGAGGCAGCAGGTGACGGGCAAACTTGGGTACCAATAGGGGAGCCCAGGTACCAGGAGAGGTTACACCCCCGGTCTAGATGCACGTCTGTGAGATTTGTATTAGGGAACAAGGGGAGAAAGGTGATGAAACGGGGCTCAAAATGCCATTTTGATATCCACCTAGTGTTCTTGTAGGATTAATGATATCAAACTGTTGTATTTATTTGCAGTTCTCATTCCTTACAGAAGTGATATGGTCACTAAAAATGGGACCTGAATTTGAATAAACATTAAGCTGAATGGGGGGGAGAGTGGCTACTTTGGGCTTTTCATCATTAATGTAAAACCCAGACCACCTCCCTAGTATCTCTTTATGCCTTAACTTCAAAATGAAGCATCTGAAAGCAAACAGATGGCCCATTATCTCCTGCTTTTAAGGTCCTGGCAGCTTAGAAGTAAGTTGTGTTTGGAGGGAAGGCACCCATACAGCTTGGACCACATGATTTATTTCAAAAACTATTAGAAAAAATAACATATTTAGTTTTTAAATTTATAAAACAGAATAAAGCTTAAAAATGGAAATAAGAGAATGGCTTTTTTAATTGCTTAATTCTTCCAAAATCACTGTTAGTGTTTTATTCTGATTCTTCCCAGTGTAATACATGTGAAATACCGGAAGGAAATATATACATTATTAGCACCATAGCAAATGTATTTTGTATACTATGTTTTTTACCTGCCAGTATGTTACAACAATTTTGTATGTGTTAACGTACATTCCACAACTATCGCGTAAATGTCTGTGTAAAATTCCATCAACCTGATGTCTCATCATTTACCTGACCCCTCAGCTACTTGATCCTTGCATTCCTATGCCACCGGCAACATTTAGGTCACTGCCCATTTTTCAACTATCCTAACACAGCAAGCTCTAGGTTAATATTTGAAGCTCTTCTATGCTTTGTATCGTTGCTGTGATCCCAGGATACGGCATCTGCCGAGCTAAAAGCGGTGGTCGTCCTAACGGGTCTCAGTGTGTCTTGCCAAAGTGATTTCTTCGTTCCATCCCAGGCCCATGCCAGGCACACAGGTGGCACCAACCCTGCCAGTTCTGTGTGTGTGGCCCACCTTGCTGAGAGCTGGCCGGGGCTCCAGAGTCTGTTTACTGAGTCATTTTCTCTACTTGAGAAGTAACTGCTCACAGGTTTTGCTCGTTGGTCCAAATGACCATGTGTTTATCGTTTGCGGGAAAGATGTTTTTTCCTGGGCTTAGGTTTGCTTTTTATCTTTTTATTTATTTATTTTTATTCAAACAGAAAGTCACAAAAATTATAATCATCCTCTTCAGTTCACTCAGTCCCATGTAATTAATAATTATTTTTTCATGTTGATCTTTTAGCACTTTTATGAAATCATCTAATGGAAAACCATTAGAGTTCTGAAAAAACATATAAGATTTTTAGAAATTTCAGGTAATGTCTGAAACATTTATATTAACATATATTAACATATTTCCATAGAAATAACCCAAAGAAAGTTTAGTATTAGTTGTTCTTTTGTTTGTTTTTTTATACTGCAGTTTCTTATTAGTCATCAATTTTATACACATCAGTGTATACATGTCAATCCCAATCGCCAATTCAGCACACCACCATCCCCACCCCACTGCGGTTTTCCCCCCTTGGTGTCCATACATTCACTACATCTGTGTCTCAACTTCTGCCCAGCAAACCAGTTCATCTATACCATTTTTCTAGCTTCCACATACATGAGTTAATATACGATATTTGTTTTTCTCTTTCTGACTTCACTGTGTATGACAGTCTCTAGATCCACCACGTCTCAACAAATGACTCAATTTCGTTCCTTTTTATGGCTGAGTAATATTCCATTGTATATATGTACCACATCTTCTTTATTCATTTGTCTGTTGATGGGCATTTAGGTTGCTTCCATGACCTGGCTATTGTAAATAGTTCTGCAATGGAACGTTAGGGTGCATGTGTCTTTTTGAATTCTGGTTTTCTGTGGGTATATGCTCAGTAGTGGGATTGCTGGATCATATGGTAATTCTATTTTTAGTTTTTTAAGGAAACTCCGTACTGTTCTCCATAGTGACTGTATCAGTGCAAGAGGGTTCCCTTTTCTCCACACCCTCTCCAGCATTTGTTGTTTGTAGGTTTTCTGATGATGCCCATTCTAACTGGTGTGAGGAGAGACCTCATTGTACTTTTGATTTGCATTTCTCTAACAATTAGTGATGTTGAGCAGCTTTTCATGTGCTTCTTGGCCACCTGTATGTCTTTTTTGGAGAAATATCTATTAGGTCTCCTGCCCATTTTTGGATTGGGTTGTTTGTTTCTTTAATATTGAGCTGCATGAGCTGTTTATATATTTTGGAGATTAATCCTTTGTCCATTGACTCGTTTGCAAATATTTTCTCCCATTCTGAGGGTTGTCTTTTCGTCTTGTTTGTGGTTTCCTTTGCTGTGCAAAAGCTTTGAAGTGTCATTAGGTCCCATTAGTTTATTTTTGTTTTTATTTCCATTACTCCAGGAGGTGGATCAAAAAAGATCTTGCTGTGATTTATGTCAGAGTGTTCTGCCTGTGTTTTCCTCTAAGAGTTTTATAGTGTCCATTCTTACATTTAGGTCTCTAATCCATTTTGAGTTTATTTTTGTGTATGGTGTTAGGGAGTGTTGTAATTTCATTCTTTTACATGTAGCTGTCCAGTTTTCCCAGCACCACTTTTGAAGAGACTCTCTTTTCTCCATTTTATATCTTTGCCTCCTTTGTCATAGATTAGTTGACCATAGGTGCGTGGGTTTATTTCTGTGCATTAATTTTGTATCCTGCAACTTTACCAAATTCATTGATTAGCTCTAGTAGTTTTCTGGTGGCATTTTTAGGATTCTCTATGTATAGTATCATGTCATCTGCAAAGAGTGACGGCTTTACTTCTTCTTTTCTGATTTGGATTCCTTTTAGATCTTTTTCTAGAACTTCCAAAACTATGTTGAATAATAGTGGTGAGAGTGGACATCCTTGTCTCGTTTCTGATCTTAGAGGAAATGCTTTCAGGTTTTCACCACTGAGAATGATGTTTCCTGTGGGTTTGTCATATATGGCCTTAATTATGTTGAGGTAGGTTCCCTCTATGCCCACTTTCTGGAGAGTTTTTATCATAAATCGGTGTTGGATTTTGTCAAAAGCTTTTTCTGCATCTATTCAGATGATCATATGGTTTTTCTGCTTCAATTTGTTAATATGGTGTATCACATTGATTGATTTCCATATATTGACGAATCCTTGCATCCCTGGGATAAATCCCACTTGATCATGGTGTATGATCCTTTTAATGTGCTGTTGGTTTCTGTTTGCTAGTATTTTGTTGAGGATTTTTGCATCTATACTCATCAGTGATATTGGTCTGTAATTTTCTTTTTTTGTAGTATCTTTGTTTGGTTTTGGTATCAGGGTGATGGTGGCCTCATAGAATGAGTTTGGGAGTGTTCCTTCCTCTGCAATTTTTTGGAAGAGTTTGAGAAGGATAGGTGTTAGCTCCTCTCTAGATGTTTGATAGAAGTCACCTGTGAAGCCATCTGATCCTGGACTTTTGTTTGTTGGAAGATTTTTAAGCACAGTTCTAATTTCATTACTTATGATTGGTCTGTTCATATTTTCTGTTTCTTCCTGGTTCAGTCTTGGAAGGTTATACCTTTCTAAGAATTTGTCCATTTCGTCCAGGTTGTCCATTTTATTGGCATAGAGTTGCTTGTAGTAGTCTCTTAGGATGCTTTGTATTTCTGCGGTGTCTGTTGTAACTTCTCATTTTTCATCTCTTAATTTTATTGATTTGAGTCCTCTCCCTCTTTTTCCTGATGAGTCTGGCTAATGGTTTATCAATTTTGTTTATCTTCTCAAAGAACCAGCTTTTAGTTTTATTGATCTTTGCTGTTGTTTTCTTTGTTTCTATTTCATTTATTTCTGTTCTGATCTTTATGATTTCTTTCCTTCTACTAACTTTTGGTTTTGTTTGCTCTTCTTTCTCTAGTTCCTTTAGGTGTAAGGTTAGATTGTTTATTTGAGATTTTTCTTGTTTCTTGAGGTAGGCTTGTATAGCTATAAACTTCCCTCTTAGAGCTGCTTTTGCTGCATCCCATAGGTTTTGGATTGTCATGTTCTCATTGTCATTTGTCTCTAGGTAATTTTTGATTTCCTCTTTGATTTCTTCAGTGATCTCTTGGTTATTTAGTAACGTATTGTTTAGCCTCCATGTGTTTGTGTTTTTTACGTTCTTTTCCCTGTAATTGATTTCTAATCTCATAGTGTTGTGGTCAGAAAAGATGCTTGATATGATTTCAATTTTCTTAAATTTACTGAGTTTGATTTGTGACTTAAGATGTGATCTATCCTGGAGAATGTTCCATGCACACTTAAGAAGAAAGTGTAATCTGCTGTTTTTGGATGGAAATATAAATATTTATATTATAAATATAAATATTTATATTATAAATATAAATATTTATAAATATTTAAATATTTATAAATATCAGTTAAGTCTATCTGGTCTATTGTGTCATTTAAAGCTTCTATTTCCTTTTTTATTTTCATATTGGATGATCTGTCCATTGGTGTAAGTGAGGTGTTAAAGTCCCCCACTATTACTGTGTTACTGTCAGTTTCCTCTTTTATAGCTGTTAGCAGTTGCCTTATGTATTGGTGTGCTCCTATGTTGGGTGCATATATATTTATAATTGTTGTATCTTCTTCTTGGATTGATCCCTTGATCATTATGTAGTGTCCTTCCTTGTCTCTTGTAATATTCTTTATTTTAAAGTCTATTTTATCTGATATGAGTATTGCTACTCCAGCTTTCTTTTGATTTCCATTTGCATGGAATATCTTTTTCTATCCCCTCACTTTCAGTCTCTATGTGTCCCTAGGTCTGAAGTGCATCTCCTGTAGACAGCATATATATGGATCTTGTTTTTGTATCCATTCAGCAAGGCTGTGTCTTTTGGTTGGAGCAATTAATCCATTCACGTTTAAGGTAATTATTGATATGTATGTCCCTATGACTATTTTCTTAATTGTTTTGGGTTTGTTTTGTAGATCCTTTTCTTCTCTTGTGTTTCCCACTTAGAGAAGATCCTTTAGCATTTGTTGTAGAGCTGGTTTGGTGGTGCTGAATTCTCTTCTGGCTTGTAGAGTTTCTGCTGCAAAATCAGCTGTTAACCTTATGGGAGTTCCCTTGTATGTTATGTCATTTTTCCCTTGCTGCTTACAATAATATTTCTTTGTCTTTAATTTTTGTCAATTTGATTACTAGGTGTCTCGGCATGTTTCTCCTTGGGTTTATCCTGTATGGGACTTGCCCTGCTTCTTGGACTTGGGTGGCTGTTTCCTTTCCCATGTTAGGGACGTTTTCGACTATAATCTCTTCAAATATTTTCTCATGTCCTTTCTCTCTCTCTTCTCCTTCTGGGACCCATATAATGCAAATGTTGTTACATTTAATGTTGTCCCAGAGGTCTCTTAGGTTTTCTTCATTTCTATTCATTCTTTTTCTTTATTCTTTTCCTTGGCAGTGAATTCTACCATTCTGTCTTCCAGGTCACTTATCCGTTCTTCTGCCTCAGTTATTCTGCTATTGATTCCTTCTAGTGTAGTTTTCAGTTATTGTATTGTTCACCTCTGTTTGTTTGTTCTTTAATTCTTCTAGGTCTTTGGTAAACATTTCTTGTATCTTCTCGATCTTTGCTTCCATTGTTCCCCCCCACCCCCCAAGGTCCTGGATCATCTTCACTATCATTATTCTGAATTCTTTTTCTGGAAGGTTGCCTATCTCCACTTCATTTAGTTGTTTTTCTGGGGTTTTATCTTGTTCCTTCTTCTGGTACATAGCCCTCTGTCTTTTCATCTTGTCTGTATTTCTGTGAATGTGGTTTTTGTTCCACAGGCTGCAGGATTGTAGTTCTTCTTGCTTCTGCTCTCTGTCCTCTGGTGGATGAGGCTATCTAAGAGGTTTGATGGGAGGGACTGGTGGTGGGTAGAGCTGACTGTTGCTCTGGTGGGCAGAGCTCAGTAAAACTTTAATCCACTTGACTGTTGATGGGTGGGGCTGGGTTCCGTCCCTGTTGGTTGTTTGGCCTGAGACAGTCCAACATTGGAGCCTACCTGGGCTCTTTGGTGGGGCTAATGCTGGGCTCTTTGGTGGGGCTAATGTCGGACTCTGGGAGGGCTCACACCAAGGATTACTTCCCAGAACTTCTGCTGCCAGTGTCCTTGTCCCCATGGTGAGCCACAAACTCCCCCTACCCCTGCCGCTCAAAGTCTGATTCTCTAGGAATTCCTCCTCCCGTTGCCGGACCCCCAGGTTGGGAAGCCTGACGCGGGGCTCAGAACCTTCCCTCCAGTGGGTGGACTTCTGTGGTATAAGTGTTCTCCAGTCTGTGAGTCACCCACCCAGCAGTTATGGGATTTGATTTTACTGTGATTGCGCCACTCCTACTGTCTAATTGTGGCTTCTCCTTTGTCTTTGGATCTGGGGTATCTTTTTTGGTGAGTTCCAGTGTCTTTCTGTCGATGATTGTCCAGCAGCTAGTTGTGATTCTGGTGTTCTCGCAAGAGGGAGTCAGAGCACGTCCTTCTCCGCCATCTTGGTTCCTCCTCCCGGTTTGCTTTTTAAAACTGTGTTTCTGTGGGCTTGGGGTTTGTATTCACCTGATTTGGACAATGTTGAAACAGTGGGTCTTATCAAAGCCTTTATAGAGCTATAGTTTTGTTGTTTTCTATTGGGATATGTTTAGGGTCAAACTGCCCTCATGCCCGTCTGTCCTGGGCCTTGCCTGGCAGCCATGGCCCCACCATTAACATGGAGGGAGCACGTTAGCCACCGTGATGAACTCGCGTACCTTGCTTCTTCCCCTTCCTCTGACCTTGAAGCTGATTCTTTTCCTGCTGCTACTGGAGAGTGTGCCTGGCATACAGTTTCCTCTGCCTTTTTGTTTTATTTTACTTTGGGGAGGGGTTGCTCTGCCCTAGAAATTGAAAGAAGGCACCCCAGGCTGGCCTGGTGAGTGAACGTGCTTTAAACATCTGAGGGTGGAGCACCCTTAGATCAGGCTTTTCTGTTCCGAGTAACAAAATGCTTTCAGACTTGCAGTAGACGAATGTCCTTAGGCTTCCGGTTTGCAGCCTGTTCCCCAGGAAACCTTTGATCACCTAGCCCACTGCCCTTCTTGTTGCCTCCCTGGAGGGGATGCAGTTCCATCCCTACAGTGACTCATTTGATCTTCAAGACCAACTTGCAGGTCCAGGAGGGAAGGGAAGGAAGTCGGTTTAGTTACGTCATTGAGGAAGCGGACTGGTTGTGGGTGGTTCAGTTTCTCTGTGTCAGTCCTCGGTGCTGGCAGGGCTGAGATGGGAGCTCACACCCCCATCAAACCAGTGATGGGGGCATGTCTCACCCCCAGACATTGGTGCCTTGGAGACAGTCTTTGATCGTCCTGTTATTAGGGGGCTGGTGGTGCCACTGGCATCTCGTGGGCCAGGGATGCTGCTCAACATGCCACATCGCGTGGGATGCATCAGTGATGCCCTGCCTTAAACCAAGGGCCACATCTGTGTTTGGCATGAAAGTTGGTGGGAGGAGTCGGGGGGTGGGGCACCTGTGGGTACTGCAACCAATGTAGTGCCTGGTCAACTTTACATCATCTTTCTCAGATCAAAGGGTTTTGTTGTTTTTGTTTTGTTTTGGTTTTAGTTTTTTATTGGCACTGTGTCCTGCGGCTGTGTCTGTATTCTGGGGACATTGTGGTATATTTTGACTTATACCTACCAGACTTTGTACATTTCAAAATGAAGGAATTGAAGGGGGATGTATCAGGTGGGACTGAGCCTACCAACACTTGGACTCCCTTTTAAGAACATTTGGGCTCACTTTGGAGAAATCTCGACACAGAGAAGCCAGACTTATTCCCACGTTGCCAACCAGAAAGGGCTCCTGGGCCCACTTTACTCCTGGGTAACGGGGATCTTATTCCTGATGTCCTGGGGCTGCACTCTTCACGTCCTCTCAGGATGAGGGTGAGTGGGGGTGAGGGGACGGTCGGCCGGTGGGAGCCCCGCTTCCTGCCCACCCTCAGGTGGGCCGTAAGGCATCCTGAGTCTGAACAGATACACCCCCTTTAAGGGAGCAGGGAATTCTGTGGTTCCTCCGTCAGGAAGATGCCAAAGAGAACCCTTGTGTGGAGCAGCATCGGAGTGAGTCTGATTCTCATGATAACCGCTTTACGGGCATCTCACAGCATCCAACTGAGCACAGCCTTTGTGGGTCGGCCCTAGGAATGGTCAGAACTTTGAGGTTCATATGTTCTGGAGGGAAATAGAAACAGCCTAGAGGTGGACACAGTTGAACCGAAATCGCCTGTTAGGAGGTGATGCCGTGCTTCTCATGACACCCCCTCCCCACCCCAAAAAGAGTGATTCTAGTGGACAGGGCCTGTTGTTTACGTCCCCATGGAAGGGGGTCCTCAGTGTCAGCCTTGCCTCAGGGATCACTCAACCCAGGGCCTGGGCATTGACAGTATCAACATTATCTCCCTAAATCCAATAATCCCTTCACTACAGGTGTAACGACTCTGCATCTGTAATTCTGGAATCCAAAAATCTCTAAAACCTGCCAGTTTTTCCCGAACTCATTTGGGCAGCAATCCTTGGTGGAGCTGCATGTAACCCGGACTCGCCCTCTAGTGTGACTGTCCCCGGGGCGGTGGAGGGGGCAGGAGGGGAATGGGGAGGCTTGTTCACGCTGCTGACAGTGCTAGGTGACACGTAATGTCCATACTGCTTCTTAAAATCCCAGCCTTCAAAATTCTGGCACACTTCCCGCCCCTAGGGTTTGGGGAAGCGATTGTGGACCCACATATGTAGCCAATGGCTGGGAATCAACACGTTAACCTGGCCCTGCTTCCTCGTCTGTCTGGTGAAAATCATATTTACCCTTCCTGCACTTGGAAAAAATCTGTGCACAAACCGGGCAAGGGGGCCATGATGCTACAGGTGCCTTCGACTCCTCTGGTTGTTGCCAGGCACAGAACTAGGGGCTCAGGTGAATCACTTCCCTGTGGACCGTCTCAGGACTGTGGACGTCCACATGTCTGCAGTCTGGGTCACATCCCGTCAGGCATGGCTTCCTTCCTGGCCGCAGCAGTGTTGGCACCTGCAGCTGGAGGATCTGGGGGGTTGCAGGTGCTGGGCTGTGCATCCTGGTTAGAGCCTCTGCCCACCGGAAGCCAGGACCACCCCCAAGCCCACAGCAGTGACAGCCGGAAATGTCTCCAGATGTCAGCAGATGTCCTCTAGCTGGGGACCACCATCCTATACCCACTGGGGTTCAAATTTAGAAGACGTTTGGTTTTGTGTGTTTTTTTAAAGAATCATTTGGTAATTTATCCAACACATTTGTCCATGCCTAGTCTAGTTTCTAAGTTCAGCTAGAGCTTTCCAGGTTACCAACATCAAACCAGTTAAACAGGTCAGCATCAATTATTTAAGTGGAGGTTTTTTGGCTTTTTCTTGAGTAGAAAGCATGTGGGAAGCATATTGATCGGGAAACACTGGTATTTCTGCTAAAGGTCTGGCACGGGATTTGTTCTGTCTGGCTGCCACTGGGCCTGCTGTAAATCTGGAACAAGTCTACGTGTGATACATGCCAGCCCTTGGGCGCCATTCCGGGGAGGGTTGGGGTGGGGTGTGGATTAACCCGTTCTTTCCACCTACCAAGCCACTTGTAGATTTATTTGTTTTTTCCTTTTAAGATAGGGGTTTTCCTTAGATACAGGTGCCTTAAGCTTCTTGGAGACAGTGAGGGCGAGTACATTACATACCTTTTGCAGAAGACTGTGCTCAGGGTGGACTGTCCCAGGTTTAGGTGGATGAGAATCAGGGTGGGGAGAGTCCTTAAGTTACCTGCTCTGATCTCGGCTACAGAAATAGTCTAGATGTGTTTCATTTAATATGCAGGGTCAACATCCTATTACGTGCAGATTTTCCTGCAGATTAAAAGAAGTCATTATTCTTATTATAGCTCTTTATCTATGACTAACTTAAAAGTCTTTCCTCTTTAAAAGAACTCGTAACGGCTTGGCCCTCCTCAAGCCCAGCATTTGTGAATATCAGGCCCACCCATCGTCACCCATTGAAGAAAGGTTAGGAGTAGAGCATCACTTTCAGCAGCTAATCTTCTTATTACAAACAACACATTCTAAATGGGTGAGGTGAGTCAGGACTTCCTACTGTAAAAGAACAGGGACATCAGAACAAGATTAGGAGCTAACGTTCTGGTCTCCTCGGCCATCACAGGAGGTCCAGTGAGCGGCTTTCTCACTGGAGCCCTGGGTCCCTCTCGGACCAGCCTGGAATCTGAGCTGCACTTGGTCAGGGCCCTGAGCATCCCGGCCTGGCATCCTATGATGATGAGCAAGCTTTAGTTGTCAGTTAATAGACTGGTACCCTGTCTCCCTTCCTTGCCTCTGTTTGCCACAAAGGCACATTATTTTTCTTCTTGTATATGGTGAACTGCCCGCTTTCACAATTTTTCAAGTGAGAAATGTCACATTGTGACCAAAGGACAACAAAAACTCACTTTCCCAGCGAGGGCAGCATGGGCAGTCCTGCCCAGAAGCTGAGGTTCCGCTCTTTTTTTTTTTAATTTTATTTAATTTTATTTATTTTTTATACAGCAGGTTCTTATTAGTTATCTATTTTATACATATTAGTGTATATATCTCAATCCCAATCTCCCAGTTCATCCCACCACCATCTCTGCTCTTCTGTCGGAACCCTGGGCTCGTCCCTGCAGGGGATTCGAGCAGGAGGGAGGGAGGGAGGGAGATGCAGGTGGCTTTGCTGGGTGTCCTGTGATCCTGGGATGTGTGGGCAGGACAGATGGTAAAGCCACCCACCCGCACAGAGAGCAGGTTAGAAGGTCAACTTTGGGGACGTGTCTGGCTTTGTCACCCCTTAGCTCTCGCCTGCGGTCACCACCCTCACCTGTGCCCCAGTACTTCCGTGAAGGCCAAGAGAAGTGACCAGAATCCAGTTGTCTCATTTCCTTGAGGTTTTACACGTACCATTTCTGCATTTTAACTTGTTTAAAGACAGAACTCCTTAACCACTAACCGCCTGTCTAAAAATTGTAACAGCGATGCCGGAAGGTATAGGTAGAAGCTTCCTGTGCAGCTGGGAGAGAGGCGGGGCCGCCGGGCCCTTTGGCTGACGTGCCCCTTGCTGGATTGGTTGAGTTCTTTAAATTAATTCACAAAAGGTGGATGACCTGGGGAATGCAGGGTGAGACCTACCTTCTTGGTGGCAGGCTGGCTTATGCACGCCTGGAAGAGTGAACTCTTACGGCCCTGAGCACCTTTTTTTTTTTATAGATACTCTCTACTTGATACCTTCCTTTCTTCTTTTTCTTTTTTTTCTTTTTTTAAAAAATTAATTAATTTATTTATTTTTGGCTGTGTTGGGTCTTCCTTTCTGTGCAAGGGCTTTCTCTAGTTGTGGCAAGCGGGGGCCACTCTTCATCGCGGTGCGCGGGCCTCTCACTGTCGTGGCCTCTCCTGCTGCGGAGCACAGGCTCCAGACGAGCAGGCTCAGTAGTTGTGGCTCACGGGCCCAGTTGCTCCGCGGCATGTGGGATCCTCCAGACCAGGGCCCGAACTCGTGTCCCCTGCATTAGCAGGCAGACTCTCAACCACTGCGCCACCAGGGAAGCCCCCTGAGCACCCTTTTTAACTGCATGCCTGCCCCCTGCCAGGTCCAGCTGAATCCTTCCCATGTGATCTGGCTTGATCCTCACACCGTCAACATCTGCCTTGGGCTTAGACCACCTAGTTCTAGGAACCATTTTAGTGCCCAAGTTGCAGAAAAGATCACCTCCCTCCCTGTCTCTGCCCTGCCAGCTGATACCACTAATTAAGTACATAATTCACTGTGAGAGAAGAGGGCTGGCTTATGCGACTGGCTTTGTCCTGCTGTGACTTTTGGTTTATAACATACCAGGAACTGTGTATTATGAGCTTTGGCTTGAAGAAATCTAATAGCACCAGAGGGCTCAATAAATCATTGGGTTTCCAAAAGCACAAAGTTCAGGGCTGTACCATGACTCGTAGTGTTGTAACCCATTCAGAAGTTTGGAGTTGACCACATCTCACCAAGGACAAACCCAAAGGCATTTTCCCCAAAGCTGTGAAATCAGCACGCAGGAGTGACCTGGTTCCCTGGACCAGGGCGTCTGTGCATTTAGAACCTAGTGGGGGCCGAGCAGGCTCTGGGTGAGGGAGGAAGTGTGTGATCTGAGGTTCTGTGCATGAGTCTCCTATGCGCTGAATAAACTCATGATTCCCAAACCTTGAAAACCATCAGCATGGAGAGCCGTCACCGCCTGTCTCTCCTGCACCCACACCTGGCTCGGCACAGTGCACTTACTAACCCTTGAGCAGGTCAGAGCCAACCCCTCTATGTGCTGGCTCTTAAATCCTATAAGCGAAAAGTTTATTAAGGAATTAACTTGGAAAACCTTCATTCTGTAGGAAACAAACACAGGTATTTAGTTGGAACCCCTGGAGAAGTCTCTGAATGTCAGTGATAACACACTTCCAAAGTGTTTTCTAGATACTGTTATCTTTTTAGCGATTGTTTCCTCTGGTCCTTGGAATGCTTGACATTCAGACAGAGTTGCTGACTGAAGAATCCAGGATTTGGGAAAAGCATCACTAAGTTGAGAAGACATGGGGACCCATCCGACAGTTTTCTGAAACAAAAAGCCAAGACTGAACGGAGCAGAAGCATCTTACCTGGCTTCAGTGCAAGAACTGGCCTTAAAGCTTCTGTATTTAATTCAACTAATTCAGTGGGCTATAAGTAGAAAGCACTAGAGGTGGGCTATTAGACTTCGTCTCTTTGAAAGTAATCAGAAAAATGAAGGCAAAGTTGCCATCAGGCAGAGTTAAAATACCAGTAATTTTCTTTCACCTTCACCTTTGTCTTCAATTGGTATATACTGCAAATATCTTTTTTAAGTTTTATTAAAGTATAATCAATATACAAGGGACTGTACATAGTAAATATGTACGGTTTGAGTCTGGACAAATGCAAACACTAGTGATACCGTAATTATATATAGATATATACCTCCCAGAAAAAATGAAAATAAGATAAATTAAAATTTTTTTAAAGCCAACTTTGTTATAGCATAAAACTGTAATTTTTCTCTCAGAATGAGATAAATTAAAAATAAATTTTTTTAAAAAGCCAACTTTGCCATAGCGCAAGATCGTAATTTCCCTCTGGGTCTTTAATTTTAAACAGTTCACCTGCGATTTCTTATAAGCCAAAGCCACCCTCAGGTGGTCTAACTCTTACCCTATTTAGAACAGATTTAACAAATGCCTATAAATACCCCTACATGTGGCAGCGTCTCCTACATAATCCTTTGAGAGACTGTGCCTGTTTTGCTCAAAACAATCCCAGACAAGAAGTCAAGATGTTTTCAGAGCCTCTGGCATGTTCTTAGACAGATCAGCGCTGGATTTGATACAACCAGCCGAGGGTCTCCTGGGGTCACCTTATGAACCAGGACCAACGAGACAATGTTACTTTTGGTCCAAAGCTAAGCGTGGCTGCCAGTGTCTTACGGTTTGCCTTTCTTGTGTGAATCGTAGAACTGGCTCGGAAGGCGGATCCTAAAACAGAATTTGGGAAAGTATTTTGGGCTCTGGCTGTGTCACAGTGAGTGTTCAACCTTCTAAGGAGACTTGCAAAACCTCCTCTGAATTTGTAAATCATGGTACATTTGTGTAAAACTAGTCTCCCTCACTTAGTAACATCTTCTGTGTTAGCAAAAGACAACTTAAAACTGTAGTGGGTAGTTGTTATTCAGATGTTCCATGGGCCTAACAACTTCACAAACTACAGTGAGTGTGTCATTTCCTATGACCCAGCCCATGGGCACAATAGAGAGCTGCTTTGAGTGCAACACTCGCAAAATCATCCACTTTCTTAGTCACTTTCTTTATTGTATGTATTTAGGCTACACAAAATAAGCAGATTCTTTCTGGAGAACGTTTTACTTCTCAGAATAAGCGTTCTGGTCTGGAGAACGGTTTGCCATGTTCTCACTGTAGGAGCAAAGGGATTTGCAGATGTTTTTTATTAGATCCGTATTTAAATTCTCAGAAATAATCAAGGGAAAGGAAATGTTTCCATTCCCCATAGGGCAGATATTAAGCAGCTAACCGTCCAGGTGCTCGGCTAAGGAGCAGGTGCTGCAGGAATCATCTAAAAGTTGCTGCTGTCACCTGCACAGCTGACACGGCCCCACGGCAGTCCCTGACCCTGTAGCTATGTCCACGTCATCCTTGTAAGCATCCTTGTAGGAGACTAGGGGACTGGTTCCCTAATCTCTTTATTTACCTAGGGCTGAGTGTGCAGAAATCTCCCCGGTGGCTATCAGTGTGAAGGCATTAGAAGATTTTCACTATCTGTTTTGTCAAGGCCTTCGGGTCAGCCCAGTTCCCCATCCTGCTCTGCCAGAGTCGGTCTGGTTTTGTGCCAGCTGTTCGGACTGAATTACCGTCAAGTTTCGTCTCATTCTCAGAAGCACTTGGGTTTGGATGATTAAACATCACCCCTCCCTGCAGGGTGCATGTCAGCACAGCAGCCGAAGGTCTGAAACTTGGCCCCAGGCCCCGGGGCTGCTCGCCTTCTCCTTCCCTGCCTCCCAGGCATCTTGGAAACGAACGTCCACTGACTGTGGTTTGTTCAGTTGCCCTGTGCACACAGGGTGAGCGTCATTCCCACCAGAGGCCTGGGAGTCTGGAGGAGGGAGAGGTCGTTGAAAGGGCAGCCCTAAGGCCACATTCTCCCTCTCTCTCCCGGCTATCCTCTGCCAGTATCTCTGATCCGAGTCACCTGTCACCTACTGTCGGTTATCTGTCCGCCACTGTCTAGCTGCCTATCATCTGTCTGTCTACCTATTTTTAATATTCTGTGGAAAGAAGCTCCCTGGGGGCCACTTAGAAGAGGAGAGGACCTTGTTTTGCTTCCACTCCTGGAGCGGCAGGGTGGTCTGCGGGCCAGCCTATCCCAGGTGGCTTACATGTCGGGATGCAACTTAAACAGCACCTCTGATAAGTGCTCTCTCTCTGGGGGATGGGGGTGCTGGATCACATCACACTCACGCTTGTCACCCTTGCCCTCCATGGTAACAGCCATACCAGGCTCAGTACTTTAAATGGAACAGGCTAAAAATGTACACCGTCTATGGTTTCCAGAAAGAAGGGAGATGGGGACAGAAAGATAAAAGCGATCTTAGAGTTGGACCGAGGTGTGTCTGGAGGAAGTTCCACTGCTTCTCCGTGAAGGCCAGGCTGTGGGAGTCCCTGTCCCAGCCCATCCTGAGGCCGAGGGAGCATCTGTCACGTGTGTAGCACTAGACTGTACACACACACATGGGTATAGATGTATTTCTATACAATATTGACATTATATGTACTGTATTATAATTAATATAATGTGTGTAATATAATTATACTGTATATAATGAATGATATTTATTATATATAATGTATCAATATATAAATACACATGTGCATGTGTGTATAGTCTTGTGTTAATATGTGACAGCTAGGAAAGGGAACGAGCATGGAATCAAATAGAAAAGGGAGAAGCTGAGAGCAGGTTCATTTACAAAAGTTTATGATATATAATATGTGTATATTATATATGAAATATATAAATAATGTCTATAATCTAGTGTTAGGTTTTATAACATAGTGTTATACATAAGAATTATAATGTCATATATCATATATAATATGTATTATATTTTGTTGGAAATTTTACACCTATAAATATGCAAATTGATCACCCATAAAGGTGGCTGCACTGTTGATTAATTTTTGCTCCATACTCCATGGGCTGTTTCATTTTTAAAAATCTATGTTCCTTTTTTCCTTCCCTCTTGACTTTCGCTAGGCAGGAGATAGGAATCCACAACAATAATCTATTATGATAAACTTTTCTAAATGGCTAATGCCTATTCCTTTTCAGGGGTAAATGCCCTGGAAGGTGAGTCACATAGATAGAGATGCAAATGAACATTTCTGTCATTCCTTTTTTTTTTTTTAAAAAAAAAAAAAAGTATTTATTTGGCCGTGCCAAGTCTTAGCTGTGGTGCAGGATCCTTCTTGATCTTGGACAATCTGTGAGGAGAATGAGATGCATTTAGAGTTGAAATGTAATTGTCTTTGGTCAAATGTGCATCGTTGTCCAGATTTACTCAGGGTCTCCCCTCAGTGTAGTAAACTGGCACTAGTTGGAAGGTAAGGCAGATGAGGATGGGGTGACATCCAGCTGTGCTTTTAGACCCTATTTCACGTGTGTGGAGAGTCGCGGATTACCCGGCAGATGCTTTCCTGTACGTGGTGCGATTGACACCACTGCTCTCCGTGAGTCTGTGTTGAGTCACCAACAGTGTTAGGGTAAATACGTCCCTTTTCAATCTCTCAGGAGCCAGTAGACACCAGGCAAACTCTCTGACTCCCTGTGCTACTCTGGAGGAGTCTGGGTGGAAATTCCCAGTGTTGGAGTTGAAACTGAAGAGGCTTTCCCACAATGTAGGGCTTGGCAGGAGCACTAGTGTTACGCTGTGTTCTCTCACCATAGGGCTCTTAGGAATTTGGATTCATTGTCATCGGAGTTTCCATTTGACGTAACTCATGGATCAGTTAATGTCTCAACACAGTTGAACCCAGTCTTAAAAAGATGTTCCTTCCCTCCCCCAGGGTTACCAGGGCATGGTGGATGGTGGCAGCAACATTGTGGAAGCCGACTGGGAAAGTGTCTCCAGCATCCTGCAAGTGGTACGTGCTGAGCTTCCATCCTGCTTCTCTCTCTGAGTAACTCTTCGGTTTGAAACCTCTTGTGCTTATGCTCCAGTAATACCTACAACAGATTAAAGTGCTGCCTGGCATCATTCTTATCTACTCGCATGGAAAGATAACATTCTTAATTTGCCATTTAATTAAATTTTTTAAGAAGCTCTACGTCATGCACACTAAGGAATTATCCTTGCAAGAAAAAGTTACATGGGATGGCTAGTGGCACTTGAAGGGGGAGATCTGGTATCTTTTTAGAGCAGATTAACGTTGAGGCAGTTTTGGTTTGTTGGTGCTGTGTGTTTAGTGGCAAATCTCCTTGCCTGTTGGGTTTTGGGAGTCATTTGGCATCAGTGTAACAAAGCATGGGAGAGATCCCGACTGGCAGCCTCCAGGGGCTGTGGATTTAGTGGGAACACAGCATCCCTGTTCTGCCCTGACCCAGACAGGGCTGATTTCCTTGGTGTGCACAAGGATGAAGTAATCACTTCAGGCGAAACAGTTGCTCACGTGGAACTTAAAGGAACCTCTTGCCTGAATATTTCATGCGTAATAAATTCCTGGAACAATGTAGCTTAGTGAAGACTCCAAGTCAGTTGAGAAATAAAGAGATTACATGGAAGGAATGGATTTCATGAAAAGCTCTTGCGATTTGATCTTTTGAAATGTATGTATTCATGTGTGACTCATGTTGAGTATTTTTTTAATTGAAAGAAAAGAGATCGGTCCCATTCCCTCTGAAGGTGCTAGTGCAACAGAAGAAGGGATGAAAAAATATGGTATATAGATGTAAACGGAATATTATTTGGCCGTAAAAGAGGAAGTCCAGCAATGTAGGACAACATTGAGGACATTATGTTACATGAAACAAGCCAGACACAGAGAGACAAACCCTGCATGATCTCACTGATACATGGATCTAAAAAAGGCAAACTCAAGAGAAACAGAGTAGAATGGTGGTTGCCAGGGACTGAGGGGGTTGCAGAAGTGCTGGTCAAAGGACACAAGCTTCCAGTTATAAGATGAATAAGTTCTGGATCTAATGTACAGCGTGGTGACTGTAGTTAACACTACCGTATTATATACTTTCAAGTTGCTAAGAGACTAATGTTCTCACCACACACACACACACACACAGGTAACCAGATGAGGTGATGGAGGTGTTAATTAGTTTGATCATGGTGATCATTTCACAATGTGCACCAATATTGAGTTATCATGTTCTATACCTTTAAAAATATAACCATGCTGTATTATATATTCGAAGGTTCTCGCCACAGAAAGGTAGCTATGTGGATTGATAGAGGTATTAACTAATCTTATGGTGGTCATCATTTCACAATATATACATGTATCAAATCATCACAGTGTGCACCTTAAACTTACAAATGTTGTATGTCAATTGCATCTCAGTAAAGCTGGGGGGGCGGGGGCGGATGCTAGTGGGGTGTGAGTTGAAATGCCGTCACAGACTCTTAAGTCTGCACTTGAGGCTTTTTGCTCTACTACTCCTGGGAAGAGGCTGAAGGAAAGTTGGACAACCATGGATACTTAGGTAGAGTAATATTTGCAAAAAGTCAGGACATTGTCATCTGAATTCCAGACAGGAAACCCACGTGTGAGGAGAGCATTTCCACTCTACTATGGTGATTGTGAAGAAAGATACGAAATACAAGTATGGTTGGGGTGTGTGTGTGTGTGTGAGAGTGTGTGAGAGAGTGAGAGAGAGAGAGAGAGAGGGAAGGAGGGAGGGAGAGAGAGAGAGAGGGAAGGAGGGAGGGAGAGAGAGAGAGAGAAAGAGAGACTGGTGTCCACTTCTTTGCAACCCACTCGGTCCTGGGTTTCATTCCTGGGGCCCTGTCCATGATATCTCCTCAATGTTTATGGGTTGCTGACTTCCCGTTGATAGAAATTATGTGACCCTCTAATCGCTCTTGGTCAAATCAAAGTCCGGAGGACTGGCTTATCTTTGCTCTGCACCCTGCACCTTCTACCCAGGCTTCCCGGTGCTGTGCCAGGTCTTGACGTCACCCCTGTCACACCCGTCATCATTAACCCAGGATCACTTCTGCTGATGGGCACCTTGCTTTATGAAGCAGGCGTGCACTTGGAAGGGCATGCACAAACTGAAGTTTTATCAGTGTGTGCAGGGTTTGTGTAAAGGCATCCTGAATTTTTCTATATACAACTAGGGATCCTTTGCTTTTGAAAAACAAAGTATGAAAAATCATGATTTCTCTCTCCCAGAAGTTTGGATAATCCAGCTAAGATTTAAGCTTGAAAAAGGGGTGTGGGCAGGGAGGGGTGGGGCAGATCTCATGCAAAAATAAATCCCTTTGGCTCACAGATTTCTACTTTGCTGGCACTTGTGGGGAGCCCTGACTAACAGAAGGGGAGTCTTATTACCTGGGGCCGCTGGACACAGTGCTTCTCTGGCTGTGGCTGTTGACCGGCCTTGGGCCCGTCTTAGGCTCAGAGAGTGTGCGGGGTCCAGCCCTCCCTGTGCTGGTGCAGCTTCCCCACGGGACAGCTGTTGTTACCTTGCAGACTCTTCAGCTCCACGCATTTAGCTGATGACTGCCGTTCATCCTTGTTTCCGTCCCCTACTCTGTTTCCCTTGGGAATGATGCAGTGTCTTTAGCCATTGAATTCTGGGGTAGAGCTAAAAATGGGAAAACTCTAAACTTTCACAGTTGATCGATTCAAAAAATGAAAAGGAAGGAAACCTATGCTTTGAAAGCCCTGTGGTTTTACATCAGCACTCGCATGCACCAATCTGTCCATCTTTCTGTCCAAATGGGAGGAAATAGATAAACACGGTTTTCTTTCTTTTCCAGGGAGGGACCATTATTGGCAGCGCCCGTTGCAAGGACTTCCGTTCTCGGGAAGGCCGCTTGAAGGCTGCTCATAACTTGCTTCAGCTGGGCATCACCAACCTGTGTGTGATCGGCGGGGACGGGAGTCTCACCGGGGCCAATATCTTCCGGAAGGAGTGGAGTGGGCTGCTGGAGGAGCTGGCCCGGGAGGGTGTGTCTCTGTCTCCACGCACATTACTCTCGTAGGGCTCTGTCTCCCCATCCCCTCAGAGAGCTTTGAGTTCATACATTCTGCCTGCTTAACTGTCCCAGAGGTATTTGCTGCTGGTGGCGATGCAGATCTTACAGTCGCCACCTCAGCACTTATATTCGTGCCTCAAATGATGACAGTAACGGTAATAAGAATAACATTCATTCCGCCATCCTACGTGCCAGGCATGGCTCCACTTTTGACATAGGCGGTTTTGTGCACTGCTCGTGACGACCATCTGAGAGGGTTTGTATCGATCCCCACTTTACAGAGGAGGGTCAGAGGCTCGAGGCGAAGCCAAACAGCCATGTGTGTGGCTCTGGCTCACACCTGTCCTCAGACGCCCATGGCTGCCCCCCCCAGCTCCCCTGGGGTCTTTCTATCAGTTGTTACAAGACTTAAATTTAGATGGTAACGACCTGCTGCTGAATGGTCCTTTATCATAGGAAGGGATTTTCAAGAAACCTATATATTCTGTGGTTTTTGTCTTTTAAACATGTTGTTACAAAATTCCACTTTAATATAAAATATGGCCAGTGGAAGCAAATTGAACTAATAGCAACCTTATAAAAAGTGTAAACTTGCGCTAAAGCGATGACCCCAAGTTCTGTGACATCTATTTGGGGAATGGAGAGGGGCTGTCAGACGCCAGCAGCAAAGGACCTAACGATGTCTCTGCACCGTGCTCTGGTGTAAGACAGGCGCCTGGGGTGGTAACTCAGGAGAGGGATAGCTGCCTCCCCCTTGACCTTGACCTTTCTGGTCCCATTTAAGCAGCTCTACCATCCCCGGTGGTCTTTCCTGAGAGCGCTAAGTAGATCTCTACCAACTAATTAGCCCCCATGGGCCTGTAAGGAGTCAATATACCAGTTGTACAATGTTCTTTCAGACTTAGATCTGGGGTGGTGACGTGTCTTATTCGGAGCCAGGCCGTTTTCCAAGGCCGTTGCCAGACAGAAGTCAAATTGTATCCACCGATTGCAGCGTGCGATCCTTCCTTCCTTTAATTTTTATGCCTGGGTCGGTGTTCTTGTCTGGGTGTCAAATGACTGCTCCTATCTTGTCCCCAGCTCCACCTTTGTGTGGCTTTTCTCTCCGTCAGTATGCAGGATCAGGTCGTGTACAGATCTGATGCAGTGGGTAGGAAACCCATGTCGAAGCGTGCATTCCCCCCTCCCCGTGTCATCCTGGGCATGCGGCTTGTCCCTCCACAGGCAAGATCAACACGGAGGAGGTGCAGAAGCACGGGTACCTCAACGTGGTGGGGATGGTGGGCTCCATCGACAACGACTTCTGCGGCACCGACATGACTATCGGCACGGACTCTGCCCTGCACCGCATCATCGAGGTGGTGGACGCCATCATGACGACTGCCCAGAGGTGGTGGCCATGGGGACCCGGTGGGTGGGCGGGCAGGCAGGCGGCCCTGGGCTTGAGACATGGGCTGCGGAGACCTCAGTGCCCACTCTGGAAGGTTCCACAAGCCTTGTCACTTGATATTAGAAACAATTTTGTATTGGTTTACTTTTTATTTTCAATTTTCAAAAGTCACTGCTTCCCAATTGTAAAAGAAAAAAGTGTTCATTGGAGAGAATTTAGAAAAAAGAAAAAGACAAAGCAGTACATAAAGTCCCACCCAAAGCTCTCCTGCAGGAATCACAGAAAGTAAAGCCCCGAGTTTGCACAGCTGTCATCAGAGCTGGGCGAGCATCCCACCTGTTCCGCTTCTCACCTGTGGGTTTCCCAGCATGTAGATGAGGCAGAGACCTTCTGTCCCCGTGCTGTGGACTCATGGCAGAACCTTTACCATAATGCCTTCTGTGGAGCCCTTGGGTTTCCGAAGCACTTTCACGAAAGCCACATGAGAGAGGAAATGGAACACGTGCCTCCATTTCGTGGATGAGGCACTTGCCACTGTCTCAGGGCCACGCCCAGTGGAACTGCGACCGGTGGAAAACCATGTCCCCTTCGGGTTCCCAGGGTCACTGGTGGTGGTTAGTTTCCCATTTGTGGAAAGGCTGTGGTCCCCGGGTGTGGACCTGACTCTGTGACTGTCGTGTCCTGCCTTGCTGCGGGCGGTCTCCAGCCCACGGTTGTGGCCCGAGAAGCAGCTGACGCTGCCCAGCAGAGCCGTTGTCTTGGGAAGAGCACACACGTGTCCTGGTAGCATGAGCGTGTCTGGCACAAGCACACCTGCTATAAAACACAACCGGGAGGTGCTTCTCGCTGCTGCAGCCCCTTTGCTGGAAAGAGCTTGAAACACACTCACAATAGCATTTGCTTGTGTAGAAAGTGGGTCATTTGCGGGGCAGCTCAGGTACCTGCTGGAAACACAAAGCAGGCGTTTCTGTTTGCTTTCCCGGTGGTGCTAAGTGGATGTTTCCTTTATCTCTTTTCCAGCCACCAGAGGACCTTCGTCCTGGAAGTCATGGGGAGGCACTGCGGGTACGTACGTGCGGATGTGACGGGGATGGAGAGGACCGATAGCACAGTCCCTGCGGGGCCCCGCACCCTAGCACGAAGGTGCCAGGAAGGGTTCCCGAGGAGCCAGCGGCGTCCTGTCTGCCGGGGCCGGCCCTGAGCTCAGGGTGCCCTGAGCAGCCCCACGAGGTCATTGCTGTCTCCGTGCAGGTACCTGGCCCTGGTGAGTGCGTTGGCCTGTGGGGCCGACTGGGTGTTCCTTCCAGAATCTCCACCAGAAGAAGGTTGGCAGGAAAACATGTGCATCAAACTCTCAGAGGTAAACCCACGTTTCGCCTCTCTTAACTGCCAGCGATTCTGGTTGTGCTGCCCCGGCCGTGATTTGCGGTGGCTGTTAGCATGTTCGGTTTGGATGGAGTTTTAGACAGGTGACAGCTTTCTGCTCAAAGTGGCTTCAGGCTGGTCGCTTCAACCCCTCACGCGTCCATCCACCTCCCACTGTTGCAAAGAGTGATTCGAGGGAAAACAGCTGAAGCTTTTGTGTTTCTCGTGCAAAGCAGCAGCTACAACTGTAAACAGAGGAGGTGATGTGAGAGTCCAGGGTCTGGGGAACGTGCTGCCTCCCTGACCCCACGTGACAGGGACGGGAGACCTGTGTGTTGACTCCATCCGAATCCCCCATCTTGCCGTGTGGCACACGTGGTGACAGCTCCTTCCGCTGTGGGGTCCCCACCATGCTGGCCTTGCTGTGGGTTGGCCTGCTGTCTCCTCTGAGCCAGGCTTTTCCTTCCTTCTGTCTGCGGGTTGGGCTTGTGTTTCACCCCGTGGATTATCAGTGCCGGGCAGATTTCCTCTAGTTAAGGCTTCTAACTAAGGCATGCGAGGCCTCGTAGAAAACAACGGTTCGCATTCGGGACGGAAATCCCAATGCGTATTGAATTTCCCTTCTCTTATTTTCATAACCATCTTATCACTGTTCCATAGGCAATAAAGTAAACATATGTCAGAGGTTAATTATTGTTGCATTCAGCAAACACGTAAACTTTGCATATAGCCAGGACCCACGTTTCTTAAGATATGGCCATTGCCTTCAAAGTGATGGGTTCCAAGAAAGGAATTCCAGCAACAAATCAAATAAGCTTTGCTGACCCAGAACCTCCGTAAGAAACTGTTGGTAAAGCTGTCCTTTTACTAGGAAGAATCATGCACCCTTTTGAGGCTGGAGCTCTAGGCTGCAGCAGGCCAGGGGCACGTCCCAGGGATAACTATGACCATTGAAGTAACAAACGAGTTCATTATCTCTTGGTTCTGACCTGGGGACCTGGGCGGCATGCTGTGCCGGCCAGCTGGTGTGGGAAGGTATGTGGCTGGTTGCAGGAGTCAAGCACTGGCCCTCCTGTTAGGCAGGTCCTTCATCGTGGCGCTGAGGACATCCACTTAATTGCCATTCCACGGGGCATTACTTGAGGGACGTGCCTGTCCCTGCATCTGTCCCTTCTCCTCCCGAGTCCCTGCCCTCGTTGACAGTGACACTACACAGGCCAAGGTCTAATGCCCTTAGAGAGCCGGAAGCACCCTGGCTGTGAGGAAGCGCCTGGCTGGGCAGAAGATCAGCAGTGAGGCCGTGGGGCTGTTTTTTAGGTTTCTCCATTATTTCTGTAACTGTGTGGTCTGATCTGCAAACCTCCTTGAGTTTCGGACATTGTAAAGTGCCCTGTCAGCTAGGACGTGTTGGGATTCCCCCTTAAGCGTTGGCAGAGTTAGGACTAGTGGCTTAAGCTCACTTGGGTGGAAACACTCGATATTGTAGTGCCTGTCATAAATTTTTATTGGTTATCAGTGTAGCACTGTGAGAGTTTCTCTAAACACCTTACCAGATAATTGGCCCAGGAAGCAAGCCCCAGAGCATCCCCCAATCATGGGCATTTCGGTATAAAGTTGGAAAGGACTCGGGGGTATCAGAAGTCCCAGGGCTGGATCCTGGCTCTGCCAACCACGGAGCAAATGATGTTTGGTCAGACGACCTCCCCTTCATGTCCTAAGTTCCTCAGCTGTAACTCAGGGTCATGCTGCTGCTCCTTAGAGATTTTGTGAGGATTCAGTGAATGAGTGACTCCATCCGGGTGGGGGACCAGGAGGCAGTCAATGAACTACACAGACAAGCTGGCTGTCTTCCCACCTGAGTGGATAGGTGACCCCATTATTTTTTTATTTTTTTATAAGTTTATTTATTTATCTTTGGCTGCATTGGGTCTTCGTTGCTGTGCCAGGACTTTCTCTAGTCACAGCAAGCAGGGGCTACTCTTCGTTGCGGTGTGCGGGCTTCTCACTGTGGTGGCTTCTCTTGTTGCGGAGCATGGGCTCTAGGCGTGCGGGCTTCAGTAGTTGTAGCTCATGGGCTTCAGTAGTTGTGGCTCGCGGGCTCTAGAGTGCAGGCTCAGTAGTTGTGGCGCACAGGCTTAGTTGCTCCGCGGCATGTGGGAACTTCCTGGACCAGGGCTTGAACCCACGTCCCCTGCATTGGCAGGCGGATTCTTAACCACTGCGCCACCAGGGATGACCCCAACCCCATTATTTTTTTTTTAGCCACTTTGGAATATTGTATTGTATGGATGAAGTATGGCTATTTGGCCAATTCCATATCTGTGGACCAGTCATTACTTCCATTTTTGCTCTTTCAAGTGATGCTAAAATAATCATTCTTGTTGTCGTATCTTTATACCTTTTAGAAAGTACTCTGATTAATAAGTTCTTCAAAGTGTAGCACATTTTGGGACTTCCCTGGTGGGCTAGTGGTTTCACTAGACCTTTCACTGCAGGGGGCACTGGTTCGATCCCTGGTTGGGGAACTAAGATCCTGCATGCCACGCGGTGTGGCCAATAAAAAAAAAAAGTGTAGCAAATTTAACATATAAACCAACAAGACAGCATGTGTGTTTGTGATGCAGGACGGGCCGAGCCCTTTTGGCTGACACTCTCAGGTGCTGCCCACTCTGGGCTCACTGCCCCACACAGCTCACACCCCCCAGAGGAGGGTCCTTGACTGGGGACTTGAGGGAGAACAGACTCACTGAGAGTGATTTGGGGCATCACAGGATGCTGGCCGTGAGCCTGGGAGCACTGCGGACCCCAGTGTTGGATGCTGCCAGCCTGGCTGTTCCTGCAGGGCGGCTCCAACCCCGCCTGAGCCCACATTCCCCTCTGTGCCCCTCCTGCCCAGGCCTGGGGCTGGCGCTGCCCATCACAAAGGTGAAAATCAGTTTTTAAGCACTGATTTTTTTTTTAAATAAATGTATTTATTTATTTTTGGCTGTGTTGGGTCTTTGTTTCTGTGGGAGGGCTTTCTCCAGTTGTGGCGAGTGGAGGCCACTCTTCATCACGGTGCGCAGGCCTCTCACTGTCACGGCCTCTCCCGTTATGGAGCACAGGCTCCAGACGCGCAGGCTCAGTAGTTGTGGCTCACAGGCTTAGTTGCTCCGCGGCATGTGGGATCTTCCCAGACCAGGGCTCGAACCCATGTCCCCTGCATTGGCAGGCAGATTCTTAACCACTGCGCCACCAGGGAAGCCCTAAGCACTGATTTTTATTCCCCGTTATTTCTGTAACTGTATGGTCTTATGTGCAAACCTCCTTGAGGTGAGGTGGCAGGAAGCTCTGCCTTCCGGGGGAGTTGTCGGGCCTGGTTTGCAGTGGAGAGCCCCCTCCCCGGAGAGCCTAGCCTTGGAGCTCATCACCGTCCGGGGGTCGGGGTCAAAGGCAGCGGGGGCCAGCCTCTGCCTCTGGTGATGTCACAGCAGCTTCTGCGTCTGCAGTCCTATCCCACCTGCTTACCTAGGGTACCTTGACCTGCCTGTGTCCTTAAGAACCACCTATGAAATCAGGTGACTGTTTCTCCCTGGAGAGAGGCCAGTTCAGATGGGGCAGAGGCCCCTGTTGTGTCGTTAAGAATGGTTTAGGCATTTGAGGATTTCATCTTTTGTTTCCTTAGAACCGTGCCCGGAAAAAAAGACTGAACATAATCATTGTGGCCGAAGGAGCCATTGACACCCAAAACAGAGCCATCACCTCTGAGCAAATCAAGGAGGTGAGTGTCTCAGGCTTCTCACCCCCCGAGCCTGTCTAGAAACGGGAGATTTAGACACCACGGGCAGGGCGGGAGTCTGGAACCATGTGCTATTATTTAAAGTTATTTTGTTCTTCTTGTTCATTAAAAATATTTTCGTAATGACTCATAACTTTATTGGCATCAGAATCATACAGCTCCTGGTGAGCTCCTGCCTCTGGAATACTGTTGGGAATATTCCCAGAGGCCCCGGGCTCCCCCGACAGAGACAGAGGAAATGCAATCGGGTGGGGTTAGAAGGTTCCAGCTCTGGGTGGCGGCTGCCCAGGAGCTAGGAGGTCAGCAGAGTTCCGTCTCCCACCGGAGCATCAGCTGAGCATGGCCTTATTCACAGAGAAAGCCGCTCGGCTGGCCTTAGTCACTGCTCCTCCACCCTGCATGGAGGCCGACCCCGCAATCCTGTTGCCCGAGTCCTGTTGGGCTTGGTCGGCGGGTGCTGGCTTGTCTGGCCCAGGAGGGATCTGCTATGCTCCCCGGTTGCCCAGGTAACTGGGCAGGTTCTGGACACAGTGCTGGGGAGACAGACTCAGGCTCTGGTGGAAGCCGCCCATCAGGGCAAAGGACATCATCACCTTGGCTTTGCAAGTTGGTTTCTCTGATGCCTTTTACGTATTCCCTGACCAGCTTTTCACCTGATTATCAAAATATCTGTGAAAGTCATCTGCCAGTATTTATAGAAGTAATCAATACAGTCAGGGCAAAGATATTCCTTCCCACTTAACTGAAGTTGAGATTGGATTGTGGAATATTAGAGCCAAAAGGGACCATGGAATTCCTGTTACCCAGCCCCATCATTTTTATAAAGTAAATGAGGGCCAGTCAAGGCAGGTAGCCTGTCCCGGCCACTGGCTGGGTTCACCTGGGCCCTGGACTGAGGGGACGTCATGCTTTTCAAATACAACCTTACAAATTCAAGGTGATTTCAGGGAAATGTTTAGATTTTTACAAAGTATATGCTTGAAATACAAGCTATAGAAACAGTGTTTTTTTAAAATTGTGTTACTTGTGTTCACTTGCGAGGTAGGAGCACAAAGGTTTTATTTGATGATAAAAGTATTCTTTAAAAAATATTAATTTCAGCAAGCCGTTAAACATTCTTTCAGGAAGTGAAATTTAGAAACTAGAACATTCTTCAACATAGATGTGTAGGAAGGGGAGAGAGACCTTCCCCTGCTCCCAGCCCCCAGCCCTAGAACAAGCTGATGTGCCCAGCCATGTTCTGTGTTTCCCCTCAGCTCGTGGTCACACAGCTGGGTTATGACACTCGGGTGACCATCCTTGGACACGTGCAGAGAGGTGGGACGCCTTCAGCCTTTGATAGGATTTTGGTAAGTGAGGCTGGAAATGGTCAGGCATCGTCACAAGGAAAGGAACACCTCTGGGATTGCAAAGGGACCAGTCTGCTACGAAGACTGGGTGATCTTGAGTAGAGCCATCGGTAAAGGGCATCTCTGCCCACAGCACCGGCTGGCTTGTCCCTAGGGTGCTACGGCCTGTAGTCTCATAGGGAGACCTGCTAACCGAGGGGGGTTCCTAGGCCCCTGGTGACCCAGACACTGAGAGACCCTGCCAAATGTGGGGGACAAACCCAGAAGGTGGAAAGGGGGTGTCCACGGGCAGGTTTCTAGAAATGGACCCAGGGACCACAGAGACCCAGAGTCCAATTCTCGGTTTCCTGCTCCGCACGCCTCTGACCACCCTGCCCCTCAGCGCGCCAGTTCCTAGCGGAGTTGATCTCGTTGTTGGAGGTGGTTAGAAGTGATCGGGAAGGGCTCTGAGTAACTAACGGGGACTCGGTGCAGGAGAAGCGAGGGGGCCTTGAGGACGGAGGAGCTGAGAACAGGGCTGGTCCTGTCTGAACGAGGGGAGCCTCTGTGGGCGCCGGGCTGGTCTCCGGGTTGGCCCGGGGCCAGCTCCAACCATCGTGATGTCATTACCAGGCCAGCCGCATGGGGGTGGAGGCCGTGGTCGCCCTCCTCCAGGCCACCCCCGAGACCCCGGCCTGCGTGGTGTCGCTGAGCGGGAACCAGGCGGTGCGGCTGCCACTGATGGAATGCGTGCAGATGGTGAGTGCGGGGCTGGGCCCTGCCCAGCACAGGGCGGACCGGGGGCAGGTACCTCCCCCAGCACAGGCGGACAGCCTTCCCCGGGACCCAGGGCCCCCTCCCCGGGCCCATGACACCGAGCACGCGGGCCCCCTCCGCGAGTCTAGTCTGTCGGGAGGGGGTGTCCTCGGGGTACCCGGGCGCTTCCTGTGGGCAGGTCAGAGAGGCCGGAGACGGCTCTGCAGGGACCGCGGGGAGATTCTCGGGGTGGGGAGGGCACCATCCAGCCTCTCCAGGGTCAGCTGCTCCTGCCCTCCCATCCCCGAGGCCCTCACACCTGTGATGTGACAGGGATGGCCGACTCGGGGGACCCCAACGTGCGCCGCCTCCTCTGGGTGTGGAGCGCAGGCCAGTGGCTGCACGGAAGCAGGGGATGGTTTTCCAGTTGACCGTCCAGTAGCTGCAGCGGCCGTGGAGTTGCGTTAGGAATTGTTACTGTTTTTTATTTTGCAAAGTCTATTCACGACTCTCATTTTATTTGGTCTTCCCAGTGGCTCTGAGGTGTATGTATTTTATGACATGTACAGAGAGGTAATTAAGTCACAGGACTTGTTGAAAGTAACCCCTCAGAAACATACTTTCCAAAAGCCGATGGCAGTAGAGGAAGTCTGTGCGTGTGTGTGCATGTGTGTGCATGTGTGTATGAGGGTGTGTGCACGTGTGTGGACTCTGAGGCTGTGGCTCAAAAGAACAGAATGTGGAATGATGAGCAGCAGCTTATTGTGAGCACATTTCTTCTGTCCAGTGTCTCTGTCCGTTTTGAGACAGGCAGCCAGTAGGTACCACTAGCTTGTCCTTGAACGACCATACGTCTCAGCCAGCCTGTTCACAAGGCCACAGCCAACCCCTCACTGACCACTGCTTGCCAGGTGTCTTCCTAAGGGCCTGGCAGCGTTGACCACCACAATGACAGTGGAAGTAGGGGCATTTTTCTCACCACACAGAGGAGGAAACTGAAGCTCAGAGTGATGGATGACTTGCCTGGGATCCTGAGGTTGAAGGGGGTGGGCGGGGGCGGTGCTGGTCCCAAAGCGCTCTGTTCCCCGGGACAGTCGGCCCCCCGCCCCTGCCACAGCGTCACCTGCGTCCTCCGCTCCCCGGGGACGGGGTGGTTCTGTTCGTTCTTCCCTCACCAGCGTCAAACGGGGATTTTTCAGAGCCTGGCCTGGGAGATCCGCTTCCTTCTGGCCTCGCTCTCATGGGCCGGAATCCCTAAGATTTCAGGCCTCGCTTACTCTGGCAAGGCCGGTGGTCCCACCTCGTCCTTTTCTACGAAGCAGCTTGGGTGGGCAGCCTAGGCTTCCCTCCCGTAGCCAGGCAGTGCAGGCTCGCTGACCCCAGGCTGCTGGCTACAAGGTTGGACATGAAGGGACCCGGATGCAAGGACCAAGCTGGTTCCAGGTCCCTAGCCTGGATCTGAGGATGCACCGTCTTGACATGTTCTTTCTTCCTTTCGTTAATTGCTTAAAGACCCAGGAAGTACAAAAGGCGATGGATGAGAGGAGATTTAAGGACGCTGTGCAACTCCGAGGAAGGTGGGTCTTCCGGGAAAAAACCTGTTTTACTGGGAGCCTTTGTTCATCAGGCCTGGTGTTAGAATGTACCTCCAGGCGGTGCTTGTTCTGTATCAACATAAGAAGTCAGAAATTAAGACAGTATGAAGTCAAGGCACTGTTCCTAAAGGTCAATGGCCCGGGTGACTAATTACAGAGAAATTTATTTTTGTGGGGGTGGGGGGGTGGGGGTGGGGTTGTTTAGAAGCTGATGAAATTAGGATAGAGAGTGGCGTGTGGCTGCTAGCATTTGGGGAAAGAAACTTGCTGCATCCTAAACGCCCCATGCCCCTCAGCCCCTTATAGGACATCCATTCCAAGTCACTGGGAACACCTGAGGCTGCCTTCCCTGCGAGCCCGAACACAAAGCTGGCACCTGCGGGCCATCTGCCTCCGGCACAAGCGTCCTCTGAGGCCCCTTCTCCCCAGATGAGCCCATACTGCTCCGTCTACATTCTAACCTTTGGTCTGACACCGTCCTTTTCTTCTAGGAGCTTTGAGAACAACCTGAACACCTACAAGCGGCTCGCCATCAAGCTGCCAGACTCCCAGATCCGTAAGGTAGGAAACGCTGCGCTGCGCCACGTCCCTGCCTCCGGCAATGCCTGGGTCCTACTCTGGCCTGGGTGTCCTTCTGCCCTGGCCAGTTCGGGTCTTGGCTCCCAGGAGACCATACCGCGCCCCGTCGACCCTTTCCTCCTGCCCCCTCCCACCTGGGTGATTAGGCTTTTCAGTTCCGGCGCCTGGGCCCCGCGCTCAGCCCATACGCTCCGGCCCCAGGGTGCAGCGGTGCGAGCCGTATCTGCTGCGACCCGCACACACCCACACGCCCCCCCTCCGACTTACAGAGCAACTGCAATGTGGGCATCGTGAACGTGGGTGCGCCCGCCGCCGGCATGAACGCGGCCGTGCGCGCGGCCGTGCGCGTGGGCATCTCCGACGGACACAAGGTGTTCGCTGTGTACGACGGCTTTGAGGGCTTCGCCAAAGGCCAGGTGAGTCCCGGGGGCGCCTGGCGAGGGAGGTCCTTGCTGAGAAGGCAGATTCCGGATTTCTCAAAGGTGGTAGGGAGGGCCTCTCTGG
This sequence comes from Orcinus orca, assembly GCF_937001465.1. Lineage (NCBI taxonomy): Eukaryota > Metazoa > Chordata > Mammalia > Artiodactyla > Delphinidae > Orcinus > Orcinus orca. The sequence goes on along the minus strand of NC_064560.1, from coordinate 52,144,210 downwards.
GGTCCAAGGACCCGGGCATTAGGTGGAAAGGGGAGCACGTGCGCACGAGGCAGCAGTGAGGTGTGCATGGGATGCCGTGGGTGATGCAGAAGGCCAGCGCGCTGAGCACCCACTCCGATAAAAACCTAGGGAAGAGATTAGCTGCTTGAGTGCTTACTGAATACACTTACTGCTCCTCCGCGATTTACTTACTGTGTTAACCCATTTAAATCTCTCAAAAATCTAAGATATTACCCCATTTTCCTAATGAGAAAGCTGGGGCACCGAGACTTAATTCACAAGACCAAGGTCATAGGATGCAGGGTGCTAAACACGTGGGGAGGCTACAGACGCTACGCTCTTAGCTGGGTGTTTCCTGGTTCCCTCTCATCCGAGGTTTCAGTTCTGCGGTTTGTTACCTGTGGTCCAGGAATATTAAATGGAAAATTCCAGAATAGACAGTCTGTAAGTTTTAAATTACGTGTCGTTGTGAGTAGCGTGATGAAATCTCCAACTGTCAGCTCTGTCCTCCCGGGACATGAATCGTCCTCTCGTCCAGGGTATCTGCCCGTGAGTCACTTGGTGATCAGATCAGCCCTCATGGTATGGCAGTGCTTAAGTTCAGGTGATCCTTACTTTACTTAATAATGTCCCCAAAGTGCAAGACGGGTGATGCTGGCAATTTGGATATTCTCTTACTGCGCCTGTTTATAAATTAAATTTTATCCTAGGCGTGTATGTATAGGGAAAGGTGGATATGTAGGGTTCCAGCGTCACTGGGGGTCTTGGAACATACTCCCTGCAGATAAGGGGGCGGCTGTGTTTATTCACCCAGTGACTCAGCAGCTACTTACTGAGTTCTTAGGCTGTGGAACCAAATTGGTGAAGAATGCAGACAAGACTCCCTGCATCTCAGGGAGGGAGATGACAGAGGTAAAAATCAGTGGAGTGAACTCTCCAGCATATCAGAACGTGACTGGGGCTAAAAAAACGCAGGGGAGGAGGTTGGAGTGCCATGGGCATCTTCACTGAGGCCCTCCAGCCAGTGATGCTGGGAGGTGACCCCAGACCAACGTGTGAAGGGCTGAGCAAGTGCCCTCGGGGACACCGGATCTTGGTCCCAGGCAGGGCGGGCGGTGCAAAGGCCCTGAGCTGTTGGGGGGTGGGGCGGGAGGGGCTCACGTGACTGCGAGGGGGAAGGAGGAAGGGGGTGAGGGAAAAGGAGGAGAGGGCCGGATGGTTTGTAGGTGATCCTAAGGGGTCTGGCCTTTGCTTTGAAAAGACAGGAGGGTTTGGAGCAGGGGTGTGGTGCATTCTGACAGGTTTCCGTAAGAGGCAGGAGTAGGGAAGCAGGAGAGTACTTGGGGGACTATCTGCAATAGCCCAGGCAGGATGCGGGCGGCTTGGTCCAATCTGGTGATGGCAGAGTCCGTGGGAAGTCTTCCATGGTCTGGGTGCATTTTGAAGGCCTGGCCAATAAGATTTGCTCTAGTACTAAGTATGCACAGGTGTGAAGAAAGGAGGCAGGAATGAGTTGCAACTGATGGACATGGGAGATCTGAGAGGCGCTGGGACTTGGATGGAGTGGGAGGTGCCCAGTGAGCAGGTGGCACCCTGTGCAGGGTCTTCAGGAGACCTGGGCGAAGATGCGTGTTTGGAGGCCGGTGATATTCCAAACTGTGGCCGCCCCGAGTGTGTGTGTGTGGGGGAAAGGAAAGCGTTTTGCTGTTATGGCTGTGGGGTGTTGTGCAAACACCTAGTGGGCATTTATTGGTGCTCGTAGGTAGTTCTCAATTTTTAAGAAGCATTTTTTTAATCTTAGTTTGATTAAGAAAACTGTAATATTAATTTTTCTTTTACTTCGCAATGGTGGGATTTGGCTAACTAAAGCATGCCTCTGATAGGCATGGCGGGGAATAAGATGCAGGGTCCTTCCTACATGCGGGGGGCTTTGCCTGTCCGTGTTCCTAATTGTTGAGCCTTAGAATCTGGTTCAGGCTGCAGCTCATTCAGCCTTGAAATGAAAGCCGTTTCCTAACATTTCTCAAATCCTTACAGACACAAAGCCTGTCAGAGGTGCAGACATCTGAGCTGTTTTTAAAGCTCTCTAATTCCTTTTTCTTTTTCGCTACAGCTGTTTCTTTCTGTTTGCACATTAGGTAAAGGAATTTGGCTGGGCAGATGTCGGCGGCTGGACCGGCCAAGGCGGCTCCATTCTTGGGACAAAACGGTAATTCTCCTGTCTTGATTCTGACCTGAATGTTCTTGCGGGGAGCAGCTGGTGCAGATGCTGCTGCTTTAAGTTCCCGTAAAGGAACCCAGGAGGAATTGGTTCACGTCCTGGCTCCGGTCCGGGAGGGACCTGGGTTGTGTTATGGGGAGTTGATGAGATGTGGCCTGAAAAAGAGACAAAGCAGGGGACCTGGGAATGGCTTCCTCTGATAATTCCTTGTTTCCATTGATTGGAAGAACCCAATGGTGGCAGAAACCCCTCATCTCGCTTGAGGTGATGCAGACAGGGATGTCTGAGCTGCGGCGACCTTGCTGTGTAGACAGGATTGATGTTGGCTCAGTGGCGTGGGGACTGCAGGCCTGAGCTGCCAGGTCCTCACAGCCGGAGGGAGGACCTGGGGGGCTCCACACAGAACCACACGTTTCTGAAGTGCAGCCGCTTCTGTTCTCGGGCACAGCCGGGGATGGGGTGTGTTCCCGAGGCGCTGATTTAATACGAAGCTGTTTCTTCTCTGACCTCAGGTGCAGCCATCATTAAGTGGCACATTTTAATGAGGAAAGGAAGTAGTTGGTACTTAAGCCTAACGAGTGTTGCACTCTATATGAACCTGTTTGTTGTCCAGGGGAATTGTCCCAGCCTCTGTCCTGCTGTGAAGCTGGGTGCCCGCGTCACCCAGGAATCTGTGGAGCTGGCCTAGTTCTCCAAAGCGCTTTTGGTCCTGTCACCCCCCAGCGCCCTCGGGGGATGGTGTTCTGACAGCAGAGCTCCAGTTAGGAGCCAGGGCCCTATCGGCTGCCTCCTAGGCCCCTTCTGACCAACTGTAATGCCTCAGCACAGTCGGCTTCACGAGCCCCACCCCGGGGCTGCTCTGGGGTGGCTGGAGGGGCCAGCTGGCAGCGTATTCTCACGATGCTCAGACGCTGGGAGGGACCCTGTAGTCGACATCGTGACCACTCATGTGCCCTGGCCACCCAGGCCCTATGACTTCTCTACACCCACCCCAAGTATAAACCCCTGATACTCCAGACAGCACAAGGGAGAGATCAGGGTGGGTGCTGGTCTCAGGATGGGGCACGGCTGACTATCGTTTGTCTCTTCCACTTGCCGGCCGTGTTTGAACAGGTGGTAAAACGGGACGACATGAGCAGGTGTGCGTGGAGGTGACTTTAAATGAGCTTAGATGGGGTAGGGTACATGTACTCTGTACGTGACTCAAAAACTGGAAGTTTCCATCCAATTATCGTTGTGAACACTTGAAAGCTTTTGTGGTTCATTTTTTTCCCTAACCAGGCAGCAGGGTTCTTTGAGATCCAGGTGTTGGACAGCTGCAAAGTTTCTTCCCCTTTTCTTTTGAAAAGACCCTCTTTTGAGACCTGACTGCTGGCCGCTCTGCCGCGTGTGGTTCCCCAGCCCCTCTGTCCACCAGCAGCGTGGACGAGGGAGCAGACATCCCCCTGCCGCTCAGTGCCGTGCAGCTCAGCCTCGGAGGGTGGGGCACCAAGGGGGTCCGGCCTGACCGCTCCTCCCTTGAACCGTCCCCAGCACCCTCCCCGGGAAGTACCTGGAGGACATCGCTGCTCAGATGCACACCCATGGCATCAACGCGCTCTTGATCATCGGTGGATTCGAGGTACATTCTGCTCCCCTGCTGGCTGGCTAGCGCTGTTGGTTTGAATGGGGACCCCATGCCGGCTCCTGTAAACATTGTGCCGTCTGTCCCTCGGTGTGACCGGGGGTGATGCAGCCTCGGGCCCAGCGGCCACTCAGTAATGGTGATGCAGAGAATGAGGGGTGGCAGCACTCGGGGACAGACACTGGCCCAGCTATGTAAAGGGACTCGATCGAGAAGCGAAAGCTTGACTCCATGTCTGGGGTCTGTCCGCCCAGGGAGTTCTCACCTCTGTCGAGTCTGTAGAGATGACCTTCTCTCTTGAACTGGAAGCCCATTGGCTATTCAGAGAGGAGGGCAGTGATGGGGCCAGATCATTATCTTTTAACTACATGTTGGACTGTCCACCTTCATTTTTGATATTCAGCCAAGATCAGTCCCATGATGACCTTTCTGTTTCCTTTAAAGAAAATGTGAGAGCCTCAAACAGTCAGACTCTCACCCGTGAGCGGCTTAGTCTCACCCCGACGGGACGATGCCCGCAGCCTCACCTTGGGTACAGCGCTGCCCGTGATGGCAATGCATTTCCCTCCCCACCCCTGTCCCATCCCCACAACTGCACACACCCACCTGCAGGCCTACCTGGGACTGTTGGAGCTGTCGGCCGCCCGGGAGAAGCACAAGGAGTTCTGCGTCCCCATGGTCATGGTTCCCGCCACCGTCTCCAACAACGTGCCCGGCTCCGATTTCAGCATCGGGGCAGACACCGCCCTCAACACCATCACCGACGTGAGTGCTGACAGCAGAGCAGGTGCCGCGGACACTAACCCAGGGCGCCTGGCCCGCTTTTATCTACCTGTGCACTCGAGGCAGAACCAGGGCACTAGGGTGGTTTGCTGAAAAGTTAAAAAAAAAAAGAAAAAAAAAAAGGTCCAGTGGTTAAGACTCTGCGCTTCCAATGCAGGGAATGCGGGTTCGATCCCTGGTGGGGAGCTGAGATCCCACATGCTGATGCAGCCAAAAAAAAAAAAAAAAAAAAGTCTGACAATCACCGATTCGGCTTCCAAAGATCTTTTGCCACCGTTTTCCTGTGCCGCGGCCAGGGTGACATCATCTGTAGTGCAGGTAGTTCTGGGTCACAGTGACGTGGATATTCATTTAAATGCCTGTTTTTTTTTTTGGCTGAGCTAAATTTACCAAAAGCCTAAAACACATTATTGTGATAAATCCTGGGTCCACTGGCCTGTGCTTTGATATTCGAGGGTAGAAGCTGGACTAAAGATTTTATAATTTTATTCATTGACCTGAATCCTCTTTTAAACAATCGTATTATTTTTGGTTTCGGCTGATAGCCTCATCCTCATCTTCCCCTTTGTGGACTGGGACGATAAAGCACATCTAAAATAATATTGATGTTATTTGAATGTGGTTTTTTTTTTTTTAGCCAAATGGCCATAACAAAACATAGAAATACCTCTTAATCATTGTATTTGTAAATCACGCTTGGGAAATCACATTGGAGTTTGAAGGTCAGTATCTAACACAGAATGCATCACTCCCTTTTTTCAAAAAATTCGGCATCTAAAATTTTTCAGTAAATTCTAACATTTTATTTTCCTTGCAAGACGTAGATCTTGTGACTGTTTTTCTAAGCATTTTTCCTTAAACCCATGGCATCAAATCTGTCTCTATAGTGCTGGTAGATAAAAGAAAAGCTTTGTGGATAGAATTCTCTATTGGATAGAATTTACCTTGTAAGCAATGCTTGTTTCTTGCTTTCCTGAGCCTCTTAAACTTTCCGCAGTTTCTTTACTGAAAAGCCCTCCAGTGTCGCCTGTGTCCCCACGCTGGACCTCCTGACCTGCGTCCCTGCCCGCTTGCCTGCCGCTGCTTGTGCCTCCCCAGTGACACCATCTGTGCTTTCGCTGCTGTGGGACTAATTCAGCTCCTGATCGATGCTCAAGCTCTGAGTTGAAAGGTCATGTCTGTCGCAAAATGAATGTCATCACTGTGTCACTGCTTCTCCTGCATAGCTGGATCTGAATCTGCTCACTCCACGCTTACAGTAGAGCAACGGAAGTTCATTTCCTAGTTGTCACCTAACTAGACCCCCTTGGGGTGGCAGGGACCCTGGGAGTGGTCGTTGGTGGGTCCTGACCGAGGTCGGTGCTACCACCCTGTGATGTTTCACGCGCCCTCAGGCAGGACGGGATTCTCCCACTTTATAATTCCAGGCTACTTTGCTACAAAGCATGATTTTTCCAGGTGATAAAGATTTCTTACGTGTGTTGTTGAAAATTTGAAAACCAGAATAAGTCCAGGGAAAATTCCAAATGATCCATCCTGCTTCCCTTCAAGGGGTTTTGAGATTATTATGCGACCCTTTACGTTCAGGATTTTATTCATTCAAGTTTCTCGGAGCCAGGCTCACAGTTGTAAAGTGGGCAATGCCTGTCCGTGACTGGGCCAGGGCTGTCCTTACAAGGTAGGTGGGACTGATGCTCCGAGGGCCTAAGTAGGGTGTCTTGTTCTGGTTCATGAAGGATGGTCAGGGGGCCTGCCCCTCCCCAGGCCTGCTCAGTGGATCCTGGAGCTGGGGTGACAGAAGGCCGGGCTGGCGTGTTGAAGTCGCTGGGTTTCTCCCAGGGTTGTGTGTGTTAAGCCACAGTGAGGCTGAGTCTCTTAGGAGGCCTGGGTTCGGGCCTCGGCTGGGCCGGACACTTGCAAGGAGTGGGGCAGCAGGCAGGACCGTGCTGGGGGAGGGGCCTGAGGTGGCCAGAATGTCCCCAGGGCCTAGGGTGAGGACCCCGAGGTGGCCTCATGTGGTCAGCTGTCACATCCTCTGGACCCTTAACCACTGTCCTCATGTCACCTCCTTGTCAGCCTGTGTGCTGAGCTTACAGACATGTCACCCGAAACATCCCCAGGGGATTTAATGTCTCGTAAGGTCACGGCGTCTCTGGGGCAGAGTTAATGCCTCAGGGCAGGTTTTTAGGGACTCCACAGGGTGAGGCTGTGCATTGCATCTACTCCTCAGAACCAGCTCACTCGTCCCCTTCAGAACCGCAGCTGAAGCGACTTCGGGGCTGCCTGGGCCCCGGGAGGTGGCCGTGGCTACAGCTCTGCTGGTGGCCCTGAATTACGTCGGTGTGGGTGGCTCAGCGTCGGCCCCAGGACCTCGGGCTCGCGTCCTGGACAGGGTTTTCCCCGGGCCCCCAGCGTCCCTCCCGTTTTCTTGGAGATCAGAGGAAAAGCAGGGGAGTGATGGTGACCAGAGGGTGGAGAGTACCTGCAGGTGTAGAACCGCCGTCAGATTTCAAGGTGCCGGCGCCCCTGTCCACCCCCTACGTCGTGCGCCCCCTGACCCAGAGTATCCCGGGGCGGGGGTTCACACAGCCCAGGAGTCCGTCTAACTGTGGGGCTCACGTCCGGATCCGGCGGCCCTGCAGTGGTCCTGAGCTGCGCCGGGCGGAGGAGGGTCCGTGTGGGGTGTGGGAGCCAGGCCAGGTGGAGGGAGCAAGAGGCAGGTGAGCAACCCCCTGGAGCCCCTCACCTTCCTCCCGGCCACTCCCTGGACTAACCCACCGCGGGTGCCCCATCCTCGTGTCCTTGGGCTGCAGCCCCCTGAAACCCGGCCTGTTTGGGACTCTAGGGAGTGGATGGGGGGAGGAGTAGGGGGTGGGCAGAGAGCACAGCCCTCCGGGAGGCCTGGATCCATCCTGCCTGTGAATTTTCCTGCAGAAGGCACCCCAAGGTGGTTTTAGGCGGGAGGAATGAAGACAGACGGGGCAGACGCCCATCGGGCGCACGTTCTGCTGCGCATCGGGCTGTGTTTGGAGCTGTGGCTTCAGGGACCCGGGTCACTAATGAGCCACTTTGACTAACACTGAGGCAGGGGATCTGGACCCCAGACCTGTGCTTGAGAAGGCCCACTTCTCTGACACCTGAGCCCAACAGTTTCACTGGGATCCCAACCAACTCGGGGCTCAGGGCACCCAGCGCTGCTCGGTGTGAGATTCACAGGGCCCCGAGGGGAGGGGGCTTCCCAAGCTCTGCCTTCAGAGCTGTGGCAGCTGGCACTGCGTCTCTGATGTGGGACCCAGCGCACTGGCCCAGCCCCTAAGCTCTCCCCAGGCGCCCACCCCCAGTGGTGGCCCTCACCTCCTCCCAGATGCCAAGAAGGGACAGGTTGTTTCTCCAGCCCTGTCCCAGCGCCGCCAGGCCCCGCTCTGCTGCCCGCCTGCCTGGCACAGTGGTGTGCCTGGTCCTGAGGCCTTGCCTGAGCCTGCACCCCGAGGCCCCCAATTCTGAGTCTCCCCCATGCACCCCATGTCCCCCCACTGCTGGATCCCCGAACTGCTGAGTCCCCCCTCCTGCACCCCATGTCGCCAAACTTCTAGGTCCCCCCTCCTGCACCCCATCGCCCCCCACTGCTGAGTCCCCCCGCCTGCACCCCAGGCCCCCACTTCTGAGTCACCCCTCCTGCACTCCATGTCCCCCCACTGCTGGGTCACCCCTCCTGCAAAGCAGGTCCCCCGCTTCTCAGTCTCCCCTCCCGCACCCATGTTCTCTCACTACTGGGACCCCCTCCTGCACTCCATAGCCCACCACCGCTGTGTTCCACCTCCTGTACCTCAGGCCCCCCACATCTAAGTCTCCCCTCCTGCACCTCATGTCCCCTCACTTCTAAGTCTCCCTTCCTGCACTCCATGTCCCCCCACTGCTGGGTCCCACCTCCAGCACCCCAGGAGCCACACTCTGAGTCTCCCGTACTGCACCCCATGTGCCCCAACTTCTGAGTCTCCCCTCCTGCACCCCATGTCCCCCCACTAAGTCTCCCCTCCTGCACCCCAAGAACCCCCACTTCTAGGTCCGCCCTCATGCACACGAGGTGCCCCAATTCTGAGTCTCCCATCCTGCACTCCATACCCCCCACTGCTGGGTCCCCCTACCTCAAACCAGGTCCCCCACTTCTGAGTCTCCCCGCCCGCACCCCATGTTCTCCCAATGCTGGGTCCCTCCTGAAACCCAGGCCCCCCACCTCTGAGTCTCCCCTCCTGTACCCCATGTCCCCCCACTACTGAGTCTCCCCTCCTGCACACCATTTCCGCCTAATGCTGGGTCCAACTCCTGCACCCCATTTCCCCCCACTTCTGAGTCTCCCCTCGTGTACCCCTGGCCCCACACTTCTGAGTCTCTCCACCTGCACCCCATGTCCTCCCACTTCTGAGTCTCTCCTGCACCCCATGTCCCCCCACTTCTGAGGCTCCCCTCCTGTACTCCATGTTCCCCCACTGCTGTGTCCACCCTCCACCGCAGGCACCCCACTTCCGAATCTCCCCTTCTAGCCCGTCCTCCTACTTCTGAGGCTCACCTCCTGCCCCCGTTGTCCCCCCACTTCTGTCTCCCCTCCTGCACCCCATATCCCCCCAGTTATGAGTCACCCCACCTTCACCCCTTGTCCACCCAGTACTGAGTACTCCTCCTGCACCCCATGTCTTCCAGCTTCTGAGTCACCCCTCCTGTACCCCATGTCTCACCACTACTGAGTCTCCCCTGCTGCACCCCATGTCCTCCCACTACTGAGACTCCCCTCCTGCACCCGTTGTCCCCCATTTCTGTCTCCCCTCCTGTACGCCATATACCCCTTCTGAGTCTCCCCACCTGCACCACATGTCCCCCCACTTCTGAGTCTCCCCTCCTGCACTCTAGGCCCCAAACTTCTGTATCTCCCCTCCTGTACCCCATGTGCCCCTACTGCTGTGTCCCCCCTCCTGCACCCCAGGCACCCCAATTCTTACTCTGTCTTCACCTAGCTGATTCAGTCCCCTGCCTCAATTAATCTACTGATGATTCCTCTTAGTGTATTTTTCATTTCGGTTGTCCTTCACCTGTGTTTGGTTTCTCCTTTATATTTTCGAACTCCTTGTTAAAAACGTGAAATTCCTTGCTCTGTTCATCAGTTCTTACCCGAGTTCTTTGATCATCTTTATGATCATTACCTTAAACACTCTATCGGATAGATTGCCGATCTCTACTTCACTTAGTTTTTCTCCTGGGGTTTTCATCTTATTCCTTCCACATGGTCCTCTATCACCTAATTTTGCCTAATTTTCAGTTTTCATTTCTGTGCATTTGGTAGGTTGGTTACATTTCCTGATCTTGGAGAAGTTGCCTTTTGCAGGAGATGTCCTATACATCCCAGCTGCACACTTGCCTCTGGTCACCAGAGCTGTATGCTTTAGGGGTGTCCCCTGTGTGAGCTATGTGGCTCCTTCTGTTTTGGTGAGCTGACTGCTGAGGGCAGTCTTGTAGGTATGGTCGGCCCCTGGTCTGGTTGGTGGTGAGCCCCTGCTTTATGCCCAGGCTGCCGGCTACGGTTGGAGGGGTCAGGTCACAAGGCAGCTGGCTGTGGAACCCTGGGTGGTCTCGGGGCTAGTGCTGGCTCACTGGTGGGCAGAGCCAGGTTCTGGGGTGTGTGTTTGCAGGGTTCCCAGATCCAGTGTCAGCCTGCTGGTGGATTGGGCCAGTTCCTGACACAGCTGGCTGCAGCTTCTGGGGTGTCCCAAAGCTAGTCCTGGTCTGAAGGTGGGCGGGGCTGACTGAGGAGTCCAGAACTCTCAGAGCTGGTGTCAGCCTGCTGGTGGTGGGTTGAGGACCCAGGGGTCCTGGAGTTTGTGCCAGCCTGCCTGTATGTTGGCTGGGTCCCGACAAGTCAGGGTGTGGTGCTGAAGTGGTTCTGCAGTGGGTGTCCACCTGCTGGTGGGTGAAGCCAGGTCCTGGTGCTAGTCCTGTACCCTGTTGTGTGGACCAGGTCCCGAGTCTCTGGCTGCAGGGCTCGGTGTCCCATAGTCTGTGTCAGAACACTAGTTGGTGGGGTCAAAGCTCAGGGGGACCTAGGGCTGGTGCTGCCCCACTTCTGAGTCTCCCCTCCTGCACCCCATGTCACCCCGCTTCTGAGTCTCCCCTCCTGCACTCCATGTCCCCCCACTGCTGGGTCCCCCCTGCAACCCGGTACCCCACCTTCTGAGTCTCCCCTCCTGCACCCCATGTCCCCCCAGGGCTGAGTCACCCCACCTTCACCCCTTGTCCCCCCAGTTCTGAGTGTGCACCCTATGTGCCCCACTTCTGAATCTCCCCTCCTGCACCCCAGGTCCCCCCACTTCTGAGTCTCCCCTCCTGCACCCTCTGTCCCCCCACTACTGAGTCTCCCCTCCTGGACCCCATGTCCCCCCACTTCTGAGTCTGCACCCCATGTGCCCCACTTCTGAGTCTCCCCTCCTGCACCCCATGTCCCCCTACTTCTGGGTCTCCCCTCCCGCACCCCATGTCCCCCCACTTCTGAGTCACCCCAACTTCACCCCTTGTCCCCCCAGTTCTGAGTCTCCCCTCCTGCACCCCATGTCCCCCTACTGCTGCTGTGTCCCCCCTCCTGCACCCCAGGCACCCCAGTGCTTACTCTGTCTTCACCTAGCTGATTCATTCCCCTGCCTCAGTTAATGTACTGTTGATTGCTCGTAGTGTATTTTTCATTTCAGTTGTATACATTCTTCACCTGTGTTTTGTTTCTCCTTTATATTTTCTAACTCCGTGTTAAAACCTTGAAATTTCTTGCTCCGTTCATCAGTTCTTACCCGAGTTCTTTGATCATCTTTATGATCATTACCTTAAACTCTCCATCGGATAGATTGCCGATCTCTACTTCACTTAGTTTTTCTCCTGGGGTTTTCATCTTATTCCTTCCACATGGTCCTCTATCACCTAATTTTGCCTAATTTTCAGTTTTCATTTCTGTGCATTTGGTAGGTTGGTTACATTTCCTGATCTTGGAGAAGTTGCCTTTTGCAGGAGATGTCCTATACATCCCAGCTGCACACTTGCCTCTGGTCACCAGAGCTGTATGCTTTAGGGGTGTCCCCTGTGTGAGCTATGTGGCTCCTTCTGTTTTGGTGAGCTGACTGCTGAGGGCAGTCTTGTAGGTATGGTCGGCCCCTGGTCTGGTTGGTTGTGAGCCCCTGCTTTATGCCCAGGCTGCCGGCTACGGTTGGAGGGGTCAGGTCACAAGGCAGCTGGCTGTGGAACCCTGGGTGGTCTCGGGGCTAGTGCTGGCTCACTGGTGGGCAGAGCCAGGTTCTGGGGTGTGTGTTTGCAGGGTTCCCAGATCCAGTGTCAGCCTGCTGGTGGATTGGGCCAGTTCCTGACACAGCTGGCTGCAGCTTCTGGGGTGTCCCAAAGCTAGTCCTGGTCTGAAGGTGGGCGGGGCTGACTGAGGAGTCCAGAACTCTCAGAGCTGGTGTCAGCCTGCTGGTGGTGGGTTGAGGACCCAGGGGTCCTGGCGTTTGTGCCAGCCTGCCTGTATGTTGGCTGGGTCCCGACAAGTCAGGGTGTGGTGCTGAAGTGGTTCTGCAGTGGGTGTCCACCTGCTGGTGGGTGAAGCCAGGTCCTGGTGCTAGTCCTGTACCCTGTTGTGTGGACCAGGTCCCGAGTCTCTGGCTGCAGGGCTCGGTGTCCCAGAGTCTGTGTCAGAACACTAGTTGGTGGGGTCAAAGCTCAGGGGGACCTAGGGCTGGTGCTGCCCCACTTCTGAGTCTCCCCTCCTGCACCCCATGTCACCCCGCTTCTGAGTCTCCCCTCCTGCACTCCATGTCCCCCCACTGCTGGGTCCCCCCTGCAACCCGGTACCCCACCTTCTGAGTCTCCCCTCCTGCACCCCATGTCCCCCCAGGGCTGAGTCACCCCACCTTCACCCCTTGTCCCCCCAGTTCTGAGTGTGCACCCTATGTGCCCCACTTCTGAATCTCCCCTCCTGCACCCCAGGTCCCCCCACTTCTGAGTCTCCCCTCCTGCACCCTCTGTCCCCCCACTACTGAGTCTCCCCTCCTGTACCCCATGTCCCCCCACTTCTGAGTCTGCACCCCATGTGCCCCACTTCTGAGTCTCCCCTCCTGCACCCCATGTCCCCCTACTTCTGGGTCTCCCCTCCTGCACCCCATGTCCCCCCACTTCTGAGTCACCCCAACTTCACCCCTTGTCCCCCCAGTTCTGAGTCTCCCCTCCTGCACCCCATGTCCCCCTACTGCTGCTGTGTCCCCCCTCCTGCACCCCAGGCACCCCAGTGCTTACTCTGTCTTCACCTAGCTGATTCATTCCCCTGCCTCAGTTAATGTACTGTTGATTGCTCGTAGTGTATTTTTCATTTCAGTTGTATACATTCTTCACCTGTGTTTGGTTTCTCCTTTATCTTTTCTAACTCCGTGTTAAAACCTTGAAATTTCTTGCTCCGTTCATCAGTTCTTACCCGAGTTCTTTGATCATCTTTATGATCATTACCTTAAACTCTCCATCGGATAGATTGCCGATCTCTACTTCACTTAGTTTTTCTCCTGGGGTTTTCATCTTATTCCTTCCACATGGTCCTCTATCACCTAATTTTGCCTAATTTTCAGTTTTCATTTCTGTGCATTTGGTAGGTTGGTTACATTTCCTGATGTTGGAGAAGTTGCCTTTTGCAGGAGATGTCCTATACATCCCAGCTGCACACTTGCCTCTGGTCACCAGAGCTGTATGCTTTAGGGGTGTCCCCTATGTGAGCTATGTGGCTCCTTCTGTTTTGGTGAGCTGACTGCTGAGGGCAGTCTTGTAGGTATGGTCGGCCCCTGGTCTGGTTGGTTGTGAGCCCCTGCTTTATGCCCAGGCTGCCAGCTACGGTTGGAGGGGTCAGGTCACAAGGCAGCTGGCTGTGGAACCCTGGGTGGTCTCGGGGCTAGTGCTGGCTCACTGGTGGGCAGAGCCAGGTTCTGGGGTGTGTGTTTGCAGGGTTCCCAGATCCAGTGTCAGCCTGCTGGTGGATTGGGCCAGTTCCTGACACAGCTGGCTGCAGCTTCTGGGGTGTCCCAAAGCTAGTCCTGGTCTGAAGGTGGGCGGGGCTGACTGAGGAGTCCAGAACTCTCAGAGCTGGTGTCAGCCTGCTGGTGGTGGGTTGAGGACCCAGGGGTCCTGGAGTTTGTGCCAGCCTGCCTGTGTGTTGGCTGGGTCCCGACAAGTCAGGGTGTGGTGCTGAAGTGGTTCTGCAGTGGGTGTCCACCTGCTGGTGGGTGAAGCCAGGTCCTGGTGCTAGTTCTGTACCCTGTTGTGTGGACCAGGTCCCGAGTCTCTGGCTGCAGGGCTCGGTGTCCCAGAGTCTGTGTCAGAACACTAGTTGGTGGGGTCAAAGCTCAGGGGGACCTAGGGCTGGTGCTGCCCCACTTCTGAATCTCCCCTCCTGCACCCCATGTCACCCCGCTTCTGAGTCTCCCCTCCTGCACTCCATGTCCCCCCACTGCTGGGTCCCCCCTGCAACCCGGTACCCCACCTTCTGAGTCTCCCCTCCTGCACCCCATGTCCCCCCAGGGCTGAGTCACCCCACCTTCACCCCTTGTCCCCCCAGTTCTGTGTGCACCCTATGTGCCCCACTTCTGAATCTCCCCTCCTGCACCCCAGGTCCCCCCACTTCTGAGTCTCCCCTCCTGCACCCTCTGTCCCCCCACTACTGAGTCTCCCCTCCTGGACCCCATGTCCCCCCACTTCTGAGTCTGCACCCCATGTGCCCCACTTCTGAGTCTCCCCTCCTGCACCCCATGTCCCCCTACTTCTGGGTCTCCCCTCCTGCACCCCATGTCGCCCCACTTCTGAGTCACCCCAACCTCACCCCTTGTCCTTCCAGTTCTGAGTCTCCCCTCCTGCACCCCATGTCCCCCTACTGCTGCTGTGTCACCCCTCCTGCACCCCAGGCACCCCAGTGCTTACTCTGTCTTCACCTAGCTGATTCATTCCCCTGCCTCAGTTAATGTACTGTTGATTGCTCGTAGTGTATTTTTCATTTCAGTTGTATACATTCTTCACCTGTGTTTGGTTTCTCCTTTATATTTTCTAACTCCGTGTTAAAACCTTGAAACTTCTTGCTCCGTTCATCAGTTCTTACCCGAGTTCTTTGATCATCTTTATGATCATTACCTTAAACTCTCCATCGGATAGATTGCCGATCTCTACTTCACTTAGTTTTTCTCCTGGGGTTTTCATCTTATTCCTTCCACATGGTCCTCTATCACCTAATTTTGCCTAATTTTCAGTTTTCATTTCTGTGCATTTGGTAGGTTGGTTACATTTCCTGATCTTGGAGAAGTTGCCTTTTGCAGGAGATGTCCTATACATCCCAGCTGCACACTTGCCTCTGGTCACCAGAGCTGTATGCTTTAGGGGTGTCCCCTGTGTGAGCTATGTGGCTCCTTCTGTTTTGGTGAGCTGACTGCTGAGGGCAGTCTTGTAGGTATGGTCGGCCCCTGGTCTGGTTGGTTGTGAGCCCCTGCTTTATGCCCAGGCTGCCGGCTACGGTTGGAGGGGTCAGGTCACAAGGCAGCTGGCTGTGGAACCCTGGGTGGTCTCGGGGCTAGTGCTGGCTCACTGGTGGGCAGAGCCAGGTTCTGGGGTGTGTGTTTGCAGGGTTCCCAGAGCCAGTGTCAGCCTGCTGGTGGATTGGGCCAGTTCCTGACACAGCTGGCTGCAGCTTCTGGGGTGTCCCAAAGCTAGTCCTGGTCTGAAGGTGGGCGGGGCTGACTGAGGAGTCCAGAACTCTCAGAGCTGGTGTCAGCCTGCTGGTGGTGGGTTGAGGACCCAGGGGTCCTGGCGTTTGTGCCAGCCTGCCTGTATGTTGGCTGGGTCCCGACAAGTCAGGGTGTGGTGCTGAAGTGGTTCTGCAGTGGGTGTCCACCTGCTGGTGGGTGAAGCCAGGTCCTGGTGCTAGTTCTGTACCCTGTTGTGTGGACCAGGTCCCGAGTCTCTGGCTGCAGGGCTCGGTGTCCCATAGTCTGTGTCAGAACAGTAGTTGGCGGGGTCAAAGCTCAGGGGGACCTAGGGCTGGTGCTGCCCCACTTCTGAGTCTCCCCTCCTGCACCCCATGTCACCCCGCTTCTGAGTCTCCCCTCCTGCACTCCATGTCCCCCCACTGCTGGGTCCCCCCTGCAACCCGGTACCCCACCTTCTGAGTCTCCCCTCCTGCACCCCATGTCCCCCCAGGGCTGAGTCACCCCACCTTCACCCCTTGTCCCCCCAGTTCTGAGTGTGCACCCTATGTGCCCCACTTCTGAATCTCCCCTCCTGCACCCCAGGTCCCCCCACTTCTGAGTCTCCCCTCCTGCACCCTCTGTCCCCCCACTACTGAGTCTCCCCTCCTGCACCCCATGTCCCCCCACTTCTGAGTCTGCACCCCATGTGCCCCACTTCTGAGTCTCCCCTCCTGCACCCCATGTCCCCCTACTTCTGGGTCTCCCCTCCTGCACCCCATGTCCCCCCACTTCTGAGTCACCCCAACTTCACCCCTTGTCCCCCCAGTTCTGAGTCTCCCCTCCTGCACCCCATGTCCCCCTACTGCTGCTGTGTCCCCCCTCCTGCACCCCAGGCACCCCAGTGCTTACTCTGTCTTCACCTAGCTGATTCATTCCCCTGCCTCAGTTAATGTACTGTTGATTGCTCGTAGTGTATTTTTCATTTCAGTTGTATACATTCTTCACCTGTGTTTGGTTTCTCCTTTATCTTTTCTAACTCCGTGTTAAAACCTTGAAATTTCTTGCTCCGTTCATCAGTTCTTACCCGAGTTCTTTGATCATCTTTATGATCATTACCTTAAACTCTCCATCGGATAGATTGCCGATCTCTACCTCACTTAGTTTTTCTCCTGGGGTTTTCATCTTATTCCTTCCACATGGTCCTCTATCACCTAATTTTGCCTAATTTTCAGTTTTCATTTCTGTGCATTTGGTAGGTTGGTTACATTTCCTGATGTTGGAGAAGTTGCCTTTTGCAGGAGATGTCCTATACATCCCAGCTGCACACTTGCCTCTGGTCACCAGAGCTGTATGCTTTAGGGGTATCCCCTGTGTGAGCTATGTGGCTCCTTCTGTTTTGGTGAGCTGACTGTTGAGGGCAGTCTTGTAGGTATGGTCGGCCCCTGGTCTGGTTGGTTGAGAGCCCCTGCTTTATGCCCAGGCTGCCGGCTACGGTTGGAGGGGTCAGGTCACAAGGCAGCTGGCTGTGGAACCCTGGGTGGTCTCGGGGCTAGTGCTGGCTCACTGGTGGGCAGAGCCAGGTTCTGGGGTGTGTGTTTGCAGGGTTCCCAGATCCAGTGTCAGCCTGCTGGTGGATTGGGCCAGTTCCTGACACAGCTGGCTGCAGCTTCTGGGGTGTCCCAAAGCTAGTCCTGGTCTGAAGGTGGGCGGGGCTGACTGAGGAGTCCAGAACTCTCAGAGCTGGTGTCAGCCTGCTGGTGGTGGGTTGAGGACCCAGGGGTCCTGGAGTTTGTGCCAGCCTGCCTGTATGTTGGCTGGGTCCCGACAAGTCAGGGTGTGGTGCTAAAGTGGTTCTGCAGTGGGTGTCCACCTGCTGGTGGGTGAAGCCAGGTCCTGGTGCTAGTTCTGTACCCTGTTGTGTGGACCAGGTCCCGAGTCTCTGGCTGCAGGGCTCGGTGTCCCAGAGTCTGTGTCAGAACACTAGTTGGTGGGTTCAAAGCTCGGGGGGACCTAGGGCTGGTGCTGCCCCACTTCTGAGTCTCCCCTCCTGCACCCCATGTCACCCCGCTTCTGAGTCTCCCCTCCTGCACTCCATGTCCCCCCACTGCTGGGTCCCCCCTGCAACCCGGTACCCCACCTTCTGAGTCTCCCCTCCTGCACCCCATGTCCCCCCAGGGCTGAGTCACCCCACCTTCACCCCTTGTCCCCCCAGTTCTGAGTGTGCACCCTATGTGCCCCACTTCTGAATCTCCCCTCCTGCACCCCAGGTCCCCCCACTTCTGAGTCTCCCCTCCTGCACCCTCTGTCCCCCCACTACTGAGTCTCCCCTCCTGCACCCCATGTCCCCCCACTTCTGAGTCTGCACCCCATGTGCCCCACTTCTGAGTCTCCCCTCCTGCACCCCATGTCCCCCTACTTCTGCGTCTCCCCTCCTGCACCCCATGTCCCCCCACTTCTGAGTCACCCCAACTTCACCCCTTGTCCCCCCAGTTCTGAGTCTCCCCTCCTGCACCCCATGTCCCCCTACTGCTGCTGTGTCCCCCCTCCTGCACCCCAGGCACCCCAGTGCTTACTCTGTCTTCACCTAGCTGATTCATTCCCCTGCCTCAGTTAATGTACTGTTGATTGCTCGTAGTGTATTTTTCATTTCAGTTGTATACATTCTTCACCTGTGTTTGGTTTCTCCTTTATCTTTTCTAACTCCGTGTTAAAACCTTGAAATTTCTTGCTCCGTTCATCAGTTCTTACCCGAGTTCTTTGATCATCTTTATGATCATTACCTTAAACTCTCCATCGGATAGATTGCCGATCTCTACCTCACTTAGTTTTTCTCCTGGGGTTTTCATCTTATTCCTTCCACATGGTCCTCTATCACCTAATTTTGCCTAATTTTCAGTTTTCATTTCTGTGCATTTGGTAGGTTGGTTACATTTCCTGATCTTGGAGAAGTTGCCTTTTGCAGGAGATGTCCTATACATCCCAGCTGCACACTTGCCTCTGGTCACCAGAGCTGTATGCTTTAGGGGTGTCCCCTGTGTGAGCTATGTGGCTCCTTCTGTTTTGGTGAGCTGACTGCTGAGGGCAGTCTTGTAGGTATGGTCGGCCCCTGGTCTGGTTGGTTGAGAGCCCCTGCTTTATGCCCAGGCTGCCGCCTACGGTTGGAGGGGTCAGGTCACAAGGCAGCTGGCTGTGGAACCCTGGGTGGTCTCGGGGCTAGTGCTGGCTCACTGGTGGGCAGAGCCAGGTTCTGGGGTGTGTGTTTGCAGGGTTCCCAGATCCAGTGTCAGCCTGCTGGTGGATTGGGCCAGTTCCTGACACAGCTGGCTGCAGCTTCTGGGGTGTCCCAAAGCTAGTCCTGGTCTGAAGGTGGGCGGGGCTGACTGAGGAGTCCAGAACTCTCAGAGCTGGTGTCAGCCTGCTGGTGGTGGGTTGAGGACCCAGGGGTCCTGGAGTTTGTGCCAGCCTGCCTGTATGTTGGCTGGGTCCCGACAAGTCAGGGTGTGGTGCTGAAGTGGTTCTGCAGTGGGTGTCCACCTGCTGGTGGGTGAAGCCAGGTCCTGGTGCTAGTTCTGTACCCTGCTGTGTGGACCAGGTCCCGAGTCTCTGGCTGCAGGGCTCGGTGTCCCAGAGTCTGTGTCAGAACACTAGTTGGCGGGGTCAAAGCTCAGGGGGACCTAGGGCTGGTGCTGCCCCACTTCTGAGTCTCCCCTCCTGCACCCCATGTCACCCCGCTTCTGAGTCTCCCCTCCTGCACTCCATGTCCCCCCACTGCTGGGTCCCCCCTGCAACCCGGAACCCCACCTTCTGAGTCTCCCCTCCTGCACCCCATGTCCCCCCAGGGCTGAGTCACCCCACCTTCACCCCTTGTCCCCCCAGTTCTGAGTGTGCACCCTATGTGCCCCACTTCTGAATCTCCCCTCCTGCACCCCAGGTCCCCCCACTTCTGAGTCTCCCCTCCTGCACCCTCTGTCCCCCCACTACTGAGTCTCCCCTCCTGCACCCCATGTCCCCCCACTTCTGAGTCTGCACCCCATGTGCCCCACTTCTGAGTCTCCCCTCCTGCACCCCATGTCCCCCTACTTCTGCGTCTCCCCTCCTGCACCCCATGTCCCCCCACTTCTGAGTCACCCCAACTTCACCCCTTGTCCCCCCAGTTCTGAGTCTCCCCTCCTGCACCCCATGTCCCCCTACTGCTGCTGTGTCCCCCCTCCTGCACCCCAGGCACCCCAGTGCTTACTCTGTCTTCACCTAGCTGATTCATTCCCCTGCCTCAGTTAATGTACTGTTGATTGCTCGTAGTGTATTTTTCATTTCAGTTGTATACATTCTTCACCTGTGTTTGGTTTCTCCTTTATCTTTTCTAACTCCGTGTTAAAACCTTGAAATTTCTTGCTCCGTTCATCAGTTCTTACCCGAGTTCTTTGATCATCTTTATGATCATTACCTTAAACTCTCCATCGGATAGATTGCCGATCTCTACCTCACTTAGTTTTTCTCCTGGGGTTTTCATCTTATTCCTTCCACATGGTCCTCTATCACCTAATTTTGCCTAATTTTCAGTTTTCATTTCTGTGCATTTGGTAGGTTGGTTACATTTCCTGATGTTGGAGAAGTTGCCTTTTGCAGGAGATGTCCTATACATCCCAGCTGCACACTTGCCTCTGGTCACCAGAGCTGTATGCTTTAGGGGTGTCCCCTGTGTGAGCTATGTGGCTCCTTCTGTTTTGGTGAGCTGACTGCTGAGGGCAGTCTTGTAGGTATGGTCGGCCCCTGGTCTGGTTGGTTGAGAGCCCCTGCTTTATGCCCAGGCTGCCGCCTACGGTTGGAGGGGTCAGGTCACAAGGCAGCTGGCTGTGGAACCCTGGGTGGTCTCGGGGCTAGTGCTGGCTCACTGGTGGGCAGAGCCAGGTTCTGGGGTGTGTGTTTGCAGGGTTCCCAGATCCAGTGTCAGCCTGCTGGTGGATTGGGCCAGTTCCTGACACAGCTGGCTGCAGCTTCTGGGGTGTCCCAAAGCTAGTCCTGGTCTGAAGGTGGGCGGGGCTGACTGAGGAGTCCAGAACTCTCAGAGCTGGTGTCAGCCTGCTGGTGGTGGGTTGAGGACCCAGGGGTCCTGGAGTTTGTGCCAGCCTGCCTGTGTGTTGGCTGGGTCCCGACAAGTCAGGGTGTGGTGCTGAAGTGGTTCTGCAGTGGGTGTCCACCTGCTGGTGGGTGAAGCCAGGTCCTGGTGCTAGTTCTGTACCCTGTTGTGTGGACCAGGTCCCGAGTCTCTGGCTGCAGGGCTCGGTGTCCCAGAGTCTGTGTCAGAACACTAGTTGGCGGGGTCAAAGCTCAGGGGGACCTAGGGCTGGTGCTGCCCCACTTCTGAGTCTCCCCTCCTGCACCCCATGTCACCCCGCTTCTGAGTCTCCCCTCCTGCACTCCATGTCCCCCCACTGCTGGGTCCCCCCTGCAACCCGGTACCCCACCTTCTGAGTCTCCCCTCCTGCACCCCATGTCCCCCCAGGGCTGAGTCACCCCACCTTCACCCCTTGTCCCCCCAGTTCTGAGTGTGCACCCTATGTGCCCCACTTCTGAATCTCCCCTCCTGCACCCCAGGTCCCCCCACTTCTGAGTCTCCCCTCCTGCACCCTCTGTCCCCCCACTACTGAGTCTCCCCTCCTGCACCCCATGTCCCCCCACTTCTGAGTCTGCACCCCATGTGCCCCACTTCTGAGTCTCCCCTCCTGCACCCCATGTCCCCCTACTTCTGCGTCTCCCCTCCTGCACCCCATGTCCCCCCACTTCTGAGTCACCCCAACTTCACCCCTTGTCCCCCCAGTTCTGAGTCTCCCCTCCTGCACCCCATGTCCCCCTACTGCTGCTGTGTCCCCCCTCCTGCACCCCAGGCACCCCAGTGCTTACTCTGTCTTCACCTAGCTGATTCATTCCCCTGCCTCAGTTAATGTACTGTTGATTGCTCGTAGTGTATTTTTCATTTCAGTTGTATACATTCTTCACCTGTGTTTGGTTTCTCCTTTATCTTTTCTAACTCCGTGTTAAAACCTTGAAATTTCTTGCTCCGTTCATCAGTTCTTACCCGAGTTCTTTGATCATCTTTATGATCATTACCTTAAACTCTCCATCGGATAGATTGCCGATCTCTACCTCACTTAGTTTTTCTCCTGGGGTTTTCATCTTATTCCTTCCACATGGTCCTCTATCACCTAATTTTGCCTAATTTTCAGTTTTCATTTCTGTGCATTTGGTAGGTTGGTTACATTTCCTGATGTTGGAGAAGTTGCCTTTTGCAGGAGATGTCCTATACATCCCAGCTGCACACTTGCCTCTGGTCACCAGAGCTGTATGCTTTAGGGGTGTCCCCTGTGTGAGCTATGTGGCTCCTTCTGTTTTGGTGAGCTGACTGCTGAGGGCAGTCTTGTAGGTATGGTCGGCCCCTGGTCTGGTTGGTTGAGAGCCCCTGCTTTATGCCCAGGCTGCCGCCTACGGTTGGAGGGGTCAGGTCACAAGGCAGCTGGCTGTGGAACCCTGGGTGGTCTCGGGGCTAGTGCTGGCTCACTGGTGGGCAGAGCCAGGTTCTGGGGTGTGTGTTTGCAGGGTTCCCAGATCCAGTGTCAGCCTGCTGGTGGATTGGGCCAGTTCCTGACACAGCTGGCTGCAGCTTCTGGGGTGTCCCAAAGCTAGTCCTGGTCTGAAGGTGGGCGGGGCTGACTGAGGAGTCCAGAACTCTCAGAGCTGGTGTCAGCCTGCTGGTGGTGGGTTGAGGACCCAGGGGTCCTGGAGTTTGTGCCAGCCTGCCTGTGTGTTGGCTGGGTCCCGACAAGTCAGGGTGTGGTGCTGAAGTGGTTCTGCAGTGGGTGTCCACCTGCTGGTGGGTGAAGCCAGGTCCTGGTGCTAGTTCTGTACCCTGTTGTGTGGACCAGGTCCCGAGTCTCTGGCTGCAGGGCTCGGTGTCCCAGAGTCTGTGTCAGAACACTAGTTGGCGGGGTCAAAGCTCAGGGGGACCTAGGGCTGGTGCTGCCCCACTTCTGAGTCTCCCCTCCTGCACCCCATGTCACCCCACTTCTGAGTCTCCCCTCCTGCACTCCATGTCCCCCCACTGCTGGGTCCCCCCTGCAACCCGGTACCCCACCTTCTGAGTCTCCCCTCCTGCACCCCATGTCCCCCCAGGGCTGAGTCACCCCACCTTCACCCCTTGTCCCCCCAGTTCTGAGTGTGCACCCTATGTGCCCCACTTCTGAATCTCCCCTCCTGCACCCCAGGTCCCCCCACTTCTGAGTCTCCCCTCCTGCACCCTCTGTCCCCCCACTACTGAGTCTCCCCTCCTGCACCCCATGTCCCCCCACTTCTGAGTCTGCACCCCATGTGCCCCACTTCTGAGTCTCCCCTCCTGCACCCCATGTCCCCCTACTTCTGCGTCTCCCCTCCTGCACCCCATGTCCCCCCACTTCTGAGTCACCCCAACTTCACCCCTTGTCCCCCCAGTTCTGAGTCTCCCCTCCTGCACCCCATGTCCCCCTACTGCTGCTGTGTCCCCCCTCCTGCACCCCAGGCACCCCAGTGCTTACTCTGTCTTCACCTAGCTGATTCATTCCCCTGCCTCAGTTAATGTACTGTTGATTGCTCGTAGTGTATTTTTCATTTCAGTTGTATACATTCTTCACCTGTGTTTGGTCTCTCCTTTATATTTTCTAACTCCGTGTTAAAACCTTGAAATTTCTTGCTCCATTCATCAGTTCTTACCCGAGTTCTTTGATCATCTTTATGATCATTACCTTAAACTCTCTATCGGATAGATTGCCGATCTCTACCTCACTTAGTTTTTCTCCTGGGGTTTTCATCTTATTCCTTCCACATGGTCCTCTATCACCTAATTTTGCCTAATTTTCAGTTTTCATTTCTGTGCATTTGGTAGGTTGGTTACATTTCCTGATGTTGGAGAAGTTGCCTTTTGCAGGAGATGTCCTATACATCCCAGCTGCACACTTGCCTCTGGTCACCAGAGCTGTATGCTTTAGGGGTGTCCCCTGTGTGAGCTATGTGGCTCCTTCTGTTTTGGTGAGCTGACTGCTGAGGGCAGTCTTGTAGGTATGGTCGGCCCCTGGTCTGGTTGGTTGTGAGCCCCTGCTTTATGCCCAGGCTGCCGGCTACGGTTGGAGGGGTCAGGTCACAAGGCAGCTGGCTGTGGAACCCTGGGTGGTCTCGGGGCTAGTGCTGGCTCACTGGTGGGCAGAGCCAGGTTCTGGGGTGTGTGTTTGCAGGGTTCCCAGATCCAGTGTCAGCCTGCTGGTGGATTGGGCCAGTTCCTGACACAGCTGGCTGCAGCTTCTGGGGTGTCCCAAAGCTAGTCCTGGTCTGAAGGTGGGCGGGGCTGACTGAGGAGTCCAGAACTCTCAGAGCTGGTGTCAGCCTGCTGGTGGTGGGTTGAGGACCCAGGGGTCCTGGAGTTTGTGCCAGCCTGCCTGTGTGTTGGCTGGGTCCCGACAAGTCAGGGTGTGGTGCTGAAGTGGTTCTGCAGTGGGTGTCCACCTGCTGGTGGGTGAAGCCAGGTCCTGGTGCTAGTTCTGTACCCTGTTGTGTGGACCAGGTCCCGAGTCTCTGGCTGCAGGGCTCGGTGTCCCAGAGTCTGTGTCAGAACACTAGTTGGTGGGGTCAAAGCTCAGGGGGACCTAGGGCTGGTGCTGCCCCACTTCTGAGTCTCCCCTCCTGCACCCCATGTCACCCCGCTTCTGAGTCTCCCCTCCTGCACTCCATGTCCCCCCACTGCTGGGTCCCCCCTGCAACCCGGTACCCCACCTTCTGAGTCTCCCCTCCTGCACCCCATGTCCCCCCAGGGCTGAGTCACCCCACCTTCACCCCTTGTCCCCCCAGTTCTGAGTGTGCACCCTATGTGCCCCACTTCTGAATCTCCCCTCCTGCACCCCAGGTCCCCCCACTTCTGAGTCTCCCCTCCTGCACCCTCTGTCCCCCCACTACTGAGTCTCCCCTCCTGCACCCCATGTCCCCCCACTTCTGAGTCTGCACCCCATGTGCCCCACTTCTGAGTCTCCCCTCCTGCACCCCATGTCCCCCTACTTCTGGGTCTCCCCTCCTGCACCCCATGTCCCCCCACTTCTGAGTCACCCCAACTTCACCCCTTGTCCCCCCAGTTCTGAGTCTCCCCTCCTGCACCCCATGTCCCCCTACTGCTGCTGTGTCCCCCCTCCTGCACCCCAGGCACCCCAGTGCTTACTCTGTCTTCACCTAGCTGATTCATTCCCCTGCCTCAGTTAATGTACTGTTGATTGCTCGTAGTGTATTTTTCATTTCAGTTGTATACATTCTTCACCTGTGTTTGGTTTCTCCTTTATCTTTTCTAACTCCGTGTTAAAACCTTGAAATTTCTTGCTCCGTTCATCAGTTCTTACCCGAGTTCTTTGATCATCTTTATGATCATTACCTTAAACTCTCCATCGGATAGATTGCCGATCTCTACCTCACTTAGTTTTTCTCCTGGGGTTTTCATCTTATTCCTTCCACATGGTCCTCTATCACCTAATTTTGCCTAATTTTCAGTTTTCATTTCTGTGCATTTGGTAGGTTGGTTACATTTCCTGATCTTGGAGAAGTTGCCTTTTGCAGGAGATGTCCTATACATCCCAGCTGCACACTTGCCTCTGGTCACCAGAGCTGTATGCTTTAGGGGTGTCCCCTGTGTGAGCTATGTGGCTCCTTCTGTTTTGGTGAGCTGACTGCTGAGGGCAGTCTTGTAGGTATGGTCGGCCCCCGGTCTGGTTGGTTGTGAGCCCCTGCTTTATGCCCAGGCTGCCGGCTACGGTTGGAGGGGTCAGGTCACAAGGCAGCTGGCTGTGGAACCCTGGGTGGTCTCGGGGCTAGTGCTGGCTCACTGGTGGGCAGAGCCAGGTTCTGGGGTGTGTGTTTGCAGGGTTCCCAGATCCAGGGTCAGCCTGCTGGTGGATTGGGCCAGTTCCTGACACAGCTGGCTGCAGCTTCTGGGGTGTCCCAAAGCTAGTCCTGGTCTGAAGGTGGGCGGGGCTGACTGAGGAGTCCAGAACTCTCAGAGCTGGTGTCAGCCTGCTGGTGGTGGGTTGAGGACCCAGGGGTCCTGGCGTTTGTGCCAGCCTGCCTGTATGTTGGCTGGGTCCCGACAAGTCAGGGTGTGGTGCTGAAGTGGTTCTGCAGTGGGTGTCCACCTGCTGGTGGGTGAAGCCAGGTCCTGGTGCTAGTTCTGTACCCTGTTGTGTGGACCAGGTCCCGAGTCTCTGGCTGCAGGGCTCGGTGTCCCAGAGTCTGTGTCAGAACACTAGTTGGTGGGGTCAAAGCTCAGGGGGACCTAGGGCTGGTGCTGCCCCACTTCTGAGTCTCCCCTCCTGCACTCCATGTCCCCCCACTGCTGGGTCCCCCCTGCAACCCGGTACCCCACCTTCTGAGTCTCCCCTCCTGCACCCCATGTCCCCCCAGGGCTGAGTCACCCCACCTTCACCCCTTGTCCCCCCAGTTCTGAGTGTGCACCCTATGTGCCCCACTTCTGAATCTCCCCTCCTGCACCCCAGGTCCCCCCACTTCTGAGTCTCCCCTCCTGCACCCTCTGACCCCCACTACTGAGTCTCCCCTCCTGCACCCCATGTCCCCCCACTTCTGAGTCTGCACCCCATGTGCCCCACTTCTGAGTCTCCCCTCCTGCACCTCATGTCCCCCTACTTCTGGGTCTCCCCTCCTGCACCCCATGTCCCCCCACTTCTGAGTCACCCCAACTTCACCCCTTGTCCCCCCAGTTCTGAGTCTCCCCTCCTGCACCCCATGTCCCCCTACTGCTGCTGTGTCCCCCCTCCTGCTCCCCAGGCACCCCAGTGCTTACTCTGTCTTCACCTAGCTGATTCATTCCCCTGCCTCAGTTAATGTACTGTTGATTGCTCGTAGTGTATTTTTCATTTCAGTTGTATACATTCTTCACCTGTGTTTGGTTTCTCCTTTATCTTTTCTAACTCCGTGTTAAAACCTTGAAATTTCTTGCTCCGTTCATCAGTTCTTACCCGAGTTCTTTGATCATCTTTATGATCATTACCTTAAACTCTCCATCGGATAGATTGCCGATCTCTACTTCACTTAGTTTTTCTCCTGGGGTTTTCATCTTATTCCTTCCACATGGTCCTCTATCACCTAATTTTGCCTAATTTTCAGTTTTCATTTCTGTGCATTTGGTAGGTTGGTTACATTTCCTGATCTTGGAGAAGTTGCCTTTTGCAGGAGATGTCCTATACATCCCAGCTGCACACTTGCCTCTGGTCACCAGAGCTGTATGCTTTAGGGGAGTCCCCTGTGTGAGCTATGTGGCTCCTTCTGTTTTGGTGAGCTGACTGCTGAGGGCAGTCTTGTAGGTATGGTCGGCCCCTGGTCTGGTTGGTTGTGAGCCCCTGCTTTATGCCCAGGCTGCCGGCTACGGTTGGAGGGGTCAGGTCACAAGGCAGCTGGCTGTGGAACCCTGGGTGGTCTCGGGGCTAGTGCTGGCTCACTGGTGGGCAGAGCCAGGTTCTGGGGTGTGTGTTTGCAGGGTTCCCAGATCCAGTGTCAGCCTGCTGGTGGATTGGGCCAGTTCCTGACACAGCTGGCTGCAGCTTCTGGGGTGTCCCAAAGCTAGTCCTGGTCTGAAGGTGGGCGGGGCTGACTGAGGAGTCCAGAACTCTCAGAGCTGGTGTCAGCCTGCTGGTGGTGGGTTGAGGACCCAGGGGTCCTGGAGTTTGTGCCAGCCTGCCTGTATGTTGGCTGGGTCCCGACAAGTCAGGGTGTGGTGCTGAAGTGGTTCTGCAGTGGGTGTCCACCTGCTGGTGGGTGAAGCCAGGTCCTGGTGCTAGTTCTGTACCCTGTTGTGTGGACCAGGTCCCGAGTCTCTGGCTGCAGGGCTCGGTGTCCCAGAGTCTGTGTCAGAACACTAGTTGGCGGGGTCAAAGCTCAGGGGGACCTAGGGCTGGTGCTGCCCCACTTCTGAGTCTCCCCTCCTGCACCCCATGTCACCCCGCTTCTGAGTCTCCCCTCCTGCACTCCATGTCCCCCCACTGCTGGGTCCCCCCTGCAACCCGGAACCCCACCTTCTGAGTCTCCCCTCCTGCACCCCATGTCCCCCCAGGGCTGAGTCACCCCACCTTCACCCCTTGTCCCCCCAGTTCTGAGTGTGCACCCTATGTGCCCCACTTCTGAATCTCCCCTCCTGCACCCCAGGTCCCCCCACTTCTGAGTCTCCCCTCCTGCACCCTCTGTCCCCCCACTACTGAGTCTCCCCTCCTGCACCCCATGTCCCCCCACTTCTGAGTCTGCACCCCATGTGCCCCACTTCTGAGTCTCCCCTCCTGCACCCCATGTCCCCCTACTTCTGCGTCTCCCCTCCTGCACCCCATGTCCCCCCACTTCTGAGTCACCCCAACTTCACCCCTTGTCCCCCCAGTTCTGAGTCTCCCCTCCTGCACCCCATGTCCCCCTACTGCTGCTGTGTCCCCCCTCCTGCACCCCAGGCACCCCAGTGCTTACTCTGTCTTCACCTAGCTGATTCATTCCCCTGCCTCAGTTAATGTACTGTTGATTGCTCGTAGTGTATTTTTCATTTCAGTTGTATACATTCTTCACCTGTGTTTGGTTTCTCCTTTATATTTTCTAACTCCGTGTTAAAACCTTGAAATTTCTTGCTCCGTTCATCAGTTCTTACCCGAGTTCTTTGATCATCTTTATGATCATTACCTTAAACTCTCTATCGGATAGATTGCCGATCTCTACTTCACTTAGTTTTTCTCCTGGGGTTTTCATCTTATTCCTTCCACATGGTCCTCTATCACCTAATTTTGCCTAATTTTCAGTTTTCATTTCTGTGCATTTGGTAGGTTGGTTACATTTCCTGATCTTGGAGAAGTTGCCTTTTGCAGGAGATGTCCTATACATCCCAGCTGCACACTTGCCTCTGGTCACCAGAGCTGTATGCTTTAGGGGTGTCCCCTGTGTGAGCTATGTGGCTGCTTCTGTTTTGGTGAGCTGACTGCTGAGGGCAGTCTTGTAGGTATGGTCGGCCCCTGGTCTGGTTGGTTGTGAGCCCCTGCTTTATGCCCAGGCTGCCGGCTACGGTTGGAGGGGTCAGGTCACAAGGCAGCTGGCTGTGGAACCCTGGGTGGTCTCGGGGCTAGTGCTGGCTCACTGGTGGGCAGAGCCAGGTTCTGGGGTGTGTGTTTGCAGGGTTCCCAGATCCAGTGTCAGCCTGCTGGTGGATTGGGCCAGTTCCTGACACAGCTGGCTGCAGCTTCTGGGGTGTCCCAAAGCTAGTCCTGGTCTGAAGGTGGGCGGGGCTGACTGAGGAGTCCAGAACTCTCAGAGCTGGTGTCAGCCTGCTGGTGGTGGGTTGAGGACCCAGGGGTCCTGGCGTTTGTGCCAGCCTGCCTGTATGTTGGCTGGGTCCCGACAAGTCAGGGTGTGGTGCTGAAGTGGTTCTGCAGTGGGTGTCCACCTGCTGGTGGGTGAAGCCAGGTCCTGGTGCTAGTTCTGTACCCTGTTGTGTGGACCAGGTCCCGAGTCTCTGGCTGCAGGGCTCGGTGTCCCAGAGTCTGTGTCAGAACACTAGTTGGTGGGGTCAAAGCTCAGGGGGACCTAGGGCTGGTGCTGCCCCACTTCTGAGTCTCCCCTCCTGCACCCCATGTCACCCCGCTTCTGAGTCTCCCCTCCTGCACTCCATGTCCCCCCACTGCTGGGTCCCCCCTGCAACCCGGTACCCCACCTTCTGAGTCTCCCCTCCTGCACCCCATGTCCCCCCAGGGCTGAGTCACCCCACCTTCACCCCTTGTCCCCCCAGTTCTGAGTGTGCACCCTATGTGCCCCACTTCTGAATCTCCCCTCCTGCACCCCAGGTCCCCCCACTTCTGAGTCTCCCCTCCTGCACCCTCTGTCCCCCCACTACTGAGTCTCCCCTCCTGTACCCCATGTCCCCCCACTTCTGAGTCTGCACCCCATGTGCCCCACTTCTGAGTCTCCCCTCCTGCACCCCATGTCCCCCTACTTCTGGGTCTCCCCTCCTGCACCCCATGTCCCCCCACTTCTGAGTCACCCCAACCTCACCCCTTGTCCCCCCAGTTCTGAGTCTCCCCTCCTGCACCCCATGTCCCCCTACTGCTGCTGTGTCCCCCCTCCTGCACCCCAGGCACCCCAGTGCTTACTCTGTCTTCACCTAGCTGATTCATTCCCCTGCCTCAGTTAATGTACTGTTGATTGCTCGTAGTGTATTTTTCATTTCAGTTGTATACATTCTTCACCTGTGTTTGGTTTCTCCTTTATATTTTCTAACTCCGTGTTAAAACCTTGAAACTTCTTGCTCCGTTCATCAGTTCTTACCCGAGTTCTTTGATCATCTTTATGATCATTACCTTAAACTCTCCATCGGATAGATTGCCGATCTCTACTTCACTTAGTTTTTCTCCTGGGGTTTTCATCTTATTCCTTCCACATGGTCCTCTATCACCTAATTTTGCCTAATTTTCAGTTTTCATTTCTGTGCATTTGGTAGGTTGGTTACATTTCCTGATCTTGGAGAAGTTGCCTTTTGCAGGAGATGTCCTATACATCCCAGCTGCACACTTGCCTCTGGTCACCAGAGCTGTATGCTTTAGGGGTGTCCCCTGTGTGAGCTATGTGGCTCCTTCTGTTTTGGTGAGCTGACTGCTGAGGGCAGTCTTGTAGGTATGGTCGGCCCCTGGTCTGGTTGGTTGTGAGCCCCTGCTTTATGCCCAGGCTGCCGGCTACGGTTGGAGGGGTCAGGTCACAAGGCAGCTGGCTGTGGAACCCTGGGTGGTCTCGGGGCTAGTGCTGGCTCACTGGTGGGCAGAGCCAGGTTCTGGGGTGTGTGTTTGCAGGGTTCCCAGATCCAGGGTCAGCCTGCTGGTGGATTGGGCCAGTTCCTGACACAGCTGGCTGCAGCTTCTGGGGTGTCCCAAAGCTAGTCCTGGTCTGAAGGTGGGTGGGGCTGACTGAGGAGTCCAGAACTCTCAGAGCTGGTGTCAGCCTGCTGGTGGTGGGTTGAGGACCCAGGGGTCCTGGCGTTTGTGCCAGCCTGCCTGTATGTTGGCTGGGTCCCGACAAGTCAGGGTGTGGTGCTGAAGTGGTTCTGCAGTGGGTGTCCACCTGCTGGTGGGTGAAGCCAGGTCCTGGTGCTAGTTCTGTACCCTGTTGTGTGGACCAGGTCCCGAGTCTCTGGCTGCAGGGCTCGGTGTCCCAGAGTCTGTGTCAGAACACTAGTTGGGGGGTCAAAGCTCAGGGGGACCAAGGGCTGGTGCTGCCCCACTTCTGAGTCTCCCCTCCTGCACCCCATGTCCCCCCACTTCTGAGTCACCCCAACTTCACCCCTTGTCCCCCCAGTTCTGAGTCTCCCCTCCTGCACCCCATGTCCCCCTACTGCTGCTGTGTCCCCCCTCCTGCACCCCAGGCACCCCAGTGCTTACTCTGTCTTCACCTAGCTGATTCATTCCCCTGCCTCAGTTAATGTACTGTTGATTGCTCGTAGTGTATTTTTCATTTCAGTTGTATACATTCTTCACCTGTGTTTGGTTTCTCCTTTATATTTTCTAACTCCGTGTTAAAACCTTGAAATTTCTTGCTCCGTTCATCAGTTCTTACCCGAGTTCTTTGATCATCTTTATGATCATTACCTTAAACTCTCTATCGGATAGATTGCCGATCTCTACTTCACTTAGTTTTTCTCCTGGGGTTTTCATCTTATTCCTTCCACATGGTCCTCTATCACCTAATTTTGCCTAATTTTCAGTTTTCATTTCTGTGCATTTGGTAGGTTGGTTACATTTCCTGATCTTGGAGAAGTTGCCTTTTGCAGGAGATGTCCTATACATCCCAGCTGCACACTTGCCTCTGGTCACCAGAGCTGTATGCTTTAGGGGTGTCCCCTGTGTGAGCTATGTGGCTCCTTCTGTTTTGGTGAGCTGACTGCTGAGGGCAGTCTTGTAGGTATGGTCGGCCCCTGGTCTGGTTGGTGGTGAGCCCCTGCTTTATGCCCAGGCTGCCGGCTACGGTTGGAGGGGTCAGGTCAAAAGGCAGCTGGCTGTGGAACCCTGGGTGGTCTCGGGGCTAGTGCTGGCTCACTGGTGGGCAGAGCCAGGTTCTGGGGTGTGTGTTTGCAGGGTTCCCAGATCCAGTGTCAGCCTGCTGGTGGATTGGGCCAGTTCCTGACACAGCTGGCTGCAGCTTCTGGGGTGTCCCAAAGCTAGTCCTGGTCTGAAGGTGGGCGGGGCTGACTGAGGAGTCCAGAACTCTCAGAGCTGGTGTCAGCCTGCTGGTGGTGGGTTGAGGACCCAGGGGTCCTGGCGTTTGTGCCAGCCTGCCTGTATGTTGGCTGGGTCCCGACAAGTCAGGGTGTGGTGCTGAAGTGGTTCTGCAGTGGGTGTCCACCTGCTGGTGGGTGAAGCCAGGTCCTGGTGCTAGTTCTGTACCCTGTTGTGTGGACCAGGTCCCGAGTCTCTGGCTGCAGGGCTCGGTGTCCCAGAGTCTGTGTCAGAACACTAGTTGGTGGGGTCAAAGCTCAGGGGGACCTAGGGCTGGTGCTGCCCCACTTCTGAGTCTCCCCTCCTGCACCCCATGTCACCCCGCTTCTGAGTCTCCCCTCCTGCACTCCATGTCCCCCCACTGCTGGGTCCGCCCTGCAACCCGGTACCCCACCTTCTGAGTCTCCCCTCCTGCACCCCATGTCCCCCCAGGGCTGAGTCACCCCACCTTCACCCCTTGTCCCCCCAGTTCTGAGTGTGCACCCTATGTGCCCCACTTCTGAATCTCCCCTCCTGCACCCCAGGTCCCCCCACTTCTGAGTCTCCCCTCCTGCACCCTCTGTCCCCCCACTACTGAGTCTCCCCTCCTGGACCCCATGTCCCCCCACTTCTGAGTCTGCACCCCATGTGCCCCACTTCTGAGTCTCCTCTCCTGCACCCCATGTCCCCCTACTTCTGGGTCTCCCCTCCCGCACCCCATGTCCCCCCACTTCTGAGTCACCCCAACTTCACCCCTTGTCCCCCCAGTTCTGAGTCTCCCCTCCTGCACCCCATGTCCCCCTACTGCTGCTGTGTCCCCCCTCCTGCACCCCAGGCACCCCAGTGCTTACTCTGTCTTCACCTAGCTGATTCATTCCCCTGCCTCAGTTAATGTACTGTTGATTGCTCGTAGTGTATTTTTCATTTCAGTTGTATACATTCTTCACCTGTGTTTGGTTTCTCCTTTATCTTTTCTAACTCCGTGTTAAAACCTTGAAATTTCTTGCTCCGTTCATCAGTTCTTACCCGAGTTCTTTGATCATCTTTATGATCATTACCTTAAACTCTCTATCGGATAGATTGCCGATCTCTACTTCACTTAGTTTTTCTCCTGGGGTTTTCATCTTATTCCTTCCACATGGTCCTCTATCACCTAATTTTGCCTAATTTTCAGTTTTCATTTCTGTGCATTTGGTAGGTTGGTTACATTTCCTGATCTTGGAGAAGTTGCCTTTTGCAGGAGATGTCCTATACATCCCAGCTGCACACTTGCCTCTGGTCACCAGAGCTGTATGCTTTAGGGGTGTCCCCTATGTGAGCTATGTGGCTCCTTCTGTTTTGGTGAGCTGACTGCTGAGGGCAGTCTTGTAGGTATGGTCGGCCCCTGGTCTGGTTGGTTGTGAGCCCCTGCTTTATGCCCAGGCTGCCGGCTACGGTTGGAGGGGTCAGTTCACAAGGCAGCTGGCTGTGGAACCCTGGGTGGTCTCGGGGCTAGTGCTGGCTCACTGGTGGGCAGAGCCAGGTTCTGGGGTGTGTGTTTGCAGGGTTCCCAGATCCAGTGTCAGCCTGCTGGTGGATTGGGCCAGTTCCTGACACAGCTGGCTGCAGCTTCTGGGGTGTCCCAAAGCTAGTCCTGGTCTGAAGGTGGGCGGGGCTGACTGAGGAGTCCAGAACTCTCAGAGCTGGTGTCAGCCTGCTGGTGGTGGGTTGAGGACCCAGGGGTCCTGGAGTTTGTGCCAGCCTGCCTGTGTGTTGGCTGGGTCCCGACAAGTCAGGGTGTGGTGCTGAAGTGGTTCTGCAGTGGGTGTCCACCTGCTGGTGGGTGAAGCCAGGTCCTGGTGCTAGTTCTGTACCCTGTTGTGTGGACCAGGTCCCGAGTCTCTGGCTGCAGGGCTCGGTGTCCCAGAGTCTGTGTCAGAACACTAGTTGGTGGGGTCAAAGCTCAGGGGGACCTAGGGCTGGTGCTGCCCCACTTCTGAGTCTCCCCTCCTGCACCCCATGTCACCCCGCTTCTGAGTCTCCCCTCCTGCACTCCATGTCCCCCCACTGCTGGGTCCCCCCTGCAACCCGGTACCCCACCTTCTGAGTCTCCCCTCCTGCACCCCATGTCCCCCCAGGGCTGAGTCACCCCACCTTCACCCCTTGTCCCCCCAGTTCTGAGTGTGCACCCTATGTGCCCCACTTCTGAATCTCCCCTCCTGCACCCCAGGTCCCCCCACTTCTGAGTCTCCCCTCCTGCACCCTCTGTCCCCCCACTACTGAGTCTCCCCTCCTGTACCCCATGTCCCCCCACTTCTGAGTCTGCACCCCATGTGCCCCACTTCTGAGTCTCCCCTCCTGCACCCCATGTCCCCCTACTTCTGGGTCTCCCCTCCTGCACCCCATGTCCCCCCACTTCTGAGTCACCCCAACTTCAACCCTTGTCCCCCCAGTTCTGAGTCTCCCCTCCTGCACCCCATGTCCCCCTACTGCTTCTGTGTCCCCCCTCCTGCACCCCAGGCACCCCAGTGCTTACTCTGTCTTCACCTAGCTGATTCATTCCCCTGCCTCAGTTAATGTACTGTTGATTGCTCGTAGTGTATTTTTCATTTCAGTTGTATACATTCTTCACCTGTGTTTGGTTTCTCCTTTATCTTTTCTAACTCCGTGTTAAAACCTTGAAATTTCTTGCTCCGTTCATCAGTTCTTACCCGAGTTCTTTGATCATCTTTATGATCATTACCTTAAACTCTCCATCGGATAGATTGCCGATCTCTACTTCACTTAGTTTTTCTCCTGGGGTTTTCATCTTATTCCTTCCACATGGTCCTCTATCACCTAATTTTGCCTAATTTTCAGTTTTCATTTCTGTGCATTTGGTAGGTTGGTTACATTTCCTGATCTTGGAGAAGTTGCCTTTTGCAGGAGATGTCCTATACATCCCAGCTGCACACTTGCCTCTGGTCACCAGAGCTGTATGCTTTAGGGGTGTCCCCTATGTGAGCTATGTGGCTCCTTCTGTTTTGGTGAGCTGACTGCTGAGGGCAGTCTTGTAGGTATGGTCGGCCCCTGGTCTGGTTGGTTGTGAGCCCCTGCTTTATGCCCAGGCTGCCAGCTACGGTTGGAGGGGTCAGGTCACAAGGCAGCTGGCTGTGGAACCCTGGGTGGTCTCGGGGCTAGTGCTGGCTCACTGGTGGGCAGAGCCAGGTTCTGGGGTGTGTGTTTGCAGGGTTCCCAGATCCAGTGTCAGCCTGCTGGTGGATTGGGCCAGTTCCTGACACAGCTGGCTGCAGCTTCTGGGGTGTCCAAAAGCTAGTCCTGGTCTGAAGGTGGGCGGGGCTGACTGAGGAGTCCAGAACTCTCAGAGCTGGTGTCAGCCTGCTGGTGGTGGGTTGAGGACCCAGGGGTCCTGGAGTTTGTGCCAGCCTGCCTGTATGTTGGCTGGGTCCCGACAAGTCAGGGTGTGGTGCTGAAGTGGTTCTGCAGTGGGTGTCCACCTGCTGGTGGGTGAAGCCAGGTCCTGGTGCTAGTTCTGTACCCTGTTGTGTGGACCAGGTCCCGAGTCTCTGGCTGCAGGGCTCGGTGTCCCAGAGTCTGTGTCAGAACACTAGTTGGCGGGGTCAAAGCTCAGGGGGACCTAGGGCTGGTGCTGCCCCACTTCTGAGTCTCCCCTCCTGCACCCCATGTCACCCCGCTTCTGAGTCTCCCCTCCTGCACTCCATGTCCCCCCACTGCTGGGTCCCCCCTGCAACCCGGAACCCCACCTTCTGAGTCTCCCCTCCTGCACCCCATGTCCCCCCAGGGCTGAGTCACCCCACCTTCACCCCTTGTCCCCCCAGTTCTGAGTGTGCACCCTATGTGCCCCACTTCTGAATCTCCCCTCCTGCACCCCAGGTCCCCCCACTTCTGAGTCTCCCCTCCTGCACCCTCTGTCCCCCCACTACTGAGTCTCCCCTCCTGCACCCCATGTCCCCCCACTTCTGAGTCTGCACCCCATGTGCCCCACTTCTGAGTCTCCCCTCCTGCACCCCATGTCCCCCTACTTCTGCGTCTCCCCTCCTGCACCCCATGTCCCCCCACTTCTGAGTCACCCCAACTTCACCCCTTGTCCCCCCAGTTCTGAGTCTCCCCTCCTGCACCCCATGTCCCCCTACTGCTGCTGTGTCCCCCCTCCTGCACCCCAGGCACCCCAGTGCTTACTCTGTCTTCACCTAGCTGATTCATTCCCCTGCCTCAGTTAATGTACTGTTGATTGCTCGTAGTGTATTTTTCATTTCAGTTGTATACATTCTTCACCTGTGTTTGGTTTCTCCTTTATATTTTCTAACTCCGTGTTAAAACCTTGAAATTTCTTGCTCCGTTCATCAGTTCTTACCCGAGTTCTTTGATCATCTTTATGATCATTACCTTAAACTCTCTATCGGATAGATTGCCGATCTCTACTTCACTTAGTTTTTCTCCTGGGGTTTTCATCTTATTCCTTCCACATGGTCCTCTATCACCTAATTTTGCCTAATTTTCAGTTTTCATTTCTGTGCATTTGGTAGGTTGGTTACATTTCCTGATGTTGGAGAAGTTGCCTTTTGCAGGAGATGTCCTATACATCCCAGCTGCACACTTGCCTCTGGTCACCAGAGCTGTATGCTTTAGGGGTGTCCCCTGTGTGAGCTATGTGGCTCCTTCTGTTTTGGTGAGCTGACTGCTGAGGGCAGTCTTGTAGGTATGGTCGGCCCCTGGTCTGGTTGGTTGTGAGACCCTGCTTTATGCCCAGGCTGCCGGCTACGGTTGGAGGGGTCAGGTCACAAGGCAGCTGGCTGTGGAAACCTGGGTGGTCTCGGGGCTAGTGCTGGCTCACTGGTGGGCAGAGCCAGGTTCTGGGGTGTGTGTTTGCAGGGTTCCCAGATCCAGTGTCAGCCTGCTGGTGGATTGGGCCAGTTCCTGACACAGCTGGCTGCAGCTTCTGGGGTGTCCCAAAGCTAGTCCTGGTCTGAAGGTGGGCGGGGCTGACTGAGGAGTCCAGAACTCTCAGAGCTGGTGTCAGCCTGCTGGTGGTGGGTTGAGGACCCAGGGGTCCTGGAGTTTGTGCCAGCCTGCCTGTATGTTGGCTGGGTCCCGACAAGTCAGGGTGTGGTGCTGAAGTGGTTCTGCAGTGGGTGTCCACCTGCTGGTGGGTGAAGCCAGGTCCTGGTGCTAGTTCTGTACCCTGTTGTGTGGACCAGGTCCCGAGTCTCTGGCTGCAGGGCTCGGTGTCCCAGAGTCTGTGTCAGAACACTAGTTGGTGGGGTCAAAGCTCAGGGGGACCTAGGGCTGGTGCTGCCCCACTTCTGAGTCTCCCCTCCTGCACCCCATGTCACCCCGCTTCTGAGTCTCCCCTCCTGCACTCCATGTCCCCCCACTGCTGGGTCCCCCCTGCAACCCGGTACCCCACCTTCTGAGTCTCCCCTCCTGCACCCCATGTCCCCCCAGGGCTGAGTCACCCCACCTTCACCCCTTGTCCCCCCAGTTCTGAGTGTGCACCCTATGTGCCCCACTTCTGAATCTCCCCTCCTGCACCCCAGGTCCCCCCACTTCTGAGTCTCCCCTCCTGCACCCTCTGTCCCCCCACTACTGAGTCTCCCCTCCTGCACCCCATGTCCCCCCACTTCTGAGTCTGCACCCCATGTGCCCCACTTCTGAGTCTCCCCTCCTGCACCCCATGTCCCCCTACTTCTGGGTCTCCCCTCCTGCACCCCATGTCCCCCCACTTCTGAGTCACCCCAACTTCACCCCTTGTCCCCCCAGTTCTGAGTCTCCCCTCCTGCACCCCATGTCCCCCTACTGCTGCTGTGTCCCCCCTCCTGCACCCCAGGCACCCCAGTGCTTACTCTGTCTTCACCTAGCTGATTCATTCCCCTGCCTCAGTTAATGTACTGTTGATTGCTCGTAGTGTATTTTTCATTTCAGTTGTATACATTCTTCACCTGTGTTTGGTTTCTCCTTTATCTTTTCTAACTCCGTGTTAAAACCTTGAAATTTCTTGCTCCGTTCATCAGTTCTTACCCGAGTTCTTTGATCATCTTTATGATCATTACCTTAAACTCTCCATCGGATAGATTGCCGATCTCTACCTCACTTAGTTTTTCTCCTGGGGTTTTCATCTTATTCCTTCCACATGGTCCTCTATCACCTAATTTTGCCTAATTTTCAGTTTTCATTTCTGTGCATTTGGTAGGTTGGTTACATTTCCTGATCTTGGAGAAGTTGCCTTTTGCAGGAGATGTCCTATACATCCCAGCTGCACACTTGCCTCTGGTCACCAGAGCTGTATGCTTTAGGGGTGTCCCCTGTGTGAGCTATGTGGCTCCTTCTGTTTTGGTGAGCTGACTGCTGAGGGCAGTCTTGTAGGTATGGTCGGCCCCTGGTCTGGTTGGTTGTGAGCCCCTGCTTTATGCCCAGGCTGCCGGCTACGGTTGGAGGGGTCAGGTCACAAGGCAGCTGGCTGTGGAACCCTGGGTGGTCTCGGGGCTAGTGCTGGCTCACTGGTGGGCAGAGCCAGGTTCTGGGGTGTGTGTTTGCAGGGTTCCCAGATCCAGGGTCAGCCTGCTGGTGGATTGGGCCAGTTCCTGACACAGCTGGCTGCAGCTTCTGGGGTGTCCCAAAGCTAGTCCTGGTCTGAAGGTGGGCGGGGCTGACTGAGGAGTCCAGAACTCTCAGAGCTGGTGTCAGCCTGCTGGTGGTGGGTTGAGGACCCAGGGGTCCTGGCGTTTGTGCCAGCCTGCCTGTATGTTGGCTGGGTCCCGACAAGTCAGGGTGTGGTGCTGAAGTGGTTCTGCAGTGGGTGTCCACCTGCTGGTGGGTGAAGCCAGGTCCTGGTGCTAGTTCTGTACCCTGTTGTGTGGACCAGGTCCCGAGTCTCTGGCTGCAGGGCTCGGTGTCCCAGAGTCTGTGTCAGAACACTAGTTGGTGGGGTCAAAGCTCAGGGGGACCTAGGGCTGGTGCTGCCCCACTTCTGAGTCTCCCCTCCTGCACCCCATGTCACCCCGCTTCTGAGTCTCCCCTCCTGCACTCCATGTCCCCCCACTGCTGGGTCCCCCCTGCAACCCGGTACCCCACCTTCTGAGTCTCCCCTCCTGCACCCCATGTCCCCCCAGGGCTGAGTCACCCCACCTTCACCCCTTGTCCCCCCAGTTCTGAGTGTGCACCCTATGTGCCCCACTTCTGAATCTCCCCTCCTGCACCCCAGGTCCCCCCACTTCTGAGTCTCCCCTCCTGCACCCTCTGTCCCCCCACTACTGAGTCTCCCCTCCTGTACCCCATGTCCCCCCCACTTCTGAGTCTGCACCCCATGTGCCCCACTTCTGAGTCTCCCCTCCTGCACCCCATGTCCCCCTACTTCTGGGTCTCCCCTCCTGCACCCCATGTCCCCCCACTTCTGAGTCACCCCAACTTCACCCCTTGTCCCCCCAGTTCTGAGTCTCCCCTCCTGCACCCCATGTCCCCCTACTGCTGCTGTGTCCCCCCTCCTGCACCCCAGGCACCCCAGTGCTTACTCTGTCTTCACCTAGCTGATTCATTCCCCTGCCTCAGTTAATGTACTGTTGATTGCTCGTAGTGTATTTTTCATTTCAGTTGTATACATTCTTCACCTGTGTTTGGTTTCTCCTTTATCTTTTCTAACTCCGTGTTAAAACCTTGAAATTTCTTGCTCCGTTCATCAGTTCTTACCCGAGTTCTTTGATCATCTTTATGATCATTACCTTCAACTCTCCATCGGATAGATTGCCGATCTCTACTTCACTTAGTTTTTCTCCTGGGGTTTTCATCTTATTCCTTCCACATGGTCCTCTATCACCTAATTTTGCCTAATTTTCAGTTTTCATTTCTGTGCATTTGGTAGGTTGGTTACATTTCCTGATCTTGGAGAAGTTGCCTTTTGCAGGAGATGTCCTATACATCCCAGCTGCACACTTGCCTCTGGTCACCAGAGCTGTATGCTTTAGGGGTGTCCCCTGTGTGAGCTATGTGGCTCCTTCTGTTTTGGTGAGCTGACTGCTGAGGGCAGTCTTGTAGGTATGGTCGGCCCCTGGTCTGGTTGGCTGTGAGCCCCTGCTTTATGCCCAGGCTGCCGGCTACGGTTGGAGGGGTCAGGTCACAAGGCAGCTGGCTGTGGAACCCTGGGTGGTCTCGGGGCTAGTGCTGGCTCACTGGTGGGCAGAGCCAGGTTCTGGGGTGTGTGTTTGCAGGGTTCCCAGATCCAGTGTCAGCCTGCTGGTGGATTGGGCCAGTTCCTGACACAGCTGGCTGCAGCTTCTGGGGTGTCCCAAAGCTAGTCCTGGTCTGAAGGTGGGCGGGGCTGACTGAGGAGTCCAGAACTCTCAGAGCTGGTGTCAGCCTGCTGGTGGTGGGTTGAGGACCCAGGGGTCCTGGAGTTTGTGCCAGCCTGCCTGTATGTTGGCTGGGTCCCGACAAGTCAGGGTGTGGTGCTGAAGTGGTTCTGCAGTGGGTGTCCACCTGCTGGTGGGTGAAGCCAGGTCCTGGTGCTAGTTCTGTACCCTGTTGTGTGGACCAGGTCCCGAGTCTCTGGCTGCAGGGCTCGGTGTCCCAGAGTCTGTGTCAGAACAGTAGTTGGTGGGGTCAAAGCTCAGGGGGACCTAGGGCTGGTGCTGCCCCACTTCTGAGTCTCCCCTCCTGCACCCCATGTCACCCCGCTTCTGAGTCTCCCCTCCTGCACTCCATGTCCCCCCACTGCTGGGTCCCCCCTGCAACCCGGTACCCCACCTTCTGAGTCTCCCCTCCTGCACCCCATGTCCCCCCAGGGCTGAGTCACCCCACCTTCACCCCTTGTCCCCCCAGTTCTGAGTGTGCACCCTATGTGCCCCACTTCTGAATCTCCCCTCCTGCACCCCAGGTCCCCCCACTTCTGAGTCTCCCCTCTTGCACCCTCTGTCCCCCCACTACTGAGTCTCCCCTCCTGCACCCCATGTCCCCCCACTTCTGAGTCTGCACCCCATGTGCCCCACTTCTGAGTCTCCCCTCCTGCACCCCATGTCCCCCTACTTCTGCGTCTCCCCTCCTGCACCCCATGTCCCCCCACTTCTGAGTCACCCCAACTTCACCCCTTGTCCCCCCAGTTCTGAGTCTCCCCTCCTGCACCCCATGTCCCCCTACTGCTGCTGTGTCCCCCCTCCTGCACCCCAGGCACCCCAGTGCTTACTCTGTCTTCACCTAGCTGATTCATTCCCCTGCCTCAGTTAATGTACTGTTGATTGCTCGTAGTGTATTTTTCATTTCAGTTGTATACATTCTTCACCTGTGTTTGGTTTCTCCTTTATCTTTTCTAACTCCGTGTTAAAACCTTGAAATTTCTTGCTCCGTTCATCAGTTCTTACCCGAGTTCTTTGATCATCTTTATGATCATTACCTTAAACTCTCCATCGGATAGATTGCCGATCTCTACCTCACTTAGTTTTTCTCCTGGGGTTTTCATCTTATTCCTTCCACATGGTCCTCTATCACCTAATTTTGCCTAATTTTCAGTTTTCATTTCTGTGCATTTGGTAGGTTGGTTACATTTCCTGATCTTGGAGAAGTTGCCTTTTGCAGGAGATGTCCTATACATCCCAGCTGCACACTTGCCTCTGGTCACCAGAGCTGTATGCTTTAGGGGTGTCCCCTGTGTGAGCTATGTGGCTCCTTCTGTTTTGGTGAGCTGACTGCTGAGGGCAGTCTTGTAGGTATGGTCGGCCCCTGGTCTGGTTGGTTGAGAGCCCCTGCTTTATGCCCAGGCTGCTGCCTACGGTTGGAGGGGTCAGGTCACAAGGCAGCTGGCTGTGGAACCCTGGGTGGTCTCGGGGCTAGTGCTGGCTCACTGGTGGGCAGAGCCAGGTTCTGGGGTGTGTGTTTGCAGGGTTCCCAGATCCAGTGTCAGCCTGCTGGTGGATTGGGCCAGTTCCTGACACAGCTGGCTGCAGCTTCTGGGGTGTCCCAAAGCTAGTCCTGGTCTGAAGGTGGGCGGGGCTGACTG
Organism: Orcinus orca; assembly: GCF_937001465.1. Taxonomy (NCBI): domain Eukaryota; kingdom Metazoa; phylum Chordata; class Mammalia; order Artiodactyla; family Delphinidae; genus Orcinus; species Orcinus orca. The sequence goes on along the minus strand of NC_064560.1, from coordinate 52,102,593 downwards.
AGGAGTCCAGAACTCTCAGAGCTGGTGTCAGCCTGCTGGTGGTGGGTTGAGGACCCAGGGGTCCTGGAGTTTGTGCCAGCCTGCCTGTATGTTGGCTGGGTCCCGACAAGTCAGGGTGTGGTGCTGAAGTGGTTCTGCAGTGGGTGTCCACCTGCTGGTGGGTGAAGCCAGGTCCTGGTGCTAGTTCTGTACCCTGTTGTGTGGACCAGGTCCCGAGTCTCTGGCTGCAGGGCTCGGTGTCCCAGAGTCTGTGTCAGAACAGTAGTTGGTGGGGTCAAAGCTCAGGGGGACCTAGGGCTGGTGCTGCCCCACTTCTGAGTCTCCCCTCCTGCACCCCATGTCACCCCGCTTCTGAGTCTCCCCTCCTGCACTCCATGTCCCCCCACTGCTGGGTCCCCCCTGCAACCCGGTACCCCACCTTCTGAGTCTCCCCTCCTGCACCCCATGTCCCCCCAGGGCTGAGTCACCCCACCTTCACCCCTTGTCCCCCCAGTTCTGAGTGTGCACCCTATGTGCCCCACTTCTGAATCTCCCCTCCTGCACCCCAGGTCCCCCCACTTCTGAGTCTCCCCTCCTGCACCCTCTGTCCCCCCACTACTGAGTCTCCCCTCCTGCACCCCATGTCCCCCCACTTCTGAGTCTGCACCCCATGTGCCCCACTTCTGAGTCTCCCCTCCTGCACCGCATGTCCCCCTACTTCTGGGTCTCCCCTCCTGCACCCCATGTCCCCCCACTTTTGAGTCACCCCAACTTCACCCCTTGTCCCCCCAGTTCTGAGTCTCCCCTCCTGCACCCCATGTCCCCCTACTGCTGCTGTGTCCCCCCTCCTGCACCCCAGGCACCCCAGTGCTTACTCTGTCTTCACCTAGCTGATTCATTCCCCTGCCTCAGTTAATGTACTGTTGATTGCTCGTAGTGTATTTTTCATTTCAGTTGTATACATTCTTCACCTGTGTTTGGTTTCTCCTTTATCTTTTCTAACTCCGTGTTAAAACCTTGAAATTTCTTGCTCCGTTCATCAGTTCTTACCCGAGTTCTTTGATCATCTTTATGATCATTACCTTAAACTCTCCATCGGATAGATTGCCGATCTCTACCTCACTTAGTTTTTCTCCTGGGGTTTTCATCTTATTCCTTCCACATGGTCCTCTATCACCTAATTTTGCCTAATTTTCAGTTTTCATTTCTGTGCATTTGGTAGGTTGGTTACATTTCCTGATCTTGGAGAAGTTGCCTTTTGCAGGAGATGTCCTATACATCCCAGCTGCACACTTGCCTCTGGTCACCAGAGCTGTATGCTTTAGGGGTGTCCCCTGTGTGAGCTATGTGGCTCCTTCTGTTTTAGTGAGCTGACTGCTGAGGGCAGTCTTGTAGGTATGGTCGGCCCCTGGTCTGGTTGGTTGAGAGCCCCTGCTTTATGCCCAGGCTGCCGCCTACGGTTGGAGGGGTCAGGTCACAAGGCAGCTGGCTGTGGAACCCTGGGTGGTCTCGGGGCTAGTGCTGGCTCACTGGTGGGCAGAGCCAGGTTCTGGGGTGTGTGTTTGCAGGGTTCCCAGATCCAGTGTCAGCCTGCTGGTGGATTGGGCCAGTTCCTGACACAGCTGGCTGCAGCTTCTGGGGTGTCCCAAAGCTAGTCCTGGTCTGAAGGTGGGCGGGGCTGACTGAGGAGTCCAGAACTCTCAGAGCTGGTGTCAGCCTGCTGGTGGTGGGTTGAGGACCCAGGGGTCCTGGAGTTTGTGCCAGCCTGCCTGTATGTTGGCTGGGTCCCGACAAGTCAGGGTGTGGTGCTGAAGTGGTTCTGCAGTGGGTGTCCACCTGCTGGTGGGTGAAGCCAGGTCCTGGTGCTAGTTCTGTACCCTGTTGTGTGGACCAGGTCCCGAGTCTCTGGCTGCAGGGCTCGGTGTCCCAGAGTCTGTGTCAGAACACTAGTTGGCGGGGTCAAAGCTCAGGGGGACCTAGGGCTGGTGCTGCCCCACTTCTGAGTCTCCCCTCCTGCACCCCATGTCACCCCGCTTCTGAGTCTCCCCTCCTGCACTCCATGTCCCCCCACTGCTGGGTCCCCCCTGCAACCCGGTACCCCACCTTCTGAGTCTCCCCTCCTGCACCCCATGTCCCCCCAGGGCTGAGTCACCCCACCTTCACCCCTTGTCCCCCCAGTTCTGAGTGTGCACCCTATGTGCCCCACTTCTGAATCTCCCCTCCTGCACCCCAGGTCCCCCCACTTCTGAGTCTCCCCTCCTGCACCCTCTGTCCCCCCACTACTGAGTCTCCCCTCCTGCACCCCATGTCCCCCCACTTCTGAGTCTGCACCCCATGTGCCCCACTTCTGAGTCTCCCCTCCTGCACCCCATGTCCCCCTACTTCTGCGTCTCCCCTCCTGCACCCCATGTCCCCCCACTTCTGAGTCACCCCAACTTCACCCCTTGTCCCCCCTGTTCTGAGTCTCCCCTCCTGCACCCCATGTCCCCCTACTGCTGCTGTGTCCCCCCTCCTGCACCCCAGGCACCCCAGTGCTTACTCTGTCTTCACCTAGCTGATTCATTCCCCTGCCTCAGTTAATGTACTGTTGATTGCTCGTAGTGTATTTTTCATTTCAGTTGTATACATTCTTCACCTGTGTTTGGTTTCTCCTTTATATTTTCTAACTCCGTGTTAAAACCTTGAAATTTCTTGCTCCGTTCATCAGTTCTTACCCGAGTTCTTTGATCATCTTTATGATCATTACCTTAAACTCTCTATCGGATAGATTGCCGATCTCTACTTCACTTAGTTTTTCTCCTGGGGTTTTCATCTTATTCCTTCCACATGGTCCTCTATCACCTAATTTTGCCTAATTTTCAGTTTTCATTTCTGTGCATTTGGTAGGTTGGTTACATTTCCTGATCTTGGAGAAGTTGCCTTTTGCAGGAGATGTCCTATACATCCCAGCTGCACACTTGCCTCTGGTCACCAGAGCTGTATGCTTTAGGGGTGTCCCCTGTGTGAGCTATGTGGCTCCTTCTGTTTTGGTGAGCTGACTGCTGAGGGCAGTCTTGTAGGTATGGTCGGCCCCTGGTCTGGTTGGTTGTGAGCCCCTGCTTTATGCCCAGGCTGCCGGCTACGGTTGGAGGGGTCAGGTCACAAGGCAGCTGGCTGTGGAACCCTGGGTGGTCTCGGGGCTAGTGCTGGCTCACTGGTGGGCAGAGCCAGGTTCTGGGGTGTGTGTTTGCAGGGTTCCCAGATCCAGGGTCAGCCTGCTGGTGGATTGGGCCAGTTCCTGACACAGCTGGCTGCAGCTTCTGGGGTGTCCCAAAGCTAGTCCTGGTCTGAAGGTGGGCGGGGCTGACTGAGGAGTCCAGAACTCTCAGAGCTGGTGTCAGCCTGCTGGTGGTGGGTTGAGGACCCAGGGGTCCTGGAGTTTGTGCCAGCCTGCCTGTATGTTGGCTGGGTCCCGACAAGTCAGGGTGTGGTGCTGAAGTGGTTCTGCAGTGGGTGTCCACCTGCTGGTGGGTGAAGCCAGGTCCTGGTGCTAGTTCTGTACCCTGTTGTGTGGACCAGGTCCCGAGTCTCTGGCTGCAGGGCTCGGTGTCCCAGAGTCTGTGTCAGAACAGTAGTTGGTGGGGTCAAAGCTCAGGGGGACCTAGGGCTGGTGCTGCCCCACTTCTGAGTCTCCCCTCCTGCACCCCATGTCACCCCGCTTCTGAGTCTCCCCTCCTGCACTCCATGTCCCCCCACTGCTGGGTCCCCCCTGCAACCCGGTACCCCACCTTCTGAGTCTCCCCTCCTGCACCCCATGTCCCCCCAGGGCTGAGTCACCCCACCTTCACCCCTTGTCCCCCCAGTTCTGAGTGTGCACCCTATGTGCCCCACTTCTGAATCTCCCCTCCTGCACCCCAGGTCCCCCCACTTCTGAGTCTCCCCTCCTGCACCCTCTGTCCCCCCACTACTGAGTCTCCCCTCCTGCACCCCATGTCCCCCCACTTCTGAGTCTGCACCCCATGTGCCCCACTTCTGAGTCTCCCCTCCTGCACCCCATGTCCCCCTACTTCTGGGTCTCCCCTCCTGCACCCCATGTCCCCCCACTTCTGAGTCACCCCAACTTCACCCCTTGTCCCCCCAGTTCTGAGTCTCCCCTCCTGCACCCCATGTCCCCCTACTGCTGCTGTGTCCCCCCTCCTGCACCCCAGGCACCCCAGTGCTTACTCTGTCTTCACCTAGCTGATTCATTCCCCTGCCTCAGTTAATGTACTGTTGATTGCTCGTAGTGTATTTTTCTTTTCAGTTGTATACATTCTTCACCTGTGTTTGGTTTCTCCTTTATCTTTTCTAACTCCGTGTTAAAACCTTGAAATTTCTTGCTCCGTTCATCAGTTCTTACCCGAGTTCTTTGATCATCTTTATGATCATTACCTTAAACTCTCCATCGGATACATTGCCGATCTCTACCTCACTTAGTTTTTCTCCTGGGGTTTTCATCTTATTCCTTCCACATGGTCCTCTATCACCTAATTTTGCCTAATTTTCAGTTTTCATTTCTGTGCATTTGGTAGGTTGGTTACATTTCCTGATCTTGGAGAAGTTGCCTTTTGCAGGAGATGTCCTATACATCCCAGCTGCACACTTGCCTCTGGTCACCAGAGCTGTATGCTTTAGGGGTGTCCCCTGTGTGAGCTATGTGGCTCCTTCTGTTTTGGTGAGCTGACTGCTGAGGGCAGTCTTGTAGGTATGGTCGGCCCCTGGTCTGGTTGGTTGAGAGCCCCTGCTTTATGCCCAGGCTGCCGCCTACGGTTGGAGGGGTCAGGTCACAAGGCAGCTGGCTGTGGAACCCTGGGTGGTCTCGGGGCTAGTGCTGGCTCACTGGTGGGCAGAGCCAGGTTCTGGGGTGTGTGTTTGCAGGGTTCCCAGATCCAGTGTCAGCCTGCTGGTGGATTGGGCCAGTTCCTGACACAGCTGGCTGCAGCTTCTGGGGTGTCCCAAAGCTAGTCCTGGTCTGAAGGTGGGCGGGGCTGACTGAGGAGTCCAGAACTCTCAGAGCTGGTGTCAGCCTGCTGGTGGTGGGTTGAGGACCCAGGGGTCCTGGAGTTTGTGCCAGCCTGCCTGTATGTTGGCTGGGTCCCGACAAGTCAGGGTGTGGTGCTGAAGTGGTTCTGCAGTGGGTGTCCACCTGCTGGTGGGTGAAGCCAGGTCCTGGTGCTAGTTCTGTACCCTGTTGTGTGGACCAGGTCCCGAGTCTCTGGCTGCAGGGCTCGGTGTCCCAGAGTCTGTGTCAGAACAGTAGTTGGTGGGGTCAAAGCTCAGGGGGACCTAGGGCTGGTGCTGCCCCACTTCTGAGTCTCCCCTCCTGCACCCCATGTCACCCCGCTTCTGAGTCTCCCCTCCTGCACTCCATGTCCCCCCACTGCTGGGTCCCCCCTGCAACCCGGTACCCCACCTTCTGAGTCTCCCCTCCTGCACCCCATGTCCCCCCAGGGCTGAGTCACCCCACCTTCACCCCTTGTCCCCCCAGTTCTGAGTGTGCACCCTATGTGCCCCACTTCTGAATCTCCCCTCCTGCACCCCAGGTCCCCCCACTTCTGAGTCTCCCCTCCTGCACCCTCTGTCCCCCCACTACTGAGTCTCCCCTCCTGCACCCCATGTCCCCCCACTTCTGAGTCTGCACCCCATGTGCCCCACTTCTGAGTCTCCCCTCCTGCACCCCATGTCCCCCTACTTCTGGGTCTCCCCTCCTGCACCCCATGTCCCCCCACTTCTGAGTCACCCCAACTTCACCCCTTGTCCCCCCAGTTCTGAGTCTCCCCTCCTGCACCCCATGTCCCCCTACTGCTGCTGTGTCCCCCCTCCTGCACCCCAGGCACCCCAGTGCTTACTCTGTCTTCACCTAGCTGATTCATTCCCCTGCCTCAGTTAATGTACTGTTGATTGCTCGTAGTGTATTTTTCTTTTCAGTTGTATACATTCTTCACCTGTGTTTGGTTTCTCCTTTATCTTTTCTAACTCCGTGTTAAAACCTTGAAATTTCTTGCTCCGTTCATCAGTTCTTACCCGAGTTCTTTGATCATCTTTATGATCATTACCTTAAACTCTCCATCGGATACATTGCCGATCTCTACCTCACTTAGTTTTTCTCCTGGGGTTTTCATCTTATTCCTTCCACATGGTCCTCTATCACCTAATTTTGCCTAATTTTCAGTTTTCATTTCTGTGCATTTGGTAGGTTGGTTACATTTCCTGATCTTGGAGAAGTTGCCTTTTGCAGGAGATGTCCTATACATCCCAGCTGCACACTTGCCTCTGGTCACCAGAGCTGTATGCTTTAGGGGTGTCCCCTGTGTGAGCTATGTGGCTCCTTCTGTTTTGGTGAGCTGACTGCTGAGGGCAGTCTTGTAGGTATGGTCGGCCCCTGGTCTGGTTGGTTGAGAGCCCCTGCTTTATGCCCAGGCTGCCGCCTACGGTTGGAGGGGTCAGGTCACAAGGCAGCTGGCTGTGGAACCCTGGGTGGTCTCGGGGCTAGTGCTGGCTCACTGGTGGGCAGAGCCAGGTTCTGGGGTGTGTGTTTGCAGGGTTCCCAGATCCAGTGTCAGCCTGCTGGTGGATTGGGCCAGTTCCTGACACAGCTGGCTGCAGCTTCTGGGGTGTCCCAAAGCTAGTCCTGGTCTGAAGGTGGGCGGGGCTGACTGAGGAGTCCAGAACTCTCAGAGCTGGTGTCAGCCTGCTGGTGGTGGGTTGAGGACCCAGGGGTCCTGGAGTTTGTGCCAGCCTGCCTGTATGTTGGCTGGGTCCCGACAAGTCAGGGTGTGGTGCTGAAGTGGTTCTGCAGTGGGTGTCCACCTGCTGGTGGGTGAAGCCAGGTCCTGGTGCTAGTTCTGTACCCTGTTGTGTGGACCAGGTCCCGAGTCTCTGGCTGCAGGGCTCGGTGTCCCAGAGTCTGTGTCAGAACAGTAGTTGGTGGGGTCAAAGCTCAGGGGGACCTAGGGCTGGTGCTGCCCCACTTCTGAGTCTCCCCTCCTGCACCCCATGTCACCCCGCTTCTGAGTCTCCCCTCCTGCACTCCATGTCCCCCCACTGCTGGGTCCCCCCTGCAACCCGGTACCCCACCTTCTGAGTCTCCCCTCCTGCACCCCATGTCCCCCCAGGGCTGAGTCACCCCACCTTCACCCCTTGTCCCCCCAGTTCTGAGTGTGCACCCTATGTGCCCCACTTCTGAATCTCCCCTCCTGCACCCCAGGTCCCCCCACTTCTGAGTCTCCCCTCCTGCACCCTCTGTCCCCCCACTACTGAGTCTCCCCTCCTGCACCCCATGTCCCCCCACTTCTGAGTCTGCACCCCATGTGCCCCACTTCTGAGTCTCCCCTCCTGCACCCCATGTCCCCCTACTTCTGGGTCTCCCCTCCTGCACCCCATGTCCCCCCACTTCTGAGTCACCCCAACTTCACCCCTTGTCCCCCCAGTTCTGAGTCTCCCCTCCTGCACCCCATGTCCCCCTACTGCTGCTGTGTCCCCCCTCCTGCACCCCAGGCACCCCAGTGCTTACTCTGTCTTCACCTAGCTGATTCATTCCCCTGCCTCAGTTAATGTACTGTTGATTGCTCGTAGTGTATTTTTCATTTCAGTTGTATACATTCTTCACCTGTGTTTGGTTTCTCCTTTATCTTTTCTAACTCCGTGTTAAAACCTTGAAATTTCTTGCTCCGTTCATCAGTTCTTACCCGAGTTCTTTGATCATCTTTATGATCATTACCTTAAACTCTCCATCGGATAGATTGCCGATCTCTACCTCACTTAGTTTTTCTCCTGGGGTTTTCATCTTATTCCTTCCACATGGTCCTCTATCACCTAATTTTGCCTAATTTTCAGTTTTCATTTCTGTGCATTTGGTAGGTTGGTTACATTTCCTGATCTTGGAGAAGTTGCCTTTTGCAGGAGATGTCCTATACATCCCAGCTGCACACTTGCCTCTGGTCACCAGAGCTGTATGCTTTAGGGGTGTCCCCTGTGTGAGCTATGTGGCTCCTTCTGTTTTAGTGAGCTGACTGCTGAGGGCAGTCTTGTAGGTATGGTCGGCCCCTGGTCTGGTTGGTTGAGAGCCCCTGCTTTATGCCCAGGCTGCCGCCTACGGTTGGAGGGGTCAGGTCACAAGGCAGCTGGCTGTGGAACCCTGGGTGGTCTCGGGGCTAGTGCTGGCTCACTGGTGGGCAGAGCCAGGTTCTGGGGTGTGTGTTTGCAGGGTTCCCAGATCCAGTGTCAGCCTGCTGGTGGATTGGGCCAGTTCCTGACACAGCTGGCTGCAGCTTCTGGGGTGTCCCAAAGCTAGTCCTGGTCTGAAGGTGGGCGGGGCTGACTGAGGAGTCCAGAACTCTCAGAGCTGGTGTCAGCCTGCTGGTGGTGGGTTGAGGACCCAGGGGTCCGGGAGTTTGTGCCAGCCTGCCTGTATGTTGGCTGGGTCCCGACAAGTCAGGGTGTGGTGCTGAAGTGGTTCTGCAGTGGGTGTCCACCTGCTGGTGGGTGAAGCCAGGTCCTGGTGCTAGTTCTGTACCCTGTTGTGTGGACCAGGTCCCGAGTCTCTTGCTGCAGGGCTCGGTGTCCCAGAGTCTGTGTCAGAACACTAGTTGGCGGGGTCAAAGCTCAGGGGGACCTAGGGCTGGTGCTGCCCCACTTCTGAGTCTCCCCTCCTGCACCCCATGTCACCCCGCTTCTGAGTCTCCCCTCCTGCACTCCATGTCCCCCCACTGCTGGGTCCCCCCTGCAACCCGGTACCCCACCTTCTGAGTCTCCCCTCCTGCACCCCATGTCCCCCCAGGGCTGAGTCACCCCACCTTCACCCCTTGTCCCCCCAGTTCTGAGTGTGCACCCTATGTGCCCCACTTCTGAATCTCCCCTCCTGCACCCCAGGTCCCCCCACTTCTGAGTCTCCCCTCCTGCACCCTCTGTCCCCCCACTACTGAGTCTCCCCTCCTGCACCCCATGTCCCCCCACTTCTGAGTCTGCACCCCATGTGCCCCACTTCTGAGTCTCCCCTCCTGCACCCCATGTCCCCCTACTTCTGCGTCTCCCCTCCTGCACCCCATGTCCCCCCACTTCTGAGTCACCCCAACTTCACCCCTTGTCCCCCCTGTTCTGAGTCTCCCCTCCTGCACCCCATGTCCCCCTACTGCTGCTGTGTCCCCCCTCCTGCACCCCAGGCACCCCAGTGCTTACTCTGTCTTCACCTAGCTGATTCATTCCCCTGCCTCAGTTAATGTACTGTTGATTGCTCGTAGTGTATTTTTCATTTCAGTTGTATACATTCTTCACCTGTGTTTGGTTTCTCCTTTATATTTTCTAACTCCGTGTTAAAACCTTGAAATTTCTTGCTCCGTTCATCAGTTCTTACCCGAGTTCTTTGATCATCTTTATGATCATTACCTTAAACTCTCTATCGGATAGATTGCCGATCTCTACTTCACTTAGTTTTTCTCCTGGGGTTTTCATCTTATTCCTTCCACATGGTCCTCTATCACCTAATTTTGCCTAATTTTCAGTTTTCATTTCTGTGCATTTGGTAGGTTGGTTACATTTCCTGATCTTGGAGAAGTTGCCTTTTGCAGGAGATGTCCTATACATCCCAGCTGCACACTTGCCTCTGGTCACCAGAGCTGTATGCTTTAGGGGTGTCCCCTGTGTGAGCTATGTGGCTCCTTCTGTTTTGGTGAGCTGACTGCTGAGGGCAGTCTTGTAGGTATGGTCGGCCCCTGGTCTGGTTGGTTGTGAGCCCCTGCTTTATGCCCAGGCTGCCGGCTACGGTTGGAGGGGTCAGGTCACAAGGCAGCTGGCTGTGGAACCCTGGGTGGTCTCGGGGCTAGTGCTGGCTCACTGGTGGGCAGAGCCAGGTTCTGGGGTGTGTGTTTGCAGGGTTCCCAGATCCAGTGTCAGCCTGCTGGTGGATTGGGCCAGTTCCTGACACAGCTGGCTGCAGCTTCTGGGGTGTCCCAAAGCTAGTCCTGGTCTGAAGGTGGGCGGGGCTGACTGAGGAGTCCAGAACTCTCAGAGCTGGTGTCAGCCTGCTGGTGGTGGGTTGAGGACCCAGGGGTCCTGGCGTTTGTGCCAGCCTGCCTGTATGTTGGCTGGGTCCCGACAAGTCAGGGTGTGGTGCTGAAGTGGTTCTGCAGTGGGTGTCCACCTGCTGGTGGGTGAAGCCAGGTCCTGGTGCTAGTTCTGTACCCTGTTGTGTGGACCAGGTCCCGAGTCTCTGGCTGCAGGGCTCGGTGTCCCAGAGTCTGTGTCAGAACACTAGTTGGTGGGGTCAAAGCTCGGGGGGACCTAGGGCTGGTGCTGCCCCACTTCTGAGTCTCCCCTCCTGCACCCCATGTCACCCCGCTTCTGAGTCTCCCCTCCTGCACTCCATGTCCCCCCACTGCTGGGTCCCCCCTGCAACCCGGTACCCCACCTTCTGAGTCTCCCCTCCTGCACCCCATGTCCCCCCAGGGCTGAGTCACCCCACCTTCACCCCTTGTCCCCCCAGTTCTGAGTGTGCACCCTATGTGCCCCACTTCTGAATCTCCCCTCCTGCACCCCAGGTCCCCCCACTTCTGAGTCTCCCCTCCTGCACCCTCTGTCCCCCCACTACTGAGTCTCCCCTCCTGCACCCCATGTCCCCCCACTTCTGAGTCTGCACCCCATGTGCCCCACTTCTGAGTCTCCCCTCCTGCACCCCATGTCCCCCTACTTCTGGGTCTCCCCTCCTGCACCCCATGTCCCCCCACTTCTGAGTCACCCCAACTTCACCCCTTGTCCCCCCAGTTCTGAGTCTCCCCTCCTGCACCCCATGTCCCCCTACTGCTGCTGTGTCCCCCCTCCTGCACCCCAGGCACCCCAGTGCTTACTCTGTCTTCACCTAGCTGATTCATTCCCCTGCCTCAGTTAATGTACTGTTGATTGCTCGTAGTGTATTTTTCATTTCAGTTGTATACATTCTTCACCTGTGTTTGGTTTCTCCTTTATATTTTCTAACTCCGTGTTAAAACCTTGAAATTTCTTGCTCCGTTCATCAGTTCTTACCCGAGTTCTTTGATCATCTTTATGATCATTACCTTAAACTCTCTATCGGATAGATTGCCGATCTCTACTTCACTTAGTTTTTCTCCTGGGGTTTTCATCTTATTCCTTCCACATGGTCCTCTATCACCTAATTTTGCCTAATTTTCAGTTTTCATTTCTGTGCATTTGGTAGGTTGGTTACATTTCCTGATCTTGGAGAAGTTGCCTTTTGCAGGAGATGTCCTATACATCCCAGCTGCACACTTGCCTCTGGTCACCAGAGCTGTATGCTTTAGGGGTGTCCCCTGTGTGAGCAATGTGGCTCCTTCTGTTTTGGTGAGCTGACTGCTGAGGGCAGTCTTGTAGGTATGGTCGGCCCCTGGTCTGGTTGGTTGTGAGCCCCTGCTTTATGCCCAGGCTGCCGGCTACGGTTGGAGGGGTCAGGTCACAAGGCAGCTGGCTGTGGAACCCTGGGTGGTCTCGGGGCTAGTGCTGGCTCACTGGTGGGCAGAGCCAGGTTCTGGGGTGTGTGTTTGCAGGGTTCCCAGATCCAGTGTCAGCCTGCTGGTGGATTGGGCCAGTTCCTGACACAGCTGGCTGCAGCTTCTGGGGTGTCCCAAAGCTAGTCCTGGTCTGAACGTGGGTGGGGCTGACAGAGGAGTCCAGAACTCTCAGAGCTGGTGTCAGCCTGCTGGTGGTGGGTTGAGGACCCAGGGGTCCTGGCGTTTGTGCCAGCCTGCCTGTATGTTGGCTGGGTCCCGACAAGTCAGGGTGTGGTGCTGAAGTGGTTCTGCAGTGGGTGTCCACCTGCTGGTGGGTGAAGCCAGGTCCTGGTGCTAGTTCTGTACCCTGTTGTGTGGACCAGGTCCCGAGTCTCTGGCTGCAGGGCTCGGTGTCCCAGAGTCTGTGTCAGAACACTAGTTGGTGGGGTCAAAGCTCAGGGGGACCTAGGGCTGGTGCTGCCCCACTTCTGAGTCTCCCCTCCTGCACCCCATGTCCCCCCAGGGCTGAGTCACCCCACCTTCACCCCTTGTCCCCCCAGTTCTGAGTGTGCACCCTATGTGCCCCACTTCTGAATCTCCCCTCCTGCACCCCAGGTCCCCCCACTTCTGAGTCTCCCCTCCTGCACCCTCTGTCCCCCCACTACTGAGTCTCCCCTCCTGTACCCCATGTCCCCCCACTTCTGAGTCTGCACCCCATGTGCCCCACTTCTGAGTCTCCCCTCCTGCACCCCATGTCCCCCTACTTCTGGGTCTCCCCTCCTGCACCCCATGTCCCCCCACTTCTGAGTCACCCCAACCTCACCCCTTGTCCCCCCAGTTCTGAGTCTCCCCTCCTGCACCCCATGTCCCCCTACTGCTGCTGTGTCCCCCCTCCTGCACCCCAGGCACCCCAGTGCTTACTCTGTCTTCACCTAGCTGATTCATTCCCCTGCCTCAGTTAATGTACTGTTGATTGCTCGTAGTGTATTTTTCATTTCAGTTGTATACATTCTTCACCTGTGTTTGGTTTCTCCTTTATATTTTCTAACTCCGTGTTAAAACCTTGAAATTTCTTGCTCCGTTCATCAGTTCTTACCCGAGTTCTTTGATCATCTTTATGATCATTACCTTAAACTCTCCATCGGATAGATTGCCGATCTCTACTTCACTTAGTTTTTCTCCTGGGGTTTTCATCTTATTCCTTCCACATGGTCCTCTATCACCTAATTTTGCCTAATTTTCAGTTTTCATTTCTGTGCATTTGGTAGGTTGGTTACATTTCCTGATCTTGGAGAAGTTGCCTTTTGCAGGAGATGTCCTATACATCCCAGCTGCACACTTGCCTCTGGTCACCAGAGCTGTATGCTTTAGGGGTGTCCCCTGTGTGAGCTATGTGGCTCCTTCTGTTTTGGTGAGCTGACTGCTGAGGGCAGTCTTGTAGGTATGGTCGGCCCCTGGTCTGGTTGGTTGTGAGCCCCTGCTTTATGCCCAGGCTGCCGGCTACGGTTGGAGGGGTCAGGTCACAAGGCAGCTGGCTGTGGAACCCTGGGTGGTCTCGGGGCTAGTGCTGGCTCACTGGTGGGCAGAGCCAGGTTCTGGGGTGTGTGTTTGCAGGGTTCCCAGATCCAGTGTCAGCCTGCTGGTGGATTGGGCCAGTTCCTGACACAGCTGGCTGCAGCTTCTGGGGTGTCCCAAAGCTAGTCCTGGTCTGAAGGTGGGCGGGGCTGACTGAGGAGTCCAGAACTCTCAGAGCTGGTGTCAGCCTGCTGGTGGTGGGTTGAGGACCCAGGGGTCCTGGAGTTTGTGCCAGCCTGCCTGTATGTTGGCTGGGTCCCGACAAGTCAGGGTGTGGTGCTGAAGTGGTTCTGCAGTGGGTGTCCACCTGCTGGTGGGTGAAGCCAGGTCCTGGTGCTAGTTCTGTACCCTGTTGTGTGGACCAGGTCCCGAGTCTCTGGCTGCAGGGCTCGGTGTCCCAGAGTCTGTGTCAGAACACTAGTTGGTGGGGTCAAAGCTCAGGGGGACCTAGGGCTGGTGCTGCCCCACTTCTGAGTCTCCCCTCCTGCACCCCATGTCACCCCGCTTCTGAGTCTCCCCTCCTGCACTCCATGTCCCCCCACTGCTGGGTCCCCCCTGCAACCCGGTACCCCACCTTCTGAGTCTCCCCTCCTGCACCCCATGTCCCCCCAGGGCTGAGTCACCCCACCTTCACCCCTTGTCCCCCCAGTTCTGAGTGTGCACCCTATGTGCCCCACTTCTGAATCTCCCCTCCTGCACCCCAGGTCCCCCCACTTCTGAGTCTCCCCTCCTGCACCCTCTGTCCCCCCACTGCTGAGTCTCCCCTCCTGTACCCCATGTCCCACTTCTGAGTCTGCACCCCATGTGCCCCACTTCTGAGTCTCCCCTCCTGCACCCCATGTCCCCCTACTTCTGGGTCTCCCCTCCTGCACCCCATGTCCCCCCACTTCTGAGTCACCCCAACTTCACGCCTTGTCCCCCCAGTTCTGAGTCTCCCCTCCTGCACCCCATGTCCCCCTACTGCTGCTGTGTCCCCCCTCCTGCACCCCAGGCACCCCAGTGCTTACTCTGTCTTCACCTAGCTGATTCATTCCCCTGCCTCAGTTAATGTACTGTTGATTGCTCGTAGTGTATTTTTCATTTCAGTTGTATACATTCTTCACCTGTGTTTGGTTTCTCCTTTATATTTTCTAACTCCGTGTTAAAACCTTGAAATTTCTTGCTCCGTTCATCAGTTCTTACCCGAGTTCTTTGATCATCTTTATGATCATTACCTTAAACTCTCCATCGGATAGATTGCCGATCTCTACTTCACTTAGTTTTTCTCCTGGGGTTTTCATCTTATTCCTTCCACATGGTCCTCTATCACCTAATTTTGCCTAATTTTCAGTTTTCATTTCTGTGCATTTGGTAGGTTGGTTACATTTCCTGATCTTGGAGAAGTTGCCTTTTGCAGGAGATGTCCTATACATCCCAGCTGCACACTTGCCTCTGGTCACCAGAGCTGTATGCTTTAGGGGTGTCCCCTGTGTGAGCTATGTGGCTGCTTCTGTTTTGGTGAGCTGACTGCTGAGGGCAGTCTTGTAGGTATGGTCGGCCCCTGGTCTGGTTGGTTGTGAGCCCCTGCTTTATGCCCAGGCTGCCGGCTACGGTTGGAGGGGTCAGGTCACAAGGCAGCTGGCTGTGGAACCCTGGGTGGTCTCGGGGCTAGTGCTGGCTCACTGGTGGGCAGAGCCAGGTTCTGGGGTGTGTGTTTGCAGGGTTCCCAGATCCAGTGTCAGCCTGCTGGTGGATTGGGCCAGTTCCTGACACAGCTGGCTGCAGCTTCTGGGGTGTCCCAAAGCTAGTCCTGGTCTGAAGGTGGGCGGGGCTGACTGAGGAGTCCAGAACTCTCAGAGCTGGTGTCAGCCTGCTGGTGGTGGGTTGAGGACCCAGGGGTCCTGGCGTTTGTGCCAGCCTGCCTGTATGTTGGCTGGGTCCCGACAAGTCAGGGTGTGGTGCTGAAGTGGTTCTGCAGTGGGTGTCCACCTGCTGGTGGGTGAAGCCAGGTCCTGGTGCTAGTTCTGTACCCTGTTGTGTGGACCAGGTCCCGAGTCTCTGGCTGCAGGGCTCGGTGTCCCAGAGTCTATGTCAGAACACTAGTTGGTGGGGTCAAAGCTCAGGGGGACCTAGGGCTGGTGCTGCCCCACTTCTGAGTCTCCCCTCCTGCACCCCATGTCACCCCGCTTCTGAGTCTCCCCTCCTGCACTCCATGTCCCCCCACTGCTGGGTCCCCCCTGCAACCCGGTACCCCACCTTCTGAGTCTCCCCTCCTGCACCCCATGTCCCCCCAGGGCTGAGTCACCCCACCTTCACCCCTTGTCCCCCCAGTTCTGAGTGTGCACCCTATGTGCCCCACTTCTGAATCTCCCCTCCTGCACCCCAGGTCCCCCCACTTCTGAGTCTCCCCTCCTGCACCCTCTGTCCCCCCACTACTGAGTCTCCCCTCCTGCACCCCATGTCCCCCCACTTCTGAGTCACCCCAACTTCACCCCTTGTCCCCCCAGTTCTGAGTCTCCCCTCCTGCACCCCATGTCCCCCTACTGCTGCTGTGTCCCCCCTCCTGCACCCCAGGCACCCCAGTGCTTACTCTGTCTTCACCTAGCTGATTCATTCCCCTGCCTCAGTTAATGTACTGTTGATTGTTCGTAGTGTATTTTTCATTTCAGTTGTATACATTCTTCACCTGTGTTTGGTTTCTCCTTTATATTTTCTAACTCCGTGTTAAAACCTTGAAATTTCTTGCTCCGTTCATCAGTTCTTACCCGAGTTCTTTGATCATCTTTATGATCATTACCTTAAACTCTCTATCGGATAGATTGTCGATCTCTACCTCACTTAGTTTTTCTCCTGGGGTTTTCATCTTATTCCTTCCACATGGTCCTCTATCACCTAATTTTGCCTAATTTTCAGTTTTCATTTCTGTGCATTTGGTAGGTTGGTTACATTTCCTGATCTTGGAGAAGTTGCCTTTTGCAGGAGATGTCCTATACATCCCAGCTGCACACTTGCCTCTGGTCACCAGAGCTGTATGCTTTAGGGGTGTCCCCTATGTGAGCTATGTGGCTCCTTCTGTTTTGGTGAGCTGACTGCTGAGGGCAGTCTTGTAGGTATGGTCGGCCCCTGGTCTGGTTGGTTGTGAGCCCCTGCTTTATGCCCAGGCTGCCGGCTACGGTTGGAGGGGTCAGGTCACAAGGCAGCTGGCTGTGGAACCCTGGGTGGTCTCGGGGCTAGTGCTGGCTCACTGGTGGGCAGAGCCAGGTTCTGGGGTGTGTGTTTGCAGGGTTCCCAGATCCAGTGTCAGCCTGCTGGTGGATTGGGCCAGTTCCTGACACAGCTGGCTGCAGCTTCTGGGGTGTCCCAAAGCTAGTCCTGGTCTGAAGGTGGGCGGGGCTGACTGAGGAGTCCAGAACTCTCAGAGCTGGTGTCAGCCTGCTGGTGGCGGGTTGAGGACCCAGGGGTCCTGGAGTTTGTGCCAGCCTGCCTGTGTGTTGGCTGGGTCCCGACAAGTCAGGGTGTGGTGCTGAAGTGGTTCTGCAGTGGGTGTCCACCTGCTGGTGGGTGAAGCCAGGTCCTGGTGCTAGTTCTGTACCCTGTTGTGTGGACCAGGTCCCGAGTCTCTGGCTGCAGGGCTCGGTGTCCCAGAGTCTGTGTCAGAACACTAGTTGGTGGGGTCAAAGCTCAGGGGGACCTAGGGCTGGTGCTGCCCCACTTCTGAGTCTCCCCTCCTGCACCCCATGTCACCCCGCTTCTGAGTCTCCCCTCCTGCACTCCATGTCCCCCCACTGCTGGGTCCCCCCTGCAACCCGGTACCCCACCTTCTGAGTCTCCCCTCCTGCACCCCATGTCCCCCCAGGGCTGAGTCACCCCACCTTCACCCCTTGTCCCCCCAGTTCTGAGTGTGCACCCTATGTGCCCCACTTCTGAATCTCCCCTCCTGCACCCCAGGTCCCCCCACTTCTGAGTCTCCCCTCCTGCACCCTCTGTCCCCCCACTACTGAGTCTCCCCTCCTGTACCCCATGTCCCCCCACTTCTGAGTCTGCACCCCATGTGCCCCACTTCTGAGTCTCCCCTCCTGCACCCCATGTCCCCCTACTTCTGGGTCTCCCCTCCTGCACCCCATGTCCCCCCACTTCTGAGTCACCCCAACTTCACCCCTTGTCCCCCCAGTTCTGAGTCTCCCCTCCTGTACCCCATGTCCCCCTACTGCTTCTGTGTCCCCCCTCCTGCACCCCAGGCACCCCAGTGCTTACTCTGTCTTCACCTAGCTGATTCATTCCCCTGCCTCAGTTAATGTACTGTTGATTGCTCGTAGTGTATTTTTCATTTCAGTTGTATACATTCTTCACCTGTGTTTGGTTTCTCCTTTATATTTTCTAACTCCGTGTTAAAACCTTGAAAATTCTTGCTCCGTTCATCAGTTCTTACCCGAGTTCTTTGATCATCTTTATGATCATTACCTTAAACTCTATCGGATAGATTGCCGATCTCTACTTCACTTAGTTTTTCTCCTGGGGTTTTCATCTTATTCCTTCCACATGGTCCTCTATCACCTAATTTTGCCTAATTTTCAGTTTTCATTTCTGTGCATTTGGTAGGTTGGTTACATTTCCTGATCTTGGAGAAGTTGCCTTTTGCAGGAGATGTCCTATACATCCCAGCTGCACACTTGCCTCTGGTCACCAGAGCTGTATGCTTTAGGGGTGTCCCCTATGTGAGCTATGTGGCTCCTTCTGTTTTGGTGAGCTGACTGCTGAGGGCAGTCTTGTAGGTATGGTCGGCCCCTGGTCTGGTTGGTTGTGAGCCCCTGCTTTATGCCCAGGCTGCCAGCTACGGTTGGAGGGGTCAGGTCACAAGGCAGCTGGCTGTGGAACCCTGGGTGGTCTCGGGGCTAGTGCTGGCTCACTGGTGGGCAGAGCCAGGTTCTGGGGTGTGTGTTTGCAGGGTTCCCAGATCCAGTGTCAGCCTGCTGGTGGATTGGGCCAGTTCCTGACACAGCTGGCTGCAGCTTCTGGGGTGTCCCAAAGCTAGTCCTGGTCTGAAGGTGGGCGGGGCTGACTGAGGAGTCCAGAACTCTCAGAGCTGGTGTCAGCCTGCTGGTGGTGGGTTGAGGACCCAGGGGTCCTGGCGTTTGTGCCAGCCTGCCTGTGTGTTGGCTGGGTCCCGACAAGTCAGGGTGTGGTGCTGAAGTGGTTCTGCAGTGGGTGTCCACCTGCTGGTGGGTGAAGCCAGGTCCTGGTGCTAGTTCTGTACCCTGTTGTGTGGACCAGGTCCCGAGTCTCTGGCTGCAGGGCTCGGTGTCCCAGAGTCTGTGTCAGAACACTAGTTGGTGGGGTCAAAGCTCAGGGGGACCTAGGGCTGGTGCTGCCCCACTTCTGAGTCTCCCCTCCTGCACCCCATGTCACCCCGCTTCTGAGTCTCCCCTCCTGCACTCCATGTCCCCCCACTGCTGGGTCCCCCCTGCAACCCGGTACCCCACCTTCTGAGTCTCCCCTCCTGCACCCCATGTCCCCCCAGGGCTGAGTCACCCCACCTTCACCCCTTGTCCCCCCAGTTCTGAGTGTGCACCCTATGTGCCCCACTTCTGAATCTCCCCTCCTGCACCCCAGGTCCCCCCACTTCTGAGTCTCCCCTCCTGCACCCTCTGTCCCCCCACTACTGAGTCTCCCCTCCTGGACCCCATGTCCCCCCACTTCTGAGTCTGCACCCCATGTGCCCCACTTCTGAGTCTCCCCTCCTGCACCCCATGTCCCCCTACTTCTGGGTCTCCCCTCCTGCACCCCATGTCCCCCCACTTCTGAGTCACCCCAACCTCACCCCTTGTCCTTCCAGTTCTGAGTCTCCCCTCCTGCACCCCATGTCCCCCTACTGCTGCTGTGTCCCCCCTCCTGCACCCCAGGCACCCCAGTGCTTACTCTGTCTTCACCTAGCTGATTCATTCCCCTGCCTCAGTTAATGTACTGTTGATTGCTCGTAGTGTATTTTTCATTTCAGTTGTATACATTCTTCACCTGTGTTTGGTTTCTCCTTTATATTTTCTAACTCCGTGTTAAAACCTTGAAATTTCTTGCTCCGTTCATCAGTTCTTACCCGAGTTCTTTGATCATCTTTATGATCATTACCTTAAACTCTCCATCGGATAGATTGCCGATCTCTACTTCACTTAGTTTTTCTCCTGGGGTTTTCATCTTATTCCTTCCACATGGTCCTCTATCACCTAATTTTGCCTAATTTTCAGTTTTCATTTCTGTGCATTTGGTAGGTTGGTTACATTTCCTGATCTTGGAGAAGTTGCCTTTTGCAGGAGATGTCCTATACATCCCAGCTGCACACTTGCCTCTGGTCACCAGAGCTGTATGCTTTAGGGGTGTCCCCTGTGTGAGCTATGTGGCTCCTTCTGTTTTGGTGAGCTGACTGCTGAGGGCAGTCTTGTAGGTATGGTCGGCCCCTGGTCTGGTTGGTTGTGAGCCCCTGCTTTATGCCCAGGCTGCCGGCTACGGTTGGAGGGGTCAGGTCACAAGGCAGCTGGCTGTGGAACCCTGGGTGGTCTCGGGGCTAGTGCTGGCTCACTGGTGGGCAGAGCCAGGTTCTGGGGTGTGTGTTTGCAGGGTTCCCAGATCCAGTGTCAGCCTGCTGGTGGATTGGGCCAGTTCCTGACACAGCTGGCTGCAGCTTCTGGGGTGTCCCAAAGCTAGTCCTGAAGGTGGGCGGGGCTGACTGAGGAGTCCAGAACTCTCAGAGCTGGTGTCAGCCTGCTGGTGGTGGGTTGAGGACCCAGGGGTCCTGGAGTTTGTGCCAGCCTGCCTGTGTGTTGGCTGGGTCCCGACAAGTCAGGGTGTGGTGCTGAAGTGGTTCTGCAGTGGGTGTCCACCTGCTGGTGGGTGAAGCCAGGTCCTGGTGCTAGTTCTGTACCCTGTTGTGTGGACCAGGTCCCGAGTCTCTGGCTGCAGGGCTCGGTGACCCAGAGTCTGTGTCAGAACACTAGTTGGTGGGGTCAAAGCTCAGGGGGACCTAGGGCTGGTGCTGCCCCACTTCTGAGTCTCCCCTCCTGCACCCCATGTCACCCCGCTTCTGAGTCTCCCCTCCTGCACTCCATGTCCCCCCACTGCTGGGTCCCCCCTGCAACCCGGTACCCCACCTTCTGAGTCTCCCCTCCTGCACCCCATGTCCCCCCAGGGCTGAGTCACCCCACCTTCACCCCTTGTCCCCCCAGTTCTGTGTGCACCCTATGTGCCCCACTTCTGAATCTCCCCTCCTGCACCCCAGGTCCCCCCACTTCTGAGTCTCCCCTCCTGCACCCTCTGTCCCCCCACTACTGAGTCTCCCCTCCTGGACCCCATGTCCCCCCACTTCTGAGTCTGCACCCCATGTGCCCCACTTCTGAGTCTCCCCTCCTGCACCCTCTGTCCCCCCACTACTGAGTCTCCCCTCCTGCACCCCATGTCCCCCCACTTCTGAGTCACCCCAACTTCACCCCTTGTCCCCCCAGTTCTGAGTCTCCCCTCCTGCACCCCATGTCCCCCTACTGCTTCTGTGTCCCCCCTCCTGCACCCCAGGCACCCCAGTGCTTACTCTGTCTTCACCTAGCTGATTCATTCCCCTGCCTCAGTTAATGTACTGTTGATTGCTCGTAGTGTATTTTTCATTTCAGTTGTATACATTCTTCACCTGTGTTTGGTTTCTCCTTTATATTTTCTAACTCCGTGTTAAAACCTTGAAATTTCTTGCTCCGTTCATCAGTTCTTACCCGAGTTCTTTGATCATCTTTATGATCATTACCTTAAACTCTATCGGATAGATTGCCGATCTCTACTTCACTTAGTTTTTCTCCTGGGGTTTTCATCTTATTCCTTCCACATGGTCCTCTATCACCTAATTTTGCCTAATTTTCAGTTTTCATTTCTGTGCATTTGGTAGGTTGGTTACATTTCCTGATCTTGGAGAAGTTGCCTTTTGCAGGAGATGTCCTATACATCCCAGCTGCACACTTGCCTCTGGTCACCAGAGCTGTATGCTTTAGGGGTGTCCCCTATGTGAGCTATGTGGCTCCTTCTGTTTTGGTGAGCTGACTGCTGAGGGCAGTCTTGTAGGTATGGTCGGCCCCTGGTCTGGTTGGTTGTGAGCCCCTGCTTTATGCCCAGGCTGCCGGCTACGGTTGGAGAGGTCAGGTCACAAGGCAGCTGGCTGTGGAACCCTGGGTGGTCTCGGGGCTAGTGCTGGCTCACTGGTGGGCAGAGCCAGGTTCTGGGGTGTGTGTTTGCAGGGTTCCCAGATCCAGTGTCAGCCTGCTGGTGGATTGGGCCAGTTCCTGACACAGCTGGCTGCAGCTTCTGGGGTGTCCCAAAGCTAGTCCTGGTCTGAAGGTGGGCGGGGCTGACTGAGGAGTCCAGAACTCTCAGAGCTGGTGTCAGCCTGCTGGTGGTGGGTTGAGGACCCAGGGGTCCTGGCGTTTGTGCCAGCCTGCCTGTGTGTTGGCTGGGTCCCGACAAGTCAGGGTGTGGTGCTGAAGTGGTTCTGCAGTGGGTGTCCACCTGCTGGTGGGTGAAGCCAGGTCCTGGTGCTAGTTCTGTACCCTGTTGTGTGGACCAGGTCCCGAGTCTCTGGCTGCAGGGCTCGGTGTCCCAGAGTCTGTGTCAGAACACTAGTTGGTGGGGTCAAAGCTCAGGGGGACCTAGGGCTGGTGCTGCCCCACTTCTGAGTCTCCCCTCCTGCACCCCATGTCACCCCGCTTCTGAGTCTCCCCTCCTGCACTCCATGTCCCCCCACTGCTGGGTCCCCCCTGCAACCCGGTACCCCACCTTCTGAGTCTCCCCTCCTGCACCCCATGTCCCCCCAGGGCTGAGTCACCCCACCTTCACCCCTTGTCCCCCCAGTTCTGAGTGTGCACCCTATGTGCCCCACTTCTGAATCTCCCCTCCTGCACCCCAGGTCCCCCCACTTCTGAGTCTCCCCTCCTGCACCCTCTGTCCCCCCACTACTGAGTCTCCCCTCCTGGACCCCATGTCCCCCCACTTCTGAGTCTGCACCCCATGTGCCCCACTTCTGAGTCTCCCCTCCTGCACCCCATGTCCCCCTACTTCTGGGTCTCCCCTCCTGCACCCCATGTCCCCCCACTTCTGAGTCACCCCAACCTCACCCCTTGTCCTTCCAGTTCTGAGTCTCCCCTCCTGCACCCCATGTCCCCCTACTGCTGCTGTGTCCCCCCTCCTGCACCCCAGGCACCCCAGTGCTTACTCTGTCTTCACCTAGCTGATTCATTCCCCTGCCTCAGTTAATGTACTGTTGATTGCTCGTAGTGTATTTTTCATTTCAGTTGTATACATTCTTCACCTGTGTTTGGTTTCTCCTTTATATTTTCTAACTCCGTGTTAAAACCTTGAAATTTCTTGCTCCGTTCATCAGTTCTTACCCGAGTTCTTTGATCATCTTTATGATCATTACCTTAAACTCTCCATCGGATAGATTGCCGATCTCTACTTCACTTAGTTTTTCTCCTGGGGTTTTCATCTTATTCCTTCCACATGGTCCTCTATCACCTAATTTTGCCTAATTTTCAGTTTTCATTTCTGTGCATTTGGTAGGTTGGTTACATTTCCTGATCTTGGAGAAGTTGCCTTTTGCAGGAGATGTCCTATACATCCCAGCTGCACACTTGCCTCTGGTCACCAGAGCTGTATGCTTTAGGGGTGTCCCCTGTGTGAGCTATGTGGCTCCTTCTGTTTTGGTGAGCTGACTGCTGAGGGCAGTCTTGTAGGTATGGTCGGCCCCTGGTCTGGTTGGTTGTGAGCCCCTGCTTTATGCCCAGGCTGCCGGCTACGGTTGGAGGGGTCAGGTCACAAGGCAGCTGGCTGTGGAACCCTGGGTGGTCTCGGGGCTAGTGCTGGCTCACTGGTGGGCAGAGCCAGGTTCTGGGGTGTGTGTTTGCAGGGTTCCCAGATCCAGTGTCAGCCTGCTGGTGGATTGGGCCAGTTCCTGACACAGCTGGCTGCAGCTTCTGGGGTGTCCCAAAGCTAGTCCTGAAGGTGGGCGGGGCTGACTGAGGAGTCCAGAACTCTCAGAGCTGGTGTCAGCCTGCTGGTGGTGGGTTGAGGACCCAGGGGTCCTGGAGTTTGTGCCAGCCTGCCTGTGTGTTGGCTGGGTCCCGACAAGTCAGGGTGTGGTGCTGAAGTGGTTCTGCAGTGGGTGTCCACCTGCTGGTGGGTGAAGCCAGGTCCTGGTGCTAGTTCTGTACCCTGTTGTGTGGACCAGGTCCCGAGTCTCTGGCTGCAGGGCTCGGTGTCCCAGAGTCTGTGTCAGAACACTAGTTGGTGGGGTCAAAGCTCAGGGGGACCTAGGGCTGGTGCTGCCCCACTTCTGAGTCTCCCCTCCTGCACCCCATGTCACCCCGCTTCTGAGTCTCCCCTCCTGCACTCCATGTCCCCCCACTGCTGGGTCCCCCCTGCAACCCGGTACCCCACCTTCTGAGTCTCCCCTCCTGCACCCCATGTCCCCCCAGGGCTGAGTCACCCCACCTTCACCCCTTGTCCCCCCAGTTCTGTGTGCACCCTATGTGCCCCACTTCTGAATCGCCCCTCCTGCACCCCAGGTCCCCCCACTTCTGAGTCTCCCCTCCTGCACCCTCTGTCCCCCCACTACTGAGTCTCCCCTCCTGGACCCCATGTCCCCCCACTTCTGAGTCTGCACCCCATGTGCCCCACTTCTGAGTCTCCCTTCCTGCACCCCATGTCCCCCTACTTCTGGGTCTCCCCTCCTGCACCCCATGTCGCCCCACTTCTGAGTCACCCCAACCTCACCCCTTGTCCTTCCAGTTCTGAGTCTCCCCTCCTGCACCCCATGTCCCCCTACTGCTGCTGTGTCCCCCCTCCTGCACCCCAGGCACCCCAGTGCTTACTCTGTCTTCACCTAGCTGATTCATTCCCCTGCCTCAGTTAATGTACTGTTGATTGCTCGTAGTGTATTTTTCATTTCAGTTGTATACATTCTTCACCTGTGTTTGGTTTCTCCTTTATATTTTCTAACTCCGTGTTAAAACCTTGAAACTTCTTGCTCCGTTCATCAGTTCTTACCCGAGTTCTTTGATCATCTTTATGATCATTACCTTAAACTCTCTATCGGATAGATTGCCGATCTCTACTTCACTTAGTTTTTCTCCTGGGGTTTTCATCTTATTCCTTCCACATGGTCCTCTATCACCTAATTTTGCCTAATTTTCAGTTTTCATTTCTGTGCATTTGGTAGGTTGGTTACATTTCCTGATCTTTGAGAAGTTGCCTTTTGCAGGAGATGTCCTATACATCCCAGCTGCACACTTGCCTCTGGTCACCAGAGCTGTATGCTTTAGGGGTGTCCCCTGTGTGAGCTATGTGGCTCCTTCTGTTTTGGTGAGCTGACTGCTGAGGGCAGTCTTGTAGGTATGGTCGGCCCCTGGTCTGGTTGGTTGTGAGCCCCTGCTTTATGCCCAGGCTGCCGGCTACGGTTGGAGGGGTCAGGTCACAAGGCAGCTGGCTGTGGAACCCTGGGTGGTCTCGGGGCTAGTGCTGGCTCACTGGTGGGCAGAGCCAGGTTCTGGGGTGTGTGTTTGCAGGGTTCCCAGATCCAGGGTCAGCCTGCTGGTGGATTGGGCCAGTTCCTGACACAGCTGGCTGCAGCTTCTGGGGTGTCCCAAAGCTAGTCCTGAAGGTGGGCGGGGCTGACTGAGGAGTCCAGAACTCTCAGAGCTGGTGTCAGCCTGCTGGTGGTGGGTTGAGGACCCAGGGGTCCTGGAGTTTGTGCCAGCCTGCCTGTGTGTTGGCTGGGTCCCGACAAGTCAGGGTGTGGTGCTGAAGTGGTTCTGCAGTGGGTGTCCACCTGCTGGTGGGTGAAGCCAGGTCCTGGTGCTAGTTCTGTACCCTGTTGTGTGGACCAGGTCCCGAGTCTCTGGCTGCAGGGCTCGGTGTCCCAGAGTCTGTGTCAGAACACTAGTTGGTGGGGTCAAAGCTCAGGGGGACCTAGGGCTGGTGCTGCCCCACTTCTGAGTCTCCCCTCCTGCACCCCATGTCACCCCGCTTCTGAGTCTCCCCTCCTGCACTCCATGTCCCCCCACTGCTGGGTCCCCCCTGCAACCCGGTACCCCACCTTCTGAGTCTCCCCTCCTGCACCCCATGTCCCCCCAGGGCTGAGTCACCCCACCTTCATCCCTTGTCCCCCCAGTTCTGTGTGCACCCTATGTGCCCCACTTCTGAATCTCCCCTCCTGCACCCCAGGTCCCCCCACTTCTGAGTCTCCCCTCCTGCACCCTCTGTCCCCCCACTACTGAGTCTCCCCTCCTGTACCCCATGTCCCCCCACTTCTGAGTCTGCACCCCATGTGCCCCACTTCTGAGTCTCCCCTCCTGCACCCCATGTCCCCCTACTTCTGGGTCTCCCCTCCTGCACCCCATGTCCCCCCACTTCTGAGTCACCCCAACTTCACCTCTTGTCCCCCCAGTTCTGAGTCTCCCCTCCTGCACCCCATGTCCCCCTACTGCTGCTGTGTCCCCCCTCCTGCACCCCAGGCACCCCAGTGCTTACTCTGTCTTCACCTAGCTGATTCATTCCCCTGCCTCAGTTAATGTACTGTTGATTGCTCGTAGTGTATTTTTCATTTCAGTTGTATACATTCTTCACCTGTGTTTGGTTTCTCCTTTATATTTTCTAACTCCGTGTTAAAACCTTGAAATTTCTTGCTCCGTTCATCAGTTCTTACCCAAGTTCTTTGATCATCTTTATGATCATTACCTTAAACTCTCCATCGGATAGATTGCCGATCTCTACTTCACTTAGTTTTTCTCCTGGGGTTTTCATCTTATTCCTTCCACATGGTCCTCTATCACCTAATTTTGCCTAATTTTCAGTTTTCATTTCTGTGCATTTGGTAGGTTGGTTACATTTCCTGATCTTGGAGAAGTTGCCTTTTGCAGGAGATGTCCTATACATCCCAGCTGCACACTTGCCTCTGGTCACCAGAGCTGTGTGCTTTAGGGGTGTCCCCTGTGTGAGCTATGTGGCTCCTTCTGTTTTGGTGAGCTGACTGCTGAGGGCAGTCTTGTAGGTATGGTCGGCCCCTGGTCTGGTTGGTTGTGAGCCCCTGCTTTATGCCCAGGCTGCCGGCTATGGTTGGAGGGGTCAGGTCACAAGGCAGCTGGCTGTGGAACCCTGGGTGGTCTCGGGGCTAGTGCTGGCTCACTGGTGGGCAGAGCCAGGTTCTGGGGTGTGTGTTTGCAGGGTTCCCAGATCCAGTGTCAGCCTGCTGGTGGATTGGGCCAGTTCCTGACACAGCTGGCTGCAGCTTCTGGGGTGTCCCAAAGCTAGTCCTGGTCTGAAGGTGGGCGGGGCTGACTGAGGAGTCCAGAACTCTCAGAGCTGGTGTCAGCCTGCTGGTGGTGGGTTGAGGACCCAGGGGTCCTGGCGTTTGTGCCAGCCTGCCTGTATGTTGGCTGGGTCCCGACAAGTCAGGGTGTGGTGCTGAAGTGGTTCTGCAGTGGGTGTCCACCTGCTGGTGGGTGAAGCCAGGTCCTGGTGCTAGTTCTGTACCCTGTTGTGTGGACCAGGTCCCGAGTCTCTGGCTGCAGGGCTCGGTGTCCCAGAGTCTGTGTCAGAACACTAGTTGGTGGGGTCAAAGCTCAGGGGGACCTAGGGCTGGTGCTGCCCCACTTCTGAGTCTCCCCTCCTGCACCCCATGTCACCCCGCTTCTGAGTCTCCCCTCCTGCACTCCATGTCCCCCCACTGCTGGGTCCCCCCTGCAACCCGGTACCCCACCTTCTGAGTCTCCCCTCCTGCACCCCATGTCCCCCCAGGGCTGAGTCACCCCACCTTCACCCCTTGTCCCCCCAGTTCTGAGTGTGCACCCTATGTGCCCCACTTCTGAATCTCCCCTCCTGCACCCCAGGTCCCCCCACTTCTGAGTCTCCCCTCCTGCACCCTCTGTCCCCCCACTACTGAGTCTCCCCTCCTGTACCCCATGTCCCCCCACTTCTGAGTCTGCACCCCATGTGCCCCACTTCTGAGTCTCCCCTCCTGCACCCCATGTCCCCCTACTTCTGCGTCTCCCCTCCTGCACCCCATGTCCCCCCACTTCTGAGTCACCCCAACTTCACCCCTTGTCCCCCCAGTTCTGAGTCTCCCCTCCTGCACCCCATGTCCCCCTACTGCTGCTGTGTCCCCCCTCCTGCACCCCAGGCACCCCAGTGCTTACTCTGTCTTCACCTAGCTGATTCATTCCCCTGCCTCAGTTAATGTACTGTTGATTGCTCGTAGTGTATTTTTCATTTCAGTTGTATACATTCTTCACCTGTGTTTGGTTTCTCCTTTATCTTTTCTAACTCCGTGTTAAAACCTTGAAATTTCTTGCTCCGTTCATCAGTTCTTACCCGAGTTCTTTGATCATCTTTATGATCATTACCTTCAACTCTCCATCGGATAGATTGCCGATCTCTACTTCACTTAGTTTTTCTCCTGGGGTTTTCATCTTATTCCTTCCACATGGTCCTCTATCACCTAATTTTGCCTAATTTTCAGTTTTCATTTCTGTGCATTTGGTAGGTTGGTTACATTTCCTGATCTTGGAGAAGTTGCCTTTTGCAGGAGATGTCCTATACATCCCAGCTGCACACTTGCCTCTGGTCACCAGAGCTGTATGCTTTAGGGGTGTCCCCTGTGTGAGCTATGTGGCTCCTTCTGTTTTGGTGAGCTGACTGCTGAGGGCAGTCTTGTAGGTATGGTCGGCCCCTGGTCTGGTTGGTTGTGAGCCCCTGCTTTATGCCCAGGCTGCCGGCTACGGTTGGAGGGGTCAGGTCACAAGGCAGCTGGCTGTGGAACCCTGGGTGGTCTCGGGGCTAGTGCTGGCTCACTGGTGGGCAGAGCCAGGTTCTGGGGTGTGTGTTTGCAGGGTTCCCAGATCCAGGGTCAGCCTGCTGGTGGATTGGGCCAGTTCCTGACACAGCTGGCTGCAGCTTCTGGGGTGTCCCAAAGCTAGTCCTGAAGGTGGGCGGGGCTGACTGAGGAGTCCAGAACTCTCAGAGCTGGTGTCAGCCTGCTGGTGGTGGGTTGAGGACCCAGGGGTCCTGGCGTTTGTGCCAGCCTGCCTGTGTGTTGGCTGGGTCCCGACAAGTCAGGGTGTGGTGCTGAAGTGGTTCTGCAGTGGGTGTCCACCTGCTGGTGGGTGAAGCCAGGTCCTGGTGCTAGTTCTGTACCCTGTTGTGTGGACCAGGTCCCGAGTCTCTGGCTGCAGGGCTCGGTGTCCCAGAGTCTGTGTCAGAACACTAGTTGGTGGGGTCAAAGCTCAGGGGGACCTAGGGCTGGTGCTGCCCCACTTCTGAGTCTCCCCTCCTGCACCCCATGTCACCCCGCTTCTGAGTCTCCCCTCCTGCACTCCATGTCCCCCCACTGCTGGGTCCCCCCTGCAACCCGGTACCCCACCTTCTGAGTCTCCCCTCCTGCACCCCATGTCCCCCCAGGGCTGAGTCACCCCACCTTCACCCCTTGTCCCCCCAGTTCTGTGTGCACCCTATGTGCCCCACTTCTGAATCTCCCCTCCTGCACCCCAGGTCCCCCCACTTCTGAGTCTCCCCTCCTGCACCCTCTGTCCCCCCACTACTGAGTCTCCCCTCCTGGACCCCATGTCCCCCCACTTCTGAGTCTGCACCCCATGTGCCCCACTTCTGAGTCTCCCCTCCTGCACCCCATGTCCCCCTACTTCTGGGTCTCCCCTCCTGCACCCCCATGTCGACCCACTTCTGAGTCACCCCAACTTCACCCCTTGTCCCCCCAGTTCTGAGTCTCCCCTCCTGCACCCCATGTCCCCCTACTGCTGCTGTGTCCCCCCTTCTGCACCCCAGGCACCCCAGTGCTTACTCTGTCTTCACCTAGCTGATTCATTCCCCTGCCTCAGTTAATGTACTGTTGATTGCTCGTAGTGTATTTTTCATTTCAGTTGTATACATTCTTCACCTGTGTTTGGTTTCTCCTTTATATTTTCTAACTCCGTGTTAAAACCTTGAAACTTCTTGCTCCGTTCATCAGTTCTTACCCGAGTTCTTTGATCATCTTTATGATCATTACCTTAAACTCTCCATCGGATAGATTGCCGATCTCTACTTCACTTAGTTTTTCTCCTGGGGTTTTCATCTTATTCCTTCCACATGGTCCTCTATCACCTAATTTTGCCTAATTTTCAGTTTTCATTTCTGTGCATTTGGTAGGTTGGTTACATTTCCTGATCTTGGAGAAGTTGCCTTTTGCAGGAGATGTCCTATACATCCCAGCTGCACACTTGCCTCTGGTCACCAGAGCTGTATGCTTTAGGGGTGTCCCCTGTGTGAGCTATGTGGCTCCTTCTGTTTTGGTGAGCTGACTGCTGAGGGCAGTCTTGTAGGTATGGTCGGCCCCTGGTCTGGTTGGTTGTGAGCCCCTGCTTTATGCCCAGGCTGCCGGCTACGGTTGGAGGGGTCAGGTCACAAGGCAGCTGGCTGTGGAACCCTGGGTGGTCTCGGGGCTAGTGCTGGCTCACTGGTGGGCAGAGCCAGGTTCTGGGGTGTGTGTTTGCAGGGTTCCCAGATCCAGGGTCAGCCTGCTGGTGGATTGGGCCAGTTCCTGACACAGCTGGCTGCAGCTTCTGGGGTGTCCCAAAGCTAGTCCTGGTCTGAAGGTGGGCGGGGCTGACTGAGGAGTCCAGAACTCTCAGAGCTGGTGTCAGCCTGCTGGTGGTGGGTTGAGGACCCAGGGGTCCTGGCGTTTGTGCCAGCCTGCCTGTATGTTGGCTGGGTCCCGACAAGTCAGGGTGTGGTGCTGAAGTGGTTCTGCAGTGGGTGTCTACCTGCTGGTGGGTGAAGCCAGGTCCTGGTGCTAGTTCTGTACCCTGTTGTGTGGACCAGGTCCCGAGTCTCTGGCTGCAGGGCTCGGTGTCCCAGAGTCTGTGTCAGAACACTAGTTGGTGGGGTCAAAGCTCAGGGGGACCTAGGGCTGGTGCTGCCCCACTTCTGAGTCTCCCCTCCTGCACCCCATGTCACCCCGCTTCTGAGTCTCCCCTCCTGCACTCCATGTCCCCCCACTGCTGGGTCCCCCCTGCAACCCGGTACCCCACCTTCTGAGTCTCCCCTCCTGCACCCCATGTCCCCCCAGGGCTGAGTCACCCCACCTTCACCCCTTGTCCCCCCAGTTCTGAGTGTGCACCCTATGTGCCCCACTTCTGAATCTCCCCTCCTGCACCCCAGGTCCCCCCACTTCTGAGTCTCCCCTCCTGCACCCTCTGTCCCCCCACTACTGAGTCTCCCCTCCTGTACCCCATGTCCCCCCACTTCTGAGTCTGCACCCCATGTGCCCCACTTCTGAGTCTCCCCTCCTGCACCCCATGTCCCCCTACTTCTGGGTCTCCCCTCCTGCACCCCATGTCCCCCCACTTCTGAGTCACCCCAACTTCACCCCTTGTCCCCCCAGTTCTGAGTCTCCCCTCCTGTACCCCATGTCCCCCTACTGCTTCTGTGTCCCCCCTCCTGCACCCCAGGCACCCCAGTGCTTACTCTGTCTTCACCTAGCTGATTCATTCCCCTGCCTCAGTTAATGTACTGTTGATTGCTCGTAGTGTATTTTTCATTTCAGTTGTATACATTCTTCACCTGTGTTTGGTTTCTCCTTTATATTTTCTAACTCCGTGTTAAAACCTTGAAACTTCTTGCTCCGTTCATCAGTTCTTACCCGAGTTCTTTGATCATCTTTATGATCATTACCTTAAACTCTCCATCGGATAGATTGCCGATCTCTACTTCACTTAGTTTTTCTCCTGGGGTTTTCATCTTATTCCTTCCACATGGTCCTCTATCACCTAATTTTGCCTAATTTTCAGTTTTCATTTCTGTGCATTTGGTAGGTTGGTTACATTTCCTGATCTTGGAGAAGTTGCCTTTTGCAGGAGATGTCCTATACATCCCAGCTGCACACTTGCCTCTGGTCACCAGAGCTGTATGCTTTAGGGGTGTCCCCTGTGTGAGCTATGTGGCTCCTTCTGTTTTGGTGAGCTGACTGCTGAGGGCAGTCTTGTAGGTATGGTCGGCCCCTGGTCTGGTTGGTTGTGAGCCCCTGCTTTATGCCCAGGCTGCCGGCTACGGTTGGAGGGGTCAGGTCACAAGGCAGCTGGCTGTGGAACCCTGGGTGGTCTCGGGGCTAGTGCTGGCTCACTGGTGGGCAGAGCCAGGTTCTGGGGTGTGTGTTTGCAGGGTTCCCAGATCCAGGGTCAGCCTGCTGGTGGATTGGGCCAGTTCCTGACACAGCTGGCTGCAGCTTCTGGGGTGTCCCAAAGCTAGTCCTGGTCTGAAGGTGGGCGGGGCTGACTGAGGAGTCCAGAACTCTCAGAGCTGGTGTCAGCCTGCTGGTGGCGGGTTGAGGACCCAGGGGTCCTGGAGTTTGTGCCAGCCTGCCTGTGTGTTGGCTGGGTCCCGACAAGTCAGGGTGTGGTGCTGAAGTGGTTCTGCAGTGGGTGTCCACCTGCTGGTGGGTGAAGCCAGGTCCTGGTGCTAGTTCTGTACCCTGTTGTGTGGACCAGGTCCCGAGTCTCTGGCTGCAGGGCTCGGTGTCCCAGAGTCTGTGTCAGAACACTAGTTGGTGGGGTCAAAGCTCAGGGGGACCTAGGGCTGGTGCTGCCCCACTTCTGAGTCTCCCCTCCTGCACCCCATGTCACCCCGCTTCTGAGTCTCCCCTCCTGCACTCCATGTCCCCCCACTGCTGGGTCCCCCCTGCAACCCGGTACCCCACCTTCTGAGTCTCCCCTCCTGCACCCCATGTCCCCCCAGGGCTGAGTCACCCCACCTTCACCCCTTGTCCCCCCAGTTCTGAGTGTGCACCCTATGTGCCCCACTTCTGAATCTCCCCTCCTGCACCCCAGGTCCCCCCACTTCTGAGTCTCCCCTCCTGCACCCTCTGTCCCCCCACTACTGAGTCTCCCCTCCTGTACCCCATGTCCCCCCACTTCTGAGTCTGCACCCCATGTGCCCCACTTCTGAGTCTCCCCTCCTGCACCCCATGTCCCCCTACTTCTGGGTCTCCCCTCCTGCACCCCATGTCCCCCCACTTCTGAGTCACCCCAACTTCACCCCTTGTCCCCCCAGTTCTGAGTCTCCCCTCCTGTACCCCATGTCCCCCTACTGCTTCTGTGTCCCCCCTCCTGCACCCCAGGCACCCCAGTGCTTACTCTGTCTTCACCTAGCTGATTCATTCCCCTGCCTCAGTTAATGTACTGTTGATTGCTCGTAGTGTATTTTTCATTTCAGTTGTATACATTCTTCACCTGTGTTTGGTTTCTCCTTTATATTTTCTAACTCCGTGTTAAAACCTTGAAATTTCTTGCTCCGTTCATCAGTTCTTACCCGAGTTCTTTGATCATCTTTATGATCATTACCTTAAACTCTATCGGATAGATTGCCGATCTCTACTTCACTTAGTTTTTCTCCTGGGGTTTTCATCTTATTCCTTCCACATGGTCCTCTATCACCTAATTTTGCCTAATTTTCAGTTTTCATTTCTGTGCATTTGGTAGGTTGGTTACATTTCCTGATCTTGGAGAAGTTGCCTTTTGCAGGAGATGTCCTATACATCCCAGCTGCACACTTGCCTCTGGTCACCAGAGCTGTATGCTTTAGGGGTGTCCCCTATGTGAGCTATGTGGCTCCTTCTGTTTTGGTGAGCTGACTGCTGAGGGCAGTCTTGTAGGTATGGTCGGCCCCTGGTCTGGTTGGTTGTGAGCCCCTGCTTTATGCCCAGGCTGCCAGCTACGGTTGGAGGGGTCAGGTCACAAGGCAGCTGGCTGTGGAACCCTGGGTGGTCTCGGGGCTAGTGCTGGCTCACTGGTGGGCAGAGCCAGGTTCTGGGGTGTGTGTTTGCAGGGTTCCCAGATCCAGTGTCAGCCTGCTGGTGGATTGGGCCAGTTCCTGACACAGCTGGCTGCAGCTTCTGGGGTGTCCCAAAGCTAGTCCTGGTCTGAAGGT
Source organism: Orcinus orca (assembly GCF_937001465.1). Taxonomy (NCBI): domain Eukaryota; kingdom Metazoa; phylum Chordata; class Mammalia; order Artiodactyla; family Delphinidae; genus Orcinus; species Orcinus orca. The sequence goes on along the minus strand of NC_064560.1, from coordinate 52,069,573 downwards.
GGGCGGGGCTGACTGAGGAGTCCAGAACTCTCAGAGCTGGTGTCAGCCTGCTGGTGGTGGGTTGAGGACCCAGGGGTCCTGGCGTTTGTGCCAGCCTGCCTGTGTGTTGGCTGGGTCCCGACAAGTCAGGGTGTGGTGCTGAAGTGGTTCTGCAGTGGGTGTCCACCTGCTGGTGGGTGAAGCCAGGTCCTGGTGCTAGTTCTGTACCCTGTTGTGTGGACCAGGTCCCGAGTCTCTGGCTGCAGGGCTCGGTGTCCCAGAGTCTGTGTCAGAACACTAGTTGGTGGGGTCAAAGCTCAGGGGGACCTAGGGCTGGTGCTGCCCCACTTCTGAGTCTCCCCTCCTGCACCCCATGTCACCCCGCTTCTGAGTCTCCCCTCCTGCACTCCATGTCCCCCCACTGCTGGGTCCCCCCTGCAACCCGGTACCCCACCTTCTGAGTCTCCCCTCCTGCACCCCATGTCCCCCCAGGGCTGAGTCACCCCACCTTCACCCCTTGTCCCCCCAGTTCTGAGTGTGCACCCTATGTGCCCCACTTCTGAATCTCCCCTCCTGCACCCCAGGTCCCCCCACTTCTGAGTCTCCCCTCCTGCACCCTCTGTCCCCCCACTACTGAGTCTCCCCTCCTGGACCCCATGTCCCCCCACTTCTGAGTCTGCACCCCATGTGCCCCACTTCTGAGTCTCCCCTCCTGCACCCCATGTCCCCCTACTTCTGGGTCTCCCCTCCTGCACCCCATGTCCCCCCACTTCTGAGTCACCCCAACCTCACCCCTTGTCCTTCCAGTTCTGAGTCTCCCCTCCTGCACCCCATGTCCCCCTACTGCTGCTGTGTCCCCCCTCCTGCACCCCAGGCACCCCAGTGCTTACTCTGTCTTCACCTAGCTGATTCATTCCCCTGCCTCAGTTAATGTACTGTTGATTGCTCGTAGTGTATTTTTCATTTCAGTTGTATACATTCTTCACCTGTGTTTGGTTTCTCCTTTATATTTTCTAACTCCGTGTTAAAACCTTGAAATTTCTTGCTCCGTTCATCAGTTCTTACCCGAGTTCTTTGATCATCTTTATGATCATTACCTTAAACTCTCCATCGGATAGATTGCCGATCTCTACTTCACTTAGTTTTTCTCCTGGGGTTTTCATCTTATTCCTTCCACATGGTCCTCTATCACCTAATTTTGCCTAATTTTCAGTTTTCATTTCTGTGCATTTGGTAGGTTGGTTACATTTCCTGATCTTGGAGAAGTTGCCTTTTGCAGGAGATGTCCTATACATCCCAGCTGCACACTTGCCTCTGGTCACCAGAGCTGTATGCTTTAGGGGTGTCCCCTGTGTGAGCTATGTGGCTCCTTCTGTTTTGGTGAGCTGACTGCTGAGGGCAGTCTTGTAGGTATGGTCGGCCCCTGGTCTGGTTGGTTGTGAGCCCCTGCTTTATGCCCAGGCTGCCGGCTACGGTTGGAGGGGTCAGGTCACAAGGCAGCTGGCTGTGGAACCCTGGGTGGTCTCGGGGCTAGTGCTGGCTCACTGGTGGGCAGAGCCAGGTTCTGGGGTGTGTGTTTGCAGGGTTCCCAGATCCAGTGTCAGCCTGCTGGTGGATTGGGCCAGTTCCTGACACAGCTGGCTGCAGCTTCTGGGGTGTCCCAAAGCTAGTCCTGAAGGTGGGCGGGGCTGACTGAGGAGTCCAGAACTCTCAGAGCTGGTGTCAGCCTGCTGGTGGTGGGTTGAGGACCCAGGGGTCCTGGAGTTTGTGCCAGCCTGCCTGTGTGTTGGCTGGGTCCCGACAAGTCAGGGTGTGGTGCTGAAGTGGTTCTGCAGTGGGTGTCCACCTGCTGGTGGGTGAAGCCAGGTCCTGGTGCTAGTTCTGTACCCTGTTGTGTGGACCAGGTCCCGAGTCTCTGGCTGCAGGGCTCGGTGTCCCAGAGTCTGTGTCAGAACACTAGTTGGTGGGGTCAAAGCTCAGGGGGACCTAGGGCTGGTGCTGCCCCACTTCTGAGTCTCCCCTCCTGCACCCCATGTCACCCCGCTTCTGAGTCTCCCCTCCTGCACTCCATGTCCCCCCACTGCTGGGTCCCCCCTGCAACCCGGTACCCCACCTTCTGAGTCTCCCCTCCTGCACCCCATGTCCCCCCAGGGCTGAGTCACCCCACCTTCACCCCTTGTCCCCCCAGTTCTGTGTGCACCCTATGTGCCCCACTTCTGAATCGCCCCTCCTGCACCCCAGGTCCCCCCACTTCTGAGTCTCCCCTCCTGCACCCTCTGTCCCCCCACTACTGAGTCTCCCCTCCTGGACCCCATGTCCCCCCACTTCTGAGTCTGCACCCCATGTGCCCCACTTCTGAGTCTCCCTTCCTGCACCCCATGTCCCCCTACTTCTGGGTCTCCCCTCCTGCACCCCATGTCGCCCCACTTCTGAGTCACCCCAACCTCACCCCTTGTCCTTCCAGTTCTGAGTCTCCCCTCCTGCACCCCATGTCCCCCTACTGCTGCTGTGTCCCCCCTCCTGCACCCCAGGCACCCCAGTGCTTACTCTGTCTTCACCTAGCTGATTCATTCCCCTGCCTCAGTTAATGTACTGTTGATTGCTCGTAGTGTATTTTTCATTTCAGTTGTATACATTCTTCACCTGTGTTTGGTTTCTCCTTTATATTTTCTAACTCCGTGTTAAAACCTTGAAACTTCTTGCTCCGTTCATCAGTTCTTACCCGAGTTCTTTGATCATCTTTATGATCATTACCTTAAACTCTCTATCGGATAGATTGCCGATCTCTACTTCACTTAGTTTTTCTCCTGGGGTTTTCATCTTATTCCTTCCACATGGTCCTCTATCACCTAATTTTGCCTAATTTTCAGTTTTCATTTCTGTGCATTTGGTAGGTTGGTTACATTTCCTGATCTTTGAGAAGTTGCCTTTTGCAGGAGATGTCCTATACATCCCAGCTGCACACTTGCCTCTGGTCACCAGAGCTGTATGCTTTAGGGGTGTCCCCTGTGTGAGCTATGTGGCTCCTTCTGTTTTGGTGAGCTGACTGCTGAGGGCAGTCTTGTAGGTATGGTCGGCCCCTGGTCTGGTTGGTTGTGAGCCCCTGCTTTATGCCCAGGCTGCCGGCTACGGTTGGAGGGGTCAGGTCACAAGGCAGCTGGCTGTGGAACCCTGGGTGGTCTCGGGGCTAGTGCTGGCTCACTGGTGGGCAGAGCCAGGTTCTGGGGTGTGTGTTTGCAGGGTTCCCAGATCCAGGGTCAGCCTGCTGGTGGATTGGGCCAGTTCCTGACACAGCTGGCTGCAGCTTCTGGGGTGTCCCAAAGCTAGTCCTGAAGGTGGGCGGGGCTGACTGAGGAGTCCAGAACTCTCAGAGCTGGTGTCAGCCTGCTGGTGGTGGGTTGAGGACCCAGGGGTCCTGGAGTTTGTGCCAGCCTGCCTGTGTGTTGGCTGGGTCCCGACAAGTCAGGGTGTGGTGCTGAAGTGGTTCTGCAGTGGGTGTCCACCTGCTGGTGGGTGAAGCCAGGTCCTGGTGCTAGTTCTGTACCCTGTTGTGTGGACCAGGTCCCGAGTCTCTGGCTGCAGGGCTCGGTGTCCCAGAGTCTGTGTCAGAACACTAGTTGGTGGGGTCAAAGCTCAGGGGGACCTAGGGCTGGTGCTGCCCCACTTCTGAGTCTCCCCTCCTGCACCCCATGTCACCCCGCTTCTGAGTCTCCCCTCCTGCACTCCATGTCCCCCCACTGCTGGGTCCCCCCTGCAACCCGGTACCCCACCTTCTGAGTCTCCCCTCCTGCACCCCATGTCCCCCCAGGGCTGAGTCACCCCACCTTCATCCCTTGTCCCCCCAGTTCTGTGTGCACCCTATGTGCCCCACTTCTGAATCTCCCCTCCTGCACCCCAGGTCCCCCCACTTCTGAGTCTCCCCTCCTGCACCCTCTGTCCCCCCACTACTGAGTCTCCCCTCCTGTACCCCATGTCCCCCCACTTCTGAGTCTGCACCCCATGTGCCCCACTTCTGAGTCTCCCCTCCTGCACCCCATGTCCCCCTACTTCTGGGTCTCCCCTCCTGCACCCCATGTCCCCCCACTTCTGAGTCACCCCAACTTCACCTCTTGTCCCCCCAGTTCTGAGTCTCCCCTCCTGCACCCCATGTCCCCCTACTGCTGCTGTGTCCCCCCTCCTGCACCCCAGGCACCCCAGTGCTTACTCTGTCTTCACCTAGCTGATTCATTCCCCTGCCTCAGTTAATGTACTGTTGATTGCTCGTAGTGTATTTTTCATTTCAGTTGTATACATTCTTCACCTGTGTTTGGTTTCTCCTTTATATTTTCTAACTCCGTGTTAAAACCTTGAAATTTCTTGCTCCGTTCATCAGTTCTTACCCAAGTTCTTTGATCATCTTTATGATCATTACCTTAAACTCTCCATCGGATAGATTGCCGATCTCTACTTCACTTAGTTTTTCTCCTGGGGTTTTCATCTTATTCCTTCCACATGGTCCTCTATCACCTAATTTTGCCTAATTTTCAGTTTTCATTTCTGTGCATTTGGTAGGTTGGTTACATTTCCTGATCTTGGAGAAGTTGCCTTTTGCAGGAGATGTCCTATACATCCCAGCTGCACACTTGCCTCTGGTCACCAGAGCTGTGTGCTTTAGGGGTGTCCCCTGTGTGAGCTATGTGGCTCCTTCTGTTTTGGTGAGCTGACTGCTGAGGGCAGTCTTGTAGGTATGGTCGGCCCCTGGTCTGGTTGGTTGTGAGCCCCTGCTTTATGCCCAGGCTGCCGGCTATGGTTGGAGGGGTCAGGTCACAAGGCAGCTGGCTGTGGAACCCTGGGTGGTCTCGGGGCTAGTGCTGGCTCACTGGTGGGCAGAGCCAGGTTCTGGGGTGTGTGTTTGCAGGGTTCCCAGATCCAGTGTCAGCCTGCTGGTGGATTGGGCCAGTTCCTGACACAGCTGGCTGCAGCTTCTGGGGTGTCCCAAAGCTAGTCCTGGTCTGAAGGTGGGCGGGGCTGACTGAGGAGTCCAGAACTCTCAGAGCTGGTGTCAGCCTGCTGGTGGTGGGTTGAGGACCCAGGGGTCCTGGCGTTTGTGCCAGCCTGCCTGTATGTTGGCTGGGTCCCGACAAGTCAGGGTGTGGTGCTGAAGTGGTTCTGCAGTGGGTGTCCACCTGCTGGTGGGTGAAGCCAGGTCCTGGTGCTAGTTCTGTACCCTGTTGTGTGGACCAGGTCCCGAGTCTCTGGCTGCAGGGCTCGGTGTCCCAGAGTCTGTGTCAGAACACTAGTTGGTGGGGTCAAAGCTCAGGGGGACCTAGGGCTGGTGCTGCCCCACTTCTGAGTCTCCCCTCCTGCACCCCATGTCACCCCGCTTCTGAGTCTCCCCTCCTGCACTCCATGTCCCCCCACTGCTGGGTCCCCCCTGCAACCCGGTACCCCACCTTCTGAGTCTCCCCTCCTGCACCCCATGTCCCCCCAGGGCTGAGTCACCCCACCTTCACCCCTTGTCCCCCCAGTTCTGAGTGTGCACCCTATGTGCCCCACTTCTGAATCTCCCCTCCTGCACCCCAGGTCCCCCCACTTCTGAGTCTCCCCTCCTGCACCCTCTGTCCCCCCACTACTGAGTCTCCCCTCCTGTACCCCATGTCCCCCCACTTCTGAGTCTGCACCCCATGTGCCCCACTTCTGAGTCTCCCCTCCTGCACCCCATGTCCCCCTACTTCTGCGTCTCCCCTCCTGCACCCCATGTCCCCCCACTTCTGAGTCACCCCAACTTCACCCCTTGTCCCCCCAGTTCTGAGTCTCCCCTCCTGCACCCCATGTCCCCCTACTGCTGCTGTGTCCCCCCTCCTGCACCCCAGGCACCCCAGTGCTTACTCTGTCTTCACCTAGCTGATTCATTCCCCTGCCTCAGTTAATGTACTGTTGATTGCTCGTAGTGTATTTTTCATTTCAGTTGTATACATTCTTCACCTGTGTTTGGTTTCTCCTTTATCTTTTCTAACTCCGTGTTAAAACCTTGAAATTTCTTGCTCCGTTCATCAGTTCTTACCCGAGTTCTTTGATCATCTTTATGATCATTACCTTCAACTCTCCATCGGATAGATTGCCGATCTCTACTTCACTTAGTTTTTCTCCTGGGGTTTTCATCTTATTCCTTCCACATGGTCCTCTATCACCTAATTTTGCCTAATTTTCAGTTTTCATTTCTGTGCATTTGGTAGGTTGGTTACATTTCCTGATCTTGGAGAAGTTGCCTTTTGCAGGAGATGTCCTATACATCCCAGCTGCACACTTGCCTCTGGTCACCAGAGCTGTATGCTTTAGGGGTGTCCCCTGTGTGAGCTATGTGGCTCCTTCTGTTTTGGTGAGCTGACTGCTGAGGGCAGTCTTGTAGGTATGGTCGGCCCCTGGTCTGGTTGGTTGTGAGCCCCTGCTTTATGCCCAGGCTGCCGGCTACGGTTGGAGGGGTCAGGTCACAAGGCAGCTGGCTGTGGAACCCTGGGTGGTCTCGGGGCTAGTGCTGGCTCACTGGTGGGCAGAGCCAGGTTCTGGGGTGTGTGTTTGCAGGGTTCCCAGATCCAGGGTCAGCCTGCTGGTGGATTGGGCCAGTTCCTGACACAGCTGGCTGCAGCTTCTGGGGTGTCCCAAAGCTAGTCCTGAAGGTGGGCGGGGCTGACTGAGGAGTCCAGAACTCTCAGAGCTGGTGTCAGCCTGCTGGTGGTGGGTTGAGGACCCAGGGGTCCTGGCGTTTGTGCCAGCCTGCCTGTGTGTTGGCTGGGTCCCGACAAGTCAGGGTGTGGTGCTGAAGTGGTTCTGCAGTGGGTGTCCACCTGCTGGTGGGTGAAGCCAGGTCCTGGTGCTAGTTCTGTACCCTGTTGTGTGGACCAGGTCCCGAGTCTCTGGCTGCAGGGCTCGGTGTCCCAGAGTCTGTGTCAGAACACTAGTTGGTGGGGTCAAAGCTCAGGGGGACCTAGGGCTGGTGCTGCCCCACTTCTGAGTCTCCCCTCCTGCACCCCATGTCACCCCGCTTCTGAGTCTCCCCTCCTGCACTCCATGTCCCCCCACTGCTGGGTCCCCCCTGCAACCCGGTACCCCACCTTCTGAGTCTCCCCTCCTGCACCCCATGTCCCCCCAGGGCTGAGTCACCCCACCTTCACCCCTTGTCCCCCCAGTTCTGTGTGCACCCTATGTGCCCCACTTCTGAATCTCCCCTCCTGCACCCCAGGTCCCCCCACTTCTGAGTCTCCCCTCCTGCACCCTCTGTCCCCCCACTACTGAGTCTCCCCTCCTGGACCCCATGTCCCCCCACTTCTGAGTCTGCACCCCATGTGCCCCACTTCTGAGTCTCCCCTCCTGCACCCCATGTCCCCCTACTTCTGGGTCTCCCCTCCTGCACCCCCATGTCGCCCCACTTCTGAGTCACCCCAACTTCACCCCTTGTCCCCCCAGTTCTGAGTCTCCCCTCCTGCACCCCATGTCCCCCTACTGCTGCTGTGTCCCCCCTTCTGCACCCCAGGCACCCCAGTGCTTACTCTGTCTTCACCTAGCTGATTCATTCCCCTGCCTCAGTTAATGTACTGTTGATTGCTCGTAGTGTATTTTTCATTTCAGTTGTATACATTCTTCACCTGTGTTTGGTTTCTCCTTTATATTTTCTAACTCCGTGTTAAAACCTTGAAACTTCTTGCTCCGTTCATCAGTTCTTACCCGAGTTCTTTGATCATCTTTATGATCATTACCTTAAACTCTCCATCGGATAGATTGCCGATCTCTACTTCACTTAGTTTTTCTCCTGGGGTTTTCATCTTATTCCTTCCACATGGTCCTCTATCACCTAATTTTGCCTAATTTTCAGTTTTCATTTCTGTGCATTTGGTAGGTTGGTTACATTTCCTGATCTTGGAGAAGTTGCCTTTTGCAGGAGATGTCCTATACATCCCAGCTGCACACTTGCCTCTGGTCACCAGAGCTGTATGCTTTAGGGGTGTCCCCTGTGTGAGCTATGTGGCTCCTTCTGTTTTGGTGAGCTGACTGCTGAGGGCAGTCTTGTAGGTATGGTCGGCCCCTGGTCTGGTTGGTTGTGAGCCCCTGCTTTATGCCCAGGCTGCCGGCTACGGTTGGAGGGGTCAGGTCACAAGGCAGCTGGCTGTGGAACCCTGGGTGGTCTCGGGGCTAGTGCTGGCTCACTGGTGGGCAGAGCCAGGTTCTGGGGTGTGTGTTTGCAGGGTTCCCAGATCCAGGGTCAGCCTGCTGGTGGATTGGGCCAGTTCCTGACACAGCTGGCTGCAGCTTCTGGGGTGTCCCAAAGCTAGTCCTGGTCTGAAGGTGGGCGGGGCTGACTGAGGAGTCCAGAACTCTCAGAGCTGGTGTCAGCCTGCTGGTGGTGGGTTGAGGACCCAGGGGTCCTGGCGTTTGTGCCAGCCTGCCTGTATGTTGGCTGGGTCCCGACAAGTCAGGGTGTGGTGCTGAAGTGGTTCTGCAGTGGGTGTCTACCTGCTGGTGGGTGAAGCCAGGTCCTGGTGCTAGTTCTGTACCCTGTTGTGTGGACCAGGTCCCGAGTCTCTGGCTGCAGGGCTCGGTGTCCCAGAGTCTGTGTCAGAACACTAGTTGGTGGGGTCAAAGCTCAGGGGGACCTAGGGCTGGTGCTGCCCCACTTCTGAGTCTCCCCTCCTGCACCCCATGTCACCCCGCTTCTGAGTCTCCCCTCCTGCACTCCATGTCCCCCCACTGCTGGGTCCCCCCTGCAACCCGGTACCCCACCTTCTGAGTCTCCCCTCCTGCACCCCATGTCCCCCCAGGGCTGAGTCACCCCACCTTCACCCCTTGTCCCCCCAGTTCTGAGTGTGCACCCTATGTGCCCCACTTCTGAATCTCCCCTCCTGCACCCCAGGTCCCCCCACTTCTGAGTCTCCCCTCCTGCACCCTCTGTCCCCCCACTACTGAGTCTCCCCTCCTGTACCCCATGTCCCCCCACTTCTGAGTCTGCACCCCATGTGCCCCACTTCTGAGTCTCCCCTCCTGCACCCCATGTCCCCCTACTTCTGGGTCTCCCCTCCTGCACCCCATGTCCCCCCACTTCTGAGTCACCCCAACTTCACCCCTTGTCCCCCCAGTTCTGAGTCTCCCCTCCTGTACCCCATGTCCCCCTACTGCTTCTGTGTCCCCCCTCCTGCACCCCAGGCACCCCAGTGCTTACTCTGTCTTCACCTAGCTGATTCATTCCCCTGCCTCAGTTAATGTACTGTTGATTGCTCGTAGTGTATTTTTCATTTCAGTTGTATACATTCTTCACCTGTGTTTGGTTTCTCCTTTATATTTTCTAACTCCGTGTTAAAACCTTGAAACTTCTTGCTCCGTTCATCAGTTCTTACCCGAGTTCTTTGATCATCTTTATGATCATTACCTTAAACTCTCCATCGGATAGATTGCCGATCTCTACTTCACTTAGTTTTTCTCCTGGGGTTTTCATCTTATTCCTTCCACATGGTCCTCTATCACCTAATTTTGCCTAATTTTCAGTTTTCATTTCTGTGCATTTGGTAGGTTGGTTACATTTCCTGATCTTGGAGAAGTTGCCTTTTGCAGGAGATGTCCTATACATCCCAGCTGCACACTTGCCTCTGGTCACCAGAGCTGTATGCTTTAGGGGTGTCCCCTGTGTGAGCTATGTGGCTCCTTCTGTTTTGGTGAGCTGACTGCTGAGGGCAGTCTTGTAGGTATGGTCGGCCCCTGGTCTGGTTGGTTGTGAGCCCCTGCTTTATGCCCAGGCTGCCGGCTACGGTTGGAGGGGTCAGGTCACAAGGCAGCTGGCTGTGGAACCCTGGGTGGTCTCGGGGCTAGTGCTGGCTCACTGGTGGGCAGAGCCAGGTTCTGGGGTGTGTGTTTGCAGGGTTCCCAGATCCAGTGTCAGCCTGCTGGTGGATTGGGCCAGTTCCTGACACAGCTGGCTGCAGCTTCTGGGGTGTCCCAAAGCTAGTCCTGGTCTGAAGGTGGGCGGGGCTGACTGAGGAGTCCAGAACTCTCAGAGCTGGTGTCAGCCTGCTGGTGGCGGGTTGAGGACCCAGGGGTCCTGGAGTTTGTGCCAGCCTGCCTGTGTGTTGGCTGGGTCCCGACAAGTCAGGGTGTGGTGCTGAAGTGGTTCTGCAGTGGGTGTCCACCTGCTGGTGGGTGAAGCCAGGTCCTGGTGCTAGTTCTGTACCCTGTTGTGTGGACCAGGTCCCGAGTCTCTGGCTGCAGGGCTCGGTGTCCCAGAGTCTGTGTCAGAACACTAGTTGGTGGGGTCAAAGCTCAGGGGGACCTAGGGCTGGTGCTGCCCCACTTCTGAGTCTCCCCTCCTGCACCCCATGTCACCCCGCTTCTGAGTCTCCCCTCCTGCACTCCATGTCCCCCCACTGCTGGGTCCCCCCTGCAACCCGGTACCCCACCTTCTGAGTCTCCCCTCCTGCACCCCATGTCCCCCCAGGGCTGAGTCACCCCACCTTCACCCCTTGTCCCCCCAGTTCTGAGTGTGCACCCTATGTGCCCCACTTCTGAATCTCCCCTCCTGCACCCCAGGTCCCCCCACTTCTGAGTCTCCCCTCCTGCACCCTCTGTCCCCCCACTACTGAGTCTCCCCTCCTGTACCCCATGTCCCCCCACTTCTGAGTCTGCACCCCATGTGCCCCACTTCTGAGTCTCCCCTCCTGCACCCCATGTCCCCCTACTTCTGGGTCTCCCCTCCTGCACCCCATGTCCCCCCACTTCTGAGTCACCCCAACTTCACCCCTTGTCCCCCCAGTTCTGAGTCTCCCCTCCTGTACCCCATGTCCCCCTACTGCTGCTGTGTCCCCCCTCCTGCACCCCAGGCACCCCAGTGCTTACTCTGTCTTCACCTAGCTGATTCATTCCCCTGCCTCAGTTAATGTACTGTTGATTGCTCGTAGTGTATTTTTCATTTCAGTTGTATACATTCTTCACCTGTGTTTGGTTTCTCCTTTATATTTTCTAACTCCGTGTTAAAACCTTGAAATTTCTTGCTCCGTTCATCAGTTCTTACCCGAGTTCTTTGATCATCTTTATGATCATTACCTTAAACTCTATCGGATAGATTGCCGATCTCTACTTCACTTAGTTTTTCTCCTGGGGTTTTCATCTTATTCCTTCCACATGGTCCTCTATCACCTAATTTTGCCTAATTTTCAGTTTTCATTTCTGTGCATTTGGTAGGTTGGTTACATTTCCTGATCTTGGAGAAGTTGCCTTTTGCAGGAGATGTCCTATACATCCCAGCTGCACACTTGCCTCTGGTCACCAGAGCTGTATGCTTTAGGGGTGTCCCCTGTGTGAGCTATGTGGCTCCTTCTGTTTTGGTGAGCTGACTGCTGAGGGCAGTCTTGTAGGTATGGTCGGCCCCTGGTCTGGTTGGTTGTGAGCCCCTGCTTTATGCCCAGGCTGCCGGCTACGGTTGGAGGGGTCAGGTCACAAGGCAGCTGGCTGTGGAACCCTGGGTGGTCTCGGGGCTAGTGCTGGCTCACTGGTGGGCAGAGCCAGGTTCTGGGGTGTGTGTTTGCAGGGTTCCCAGATCCAGGGTCAGCCTGCTGGTGGATTGGGCCAGTTCCTGACACAGCTGGCTGCAGCTTCTGGGGTGTCCCAAAGCTAGTCCTGGTCTGAAGGTGGGCGGGGCTGACTGAGGAGTCCAGAACTCTCAGAGCTGGTGTCAGCCTGCTGGTGGTGGGTTGAGGACCCAGGGGTCCTGGCGTTTGTGCCAGCCTGCCTGTATGTTGGCTGGGTCCCGACAAGTCAGGGTGTGGTGCTGAAGTGGTTCTGCAGTGGGTGTCTACCTGCTGGTGGGTGAAGCCAGGTCCTGGTGCTAGTTCTGTACCCTGTTGTGTGGACCAGGTCCCGAGTCTCTGGCTGCAGGGCTCGGTGTCCCAGAGTCTGTGTCAGAACACTAGTTGGTGGGGTCAAAGCTCAGGGGGACCTAGGGCTGGTGCTGCCCCACTTCTGAGTCTCCCCTCCTGCACCCCATGTCACCCCGCTTCTGAGTCTCCCCTCCTGCACTCCATGTCCCCCCACTGCTGGGTCCCCCCTGCAACCCGGTACCCCACCTTCTGAGTCTCCCCTCCTGCACCCCATGTCCCCCCAGGGCTGAGTCACCCCACCTTCACCCCTTGTCCCCCCAGTTCTGAGTGTGCACCCTATGTGCCCCACTTCTGAATCTCCCCTCCTGCACCCCAGGTCCCCCCACTTCTGAGTCTCCCCTCCTGCACCCTCTGTCCCCCCACTACTGAGTCTCCCCTCCTGTACCCCATGTCCCCCCACTTCTGAGTCTGCACCCCATGTGCCCCACTTCTGAGTCTCCCCTCCTGCACCCCATGTCCCCCTACTTCTGGGTCTCCCCTCCTGCACCCCATGTCCCCCCACTTCTGAGTCACCCCAACTTCACCCCTTGTCCCCCCAGTTCTGAGTCTCCCCTCCTGTACCCCATGTCCCCCTACTGCTTCTGTGTCCCCCCTCCTGCACCCCAGGCACCCCAGTGCTTACTCTGTCTTCACCTAGCTGATTCATTCCCCTGCCTCAGTTAATGTACTGTTGATTGCTCGTAGTGTATTTTTCATTTCAGTTGTATACATTCTTCACCTGTGTTTGGTTTCTCCTTTATATTTTCTAACTCCGTGTTAAAACCTTGAAACTTCTTGCTCCGTTCATCAGTTCTTACCCGAGTTCTTTGATCATCTTTATGATCATTACCTTAAACTCTCCATCGGATAGATTGCCGATCTCTACTTCACTTAGTTTTTCTCCTGGGGTTTTCATCTTATTCCTTCCACATGGTCCTCTATCACCTAATTTTGCCTAATTTTCAGTTTTCATTTCTGTGCATTTGGTAGGTTGGTTACATTTCCTGATCTTGGAGAAGTTGCCTTTTGCAGGAGATGTCCTATACATCCCAGCTGCACACTTGCCTCTGGTCACCAGAGCTGTATGCTTTAGGGGTGTCCCCTGTGTGAGCTATGTGGCTCCTTCTGTTTTGGTGAGCTGACTGCTGAGGGCAGTCTTGTAGGTATGGTCGGCCCCTGGTCTGGTTGGTTGTGAGCCCCTGCTTTATGCCCAGGCTGCCGGCTACGGTTGGAGGGGTCAGGTCACAAGGCAGCTGGCTGTGGAACCCTGGGTGGTCTCGGGGCTAGTGCTGGCTCACTGGTGGGCAGAGCCAGGTTCTGGGGTGTGTGTTTGCAGGGTTCCCAGATCCAGGGTCAGCCTGCTGGTGGATTGGGCCAGTTCCTGACACAGCTGGCTGCAGCTTCTGGGGTGTCCCAAAGCTAGTCCTGGTCTGAAGGTGGGCGGGGCTGACTGAGGAGTCCAGAACTCTCAGAGCTGGTGTCAGCCTGCTGGTGGTGGGTTGAGGACCCAGGGGTCCTGGCGTTTGTGCCAGCCTGCCTGTATGTTGGCTGGGTCCCGACAAGTCAGGGTGTGGTGCTGAAGTGGTTCTGCAGTGGGTGTCTACCTGCTGGTGGGTGAAGCCAGGTCCTGGTGCTAGTTCTGTACCCTGTTGTGTGGACCAGGTCCCGAGTCTCTGGCTGCAGGGCTCGGTGTCCCAGAGTCTGTGTCAGAACACTAGTTGGTGGGGTCAAAGCTCAGGGGGACCTAGGGCTGGTGCTGCCCCACTTCTGAGTCTCCCCTCCTGCACCCCATGTCACCCCGCTTCTGAGTCTCCCCTCCTGCACTCCATGTCCCCCCACTGCTGGGTCCCCCCTGCAACCCGGTACCCCACCTTCTGAGTCTCCCCTCCTGCACCCCATGTCCCCCCAGGGCTGAGTCACCCCACCTTCACCCCTTGTCCCCCCAGTTCTGAGTGTGCACCCTATGTGCCCCACTTCTGAATCTCCCCTCCTGCACCCCAGGTCCCCCCACTTCTGAGTCTCCCCTCCTGCACCCTCTGTCCCCCCACTACTGAGTCTCCCCTCCTGTACCCCATGTCCCCCCACTTCTGAGTCTGCACCCCATGTGCCCCACTTCTGAGTCTCCCCTCCTGCACCCCATGTCCCCCTACTTCTGGGTCTCCCCTCCTGCACCCCATGTCCCCCCACTTCTGAGTCACCCCAACTTCACCCCTTGTCCCCCCAGTTCTGAGTCTCCCCTCCTGTACCCCATGTCCCCCTACTGCTTCTGTGTCCCCCCTCCTGCACCCCAGGCACCCCAGTGCTTACTCTGTCTTCACCTAGCTGATTCATTCCCCTGCCTCAGTTAATGTACTGTTGATTGCTCGTAGTGTATTTTTCATTTCAGTTGTATACATTCTTCACCTGTGTTTGGTTTCTCCTTTATATTTTCTAACTCCGTGTTAAAACCTTGAAACTTCTTGCTCCGTTCATCAGTTCTTACCCGAGTTCTTTGATCATCTTTATGATCATTACCTTAAACTCTCCATCGGATAGATTGCCGATCTCTACTTCACTTAGTTTTTCTCCTGGGGTTTTCATCTTATTCCTTCCACATGGTCCTCTATCACCTAATTTTGCCTAATTTTCAGTTTTCATTTCTGTGCATTTGGTAGGTTGGTTACATTTCCTGATCTTGGAGAAGTTGCCTTTTGCAGGAGATGTCCTATACATCCCAGCTGCACACTTGCCTCTGGTCACCAGAGCTGTATGCTTTAGGGGTGTCCCCTGTGTGAGCTATGTGGCTCCTTCTGTTTTGGTGAGCTGACTGCTGAGGGCAGTCTTGTAGGTATGGTCGGCCCCTGGTCTGGTTGGTTGTGAGCCCCTGCTTTATGCCCAGGCTGCCGGCTACGGTTGGAGGGGTCAGGTCACAAGGCAGCTGGCTGTGGAACCCTGGGTGGTCTCGGGGCTAGTGCTGGCTCACTGGTGGGCAGAGCCAGGTTCTGGGGTGTGTGTTTGCAGGGTTCCCAGATCCAGTGTCAGCCTGCTGGTGGATTGGGCCAGTTCCTGACACAGCTGGCTGCAGCTTCTGGGGTGTCCCAAAGCTAGTCCTGGTCTGAAGGTGGGCGGGGCTGACTGAGGAGTCCAGAACTCTCAGAGCTGGTGTCAGCCTGCTGGTGGCGGGTTGAGGACCCAGGGGTCCTGGAGTTTGTGCCAGCCTGCCTGTGTGTTGGCTGGGTCCCGACAAGTCAGGGTGTGGTGCTGAAGTGGTTCTGCAGTGGGTGTCCACCTGCTGGTGGGTGAAGCCAGGTCCTGGTGCTAGTTCTGTACCCTGTTGTGTGGACCAGGTCCCGAGTCTCTGGCTGCAGGGCTCGGTGTCCCAGAGTCTGTGTCAGAACACTAGTTGGTGGGGTCAAAGCTCAGGGGGACCTAGGGCTGGTGCTGCCCCACTTCTGAGTCTCCCCTCCTGCACCCCATGTCACCCCGCTTCTGAGTCTCCCCTCCTGCACTCCATGTCCCCCCACTGCTGGGTCCCCCCTGCAACCCGGTACCCCACCTTCTGAGTCTCCCCTCCTGCACCCCATGTCCCCCCAGGGCTGAGTCACCCCACCTTCACCCCTTGTCCCCCCAGTTCTGAGTGTGCACCCTATGTGCCCCACTTCTGAATCTCCCCTCCTGCACCCCAGGTCCCCCCACTTCTGAGTCTCCCCTCCTGCACCCTCTGTCCCCCCACTACTGAGTCTCCCCTCCTGTACCCCATGTCCCCCCACTTCTGAGTCTGCACCCCATGTGCCCCACTTCTGAGTCTCCCCTCCTGCACCCCATGTCCCCCTACTTCTGGGTCTCCCCTCCTGCACCCCATGTCCCCCCACTTCTGAGTCACCCCAACTTCACCCCTTGTCCCCCCAGTTCTGAGTCTCCCCTCCTGTACCCCATGTCCCCCTACTGCTTCTGTGTCCCCCCTCCTGCACCCCAGGCACCCCAGTGCTTACTCTGTCTTCACCTAGCTGATTCATTCCCCTGCCTCAGTTAATGTACTGTTGATTGCTCGTAGTGTATTTTTCATTTCAGTTGTATACATTCTTCACCTGTGTTTGGTTTCTCCTTTATATTTTCTAACTCCGTGTTAAAACCTTGAAATTTCTTGCTCCGTTCATCAGTTCTTACCCGAGTTCTTTGATCATCTTTATGATCATTACCTTAAACTCTATCGGATAGATTGCCGATCTCTACTTCACTTAGTTTTTCTCCTGGGGTTTTCATCTTATTCCTTCCACATGGTCCTCTATCACCTAATTTTGCCTAATTTTCAGTTTTCATTTCTGTGCATTTGGTAGGTTGGTTACATTTCCTGATCTTGGAGAAGTTGCCTTTTGCAGGAGATGTCCTATACATCCCAGCTGCACACTTGCCTCTGGTCACCAGAGCTGTATGCTTTAGGGGTGTCCCCTATGTGAGCTATGTGGCTCCTTCTGTTTTGGTGAGCTGACTGCTGAGGGCAGTCTTGTAGGTATGGTCGGCCCCTGGTCTGGTTGGTTGTGAGCCCCTGCTTTATGCCCAGGCTGCCAGCTACGGTTGGAGGGGTCAGGTCACAAGGCAGCTGGCTGTGGAACCCTGGGTGGTCTCGGGGCTAGTGCTGGCTCACTGGTGGGCAGAGCCAGGTTCTGGGGTGTGTGTTTGCAGGGTTCCCAGATCCAGTGTCAGCCTGCTGGTGGATTGGGCCAGTTCCTGACACAGCTGGCTGCAGCTTCTGGGGTGTCCCAAAGCTAGTCCTGGTCTGAAGGTGGGCGGGGCTGACTGAGGAGTCCAGAACTCTCAGAGCTGGTGTCAGCCTGCTGGTGGTGGGTTGAGGACCCAGGGGTCCTGGCGTTTGTGCCAGCCTGCCTGTGTGTTGGCTGGGTCCCGACAAGTCAGGGTGTGGTGCTGAAGTGGTTCTGCAGTGTGTGTCCACCTGCTGGTGGGTGAAGCCAGGTCCTGGTGCTAGTTCTGTACCCTGTTGTGTGGACCAGGTCCCGAGTCTCTGGCTGCAGGGCTCGGTGTCCCAGAGTCTGTGTCAGAACACTAGTTGGTGGGGTCAAAGCTCAGGGGGACCTAGGGCTGGTGCTGCCCCACTTCTGAGTCTCCCCTCCTGCACCCCATGTCACCCCGCTTCTGAGTCTCCCCTCCTGCACTCCATGTCCCCCCACTGCTGGGTCCCCCCTGCAACCCGGTACCCCACCTTCTGAGTCTCCCCTCCTGCACCCCATGTCCCCCCAGGGCTGAGTCACCCCACCTTCACCCCTTGTCCCCCCAGTTCTGAGTGTGCACCCTATGTGCCCCACTTCTGAATCTCCCCTCCTGCACCCCAGGTCCCCCCACTTCTGAGTCTCCCCTCCTGCACCCTCTGTCCCCCCACTACTGAGTCTCCCCTCCTGGACCCCATGTCCCCCCACTTCTGAGTCTGCACCCCATGTGCCCCACTTCTGAGTCTCCCCTCCTGCACCCCATGTCCCCCTACTTCTGGGTCTCCCCTCCTGCACCCCATGTCCCCCCACTTCTGAGTCACCCCAACCTCACCCCTTGTCCTTCCAGTTCTGAGTCTCCCCTCCTGCACCCCATGTCCCCCTACTGCTGCTGTGTCCCCCCTCCTGCACCCCAGGCACCCCAGTGCTTACTCTGTCTTCACCTAGCTGATTCATTCCCCTGCCTCAGTTAATGTACTGTTGATTGCTCGTAGTGTATTTTTCATTTCAGTTGTATACATTCTTCACCTGTGTTTGGTTTCTCCTTTATATTTTCTAACTCCGTGTTAAAACCTTGAAATTTCTTGCTCCGTTCATCAGTTCTTACCCGAGTTCTTTGATCATCTTTATGATCATTACCTTAAACTCTCCATCGGATAGATTGCCGATCTCTACTTCACTTAGTTTTTCTCCTGGGGTTTTCATCTTATTCCTTCCACATGGTCCTCTATCACCTAATTTTGCCTAATTTTCAGTTTTCATTTCTGTGCATTTGGTAGGTTGGTTACATTTCCTGATCTTGGAGAAGTTGCCTTTTGCAGGAGATGTCCTATACATCCCAGCTGCACACTTGCCTCTGGTCACCAGAGCTGTATGCTTTAGGGGTGTCCCCTGTGTGAGCTATGTGGCTCCTTCTGTTTTGGTGAGCTGACTGCTGAGGGCAGTCTTGTAGGTATGGTCGGCCCCTGGTCTGGTTGGTTGTGAGCCCCTGCTTTATGCCCAGGCTGCCGGCTACGGTTGGAGGGGTCAGGTCACAAGGCAGCTGGCTGTGGAACCCTGGGTGGTCTCGGGGCTAGTGCTGGCTCACTGGTGGGCAGAGCCAGGTTCTGGGGTGTGTGTTTGCAGGGTTCCCAGATCCAGGGTCAGCCTGCTGGTGGATTGGGCCAGTTCCTGACACAGCTGGCTGCAGCTTCTGGGGTGTCCCAAAGCTAGTCCTGGTCTGAAGGTGGGCGGGGCTGACTGAGGAGTCCAGAACTCTCAGAGCTGGTGTCAGCCTGCTGGTGGTGGGTTGAGGACCCAGGGGTCCTGGCGTTTGTGCCAGCCTGCCTGTATGTTGGCTGGGTCCCGACAAGTCAGGGTGTGGTGCTGAAGTGGTTCTGCAGTGGGTGTCTACCTGCTGGTGGGTGAAGCCAGGTCCTGGTGCTAGTTCTGTACCCTGTTGTGTGGACCAGGTCCCGAGTCTCTGGCTGCAGGGCTCGGTGTCCCAGAGTCTGTGTCAGAACACTAGTTGGTGGGGTCAAAGCTCAGGGGGACCTAGGGCTGGTGCTGCCCCACTTCTGAGTCTCCCCTCCTGCACCCCATGTCACCCCGCTTCTGAGTCTCCCCTCCTGCACTCCATGTCCCCCCACTGCTGGGTCCCCCCTGCAACCCGGTACCCCACCTTCTGAGTCTCCCCTCCTGCACCCCATGTCCCCCCAGGGCTGAGTCACCCCACCTTCACCCCTTGTCCCCCCAGTTCTGAGTGTGCACCCTATGTGCCCCACTTCTGAATCTCCCCTCCTGCACCCCAGGTCCCCCCACTTCTGAGTCTCCCCTCCTGCACCCTCTGTCCCCCCACTACTGAGTCTCCCCTCCTGTACCCCATGTCCCCCCACTTCTGAGTCTGCACCCCATGTGCCCCACTTCTGAGTCTCCCCTCCTGCACCCCATGTCCCCCTACTTCTGGGTCTCCCCTCCTGCACCCCATGTCCCCCCACTTCTGAGTCACCCCAACTTCACCCCTTGTCCCCCCAGTTCTGAGTCTCCCCTCCTGTACCCCATGTCCCCCTACTGCTTCTGTGTCCCCCCTCCTGCACCCCAGGCACCCCAGTGCTTACTCTGTCTTCACCTAGCTGATTCATTCCCCTGCCTCAGTTAATGTACTGTTGATTGCTCGTAGTGTATTTTTCATTTCAGTTGTATACATTCTTCACCTGTGTTTGGTTTCTCCTTTATATTTTCTAACTCCGTGTTAAAACCTTGAAATTTCTTGCTCCGTTCATCAGTTCTTACCCGAGTTCTTTGATCATCTTTATGATCATTACCTTAAACTCTCCATCGGATAGATTGCCGATCTCTACTTCACTTAGTTTTTCTCCTGGGGTTTTCATCTTATTCCTTCCACATGGTCCTCTATCACCTAATTTTGCCTAATTTTCAGTTTTCATTTCTGTGCATTTGGTAGGTTGGTTACATTTCCTGATCTTGGAGAAGTTGCCTTTTGCAGGAGATGTCCTATACATCCCAGCTGCACACTTGCCTCTGGTCACCAGAGCTGTATGCTTTACGGGTGTCCCCTGTGTGAGCTATGTGGCTGCTTCTGTTTTGGTTAGCTGACTGCTGAGGGCAGTCTTGTAGGTATGGTCGGCCCCTGGTCTGGTTGGTTGTGAGCCCCTGCTTTATGCCCAGGCTGCCGGCTACGGTTGGAGGGGTCAGGTCACAAGGCAGCTGGCTGTGGAACCCTGGGTGGTCTCGGGGCTAGTGCTGGCTCACTGGTGGGCAGAGCCAGGTTCTGGGGTGTGTGTTTGCAGGGTTCCCAGATCCAGTGTCAGCCTGCTGGTGGATTGGGCCAGTTCCTGACACAGCTGGCTGCAGCTTCTGGGGTGTCCCAAAGCTAGTCCTGGTCTGAAGGTGGGCGGGGCTGACTGAGGAGTCCAGAACTCTCAGAGCTGGTGTCAGCCTGCTGGTGGTGGGTTGAGGACCCAGGGGTCCTGGCGTTTGTGCCAGCCTGCCTGTATGTTGGCTGGGTCCCGACAAGTCAGGGTGTGGTGCTGAAGTGGTTCTGCAGTGGGTGTCCACCTGCTGGTGGGTGAAGCCAGGTCCTGGTGCTAGTTCTGTACCCTGTTGTGTGGACCAGGTCCCGAGTCTCTGGCTGCAGGGCTCGGTGTCCCAGAGTCTATGTCAGAACACTAGTTGGTGGGGTCAAAGCTCAGGGGGACCTAGGGCTGGTGCTGCCCCACTTCTGAGTCTCCCCTCCTGCACCCCATGTCACCCCGCTTCTGAGTCTCCCCTCCTGCACTCCATGTCCCCCCACTGCTGGGTCCCCCCTGCAACCCGGTACCCCACCTTCTGAGTCTCCCCTCCTGCACCCCATGTCCCCCCAGGGCTGAGTCACCCCACCTTCACCCCTTGTCCCCCCAGTTCTGAGTGTGCACCCTATGTGCCCCACTTCTGAATCTCCCCTCCTGCACCCCAGGTCCCCCCACTTCTGAGTCTCCCCTCCTGCACCCTCTGTCCCCCCACTACTGAGTCTCCCCTCCTGCACCCCATGTCCCCCCACTTCTGAGTCACCCCAACTTCACCCCTTGTCCCCCCAGTTCTGAGTCTCCCCTCCTGCACCCCATGTCCCCCTACTGCTGCTGTGTCCCCCCTCCTGCACCCCAGGCACCCCAGTGCTTACTCTGTCTTCACCTAGCTGATTCATTCCCCTGCCTCAGTTAATGTACTGTTGATTGCTCGTAGTGTATTTTTCATTTCAGTTGTATACATTCTTCACCTGTGTTTGGTTTCTCCTTTATCTTTTCTAACTCCGTGTTAAAACCTTGAAATTTCTTGCTCCGTTCATCAGTTCTTACCCGAGTTCTTTGATCATCTTTATGATCATTACCTTAAACTCTCCATCGGATAGATTGCCGATCTCTACCTCACTTAGTTTTTCTCCTGGGGTTTTCATCTTATTCCTTCCACATGGTCCTCTATCACCTAATTTTGCCTAATTTTCAGTTTTCCTTTCTGTGCATTTGGTAGGTTGGTTACATTTCCTGATCTTGGAGAAGTTGCCTTTTGCAGGAGATGTCCTATACATCCCAGCTGCACACTTGCCTCTGGTCACCAGAGCTGTATGCTTTAGGGGTGTCCCCTATGTGAGCTATGTGGCTCCTTCTGTTTTGGTGAGCTGACTGCTGAGGGCAGTCTTGTAGGTATGGTCGGCCCCTGGTCTGGTTGGTTGTGAGCCCCTGCTTTATGCCCAGGCTGCCGGCTACGGTTGGAGGGGTCAGGTCACAAGGCAGCTGGCTGTGGAACCCTGGGTGGTCTCGGGGCTAGTGCTGGCTCACTGGTGGGCAGAGCCAGGTTCTGGGGTGTGTGTTTGCAGGGTTCCCAGATCCAGTGTCAGCCTGCTGGTGGATTGGGCCAGTTCCTGACACAGCTGGCTGCAGCTTCTGGTGTGTCCCAAAGCTAGTCCTGGTCTGAAGGTGGGCGGGGCTGACTGAGGAGTCCAGAACTCTCAGAGCTGGTGTCAGCCTGCTGGTGGCGGGTTGAGGAACCAGGGGTCCTGGAGTTTGTGCCAGCCTGCCTGTGTGTTGGCTGGGTCCCGACAAGTCAGGGTGTGGTGCTGAAGTGGTTCTGCAGTGGGTGTCCACCTGCTGGTGGGTGAAGCCAGGTCCTGGTGCTAGTTCTGTACCCTGTTGTGTGGACCAGGTCCCGAGTCTCTGGCTGCAGGGCTCGGTGTCCCAGAGTCTGTGTCAGAACACTAGTTGGTGGGGTCAAAGCTCAGGGGGACCTAGGGCTGGTGCTGCCCCACTTCTGAGTCTCCCCTCCTGCACCCCATGTCACCCTGCTTCTGAGTCTCCCCTCCTGCACTCCATGTCCCCCCACTGCTGGGTCCCCCCTGCAACCCGGTACCCCACCTTCTGAGTCTCCCCTCCTGCACCCCATGTCCCCCCAGGGCTGAGTCACCCCACCTTCACCCCTTGTCCCCCCAGTTCTGAGTGTGCACCCTATGTGCCCCACTTCTGAATCTCCCCTCCTGCACCCCAGGTCCCCCCACTTCTGAGTCTCCCCTCCTGCACCCTCTGTCCCCCCACTACTGAGTCTCCCCTCCTGTACCCCATGTCCCCCCACTTCTGAGTCTGCACCCCATGTGCCCCACTTCTGAGTCTCCCCTCCTGCACCCCATGTCCCCTACTTCTGGGTCTCCCCTCCTGCACCCCATGTCCCCCCACTTCTGAGTCACCCCAACTTCACCCCTTGTCCCCCCAGTTCTGAGTCTCCCCTCCTGTACCCCATGTCCCCCTACTGCTTCTGTGTCCCCCCTCCTGCACCCCAGGCACCCCAGTGCTTACTCTGTCTTCACCTAGCTGATTCATTCCCCTGCCTCAGTTAATGTACTGTTGATTGCTCGTAGTGTATTTTTCATTTCAGTTGTATACATTCTTCACCTGTGTTTGGTTTCTCCTTTATATTTTCTAACTCCGTGTTAAAACCTTGAAATTTCTTGCTCCGTTCATCAGTTCTTACCCGAGTTCTTTGATCATCTTTATGATCATTACCTTAAACTCTATCGGATAGATTGCCGATCTCTACTTCACTTAGTTTTTCTCCTGGGGTTTTCATCTTATTCCTTCCACATGGTCCTCTATCACCTAATTTTGCCTAATTTTCAGTTTTCATTTCTGTGCATTTGGTAGGTTGGTTACATTTCCTGATCTTGGAGAAGTTGCCTTTTGCAGGAGATGTCCTATACATCCCAGCTGCACACTTGCCTCTGGTCACCAGAGCTGTATGCTTTAGGGGTGTCCCCTATGTGAGCTATGTGGCTCCTTCTGTTTTGGTGAGCTGACTGCTGAGGGCAGTCTTGTAGGTATGGTCGGCCCCTGGTCTGGTTGGTTGTGAGCCCCTGCTTTATGCCCAGGCTGCCAGCTACGGTTGGAGGGGTCAGGTCACAAGGCAGCTGGCTGTGGAACCCTGGGTGGTCTCGGGGCTAGTGCTGGCTCACTGGTGGGCAGAGCCAGGTTCTGGGGTGTGTGTTTGCAGGGTTCCCAGATCCAGTGTCAGCCTGCTGGTGGATTGGGCCAGTTCCTGACACAGCTGGCTGCAGCTTCTGGGGTGTCCCAAAGCTAGTCCTGGTCTGAAGGTGGGCGGGGCTGACTGAGGAGTCCAGAACTCTCAGAGCTGGTGTCAGCCTGCTGGTGGTGGGTTGAGGACCCAGGGGTCCTGGCGTTTGTGCCAGCCTGCCTGTGTGTTGGCTGGGTCCCGACAAGTCAGGGTGTGGTGCTGAAGTGGTTCTGCAGTGGGTGTCCACCTGCTGGTGGGTGAAGCCAGGTCCTGGTGCTAGTTCTGTACCCTGTTGTGTGGACCAGGTCCCGAGTCTCTGGCTGCAGGGCTCGGTGTCCCAGAGTCTGTGTCAGAACACTAGTTGGTGGGGTCAAAGCTCAGGGGGACCTAGGGCTGGTGCTGCCCCACTTCTGAGTCTCCCCTCCTGCACCCCATGTCACCCCGCTTCTGAGTCTCCCCTCCTGCACTCCATGTCCCCCCACTGCTGGGTCCCCCCTGCAACCCGGTACCCCACCTTCTGAGTCTCCCCTCCTGCACCCCATGTCCCCCCAGGGCTGAGTCACCCCACCTTCACCCCTTGTCCCCCCAGTTCTGAGTGTGCACCCTATGTGCCCCACTTCTGAATCTCCCCTCCTGCACCCCAGGTCCCCCCACTTCTGAGTCTCCCCTCCTGCACCCTCTGTCCCCCCACTACTGAGTCTCCCCTCCTGGACCCCATGTCCCCCCACTTCTGAGTCTGCACCCCATGTGCCCCACTTCTGAGTCTCCCCTCCTGCACCCCATGTCCCCCTACTTCTGCGTCTCCCCTCCTGCACCCCATGTCCCCCCACTTCTGAGTCACCCCAACCTCACCCCTTGTCCTTCCAGTTCTGAGTCTCCCCTCCTGCACCCCATGTCCCCCTACTGCTGCTGTGTCCCCCCTCCTGCACCCCAGGCACCCCAGTGCTTACTCTGTCTTCACCTAGCTGATTCATTCCCCTGCCTCAGTTAATGTACTGTTGATTGCTCGTAGTGTATTTTTCATTTCAGTTGTATACATTCTTCACCTGTGTTTGGTTTCTCCTTTATATTTTCTAACTCCGTGTTAAAACCTTGAAATTTCTTGCTCCGTTCATCAGTTCTTACCCGAGTTCTTTGATCATCTTTATGATCATTACCTTAAACTCTCCATCGGATAGATTGCCGATCTCTACTTCACTTAGTTTTTCTCCTGGGGTTTTCATCTTATTCCTTCCACATGGTCCTCTATCACCTAATTTTGCCTAATTTTCAGTTTTCATTTCTGTGCATTTGGTAGGTTGGTTACATTTCCTGATCTTGGAGAAGTTGCCTTTTGCAGGAGATGTCCTATACATCCCAGCTGCACACTTGCCTCTGGTCACCAGAGCTGTATGCTTTAGGGGTGTCCCCTGTGTGAGCTATGTGGCTCCTTCTGTTTTGGTGAGCTGACTGCTGAGGGCAGTCTTGTAGGTATGGTCGGCCCCTGGTCTGGTTGGTTGTGAGCCCCTGCTTTATGCCCAGGCTGCCGGCTACGGTTGGAGGGGTCAGGTCACAAGGCAGCTGGCTGTGGAACCCTGGGTGGTCTCGGGGCTAGTGCTGGCTCACTGGTGGGCAGAGCCAGGTTCTGGGGTGTGTGTTTGCAGGGTTCCCAGATCCAGTGTCAGCCTGCTGGTGGATTGGGCCAGTTCCTGACACAGCTGGCTGCAGCTTCTGGGGTGTCCCAAAGCTAGTCCTGAAGGTGGGCGGGGCTGACTGAGGAGTCCAGAACTCTCAGAGCTGGTGTCAGCCTGCTGGTGGTGGGTTGAGGACCCAGGGGTCCTGGAGTTTGTGCCAGCCTGCCTGTGTGTTGGCTGGGTCCCGACAAGTCAGGGTGTGGTGCTGAAGTGGTTCTGCAGTGGGTGTCCACCTGCTGGTGGGTGAAGCCAGGTCCTGGTGCTAGTTCTGTACCCTGTTGTGTGGACCAGGTCCCGAGTCTCTGGCTGCAGGGCTCGGTGTCCCAGAGTCTGTGTCAGAACACTAGTTGGTGGGGTCAAAGCTCAGGGGGACCTAGGGCTGGTGCTGCCCCACTTCTGAGTCTCCCCTCCTGCACCCCATGTCACCCCGCTTCTGAGTCTCCCCTCCTGCACTCCATGTCCCCCCACTGCTGGGTCCCCCCTGCAACCCGGTACCCCACCTTCTGAGTCTCCCCTCCTGCACCCCATGTCCCCCCAGGGCTGAGTCACCCCACCTTCACCCCTTGTCCCCCCAGTTCTGAGTGTGCACCCTATGTGCCCCACTTCTGAATCTCCCCTCCTGCACCCCAGGTCCCCCCACTTCTGAGTCTCCCCTCCTGCACCCTCTGTCCCCCCACTACTGAGTCTCCCCTCCTGGACCCCATGTCCCCCCACTTCTGAGTCTGCACCCCATGTGCCCCACTTCTGAGTCTCCCCTCCTGCACCCCATGTCCCCCTACTTCTGGGTCTCCCCTCCTGCACCCCATGTCGCCCCACTTCTGAGTCACCCCAACCTCACCCCTTGTCCTTCCAGTTCTGAGTCTCCCCTCCTGCACCCCATGTCCCCCTACTGCTGCTGTGTCCCCCCTCCTGCACCCCAGGCACCCCAGTGCTTACTCTGTCTTCACCTAGCTGATTCATTCCCCTGCCTCAGTTAATGTACTGTTGATTGCTCGTAGTGTATTTTTCATTTCAGTTGTATACATTCTTCACCTGTGTTTGGTTTCTCCTTTATATTTTCTAACTCCGTGTTAAAACCTTGAAACTTCTTGCTCCGTTCATCAGTTCTTACCCGAGTTCTTTGATCATCTTTATGATCATTACCTTAAACTCTCTATCGGATAGATTGCCGATCTCTACTTCACTTAGTTTTTCTCCTGGGGTTTTCATCTTATTCCTTCCACATGGTCCTCTATCACCTAATTTTGCCTAATTTTCAGTTTTCATTTCTGTGCATTTGGTAGGTTGGTTACATTTCCTGATCTTGGAGAAGTTGCCTTTTGCAGGAGATGTCCTATACATCCCAGCTGCACACTTGCCTCTGGTCACCAGAGCTGTATGCTTTAGGGGTGTCCCCTGTGTGAGCTATGTGGCTCCTTCTGTTTTGGTGAGCTGACTGCTGAGGGCAGTCTTGTAGGTATGGTCGGCCCCTGGTCTGGTTGGTTGTGAGCCCCTGCTTTATGCCCAGGCTGCCGGCTACGGTTGGAGGGGTCAGGTCACAAGGCAGCTGGCTGTGGAACCCTGGGTGGTCTCGGGGCTAGTGCTGGCTCACTGGTGGGCAGAGCCAGGTTCTGGGGTGTGTGTTTGCAGGGTTCCCAGATCCAGGGTCAGCCTGCTGGTGGATTGGGCCAGTTCCTGACACAGCTGGCTGCAGCTTCTGGGGTGTCCCAAAGCTAGTCCTGAAGGTGGGCGGGGCTGACTGAGGAGTCCAGAACTCTCAGAGCTGGTGTCAGCCTGCTGGTGGTGGGTTGAGGACCCAGGGGTCCTGGAGTTTGTGCCAGCCTGCCTGTGTGTTGGCTGGGTCCCGACAAGTCAGGGTGTGGTGCTGAAGTGGTTCTGCAGTGGGTGTCCACCTGCTGGTGGGTGAAGCCAGGTCCTGGTGCTAGTTCTGTACCCTGTTGTGTGGACCAGGTCCCGAGTCTCTGGCTGCAGGGCTCGGTGTCCCAGAGTCTGTGTCAGAACACTAGTTGGTGGGGTCAAAGCTCAGGGGGACCTAGGGCTGGTGCTGCCCCACTTCTGAGTCTCCCCTCCTGCACCCCATGTCACCCCGCTTCTGAGTCTCCCCTCCTGCACTCCATGTCCCCCCACTGCTGGGTCCCCCCTGCAACCCGGTACCCCACCTTCTGAGTCTCCCCTCCTGCACCCCATGTCCCCCCAGGGCTGAGTCACCCCACCTTCACCCCTTGTCCCCCCAGTTCTGTGTGCACCCTATGTGCCCCACTTCTGAATCTCCCCTCCTGCACCCCAGGTCCCCCCACTTCTGAGTCTCCCCTCCTGCACCCTCTGTCCCCCCACTACTGAGTCTCCCCTCCTGTACCCCATGTCCCCCCACTTCTGAGTCTGCACCCCATGTGCCCCACTTCTGAGTCTCCCCTCCTGCACCCCATGTCCCCCTACTTCTGGGTCTCCCCTCCTGCACCCCATGTCCCCCCACTTCTGAGTCACCCCAACTTCACCTCTTGTCCCCCCAGTTCTGAGTCTCCCCTCCTGCACCCCATGTCCCCCTACTGCTGCTGTGTCCCCCCTCCTGCACCCCAGGCACCCCAGTGCTTACTCTGTCTTCACCTAGCTGATTCATTCCCCTGCCTCAGTTAATGTACTGTTGATTGCTCGTAGTGTATTTTTCATTTCAGTTGTATACATTCTTCACCTGTGTTTGGTTTCTCCTTTATATTTTCTAACTCCGTGTTAAAACCTTGAAATTTCTTGCTCCGTTCATCAGTTCTTACCCGAGTTCTTTGATCATCTTTATGATCATTACCTTAAACTCTCCATCGGATAGATTGCCGATCTCTACTTCACTTAGTTTTTCTCCTGGGGTTTTCATCTTATTCCTTCCACATGGTCCTCTATCACCTAATTTTGCCTAATTTTCAGTTTTCATTTCTGTGCATTTGGTAGGTTGGTTACATTTCCTGATCTTGGAGAAGTTGCCTTTTGCAGGAGATGTCCTATACATCCCAGCTGCACACTTGCCTCTGGTCACCAGAGCTGTGTGCTTTAGGGGTGTCCCCTGTGTGAGCTATGTGGCTCCTTCTGTTTTGGTGAGCTGACTGCTGAGGGCAGTCTTGTAGGTATGGTCGGCCCCTGGTCTGGTTGGTTGTGAGCCCCTGCTTTATGCCCAGGCTGCCGGCTATGGTTGGAGGGGTCAGGTCACAAGGCAGCTGGCTGTGGAACCCTGGGTGGTCTCGGGGCTAGTGCTGGCTCACTGGTGGGCAGAGCCAGGTTCTGGGGTGTGTGTTTGCAGGGTTCCCAGATCCAGTGTCAGCCTGCTGGTGGATTGGGCCAGTTCCTGACACAGCTGGCTGCAGCTTCTGGGGTGTCCCAAAGCTAGTCCTGGTCTGAAGGTGGGCGGGGCTGACTGAGGAGTCCAGAACTCTCAGAGCTGGTGTCAGCCTGCTGGTGGTGGGTTGAGGACCCAGGGGTCCTGGCGTTTGTGCCAGCCTGCCTGTATGTTGGCTGGGTCCCGA
The DNA here is from genome assembly GCF_937001465.1 of Orcinus orca. NCBI lineage: Eukaryota > Metazoa > Chordata > Mammalia > Artiodactyla > Delphinidae > Orcinus > Orcinus orca. Next base: position 52,041,305 of record NC_064560.1, on the reverse strand, counting down.
CAAGTCAGGGTGTGGTGCTGAAGTGGTTCTGCAGTGGGTGTCCACCTGCTGGTGGGTGAAGCCAGGTCCTGGTGCTAGTTCTGTACCCTGTTGTGTGGACCAGGTCCCGAGTCTCTGGCTGCAGGGCTCGGTGTCCCAGAGTCTGTGTCAGAACACTAGTTGGTGGGGTCAAAGCTCAGGGGGACCTAGGGCTGGTGCTGCCCCACTTCTGAGTCTCCCCTCCTGCACCCCATGTCACCCCGCTTCTGAGTCTCCCCTCCTGCACTCCATGTCCCCCCACTGCTGGGTCCCCCCTGCAACCCGGTACCCCACCTTCTGAGTCTCCCCTCCTGCACCCCATGTCCCCCCAGGGCTGAGTCACCCCACCTTCACCCCTTGTCCCCCCAGTTCTGAGTGTGCACCCTATGTGCCCCACTTCTGAATCTCCCCTCCTGCACCCCAGGTCCCCCCACTTCTGAGTCTCCCCTCCTGCACCCTCTGTCCCCCCACTACTGAGTCTCCCCTCCTGTACCCCATGTCCCCCCACTTCTGAGTCTGCACCCCATGTGCCCCACTTCTGAGTCTCCCCTCCTGCACCCCATGTCCCCCTACTTCTGCATCTCCCCTCCTGCACCCCATGTCCCCCCACTTCTGAGTCACCCCAACTTCACCCCTTGTCCCCCCAGTTCTGAGTCTCCCCTCCTGCACCCCATGTCCCCCTACTGCTGCTGTGTCCCCCCTCCTGCACCCCAGGCACCCCAGTGCTTACTCTGTCTTCACCTAGCTGATTCATTCCCCTGCCTCAGTTAATGTACTGTTGATTGCTCGTAGTGTATTTTTCATTTCAGTTGTATACATTCTTCACCTGTGTTTGGTTTCTCCTTTATCTTTTCTAACTCCGTGTTAAAACCTTGAAATTTCTTGCTCCGTTCATCAGTTCTTACCCGAGTTCTTTGATCATCTTTATGATCATTACCTTCAACTCTCCATCGGATAGATTGCCGATCTCTACTTCACTTAGTTTTTCTCCTGGGGTTTTCATCTTATTCCTTCCACATGGTCCTCTATCACCTAATTTTGCCTAATTTTCAGTTTTCATTTCTGTGCATTTGGTAGGTTGGTTACATTTCCTGATCTTGGAGAAGTTGCCTTTTGCAGGAGATGTCCTATACATCCCAGCTGCACACTTGCCTCTGGTCACCAGAGCTGTATGCTTTAGGGGTGTCCCCTGTGTGAGCTATGTGGCTCCTTCTGTTTTGGTGAGCTGACTGCTGAGGGCAGTCTTGTAGGTATGTTCGGCCCCTGGTCTGGTTGGTTGTGAGCCCCTGCTTTATGCCCAGGCTGCCGGCTACGGTTGGAGGGGTCAGGTCACAAGGCAGCTGGCTGTGGAACCCTGGGTGGTCTCGGGGCTAGTGCTGGCTCACTGGTGGGCAGAGCCAGGTTCTGGGGTGTGTGTTTGCAGGGTTCCCAGATCCAGTGTCAGCCTGCTGGTGGATTGGGCCAGTTCCTGACACAGCTGGCTGCAGCTTCTGGGGTGTCCCAAAGCTAGTCCTGGTCTGAAGGTGGGCGGGGCTGACTGAGGAGTCCAGAACACTCAGAGCTGGTGTCAGCCTGCTGGTGGTGGGTTGAGGACCCAGGGGTCCTGGCGTTTGTGCCAGCCTGCCTGTATGTTGGCTGGGTCCCGACAAGTCAGGGTGTGGTGCTGAAGTGGTTCTGCAGTGGGTGTCCACCTGCTGGTGGGTGAAGCCAGGTCCTGGTGCTAGTTCTGTACCCTGTTGTGTGGACCAGGTCCCGAGTCTCTGGCTGCAGGGCTCGGTGTCCCAGAGTCTGTGTCAGAACACTAGTTGGTGGGGTCAAAGCTCAGGGGGACCTAGGGCTGGTGCTGCCCCACTTCTGAGTCTCCCCTCCTGCACCCCATGTCACCCCGCTTCTGAGTCTCCCCTCCTGCACTCCATGTCCCCCCACTGCTGGGTCCCCCCTGCAACCCGGTACCCCACCTTCTGAGTCTCCCCTCCTGCACCCCATGTCCCCCCAGGGCTGAGTCACCCCACCTTCACCCCTTGTCCCCCCAGTTCTGAGTGTGCACCCTATGTGCCCCACTTCTGAATCTCCCCTCCTGCACCCCAGGTCCCCCCACTTCTGAGTCTCCCCTCCTGCACCCTCTCCCCCCACTACTGAGTCTCCCCTCCTGGACCCCATGTCCCCCCACTTCTGAGTCTGCACCCCATGTGCCCCACTTCTGAGTCTCCCCTCCTGCACCCCATGTCCCCCTACTTCTGGGTCACCCCTCCCGCACCCCATGTCCCCCCACTTCTGAGTCACCCCAACTTCACCCCTTGTCCCCCCAGTTCTGAGTCTCCCCTCCTGCACCCCATGTCCCCCTACTGCTGCTGTGTCCCCCCTCCTGCACCCCAGGCACCCCAGTGCTTACTCTGTCTTCACCTAGCTGATTTATTCCCCTGCCTCAGTTAATGTACTGTTGATTGCTCGTAGTGTATTTTTCATTTCAGTTGTATACATTCTTCACCTGTGTTTGGTTTCTCCTTTATATTTTCTAACTCCGTGTTGAAACCTTGAAATTTCTTGCTCCGTTCATCAGTTCTTACCCGAGTTCTTTGATCATCTTTATGATCATTACCTTAAACTCTCCATCGGATAGATTGCCGATCTCTACTTCACTTAGTTTTTCTCCTGGGGTTTTCATCTTATTCCTTCCACATGGTCCTCTATCACCTAATTTTGCCTAATTTTCAGTTTTCATTTCTGTGCATTTGGTAGGTTGGTTACATTTCCTGATCTTGGAGAAGTTGCCTTTTGCAGGAGATGTCCTATACATCCCAGCTGCACACTTGCCTCTGGTCACCAGAGCTGTATGCTTTAGGGGTGTCCCCTGTGTGAGCTATGTGGCTCCTTCTGTTTTGGTGAGCTGACTGCTGAGGGCAGTCTTGTAGGTATGGTCGGCCCCTGGTCTGGTTGGTTGTGAGCCCCTGCTTTATGCCCAGGCTGCCGGCTACGGTTGGAGGGGTCAGGTCACAAGGCAGCTGGCTGTGGAACCCTGGGTGGTCTCGGGGCTAGTGCTGGCTCACTGGTGGGCAGAGCCAGGTTCTGGGGTGTGTGTTTGCAGGGTTCCCAGATCCAGTGTCAGCCTGCTGGTGGATTGGGCCAGTTCCTGACACAGCTGGCTGCAGCTTCTGGGGTGTCCCAAAGCTAGTCCTGGTCTGAAGGTGGGCGGGGCTGACTGAGGAGTCCAGAACTCTCAGAGCTGGTGTCAGCCTGCTGGTGGTGGGTTGAGGACCCAGGGGTCCTGGCGTTTGTGCCAGCCTGCCTGTATGTTGGCTGGGTCCCGACAAGTCAGGGTGTGGTGCTGAAGTGGTTCTGCAGTGGGTGTCCACCTGCTGGTGGGTGAAGCCAGGTCCTGGTGCTAGTTCTGTACCCTGTTGTGTGGACCAGGTCCCGAGTCTCTGGCTGCAGGGCTCGGTGTCCCAGTCTGTGTCAGAACACTAGTTGGTGGGGTCAAAGCTCAGGGGGACCTAGGGCTGGTGCTGCCCCACTTCTGAGTCTCCCCTCCTGCACCCCATGTCACCCCGCTTCTGAGTCTCCCCTCCTGCACTCCATGTCCCCCCACTGCTGGGTCCCCCCTGCAACCCGGTACCCCACCTTCTGAGTCTCCCCTCCTGCACCCCATGTCCCCCCAGGGCTGAGTCACCCCACCTTCACCCCTTGTCCCCCCAGTTCTGTGTGCACCCTATGTGCCCCACTTCTGAATCTCCCCTCCTGCACCCCAGGTCCCCCCACTTCTGAGTCTCCCCTCCTGCACCCTCTGTCCCCCCACTACTGAGTCTCCCCTCCTGGACCCCATGTCCCCCCACTTCTGAGTCTGCACCCCATGTGCCCCACTTCTGAGTCTCCCCTCCTGCACCCCATGTCCCCCTACTTCTGGGTCTCCCCTCCTGCACCCCATGTTGCCCCACTTCTGAGTCACCCCAACCTCACCCCTTGTCCTTCCAGTTCTGAGTCTCCCCTCCTGCACCCCATGTCCCCCTACTGCTGCTGTGTCCCCCCTCCTGCACCCCAGGCACCCCAGTGCTTACTCTGTCTTCACCTAGCTGATTCATTCCCCTGCCTCAGTTAATGTACTGTTGATTGCTCGTAGTGTATTTTTCATTTCAGTTATATACATTCTTCACCTGTGTTTGGTTTCTCCTTTATATTTTCTAACTCCGTGTTAAAACCTTGAAACTTCTTGCTCCGTTCATCAGTTCTTACCCGAGTTCTTTGATCATCTTTATGATCATTACCTTAAACTCTCTATCGGATAGATTGCCGATCTCTACTTCACTTAGTTTTTCTCCTGGGGTTTTCATCTTATTCCTTCCACATGGTCCTCTATCACCTAATTTTGCCTAATTTTCAGTTTTCATTTCTGTGCATTTGGTAGGTTGGTTACATTTCCTGATCTTGGAGAAGTTGCCTTTTGCAGGAGATGTCCTATACATCCCAGCTGCACACTTGCCTCTGGTCACCAGAGCTGTATGCTTTAGGGGTGTCCCCTGTGTGAGCTATGTGGCTCCTTCTGTTTTGGTGAGCTGACTGCTGAGGGCAGTCTTGTAGGTATGGTCGGCCCCTGGTCTGGTTGGTTGTGAGCCCCTGCTTTATGCCCAGGCTGCCGGCTACGGTTGGAGGGGTCAGGTCACAAGGCAGCTGGCTGTGGAACCCTGGGTGGTCTCGGGGCTAGTGCTGGCTCACTGGTGGGCAGAGCCAGGTTCTGGGGTGTGTGTTTGCAGGGTTCCCAGATCCAGGGTCAGCCTGCTGGTGGATTGGGCCAGTTCCTGACACAGCTGGCTGCAGCTTCTGGGGTGTCCCAAAGCTAGTCCTGAAGGTGGGCGGGGCTGACTGAGGAGTCCAGAACTCTCAGAGCTGGTGTCAGCCTGCTGGTGGTGGGTTGAGGACCCAGGGGTCCTGGCGTTTGTGCCAGCCTGCCTGTGTGTTGGCTGGGTCCCGACAAGTCAGGGTGTGGTGCTGAAGTGGTTCTGCAGTGGGTGTCCACCTGCTGGTGGGTGAAGCCAGGTCCTGGTGCTAGTTCTGTACCATGTTGTGTGGACCAGGTCCCGAGTCTCTGGCTGCAGGGCTCGGTGTCCCAGAGTCTGTGTCAGAACACTAGTTGGTGGGGTCAAAGCTCAGGGGGACCTAGGGCTGGTGCTGCCCCACTTCTGAGTCTCCCCTCCTGCACCCCATGTCACCCCGCTTCTGAGTCTCCCCTCCTGCACTCCATGTCCCCCCACTGCTGGGTCCCCCCTGCAACCCGGTACCCCACCTTCTGAGTCTCCCCTCCTGCACCCCATGTCCCCCCAGGGCTGAGTCACCCCACCTTCACCCCTTGTCCCCCCAGTTCTGAGTGTGCACCCTATGTGCCCCACTTCTGAATCTCCCCTCCTGCACCCCAGGTCCCCCCACTTCTGAGTCTCCCCTCCTGCACCCTCTGTCCCCCCACTACTGAGTCTCCCCTCCTGCACCCCATGTCCCCCCACTTCTGAGTCTGCACCCCATGTGCCCCACTTCTGAGTCTCCCCTCCTGCACCCCATGTCCCCCTACTTCTGGGTCTCCCCTCCCGCACCCCATGTCCCCCCACTTCTGAGTCACCCCAACTTCACCCCTTGTCCCCCCAGTTCTGAGTCTCCCCTCCTGCACCCCATGTCCCCCTACTGCTGCTGTGTCCCCCCTCCTGCACCCCAGGCACCCCAGTGCTTACTCTGTCTTCACCTAGCTGATTCATTCCCCTGCCTCAGTTAATGTACTGTTGATTGCTCGTAGTGTATTTTTCATTTCAGTTGTATACATTCTTCACCTGTGTTTGGTTTCTCCTTTATATTTTCTAACTCCGTGTTAAAACCTTGAAATTTCTTGCTCCGTTCATCAGTTCTTACCCGAGTTCTTTGATCATCTTTATGATCATTACCTTAAACTCTCCATCGGATAGATTGCCGATCTCTACTTCACTTAGTTTTTCTCCTGGGGTTTTCATCTTATTCCTTCCACATGGTCCTCTATCACCTAATTTTGCCTAATTTTCAGTTTTCATTTCTGTGCATTTGGTAGGTTGGTTACATTTCCTGATCTTGGAGAAGTTGCCTTTTGCAGGAGATGTCCTATACATCCCAGCTGCACACTTGCCTCTGGTCACCAGAGCTGTATGCTTTAGGGGTGTCCCCTGTGTGAGCTATGTGGCTGCTTCTGTTTTGGTGAGCTGACTGCTGAGGGCAGTCTTGTAGGTATGGTCGGCCCCTGGTCTGGTTGGTTGTGAGCCCCTGCTTTATGCCCAGGCTGCCGGCTACGGTTGGAGGGGTCAGGTCACAAGGCAGCTGGCTGTGGAACCCTGGGTGGTCTCGGGGCTAGTGCTGGCTCACTGGTGGGCAGAGCCAGGTTCTGGGGTGTGTGTTTGCAGGGTTCCCAGATCCAGTGTCAGCCTGCTGGTGGATTGGGCCAGTTCCTGACACAGCTGGCTGCAGCTTCTGGGGTGTCCCAAAGCTAGTCCTGGTCTGAAGGTGGGCGGGGCTGACTGAGGAGTCCAGAACTCTCAGAGCTGGTGTCAGCCTGCTGGTGGTGGGTTGAGGACCCAGGGGTCCTGGCGTTTGTGCCAGCCTGCCTGTATGTTGGCTGGGTCCCGACAAGTCAGGGTGTGGTGCTGAAGTGGTTCTGCAGTGGGTGTCCACCTGCTGGTGGGTGAAGCCAGGTCCTGGTGCTAGTTCTGTACCCTGTTGTGTGGACCAGGTCCCGAGTCTCTGGCTGCAGGGCTCGGTGTCCCAGAGTCTGTGTCAGAACACTAGTTGGTGGGGTCAAAGCTCAGGGGGACCTAGGGCTGGTGCTGCCCCACTTCTGAGTCTCCCCTCCTGCACCCCATGTCACCCCGCTTCTGAGTCTCCCCTCCTGCACTCCATGTCCCCCCACTGCTGGGTCCCCCCTGCAACCCGGTACCCCACCTTCTGAGTCTCCCCTCCTGCACCCCATGTCCCCCCAGGGCTGAGTCACCCCACCTTCACCCCTTGTCCCCCCAGTTCTGAGTGTGCACCCTATGTGCCCCACTTCTGAATCTCCCCTCCTGCACCCCAGGTCCCCCCACTTCTGAGTCTCCCCTCCTGCACCCTCTGTCCCCCCACTACTGAGTCTCCCCTCCTGGACCCCATGTCCCCCCACTTCTGAGTCTGCACCCCATGTGCCCCACTTCTGAGTCTACCCTCCTGCACCCCATGTCCCCCTACTTCTGGGTCTCCCCTCCCGCACCCCATGTCCCCCCACTTCTGAGTCACCCCAACTTCACCCCTTGTCCCCCCAGTTCTGAGTCTCCCCTCCTGCACCCCATGTCCCCCTACTGCTGCTGTGTCCCCCCTCCTGCACCCCAGGCACCCCAGTGCTTACTCTGTCTTCACCTAGCTGATTCATTCCCCTGCCTCAGTTAATGTACTGTTGATTGCTCGTAGTGTATTTTTCATTTCAGTTGTATACATTCTTCACCTGTGTTTGGTTTCTCCTTTATATTTTCTAACTCCGTGTTAAAACCTTGAAATTTCTTGCTCCGTTCATCAGTTCTTACCCGAGTTCTTTGATCATCTTTATGATCATTACCTTAAACTCTCTATCGGATAGATTGCCGATCTCTACTTCACTTAGTTTTTCTCCTGGGGTTTTCATCTTATTCCTTCCACATGGTCCTCTATCACCTAATTTTGCCTAATTTTCAGTTTTCATTTCTGTGCATTTGGTAGGTTGGTTACATTTCCTGATCTTGGAGAAGTTGCCTTTTGCAGGAGATGTCCTATACATCCCAGCTGCACACTTGCCTCTGGTCACCAGAGCTGTATGCTTTAGGGGTGTCCCCTGTGTGAGCTATGTGGCTCCTTCTGTTTTGGTGAGCTGACTTCTGAGGGCAGTCTTGTAGGTATGGTCGGCCCCTGGTCTGGTTGGTTGTGAGCCCCTGCTTTATGCCCAGGCTGCCGGCTACGGTTGGAGGGGTCAGGTCACAAGGCAGCTGGCTGTGGAACCCTGGGTGGTCTCGGGGCTAGTGCTGGCTCACTGGTGGGCAGAGCCAGGTTCTGGGGTGTGTGTTTGCAGGGTTCCCAGATCCAGTGTCAGCCTGCTGGTGGATTGGGCCAGTTCCTGACACAGCTGGCTGCAGCTTCTGGGGTGTCCCAAAGCTAGTCCTGGTCTGAAGGTGGGCGGGGCTGACTGAGGAGTCCAGAACTCTCAGAGCTGGTGTCAGCCTGCTGGTGGTGGGTTGAGGACCCAGGGGTCCTGGCGTTTGTGCCAGCCTGCCTGTATGTTGGCTGGGTCCCGACAAGTCAGGGTGTGGTGCTGAAGTGGTTCTGCAGTGGGTGTCCACCTGCTGGTGGGTGAAGCCAGGTCCTGGTGCTAGTTCTGTACCCTGTTGTGTGGACCAGGTCCCGAGTCTCTGGCTGCAGGGCTCGGTGTCCCAGAGTCTGTGTCAGAACACTAGTTGGTGGGGTCAAAGCTCAGGGGGACCTAGGGCTGGTGCTGCCCCACTTCTGAGTCTCCCCTCCTGCACCCCATGTCACCCCGCTTCTGAGTCTCCCCTCCTGCACTCCATGTCCCCCCACTGCTGGGTCCCCCCTGCAACCCGGTACCCCACCTTCTGAGTCTCCCCTCCTGCACCCCATGTCCCCCCAGGGCTGAGTCACCCCACCTTCACCCCTTGTCCCCCCAGTTCTGAGTGTGCACCCTATGTGCCCCACTTCTGAATCTCCCCTCCTGCACCCCAGGTCCCCCCACTTCTGAGTCTCCCCTCCTGCACCCTCTGTCCCCCCACTACTGAGTCTCCCCTCCTGGACCCCATGTCCCCCCACTTCTGAGTCAGCACCCCATGTGCCCCACTTCTGAGTCTACCCTCCTGCACCCCATGTCCCCCTACTTCTGGGTCTCCCCTCCCGCACCCCATGTCCCCCCACTTCTGAGTCACCCCAACTTCACCCCTTGTCCCCCCAGTTCTGAGTCTCCCCTCCTGCACCCCATGTCCCCCTACTGCTGCTGTGTCCCCCCTCCTGCACCCCAGGCACCCCAGTGCTTACTCTGTCTTCACCTAGCTGATTCATTCCCCTGCCTCAGTTAATGTACTGTTGATTGCTCGTAGTGTATTTTTCATTTCAGTTGTATACATTCTTCACCTGTGTTTGGTTTCTCCTTTATATTTTCTAACTCCGTGTTAAAACCTTGAAATTTCTTGCTCCGTTCATCAGTTCTTACCCGAGTTCTTTGATCATCTTTATGATCATTACCTTAAACTCTCTATCGGATAGATTGCCGATCTCTACTTCACTTAGTTTTTCTCCTGGGGTTTTCATCTTATTCCTTCCACATGGTCCTCTATCACCTAATTTTGCCTAATTTTCAGTTTTCATTTCTGTGCATTTGGTAGGTTGGTTACATTTCCTGATCTTGGAGAAGTTGCCTTTTGCAGGAGATGTCCTATACATCCCAGCTGCACACTTGCCTCTGGTCACCAGAGCTGTATGCTTTAGGGGTGTCCCCTGTGTGAGCTATGTGGCTCCTTCTGTTTTGGTGAGCTGACTGCTGAGGGCAGTCTTGTAGGTATGGTCGGCCCCTGGTCTGGTTGGTTGTGAGCCCCTGCTTTATGCCCAGGCTGCCGGCTACGGTTGGAGGGGTCAGGTCACAAGGCAGCTGGCTGTGGAACCCTGGGTGGTCTCGGGGCTAGTGCTGGCTCACTGGTGGGCAGAGCCAGGTTCTGGGGTGTGTGTTTGCAGGGTTCCCAGATCCAGGGTCAGCCTGCTGGTGGATTGGGCCAGTTCCTGACACAGCTGGCTGCAGCTTCTGGGGTGTCCCAAAGCTAGTCCTGGTCTGAAGGTGGGCGGGGCTGACTGAGGAGTCCAGAACTCTCAGAGCTGGTGTCAGCCTGCTGGTGGTGGGTTGAGGACCCAGGGGTCCTGGCGTTTGTGCCAGCCTGCCTGTATGTTGGCTGGGTCCCGACAAGTCAGGGTGTGGTGCTGAAGTGGTTCTGCAGTGGGTGTCTACCTGCTGGTGGGTGAAGCCAGGTCCTGGTGCTAGTTCTGTACCCTGTTGTGTGGACCAGGTCCCGAGTCTCTGGCTGCAGGGCTCGGTGTCCCAGAGTCTGTGTCAGAACACTAGTTGGTGGGGTCAAAGCTCAGGGGGACCTAGGGCTGGTGCTGCCCCACTTCTGAGTCTCCCCTCCTGCACCCCATGTCACCCCGCTTCTGAGTCTCCCCTCCTGCACTCCATGTCCCCCCACTGCTGGGTCCCCCCTGCAACCCGGTACCCCACCTTCTGAGTCTCCCCTCCTGCACCCCATGTCCCCCCAGGGCTGAGTCACCCCACCTTCACCCCTTGTCCCCCCAGTTCTGAGTGTGCACCCTATGTGCCCCACTTCTGAATCTCCCCTCCTGCACCCCAGGTCCCCCCACTTCTGAGTCTCCCCTCCTGCACCCTCTGTCCCCCCACTACTGAGTCTCCCCTCCTGGACCCCATGTCCCCCCACTTCTGAGTCTGCACCCCATGTGCCCCACTTCTGAGTCTCCCCTCCTGCACCCCATGTCCCCCTACTTCTGGGTCTCCCCTCCTGCACCCCCATGTCGCCCCACTTCTGAGTCACCCCAACTTCACCCCTTGTCCCCCCAGTTCTGAGTCTCCCCTCCTGCACCCCATGTCCCCCTACTGCTGCTGTGTCCCCCCTTCTGCACCCCAGGCACCCCAGTGCTTACTCTGTCTTCACCTAGCTGATTCATTCCCCTGCCTCAGTTAATGTACTGTTGATTGCTCGTAGTGTATTTTTCATTTCAGTTGTATACATTCTTCACCTGTGTTTGGTTTCTCCTTTATATTTTCTAACTCCGTGTTAAAACCTTGAAACTTCTTGCTCCGTTCATCAGTTCTTACCCGAGTTCTTTGATCATCTTTATGATCATTACCTTAAACTCTCCATCGGATAGATTGCCGATCTCTACTTCACTTAGTTTTTCTCCTGGGGTTTTCATCTTATTCCTTCCACATGGTCCTCTATCACCTAATTTTGCCTAATTTTCAGTTTTCATTTCTGTGCATTTGGTAGGTTGGTTACATTTCCTGATCTTGGAGAAGTTGCCTTTTGCAGGAGATGTCCTATACATCCCAGCTGCACACTTGCCTCTGGTCACCAGAGCTGTATGCTTTAGGGGTGTCCCCTGTGTGAGCTATGTGGCTCCTTCTGTTTTGGTGAGCTGACTGCTGAGGGCAGTCTTGTAGGTATGGTCGGCCCCTGGTCTGGTTGGTTGTGAGCCCCTGCTTTATGCCCAGGCTGCCGGCTACGGTTGGAGGGGTCAGGTCACAAGGCAGCTGGCTGTGGAACCCTGGGTGGTCTCGGGGCTAGTGCTGGCTCACTGGTGGGCAGAGCCAGGTTCTGGGGTGTGTGTTTGCAGGGTTCCCAGATCCAGGGTCAGCCTGCTGGTGGATTGGGCCAGTTCCTGACACAGCTGGCTGCAGCTTCTGGGGTGTCCCAAAGCTAGTCCTGGTCTGAAGGTGGGCGGGGCTGACTGAGGAGTCCAGAACTCTCAGAGCTGGTGTCAGCCTGCTGGTGGTGGGTTGAGGACCCAGGGGTCCTGGCGTTTGTGCCAGCCTGCCTGTATGTTGGCTGGGTCCCGACAAGTCAGGGTGTGGTGCTGAAGTGGTTCTGCAGTGGGTGTCTACCTGCTGGTGGGTGAAGCCAGGTCCTGGTGCTAGTTCTGTACCCTGTTGTGTGGACCAGGTCCCGAGTCTCTGGCTGCAGGGCTCGGTGTCCCAGAGTCTGTGTCAGAACACTAGTTGGTGGGGTCAAAGCTCAGGGGGACCTAGGGCTGGTGCTGCCCCACTTCTGAGTCTCCCCTCCTGCACCCCATGTCACCCCGCTTCTGAGTCTCCCCTCCTGCACTCCATGTCCCCCCACTGCTGGGTCCCCCCTGCAACCCGGTACCCCACCTTCTGAGTCTCCCCTCCTGCACCCCATGTCCCCCCAGGGCTGAGTCACCCCACCTTCACCCCTTGTCCCCCCAGTTCTGAGTGTGCACCCTATGTGCCCCACTTCTGAATCTCCCCTCCTGCACCCCAGGTCCCCCCACTTCTGAGTCTCCCCTCCTGCACCCTCTGTCCCCCCACTACTGAGTCTCCCCTCCTAGACCCCATGTCCCCCCACTTCTGAGTCTGCACCCCATGTGCCCCACTTCTGAGTCTCCCCTCCTGCACCCCATGTCCCCCTACTTCTGCGTCTCCCCTCCTGCACCCCATGTCCCCCCACTTCTGAGTCACCCCAACTTCACCCCTTGTCCCCCCAGTTCTGAGTCTCCCCTCCTGCACCCCATGTCCCCCTACTGCTGCTGTGTCCCCCCTCCTGCACCCCAGGCACCCCAGTGCTTACTCTGTCTTCACCTAGCTGATTCATTCCCCTGCCTCAGTTAATGTACTGTTGATTGCTCGTAGTGTATTTTTCATTTCAGTTGTATACATTCTTCACCTGTGTTTGGTTTCTCCTTTATATTTTCTAACTCCGTGTTAAAACCTTGAAATTTCTTGCTCCGTTCATCAGTTCTTACCCGAGTTCTTTGATCATCTTTATGATCATTACCTTAAACTCTCCATCGGATAGATTGCCGATCTCTACTTCACTTAGTTTTTCTCCTGGGGTTTTCATCTTATTCCTTCCACATGGTCCTCTATCACCTAATTTTGCCTAATTTTCAGTTTTCATTTCTGTGCATTTGGTAGGTTGGTTACATTTCCTGATCTTGGAGAAGTTGCCTTTTGCAGGAGATGTCCTATACATCCCAGCTGCACACTTGCCTCTGGTCACCAGAGCTGTATGCTTTAGGGGTGTCCCCTGTGTGAGCTATGTGGCTCCTTCTGTTTTGGTGAGCTGACTTCTGAGGGCAGTCTTGTAGGTATGGTCGGCCCCTGGTCTGGTTGGTTGTGAGCCCCTGCTTTATGCCCAGGCTGCCGGCTACGGTTGGAGGGGTCAGGTCACAAGGCAGCTGGCTGTGGAACCCTGGGTGGTCTCGGGGCTAGTGCTGGCTCACTGGTGGGCAGAGCCAGGTTCTGGGGTGTGTGTTTGCAGGGTTCCCAGATCCAGTGTCAGCCTGCTGGCGGATTGGGCCAGTTCCTGACACAGCTGGCTGCAGCTTCTGGGGTGTCCCAAAGCTAGTCCTGGTCTGAAGGTGGGCGGGGCTGACTGAGGAGTCCAGAACTCTCAGAGCTGGTGTCAGCCTGCTGGTGGTGGGTTGAGGACCCAGGGGTCCTGGCGTTTGTGCCAGCCTGCCTGTATGTTGGCTGGGTCCCGACAAGTCAGGGTGTGGTGCTGAAGTGGTTCTGCAGTGGGTGTCCACCTGCTGGTGGGTGAAGCCAGGTCCTGGTGCTAGTTCTGTACCCTGTTGTGTGGACCAGGTCCCGAGTCTCTGGCTGCAGGGCTCGGTGTCCCAGAGTCTGTGTCAGAACACTAGTTGGTGGGGTCAAAGCTCAGGGGGACCTAGGGCTGGTGCTGCCCCACTTCTGAGTCTCCCCTCCTGCACCCCATGTCACCCCGCTTCTGAGTCTCCCCTCCTGCACTCCATGTCCCCCCACTGCTGGGTCCCCCCTGCAACCCGGTACCCCACCTTCTGAGTCTCCCCTCCTGCACCCCATGTCCCCCCAGGGCTGAGTCACCCCACCTTCACCCCTTGTCCCCCCAGTTCTGAGTGTGCACCCTATGTGCCCCACTTCTGAATCTCCCCTCCTGCACCCCAGGTCCCCCCACTTCTGAGTCTCCACTCCTGCACCCTCTGTCCCCCCACTACTGAGTCTCCCCTCCTGGACCCCATGTCCCCCCACTTCTGAGTCTGCACCCCATGTGCCCCACTTCTGAGTCTCCCCTCCTGCACCCCATGTCCCCCTACTTCTGGGTCTCCCCTCCCGCACCCCATGTCCCCCCACTTCTGAGTCACCCCAACTTCACCCCTTGTCCCCCCAGTTCTGAGTCTCCCCTCCTGCACCCCATGTCCCCCTACTGCTGCTGTGTCCCCCCTCCTGCACCCCAGGCACCCCAGTGCTTACTCTGTCTTCACCTAGCTGATTCATTCCCCTGCCTCAGTTAATGTACTGTTGATTGCTCGTAGTGTATTTTTCATTTCAGTTGTATACATTCTTCACCTGTGTTTGGTTTCTCCTTTATATTTTCTAACTCCGTGTTAAAACCTTGAAATTTCTTGCTCCGTTCATCAGTTCTTACCCGAGTTCTTTGATCATCTTTATGATCATTACCTTAAACTCTCCATCGGATAGATTGCCGATCTCTACTTCACTTAGTTTTTCTCCTGGGGTTTTCATCTTATTCCTTCCACATGGTCCTCTATCACCTAATTTTGCCTAATTTTCAGTTTTCATTTCTGTGCATTTGGTAGGTTGGTTACATTTCCTGATCTTGGAGAAGTTGCCTTTTGCAGGAGATGTCCTATACATCCCAGCTGCACACTTGCCTCTGGTCACCAGAGCTGTATGCTTTAGGGGTGTCCCCTGTGTGAGCTATGTGGCTCCTTCTGTTTTGGTGAGCTGACTGCTGAGGGCAGTCTTGTAGGTATGGTCGGCCCCTGGTCTGGTTGGTTGTGAGCCCCTGCTTTATGCCCAGGCTGCCGGCTACGGTTGGAGGGGTCAGGTCACAAGGCAGCTGGCTGTGGAACCCTGGGTGGTCTCGGGGCTAGTGCTGGCTCACTGGTGGGCAGAGCCAGGTTCTGGGGTGTGTGTTTGCAGGGTTCCCAGATCCAGTGTCAGCCTGCTGGTGGATTGGGCCAGTTCCTGACACAGCTGGCTGCAGCTTCTGGGGTGTCCCAAAGCTAGTCCTGGTCTGAAGGTGGGCGGGGCTGACTGAGGAGTCCAGAACTCTCAGAGCTGGTGTCAGCCTGCTGGTGGTGGGTTGAGGACCCAGGGGTCCTGGCGTTTGTGCCAGCCTGCCTGTATGTTGGCTGGGTCCCGACAAGTCAGGGTGTGGTGCTGAAGTGGTTCTGCAGTGGGTGTCCACCTGCTGGTGGGTGAAGCCAGGTCCTGGTGCTAGTTCTGTACCCTGTTGTGTGGACCAGGTCCCGAGTCTCTGGCTGCAGGGCTCGGTGTCCCAGAGTCTGTGTCAGAACACTAGTTGGTGGGGTCAAAGCTCAGGGGGACCTAGGGCTGGTGCTGCCCCACTTCTGAGTCTCCCCTCCTGCACCCCATGTCACCCCGCTTCTGAGTCTCCCCTCCTGCACTCCATGTCCCCCCACTGCTGGGTCCCCCCTGCAACCCGGTACCCCACCTTCTGAGTCTCCCCTCCTGCACCCCATGTCCCCCCAGGGCTGAGTCACCCCACCTTCACCCCTTGTCCCCCCAGTTCTGAGTGTGCACCCTATGTGCCCCACTTCTGAATCTCCCCTCCTGCACCCCAGGTCCCCCCACTTCTGAGTCTCCCCTCCTGCACCCTCTGTCCCCCCACTACTGAGTCTCCCCTCCTGTACCCCATGTCCCCCCACTTCTGAGTCTGCACCCCATGTGCCCCACTTCTGAGTCTCCCCTCCTGCACCCCATGTCCCCCTACTTCTGCGTCTCCCCTCCCGCACCCCATGTCCCCCCACTTCTGAGTCACCCCAACTTCACCCCTTGTCCCCCCAGTTCTGAGTCTCCCCTCCTGCACCCCATGTCCCCCTACTGCTGCTGTGTCCCCCCTCCTGCACCCCAGGCACCCCAGTGCTTACTCTGTCTTCACCTAGCTGATTCATTCCCCTGCCTCAGTTAATGTACTGTTGATTGCTCGTAGTGTATTTTTCATTTCAGTTGTATACATTCTTCACCTGTGTTTGGTTTCTCCTTTATATTTTCTAACTCCGTGTTAAAACCTTGAAATTTCTTGCTCCGTTCATCAGTTCTTACCCGAGTTCTTTGATCATCTTTATGATCATTACCTTAAACTCTCTATCGGATAGATTGCCGATCTCTACTTCACTTAGTTTTTCTCCTGGGGTTTTCATCTTATTCCTTCCACATGGTCCTCTATCACCTAATTTTGCCTAATTTTCAGTTTTCATTTCTGTGCATTTGGTAGGTTGGTTACATTTCCTGATCTTGGAGAAGTTGCCTTTTGCAGGAGATGTCCTATACATCCCAGCTGCACACTTGCCTCTGGTCACCAGAGCTGTATGCTTTAGGGGTGTCCCCTGTGTGAGCTATGTGGCTCCTTCTGTTTTGGTGAGCTGACTTCTGAGGGCAGTCTTGTAGGTATGGTCGGCCCCTGGTCTGGTTGGTTGTGAGCCCCTGCTTTATGCCCAGGCTGCCGGCTACGGTTGGAGGGGTCAGGTCACAAGGCAGCTGGCTGTGGAACCCTGGGTGGTCTCGGGGCTAGTGCTGGCTCACTGGTGGGCAGAGCCAGGTTCTGGGGTGTGTGTTTGCAGGGTTCCCAGATCCAGTGTCAGCCTGCTGGTGGATTGGGCCAGTTCCTGACACAGCTGGCTGCAGCTTCTGGGGTGTCCCAAAGCTAGTCCTGGTCTGAAGGTGGGCGGGGCTGACTGAGGAGTCCAGAACTCTCAGAGCTGGTGTCAGCCTGCTGGTGGTGGGTTGAGGACCCAGGGGTCCTGGCGTTTGTGCCAGCCTGCCTGTATGTTGGCTGGGTCCCGACAAGTCAGGGTGTGGTGCTGAAGTGGTTCTGCAGTGGGTGTCCACCTGCTGGTGGGTGAAGCCAGGTCCTGGTGCTAGTTCTGTACCCTGTTGTGTGGACCAGGTCCCGAGTCTCTGGCTGCAGGGCTCGGTGTCCCAGAGTCTGTGTCAGAACACTAGTTGGTGGGGTCAAAGCTCAGGGGGACCTAGGGCTGGTGCTGCCCCACTTCTGAGTCTCCCCTCCTGCACCCCATGTCACCCCGCTTCTGAGTCTCCCCTCCTGCACTCCATGTCCCCCCACTGCTGGGTCCCCCCTGCAACCCGGTACCCCACCTTCTGAGTCTCCCCTCCTGCACCCCATGTCCCCCCAGGGCTGAGTCACCCCACCTTCACCCCTTGTCCCCCCAGTTCTGAGTGTGCACCCTATGTGCCCCACTTCTGAATCTCCCCTCCTGCACCCCAGGTCCCCCCACTTCTGAGTCTCCCCTCCTGCACCCTCTGTCCCCCCACTACTGAGTCTCCCCTCCTGGACCCCATGTCCCCCCACTTCTGAGTCTGCACCCCATGTGCCCCACTTCTGAGTCTCCCCTCCTGCACCCCATGTCCCCCTACTTCTGGGTCTCCCCTCCCGCACCCCATGTCCCCCCACTTCTGAGTCACCCCAACTTCACCCCTTGTCCCCCCAGTTCTGAGTCTCCCCTCCTGCACCCCATGTCCCCCTACTGCTGCTGTGTCCCCCCTCCTGCACCCCAGGCACCCCAGTGCTTACTCTGTCTTCACCTAGCTGATTCATTCCCCTGCCTCAGTTAATGTACTGTTGATTGCTCGTAGTGTATTTTTCATTTCAGTTGTATACATTCTTCACCTGTGTTTGGTTTCTCCTTTATATTTTCTAACTCCGTGTTAAAACCTTGAAATTTCTTGCTCCGTTCATCAGTTCTTACCCGAGTTCTTTGATCATCTTTATGATCATTACCTTAAACTCTCTATCGGATAGATTGCCGATCTCTACTTCACTTAGTTTTTCTCCTGGGGTTTTCATCTTATTCCTTCCACATGGTCCTCTATCACCTAATTTTGCCTAATTTTCAGTTTTCATTTCTGTGCATTTGGTAGGTTGGTTACATTTCCTGATCTTGGAGAAGTTGCCTTTTGCAGGAGATGTCCTATACATCCCAGCTGCACACTTGCCTCTGGTCACCAGAGCTGTATGCTTTAGGGGTGTCCCCTGTGTGAGCTATGTGGCTGCTTCTGTTTTGGTGAGCTGACTGCTGAGGGCAGTCTTGTAGGTATGGTCGGCCCCTGGTCTGGTTGGTTGTGAGCCCCTGCTTTATGCCCAGGCTGCCGGCTACGGTTGGAGGGGTCAGGTCACAAGGCAGCTGGCTGTGGAACCCTGGGTGGTCTCGGGGCTAGTGCTGGCTCACTGGTGGGCAGAGCCAGGTTCTGGGGTGTGTGTTTGCAGGGTTCCCAGATCCAGTGTCAGCCTGCTGGTGGATTGGGCCAGTTCCTGACACAGCTGGCTGCAGCTTCTGGGGTGTCCCAAAGCTAGTCCTGGTCTGAAGGTGGGTGGCGCTGACTGAGGAGTCCAGAACTCTCAGAGCTGGTGTCAGCCTGCTGGTGGTGGGTTGAGGACCCAGGGGTCCTGGAGTTTGTGCCAGCCTGCCTGTATGTTGGCTGGGTCCCGACAAGTCAGGGTGTGGTGCTGAAGTGGTTCTGCAGTGGGTGTCCACCTGCTGGTGGGTGAAGCCAGGTCCTGGTGCTAGTTCTGTACCCTGTTGTGTGGACCAGGTCCCGAGTCTCTGGCTGCAGGGCTCGGTGTCCCAGAGTCTGTGTCAGAACACTAGTTGGTGGGGTCAAAGCTCAGGGGGACCTAGGGCTGGTGCTGCCCCACTTCTGAGTCTCCCCTCCTGCACCCCATGTCACCCCGCTTCTGAGTCTCCCCTCCTGCACTCCATGTCCCCCCACTGCTGGGTCCCCCCTGCAACCCGGTACCCCACCTTGTGAGTCTCCCCTCCTGCACCCCATGTCCCCCCAGGGCTGAGTCACCCCACCTTCACCCCTTGTCCCCCCAGTTCTGAGTGTGCACCCTATGTGCCCCACTTCTGAATCTCCCCTCCTGCACCCCAGTTCCCCCCACTTCTGAGTCTCCCCTCCTGCACCCTCTGTCCCCCTACTACTGAGTCTCCCCTCCTGCACCCCATGTCCCCCTACTTCTGCGTCTCCCCTCCTGCACCCCATGTCCCCCCACTTCTGAGTCACCCCAACTTCACCCCTTGTCCCCCCAGTTCTGAGTCTCCCCTCCTGCACCCCATGTCCCCCTACTGCTGCTGTGTCCACCCTCCTGCACCCCAGGCACCCCAGTGCTTACTCTGTCTTCACCTAGCTGATTCATTCCCCTGCCTCAGTTAATGTACTGTTGATTGCTCGTAGTGTATTTTTCATTTCAGTTGTATACATTCTTCACCTGTGTTTGGTTTCTCCTTTATATTTTCTAACTCCGTGTTAAAACTTTGAAATTTCTTGCTCCGTTCATCAGTTCTTACCCTAGTTCTTTGATCATCTTTATGATCATTACCTTAAACTCTCCATCAGATAGATTGCCGATCTCTACTTCACTTAGTTTTTCTCCTGGGGTTTTCATCTTATTCCTTCCACATGGTCCTCTATCACCTAATTTTGCCTAATTTTCAGTTTTCATTTCTGTGCATTTGGTAGGTTGGTTACATTTCCTGATCTTGGAGAAGTTGCCTTTTGCAGGAGATGTCCTATACATCCCAGCTGCACACTTGCCTCTGGTCACCAGAGCTGTATGCTTTAGGGGTGTCCCCTGTGTGAGCTATGTGGCTGCTTCTGTTTTGGTGAGCTGACTGCTGAGGGCAGTCTTGTAGGTATGGTCGGCCCCTGGTCTGGTTGGTTGTGAGCCCCTGCTTTATGCCCAGGCTGCCGGCTACGGTTGGAGGGGTCAGGTCACAAGGCAGCTGGCTGTGGAACCCTGGGTGGTCTCGGGGCTAGTGCTGGCTCACTGATGGGCAGAGCCAGGTTCTGGGGTGTGTGTTTGCAGGGTTCCCAGATCCAGTGTCAGCCTGCTGGTGGATTGGGCCAGTTCCTGACACAGCTGGCTGCAGCTTCTGGGGTGTCCCAAAGCTAGTCCTGGTCTGAAGGTGGGCGGGGCTGACTGAGGAGTCCAGAACTCTCAGAGCTGGTGTCAGCCTGCTGGTGGTGGGTTGAGGACCCAGGGGTCCTGGCGTTTGTGCCAGCCTGCCTGTATGTTGGCTGGGTCCCGACAAGTCAGGGTGTGGTGCTGAAGTGGTTCTGCAGTGGGTGTCCACCTGCTGGTGGGTGAAGCCAGGTCCTGGTGCTAGTTCTGTACCCTGTTGTGTGGACCAGGTCCCGAGTCTCTGGCTGCAGGGCTCGGTGTCCCAGAGTCTGTGTCAGAACACTAGTTGGTGGGGTCAAAGCTCAGGGGGACCTAGGGCTGGTGCTGCCCCACTTCTGAGTCTCCCCTCCTGCACCCCATGTCACCCCGCTTCTGAGTCTCCCCTCCTGCACTCCATGTCCCCCCACTGCTGGGTCCCCCCTGCAACCCGGTACCCCACCTTCTGAGTCTCCCCTCCTGCACCCCATGTCCCCCCAGGGCTGAGTCACCCCACCTTCACCCCTTGTCCCCCCAGTTCTGAGTGTGCACCCTATGTGCCCCACTTCTGAATCTCCCCTCCTGCACCCCAGGTCCCCCCACTTCTGAGTCTCCCCTCCTGCACCCTCTCCCCCCACTACTGAGTCTCCCCTCCTGGACCCCATGTCCCCCCACTTCTGAGTCTGCACCCCATGTGCCCCACTTCTGAGTCTCCCCTCCTGCACCCCATGTCCCCCTACTTCTGGGTCTCCCCTCCCGCACCCCATGTCCCCCCACTTCTGAGTCACCCCAACTTCACCCCTTGTCCCCCCAGTTCTGAGTCTCCCCTCCTGCACCCCATGTCCCCCTACTGCTGCTGTGTCCCCCCTCCTGCACCCCAGGCACCCCAGTGCTTACTCTGTCTTCACCTAGCTGATTCATTCCCCTGCCTCAGTTAATGTACTGTTGATTGCTCGTAGTGTATTTTTCATTTCAGTTGTATACATTCTTCACCTGTGTTTGGTTTCTCCTTTATATTTTCTAACTCCGTGTTGAAACCTTGAAATTTCTTGCTCCGTTCATCAGTTCTTACCCGAGTTCTTTGATCATCTTTATGATCATTACCTTAAACTCTCCATCGGATAGATTGCCGATCTCTACTTCACTTAGTTTTTCTCCTGGGGTTTTCATCTTATTCCTTCCACATGGTCCTCTATCACCTAATTTTGCCTAATTTTCAGTTTTCATTTCTGTGCATTTGGTAGGTTGGTTACATTTCCTGATCTTGGAGAAGTTGCCTTTTGCAGGAGATGTCCTATACATCCCAGCTGCACACTTGCCTCTGGTCACCAGAGCTGTATGCTTTAGGGGTGTCCCCTGTGTGAGCTATGTGGCTCCTTCTGTTTTGGTGAGCTGACTGCTGAGGGCAGTCTTGTAGGTATGGTCGGCCCCTGGTCTGGTTGGTTGTGAGCCCCTGCTTTATGCCCAGGCTGCCGGCTACGGTTGGAGGGGTCAGGTCACAAGGCAGCTGGCTGTGGAACCCTGGGTGGTCTCGGGGCTAGTGCTGGCTCACTGGTGGGCAGAGCCAGGTTCTGGGGTGTGTGTTTGCAGGGTTCCCAGATCCAGTGTCAGCCTGCTGGCGGATTGGGCCAGTTCCTGACACAGCTGGCTGCAGCTTCTGGGGTGTCCCAAAGCTAGTCCTGGTCTGAAGGTGGGCGGGGCTGACTGAGGAGTCCAGAACTCTCAGAGCTGGTGTCAGCCTGCTGGTGGTGGGTTGAGGACCCAGGGGTCCTGGCGTTTGTGCCAGCCTGCCTGTATGTTGGCTGGGTCCCGACAAGTCAGGGTGTGGTGCTGAAGTGGTTCTGCAGTGGGTGTCCACCTGCTGGTGGGTGAAGCCAGGTCCTGGTGCTAGTTCTGTACCCTGTTGTGTGGACCAGGTCCCGAGTCTCTGGCTGCAGGGCTCGGTGTCCCAGAGTCTGTGTCAGAACACTAGTTGGTGGGGTCAAAGCTCAGGGGGACCTAGGGCTGGTGCTGCCCCACTTCTGAGTCTCCCCTCCTGCACCCCATGTCACCCCGCTTCTGAGTCTCCCCTCCTGCACTCCATGTCCCCCCACTGCTGGGTCCCCCCTGCAACCCGGTACCCCACCTTCTGAGTCTCCCCTCCTGCACCCCATGTCCCCCCAGGGCTGAGTCACCCCACCTTCACCCCTTGTCCCCCCAGTTCTGAGTGTGCACCCTATGTGCCCCACTTCTGAATCTCCCCTCCTGCACCCCAGGTCCCCCCACTTCTGAGTCTCCCCTCCTGCACCCTCTCCCCCCACTACTGAGTCTCCCCTCCTGGACCCCATGTCCCCCCACTTCTGAGTCTGCACCCCATGTGCCCCACTTCTGAGTCTCCCCTCCTGCACCCCATGTCCCCCTACTTCTGGGTCTCCCCTCCCGCACCCCATGTCCCCCCACTTCTGAGTCACCCCAACTTCACCCCTTGTCCCCCCAGTTCTGAGTCTCCCCTCCTGCACCCCATGTCCCCCTACTGCTGCTGTGTCCCCCCTCCTGCACCCCAGGCACCCCAGTGCTTACTCTGTCTTCACCTAGCTGATTCATTCCCCTGCCTCAGTTAATGTACTGTTGATTGCTCGTAGTGTATTTTTGATTTCAGTTGTATACATTCTTCACCTGTGTTTGGTTTCTCCTTTATATTTTCTAACTCCGTGTTGAAACCTTGAAATTTCTTGCTCCGTTCATCAGTTCTTACCCGAGTTCTTTGATCATCTTTATGATCATTACCTTAAACTCTCCATCGGATAGATTGCCGATCTCTACTTCACTTAGTTTTTCTCCTGGGGTTTTCATCTTATTCCTTCCACATGGTCCTCTATCACCTAATTTTGCCTAATTTTCAGTTTTCATTTCTGTGCATTTGGTAGGTTGGTTACATTTCCTGATCTTGGAGAAGTTGCCTTTTGCAGGAGATGTCCTATACATCCCAGCTGCACACTTGCCTCTGGTCACCAGAGCTGTATGCTTTAGGGGTGTCCCCTGTGTGAGCTATGTGGCTCCTTCTGTTTTGGTGAGCTGACTGCTGAGGGCAGTCTTGTAGGTATGGTCGGCCCCTGGTCTGGTTGGTTGTGAGCCCCTGCTTTATGCCCAGGCTGCCGGCTACGGTTGGAGGGGTCAGGTCACAAGGCAGCTGGCTGTGGAACCCTGGGTGGTCTCGGGGCTAGTGCTGGCTCACTGGTGGGCAGAGCCAGGTTCTGGGGTGTGTGTTTGCAGGGTTCCCAGATCCAGTGTCAGCCTGCTGGCGGATTGGGCCAGTTCCTGACACAGCTGGCTGCAGCTTCTGGGGTGTCCCAAAGCTAGTCCTGGTCTGAAGGTGGGCGGGGCTGACTGAGGAGTCCAGAACTCTCAGAGCTGGTGTCAGCCTGCTGGTGGTGGGTTGAGGACCCAGGGGTCCTGGCGTTTGTGCCAGCCTGCCTGTATGTTGGCTGGGTCCCGACAAGTCAGGGTGTGGTGCTGAAGTGGTTCTGCAGTGGGTGTCCACCTGCTGGTGGGTGAAGCCAGGTCCTGGTGCTAGTTCTGTACCCTGTTGTGTGGACCAGGTCCCGAGTCTCTGGCTGCAGGGCTCGGTGTCCCAGAGTCTGTGTCAGAACACTAGTTGGTGGGGTCAAAGCTCAGGGGGACCTAGGGCTGGTGCTGCCCCACTTCTGAGTCTCCCCTCCTGCACCCCATGTCACCCCGCTTCTGAGTCTCCCCTCCTGCACTCCATGTCCCCCCACTGCTGGGTCCCCACTGCAACCCGGTACCCCACCTTCTGAGTCTCCCCTCCTGCACCCCATGTCCCCCCAGGGCTGAGTCACCCCACCTTCACCCCTTGTCCCCCCAGTTCTGAGTGTGCACCCTATGTGCCCCACTTCTGAATCTCCCCTCCTGCACCCCAGGTCCCCCCACTTCTGAGTCTCCCCTCCTGCACCCTCTGTCCCCCCACTACTGAGTCTCCCCTCCTGGACCCCATGTCCCCCCACTTCTGAGTCTGCACCCCATGTGCCCCACTTCTGAGTCTCCCCTCCTGCACCCCATGTCCCCCTACTTCTGGGTCTCCCCTCCCGCACCCCATGTCCCCCCACTTCTGAGTCACCCCAACTTCACCCCTTGTCCCCCCAGTTCTGAGTCTCCCCTCCTGCACCCCATGTCCCCCTACTGCTGCTGTGTCCCCCCTCCTGCACCCCAGGCACCCCAGTGCTTACTCTGTCTTCACCTAGCTGATTCATTCCCCTGCCTCAGTTAATGTACTGTTGATTGCTCGTAGTGTATTTTTCATTTCAGTTGTATACATTCTTCACCTGTGTTTGGTTTCTCCTTTATATTTTCTAACTCCGTGTTAAAACCTTGAAATTTCTTGCTCCGTTCATCAGTTCTTACCCGAGTTCTTTGATCATCTTTATGATCATTACCTTAAACTCTCTATCGGATAGATTGCCGATCTCTACTTCACTTAGTTTTTCTCCTGGGGTTTTCATCTTATTCCTTCCACATGGTCCTCTATCACCTAATTTTGCCTAATTTTCAGTTTTCATTTCTGTGCATTTGGTAGGTTGGTTACATTTCCTGATCTTGGAGAAGTTGCCTTTTGCAGGAGATGTCCTATACATCCCAGCTGCACACTTGCCTCTGGTCACCAGAGCTGTATGCTTTAGGGGTGTCCCCTGTGTGAGCTATGTGGCTCCTTCTGTTTTGGTGAGCTGACTGCTGAGGGCAGTCTTGTAGGTATGGTCGGCCCCTGGTCTGGTTGGTTGTGAGCCCCTGCTTTATGCCCAGGCTGCCGGCTACGGTTGGAGGGGTCAGGTCACAAGGCAGCTGGCTGTGGAACCCTGGGTGGTCTCGGGGCTAGTGCTGGCTCACTGGTGGGCAGAGCCAGGTTCTGGGGTGTGTGTTTGCAGGGTTCCCAGATCCAGTGTCAGCCTGCTGGTGGATTGGGCCAGTTCCTGACACAGCTGGCTGCAGCTTCTGGGGTGTCCCAAAGCTAGTCCTGGTCTGAAGGTGGGCGGGGCTGACTGAGGAGTCCAGAACTCTCAGAGCTGGTGTCAGCCTGCTGGTGGTGGGTTGAGGACCCAGGGGTCCTGGCGTTTGTGCCAGCCTGCCTGTATGTTGGCTGGGTCCCGACAAGTCAGGGTGTGGTGCTGAAGTGGTTCTGCAGTGGGTGTCCACCTGCTGGTGGGTGAAGCCAGGTCCTGGTGCTAGTTCTGTACCCTGTTGTGTGGACCAGGTCCCGAGTCTCTGGCTGCAGGGCTCGGTGTCCCAGAGTCTGTGTCAGAACACTAGTTGGTGGGGTCAAAGCTCAGGGGGACCTAGGGCTGGTGCTGCCCCACTTCTGAGTCTCCCCTCCTGCACCCCATGTCACCCCGCTTCTGAGTCTCCCCTCCTGCACTCCATGTCCCCCCACTGCTGGGTCCCCCCTGCAACCCGGTACCCCACCTTCTGAGTCTCCCCTCCTGCACCCCATGTCCCCCCAGGGCTGAGTCACCCCACCTTCACCCCTTGTCCCCCCAGTTCTGAGTGTGAACCCTATGTGCCCCACTTCTGAATCTCCCCTCCTGCACCCCAGGTCCCCCCACTTCTGAGTCTCCCCTCCTGCACCCTCTGTCCCCCCACTACTGAGTCTCCCCTCCTGTACCCCATGTCCCCCCACTTCTGAGTCTGCACCCCATGTGCCCCACTTCTGAGTCTCCCCTCCTGCACCCCATGTCCCCCTACTTCTGCGTCTCCCCTCCTGCACCCCATGTCCCCCCACTTCTGAGTCACCCCAACTTCACCCCTTGTCCCCCCAGTTCTGAGTCTCCCCTCCTGCACCCCATGTCCCCCTACTGCTGCTGTGTCCCCCCTCCTGCACCCCAGGCACCCCAGTGCTTACTCTGTCTTCACCTAGCTGATTCATTCCCCTGCCTCAGTTAATGTACTGTTGATTGCTCGTAGTGTATTTTTCATTTCAGTTGTATACATTCTTCACCTGTGTTTGGTTTCTCCTTTATATTTTCTAACTCCGTGTTAAAACCTTGAAATTTCTTGCTCCGTTCATCAGTTCTTACCCGAGTTCTTTGATCATCTTTATGATCATTACCTTAAACTCTCTATCGGATAGATTGCCGATCTCTACTTCACTTAGTTTTTCTCCTGGGGTTTTCATCTTATTCCTTCCACATGGTCCTCTATCACCTAATTTTGCCTAATTTTCAGTTTTCATTTCTGTGCATTTGGTAGGTTGGTTACATTTCCTGATCTTGGAGAAGTTGCCTTTTGCAGGAGATGTCCTATACATCCCAGCTGCACACTTGCCTCTGGTCACCAGAGCTGTATGCTTTAGGGGTGTCCCCTGTGTGAGCTATGTGGCTCCTTCTGTTTTGGTGAGCTGACTTCTGAGGGCAGTCTTGTAGGTATGGTCGGCCCCTGGTCTGGTTGGTTGTGAGCCCCTGCTTTATGCCCAGGCTGCCGGCTATGGTTGGAGGGGTCAGGTCACAAGGCAGCTGGCTGTGGAACCCTGGGTGGTCTCGGGGCTAGTGCTGGCTCACTGGTGGGCAGAGCCAGGTTCTGGGGTGTGTGTTTGCAGGGTTCCCAGATCCAGTGTCAGCCTGCTGGTGGATTGGGCCAGTTCCTGACACAGCTGGCTGCAGCTTCTGGGGTGTCCCAAAGCTAGTCCTGGTCTGAAGGTGGGCGGGGCTGACTGAGGAGTCCAGAACTCTCAGAGCTGGTGTCAGCCTGCTGGTGGTGGGTTGAGGACCCAGGGGTCCTGGCGTTTGTGCCAGCCTGCCTGTATGTTGGCTGGGTCCCGACAAGTCAGGGTGTGGTGCTGAAGTGGTTCTGCAGTGGGTGTCCACCTGCTGGTGGGTGAAGCCAGGTCCTGGTGCTAGTTCTGTACCCTGTTGTGTGGACCAGGTCCCGAGTCTCTGGCTGCAGGGCTCGGTGTCCCAGAGTCTGTGTCAGAACACTAGTTGGTGGGGTCAAAGCTCAGGGGGACCTAGGGCTGGTGCTGCCCCACTTCTGAGTCTCCCCTCCTGCACCCCATGTCACCCCGCTTCTGAGTCTCCCCTCCTGCACTCCATGTCCCCCCACTGCTGGGTCCCCCCTGCAACCCGGTACCCCACCTTCTGAGTCTCCCCTCCTGCACCCCATGTCCCCCCAGGGCTGAGTCACCCCACCTTCACCCCTTGTCCCCCCAGTTCTGAGTGTGCACCCTATGTGCCCCACTTCTGAATCTCCCCTCCTGCACCCCAGGTCCCCCCACTTCTGAGTCTCCCCTCCTGCACCCTCTGTCCCCCCACTACTGAGTCTCCCCTCCTGGACCCCATGTCCCCCCACTTCTGAGTCTGCACCCCATGTGCCCCACTTCTGAGTCTCCCCTCCTGCACCCCATGTCCCCCTACTTCTGGGTCTCCCCTCCCGCACCCCATGTCCCCCCACTTCTGAGTCACCCCAACTTCACCCCTTGTCCCCCCAGTTCTGAGTCTCCCCTCCTGCACCCCATGTCCCCCTACTGCTGCTGTGTCCCCCCTCCTGCACCCCAGGCACCCCAGTGCTTACTCTGTCTTCACCTAGCTGATTCATTCCCCTGCCTCAGTTAATGTACTGTTGATTGCTCGTAGTGTATTTTTCATTTCAGTTGTATACATTCTTCACCTGTGTTTGGTTTCTCCTTTATATTTTCTAACTCCGTGTTAAAACCTTGAAATTTCTTGCTCCGTTCATCAGTTCTTACCCGAGTTCTTTGATCATCTTTATGATCATTACCTTAAACTCTCTATCGGATAGATTGCCGATCTCTACTTCACTTAGTTTTTCTCCTGGGGTTTTCATCTTATTCCTTCCACATGGTCCTCTATCACCTAATTTTGCCTAATTTTCAGTTTTCATTTCTGTGCATTTGGTAGGTTGGTTACATTTCCTGATCTTGGAGAAGTTGCCTTTTGCAGGAGATGTCCTATACATCCCAGCTGCACACTTGCCTCTGGTCACCAGAGCTGTATGCTTTAGGGGTGTCCCCTGTGTGAGCTATGTGGCTGCTTCTGTTTTGGTGAGCTGACTGCTGAGGGCAGTCTTGTAGGTATGGTCGGCCCCTGGTCTGGTTGGTTGTGAGCCCCTGCTTTATGCCCAGGCTGCCGGCTACGGTTGGAGGGGTCAGGTCACAAGGCAGCTGGCTGTGGAACCCTGGGTGGTCTCGGGGCTAGTGCTGGCTCACTGGTGGGCAGAGCCAGGTTCTGGGGTGTGTGTTTGCAGGGTTCCCAGATCCAGTGTCAGCCTGCTGGTGGATTGGGCCAGTTCCTGACACAGCTGGCTGCAGCTTCTGGGGTGTCCCAAAGCTAGTCCTGGTCTGAAGGTGGGTGGCGCTGACTGAGGAGTCCAGAACTCTCAGAGCTGGTGTCAGCCTGCTGGTGGTGGGTTGAGGACCCAGGGGTCCTGGAGTTTGTGCCAGCCTGCCTGTATGTTGGCTGGGTCCCGACAAGTCAGGGTGTGGTGCTGAAGTGGTTCTGCAGTGGGTGTCCACCTGCTGGTGGGTGAAGCCAGGTCCTGGTGCTAGTTCTGTACCCTGTTGTGTGGACCAGGTCCCGAGTCTCTGGCTGCAGGGCTCGGTGTCCCAGAGTCTGTGTCAGAACACTAGTTGGTGGGGTCAAAGCTCAGGGGGACCTAGGGCTGGTGCTGCCCCACTTCTGAGTCTCCCCTCCTGCACCCCATGTCACCCCGCTTCTGAGTCTCCCCTCCTGCACTCCATGTCCCCCCACTGCTGGGTCCCCCCTGCAACCCGGTACCCCACCTTGTGAGTCTCCCCTCCTGCACCCCATGTCCCCCCAGGGCTGAGTCACCCCACCTTCACCCCTTGTCCCCCCAGTTCTGAGTGTGCACCCTATGTGCCCCACTTCTGAATCTCCCCTCCTGCACCCCAGTTCCCCCCACTTCTGAGTCTCCCCTCCTGCACCCTCTGTCCCCCTACTACTGAGTCTCCCCTCCTGCACCCCATGTCCCCCTACTTCTGCGTCTCCCCTCCTGCACCCCATGTCCCCCCACTTCTGAGTCACCCCAACTTCACCCCTTGTCCCCCCAGTTCTGAGTCTCCCCTCCTGCACCCCATGTCCCCCTACTGCTGCTGTGTCCACCCTCCTGCACCCCAGGCACCCCAGTGCTTACTCTGTCTTCACCTAGCTGATTCATTCCCCTGCCTCAGTTAATGTACTGTTGATTGCTCGTAGTGTATTTTTCATTTCAGTTGTATACATTCTTCACCTGTGTTTGGTTTCTCCTTTATATTTTCTAACTCCGTGTTAAAACCTTGAAATTTCTTGCTCCGTTCATCAGTTCTTACCCTAGTTCTTTGATCATCTTTATGATCATTACCTTAAACTCTCCATCAGATAGATTGCCGATCTCTACTTCACTTAGTTTTTCTCCTGGGGTTTTCATCTTATTCCTTCCACATGGTCCTCTATCACCTAATTTTGCCTAATTTTCAGTTTTCATTTCTGTGCATTTGGTAGGTTGGTTACATTTCCTGATCTTGGAGAAGTTGCCTTTTGCAGGAGATGTCCTATACATCCCAGCTGCACACTTGCCTCTGGTCACCAGAGCTGTATGCTTTAGGGGTGTCCCCTGTGTGAGCTATGTGGCTGCTTCTGTTTTGGTGAGCTGACTGCTGAGGGCAGTCTTGTAGGTATGGTCGGCCCCTGGTCTGGTTGGTTGTGAGCCCCTGCTTTATGCCCAGGCTGCCGGCTACGGTTGGAGGGGTCAGGTCACAAGGCAGCTGGCTGTGGAACCCTGGGTGGTCTCGGGGCTAGTGCTGGCTCACTGATGGGCAGAGCCAGGTTCTGGGGTGTGTGTTTGCAGGGTTCCCAGATCCAGTGTCAGCCTGCTGGTGGATTGGGCCAGTTCCTGACACAGCTGGCTGCAGCTTCTGGGGTGTCCCAAAGCTAGTCCTGGTCTGAAGGTGGGCGGGGCTGACTGAGGAGTCCAGAACTCTCAGAGCTGGTGTCAGCCTGCTGGTGGTGGGTTGAGGACCCAGGGGTCCTGGCGTTTGTGCCAGCCTGCCTGTATGTTGGCTGGGTCCCGACAAGTCAGGGTGTGGTGCTGAAGTGGTTCTGCAGTGGGTGTCCACCTGCTGGTGGGTGAAGCCAGGTCCTGGTGCTAGTTCTGTACCCTGTTGTGTGGACCAGGTCCCGAGTCTCTGGCTGCAGGGCTCGGTGTCCCAGAGTCTGTGTCAGAACACTAGTTGGTGGGGTCAAAGCTCAGGGGGACCTAGGGCTGGTGCTGCCCCACTTCTGAGTCTCCCCTCCTGCACCCCATGTCACCCCGCTTCTGAGTCTCCCCTCCTGCACTCCATGTCCCCCCACTGCTGGGTCCCCCCTGCAACCCGGTACCCCACCTTCTGAGTCTCCCCTCCTGCACCCCATGTCCCCCCAGGGCTGAGTCACCCCACCTTCACCCCTTGTCCCCCCAGTTCTGAGTGTGCACCCTATGTGCCCCACTTCTGAATCTCCCCTCCTGCACCCCAGGTCCCCCCACTTCTGAGTCTCCCCTCCTGCACCCTCTCCCCCCACTACTGAGTCTCCCCTCCTGGACCCCATGTCCCCCCACTTCTGAGTCTGCACCCCATGTGCCCCACTTCTGAGTCTCCCCTCCTGCACCCCATGTCCCCCTACTTCTGGGTCACCCCTCCCGCACCCCATGTCCCCCCACTTCTGAGTCACCCCAACTTCACCCCTTGTCCCCCCAGTTCTGAGTCTCCCCTCCTGCACCCCATGTCCCCCTACTGCTGCTGTGTCCCCCCTCCTGCACCCCAGGCACCCCAGTGCTTACTCTGTCTTCACCTAGCTGATTCATTCCCCTGCCTCAGTTAATGTACTGTTGATTGCTCGTAGTGTATTTTTCATTTCAGTTGTATACATTCTTCACCTGTGTTTGGTTTCTCCTTTATATTTTCTAACTCCGTGTTGAAACCTTGAAATTTCTTGCTCCGTTCATCAGTTCTTACCCGAGTTCTTTGATCATCTTTATGATCATTACCTAAAACTCTCCATCGGATAGATTGCCGATCTCTACTTCACTTAGTTTTTCTCCTGGGGTTTTCATCTTATTCCTTCCACATGGTCCTCTATCACCTAATTTTGCCTAATTTTCAGTTTTCATTTCTGTGCATTTGGTAGGTTGGTTACATTTCCTGATCTTGGAGAAGTTGCCTTTTGCAGGAGATGTCCTATACATCCCAGCTGCACACTTGCCTCTGGTCACCAGAGCTGTATGCTTTAGGGGTGTCCCCTGTGTGAGCTATGTGGCTCCTTCTGTTTTGGTGAGCTGACTGCTGAGGGCAGTCTTGTAGGTATGGTCGGCCCCTGGTCTGGTTGGTTGTGAGCCCCTGCTTTATGCCCAGGCTGCCAGCTACGGTTGGAGGGGTCAGGTCACAAGGCAGCTGGCTGTGGAACCCTGGGTGGTCTCGGGGCTAGTGCTGGCTCACTGGTGGGCAGAGCCAGGTTCTGGGGTGTGTGTTTGCAGGGTTCCCAGATCCAGTGTCAGCCTGCTGGCGGATTGGGCCAGTTCCTGACACAGCTGGCTGCAGCTTCTGGGGTGTCCCAAAGCTAGTCCTGGTCTGAAGGTGGGCGGGGCTGACTGAGGAGTCCAGAACTCTCAGAGCTGGTGTCAGCCTGCTGGTGGTGGGTTGAGGACCCAGGGGTCCTGGCGTTTGTGCCAGCCTGCCTGTATGTTGGCTGGGTCCCGACAAGTCAGGGTGTGGTGCTGAAGTGGTTCTGCAGTGGGTGTCCACCTGCTGGTGGGTGAAGCCAGGTCCTGGTGCTAGTTCTGTACCCTGTTGTGTGGACCAGGTCCCGAGTCTCTGGCTGCAGGGCTCGGTGTCCCAGAGTCTGTGTCAGAACACTAGTTGGTGGGGTCAAAGCTCAGGGGGACCTAGGGCTGGTGCTGCCCCACTTCTGAGTCTCCCCTCCTGCACCCCATGTCACCCCGCTTCTGAGTCTCCCCTCCTGCACTCCATGTCCCCCCACTGCTGGGTCCCCACTGCAACCCGGTACCCCACCTTCTGAGTCTCCCCTCCTGCACCCCATGTCCCCCCAGGGCTGAGTCACCCCACCTTCACCCCTTGTCCCCCCAGTTCTGAGTGTGCACCCTATGTGCCCCACTTCTGAATCTCCCCTCCTGCACCCCAGGTCCCCCCACTTCTGAGTCTCCCCTCCTGCACCCTCTGTCCCCCCACTACTGAGTCTCCCCTCCTGGACCCCATGTCCCCCCACTTCTGAGTCTGCACCCCATGTGCCCCACTTCTGAGTCTCCCCTCCTGCACCCCATGTCCCCCTACTTCTGGGTCTCCCCTCCCGCACCCCATGTCCCCCCACTTCTGAGTCACCCCAACTTCACCCCTTGTCCCCCCAGTTCTGAGTCTCCCCTCCTGCACCCCATGTCCCCCTACTGCTGCTGTGTCCCCCCTCCTGCACCCCAGGCACCCCAGTGCTTACTCTGTCTTCACCTAGCTGATTCATTCCCCTGCCTCAGTTAATGTACTGTTGATTGCTCGTAGTGTATTTTTCATTTCAGTTGTATACATTCTTCACCTGTGTTTGGTTTCTCCTTTATATTTTCTAACTCCGTGTTAAAACCTTGAAATTTCTTGCTCCGTTCATCAGTTCTTACCCGAGTTCTTTGATCATCTTTATGATCATTACCTTAAACTCTCTATCGGATAGATTGCCGATCTCTACTTCACTTAGTTTTTCTCCTGGGGTTTTCATCTTATTCCTTCCACATGGTCCTCTATCACCTAATTTTGCCTAATTTTCAGTTTTCATTTCTGTGCATTTGGTAGGTTGGTTACATTTCCTGATCTTGGAGAAGTTGCCTTTTGCAGGAGATGTCCTATACATCCCAGCTGCACACTTGCCTCTGGTCACCAGAGCTGTATGCTTTAGGGGTGTCCCCTGTGTGAGCTATGTGGCTCCTTCTGTTTTGGTGAGCTGACTGCTGAGGGCAGTCTTGTAGGTATGGTCGGCCCCTGGTCTGGTTGGTTGTGAGCCCCTGCTTTATGCCCAGGCTGCCGGCTACGGTTGGAGGGGTCAGGTCACAAGGCAGCTGGCTGTGGAACCCTGGGTGGTCTCGGGGCTAGTGCTGGCTCACTGGTGGGCAGAGCCAGGTTCTGGGGTGTGTGTTTGCAGGGTTCCCAGATCCAGTGTCAGCCTGCTGGTGGATTGGGCCAGTTCCTGACACAGCTGGCTGCAGCTTCTGGGGTGTCCCAAAGCTAGTCCTGGTCTGAAGGTGGGCGGGGCTGACTGAGGAGTCCAGAACTCTCAGAGCTGGTGTCAGCCTGCTGGTGGTGGGTTGAGGACCCAGGGGTCCTGGCGTTTGTGCCAGCCTGCCTGTATGTTGGCTGGGTCCCGACAAGTCAGGGTGTGGTGCTGAAGTGGTTCTGCAGTGGGTGTCCACCTGCTGGTGGGTGAAGCCAGGTCCTGGTGCTAGTTCTGTACCCTGTTGTGTGGACCAGGTCCCGAGTCTCTGGCTGCAGGGCTCGGTGTCCCAGAGTCTGTGTCAGAACACTAGTTGGTGGGGTCAAAGCTCAGGGGGACCTAGGGCTGGTGCTGCCCCACTTCTGAGTCTCCCCTCCTGCACCCCATGTCACCCCGCTTCTGAGTCTCCCCTCCTGCACTCCATGTCCCCCCACTGCTGGGTCCCCCCTGCAACCCGGTACCCCACCTTCTGAGTCTCCCCTCCTGCACCCCATGTCCCCCCAGGGCTGAGTCACCCCACCTTCACCCCTTGTCCCCCCAGTTCTGAGTGTGAACCCTATGTGCCCCACTTCTGAATCTCCCCTCCTGCACCCCAGGTCCCCCCACTTCTGAGTCTCCCCTCCTGCACCCTCTGTCCCCCCACTACTGAGTCTCCCCTCCTGTACCCCATGTCCCCCCACTTCTGAGTCTGCACCCCATGTGCCCCACTTCTGAGTCTCCCCTCCTGCACCCCATGTCCCCCTACTTCTGCGTCTCCCCTCCTGCACCCCATGTCCCCCCACTTCTGAGTCACCCCAACTTCACCCCTTGTCCCCCCAGTTCTGAGTCTCCCCTCCTGCACCCCATGTCCCCCTACTGCTGCTGTGTCCCCCCTCCTGCACCCCAGGCACCCCAGTGCTTACTCTGTCTTCACCTAGCTGATTCATTCCCCTGCCTCAGTTAATGTACTGTTGATTGCTCGTAGTGTATTTTTCATTTCAGTTGTATACATTCTTCACCTGTGTTTGGTTTCTCCTTTATATTTTCTAACTCCGTGTTAAAACCTTGAAATTTCTTGCTCCGTTCATCAGTTCTTACCCGAGTTCTTTGATCATCTTTATGATCATTACCTTAAACTCTCTATCGGATAGATTGCCGATCTCTACTTCACTTAGTTTTTCTCCTGGGGTTTTCATCTTATTCCTTCCACATGGTCCTCTATCACCTAATTTTGCCTAATTTTCAGTTTTCATTTCTGTGCATTTGGTAGGTTGGTTACATTTCCTGATCTTGGAGAAGTTGCCTTTTGCAGGAGATGTCCTATACATCCCAGCTGCACACTTGCCTCTGGTCACCAGAGCTGTATGCTTTAGGGGTGTCCCCTGTGTGAGCTATGTGGCTCCTTCTGTTTTGGTGAGCTGACTTCTGAGGGCAGTCTTGTAGGTATGGTCGGCCCCTGGTCTGGTTGGTTGTGAGCCCCTGCTTTATGCCCAGGCTGCCGGCTATGGTTGGAGGGGTCAGGTCACAAGGCAGCTGGCTGTGGAACCCTGGGTGGTCTCGGGGCTAGTGCTGGCTCACTGGTGGGCAGAGCCAGGTTCTGGGGTGTGTGTTTGCAGGGTTCCCAGATCCAGTGTCAGCCTGCTGGTGGATTGGGCCAGTTCCTGACACAGCTGGCTGCAGCTTCTGGGGTGTCCCAAAGCTAGTCCTGGTCTGAAGGTGGGCGGGGCTGACTGAGGAGTCCAGAACTCTCAGAGCTGGTGTCAGCCTGCTGGTGGTGGGTTGAGGACCCAGGGGTCCTGGCGTTTGTGCCAGCCTGCCTGTATGTTGGCTGGGTCCCGACAAGTCAGGGTGTGGTGCTGAAGTGGTTCTGCAGTGGGTGTCCACCTGCTGGTGGGTGAAGCCAGGTCCTGGTGCTAGTTCTGTACCCTGTTGTGTGGACCAGGTCCCGAGTCTCTGGCTGCAGGGCTCGGTGTCCCAGAGTCTGTGTCAGAACACTAGTTGGTGGGGTCAAAGCTCAGGGGGACCTAGGGCTGGTGCTGCCCCACTTCTGAGTCTCCCCTCCTGCACCCCATGTCACCCCGCTTCTGAGTCTCCCCTCCTGCACTCCATGTCCCCCCACTGCT
Source organism: Orcinus orca (assembly GCF_937001465.1). NCBI lineage: Eukaryota > Metazoa > Chordata > Mammalia > Artiodactyla > Delphinidae > Orcinus > Orcinus orca. The sequence goes on along the minus strand of NC_064560.1, from coordinate 52,006,223 downwards.
GGGTCCCCCCTGCAACCCGGTACCCCACCTTCTGAGTCTCCCCTCCTGCACCCCATGTCCCCCCAGGGCTGAGTCACCCCACCTTCACCCCTTGTCCCCCCAGTTCTGAGTGTGCACCCTATGTGCCCCACTTCTGAATCTCCCCTCCTGCACCCCAGGTCCCCCCACTTCTGAGTCTCCCCTCCTGCACCCTCTGTCCCCCCACTACTGAGTCTCCCCTCCTGGACCCCATGTCCCCCCACTTCTGAGTCTGCACCCCATGTGCCCCACTTCTGAGTCTCCCCTCCTGCACCCCATGTCCCCCTACTTCTGGGTCTCCCCTCCCGCACCCCATGTCCCCCCACTTCTGAGTCACCCCAACTTCACCCCTTGTCCCCCCAGTTCTGAGTCTCCCCTCCTGCACCCCATGTCCCCCTACTGCTGCTGTGTCCCCCCTCCTGCACCCCAGGCACCCCAGTGCTTACTCTGTCTTCACCTAGCTGATTCATTCCCCTGCCTCAGTTAATGTACTGTTGATTGCTCGTAGTGTATTTTTCATTTCAGTTGTATACATTCTTCACCTGTGTTTGGTTTCTCCTTTATATTTTCTAACTCCGTGTTAAAACCTTGAAATTTCTTGCTCCGTTCATCAGTTCTTACCCGAGTTCTTTGATCATCTTTATGATCATTACCTTAAACTCTCTATCGGATAGATTGCCGATCTCTACTTCACTTAGTTTTTCTCCTGGGGTTTTCATCTTATTCCTTCCACATGGTCCTCTATCACCTAATTTTGCCTAATTTTCAGTTTTCATTTCTGTGCATTTGGTAGGTTGGTTACATTTCCTGATCTTGGAGAAGTTGCCTTTTGCAGGAGATGTCCTATACATCCCAGCTGCACACTTGCCTCTGGTCACCAGAGCTGTATGCTTTAGGGGTGTCCCCTGTGTGAGCTATGTGGCTGCTTCTGTTTTGGTGAGCTGACTGCTGAGGGCAGTCTTGTAGGTATGGTCGGCCCCTGGTCTGGTTGGTTGTGAGCCCCTGCTTTATGCCCAGGCTGCCGGCTACGGTTGGAGGGGTCAGGTCACAAGGCAGCTGGCTGTGGAACCCTGGGTGGTCTCGGGGCTAGTGCTGGCTCACTGGTGGGCAGAGCCAGGTTCTGGGGTGTGTGTTTGCAGGGTTCCCAGATCCAGTGTCAGCCTGCTGGTGGATTGGGCCAGTTCCTGACACAGCTGGCTGCAGCTTCTGGGGTGTCCCAAAGCTAGTCCTGGTCTGAAGGTGGGTGGCGCTGACTGAGGAGTCCAGAACTCTCAGAGCTGGTGTCAGCCTGCTGGTGGTGGGTTGAGGACCCAGGGGTCCTGGAGTTTGTGCCAGCCTGCCTGTATGTTGGCTGGGTCCCGACAAGTCAGGGTGTGGTGCTGAAGTGGTTCTGCAGTGGGTGTCCACCTGCTGGTGGGTGAAGCCAGGTCCTGGTGCTAGTTCTGTACCCTGTTGTGTGGACCAGGTCCCGAGTCTCTGGCTGCAGGGCTCGGTGTCCCAGAGTCTGTGTCAGAACACTAGTTGGTGGGGTCAAAGCTCAGGGGGACCTAGGGCTGGTGCTGCCCCACTTCTGAGTCTCCCCTCCTGCACCCCATGTCACCCCGCTTCTGAGTCTCCCCTCCTGCACTCCATGTCCCCCCACTGCTGGGTCCCCCCTGCAACCCGGTACCCCACCTTGTGAGTCTCCCCTCCTGCACCCCATGTCCCCCCAGGGCTGAGTCACCCCACCTTCACCCCTTGTCCCCCCAGTTCTGAGTGTGCACCCTATGTGCCCCACTTCTGAATCTCCCCTCCTGCACCCCAGTTCCCCCCACTTCTGAGTCTCCCCTCCTGCACCCTCTGTCCCCCTACTACTGAGTCTCCCCTCCTGCACCCCATGTCCCCCTACTTCTGCGTCTCCCCTCCTGCACCCCATGTCCCCCCACTTCTGAGTCACCCCAACTTCACCCCTTGTCCCCCCAGTTCTGAGTCTCCCCTCCTGCACCCCATGTCCCCCTACTGCTGCTGTGTCCACCCTCCTGCACCCCAGGCACCCCAGTGCTTACTCTGTCTTCACCTAGCTGATTCATTCCCCTGCCTCAGTTAATGTACTGTTGATTGCTCGTAGTGTATTTTTCATTTCAGTTGTATACATTCTTCACCTGTGTTTGGTTTCTCCTTTATATTTTCTAACTCCGTGTTAAAACCTTGAAATTTCTTGCTCCGTTCATCAGTTCTTACCCTAGTTCTTTGATCATCTTTATGATCATTACCTTAAACTCTCCATCAGATAGATTGCCGATCTCTACTTCACTTAGTTTTTCTCCTGGGGTTTTCATCTTATTCCTTCCACATGGTCCTCTATCACCTAATTTTGCCTAATTTTCAGTTTTCATTTCTGTGCATTTGGTAGGTTGGTTACATTTCCTGATCTTGGAGAAGTTGCCTTTTGCAGGAGATGTCCTATACATCCCAGCTGCACACTTGCCTCTGGTCACCAGAGCTGTATGCTTTAGGGGTGTCCCCTGTGTGAGCTATGTGGCTCCTTCTGTTTTGGTGAGCTGACTGCTGAGGGCAGTCTTGTAGGTATGGTCGGCCCCTGGTCTGGTTGGTTGTGAGCCCCTGCTTTATGCCCAGGCTGCCGGCTACGGTTGGAGGGGTCAGGTCACAAGGCAGCTGGCTGTGGAACCCTGGGTGGTCTCGGGGCTAGTGCTGGCTCACTGATGGGCAGAGCCAGGTTCTGGGGTGTGTGTTTGCAGGGTTCCCAGATCCAGTGTCAGCCTGCTGGTGGATTGGGCCAGTTCCTGACACAGCTGGCTGCAGCTTCTGGGGTGTCCCAAAGCTAGTCCTGGTCTGAAGGTGGGCGGGGCTGACTGAGGAGTCCAGAACTCTCAGAGCTGGTGTCAGCCTGCTGGTGGTGGGTTGAGGACCCAGGGGTCCTGGCGTTTGTGCCAGCCTGCCTGTATGTTGGCTGGGTCCCGACAAGTCAGGGTGTGGTGCTGAAGTGGTTCTGCAGTGGGTGTCCACCTGCTGGTGGGTGAAGCCAGGTCCTGGTGCTAGTTCTGTACCCTGTTGTGTGGACCAGGTCCCGAGTCTCTGGCTGCAGGGCTCGGTGTCCCAGAGTCTGTGTCAGAACACTAGTTGGTGGGGTCAAAGCTCAGGGGGACCTAGGGCTGGTGCTGCCCCACTTCTGAGTCTCCCCTCCTGCACCCCATGTCACCCCGCTTCTGAGTCTCCCCTCCTGCACTCCATGTCCCCCCACTGCTGGGTCCCCCCTGCAACCCGGTACCCCACCTTCTGAGTCTCCCCTCCTGCACCCCATGTCCCCCCAGGGCTGAGTCACCCCACCTTCACCCCTTGTCCCCCCAGTTCTGAGTGTGCACCCTATGTGCCCCACTTCTGAATCTCCCCTCCTGCACCCCAGGTCCCCCCACTTCTGAGTCTCCCCTCCTGCACCCTCTCCCCCCACTACTGAGTCTCCCCTCCTGGACCCCATGTCCCCCCACTTCTGAGTCTGCACCCCATGTGCCCCACTTCTGAGTCTCCCCTCCTGCACCCCATGTCCCCCTACTTCTGGGTCACCCCTCCCGCACCCCATGTCCCCCCACTTCTGAGTCACCCCAACTTCACCCCTTGTCCCCCCAGTTCTGAGTCTCCCCTCCTGCACCCCATGTCCCCCTACTGCTGCTGTGTCCCCCCTCCTGCACCCCAGGCACCCCAGTGCTTACTCTGTCTTCACCTAGCTGATTCATTCCCCTGCCTCAGTTAATGTACTGTTGATTGCTCGTAGTGTATTTTTCATTTCAGTTGTATACATTCTTCACCTGTGTTTGGTTTCTCCTTTATATTTTCTAACTCCGTGTTGAAACCTTGAAATTTCTTGCTCCGTTCATCAGTTCTTACCCGAGTTCTTTGATCATCTTTATGATCATTACCTAAAACTCTCCATCGGATAGATTGCCGATCTCTACTTCACTTAGTTTTTCTCCTGGGGTTTTCATCTTATTCCTTCCACATGGTCCTCTATCACCTAATTTTGCCTAATTTTCAGTTTTCATTTCTGTGCATTTGGTAGGTTGGTTACATTTCCTGATCTTGGAGAAGTTGCCTTTTGCAGGAGATGTCCTATACATCCCAGCTGCACACTTGCCTCTGGTCACCAGAGCTGTATGCTTTAGGGGTGTCCCCTGTGTGAGCTATGTGGCTCCTTCTGTTTTGGTGAGCTGACTGCTGAGGGCAGTCTTGTAGGTATGGTCGGCCCCTGGTCTGGTTGGTTGTGAGCCCCTGCTTTATGCCCAGGCTGCCAGCTACGGTTGGAGGGGTCAGGTCACAAGGCAGCTGGCTGTGGAACCCTGGGTGGTCTCGGGGCTAGTGCTGGCTCACTGGTGGGCAGAGCCAGGTTCTGGGGTGTGTGTTTGCAGGGTTCCCAGATCCAGTGTCAGCCTGCTGGTGGATTGGGCCAGTTCCTGACACAGCTGGCTGCAGCTTCTGGGGTGTCCCAAAGCTAGTCCTGGTCTGAAGGTAGGCGGGGCTGACTGAGGAGTCCAGAACTCTCAGAGCTGGTGTCAGCCTGCTGGTGGTGGGTTGAGGACCCAGGGGTCCTGGCGTTTGTGCCAGCCTGCCTGTATGTTGGCTGGGTCCCGACAAGTCAGGGTGTGGTGCTGAAGTGGTTCTGCAGTGGGTGTCCACCTGCTGGTGGGTGAAGCCAGGTCCTGGTGCTAGTTCTGTACCCTGTTGTGTGGACCAGGTCCCGAGTCTCTGGCTGCAGGGCTCGGTGTCCCAGAGTCTGTGTCAGAACACTAGTTGGTGGGGTCAAAGCTCAGGGGGACCTAGGGCTGGTGCTGCCCCACTTCTGAGTCTCCCCTCCTGCACCCCATGTCACCCTGCTTCTGAGTCTCCCCTCCTGCACTCCATGTCCCCCCACTGCTGGGTCCCCCCTGCAACCCGGTACCCCACCTTCTGAGTCTCCCCTCCTGCACCCCATGTCCCCCCAGGGCTGAGTCACCCCACCTTCACCCCTTGTCCCCCCAGTTCTGAGTGTGCACCCTATGTGCCCCACTTCTGAATCTCCCCTCCTGCACCCCAGGTCCCCCCACTTCTGAGTCTCCCCTCCTGCACCCTCTCCCCCCACTACTGAGTCTCCCCTCCTGTACCCCATGTCCCCCCACTTCTGAGTCTGCACCCCATGTGCCCCACTTCTGAGTCTCCCCTCCTGCACCCCATGTCCCCCTACTTCTGGGTCTCCCCTCCCGCACCCCATGTCCCCCCACTTCTGAGTCACCCCAACTTCACCCCTTGTCCCCCCAGTTCTGAGTCTCCCCTCCTGCACCCCATGTCCCCCTACTGCTGCTGTGTCCCCCCTCCTGCACCCCAGGCACCCCAGTGCTTACTCTGTCTTCACCTAGCTGATTCATTCCCCTGCCTCAGTTAATGTACTGTTGATTGCTCGTAGTGTATTTTTCATTTCAGTTGTATACATTCTTCACCTGTGTTTGGTTTCTCCTTTATATTTTCTAACTCCGTGTTAAAACCTTGAAATTTCTTGCTCCGTTCATCAGTTCTTACCCGAGTTCTTTGATCATCTTTATGATCATTACCTTAAACTCTCTATCGGATAGATTGCCGATCTCTACTTCACTTAGTTTTTCTCCTGGGGTTTTCATCTTATTCCTTCCACATGGTCCTCTATCACCTAATTTTGCCTAATTTTCAGTTTTCATTTCTGTGCATTTGGTAGGTTGGTTACATTTCCTGATCTTGGAGAAGTTGCCTTTTGCAGGAGATGTCCTATACATCCCAGCTGCACACTTGCCTCTGGTCACCAGAGCTGTATGCTTTAGGGGTGTCCCCTGTGTGAGCTATGTGGCTCCTTCTGTTTTGGTGAGCTGACTGCTGAGGGCAGTCTTGTAGGTATGGTCGGCCCCTGGTCTGGTTGGTTGTGAGCCCCTGCTTTATGCCCAGGCTGCCGGCTACGGTTGGAGGGGTCAGGTCACAAGGCAGCTGGCTGTGGAACCCTGGGTGGTCTCGGGGCTAGTGCTGGCTCACTGGTGGGCAGAGCCAGGTTCTGGGGTGTGTGTTTGCAGGGTTCCCAGATCCAGTGTCAGCCTGCTGGTGGATTGGGCCAGTTCCTGACACAGCTGGCTGCAGCTTCTGGGGTGTCCCAAAGCTAGTCCTGGTCTGAAGGTGGGTGGCGCTGACTGAGGAGTCCAGAACTCTCACAGCTGGTGTCAGCCTGCTGGTGGTGGGTTGAGGACCCAGGGGTCCTGGAGTTTGTGCCAGCCTGCCTGTATGTTGGCTGGGTCCCGACAAGTCAGGGTGTGGTGCTGAAGTGGTTCTGCAGTGGGTGTCCACCTGCTGGTGGGTGAAGCCAGGTCCTGGTGCTAGTTCTGTACCCTGTTGTGTGGACCAGGTCCCGAGTCTCTGGCTGCAGGGCTCGGTGTCCCAGAGTCTGTGTCAGAACACTAGTTGGTGGGGTCAAAGCTCAGGGGGACCTAGGGCTGGTGCTGCCCCACTTCTGAGTCTCCCCTCCTGCACCCCAGGTCACCCCGCTTCTGAGTCTCCCCTCCTGCACTCCATGTCCCCCCACTGCTGGGTCCCCCCTGCAACCCGGTACCCCACCTTCTGAGTCTCCCCTCCTGCACCCCATGTCCCCCCAGGGCTGAGTCACCCCACCTTCACCCCTTGTCCCCCCAGTTCTGAGTGTGCACCCTATGTGCCCCACTTCTGAATCTCCCCTCCTGCACCCCAGGTCCCCCCACTTCTGAGTCTCCCCTCCTGCACCCTCTGTCCCCCTACTACTGAGTCTCCCCTCCTGTACCCCATGTCCCCCCACTTCTGAGTCTGCACCCCATGTGCCCCACTTCTGAGTCTCCCCTCCTGCACCCCATGTCCCCCTACTTCTGGGTCTCCCCTCCTGCACCCCATGTCCCCCCACTTCTGAGTCACCCCAACTTCACCCCTTGTCCCCCCAGTTCTGAGTCTCCCCTCCTGCACCCCATGTCCCCCTACTGCTGCTGTGTCCCCCCTCCTGCACCCCAGGCACCCCAGTGCTTACTCTGTCTTCACCTAGCTGATTCATTCCCCTGCCTCAGTTAATGTACTGTTGATTGCTCGTAGTGTATTTTTCATTTCAGTTGTATACATTCTTCACCTGTGTTGGTTTCTCCTTTATATTTTCTAACTCCGTGTTAAAACCTTGAAATTTCTTGCTCCGTTCATCAGTTCTTACCCGAGTTCTTTGATCATCTTTATGATCATTACCTAAAACTCTCCATCGGATAGATTGCCGATCTCTACTTCACTTAGTTTTTCTCCTGGGGTTTTCATCTTATTCCTTCCACATGGTCCTCTATCACCTAATTTTGCCTAATTTTCAGTTTTCATTTCTGTGCATTTGGTAGGTTGGTTACATTTCCTGATCTTGGAGAAGTTGCCTTTTGCAGGAGATGTCCTATACATCCCAGCTGCACACTTGCCTCTGGTCACCAGAGCTGTATGCTTTAGGGGTGTCCCCTGTGTGAGCTATGTGGCTCCTTCTGTTTTGGTGAGCTGACTGCTGAGGGCAGTCTTGTAGGTATGGTCGGCCCCTGGTCTGGTTGGTTGTGAGCCCCTGCTTTATGCCCAGGCTGCCAGCTACGGTTGGAGGGGTCAGGTCACAAGGCAGCTGGCTGTGGAACCCTGGGTGGTCTCGGGGCTAGTGCTGGCTCACTGGTGGGCAGAGCCAGGTTCTGGGGTGTGTGTTTGCAGGGTTCCCAGATCCAGTGTCAGCCTGCTGGTGGATTGGGCCAGTTCCTGACACAGCTGGCTGCAGCTTCTGGGGTGTCCCAAAGCTAGTCCTGGTCTGAAGGTAGGCGGGGCTGACTGAGGAGTCCAGAACTCTCAGAGCTGGTGTCAGCCTGCTGGTGGTGGGTTGAGGACCCAGGGGTCCTGGCGTTTGTGCCAGCCTGCCTGTATGTTGGCTGGGTCCCGACAAGTCAGGGTGTGGTGCTGAAGTGGTTCTGCAGTGGGTGTCCACCTGCTGGTGGGTGAAGCCAGGTCCTGGTGCTAGTTCTGTACCCTGTTGTGTGGACCAGGTCCCGAGTCTCTGGCTGCAGGGCTCGGTGTCCCAGAGTCTGTGTCAGAACACTAGTTGGTGGGGTCAAAGCTCAGGGGGACCTAGGGCTGGTGCTGCCCCACTTCTGAGTCTCCCCTCCTGCACCCCATGTCACCCTGCTTCTGAGTCTCCTCTCCTGCACTCCATGTCCCCCCACTGCTGGGTCCCCCCTGCAACCCGGTACCCCAACTTCTGAGTCTCCCCTCCTGCACCCCATGTCCCCCCAGGGCTGAGTCACCCCACCTTCACCCCTTGTCCCCCCAGTTCTGAGTGTGCACCCTATGTGCCCCACTTCTGAATCTCCCCTCCTGCACCCCAGGTCCCCCCACTTCTGAATCTCCCCTCCTGCACCCTCTCCCCCCACTACTGAGTCTCCCCTCCTGTATCCCATGTCCCCCCACTTCTGAGTCTGCACCCCATGTGCCCCACTTCTGAGTCTCCCCTCCTGCACCCCATGTCCCCCTACTTCTGGGTCTCCCCTCCTGCACCCCATGTCCCCCCACTTCTGAGTCACCCCAACTTCACCCCTTGTCCCCCCAGTTCTGAGTCTCCCCTCCTGCACCCCATGTCCCCCTACTGCTGCTGTGTCCCCCCTCCTGCACCCCAGGCACCCCAGTGCTTACTCTGTCTTCACCTAGCTGATTCATTCCCCTGCCTCAGTTAATGTACTGTTGATTGCTCGTAGTGTATTTTTCATTTCAGTTGTATACATTCTTCACCTGTGTTGGTTTCTCCTTTATATTTTCTAACTCCGTGTTAAAACCTTGAAATTTCTTGCTCCGTTCATCAGTTCTTACCCGAGTTCTTTGATCATCTTTATGATCATTACCTAAAACTCTCCATCGGATAGATTGCCGATCTCTACTTCACTTAGTTTTTCTCCTGGGGTTTTCATCTTATTCCTTCCACATGGTCCTCTATCACCTAATTTTGCCTAATTTTCAGTTTTCATTTCTGTGCATTTGGTAGGTTGGTTACATTTCCTGATCTTGGAGAAGTTGCCTTTTGCAGGAGATGTCCTATACATCCCAGCTGCACACTTGCCTCTGGTCACCAGAGCTGTATGCTTTAGGGGTGTCCCCTGTGTGAGCTATGTGGCTCCTTCTGTTTTGGTGAGCTGACTGCTGAGGGCAGTCTTGTAGGTATGGTCGGCCCCTGGTCTGGTTGGTTGTGAGCCCCTGCTTTATGCCCAGGCTGCCAGCTACGGTTGGAGGGGTCAGGTCACAAGGCAGCTGGCTGTGGAACCCTGGGTGGTCTCGGGGCTAGTGCTGGCTCACTGGTGGGCAGAGCCAGGTTCTGGGGTGTGTGTTTGCAGGGTTCCCAGATCCAGTGTCAGCCTGCTGGTGGATTGGGCCAGTTCCTGACACAGCTGGCTGCAGCTTCTGGGGTGTCCCAAAGCTAGTCCTGGTCTGAAGGTAGGCGGGGCTGACTGAGGAGTCCAGAACTCTCAGAGCTGGTGTCAGCCTGCTGGTGGTGGGTTGAGGACCCAGGGGTCCTGGCGTTTGTGCCAGCCTGCCTGTATGTTGGCTGGGTCCCGACAAGTCAGGGTGTGGTGCTGAAGTGGTTCTGCAGTGGGTGTCCACCTGCTGGTGGGTGAAGCCAGGTCCTGGTGCTAGTTCTGTACCCTGTTGTGTGGACCAGGTCCCGAGTCTCTGGCTGCAGGGCTCGGTGTCCCAGAGTCTGTGTCAGAACACTAGTTGGTGGGGTCAAAGCTCAGGGGGACCTAGGGCTGGTGCTGCCCCACTTCTGAGTCTCCCCTCCTGCACCCCATGTCACCCTGCTTCTGAGTCTCCTCTCCTGCACTCCATGTCCCCCCACTGCTGGGTCCCCCCTGCAACCCGGTACCCCAACTTCTGAGTCTCCCCTCCTGCACCCCATGTCCCCCCAGGGCTGAGTCACCCCACCTTCACCCCTTGTCCCCCCAGTTCTGAGTGTGCACCCTATGTGCCCCACTTCTGAATCTCCCCTCCTGCACCCCAGGTCCCCCCACTTCTGAATCTCCCCTCCTGCACCCTCTCCCCCCACTACTGAGTCTCCCCTCCTGTACCCCATGTCCCCCCACTTCTGAGTCTGCACCCCATGTGCCCCACTTCTGAGTCTCCCCTCCTGCACCCCATGTCCCCCTACTTCTGGGTCTCCCCTCCTGCACCCCATGTCCCCCCACTTCTGAGTCACCCCAACTTCACCCCTTGTCCCCCCAGTTCTGAGTCTCCCCTCCTGCACCCCATGTCCCCCTACTGCTGCTGTGTCCCCCCTCCTGCACCCCAGGCACCCCAGTGCTTACTCTGTCTTCACCTAGCTGATTCATTCCCCTGCCTCAGTTAATGTACTGTTGATTGCTCGTAGTGTATTTTTCATTTCAGTTGTATACATTCTTCACCTGTGTTTGGTTTCTCCTTTATATTTTCTAACTCCGTGTTAAAACCTTGAAATTTCTTGCTCCGTTCATCAGTTCTTACCCGAGTTCTTTGATCATCTTTATGATCATTACCTTAAACTCTCCATCGGATAGATTGCCGATCTCTACTTCACTTAGTTTTTCTCCTGGGGTTTTCATCTTATTCCTTCCACATGGTCCTCTATCACCTAATTTTGCCTAATTTTCAGTTTTCATTTCTGTGCATTTGGTAGGTTGGTTACATTTCCTGATCTTGGAGAAGTTGCCTTTTGCAGGAGATGTCCTATACATCCCAGCTGCACACTTGCCTCTGGTCACCAGAGCTGTATGCTTTAGGGGTGTCCCCTGTGTGAGCTATGTGGCTCCTTCTGTTTTGGTGAGCTGACTGCTGAGGGCAGTCTTGTAGGTATGGTCGGCCCCTGGTCTGGTTGGTTGTGAGCCCCTGCTTTATGCCCAGGCTGCCAGCTACGGTTGGAGGGGTCAGGTCACAAGGCAGCTGGCTGTGGAACCCTGGGTGGTCTCGGGGCTAGTGCTGGCTCACTGGTGGGCAGAGCCAGGTTCTGGGGTGTGTGTTTGCAGGGTTCCCAGATCCAGTGTCAGCCTGCTGGTGGATTGGGCCAGTTCCTGACACAGCTGGCTGCAGCTTCTGGGGTGTCCCAAAGCTAGTCCTGGTCTGAAGGTAGGCGGGGCTGACTGAGGAGTCCAGAACTCTCAGAGCTGGTGTCAGCCTGCTGGTGGTGGGTTGAGGACCCAGGGGTCCTGGCGTTTGTGCCAGCCTGCCTGTATGTTGGCTGGGTCCCGACAAGTCAGGGTGTGGTGCTGAAGTGGTTCTGCAGTGGGTGTCCACCTGCTGGTGGGTGAAGCCAGGTCCTGGTGCTAGTTCTGTACCCTGTTGTGTGGACCAGGTCCCGAGTCTCTGGCTGCAGGGCTCGGTGTCCCAGAGTCTGTGTCAGAACACTAGTTGGTGGGGTCAAAGTTCAGGGGGACCTAGGGCTGGTGCTGCCCCACTTCTGAGTCTCCCCTCCTGCACCCCATGTCACCCCGCTTCTGAGTCTCCCCTCCTGCACTCCATGTCCCCCCACTGCTGGGTCCCCCCTGCAACCCGGTACCCCACCTTCTGAGTCTCCCCTCCTGCACCCCATGTCCCCCCAGGGCTGAGTCACCCCACCTTCACCCCTTGTCCCCCCAGTTCTGAGTGTGCACCCTATGTGCCCCACTTCTGAATCTCCCCTCCTGCACCCCAGGTCCCCCCACTTCTGAGTCTCCCCTCCTGCACCCTCTCCCCCCACTACTGATTCTCCCCTCCTGTACCCCATGTCCCCCCACTTCTGAGTCTGCACCCCATGTGCCCCACTTCTGAGTCTCCCCTCCTGCACCCCATGTCCCCCTACTTCTGGGTCTCCCCTCCCGCACCCCACGTCCCCCCACTTCTGAGTCACCCCAACTTCACCCCTTGTCCCCCCAGTTCTGAGTCTCCCCTCCTGCACCCCATGTCCCCCTACTGCTGCTGTGTCCCCCCTCCTGCACCCCAGGCACCCCAGTGCTTACTCTGTCTTCACCTAGCTGATTCATTCCCCTGCCTCAGTTAATGTACTGTTGATTGCTCGTAGTGTATTTTTCATTTCAGTTGTATACATTCTTCACCTGTGTTGGTTTCTCCTTTATATTTTCTAACTCCGTGTTAAAACCTTGAAATTTCTTGCTCCGTTCATCAGTTCTTACCCGAGTTCTTTGATCATCTTTATGATCATTACCTTAAACTCTCTATCGGATAGATTGCCGATCTCTACTTCACTTAGTTTTCCTCCTGGGGTTTTCATCTTATTCCTTCCACATGGTCCTCTATCACCTAATTTTGCCTAATTTTCAGTTTTCATTTCTGTGCATTTGGTAGGTTGGTTACATTTCCTGATCTTGGAGAAGTTGCCTTTTGCAGGAGATGTCCTATACATCCCAGCTGCACACTTGCCTCTGGTCACCAGAGCTGTATGCTTTAGGGGTGTCCCCTGTGTGAGCTATGTGGCTCCTTCTGTTTTGGTGAGCTGACTGCTGAGGGCAGTCTTGTAGGTATGGTCGGCCCCTGGTCTGGTTGGTTGTGAGCCCCTGCTTTATGCCCAGGCTGCCGGCTACGGTTGGAGGGGTCAGGTCACAAGGCAGCTGGCTGTGGAACCCTGGGTGGTCTCGGGGCTAGTGCTGGCTCACTGGTGGGCAGAGCCAGGTTCTGGGGTGTGTGTTTGCAGGGTTCCCAGATCCAGTGTCAGCCTGCTGGTGGATTGGGCCAGTTCCTGACACAGCTGGCTGCAGCTTCTGGGGTGTCCCAAAGCTAGTCCTGGTCTGAAGGTGGGTGGCGCTGACTGAGGAGTCCAGAACTCTCACAGCTGGTGTCAGCCTGCTGGTGGTGGGTTGAGGACCCAGGGGTCCTGGAGTTTGTGCCAGCCTGCCTGTATGTTGGCTGGGTCCCGACAAGTCAGGGTGTGGTGCTGAAGTGGTTCTGCAGTGGGTGTCCACCTGCTGGTGGGTGAAGCCAGGTCCTGGTGCTAGTTCTGTACCCTGTTGTGTGGACCAGGTCCCGAGTCTCTGGCTGCAGGGCTCGGTGTCCCAGAGTCTGTGTCAGAACACTAGTTGGTGGGGTCAAAGCTCAGGGGGACCTAGGGCTGGTGCTGCCCCACTTCTGAGTCTCCCCTCCTGCACCCCATGTCACCCCGCTTCTGAGTCTCCCCTCCTGCACTCCATGTCCCCCCACTGCTGGGTCCCCCCTGCAACCCGGTACCCCACCTTCTGAGTCTCCCCTCCTGCACCCCATGTCCCCCCAGGGCTGAGTCACCCCACCTTCACCCCTTGTCCCCCCAGTTCTGAGTGTGCACCCTATGTGCCCCACTTCTGAATCTCCCCTCCTGCACCCCAGGTCCCCCCACTTCTGAGTCTCCCCTCCTGCACCCTCTGTCACCCCAATACTGAGTCTCCCCTCCTGTACCCCATGTCCCCCCACTTCTGAGTCTGCACCCCATGTGCCCCACTTCTGAGTCTCCCCTCCTGCACCCCATGTCCCCCTACTTCTGGGTCTCCCCTCCTGCACCCCATGTCCCCCCACTTCTGAGTCACCCCAACTTCACCCCTTGTCCCCCCAGTTCTGAGTCTCCCCTCCTGCACCCCATGTCCCCCTACTGCTGCTGTGTCCCCCCTCCTGCACCCCAGGCACCCCAGTGCTTACTCTGTCTTCACCTAGCTGATTCATTCCCCTGCCTCAGTTAATGTACTGTTGATTGCTCGTAGTGTATTTTTCATTTCAGTTGTATACATTCTTCACCTGTGTTTGGTTTCTCCTTTATATTTTCTAACTCCGTGTTAAAACCTTGAAATTTCTTGCTCCGTTCATCAGTTCTTACCCGAGTTCTTTGATCATCTTTATGATCATTACCTTAAACTCTCCATCGGATAGATTGCCGATCTCTACTTCACTTAGTTTTTCTCCTGGGGTTTTCATCTTATTCCTTCCACATGGTCCTCTATCACCTAATTTTGCCTAATTTTCAGTTTTCATTTCTGTGCATTTGGTAGGTTGGTTACATTTCCTGATCTTGGAGAAGTTGCCTTTTGCAGGAGATGTCCTATACATCCCAGCTGCACACTTGCCTCTGGTCACCAGAGCTGTATGCTTTAGGGGTGTCCCCTGTGTGAGCTATGTGGCTCCTTCTGTTTTGGTGAGCTGACTGCTGAGGGCAGTCTTGTAGGTATGGTCGGCCCCTGGTCTGGTTGGTTGTGAGCCCCTGCTTTATGCCCAGGCTGCCAGCTACGGTTGGAGGGGTCAGGTCACAAGGCAGCTGGCTGTGGAACCCTGGGTGGTCTCGGGGCTAGTGCTGGCTCACTGGTGGGCAGAGCCAGGTTCTGGGGTGTGTGTTTGCAGGGTTCCCAGATCCAGTGTCAGCCTGCTGGTGGATTGGGCCAGTTCCTGACACAGCTGGCTGCAGCTTCTGGGGTGTCCCAAAGCTAGTCCTGGTCTGAAGGTAGGCGGGGCTGACTGAGGAGTCCAGAACTCTCAGAGCTGGTGTCAGCCTGCTGGTGGTGGGTTGAGGACCCAGGGGTCCTGGCGTTTGTGCCAGCCTGCCTGTATGTTGGCTGGGTCCCGACAAGTCAGGGTGTGGTGCTGAAGTGGTTCTGCAGTGGGTGTCCACCTGCTGGTGGGTGAAGCCAGGTCCTGGTGCTAGTTCTGTACCCTGTTGTGTGGACCAGGTCCCGAGTCTCTGGCTGCAGGGCTCGGTGTCCCAGAGTCTGTGTCAGAACACTAGTTGGTGGGGTCAAAGTTCAGGGGGACCTAGGGCTGGTGCTGCCCCACTTCTGAGTCTCCCCTCCTGCACCCCATGTCACCCCGCTTCTGAGTCTCCCCTCCTGCACTCCATGTCCCCCCACTGCTGGGTCCCCCCTGCAACCCGGTACCCCACCTTCTGAGTCTCCCCTCCTGCACCCCATGTCCCCCCAGGGCTGAGTCACCCCACCTTCACCCCTTGTCCCCCCAGTTCTGAGTGTGCACCCTATGTGCCCCACTTCTGAATCTCCCCTCCTGCACCCCAGGTCCCCCCACTTCTGAGTCTCCCCTCCTGCACCCTCTCCCCCCACTACTGAGTCTCCCCTCCTGTACCCCATGTCCCCCCACTTCTGAGTCTGCACCCCATGTGCCCCACTTCTGAGTCTCCCCTCCTGCACCCCATGTCCCCCTACTTCTGGGTCTCCCCTCCCGCACCCCATGTCCCCCCACTTCTGAGTCACCCCAACTTCACCCCTTGTCCCCCCAGTTCTGAGTCTCCCCTCCTGCACCCCATGTCCCCCTACTGCTGCTGTGTCCCCCCTCCTGCACCCCAGGCACCCCAGTGCTTACTCTGTCTTCACCTAGCTGATTCATTCCCCTGCCTCAGTTAATGTACTGTTGATTGCTCGTAGTGTATTTTTCATTTCAGTTGTATACATTCTTCACCTGTGTTTGGTTTCTCCTTTATATTTTCTAACTCCGTGTTAAAACCTTGAAATTTCTTGCTCCGTTCATCAGTTCTTACCCGAGTTCTTTGATCATCTTTATGATCATTACCTTAAACTCTCTATCGGATAGATTGCCGATCTCTACTTCACTTAGTTTTCCTCCTGGGGTTTTCATCTTATTCCTTCCACATGGTCCTCTATCACCTAATTTTGCCTAATTTTCAGTTTTCATTTCTGTGCATTTGGTAGGTTGGTTACATTTCCTGATCTTGGAGAAGTTGCCTTTTGCAGGAGATGTCCTATACATCCCAGCTGCACACTTGCCTCTGGTCACCAGAGCTGTATGCTTTAGGGGTGTCCCCTGTGTGAGCTATGTGGCTCCTTCTGTTTTGGTGAGCTGACTGCTGAGGGCAGTCTTGTAGGTATGGTCGGCCCCTGGTCTGGTTGGTTGTGAGCCCCTGCTTTATGCCCAGGCTGCCGGCTACGGTTGGAGGGGTCAGGTCACAAGGCAGCTGGCTGTGGAACCCTGGGTGGTCTCGGGGCTAGTGCTGGCTCACTGGTGGGCAGAGCCAGGTTCTGGGGTGTGTGTTTGCAGGGTTCCCAGATCCAGTGTCAGCCTGCTGGTGGATTGGGCCAGTTCCTGACACAGCTGGCTGCAGCTTCTGGGGTGTCCCAAAGCTAGTCCTGGTCTGAAGGTGGGTGGCGCTGACTGAGGAGTCCAGAACTCTCACAGCTGGTGTCAGCCTGCTGGTGGTGGGTTGAGGACCCAGGGGTCCTGGAGTTTGTGCCAGCCTGCCTGTATGTTGGCTGGGTCCCGACAAGTCAGGGTGTGGTGCTGAAGTGGTTCTGCAGTGGGTGTCCACCTGCTGGTGGGTGAAGCCAGGTCCTGGTGCTAGTTCTGTACCCTGTTGTGTGGACCAGGTCCCGAGTCTCTGGCTGCAGGGCTCGGTGTCCCAGAGTCTGTGTCAGAACACTAGTTGGTGGGGTCAAAGCTCAGGGGGACCTAGGGCTGGTGCTGCCCCACTTCTGAGTCTCCCCTCCTGCACCCCATGTCACCCCGCTTCTGAGTCTCCCCTCCTGCACTCCATGTCCCCCCACTGCTGGGTCCCCCCTGCAACCCGGTACCCCACCTTCTGAGTCTCCCCTCCTGCACCCCATGTCCCCCCAGGGCTGAGTCACCCCACCTTCACCCCTTGTCCCCCCAGTTCTGAGTGTGCACCCTATGTGCCCCACTTCTGAATCTCCCCTCCTGCACCCCAGGTCCCCCCACTTCTGAGTCTCCCCTCCTGCACCCTCTGTCACCCCAATACTGAGTCTCCCCTCCTGTACCCCATGTCCCCCCACTTCTGAGTCTGCACCCCATGTGCCCCACTTCTGAGTCTCCCCTCCTGCACCCCATGTCCCCCTACTTCTGGGTCTCCCCTCCTGCACCCCATGTCCCCCCACTTCTGAGTCACCCCAACTTCACCCCTTGTCCCCCCAGTTCTGAGTCTCCCCTCCTGCACCCCATGTCCCCCTACTGCTGCTGTGTCCCCCCTCCTGCACCCCAGGCACCCCAGTGCTTACTCTGTCTTCACCTAGCTGATTCATTCCCCTGCCTCAGTTAATGTACTGTTGATTGCTCGTAGTGTATTTTTCATTTCAGTTGTATACATTCTTCACCTGTGTTTGGTTTCTCCTTTATATTTTCTAACTCCGTGTTAAAACCTTGAAATTTCTTGCTCCGTTCATCAGTTCTTACCCGAGTTCTTTGATCATCTTTATGATCATTACCTTAAACTCTCCATCGGATAGATTGCCGATCTCTACTTCACTTAGTTTTTCTCCTGGGGTTTTCATCTTATTCCTTCCACATGGTCCTCTATCACCTAATTTTGCCTAATTTTCAGTTTTCATTTCTGTGCATTTGGTAGGTTGGTTACATTTCCTGATCTTGGAGAAGTTGCCTTTTGCAGGAGATGTCCTATACATCCCAGCTGCACACTTGCCTCTGGTCACCAGAGCTGTATGCTTTAGGGGTGTCCCCTGTGTGAGCTATGTGGCTCCTTCTGTTTTGGTGAGCTGACTGCTGAGGGCAGTCTTGTAGGTATGGTCGGCCCCTGGTCTGGTTGGTTGTGAGCCCCTGCTTTATGCCCAGGCTGCCAGCTACGGTTGGAGGGGTCAGGTCACAAGGCAGCTGGCTGTGGAACCCTGGGTGGTCTCGGGGCTAGTGCTGGCTCACTGGTGGGCAGAGCCAGGTTCTGGGGTGTGTGTTTGCAGGGTTCCCAGATCCAGTGTCAGCCTGCTGGTGGATTGGGCCAGTTCCTGACACAGCTGGCTGCAGCTTCTGGGGTGTCCCAAAGCTAGTCCTGGTCTGAAGGTAGGCGGGGCTGACTGAGGAGTCCAGAACTCTCAGAGCTGGTGTCAGCCTGCTGGTGGTGGGTTGAGGACCCAGGGGTCCTGGCGTTTGTGCCAGCCTGCCTGTATGTTGGCTGGGTCCCGACAAGTCAGGGTGTGGTGCTGAAGTGGTTCTGCAGTGGGTGTCCACCTGCTGGTGGGTGAAGCCAGGTCCTGGTGCTAGTTCTGTACCCTGTTGTGTGGACCAGGTCCCGAGTCTCTGGCTGCAGGGCTCGGTGTCCCAGAGTCTGTGTCAGAACACTAGTTGGTGGGGTCAAAGTTCAGGGGGACCTAGGGCTGGTGCTGCCCCACTTCTGAGTCTCCCCTCCTGCACCCCATGTCACCCCGCTTCTGAGTCTCCCCTCCTGCACTCCATGTCCCCCCACTGCTGGGTCCCCCCTGCAACCCGGTACCCCACCTTCTGAGTCTCCCCTCCTGCACCCCATGTCCCCCCAGGGCTGAGTCACCCCACCTTCACCCCTTGTCCCCCCAGTTCTGAGTGTGCACCCTATGTGCCCCACTTCTGAATCTCCCCTCCTGCACCCCAGGTCCCCCCACTTCTGAGTCTCCCCTCCTGCACCCTCTCCCCCCACTACTGAGTCTCCCCTCCTGTACCCCATGTCCCCCCACTTCTGAGTCTGCACCCCATGTGCCCCACTTCTGAGTCTCCCCTCCTGCACCCCATGTCCCCCTACTTCTGGGTCTCCCCTCCCGCACCCCATGTCCCCCCACTTCTGAGTCACCCCAACTTCACCCCTTGTCCCCCCAGTTCTGAGTCTCCCCTCCTGCACCCCATGTCCCCCTACTGCTGCTGTGTCCCCCCTCCTGCACCCCAGGCACCCCAGTGCTT
The DNA here is from genome assembly GCF_937001465.1 of Orcinus orca. Taxonomy (NCBI): domain Eukaryota; kingdom Metazoa; phylum Chordata; class Mammalia; order Artiodactyla; family Delphinidae; genus Orcinus; species Orcinus orca. The sequence goes on along the minus strand of NC_064560.1, from coordinate 51,987,539 downwards.
ACTCTGTCTTCACCTAGCTGATTCATTCCCCTGCCTCAGTTAATGTACTGTTGATTGCTCGTAGTGTATTTTTCATTTCAGTTGTATACATTCTTCACCTGTGTTTGGTTTCTCCTTTATATTTTCTAACTCCGTGTTAAAACCTTGAAATTTCTTGCTCCGTTCATCAGTTCTTACCCGAGTTCTTTGATCATCTTTATGATCATTACCTTAAACTCTCTATCGGATAGATTGCCGATCTCTACTTCACTTAGTTTTCCTCCTGGGGTTTTCATCTTATTCCTTCCACATGGTCCTCTATCACCTAATTTTGCCTAATTTTCAGTTTTCATTTCTGTGCATTTGGTAGGTTGGTTACATTTCCTGATCTTGGAGAAGTTGCCTTTTGCAGGAGATGTCCTATACATCCCAGCTGCACACTTGCCTCTGGTCACCAGAGCTGTATGCTTTAGGGGTGTCCCCTGTGTGAGCTATGTGGCTCCTTCTGTTTTGGTGAGCTGACTGCTGAGGGCAGTCTTGTAGGTATGGTCGGCCCCTGGTCTGGTTGGTTGTGAGCCCCTGCTTTATGCCCAGGCTGCCGGCTACGGTTGGAGGGGTCAGGTCACAAGGCAGCTGGCTGTGGAACCCTGGGTGGTCTCGGGGCTAGTGCTGGCTCACTGGTGGGCAGAGCCAGGTTCTGGGGTGTGTGTTTGCAGGGTTCCCAGATCCAGGGTCAGCCTGCTGGTGGATTGGGCCAGTTCCTGACACAGCTGGCTGCAGCTTCTGGGGTGTCCCAAAGCTAGTCCTGGTCTGAAGGTGGGTGGCGCTGACTGAGGAGTCCAGAACTCTCACAGCTGGTGTCAGCCTGCTGGTGGTGGGTTGAGGACCCAGGGGTCCTGGAGTTTGTGCCAGCCTGCCTGTATGTTGGCTGGGTCCCGACAAGTCAGGGTGTGGTGCTGAAGTGGTTCTGCAGTGGGTGTCCACCTGCTGGTGGGTGAAGCCAGGTCCTGGTGCTAGTTCTGTACCCTGTTGTGTGGACCAGGTCCCGAGTCTCTGGCTGCAGGGCTCGGTGTCCCAGAGTCTGTGTCAGAACACTAGTTGGTGGGGTCAAAGCTCAGGGGGACCTAGGGCTGGTGCTGCCCCACTTCTGAGTCTCCCCTCCTGCACCCCATGTCACCCCGCTTCTGAGTCTCCCCTCCTGCACTCCATGTCCCCCCACTGCTGGGTCCCCCCTGCAACCCGGTACCCCACCTTCTGAGTCTCCCCTCCTGCACCCCATGTCCCCCCAGGGCTGAGTCACCCCACCTTCACCCCTTGTCCCCCCAGTTCTGAGTGTGCACCCTATGTGCCCCACTTCTGAATCTCCCCTCCTGCACCCCAGGTCCCCCCACTTCTGAGTCTCCCCTCCTGCACCCTCTGTCCCCCCAATACTGAGTCTCCCCTCCTGTACCCCATGTCCCCCCACTTCTGAGTCTGCACCCCATGTGCCCCACTTCTGAGTCTCCCCTCCTGCACCCCATGTCCCCCTACTTCTGCGTCTCCCCTCCTGCACCCCATGTCCCCCCACTTCTGAGTCACCCCAACTTCACCTCTTGTCCCCCCAGTTCTGAGTCTCCCCTCCTGCACCCCATGTCCCCCTACTGCTGCTGTGTCCCCCCTCCTGCACCCCAGGCACCCCAGTGCTTACTCTGTCTTCACCTAGCTGATTCATTCCCCTGCCTCAGTTAATGTACTGTTGATTGCTCGTAGTGTATTTTTCATTTCAGTTGTATACATTCTTCACCTGTGTTGGTTTCTCCTTTATATTTTCTAACTCCGTGTTAAAACCTTGAAATTTCTTGCTCCGTTCATCAGTTCTTACCCGAGTTCTTTGATCATCTTTATGATCATTACCTAAAACTCTCCATCGGATAGATTGCCGATCTCTACTTCACTTAGTTTTTCTCCTGGGGTTTTCATCTTATTCCTTCCACATGGTCCTCTATCACCTAATTTTGCCTAATTTTCAGTTTTCATTTCTGTGCATTTGGTAGGTTGGTTACATTTCCTGATCTTGGAGAAGTTGCCTTTTGCAGGAGATGTCCTATACATCCCAGCTGCACACTTGCCTCTGGTCACCAGAGCTGTATGCTTTAGGGGTGTCCCCTGTGTGAGCTATGTGGCTCCTTCTGTTTTGGTGAGCTGACTGCTGAGGGCAGTCTTGTAGGTATGGCCGGCCCCTGGTCTGGTTGGTTGTGAGCCCCTGCTTTATGCCCAGGCTGCCGGCTACGGTTGGAGGGGTCAGGTCACAAGGCAGCTGGCTGTGGAACCCTGGGTGGTCTCGGGGCTAGTGCTGGCTCACTGGTGGGCAGAGCCAGGTTCTGGGGTGTGTGTTTGCAGGGTTCCCAGATCCAGTGTCAGCCTGCTGGTGGATTGGGCCAGTTCCTGACACAGCTGGCTGCAGCTTCTGGGGTGTCCCAAAGCTAGTCCTGGTCTGAAGGTGGGCGGGGCTGACTGAGGAGTCCAGAACTCTCAGAGCTGGTGTCAGCCTGCTGGTGGTGGGTTGAGGACCCAGGGGTCCTGGCGTTTGTGCCAGCCTGCCTGTATGTTGGCTGGGTCCCGACAAGTCAGGGTGTGGTGCTGAAGTGGTTCTGCAGTGGGTGTCCACCTGCTGGTGGGTGAAGCCAGGTCCTGGTGCTAGTTCTGTACCCTGTTGTGTGGACCAGGTCCCGAGTCTCTGGCTGCAGGGCTCGGTGTCCCAGAGTCTGTGTCAGAACACTAGTTGGTGGGGTCAAAGCTCAGGGGGACCTAGGGCTGGTTCTGCCCCACTTCTGAGTCTCCCCTCCTGCACCCCATGTCACCCCGCTTCTGAGTCTCCCCTCCTGCACTCCATGTCCCCCCACTGCTGGGTCCCCCCTGCAACCCGGTACCCCACCTTCTGAGTCTCCCCTCCTGCACCCCATGTCCCCCCAGGGCTGAGTCACCCCACCTTCACCCCTTGTCCCCCCAGTTCTGAGTGTGCACCCTATGTGCCCCACTTCTGAATCTCCCCTCCTGCACCCCAGGTCCCCCCACTTCTGAGTCTCCCCTCCTGCACCCTCTGTCCCCCTACTACTGAGTCTCCCCTCCTGTACCCCATGTCCCCCCACTTCTGAGTCTGCACCCCATGTGCCCCACTTCTGAGTCTCCCCTCCTGCACCCCATGTCCCCCTACTTCTGGGTCTCCCCTCCTGCACCCCATGTCCCCCCACTTCTGAGTCACCCCAACTTCACCCCTTGTCCCCCCAGTTCTGAGTCTCCCCTCCTGCACCCCATATCCCCCTACTGCTTCTGTGTCCCCCCTCCTGCACCCCAGGCACCCCAGTGCTTACTCTGTCTTCACCTAGCTGATTCATTCCCCTGCCTCAGTTAATGTACTGTTGATTGCTCGTAGTGTATTTTTCATTTCAGTTGTATACATTCTTCACCTGTGTTTGGTTTCTCCTTTATATTTTCTAACTCCGTGTTAAAACCTTGAAATTTCTTGCTCCGTTCATCAGTTCTTACCCGAGTTCTTTGATCATCTTTATGATCATTACCTTAAACTCTCCATCGGATAGATTGCCGATCTCTACTTCACTTAGTTTTTCTCCTGGGGTTTTCATCTTATTCCTTCCACATGGTCCTCTATCACCTAATTTTGCCTAATTTTCAGTTTTCATTTCTGTGCATTTGGTAGGTTGGTTACATTTCCTGATCTTGGAGAAGTTGCCTTTTGCAGGAGATGTCCTATACATCCCAGCTGCACACTTGCCTCTGGTCACCAGAGCTGTATGCTTTAGGGGTGTCCCCTGTGTGAGCTATGTGGCTCCTTCTGTTTTGGTGAGCTGACTGCTGAGGGCAGTCTTGTAGGTATGGTCGGCCCCTGGTCTGGTTGGTTGTGAGCCCCTGCTTTATGCCCAGGCTGCCGGCTACGGCTGGAGGGGTCAGGTCACAAGGCAGCTGGCTGTGGAACCCTGGGTGGTCTCGGGGCTAGTGCTGGCTCACTGGTGGGCAGAGCCAGGTTCTGGGGTGTGTGTTTGCAGGGTTCCCAGATCCAGTGTCAGCCTGCTGGTGGATTGGGCCAGTTCCTGACACAGCTGGCTGCAGCTTCTGGGGTGTCCCAAAGCTAGTCCTGGTCTGAAGGTGGGCGGGGCTGACTGAGGAGTCCAGAACTCTCAGAGCTGGTGTCAGCCTGCTGGTGGTGGGTTGAGGACCCAGGGGTCCTGGCGTTTGTGCCAGCCTGCCTGTATGTTGGCTGGGTCCCGACAAGTCAGGGTGTGGTGCTGAAGTGGTTCTGCAGTGGGTGTCCACCTGCTGGTGGGTGAAGCCAGGTCCTGGTGCTAGTTCTGTACCCTGTTGTGTGGACCAGGTCCCGAGTCTCTGGCTGCAGGGCTCGGTGTCCCAGAGTCTGTGTCAGAACACTAGTTGGTGGGGTCAAAGCTCAGGGGGACCTAGGGCTGGTGCTGCCCCACTTCTGAGTCTCCCCTCCTGCACCCCATGTCACCCCGCTTCTGAGTCTCCCCTCCTGCACTCCATGTCCCCCCACTGCTGGGTCCCCCCTGCAACCCGGTACCCCACCTTCTGAGTCTCCCCTCCTGCACCCCATGTCCCCCCAGGGCTGAGTCACCCCACCTTCACCCCTTGTCCCCCCAGTTCTGAGTGTGCACCCTATGTGCCCCACTTCTGAATCTCCCCTCCTGCACCCCAGGTCCCCCCACTTCTGAGTCTCCCCTCCTGCACCCTCTGTCCCCCTACTACTGAGTCTCCCCTCCTGTACCCCATGTCCCCCCACTTCTGAGTCTGCACCCCATGTGCCCCACTTCTGAGTCTCCCCTCCTGCACCCCATGTCCCCCTACTTCTGGGTCTCCCCTCCTGCACCCCATGTCCCCCCACTTCTGAGTCACCCCAACTTCACCCCTTGTCCCCCCAGTTCTGAGTCTCCCCTCCTGCACCCCATGTCCCCCTACTGCTTCTGTGTCCCCCCTCTGCACGCCAGGCACCCCAGTGCTTACTCTGTCTTCACCTAGCTGATTCATTCCCCTGCCTCAGTTAATGTACTGTTGATTGCTCGTAGTGTATTTTTCATTTCAGTTGTATACATTCTTCACCTGTGTTTGGTTTCTCCTTTATATTTTCTAACTCCGTGTTAAAACCTTGAAATTTCTTGCTCCGTTCATCAGTTCTTACCCGAGTTCTTTGATCATCTTTATGATCATTACCTTAAACTCTCCATCGGATAGATTGCCGATCTCTACTTCACTTAGTTTTTCTCCTGGGGTTTTCATCTTATTCCTTCCACATGGTCCTCTATCACCTAATTTTGCCTAATTTTCAGTTTTCATTTCTGTGCATTTGGTAGGTTGGTTACATTTCCTGATCTTGGAGAAGTTGCCTTTTGCAGGAGATGTCCTATACATCCCAGCTGCACACTTGCCTCTGGTCACCAGAGCTGTATGCTTTAGGGGTGTCCCCTGTGTGAGCTATGTGGCTCCTTCTGTTTTGGTGAGCTGACTGCTGAGGGCAGTCTTGTAGGTATGGTCGGCCCCTGGTCTGGTTGGTTGTGAGACCCTGCTTTATGCCCAGGCTGCCGGCTACGGCTGGAGGGGTCAGGTCACAAGGCAGCTGGCTGTGGAACCCTGGGTGGTCTCGGGGCTAGTGCTGGCTCACTGGTGGGCAGAGCCAGGTTCTGGGGTGTGTGTTTGCAGGGTTCCCAGATCCAGTGTCAGCCTGCTGGTGGATTGGGCCAGTTCCTGACACAGCTGGCTGCAGCTTCTGGGGTGTCCCAAAGCTAGTCCTGGTCTGAAGGTGGGCGGGGCTGACTGAGGAGTCCAGAACTCTCAGAGCTGGTGTCAGCCTGCTGGTGGTGGGTTGAGGACCCAGGGGTCCTGGCGTTTGTGCCAGCCTGCCTGTATGTTGGCTGGGTCCCGACAAGTCAGGGTGTGGTGCTGAAGTGGTTCTGCAGTGGGTGTCCACCTGCTGGTGGGTGAAGCCAGGTCCTGGTGCTAGTTCTGTACCCTGTTGTGTGGACCAGGTCCCGAGTCTCTGGCTGCAGGGCTCGGTGTCCCAGAGTCTGTGTCAGAACACTAGTTGGTGGGGTCAAAGCTCAGGGGGACCTAGGGCTGGTGCTGCCCCACTTCTGAGTCTCCCCTCCTGCACCCCATGTCACCCCGCTTCTGAGTCTCCCCTCCTGCACTCCATGTCCCCCCACTGCTGGGTCCCCCCTGCAACCCGGTACCCCACCTTCTGAGTCTCCCCTCCTGCACCCCATGTCCCCCCAGGGCTGAGTCACCCCACCTTCACCCCTTGTCCCCCCAGTTCTGAGTGTGCACCCTATGTGCCCCACTTCTGAATCTCCCCTCCTGCACCCCAGGTCCCCCCACTTCTGAGTCTCCCCTCCTGCACCCTCTGTCCCCCTACTACTGAGTCTCCCCTCCTGTACCCCATGTCCCCCCACTTCTGAGTCTGCACCCCATGTGCCCCACTTCTGAGTCTCCCCTCCTGCACCCCATGTCCCCCTACTTCTGGGTCTCCCCTCCTGCACCCCATGTCCCCCCACTTCTGAGTCACCCCAACTTCACCCCTTGTCCCCCCAGTTCTGAGTCTCCCCTCCTGCACCCCATGTCCCCCTACTGCTTCTGTGTCCCCCCTCCTGCACGCCAGGCACCCCAGTGCTTACTCTGTCTTCACCTAGCTGATTCATTCCCCTGCCTCAGTTAATGTACTGTTGATTGCTCGTAGTGTATTTTTCATTTCAGTTGTATACATTCTTCACCTGTGTTTGGTTTCTCCTTTATATTTTCTAACTCCGTGTTAAAACCTTGAAATTTCTTGCTCCGTTCATCAGTTCTTACCCGAGTTCTTTGATCATCTTTATGATCATTACCTTAAACTCTCCATCGGATAGATTGCCGATCTCTACTTCACTTAGTTTTTCTCCTGGGGTTTTCATCTTATTCCTTCCACATGGTCCTCTATCACCTAATTTTGCCTAATTTTCAGTTTTCATTTCTGTGCATTTGGTAGGTTGGTTACATTTCCTGATCTTGGAGAAGTTGCCTTTTGCAGGAGATGTCCTATACATCCCAGCTGCACACTTGCCTCTGGTCACCAGAGCTGTATGCTTTAGGGGTGTCCCCTGTGTGAGCTATGTGGCTCCTTCTGTTTTGGTGAGCTGACTGCTGAGGGCAGTCTTGTAGGTATGGTCGGCCCCTGGTCTGGTTGGTTGTGAGACCCTGCTTTATGCCCAGGCTGCCGGCTACGGCTGGAGGGGTCAGGTCACAAGGCAGCTGGCTGTGGAACCCTGGGTGGTCTCGGGGCTAGTGCTGGCTCACTGGTGGGCAGAGCCAGGTTCTGGGGTGTGTGTTTGCAGGGTTCCCAGATCCAGTGTCAGCCTGCTGGTGGATTGGGCCAGTTCCTGACACAGCTGGCTGCAGCTTCTGGGGTGTCCCAAAGCTAGTCCTGGTCTGAAGGTGGGCGGGGCTGACTGAGGAGTCCAGAACTCTCAGAGCTGGTGTCAGCCTGCTGGTGGTGGGTTGAGGACCCAGGGGTCCTGGCGTTTGTGCCAGCCTGCCTGTATGTTGGCTGGGTCCCGACAAGTCAGGGTGTGGTGCTGAAGTGGTTCTGCAGTGGGTGTCCACCTGCTGGTGGGTGAAGCCAGGTCCTGGTGCTAGTTCTGTACCCTGTTGTGTGGACCAGGTCCCGAGTCTCTGGCTGCAGGGCTCGGTGTCCCGGAGTCTGTGTCAGAACACTAGTTGGTGGGGTCAAAGCTCAGGGGGACCTAGGGCTGGTGCTGCCCCACTTCTGAGTCTCCCCTCCTGCACCCCATGTCACCCTGCTTCTGAGTCTCCCCTCCTGCACTCCATGTCCCCCCACTGCTGGGTCCCCCCTGCAACCCGGTACCCCACCTTCTGAGTCTCCCCTCCTGCACCCCATGTCCCCCCAGGGCTGAGTCACCCCACCTTCACCCCTTGTCCCCCCAGTTCTGAGTGTGCACCCTATGTGCCCCACTTCTGAATCTCCCCTCCTGCACCCCAGGTCCCCCCACTTCTGAGTCTCCCCTCCTGCACCCTCTGTCCCCCTACTACTGAGTCTCCCCTCCTGTACCCCATGTCCCCCCACTTCTGAGTCTGCACCCCATGTGCCCCACTTCTGAGTCTCCCCTCCTGCACCCCATGTCCCCCTACTTCTGGGTCTCCCCTCCTGCACCCCATGTCCCCCCACTTCTGAGTCACCCCAACTTCACCCCTTGTCCCCCCAGTTCTGAGTCTCCCCTCCTGCACCCCATGTCCCCCTACTGCTGCTGTGTCCCCCCTCCTGCACCCCAGGCACCCCAGTGCTTACTCTGTCTTCACCTAGCTGATTCATTCCCCTGCCTCAGTTAATGTACTGTTGATTGCTCGTAGTGTATTTTTCATTTCAGTTGTATACATTCTTCACCTGTGTTTGGTTTCTCCTTTATATTTTCTAACTCCGTGTTAAAACCTTGAAATTTCTTGCTCCGTTCATCAGTTCTTACCCGAGTTCTTTGATCATCTTTATGATCATTACCTTAAACTCTCCATCGGATAGATTGCCGATCTCTACTTCACTTAGTTTTTCTCCTGGGGTTTTCATCTTATTCCTTCCACATGGTCCTCTATCACCTAATTTTGCCTAATTTTCAGTTTTCATTTCTGTGCATTTGGTAGGTTGGTTACATTTCCTGATCTTGGAGAAGTTGCCTTTTGCAGGAGATGTCCTATACATCCCAGCTGCACACTTGCCTCTGGTCACCAGAGCTGTATGCTTTAGGGGTGTCCCCTGTGTGAGCTATGTGGCTCCTTCTGTTTTGGTGAGCTGACTGCTGAGGGCAGTCTTGTAGGTATGGTCGGCCCCTGGTCTGGTTGGTTGTGAGCCCCTGCTTTATGCCCAGGCTGCCGGCTACGGTTGGAGGGGTCAGGTCACAAGGCAGCTGGCTGTGGAACCCTGGGTGGTCTCGGGGCTAGTGCTGGCTCACTGGTGGGCAGAGCCAGGTTCTGGGGTGTGTGTTTGCAGGGTTCCCAGATCCAGTGTCAGCCTGCTGGTGGATTGGGCCAGTTCCTGACACAGCTGGCTGCAGCTTCTGGGGTGTCCCAAAGCTAGTCCTGGTCTGAAGGTGGGTGGGGCTGACTGAGGAGTCCAGAACTCTCAGAGCTGGTGTCAGCCTGCTGGTGGTGGGTTGAGGACCCAGGGGTCCTGGCGTTTGTGCCAGCCTGCCTGTATGTTGGCTGGGTCCCGACAAGTCAGGGTGTGGTGCTGAAGTGGTTCTGCAGTGGGTGTCCACCTGCTGGTGGGTGAAGCCAGGTCCTGGTGCTAGTTCTGTACCCTGTTGTGTGGACCAGGTCCCGAGTCTCTGGCTGCAGGGCTCGGTGTCCCAGAGTCTGTGTCAGAACACTAGTTGGTGGGGTCAAAGCTCAGGGGGACCTAGGGCTGGTGCTGCCCCACTTCTGAGTCTCCCCTCCTGCACCCCATGTCACGCCGCTTGAGTCTCCCCTCCTGCACTCCATGTCCCCCCACTGCTGGGTCCCCCCTGCAACCCGGTACCCCACCTTCTGAGTCTCCCCTCCTGCACCCCATGTCCCCCCAGGGCTGAGTCACCCCACCTTCACCCCTTGTTCCCCCAGTTCTGAGTGTGCACCCTATGTGCCCCACTTCTGAATCTCCCCTCCTGCACCCCAGGTCCCCCCACTTCTGAGTCTCCCCTCCTGCACCCTCTGTCCCCCCACTGCTGAGTCTCCCCTCCTGTACCCCATGTCCCACTTCTGAGTCTGCACCCCATGTGCCCCACTTCTGAGTCTCCCCTCCTGCACCCCATGTCCCCCTACTTCTTGGTCTCCCCTCCTGCACCCCATGTCCCCCCACTTCTGAGTCACCCCAACTTCACCCCTTGTCCCCCCAGTTCTGAGTCTCCCCTCCTGCACCCCATGTCCCCCTACTGCTGCTGTGTCCCCCCTCCTGCACCCCAGGCACCCCAGTGCTTACTCTGTCTTCACCTAGCTGATTCATTCCCCTGCCTCAGTTAATGTACTGTTGATTGCTCGTAGTGTATTTTTCATTTCAGTTGTATACATTCTTCACCTGTGTTTGGTTTCTCCTTTATATTTTCTAACTCCGTGTTAAAACCTTGAAATTTCTTGCTCCGTTCATCAGTTCTTACCCGAGTTCTTTGATCATCTTTATGATCATTACCTTAAACTCTCCATCGGATAGATTGCCGATCTCTACTTCACTTAGTTTTTCTCCTGGGGTTTTCATCTTATTCCTTCCACATGGTCCTCTATCACCTAATTTTGCCTAATTTTCAGTTTTCATTTCTGTGCATTTGGTAGGTTGGTTACATTTCCTGATCTTGGAGAAGTTGCCTTTTGCAGGAGATGTCCTATACATCCCAGCTGCACACTTGCCTCTGGTCACCAGAGCTGTATGCTTTAGGGGTGTCCCCTGTGTGAGCTATGTGGCTGCTTCTGTTTTGGTGAGCTGACTGCTGAGGGCAGTCTTGTAGGTATGGTCGGCCCCTGGTCTGGTTGGTTGTGAGCCCCTGCTTTATGCCCAGGCTGCCGGCTACGGTTGGAGGGGTCAGGTCACAAGGCAGCTGGCTGTGGAACCCTGGGTGGTCTCGGGGCTAGTGCTGGCTCACTGGTGGGCAGAGCCAGGTTCTGGGGTGTGTGTTTGCAGGGTTCCCAGATCCAGGGTCAGCCTGCTGGTGGATTGGGCCAGTTCCTGACACAGCTGGCTGCAGCTTCTGGGGTGTCCCAAAGCTAGTCCTGGTCTGAAGGTGGGCGGGGCTGACTGAGGAGTCCAGAACTCTCAGAGCTGGTGTCAGCCTGCTGGTGGTGGGTTGAGGACCCAGGGGTCCTGGCGTTTGTGCCAGCCTGCCTGTATGTTGGCTGGGTCCCGACAAGTCAGGGTGTGGTGCTGAAGTGGTTCTGCAGTGGGTGTCCACCTGCTGGTGGGTGAAGCCAGGTCCTGGTGCTAGTTCTGTACCCTGTTGTGTGGACCAGGTCCCGAGTCTCTGGCTGCAGGGCTCGGTGTCCCAGAGTCTGTGTCAGAACACTAGTTGGTGGGGTCAAAGCTCAGGGGGACCTAGGGCTGGTGCTGCCCCACTTCTGAGTCTCTCCTCCTGCACCCCATGTCACCCCGCTTCTGAGTCTCCCCTCCTGCACTCCATGTCCCCCCACTGCTGGGTCCCCCCTGCAACCCGGTACCCCACCTTCTGAGTCTCCCCTCCTGCACCCCATGTCCCCCCAGGGCTGAGTCACCCCACCTTCACCCCTTGTCCCCCCAGTTCTGAGTGTGCACCCTATGTGCCCCACTTCTGAATCTCCCCTCCTGCACCCCAGGTCCCCCCACTTCTGAGTCTCCCCTCCTGCACCCTCTGTCCCCCTACTACTGAGTCTCCCCTCCTGTACCCCATGTCCCCCCACTTCTGAGTCTGCACCCCATGTGCCCCACTTCTGAGTCTCCCCTCCTGCACCCCATGTCCCCCTACTTCTGGGTCTCCCCTCCTGCACCCCATGTCCCCCCACTTCTGAGTCACCCCAACTTCACCCCTTGTCCCCCCAGTTCTGAGTCTCCCCTCCTGCACCCCATGTCCCCCTACTGCTTCTGTGTCCCCCCTCCTGCACGCCAGGCACCCCAGTGCTTACTCTGTCTTCACCTAGCTGATTCATTCCCCTGCCTCAGTTAATGTACTGTTGATTGCTCGTAGTGTATTTTTCATTTCAGTTGTATACATTCTTCACCTGTGTTTGGTTTCTCCTTTATATTTTCTAACTCCGTGTTAAAACCTTGAAATTTCTTGCTCCGTTCATCAGTTCTTACCCGAGTTCTTTGATCATCTTTATGATCATTACCTTAAACTCTCCATCGGATAGATTGCCGATCTCTACTTCACTTAGTTTTTCTCCTGGGGTTTTCATCTTATTCCTTCCACATGGTCCTCTATCACCTAATTTTGCCTAATTTTCAGTTTTCATTTCTGTGCATTTGGTAGGTTGGTTACATTTCCTGATCTTGGAGAAGTTGCCTTTTGCAGGAGATGTCCTATACATCCCAGCTGCACACTTGCCTCTGGTCACCAGAGCTGTATGCTTTAGGGGTGTCCCCTGTGTGAGCTATGTGGCTCCTTCTGTTTTGGTGAGCTGACTGCTGAGGGCAGTCTTGTAGGTATGGTCGGCCCCTGGTCTGGTTGGTTGTGAGACCCTGCTTTATGCCCAGGCTGCCGGCTACGGCTGGAGGGGTCAGGTCACAAGGCAGCTGGCTGTGGAACCCTGGGTGGTCTCGGGGCTAGTGCTGGCTCACTGGTGGGCAGAGCCAGGTTCTGGGGTGTGTGTTTGCAGGGTTCCCAGATCCAGTGTCAGCCTGCTGGTGGATTGGGCCAGTTCCTGACACAGCTGGCTGCAGCTTCTGGGGTGTCCCAAAGCTAGTCCTGGTCTGAAGGTGGGCGGGGCTGACTGAGGAGTCCAGAACTCTCAGAGCTGGTGTCAGCCTGCTGGTGGTGGGTTGAGGACCCAGGGGTCCTGGCGTTTGTGCCAGCCTGCCTGTATGTTGGCTGGGTCCCGACAAGTCAGGGTGTGGTGCTGAAGTGGTTCTGCAGTGGGTGTCCACCTGCTGGTGGGTGAAGCCAGGTCCTGGTGCTAGTTCTGTACCCTGTTGTGTGGACCAGGTCCCGAGTCTCTGGCTGCAGGGCTCGGTGTCCCAGAGTCTGTGTCAGAACACTAGTTGGTGGGGTCAAAGCTCAGGGGGACCTAGGGCTGGTGCTGCCCCACTTCTGAGTCTCCCCTCCTGCACCCCATGTCACCCCGCTTCTGAGTCTCCCCTCCTGCACTCCATGTCCCCCCACTGCTGGGTCCCCCCTGCAACCCGGTACCCCACCTTCTGAGTCTCCCCTCCTGCACCCCATGTCCCCCCAGGGCTGAGTCACCCCACCTTCACCCCTTGTCCCCCCAGTTCTGAAGTGTGCACCCTATGTGCCCCACTTCTGAATCTCCCCTCCTGCACCCCAGGTCCCCCCACTTCTGAGTCTCCCCTCCTGCACCCTCTGTCCCCCCAATACTGAGTCTCCCCTCCTGTACCCCATGTCCCCCCACTTCTGAGTCTGCACCCCATGTGCCCCACTTCTGAGTCTCCCCTCCTGCACCCCATGTCCCCCTACTTCTGGGTCTCCCCTCCTGCACCCCATGTCCCCCCACTTCTGAGTCACCCCAACTTCACCTCTTGTCCCCCCAGTTCTGAGTCTCCCCTCCTGCACCCCATGTCCCCCTACTGCTGCTGTGTCCCCCCTCCTGCACCCCAGGCACCCCAGTGCTTACTCTGTCTTCACCTAGCTGATTCATTCCCCTGCCTCAGTTAATGTACTGTTGATTGCTCGTAGTGTATTTTTCATTTCAGTTGTATACATTCTTCACCTGTGTTGGTTTCTCCTTTATATTTTCTAACTCCGTGTTAAAACCTTGAAATTTCTTGCTCCGTTCATCAGTTCTTACCCGAGTTCTTTGATCATCTTTATGATCATTACCTAAAACTCTCCATCGGATAGATTGCCGATCTCTACTTCACTTAGTTTTTCTCCTGGGGTTTTCATCTTATTCCTTCCACATGGTCCTCTATCACCTAATTTTGCCTAATTTTCAGTTTTCATTTCTGTGCATTTGGTAGGTTGGTTACATTTCCTGATCTTGGAGAAGTTGCCTTTTGCAGGAGATGTCCTATACATCCCAGCTGCACACTTGCCTCTGGTCACCAGAGCTGTATGCTTTAGGGGTGTCCCCTGTGTGAGCTATGTGGCTCCTTCTGTTTTGGTGAGCTGACTGCTGAGGGCAGTCTTGTAGGTATGGTCGGCCCCTGGTCTGGTTGGTTGTGAGCCCCTGCTTTATGCCCAGGCTGCCGGCTACGGTTGGAGGGGTCAGGTCACAAGGCAGCTGGCTGTGGAACCCTGGGTGGTCTCGGGGCTAGTGCTGGCTCACTGGTGGGCAGAGCCAGGTTCTGGGGTGTGTGTTTGCAGGGTTCCCAGATCCAGTGTCAGCCTGCTGGTGGATTGGGCCAGTTCCTGACACAGCTGGCTGCAGCTTCTGGGGTGTCCCAAAGCTAGTCCTGGTCTGAAGGTAGGCGGGGCTGACTGAGGAGTCCAGAACTCTCAGAGCTGGTGTCAGCCTGCTGGTGGTGGGTTGAGGACCCAGGGGTCCTGGCGTTTGTGCCAGCCTGCCTGTATGTTGGCTGGGTCCCGACAAGTCAGGGTGTGGTGCTGAAGTGGTTCTGCAGTGGGTGTCCACCTGCTGGTGGGTGAAGCCAGGTCCTGGTGCTAGTTCTGTACCCTGTTGTGTGGACCAGGTCCCGAGTCTCTGGCTGCAGGGCTCGGTGTCCCGGAGTCTGTGTCAGAACACTAGTTGGTGGGGTCAAAGCTCAGGGGGACCTAGGGCTGGTGCTGCCCCACTTCTGAGTCTCCCCTCCTGCACCCCATGTCACCCTGCTTCTGAGTCTCCCCTCCTGCACTCCATGTCCCCCCAATGCTGGGTCCCCCCTGCAACCCGGTACCCCACCTTCTGAGTCTCCCCTCCTGCACCCCATGTCCCCCCAGGGCTGAGTCACCCCACCTTCACCCCTTGTCCCCCCAGTTCTGAGTGTGCACCCTATGTGCCCCACTTCTGAATCTCCCCTCCTGCACCCCAGGTCCCCCCACTTCTGAGTCTCCCCTCCTGCACCCTCTGTCCCCCTACTACTGAGTCTCCCCTCCTGTACCCCATGTCCCCCCACTTCTGAGTCTGCACCCCATGTGCCCCACTTCTGAGTCTCCCCTCCTGCACCCCATGTCCCCCTACTTCTGGGTCTCCCCTCCTGCACCCCATGTCCCCCCACTTCTGAGTCACCCCAACTTCACCCCTTGTCCCCCCAGTTCTGAGTCTCCCCTCCTGCACCCCATGTCCCCCTACTGCTGCTGTGTCCCCCCTCCTGCACCCCAGGCACCCCAGTGCTTACTCTGTCTTCACCTAGCTGATTCATTCCCCTGCCTCAGTTAATGTACTGTTGATTGCTCGTAGTGTATTTTTCATTTCAGTTGTATACATTCTTCACCTGTGTTTGGTTTCTCCTTTATATTTTCTAACTCCGTGTTAAAACCTTGAAATTTCTTGCTCCGTTCATCAGTTCTTACCCGAGTTCTTTGATCATCTTTATGATCATTACCTTAAACTCTCCATCGGATAGATTGCCGATCTCTACTTCACTTAGTTTTTCTCCTGGGGTTTTCATCTTATTCCTTCCACATGGTCCTCTATCACCTAATTTTGCCTAATTTTCAGTTTTCATTTCTGTGCATTTGGTAGGTTGGTTACATTTCCTGATCTTGGAGAAGTTGCCTTTTGCAGGAGATGTCCTATACATCCCAGCTGCACACTTGCCTCTGGTCACCAGAGCTGTATGCTTTAGGGGTGTCCCCTGTGTGAGCTATGTGGCTGCTTCTGTTTTGGTGAGCTGACTGCTGAGGGCAGTCTTGTAGGTATGGTCGGCCCCTGGTCTGGTTGGTTGTGAGCCCCTGCTTTATGCCCAGGCTGCCGGCTACGGTTGGAGGGGTCAGGTCACAAGGCAGCTGGCTGTGGAACCCTGGGTGGTCTCGGGGCTAGTGCTGGCTCACTGGTGGGCAGAGCCAGGTTCTGGGGTGTGTGTTTGCAGGGTTCCCAGATCCAGGGTCAGCCTGCTGGTGGATTGGGCCAGTTCCTGACACAGCTGGCTGCAGCTTCTGGGGTGTCCCAAAGCTAGTCCTGGTCTGAAGGTGGGCGGGGCTGACTGAGGAGTCCAGAACTCTCAGAGCTGGTGTCAGCCTGCTGGTGGTGGGTTGAGGACCCAGGGGTCCTGGCGTTTGTGCCAGCCTGCCTGTATGTTGGCTGGGTCCCGACAAGTCAGGGTGTGGTGCTGAAGTGGTTCTGCAGTGGGTGTCCACCTGCTGGTGGGTGAAGCCAGGTCCTGGTGCTAGTTCTGTACCCTGTTGTGTGGACCAGGTCCCGAGTCTCTGGCTGCAGGGCTCGGTGTCCCAGAGTCTGTGTCAGAACACTAGTTGGGGGGTCAAAGCTCAGGGGGACCTAGGGCTGGTGCTGCCCCACTTCTGAGTCTCCCCTCCTGCACCCCATGTCACCCTGCTTCTGAGTCTCCCCTCCTGCACTCCATGTCCCCCCACTGCTGGGTCCCCCCTGCAACCCGGTACCCCACCTTCTGAGTCTCCCCTCCTGCACCCCATGTCCCCCCAGGGCTGAGTCACCCCACCTTCACCCCTTGTCCCCCCAGTTCTGAGTGTGCACCCTATGTGCCCCACTTCTGAATCTCCCCTCCTGCACCCCAGGTCCCCCCACTTCTGAGTCTCCCCTCCTGCACCCTCTGTCCCCCCACTACTGAGTCTCCCCTCCTGTACCCCATGTCCCCCCACTTCTGAGTCTCCCCTCCTGCACCCCATGTCCCCCTACTTCTGGGTCTCCCCTCCTGCACCCCATGTCCCCCCACTTCTGAGTCACCCCAACCTCACCCCTTGTCCCCCCAGTTCTGAGTCTCCCCTCCTGCACCCCATGTCCCCCTACTGCTTCTGTGTCCCCCCTCCTGCACCCCAGGCACCCCAGTGCTTACTCTGTCTTCACCTAGCTGATTCATTCCCCTGCCTCAGTTAATGTACTGTTGATTGCTCGTAGTGTATTTTTCATTTCAGTTGTATACATTCTTCACCTGTGTTGGTTTCTCCTTTATATTTTCTAACTCCGTGTTAAAACCTTGAAATTTCTTGCTCCGTTCATCAGTTCTTACCCGAGTTCTTTGATCATCTTTATGATCATTACCTAAAACTCTCCATCGGATAGATTGCCGATCTCTACTTCACTTAGTTTTTCTCCTGGGGTTTTCATCTTATTCCTTCCACATGGTCCTCTATCACCTAATTTTGCCTAATTTTCAGTTTTCATTTCTGTGCATTTGGTAGGTTGGTTACATTTCCTGATCTTGGAGAAGTTGCCTTTTGCAGGAGATGTCCTATACATCCCAGCTGCACACTTGCCTCTGGTCACCAGAGCTGTATGCTTTAGGGGTGTCCCCTGTGTGAGCTATGTGGCTCCTTCTGTTTTGGTGAGCTGACTGCTGAGGGCAGTCTTGTAGGTATGGTCGGCCCCTGGTCTGGTTGGTTGTGAGCCCCTGCTTTATGCCCAGGCTGCCGGCTACGGTTGGAGGGGTCAGGTCACAAGGCAGCTGGCTGTGGAACCCTGGGTGGTCTCGGGGCTAGTGCTGGCTCACTGGTGGGCAGAGCCAGGTTCTGGGGTGTGTGTTTGCAGGGTTCCCAGATCCAGTGTCAGCCTGCTGGTGGATTGGGCCAGTTCCTGACACAGCTGGCTGCAGCTTCTGGGGTGTCCCAAAGCTAGTCCTGGTCTGAAGGTACGCGGGGCTGACTGAGGAGTCCAGAACTCTCAGAGCTGGTGTCAGCCTGCTGGTGGTGGGTTGAGGACCCAGGGGTCCTGGCGTTTGTGCCAGCCTGCCTGTATGTTGGCTGGGTCCCGACAAGTCAGGGTGTGGTGCTGAAGTGGTTCTGCAGTGGGTGTCCACCTGCTGGTGGGTGAAGCCAGGTCCTGGTGCTAGTTCTGTACCCTGTTGTGTGGACCAGGTCCCGAGTCTCTGGCTGCAGGGCTCGGTGTCCCGGAGTCTGTGTCAGAACACTAGTTGGTGGGGTCAAAGCTCAGGGGGACCTAGGGCTGGTGCTGCCCCACTTCTGAGTCTCCCCTCCTGCACCCCATGTCACCCTGCTTCTGAGTCTCCCCTCCTGCACTCCATGTCCCCCCACTGCTGGGTCCCCCCTGCAACCCGGTACCCCACCTTCTGAGTCTCCCCTCCTGCACCCCATGTCCCCCCAGGGCTGAGTCACCCCACCTTCACCCCTTGTCCCCCCAGTTCTGAGTGTGCACCCTATGTGCCCCACTTCTGAATCTCCCCTCCTGCACCCCAGGTCCCCCCACTTCTGAGTCTCCCCTCCTGCACCCTCTGTCCCCCTACTACTGAGTCTCCCCTCCTGTACCCCATGTCCCCCCACTTCTGAGTCTGCACCCCATGTGCCCCACTTCTGAGTCTCCCCTCCTGCACCCCATGTCCCCCTACTTCTGGGTCTCCCCTCCTGCACCCCATGTCCCCCCACTTCTGAGTCACCCCAACTTCACCCCTTGTCCCCCCAGTTCTGAGTCTCCCCTCCTGCACCCCATGTCCCCCTACTGCTGCTGTGTCCCCCCTCCTGCACCCCAGGCACCCCAGTGCTTACTCTGTCTTCACCTAGCTGATTCATTCCCCTGCCTCAGTTAATGTACTGTTGATTGCTCGTAGTGTATTTTTCATTTCAGTTGTATACATTCTTCACCTGTGTTTGGTTTCTCCTTTATATTTTCTAACTCCGTGTTAAAACCTTGAAATTTCTTGCTCCGTTCATCAGTTCTTACCCGAGTTCTTTGATCATCTTTATGATCATTACCTTAAACTCTCCATCGGATAGATTGCCGATCTCTACTTCACTTAGTTTTTCTCCTGGGGTTTTCATCTTATTCCTTCCACATGGTCCTCTATCACCTAATTTTGCCTAATTTTCAGTTTTCATTTCTGTGCATTTGGTAGGTTGGTTACATTTCCTGATCTTGGAGAAGTTGCCTTTTGCAGGAGATGTCCTATACATCCCAGCTGCACACTTGCCTCTGGTCACCAGAGCTGTATGCTTTAGGGGTGTCCCCTGTGTGAGCTATGTGGCTGCTTCTGTTTTGGTGAGCTGACTGCTGAGGGCAGTCTTGTAGGTATGGTCGGCCCCTGGTCTGGTTGGTTGTGAGCCCCTGCTTTATGCCCAGGCTGCCGGCTACGGCTGGAGGGGTCAGGTCACAAGGCAGCTGGCTGTGGAACCCTGGGTGGTCTCGGGGCTAGTGCTGGCTCACTGGTGGGCAGAGCCAGGTTCTGGGGTGTGTGTTTGCAGGGTTCCCAGATCCAGTGTCAGCCTGCTGGTGGATTGGGCCAGTTCCTGACACAGCTGGCTGCAGCTTCTGGGGTGTCCCAAAGCTAGTCCTGGTCTGAAGGTGGGCGGGGCTGACTGAGGAGTCCAGAACTCTCAGAGCTGGTGTCAGCCTGCTGGTGGTGGGTTGAGGACCCAGGGGTCCTGGCGTTTGTGCCAGCCTGCCTGTATGTTGGCTGGGTCCCGACAAGTCAGGGTGTGGTGCTGAAGTGGTTCTGCAGTGGGTGTCCACCTGCTGGTGGGTGAAGCCAGGTCCTGGTGCTAGTTCTGTACCCTGTTGTGTGGACCAGGTCCCGAGTCTCTGGCTGCAGGGCTCGGTGTCCCAGAGTCTGTGTCAGAACACTAGTTGGTGGGGTCAAAGCTCAGGGGGACCTAGGGCTGGTGCTGCCCCACTTCTGAGTCTCCCCTCCTGCACCCCATGTCACGCCGCTTGAGTCTCCCCTCCTGCACTCCATGTCCCCCCACTGCTGGGTCCCCCCTGCAACCCGGTACCCCACCTTCTGAGTCTCCCCTCCTGCACCCCATGTCCCCCCAGGGCTGAGTCACCCCACCTTCACCCCTTGTTCCCCCAGTTCTGAGTGTGCACCCTATGTGCCCCACTTCTGAATCTCCCCTCCTGCACCCCAGGTCCCCCCACTTCTGAGTCTCCCCTCCTGCACCCTCTGTCCCCCCACTGCTGAGTCTCCCCTCCTGTACCCCATGTCCCACTTCTGAGTCTGCACCCCATGTGCCCCACTTCTGAGTCTCCCCTCCTGCACCCCATGTCCCCCTACTTCTGGGTCTCCCCTCCTGCACCCCATGTCCCCCCACTTCTGAGTCACCCCAACTTCACCCCTTGTCCCCCCAGTTCTGAGTCTCCCCTCCTGCACCCCATGTCCCCCTACTGCTGCTGTGTCCCCCCTCCTGCACCCCAGGCACCCCAGTGCTTACTCTGTCTTCACCTAGCTGATTCATTCCCCTGCCTCAGTTAATGTACTGTTGATTGCTCGTAGTGTATTTTTCATTTCAGTTGTATACATTCTTCACCTGTGTTTGGTTTCTCCTTTATATTTTCTAACTCCGTGTTAAAACCTTGAAATTTCTTGCTCCGTTCATCAGTTCTTACCCGAGTTCTTTGATCATCTTTATGATCATTACCTTAAACTCTCCATCGGATAGATTGCCGATCTCTACTTCACTTAGTTTTTCTCCTGGGGTTTTCATCTTATTCCTTCCACATGGTCCTCTATCACCTAATTTTGCCTAATTTTCAGTTTTCATTTCTGTGCATTTGGTAGGTTGGTTACATTTCCTGATCTTGGAGAAGTTGCCTTTTGCAGGAGATGTCCTATACATCCCAGCTGCACACTTGCCTCTGGTCACCAGAGCTGTATGCTTTAGGGGTGTCCCCTGTGTGAGCTATGTGGCTGCTTCTGTTTTGGTGAGCTGACTGCTGAGGGCAGTCTTGTAGGTATGGTCGGCCCCTGGTCTGGTTGGTTGTGAGCCCCTGCTTTATGCCCAGGCTGCCGGCTACGGTTGGAGGGGTCAGGTCACAAGGCAGCTGGCTGTGGAACCCTGGGTGGTCTCGGGGCTAGTGCTGGCTCACTGGTGGGCAGAGCCAGGTTCTGGGGTGTGTGTTTGCAGGGTTCCCAGATCCAGGGTCAGCCTGCTGGTGGATTGGGCCAGTTCCTGACACAGCTGGCTGCAGCTTCTGGGGTGTCCCAAAGCTAGTCCTGGTCTGAAGGTGGGCGGGGCTGACTGAGGAGTCCAGAACTCTCAGAGCTGGTGTCAGCCTGCTGGTGGTGGGTTGAGGACCCAGGGGTCCTGGCGTTTGTGCCAGCCTGCCTGTATGTTGGCTGGGTCCCGACAAGTCAGGGTGTGGTGCTGAAGTGGTTCTGCAGTGGGTGTCCACCTGCTGGTGGGTGAAGCCAGGTCCTGGTGCTAGTTCTGTACCCTGTTGTGTGGACCAGGTCCCGAGTCTCTGGCTGCAGGGCTCGGTGTCCCAGAGTCTGTGTCAGAACACTAGTTGGGGTGTCAAAGCTCAGGGGGACCTAGGGCTGGTGCTGCCCCACTTCTGAGTCTCCCCTCCTGCACCCCATGTCACCCTGCTTCTGAGTCTCCCCTCCTGCACTCCATGTCCCCCCACTGCTGGGTCCCCCCTGCAACCCGGTACCCCACCTTCTGAGTCTCCCCTCCTGCACCCCATGTCCCCCCAGGGCTGAGTCACCCCACCTTCAGCCCTTGTCCCCCCAGTTCTGAGTGTGCACCCTATGTGCCCCACTTCTGAATCTCCCCTCCTGCACCCCAGGTCCCCCCACTTCTGAGTCTCCCCTCCTGCACCCTCTGTCCCCCCACTACTGAGTCTCCCCTCCTGTACCCCATGTCCCCCCACTTCTGAGTCTCCCCTCCTGCACCCCATGTCCCCCTACTTCTGGGTCTCCCCTCCTGCACCCCATGTCCCCCCACTTCTGAGTCACCCCAACCTCACCCCTTGTCCCCCCAGTTCTGAGTCTCCCCTCCTGCACCCCATGTCCCCCTACTGCTTCTGTGTCCCCCCTCCTGCACCCCAGGCACCCCAGTGCTTACTCTGTCTTCACCTAGCTGATTCATTCCCCTGCCTCAGTTAATGTACTGTTGATTGCTCGTAGTGTATTTTTCATTTCAGTTGTATACATTCTTCACCTGTGTTTGGTTTCTCCTTTATATTTTCTAACTCCGTGTTAAAACCTTGAAATTTCTTGCTCCGTTCATCAGTTCTTACCCGAGTTCTTTGATCATCTTTATGATCATTACCTTAAACTCTCTATCGGATAGATTGCCGATCTCTACTTCACTTAGTTTTTCTCCTGGGGTTTTCATCTTATTCCTTCCACATGGTCCTCTATCACCTAATTTTGCCTAATTTTCAGTTTTCATTTCTGTGCATTTGGTAGGTTGGTTACATTTCCTGATCTTGGAGAAGTTGCCTTTTGCAGGAGATGTCCTATACATCCCAGCTGCACACTTGCCTCTGGTCACCAGAGCTGTATGCTTTAGGGGTGTCCCCTATGTGAGCTATGTGGCTCCTTCTGTTTTGGTGAGCTGACTGCTGAGGGCAGTCTTGTAGGTATGGTCGGCCCCTGGTCTGGTTGGTTGTGAGCCCCTGCTTTATGCCCAGGCTGCCGGCTACGGTTGGAGGGGTCAGGTCACAAGGCAGCTGGCTGTGGAACCCTGGGTGGTCTCGGGGCTAGTGCTGGCTCACTGGTGGGCAGAGCCAGGTTCTGGGGTGTGTGTTTGCAGGGTTCCCAGATCCAGTGTCAGCCTGCTGGTGGATTGGGCCAGTTCCTGACACAGCTGGCTGCAGCTTCTGGGGTGTCCCAAAGCTAGTCCTGAAGGTGGGCGGGGCTGACTGAGGAGTCCAGAACTCTCAGAGCTGGTGTCAGCCTGCTGGTGGTGGGTTGAGGACCCAGGGGTCCTGGAGTTTGTGCCAGCCTGCCTGTGTGTTGGCTGGGTCCCGACAAGTCAGGGTGTGGTGCTGAAGTGGTTCTGCAGTGGGTGTCCACCTGCTGGTGGGTGAAGCCAGGTCCTGGTGCTAGTTCTGTACCCTGTTGTGTGGACCAGGTCCCGAGTCTCTGGCTGCAGGGCTCGGTGTCCCAGAGTCTGTGTCAGAACACTAGTTGGTGGGGTCAAAGCTCAGGGGGACCTAGGGCTGGTGCTGCCCCACTTCTGAGTCTCCCCTCCTGCACCCCATGTCACCCCGCTTCTGAGTCTCCCCTCCTGCACTCCATGTCCCCCCACTGCTGGGTCCCCCCTGCAACCCGGTACCCCACCTTCTGAGTCTCCCCTCCTGCACCCCATGTCCCCCCAGGGCTGAGTCACCCCACCTTCACCCCTTGTCCCCCCAGTTCTGTGTGCACCCTATGTGCCCCACTTCTGAGTCTCCCCTCCTGCACCCTCTGTCCCCCTACTACTGAGTCTCCCCTCCTGTACCCCATGTCCCCCCACTTCTGAGTCTGCACCCCATGTGCCCCACTTCTGAGTCTCCCCTCCTGCACCCCATGTCCCCCTACTTCTGGGTCTCCCCTCCTGCACCCCCATGTCGCCCCACTTCTGAGTCACCCCAACTTCACCCCTTGTCCCCCCAGTTCTGAGTCTCCCCTCCTGCACCCCATGTCCCCCTACTGCTGCTGTGTCCCCCCTCCTGCACCCCAGGCACCCCAGTGCTTACTCTGTCTTCACCTAGCTGATTCATTCCCCTGCCTCAGTTAATGTACTGTTGATTGCTCGTAGTGTATTTTTCATTTCAGTTGTATACATTCTTCACCTGTGTTTGGTTTCTCCTTTATATTTTCTAACTCCGTGTTAAAACCTTGAAACTTCTTGCTCCGTTCATCAGTTCTTACCCGAGTTCTTTGATCATCTTTATGATCATTACCTTAAACTCTCTATCGGATAGATTGCCGATCTCTACTTCACTTAGTTTTTCTCCTGGGGTTTTCATCTTATTCCTTCCACATGGTCCTCTATCACCTAATTTTGCCTAATTTTCTGTTTTCATTTCTGTGCATTTGGTAGGTTGGTTACATTTCCTGATCTTGGAGAAGTTGCCTTTTGCAGGAGATGTCCTATACATCCCAGCTGCACACTTGCCTCTGGTCACCAGAGCTGTATGCTTTAGGGGTGTCCCCTGTGTGAGCTATGTGGCTCCTTCTGTTTTGGTGAGCTGACTGCTGAGGGCAGTCTTGTAGGTATGGTCGGCCCCTGGTCTGGTTGGTTGTGAGCCCCTGCTTTATGCCCAGGCTGCCGGCTACGGTTGGAGGGGTCAGGTCACAAGGCAGCTGGCTGTGGAACCCTGGGTGGTCTCGGGGCTAGTGCTGGCTCACTGGTGGGCAGAGCCAGGTTCTGGGGTGTGTGTTTGCAGGGTTCCCAGATCCAGGGTCAGCCTGCTGGTGGATTGGGCCAGTTCCTGACACAGCTGGCTGCAGCTTCTGGGGTGTCCCAAAGCTAGTCCTGGTCTGAAGGTGGGTGGGGCTGACTGAGGAGTCCAGAACTCTCAGAGCTGGTGTCAGCCTGCTGGTGGTGGGTTGAGGACCCAGGGGTCCTGGCGTTTGTGCCAGCCTGCCTGTATGTTGGCTGGGTCCCGACAAGTCAGGGTGTGGTGCTGAAGTGGTTCTGCAGTGGGTGTCCACCTGCTGGTGGGTGAAGCCAGGTCCTGGTGCTAGTTCTGTACCCTGTTGTGTGGACCAGGTCCCGAGTCTCTGGCTGCAGGGCTCGGTGTCCCAGAGTCTGTGTCAGAACACTAGTTGGTGGGGTCAAAGCTCAGGGGGACCTAGGGCTGGTGCTGCCCCACTTCTGAGTCTCCCCTCCTGCACTCCATGTCCCCACACTCCTGGGTCCCCTCTCCTGCATCCCATATCCCCGCACTGCTGGGTCCCTCCTCCTATACCCCATGTCCCCTCACTTCTGTCTCCCCTCCTGTACCCCAGGCCCCCCACTTCTGCGTCCACCGTCCCACACCCCCTTTCCCCCCTCTGCTGGATCCCTTTCACTGCTTGTTCCCCTCTCCTTCACCCCATGTCCCCCCTCTGCTGGGTCCTGCCTTCTGCATCCCGGGCCCCCACTTCTGAGTCCCCCCTCCTGCAACCCAGGCCCCCACTTCTGTGTCCCTCTTTCTGCATCCCAGTATCCCACTTATGAGTCTCGCTTCCTGTACCCTATGTCCCCTCACTGCTGTGTCCCCCCCTTCACTCCTTGTCCCCCCATTGCTGGGTCCCCCTTCCTGCACCCCTGGTGCTCCACTTCTGCTCCCTTCCTGCACCCCACGGCCCCCACTGCTCTGTCACCCCTCCTGCACCCTATGTCCCCCCACTGCTGTGTCCCCTCTCCTGTTCCCCATGTCCCCCACTCCTGGGTCCCCCTTCCTACACCCCAGGGCCCCTACTTCTGAGTCTCCCCTCTTGTACTCCATGTGTCCCCACTGCTGGGTTACCCCTCTCACACCCCAGATCCCCTGCTTCTGAGTCTCCCCTCCCACACCCCATGTCCCACCACTGCTGGATCCCCCCTCCTGCACGCCATGTCCCCCAACTTCTGAGAATCCTCTCCTGCCCCCCTTGTACCCCCACTGATGTTTCCTCCATTCTGCATGCCATGTCCCCCTACTTCTTAGTCTCCCCTCCTGCACCCCATGTCCCCACTGCTGGGTCCCCCATCCTACACCCCAGGCCCCCTAATTCTCAGTCTCTCATCCTGTACCCCATGTCCCTTGCTGTTGGGTCCCTCCTCTTGCACCCAATGCCCCCCACTTTTCAGTCTCCCCTCCTGCACTCTGTGTTCCCCCACTGGTGGGTCCCCCCTCCTGCACTCCAGGCCCCCCATTTCTGAGTGTCCCCTCCTGCACCCCATGTCTCCCCACTGCTGGGTCCCCCCTCCTGCACCCCAGGTGCCCCTTCTGATTGTCCCCTCCTGCACCCCATGTCGCCCCACTGCTGGGTCACCCCTCCTCCATCCCATATACCCCCACTACTGGGTTCCCCCTCCTGCACCTCATGTCCCCCCACTTGTTAATCTCCCCTCTTGCACCGCATGTTCCCCACTTCTTAGTCTGCATTGACCACATCCATGCAGGTTCCCTCTGACCGTGTGCCCACCTTGGTTCAGGCTCTCCATAGCTCGCTGGTGCTGTTGAAGGAGAGCAATAGCTACCCTGAGTTTTGTGTCCCCATTTATGTGGTGCCCGCCACCATTAGCAACAACATCCCAGGCACAGACCTGAGCGTGGGCTGTGACACCTTCCTGAATGTGGTCATGGAGGTAAGAGCTTCTCTGTTTCCCTTCGTGGTTTGTTTCTTTGCTGCAAGAAGACAGCCCATCAGGTGGAACCCGTAGGGTCTGTTTTTCCCCCTCCAGGAGAAACGGAAGGGGGACCCCATCCGATCTTCCAGGACAAATGAACCCAGTTTACCATCAGCTCAAGTTTGCGTCACTTCACACCCAGCTTCTCTGTCTCTGGGTCGGAGAGGTCAGCCTCCCCGTGCTGACTAAAAATAGGCTGTTCCATGGGTGCTCTGGGTGATCCCTGTTCCTGCACCCCCTGGACCAGAGGCCTGAGGTGCCTCCCACTGTGGTGAGGCTGCTGCCTGGTCCCCAGGTGACGAGCTGGCTGCGTGGTCCACTGGAGGAGACGGAACATGGAGCAGGTTGGGGCGGGGGAGTCCAGCGGACTACGGGCCATGGGAAGGAGACGCCCTTCCTTGTGGTGTGAGGGCACTGCCCTCGGGGGCTTCACCTGCAGCCCCTCCCCTCCGCATCCAAGTGGGGGTCCAGCAGCTCAGGTGTCACCCGCGCTCTGTCTGCGGGGCCAGCGCCTCCGAGCCCCGCCCACCCGGCTTCTGCTCTGGGGCGTGTCCTGCCCCATCGAGACCCCACCCCCGCAGAGGTTCAGAGCCCCGTGTGCTGAAGGGTTCTCGCGCTCAGCTGGGCACAGACCCCTGGAAATGAGCAGTTCAGTGCAGGCTCTGACTGCAAGGTGGGGAGGCCGTCACCAGGATCTCCGCCGTCCAGGCCGACGGGCACGTCTGGGGCATTCTGCTCCCCAAGATGGGGGCTCTGTGGGCCCAACACGTAGCCTCTCCACTTCCATCAGGTAGCACATTGGGCTTTATGTTTACAACACCCATATGGCAAAATGTGAGCAGTTCTGGGACTTGGAATAACTTGAGGATTTTCCTACAGTGGAGAATTCCCAGGGATTTTTCTTGGGGAATCCTCTGTCCCCACCAGAGGGCGCCAGCGCTGGACGAGAGGGGATGTTCCCGCAGTGGCCATGGAGTCAGGGCTGGTCCGCGCCGGGCAGGGGCGTCGGCCCTCCTGGATGCCCTCCTCTCACCCCAGAAATCAGAGCCAGCCGACCCTGTACCACCCACCAGGGACTGGGGGGCACGGTCCTGCAGCCTCTTCCGTGCCAGCCCTGCTCTCAGCAATTGGATGAGACGCTGCCGGGACGACTTGCTATTTTTAGATCAAGTGAACTCAAGTCTCAGACACAACCTGGGTGAATGAGAGAGTTGACAGGGGTTTAAGCGCCTGCCTCCCCGGGGCTCCCAGCTGCCCAGGCCGGGTCAGCTGCCAGGCGCCCGCGGTGGCTCCCTCTTCACCGTCCCCGAGTCGGGGCCAAGACACAGGTACTTGCTTCAGAGGAGAGGGGCTTTGCCGTCAGGTGGTTACAGTGCTGCTCTCTGCGATAGTGACAGTGACTCTCCGCCTTCAGTGTCAGGATGGGTCAGGAAAGGAACCCACATGACCTGCAGCTTGGGAGGGGCCTGTGCACCCCCCAGCCCTGAATTCCTCTGAGACAAAGACCAGGCAGGAAGGTTTAAGTGTTCGAAGGCCACGTAAAGGAGCCCGTGGAAACCCTCCCGCCCCCTGTGACCCCTGCACTGCCGGGAACCCACATCCCCGCCTAAGTACCGGGAAGACAAGATGGGTCGCGTTGATGCGATTTCTTCTTCCTATCTTGGCTCCTGGAGAACACAGAGCTGCCCACCGGCTGAAGCGCGCACTGAATTTTGATTAAATCAATCTAACTATTTGGGGAGGGTGACGATCCATCAAACACATTGAAAGTATAGTAAGGAATAGATGGAAGGGAGCCTGTGTTTGTTCATCAAAACGCTCCTTCTCGTTTAACCCGAAGCACTGGAGTGAGGACCTCCACATGGGTGGTGTTATACTTTGGTGCACAAACCTCTTTTCCCCGAAACGTGACCCCTGGTCTCCCAAGCCCCCACCCCCCATTTAAGATATTCTGGACTCAGAGCTGTTCGGACTGATTTAGGGAACCCTGTACGGTTACCCGTGACTGGTTGATGGATGGGGCAGGATGCTGCCTGCTTTTCTTTCTTTCATTGTCAGACACTTACTGAGCACTGACTGTGTGATTCCCGTCTTCATGGGATTTGCAGTCTAGCGAGGAAGGCACCCCACCCCCGAATCAGAGAATTACTGAGTTGCAGAAACCTGTGCTGTGGTGACTCCTGTGGAGAGAGGCCTCGAGGTGTCACCAGAGCCCCTGGCAGAGGGGACCTGCAGTCCTGGCGACCACGCATCCTGAATTTCATTCCCACATAAGGGCTCAGTCTCAGGTTCCAGGCACGAGGCCCTGGGTGTCTTTGGGGGCCGCAGTCCAGCCCCAACGAGCAGGCTGTGAGAGGCCCCTGGGGCAGGCGGCAGGGGAGACTGGTGTGATGCTCCTGAAGGGCTGAGCGAGGCCAGATCCAGACACGAGCGTGTGTGGTGGACAGACCAGGGCAGGGGTCTTGCAGGCTCCCCCGAGAGAGGACGGTGGCTGGACGGGTTTCTGTGTCCCCGAGGGCCCGGTGCAGGCGTTTCCTTGGGGTGGGGGCGTGGGGGGGACGACCATCTGCGTATCGGCGAGTCTTCCGGGGGCAGGTCTAGAACCATCGTCTGGCTCTGGGGAGAGATGCCCCACGGGAAGTAGTCCAGGGATAGAATGAGGACAGCCAGGTCCAAGCGTCCACGGGGCTTTCCAGGAGAAAATAAAGCAAGGGATTTGCCTGCTGCCCGAGCCCGACAAGCCCGGCAGCGCAGCCCCGCGAGGCCGCGGGCAGAGGGCGCAGGGGCCCCAGCGCACCGACCGAGGTCAGGGCCGGACTGTAGGATGATGTCCCACGTGGCCTGACCGTGTCCTTCTGTGCAGACGTGTGACCGCATCAAGCAGTCGGCCAGCGGGACCAAGCGCCGCGTCTTCATCATCGAGACCATGGGGGGCTACTGCGGCTACCTGGCCAACATGGGGGCGCTGGCTGCCGGAGCCGATGCCGCCTACATCTTCGAGGAGCCTTTCGACATCCGGGACCTGCAGGTACGCGGACACAGGGCTGGGGGCGCTGCCGCCTGATGGGTCGACAGAGGCGTTGGTGATGCGCCAGGTTCGGGCACCCGCCGCCGCCCCCCCCCCCTCGTCCTGTGACGGCGCTCACGCCAGTGACGCGTTAGGGCTCTGTCCGCGGTGACAGGGTAACAGCAGGACAGACACATTTCAGGGCACCTGCTGCTCTTTAACCCTAGCTTGTAAGTTTCTGTCTCTTACACTCTTGTCTACGAAGCAGTTATCGCCCTTCCTGGGAAGGCCCCACACCCACAGGGATGCGGACGTGTTCAGGGGGCCCGGTGCTTTGCCGGCTGATGGCTACGGATGTCCAGGCTGTGGGGTACACACAAGGCCAGAGCTCGGGTGTCCCTGTGGGGCTGAGTGGGGCGAAATGTGCAGCAGCTGGAGGACAGCACCTCTGCCCAGAGGAGCCCCTCGTTCCCTGGGACCGCAGGACATCATGAGGGCTGCCCGGCGCCCACCGGGGAGGCTTGACCAGGCAGGGACGCAGCAAAGTAGGTGTTTTCAGCTAAAACCAGGACAGGAAATACACTCACTACCTGCAGCGTGCTTCTTTCTAAAAATGTTTGCTTTTGTGTCACTCTCTCCCTTTCTTGCACATTTCCTTTCTCAAGACACAACAGTCCTTCCTTAGAAAATTTGTGCACCGATTTGAGTCTCTAGGTTTCTCCTGGCCTGAAAATGCTTGGTAGGCAGTTTTACGAGTTTCTGTATAAAGTCAGGTAACAGGTATTTTCCTCTGAGATAGAAAACACTGTCATGGAAATGGATCAGGAGCCGTGGAGGAAAGTAGCAGCTCTAGGCGAGTACATGGAATACACACACTGATGTGTTCAAGGGAAACCGTTCATCTGGGCAAGCGTCTCCCATGGACGCCATGCGTGGCACTGACTCAGTGACACCCCCCTCCCCCTGCCGTGGCCGTGGGCTGCTGGGTTACAGGTTCCCTGGCGTTTGTCACTAGCTGATACGTCACGCGTCTGCTGTCCTCTCCGCTACGAGGTGAACTCGGAGCAGCTGCCCCGACTTCCCCGCTGCCACTGTCACAGGGCCGGACAGTACCCGGCACACAGTAGGCGCTTAATGAAAGTGTCCTAAGGGAACAACACTCTTTCCTAGTCCAACGTGGAGCACCTGACCGAGAAGATGAAGACCACCATCCAGAGGGGACTCGTGCTCAGGTAAGGGGCCTCTGGCTGCCCCCAGCTGCGCCCCGGCTGCTCAGAAAGAACCCGCTTCACCTAACCCACCGCGAGCGGCCACTTCTCTGCACAATATCGCTCTGAATCCTGGAGAAATGAGTGGAGTCACTGTGCTGCTTTGTGTTCAGAATTGCAGGCATTTAAATAATTGGACGGTGATTTTTAAAAATTCATTTTTGCTGTGTAGTCAGTTTTCTTGTTTAAGATTCTGCAAGTCATTTCTTTAAGCCACTGACCTTAATAGAGAAGGCCATGTGCAGCGGCGGGCAGGATGGGAGCGAGCTGCCATGTCTTTCAGGAACGAGAGCTGCAGTGAGAACTACACCACCGACTTCATCTACCAGCTCTACTCAGAGGAGGGCAAGGGGGTGTTCGACTGCAGGAAGAACGTGCTGGGTCACATGCAGCAGGTGGGCCGTGGGCTAGGGAGGCGGCCAGATGCTTGTGACTTTTCTCAGATGGGTGTCCTACTTTAGCCATTTTGGAAAAGAATGTGTATTCATGGGTAAATTCCAAGATGATTAAAATCAACATCTGAACTGTGTTATTGTTACACCAGATATCACCAGCCTCAGGAATCCTTTCCACTGTTTGTGATATCTGGGCAGATGGGCTTTTTAAGGAAAACCATCCACTTTCATATAAATAGTGACACCAGTTGAGTGGATAGACATTCAAATTAAGTACTTGATCCAGTTTCAGGCCTTGTTACCCATTTAAATTGGAATCTCAGACAGATGATACTTCTTTGAGATTTCCATCAAATTGGAGCGATTTGGGAAAAATCTTGGGGTACACATATAAATGCACCCAGACGACAAGGCCGGTGGTGGGTGTGGAGGGACCCGGTCCCCTGACAGCAGGCCTGTCCATCACCACCACTCAGTCCTGTGTCTTAGGAACTTGTAGCTCAGGGCCCATTAATGCACTGAATCCCCTGAAACTACGTAATGGACTGGTGGGCGTGTGTGCGCCTTTGTGAAAGCGAGCCCACAGAGTTGATCAGATTCTTAAAGGAACCGTGACCACCCCTCCCCACCCCCGTAACCTACCCCAAAACAAGGTTAAGGAATCCTGCTAAAGATTCTAAAATAACAGAGATGTTCCTTGACCTGTTGGTTGATTAAAAGCCTCCTCCTTCGGGGAAGCACTGAGATGCCTGATGGGCTGGGCTTTGGCTGCAGGAGTTATGGGGTTTGTTTTGGTTTGTTTGGTCCCAGCCATATACAAGGAGATAGAAATATGCAACAAAACCCCCCCAAAACCCATATTTACAAATTTGAGTCTCTCAGAAATGTGATGTGAATTTTGTTAAATAGTCATTTTAATTTCTATTCCATTTTAAAAAACTAACAGCCAGAAAGGTGTCGCTGTGTAACTAACATTCAGGTAATTCTAACCACCAACAGGGTGGGGCGCCTTCTCCATTTGATAGAAACTTTGGAACCAAAATCTCCGCCAGAGCCATGCAGTGGATCAGCACGAAGCTGAAGGAGCCGGCGGGGAGAGGTACCAAGTGGGCAGCTGGGTGGCCGCGGCGCTGGGGGGGCCGTGCTCTGGGCCCCCGTTTCTCCCTGGCTTCCACCCAGCCTTGGACTGCATGGGACAGAATCAGCTCTCACTCAACTCTGTGGCTGCTGCTTAAGACTCAGGTTATAATTAGGAATAAAAGTAATTAATGAAACAAAATGCTCATTACTGAGGGAGGCGTTCCAGTCACATGGCAACATCTGTCTTCCTTTAATGGAAAACTGCCAGCTCGTGAGCGTAAGGTCAGATCTTAACAAAGGGCACCGTGAAACAGAGGAAAGCTTCAAGGGAGCTTCATTAGGGAGCGCTCCCGGGCGAGGTTCACTGGTCCGAGAGAAAGGGGCCAGAGAAGTCGCACCCGGGCGAGGGTTGGGCAAGACTTTATAGGGGAAGAAGGGAAAGGGGTGTGCAGGGTATTCCTTATTTGGTGGTCTTTTGGGGTATCCTGGGGGACCGTTAGTCCCGCCCCTCGAAAGGCGGGAAGGCTGGGCTGGGTTCAAAGTCCCCAGGTCAGTTCCTGGAACTGGGTGGTCCGGAATGTCTCCAGGGAAGTTTCTAGAACTGGGTGGTCCGGAGAATTTCGGTCTGATGCAACCTGTGAATCTGATTGTGTTCCCCTGCCTCGGGCCAGTTGGCCTTACAGTGAGGGCTCCGCTAGCAAGACCCCAGATGGGAGCTTTCCTGGCTGTGTTTCTTTGCCTCGTGGATGCTCTGAACTGGCTTTTACTTAAGATACTTGGCTTCTTCATTGATTCCTTATGGCCTCTCTTTTTGGAGAAAATGACGGAGGATGGGGAGGTGCCTGGACTATGTCCTCCTTGGTGGGTCCTCCCTCCACGTTTGACTCCGTCTTGTCCCACTGGCAGCAACCTCGGGATTTGGTGATGTCATTCCCCGGCTCTCCAGGGTTTGACCTCATAGGATTAAACCTTCCAAGGCTCTGGTTTTGTGGTTTAGGTGAGAGAAGCACAGAGTGCGTTTCCCTGTAGGGCCGGCTTCTGAGACCATTGCTGTGGCCCACCCTGGCCCCTCCGGCCACCCGGCCCAACCAGGGCCTCTGGATCCTGCCCTGACCCTGGGCCGGGTTCTCTAGACTAGTCTCACCCACCCCAGGCTCGCCTGCAGGACGAGATCCCCTCCCTCCCTGGGCCACACCCGATGGATCCGTCACCTTTGAAGTATTGCTGTGATGCTGGGTGGGACTTGGGTGGGACTGAGACAGGCCCCACCCCCACCGTGGCTGTAAGTGGCTAAACCTCTAGGTTATGAGGGAAATGCCAGGACCTTCCTGCCTATGGATCATTCTTGTTTATTCTGTTACTGCTTCATGTTATCCGATGATTTCTTGTTTTGTCTATATCATCTTAGGATTTAAAAATATTTTGATTTTAGAGGAATTTTTAATATTTTATAAGGAAGTCCGTATTTTATATTGTTAAAGTCACATGTTGCAGACGTGTGTCTCCCATTTGTGGCAAACCCTGTCATTTTCTGCAAGGTTATCTTTTAATGAGGCGCTCTTAATTTTTTTAACATTCATTTTATTTTTAATTTTTTTGGCCACACTGGGTCTTAGCTGCGGCACATGGGATCACTCGTTGTGGCATGCGGGCTTCTCTCTAGTTGTGGCGTGTGGGTTCCAGGGTGCGTGGGCTGTAGTTTGCGGCACGCGGCACAAGCTCGGAAGTTGTGGCGCCTAGGCTTAGCTGCCCTGTGGCGTGTGGGAACCTAGTTCCCCAACCAGGGATCGAACCCGTGTCCCCTGCATTGGAAGGTGGATTCTCTACCACTGGACCATCAGGGAAATCCCAAGTGCTCTTAATCTTAATGTACCCAATTTTTTTAACTTTGTCCTTGAAAATTTGAGCTTTTTGTGTTACTAAAATATTCACCTTTTACATTTAGCTGTCTAATCCACTTGAACTGATATGCAGTTTAAGGTGTAATATTTTCCGTGTGTGCAGTTATTTGAGTGCCAGTCATTGAAAAATCCGTTTTTTTTCCCTACCCTGCAGTATAAACTCCATCATAGATAGACCAGGTATCCAAAAACTTAAGGCACTATTTTTGGATTGTTAGGTTGATGTTTTGGCATTCAGTTACCGATCTGTGCCAATGTTCCAGTTTTGTGAACAATTACTAATATCTAGTAGGGCAAGTCCTACCTGGGCCTTCTTCCAGTTTTGGCTATTCCTGGCCCTTTGTGTCAAGGTCCATCAATTCTGTTGGATTTTTTGTTTTGGGGGTGGTGGTGGTTACATTTAAATAATAAATCATTTGGATGAAGAACTGACATTTTTAAAGTATTGAACTTCTAACTCATGAACATTTAATCTCCATATATTTAGGCCTTTTGTTATCTTATTAAAGCATTGTTTTATATAAAGATCTTGCATATCTTTTGATAAGTTTATTCCTGACTTAGTGATTTTAAAAATAAATTATTGTATGGGACTTCCCTGGTGGTGCAGTGGTTAAGAATCCCCCTACCAACGCAGGGGACACGGGTTCAATCCCTGGTCTGGGAAGTTCCCACATGCTGCGGAGCAACTAAGCCTGTGCACCACGACTACTGAGCCCGTGCGCCTACAGCCTTGTGCTTTGCAACAACAGAAGCCACCGCAATGAGAAGCCCACGTGCCACAACAAAGAGTAGCCCCCGCTCACCACAACTAGGGAAAGCCTGCGAGCAGCAATGAAGACCCAATGCAGCCAAAAATAAATAAATTTATTAAAAATATATATTATTGCAAATGGTATTAGTTTCTTATAGCTGGTGTACAGGAACAACTCATTTTTCTACACTGATTTTTGCAATCTGTAACTTTCTACACACTCAATTCTAGTAATTTGTAGATAGTTTTTTGGTTCTTATTATCCACACATATGGCATCTGTATACCTTTTGGTTTTTTCCTTGATACTTTTTGTGGGTGTTTGTGTTCCCTCCAGAGAAATCCTGACATAGTGACAGCAGAACTCCTGTCTTGTTCTCGACCCTAATGGCACAAGGAACGCCTTCAATGTTTCATGACTGAGAATTCTTACTAATATTTAACTGAAGTCTTTCTTTCTGCAACTTACTATTTGCTGATGGTCTTTGATAGTTACTGGATACTTCTGATGTTCATTAAGTAGCTTTTCAGTTGTGAAGGCTATGGTAATAACACTTGCGTCGAATGAGACGGTCACTTGAACTTCCTTCAGCCGACTTGCTAGTGCTAAGGCCACCTCGCCTTCCTGGGGTGCGCCCCTGACACCCCCGGCTGTGCATGCTCTTCTCATTGCAGGCTGGCCCCATCCGCTCTGTCCCTGTCCATTGTGGTGGGGGTGGGCAGCCTTGTTCTAGCGTCTAAGAGGCTGGGGTGGGGGGATTCCCCGGGCAGAGCATTTCTAAGGCAAGTTTTGTTTTGATTTTTGGATGTTTGCTAAACCTCTACCTGCATCCCAGCTCTGCTTTCTGTGCAGGGAAAGCTGACAGCTGAATTTCTTCAGTGTTTATAGACCTGCTGGTGTTTGTTCCTTGAATCTGTCTTTTATCTTCCACGAAGTTCTAAATTTATCTAAATTTTCAGAAAATTTAGCATGAAAATCTTCGTAATACCCTCTTCTTTTCAGTGCCCGCAGCACTTCGTCCTCCCTTCACTCCAGACATTGGTTATTTGTGCCGATACCTTGACTTCACCCCCTCATTTTCTTACATCATTTTTCTGTCTTATAGGAAAAAGATTTGTAAGTGACGATTCCGTCTGTGTGCTGGGAATAAGCAAAAGAAACCTGCTCTTCCAGCCCGTGGCCGAGCTGAAGGAGGAGACGGACTTCGTGTAAGTGCACGGGGCCCTGTGGGAGGGAGCGGGAGGGAGGCCTGCTGGGTGGGGGGCCCAGGCCCTGCTCAGCTGCCCCTCCCCCTCCCACAGGCACAGGATCCCCAAGGAGCAGTGGTGGCTGAAGCTGCGGCCCCTCATGAAGATCCTGGCCAAGTACAAGGCCAGCTTCGAGGTGTCGGACGCGGGCCAGCTGGAGCCCATGCAGCCTCGTGGGCCCGAGGAGCCTGCCACCATCTAGACGCCCCACCTGCCCATTTTGTAACGTTTATTTATGAGCACTTTACGTGAGCATCGTCCAAGTGAACCCTGAGCGCGGCCCACCTTCCCCGTCCCCTGGCCCCCCGCACGGGGTGTCAGCTGTGCTGTCTTGTGTGTCCTGCTTCACAAACTGTGGCTCCCGCAGAATTAAATGTTTGCTAAAAGCCAACCACAGTGCCCGGTTTCTTTGTTTTCTAAGTGGGAGTTGAAAACCTCAGGGTGTGAGTGGCTCTCAGGGTTTTGTCGGCAGATACAGGCACATGTTTTCTAGAGAACTGGGGAGACAGGCAAGGACAGAGGCACCCGGAGGAAAGAGGTGGCACTCCGACTGGCAGGCGCGTGGGTGACTCACCAAGTGCACCGGGAGGGCCCTGGACCAGGGCGCCAGGTAAGGTGATACCCCCCGGGGGTGAGGGGCAGGGGTGGATGCGCACCTGAGTCTTTAGACATGAGCTGAGTCTGCCCCTGCTGTGCACCTGCAGGAGGCGGAGGAGGGGATTCAGTTCCTTTCAAGGCAGGGCCGGCAGTTTCCTTTCTGTCCGACAGCCTGACGGGGTGGAGGAGTCAGATCCCGGAGTCAGAGTTGATGCTGTTCCCCAGCCCCACGTCCTCCAGGCCTGTCCACCGCAGCCGCGGCCTTGGTGCAGCCCCGCCGCCAGGGTGAGTGGAAAGCAGACGTCGGGACACCTCTGTCCCTTTGCTCGTGCATTTCCATAAAGGCCCTAAAAACTGCTTTAACAAAAATTGATTTAAAATAATAATGACTATAAAGCATAGGTAGGTCAGAGTCACCTTTTATTTTTAAAATACATGTTCTAGGATTAACAGGTAAAATAAGCATTCATAGCATTAGAAAGTCTTAAAAACTATAATCTGTGCATCTCTGGCACTTATTTCCTTCTTCAAGACAAGAGTTTTCGTCTGACTTGCCAGGCAAAATCATAAGAATGATATATACATATATATGATCACATATACATATGATCAAGAGTTTTGCAAAAAAATAATAAAGGTCAGAAAAGCACAGAGCTCAGTGTCAGGAGGCCTAAGGCTGGGCCAAGTCCCATGGAGTCAGGGTCATCTGCTATCTAACTATCCACGACGGGTCCTTGGCGATGCTCTCATTGTCTGGTCCGAGCAGAGCCATGCCATGTGTGCTCCTCCCGGCGCCCAGGTACCTGCAGGTGGATGGGTGGGGGTCACCCAGGCAGCAGCAGGGGGCGCAGGGTCTGGGCACTAAACCACCTGGCCCCTACTCACCTGTTGCTCACGTCAACCAGATCTTCGTGGCTGACAGCGAAGAGCTGCTCGCGGTGCGCCTGCTTCGCCTCATCTGAGAGGCCATACAGGAAGCAGTCCAGGCCTGAGTGAGCACAAGCGATATGATGGAGGGGCATGTGGCCACCTTGGCCCTTTATAGCCTGTTTCCACCAAAGGTCACACCGCTGCCCGTCACGCGCCCGCAACACGCTCTCCTCCCGACTCGGCTGAGACGCACGGTCTCGTGGAGGCTGGGAGGGCGCGAGCCCGGGGAGCCGCGTGGGGTCCCGGCTGTTGACACCACGGCTCGAGGCACGTTACCTACGCCAGATACCTTTGTCTGAAGGAGCCACCGGAGCGTCCACGGCGGCGAAGACAGAGAGCTTTGCCTCATTGATGTCCTGCTGCGTGAACCTCCCAGACTTGGCCCAGTCGATGGCCTTCAGGAAGGACTGCAGCGTCTCTGTGGAATGCGGGTCCCTGGAGACCCGAGGAGTCAGACTCACATGTTTGGCAGAAAAAGTATAGGGGACACCCAGGCATGACTTCAGTTCTTCTATGCTTCGGGGTTGTTAATGCTGTTTTGTTAATGCTGTTTTAACAGTCCAGACAACCCAGCACTCTGGAAATTAACATGTGGCCACACAAGCCACCGACACTCTCCGTGCAGACCTCACCTGTCACCCGCACTTCGCCACCTGATCACTGACTACACCACTGTGACCCAGGACAGGAGAGCCGGGGGACCGGCCGGAAGGAACAGAAGACGCTCATAACATGCACCCAGACGGCACAATGATCACCTCAGAGGCCAGTTTCCGGGGTCCTCCCCTGAACAGAAAGAGCTCCAAGGCCCCTCATTCTCACGTGCATGTCCTGAGGGCATCTTGTGGGAAACGCCTCATTTTTCATGTCCCTCAAGACCCGCAGCCCCCACATGACCACATCAGTCCATGTCACGGGACATGAAGCAGTCGGGGCCAGAGAGAAACCCTCCATCTCGGACGTGCCAGAGAGGCAGCAGGGCCACAGAACAGACACGTAAATCGGCGGAACAGTCTGGGCCTGAAGACCTAGCCCAGCCCCGGAGAGCTTCCAGGTCATCTCCTTACACACTCTGGTTACCAAACCCCAGAGCTATTTGTTGTCCCCTCCCGCTGTCCCTAAGGCCTGCAGCCTAAACGACCTTGCTGGGTGGGGTTACACGCCGGCCCAGCGACGACAGGCGAAGCGTTTTTCTGAAGTTCACTCCGCGTGTGAGAACACTGGGGCCAGATGGCCCGACTCACCTGTACGAGTAGAGCGTGAAGATCCCGCCGTAGCTGAGTCTGGCGCCTCCACCATAAGCACCGCCTTTTTCTCGAATTTCCGTGTGCAAGAATTTAGCTGTCATCAAGCGTGCCAGGATCTTGAGACTGAAAAGATGAAAAAAACGTGAGTTAAAAACAACGCAGCTGGCAGGGCAGTACTGAATATATAACACACAGTAACCCAAGACAAATGGCAAGTGCGTCTGAGAACAAAATTAGAACCAAGTAAAGTGATACATACATCATGACCCTTTTTAAATTTTAAAATAGGAGAAAAACGTGAGAAAGATGAACTTTCAGAGGCTTGGGTGACAGGGGTGGGACAGGAACGTCCCTCCTGCTCGACCTGCCACGGCACACGGAACGTTTAGCAGTGAGTGGTTTCCATGATGCAGGCGAACGTGTGGCCCATCACTTACTTAAACCCCTGCGTCAGCTGTGCACTCACGCGTGTACACACGAGGCGTCCCTCCCTCAGAAAACACTCCAACAGCGTGAGCTTCTATCAGGGGTCCCACGTCCCCATGACTTCCATCGTGAGCAGTGACAGCTGCTGCCCCAGCACAGCCGAGGTGGTTCCGGAAGGACAGCAGCCAGGCCGACCCGACGGGGGCCTTGCCCACTCATGCCCCCCAGCCCCCCGACTGGTCTTTTCTACAACAGAGCAGGCGACGCAGGCAGAGGGGACGCGGGTGGAGGAGTGAACCCGAGGCTCCAGGAGAGGGTGGAGACCCCATGCAGATAGGCCCTGATCCCCAACAGGGACGGGGGGGGGGTCCACCCTCCACGCATTTTTTCAGAAACTTATTTCTGTTACGTAAGGGAAATTATAAAATACAGAAGAATGGAAAAAACACCTATAATCCCAGCACCCAGGAGTAGGTACCTCTTGTTTTTGTTTCTGAACCTACATCTTTCTATTCAACTACATCTTTCTATTCAACATTGAAACACACGTTCCTACTCCTGATGGCGTGGCAGAGTGTCTGATTCCTGTAAACACGGAAACAAGCTGATGGAAAAGCGGAGCTGTGATGACACTTCCCACAGACACACTTTCCCGTGAGCCCGGCGGCAGCGCCGCGCTCCACACCTGCTCTGCAACCACCATTAAGCGTCCCGGCGGCGCCCCACACCCTCGCACCTGGCGTGGGCCGGGGCCGCGTACGGGGCAGTCCGGATACACTCGGCTACGTAGTTGACTGGGAACGGGAGCTGGAAGTGCGTCTTCAGCGGGCAGGGCTTGAAGGTGGGGTCCTAGGGGCAGAGGCCGTCACCACGTGTGGCCCAGGGGCCAGCTGGGCAGGTTCCCCGAGTACCCAGCCCCCCCGCACTGCGACGCCCTGGGAGGCACCAGCCACGTCCCCACATGTAACAGCCAGGCACTGATGACCTCGTCCTGCACCACCTCACCTCACAGCTGAATGAGGTATCCTACCCCCAACCCAGACTCCCCTGGGACCATCTCATGCCACGCCATTCCCAGGGCAGTGTGTGTGATCTTGCTCGGTCACTCCCCAAGGACAAGCCAGGCCAGCCACCAGAGCTCAGGGGCAGCAGGGCGCACAGGAGGGGAGGTGACCCCTATGTGGCAGTGACGTTTAAACACAGGTGGACTGAACACAAGGCGTCCACAGACAGCACCTAGCGGTCCTACCCGACACCGCCCAGCTGGTGACGGAAGGGCCCACGGATGCGCAGCAGGCAGGGCATTAAGCAGAAGGGACTCACCGTCACCAGCTTCCTCGTGAATGGGGAGTGCCTGCCAGGTCCCTTAGGTGCAGGTTTCTGAAAGTAAAGTTTCCCAGAGAAATGAGTAATTACCTAAGCTCACGTGGACAGGTAAGGTACGTTCCAGGAAGTGCACAGAGCTCACAACAAGCGTCAGGGCACATCTGCTCAAGGCTTCAAGCTCTGAGGCTGCTGCATCCCCAGCCCAAGTGGTCCTCCAATCCGGAGACTTCACTGCAAGGCTCAAGTGGCTACAGGGGAGCACAGGATCGAAGGCCAAACTACAGGGTTTGGATTCACTGGGGTTCCTGGCCCCACGGGCAGGCAGGGGGCACAACCTCACCTCCACCACGTGTGGGTGCGCAGGCTTCCGCTCCTTCTTACTCCGGCTGAGGGTCCTGAGGAAGTTGTCCACCGAATTCTCCACCTGAGACATTTGCTGGGGAGTAGCATTCACGGAACATCTGTTTAAAAAAGTCTATGTGCAGAAAACCATTACTATGAAAAATAAAAATGTTACATTTTGCATAATTAAAACAAAAATGAATCACATACAAAATAATGCTCAAAAACAAAAACCGAATAAAAGAGCAGCCAAACAAGGCAACACTACAGCCGTCTTCCTTCACCACATGTTTTCCAGGTACAAAAAAGCCTGTCCCTTATCTCAGTGTGTTACAGACAATAAGCAGCCAGCTCCGCTAAACTCTGTGCTCTCCTGAGAACAAGGAGGACGCAGAGACTAGATCTCCAACAGTGCCTTCAGGGCTGCAGTATCAGAGGACTGAAAACGTAATTACTGTCTGGAACAGAATGAACCGGTCATTAAAGTAGAGAAGTGTGAGTAGGCAAAGAACTGCCACGCTCCCCAAAAACATTTCTCTGTGGCTCTTCTGAACTCTACAGAATCACAGACACCATCATACATACTGACAAATTGTATCCTTTCTGGTTTTGGCCATAAATACTAAGTCTATTTTCGTTGAAATAACAGGTACTATGACAACGTGTTCTAGGCTCTAGACCAACTGCTTTGCAAACATGCTCTCTTTCCTTGCCCTAAACCTGCAAAGGACTATTTCATGGAGGAAACAGAGAAGGTCCCCGTGGTTAAGTTCCCTGAGACTCCAGCCGTGAGTGCACGGGCGGCCCAGGAACTAACTGGGCACCAGCTCTGCTGGCCAGAGGCCCCAACCTCCTGCTGCCCAGATGGTCCAGGAGAGCCTGCTAGTGACTCCCAAGAACTGCCGGGCCAACGTCCTGGGGCGTGTTCCAGGGAGGGAGCTGCAAGCTCATCTAAGGCAGCGGCGCTGGTGGTGAGGCGGGTGCTGCCACCTCAACAGCTGTCGTCCCCTTTAAGTCTCATTCGTGTCACAACCTGAGCTGAAGGCCGACCACGTGCAGAGGCTGGTGTTCACCCCAAATTGGTGCACAATTACTCTCACAAGAACCTCTGCACTTTCACCGTGGCCTCAGGCAAGAGGACCTCGGTGGGGTCTCGCTGAGGCTCATTTACGGAACATCGGCTGTTGACTCGTGCAGCAGGGAGTCCACCTGTGGCTCCAGGTTAAAGCAGCCTGCCCTCCTCCCCACCTCCCAAGACACTTGTTCAAATTCTGTATAAAACAGCTCTTTCATGGTTAGAACATCTGGAGTCTGGAACGGTTCTGTAGTCTCCCAAGCGTTTTCTAAAAAGCATCTAAAACTACACGTGGTGACACAGGATGAGGATGGAGTCTCTGCTTAGAAACAAACTGCAACCCCACCTGAAGTTATCACAGTTCAAAAGATGCTTCCTGATGCGCGGGAGCTTCCTCAGGATGGGCTTGATGTCCGTCATCTCTGCGATTCTCTTCATGAGCCTCACCTAAGCCAGAGAACTGACAGGTAGAGATAGACGCGCCCTTGGCC
This sequence comes from Orcinus orca, assembly GCF_937001465.1. Taxonomy (NCBI): domain Eukaryota; kingdom Metazoa; phylum Chordata; class Mammalia; order Artiodactyla; family Delphinidae; genus Orcinus; species Orcinus orca. The sequence continues at coordinate 51,945,642 of NC_064560.1, read as the reverse complement.
TGGACCAGACTTCCCTGATACGGGGTCCCGCGGGGATACGGGGTGGGGCAGCGGCAGGGCCAGGTTCTGTGCTTGTGGGGGACGCGTACTTGCTCGGCTAGGGGGTGCGGGAGGGGCTGCAGGCTGGAAGGAGGAGGGTGAGCGAAAAAACTTTTTCCCCATGAAACTTGGCCAGTTTGAGTGAGCCTTCCTGAGACACGAACAATCTATTACGAGCCCCGGAGACCCAGCCGCCCCTGAGCGCGTCACCTGGTCCATCCCCCCGAAGGTCTCCTGCAGGTCCCCCGCGGGTGCCAGCATCCTGCCTGCCCTGATGGACGCGTAGAGGTGGCCTGCGTCGGGGACCCCGTTGGACAGCTCCTGAGCTGTCATCTTCACCAGCACTCGGAAGTGCTCCTCGGCCTCAAAGCAGGGGCTGCAGAGAAAGAAAAGGTAGTAAATGAGACCCAGCCACGCCCCCTTCAACAGCAGGGAAATTTGCTAAGTGTAGGCTCTTAGATGATGTAAACCGCCCCTGGAGATGTCACGAGTCCATAGGAGTCACAGGGGGAAAGAAACCAACAACCAACAAAGGCATGCAGCTTCCGCTCTCAGGACCCGGCAGACTCGGGTCTCTGGCATGTCTGGGGATTTACGTCTTTGCAAATACTTACTTGTTAAAGATTTCACTCCACAGATGCATCATGTCTGGTAGGTTTCTATCAAGGCAGAAAGATGAAAAGAGCACACCCTAAATCATGACAGAAGAAAAAGAATAAATTAATTATGATGTAATTTAAAAGAAAAAAAGACGCAGGAGAAGCCAACCCTCACCACCCTGTGCTGAGGAAACGGCTACCTGCTCGTAAGTATCGAGGTGTGAGTCGTCGGGGAGCACGTGGGGGGTGGCAGCCAGGCCCCCCGTCTTCAGGTCCACCTGCTGGGCCAGCTCCCTGTAGTCGAGGGCACCGCAGCCCAGCCTGTGCAGGGAGAGCATGGAGTCACCGGGGAGGGCCGGGTTCCCATGCAGCATGTCCCCCCAACCACCGCCTGCCAGCCCAGCAGCTGCTCCCGCCCCCACCCCCAAACTCTGCAGCCGCTCTGGTCAGGTAGTCTTGGGGGTGAAATGTGAAGAACGAGCCTTAAGAAAAGAAAGTCACTTCGACTTCTTTTGTAAGAAACTTTCTAATCGCTGTTCCTAATGTAAGAACTAATTCAAGCCGAGGCGATGACTGAGTTTTCCTGAATCCACGCCGCCGTGGAAGGGCAGGCGGTGGGAGCCATACTGATAAAAGGGCAGAGAACTCGGGAAAGGTTCACCTCCTCCGGGGGTGACCCCAGGCCTACACGTCATAGTTAAAGGCTTACATTTTCTGATGAAAATAATCATCTCTTCATAATCTTAAAAAGAACTCAGTTGTTGAGATATAGCTATATCTGTAATACCTTGTGCTCTACATTTATAAATATTTTAATGTACTGTATTTTAGTAAGAAAGTATGATTACCATAAGGAAAATTCTCAACAAATACACCATCCATCTTTCTGTAACACTACGGGATTTGAAAATTAAAATGACTCACTGAAAATTGATTACTGATACACTGAAACAAGACACACAGAAAACATCCACTAATAAATATGAGATGACGTGCAGAGTTCTATAAATGCGTGTCTTCGCCCCAGAAGGAGCCCCTTACTTGGTGAGGACGTTGCAGAAGAGGGGCACATAGGGCCGGAGCTCCTCGGGCAGGGTGTTCAGACTCGAGAAGGCTCTGAAGTAGATCACGCCATTGGTGGGCTGCGTGCAGTACTGGACGGGTATGTCCCCAGCTGCAGGAGCAAAGGCACTTCTTTATAATTTTTACCAGTAAAGTTTTAACCATGTAACCATCATTTAATATTTTTTAAATGCTAAAGCTTTTCAAGGATGATGGTTTACATTTTATATTAGCAAAAAAACACTATTCATTTGCCATAATTGAGACAAATTTCCCTCTTGGACTTTCATTACAACAAAAGCTGAAAGTCTTCAACGCTAAGTAATCCTTGCGCTTTGAACGTTCTTGGGGTTTTCTAAACACCCCACAGTCCAGCTGCAGTCCAGCCGCCCTCCCCGCCTGCACCCAGACCCTCCTGGGTATCGGCAGGGACTCTGGCAGGCCACTCCCACAACAGGTGACCTCACTTTCACCCACCCCAAACGCAACTCACCCCCTAACAAGTCCTGTCCCCAAACCCGAGGACCCTCATGACCCACAGCACACTGGAACCCACCACGCTCAACACCCCAGGCCTCTGTGGCCCCAGGTCCCTCACAACTGTGTGTTCTACTTTTTACATCCCGAGCGCAGTGCCCTGAACCAGCGGAGGAGCTAAGGCATCTACTGATGACAAATTACTTCACTGATTCCTTCCTTGAACACAATGAACTTCACTGATAAACCAAACCTGAGGGGGTTAAACGATCAGTGGCACATGAACCCCACTTCCCAGAAGCCTGGGCCGGAGAGGAGGCCTCATGTACATGCGCAAATGAATGCATCAGGTGTGGTAAACGGGACGGGCCCCGGGACGACGACAACAGGCATGTCACACAAGTCAAAGGGATGCTCGCGCACAGCCTGAATCCTAAACTAGACGCGGGAACCAGAGAAGGTGTAAGGCTGTTGTCAGACCTGCTCGGGAAGGAGCAGCAAAGTCACATCACAGCCATGTGGAGAAGCGTCAGCACCACAGGGCATGTCTGTGTCCAGCAGAAGCGAGTGATGCGCGCAGACGTGGGGGGATGCCAGGAAGGAGCGGCTGCCACCCCCTCCGTGCCCCACAATGCGACACCTAGTGCTGTGGGCCCCTGGACCCCGGCTGGGCTAAGGAGTGGGCGTGGGCAAGGGGCCCAGAGGATGCCTGTGCCCTTGAGAACTGCATGAACACACACACAGCGGAACCTGAGGCCTCCCCGCCCCCAGAGGCAGCTCGGCCCTGTCGGACCCACCCGGGGAAAAACACACGCAGGCCCTCGAGTCCACATCTGCCATCACTGAGCTGGACTAGGAACGGGGCTTGAACGTCCTATGAAGACACCCACTGGTGACTCTCCCCCTGTGGACGCTGAGACGCAACCTAAACCCCAGCCGGGGCACCAAGACCCCCCACTGACCTGCCAGAGCCACCTCCACCTCAGTGAACGGGATGCGGGGCTCGATGTCCGACACCTTCAACGCGGGCAGACACGACGCGTCCTGAGGTTGGCTTTGCTGCGCCTGTAATTCCAAACCTAAGAGGGGAATAAACATCCAGGATGATACTCAGAAGCTCTTACTCAGTTCAGCTCCTATTTATTAACTTCCATTAAGACTCAGCCTCGGGCTTCCCTGGTGGCGCAGTGGTTGAGAGTCCGCCTGCCGATGCAGGGGACGCGGGTTCGTGCCCCGGTCTGGGAGGATCCCACATGCTGCGGAGCGGCTGGGCCCGTGAGCCATGGCCGCCGAGCCTGTGCGTCCGGAGCCTGTGCTCCGCGGCGGGAGAGGCCACAGCAGTGAGAGGCCCGCATACCACAAAAAAAAAAAAAAAAAAAAAAAAAAGACTCAGCCTCTCCCATGCCAAGTGTGGGGAGCCTGTCAGCACTGGGGTTCAGGTTTCCCAGGAAACCAGATTTAGAAGCATAACAACCAGCTCGGCAGGCAGCTCTCTTCCTAATTCTCATTCTCAGCAATTTAAGAGAACGATTTTGCTGGGGGAAGGGGGGAGCAGTTTGCTCAAGCAGTTTCCCCTCTGCCCCCAACCAAAATTTTCTACTAGAGACTGAACTAGTGGATTGAAACTTACTAACTTTTGTGCTTGTTTATTCTTATGTCATTTTCACAAACCTCAGCAATATGCTTCTGTAATTACATAAAGTTCACAAATTACAAAAATGGGTAAAATACATTTTCTGGGCCTGATCAGAGGGTAGATGCCCCTTTTGTACAGACTGGGCAGCCCATGGGGAGGGGCCCCAGGCTGTAGCTGGGGGACGTCACGGGGTAAAGTCAGTGCTCCCGCTGTCACCTCACCCCCCACGCTTACCTCCCCGAGTCCCCAGCACTGGGTCCCCGGGCCCGCGGAGGGGTTTCGGCGCAGCTGCTCCCAGGCACCCACCTGTGCCCCGTGGAAGCCCGAGGACCTGGCTCCCCATGCTCTGAGGAACCCCCTGCACTTTCAAGGCCCCCCGACCTGGCCGTCTCCCCACAGTCAAGCAGAGCACCCCAACGCCACCCCTCAGACGCTTCCTCATTCTCTGCGTTTGGCCTCCTGTCCTTGTCCTGGAGAACACACCTACCGGCCCCAGCTCAGCTGCTCCCGTCTGGATGCTGCTCCTCTGTGGGGGGGAATGCATCAGGGCAGCAGAGGCCGCGAGCACTCTCCTCCACCAGACACAGGCTCCCAACGGTCCAGCCACGGCCCTTCACACGATACACACAGACCCCCAAACTGGAAGATTGTTTGATGTTTCCAATAAATTAATCTCCCGTTCCCACTTCTCATTGGTGTTCATCTCCAGATTGGACCCTGACTCACTGATTCTTTGCACTGAAGTCCACACTCAAGACTTACTGACCTAACAGTAAATGCTCTAGCACTGTGTCCTCCCTAAGGGACTGTGCAGTGATCTGGAAGACAGAAACACGCTCTTTAACCAGGCCCTGCATCCCTTCACACGTACCTCCACGGCCAGGCCAGACGCCTGACAACTCAGGGAACGCACGGTCTGTGCTGAGGCATGGAATTACCTTCTGTGCCACAAATGGCTATAAGCACAGACAGAAGATGGGTGGGACCACATCAAACTAAAAAGCTTCTGACAGCAAAGGAATCTGTCAACATGAAAAGGCATGTACACAGCAGGAGGGAAAACTTGCAAATCAAATATTATCTGGTAAGGGGCTAATATCCAAAATATTTAATGAACTCAATAGCAAAATACAAATGATCCAATTAAAAAATGGGCTGAGGACCTAAATAGGCATTTCTCCAAAGAAGCACACAGATGGCCAACAGCTATAAGAAAAGGTACTCAACATCACTCTTCAGGGAAATGCAAATCAAAACACATGAGACATCACCTCACACCTGTCAGAATAGCTATAATAAAAAAGACAAGAGATAACAAGTGTTGGTGAGGATGTGGAGAAAAGGGAACCATTGTGCACTGCTCGTGGGGATGTAAATTGGTACAGCCACTATGGAAAACAGTATGGCAGTTCCTCAAAATATTAAAACTAGAACTACCATATGACCCAGCACTCCTACTCCTGGTTATTTATCTGAAGAAAATAAAAACACTAATTTGAAAAGATATATGCACACCAATGTTCACAGCAGTACTATTTACAACAGCCAAGATATGGAAACAAACTAAATGTCCATTGACGGATGAATGGGTAAAAAAAGATGTGATACACACACACAGTGGAACACTACTCAGTCACAAAGGAGGAAATGCTGCAATTTGCAACAATGTGGATGAACCTTGAGAGTATTATGCTTAGTGAAATAAGTCAGATAGAGAAAAATAAATACCTATGAACTCACTTATAGGTGCAATCTACAAAATAAAAACCCAAAAAAGCAAGCTCATATATACAGAGAACAGACTGGTGGTTGTGGGGCGGGGGGAAATGGATGAAGGGGTCAAAGCTACAAGTTTGCAGTTCTAAGTAAGCCCTGAGGGTGTAATGTACAGCACTGTTACTAAAGTCAGTAATACTGTATTGAGATTTGAAAACTGCTAAGATGATAAAATTTAAAAGTTCTCATCACAAGACAAAAAACTACATGTGGTGACAAATGTTAACTAGACTAATTGTGATGACCATCTCACAATATACAAATGTATCATATCAGTATGTCGTACATCTGAAACTAATACATTATGTCAGTTATTCCTCAATTAAAAAAAAAAGGAAGATGGAACTTGTCAATTGGCACTCACAAGGCAGAAGTTTATCATATTAATCACAATTAGCATGTTAAATTTATGGAAGACATTTGTAGCAACATGGATGGACTTCGAGATTATCATATTAAGTGAAGTCAGACAAAGAAAGACAAGTATCATGATATTACTTATATGTGCAATCTAAAATATGATACAAATGAACTTATTTACAAAACAGACACACAGACATAGAAAACAAACGTCTGGTTACCAAAGGGAAAGGGAAGAGGGATAAATTAGGAGTTTGTGATTAGCATACACACTACTATATATAAAATAGATGAACAACAAGGTCCTACTGTATAGCACAGGGAACTATATTCAATATTTCACAATAGACTGGTTCAAGATGGCAGAGTACAAGGACATGCACTTACTCCCTCTTGTGAGAGCACGGGAATCACAACTAACTGCTGAACAATCATCGACAGGGAGACACTGGAACGCAACAAAAAAGATACCCCACATCCAAAGACAAAGGAGAAGTCACAATGAAATGGTAGGAGGGGTGCAATCACAGTAAAATCAAATCCCATAACTGCTAAGTGGGTGACTCACAGACTGGAGAACACTTATACCACAGAAGTCCACCCACTGGAGTGAAGGTTCTGAGCCCCACGTCAGGCTTCCCAACCTGGGGGTCTGGCAACGGGAGGAGGAATTCCTAGACAATCAGACTTTGAAAGCTAGCAGGATTTGACTGCAGGACTTCGACAGGACTGGGAGAAACGAGACTCCACTCTTGGAGGGCACACACAAAGTAGTGTGTGCATCAGGACCCAGGGGAAGGAGCAGTGACCCTACAGGAGACTGAACCAGACCTACCTGCTAGTGTTGGAGGGTCTCCTGCAGAGGCGGGGGGTGGCTGTGTCTCACCATGGGGACAAGGACACTGGCAGCAGAATTTCTGGGAAGTACTCCTTGGCGTGAGCCCTCCCAGAGTCTGCCATTAGCCCCACCAAAGAGCCAGTAGGCTCCAGTGTTGGGTCAGGCTCCAGTGTTGGGTCGCCTCAGGCCAAACAACCAACAGGGAGGGAACCCAGTCCCACCCATCAGCAGACAAGCAGATTAAAGTTTTACAGAGCTATGCACACCAGAGCAACAGCCAGCTGTACTCACCACCAGTCCCTCCCATCAGGAAACTTGCACAAGCCTCTAGATAGCCTCATTCACCAGAGGGCAGAAAGCAGAAGCAAGAAGAACTACAATCCTGCAGCCTGTGGAACAAAAACCACATCCACAGAAAGACAGACAAGATGAAAAGGTAGAGGACTTTGTACCAGATGAAGGAACAAGATAAAACCACAGAAAAACAACTAAATGAAGTGGAGATAGGCAACCTTCCAGAAAAATAATTCAGAATAATGATAGTGAAGACGATCCAGGACCTTGGGAAAAAGAATGGAGACAAAGATCGAGAAGATGCAAGAAATGTTTAAAAAACACCTAGAAGAATTAAAGATCAAACAGATGAACAATACAATAACTGAAATGAAAACTACACTAGAAGGAATCAATAGCAGAATAACTGAGGCAGAAGAACGGATAAGTGACCTGGAAGACAGAATAGTGGAATTCACTGCCGAGGAAGAGAATAAAGAAAAAAGAATGAAAAGAAATAAAGACAGCCTAAGAGGCCTCTGGGACAACATTAAATGCAACAACATTTGCATTATAGGGGTCCCAGAAGGAGGAGAGAGAGAAAGGACATGAGAAAATATCTGAAGAGATTATAGTCGAAACTTCCCTAACATGGGAAAGGAAACGGCCACCCAAGTCCAGGAAGTGCGGAGAGTCCCAGGCAGGATAAACCCAAGGAGAAACACACCGAGACACGTAGTAATGAAATTGACAAAAATTAAAGACAAAGAAAAATTATTGAAACCAACAGGGAAAAACCGACAAATAACATACATACAAGGGAACTCCCGTAAGGTTAACAGCTGATTTCTCAGCAGAAACTCTACAACCCAGAAGGGAGTGGCATGATATATTTGAAGTCATGAAAGGGAAGAACCTACAACCGAGGTTACTCTACCCAGCAAGGAACTCATTCAGATTCAATGGAGAAATCAAAAGCTACAGACAAGCAAAAGCTAAGAGAATTCAGCACCACCAAACCAGCTCTACAACAAATGCTAAAGGAACTTCTCTAAGTGGGAAACACAAGAGAAGAAAAGGATCTACAAAAACAAACCCAAAACAATTAAGAAAATGGTCATAGGAACATACATATCGATAATTACCTTAAAAGTGAATGGACTAAATGCTCCAAGCAAAAGACACACGCTCGCTGAATGGATACAAAAACAAGACACATATATATGCTGTCTACAAGAGACCCACTTCAGACCCAGGGACACATAAAGACTGAAAGTGAGGGGATGGAAAAAGATATTCCATGCAAATGGAAATCAAAAGAAAGCTGGAGTAGCAATACTCATATCAGATAAAACAGACTTTGAAATAAAGAATATTACAAGAGACAAAGAAGGACTCTACATAATGATCAAGGGATCAATCCAAGAAGACATAATAATTAGAAATATATACGCACCCAACATAGGAGGACCTCAACACATAAGGCAACTGCTAATTAAAAGAGGAAATCGACAGTAACACAATAATAGTGGGGGACTTTAACACCTCACTTACCCCAACGGACAGATCATCCAAACAGAAAATTAATAAGGAACATGAGCTTAAAATGACACAATAGACCAGATAGATTTAATTGATATTTATAGTACAGTCCATCCAACAGCAGATTACACTTTCTTCTCAAGTGCGCATCCAACATTCTCCAGGATAGATCACATCTTGGGTCACAAATCAAGCCTCAGTAAATTTAAGAAAATTGAAATCGTATCAAGCATCTTTTCTGACCACAACGCTATGAGGTTAGAGATCAATTTCAGGGAACAAAACCATAAAAAACACAAACACATGGAGGTTAAACAATATGTTACTAAATAACCAAGAGATCACTGAAGAAATCAAAGAGGAAATCAAAAAATGCCTAGAGAGAAATTACGACGAAAACACAATGATCCAAAACCTATGAGATGCAGCAAAAGCAGTTCTAAGAAGGAAGTTTATAGCAATACAAGCTTACCTCAAGAAACAAGAAAAATTTCAAAAACACCATCTAACGTTACACCTAAAGGAAACAGCAAAAACAATAGCAAAGATCAATAAAACTAAAAGCTGTTCTTTGAGAAGATAAACAAAATTGACAAACCATTAGCTAGACTCATCAAGAAAAAGAGGGAGAGGACTCAAATCAATAAAATTAGAAATGAAAAGGAGAAGTCACAACAGACACCGCAAAAATACAAAGCATCCTAAGAGACTACTACAAGCAACTCTATGCCAATAAAATGGACAGCCTAGAAGAAACAGACAAATTCTTAGAAAGGTATAACCTTCCAAGACTGAAGCAGGAAGAAAAAGAAAGTATCAACAGACCAATCACATGTAATGAAATTGAAACTGTGATTAAAAATCTTCCAACAAACAGAAGTCCAGGACCAGATAACTTCACAGGTGAATTCTACCAAACATTTAGAGAAGAGCTAACACCCATCCTTCTCAAACTCTTCCAATACACTGCAGAGGAAGGAACACTCCCAAACTAATTCTATGAGGCCACCACCACCCTGATAGCAAAACCGGGCAAAGATACTACAAAAAAATAGAATTACAGACTAGTATCACTGATGAATATAGATGCAAAATTCCTCACAAAATACTAGGAAACAGAATCCAACAACACATTAAAAGGATCATACACCATGACCAAGTGGGATTTATCCCAGGGACGCAAGGATTCCTCAATACATGCAAATCAATCAATGTGATACACCATATTAACAAATTGAAGAATAAAAACCATATGATCATCTCAATAGATGCAGAAAAAGTTTCTGACAAAATTCAACACCCATTTATGATAAAAAACTCTCCAGAAAGTGGGCATAGAGGGAACCTACCTCAACATAATTAAGGCCATATGTGACAAACCTACAGCAAACATCATTCTCAATGGTGAAAACCTGACAGCATCTCCTCTAAGATCAGGAACAAGACAAGGAAGGATGTCCACTCTCGCCACTATTATTCAACATAGTTTTGGGAGTCCTAGCCATGGCAGTCAGAGAAGAAAAAGAAATAAAAGGAATACAAATTGGAAAAGAAGAAGTAAAACTGTCACTGTTTGTAGATGACATGATACTCTACATAGAGAATCCTAAAGATGCCACCAGAAAACTACTAGAGCTAATCAATGAATCTGGTAAAGTTGCAGGATACAAAATTAATGCACAGAAATCTCTTGCATTTGTATACACTAAAGATGAAAAATGGCAAAGAGAAATTAAGGAAACACTCCCATTTACCATTGCAACAAAAAGAATAAAATACCCAGGAATAAACCTACCTAGGAAGACAAAAGACCTGTATGCAGAAAACTGTAAGACACTGATGAAAGAAATTAAAAATGACACAAAACTTTAGTTTAGTGGAGGGATATACCATGGAGGGATGGAGGGATATACCATGTTCTTGGAATGGAAGAATCAATATTGTGAAAATGACTATACTACCCAAAGCAATCTACAGATTCAATGCAATCCCTATCAAACTACCAATGGCTTTTTTTTTTTTTACAGAACTAGAATAAAAAATCTTAAAATTTGTACGGAGATACAAAAGACCGTGAATAGCCAAAGCAGTCTTGAGGGAAAAAAACGGAGCTGGAGGAATCAGACTCCCTGACTTCAGACTATACTAAGAAGCTACAGTAATCAAGACAATATGGTACTGGCACAAAAACAGAAATACAGATCAATGAAACAGAATAGAAAGCCCAGAGGCAAACCCATGCACCTATGGTCAACTATTCTATGACAAAGGAGGCAAGGATATACAATGGAGAAAAGACAGTCTCTTCAATAAGTGGTGCTGGGAAAACTGGAGAGCTACATGTAAAAGAATGAAATTAGAACACTCTCTAACACCATACACAAAAATAAACTCAAAATGGATTAGAGACCTAAATGTAAGACTGGACACTTAAAACTCTTAGAGGAAAACATAGGAAGAACACTCTTTGACATAAATCACAGCAAGATCTTTTTTGATCCACCTCCTAGAGTAAAGGAAATAAAAACAAAAAGAAAGGAGACCTAATGAAACTTAAAAGCTTTTGGAAAGCAAAGGAAACTGCAAACAAGATGAAAAGAAAACCCTCAGAATGGGAGAAAATATTTGCAAACGAATCAACGGACAAAGGATTAATCTCCAAAATATATAAATAGCTCATGCAACTCAATATTAAAGAAACAAACAACCCAATCCAAAAATGGGCAGAAGACCTACATAGACATTTCTCCAAAGAAGACATACAGATGGCCATGAAGCACATGAAAAGCTGCTCAACATCACTAATTATTAGAGAAATGCAAATCAAAACTACAGTGACATTATCACCTCACACCAGTTAGAATGGGCATCATCAGAAAATCTACGAACAACAAATGCTGGAGAGGGTGTGGAGAAAAGCAAACCCTCTTGCACTGTTGCTGGAAATGTAAATTGATACAGCCACAATGGAGAACAGTATGGAGGTTCCTTAAAAAACTAAAAATAGAATTACCATATGACCCAGCAATCCCACTACTAGGCATATACCTAGAGAAAACCATAATTCAAAAAGATACATGCACCCCAATGGTCATTGCAGCACTATTTACAATAGCCAGGTCAAGGAAGCAACCTAAATGCCCGTCGACAGACAAATGGATAAAGAAGATGTGGTGCACATATACAATGGAGTATTACTCAGCCATGAAAAGGAACGAAATCTGTAGAGACGTGGAGGGATCTAGAGACTGTCATACAGAGTGAAGTCAGTCAGAAAGAGAAAAACAAATATTGTATATTAACGCATATATGTGGAGCCTAGAAAAATGGTACAGATGAACCAGTTTGCAGGGAAGAAATAGAGACACAGATGTGGAGAACAAACGTATGGACACCAAGGTGCGAATGTGGCAGGGGGGTGTGGAGTGACGTGACGAACTGGGAGATTGGGATTGACATATGTACACTAATATGTATAAAATGGATAACTAGTAAGAACCTGCTGTATAAAAACATAATATTTTATAATAAACTATAATGGAAAAAAGTCTGAAAAAGAATCTATAGCTGTATCTGAATCACTTTGCTGTACACCAGAAACTAACACAACATTGTAAATCAACTATACTTCAATTAAAAAAAAATTTATGCAAGAGCTTAAAGTAACTAACTCTTTGTATGTCTAAAGAATTCAGAGATTATAAATAGGTTATAAGTTGACATTGTCTTTACAAAATTATATCACCTCCAACTTAGCATGATCAAATGGAATTACTTTTCACTTAAAGTCAAATCCACCTCCTGACAAGCCTGATAAATTCATGTAATCCCAGCCAACTTTTTTTTTTTCAGCAGGGGGGGTTGAGGGGTGTATATGTATTTGTGTGCACTGTGTGTATGCATATATATATTAATAGACTTCATTAATATAAAGTCTCATATGATAAAATTCACAACTTTAAAGATACAACCCAATGGATTCTGACAAAGGTATCACGATACGGAAGGTGCCGCCATCCCCAGAAGGTTCCCTGCAGATGATCCCTGCTGTGCTCCTGGACTCACCAGCCTCTGGCACTAGAGCATCGCCATTTCTAGGGCTTCAGGTAAATGAACCTGTTCCACAGGTGTTCCTTTGTGCCCCTAACTTCACTTAGCACAATGCTTTGCAACTCACGGATCTTGAGTGTATCAGTATTTTGGTCCCCTTTATGGCTGAGCAGCATTTCACTGTGTGGATATTTCACAGTATTTCCCTGTGTGGACACCACGTGGGTGGAAATGAGGCTAGCTCAAGTTCTGTGTGGACCGATGCTTTCACTTCTCTTGGGTAAACGCTCAGGAGTAGGACCACCGGGCTTTACAGGCAGTGCAGGTTAGCACTGGGATATACCACAGACCCGTTTCTGTGCTCATAGCGCCTGCACCACAGGGACCGGGGTGGGGGGGTTCCATGAGGAGCTCAAGGCCTGTGTCGCCCCCGAGACCTGCCTCTCCTGAACCCACAGCTCACACTGTCCACAGGGCCCGTTTGCAGTTAACTATGTACTGCAACACAACACACATTTAGTGACCTATTACAGCCGCTGGTATAGAAAAGGCATTTGTAAAATCTGTGAATGAATAAACCTTATAAAGCCACCTCTTTTCCAGTATGCCTGCCTTTCCTGCTGAATCACAGGGTGGATTTTCTAAAAACAGGGTCAATCCTACTGGGGTTGAACCCACTGCACCAAACAGAGAACTCCATAGGCACCCAACAGAGGATTGTTGGCTGAAACGACACTTATCCCTAAACAGCACAGTGGGGTTGGGCGAAGGCGAGGGAATTACCAGGCCTGACCTTTTTCATAGATCTGCTGCTTGTCTTCCGGGGAAAGAGAGTTGACCTTTTGCTTCAGTTTTTCTGCTTCCAGCTGCATTTGTTTCTCGGAATACTTGTCGTCTGGTTTCATTGATAAAGTCAACTTATGCTGATTATTCTGCAACAAAAAAGCCAAATTAAAAAAAGATTTTATCATGTCCAGCACCGAGCCAGCCTCGAGCAGTTCCATTTTCCCGTTTCACACAGTCACGACGACAGAACTCGCCCCGAAGGGCTGTGTGCAGAAAGCCTGTGCGCCACACTCAATCCTTGAGGTCCACACGCAATCCTCGAGGTCCATGTGCTCTGCGGGGACCACGTACTCCACACAGGCCGGTGCTGTGACATGACCACGGTGGTTACTACGTCTTAACCACAAACGCGTTGACATTCAACATTCCCTTTACACGTTGGTTGTACAAAGAAACCGCTTGCACTTTTTAATATTATAAACCTTTGGCTTTAGTCTAAATTGAAAATAACGTACAATAAAGTTATTTAATTTTTACCTAGTCTTCATTATACTGTTAACTTCTCAAAGGCTGGGACTAAATTCTGCACTCAGTATTTTTATAAATTATGAGGACAAAACAGATGTTGCCCTAACGTGAAAATGTTAGGTGACTTAATGTGCCCGATTTACGCAGCCACTAGAAACACACGCACGCAAAAGGTTCACCTGTGACACTACACAGAGTGGGAGAAGTACAGCACGACAAGCACCTCATGCAAAATAACTCGTAACTCAAGAGAGACTGCTGGCTGAATGGTCCCAAATGCTGGTGCACAGGAACGTGGCTCCCACTCATGGCAGGACGGTGTCGTTCCCCCACCCCCCGACCCCCGGGGAAAGGGTGGTAGATGACATTCTGTCCTATTAATGACCATCCACCAAGGAACACACACCAAGCACAAAAGCCCACAAATCTGTGGAGACAAACAAGCGAGCACCAGAAGACGCCTTGGTAAAAACAACCAGAACATTTACACATTTAGGCGACTCTTCTCGTATTCTATATATCCTATTACCAAAACACGACAAAAACACAGGCAGATGTTTTGTTATACACATACCTACACAATTCACATGTAAAAAAACACATGCACATATTCATATAAAAACCAACCTGCCTAAGAATCTGGAAAATTGAATTTTTAAAGCTAATATGACCATTTACAATTTTAATTAGTAAGTAAGAAATTATGTCACCTATTAGCAGAAATGGACTTACACAATGTAGATTATATTCCTAATGTTCCCTTCATTGTTATAAAATTCCACTTCAAAACTACAGATATAAATCCTCCAAGTTTCTTACCTTAAAATACTGTTTTACTTTTTCTTGCAAAAATTTTGGATTTTCCTCCAGGCACTTCCGGAACTGGGCCACCTGACTCCCGAGCTTGAGGAGCTCCACGGGGTCCCCGTCGTGATTCCAGCAGGAAGCTACGTACTGCAACGGGGGTCACAACATGTGGCACGTTACCTGTGAACTCTGCGTCGGTTCAGCCAACATCCAAGCCTGCCTTTTCATTAAGACTCAGTTTCTATATTTAAAAATATCACAGATGACTGTTCATGACAAAAATTAAGTCATTCTTTGGCTAGAAGAAGGAAAACTAAACTCATTTTATGTGAGTTTTTTTTCCTAACAAATTAAAAAGCACAGGTTCAAAAATTACTTTTTGGAAAATATAATTACTAATAGTTATCATAAATCCCTATCCGTTTAAAGCACTCTGCATAAATCTATTAAAAAATAAGACATCGGAAAGCTAATGAATTAAGCTAGTAAAAAGACAAGCAACGTATTACTAAAATTAACAGTAATTTTATATCCGATCTGAAACACCGTTAACTTTCAAGGTTCAAATGAAAGGTGCTGTGAATAACAATCTGTATTTTCGAGAACCACTAATTATAAAGGTAACAAAAAAAGAGAAATGAGGCGTTTGAGCAATACACACAGACGTCAGGGCGAGTCCAAAGCTGACAGACTGGTGCTTCATCTGTATCTCAATTTTATGAAGTAAGGCTTCGATTCGATCATCTTCAAATCCTTTCCTATAGAAACACCAAGAACTCAGATGTTAAGAAATCCATGTTTCTGAACAAGGCAGCTCCCATGAAGGAGTATGTGTTCTGTGACGTAAAGTGCCCCCTACACTCAGGAGGGGGCACTCCAGCCCAGCCCCACAGACACCTCACGTACTCAATGATGTCATCCAGTGTCCTATCCACGAGGTCCTGGACTGTCTGAATGTCCTTCTCTGCAATACCCTGCAGGCCCACGCTGAAGTAGGCCTCCCGTGTGCAGCCATTGTACCTGGGATACAAAAGCAGGTAATGCGTTAGAATCTGTACAGCCTCCATCACTCATTTATAAGATGCTTTACTGAGATCAAATCCTCTACAGGACATAGGCAAGGACTCCCCCATGAGAAAGCCAGTAAAGCAGCATCCTCGGGTATTTGCTGCTCAGATACAACTAGTCACATTTACATTCATGTCCTTTTAACATTTCTAAAAATCACAATTTAAATTTTAGATTTAAAGCAGAATAAATCTAGAGAGTTTTAACAAAATCTTAAGATTTCAAAGAATATTTAATGGCCTGATTTTTAAAACAGGCAGCAGTATGCCATTCTGAGATCTTGGAAGAGCTACCTTGTTGGGTTTTGTTTGGGTTTTTTTGCCAAATGTCCCCTGCAGGGGACACAAACAGCTTGTCCTGGAACCATAGCTGGGGCGGGAAGAGGGCCGTCCTGTGACTATGGAATGTGGAGCATCTACACCCCTGACCCCCGCCCATGAGCTGCCAGTTGTGACAACCTAAAATGTGTCCAGACATTGTGAGATGTCAAAATTGCCCCTATCGTGGACTAATGATCTGATCTGATAATAAAACGTACCCAACGTCAGGGGAAAAGTCTGTGCCGAGTCCAGATTCAATGAGGGCTTTGTAGAAGGGCGAGTTGGGGCCACTGATCAAGAGTGAAGACAGAAGGCTCAACGTGAAGGCTTCAAATGTGTCAGTGATGCTTCATTTATAAACACGGGAGGGGGGAGAAAAAAAGGGAAACGGTTGGCCCTTATAAATGTTTTCAAAATTATTAAAATCACTAATAAATTGACACTTATTTCCCCCAAAAACTGAAATTCTACTAGAAATTCTTGCATTTCAACTTCTATTTTAACAGTTACATGGGTAAAGAGAGTATTTTTTGATATTCAAAGCTCTCATATGCTGGGATTCTGGGGCTCCCAAACCCTGAGGCTAACAGAGCTGCACATCGCATGCTATCATACAACAGGGCGCCCAGCACTCTGACATGCACTGTTTCAGTATAACCGCACCGCCCACATGCAGATGAGAGACACACAGGAAACGGGGCCATTCGGTCAGGCTGTGCAGCTGCAGAGGGCAGACACAGACAGGACCCCTTCCTGCCCACACACCCTGCGGGCCCAGGCCTCTGGGATTAGTCTCGTGTGAACAAATGTTCTTTCAAGGCCACAGTTCACAGTGCTCTTCTCACACACAGAGGCATCCCCGACCCCCAACACTAAACCCAAACCATCCCAGACGTTGTTAAAAACACCCCACAGCTAACACTGCTGGACTCCTGAATTCTTACTGTCCACTCACTTACGCCCAAGTGGAGCGTCCCCCGCCCCCGACCTCCCAGCTACCCCGTCCCCACTGGGTCAGCAGAGTGAGCACACTCACTCTGGCAGGAGGAAGCTGACACTGATGGTCGTCTGCTCTGAGGAGCCCGCGGCCAGCGAGTCTGGGGCACACGTGATCTGGAACTCCCTCTGGAAGAGGACAGAGCGTGTGTGAAGGGGTTCAACCAAGCACAGGTTACCTGATGTATAAAACGGTCCACAGGATACTTTTCACTAGATTAACTTTCCTCCCAAACAAATAACTGCTCTTCAGGCTTGAGAAGCTGTTACGTACACGGCACAGTCCACGGCATCTGAAAACCCTATTAACATATGCCCGTGCCTCCGTAGCATGTATCTCACAGGCCTGGTGACACTTATGACTCTGGACCCGGCACTTACAGGCTTATCCCAAGGCTTCTGGGCTGGCACTGTGGTATGTGGCTTGATTCTCTGAAATTTACTCAGTGCTTCTTCATGAATTTGTTTCAGATGCTGTTCTAGCGGAAAATCACCATAAGTGAAGAACCTGAAATTTTGAGAGAATACCTTAGTTTATTTTAGGTTAAAAGATTAGAAATCAACACAGACGGCTTTGTATGAACTGGAGGGTGTGCAGGACATGACAGCCGATAACAAGCCAGTTTCCAGGCTGAAGTGAACTTCACACAGGAACACCTTTTTTCACTTAATTTAACCACAAACACTGAAGAGGCTTTTGCTCTTTTTACAAGATATGGTTCAAACAAAACACGAACTGTACAAAAGGTATTAATTAAATGTACTCTGGCAAAAATTGCTCTTCATTTTGAATCTACTATTAAAGGTGTTTCAAAAACCAAATAAGTTGCACATTAACATACTTAAGACCTTAGCTACAGTAACACAATAATCCACCTAAGACTACCAAACAAAATTTAATTCACAAACTTCAAATTTAGGCTACAAGTTTCAGGTCACACATGTTTTTAAGACAACATATTATTCATCGGGGATAAAGAAGACAATGACAGACTTCATCTTTGTAACAGAATGCTGTGTGAGCTACGCTTAAGGGCTAGGGAAGTAGCATCCTAAAGATCCCGTCACATCTCCCACTCGGAATATAGAATGTGATAATCCAGGGCAACAAGCACCCCCGGTGCCATCTAAACACAGTCTCTATATGCCCGTCTGCATTTAGCTCCAGAACTCCCCGAAAAAAGGCCAGCTATGGACTGGGGGCAGGATGAGCCTGGATTTGGGGCTGGGGCAGAAACCAGTGAAGTTACTGAAGACTAAAGATCTTCAGAAAGACAGGATGACTGTCAAGGAACTTCCTTAGGCCACAGTGGGGCAAATTTGAGCATTAAAAAAATTTATTTTAATTTCACTTGATCACACCTTAAATATACACATATATGAAAACGTTTCCATGAGGTTGTAATAATATTTTAAAAAATGAAATAATTCAAACAAAACTAAAAAAAAGTCCTTTCTGTCGTCACTGGAGGAGTGCCAGCCCCCAAAACTGGACAGCCAAGGGAAACCTCACTCCCACAGCCCACCCACCGCCTTTCCCCGGAGAACAGTACTTCAGAGTAAATTCTTCTTTACAGAAACCCAGCCAATAAATATAGAAGAAATTACAGAATTCTTTAGAAAATTTGCAAATCCTATCACAGGAACTGCTCCAGGCAACAATTATCACTGAACATGAGAGCCACTCCCAGGCCGTGAGGAGTGTGAATATTCTTGGGGCCAGCACGCCACCCCAGCAGACGGCCTGGGTCCGCAGGGGGAGCGGGCTTTCAGTGGAGCGAGGTCGCCATCACCATCCCACCAGCCCTGGCATCCCCGCTGGGTGCCGCAGGCATGCAGGCATCACCTACGAGGGTGCAGGCAGTCTATGGACCCACGTCCAGCTCTCAGGAAATGGAGAAGCACGTCCGCCAATACCAGAGAAGCGGCGAGACACCCCAGAAGGCGAGAAAGTCAAGAGGGGGCCTGGCCTAACGTCTTCAACTGGTCCATGAGAATGAGGAGGGGGCATTGTCCCACTAGAAAGGGTGCTTAGGAGACACGGCAGGGAAAGGCAGTTTGTGGGCCTCATCTGATCAAACATTTCAGGGACAACTGGAAAATCAATTTGGGCTGAGGTATAGGTGGTTTTAATCAGTTTTAATCAATTATTTTTTATTTTGTTAAACGTGAAAATGCTATTATCTTATGTAAAAGAACATCCTCGAACATATCTGCATGTATCTACGTATACCTATGTACACGTCCAAAGGATGAAGCTACGTGCTAAGTGTACAGAGTTCGTTGTTCTACTCTTTACACTCTCCTGGATGCTTTAGACTTTTCATAATTTAAATTTTAAAATTTTGCACTTAAAATAATCTTGCAAGTATGACTTTAAATGAACGCTTAATGTATTTGCAAACACGGCTATTAGCGTTTTATTATTAACAGTATCTTACACAAGCAATCTAATAGGAAGTAAATCTCTGAGGTTTACTGATGCAGCTGCCACTTTGGGGGCACCTCTCCAGGGCCCATGTCAGCCTGCAAGGAGGACCTGCCAGCCTCCCCTGTCACCCCCTCAGCACAAAGCTGAGCTGCAGAGGAGGCAGGCGGGCAGGCCAGGCCCTCACCTTGCTGGGCGTGTGAGAGTTACCGCTGCAGACCCGAAGGAGTGTCTAAACGCACACATTATTAAGCAAACCTTTCCAAGCCGAACTGGAGAAAAGCATGACAGTGCAAGGAAAGCAAACACCTGGCACCGAGCTTCACAAGGCAGTCACCTGGCGTTGCTGGGGTGGTAGTGTGTGGCGTGGAACTGTCTGAGCTGCTCCCACGTGAGGTCCGGGATGCACAAGGGGTCCCCTCCAGAGACCACTGAGTATGTGTGGTCGGGAAGCAGGTGGCTCTGAACGTGCTGTGAGAACATCCTCTCGTTATCTGTCTTCAAGTAAAAGTACACGTGTACGTGAAAACCAACGCAGGCACTGTTCGTGTAATTCAACAAATGAGCCACGTCCTGGGAGCACACCCACCAACATCCCGCAAGGACAACTGTTCTCGTGGTACATGAGGACGCCCACCGATGCATCTTTCAGCCATGAAGTGATGTTAATTAAGCTATGTATGGTTTTTTCAGGCGTGGTGCTACCGCACACTTTTAAGCCCTACAGTAAAGTGTACACATAACTTTTACACGCACCGGGAGCCAAAAAACCCCGCGACCCGCCTTACTGAGACATTCCCTTTATGCAGTGGTCTTTACCAATAACTTGATATGTAATTAGATCTGTAAACTCCACCATACACTCGGGCAAGAGAGAGTGGAAAAGACACGGTCTCGGGATCGTCAGAAACGCGGTCTTCACCTGGCTGACGCCCTGCAGGTCACAGGTCACAGTGGCTCCCACACCACAGCTGGGAACTGCTGTCCAGCTCACCGTCCTGCGGTCCCTGCTCACAGCACTGTGCCCGCTAATTCCAGGTCTCATAGTGAGAAAACTGTGACATGGCATGACGCCAACTAGCTACCGAGCCTATTTGTACTTCAACACTTTATACAGTAAGATAATTTAGCCCAACATGAAAAAGGAAAACACTCACAAACGCTCCCTTCATTTCGTTAAAGACGACTCCTTTAAAGACCAACGGCGTCTGGGGGTCATTGGGATCCTCATGTTCTAGTCGCCATCCTTCCTGCCTAAAGAGTAGCAAACAATTACATGGGGACGGTGACTCTATCACTAAGGTAAAGATCAATTAACCAATCACAACATACCAGAAATCCAGTTCCCGTAAGCAGGGAAAGAAGGCTGCGTCCAAATACACGGATAGGAGGTTCCGGAAGTCCTTGGGGTTTTGTGTGGAAAATGGGTACAGGGTGTAATCACTAGCTGGACACAATGAAGAGGGCGATTTTAAATACAGCAGTAGTTCCCGCAGGACTCCTCCACCTCAGCCCCGTCTCAGCCTCACGGCAGGCCTGACCTGGCAGGGGCACAGAGGCAGCAGCGCCCACTCTGGGCGGCAGGTCTGGCGCCGGGGTCACCGCGGGCCCAGAGGACGGCCTGGCCCACGGAGCGCCCACTGTGTGTGCCCAGCCGCCCCCGTCGCCAGTCCGTCACTGCCCGGCTTCCTGCAGTCACCACCCAGACTCCAGCACCATCACCGCTAACCTAAGCTCCAGAGGCCGAGCTTTATAACATTACTTCCCAAAGAAAATGGCTGTCACCTTTTCCAGACAAAACTCAGACACATTTTTCCTAAAACTCCAGGTTTTATAATCAACCACAATTTGGCTTTCCCAAATGATTAAGCTTCTAACGTCCTCCAGACAGGGAATGGGAAATCTACCCCAGTCTCCTGAGTGCCAACACCCCACCCCCTCCCGCCATCTCAGAAACTGCGGGAAGGCAGGGCTGTGTCCCGAGACCGCGTCTCACCCGTGAAGGCGTTCATGAACGTAGACAGCGACCTGTTCAGCATCTTGAAGAAGGGGTCCCGGCAGGGGTACCTCTGAGAGCCGCACAGGACCGTGTGCTCCAGGACGTGCGGGGCACCGCTGCTGTCCATGGGGGTGGTGCGGAACTGCACACTGCGGGGACAGGGTCCACACCTGGTCAGCCACCGCCTGGCCGTGGGGAGCGGAGGAGGGAAACTCCTCTACTCTCCCTGTTAAACTGCTGAAGGTGCAGGAGATGCTCCAAGCAGAGCATCCAGATCGTGACCTCAGGACGCAGCACACACCTGAACAGGTTATTTCTGTCCTCTCTGGCCAGGTGCAAGTGCTGTGCTCCCGTGCTGTCATGGCTGAGTTTCACGGCGGTCAGGGACAGCTCAGGAACAGATGTTACCTGAACCAACAAGGAAAACAGGAAGAACTCAACTCGGCTGGGAAGGCATCCAGGACGGTGACAGTGCATCCAGGGCTGCAGG
The DNA here is from genome assembly GCF_937001465.1 of Orcinus orca. Classification (NCBI taxonomy): domain Eukaryota; kingdom Metazoa; phylum Chordata; class Mammalia; order Artiodactyla; family Delphinidae; genus Orcinus; species Orcinus orca. The sequence continues at coordinate 51,923,568 of NC_064560.1, read as the reverse complement.
ACCAGCTCACCTGCCTGAGGCTAAGGCAGTACTGGCAGGAACCACCACGTCCAGAGCCCACAGACCAGGAAGACAGGACCCGGGGCTGAGTACAAGGCACACCTTCTCTCCTCAATGCTCACTGTTGGCTAGGGATTTCCTGACTGCGCCACAGGTAACGCTGGGAAGCAAGCATTCCCACCCCATCAGGGTGATGAGACAGTTTGCTAAGACCACAGAGCCTGGATTGAGACCCCTTCCGTCACACCAGGCTGCCCCGAAGGAGATCAGGCTTTCGCCTGTAATGTCTGTGGTGTCTCTTGCACACTTCATCTCCAGGGATGCTCAGAACAGCCCTGCCAGGAGGTAAACGCGGGGATGGACCTGAGCCTGGGGCAGCTGAAGGATGCTCTTGGGACTAAACTTTGCTTCTACTGGTTTGAGTTCCTGGGTGAGCTGGGGCTATCACCAGTTACTTGTTCCTAGTGGGAGGGTCCATGAGGGTACAGATCACTCCCCACAGAGGCAAACCCGTTCTCACCCCTGGTGGAGGTTGTGTGTGCGGGCGTGCTTCCGTAACTTCCACTGTCCTTGGTACTAAAGCAAATGTGTCAAGGCCCCTCTCCTTCAACCGCAGCACCGCATCATCGTAACCACCACACAGTCGTGAGAGTGACTTGTCTTCGCTGACAACTTACTGGCAGGGCAGAGATTAGAACTCGGGTGTCCTGAGCCTGCTCTGGGGGCCCTGCCACAAAAGCTATGTGCTTCAAGTGCTCTACTGATGCCCACGTAAGCTATACCTATGAAATCACTTGTCTCAAAATCATTTACACCTCAGAGTTCACAACTATACTTTGTAAGATGCGATCAATGAATTTAAAACCAGTCTGCCTCATAAACAGCTTTCACAGTAACTGTTTCTAAAAAGCATGACAGCTTATCATAAACTAAGTTTCTGATAGCTTATCATAAGTAAGTTTCTACAAAACTTGAAACATAAAGGAAAAGAATCAGCCTCTGAACAAGGCATTATTAACCACAACTGTATTAGAAATCCCAAGTCCCCTGAGAAGTCTTTAGGGGCCTCACAAAAGGCCCCTAAACGGGAGTCTTTAGGGGCTCTCTCCCACAGCCATGAACCCCTCTAAGTGGCTCAAAGCTCCTGGACCCTGCCTTGAACACTCCCTGCCCCTGCGCTGGGCCCGCTCCCACTTCCTGGAGACAGATGGTGGCTCTCCTCTCATGCTCTACAAACCCGTCCCCACCCAGCGCCCAGCAGCCCCCTCTCCTGCGTCTTCCTCTTGCTCTCTGCACCTCAGCAAGCTGTTCCTTGTCCTGAAGCTGCACACGTGTCCTTCTGACTGTGAGCTGCTTGCTTTTGTTTTCATTAGAGTGTCAAGCACAGTGTGACACCAGCAACCAGTCAATTATATGACGTGCATTGTTTTCAATTATAGCATTAAAGAAAAAAACAATGTGAAAGTTTAAGCCAAACAAAGCAATAACAAAATAAAATCCATTTTTACATAAACTTAAGTACCTATAGGCCCACAATCTCTTTTCTATAATCCTGAAACCCAAGTGGCTCAAAACCAGAAAGATTTTGCCCAAGTTTGGAGCAAACTCAGCCGATGGTGAAACTTGACCTGAATAGATGTGGGGCCTTCAGTCTTCATTACCGGTCACGACTGATGCAGAAACAAAAATGAGTTCATTTACTTTCTGAGCTCTGAAAAGATGTTAGACGTCTAGGGATTCAGAGAAGGCGTTAGGGATTTGTACTCATTTAAGAGTCAGAAAATCCCTTCATTTGCAAAACTACGCTCCTCTGAGCACCTGCTGTGAAACAGGAGGAAGCCAGGGCCTGGGGACAAAGATGAAAACCCCTGCGGTCTCTGCTCTGGGACCTGACACAGGAAGAGCACACAGGACCTACCTGGCTGACAGTGAAGCCATGGATCTTCCCTCCGACCCGGTACCGCAGCAGCGCCCTCTCACAGGCCATGGTGCTCGCCCACCTCCATGCTCCGAGGCTGGCGGTGCTATGTTTAAGGAAAATAATCAAAGTTACATGATTTGCAGGGAGATTGGCTAACATAATTCAGCAACATAATGAAAACGTTGTCATGGGATAAAGAATTCAAAGAAAAATGAAAACCTGCATCTTCTAAACAAACACATTCCAGGAAATTTCCATTAAAGTTCTTTCAGTTTTATCTCAACTCATGCAACGTCAACTAATAAATAAATGCTGAAAACCTTTTATTTGTACATGTCCATAAATAACTATAATACAATTACGACACCCACTTCCCTTGTGTAAAAAACAACTCATGTCAAAATCACAGTATGCCAATAAACTGAGTCTACAATAAAGTCCCATTACGTACCTACCAAATGGGTGAAAACCACGAAGTCTAGTTATTACCAGGGAGTCACACACAGCCACTGGGTGTGCACACTGAATGGAGACTGCGCAAGAGCACTGGCCTTATTCAGATTAGCAGTTCATTCCCCTGGATGTATGTGCCCTGGAGACCTGCGCTCATGCCCTGGCGCGCGCGCCCGTGCGCGCGCGCGCACACGCGCACACGCGCACACACACACACACACACACACACACACACACACACACACACACACACACACACACACACACACACACACCATTCCCAAGAGCCCCAAACCCCAGCGGCCCAGATGTCCAGCAACAGAGAACACATAAATTGTGGACTATTTAGTTGATAAACTTAGTCCTAAGAATTAATGGACTACAACTACATGTATTAAAGATGTGGGCACATGATGCTAAACCAAAAAAAATTACAAAGGACAGACACAATATTAGTCTAAATAGGTACTGTTCAATCAGGTAACGCTATAGCGTGGGAGTATTGATGGATGGTAAAAACACAAAGAAAAATAAGGAGGTTATTTCTGTAAACCAGAAGGGCAATTTCATTTAAGAGGGAGGAGAATTATGATGTATGACGGGTAAGGAGCAATCTTAAACTGGGTAATGGTGACACAGCTTATTTTTAAATAATTTTTGTCTCACCTGCATTATACGTTTTATGGTGTTTTCTACATTAACGGTGTATCCCAAAAATATTTCTTTTATATAAGATAAGCACACAATACACTGACTCATTCAATATCAGGCAATAGTACGGGGATGTTCTATAAACAACCAACATTTCCCTCCCCGATTTAGCCACTCTTAGAATTATGAGATAGAGGATTTTAACCCAAAACACCAATAAGGGCAGCCCAACAACAGACACCCCCCTGCTCCCTCCCCTGGGCTAACAGCAACTAAACTCCACCACAAACTCAACAAGATTCTGTGAATTAGCGTGACACTTAACAACTCATCTTTCTTTAAAACGTAAAATGTTGCAATATTTTACAAACTCAACAAGATTCTGTGAATTAGCATGAAACTAAACAATTCATCTTTGTTTAAAAAGTAAAATATTGTCCTATTTTACAAAGTCAAAAGACATGATACTTATTCATGGTTTGCAGCTAAACACACTCTTTTTCCATAAACCTTCTCATTAAACACAATGCTCCTCCACTCCCGGAGGCGCCACTCTCATCAAGGCCGCAGGTAAGTAAGCGCAGGTGCGGAGCCTGAGGCCTCCCTGCCCACAACTACACACAGGGGAATGGAGCTAACGCCTAATGAGACCCGTAACTGCCGCCTACTTTTATTCTCGCATTAAAATCCACACCAACGACAGTCTTCACCTCAAAAGCCCCGACAGCCTGCACGCAGGGCCACCGCTCTGGGAGGCCCGGAGTGAGAGGGGTCAGGCCGGGTCCTCCACGGCTGTACCCCAGTCTTTCCTGGCTGCAGCACCCCAACCCTGGTAACTGGACAGAAACTCCCTTCCTCTGGGGGAGGCCACTGGAGGGGATGCTCTGCCATCCCGACGGGCTCTCGGAGCGAGAGGTCCCGGGCGAGGGGCCCCGGGGTGCACGAGCCACCAGACGAGGGGGCCGGGGGTGCAGGAGGCCACAGCAGAGGAGCCCCGAGGCGGAGGGACCCCGGGAGCCCCAGAAAAAGGAGGTGAGGTGAGGCACCCCGGACCAGAGAGAGACCCCGAGGCCTCCAGCACCCGCCCGCCCGCCGGGCTCCCGGCGCCCTCGCCGCCCACCTTCCCTACCCGCTTCACTTTCCCTTCCGCTTCCTCGCTCCCCATAAACTTCCCCCTCTCCTCCCCCCCGCCGCCTCTCACCGGCCGTTCAGCCTCCGCAGCAAAACCCCGGCTCCGCACCCGCTGCGCCACATGGCTTGTGACCGGCGCACCTCCGGCCGTGACCCCACTTAACCCGACGCACGGCGCGGGGCGGGACGAGCCGGCCGCCACCGTATTGGTCAGTGCGCAAGGCGACGGCTCCTTCAATAGGCTGGCGAGGAAGGGGGCGGGCCCCGCTACGGCGGGGCGGGACTCGAGGGCGGGGAGGGCGAGGCGACGGAGAGGCGGGGCTGAGAGCCACGGGCAGGCGTAGGGAGGGGCGGGCGTGTGCAGGGGAGGGGCGGACTTACGCTGAGCCAGGTGAATTGCGTGGTCTTCTGGCCACAGGTGGGCGCTGGTCTCCGGAATGGAGGTTGTGCGTACTCAGGCGTCCGTTAGCAGGTCTCGGGCAGTGAAGTGAGAAGGGCGTCCAGCTTCAGGCTCCTTTCGGGTGTCCTAGCCCCGGGCTGTGTAGCTTCGTGGATAAGGTTCGAGGACTGCATCACCTGCTTTCCACGGCCACGATTCCACGATGTCATGCTCTTACTTACGAACGGTCCCAACCAGAATACCCACAGCAAACCGCAGGGCAGCTCCCCACGGGCATTTCGTGCCTGGGGGGACTACACACGTGGCCTACTCGAACCTAAAGGAGTGGCTCCAGGAGGGCAGAGCATGAGTGGGTGGGCCGGCAGGCGGCTGTGGGCTGTCAAGGGCATTTGGGATTAAACACACCTGGGCACGGTATGGGAGGGACTTGGAAGAATGCAGGACCCGAGTCCGACCTCAGAGCTTTTGTTTCCTCCATTCTCAGGACTTCCGCATCCCACCTACCCCCTCCCCCATCCCGGGACTTCAAAGGGACTCATATCTCCCTGACCTTTCCTCCAGGTTCTAAAGAAACAACGCTAAGTAGACAGGTGCAATTGATTTGAACACGAAACGCTTCGACAGCAACGTAAAGGGTAATAAGGCAAGGAAAAGTCACCAAAGCCTACAAAAACCTCTCCACGATGCAGAGGAGTCTGCAGTTAACCACTTATTCAGAGGAGAATCCAGCTGAACCAGGACAAACAAGGGTAATGATGAGAAGGTACGGACACAAACATACTCCGTGCAAATACCTTTCCTCTGATGAGAATTTGGGTGATAAATGTTAGACCCACAACATCTCTGTGATCTTGGGGGAGACAGTTGGGTGTTATTAACCCTGCTGTGATTGTGCAGGAAACTGAGGCACTGGAAGGTTCTAGAATTTTGATCTCTGAAGAATAAATGCTACATAAATCCAGTAATTGCCACTTAGTAGAATGTTTCCACAGGATAAACCTCACTGATGGCTGACCCACACATACACACTAAGAATTTATACATAATTATGTTTAGCAGCACCAACATAATATTAACATTCATATGTAATCTCAATTTACATTAACACAAATCTTTGCAAGGTAGAAAAGAAACATCAAAATTGTCTATGCAATATCTTGTTACAAAAACAAATCCTATGTTATAATGAAACGTTGTGTTAGTAAGATTAGCAAGTGAGCATTCTCAGAATAGACTGTGCCTGGGACATAGAAAGGCAATCAAGCGAATATCGGAGTGTCATGTGTAGAATTGTGTCTCCCCAAAAAGATATGTTGAAGTCTGAACCCCCAGAACCTCAGAATGTGGCCTCATTCAGAAATAGGGTTTGTACTGAGGTAAACAAGTTAAAATGATAATCCAATATGACTGGTGTCCTTTTAAAAGGGGATAGTTAGGCACCTTGACACACACGGGAAAAGACCACGTGAAGATGAAGGCAAAGATTGAGGTGATGCTTCTACAAGCCAAGGTACCTTAGGATTACCAGCAACACCAGAAGCTGGGGGAGAGCTATGAACAGATTCTCCCTCACAGCCTCAAAATGAACCAATCTGCCAATACCTTGATCTCCAAATTCTGGACTCCGGAATGATGAGACAGTAAATTTCTGCTGTGCTAAGCCACCCAGTTTGTGGTACTTTGTTACAAATCCCTAGCAAACTAATACCAAGATGTCATGGTTCTTTTACCTCCAGAAGAAAAATATGAAGTAGTTTAACTGAATATGTTGTTTTCAGGATTTCATGTCATCGATAAAATGCATGCTTTTGCAAATTCCTTATTTCTGAATCCTTCATAAACAGCAATCAAGTGATGACTGCTGGAAATGCAAAGTAAGTGTCTCCAAAGTTGGCATGAAGGAAAGGTATAAAATGTTAACGGACTCAGTGCTGATAACATGAAATAAGGGGAAACAGCCTCAGACTAAAACCCAAACTGCAATCCTAGCACTCTTTTATTTTTTTTCACTCAATAAATGTTTATTCTGTGTCACCTGTTTGCAGCCACTGAATATTTCTACCGATAAGTTTGCATAAAGCATTTCATCTTTCTGTTGAGCTTGTAAAACCGGGATTGTCTGTAGAGAGAGGTCCCAATTTTCTCTCAGTTGACTTTCAACCCTAAGGTCCTATAGTTTTGTCATCTTAGGTCTTAATTTTGATGTTGGTCACACACTGACTTCAGTCTTCTGTTTTGTCTGTTTAAAATGACCCATTCAGAAATTCACATAATTTCGCAGATTTTGATTTCATTTCTACTTCTAGGTACATTCCCTGATGTCCACCTCTGATGCACATCACCTCTTCCCCTGAAATTAGTTTAACTTTGGGTGTTTTAAGTAGTTGTTTTAGAAAACCTAAGATGTTGTTGAGATTCCTCTTGGCTAAAATCCTTAATAATAATACTTAAAAAAAAACTTTACAAATTTACATATAACTATGAGACAAAAAGGCCAGGATTAATGGTTAAGAAAAGGTACATTAAAATAACAATGAGATATTATCTATCAAATGTAACAGTTTGATAAAACTCAAGGCTAGTGAGGTCTGTGAAATTACAGGGATCAGGTATTTTTATGCTCTGGGAGCTATACTATATATATTTACCTTTTGGAAAGCACTTTGGCATCATTTATGCATATTTTAAATGCATGTACTCATTCACCAGAAATTTCACTTCATGAAAATTACCCTACAGCTATATTCTCACATGGGCACAATGATGTATAAATAATGTTCCCTCAGCACTTTCTGACTACAACAAATATTGAACAACATACAAGTCTACCAAGAGGGGTTTTCTTAAATAAAATGTAACACATTTATATAATTAAATACTACACAGATAGTAGAAATAGTGATATGTATTATCTTTCATATATCTATATCTACATCTATATCTATCTATCCAGCACAAATTAGTAAAAAAAAAAAAAAATCCGGATGCACGCTGAAGCTCTCACTTGAGTGGGGAAAATACACTTGCATTTGAGTGGAATGAATCAAAAAGGAGATCTTAATTTTGAACCTAATATAACACTTTAGCAAAAGGCATTTAACAAAGACCTAAATAAAGGGCAAGGGGTTCTGTTTCCATGGACAGGAAGCTCAGTATGATAAGGATGTCATTCCCCTCCAAAAATGCAATGCAATTCTGATAAAAATCCCAACAGATTAGGAGCACAAGGTGATCCTAAGACAGAGATGAAGGAGAAAAGACTAAAGAACAGGCAAAGCAATTTTGAAGCACAGTGTGGGAAACTTATTTTAGCAGGAATTTTAAAAAGTCTTATTAAGGACTTTTAGACTTATTAAGTCTACAAAGCTATAGCAAATAATATAGTGTGTATTAACACAGAGGGAGAGAGAGGCAAAGAGGCTGAAAGAATCTAGAAAAAGCCAGGAATAGACACCTAGGGCACTGGAGAACAGATTCAATAAATCTTGTAAATTACATGGGAAAAAAGTGGAATTGCTACTTCAAAACACCTTGTACATACCTCAAGGCCACAATGATATTATACTTCTTCTAAGGGCTTAAAAGTTTTACTTTTCTCACTTATGCTTTTAATACATGTAGTTTGAATTTTGTTTCTGCTCCCTGTAATAGAAAAATCCTGAAGATTAAAATGCCCGCAGAATGAGTCATTAGGTTGGCCCCCTGACTCATGGTACAATTTTAAGTTGGAGTCGAGGCAGAGGAAGGACCTTCCCTCCCACCCCATCGTCCTCAGCATGCAAGCACTGATGCCTGAAATACCGCAGTGGGAGAAAATTATGTTCCAAATTCAGCAAAATGCTTGAAATGCAATACCCATTTTCTTAAAATCACACTGAGAGTGAATGACTTTTCTTGACCATGTGTAAGGAACATGACTGACAGGGGATACAGAAAGAATGTCAAAGGATATGGGCAAAGGGTTCATCGCCAGGTGGAAATGAGAAAATGAAGAGGGAAAAAAATATAACCTAGAAACTTCCAAAGACAACATTTATTCTCTTCAAATGTTTCTTTTCTAAGGGTAGCCATTACTCAACTTTTAATCATTTTATATGTTTCAGATGTTTTAACAGCCACTCAAAAGCTACTGTTTCCTTGTGAATGATTTGGTAACTTGTAAAACTAAACCACGGTTTACTCAGTTGGTTACAACACAGAACCATCCAGTTCAAGGCTCCATGTCTGACCTTTTATCTGCTCCATGGTCATGAATTACTTGCTTTATGTGATAAATCATTTTACAATACTTGTAACACTTTATAATAATTTTGTAATCGCTTTCCAAGGTAGGAGTGCAAGTGTTCATAATCACTCTCTTGTTGGATAAAATTTTTTTGAGCTCCTAGGACAGGCTGCATACTTTTCTGCTGCTAAATTTTGGGTAAATTTTTACAAATTACCTCTTCAGGCGGAGATTAAAGACACGACCCCTACTTTTATGGGATCTTTGGTCTAGCTGGGCTAAAATCAGGGTGTCAGCAGGGGCGTGTTTCTTCTGGAGGTTTTGGGGAGAATCCTTTTTCTTGCCTGTTCCAGCTTCTAGAGGATGCCCACAGTCCTTGACTCGTGGCACCTTCTTTTCAACTTCAAAGGCAGCAATGGCTGGTCCAAGTCTTTCTTCCGATGCCATTTCTCTGGATCTGATGCTTCTGCCTCCCTTTTCCCTATCTAAAGACCCTTGTAATTACACTGGGCCCACCCAGACAATCCAAAATAATCTCCTTATTTTAAGGTCATCTGATTGACAACCTTAACTCCCCTTTGCCACAAATCACAACAGACTCACAGGTTCCAGGGATTGGGAAGTGGCATGTTTTGGGGCCATTATGCTACCTACTACAATGTTAAAATAAATCACCTCCTATATTATGAAATGCCAGAAGTCTTTAAAAAAATATTTAGTTGTAAAAATTAATGTCTTACTAATCTGTTGTTGATATGTGAGAACAAAATTGTCGGGTTTCTATTCCTAAAAACAGGCAGTCTGTTGATATCCATTCACTCTTTTTTGTTTTTCCCCGGAGCTTCTTTCCTGACTTTATTTACTGGTCAAAATCATTATTTCATGAAACAAATGTGAAGTTTATTTCAAAATTGTTGTTTTTCTCAGCAAAACATTCTACAATATTCTAGCTTACTTGTATGAAGGGGGAACTTTAACACACCAGAAATAGAAAAAAATATATTGTAATTGAATTTTCACACATCACTTTTTGGAGCTTTGACACAAATATCTGTCAGAGAAAGAATAGATGAGTACTATTGCAGGTTGGAGGATGGAAAAGAATACGCATGATAGCATTTATACAACATTTTAATGTATTATTGTTTGTGGCAGTGAAATAAATATTCATTAGTGAGATGGCTTTTTACTGGAAACAAGCCAGAGGCAACAGCATACTTATACAATAAAAAGCTCAATGGGGGAAAAGCTGTTTTTAATTAATTCTCAATTGGTCCTGTTTTAAACTCAGAGACCATATCATCATTCAAATAGATTGATTTCAACAGATCTCTTAATGTACTAATCATTAAAATTACTTTTGTATCAATAATATTGATAATGTTATCTATATTATCAATTGGGGAACTGATAATTATCAAATATTAAATAATATCAAATTTAGGGAATACTGATAATATTCCCAGAGTGGGAAGAGCAGAACTGGTCTTATTTCTAATGTGAGGGTCTTGAGGGCACCTGAGTTTGAAAATACAAAGTTGGGAAGGATTACATTCCAATGTGAAATCCACGTCCAAGGAGAGAGAGAACTAAGGTTCAGTGACTGGAGCAGAAAGAAGTTGGTCAGAGGCAAAGCACAGGCTGCTGAGGGATTTCGGCACGTCCTTCTCCACTGTGCTGCTTCCCCGCAAGTGTATGGTGTGCAGGGGGGGAATCTGGTCCTAAGAGATAAGCTGGAAGCCGATTCTGTCTGCTGTGACTCATGGGCCCATTGCTACCCTTGTGTTCTTGTCCAATGTATTTCTAGGGAAACTAAAAGTTGGACTATCTATTTGTGATCATTTAGTAGTGCTTTGAAAGTGGAAAATGACCCAAGTCACCACGGATTAAACAGACAGGAATTTATATTCTAACTGATTTTAGCTTCTGCTGGACTCATCTTTTGTCTATGGTTATGAGATGCTGTTAGAAGCTGAATTGTGTCCCCCCCACCCATGCATATTGTAAAGCCCTGACGCCCCGGGACCTCAGTATGTAACTGTGCTTAGAGATGGGGTCTTTAATGAGGTGATTAACATAAAATTGTTTAGGGTGAGTGGGACCTAATCCAAGTTGACTGGTACCCTTAAAAGATGAAAACACAGACACACACAGAGGGACGACCATGTGAGGACACAGGGAGAAAGTGTCTACAGGCCAAGAAGAGAGGCCTCCAGAGAATCCAGCCCTGCCGACACCTTGATTTCGAACTTCCAGCCTCCAGGACTGAGACACAATGAATGACTGTTGTTTAAGACCCCAGGGTGTTGTATTTGTCCCCCTGCAACCCTAGAAAACCAGCATAGATGGCTACTGTTCAAGAGGGGAAAGACAGATTGATCTCAGGGACCCAGAATACTGTGTCCAGAAACAGACCCAGAACATATGAAATTTCATATACGATAAAGGAAGCATTTTAAATCATTGAGGAAGATCGTTTAAGAAACGAAGTTGAGATAAATCGGTTCAATACTGACCCATTCTTTACACCAAAAGAGATTCCAGATAGATCAATGCATTTAATATAAAATGGGCTCATAAAAACATAAAAGATGAGTAAGTGTAAAACATAATTTATGAATTATTTATAAGTATGGTATAAAAATCTAGAATCCATAAAGAAAAAAACTGGTATATTTGTCAGTAAAAATTCTCAAATATGTGTGCAACAAAAGTATCATTACAAACAAAAGACCAACAAACCATAAAAAAAATTTACAAATCTCATGACAGTAAAAGGCCTTAGTATACAAATAATTCTTACAAATCTCTTAGAAAAATGCCAATCAAAAAATTAGGAGAGTTGGTTCAAAAACAGAATTACAAATGACCAACAAAAAAGAAAGACCCTCAGCCTCAGAACTAAGAAAATTAAAATGTGAAACCATTTTTAACCAATCCAGTTGGCAAAGATTTAAGGTTTGAAAACGGTTGCTGTCTCGAGTAACTACTCCCACATAATTTGGTGGGAATATCAATTGCTAAGAATATTTTAGAGCAGTACTTGGCATGTTACTCAAATGGTAAAATAATACACATTCCTGAGAGTGGCAGTTTTACCTCTCACAGCTTACCACGTGCATATATTCACAAAAGATTGCAGAAAAATATACATGCAGGGAAGCTGTAAATGCAGATACACCTAAATGTCCTCCAACAAGTTATTTTATGTTCCTCTAATGGAACCTCCATCAAGCTCCTGCTGGGGGGGAGGGGGGGGCGTGTCGTCTCCCTGACATGAGATAGACACTCTCCTACAGATTCTCAGGAGACAGGAAAACCCATTCAATATCCTCCTACAATAACAATGGGACAGGGCTCCCTGTGCCCACACGACAAGATGGCCAATCCACTGTGTTATGTAAACATTGCAACTTGTGAAAAGTATCTTTACTTTTTTAAATTGACTTTTTTTTTTTTTTTTTTTTTTTTTGCGGTACGCGGGCCTCTCACTGTTGTGGCCTCTCCTGTTGCGGAGGACAGGCTCCAGACGCGCAGGATCAGCGGCCGTGGCTCATGGGCCCAGCCGCTCCGCGGCATGTGGGATCTTCCCGGACTGGGGCACAAACCCGTGTCCCCTGCATTGACAGGCGGACTCTCAACCTCTGTGCCACCAGGGAAGCCCTAAATTAACTTTTAATTGTGACAAAATATACATAACCTAAAACTGACCATTTTAACCACTTTTAAGTGTACATTATGTGGCATTAAGTACACGCACACTGTGTGTAACCATCACCACCATCCATCTCCAGGACATTTTCGTCTTCCCCCAACTGAAACTCTGTCCCCATTAAATAGCGACTCCCGATTCTCCCTCCCCCAGCCTCCGGTACCCACCATCTACTTCTGTCTCTATGATCTTGATGACTCTGAGTACCTGATATGAATGAAATCATACAATACTCATCCCTCTGCATCTGGCTTATTGTAATTAGCATTATGTCCTCAGGGTTCATCCATGTTGTAGAATGTCATGATTTCCTTCCTAATAATTGTCTGTATTTACTTTATTTTGTTTATCCACTACCCTGTCCATGGATACTTGGGTTGCTTCCACCTTTGGTTATTGTGAATAACACTGCTGTGAACATGGGTATGCAAATATCTGTTTGAGTCTCTGCTCTCAATTCTTTGGGGTACGTGCCCAGAAGTAGAATTGCTGGATTGTATGGTAATTCTATTTTTACTTTTCTGAGAAACCATCAGTATGATCCTTTATAAAAATAAAAATGGTTAAAATAAAAATATAGGAACAGACACAGACCTCATAGCAATCAAAAACGTCTGGAAGGGCTTACCTGGTGGCGTGGTGGTTGAGAGTCTGCCTGCCGACGCAGGGGACGCGGGTTCGTGCCCCAGTCTGGGAAGATCCCACTTGCCACGGAGTGGCTGGGCCCGTGAGCCATGGCCGCTGAGCCTGTGCTTCCGGAGCCTGTGCTCCGCAACGGGAGAGGCCACAACAGTGAGAGGCACGCGTACCGCTAAAAAAAAAAAAAAAAAAAAAAAAAGTAAAAAAAACGTCTGGAAGCATACAAATCCATGAATAATGGTTATCTAAAAGGAGTAGACGTGAAATGTGGGGATCAGAGAACATTTTCCTTTCACTTTACACCTTTCTGAACTGGTTATTTTTTTCAGAACTGTATATTACTTCAGTAATAACAATGAATAAGAATGTGTACAATTGCCATTGATATGCTTTCCAACAGATTAATAGAAAACATCAAACAGAAAAGCCTCAGGCTTCTACCCAGTTCCTTTCCTGGATGAATTTAAGGTGTGCTGCTCACAGTTTCTGATTTTCTGCATTAATTTTCCCGGGAAAGAACGATATTCATTCATTTGTCTGGGGGCTCCTTGAAGGCAGGGGTGGTGCATAATTTATATTCATGTCACCCGTGCCTAATGCCATTTCTAGAATGTGGACAGTGCTTAGTGTTTTCTGTTGTTAGTGGCTGTTTTGGCCAATCCCTGAGAACACCACCTGGGCTGTGAGTAATTCCTACCTCTACAGCCTCTGCTTTGCAGAGGAGATCACTTCTTCTCTGTCGCTCACTTTCTCTCTCCTGTTTCCCTTCAGACAGAAAAGAGGCATCTTTGTGCCTCAATTCTATCACGTGGCCTTTACTCCCATAAGAGTTCTTCATCTGACTTCAACCTACATAAAATATAAATTCCATCAAATTGCTGAGGATTATCCTTAAGTTGAGAGGAAGCTGTTGTATTGAATACAGTTTCGTAGTTAGAAACGTCTGGATTTAGATCTCTGTCCCACCACTTAGAGCCATTCGACCTTCAGCACATGACCTAAATTCTTTAAATTTCAATTTTCTGTAATAGACAATATCACCTACCTCATAGAAAATATAAAATACTTAGCATAGCGTCTTTTTCATAGTAGGAACTGAATAAATGGTACTGTAAAAGCTTTAAAATTGACATTACCAATTACTACCATTATAATGATAATTGTCATTCTAATCATCTAACTTACTCTAAACAGATTTCTTAAAGGGTCTACTCCTTAGTAAAGAAATGTCACTTTAAAATACATAAAAACAGAACACAAGAGTTTATAATCTGTTGTTTCTTTACAAATGATAAACAGATTTCTTAGCTTGGAAATATTTAACTTGGAAATTGATATTTTAGAGATTGTTTCAATTAACTCAGAGGAATAGATTACCCTGGACTTGTCAGGATGTATGATTAGCCCTTTAACTCACATCACATAAAACTACTCTCCTTTGTGAAATGAAACCGGGGCTGATCATAATGGAACTCATCTCATGGGATTTAACTAAAATTTAAGGAGATAATGTATCTGAAGTGCTCATCAAAGTGTCCCACAAATAGTTCTCATAATAATTTTATTTATCACTCTGATAAAAAGAGTAAAGCTGTTCACCGTTCATTGTTTTTACCCTTTCTTCCAGCACTTCCGTTTCTCAGGACATTGTCCACTTAATAAGTACCTTTACCAAAGCTTCTGAATTATTCTCTCACACTACAGTTATGCTGTTAATTGTGTGATACTACAGAAGGGCATATTTAGAAAACTATCCAGAATCAGTACATTTTTTCCCACTAGGAGTAAATATGTAATTTTCCCTACTAATTCCATCACATGAACCATCATGCTCATTGTTGTGTGTTTATTATTCATTTGTATCAGATAATCTAACCATTGAATTAAAGTATCTCATTTAGATTTTTCTTTTTCAACATAAATTATATATAAATGATTTAAACAGATTCTGGCATTTAGAAGACATTTTGAATATTCAAATTCTTAGAATATTATAAGGGGAACATTAAACCTAATATTCAGAGAACACAATATATGTTAAGGGTGAACCACGTGAGCCTGCTGTCTTAGTTGTCATTATAAATGATTCGGATCAACTACTTGGTGAGCTGATTAATTGCCTTACAATCTTCTAAGTGAATTCCAACAGAGTTCATGCATTGCTTTGCAAAGACTTAGCCTCCAAATCAATATGCAGTGGTTATAGATAAATTTACTTAATTGGAAAACCAGGTTAGGATTCAATGGCTTGTTCATGATCAATCATTATGTGAAATAAAACTGGAATTCAAAATTTTAATTTATTCTTATTCAGTAGGCCTGGTCTCTAACGATATGAAATATAATTATGTAACTTTCATGAAATTGACATGACAGAGTTAAAGCGTGAACCTCCCCCATGCTCTGCCAAGTTCAAATCACTGCAAAGAGGTGTCCCGTTCTGGGCTACTCACGGTGCTCCGTGAGCAGCTGCTTCTGGTCTGAAATAAGGTAAATTCAAAACCTGAGAGTTTAGAAGTTAACATTCTGAAATTAAGAGATTAGAAACTGAAGAAATTAAATGTAGAAATTGAGTTTCGTAAGTTTAGAAGCTTTTATAACATTCTAACTCAGAAACGTTTCTTTAAATCTAATATTAAAAATTCAAGATTCCTCTTCCGTATTTATTTTGCCCTTTTAAAATAATTCCTTTTTTAATTTTAGAAAAGTATCAGCCCATCAGGATTGGACACTTGAAAAAAACAAAACTCGTCCTTCACCACAGGTAGTTGGGAAAGTAGTGATTTGGAGGACTGATTTCAGTGCAGTCAGAGACACATCTTCCAGGGTCCCTCAGCCACCTGGAAATGACTCTCATCCACGGAAAAGATAAAATAATTTCCTCGCCAACAGAGCTGTCTTCCCAAAGCCTTCAATTTGGTTTTGAGCGACGGTGTGAACAGAGGCAGCCACTAGGTGGTGACTTTTCCTTAAATTTCACCGTTTCTGTGGCAAGGATCTTGCTTTTGCATAAATACTCTTTTACCCGGTTTATTTATTTTCACTGAAATTGCTTTCATGGCAGTTATTCACACTTAGAACCACTTCAGCCTGCTTGGCTGGCACTGTTAAAAGGACAAGCCATGGTCGCTGTAAATAAATGAAAAGTAACAGGGAGTTTAGAACCACAAGGAATTCCTATTGTGCTTTATGTGCTTTTACAATAAACAAATGATAAGCAGTGCCTCACGATGGAGGAGTGAGTCTTGCGCTACTGGCTTCCAGGGCATCCGTGAACTCCCCCAACGGCCTCCAGCCCTGCTCTGCACGGACTCATCCAGCTCCTCACTGAGGCCTGCCAGAGCGTTCTGTGCCGCCAGCTACAGAAACTGGTTAAGGAATAGGCCAAAGATTCAAGCAATTAACTCACTTCTTAGAACTTTTTTGGACTCTACGGAAGGATATTTTCACTCTTCACTTGGGGGAAGAGAACAGAGCCTGAGTCCCTACTTGAAGAAGCAGTGGCAAAGCGGGACCAGGCAGCCTTTGTGCTCCGAAGCGCTCTCTGTTCTTGGGTTTTGGGCAGTTTCCCGATTTTAAGCCATCTCCGTTTACTGGCAGCCCAAACTCCTGGAGAAACAAAGTCAAAATTCATTTGTTGATTCTCTGACCTGACTGCTTTCTAGCTGTGGTGTTGGAAATACACCTCACCCCATCTTCACTCACTTCGTGTTTTTGAGGTTCCCTGGTGTGTGCTGGCGGACAGAGCCTGGCGCCTTCTTGCTGGGACGACAGTTTCTCATTGGACTTCCATAGCCGCGGCTCCGTCTGCCGGCTCTCAAGAAACAGCACGCCCATCTCTCCGACCCAAAGGTGTGAGGACTCAGGATGGTTCAGGCAGGGCTTCTTCTCATCACCCTGGTGGCTTAACATTCCATGAAAAAAGGGGGATGTCGAGAGGGGAGGGTACAGAGGCTGAAATACATCCTCTACACGGGGGCGCTTGTCTTCTGGGTCTCGCGTCTTTATCTCATAAGCCCTTGACTGTCAGCTGAGCAACAATCGAAAGCCGCCCTCTGCACTCACACTTCCTGGTACCAGCCCAGGTCTTCAAAATAACATGGTAGGTCCATCAGTATCCTACTCTAAGCGCACCCTGCATCTGGGCCTATGCTTGCTGTTCCCTCCCGCAGCACAGTCTTTTCCCAAACACCCATGGCTCCCCCTTCACCCGTACAGGGCTCTCCCAGCCGCAGGGACTTCCTTTAATTATAACAACCCCTAAGCCTGACCCCTCTCTTCCTGCTACCCATATGCTTCAGTACTTCTCTATGTACATGTTTGTAAAGATACAGTCATACTTATTATTTCTATGATACAGTCATACTTATTATATTATATATATATATAATATAATAATATATATACTTATTATATCTTTAGTCATATTCTAAAGATAGTCATACTTATTATTTCTATATTCTGCTATGTCATAATCTTTAATGGCTGTGCAGCATTCCATTCTACAATCAGACTACTTATCCTTTCACACTCTGCTGCCTCTCCTGAATCACCATGGTCAGAACTTCTGAATATCAGTTTGTCTCTTAGAATACCCTCATCCAGAGATTCACAATATAACTTTGAATATTAAAAAATAGCCTTAAATGGCCCTAGGAAGCTCCCACTGGCTTTTCTAACGTAAGACATTTTTCCTACTAGTAAAGAACTCTTCAAATTGCAATTATTTTGAGGAGAAAATATGCTAACAGGGAGTCACGAAGGGATTGAACTTTGGCAACAAGTTGAACCACACCTGCAGACAGAACGATGCCCATGCACCCTCACCTGCAGATAGAATGGTGCCCGTGCACCCTCACCTGCAGATCAAAGTGATGCCCGCACACCCTCACTTGCAGACAGAAGCGGTGCCCACACATCCTCCACCATAGGCAGCTCCTCCGTCCAGGGCAGGAGGCTGACAACAGCACCCGTGCTCTCTTTGGTCAGAGAACATCATTCATTTCTCGGTTCATTTCTCCATTTGTCATGGGTAATTCATTTCAGGCACTTACATTAATTTGAGATTGGATTTTGTGTTGAATATCTTGGTGAATTGTGAACTGTTTTACAAAATCATACTTGGGAAACCTCTCCCGGGAGACTGGAGATTATAATGAGAATTGAATATTAGGTGAGTAAAATTAAATAGAGTTAACATTTTGATATTTAAGGTAACATTTGGTAAAATTAAATAGAGTTAACATCATGAAAATACTGTGGCGATTTCCATCTCCAGGTTTTCATCCTTATTACAGTAGAAAATGGAGTCTGACACTTCAATTTATGTTAGCCCATGACTATTGTTTCGTTTTTCCTCAATTATGTTTCTTTATTTTTAAAAATACAAATCAATCCCCTTAGCCCAAGACAGCCCCTTCTACTTCAATCCACATGGATGCACACTTACTTGTACCCCCATTTCTAAACTGAATTTTATTCCACATGCAGTTTAGAATGTGGATGCTCACAGATTTTAATTTTCCAAAGCAAGAATCAACCAGGCTTTTTTTTTTTAAATAACGGCTGTATTTCCCTGTGCCACACAAGAGATCCTTATTGCTTACCAATATTTTAAAAAAATTAATTAATTTATTTATTTTTGACTGTGTTGGGTCTTCGTTACTGTGCGCGGGCTTTCTCTAGTTGTGGTGAGCGGGGGCTACTCTTTGTTGCGGTGCGCCAGCTTCTCACTGCGGTGGCTTCTCTTGTTGCGGAGTACGGCCTCTAGGCATGCAGGCTTCAGAAGTTGTGGCAGGCAGGCTCAGTAGTTGTGGCTCGTGGGCTCTAGAGTGCAGGCTCAGTAGTTGTGGCGCACGGGCTTAGCTGCTCCGCAGCATGTGGGATCTTCCCAGACCAGGGCTCGAACCCATGTCCCTTGCATTGGCAGCAGATTCTTAACCACTGAGCCACCAGGGAAGCCCCAAGAATCAACTAGGCTTCTAACTCTAATAAATTAGAGTTTATTAATTTGTTTGTCTAAAGTAACCACATAGGGACTTCCCTGGTGGCACAGTGGTTAAGAGTCCACCTGTCAGTGCAGGGGACATGGGTTTGAGCCCTGGCCCGGGAAGATCCCACATGCCACAGAGCAACTAAGCCCACGCGCCACAGCTACTGAGCCCGCGCACCTAGAGCCCGTGCTCCGCAACAAGAAAAGCCACCACAAAATAGAAGCCCATGGACCACAACGAAGAGTAGCTCCCACTCGCCACAACTAGAGAAAGCCCGCATGCAGCAACAAAGACCCAATGCAGCCAAAAATAATAAATAAATTTATAAAGTAATCACATATTTCCTGTACAAAATGTAGGGACATGTGTTTGGCACTCGGTCAAATGAACTTGACCGTCATTTTGTGAACTTATGCTACGTGAAGATCTTATCAAACATGCCGTGTACGTCCATGCATATTGTCAGGTTTCCGTAAATATTTATTGATTGCTTTATGTTTGCCTATCAAAGCAATCACAAAGAGGAGGATCAATATTGCATCCTTCCTATATATTTCATGCCTTCCTGAAAGAAATATTGGTTGACTCAGGAAAAGCTAGTGACTGGAGGGAAAACGGCTTGAGAGAACAGGTGGAGGAAATAGGAAGTTCTCATGAATTCGCTTGAAGAGAGATTTTATTGCAATTTTGCGGAGACGTTCGTTAAAATAGTCCAAGACTGAGCTAGGACATTCAGACAGGGGTGGCGGGGGGTGGTCTGACAGAGGGCTCAAGAGGGTGGTCTCCCGTGATGCCTGCCCCCTGCTTGGGCTGGAACCCAGTTCTGCCACCGAGAGAGTTTGGCCCCGGGGAGTCACGTACCCCATGACTCAGTTTCGTCTTCTGCAAAACGGGGTGGGAATCGCAGTCCCTAACTCAAGGGTTGTTGTAAAAATCAGCCAGTAAATTTATGCAAAGTGCCCGGCACAGAATAAGTGAGATGTAAATGTTTGCTCCTATTACTATTATCCCTATCCCCACAGTTGGCACAGAAACTGCCGTGTCCCCGTGTCCTGGGTGAATCCCCGATGGTGAGTGAGGATCCGTGAGTGGCTCCCAAGTAAGTTTCCTGTCTGTCACTTCCTGTGACTCGCCCTGCATGCACCCTGCCTGGACACCCTGTTGCAAGGGTCCCTCTGCTGCTTTGGAGGTCCTCCCTTGGATATAATAATTCTACTGGAACTGAGAACAGCTTCTGCTCACCTGACCCGACACTGGTCATAAATCCAGAAACCGGCCAACCCACCAAAAATCAGCTCATGGTTGACCCATTTCTAGAATGTCCAGTTTGCCAAAACTCAATTTGCTCCATTTACTGACGCACTGTTTCTCTGAAGCCAGTTTATCTCAACCAGGCCCAAAGTGGAATACTCTATTCGGGGGTACAGAGGCCGCCTGGCATTGACATTTCATCTTTTAAGGCCACATTCACAAGACACACAGACAAGGCCCCAGGCTGGGCCTGGGAGGTGGCCCACAGGCTGTACCCATCTTGGTGATCTGCTCGCCCCAGCGCTGTGCCCTGAGGGCTCCCCCAGTTTGGGGAAGAAGGTAGCATGGTCTCGTGGGTCTAACACCTGCCTGAGGTGCAGCCACGTCCTGGCCTGCCCGCCACGGCCCTCTCTCCCCTGGGAGATGCGCCTTGAGTTTCTTCAGAATCTGGGCGCTTTTCAGTCGGTCATCTTTCCAAAGAGGGTGTGGTTCCCATTCTTGTTTCAGTCACGTTTCCTCCGGTCAGTGAACGGTGAGCATGTCATTCCAACCTCAGCGTGGTCTCTGTAACCTTCTTTGACTTTCTGGCGGTTTCCAGAAAGCCAAGCACTGAGGACACTTTCATCCAGGGACAACAGCAGGCACAGTATCTGTGGTGATGGGAGATGTCCTGCCCGCTGGGGCCCATGGGACTCGTTTTCATCCACGGAGGAGAGGGTACTGCAGGTCGGTCCCAACCCAGACACCCGGGGGCAGGTGTCCTTGGTGTTTTATACTAGAAGGTCCCACCCCCTGAGGGGCACGTGGAAGGAAGGAAGAAAGCCGAGAATAAAGGGTTAATCCTCACACTGTCTTCCAAGGCTTCTGTTTGGAGTCTCCCACCTTGAAGGCTACCTTTGTGGGTTCATTTCACCTGTTTTTACCAATAAAGAAAAGTGCTGGGAGAAGGGAGAACCAGAGTTTGAAGGCTCAGCGGTTCCTGTGAATCTTCCGCATCCTGGGGGCGCCCGGCCCTCACCCCGGGAGACAGCTCAGCAGCCCTGAACAGGTTCTGCAGCCCCACCTCCATCAACCTGGCAACTGAGGGACACTGGGTGGCAGCAGAGGCCCAGCTGATGTGCCGACCAGGGTGACTGCAGGGAAATGCCTAGAAGCTCTCCGGTGGGACCTCTGCTACTCTTTGGTCAGCTTGTGCGGGTTCCTCCTACAGGCCCAGCGGTCAGCACAGGCCCTTCAGGAAGCGGCTGGAGCAAATGAGGCTCAACACGTCCTCTGGGATCTTCTCGAAAGCACAGTAACACAGGGACATGCCTCTGTCTGGGTATTTCTGGGACTAACAAGGCTTATCAGAGACAAAGGTCTGTGCTTGGTGTCACTGGAGAGAAGAAGCAAGGAGAAGGGCCTCGGGAAAGAGCTCACTGTCCTGTCCCTGTGACGGGGCCGGTCGCTCTTGGGGGGCTGGGGAGCTCCGTGTTCAACTGAGCAAACAGACTCTAAAGCGGGTGCAGGTCACGAGACCCCACAAAACTGTCTCCTCAAGTGACACTTAGGAATACAGTTTCCCTTGTGCATCTGTGCAAATACATACTTAAGAAGGTGAAAACCCAGTCAATTGGATACATGTGGGTCACTGATATAACTCAAACCTTATTTTCTTTTTAAACACTGCATTTCCTTGTTTATTCTCTGGCATTTGAGCACAGTCTAAAGTAGAGTCAACTCTATTATCTGGGAATGGAATAACCAGGTTTTCAGAACCAGGCTCAGGGCTAAACTCTGCTCCAGGAAGCACTTTTTCTATCACGGAAACCAGTTTACAAGGTGGTCTTGGTGTCTCACTCAGCTCAGGCTGCTACAACAAAACACCCCTGACTGGGAGCTGCAAAAACAGGCACTTATTTCTCTCAGTTCTGGAGGCAGGAAGTCAGAGATCAGGGGGCCAGTGTTTCCAGTTCTTGGTGAGGACCCACTTCCTGGCCTGCAGACAGCCACCTTCTCACTGTGTCCTCACTGTGTCCTCACATGATGGAGACAGAGCTCTGGTGTCGCTTATAAAGTCTAAGCACACCATGGGGGCTCCATCCTCATGACCTCATCACCTCCCAAAGGCCCCACCTCCCGACACTGTCACACTGGGGGCTGGGGCATCAATATATGGATTTTCGGGGAGGTACATTCAGTCCATGACACTGGTGAACCCTGTGCCTGTGTTATGGGCTGATTTACACCCCCTCAAATTCATATGCTGAAGCCCTAAACCCATGTAACTGTATTCAGACATGGGGCTTTTAAAGGAGGTGATTAAGGTAAAATGAGGTCAAGTGAGTGAGCCCTGATCCAGTCTGACTGGTGTCCTTACAAGAAGAGGAGATTAGGGCACAGACACACACAGAGGGATGCCACATGAGGATACAGGGAGAAGACCACATTTACATGCCAAGGAGAGAGGCCTCAGAGGAACCAGCCCTGCTGACACCTTGATCTTGGACATCCGGCCTCCAGGAGTGAGAGAGATAAATGTCAGCCTTCTACAAGCTTCCATACGTGGTACCTGTTAACGACCACCTGAGCTCATGACACAGGTCACTCCCCACTGCCCCCAACCCGGCAGGAGGAGATCGCTCAGCCTGTGCAGAAGCAGCAGAAAGGCTGTGAGGGGCAGGGGGCTGGGGGGACAGAGCCAAAGCCCCCAGCCCTTCTGCTTCCCCTCCACTCCTGCAGAGCCCCAGATATGCTCCCGCCTGCTGGAAAGTTGGCTGCATTTAGTTTTAGCAGAAACCAGAGCGACATTCCCAGAGGCAGGCAGGTAACACACCAAAAAAACAGGTGGTCACCTGTGTGACCTTGAGGGCAAAGTGAGGCAACGACAGGAACCACACCTGGTGATCCCAGCACGGCTGTGGCTCCTCCCAGAAGTGGGAGCACCTGGCTGTGGCTCGGGCTGTACAGCCTAGCATGGACCCAGCACTGGGGAGGCTGGGGCAGGGGATGGGGGCAGTCCCTGATGTCCCTGAGCATGGAAGCTAACTGGAATGAAAAGAACCGGACTCTCGCGAGCCATCCCACGCGGAATCCTCACTTTCCCATCGTCCACAGGAACCTTCTGAAGGGCTGGGGGAGAGCGAGTTGGGAAAGGCTGACTTCAGAGGGAGGGCAGGGGGGTCCACAGACAGATCTGGTCCCCCCTGGCAGCGGTCTGCTGGGCAGGTAACACGCGGAGGCTCACAACCACGTGAAGCATGGTTGAATTGCTCTGCTGTGAAAATCAGGTCAGCAGTGACAGCTCAGAGTGAGTTGAATGGTTGGTGACTTCAGGTCAGAGCTGTTGCCAGGGGTAGTGGTACAGGGGGGATGGAGAGGTGGGAAATGGGAGGGCATGGTCTGAGGGAGATGTAGCATCACAACCTGTTCAACTAAACAAGGAAGGATACCAGACACAGTGGGGAGAAGGATACTGAGTGGATAGAGGGTAGTTGTCAGACTGCAGCCTGACCTAGTGCACAGTTTACAGTAAAGAGTGGGAAAGTAACTGCCTCAGAGGTGCCCCTACCTCTAAATAATGCACACGTGGTAGAGGTACTTTTGAAACACAATGAATCACTTAGTTTTCACTCATACATTCATTTAATTCATTCATTCAATAAACACGTGTTTGGGGCATAGAAATTAGTGTGTCAGGCCACGCACGAAGCTCTGAAAATACAGACATAAATAGGTTAGTTCCGGGGTGCAGTGGTTTGTATTCCAGCAGGAGAGGGAAGGTGGGAGGTATGTGTTCCGTGCTTTGGGAGCTGAGAAGGTTGGGATTAACCTGGAGCAAGTGTCTGTGCTGAGACTTGTGCAAACAGCACCAATGAGGAACTTCCCTGGCAGTCCACTGGTTAGGACTCCACACTTCCACTGCAGGGGGCACGGGTTCAATCCCTGGGGGAACTAAGATGCCGTATGCTGCTCGGTGCAGCCAAAAAAAAAAAAAGCACCAATGATAATGACCTTCCTATTTGTGCTGGTCACTATAACTCGGTGACAGCAACAGCCATCTGCTGCTTCACACACAGCCTGGTCCATTCCATCCCACAAAAAGGATCCTAGGTGGCCTATTCAGAGAGGTTCAGAGCAATCACTATCCAGTGCTCACCTGTCACGTATCCTGGATGTACTCCTTCCTGTCGTTCTTATCCAGCTATTACACAACAAGCTTTCAAGCCAACATGTGAATAAGATATCTGATATATAAGCCCAGGGAGAACCTGCACAATAATTTTGGAAATATTTGCCATGACATCTGAAATGCACTCATGCTTTGGTCTTCAAAGGATCCCAGGCAAACAGCCTGAGTGACTCTTGACACTTGCAGGTAATTTCTCATCACCTGATGGAGGATGGAGGATGCAGGGCCCTGTTGACACATCTTCATGGTTTCGCTTCAGCCAAGCTCTCCTGTATCCCAAACGCTCTCTTTACCTGCTTCTCAGAAAAGTTTTTTTTTCCTCTTGAATTCCTGTCACCTGGGTAGACTCCATTTCCTGAAACAGCCACTAAGAAGTTTGTGAAATGAAATCTCCCAGATTTCTTCCTCTTTGAAAAATGTTCATTGTTCTGTGTTCCAAGTTCGGCACAATAGTGAGACTGTTTCTCTGGGGCAATAACAATGGAATATCCGAAACCTCTGACCGCAGTAAAGACCCGGAGACGGTGCACCCACAGGAGCAAACAAAAATCAGGCATTATTAATGAGGCAGAAATTGAAGAAGATAAGCTCAAAATGAAGAATGCCCTCCTCAAAGTTCAGGCCAGTCAGATGACTCAACCTCCAGGAATGCAGTCCAATTTTCTCTCTGCTAATGAATGCTTTCCCCCATCCTTCCACACCACAAAAGAAAATTAAGAAACCAAACATAGCAAAATATAAAATAATGTCCTAGAGAGATGCTGAGATAGATACATTTTGTTGAGTTTTATTAAAAACAAATATATTACTCACTGAAGCTGCAGTCTTAAACACCTTTCTTAAAAACAAAGTCCTAACCTCTTATCAGGAACCAGGCAAGTAAGAACTGTGCTAGAATATTACTAAAGGCTTCTTTCTTAGGTTAGAAGAACTCTTCAAATCCCCCGAGAGTCAGGGATGCAATTTTCCCCCCGTGATCTTTTTGTCTCCCAATCTGAGAATATCTTAAGGTCATAAATAGAAGACCTAAAACTCTGTGGCAATGAAGAAGATCTGGCAGCAGAAAACACAGAACAGGCTGCTTCCAGAATCGCTGTGTGATCAGACAGGTACTGGACAGTAGCTGGTACCCCGGTGGGCACTGCCCCAGGATGCCAACCTGATCTGACATACAGTAAATGCTGTATCATAATATAATAAAGAACACACACTCCAGCAACCACAGACAACATTTCAATAACTCTGCATTGAAACATTGCTCAGGGCTGTAATTCTGGACAGGGGGGTGGTTCTAAGACCTCCCAGGTACATTGGGAATGGGGGTAAATTAGCGGGTGGAACAAGTGAACAGTTTACTGTCATCTACGAGTCCACAAAAAACTCCTTAGTCAAAATTTTCCTAATGGTTCTGTGGGGTTTGGAATTTATTTGCTCACCTTGTTTCAACCTGGAAATCTCAAGAATTATTCAAGCTTCTATGGACTTTGACCTTCTAAAGTCAGCTGCAACTTTTTTTGCATGTATCTATATCCACATTTTTTTTCTAAGAAGAGGGTCAAATAGCTTTAATCACATTCTCTGTTATAAAAAGCCCAGAGCTCTAAGGACTCACTAGGGTGTAGACAATAGACAGGAAATTAGAGTGTGAATTCCAGACAATAAAAGGAAAACTAAGTTTCTGACAAAGCAGGCTGCAGTGCATCCCAGCCAAATCCCAGCAAGGGCTAGACTAACACTAGCTAAGAGGTGTACTAGCCACCAGCTGCTGACCTCCCAGGAAGGCATCGCAGGGGTTGTGTCAGAACCCTGGAGGTTCCACTGTCCTGGGAACCTTGCTGTCTGGTTGGACAGGGCAATGAAGAGCTGTTCCAAGGACCCAGGGCACGTCCACAGTTGAAGAGGGTGAGCATTTTCTCCTAGTGGACCCCTTCACTGGAAATGCCAGCACAGAGAGGGCCCCAATCATCCCTCCCTAAGACAGATGGTGATTACCTCTTTCTTTCAAATCTGGGGTCACGTCTACTGAAAGTATTACAAAAACGGAAGAGGGGATATAGAACCCCTTTGAAAGAAAACAAGCCAAAGATAAATGAGGACATTGAGAGAACTTGCTGAAGAAGATAAAAGTATATATGGAAGAAGAAATATTTAATGCATTCCAAATCAATCATGAACCCACATCTACCTGACTGCCGTGTGAATCAGACGGGTTAGAAGCTCAGATGTCACGTGGGATCACATAGTTCACGCACCATGTCTCAGTGTGACAGCAGAGACACAGCTGCAGCTGAACCAGTTTGCTTTCAGCCGTGACTCTAAAGCAGCAGAGGATCATTGTGGCAACGGCTCAGCAGATGGTCCAGCCCAGCATCCTCGGAATACCTATCCTTACCTACCTACAGCAATCAGTCATGGAGCAATCTTTCATTGTCTTACACAAAGACGCCTTCAGGACATTTTATGTTTACCTTGTGTTACACCTGGGATAATAAATTTCACCCATTTTCTGTGGCACAGAAATGTTTTCCTCCAACCACCTTTGAAATCTAAAATCCCTCCTTCCTCACATTTACACTCTGCTCTGTTCAAAGCTTTCACTCAAATGCTTTCACATCAGCTGTCCTTCCAGATGGGCGTGTGTAACAGCGGTCTCTAGTGGTCGGCAGCCCCTCTCCTCCCGATGGCCTGGCTCAGCAGGTCGGCGCTGCCTGTCCTTGGACAGGTGTGTAGGAAAACCTGGGGGCCTTCAGCAATGACACCTGGTCTCACACGAGAGGAAGAACATGCTTTGCTTTGTCATGGTCATTCACAATGGTGACCCTGTTTATTACGGATGCACTGTCCGACCTCGGGGTTTTCCACGAGTTGTAGCCCCGAGGTTACTCCATAACAGAAAACACTGCCCAGGCTTATAGTCAAGGGCGGGTATAGCTTCCAAAGCCAAGGCTTCCCCCTCTATTATGACTTTGCCAAAACCTTGCTCTTTTCGTGAGTTCTTTCAACGTGCACTGAAAAGCCCCAGTATCGTGAGGTCCCAAGGACTCTGTGTGCACGAGCTGACACGAGTGGTGTCCTGTGATGGCATTCACGTGTGTCCAGGATTTTCAGTGCAGAACAGACCCTGGCTGGGCCAGCAGTCACCTCCTCAGTGTTCGCTGCCCCACTTAGCAGGACCCAGGTCTCAAGTTGAGGTCGGGTCTCTGTGTCCCACAAGCCCTCTCACACTGTCCCGTCAGGACAGGTACGTCAGCAAAACACAGACGAGGACACTGCAACGGAGTCCCTGGGACCCCTGTTAGGGACTGAACTATGTCCCCCTGAATTCACACGCTGAGCCCTGACCCCCGATGTGAAGGCATTTACAGACGGGGTCTCTAGGGCATTATTAAGGTTAAATGAGGTCATGAGGGTGGGGCCCTGATCTGAAAGGACCCTTATAACAAGAGGAAGGGACCCACGAGCTGGCTCCCCGCTGGTGACAGCTCAGCGAGGAGGCGCCGTCTGCAGGCCTGGAAGAGGGCGCTCACCAGGACCACCCCGAAGGCACTCCCGGGCCCGCCTGCACTTCCTGTGTGTTATCTCATTTATTTTAGCAATGGCCTTCTCTGCACCTGCTGCACCTGAAAAACTGAGATTCAGGAAGGCCAGCAGCTCAGGGTCTCTGAAAGGCAACAGTCTATGCAGGGGCCTCACGCAATGGATCTTCCATGGGACATGCAAAGTCTTAACCGCACTGGGGCTTGCAGTTCTTCAAAGCACACACACACACGTGCCCACACAGACACACACAGAAACACACATGTACACACACACACAGACACACAGACACAGACACACATGAGCATTGTAGGTGTGGGAGCTACGGCTTTTTCTTTTTATTCTCCCACAGATGGAAAGAAGGGAGGCACTGGGAACACAGGGGCAGCTGGGGGCAAGCTCTCTTCTCAATAAAGTTGTTCATAAGAACGTAATTTCAGGTCTAGGTGTAATTCTATTCATAAACATTAAGAAAATGTACAGCTTATATACTTTCCCCTCTGAATTACCAACCACATAAACATTATAAAAGGAAACCCCCTGTTGTCCTACGATTTAAAAATCGGAATAAGTATTATAGAAAGTAAATAAAGCCAAGAATCAAATTACCACAATCTAGAAATTCTTATGATGCATATTTTTAAAAGATAATCAAACACAATCACCAGGAAGAATCTTTGATCTAAGATATGCCACTTTTTTGACCTCCAAAGTATATTATTTTCCTCTGATTATGTTAATTAAAGAAGATTACCTTTAATAACATAAAATAGAGATATTAACCTGTGGTTCTAGTTTGCTTCAAGCACTAAAGAGAAAAGATATCCTCCTCTTCGCTTGTGAGGAGGGATACACACCCCAACCCCACAGACCTGTGCAGTGTTTACATCATTATCAAAACATACTTTGGACCGCCTGGGCTATGGGCAAGCGAATATACTGATTTAAGGAAATAGGAGTCTGGCGTATGAGAAGAAAATTGAAAACACTGCTTTTTCAATCAGGTGAAAAAAATTAATGAGCATTGAAATGCTAATATTTGTGGCACGACACCATCAATGACTATTGTCTCTTAGCTGCATGAATTTGCAGAACTGTTTAAGCAGCCCCCAAAATTGTCTTCTGTCGTGTACTCATTCTCATTTGTGGCCTTTTTATACCTGTGTAACCTTGTGGTCCCAGTCTCCTTGGGCAGCTTATACACAACAGACATGCATTTCTCCCAGTTCTGGAGCCTGTAAGTCCAAGATCAAGGCACCAGCAAACATAGTGTCTGGTGAGGACCTATGCTTCCTGGTGCATAGATGGCGTGTTCTTGCTGTGTCCTCACCTGGAGGAAGGGGCGAGGGGGCTCCCTGGGGTCTCTATAAGGGCACTGATCCCATCATGGGGGCCCCACCCTCATGACCTCATCACCTCCCAAAGCCCCACCTCCTGACACCATCACACTGGGGGTTACGTTTCACCATTTGGGTCTGGGGGATGCAGACACTACATCTGTAGCTTCTTCAGCTCAAACCAGTGATCTCGTTTGGGACGGGAGGTGTCAAAGTGAGAGGGAATAGGAAAGACCTGGGCTCAGATGAGCTGATTGTTAGTTGTGGTCTTTGCGTTACCTTTTTGAAGTCTGTTGCCTCAAACAGGGATTGAGACATTAAATGAGAAAATATATTGAACATGTAGCTCAGTACAAGGCCCAGAGTCAGTGCTTCATAAATGATAGCTAAAAAGAACAAAATAATGCCATTTGCAGCAACATGGATGCAACCAGAGATTATCATACTAAGTGAAGTAAGTCAGAAAGAGAAAGATAAATATCACATGATATCACTTATATGTAGAATCTAAAATATGACACAAATGAACGTATCTACAAAACAGACTCACAGACGTAGAGATCAGACTGGTACTTGCTGAGGGGGAGGGGGCTGGGGGAGGGATGGATTGGGAGTTTGGGATTAGTAGATGCAAACTATTATATATAGGATGGATAACCAAGGTCCTACTGTATAGCACAGGGAACTGTATTCAATATCCTGTAATAAACCATAATGGAAAAGAATATTTAAAAAGAATGTACATATGTGTATAATTGAGTCACTTTGCTGTATAGCAGAAAGTAACACAGCATTGTAAATCAGCTATACTTCAATAAAAATAAACAAATTTTAAAAATAAATGATAGCCACTGTGATAATTGTAGATTTCTCCAAAGTCACCCAGAAACATTTGGTCCATGTGGAGGTAAATGCCCCATGCAGGGCATCAGCCCTGAGCAGGAAGCATGGACCATGGAATCCCTCCCATCAGTCAGGACACAGCACACCTGGCCAGGTGTCCAGCTCACCTTCAGACACATTTCCCTTGGTGAAGTAAAGTCTCCGAAGAGTCCACACAGGTTCATTTTGGTAGTTGCACTGGATCTAGGGATTCAAGAACAGTTTTTTAGTCCTCTAATCTGTTTTCCTGGGTCTGGGCTCATCTTAACTTTCTATTTTGCTCATCTAAAAACAGAAGCAGATGTATTTATGGGCATCTCGTCCCCAGGGGAGGCTATCATCTCCAGGCTTTTCTTCCCGTCTGTCGCTAGTATCCACTGTCATTAGGGTTTTCTGTACTTGGTACTTGGGTTCTCACCACTCTTTTCACTGAAGGTACCTAATTATAACTGAGATACCTAATCAGCACCTTGAACTTCCCTATAAACTTTACAAGTCCAGATAATTTATTGAGCATCTACTGTATGCCAGGCACTGTACAAGATCTAGTTATTCCAAAATAAAAATGAAAACTAAGAAAACCTCAGAGACCTGTCTGCAAGAAATATAAAATATTCAATGAATGTTGACTAAAATAGAACATTTGCACTATCTGTGTTTTCACACATTGCAGTACCGTATCAGGCAGGGTTTTCCATGGAAACAGAGCC
Organism: Orcinus orca; assembly: GCF_937001465.1. NCBI lineage: Eukaryota > Metazoa > Chordata > Mammalia > Artiodactyla > Delphinidae > Orcinus > Orcinus orca. Next base: position 51,892,555 of record NC_064560.1, on the reverse strand, counting down.
AATAAGATATACCTGTATCTCAGGAAATTCATCACTGAAACGGACTCAGATGATTATGGAGGCTGCCATCCAGGAACCGGTGCTGTAGTCCTGGTCTGAGTCTGAGGCCCGAGAACCTCACACTGATTCGTGAAAGCTATTCTGACCCCATGCAGCGTTCAGAATCAAGGAGCGTGACCTGGCCGTGGTCCTAGGGCCACACCTTGAAGGTCCCCTCTTGGCGTGAGCTGTTGGCGTGGTTCCAGACACCCCTTAATGTTCCACCAACCCGGTTCCTTCTGTGACCACAGCCAAGAGCCTCATCTCACTCCTGAGGCTAAGAGATGGCCACAGGGAGCCCCGGCCTTCCTCTGGGCCCTCGGTCTGTCCCCCAAGCAGCTTGCTGACCCTGCCTCCTCTTCCATGCAGCAGTGAAGTTAGACCATGAGGAGAGGCCACTCTAGCCACACCCAACACTTGAGGAGCAGGGCCCCAGGGTCCCTGCTGGGCTGGGAGTTAACCTGTCCATTTTGGATTTGGGGGTGCTGGGGAGTCAGTGGGAGGAGTCGGGGTCATTTGGGCAGTAGGTCACTGCAGGGACTTTGGGGGCAGCTGCTGTTCCCCAACCAGTAAAGAAGCACTTCTGAATCCTAGGAAGCCCAGCCACTGTGGAGGGGTGAAGGCTAGTGGGGCCCTGCTTGTTGGGCTCCCATCCCCCCCGGACCTAGCCTTCTGCTCTCCACTCAGTGACTTTAAGCAGCTTGTAGTCCCCACACATCAAAGGGCCCACGTGTGTGTCTGTGGGTCTCCCCCTTCTTCCCTTGCTCCACGGGGTCTCCACTTGCCCGCCTGCATGCACCAGACCCAGATGGCAGCAATTTGTCTGGAACATCGGCTTTGCTCCAAACACGGGGGGCAAGGGCTTCATAGATCTCTAAATATTCTTTATGCCCCAGACTGCTCTGAAGTTATAATATCTATCAGACCCACTGCTGGGTTGTTTTACTTCATACTCAAAGCAGCACATATTTTAATCTCAAATAGGTTTTTAAATTTTTTACATATTTTTAAAATATCTGACAAGTGGTTTTCAATAACAGTAACAATAGTTCCTTTATTTTCTTAGTTATTTTATTCTTTCTCGTTTTCTTAGGTGTTTTATTTTCTTATGTATTTTATTTGGAGAAGGGGTCCTTACCAGACTGTCAAAGGGACCCATGGCATGAGAAGATAAAGAGTGTCTTTAGAAGGCGGGGGAGAGACAGAAGCTGTTGTTAAAGATACACACAAGATGGAGAGTCCAGTGCGAGCACGGCCAGGGCAAAGGGGTGTGGGGCCTGCCTTCACAGCGTGGCAGGGAAGGAGGGGCTGCCGGCCGGGCCCCCTGACCTCTGGCTGTTCCCAGCGAGGCCACGGTCACCAGACCCAGGCCTTTGCCTCTGAGCACAGCTACTGCCCAGACGGCGCTCCCGCATCTGGGTGCTTCTGCAGAGCTGGGGGCGGCGCCCTGGCTGCTTCCACTCCAGGCTCCTCCCTGGGCTGTCTGTGCGGCGATGGGCCATCCCGTGCAGGGCTGGCGTTCCTCTCTGGAGCAGAGAGCAACCGTGCTTCCTGGGCCTGGGCTCCTCCTCAGGCCCAGGCTCCCCAAGTACAGGGTTCTCTCTACATGTGCAGACATCACCCGGCGTCTCTGTGCGTCACCGTGTGGGAACTGGGGCTCAAGGGCTGACACCCCAAATGCGGACAGTCTGGCTCCAGCAGCTCCTGCAAGTGATGGGCTCGATAGTCTCTGACCCAGGAGTTGTCCGCAGGCTGTGGCCAGTGCCCCACTTAGCCTGTGGGTGGAGGACACCTCGGACCCGTTGCAGTTCGTGACAGCTTGTGACAGCAAGCAGAGGGTCCACCCAGGGAGGTGCGGAGGGTGTCAGGCCCCTGAGCCCAGTGCCGCAGTGCATCTGCTTGGGCGAGGCCCACCACGCTGGAGGGCAATCTGCTTCACTCAGTGTCTCACCCAAAACACCCTCAGAGAAATACTCAGTGATATTTGACCAGATACCAGGACAGAGTGGCCCAGCCAAGTTCACATATAGAATTAACCATCACGGCCCACAACCAATGTGCTCAAAGGGGGATTGTCCCAAATCCTCCAGACAGGAGCCTGGCCGGGCCGACACTTATATTTTGGCCTTGTGAGACCCTAAGCAGAGAGGTGGCTGGGCCCACCGGGGCTCTGACCTGGAGAACTAAGAGCTGATCTGGGGCCTTGTTTTAAGCCACTAGATCTGTGTGATTTGCTTTGCAGGGACAAGTGACGAACACACAGGTCCTGAAATGTAAGAAGGAAAACAGAGGAGGGGGGTTCCAGGCAGGGGGCAGCATGGCAAAGTCTCAGGTCTCCCAGGGGGCAGTCAGAGAATACTCTGGGATGGCCAGAGTGCAGAAGAGGTCAAGAAGGTGAGGTGAGGCCAGATTCTAGGTCTTGGAGGTGAGCTGGGGACTCCCACCCAGGAGCTCTGCTACGTTGTGCCTCCCGGGTGACAGCGGTGTTTTAAGGTAATGGAAAGGCTCTAACACCCTTCCTGTCTTTGGTCAAGCATGGCATTTACGTTCCTTCTAGGTTCTTTCACGTGCTACTGCACTTAAATGCACAAAACCCCAATGCATTCTAGAGAAGTTGTGAAAGGTTCCCACTTTACAGCCAGGAAAACTGAGGCTGCGAGCGATCTTGGGAAACCTCACGTCCCTCAACCAGCCCAGGGCGGAGGCAAGCAGTGGAGATTCTGACGCCGGAGGGCCTCGGGCCTGGGCAGCGGGAGGGGCCGGGCTGGGTCTTTACTGCCTTAACCTTGTAGTCCTGTAAACTGAAGCTCTTGAGTTTATGGAAAGGGCACCCACTGCGGCCCCAGCCGACAGCCAAGAGGTGCCGAGCCAGTGCTGTCTTTTATTTTCTTCACTTTCCAGATGGTTAACTATTTAAATTTCAGTGAGGAATGGTCACCTAAAGCAGAACCAAGCCGATGAGGGCCACCTAACCTCTCTCCTGTGCTCCTTTTTCTTCTCAAAAAATGCTAGTAAACATCTATTTGTGATCAGAGAAAGGAGCCTTCCAGGGAGGGGCGAGTGGAAGAGAAATGAACCCTAATTGAAGAGCCAAGTGTGTAGGCCAAGAAGTGATGTAAATTCGTCCGAGTTTGGTCATTTTGAAGCCGACTCCCAGACTCACCCTTCATTCCAGCTCCACACCAAGAGTTCCAGCATAATAAAGCAGGGTTTTACGTCATCTCTCTGACATGTTTATGGGCTCCTGGTGTACTGTCCTTCTCGCTATTTTAAAGCCCTGGTCAGCTGTCTTCATAGTGAAGCCAAGGGCCAGATTCCTTTGAAAATTAAGTAACTCTAACTTGACCTTCTCCACTTTGGGTTAAGGCCTATTCAAAACTGGCTGCGTGATCGGGAACCCTGTGCATTGTGAAAGCGTGGGGCCCCCATTCAAGGTAGTGCCGGCGGGGCATGAGGTAGGCGGGGCCGGACACCTGCTGAGGTCAAGGCCAGGAAGTCGGTTCTGGTCACCAGGCAGCGATGGCTGTGAAGCACAGCAGGTGCCTCTGGCCTGAGCCCTGCACAGATCTCCAAAACCCTAGCACTTTCCACCTCGGTTTGCCCCTGTGTGTACAGACCTGTCCATGCTTGCAGGGGACCTGTGTGTGCAAAAGCCTGGGTTGTGTGATAACAACTCATATTTACGATCTGTTTGGGGCAATATTAAGCAAGGTCATAATATCATAGAATATCAGAGAACCTGGAGACTCTGCCCCATCCTCTGTGCTAGTGATGCAGAGACCAGGGCCAGACAGGGTACTGACATCTCCGAGCTTCATGAATCTGCAGGGGAGCAGGATCTCTTCCCAACCAAAGTCAACCCCCGCCGTTTTGTGGGTTTCCTGAAGGCAGGGACGGTGTCTTATTTACTTATTTTTGTTTACTTTTTTTGTTTGTTTGTTTTGCAGTATGCGGGCCTCTCACTGTTGTGGCCTCTCCCGTTGTGGAGCACAGGCTCCGGATGTGCAGGCTCAGCGGCCATGGCTCACGGGCCCAGCCGCTCCGCAGCATGTGGGATCTTCCCGGACCGGGGCACGAGCCCGTGTCCCCTGCATCGGCAGGCGGACTGTCAACCACTGTGCCATCAGGGAAGCCCTGTTTACTTATTTTTAATTGTGATAAAATATACACAACATAAAACTTTCCATCTTAATCTTTAAGTGCACAGTTCAGTGGCATTAAGTACATTCATACTGTTGTGCGACCATCACCACCATCCATCTTGAGAATTTTTTCATCATCTCATACTTAAACTCTGTATCCAGTAAATCATCATTCCTCACTCTCTCAACCCACTGGCAACCCCAACTCTACTTTATGAACGTGACTGCTCTGGGGACTTCATATAATTGGAATCATACGTTTGTCCTTGTGCATCTGGCTTACTTCACTGAGCATAATGTCCTCAAGGTTCATCCATGTTGTAGCCTGTGTCAGAATTTCCTTCCTTTTTAAGGCTGAATATTATTCCACTGTATGTTTACACGGCATTTTGTTTACCAAGTTATCTGTCAATGGACACTTGGGTTACATCCACACTTGGCTGCTGTGAGTCATGCTGTGAACATGGCTGTACAAATAGAGGTTCAAGTCTCTGCTTTCAATTCTTTGGGGTCTTGTTTATTTTTTAGTTATTTAGTTTTTTTAATTAATTTATTTATTTACGTTTGGCTGTGTTGGGTCTTCGTTGCTGCACATGGGCTTTCTCTAGTTGCGGCGAGCGGGGGCTACTCTTCTTTGTGGTGCGCAGGCTTCTCATTGTGGTGGTTTCTCTTGCAGAGCACGGGCTCTAGGTGTGCGGGCTTCAGCAGCTGTGGCACAAGGGCTCAGCAGTTGTGGCTCATGGGCTTAGCTGCTCCACGGCATATGGGATCTTCCCGGACCAGGGCTCGAACCCGTGTCCCCTGCATTGGCAGGCGGATTCTTAACCACTGCACCACCAGGGAAGTCCTGGGTCTTGTTTATTTCTGTATGCCTCACACCCACCAAAGTTAACAACATAAACACAAAATCAACTTCTGTTGGATGATAACGAGTGAAGAAATACCCTAGAGTAGATGGACTTTTTATCTCTTAAAAACAAAACAAAACAATATGTTGTCTCCACTTTAAGGCAGCAAAGACATCTCGACCATCTTCTCCTCTCCAAAGTGATCCCCGGAGAATAAGAACAAATCCAGAAAACAAACCCTATTCCATGAAGCTTATAGCATAACCACGAACCACGTGCATGTGGAAGGGTGTCAAATGCAGGAAGATCACATGGGGAACGGAAGACCGTGGACAGGGGCCACCACCTGGGCTCCAGACACAGCCGGCAGCGCCTCAGGTTTCGCAAGTGACGTGGAGCCTGGTTAGGAGATGGGAGCTGCAGACACTTCCCCAGTGCCACAGAGGAGCAGAGATGGTGCACAAAGAAACAAAGAACAAGTGTACTTTTTGAGCATCTGGTGGCTTGTGTCAGGTGTTATGCTAAACACTTAGACATTAACCTCTGCAGCAGGCCATGTAACAGTGTTGTGAAGGGGACAGACTCCAGACTGAGCAGCCCACAGTTCTCACTCTCTACTAGCTGGGGAGAAACAATGGAATTAATGTACACACACACACACACACACACACACACACATGCATGCACATGTGCAAACACTCACACAGCCCTGAGTCACAAAGAGCCCCATTTGTATGGTGTGTAAGTAGCTGGTGCAGAAAAGACTCCCTTTGTTAAAAGATGAATTTAACAAGAAAGAAAAAAGCAGGGGTCTATTAAAGATACTATTTTTTAAAATAGAGGGAAGGGAGAAATCAAGCAAATGGGAACCGATGGGCCATGGAACAAGTAGGGATGGGCCCGGTGTGTCCAGGGAGCTCGTAGAAACGCTCTCCCTCAGGAGGTGTTCAGACAGATGGGGAGAGGCCCACGTGCTCCGCTGGGCCCTCAGCCAGAGCAGGAGGGAACAGCAGGTCAGGGCAGAAGGGAAGCCACTGTTGGAAGAGCCGGCAGCGGGCAGGAAGATGGAGGCAGAGAGTGGGACAAAACGGTGTCAAGACCAACCAAGGGGAAGAAGTCAAAAAGGCACAGATTTAAATCAAGCTGATACAGAAAGAAGCATAAATCGCTCTCTGCAGACTGCAAGAGCATGCCAGACACTAAGAAAACACTGACAATGGATGAGTAACAGGGATCTATTAAAAGATGAAGAAAAGTTTCTTTAGGCATCCAGGCCAAGGAAACAAAACAAAGAACAAGATATCATAAGGGGAAAATCTGCTGTCCTCATGCTTGCCAACGATACTTAATTCCAGAAGGGAGTAGAGCAGCCTGGAGCATGTAAGACCCAGCGGCTCTGTCCCCTGGACCCTCCTGGGGGTTACTATGCAGTGTGTGGAGAAACTGAAGTGAAACATGGGTAGCGAGCCCTGAAGCCATTTAAATGCAGGAATGAGACGAGAACTACGGTGAGGATTATGGTATCACAGCAGAATATTATAACAGCAGAATGTTATAAATAAGATGCCGCAGCCCTGACACCATCACGGGAATGGGCAGTGGTATAAATAGGCAGCGTTCCTCTTCTTGTGTAGTCTGGAGTTTAAACATATGGCATAAAAATGACAAATGATGCATATTTGAAAGTATAAAGCATTAGAAGAACTAGGGACAATAAAATTAAATAAACTAAAATTGTTGAGGTAAGAAAAGAGGGAACAGAGAAGTTAGAAATACACTAATTTCATACTGAATAGGAAGTCTAGAAATACTGTCTAAAGAGGGTTAGAGGATTAAGCATACTATACAGTTAGTTTTAAACTGTAAAACTAACTATATAAAACTACAAAAACTGTAAATAAAATGTAGTAAAAGCTACAAGCAAAATGAAAAACTTAAACTAGCATGAAAGAAAGGACACAAAAGCACATATAAAGTAAACATTACACTCATAGACCACATAGTGAAAAATTTAAGGAAAAAAAAAAGGAAAAGAAGAAGCATTGAAAACAGAAAGCAAAATGAGAGATAGAACCTGCAATTCCACTTCTGGGTATGAACCCAAAGGAAGTGAGAGCAGGCTCTCAAACAGGTACCTGTACACCCGTTCTCTTAGCAGCATGATTCACAATAGCCAAGTGGTGGAAGCAACACAGTGTCCATGGACGGCTGCACAGATGAAGAACTGTGGTCTGCACACCCAACAGAATATTGTTCAGCCTTAAAAAGGAAGGACATTCTGACACAGGCCACAACACGGATGAACCTTGAGGACACCATGCTAAATGAAATAAGCCAGATACAAAAGTACAGACGTGATTCCTGAGGTCCCTAAAGCAGTCAAAATCAGAGACAAAAGTAGAATGGTGGGTGCTGGGGGAGGGGGAATAGGGAGTGAGTGTTTAGTGGGGACAGAGTTACAGTTTGGGAAGATAAGAAAGTTCTGGAGATGGATGGTGGTGATGGTTGCACAACAATGTGAATGTACTTAACGCCACTGAGACGTACCCTTAAAAAGGGTGAAGATGGTAAATTTTATGTTATGTATATTTTAGCACGATTAAACTTTAAAAAAGTTAAACACACACACACACACAGAAAGCATATCATATAATGGAGGCAAGACCCAGGACAGTGTAACAGGTCTGAGTAAAAAATAAAAATTCCTAAATACAGATAATCTAGGCCAGCTGGAAGGATATAACAGAAACTGCTAACAGTGAGTGAGCAGAAGATGCAATCTCCCCAGTCTATCCTTATATTCAAATCATTTACCATGTATATTTTCAGAACTATCCAAATACACCCAAAAGCAACTGATAGCTGGGAAAGAATGCTCCTTACATTATTATCACAAGCTGATAAATGAATTCCTTGTATTAAACATCTAGTATATGCTCACTCTACCAATTTTTCTCAGTATCCACAGAATCAGAAATAACATTCTATCAAAAATGCATGTTCTGAACTTCCCTGGTGGTGCCAGTGGTTAAGAATCCGCCTGCCAATACAGGGGACACGGGTTCGAGCCCTAGTCCAGGAAGATCCCACATGCTGTGGAGCAACTAAGCCCATGTTCCATGACTACTGAGCCTGCGCTCTAGAGCCCACGAGCCACAGCTACTGAACCCACAAGCCACAACCACAAGCCCACATGCCTAGAGCCCATGCTCTGCAACAAGAAAAGCCACTGCAATGAGAAGCCCATGCATTGCAACGAAGAGTAACCCCTGCTCGCCGCAACTAGAGAAAGTCCACGGGCAGCAACGGAGACCCAACACAGCCAAAGATAAATAAATAAACTTATTTAAAAAACCCCAAAAAACAATGGGAAATTTAAAAAAAATACACATCCTGATTGGATTGTAAAGACACTGTCCGTGTATTCCATGGGCTCCTGGGATTACATCGGTTTAAGGGCTTTTACAGCAGGATCCCTGTGCCTGGGCCTTGTTACAGACAGCCCACCACGTGGAGCCATCCATCCATATGTATGAGCAGGTGTGACCTCTGCCACACACAGTGGGAGGTGGCCAGCAATGCCTACCGAAAGAGTCTTGTAAAAGCACGAATCATCTGGAGGGATAAAAGGCTTTGTGTTGGAAGGTGGATATTGATAAGGGGTTCTGATTAGCTTTAAAGATAAGTGGTTGAAGTAATTCTTTCCAACTAGAATGTTCTACCCTATTTCCTTTTTTTCCCATAGTAAAAAAACACTTTATAAATTTATAGATATGTAAGATCATTTAGAGCTATAGAATATTCTCACTTTCCCCTTTGCATCTTCCAACCACACCATCTCCAAAAGTAAGATACTCTGAGATTTGGTTAACATATCACAGTAATTTTGATTAAAAAAAAGATTTTATATTTTTAGAGCAGTTTTAGGTTCATAGTGAAACTGAGAGGAAGGTAAGGTGATTTCCCACATATGCCCCGTTCCTACCTCCACACATGCATACCCTCCCCCTCCATCAACATCCCCACCAGGTCGTGCATCAGTTACAGCTGATGAACCTACGTGGACACGTCATCATCACCCAGAGTCCACAGTTGACATTAGGGGGTCACTCTTGGTGTACATTCTGTGGGTTTGTGAAAACATATAATGACATGTATCCATCACTGGAGTGTCATACAGGATAGTTTCACTGCCCTAAAAACGCTCTGTGCTCTGCCTATTCATCCTTCCCCCAATCATTCAATATTATTTTAAATTGTAGATAAAAAAAATCATGAGCAGGTGAATTTTTATCAAGAATTTTGACCACAGCTGTGATAAATAGCTGTAGCTTATTGACAGAATCTTACTGGTCAGTCAGAAAGTGTCTGCTGTCCAGCTCCTTTCAGACTTTGCTATGTTTACTTTGAAGGGCAGTCACTATGTTTTTGACTCTCCATTGCACACCTCCAAGTTCTCTGTGTGGCTTCCCAGGTCAGACGTGTGGGACTGTACCTCATAGGTATTAACCTGGCACAGTAACCAATCTATTTAAATCACTCAATAAAAGGGAGTAAAAGCCTAATTTGTGATGTGACATCACACCACCAAACTCCTACACCGTGAAATAGAATGGCGGCTCAGTTTGTAAGCAGTATTGTTAAAGTATTTTAACACAGACCTTAATGGACATTAAGATCATGGTCTCAAGCACACATTTCTGAGACACTACACCTGCCTTCATATTACAAAGGCATTCGTGGTTTTATTTTCCATTTTTCACCAGGGTAACACCTCACACGTGGCTTTACACACACTTAATGCATTGTTCAGCTGAAATAATTAGCTGCAGACATGTAAAAATGCTCAAATCAGATAACTTATAACTTGCATTGGACCAAATAAAATTTTAAAAGTGGTCCGTGTGGGGCTTCCCTGGTGGCACAGTGGTTGAGTCTGCCTGCCGATGCAGGGGACACGGGTTCATGGCCCAGACCGGGAAGATCCCACATGCCGTGGAGTGGCTGGGCCCGTGAGCCATGGCCGCTGAGCCTGTGCGTCTGGAGCCTGTGCTCCGCAACGGGAGAGGCCACAACAGTGAGAGGCCCACGTACCGCAAAAAACAAAAAAAGTGGTCCATGTATAAACTTCACTTTGTGAGACTCAACATAGTTATGTAGATTTTTCAATGCTCAGTGTCTTAGAAATGATAACTGAACTTGATTCAACTCACCCAGGATTATTATTTGAATTCCATCTTGTGTGGCTTCCATCTGTGTACAATGAAAAAGAAAACAGATGTTTTATTGACCAGCAACAGCCAACAGCAGTGATCCATACATCGTGCTCTCGTCGCTATTTACATGGGAGAAATATATGGGGTGGCTGCAGGGATGGGACCGAAGGCATAACTCAGACAAGAATTTTCCAGCGTGTGAGCCAGATGAAAGGTTACACCTTTTGAATTCAGTCTCAAGACTGAATTACAGCCCCACCAGCTACTGAACTGTGTGCATTGTCGTTCTTAACACTGAAGGACGGGCCTCCAGATTCACAAAAATGGGGTTTTCTTGGTGAGAGCCAGAAAATTTACTTACTTGTCACCACCAAGGAAAATGATTGTGCTAGGACAAGCCAATTTTCACTGAGAGATTTAAGTGTATTTGAAGGTAAAATGGGCTTTTCATTTTGAATCCCACTGGTTTAAGAACATGAGGTCCATCCATCTGATCCTATTGTCTTGGACTGATGAAAACAATAAATTATCAAAATACATGAATTCAGATTCCAATCACATTAATGCTCAATCAGCCCTTCATTAATACCATCAAATGAAATGCAAATGAAAAGTAAAATTAATCATGAATTAACAAACTTTCTCTGTAAAGTAGTTTCCAGAAATTTAACTAATCAATTCCAATTCATACATTCATATGTTGACAAAAGGTCTCTTCGGGTTTCTCTCGTGTATCAGTCACAGGGGTGGATGTTGTGTGAGGTTATCACGGGTGTGAGATGCTACCTTAGAAGGTGGAATCACCAGGCTGCCCTTCACCACAAGTAACAATCACTATGGTTTGAATTATGGAGAGAAATGCAGTGCAATATGGACACAGACGGGGTGCGTGCGGAGAGAGAAGGGGGGCAGGGGGAGAGGAGGCCTGCGGTCAGGGGAGAAGACCTCTCTTTGTGCCCCGGCCCCTTAGGCTGTGATTTCAGTGACAGCCGGTGCTGCACAAGGGGGGGGCCCAAGGCTGGACATCTGGACTTCAGGCCCTGCGGTGCTGTGCTCTGTGAAGTGGGCCACAGCCGTCCTGTCCAGAGAGGGGCAGCTTAATCTCTTGGCATTGGCAATAACTAGGGTAACATGACCTATACTCACACAGGACTCACTCTAGCCCCACTGGTCCCCTGCTTGCCCTTGGCCAGTGGCCTCCTGTACGAGGCTGGGATGAAGAACTGGTTAGAAAGAGGCTGAGCGCCTGTAAGATGGAGTGGCTTTGAGACAGGACAGGGTCCAGGGGTAGTGGAGACCTCCCGGCCCTAGGCCTCCCGCTGGGGAGTGACCGTTGGGGCCAGCCATGCCTGAAGCTGAGTGCCCCACGTGTGAGCTCCTGACGCAGAGACGATGTGAACTAGAGGACAGGCTGGGGTGAAGAGCAGAGGCCTCCTGGGCTCCGTGGGCCCTACACGACTCTCTGCAAAGAAAAAGGGCAAAAGGAGGGGAAGTCATGTTCTAACATACAATCTGCATAAGATGGACACATAGATACACACGGGCTTTATGGGGAGTGACGTCCAGGGCCTGACGTGCTCTCACTATGGAGCACGTGCCAAGGGGCCATGGGCTGAGCTCTGCTGTGGGAGCAGCAGGCAAGGGCTTTCTCCTGCAAGGGTCAGCCCAGTGGGATGGCCGGGAGTGCTGTCTTCGTGGTCACCCATCTATCGACCTCCCTCAACCCACGTGCCCACAAATGCAGGGACAGGGAAAGAAAGGGGGGACCCCAGGTGGCTCCTGAAACTTCTGCCCTGGTGACCGCCATCTCTGCCACCCCCATTCAGCTGGCTGAGCGCACAGGTGTGGCGCCTGGAGTGACTGACAAGACGCTGGTGAGACTGACTTCCCTGGGTCTCTCTGGGAGCCTCCCTTTCCATGAGGTGAACTGCGGGCATGGAAGACGGTCACAGTCTCACAGGCGCACTGGACCTCAGAGTCCCCACCCAGGAACTGAGCGGTCCTCCCAGTTGGGGTGGGGTGATGTCCCAGCTTCCGCGTGCCTTTGTGGGATCCTTCAAGGGGTGGTGGCTGAAGGGACTCAGTTGGGTGGGAATTTTATCAGCAGTTGTATTACAGAAAATAGCGCTTAATCGCTTATTTGTTGAAGCATATACTAAGACACATAAACTTGAGAGACCGAAGCCTCATGTGCATCTGCCATGGGCTGAGTGTCGCCAAATTCAGGTGCAGAAGGAAACTTGACCCCCCAGGGGATGGTGTCAGGAGGTGGGGCCTCTGGCGGTGATGAGGTTATGAGGGTGGAGCCCCCATGGTGGAATCAGTGTCCTTATAAAAGAGACCCCAGAGAGCTCCCTCGCCCCTTCCTCCAGGTGAGGACACAGGGAGAAGACACCATCTGTGAACCAGGAAAGGTGTTCTCACCAGACAACAAATCTGTGGTCTCCTTGATCTTGGATGTCCAGCCTCCAAAACTGTGAGAAATTCATGTCTCTTATTTAGAAGCCCCCAGTCTGTAGAATCTGTTACAGCAGGCTGAGCTAAGACAGCATCTCTTCAGAGGCAAGAAAGGGAAGAATAGGGAGTATCTGGCAATGTGGACCCCAGACCCCTGGGAGAATGGTAGAAATGCCTGAGAAGACTTCCCCAGGGGGCTGCGACCTTAGGAGAACACAGCTCGTGGGTACATTCATGGAGGTACAGCCTCTGGAGACTCTGTGACAGGGCTGGCCTGTGCCCCCTGTGGAGGCTGGAGGGGGAAGGGAGATAAATGGGACACATGTCAGGCCAGTCAGCCTCGCACAAGGGCCCCCAGGACTCACGGGGACATTTTTTTGGTGTGTTTTCTTAGGTGTTGGACATCCTCGTCAGCCGTGTGAGTGGATAAAGACAGGAATGGGGTGAATTTAAGGGTGATAACTCTGCAGCTTTAGCACCTAGGCCAGTCCTTGGCCCTTGGGTATTCAGGAAGTTTCTTGAGTGCTTGGGAGAGAGCAGAGGGTTCTCCATCCAATGGGACCAGAGGCAGAGGGAAGGAAAGCTTGGTCCTCGGGGTCCCCTGACTACAGCTCCATTTGGAGTATGCTGCTAGGGGTGTCACCGCCCCTCACCTGGATCTAAGGGACCAGGGTGAAGACCCCCCAGTGGGAGAAGCAGGAGCCAGGCTCCTCCCTCAGCGCTGCCCCCACCCCTGGCCCCGTGCATCCTCGGAGCTGAGCTGCACATCCTCCCCCAGCACACACCTGGTAAGATACCCTGCCCTTAAGTCAGGCTCCGCTTAGTCAACAAGAGAAGCTGCTCTTGACCTTGTAGTCACTGAGTGGGCCATCACTAAATGACCTGAAACTCTGAGGCCATCATGCATCTTACTGGAGAGCAAACTTCCCCCTTTACCATTTTCTGTGTGCTTTGGCAATTCATGCTACTCCTTAGGTTTATTTTTGCCCTTGTTCTCAGCCCACAGATGTTGTCATCACTGAGGTAAACCCACCGGCTAGAAATTTGGGCAAAAATTATGGTGTATTTTTCGGCTTTTTAATGTAGCTTCAGAACTGTTTATTATTTCTAAATTTCTTGCTAAGATACCAATAGTTTGGGGAAAAAATAGATCGCTCTTAAATTAAATCAGCTTTCAAATAGGTCAGTTCTGGTGTTACTGTAATTGCATTTGACATTTTTCCTTTAAACAAAGTCACACATTACTAACAACTTAAACCTTACTCTTTAGAGACGAGATTGAAAAATGCACTGTATGGGTGAGGCTTGCTATTCAAGCTGAACTTTGTAATAGCAAAAGGATGGAAAGGAGCTTATCAGAACAGAGTAAGACTGATCTCCATGGCTGGTTGAGTGGCTGTCTCTTCACTCATCCGAGCGACAGTGGCTGGATCCTTGTAGACAGACTCCGTCCTTCCCTCCATCAGTCAGTGTGTGTCCCCAGCACCCTCTTTCAAAAAGTATCTGGCTGGAGTATTTTCAGATGTCTCAAATTTGTGGGATTCTCACTTTACCATCTTCACAGATTGGTATAAAATCCTTGTATCAAAAACATTGCCTCACTTCTCCTTCACTGTGGAATTCGGTGTTTTGCATGTTTCTTTGTGTGGACTGGGCTAATATTCTGCCCTAGACTTCTACCCACTCTACTCTATGCCAACCACCAGAGGGTTTGCAGAGTTTTTTTCCTTTAAGTATTATTGCTTGTTCGTTTTCATGTGCCCAGATGATATTGCTTGGGATATTGTATGCACTGTAAATTGAATACCCTGAAATGTTTTCTTTTAGTTTTTTCTTTGCTTTTTCTTTTCATCCTGGAGCCTCCTTTTGAAAGGCATTTATTTGTATACTGTTTCCCTGTCACTCACAGCCTGTCTCATTTTACCCATACTTGGTCTCTTCATCCTTTTTCTCTGCATTCTCTTATTCCTCTTATTCTCTTAAGCTCATTGACTACCTGACTGGCTCGATTATTCAGCAATTATATTATTTACGGCTACAGAATTTAACTCTTCTATTTTTATTTTCTCTGTTTTGGCTCTAAATATAATTCTTGGTCCAGTTGTGTAGTGGTTATTTTCAAATTCACATCTGCTGCTGTAAGAGGTGCTTTCAGTCCATTCTTGTCTATTACTTTACTCGTATTTTCCATTGCCTTTTCATTGTCCCCTTCTCCCCATCGTCCTGTGCTCCTCTTTCATGGGAGCCGCATCTGGGTGCCATCAACTGAGAGTGAATGCTGAAGGGCATCCAAGGGTCTGTGTCCCCAGGAAATAACTCTAGAGGCGGGACCTTCCTCTGCCTCCCACATGTGTGCACACGTGTGGATACACAAATACACACACTGTTTTTTAAGGTCTTGTGCCATTTGTTCTTTCTCTCTCTTTTTTTTAAAGGGATCACTTGGAGCCCTTTTTTTAAGAAAAATTAATTTATTTATTTTTGGCTGCGTTGGGTCTTCGCTGCTGCACGCAGGCTTTTTCTAGTTGCGGCAAACAGGGACTACTCTTCGTGGCAGTGCATGGGCTTCTCATTGCGGTGGCTTCTCTTGTTGTGGAGCACGGGCTCTAGGCACACAGGTTTCAGTAGTTGTGGCAAGCGAGTTCCGTAGTTGTGGCTTGTGGGCTCCAGAGCACAGGATCAGCACTTGTGGCGCACAGGCTTAGTTGCTCTGCTGCATGTGGGATCTTCCAGGACCAGGGATCGAACCCATGTCCCCTGCACCGGCAGGCAGATTCCCAACCACTGTGCCTCCAGGGAAACCCCATTTGTTCTTTCCTTATCCACCTTCAAAGAAGCAAGATCTGGGCAGACCTGGCATTTGTCAACCCCAAGGTGCTTAGCTACCACCCCAGCAGCAGAAGGCAGCGTCCTGTCTGCCCGTTAGTCCCACTCCTATTGGCCTTTACTGGGCTTTCTCTCTTCCCCCCAGGCAACATCTTCATTTTTATTCTCATTCCACTGCTTGGTTCAACAGATCTTTGAGAAAAGTTAAAACTTTACATCAAAACCCATAATTTTCAGTAAAATACTGTTACTTATGTTCTCCTAGTCTCCATGTATACTACTGTGCAATTTTATGTCACAGCATCACAAGCTCATGCCTGACTCCCTCGCATACTTAATTATTGAGATTTTTAATCCCTGTCCAAGTGTCAGTGACATTGGTGATGCTGATGGTATTAGTGATGGTGATGTTGTTGATGATGGTGATGGTGTTGTTGTTGTTGGTGATGGTGTTGTTGTTGTTGGTGATGGTGTTGGTGGTGGTGATGGTGTTATTGTTGGTTGTGATGGTTTTGGTGATATTAGTGATGGTGATGGTGCTGGGGATGGGGATGATGTTGATGATGGTGATGGTGGTGGTGTTGTTGGTGGTGATGCTTTTGGTTTTGGTGATATTAGTGATGGTGTTGATAATGGTGATGGTGAGGGTTGGTACTAGGCCCTTTGGCCTCAGCCCATTTTATAAAACAACACCCAGGAGCAGAGAAGGCCAGTTGCCCATGTGTATATCAAAAGAAGGAGTCTAATCTTAGTCTTTCCCAAGGAAGGTAGATTCAATGTTTAGCTAGGTGTGCTACTGTCTGCGAGCACCACTCTCCAAAAAAATAGCTATGACCACCTCAAGTTGCTTTGCGTTTGTGTCACTGCCTCTGCCTTCTCATGTCCTATCTTCCCACTGCAAAGCACTTATCCCTTGGAAGATAAGATGGACTAACTCTAACAACAGACTCTCGAGGAATTTCTCCCTGATCTTGTTCCAGCACTAGGGATGTATCTCCCAGGAAGTAAGTTTAGATGTACCTATGTGCACCCCGTGGCCTGTTGTGGTATGTTTTCCTCTTTGGAGCATCTGTAGACAGTGCAGAGCCCAATCCTTGGCTCATCTCCAAGGATATAATAGAGTCTTTGTGTGCATTTTGTGTGCTAAACCCACTGCTGCTGCTGCTTTCTTTTTCTCTTGCTCTGATTTCATCTTTCACATCATTCTTTTAAAGTCCATGTATTTTTATAAGCCTCTACTTGCAAAGGACAAAGACTATGTGAATAATAACTGGATGAAACCTAAATTCAGCACCAGAATAAATACAAAGGGACAAGTTAGGAGCAGCATGGCCCCTGCTCACAGCATGGTGGCCCCCCACCCCATTCTGTCTGGAGATGCTGTTACACAGCACATCAGCTCTCATCGCCCCTGCCCCCTGCCCCCCCAGAGCCTCTCCATGCCAAGGTATTGGCATTGACTGTGTGTCTGAATTTCTGTGTAAGTTCAGGGATCTGCTTAATGGATCTACATGATCTATTCGGCAGGAGGGCTCTGGAAGGAGCTGAGTCGGGCAGCCCTGGCAGGCCTTCCTGGGAGACCGTGGTGGGCTCTACTCTGTCACTACTGGCACCTTCACAGTGGCTGCCTGCATCAGGCTGACGGGGGCTCAGAAACCATCCCACCCACCGCTTCCCAGCCATCCTGACCCCCCTTCTCTTCATTGGGCTAAGAGAAGACAGTCTTCTTCTGGATATACATATCATGAGTTTCAGAAGGTTCATCCATAAAATAACACGGACTTGGGATAAACTACCAACAGTTAACTTTAATAAAAGGAAAGATTTTTTCCCCTCACCTTGGCTTGCTTCCTAAACTTTTTAATGATCCTGGACACATGAACACAGACTTCTTTTTTTCCTAATTATCTCAGGTACAATGCTTGAAAGTTGCAGTGATCTGACTATTTCTGGAATTTAGATGGAGTATGGTGGTCTGAAAATCTGTTTTGATAATCCTGAGGGGAACAGATGGGATTAGCCTGGATGTGGTACCACAGGGGTGGGAGTTGCTGGCACTGCTCCAGAGACAGATGTGAATTTAAAAAACTTTTTATATGGAAAATTTCAGACATATGTAAAAGTAGAATTATAAGCCCCTGTGTACTTATCAGCCAGCTCTCTGAACGACCTGCTCACAGCTGATTTTGTGTCTTCTGTGCCCAACCTGTCCTGAGCAAATACCAGAGGTGTACGCTTTTGCCAGGAAGGCAAAGCAAATCGCCCACTGAACCAACCTGTGTTGCTCATTTCGAGCTCCCAGAGAGCAAAGGTCCAGCTTCCCTAAAACCACAGTGACCATCTAGTGATGTTGACTCATTCCCTTCCATGGAGATGTTCAAGAATCTGAGATTTTTAGTGAGTTTTGTTTTGTTTGTTTTGGGGTTTTTTTTTGGTTGTTTTGTTTTTTCCCAAAATAGCACATTGTTTCCAGAAAGTAAAGACAAGTCATTCTTTCTCCAAGTTTAAAAACATCAGTGTGAGACATCTGGGATTTGGCTTAGAGGTTTAGGGAGAGAGGATGCCTGTTTCCTAAAGAGGGGGATTGACCTGCAGGATGTTTGCTACAAAAAGCTTCATGCCTGGGTACACGTTTGTATGAGCTTCTAATTATGAAGCCTGAGGACCAGGGAGGGAAGCCTGTGGTGGGCAGATGGAGGTGGCAGCTCTGAGGGTGCATGTCACTGACACTGCAATTCAAGATAGGACAGCGGGTGTTCCATGTACAGAGATGCTGTGCCTGACCCTTCGATCTGGAGCTGGAGCTGCACAGGTAAGCCTGACCCACAAGAACCCTGCCCCCTACCCGCTGACAAGAACACTGTAAGGCAGCCCCGCCCATGGCCTTCTGGGGAGAGCATGTGCTCTAGAGTGCAAGCTTGCACATCTCCATTCTTTGATCAAAGAATAAAACTTTCCTTTGCTTCTGAACTGAACTTGGTCTCATTCTATTGGCTTGAACGACACCAGGCAGGAGGACCCTTGTTAGGGCCTGGCTCCAGAGGGTTGGTAACAAAATTTTGGTGACCACGCAGGGACAGACTGTGGCCTCTTCACCAGCACCCACCCCCTAGGCTCCAGGCTTGCCCTGGCTCCAGTGGGAGGACGGTGGAGGCTTTCAGAGGTTGGCGTGAGGATGACTCTGGTCTTTGAGAACGTGGACAGGGCAGAACGTATCAGGCTTTGGCCGAATTAACAGCAACTCTGCCCAACAACCCCATACCCGGCTGTGGTGCACACACAGCATAGTCCCCAGAGTAATCTGGACTGTGCCCCCTTCAGGAGATCGGAGACGGAAACTCACACACGTCTGCCTGTAGTGCCAGATGTCCAGGGACGATGGGGACTGGTGGATGAGAGGGAGCCATGGCAGTCTTGCCCACTGTTTTGTCCCTGAATCTACACTACACAGACCCTGAGTCACTGGAAGAGAACGCCATCCTGAGGTCGTATTTCATTCTCCAAAGTGCCCCAACATTAGGCACACACTTCAGAAACTGGAAATAGAACCAGGTACCCCTTACTTCTCGCTTGGTCAAGGTCACCTACCGGGTACTTAATAACTGAGATATAGAGGAGAAAAAGGCCCTGAGGCAGCCCCAGCTACTGGCTGTTGGCCTCCAATGTCAACTGGTTGGCACAGGAATCTGGACTAAATGCCCACGAGACTCTTGACTCTGGTGAGTGACCCCTGGCCCCCACTGAGGGACAACAAGCCAAGGAAATAGGACCCAACCAGTGTGCCATATGTAAACAAGGGAGACAGTGGAAGAGAGAACATCCTTGCCACCCCCAAAGGGGGATGGAAATGGCAGATCCTGGCCACTACCCTCAAAGGCAGATGGTCCACACAGGTGAAGAATGATGGGGTCAGGGTCTCCTAAGATGGCACTCCACCTGACCCCCCGAGGAACCCCGGCCAACACTGGATGTAGGGGGAAAGCCTGTCAAATTCTTAGTCGACACTGGTGCCACTTAATTAGTTCTGAACACCAGATCAGGCACACTTGGTCACAAGAGTTGTAAAATTATGGGGCTAGCAGGGAAGGCCCAAGAACGGGCATTCGTAGAGCCACTAGAATGTAAATTGGATGAACACACGCTCACCCATTCCCTCCTATGTTCCCGAATGCCCTGTACCCCTGCTAGGAAGAGATATATCACATAAATTGGGGGCTACTATCCACCTAACAGGAGACAAACTGGAGATTGGTGTCCCCGTAGACAAAGGGACACAAGATGATGATGTTAATGGCTGAGGACAAACCTCCCTGGAGTAAATCCTGAGGTCTGGGCCCAGGGACAGGTGGGATGAGCTGTAGGAGCCAGTCCCGTGATCGTCCATCTAAAACCTGGACACACATGGCCCAGTAGAAAACAATACCCTCTCTGTCAGGAGGCCTTGTGGGGCACTGCCCCAGGGCCTTGTTAGACCATCCAATCAGCCTGTAATAGCCCCACTCTCCCTGTAAGGAAACCCAGTGGGGAATACCGGATGATACAGGATGTCGGGGCAGTAATGAAGCCACTGAGGATACACATCCAGCAGCCCTTAATCCCTACACCCTGCTGGCCACTTTACAATCCACCAGGACCTGGTATTCTGTATTAGGTTTAAAAGATGTCTTCTTCTGTATTCCATTAGACCCAGAGGCACAAGAAATTTTTGCTTTTGAGTGGCAGGACTCAAACACGCAACGAAAACAATAATACTGCTGGACAGCCCTGCCCTGAGGGTTCAAAAATTCCCCTGCCTTCTTTGGGGAAAATTTAGCTAAAGACCTAAAAGATCTACATCTGGAGAAGGGAACCCTCCTCCAGTATGTACATAACATTCTGATCACCAGCCCTACTAAGGAGGCCTCTGACAAAATACTGTAACCACCCTGAGCCACCTGCCTGATAAAGGATATAAGGTGGCCAAGGAAAAGCCTCAAATGTCACAAACGATGGTGACTTCCCTGGGCTTCATTCTCACAGAAGGTCAGAGAAGCCCACCCCAGGAAAGCAAAGAAGGCATTTGTAGCCTTGCCCCCCCCCCCGCCAGAACTAGAAGACAGCTTAGCGTTTCCCGTGGAAGGCCGGGTTTTGCCGCATCTGGATCCCTAACTGTGGTCTAATAGCTGGGCCTCTATATGAAATGTTGAAAGGAAAGGATGATGACCCTTTTGAATGGAATTCAGAATAGGAAGGGGCCTTTCAAGAACTGAAAAAGCAATTACGTCAGGCCCCTGGCCTGGCCCTCCTAGATTCAGCTAAACCCTCTGACCTCTACATTCATGAGAGAAGGGGAATCACCCTTTGGCTATCAGCTCAAACACAGGGTCTCTTACTCGGGTGGCTGCTTACTTCTCCAAACAATCAGGTCAAAACGCTAAGGGGTGGCCTCCTTGCCTACAGGCAGTGGCAGCTGTGATAACCCTGCTAAGGAGGCTGGAAAGTGAACATCGGTCAGCCAATCACTATATGGGCTCCACACCAGGTAAGGCTTCGGTAAGTTCTAAGGGAACAGAACAGCTATCCCCCGAAGGTTGATTCAAGTTCAGGTTGTGCCTTTAGACAACTCAGTGTCTACCATAAGAAACTGTCACATGGTAAATCCTGCCACCCTGCTACCCACGGAAACAGGGCCCCTGGAGCATGATTGTATAGAAACCACAGACACGATCTATTCCATTAGCCCGACCTAGGAAGTGAGCCTCTCCCAGGTGCTGAAGAGGAATGGCCCACAGATGGGGTCAGTTTCAGGAGGGAGGGAAAAAGGCTGGTGGGATACGCAGTGACCTCCCAGACCCAAGTCAGAGGGGCACGAGGCCTCCCCAGGGACTTCAGCCCAAAGGTGGAGCTGTGGCCCTCACCCAAGCCTTAGGCCTCGGGACAGGGAAGATCTTAAATGTTTACACAGACTCCTACATGCACACGGGGCAATCTGGAAGGAAAGAGGTAGGCTTACTGAGGAGAATAAACAGGGGAAACATGGCTGAAAGCACAGTGAAGCTCTCAGAAGCACTACGGCTTCCCAAAAAGGTGATAGTGACTCACTGTAGGGGTCACCAAAAGGGGGATGCAACAGGTGGAAACAACTGCCAAACGGCAGCCCTAGAACCAGTAACTTGGCAACTACCCCTCACACCTCGAAGACCAGGTCCATCCAATCATCCCCAATCTACACAGAGGAAGAATTAGACAAAGCCTGAAAATGGGGTTTCAGTAGACATCTAGGAGGCCATGGATGGCTAGTTAATGAACTTGGGCCATACTTTTTTCCCCACCTGCAGCTTGTCAGCCATCAGGGAGGCTCATCAAGGAGCTCACCCTGGGAGGGAAGCCCTATATAATTAGTGAGTTGAGGTCATGGTAACTCCTGGCATGAAAGGTATTGATATAATCAGTCGGAGAGCTGAGACCTGCCCCATCTGCACAATAAACAATCTCAACACCAGACCTGCCAGAGGCCCCAGATAAGGCCCATTTAAGCCAGAGGATCATATCCTGGGGAAGACTGACAGATTGTGTTCACCACCACGCCCAGAGTACCAGGCAACTTCAGGTACCTCTTGGTGCTTGGCCATGCGTCTTCTGGGTGGGTAGAAGCATTCCCAGCTAGAACCGAACCAGTAGGTGAAGCGGCTAAGGTGTTACTAGAAGAGATAATCCCCAGGTTTGGGCTCCCAGGATCCCTGCAAAGCGATAATGGTCCAGCATTCGTGTCTCAAGAGACAAAGGGGATGATGAGTGCCCTGGACATAAAATGGACCTCACTCTCAGCCTGGAGACCACAGTCTTCAGGGAAAGTAGAGAGACACCGTCAGACCTTGAAGCAGATCTTAGCCAAACTGTGTCAGAAGACTCAAGAGAACTGGGTTCAGCTGCTTCCCATGGCCCTGCTCTGCGTGCAGTAGCCCCGAGGGATGTTCCATGTGTCTGAACTCCTGATGGTAGGACCCACCCCCAGCCCGAGAGAAGGGACACCTAAGCCCCCTAGAAGTGCAACAACTCAAGGGCGCCGGTCAGGTGGGAGGAACCAGGAAACGTCTCATGGAATAAGGTGACCAGGTGCTGCCTGCACCCCCCACCCGACCCCCCACCCCTTCCGGCTGGGACCCCAGGGGAAACCGGAGGCTGCGAGCCCAGCTCCCTGCTAAGTGGACAGATCCCCCTTGGTGACCCATCTGCCCAGAATTCACACTCGAGGGAAAAGGCCTTGAGCCCCCACCTTGGCAGAGACGACCTGCGGCCACGGCCTCCTGCTGGCTCGGGGGATCCCCTCGGACCTGAGGCCTCTCCGCCGTGTGGGCAGGGAGATCCAGGCCGTTGGGAGCCTCGGCCTCAGGGCACACTTGCCCGCAAGCCAAGTCCTGGACCTGCGTTGTCAGGACCATGACTCTAGCTGATATTTGGGCCACGGAGCTAAGTTGTCCGGGTTCCTTTGTCCCCAAAAGGTTAGACAAATCGGGAGGGTCCCTCAGAGCGACGAACAGTCGGGCCGAGGCCTGGGGGCCACCAAGCTCTGCTCCTCCAACGGGTCAGGACTCCATGCCCAGCAGGAGGCAAAGCCCACTGACAATTAAAAACAGGATCTGGTAATAAAACAAAGTCTAACCTTTTATTCTGTGCTTCCTCTAGCTTCACTTGCTCACAGAGGCGGTGCAGAGGCCTTGCACCTGGCGTCGCAGACCAGAGGTCCTGGGGCGGAGGGACGTGCCAACACCTCAGTGCAGGACGGGGTCTGAGGGCTGTGCGCACGGATATGGCTAGGGAGACGCTGTGAGCACGTGAAATAGGAGCGAGCACAGGAGCAGCGCAGCCCCACCCCCCCACCCCCAGAGCCCATCCCGCCCCCTGAGGATCCCTGTAGAGCAGTCCCGCCCCACCTACCCCGCAGTCAGGAGAGCATGTGCCCTAGAGCCCTTGGCCCTGCTCCCTTCTTGGACTAAGGGGTCACATTTTCCTTCGCTTCTGAACTGAACTCCAGCGACACCGGGCAGGAGGACCCTTGTTGGGGCCAGAATGGGACAGTCAGTAACAAGAGGAAATGGAGCCGGAGACACAGACAAGCCATTCAAGGAGTTTTGCTGCAACAAGGAGCAGAGGGATCTGCAGTGGCTGGAGGCTGTGGGCCGTGTCCACCCTGATTAAGAAGAAATGATAAAGGGGCCGTTAGGATGGTGATGCCTGCAATTTACTCCAAGTCCATGCAGTGAACCAGAGACATGGATACCCAGATCTGTATCTGTTAGCCCCGTTCATCTGAGTGCTAAGGTCCAAAGTGCAGTATTTTACCCACCAGAAGGCAGCCCCACAGTTTGTAGAGTTTCTACCAGGAGCAGCCTTCTCCAAAGTCACGCAGAAACTCCAACCCCACACCACGGTCTGCATTCCTGGGGGTCCGCCTGCCAGACATGAGACACCAACCAGAGAGAGGTTTCACCCACTTTGAAAACCATATTTCTCTAGGATTCAGGCAGGAAAACAGCCACATAGTTTATATCCACATGCAGTATGTTCTGAGCTCCATCCATTTAGTGGGGGACGTACTTCCTGCCAATTATCAGGTAACCCTGGGCCCCTGAACTTTCTGGGGACTGTGCTCTTTTCCTGGGGCTCTCGGCTTCAGGAAGGGCTGTCCCTGGGGCTCCCTTGTCACTTGCCACCTGGCCTCTGCTGGAAGCATCTTGTCTCTGGGGTCTTCCCTGGCTAGGCCATGGGCTGATGCTGTTGTGCCCCCTTGTTCGTGTCCACAAGGTGTTCCCATGTCCATCTGTCTCAGCTTCGCCCCACTCTGACCTCTGCTTTTGGGGTGGAGGAGATGAATCCACTGCTCGCCCTCCACCCCAGGCACACAGGACTTCTGGGGCTAAGCTGGCCTGAGTAGCCAGACTCTCTGCTGGGCGTTTCTGCAACACCCCAGTGGCTGTCAGCAGGGGGCTGTGTGTCTCCCCAGGACTGACTCTCAGACTGGGAGCCTTGGTCTGTGTTCACCAGGATCCCCTGCCCATCTGAGAATCCTCTCCTCCCCTCCTCAGGGAACAGGCAGAGGTCCCTTCTCAGGAGTCCACTAGCGTTTAAATGTTTTTATTTTTCTTTTCTCCCAACTGATCCTTTTTCTCCATTTCTTCCCATTTAGGAAAACACTTTTAGTCTGGAAGTAGGGGGAGAGAAAAGCTGGCTCTCAGATAAAAATATCCTTCCACATCTATTGTTTTGTGCCTCTACCTCCACTTTTCAAAAGTCCAGAGCTAGGAATTTGCCTCTATTGTTTCTCTCTGGGCTGCTCCCCTGTCCTCGTTTCCTGAGGCAGTTAAGACAAACCCTGGGCTGTGTGAACAGAGGGAAGGGTGTGAACAGAAAATGGTGGGAGAAATTGTTAATCTACCAAAATGTTATCCCACCACAACGCTCTTGTGAACCTCAGGGTTTCAGATGTACAACTTAGGAAAGATTGTGGAATAGATAAGAGTATCATTAGTGCTTTCTAACAGGTCAAGGTGGTGGGCGAGGTTTTGTGGGAACTCCAAAGATGAATCAGAGACGTTTCCTGTGCTCAAGAATATGGCCTGGGAGAGGGATTTATGTAGAACAGCATCAAGGCGATTCTCAGCTGGGGCCCTCTAAGGAAAGGCAGATTAACAGGAGAAAATCATACATACTTGTTCCATATAAGTTTTATGTGACATGGGAGCCTTCACAAGGAAATGATGACCTGGTTACACCTGGAAGTTTTTATACTGGGTATGATAAGAGTGGAGAGTCATGGAAAGATGTGAAAGGCAAAGAGTTTGCGCTCAGGGTGGTGAAACGGGGGGACCTGCCAAGGCCTCTTCATGGGGTTCCTTCTCTGGATCCCTCCTCTTGGAGGCAAGGATGCTCCCTTCCTTGGGGTAGAGGGAGGGCACCTCTCACATGAGGGTCTCACGACATGCACCTGCCGTTCCTCAGATTCCTTCCCCTTGAAATACTCAATGTGCCAAGGTGCCATATTTGGGAGGCGTGTCCTGAACCCCATCATGGCCATGGACAAGTTTGCCTCACTGCTCTAAACTTCAGCTCCCTCCTTTGCACCTGCAGACAGGGGACCTGCCTGGATGCTGGTAGGAACAATTGCATTAGCCACTCACAGCAGCATGGATGCAGGAGCTTGAGGAAAGACCCGAGGTGTTGCAGCTCAAACCTTCAGGTGACAGGAGAGGATCTGGGCCCTGTAACCCCACTCCTAGCTCCCGTTTTGGGGATGTCCTGACCCCCGTCAGCTCCTGCAGATGGAAGCCAAGGGAGGCCTTCATGGTTTCCCTGCTGTCAACTTCTCCTTTTTCTCCCATGAATCTGCTCCCAGGTTCCAAGAGTCTCTGGGTTTTCTAAGGGTTGTATTGACAAGTGTCTCTTTTCCACCATTTTAGTTTATAAGTACGTGTGAATCGTCACCATGCCTAGGCGTGAAGGCAGCCACTTCCTGTCAACAACATTTAAATAAAGTCGAGTAACTTCGATTCTTCTTCCACATGACAGAAATGCATTGCAAATCTTTGTTACGCTATTTTGCAATTCACATACTCTTCAGCCTAACAATTCTTTGCAAAGGCAGAAAGGTTTCTATTTCTCTATCACAATTTTAGCACTTTGCTAGGAAGGACCTTAATAGCCATGATGATAAAACAACCTGTGGAAAAATCCTCCTGGAGGGAGTTTGTAAGCCTTTGTAATCAATAACGGGGGAGGAGGGGCTCTTTTATTGTCTGGTAATAATAAGAATAATTTTTGTGAAATAGAATATCAGCTTTATTTCACAGAGTTCAGATGTCCTGGGATGCAGGCATTGCTATCTCTGCGGGGAAGACACATGGCGTCCTCACGGACAGCTCACTGGAGTTGACTCTCGGATGCCCTACAACGTCTGTCCCTCTGGGTCCAGGCTGCTCACCCTCCTCCCAGGTCCTCTGCTCAAGCTGGTGGCACGTTATCCGGCTGAGAACTTTGCCAGTGCACTCAGTCTCGGCATCCGTCCCGGGACCTCTGGGATGCTAATGGGGGAAGATGGAACAGGGCGGGGTGAGGAGCCCAGCACAGTGCCCAGCAAACAACTCAGATGAATCTGAACTGGAGACTCCTGGTGATCGGGTTTGGGGTGAACACGACCGCAGGCAAGTTCAGATCCTTCTATATTTAATATTTTTTCCAAGAATGTGTCACTTAAAACTTGCCTTATCATTCCAAGACTTCCATAGATGGGATACAACTTGACGACCTTATGTGACCCATTAAGAGCCCAGGAAGCGGGTTCTCATCGGACGCTGAGTGTCTGGTGCCTGATCCAGGAACCCCAGCCCCCAGGACTCTGAGGAAGAGCAAAGCACCCCTCTCTACAGATGGGGTGCAGCCAGCGAGGGGCCGAGCGATGCACTTGGGTGTGACATTTAAGGAGGAACCAAACAAGGAAGAAAATAAAAGCACTCTCAGGAATACAGAAAAATACCATCTTAATACATGTCAAAACATCAAAATTAATGCAACAAATCATGAACAAAGTATCAAAATCTGACATAAAGACAGTTTTGTGATGAGACATATTGAAGCCTGAGGCAAGAAAAACATCAGGAATAGTAATGCTGTCTTTATTTAAAATGTTGATTTTTTTTTTTTGCCATAGAGTTTTGTCATCCATTTTGCAATGGTTTAGGGTTACCGCATGTGTTAGGGTATGGGTTAATGTTAGTGTATGGGTTAGGATTAGGATACGGGATAGGGTAAGGCTTCGGGTAAGGGTTAGGGTTACGGTTAGGGTTAGGGGACGGGGACGGTTTAGGGTACAGGTTAGGGTACGACAACGGTTTAGGGTGAGCATAGTGTTAGGGTACGGGTTAGTGTTAGCGTACGGGTTAGGATTAGGGGACGGGATAGGGTAAGGCTTCGGGTAAGGGTTAGGGTTAGGGTTAAGGTTAGGCTTAGTGAACGGGTATGCTTTAGAGTACAGGTTAGGGAATGACAACGGTTTAGGTTTAACGTACGTGTTAGGGTACGGGTTAGTGTTAGTGTAGAGTTTAGGATTAGGGTACGGGATAGGGTAAGGCTTCTGGTAAGGGTTAGGGTTAGAGTTAGGGTTAGGGGACGGGGAAGGGGATGGTTTAGGGTACAGGTTAGGGTACGACAACTGTTTAGCATTAGCGTACATATTAGCGTATGGGTTAGTGTTAGTGTACGGGTTAAGATTAGGGTAAGGGTTAGGGTAAGGCTTCGGGTAAGGTTTAGGTTTAGTGTTAGGTTTAGGGTTTGGGTTAGCGTTAGGGAACGGCTACAGTTTAGGTTACAGGTTAGGGAACGACAACTGTTTAGGGTTAGCGTACGTGTTAGCGTACGGGTTAGTGTGAGTGTATGGGTTAGGATTAGGGTATGGTTTAGGGTAAGGCTTCAGGGAAGTGTTAGGGTTAGGGAACGGTTAGTGTACGAAAATGATTTAGGGTAAGCGTACGTGTTAGGGTATGGGTTAGTGTTAGTGTAAGGGTTAAGATTAGGGTACGTGTTAGGGTAAGGCTTTGGGTAAGCATGAGGGTTAGGTTTAGGCTTTGGGTTAGGTTTAGGGAATGGGTATGGTTTAGGGTACACGTTAGGGTATGACAACGGTTTAGGGTTAGCGTACGTTTTAGCGCACAGGTTAGTGCTAGTGTATGGGTTAGGATTAGGGTACGTGTTAGGGTAAGGCTTCGCGTAAGGGTTAGGGTTAGGGTTAAGGTTAGGGTTATGGAACGGGTATGGTTTAGGGAACAGGTTAGGGTACGACAACGGTATAGGGTTAGCGTAGCTGTTAGAGTACGGGTTAGTGTTAGTGTACAGGTTAGGATTAGGGTACGAGTTAGGGTAAGGCTTTGGGTAAGGGTGAGGGTTAGGGTTAAGGTTAGGGTTATGGAACGGGTATGGTTTAGGGAACAGGTTAGGGTACGACAACGGTATAGGGTTAGCGTAGCTGTTAGAGTACGGGTTAGTGTTAGTGTACAGGTTAGGATTAGGGTATGAGTTAGGGTAAGGCTTCGGGTAAGGGTGAGGGTTAGGGTCAGGGTTAGGGAACGGGTACGGTCAGGGTTAGGGAACAGGGTTAGGGTACGACAACGGTTTACAGTTAGCATACGTGTTAGGGTACAGGTTATTGTTAGTGTACGGGTTAGGATTAGGGTACGGATTAGGGTAATAATTTGCATAAGGATTAGGGTTGGGGTTAGTGAAAGGGTACGGTTTAGGGTACAGGTTAGGGTATGACAAAGTTTTAGGGTTAGCATACATGTTAGGGTACGGGTGTTAGTGTAACGGTTACGATTAGGGTACGGGTTACGGTAAGGCTTCGGGTAAGGTTTAGGGTTAGGGTTAGGGTTTGAGTTAAGGAACGGGTACGGTTTAGGGTACATGTTAGGGTACGACAGCAGTTTAGGGTTAGCGTACGTGTTAGGGTACAGGTTAGTGTTAGTGTACGGCTTAGGATTAGGGTATGGGTTATGTTAAGGCTTCGGGTAAGGGTTAGGGTTAGGGTTAGGGAACGGGCACGGTTCAGGGTACAGGTTAGGGTACGACAATGGTTTAGGGTTAGTGTACATGTTAGGGTACGGATTAGTGTTAGTGTATAGGTTAGGATTATGGTACAGGATAGGGTAAGGCTTCAGGTAAGGGATAGGGTTAGGGATAGGGTTAGGGAACAGGTACGGTTTAAGGTACAGGTTAGGGTACGACAAAGGTTTAGGGTTAGCATACGTGTTAGGGTACGGGATACTGTTAGTGTGCGGTTTAGGATTAGGGTAGGGGTTAGGGTAAGGCTTCGGGTAAGGGTTACACTTAGGGTTAGGGAACGGGAATGTTTTATGTTACAGTTTAGGGTACAACAACAGTTGAAGGTTAGCATACGTGTTAGCATATGGGTTAGTGTTAGTGTACGGGTTAGGATTAGGGGATGTGTTAGGGTAAGGCTTCCGGTAAGGGTTAGGTTTAGGGATAGGGTTAGGGTTAGGGTTAGGGTTCGGGGACGGTTTAGGTTACAGGTTAGGGTATGATAATGGTTTAGGGTGAGCATACGTGTTATGGTAAGTGTAATTGTTAGTGTACGGGTTAGGATTAGGGACGGCTTAGGGTAAGGCTTCAGGTAAGGATTTGGTTTAGGGTTAGGGTTAGGGTTAGGGGACAGGGACGGTTTAGGGTACAGGTTACAGTACCACAGCGGTTTAGGGTGAACGTACGTTGTAGAGTATGGGTTAGTGTTAGCGTACGAGGTAGGATTAGGGGACGGGTTAGAGTAAGGCTTCGGGTAAGATTTAGGGTTAGAGTTAGGGTTAGGGTTAGAGTTAGGGGACATGGACGGTTTAGGGTACAGGTTAGGGTATGACAACGGTTTAGGGTGAGCATATGTGTTAGGGTACTGATTAGTGTTAGCGTACGGGTTAGGATTAGGGGATGGGTTAGGATAAGGCTTCGGGTAGGGGTAAGGGTTAGGGTTAGGGTTAGGGTTAGGGTTAGGGTTAGGTTTAGGGCACGGCGACGGGGACGGTTTAGGGTACAGGTTAGCGTACGACAACGGTTTAGGGTGAGCGTACGTGTTAGGGTACGTGTTAGTGTTAGCGTACGGGTTAGGATTAGGGGACGGTTTAGGGTAAGGCTTCAGGTAAGGGTTAGGGTTAGGTTTAGGGTTAGGGGATGGGGACGGTTTAAGGTACAGGTTAGGGTACGACAACGGTTTCGCGTGAGCCTACGTGTTAGGGTATGCGTTAGTGTTAGCATATGGGTTAGGATTAGGGGACGGGTTAGGGTAAGGCTTCGGGTAAGGTTTAGGGCTAGGGTTAGGGTTAGGGTTAGGGATAGGGGACAGTTTAGTGTACAGGTTAGCGTACAACAACGGTTTAGTGTTAATGTACGTTTCAGGGTATGGATTAATGTTAGTGCAAGTGTTAGGATTAGGGGACGGGTTAGGTTAAGGCTTTGGGTAAGGCTTAGCATTAGGGTTAGTGTTAGGGTTATGGAACAGGGAGAGTTAGGGTTAGGGTTAAGGTTAGGATTCGGTTTAGGGTTAGGGAACGGGGACATTTTAAGGTACAGGTTAGTGTACGACAACACTTCAGGGTTAGCGTACGTGTTAGGGTATGGGTGTTAGTTTACTGTTTAGGATTACGGGAATGGTTAGGCTAAGGCTTAGGGTAAGGTTTAGGTTTATGCTTACGGTTAGGATTAGGGTTAAGGTTAGGGAATGGTAACGGATTAGGGTACAGGTTAGTGTATGAAAACTGTGTAGGTTTCGCGTATGTGTTAGGGTACAGGTTAGTGTTAGTGTACGGGTTAGGATTAGGGAACGGGTTAGGGTAAGGCTTCAGGTAAGGGTTAGGGTTAGGTTTATGGAACGTGGATGTTTTACGGTACAGTTTAAGGTACGACAATGGTTGACGGTCAGCGCACGTGTTAGATTACGTGTTAGTGTTAGTGTACGTGTTAGGATCAGGGGACGGGTAAGGGTAAGTCTTCGTGTAGACTTTAGGGTTAGGGTTAGGGAACGGGGATGGTTTAGGGTACAGGTTTGGGTATGACAATGGTTTAAGGATAGCATAAGTGTTAGGGTAGGGGTAAGATTTAGGGTGTGGGTTAGGATTAGGGGACGGGTAAGGGTAAGGCTTCATGTAAACTTTAGGGTTAGGGTTAGGGTTAGGTTGAGGGTAAGGGGATGGGGACGGTTTAGGGTACAGGTTAGGGTACGACAACAATTTAGGGTTAGCGTATGTGTTAGGGTACATGTTAGTGTTAGTTTACGGGTTAGGATTAGGGGACGTGTTAGGGTAAGGCTTTGGGTAAGGTTTAGGGTTAGGGAATCTGGACGGTGTAGGTTATAGCTTAGGGTACGATAATGGTTTAGGGTTAGCATACGTTTTAGGGTACGGGTTAGTGTTAGTGTACGGGTTAGGATTAGTGGACGGGTTAGGGTAAGGCTTTGGATAAGGTTAAGGCTTAGGGTTAAGGTTAGGGTTAGAGTTAGGGAACGGGTAAGGTTTAGGGTACAGGTTAGGGTACGACAATGGTTTAGGGTTAGCGTATGTGTTAGGGTATGGGTTAGTGTTAGCGTACGGGTTAGGATTAGGGGACGGGTTAGGGTAAGGCTTCGGGTAAGGGTTAGGGTTAGGGTTAGGGGACGGGGACGGTTTAGGGTACAGGTTAGGGTACGACAACGGTTTAGGGTTAGCATACGTGTTAGGATACGTTTTACTGTTAGTGTATGGGTTAGTATTATGGGACGAGTTAGGGTAACGCTTCGGATAAGGTTTAGTGTTAGGGTTAGGTTTAGGGTTAGGGAACGGGGACGGTTTAGGGTACAGGTTAGGGTACGACAACAGTTTATGGTTAGCGTACGTGTTAGGGTACCGGTTAGTGTACGGGTTAGGATTAGGGAACGTGTTAGGATAAATCTTCAGGTAAGGGTTAGGGTTAGGGTTATGGAATGGGGATGGTTTACGGTACAGTTTAAGGTACGACAACAGTTTAGTGTTAGCGTACATGTTAGGGTACGAGTTAGTGTTAGTGTACCGGTTCGGATTAGGGGACAGGTTAGGGTAAGTCTTGGAGTAATGTTTAGTGTTAAGGTTAGGGTTAGTGTTAGGGAACAGGGAAGGTTTAAAGTACAGGTTAGGGTATGACAACTGTTTAGGATTAGCGTACATGTTAGGGTACAGGTTAGTGTTAGTGTACGGGTTAGGATTAGGGGACGGGTTAGGGTAAGGCTTCGGGTAAGTTTTCGGTTTAGGGTTAGGCTTAGGGTTAGGGAACAGGTACGGTTTAGTGTTCAGGTTAGTATACCATAGCGGTTTACGTTTAGCGTATGTGTTAGGGTATGGGTTAATGTTAATGTACAGGTTAGGATTACGGGATGGGTTAGTGGAAGGCTTCGGGTAACGGTTAGGGTTAAGTTTAGGGTTAGGGTTAGGGTTAGGGAATGGGGACGGTTTAGGTTACAGATTAAGGTACGACAATGGTTTAGGGTTAGCGTACGTGTTAGGGTACCTTGTACTGTTAGTGTATGGGTTAGGATTAGGGGACGGGTCAGGGTAAGGCTTTGGGTATTGTTTAGGGTTAGGGTTAGGGTTAGGGTTATGGTTAGGGAACGGGAACAGCTTAGGGTACAGGTTAGGGTACAACAACAGTTTACAGTTTGCGTACGTGTTAGGGTATGGTTTAGTGTTAGGGTATGGGTTAGGATTAGGGGACAGTTTAAGGTAAGACTTCGGTTAAGGGTTAGGCTTAGGGTTAGGGTTAGTGAACGGGGACAGTTTAGAGTACTGGTTAGGGTACGATAATGTTTTAGTGTTAGCGTACATTTTAGGGTACGCTTTAGTGTTAGTTTACATTTTATGTTTAGGGGACGGGTTAGGGTAAAGCTTCGGGTAAGTGTTAGGGTCAGGGTTATGGTTAGGGAACGGGGATGGTTTAGGGTACAGTTTAGGGTACGACAAAAATTTAGGGTTTGTGTACGTGTTAGGGTATGTGTTAGTGTTAGTGTTCGGGTTAGGATTAGGGGAAGTGTTAGGGTAAGGCTTCGGTTAAGTGTTAGTTTTAGGGTTAGGGTTAGGGTTAAGGAACGGGGACGGTTTAGGGTTCAGGTTAGTGTACGACAGCGGTTTAGGTTTAGCATACGTGTTAGGGTACGTGTTAGTGTTAGTGTATGGTTTAGGATTACGGGACGTGTTACTGTAAGGCTTCGGGTATGGTTTAGGGTTAGGGTTAAGTTTAGGGTTAGGGAACATATACAATTTAGGGTACAAATTAGGGTACGACAACGGTTTAGGGTTAGCGTACATGTTAGGGTACCTGTTAGTGTTAGTGTACGTGTTATGGTTAGGGGACGGGTTAGGGTAAGGCTTCGGGTAAGTGTTAGGGAACGGGGACAGTTTAGGTTACAAGTTAGCGTACTACCACGGTTTAAGTTTATCGTACGTGTTAGTGTACAGGTTAGTGTTAGTGTACGGGTTAGGTTTAGGGTACGGGTTAGGGTAAGACTTCGGGTAAGGTTTAGTGTTTGGGTTAAGGTTAGGGTTAGGATTCGGGAACGGGGACGGTTTAGGGTACAGGTTAGTGTACGACAAATGTTTAGGGTTAGCGTACGTGTTAGGGTACGGGTTAGTGTTATTGTACGGGTTAGGATTAGGTGACGGGTTAGGGTAAGGCTTCGTGTAAGTGTTAGTGTTAGGTTAAGGGTTAGGGTTAGGGTTAGGGTTAGGGTTACGGTTAGGGAATGGGGATGGTGTACGGTTCATATTGTGGTACAACAACGTTTTAGGTTTAATGTACATGTTAGGGTACAGTTTAGTATTACTGTAAGGTTTAGGATTAGGGGACGTGTTAGGGTAAGGCTTCGGGTAAAGGTTAGGGTTAGGGTTAGGGAACGGGGACGATTTAGTGTACAGGTTAGGGTACGACAACGTTTTAGGGTTAGCTTATGTAGTAGGGTAATGTTTGGTGTTAGTGTACAGGTTAGGATTAAGGTAGGGGTTAGGGTAAAGCTTCGTGTAAGTGTTAGGTTTAGGGTTAGTGTTAGGTAACGTGTATTGTTTAGGGTACAGGTTAGGGTATGACAACTCTTTAGGTTTAGCGTATGTGTTACGTACGGTTTAGTGTTATTGTATGGGTTAAGATTAGGGTACGGGTTTGGGTAATGATTCAGGTAAGACTTAGCTTTAGGTTTAGAGTTAGGGTTAGTGAATTGGTACGGTTTAGTGTACTGTTTATGGTAGGACAATGGTTCAGATTTAGCATATGTGTTAGGGTACGTGTTAGTGTTAGTGTACGGGTTAGGATTATGTTACTGGTTAGGGTATGCTTCGGGTAAGGTTTACGGATAGGGTTAGTGTTAGGGATAGGGAACGTGTACGGTTTAGGGTACACTTTATGGTACAACAACGGTTTATGTTTAGCGTACGTTTTAGGGTACCAGTTAGTGCTAGTGTTTGGGTTAGGATTAGGGTACGGGTTAGCGTAAGACTTTGGGTAAGGGTTAAGTTTAGGGTTAGGGTTAGGGATTGGGTACAGTTTAGGGTAAAGGGAAGGGTACGACAAGTGTTTAGGTTTAGCGTACCTGTTAGAGTACGGGTTAGTGTTAGTGTACCATTTAGGATTATGGTATGGCTTAGGGTAAGGTTTCAGGTAAGGGTTAGGGTGAGGGTTAGGTTAGGGTTAGTGTTAGGGATCGGATACGGTTTAGAGTACTGGTTAGTGTATGACAGTGGATCACGGTTATGGTACTTGTTAGGGTCCTGGTTAGTGTTAGTGTACAACATAGGATTACGGTACGGTTTAGTGTCAGGCTTAGGTTTAGTTTTAAAGTTAGGGTTTGAGTTAGGCTTAGTGTTAGGTAAGGTATACGGTTTATGGAACAGGTTTGTGTATGACAACATTTAGGTTTGGGTATGTATTAGGGTATGGGTTAGTGTCAGTGATAGCGTTAGGATTAGGGTACAGGGTAGGTTAACGCTTATTTTAAGGTGTAGTTTTAGGGTTAGGGTTCAGTTTAGGGAACGCACACGTTATAGTGTACAGGTTAGGGAATGAAAAATATTTAGTGTTAGCATACGTGTTAGGGTATGAGTTAGTTTCAGTGTACGGGTTAGGATTAGGGTATGAGTTAGGGTCAGGTTTCGGGTAAGGGTGAGGCTTTGGGTTAGGTTTAGGGTTAGGGAACTGGTACGGTATGCAATAACTTGTAACATAGCCAAGACCTGGAAGAAACCAAAATGTCCATCAACAGAAATAGGCATCAAGAAGAAGTCATCCATGTACACAATGGAATATTAGCCATGGAGAAGCATGGAACAGTACCGTTGGCACCACCATAGAAGGATCTAGAGACAATCACCCAATTTGAAGTAAGAAAGAAACCGAAAGACAGATATCCTATTACATCACTTATAGGTGTTACATAAAAATTGATACCCATGAAATAATTTCCAAGAGAAGAACACTCTCAGATTCAGAAAATCACATTTTGCTTAACCAAATGGAAAGGTATAAGCAATGTATGAATTAGGATATGGGGTTTAACAGACATGTACTAATATATATGAAATATATAATCACAAAATAGCTATGGAATACCAAGAGAGGTCTACTCAACACTCTGTAATAACCTACACGGGAAGGGATCCAAATATGAAAAGATTGATACATAGATATAATGAACCAGATTCTCTACACATAAAACACACACAACATTTTTCTCAAATTTGCTCTGATAAAAAATAAAAATTAAATTTAAAAAACAAACAAGAAGTAAGGAGATATAAGCTCTTGGGGGTTTGCCCTGGCACATTCCACTCTAATTTGCAGCCTACAAACACGATTTCCAGGAAACCTGTTGCCCAAAACCCCCGAGTTGGAAATGTAGCAGTGCTGCCGCCTTGTGGCCGTTTCCCACAAGAGCGGCTTTAAAACCACAGCTAACGGTCACTTAACATTCACAACGATTCAGGACAGTAAAGGACAACTGCCCTCAAAAATTGTGCAGAGGTATGGAATGGCCAAAAAAATTCACAACTGGCAAAATTTTCAAGGAGATAGTATGAAGAGGTAAATTTTACTCATTATTTTTTAAAAACAAGGAAAATGGATAAAAGCTCAACAACAGAAATTTTTAGACTCATGCAAATCTAGCCTACAAAAAGATTTCAACTCACGCACGTCAACTACCATCAGCCAAAAGTCTACAAACAATAAATGCTGAAGGGGCTTTAGAGAACTCTTTACCCTCTAGCTACTGGTGAGATGTAAATTGGTAAGAGCCAATAGTGAGAACAGAAAGGAGCTGTGTTTAAAAGTAAAAATTAAGCCAGCATTCCATTCAGCAGACCCACCGCTGAGCCTCTCACCTGAAAATACCACAGTCGAGAAGGCACAGGCTGCAACAGCTTCACTGCAGGAGTTTTCACAATAGCCAAGACATGGAAGCAACCAAAATGTCCATCAATGGATGAATGGATAAAGAAGAAGTGGTCCATGTACATAATGGAATATTAGCCATGGAAAACAGTGAAACACTGCTCGTTGAGGCACCATTTATGAGCCTAGATATAATCTCAGAACATGAGGTAAGTCAGAAAGAAAAAGACGTACAGTATGATATCACTTATATGCGTTATCTAACAACTGACAAAAATGATAGCATTTTCACAGAGAAAGAAACTCACAGACTTAGAAAACAAACTATTCTTATGTAAATGGAAAGGTGGGTGGTATGGAAAATTAAGATTAGGGTTACAATATGTGTACAAATACCTACTAAATACATTTATGAAAGAGACTGACCATATAGCTAGGGAGGTCAGTGGAGCACTCTGCAATAATTTACATGGGAAGAGCATCTGTACATGAATATATTACATATATATGTTTGTGTGTGTGTGTGTGTGTGTGTATATATATATATATATATATATAGTACAAATGAACCAGATTGTATACACCTAGGACAAACAATATTCTAAACATTACCCCGATTTAAAAAGACTAAAAAATCGAACAAGAAATAATGGAATATTAACTTACGGGTTTTTTTCCTAGCACATTCAATTCTAATTCAATTCTAATTTACCTGGGAACACGACTTCCAGAAAGGCTGTGCTGCCCTAGAAACCAGTTTTGGGAATGGAGAAATGCTGCCGCCTTGTAGCCATTTCCCCCAACAGCACCTTTAAAGCCAGTAACAGTGGTCACGAAATATTCACACTCATTGCAAGCCTGTAAATGTCACCGGCTCTCAAAAAAAATCCTGGGGTCGAAAATCGAAGAAAAAATTCAAAAGAGGGAAGCCTTCCCAGAAGACAACTTCAAGTGGTTTATTGTACTCACAGTATTTTTCTGTTTTTGTTTAACAGAAAGAAAACAAGGCATGGAAAAATGCTGAACATTAGGAATTATTAAAGACATGAAAATCCAAATTAAAAAAACTGTCAGCTCATACCTGTCAGAATGGCCATTAGCAAAAATTCTGCAAACAATAAATGCTGAAGGGGTTGTGGAGAAAAGTGTACCCTCGCTTCAAAGTGGGACCTGGTAAGAGCCAGTAATGAAAACACAAAGGAGGTGCCTTGAAAAGGTAAATATTAGCTACCATTCAGTCAAGCATACCCACTGCTGGGCCTATCGCCTGAGAGGATGAGAATCAAAGAGACACAGGCTGGCAATCCGGCACTCCAGCAATAATTACCACAGCTACCATTTGAAAGCAACGAAAATATCCGTCAAGAGAGGAATGCACAAAGAAGCAGTGGTCCATGTACACGATATTACTCCAATAAAAAAAATTACTCCATGTACACAATATTACTCCAATAAAAAAATTATAAATTCAATTTAGAAACCAACCATAAATAATGAGACATCAGCTTTTGGAGGGTTATCCAGGCACATTCCACTCTAATGTTTAATCCAGGAACATGACTGGCAGAAAGGTCTGTTTCCGTAGTTACCAGAATGGGGAAAGCAGAAATACTGCCGCCAAATGGCCGTTACCTGCAACAGCAGCTATAAAACCTGTGGTAATGGTCACTTCATATGCACATGTACTGGAGGGCTGTAAATGAAACCTGCCCTCAAAATTACTTCAAGGAGGTAATGGCCATTATACTTCAAAATGTGGCACTTACTTCAAGAAAATCATTTGAAGAGGTAAGCTGTACTCACAGTTTGAAGAAAAACAGGACATGCCTCAAAGCTCAATTTCAAGGGATTATGAGATGCATGCAAATCCAACTACAAAGAGGTATCAGCTCACACCAGTCAAAATAAACATAAGCGGGAAAACTACAAACAATAAATGCTGAATGGGTTGTGGAAAAGTGCATACCCTCATCTTTAAGTGGGACGTAACCTGGTAAGAGCCACTAATGAGAACAGAATGGAGACACCTTTACAAGGTAAATATTTGTCTACCATATGATCCAGCAGTCCCATTTCTGCGCCTATAACTGAAGAAGACAGAATTGGAAAGACACAGGCAGGCAAATGTGCACTGCAGCAGTAGTACAATAGCCCAGACATGGAAGCAACCAAAAAGTCCATCAACAGGTAAGTGGACAAAGAAGAACTGGTACATGTACAGATGGAATATTAGCTAAGGAAAAATATGACACAATGCTATTTGCAGCACAGTAGATGAGTCTAGAAGTAATCACGTAACTTGTAAGTCAGAACACGAAATACACATATCCTATGATATCATTTATAGGTGTTACCTAAATATTCATACCAGTGAAGATATTTCCACAGAGAAAGGCAATCACAGATTCATTGAACAAACATGTTTCATCAACGGAAAGGTGTGAGGATTGGATACATTAAGATGTCGGGTTTAACAGAGATATACAAACACAGGTGAAGTAAATAATCACCAAAGACCTACGGAATACCAAGAGAAGACTACTCAACATTGTGTCATAACCTACAATGGGAAAAGGATCCAAAGAACAATAGATATATGTATATATGTAAAACAACAACATCTTGCACACCTAGAACAAGCAAAAAATTGTAATCACACTTTCTGTGATAAAAAATGAAAATTAGATTTAAAAAACGAACAAGAAGTAGTCAGATATAAACTTAAGGGGTTTTTTCCCGGCACATTCCATTCTAATTGAGAACCTAGAACATGACTTCCATTGAGGCACTGTTGCTCTAGTAACCAGAATAGGTAAAGGAGAACTGCTGCCACCTTGTGGCCATTTCACACAACAGCAGCTCTAAACCCAGCGCTAATGGTTACTTGATAGTCAAAATAATTGCAGGCCTGTAAATGACACCTGCCCTCAAAACAAATCCTTGGGTCGTAAATCGAGCAAAAATCTCAAAGATGTGCATATTTCAAAATGCAATTTCAAGAGGCATATTTTACGCACATTTTGTATTCTCTTTTTATTTATTTATTTTGGTTATACAAAAAGGGGCATGGAGAAATGCTTAACATCAGGAATTAATAAAGCTATGCCAATCCAGTCTACAAAAACGTTCACCTCACAGCCATCAGAATGATCATCAGCAAAATAAGTCTACAAAGTATAAATGCTGAAGGGGTTTCAGAGAACTGTGTACCCTCTAGCAGCTGGTGGGATGTAACATGGTAACAGCCAGTACTGAGAACAGAATGGAGGTGTGTTTAAAGGTAAAAATTGAGCTACCATGTGACCTGGTAGGCCTACTGATGGGCCTGTCAACTGAGTAGACCTGAATCAAAAAGACACAGGCTGGCAATCCTGCACTGCAGCAACATGTACCATAGCCAAGACCTGGAAGAAACCGAAACGTCCGTCAACAGAAATAGGCACCAAGAAGAATTTGTCCATGTACACAATGGAATATTAGCCATGGCAAAGCATGAAACATTGCCGTTGGCACCACCATAGAAGGATCTAGAGATAATCACCCAACTTGAAGTAAGAAAGATACAGAAAGACAGATATCCTGTTACATCACTTATAGGTGTTACATAAAAATTGATACCCATGAAATAATTTCCAAGAGAAGGACACTCACAGATTCAGAAAAACCAAATTATGTTTCACCAAATGGAAAAGTGTAAGGAATGTATAAACTAGGATATGATGGTTTACAGACATGTACTAATATATATGAAATATATAATCACAAAATAGCTATGGAATACCAAGAGAGGTCTACTCAACACTCTGTAATAACCTACACGGGAAAGGATCCAAAGATGGATAGATCGATACATAGGTATAATGAACGAGATTCTGTACACCTAGAACACACAACAATTTTCTCAAATATTCTCTGATAAATAATAAAAATTAACTTTAAAAAACAAACAAGAAGTAAGGAGATATTAGTTCTTGGGGGTTTGCCCTGGCACATTCCGCTCTAATTTGCAGCCTACAAACACGATTTCCAGGAAAGCTCTGTTGCCCAAAAACCCAGGTGGAAATGTAGAAAGGCTGCCGCCTTGTGGCCGTTTCCCGCAAGAGCGGCTTTAAAACCACAGCTAATGGTCACTTAACATTCACAAGGACGCAGGACTGTAAAGGACAACTGTCCTCAAAATTGTGCAGAGGTATGGAATAGCCAAATAATTCAAAACTGGCAAATTTTTCAAGCAGATAGTATGAAGAGGTTAGTTTTACTCACTGTTTTTTTTTAAAAAAAGGAAAATGGATAAAACTCAACATCAGGAATTATTAGATTCATGCAAATCTAGCCTACAAAAAGGTTTCAACTCACGCAAGTCAACTACCATCAATCAAAAGTCTACAAACAATAAATGCTGAAGGGGTTTTAGGGAACCGTGTACCCTCCAGCTGCTGGTGAGATGTAAAGTGGTAAGAGCCAATAATGAGAACAGAAAGGAGCTGCGTTTAAAAGTAAAAATTGAGCCGACATTCCATTCAGCAGGCCCACTGCTGAGCCTCTTACCTGAAAAGGCCAGAGTCAAGAAGGCACAGGCTGCAACAGCTTCACCGCAGGAGTTTTCACAATACCCAACACATGAAAGCAACTAAAATGTCCATCAATGGATGAATGGATTAAGAATTGGTCCATGTTCACAATGGAATATTGGCAATGGAAAACAGTGAAACACTGCTCTTTGAGGTACCATAGATGAACCTAGAGATAATCACAGAACATGAGGTAAGTCGGAAAGCAACAGTCATATAGTACGATATCACTTATAGGCGTTATCTAACAACTGACATAAATGATAGTATTTTCACAGAGAAAGAAACTCACAGACTTAGAAAACAAACTATTCTTATCTAAATGGAAAGGTGGGTGGTATGGAAAATTAAGATTAGGGTTAACATATGTGTACAAATACCTATTAAATACATATATCAAAAACACCCACCATATAGCAAGGGAGGTCAACGGAACACTCTGCAATAATTTACATAGGAAGAGTATCTGTATATATATATATATATACACACACACACATATATGTATATACACATATATATATATATGTAATGTACAAATGGACCAGATTGTATACACCTAGGACAAACAATATTCTAATCATTACCCCGATTTAAAAAATTTAAAAAAACGAACAGGAAATAATGGGATATAAACTTATGGGGTTTTTCCCTGGCACATTCCGTTCTAATTTATCACCTGGGAACACGACTTCCAGAAAGGATGTGCTGCCCTAATAACCAGATTTGGGAAAGGAGAAATGCTGCCGCCTTGTGGCCATTTTCCCCAACAGCACCTTTAAAGCCAGTAGTAATGGTCACTAAATATTCACACAAATTGCAAGCCTGTAAATGACACCTGCTCTCAAAAAAAATCCTGGGGTCAAAAATAGACCAAAATATTCAAAAGAGGACAGAAGAAGACAATTTCAAGAGATTTATTGTACTCACAGTTTTTTTCTGTTTTTGCTCAACAGAAATAAAACAAGGCATGGAAAAATGCTGAACATTAGGAATTATTAAAGACATGCAAATCCAAATTAAAAAAACCTATCAGCTCACACCAGTCATAATGGCCATCAGCAAAAATTCTGCACACAATAAATGCTGAAGGGGTTGTGGAGAAATGCGCACCCTCGTTTCTAAGTGGGACATGGTAAGAACCAGTAATGAAAACACAAAGGAGGTGCCTTGATAAGGTAAATATTGAGCTACCATTCAATCAAACATACCCACTGCTGGGCCTATGGCCTGAGAGGATGAGAATCAAAAAGACACAAGGTGGCAATCCTGCACTCCAGCAATATTTACCACAACCAACACTTGGAAGCAACAAAAATGTCCATCAACAGAGGAAGGCACAAAGAAGAAGTGGTCCATGTACACAATGGAATATTACTCCAATAAAAAATATATATAATTTCAATTTAGAAACCAAACATAAGTAAGGAGACATCGGCTTTTGGGGGTTTATCTGGGCACATTCCTCTCCAATATATAACCGAGGAACACCACAGGCAGGAAGGACTCTTTCCCTAATTCCCAGAATGGGGAAAGGAGAAATGCTGCCACCCAATGGCCGATACCTGCAACAGCAGCTTTAAAACCTGTGGTAATGGTCACTTCATATGCACAAGTACTGGAGGGCTGTAAATGAAACCTGCCCTCAAAATGTCTTCAGGGATCTAATGGCCAAAATATTTCAAAATGTGGCACATACTTCAAGAAAACAATTTGAAGAGGTAAGCGCTACTCACAGCTTGAAAAAAAAAAGGACATGCCTGAAAGTTCAATTTCAAGGGTTTATGAGATGCATGCATATCCAACCTCAAAGAGGTGTCAGCTCACACCTGTCAGAATAAACATCAGCAGGAAAACTACAAACAATAAATGCTGAAGGGGTTGTGGACAAGGGCATACCCTCAAATTTAAGTGGAACGTAACCTGGTAAGAGCCACTAATGAGAACAGAATGGAGACGCCTTTACAAGGTAAACATTTTGCTACCATATGATCCAACAGGCCCTCTCCTGGGCCTATAACCGAAGAAAACAGAATTGAAAGACACAGGCAAGCAAATGTGCATTTCAGCAGTGTTACAATAGCCAAGACATGGAAGCAAACTAAAAGTCCATCAACAGGTGAGTGGACAAAGAAAAACTGGTCCATGTACAGATGGAATATTAGCCAAGGAAAAAAATGACAGAATGCCATTTGCATCACCATAGATGGGTCTAGAAGTAATCACGCAACTTGTAGTAAGTCAGAAAGCGAAAGACACATATCCTA
Source organism: Orcinus orca (assembly GCF_937001465.1). Taxonomy (NCBI): domain Eukaryota; kingdom Metazoa; phylum Chordata; class Mammalia; order Artiodactyla; family Delphinidae; genus Orcinus; species Orcinus orca. The sequence continues at coordinate 51,849,279 of NC_064560.1, read as the reverse complement.
TGATATCACTTATAGGTGTTACCTAAAAATTGATACCAGTGAAGATATTTCCACAGAGAAAGACAATCACAGTTTCATTAAACAAATTTATGGTTCACCAATGGAAAGGTGAGAGGATTGGTTACATTAGGATGTCAGAGTTAACAGAGATATACTAACACAGGTGAAGTATATAATCACCAAAAACCTACGGAATACCAAGAGAAGACTACTCAACATTGTGTCATAACCTAAAATGGGAAAAGGATCCCAAGAAGAAAAGAGACATGTATATGTGGAAAACAACCACATCTTGCACACCTAGAACAAGCAAAACATTGTAATCACACTTGCTGTGATAAACAATGAAAATTAAATTTAAAAAACGAACAATATTTAGTGAGATATAAACTTAAGGGGCTTTTTCCTGGCCCATTCCATTCTAATTGAGAACCTAGAACAGGACTTCCATTGAAGCTCTGTTGCCCTAGTAACCAGATTTGGTTAATGAGAACTGCTGCCACCTTGTGGCCGTTTCACACAACAGCAGTTCTAAACGCAGTGTTAATGGTTACTTGATAGTCAAAATAATTGCAGGCCTGTAAATGACACCTGCCCTCAAAACAATCCTTGGGTCGTAAATCGAGTAAAAATCTCAAAAGACGTCCATATTTCAAAACGACAATTTCAAGAGGCATATTTTATGCACATTTTATATTCTGTTTCTTTTTTTGTTATAGAAAAAGACATGGAAAAACGCTCAACGTCAGGAATTAATAAAGCCATGCAAATCCAGTCTAGAAACACATTCACCTCACAGCCATCAGAAGGATCATCAGCAAAAAAGTCTACATAGTATAAATGCTGAAGGGGTTTTAGAGAACTGTGTACCCTCTAGCTGCTGGTGGGATGTAACCTGGTAACAGCCAGTATTGAGAACAGAATGGAGGTGTGTTTAAAGGTAAAAATTGAGCTACCATGTGATCTGGTAGGGCAATTGATGGGCCTATCACCTGAGTAGACCTGAATCAAAAAGACACAGGCTGGCAATCCTGAACTGCAGCAACATGTACCAGAGCCAAGAGCTGGAAGAAACCAAAATGTCCATCAACAGAAAAATTCACCAAGAAGAAGTTGTCCATGTACACAATGGAATATTAGCCATGGAAAAGCATGGAACAGTGCCGTTGGCACCACCATAGAAGGATCTAGAGATAATCACCCAACTTGAAGTAAGAAAGAAACCGAAAGACAGATATCCTATTACATCACTTATAGGTGTTACATAAAAATTGATACCCATGAAATAATTTCCAAGAAAAGGACACTCATAGGTTCAGAAAACCAAATTATGTTTAACCAAATGGAAAGGTGTAAGGAATGTATGAATTAGGATATGGGGGTTAACAGACATGTACTAATATATATGAAATATATAATCACAAAATAGCTATGGAATACCAAGAGAGGTCTACTCAACACTCTGTAATAACCTACACGGGAAAGGATCCAAAGATGAATAGATCTATACATAGACATAATGAAGCAGATTCTGTACACCTAGAACACACACAACAATTTTCTCAAACTTGCTCTTATAATTAATAAAAATTAAATTTAAAAAAACAAACAAGAATTATGGAGATATAAACTCTTGGGCGTTTGCCCTGACACATTCCACTCTAATTTTCAGCCTACAAACATGATTTCCAGGAAAGATCTGTTGCCCAAAAACCCAGAATTGGAAACGTAGGAATGCTGTCACCTTGTGCCATTTCCCACAAGAGCGGCTTTAAAACCACAGGTAACCGTCACTTAACATTCACAAGGACTCTGGGTTGTAAAGCACACCTGCCGTCAAAACTTGTGCTGAGGTATGGAATGGCCAAAAAAATTCAAATCTGGCAAATTTTTCAAGGAGATAGTATGAAGAGCTAATTTTTACTCACTATTTTTCAAAAAAAAAAAGAAAATGGATAAAAGCTCAACATCAGGAATTATTAGACTCATGCAAATCTAGCCTACAAAAAGGTTTCAACTCACACAAGTCAACTACCATCAGCCAAAAGTCTACAAACAATAAACGCTGAAGGTGTTTTAGAGAACTGTGTATCCTCTAGCTGCTTGTGAGATGTAGAGTGGTAAGATCCGGTAATGAGAACAGGAAGGAGCTGCGTTTAAAAGTAAAAATTGAGATGTCATTTGATCCAACACGCACACCACTGGGCCTATCACCTAAGCGCCGAATCGAGAAGACACACTCTGACAAACCTGTACTGAAGTAATACTGAAAATAGCCAGGACATGGAAGCAGCAAAAATGTCAGTTAACAGATGAATGGACAAAGAAGAAGTGGTACATGTACCTAATGGAAGATTAGCTTTCAAAAAAATGAACAATGTCCTTTTCATGACTACAGGTGAGTCTAGAAATAATCATATTATGTGAAGTCAAAAGTGTATGATATATACCCTATGATATAATTTATAGATGTTATCTTAAGATTCCTACCAATGAACATATTTCCAAAGGAAAAGACACTCAGAGACGTGTAAAACAAACTAATGGTTAACCAAAATGAAAGGTGGGAGAATGCGTAAATTAGGATTATGGGGTTAACATACATACACTAATATATGTTATAAGTATATAAACTTATAATATATAAAATATACAAATTATATAATCATTAATATATATAAATTATATAATCACCAAACACCTACCAAATACCAAGGGAGCTCTACTCAACACTCTGTAATAAGCTACATGGTAAGAGGATCCAATGATGAACAGATATATGTATGAAAAATTGATCCTAATTGGTACATCCAGAGAATCACAACACTCTAATAAAATTTACTCCAATAGGGGCTTCCCTAGTGGCGCAGTGGTTGAGAATCTGCCTGCCAATGCAGGGGACACGGGTTCAAGCCCTGGTCTGGGAGGATCCCACATGCCGCGGAGCAACTAGGCCCATGAGCCGCAACTACTGAGCCTGCGCATCTGCAGCCTGTGCTCCACAACAAGAGAGGCCGCAACAGTGAGAGGCCCACGCACCTCGATGAAGAGTGGTCCCCACTTGCCGCAACTAGAGAAAGCCCTCACACAGAAACGAAGATGCAACACAGCCAAAAATAAATAAATAAATATTAAAGGCAAAGAAGAAAGGGGAAATTGTAGATCGAGGAAGCATTTAGTTTAAAAAAAATTACTCCAATAAGAAACATAAAATAAATTTAGAAAACAAACATAAGTAGGAGACATAAGCTTTTGGGAGTTTGTCCTGGGACATTCCACTACAATCTGCAACCTAGGAACACAACTTCCAGGAAGGCGCTCCTGTCCTTGTAACCAAAGTTGGGAATGTAGAAATCTGTCGCCTTGTGGTCAATTCCCGCAACAGCAGCTTTAATCCCAGTGCTATTGGTCACTTAATATTCACAAGGACTGCAGGGCTTTAAATGACACCTGCCCTCAAAAAATATCTTGCGGTCAGGAATGGACATTAATATGCAAAACAGTAGAAAATCCGGAGAAGACAATTTCAAGAGGTAAATTTCCTCACAGTGTTTTTTTTTAAGGACATGAAAAAATGTTCAACATCAAGAATTATTAGGGCGGGGACCTTGAAGATGGCGGAAGAGTAAGACGCGGAGATCACCTTCCTCCCCACAGATACACCAGAAATACATCTACACGTGGAACAACTCCTACAGAACACCTACTGAACGCTGGCAGAAGACCTCAGACCTCCCAAAAGGCAAGAAACTCCCCACGTACCTGGGTAGGGCAAAAGAAAAAACAGAGACAAAAGAATAGGGAAGGCACCTGCACCAGTGGGAGGGAGCTGTGAAGGAGGAAAAGTTTCCACACACTAGGAAGCCCCTTCGCGGGCGGAGACTGCAGGGGGCGGAGGGGGGAGCTTCGGAGCCGCGGAGGAGTGCACAGCAACGGGTTCGGAGGGCAAAGCGGGGAGATTCCCGCACAGAGGATCGGTGCCGACCAGCACTCACCAGCCCGAGAGGCTTGTCTGCTCACCCGCCGGGGCGGGCGGGGCTGCGAGCTGAGGCCGGAGCGCAGGGAGAGGACTGGGGTTGGCGGCTTGAACATAGCCTGAAGGGGTTAGTGCACCACGGCTAGCTGGGAGGGAGTCCGGGGAAAAGTCTGCACCTGCCGAAGAGGCAAGAGACTTTTTCTTCCCTGTTTGTTTCCTGGTGCGTGAGGAGAGGGGTTTAAGAACGCTGCTTAAAGGAGCTCCAGAGACGGGTGCGAGCCGCGGCTAAAAGCGCGAACCCCAGAGACGGGCGCGAGCCGCGGCTAAAAGCGCGGACCCCAGAGACGGCCGCGAGCCGCGGCTGAAAGCGCGGAGCCCAGAGACGGGCGGGAGAAGATAAGGCTGCTGCTGCTGCCACCGAGGGGCCTGTGTGCGAGCACAGGTCACTCTCCACACCTCCTCTTCCGCGGAGCCTGTGCAGCCCGCCACTGCCAGGTTCCCGGGATCCAGGGACAACTTTCCCGGGAGAACGCACAGCGGGCCTCAGGCTGGTGCAAAGTCACGCCGGCCTTTGCCGCCGCAGGCCCGCCCCGCACGCCGTGCCCCTCCCGCCCCGCCGGCCTGAGTGCGCCAGAGCCCCCGAATCAGCAGCTCTTTTAACCCCGCCCTGTCTGAGCAAAAAACAGACGCCCTCCAGCGACCTACACCCAGTGGCAGGGCCAAATCCAAAGCTGAGCCCCTGGAAGCTGTGAGAACAAAGAAGAGAAAGGGAAATCTCTCCCAGCAGCCTCAGAAGCAGCGGATTAAAGCTCCACAATCAACTTGATATACCCTGCATCTGTGGAATACCTGAATAGACAACCAATCATCCCAAATTAAGGAAGTGGACTTTAGGAGCAAGATCTATGATTTTTTTTCCCTTTTCCTCTTTTTGTGAATGTATATGTGTATACTTCTGTGTGAGATCTTGTCTGTATAGTCTTGCTTCCACCATTTGTCCTAGGGTTCTATCCGTCCATGGTTTTTTTTTAAAAATTTTTTTTCTTAATAATCAATTTTAATTTTAATAACGTTATTATACTTTACCTTCGTTCTTTCTTTCTTTCTTTCTTTCTTTCCTTCCTTCCTTCCCTCCTTTAGACAACGAATCATCCCAAATTGAGGAGGTGGTCTCTGACAGCAAGATTTATGATTTTTCCCCCTTTACCTCTTTTAGTGAGGGTGTATGTGTATGCTTCTGTGTAAGATTTTGTCTGTATAGCTTTGCTTCCAACATTTGTCCTAAGGTTCTATCCGTCCCTTTTTTTTTTCTAAATAAGAATTTTTTAATTCAATAATTTTATTATACTTTATTTTATTTTTACTGTATCTTCCTTCTTTCTGTCTTTTTTCCTTCTTTCCCTCCTTCCTTCCTTCCTCCCTCCCTCCCTCCCTCCTTTCTTTCCTTCTTTCCTTCTTTCCTTCTTTCTTTCTTCCTTCCTTCCTTCCTCCCCTCCTTTCCTTCTTTCTTTCCTCATACTTCTACTAATTCCCTCTACTTTTTCTCCCTTTTATTCTGAGCTGTGTGGATGAAAAGCTCTTGGTGCTCCAGCCAGGAGTCAGGGCTCTGCCTCTGAGGTAGGAGAGCCAACTTCAGGACACTGGTCAACAAGAGACCTCCCAGCTCCACATAATATCAAACGGCGAAAATCTCCCAGAGACCTCCATCTTAACACCAGCACCCAGCTTCACTCAACGACCAGCAAGCCACAGTGCTGGACAACCTATGCCAAACAACTAGCAAGACAGGAACACAACCCCACCCACTAGCAGAGAGGCTGCCTAAAATAATAATAAGGCCACAGACATGCCAAACACACCACCAGACGTGAACCTGCCCACTAGAGAGACAAGATCCAGCCTCATCCACCACAACACAGGCACTAGTCCCCTCCACCAGGAAACCTACACAACCCACTGAACCAACCTTAGCCACTGGGGACAGACATCAAAAACAGCAGGAACTACGAACCTGCAGCCTGCAAAAAGGAGACCCCAAACACAGTAAGATAAGCAAAATGAGAAGACAGAAAAACACACAGCAGATAAAGGAGCAAGATAAAAATGCACCAGACCTAACAAATGAAGAGGAAATAGGCAGCTTACCTGAAAAAGAATTCAGAATAATGATAGTAAGGATGATCCAAAATCTTGGAGATAGAATGGACAATAGAATGGACAAAATGCAAGCATCAATTAACAAGGACCTAGAAGAACTAAAGATGAAACAAGCAACGATGAACAACACAATAAATGAAATTAAAAGTACTCTCGATGGGATCAATAGCAGAATAACTGAGGCAGAAGAACGGATAAGTGACCTGGAAGATAAAATGGTGGAAATAACTACTGCAGAGCAGAATAAAGAAAAAAGAATGAAAAGAACTGAGGACAGTCTCAGAGACCTCTGGGACAACATTAAACGCACCAACATTCGAATTATAGGGGTTCCAGAAGAAGAAGAGAAAAAGAAAGGGACTGAGAAGATATTTGAAGAGATTATAGTTGAAAACTTCCCTAATATGGGAAAGGAAATAGTTAATCAAGTCCAAGAAGCACAGAGAGTCCCATACAGGATAAATACAAGGAGAAATACGCCAAGACACATATTAATCAAACTGTCAAAAATTAAATACAAAGAAAGCATATTAAAAGCAGCAAGGGAAAAACAACAAATAACACATAAGGGAATCCCCATAAGGTTAACAGCTGATCTCTCAGCAGAAACCCTACAAGCCAGAAGGGAGTGGCAGGACATACTGAAAGTGATGAAGGAGAAAAACCTGCAGCCAAGACTACTCTACCCAGCAAGGATCTCATTCAGATTTGATGGAGAAATTAAAACCTTTACAGAGAAGCAAAAGCTGAGAGAGTTCAGCACCACCAAACCAGCTTTACAACAAATGCTAAAGGATCTTCTCTAGGCAAGAAACACAAGAGAAGGAAAAGACCTATAATAACGAACCCAAAACAATTTAGAAAATGGGAATAGGAACATACATATCGATAATTACCTTAAATGTAAATGGACTAAATGCTCCCACCAAAAGACACAGATTAGCTGAATGGATACAAAAACAAGACCCATATATATGCTGTCTACAAGAGACCCACTTCAGACCTAGAGACACATACAGACTGAAAGTAAGGGGATGGAAAAAGATATTCCATGCAAATGGAAACCAAAAGAAAGCTGGAGTAGCAATTCTCATATCAGACAAAATAGACTTTAAAATAAGGACTATTAAAAGAGACAAAGAAGGACACTACCTAATGATCAAGGGATCGATCCAAGAAGAAGATATAACAATTGTAAATATTTATGCACCCAACATAGGAGCACCTCAATACATAAGGCAAATACTAACAGCCATAAAAGGGGAAATCGACAGTAACACATTCATAGTAGGGGACTTAAACACTCCACTTTCACCTATGGACAGATCATCCAAAATGAAAATAAATAAGGAAACACAAGCTTTAAATGATACATTAAACAAGATGGACTTAATTGATATTTATAGGACACTCCATCCAAAAACAACAGAATACCCATTTTTCTCAAGTGCTCATGGAACATTCTCCAGGATAGATCATATCTTGGGTCACAAATCAAGCCTTGGTAAATTTAAGAAAATTGAAATTGTATCAAGTATCTTTTCTGACCACAATGTCATGAGACTAGATATCAATTACAGGAAAAGATCTGTAAAAAATACAAACACATGGAGGCTAAACAATACACTACTTAATAATGAAGTGATCACTGAAGAAATCAAAAAGGAAATCAAAAAATACCTAGAAACAAATGACAATGGAAACACAACGACCCAAAACTTGTGGGATGCAGCAAAAGCAGTTCTAAGGGCGAAGTATATAGCAATACAAGCCCACCTTAAGAAGCAGGAAACATCTAGAATAAACAACCTAACCTTGCACCTCAAGCAATTAGAGAAAGAAGAACAAAAAAACCCTAAAGCTAGCAGAAGGAAAGAAATCATAAAAATCAGATCAGAAATAAATGAAAAAGAAATGAAGGAAACAATAGTAAAGATCAATAAAACTAAAAGCTGGTTCTTTGAGAAGATAAACAAAATAGATAAACCACTAGCCAGACTCATCAAGAAAAAAAGGGAGAAGACTCAAATCAATAGAATTAGAAATGAAAAAGGAGAGGTAACAACTGACACTGCAGAAATAAAAGAGATCATGAGAGATTACTACAAGCAACTCTATGCCAATAAAATGGACAATCTGGAAGAAATGGACAAATTCTTAGAAATGCACAACCTGCCAAGACTGAATCAGGAAGAAATAGAAAATATGAACAGACCAATCACAAGCACTGAAATTGAAACTGTGATTAAAAATCTTCCAACAAACAAAAGCCCAGGACCAGATGGCTTCACAGGCGAATTCTATCAAACATTTAGAGAAGAGCTAACACCTATCCTTCTCAAACTCTTCCAAAATATAGCAGAGGGAGGAACACTCCCAAACTCCTTCTACGAGGCCACCATCACCTTGATACCAAAACCAGACAAGGATGTCACAAAGAAAGAAAACTACAGGCCAATATCACTGATGAACATAGATGCAAAAATCCTCAACAAAATACTAGCAAACAGAATCCAACAGCACATTAAAAGGATCATACACCATGATCAAGTGGGGTTTATTCCAGGAATGCAAGGATTCTTCAATATACGCAAATCTATCAATGTGATAAACCATATTAACAAATTGAAGAAGAAAAACCACATGATCATCTCAATAGATGCAGAGAAAGCTTTTGACAAAATTCAACACCCATTTATGATAAAAACCCTGCAGAAAGTAGGCATAGAGGGAACTTTCCTCAACATAATAAAGGCCATATATGACAAGCCCATAGCAAACATCATCCTCAATGGTGAAAAACTGAAAGCATTTCCACTAAGATCAGGAACAAGACAAGGTTGCCCACTCTCACCACTCTTATTCAACATCGTTTTGGAAGTTTTAGCCACAGCAATCAGAGAAGAAAAGGAAATAAAAGGAATCCAAATCGGAAAAGAAGAAGTAAAGCTGTCACTGTTTGCAGATGACATGATCCTATACATAGAGAATCCTAAAGATGCTACCAGAAAACTACTAGAGCTAATCAATGAATTTGGTAAAGTGGCAGGATACAAAATTAATGCACAGAAATCTCTGGCATTCCTATATACTAATGATGAAAAATCTGAAAGTGAAATCAAGAAAACACTCCCATTTACCACTGCAACAAAAAGAATAAAATATCTAGGAATAAACCTACCTAAGGAGACAAAAGACCTGTATGCAGAAAATTATAAGACACTGATGAAAGAAATTAAAGATGATACAAATAGATGGAGAGATATACCATGTTCTTGGATTGGAAGAATCAACATTGTGAAAATGACTCTACTACCCAAAGCAATCTATAGATTCAATGCAATCCCTATCAAACTATCACTGGCATTTTTCACAGAACTAGAACAAAAAATTTTGCAATTTGTATGGAAACACAAAAGACCCCGAATAGCCAAAGCAATCTTGAGAACGAAAAAAGGAACTGGAGGAATCAGGCTCCCTGACTTCAGACTATACTACAAAGCTACAGTTATCAAGACGGTATGGTACTGGCACAAAAACAGAAAGATAGATCAATGGAACAGGATAGAAAGCCCAGAGATAAACCCATGCACATATGGACACCTTATCTTTGATAAAGGTGGCAGGAATGTACAGTGGAGAAAGGACAGCCTCTTCAATAAGTGGTGCTGGGAAAACTGGACAGATACATGTAAAAGTATGAGATTAGATCACTCCCTAACACCATACACAAAAATAAGCTCAAAATGGATTAAAGACCTAAATATAAGGCCAGAAACTATCAAACTCTTAGAGGAAAACATAGGCAGAACACTCTATGACATAAATCAAAGCAAGATCCTTTCTGACCCACCTCCTAGAGTAATGGAAATAAAAACAAAAATAAACAAATGGGACCTAATGAAACTTCAAAGCTTTTGCACAGCAAAGGAAACCATAAACAAGACCAAAAGACAACCCTCAGAATGGGAGAAAATATTTGCAAAGGAAGTAACCGACAAAGGATTAATCTCCAAAATTTACAAGCAGCTCATGCAGCTCAATAACAAAAAAACAAACAACCCAATCCAAAAATGGGCAGAAGACCTAAATAGACATTTCTCCAAAGAAGATATACAGACTGCCAACAAACACATGAAAGAATGCTCAACATCATTAATCATTAGAGAAATGCAAATCAAAACTACAATGAGATATCATCTCACACCAGTCAGAATGACCATCATCAAAAAATCTAGAAACAATAAATGCTGGAGAGGGTGTGGAGAAAAGGGAACACTCTTGCACTGCTGGTGGGAATGTGAATTGGTTCAGCCACTATGGAGAACAGTATGGAGGTTCCTTAAAAAGCTACAAATAGAACTACCATATGACCCAGCAATCCCACTACTGGGCATATACCCTGAGAAAACCAAAATTCAAAAAGAGTCATGTACCAAAATGTTTATTGCAGCTTTATTTACAATAGCCCAGACATGGAAACAACCTAAGTGCCCATCATCTGATGAATGGATAAAGAAGATGTGGCACATATATACAATGGAATATTACTCAGCCATAAAAAGAAACGAAATTGAGCTATTTGTAATGAGGTGGATAGACCTAGAGTCTGTCATACAGAGTGAAGTAAGTCAGAAAGAGAGAGACAAATACCGTATGCTAACACATATATATGGAATTTAAGAAAAAAAATGTCATGAAGAACCTAGGGGTAAGGCAGGAATAAAGACGCAGACCTCCTAGAGAACGGACTTGAGGTTATGGGGAGGGGGAAGGGTGAGCTGTGACAGGGCGAGAGAGAGTCATGGACATATACACACTAACAAACGTAGTAAGGTAGATAGCTAGTTGGAAGCAGCCGCATGGCACAGGGATATTGGCTTGGTGCTTTGTGACAGCCTGGAGGGGTGGGATAGGGAGGGTGGGAGGGAGGGAGACGCAAGAGGGAAGAGATATGGGAATATATGTATATGTATAACTGATTCATTTTGTTATAAAGTAGAAACTAACACACCATTGTAAAGCAATTATACCCCAATAAAGATGTTAAAAAAAAAAGAATTATTAGGGACATGCAAATTTAAACTACAAAAAGGTATCAGCTCACAATAGTCTGAATGGCCATCAGAGAAAAATGTCTGCAAACAATAAATGCTGAATGGGTTTCTGAGAATGGATACACTCATATGCTGTTGCTGGGATGTAAACTGGTAACAGCCACTAATCAGAACAGAATGAAGGTGCCTTTAAAAGGTAACAATTGAGCTACTATGTGATCCTGCCAAAACACTAATGGGCCTGTAACCCGAGAACACCAGAATTCAGAAATACCCAGGTACCCAAAAATGCTCTTCAGTGATACTTACAATAGCCAGACATGGATGCAAGCAAAATGTTCAAAAACAGATGAATGGGCAAAGAAGTGGTACATGTACACAATCGAATATTAGCCATGGAAATGATGAAACAATGCCTTTTGCACCACCACTGATGAACCTAGGGGTAATCATACTACGTAAAGTAAGTCACAAAAAGAAAGACAAATATCCGATGACATCATTTACTAGTGTTATCTAAAAATTGATACCCATGAACATATTTCTACTGCAAAAGACCCATACAGACTTTGAAAAAGGTGAAAGGAATGGAAAAATTAGGATGCTGGGGTTAACATGCATTTAATAATTCATATAAAATATATAATCAAGAAGGACCTACTGGATTCCAAGGGAGGTCTACTCAACTCTCTCTAATGACCAACATGGGAAAGAATCTAAACCTGATTAGATATATGTATACATATGAATGAACCAGCTTCTTTACACCTAGAACAAACACAACATTGTAATCAAATTTACTCTGATAAGAAATAAAAATTAAATTAAACAAGAAGTAATGTGACACAAGATTTTGGGTATTTGTCCTGGCACTTTACACTCCAATTTACAATCTAGGAAGAGGAATTCCACTAAGCCAATGTTTTACCGAGCAATCAAGTTGAGTATGAATAAATTCCACTGCCTTGTTGCCCTTTCCTGCAACTGCAACTTTAAAAACAATGCTTATGGGTACTTAATATTCAGAAGAACTGTTGGGCTGTAAATGACACCCACAATCAGGAAATGTCCACGGGTAGGTAAGCAAAATAAATTCCAAAGGAACAGACTTTCAAGATCCTATTTCAATAGGCAAATTTTACACTGTTTAAAAGAAAAGCACTTGAAAAGATATTCTAATTTTCCTATATTATTAGCATCATGGAAATCAAAACTACAATGAGGGATCACTTCACATGAGTAAGAATAGCCACGATTGAAACGTCTACAAACAGTAAATGCTTGAGAGGTTGTAGAAAAAAGGGAACCCTCCTATGCTGCTGTTGGGATCTAACATGGTAACAGCCACTATAAATAAGAGTATGGAGGTGCCTTTACAAGGTAAATTTAGAGGTACCATATGATCCAGCTGTCCCACTCCCAGGCGTATAACAGGAGAAAACCAGAATTGGAAAACACACATGCACCCATATGTGTACCGCAGCACAATTTACAATGTCTAAGACATGGAAGCAACCAAAATATCCATCAGCAGATGGACGGATAAAGAAGCGGTACATGTTCACAGTGAAATATTACTCAGAAATGAAAAGAATGAAGGAATGCCATTTGCAGCATCATAGATAGAATTAGAGATAATCATACTAAGTGAAGTAACTCAGAAAGAGAAAGTCAAATATCATATGATACTACTTATAGCTGAAATTTAAAAATTGATACCAATGAACTAATTTACAAGAGAGAAACAGGGACTTTCCAGGTGGTCCAATGGTTAAGAATCCGAGCTTCCAATTCAGGGGGCATGGGTTCGATCCCTCGTGTTGGGAGAACTAATATCACACATGCCTTGTAGTACAGCCAAAAAATAAAATAAAAGAGAGAGAAACAGACTCACAGACTTAGAAAACAAACTTATGGTTACCCAATGAGAAAGGTGGGTAGAAGGAATAAATCAGGAGGCTGGGGAAAATATTTACACACTAATACATATAAAACAGATTATCAACAAGGACCTACTGCATAACAAAGGGAAGTCTACTCAACACTCTCTAATAACCTATATGGGAAAAGAATCTGAAGATGAATAGACATATGAATATACATAACTGAACAAGATTCTGTACGCCTACCACAAACAGAATATTTTAAATCAACTTTACTCCAATAAAAAAGAAAAATTAAATTAAAACAAAAACAAGAAGTAACAAAACAGAAGATTTGGGGTGTTTGTTCTGCCACAGCCCACACTAATTTACAATCCAGGAGCCCATCTTCCACAGTGGGTCTGGTTACCCAAGTAACCAGAGAGGGGCATGAAGGAAATCCTACCATCTGTGCCCATTTCCACAACAGCAACTTTAAAACATGTGCTTATGGGCACTTCATATTCACAAGGACTGCCAGGGTGTTAATGACACCTGCCCTTAACAAATGTCCTGTGGTAGTTATCGAGCAAAAGTTCAAAATAGTCGGACTTTCAAAAAGCCAATGTCAACTGTAACTTTTTCTCAGTGTTTAAAAAAAACACATGCAAAGATGCTCAAAATCTCGAATTATTAGACACATGCAAATCAAAACTACAACAAGGTATCACCTCACGCAGTCAGAATGGCCATCATCAAAAAGTTTACAAACCATAAATGCTGGAGAGGACATGGAGAAAAGGGAACCCTCCTATGCTGTTGGTGAGATGTAAGCTGGTAAGAGCCTCTATAAAGTACAGTATGGAGATGCCTTTTAAAAGTAAAAATAGAGCTACCATATAATCCAGCAGTCTTACTTCTGGGTGTACATCTGCAGAAAGCCAGAAATGAAAATGACAAATGCACCCAAACCCAAACATGCACTGCAGCACTGTTTACAACAGCCAAGACATGGAGGCAACCAAAATGTCCATCAACAGATGAATGGATAATGAAGAAGTGGTACATGTACACAATCAAATATTACTCAGAAATAAAAAAGCATGATCATCTCTAGGTCCACTCCTGTTGCTGCAAATGGCATTATTTCATTCTAAGTGAAGTAAGTCAGATAGAAAAATACAAATATCATATGATATCACTTATAGTGGAGTCTAAAAAATGATAGAAATGAACAAATTTATAAAACAGAAACAAACCAACAGACTTCAGATATCCTTCAGGGAGAAAAAATTTTAAATGTTTCCAATCACTAAATGTCAACCTAAAAAATGTAAGCAATAAATAACATTGTAAAGGTATTAATTCTCCCCAAATTAACCTATACCAGGCATTAGCAAACTAAACCTGGAGATCACATCCAGCCTATCACCTTCTTTTGTAAATTAAGTTTAATGAATGACCCACAAGAAAACCCATAATGAGACGTCAGGTCACACCTCTCAACGTGGCTATTATTCCAAAGTCTACAAATATGAAATGTTGTTCATGACATGGAGAAGGGAATCCTAGTACACTGTTGGTGGGATTGTAAGTTGGTACACCCACTATGAAACGAATATAGAGGTCCTGATAAAAGCTAAAAGTAGAACTATCATATTAGCCAGCAATTCCACTGCTTGGTATATGTCCAAAGAAAATAAATCACCAATTTGACAAGATACATGCATCCCAATGATCATAGCAGCATTATTTACAATTGCCAACATATGGAAGCAAACTAAATGTCCATCAACAGATGAGTGGATAAAGAAGATGTGGTATGTATACACAATAGACTATTACTCAGCATTAAAAAGGATCAAATTCTGCCATTTGCAACAACGTGGATAAGCCTAGAATATTTATACCTACTTAAGTTAGAGAAGGACAAATACACTATGTTCTCACTTCTTTGTAGAATCTAAAAATGCAAGAAAGGTATGTATATAACAAAACAGAAATAGACTCACAGAGAACAAATTAGTGGTTACTGGTGGGGCGAGTAAAAGGGGGAGGGAAAAACAGTAGTTTGTTTCTGTAGATCCAGTACCCCTATGTATGAAATAAACAAACAAGGATATATAGTACAACACAGGGAAATATAGCCATTATTGTGTAATCACTTTAGTGGAGCCTGATCTATAAAAATATTCAATCCATAAGTTGTACCCCTGAGACTAATGTAATATTGTAAATCAACTATACTTCAATTTAAATAATCCATAAGGTGGATGAATGGATTAAAGAAAGTTCAATTATACTGTGTACAAGATATTCATGTTAACTTCTCATCCATATATAGCATAAAATTGAAAGATTGGGGAAAAAATACTCCATGAAAATGATACTTGACTGATTAGTCTATTATGAGGTAAAAAAGACTTGAAGTCCAACCTCTCAAAGGAAAGAAGGTTATCATATAATGATAAATGGATTAATTCATCAAGAAATCATGACAATTATAAATATGTATGTACCCAGCTTTGGAGCCTCTCACCATGTAAAGAATATATTAACCCACATGAAGGGGAAAATGTGCAGAAATAAAATAATGGTAAGAAACATCGATACCCAACTTTCAACACTGTATAGATCGTCCGGACATAATATCAATCAGGAAACGCTGAACCTGAACACACACTTGATATCAAATGAACCTAACATACATCTACAGTATATTCCACTCAACAGCAGCAAACTTTCCATTGTTCTTAAGTACACATAGAACATTGCCTAGGGTAGATCCTATGTTAAGCCACAAAACAAGTCTTCAAAAATCCAAGAATATTGAAATCATATCAAGGATCATTTCCAACCACAATGGTATGAAACTGAAATTCAATATTAAAAAGAATAATTGAAAATTAAAGAACACTTAGAAATTGAACAATAAGCTCCTGAATAGCCAATGCATACAGGAATAAATCAAAATGGAAATTTAAAAGAAATCTTAAAGCAAACAAAATTGGAAACACAAAGTACCTAAGTTTATGGAATACAGGAACAAGACTGCAATTCAAAGAGTTATGTTTACAGTAATAAACGCATATATTTTCAAAGAATTCTTGAGAGGGGATCAAGATGATAGAGTAGGAAGATACTGAGCTCCCCTCCTGCCAAAGACACACCCAAATTACAACAACTTTCACGGAAATTATCTCTGAAGACTAGCAGGGAACATTTTCCACAACTAAAGATATAAGGAAGGAGAAACCACAGGCAGGTAGGAGGACTGGAAACACAGTCTAATTGGAACCCACACATGGAGCACAGTGACCCACAGCTGGAAGATATCACAATTGCATAGGTCCTCCACATGGAGGGAAGGGTATGAGCCTGGCATTAGGCTGCTCAGCCCAGGGTTCCTGCACTGGAAGAAAAGAACACAGCAGGTCTGGCTTTGAAAACTTGCCGGGCTTATTTTCAGGAAATCTGGAGGCTAAAGGAAACTGAGACTGCTCTCATAGGGCACACACAAATCTCACATGTTCTCAGTCCCTGTGCAGAGCCAATAGAGTGAAAGACACGTGTGTCAGACCCACTTGCTAATCTCGGAGAGCTTCTTGGAAAGGCAAGAGGCAACTGGGACTCCCACTAGGAACTGAGACATTGGCAAGCAACATTTTAGAGTCTTCCCTGGAACTGATTAGAATCAGGGGCCTGCCCAATTTACCACCATGCCCATAGCACTCCTGCACCAGAAGCCCTCACAACCAGACACACTGGGGGCCTATGCTGTCTGCCTGTGCACCTGGAGCACCACACAGCCACCCATAATGGAGGGCTGCCTTGGATATCAGCACACCCATGGCAATCACATACTGCAGGGGCTCACAGCCATTTAGGCCAGGGTCCAACACCACCTACCAGCTTGTCTACAGCTGTTGGCCCTGCTGTAAGAGAAAGGTGTGTGCAGCCCACACAGGGGACACCCCTGGAGCATGTGGCTCTGCTGGCCAGAGGAAAATGTGCTGCTGGGCCCTATCAGTCATCTCCTATATAAGGCCACTTCTCTGAGACCCAGGAATGTAACAACCTGAACCTAATGAATAAAGATGCACAGAGAATTAGGAAACATAAAGAAACAGAGGAATATGTTACAAATGAAGTAACAAGACATGACATCAGAAAAAGAACTGAATAAAACAGGGATAAGCATTCTACCCGATAAAAAATGTGTTCACATTATTGATGATAAAGACGCTCACCCAAGTCAGGAAAAGACTAGATAGACATAGTGAGAATTTCAACAAAGAGTAATAACATGTCAAAAAGAACAAAACAGTGAACAATACAATAAAAGAGATTAAAACACACACACACCACATACACACAAACACACACACACGTACATGAGAGAAGCCACATTATACTGTATGATACAGAAGAACAGATCAGTGAAATGGAAAACAGAGTAGTGAAAATCACCCAAACTGAATAGCACAAAGTAAAATCAATTAAGACTATACGTAAAGGGACTTCTGAGGCAACATCAAGAATATTAACATGAGCATTACAGAGGCCCCAGAATGAGGAGAAGAGAGAAATGGGCAGATAACTTATTGGAGGATAGAGTAACTGATAACTTTCCTAACCTGGGGAAGGAAACACACATCCAGGTCCAGGAAAAACAGAGTCCCAAACAAGATGAAGACAAACAGGTCCACACCAAGACATATTATAAAGCTCCAAAAATTTAAAAATTTAAAGAGTGATCACAGAGGCAGTGAAATAAAAGGGTCTAGTTATGTTCAAGTTATTCCCATAAGACTGTCAGATGACTTCTCAGCACAATTTCCAGACTAGGAAGGAATGATAAGATATAATCAATGGGCTAAAAAGAAAAAGTCTACAACAGGAATACTCTACTAGCAAGATTATGATTCAGAATTGCAGGAGAGGGCTTCCATGATGTCACAGTGGTTGAGAATCTGCCTGCCAATGCAGGGGACATGGGTTCGAGCCCTAATCCAGGAAGATCCCACATGCCACAGAGCAACTAAGCCTGTGTGCCACAACTACTGAGCCTGTGCTCTAGAGCCCATGAGACACAACTACTGAACCTGCTAGCCACAACTACTGAAGCCTGAGCACCTAGAGTCCATGTTGCACAACAAGAAGAGCCACTGCAATGAGAAGCCCATGCACCACAATGGCCCATGCACCACAACGAAGAGTAGCCTCCACTTGCCACAACTAGGGAAAAGCCCACACACTGCAATGAAGACCTAATACAGCCAAAAATAAATAAATAAATTTATGGAGGAAAGAAAGAATTGAAGGAGAGATCAAGAGTTTCCCAGACTAGCAAAAGCTAAAAGAGTTCATCACTAATAAACCAGCCTTATATGCAATGTTGAAGGAATTTACTTAAGCTTAAAAGAAGTCTCACTAATTATTCATAGTAACAAGAAAACAAACAAAAGTAAAAATCTCACTGAAAAACCTATACATAGAGTAAGGGTAATAGATCAAACATTTTTTAAGCTTCTGTAAAGACTAGAAGACAATAGGAGTATGTTTTTTTAAAAAAGAGATGGCCCAAATAAATCAGAAATGAAAGTGATGATGCTACAAGAGACACCACAAAAATAGAAAGTATCCTAAGATACACACAGGGTAACTCAGGGCTCAGACTGGACAGAGCCCAGTCTCCCTTCCACTGTACATGAGTTACAGGAGCCTCAGGAACTGAGGAGGCGGTCCCTGAGGGGAGGCACAAGATAGAAGATGTTAGGCATTAACCTGACTGTATTTATGTTAAACCAGCCTGAACTACATTCACATGAGATTGTTTTGTCCTGAATGTACATTGGCACCTTTAGTCTGAACTGCAGATCTTTGGCTTCACCACCTCCACTGACAGCATTAGCTTCACCTGCTGTGGACCGTCTCCTATAGGATTTCCAGAACCACAAAGCATCAAAGTTTCACAGGACACAGAGTTTGTGAGACTCCACTCAGAGTCTCAGAGTCTCAACCCCACTCAGAGACGTAGAGTCACAACAGAGACTCCACTCTTGGAGGACACACACAGTAGTGTGCACATCAGGACCCAAGGGAAGGAGCAGTGACCCCATAGAAGACTGAACAGACCAACCTGCTAGTTTTAGAGGGTCTCCTGCAGAGGTGGGGGGTGACTGTGTCTCCCTGTGTGGACAAGGACACTGGCAGCAGAAGTTCTGGGAAGTCCTCCTTAGCATGAGCCCTCCCAGAGTCCGCAGGTAGCCCCACCAAAGAGCCAGGTAGGCCACAGTTCTGGGTCGCCTCAGGCCAAACAAGGAACAGAGAGGGAACTCCGCGCCATGCATCAGCAGACAAGCGGATTAAAGTTTTATTGAGCTCTGCCCACCAGAGCAACACCCAGCTCCACCCACCACAAGTCCCTCATATCAGGAATGCTACACAAGCCTCTAAGATAGACTCATCCAGCAGAGGGCAGACAGCAGAAGCAAGAAGAACTACAATTCTTCAGCCTGTGGATGGAAAACCACATTCACGGAAAGATAGACAAAATGAAAAGGCAGAGGAATTTGTACCAGATTAAGGAACAAGATAAAACCGCAGAAAAACAACTAAATGAGGTGGAGATAGGCAACCTTCCAGAAAAAGAATTCAGAATAATGATAGTGAAGATGATCCAAGACCTTGGAAAAAGAATGGGGGCAAAGATCGAGAAGATGCAAGATATAGTTAACAAAGACCTAGAAGAATTAAAGAACAAACAAACAGAGATGAACAATACAGTAACTGAAACGAAAAATACACTAGAAGGGGGCTTCCCTGGTGGTGCAGTGGTTGAGAGTCCACCTGCCGATGCAGGGGACGCGGATTCATGCCCTGGTCTGGGAAGATCCCACATGTCGCGGAGCGGCTGGGCCCGTGAGCCATGGCCGCTGAGCCTGCGCATCCAGAGTCTGTGCTCCACAATGGGAGAGGCCACAAAAATGAGAGGCCCGTGTACCGCAAAAAAAAAAAAATACACTAGAAGGAATCAATAGTAGAATAACTGAGGCAGAAGAATGGATAAGTGGTCTGGAGACAGAAAGATGGAATTCACTGCTGCAGAAAAGAATAAAGAAAAAAGAATGAAAAGAAATGAAGACAGCTTAAGAGACCTCTGGGATAACATTAAACGCAACAAAATTTGCATTATAGGAGTCCCAGAAGGTGAAGAGAGAGAGAAAGGACCCGAGAAAATATTTGAAGAGATTATAGTCGAAAACTTCCCTAGCATGGGAAAGGAAATAGTAGCCACCCAAGTCCCGAAAGCACAGAGAGTCCCAGGCAGGATAAACCCAAGGAGAAAAATGCCGAGACACATAATAATCAAACTGACAAAAATTAAAGACAAAGAAAAATTACTGAAAGCACAAGGGAAAAATGACAACATACAAGGGAACTCCCATAAGGTTAACAGCTGATTTCTCAGCAGAAATTCTACAAACCAGAAGGGAGTGGGCTGATATATTTAAAGTGATGAAAGGGAAGAACCTACAACCAAAAGAACTCTACCCAGCAAGATCTCATTCAGATTCGATGGAGAAATCAAAAGCTTCACAGACAAGCAAAAGCTAAGAGAACTCAGGACCACCAAACCAGCTCTACAACAAAGGCTAAAGGAACCTATCTAAGTGGGAAACACAAGAGAAGAAAAGAATCTACAAAAACAAACACATGACAATTAAGAAAATAGTAATAGGAATATACATATCAATATTTACCTTAAATGTGAATGGATTAAATGCTCCAAACAAAAGACACAGTCTTGCTGAATGGATACGAAAACAAGATCCATATATATGCTGTCTATAAGAGACCCATTTCAGACCTAGGGAAACATACAGACTGAAAGTGAGGGGATGGAAAAGGATATTCTATGCAAATGAAAATCAAAAGAAAGCTGGAGGAGCAATACTCATGTCAGATACAATAGACTTTAAAATAAAGAATGTTACAAGAGACAAGGAAGGACATTACATAATGATCAAGGGATCAATCCAAGAAGAAGACATAACAATTATAAATATATATGTACCCAACATAGGAGCACCTCAATACATAAGGCAACTGCTAACAGCTGTAAAAGAGAAAATCGACAGTAACACAATAATAGCAGGGGACTTTTACACTTTACTTACACCAATGGAGATCATCCAGACAGAAAATTAATAAGGAAACCCAAACATTAAATGACACAATAGACCAAATAGATTTAATTGATATTTATAGGACATTCCATCCAAAAACAGCAGATTACATGTTCTTCTCAACTTCAAGCAGAACATTCTCCAGGATAGATCACATCTTGGGTCACAAATAAAGCCTCAGGAAATTTAAGAAAACTGAAATCATATCAAGCATCTGTTTCGACCACAAGGTTATGAGATTACAAATCAATTACAGGGAAAAAATACGTAAAAAACACAAACACATGGAGGCTTAACAATATGTCACTAAATAACCAAGACATCACTGAAGAAAGAAAAGAGGAAATCAAAAACAACCTAGAGACAAATGACAACAAAAACATGATGATCCAAAACCTATGGGATGCAGCAAAAGCAGTCCTAAGAGGGAAGTTTATAGCAATACAAGCCTACCTCAAGAAACCAGAAAACTCTCAAATAAATAATCTAATCTTACACCTAAAGGGATTAGAGAAAGAAGAAAGAAACCCAAAGTTAGTAGAAGGAAAGAAATCATAAAGATCAGAGCAGAAATAAATGAAATAGAAACAAAGAAAACAATAGCAAAGATCAATAAAACTAAAAGCTTGTTCTTTGAGAAGATAAACAAAAATGATAAACCGTTAGCCAGATTCAAGGAAAAGAGGGAGAGGACTCAAATCAATAAAATTAGAAGTGAAAAAGGAGAAGTTGCAACAGACACCACAGAAATACAAAGCATCCTAAGAGACTTCTACAAGCAACTCTATGCCAATAAAATGGACAACCTGGACAAAATGGACAAATTCTTAGAAAGGTATAAACTTCCAAGACTGAAACAGGAATAAATAGAAAATATGAACAGACCAATCACAAGTAATGAAATTGAAACTGTGATTAAAAATCTTCCAACAAACAAAAGTCCAGAACCAGATGGCATCAGAGGTGAATTCTGTCAAATATTTAGACAAGAGCTAACACCCAACCTTCTTAAACTCCTCAGAAATTTGCAGGGAAAGGAACACTCCTAAACTCATTCTATGAGGCCACCATCACACAGATACCAAAACCAGACATTGATACTACAAAAAAAGAAAAGTAGAGACCAATATCACTGATGAATATAGATGTAAAAATCCTCAACAAAATACTAGGAAACAGAATTGAACAACACATTAAAAGGATCATACACCATGATCAGGTGGGGTCTATCCCAGGGATGCAAGGATTCTTCAATATACACTAATCAATCAATGTGATGCACCATATTAACAAACTGTAGAAGAAAAATATCATCTCAATAGAGGCAGGAAAAGCTTTGACAAAATTCAACATCCATTTATGATTAAAAAGTCTCCAGAAAGTGAACATAGAGGGAATCTACCTCAATATAATAAAGGCCATAAATGACAAACCCACAACAAACATCATTCTCAATGGTGAAAATCTACAAGAATTTCCTCTAAGATCAGGAACAAGAGAAGGATGTCCACTCTCACCAGTATTATTCAACAGAGGTTTGGAAGTCTTAGACACAGCAATCAGAGAAGAAAAAGAAATAAAAGGAATACAAATTGGAAAAGAAGTAAAATTTTCACTGTTTGCAAATGACATGATACTACACATAGTGAATCCTAAAGATGACACCAGAAAATTACTAGAGCTAATCAATGAATTTGGTAAAGTTGCAGGATACAAAATTAATGCACAGAAATCCCTTGCATTCCTCTACACTAACAATGAAAGATCACAAAGAGAAATTAAGGAAACAATCCTATTCAGCATTTCAAAAAAAAGAATAAAATACATAGGAATGAACCTACATAAGGAGGTCAAAGATCTATGCTCAGAAAACTATAAGACACTACTGAAAGAAATCAAAGATTATATAAACAGATGGGAGTATTAACCATATGCTTGGATTAGGAGACTCAATATTGTGAAAATGACTATACTACCCAAAGCAATCTACAGATTCAATGCAATCCCTATCAAATTATCAGTGGCATTTTCTACAGAACTAGAACAAAAAAATCTTAAAATTTATATGGAGACACAAAACACCCCGAATAGCCAAATCAGTCTTGAGGGAAATTAAAAGAGCTGGAGGAATCAGACTTCCTGACTTCAGACTATACTACAAAGCTACAGTAATCAAGACTATACGGTACTGGCACCAAAACAGAAATATAGATCAATGGAACAGGATAGAAAGCCCAGAGATAAACCTACATACCTATGGCTAACTCATCTATGACAAAGGAGGCAAGGATAAACAACGGAGAAAAGACAGTCTCTTCAGTAAATCGTGCTGGGAAAACTGGACAGTTACACATAGAAGAATGAAATTAGAACATCCATAACACATACACAAAAATAAACTCAAAATAGATTAGAGATCTAAATGTTAAGACCAGACGCTATTAAATTCTTAGAAGAAAACATAGGCAGAACACTCTATGACATAAATCACAGTAAGATCCTATTTGACCCACCTCCTAGAGAAATGGAAATAAAAACAAAAATAAACAAATGGGACCTAATGAAACTTAAAAGCTTTTGCACAGCAAAGGAACACATAAAGAAGACAAAAAGACAACCCTCAGAATGGGAGAAAATATTTTCAAATGAAGCAAATGACAAAGGATTAATCTCCAAAATTTACAAGCAGCTCATGTAGCTCAATATCACAAAAACAAACAACCCAATCCAGGAATGGGCAGAAGACCTAAATAGACATTTCTCCAAAGACGATATACAGGTTGACAACAAACACATGAAAGGATGCTGAACATCACTAATCGTTAGAGAAATGTAAATCAAAACTACAGTGAGGTATCACTCAAAGCAGTCAGAATGGCAATCATCAAAAAATCTACAAAAAATAAATGCTGGAGAGGCATTTATTGGAGAAAAGGGAACACTCTTACAGTGTTGGTGGGAATGTAAATTGATATAGCCACTAGGGAGAACAGTATGGAGGTTCCTTAAAAAACTAAAAATAGAAGTACCATACGACCCAGCAATCCAACTACTGGGCATTTACCCTGAGAAAACCATAATTCAAAAAGAGTTATGTTCAACAATGTTCATTGCAGCTCTATAGACAATAGCCAGGACATGGAAGCAACCTAAGTGTCCATCGACCGATGAATGGATAAAGAAGATCTTGCACATATATAAAATGGAATATTACTCAGCCATAAAAAGAAACAAAACTGAGTTATTTGTAGTGAGATGGAAGGACGTAGAGTCTGTCCTACACAGTAAAGTAAGTCAGAAAAAGAAAAACAAATACCGTGTGCTAACACAGATATATGGAGTCTAAAGAAAAAAAAAGTTTATGAAGAACCTAGGGGTGGGACAGGATTAAGGACACAGACGTAGAGAAAGGACTTGAGCACACGGGGAGGGGGAAGGGTAAGCTGGGACAAAGTGAGAGAGTGGCATGGACATATATACATAACCAAATGTAACATCGATAGCTACTGGGAAGAAGCCACATAGCACAGGGAGATCAGATCAGTGCTTTGTGAACACCTAAAGTGGTGGGATAGAGACAGTGGGAGAGAGATGCAAGAGGGAGGGGATATGGTGGTATATGTATAGCTGATTCACTTCGTTATACAGCAGAATCTAACATATCATTGTAAAGCAATTATACTCCAATAAAGTTGTAAAATGAAAAAAAATAAAGAAAGCCCAGAGATAAACCTACATACCAGTGGTCAATAATCTATGACACAGGAGGCAAGACTATACAATGGAGAAAAGACAGTCTCTTCAATCAGTGGTTCTGAGAAAAATGGGCAGCTACATGTAAAAGAATGAAATTAGAACACTCCCTAACACCATACAGAACAATAAATTCAAAATGGATTAGAGACCTTAATGTAAGACCGGACAGTATAAAACTCTCAGAGGAAAAATTAGGAAGAATACTCTGACATAAATCACAGCAAGATCTCTTTTGATCCACCTCCTAGAGTAATGCAATAAAAAAGAAAAATAAACAAATGGGGCCTAATGAAACATAAAAGGTTTTGCAAAGCAAAGGAAACTAAAAACAAGACGAAAAGACAACCCTCAGAATGGGAGAATATATTTGCAAATGAATCAACAGACAAAGGATTAATCTCCAATAATATATAAACAGCACATGCAACTCAATATTAAAAAACCAAACAACCCAATACAAAAATGGCAGAAGATCTAAATAGACATTTATTCCAAGAAGAGAGAGAGATGGCTAAGAAGCACATGAAAAGCTTCTCAACATCACTAATTCTTAGAGAAATGCAAATCAAAACTACAATGAGGTATCACCTCACACCTGTTAGAA
The DNA here is from genome assembly GCF_937001465.1 of Orcinus orca. NCBI lineage: Eukaryota > Metazoa > Chordata > Mammalia > Artiodactyla > Delphinidae > Orcinus > Orcinus orca. The sequence goes on along the minus strand of NC_064560.1, from coordinate 51,823,675 downwards.
TGGACATCATCAGAAAATCTACAAACAACAAATGCTGGGGAGGGTATGGAGAAAAGAAACCCTCTTCCACGATTGGTGGGAATGATACAGTCACTATGGAGAACAATATGGAGGTTCCTTAAAAAACTAAAAATAGAATTACCATATGATCCAGCAATCCCACTACTGGGCATATACCCAGAGAAAAACATAAATCAAAAAGACACATTCACCACAGTGTTCATTGCAGCACTCTTTACAATAGCCAGGTAATGGAAGCAACCTAAATGCACACAGACAGATGAATGGATAAAGATGTGGTACATATATAAAATGGAATGTTACTCAGCCATAAAAAGGAATGAAATTGGGTCATTTGTAGAGACGTTGATGGATCTAGAGACTGTCATACAGAGTGGAGTAAGACAGAAAGAGAAAAAGAAATATTGTATATTAATGCATATATGTGGAACCAAGAAAAATGGAACAGATGAACTGGTTTGCAGGGCAGAAATAGAGACACAGATGTAGAGAACAAACGTATGGACACCAAGGGGGGAAAGCCGTGGCGGGGGGGTGGTGCTGGGATGAATTGGGAGTTTGGGATTGACTTATATACACCTGTATGTATAAAATCGATAACCAGAAAGACCCTGCTGCATAAAAATAAAAAAATTAAAAAATAAATAAACATACAAAAAGTAAAACAGAAAACAAAGTTCTTCCATTCCCTTACATGTATTTCTATGAATGAATTATTTCCATGCTTAAATCTATAAATACAAAAAAGAGGAATAAAACCTACATTGAACCTAAAAAGAAAAAAAAAAGAAACAGAACCCACCAGTTATAAACAGGAAAACACTATCAGGGCACTTGCTCCAAAGGTAAACAATTCTGAAGTTGGTCAGAGGTGGGTAATCGTCTCCCATGTAGCCAGCAGCACCCCCGCAAGGAGCATCCTCACTGCAAAGCTGGGGGACCGTGCCGAGGCATCTGTGAGTAAACGTGAGCTGAGCCCCAGGCCAGTTGCTGCTGAACTGTTCCCACCCTTCCCAGGTAAAACACCTAAATATGTACAAGGACTTGAAAGCCTAGAGGAAGGGCCATGGAGCCACACGAGCGACAGCATGCCGGCCGACTTGGTGCCTGCAGGCCAGCCAGGATGGTCCTGGTCCTGGGTGCTCTTCTGGAAGATTTCCATTTCCCTGCCTGAGATACCCGTCCTGTCCCTGCCCCCACTGCTTCTTTCCTTCCTCACCTCTGCCCAGGGAGAAATTCCAGCAGCAGATATGGGTGACACATCCTCTTCTTTAGCAGTTGGCAGCTTGGCAACTCCTGCTGAAAGCCCAGCAGAGCCCCACTCACACTGGGCCACCCACAAAACCGTGGCCCCTCACTCCCTCCTACCAGCCCAGCCCCGACACTGCTGACGGGGCAGAGAATATGGCGTCAGACACAGCTGCAGGGGCTCTTGCTGTCTGGAGCGGTGTTTATATTGACCTCAAACTAGGCACACCTGGAGAGGGCTGGCCAGCAGTGTCAGGCTGCCCAGGTCAGCCAATCCTCGCCCCTCAGGGGCTCACAGCTGCAGAAAATGGACCTTGATGAACCCACCAGGTACAAGGAACAGGTGTGGGCTCCTGAGAGTCAGGATAGACAAGGGGCTGCAGCTCTGGCTTGTTTCTAATCATTTTATCTGGCCCATGAGTGGGAGACAACTTCAAGAAGACCCTCTCCTAATGAGAGGAACCCAGTAGTCAGGGAGAGGAGGGGTGGTTGGTGTAGACAGAGGCCTGGTGTCCCGGCTGCAGTGGAAGTCTCTGGAAGACCAGGTGGAGGGAGGCTGCACAGAGTGACGCCCAGTGTCACAGACCTGTCGGAGCTGCTGTTTTTTAGTTCAAGTCCTGCTCTGTGGTAGCCCTGAGCAACAGGTGAGCTGGGGGTGCTCTGCAATGGGGGCTATGTGCACGGTTCCTCTGTGCCCAGTCTTGCTGGGTACCTGCACAGGTGAGCTCCATATCCTGGGAGGGGCCTGACCACGAGAGCCCAGTGGGCTGCTGGGTATCTGCACAGGTGAGCTCCATATCCTGGGAGGGGCCTGACCACAAGAGCCCTGTGGGTTACTGGGTACTTGGTAAAGGACGTCAGGACAGTCATTGAAGCAACTGAGAATATACATCCAGTAGTTCCTAATTCCTACACCCTGATGGTCATTCTACCATCCACCAGGACATGGTATTCTGTATTAGACTTAGATGATGCCTTCTTCTGTATTCCATTAGTCCCAGAGTCACAAGAAATTTTGAAGTAGCGAGGAGTCCAGCCGGTCTTATTGGCCGCCGTCACTGCAGTGTCTGTAGGTTTTTCTCTGGTGACAGTGTGATATACGGTTCCCCCGCCAAGCTTATTAGCTCCCCTCTGGGTGCAGTAAATCCTGCAAGCAGTAGTCTGCTCTTTTGGGGCACACTCTTGTTTTCTGAGGAAACTCCATGTCAAGTGATGGTCACACGAGTCGTCATGGGGGCCTGTTGCCCCCGGTTGTCTCTGGAGGTTGGAGTTGGAAGGCCTCCTCACTCGAGGTCAGTGTGCCCACAGAGCGACCCCTGCAACTGCAGGGCATGGTGGGTGGTTAGGATCACCACGTGGGGTCCTTTTCCCTTAGGAGGGAGCTGATTTTGTGGGCTGCTGATTTCCAGGTTTTTAGATACCCCCAGTATCCTGGCCGGATGGGGCGGCGGGCCAAGCCCTTGGTGACTGTAGCTTCTTCTACCTGGAGGGCATTCTTGCGTTGTTCCATTTCAAGTGGTCCCAGTTTCTGCACTAATTCTCCAATGGCGATTCACCTTTCACCGGGAATGGAAAGGTCAAAGGGTTTAGCTCAATTAGGGAGTTCCAGGGCAAGGGTCTGAATTGACTGCTCTTTCCATTCTTTAAAGGCCGCTTCTGGATTCTATTCGAAAGGATCATCATCTTTTCCTTTCAATGTTTCATATAGAGGCCCAGCTAGTAGACTGTAGTTAGGGATCCAGATGCAGCAAACCCCGGCCTCCGCAGGAACCCCTAAGCTGTCTTCTAGTTTTAGAAGGGGTAAGGCTGCAAATGGCTTCTTCCCTTTCCTAGGATGGGCTTCTCCGACCTTCTGTGAGAATGAAGCCCAGGCAGGTCACCTTAGTCTGTGATATTTGAGCCTTTTTCTTGGACACCTTCTATCCTTTATTGGCTAGGTAGTTCAGAGGCCTCCTTAGTAGGGCTGGCGATCAGCATGTCGTCTGCATGTTGAAGGAGGGTTCCCTTTTCCAGAGGTAGAACTTTTAGTTCTTTAGCTAACGTTTCCCCAAAGATGGTGTGGGAAATTTTAAACGCTTGGGGCAGGACCACCCAGCAGTATTGTTTTTGTTGTATGTTGAGACCTGCCACTCACAAGCCAAAATTTATTGTGACTCTGGGACTAATGGAATACAGAAGAAGGCATCATTGAAGTCTAATACAGAATACCATGTCCTGGTGGGTGGTAGAATGACCAGAAGGGTGTAGGAATTAGGAACTACTGGATGTATATCTACGGTGGCTTAACTGACTGTGCTGACGTCCTTTACCAGATCCCCAGCAGCCCAGGGGGCTCTCGTGGTCAGGCCCCTCCCAAGATATGGAGCTCACCTGGGCAGGTACCCCTCATGCCACTGCAGCCTATGGGGCTCTCATGGTCAGGACTCTCCCAGGATATGGAGATCACCTGGGCAGGTCTCCAGCAGCCTACAGGGCTCTCTTGGTCAGGCTCCTCCCACAATATGGAACTCACATGGGCAGGTCACCAGCAGCCCACGGGGCTCTCATGGTCAGGCCCCTCTCAGTGTATGGAGCTCACCTGGGCAGCTACCCAGCAGCCCATGGGGCTCTCGTGGTCAGGCCCCTCCCAGGATACAGAGCTCCCCTGGGAAGGCACCCTGGCAGGGCTGGGCACACAGGAACCTTGCACATAGCCCTCATTGCAGAGCACCCCCAGCTCACCTGTCGCTCAGAGCTGACACAGAGCACCACAGAGCAGGACTTGAACTAACAAACAGCAGCTCCGACAGGTCTGTGACCCTGGGCATTGCTCTGTGTGGCTTCCCTCCGCCTGGCCTTCCAGAGACTTCCACTGCAGCCGGGACACCAGGCCTCTGTCTACACCAACCACCCCTCCTCTCCCTGACTACTGGGTTCCTCTCATTAGGAGAGGGTCTTCTTGAAGTTGTCTCCCACTCATGGGCCAGATAAAATGATTAGAAACAAGCCAGAGCTGCAGCCCCTTGTCTATCCTGACTCTCAGGAGCCCACACCTGTTCCTTGTACCTGGTGGGTTCATCAAGGTCCATTTTCTGCAGCTGTGAGCCCCTGAGGGGCGAGGATTGGCTGACCTGGGCAGCCTGACACTGCTGGCCAGCCCTCTCCAGGTGTGCCTAGTTTGAGGTCAATATAAACACCGCTCCAGACAGCAAGAGCCCCTGCAGCTGTGTCTGACGCCATATTCTCTGCCCCGTCAGCAGTGTCGGGGCTGGGCTGGTAGGAGGGAGTGAGGGGCCACGGTTTTGTGGGTGGCCCAGTGTGAGTGGGGCTCTGCTGGGCTTTCAGCAGGAGTTGCCAAGCTGCCAACTGCTAAAGAAGAGGATGTGTCACCCATACCTGCTGCTGGAATTTCTCCCTGGGCAGAGGTGAGGAAGGAAAGAAGCAGTGGGAGCTGGGACAGGAGGGTATCTCAGGCATGGAAATGGAAAGCTTCCAGAAGAGCACCCAGGGCCAGGATCATCCTGGCTGGCCTGCAGGCACCAAGTCGGCCTGCCTGCTGTCGCTGGTGTGGCTCTACAACCCTTCCTCTAGGCTTTCAAGTCCTTGCACACATTCAGGTGTTTTACCTGGGAAGGGTGGGAACAGTTCAGCAGCAGCTGACATGGGGCTCAGCTCACATTTACTCACAGATGCCTCGGCACGGTCCCCCAGCTTTGAAATGAGGATGCTCTTTGCGGGGGGGCTGCTGGCTGCATGGGAGACGATTCCCCACCTCTGACCATCTTCAGAATTGTTTACCACTGGAGCAAGTGCCCTGATAGGGGTTTCCTCTGTATAACTGGTGGATTCTGTTTTTTTTTTTTTCTTTTTTGGTTCAAGGTAGATTTTATTACTCTTTTTTGTATTTATAGATATAAGCTTGGAAATAATTCATTCATATAAATACATGTATGTGAAAGGAAGAACTTTTTGTTCTGTTTTATTTTTTTAATCTTTTCATTTTATTTTATTTATATTTTTGTACAGCAAGTTCTTATTGGTTATCTATTTTATACATATAAATGTATACATGTAAATCCCATTCCCCCAACTCATACCACCCCCCCCCACGGCTTTCCCCCCTTGGTGTCCATACGTTTGTTCTCTACATCTGTGTCTCTATTTCTGCCCTGCAAACCGGTTCATCTGTTCCATTTTTCTTGGTTCCACATATATGCATTAATATACAATATTTGGTTTTTTCTTTCTGACTTACCTCACTCTGTATGACAGTCTCTAGATCCAACAATGTCTCTACAAATGACCCAATTTCATTCCTTTTTATGGCTGAGTAACATTCCATTTTATATATGTACCACATCTTTTTCCATCCGTCTGTCTGTGTGCATTTAGTTTCCTTCCATTACCTGGTTATTGTAAAGAGTGCTGCAATGAACACTGTGGTGAATGTGTCTTTTTGATTTATGTTTTTCTCTGGGTATATGCCCAGTAGTGGGATTGCTGGATCATATGGTAATTCTATTTTTAGTTTTTTAAGGAACCTCCATATTGTTCTCCATAGTGACTGTATCAATTTACATTCCCACCAATCGTGGAAGAGGGTTCCTTTTCTCCACACCCTCCCCAGCATTTGTTGTTTGTAGATTTTCTGATATTGTCCATTCTAACAGGTGTGAGGTGATACCTCATTGTAGTTTTGATTTGCATTTCTCTAAGAATTAGTGATGTTGAGCAGCTTTTCATGTGCATCTTAGCCATCTCTATGTCTTCTTGGGAGAAATGTCTATTTAGATCTTCTTCTCATTTTTGTATTGGGTTGTTTGTTTGTTTGTTTTTTAACATTGAGCTGCATGAGTTGTTTATATATACTGGAGAAGTTCCAGTGGCACAATCTGTTAGCACGTGGTACTTATATATATACTGGAGATTAAACCTTTGTCCATCGATTCGTTTGCAAATATTTTCTCCTATTCTGAGGGTTGTCTTTTCGTCTTGTTTTTAGTCTCCGTTGCTTTGCAAAAGCTTTTATGTTTCATTAGGTCACATTTGTTTAGTTTTCTTTTTTATTGCGTTACTCTAGGAGGTGGATCAAAAAAGATCTTGCTGTGATTTATGTCAGAGTATTCTTCCTATGTTTTCCTCTAAGAGTTTAATACTGTCCGGTCTTACATTAAGGTCTGTAATCCATTTTGAATTTATTTTTGGTGTTAGGGAGTGTTCTAATTTCATTCTTTTACATGTAGCTGCCCATTTTTCCTAGCACCACTGATTGAAGAGACTGTATTTTCTCCATTATATAGTCTTGCCTCCTTTGTCATAGATTAGTTGGACATAGGTGTGTAGGTTTATCTCTGGGCTTTCTGTCCTTTTTTTTTTTCATTTTACAACTTCATTGGAGTATAATTGTTTTACAATGGTGTGTTAGTTTCTCCTGTATAACAAAGTGAATCAGCTGTACATATACATATATCACCATATCCCCTCCCTCTTGCATCTCCCTCCCACCCTCCATATCCCACCCCTTTAGGTGGTCACAAAGCACCGAGCTGATCTCCCTGTGCTATGTGGCTGCTTCCCAGTAGCTATCAGTGTTACATTTGGTAATGTATATATGTCCATGCCACTCTCTCACTTTGTCCCAGCTTACCCTTCCCCCTCCATGTGTCCTCAAGTCCTTTCTGTACGTCTGTGTCCTTTATCCTGTCCTGCCCCTAGGTTCTTCACAAACTTTTTTTTCTTTATATTCCATATATCTCTGTTAGCATACAGTATTTATTTTTCCCTTTCTGACTTACTTCACTGTGTAGGACAGACTCTAAGTCCATCCACCTCACTACAAATAACTCAGTTTTGTTTCTTTTTATGGCTGAGTAATATTCCATTTTATATATGTGCAAGATCTTCTTTATCCATTCATCTGTCGATGGACACTTAGGTTGCTTCCATGTCCTGGCTATTGTAAATAGAGATGCAATGAACACTGTTGAACATAACTCTTTTTGAATTATGGTTTTCTCAGGGTAAATGCCCAGTAGTTGGATTGCTGGGTCGTATGGTACTTCTATTTTTAGTTTTTTAAGGAACCTCTATACTGTTCTCCCTAATGGCTATATCGATTTACATTCCCACCAACAGTGCAAGAGTCTTCCCTTTTCTCCAATAAATGCCTCTCCAGCATTTATTGTTTGTAGATTTTTCAATGATTGCCATTCTGACTGCTGGGAGGTGATACCTCACTGTAGTTTTGATTTGCATTTCTCTAATGATTAGTAATGTTCAGCTTCCTTTCATGTGTTTGTTGGCAATCTGTATATCTTCTTTGGAGAAATGTCTATTTAGGTCTTCTGCCCATTTTTGGATTGGGTTGTTTCTTTTTGTGATATTGAGCTACATGAGCTGCTTGTAAATTTTGGAGATTAATCCTTTGTCATTTGCTTCATTTGAGAACATTTTCTCCCATTCTGCGGGTTGTCTTTTCATCTTGTTTATTTTCCTTTGCTGCACAAAAGCTTTGACGTTTCATTAGGTCCCATTTGTTTGTTTTTATTTCCGCTTCTCTAGGAGGTGGGTCAAAAAGAATCTTGCTGTGGTTTATGTCATAGAGTGTTCTGCCTATGTTTTCCTCTAAGAGTTTTATAGTGTCTGGTCTTACATTTAGATCTCTAATCAATTTTGAGTTTATTTTTGTGTATGATGTTAGGGAGTGTTCTAATTTCATTCTTTTACATGTAGTTGTCCAGTTTTTCCAGCACCACTTACTGAAGAGACTGTCTTCTCTCCATTGTATATCCTTGCCTCCTTTGTCATAGATGAGTTAGCCATAGGTATGTAGGTTTATCTCTGGGCTTTCTATCCTGTTCCATTGATCTATATTTCTGTTTTGGTGCCAGTACCACATAGTCTTGATTAGTGTAGCTTTGTAGTATAGTCTGAAGTCAGGAAGTCTGATTCCTCCAGCCTTTTAATTTCCCTCAAGACTGATTTGGCTATTCGGGGTCTTTTATGTCTCCATATATATTTTAAGATTTTTTTGTTCTAGTTCTGTAGAAAATGCCACTGATAATTTGATAGGGATTGCATTGAATCTGTAGATTGCTTTGGGTAGTATAGTCATTTTCACAATATTGATTCTTCTAATCCAAGGACATGGTTTATACCTCCATCTGTTTATATCATCTTTGATTTCTTTCAGCAGTGTCTTATAGTTTTCTGAGTAGAGGTCTTTGACCTCCTTAGGTAGGTTCATTCCTATGTATTTTATTCTTTTTTTTGAAATGCTGAATGGGATTGTTTCCTTAATTTCTCTTTCTGACGTTTCATTGTTAGTGTATAGGAATGTAAGAGATTTCTGTGCATTAATTTTGCATCCTGCAACTTTAACAGATTCATTGATTAGCTCTAGTAGTTTTCTGGTGTCATCTTTAGGATTCACTATGTGTAGTATCGTGTCATTTGCAAACAGTGACAATTTTACTTCTTCTTTTCCAGTTTGTATTCGTTTTATTTCTTTTTCTTCTCTGATTGCTGTGTCTAGGATTTCCAGAACTATGTTGAGTAATAGTGTTGGGAGTGGACATCCTTGTCTTGTTCCTGATCTTAGAGGAAATGCTTTTAGTTTTCGCCATTGAGAATGATGTTTGCTGTGGGTTTGTCTTATACGACCTTTATTATGTTGAGGTAGATTCCCTCTAAGCCCAATTTTTGGAGAATTTTTATCATAAATGTGTGTTGAATTTTGTCAAAAGCTTTTCCTGCATCTATTTGGATGATCACATTTTTATTCTACAACTTGTTAATATGGTGTTTCATATTGGTTGATTTGTGTATATTGAAGAATCCTTGCATCCCTGGGATAAACCCCACTTGATCATGGTGTATGATCCTTTTAATGTGTTGTTCAATTCTGTTTCCTAGTATTTTGTTGAGGATTTTTACATCTATATTCATCAGTGATATTGGTCTCTACTTTTCTTTTTCTGTAGTATCTTTGTCTGCTTTTGGTATCAGGGTGATGGTGGCCTCATAAAATGAGTTTAGGAGTGTTCCTTTCCCTGCAAATTTCTGAGGAGTTTGAGAAGGTTGGGTGTTAGCTCTTGTCTAAATATTTGACAGAATTCACCTCTGATGCCATCTGGTTCTGGACTTTTGTTTGTTGGAAGATTTTTAATCACAGTTTCAATTTCATTACTCGTGATTGGTCTGTTCATATTTTCTATTCCTGTTTCAGTCTTGGAAGTTTATACCTTTCTAAGAATTTGTCCATTTTGTCCAGGTTGTCCATTTTATTGGCATAGAGTTGCTTGTAGAAGTCTCTTAGGATGCTTTGTATTTCTGTGGTGTCTGTTGCAACTTCTCCTTTTTCACTTCTAATTTTATTGATTTGAGTCCTCTCCCTCTTTTCCTTGAATCTGGCTAATGGTTTATCATTTTTGTTTATCTTCTCAAAGAACCAGCTTTTAGTTTTATTGATCTTTGCTATTGTTTTCTTTGTTTCTAGTTCATTTATTTCTGCTCTGATCTTTATGATTTCTTTCCTTCTACTAACTTTAGGTTTTGTTCTTCTTTCTCTAGTTCCTTTAGGTGTAAGGTTAGATTGTTTATTTGAGATTTTTCTGGTTTCTTGAGGCAGGCTTGTATTGCTATAAACTTCCCTCTTAGAACTGCTTTTGTTGCATCCCATAGGTCTTGGATCATCGAGTTTTTGTTGTCATTTGTCTCCAGGTAGTTTTTGCTTTCCTCTTTGATTTCTTCAGTGATCTCTTGGTTATTTAGTAACTTATTGTTAAGCTTCTATGTGTTTGTGTTTTTTACGCTTTTTTCCCTGTAATTGATTTCTAATCTCATAGCATTGTGGTCAGAACAGCTCCTTGATATGATTTCAGTTTTCTTAAATTTCCTGAGGCTTTATTTGTGACCCGTGATGTGATCTATCCCAGAGAATGTTCCATGTGCCATTGAGAAGAACGTGTAATCTGCTGTTTTTGGATGGAATGTCCTATAAATATCCATTAAATCTATCTGGTCTATTGTGTCATTTAAAGCTTGTGTTTCCTTATTAATTTTCTGTCTGGATGATCTCCATTGGTGTAAGTAAAGTGTTAAAGTCCCCTGCTATTATTGTGCTACTGTCGATTTCCTCTTTTAAAGCTGTTAGCAATTGCCTTATGTATTGAGGTGTTCCTATGTTGAATACATATATATTTATAATTGTTATATCTTCTTGGATTGATCCCTTGATCATTATGTAGTGTCCTTCCTTGTCTCTTGTAACATTCTTTATTTTAAAGTCTATTTTATCTGATATGAGTATTGCTACTCCAGTTTTCTTTTGATTTTCATTTGCCTGGAATATATTTTTCCATCCCCTAACTTTCAGTCTGTATGTGTCCCTACGTCTGAAATTGGTCTCTTGTAGACAGCATATATATGGGTCTTGTTTTTGTATCCATTCAGCTAGCCTGTGTCTTTTGGTTGGAGAATTTAATCCATTCATGTTTAAGGTAATTATCGATATGTATGTTTCTATTACTATTTTCTTAATTGTTATGGGTTTGTCTTGGTGGGTCCTTTTCTTCTCTTGTATTTCACACTTAGAGAAGTTCCTTTAGCATTTGTTGTAGAGCTGGTTTTGTGTTGCTGAGTTCTCTTAGCTTTTGCTTGTCTGTAAAGCTTTTAATTTCCCCATCAAATCCGAATGAGATACTTGCTGGGTGGAGTACTCATGGTGGTAGGTTCTTCCTTTTCATCACTTTAAATTTATCATGCCACTCCCTTCTGTCTTGTAGATTCTCTGCTGAGAAATCAGCTGTTAACTTTATGGGAGTTCCGTTCTATGTTATTTGTCATTTTTCCCTTGTTGCTTTAAATAATTTTTCTTTGTCTTTAATTTTTGTCAATTTGATTACTGTGTGTCTCGGCATTTTTCTCCTTTGGTTTATCCTGCCTGGGACTCTCTGCACTTCGTGGACTTGAGTGGCTATTTCTTTTCGCATGCTAGGGAAGTTTTCAACCATAATCTCTTTCTTGGGTCCTTTCTCTCTCTCTTCTCCATCTGGGACCCCTATAATGCGAATGCTGTTGCATTTAATGTTGTCCCAGAGGTCTCTTATGGTGTCTTCATTTATTTTCATTCTTTTTCTTTATTCTGTTCCATGGCAGTGATTTCTACCTTTCTGTCATCCAGGTCACTTATCCGTTCTTCTGCCACAGTTATTCTGCTACCGATTCCTTTTAGTGTATTTTTCATTTCAGTTATTATATTGTTCATCTCTGTTTGTTTGTTTTTAATTCTTCTAGGTGTTTTTTCCTTAATTCTTCTAGGTCTTTGTTAACTATTTCTTGCATCTTCTCGATCTTTGCCTCCATTCTTTTTCCAAGGTCTTGGATTATCTTCACTATCATTATTCTGAATTCTTTTACTGGAAGGTTGCCTATCCCCACCTCATTTCATTGTTTTTCTGGGGTCTCATCTTGTTCCTTGATATAGTATAAAGTACTCTGCCTTTTCATATTCTCTATCTTTCTGTGAATGTGGTTCTCCTTTCACAGGCTGCAGAATTGTAGTTCTTCTTGCTTCTGCTGTCTGCTCTCTGGTGATTGAATCTATCTTAGAGGCTTGTGCAAGCTTCCTTATGGGAGGGACTGGTGGTGGGTAGAGCTGGATGTTGCTCTGGTTGGCAGAACTTTAATCTTCTTGTCTGTGGATTAAATAAAATTTTAATAAAAAGTTTAATCTGCTTGTCTGCTGATACATAGGGTTGGCTTTCCTCCCTGTTCGTTGTTTGGCCTGAGATGACCCAGCACTGGAGCCTACCTTGCTCTTGGTGGTGCTAATCGTGGACTCTGGGAGGGCTCACACCAAGGAGTATTTCCCAGAACTTATGCTGCCATTGTCGTTGCCCCCATGGTGAGCCACAGCCATTCCCCACCTCTGCAGGAGACCCTCTAAAACTAGCAGGTATGTATGGTCATTTGCCTACGGGATAACTGCTCCTCCCCTGGGTCCTGATGTGCCCACTACTTTGTGTGTGCCTTCCAAGACTGGAGTCTCTGATGAGACTCTGAGTCTCTGAGTGCAGTTGAGACTCTGAGACTGGGAGTGGAGTCCCACAGACTCTGGGTCCTGTGAAGCTTCGATGCTTTGTGGTTCTAGAAATCCTATAGGAGACGGTCCACAGCAGGTGAAGCTAATGCTGTCAGTAGAGGTGGTGAAGCCAAAGATCTGCAGTTCCGACTAGAGGTGATGAGGTACATACAGGACAAAATAATCTTATGTGAATCTCGTTCAGGCACGTTTAAGATGAATGCAGTCATGTTAATGCCTAATGTCTTCTATCTTGTGCCTCTCCTCAGGGACCCTCTCCTCAGTTCCTGAAGCTCCTGTAAGTCATGTACAGGGGAATGGAGAGTGGGCTCTGTCCAGTCTGAGCCCTGAGTTACCCTGTGTGTACCTTAGGATACTTTGTATTTCTGTGGTGGCTCTGGTAACATCATCTCTTTCATTTCTGATTTATTTGAGCCCTGTCTTTTTTAAAAAAAAACATACTACTATTGTCTTATTCTTGACAGAAGTTTAATAAGTGTTTGATCTACTACCCTTACTCTATGTATACTTTTTGCAGTGAGACTTTTACTTTTGTTTGTTTTCTTGTTACTATGAATAATTAGTGAGACTTCTTTTAAGCTACCTTCAACATTGCTTATAAAGCTGCTTTATTAGTGATGACAGAGCTTTAATGGATGTCGCGTTCTGGTTGAAAATTAGAATGCAATGTGCCAGGAACCATCCCCTTAAATTTATGTCTCATTACTTCTTGTTCTTTTTTAAATTTAATTTTTATTTTTCATCAGAGCAAATTTGATTAAAATGTTTTGTTTGTTCTAGGTGTGTAAGATGTCATTCTTTTACAGATATACATGTATCTATACTTCTTCAGATCGTTTTCTCATGTAGGTTATGACACAATTGTTGAGCAGTCTTCTCTTGGTATTCCATAGATCTTGGTGATTGTATATTTAACATGTGTTTCTATATCTATGTTAACCCCAATATCCTAATGTATCCAATCCTCACACCTTTTCATTTGGTGAACCATAACTTTGTTTAATGAATCTGTGATTGCCTTTCTCTGTGGAAATATCTTCATTGTTATCAATGTTTAGCTAACACCTATAAGTGATATTTTATGATATGTGTCTTTTGCTGTCTGACTTAGTGCAATTTGCCTGATTACCTCCAGAATCATCTTCGGTGCTGCAAATGGCATTGTTTCATTTTTATTCCCTAGCTAATATTCCATCTGTACATGTACCAGTTTTTCTTTGTCCACTCACCTCTTGATGGACTTTTTGGTTGCCTCCATGTCTTGGCTATTGTAATACTGGTGCACTGCACATTTGCCTGCCTGTGTCTTTCCAATTCTGTCTTCTTATGTTATAGGCCCAGGAGTGGGCCTCCTGTATCATATGGTATCTCAGGGTTTACCTTTTCAATGTACCATGATTCTGTTCTCATTAGTGGCTCTTTCCAGGTTACATCCCACTTAAAGTTGAGGGTATGAATTTCCCTCAACACATTCAGCATTTATTGTTTGTAGTTTTCTTGCTGATGGATATTCTGACTGGTGTGTGCTGATACCTCTTTGTGGTTGAATTTGCATGTGACTCATAATCCGTTGAAATTGAGCTTTAAGGCATGTACTTTTATTTTTCAATCTGTGATTACAACTTAGTTCTTCAAAGTGTTTTCTTAAAGTATGTGTCACATTTTTAAGTTTATTGGCCATTACCTTCCTCAAGACATTTTCAGGGGAGGTTTGATTTACAGCCCTGCAGTACTTGTAAACATGAAGTGACCGTTAGCACAGGCTTTAAAGCTGCTTTTGCAGGTAATGGCCAGAGTGTGGCAGCCTTTCTTCATTCCCCATGCTGGTACTAGGGAAACAGAACTCCAGCCACTGGTCTTTGTCGGTTATAAATTAGACTGGAATGTGCCTGAATAAAACCCCAAAAGCTGATGTCTCCTTACATTTCTTTGATTTTAAATTTAATTTATAATTTTATTGGAGTAATATTCCATTGTGTATATGGACCACTTCTTGGTGTATTCCTCTGTTGATGGACATTTTTGTTGCTTCCGAGTGTTGGCTATATTAAGTATTGCTGTAGTGCAAGATTGCCAGCATGTGACTATTTTTTTTTTTTTTTGTGGTACACGGGCCTCTCACTGTTGTGGCCTCTCCTGTTGCAGAGCACAGGCTCCGGACGCACAGGCCCAGCAGCCATGGCCCATGGGCCCAGCCACTCCGCGGCATGCGGGATCTTCCCGGACCGGGGCACGAACCCACGTCCCCTGCATCGGCAGGCGGACTCTCAACCACTGTGCCACCAGGGAAGCCCAGCATGTGACTTTGTGATTCTCATTTTCTCAGCTGATAGGCCCAGCAGTGGGTGTGACTGATTGACTAGTAGCTCAATGTTGACATTTTCAAAGACCTCCATTGTGTTTTCATTAGTGGCTCCTACCACATCCCCCTTAGAACCGAGGGTACTAAGTTCTCCACAATCCCTTCAGCATTTGTAATTTGCAGCATTTTTGCTAATGGCCATTCAGACAGCTGTGAGCTGATAGGTTTTTGTAATTTGGGTTTGCATGTCTTTAAAAATACCAAAAAATTCATCATTTTACACGCCTTTTTCTTTTCTGTTAAAAATAAGATGTGAGTACAATATATCCCTTGAAATTGTCTTCTTGGAAGGTTGCCCTCTTTTGAATTTTTGGTCGATATTCGACCCCAGGATTTTTTTGGAGGGCAGGTCTCATTACAGAACTGCAGCTCTGGTGCATATTTCGTGGCCATTAGCACTGGGTTTAAAGCTGCTGTTGTAGGAAACGGCCAAAAGGAGGCAGCATTTCTCCATTCCCAAATCTGGTTACTAGGGCAGCACAGCCTTTCTGGAAGTCGTGCTCCCAGGTTGTAAATTAGAATGGAATGTGCCAGGAAAAACCCCCGTAAGTTTATATCCCATTATTTCTTGTTCGTCTTTTAATTTTTTAAAATCGGGGTAATGATTAGAATATTGTTTATCCTAGGTGTATACAATCTGGTTCATTTGTACATTACATATGTATGTATGTGTTTGTATATATGTATATATATATAATATATATTCATGTACAGATACTCTTCCCATGTAAATTATTGCAGAGTGTTCCGTTGACCTCCCTTGCTATATGGTCGGTCTTTTTGATATATGTATTTAATAGGTATTTGTACACGTATGGTAACCCTAATCTTAATTTTCCATTTCCCCCACCTATCCTTTTAGATAAGAATAGTTTGTTTTCTAAGTCTGTGAGTTTCTTTCCTGTGAAAATACCATCATTTGTGTCAGTTGTTAGATAACGCCTATAAGTGATATCATAGTATATCTTTTGCTTTCCGACTTACCTCACGTTCTGTGATTACCTCTAGGTTCATCTATGGTGCCTCAAAGAGCAGTGTTTCACTGTTTTCCATGGCTAATAATCCATTGTGTACATGGAGCACTTCTTCTTTATCCATTCATCCATTGATGGACATTTTGGTTGCTTCCGTGTCTTGGCTATTGTGAAAACTCCTGCAGTGAAGCTGTTGCAGCCTGTACCTCCTCGACTCTGGTCTTCTGAGGTGAGAGGCTCAGCACTGGGCCTGCTGAGTGGAATGCTGGCTCAAATTCTACTTTTAAACACAGCTCTTTTCTGTTCTCATTATTGGCTCTTACCACATTACATCTCACCAGCAGCTAGAGGGTACACGGTTCTCTAAAACCCCATCAGCATTTATTGTTTGTAGACTTTTGGCTGATGGTACTTGACTTGCGTGAGTTGAAACCTTTTTGTAGGCTAGATTTGCATGAGTCTAATAATTCCTGATGTTTAGCTTTTACCCTTTTTCCTTTTTTTTTAATAGTGAGTAAAACTTAGCTCTTCATACTATCTCCTTGAAAAATTTGCCAGTTTTGAATTTTTTTGGCCATTCCATACCTCTGCACAGTTCTTGAGGGCAGTTGTCCTTTACAGTCCTGCATCCTTGTGAATGTTAAGTGACCATTAGCTGTGGTTTTAAAGCCGCTCTTGCAGGAAACGGCCACAAGGCGGCAGCATTTCTACATTTCCATCTCTGGCATTTTGGGCAACAGAGCTTTCCTGGAAATCGTGTTTGTAGGCTGAAAATTAGAGTGGAATGTGCCAGGGAAAACCCCCAAGAGCTTATATCTGCTTACTTCTAGTTTGCTTTTTAAATATAGTTTTTATTATTTATCAGAGCAAATTTGCGAAAAATGTGTGTGTTCTAGGTGTACAGAATCTGGCTCATTATATCTATGTATCGATCTATTCACCTTTGGATCCTTTCCCGTGTAGGTTATTACAGAGTGTTGAGTAGACCTCTCTTGGTATTCCATAGCTATTTTGTGATTATATATTTCATATATATTAGTACATGTCTGTTAACCCCCATATCCTAATTCATACATTCCTTACACCTTTCCATTTGGTTAAACATAATTTGGTTTTCTGAATCTGTGAGTGTCCTTCTCTTGGAAATTATTTCATGGGTATCACTTTTTATGTAACACCTATAAGTGATGTAAGAGGATATTTTTCTTTTGGTTTCTTTCTTACTTCAAGTTGGGTGACTATCTCTAGATCCTTCTATGGTGGTGTCCATGGCACTGTTCCATGCTTTTCCATGGCTAGTATTCCATTGTGTACATGGACGACTTCTTCTTGGTGCCTATTTCTGTTGCTGGACATTTTGGTTTCTTCCAGGTCTTGGCTCTGGTACATGTTGCTGCAGTGCAGGTTTGCCAGTCTGTGCCTTTTTGATTCAGGTCTACTCAGGTGATAGGCCCATCAATTGCCCTACCAGATCACATGGTAGCTCAATTTTTACCTTTAAACCAACCTCCATTCTCTTCTCAGTACTGGCTGTTACCAGGTTACATCCCACCAGCAGCTAGAGGGTACACAGTTCTCTAAAACCCCTTCAGCATTTATACTATGTAGCCTCTTTTTGCTGATGATCATTCTGACGACTGTGAGGTGAAAGTTTTTGTAGACTGGATTTGCATGGTTTTATTAATTCCTGATGTTAAGCATTTTCCCATGCCCTTTTTTTCATAACAGAAAAAAAGAAAGAAAGAGAATACAAAATGTGCGTAAAATCTGGGTCTTGAAATTGTCGTTTTGATATATGCACATCTTTGAGATTTTTGCTCGATTTACGACCCAAGGATTTGTTTTGAGGGCAGGTGTCATTTACAGGCCTGCAATTATTTTGACTATCAAGTAACCATTAGTGCTGGGTTTAGAGCTGCTGTTGTGTGAAACGGCCACAAGGTGGCAGCAGTTCTCCTTTACCTATTCTGGTTACTAGAGCAACAGTGCCTCAATGGAAGTCATGTTCTAGGTTCTCAATTAGAATGGAATGTGCCGGGAAAAAACCCCTTAAGTTTATATCTGACTACTTCTTGTTCGTGTTTTAAATGTAATTTTCATTTTTTATCACAGCAAGGGTGATTACAATTTTTTGCTTGTTCTAGGTGTGCAAGATGTTGTTGTTTTACATATATACATATATCTATTGTTCTTTGGATCCTTTTCCCATTGTAGGTTATGACACAATGTTGAGTAGTCATCTCGTGGTATTCCGTAGGTCTATGGTGATTTTATACTTCACCTGTGTTTGTATATCTCTGTTTAACCCGGCATCCTAATGTATCCAATCCTCACACCTTTCCATTGGTGAACCATAAGTTTGTTTAATGAATCTATGATTGCCTTTCTTTGTGGAAATATCTTCACTGGTATCAATTTTTAGGTAACACCTATAAGTGATATCATAGGATATGTGTCTTTCGCTTTCTGACTTACTACAAGTTGCGTGATTACTTCTGGACTCATCTACTGTGCTGCAAATGGCATTGTGTCATTTTTTCCTTGGCTAATATTCCATCTGTACGTGTACCATTTCTTTGTCCACTCATCTGTTGGTGGACTTATTGTTTGCTTCCATGTCTTGGCTACTGTAGTACTGCTGCAATGCACATTTGCCTGCCTGTGTCTTTCCAATTCTGTCGGTTATACGTGCAGGAATGGGCCTGCTGGATCGTATGGCGGACAAACGTTTACCTTGTAAAGGCACCTCCATTCTGTTCTCATTAGTGGCTTTTACCAGGTTACGGTCCCACTTAAAGATGAGGGTATGCACTTTTCCACAACGCATTCAGCATTTATTGTTTGTAGTTTTCCTGCTTATGTTTATTCTGACTGGTGTGAGCTGATACCTCTTTGTGGTTGGATTTGCATGCATCTCATAATCCCTTGAAATTGAGCTTTCAGGCATGTCCTGTTTTTCTTCAAACTGTGAGTACAGCTTACCTCTTCAAATGGTTTTCTTGAAGTATTTGCCTGATTTGGAAATATTTTGCCCATTACCTCCCTGAAGACATTTTGAGGGCAGGTTTCATTTACAGCCCTCCAGTACTTGTGCATAGGAAGTGATCATAAGCACAGGTTTTAAAGCTGCTGTGGCAGGTAACGGCCATTGGGTGGCAGCATTTCTGCTTTCCCCACTCTGGTAACAAGGGAAACAGACCTTTCTGCCAGTGGTGTTCCTCGGTTATACATTAGAGTGGAACGTGCCCGGATAACTCCACAAATGTTGATTTTTCCTTACTTATGTTTGGTTTCCAAATTGAATTTATTTCTTTTTTATTGGAGTATATTCCATTGTGTACATTGACCACTACGTCTTTGTGCATTCCTCGTTTGGCGGACATTTTTGTTGCTTCCAAGTGTTGGCTGCGGTAAATATTCCTGGAGTGCAAGATTGCTAGCATGTGTCTTTTTGATTCACAACCTCTCAGGCGATAGGCAGAGCAGTGGGTATGCTTGATTGAATGGTAGCTCAATATCTACCTTTCCAAGGCACCTCGTTTTTGTTTTCATTACTGGCTCTTACCAGGTCCCACTTTGAAGCGAGGGTACACATTGCTCCACAACCCCTTCAGCATTTATTCTTTGCAGAAGTTTTGCTGGTGGCCATTCTGACTAGTGTGAGCTGATAGGTTTTTGTAATTTGGGTTTGCATGTCTTTAAAAATACCAAAAAATTCATCATTTTACATGCCTTTTTCTTTTCTGTTAAAAATAAGATGTGAGTACAATATATCCCTTGAAATTGTCTTCTTGGAAGGTTGCCCTCTTTTGAATTTTTGGTCGATATTCGACCCCAGGATTTTTTTGGAGGGCAGGTCTCATTACAGAACTGCAGCTCTGGTGCATATTTAGTGGCCATTAGCACTGGGTTTAAAGCTGCTGTTGTAGGAAACGGCCAAAAGGAGGCAGCATTTCTCCATTCCCAAATCTGGTTACTAGGGCAGCACAGCCTTTCTGGAAGTCGTGCTCCCAGGTTGTAAATTAGAATGGAATGTGCCAGGAAAAACCCCCGTAAGTTTATATCCCATTATTTCTTGTTCGTCTTTTAATTTTTTTAAATCGGGGTAATGATTAGAATATTGTTTATCCTAGGTGTATACAATCTGGTTCATTTGTACATTACATATGTATGTATGTATGTGTATATATGTATATATATATATAATATATATTCATGTACAGATACTCTTCCCATGTAAATTATTGCAGAGTGTTCCGTTGACCTCCCTTGCTATATGGTCGGTCTTTTTGGCATATGTATTTAATAGGTATTTGTACACGTATGGTAACCCTAATCTTAATTTTCCATTTCCCCCACCTATCCTTTTAGATAAGAAAAGTTTGTGTTCTAAGTCTGTGAGTTTCTTTCCTGTGAAAATACCATCATTTGTGTCAGTTGTTAGATAACGCCTATAAGTGATATCGTAGTATATCTTTTGCTTTCCGACTTACCTCACGTTCTGTGATTACCTCTAGGTTCATCTATGGTGCCTCAAAGAGCAGTGTTTCACTGTTTTCCATGGCTAATAATCCATTGTGTACATGGAGCACTTCTTCTTTATCCATTCATCCATTGATGGACATTTTGGTTGCTTCCGTGTCTTGGCTATTGTGAAAACTCCTGCAGTGAAGCTGTTGCAGCCTGTGCCCCCTCGACTCTGGTCTTCTGAGGTGAGAGGCTCAGCACTGGGCCTGCTGAGTGGAATGCTGGCTCAAATTCTACTTTTAAACGCAGCTCTTTTCTGTTCTCATTATTGGCTCTTACCACATTACATCTCACCAGCAGCTAGAGGGTACACGGTTCTCTAAAACCCCATCAGCATTTATTGTTTGTAGACTTTTGGCTGATGGCACTTGACTTGCGTGAGTTGAAACCTTTTTGTAGGCTAGATTTGCATGAGTCTAATAATTCCTGATGTTTAGCTTTTACTCTTTTTCCTTTTTTTTTAATAGTGAGTAAAACTTAGCTCTTCATACTATCTCCTTGAAAAATTTGCCAGTTTTGAATTTTTTTGGCCATTCCATACCTCTGCACAGTTCTTGAGGGCAGTTGTCCTTTACAGTCCTGCGTCCTTGTGAATGTTAAGTGACCGTTAGCTGTGGTTTTAAAGCCGCTCTTGCGGGAAACGGCCACAAGGCGGCAGCATTTCTACATTTCCATCCCTGGCATTTTGGGCAACAGAGCTTTCCTGGAAATCGTGTTTGTAGGCTGAAAATTAGAGTGGAATGTGCCAGGGAAAACCCCCAAGAGCTTATATCTGCTTACTTCTAGTTTGCTTTTTAAATATAATTTTTATTATTTATCAGAGCAAATTTGCGAAAAATGTATGTGTTCTAGGTGTACAGAATCTGGCTCATTATATCTATGTATCGATCTATTCATCTTTGGATCCTTTCCCGTGTAGGTTATTACAGAGTGTTGAGTAGACCTCTCTTGGTATTCCATAGCTATTTTGTGATTATATATTTCATATATATTAGTACATGTCTGTTAACCCCCATATCCTAATTCATACATTCCTTACACCTTTCCATTTGGTTAAACATAATTTGGTTTTCTGAATCTGTGAGTGTCCTTCTCTTGGAAATTATTTCATGGGTATCACTTTTTATGTAACACCTATAAGTGATGTAAGAGGATATTTTTCTTTTGGTTTCTTTCTTACTTCAAGTTGGGTGACTATCTCTAGATCCTTCTATGGTGGTGTCCATGGCACTGTTCCATGCTTTTCCATGGCTAGTATTCCATTGTGTACATGGACGACTTCTTCTTGGTGCCTATTTCTGTTGCTGGACATTTTGGTTTCTTCCAGGTCTTGGCTCTGGTACATGTTGCTGCAGTGCAGGTTTGCCAGTCTGTGCCTTTTTGATTCAGGTCTACTCAGGTGATAGGCCCATCAATTGCCCTACCAGATCACATGGTAGCTCAATTTTTACCTTTAAACCAACCTCCATTCTCTTCTCAGTACTGGCTGTTACCAGGTTACATCCCACCAGCAGCTAGAGGGTACACAGTTCTCTAAAACCCCTTCAGCATTTATACTATGTAGCCTCTTTTTGCTGATGATCATTCTGACGACTGTGAGGTGAAAGTTTTTGTAGACTGGATTTGCATGGTTTTATTAATTCCTGATGTTAAGCATTTTCCCATGCCCTTTTTTTCATAACAGAAAAAAAGAAAGAAAGAGAATACAAAATGTGCGTAAAATCTGGGTCTTGAAATTGTCGTTTTGATATATGCACATCTTTGAGATTTTTGCTCGATTTACGACCCAAGGATTTGTTTTGAGGGCAGGTGTCATTTACAGGCCTGCAATTATTTTGACTATCAAGTAACCATTAGTGCTGGGTTTAGAGCTGCTGTTGTGTGAAACGGCCACAAGGTGGCAGCAGTTCTCCTTTACCTATTCTGGTTACTAGAGCAACAGTGCCTCAATGGAAGTCATGTTCTAGGTTCTCAATTAGAATGGAATGTGCCGGGAAAAAACCCCTTAAGTTTATATCTGACTACTTCTTGTTCGTGTTTTAAATGTAATTTTCATTTTTTATCACAGCAAGGGTGATTACAATTTTTTGCTTGTTCTAGGTGTGCAAGATGTTGTTGTTTTACATATATACATATATCTATTGTTCTTTGGATCCTTTTCCCATTGTAGGTTATGACACAATGTTGAGTAGTCATCTCGTGGTATTCCGTAGGTCTATGGTGATTTTATACTTCACCTGTGTTTGTATATCTCTGTTTAACCCGGCATCCTAATGTATCCAATCCTCACACCTTTCCATTGGTGAACCATAAGTTTGTTTAATGAATCTATGATTGCCTTTCTTTGTGGAAATATCTTCACTGGTATCAATTTTTAGGTAACACCTATAAGTGATATCATAGGATATGTGTCTTTCGCTTTCTGACTTACTACAAGTTGCGTGATTACTTCTGGACTCATCTACTGTGCTGCAAATGGCATTGTGTCATTTTTTCCTTGGCTAATATTCCATCTGTACGTGTACCATTTCTTTGTCCACTCATCTGTTGGTGGACTTATTGTTTGCTTCCATGTCTTGGCTACTGTAGTACTGCTGCAATGCACATTTGCCTGCCTGTGTCTTTCCAATTCTGTCGGTTATACGTGCAGGAATGGGCCTGCTGGATCGTATGGCGGACAAACGTTTACCTTGTAAAGGCACCTCCATTCTGTTCTCATTAGTGGCTTTTACCAGGTTACGGTCCCACTTAAAGATGAGGGTATGCACTTTTCCACAACGCATTCAGCATTTATTGTTTGTAGTTTTCCTGCTTATGTTTATTCTGACTGGTGTGAGCTGATACCTCTTTGTGGTTGGATTTGCATGCATCTCATAATCCCTTGAAATTGAGCTTTCAGGCATGTCCTGTTTTTCTTCAAACTGTGAGTACAGCTTACCTCTTCAAATGGTTTTCTTGAAGTATTTGCCTGATTTGGAAATATTTTGCCCATTACCTCCCTGAAGACATTTTGAGGGCAGGTTTCGTTTACAGCCCTCCAGTACTTGTGCATAGGAAGTGATCATAAGCACAGGTTTTAAAGCTGCTGTGGCAGGTAACGGCCATTGGGTGGCAGCATTTCTGCTTTCCCCACTCTGGTAACAAGGGAAACAGACCTTTCTGCCAGTGGTGTTCCTCGGTTATACATTAGAGTGGAACGTGCCCGGATAACTCCACAAATGTTGATTTTTCCTTACTTATGTTTGGTTTCCAAATTGAATTTATTTCTTTTTTATTGGAGTATATTCCATTGTGTACATTGACCACTACGTCTTTGTGCATTCCTCGTTTGGCGGACATTTTTGTTGCTTCCAAGTGTTGGCTGCGGTAAATATTCCTGGAGTGCAAGATTGCTAGCATGTGTCTTTTTGATTCACAACCTCTCAGGCGATAGGCAGAGCAGTGGGTATGCTTGATTGAATGGTAGCTCAATATCTACCTTTCCAAGGCACCTCGTTTTTGTTTTCATTACTGGCTCTTACCAGGTCCCACTTTGAAGCGAGGGTACACATTGCTCCACAACCCCTTCAGCATTTATTCTTTGCAGAAGTTTTGCTGGTGGCCATTCTGACTAGTGTGAGCTGATAGGTTTTTGTAATTTGGGTTTGCATGTCTTTAAAAATACCAAAAAATTCATCATTTTACATGCCTTTTTCTTTTCTGTTAAAAATAAGATGTGAGTACAATATATCCCTTGAAATTGTCTTCTTGGAAGGTTGCCCTCTTTTGAATTTTTGGTCGATATTCGACCCCAGGATTTTTTTGGAGGGCAGGTCTCATTACAGAACTGCAGCTCTGGTGCATATTTAGTGGCCATTAGCACTGGGTTTAAAGCTGCTGTTGTAGGAAACGGCCAAAAGGAGGCAGCATTTCTCCATTCCCAAATCTGGTTACTAGGGCAGCACAGCCTTTCTGGAAGTCGTGCTCCCAGGTTGTAAATTAGAATGGAATGTGCCAGGAAAAACCCCCGTAAGTTTATATCCCATTATTTCTTGTTCGTCTTTTAATTTTTTTAAATCGGGGTAATGATTAGAATATTGTTTATCCTAGGTGTATACAATCTGGTTCATTTGTACATTACATATGTATGTATGTATGTGTATATATGTATATATATATATAATATATATTCATGTACAGATACTCTTCCCATGTAAATTATTGCAGAGTGTTCCGTTGACCTCCCTTGCTATATGGTCGGTCTTTTTGGCATATGTATTTAATAGGTATTTGTACACGTATGGTAACCCTAATCTTAATTTTCCATTTCCCCCACCTATCCTTTTAGATAAGAAAAGTTTGTGTTCTAAGTCTGTGAGTTTCTTTCCTGTGAAAATACCATCATTTGTGTCAGTTGTTAGATAACGCCTATAAGTGATATCGTAGTATATCTTTTGCTTTCCGACTTACCTCACGTTCTGTGATTACCTCTAGGTTCATCTATGGTGCCTCAAAGAGCAGTGTTTCACTGTTTTCCATGGCTAATAATCCATTGTGTACATGGAGCACTTCTTCTTTATCCATTCATCCATTGATGGACATTTTGGTTGCTTCCGTGTCTTGGCTATTGTGAAAACTCCTGCAGTGAAGCTGTTGCAGCCTGTGCCCCCTCGACTCTGGTCTTCTGAGGTGAGAGGCTCAGCACTGGGCCTGCTGAGTGGAATGCTGGCTCAAATTCTACTTTTAAACGCAGCTCTTTTCTGTTCTCATTATTGGCTCTTACCACATTACATCTCACCAGCAGCTAGAGGGTACACGGTTCTCTAAAACCCCATCAGCATTTATTGTTTGTAGACTTTTGGCTGATGGCACTTGACTTGCGTGAGTTGAAACCTTTTTGTAGGCTAGATTTGCATGAGTCTAATAATTCCTGATGTTTAGCTTTTACTCTTTTTCCTTTTTTTTTTAATAGTGAGTAAAACTTAGCTCTTCATACTATCTCCTTGAAAAATTTGCCAGTTTTGAATTTTTTTGGCCATTCCATACCTCTGCACAGTTCTTGAGGGCAGTTGTCCTTTACAGTCCTGCGTCCTTGTGAATGTTAAGTGACCGTTAGCTGTGGTTTTAAAGCCGCTCTTGCGGGAAACGGCCACAAGGCGGCAGCATTTCTACATTTCCATCCCTGGCATTTTGGGCAACAGAGCTTTCCTGGAAATCGTGTTTGTAGGCTGAAAATTAGAGTGGAATGTGCCAGGGAAAACCCCCAAGAGCTTATATCTGCTTACTTCTAGTTTGCTTTTTAAATATAATTTTTATTATTTATCAGAGCAAATTTGCGAAAAATGTATGTGTTCTAGGTGTACAGAATCTGGCTCATTATATCTATGTATCGATCTATTCATCTTTGGATCCTTTCCCGTGTAGGTTATTACAGAGTGTTGAGTAGACCTCTCTTGGTATTCCATAGCTATTTTGTGATTATATATTTCATATATATTAGTACATGTCTGTTAACCCCCATATCCTAATTCATACATTCCTTACACCTTTCCATTTGGTTAAACATAATTTGGTTTTCTGAATCTGTGAGTGTCCTTCTCTTGGAAATTATTTCATGGGTATCACTTTTTATGTAACACCTATAAGTGATGTAAGAGGATATTTTTCTTTTGGTTTCTTTCTTACTTCAAGTTGGGTGACTATCTCTAGATCCTTCTATGGTGGTGTCCATGGCACTGTTCCATGCTTTTCCATGGCTAGTATTCCATTGTGTACATGGACGACTTCTTCTTGGTGCCTATTTCTGTTGCTGGACATTTTGGTTTCTTCCAGGTCTTGGCTCTGGTACATGTTGCTGCAGTGCAGGTTTGCCAGTCTGTGCCTTTTTGATTCAGGTCTACTCAGGTGATAGGCCCATCAATTGCCCTACCAGATCACATGGTAGCTCAATTTTTACCTTTAAACCAACCTCCATTCTCTTCTCAGTACTGGCTGTTACCAGGTTACATCCCACCAGCAGCTAGAGGGTACACAGTTCTCTAAAACCCCTTCAGCATTTATACTATGTAGCCTCTTTTTGCTGATGATCATTCTGACGACTGTGAGGTGAAAGTTTTTGTAGACTGGATTTGCATGGTTTTATTAATTCCTGATGTTAAGCATTTTCCCATGCCCTTTTTTTCATAACAGAAAAAAAGAAAGAAAGAGAATACAAAATGTGCGTAAAATCTGGGTCTTGAAATTGTCGTTTTGATATATGCACATCTTTGAGATTTTTGCTCGATTTACGACCCAAGGATTTGTTTTGAGGGCAGGTGTCATTTACAGGCCTGCAATTATTTTGACTATCAAGTAACCATTAGTGCTGGGTTTAGAGCTGCTGTTGTGTGAAACGGCCACAAGGTGGCAGCAGTTCTCCTTTACCTATTCTGGTTACTAGAGCAACAGTGCCTCAATGGAAGTCATGTTCTAGGTTCTCAATTAGAATGGAATGTGCCGGGAAAAAACCCCTTAAGTTTATATCTGACTACTTCTTGTTCGTGTTTTAAATGTAATTTTCATTTTTTATCACAGCAAGGGTGATTACAATTTTTTGCTTGTTCTAGGTGTGCAAGATGTTGTTGTTTTACATATATACATATATCTATTGTTCTTTGGATCCTTTTCCCATTGTAGGTTATGACACAATGTTGAGTAGTCATCTCGTGGTATTCCGTAGGTCTATGGTGATTTTATACTTCACCTGTGTTTGTATATCTCTGTTTAACCCGGCATCCTAATGTATCCAATCCTCACACCTTTCCATTGGTGAACCATAAGTTTGTTTAATGAATCTATGATTGCCTTTCTTTGTGGAAATATCTTCACTGGTATCAATTTTTAGGTAACACCTATAAGTGATATCATAGGATATGTGTCTTTCGCTTTCTGACTTACTACAAGTTGCGTGATTACTTCTGGACTCATCTACTGTGCTGCAAATGGCATTGTGTCATTTTTTCCTTGGCTAATATTCCATCTGTACGTGTACCATTTCTTTGTCCACTCATCTGTTGGTGGACTTATTGTTTGCTTCCATGTCTTGGCTACTGTAGTACTGCTGCAATGCACATTTGCCTGCCTGTGTCTTTCCAATTCTGTCGGTTATACGTGCAGGAATGGGCCTGCTGGATCGTATGGCGGACAAACGTTTACCTTGTAAAGGCACCTCCATTCTGTTCTCATTAGTGGCTTTTAC
Organism: Orcinus orca; assembly: GCF_937001465.1. Classification (NCBI taxonomy): domain Eukaryota; kingdom Metazoa; phylum Chordata; class Mammalia; order Artiodactyla; family Delphinidae; genus Orcinus; species Orcinus orca. The sequence continues at coordinate 51,796,244 of NC_064560.1, read as the reverse complement.
CAGGTTACGGTCCCACTTAAAGATGAGGGTATGCACTTTTCCACAACGCATTCAGCATTTATTGTTTGTAGTTTTCCTGCTTATGTTTATTCTGACTGGTGTGAGCTGATACCTCTTTGTGGTTGGATTTGCATGCATCTCATAATCCCTTGAAATTGAGCTTTCAGGCATGTCCTGTTTTTCTTCAAACTGTGAGTACAGCTTACCTCTTCAAATGGTTTTCTTGAAGTATTTGCCTGATTTGGAAATATTTTGCCCATTACCTCCCTGAAGACATTTTGAGGGCAGGTTTCATTTACAGCCCTCCAGTACTTGTGCATAGGAAGTGATCATAAGCACAGGTTTTAAAGCTGCTGTGGCAGGTAACGGCCATTGGGTGGCAGCATTTCTGCTTTCCCCACTCTGGTAACAAGGGAAACAGACCTTTCTGCCAGTGGTGTTCCTCGGTTATACATTAGAGTGGAACGTGCCCGGATAACTCCACAAATGTTGATTTTTCCTTACTTATGTTTGGTTTCCAAATTGAATTTATTTCTTTTTTATTGGAGTATATTCCATTGTGTACATTGACCACTACGTCTTTGTGCATTCCTCGTTTGGCGGACATTTTTGTTGCTTCCAAGTGTTGGCTGCGGTAAATATTCCTGGAGTGCAAGATTGCTAGCATGTGTCTTTTTGATTCACAACCTCTCAGGCGATAGGCAGAGCAGTGGGTATGCTTGATTGAATGGTAGCTCAATATCTACCTTTCCAAGGCACCTCGTTTTTGTTTTCATTACTGGCTCTTACCAGGTCCCACTTTGAAGCGAGGGTACACATTGCTCCACAACCCCTTCAGCATTTATTCTTTGCAGAAGTTTTGCTGGTGGCCATTCTGACTAGTGTGAGCTGATAGGTTTTTGTAATTTGGGTTTGCATGTCTTTAAAAATACCAAAAAATTCATCATTTTACATGCCTTTTTCTTTTCTGTTAAAAATAAGATGTGAGTACAATATATCCCTTGAAATTGTCCTCTTGGAAGGTTGCCCTCTTTTGAATTTTTGGTCGATATTCGACCCCAGGATTTTTTTGGAGGGCAGGTCTCATTACAGAACTGCAGCTCTGGTGCATATTTAGTGGCCATTAGCACTGGGTTTAAAGCTGCTGTTGTAGGAAACGGCCAAAAGGAGGCAGCATTTCTCCATTCCCAAATCTGGTTACTAGGGCAGCACAGCCTTTCTGGAAGTCGTGCTCCCAGGTTGTAAATTAGAATGGAATGTGCCAGGAAAAACCCCCGTAAGTTTATATCCCATTATTTCTTGTTCGTCTTTTAATTTTTTTAAATCGGGGTAATGATTAGAATATTGTTTATCCTAGGTGTATACAATCTGGTTCATTTGTACATTACATATGTATGTATGTATGTGTATATATGTATATATATATATAATATATATTCATGTACAGATACTCTTCCCATGTAAATTATTGCAGAGTGTTCCGTTGACCTCCCTTGCTATATGGTCGGTCTTTTTGATATATGTATTTAATAGGTATTTGTACACGTATGGTAACCCTAATCTTAATTTTCCATTTCCCCCACCTATCCTTTTAGATAAGAAAAGTTTGTGTTCTAAGTCTGTGAGTTTCTTTCCTGTGAAAATACCATCATTTGTGTCAGTTGTTAGATAACGCCTATAAGTGATATCGTAGTATATCTTTTGCTTTCCGACTTACCTCACGTTCTGTGATTACCTCTAGGTTCATCTATGGTGCCTCAAAGAGCAGTGTTTCACTGTTTTCCATGGCTAATAATCCATTGTGTACATGGAGCACTTCTTCTTTATCCATTCATCCATTGATGGACATTTTGGTTGCTTCCGTGTCTTGGCTATTGTGAAAACTCCTGCAGTGAAGCTGTTGCAGCCTGTGCCCCCTCGACTCTGGTCTTCTGAGGTGAGAGGCTCAGCACTGGGCTGCTGAGTGGAATGCTGGCTCAAATTCTACTTTTAAACGCAGCTCTTTTCTGTTCTCATTATTGGCTCTTACCACATTACATCTCACCAGCAGCTAGAGGGTACACGGTTCTCTAAAACCCCATCAGCATTTATTGTTTGTAGACTTTTGGCTGATGGCACTTGACTTGTGTGAGTTGAAACCTTTTTGTAGGCTAGATTTGCATGAGTCTAATAATTCCTGATGTTTAGCTTTTACTCTTTTTCCTTTTTTTTTTAATAGTGAGTAAAACTTAGCTCTTCATACTATCTCCTTGAAAAATTTGCCAGTTTTGAATTTTTTTGGCCATTCCATACCTCTGCACAGTTCTTGAGGGCAGTTGTCCTTTACAGTCCTGCGTCCTTGTGAATGTTAAGTGACCGTTAGCTGTGGTTTTAAAGCCGCTCTTGCGGGAAACGGCCACAAGGCGGCAGCATTTCTACATTTCCATCCCTGGCATTTTGGGCAACAGAGCTTTCCTGGAAATCGTGTTTGTAGGCTGAAAATTAGAGTGGAATGTGCCAGGGAAAACCCCCAAGAGCTTATATCTGCTTACTTCTAGTTTGCTTTTTAAATATAATTTTTATTATTTATCAGAGCAAATTTGCGAAAAATGTATGTGTTCTAGGTGTACAGAATCTGGCTCATTATATCTATGTATCGATCTATTCATCTTTGGATCCTTTCCCGTGTAGGTTATTACAGAGTGTTGAGTAGACCTCTCTTGGTATTCCATAGCTATTTTGTGATTATATATTTCATATATAATAGTACATGTCTGTTAACCCCCATATCCTAATTCATACATTCCTTACACCTTTCCATTTGGTTAAACATAATTTGGTTTTCTGAATCTGTGAGTGCCCTTCTCTTGGAAATTATTTCATGGGTATCACTTTTTATGTAACACCTATAAGTGATGTAAGAGGATATTTTTCTTTTGGTTTCTTTCTTACTTCAAGTTGGGTGACTATCTCTAGATCCTTCTATGGTGGTGTCCATGGCACTGTTCCATGCTTTTCCATGGCTAGTATTCCATTGTGTACATGGACGACTTCTTCTTGGTGCCTATTTCTGTTGCTGGACATTTTGGTTTCTTCCAGGTCTTGGCTCTGGTACATGTTGCTGCAGTGCAGGTTTGCCAGTCTGTGCCTTTTTGATTCAGGTCTACTCAGGTGATAGGCCCATCAATTGCCCTACCAGATCACATGGTAGCTCAATTTTTACCTTTAAACCAACCTCCATTCTCTTCTCAGTACTGGCTGTTACCAGGTTACATCCCACCAGCAGCTAGAGGGTACACAGTTCTCTAAAACCCCTTCAGCATTTATACTATGTAGCCTCTTTTTGCTGATGATCATTCTGACGACTGTGAGGTGAAAGTTTTTGTAGACTGGATTTGCATGGTTTTATTAATTCCTGATGTTAAGCATTTTCCCATGCCCTTTTTTTCATAACAGAAAAAAAGAAAGAAAGAGAATACAAAATGTGCGTAAAATCTGGGTCTTGAAATTGTCGTTTTGAAATATGCACATCTTTGAGATTTTTGCTCGATTTACGACCCAAGGATTTGTTTTGAGGGCAGGTGTCATTTACAGGCCTGCAATTATTTTGACTATCAAGTAACCATTAGTGCTGGGTTTAGAGCTGCTGTTGTGTGAAACGGCCACAAGGTGGCAGCAGTTCTCCTTTACCTATTCTGGTTACTAGAGCAACAGTGCCTCAATGGAAGTCATGTTCTAGGTTCTCAATTAGAATGGAATGTGCCGGGAAAAAACCCCTTAAGTTTATATCTGACTACTTCTTGTTCGTGTTTTAAATGTAATTTTCATTTTTTATCACAGCAAGGGTGATTACAATTTTTTGCTTGTTCTAGGTGTGCAAGATGTTGTTGTTTTACATATATACATATATCTATTGTTCTTTGGATCCTTTTCCCATTGTAGGTTATGACACAATGTTGAGTAGTCATCTCGTGGTATTCCGTAGGTCTATGGTGATTTTATACTTCACCTGTGTTTGTATATCTCTGTTTAACCCGGCATCCTAATGTATCCAATCCTCACACCTTTCCATTGGTGAACCATAAGTTTGTTTAATGAATCTATGATTGCCTTTCTTTGTGGAAATATCTTCACTGGTATCAATTTTTAGGTAACACCTATAAGTGATATCATAGGATATGTGTCTTTCGCTTTCTGACTTACTACAAGTTGCGTGATTACTTCTGGACTCATCTACTGTGCTGCAAATGGCATTGTGTCATTTATTCCTTGGCTAATATTCCATCTGTACGTGTACCATTTCTTTGTCCACTCATCTGTTGGTGGACTTATTGTTTGCTTCCATGTCTTGGCTACTGTAGTACTGCTGCAATGCACATTTGCCTGCCTGTGTCTTTCCAATTCTGTCGGTTATACGTGCAGGAATGGGCCTGCTGGATCGTATGGCGGACAAACGTTTACCTTGTAAAGGCACCTCCATTCTGTTCTCATTAGTGGCTTTTACCAGGTTACGGTCCCACTTAAAGATGAGGGTATGCACTTTTCCACAACGCATTCAGCATTTATTGTTTGTAGTTTTCCTGCTTATGTTTATTCTGACTGGTGTGAGCTGATACCTCTTTGTGGTTGGATTTGCATGCATCTCATAATCCCTTGAAATTGAGCTTTCAGGCATGTCCTGTTTTTCTTCAAACTGTGAGTACAGCTTACCTCTTCAAATGGTTTTCTTGAAGTATTTGCCTGATTTGGAAATATTTTGCCCATTACCTCCCTGAAGACATTTTGAGGGCAGGTTTCATTTACAGCCCTCCAGTACTTGTGCATAGGAAGTGATCATAAGCACAGGTTTTAAAGCTGCTGTGGCAGGTAACGGCCATTGGGTGGCAGCATTTCTGCTTTCCCCACTCTGGTAACAAGGGAAACAGACCTTTCTGCCAGTGGTGTTCCTCGGTTATACATTAGAGTGGAACGTGCCCGGATAACTCCACAAATGTTGATTTTTCCTTACTTATGTTTGGTTTCCAAATTGAATTTATTTCTTTTTTATTGGAGTATATTCCATTGTGTACATTGACCACTACGTCTTTGTGCATTCCTCGTTTGGCGGACATTTTTGTTGCTTCCAAGTGTTGGCTGCGGTAAATATTCCTGGAGTGCAAGATTGCTAGCATGTGTCTTTTTGATTCACAACCTCTCAGGCGATAGGCAGAGCAGTGGGTATGCTTGATTGAATGGTAGCTCAATATCTACCTTTCCAAGGCACCTCGTTTTTGTTTTCATTACTGGCTCTTACCAGGTCCCACTTTGAAGCGAGGGTACACATTGCTCCACAACCCCTTCAGCATTTATTCTTTGCAGAAGTTTTGCTGGTGGCCATTCTGACTAGTGTGAGCTGATAGGTTTTTGTAATTTGGGTTTGCATGTCTTTAAAAATACCAAAAAATTCATCATTTTACATGCCTTTTTCTTTTCTGTTAAAAATAAGATGTGAGTACAATATATCCCTTGAAATTGTCCTCTTGGAAGGTTGCCCTCTTTTGAATTTTTGGTCGATATTCGACCCCAGGATTTTTTTGGAGGGCAGGTCTCATTACAGAACTGCAGCTCTGGTGCATATTTAGTGGCCATTAGCACTGGGTTTAAAGCTGCTGTTGTAGGAAACGGCCAAAAGGAGGCAGCATTTCTCCATTCCCAAATCTGGTTACTAGGGCAGCACAGCCTTTCTGGAAGTCGTGCTCCCAGGTTGTAAATTAGAATGGAATGTGCCAGGAAAAACCCCCGTAAGTTTATATCCCATTATTTCTTGTTCATCTTTTAATTTTTTTAAATCGGGGTAATGATTAGAATATTGTTTATCCTAGGTGTATACAATCTGGTTCATTTGTACATTACATATGTATGTCTGTATGTGTATATATGTATATATATATATAATATATATTCATGTACAGATACTCTTCCCATGTAAATTATTGCAGAGTGTTCCGTTGACCTCCCTTGCTATATGGTCGGTCTTTTTGGCATATGTATTTAATAGGTATTTGTACACGTATGGTAACCCTAATCTTAATTTTCCATTTCCCCCACCTATCCTTTTAGATAAGAAAAGTTTGTGTTCTAAGTCTGTGAGTTTCTTTCCTGTGAAAATACCATCATTTGTGTCAGTTGTTAGATAACGCCTATAAGTGATATCATAGTATATCTTTTGCTTTCCGACTTACCTCACGTTCTGTGATTACCTCTAGGTTCATCTATGGTGCCTCAAAGAGCAGTGTTTCACTGTTTTCCATGGCTAATAATCCATTGTGTACATGGAGCACTTCTTCTTTATCCATTCATCCATTGATGGACATTTTGGTTGCTTCCGTGTCTTGGCTATTGTGAAAACTCCTGCAGTGAAGCTGTTGCAGCCTGTGCCCCCTCGACTCTGGTCTTCTGAGGTGAGAGGCTCAGCACTGGGCCTGCTGAGTGGAATGCTGGCTCAAATTCTACTTTTAAACGCAGCTCTTTTCTGTTCTCATTATTGGCTCTTACCACATTACATCTCACCAGCAGCTAGAGGGTACACGGTTCTCTAAAACCCCATCAGCATTTATTGTTTGTAGACTTTTGGCTGATGGCACTTGACTTGCGTGAGTTGAAACCTTTTTGTAGGCTAGATTTGCATGAGTCTAATAATTCCTGATGTTTAGCTTTTACTCTTTTTCCTTTTTTTTTTAATAGTGAGTAAAACTTAGCTCTTCATACTATCTCCTTGAAAAATTTGCCAGTTTTGAATTTTTTTGGCCATTCCATACCTCTGCACAGTTCTTGAGGGCAGTTGTCCTTTACAGTCCTGCGTCCTTGTGAATGTTAAGTGACCGTTAGCTGTGGTTTTAAAGCCGCTCTTGCGGGAAACGGCCACAAGGCGGCAGCATTTCTACATTTCCATCCCTGGCATTTTGGGCAACAGAGCTTTCCTGGAAATCGTGTTTGTAGGCTGAAAATTAGAGTGGAATGTGCCAGGGAAAACCCCCAAGAGCTTATATCTGCTTACTTCTAGTTTGCTTTTTAAATATAATTTTTATTATTTATCAGAGCAAATTTGCGAAAAATGTATGTGTTCTAGGTGTACAGAATCTGGCTCATTATATCTATGTATCGATCTATTCACCTTTGGATCCTTTCCCGTGTAGGTTATTACAGAGTGTTGAGTAGACCTCTCTTGGTATTCCATAGCTATTTTGTGATTATATATTTCATATATATTAGTACATGTCTGTTAACCCCCATATCCTAATTCATACATTCCTTACACCTTTCCATTTGGTTAAACATAATTTGGTTTTCTGAATCTGTGAGTGTCCTTCTCTTGGAAATTATTTCATGGGTATCACTTTTTATGTAACACCTATAAGTGATGTAAGAGGATATTTTTCTTTTGGTTTCTTTCTTACTTCAAGTTGGGTGACTATCTCTAGATCCTTCTATGGTGGTGTCCATGGCACTGTTCCATGCTTTTCCATGGCTAGTATTCCATTGTGTACATGGACGACTTCTTCTTGGTGCCTATTTCTGTTGCTGGACATTTTGGTTTCTTCCAGGTCTTGGCTCTGGTACATGTTGCTGCAGTGCAGGTTTGCCAGTCTGTGCCTTTTTGATTCAGGTCTACTCAGGTGATAGGCCCATCAATTGCCCTACCAGATCACATGGTAGCTCAATTTTTACCTTTAAACCAACCTCCATTCTCTTCTCAGTACTGGCTGTTACCAGGTTACATCCCACCAGCAGCTAGAGGGTACACAGTTCTCTAAAACCCCTTCAGCATTTATACTATGTAGCCTCTTTTTGCTGATGATCATTCTGACGACTGTGAGGTGAAAGTTTTTGTAGACTGGATTTGCATGGTTTTATTAATTCCTGATGTTAAGCATTTTCCCATGCCCTTTTTTTCATAACAGAAAAAAAGAAAGAAAGAGAATACAAAATGTGCGTAAAATCTGGGTCTTGAAATTGTCGTTTTGATATATGCACATCTTTGAGATTTTTGCTCGATTTACGACCCAAGGATTTGTTTTGAGGGCAGGTGTCATTTACAGGCCTGCAATTATTTTGACTATCAAGTAACCATTAGTGCTGGGTTTAGAGCTGCTGTTGTGTGAAACGGCCACAAGGTGGCAGCAGTTCTCCTTTACCTATTCTGGTTACTAGAGCAACAGTGCCTCAATGGAAGTCATGTTCTAGGTTCTCAATTAGAATGGAATGTGCCGGGAAAAAACCCCTTAAGTTTATATCTGACTACTTCTTGTTCGTGTTTTAAATGTAATTTTCATTTTTTATCACAGCAAGGGTGATTACAATTTTTTGCTTGTTCTAGGTGTGCAAGATGTTGTTGTTTTACATATATACATATATCTATTGTTCTTTGGATCCTTTTCCCATTGTAGGTTATGACACAATGTTGAGTAGTCATCTCGTGGTATTCCGTAGGTCTATGGTGATTTTATACTTCACCTGTGTTTGTATATCTCTGTTTAACCCGGCATCCTAATGTATCCAATCCTCACACCTTTCCATTGGTGAACCATAAGTTTGTTTAATGAATCTATGATTGCCTTTCTTTGTGGAAATATCTTCACTGGTATCAATTTTTAGGTAACACCTATAAGTGATATCATAGGATATGTGTCTTTCGCTTTCTGACTTACTACAAGTTGCGTGATTACTTCTGGACTCATCTACTGTGCTGCAAATGGCATTGTGTCATTTTTTCCTTGGCTAATATTCCATCTGTACGTGTACCATTTCTTTGTCCACTCATCTGTTGGTGGACTTATTGTTTGCTTCCATGTCTTGGCTACTGTAGTACTGCTGCAATGCACATTTGCCTGCCTGTGTCTTTCCAATTCTGTCGGTTATACGTGCAGGAATGGGCCTGCTGGATCGTATGGCGGACAAACGTTTACCTTGTAAAGGCACCTCCATTCTGTTCTCATTAGTGGCTTTTACCAGGTTACGGTCCCACTTAAAGATGAGGGTATGCACTTTTCCACAACGCATTCAGCATTTATTGTTTGTAGTTTTCCTGCTTATGTTTATTCTGACTGGTGTGAGCTGATACCTCTTTGTGGTTGGATTTGCATGCATCTCATAATCCCTTGAAATTGAGCTTTCAGGCATGTCCTGTTTTTCTTCAAACTGTGAGTACAGCTTACCTCTTCAAATGGTTTTCTTGAAGTATTTGCCTGATTTGGAAATATTTTGCCCATTACCTCCCTGAAGACATTTTGAGGGCAGGTTTCATTTACAGCCCTCCAGTACTTGTGCATAGGAAGTGATCATAAGCACAGGTTTTAAAGCTGCTGTGGCAGGTAACGGCCATTGGGTGGCAGCATTTCTGCTTTCCCCACTCTGGTAACAAGGGAAACAGACCTTTCTGCCAGTGGTGTTCCTCGGTTATACATTAGAGTGGAACGTGCCCGGATAACTCCACAAATGTTGATTTTTCCTTACTTATGTTTGGTTTCCAAATTGAATTTATTTCTTTTTTATTGGAGTGTATTCCATTGTGTACATTGACCACTACGTCTTTGTGCATTCCTCGTTTGGCGGACATTTTTGTTGCTTCCAAGTGTTGGCTGCGGTAAATATTCCTGGAGTGCAAGATTGCTAGCATGTGTCTTTTTGATTCACAACCTCTCAGGCGATAGGCAGAGCAGTGGGTATGCTTGATTGAATGGTAGCTCAATATCTACCTTTCCAAGGCACCTCGTTTTTGTTTTCATTACTGGCTCTTACCAGGTCCCACTTTGAAGCGAGGGTACACATTGCTCCACAACCCCTTCAGCATTTATTCTTTGCAGAAGTTTTGCTGGTGGCCATTCTGACTAGTGTGAGCTGATAGGTTTTTGTAATTTGGGTTTGCATGTCTTTAAAAATACCAAAAAATTCATCATTTTACATGCCTTTTTCTTTTCTGTTAAAAATAAGATGTGAGTACAATATATCCCTTGAAATTGTCCTCTTGGAAGGTTGCCCTCTTTTGAATTTTTGGTCGATATTCGACCCCAGGATTTTTTTGGAGGGCAGGTCTCATTACAGAACTGCAGCTCTGGTGCATATTTAGTGGCCATTAGCACTGGGTTTAAAGCTGCTGTTGTAGGAAACGGCCAAAAGGAGGCAGCATTTCTCCATTCCCAAATCTGGTTACTAGGGCAGCACAGCCTTTCTGGAAGTCGTGCTCCCAGGTTGTAAATTAGAATGGAATGTGCCAGGAAAAACCCCCGTAAGTTTATATCCCATTATTTCTTGTTCGTCTTTTAATTTTTTTAAATCGGGGTAATGATTAGAATATTGTTTATCCTAGGTGTATACAATCTGGTTCATTTGTACATTACATATGTATGTATGTATGTGTATATATGTATATATATATATAATATATATTCATGTACAGATACTCTTCCCATGTAAATTATTGCAGAGTGTTCCGTTGACCTCCCTTGCTATATGGTCGGTCTTTTTGGCATATGTATTTAATAGGTATTTGTACACGTATGGTAACCCTAATCTTAATTTTCCATTTCCCCCACCTATCCTTTTAGATAAGAAAAGTTTGTGTTCTAAGTCTGTGAGTTTCTTTCCTGTGAAAATACCATCATTTGTGTCAGTTGTTAGATAACGCCTATAAGTGATATTGTAGTATATCTTTTGCTTTCCGACTTACCTCACGTTCTGTGATTACCTCTAGGTTCATCTATGGTGCCTCAAAGAGCAGTGTTTCACTGTTTTCCATGGCTAATAATCCATTGTGTACATGGAGCACTTCTTCTTTATCCATTCATCCATTGATGGACATTTTGGTTGCTTCCGTGTCTTGGCTATTGTGAAAACTCCTGCAGTGAAGCTGTTGCAGCCTGTGCCCCCTCGACTCTGGTCTTCTGAGGTGAGAGGCTCAGCACTGGGCCTGCTGAGTGGAATGCTGGCTCAAATTCTACTTTTAAACGCAGCTCTTTTCTGTTCTCATTATTGGCTCTTACCACATTACATCTCACCAGCAGCTAGAGGGTACACGGTTCTCTAAAACCCCATCAGCATTTATTGTTTGTAGACTTTTGGCTGATGGCACTTGACTTGCGTGAGTTGAAACCTTTTTGTAGGCTAGATTTGCATGAGTCTAATAATTCCTGATGTTTAGCTTTTACTCTTTTTCCTTTTTTTTTTAATAGTGAGTAAAACTTAGCTCTTCATACTATCTCCTTGAAAAATTTGCCAGTTTTGAATTTTTTTGGCCATTCCATACCTCTGCACAGTTCTTGAGGGCAGTTGTCCTTTACAGTCCTGCGTCCTTGTGAATGTTAAGTGACCGTTAGCTGTGGTTTTAAAGCCGCTCTTGCGGGAAACGGCCACAAGGCGGCAGCATTTCTACATTTCCATCCCTGGCATTTTGGGCAACAGAGCTTTCCTGGAAATCGTGTTTGTAGGCTGAAAATTAGAGTGGAATGTGCCAGGGAAAACCCCCAAGAGCTTATATCTGCTTACTTCTAGTTTGCTTTTTAAATATAATTTTTATTATTTATCAGAGCAAATTTGCGAAAAATGTATGTGTTCTAGGTGTACAGAATCTGGCTCATTATATCTATGTATCGATCTATTCATCTTTGGATCCTTTCCCGTGTAGGTTATTACAGAGTGTTGAGTAGACCTCTCTTGGTATTCCATAGCTATTTTGTGATTATATATTTCATATATATTAGTACATGTCTGTTAACCCCCATATCCTAATTCATACATTCCTTACACCTTTCCATTTGGTTAAACATAATTTGGTTTTCTGAATCTGTGAGTGTCCTTCTCTTGGAAATTATTTCATGGGTATCACTTTTTATGTAACACCTATAAGTGATGTAAGAGGATATTTTTCTTTTGGTTTCTTTCTTACTTCAAGTTGGGTGACTATCTCTAGATCCTTCTATGGTGGTGTCCATGGCACTGTTCCATGCTTTTCCATGGCTAGTATTCCATTGTGTACATGGACGACTTCTTCTTGGTGCCTATTTCTGTTGCTGGACATTTTGGTTTCTTCCAGGTCTTGGCTCTGGTACATGTTGCTGCAGTGCAGGTTTGCCAGTCTGTGCCTTTTTGATTCAGGTCTACTCAGGTGATAGGCCCATCAATTGCCCTACCAGATCACATGGTAGCTCAATTTTTACCTTTAAACCAACCTCCATTCTCTTCTCAGTACTGGCTGTTACCAGGTTACATCCCACCAGCAGCTAGAGGGTACACAGTTCTCTAAAACCCCTTCAGCATTTATACTATGTAGCCTCTTTTTGCTGATGATCATTCTGACGACTGTGAGGTGAAAGTTTTTGTAGACTGGATTTGCATGGTTTTATTAATTCCTGATGTTAAGCATTTTCCCATGCCCTTTTTTTCATAACAGAAAAAAAGAAAGAAAGAGAATACAAAATGTGCGTAAAATCTGGGTCTTGAAATTGTCGTTTTGAAATATGCACATCTTTGAGATTTTTGCTCGATTTACGACCCAAGGATTTGTTTTGAGGGCAGGTGTCATTTACAGGCCTGCAATTATTTTGACTATCAAGTAACCATTAGTGCTGGGTTTAGAGCTGCTGTTGTGTGAAACGGCCACAAGGTGGCAGCAGTTCTCCTTTACCTATTCTGGTTACTAGAGCAACAGTGCCTCAATGGAAGTCATGTTCTAGGTTCTCAATTAGAATGGAATGTGCCGGGAAAAAACCCCTTAAGTTTATATCTGACTACTTCTTGTTCGTGTTTTAAATGTAATTTTCATTTTTTATCACAGCAAGGGTGATTACAATTTTTTGCTTGTTCTAGGTGTGCAAGATGTTGTTGTTTTACATATATACATATATCTATTGTTCTTTGGATCCTTTTCCCATTGTAGGTTATGACACAATGTTGAGTAGTCATCTCGTGGTATTCCGTAGGTCTATGGTGATTTTATACTTCACCTGTGTTTGTATATCTCTGTTTAACCCGGCATCCTAATGTATCCAATCCTCACACCTTTCCATTGGTGAACCATAAGTTTGTTTAATGAATCTATGATTGCCTTTCTTTGTGGAAATATCTTCACTGGTATCAATTTTTAGGTAACACCTATAAGTGATATCATAGGATATGTGTCTTTCGCTTTCTGACTTACTACAAGTTGCGTGATTACTTCTGGACTCATCTACTGTGCTGCAAATGGCATTGTGTCATTTTTTCCTTGGCTAATATTCCATCTGTACGTGTACCATTTCTTTGTCCACTCATCTGTTGGTGGACTTATTGTTTGCTTCCATGTCTTGGCTACTGTAGTACTGCTGCAATGCACATTTGCCTGCCTGTGTCTTTCCAATTCTGTCGGTTATACGTGCAGGAATGGGCCTGCTGGATCGTATGGCGGACAAACGTTTACCTTGTAAAGGCACCTCCATTCTGTTCTCATTAGTGGCTTTTACCAGGTTACGGTCCCACTTAAAGATGAGGGTATGCACTTTTCCACAACGCATTCAGCATTTATTGTTTGTAGTTTTCCTGCTTATGTTTATTTTGACTGGTGTGAGCTGATACCTCTTTGTGGTTGGATTTGCATGCATCTCATAATCCCTTGAAATTGAGCTTTCAGGCATGTCCTGTTTTTCTTCAAACTGTGAGTACAGCTTACCTCTTCAAATGGTTTTCTTGAAGTATTTGCCTGATTTGGAAATATTTTGCCCATTACCTCCCTGAAGACATTTTGAGGGCAGGTTTCATTTACAGCCCTCCAGTACTTGTGCATAGGAAGTGATCATAAGCACAGGTTTTAAAGCTGCTGTGGCAGGTAACGGCCATTGGGTGGCAGCATTTCTGCTTTCCCCACTCTGGTAACAAGGGAAACAGACCTTTCTGCCAGTGGTGTTCCTCGGTTATACATTAGAGTGGAACGTGCCCGGATAACTCCACAAATGTTGATTTTTCCTTACTTATGTTTGGTTTCCAAATTGAATTTATTTCTTTTTTATTGGAGTATATTCCATTGTGTACATTGACCACTACGTCTTTGTGCATTCCTCGTTTGGCGGACATTTTTGTTGCTTCCAAGTGTTGGCTGCGGTAAATATTCCTGGAGTGCAAGATTGCTAGCATGTGTCTTTTTGATTCACAACCTCTCAGGCGATAGGCAGAGCAGTGGGTATGCTTGATTGAATGGTAGCTCAATATCTACCTTTCCAAGGCACCTCGTTTTTGTTTTCATTACTGGCTCTTACCAGGTCCCACTTTGAAGCGAGGGTACACATTGCTCCACAACCCCTTCAGCATTTATTCTTTGCAGAAGTTTTGCTGGTGGCCATTCTGACTAGTGTGAGCTGATAGGTTTTTGTAATTTGGGTTTGCATGTCTTTAAAAATACCAAAAAATTCATCATTTTACATGCCTTTTTCTTTTCTGTTAAAAATAAGATGTGAGTACAATATATCCCTTGAAATTGTCCTCTTGGAAGGTTGCCCTCTTTTGAATTTTTGGTCGATATTCGACCCCAGGATTTTTTTGGAGGGCAGGTCTCATTACAGAACTGCAGCTCTGGTGCATATTTAGTGGCCATTAGCACTGGGTTTAAAGCTGCTGTTGTAGGAAACGGCCAAAAGGAGGCAGCATTTCTCCATTCCCAAATCTGGTTACTAGGGCAGCACAGCCTTTCTGGAAGTCGTGCTCCCAGGTTGTAAATTAGAATGGAATGTGCCAGGAAAAACCCCCGTAAGTTTATATCCCATTATTTCTTGTTCGTCTTTTAATTTTTTTAAATCGGGGTAATGATTAGAATATTGTTTATCCTAGGTGTATACAATCTGGTTCATTTGTACATTACATATGTATGTATGTATGTGTATATATGTATATATATATATAATATATATTCATGTACAGATACTCTTCCCATGTAAATTATTGCAGAGTGTTCCGTTGACCTCCCTTGCTATATGGTCGGTCTTTTTGGCATATGTATTTAATAGGTATTTGTACACGTATGGTAACCCTAATCTTAATTTTCCATTTCCCCCACCTATCCTTTTAGATAAGAAAAGTTTGTGTTCTAAGTCTGTGAGTTTCTTTCCTGTGAAAATACCATCATTTGTGTCAGTTGTTAGATAACGCCTATAAGTGATATCGTAGTATATCTTTTGCTTTCCGACTTACCTCACGTTCTGTGATTACCTCTAGGTTCATCTATGGTGCCTCAAAGAGCAGTGTTTCACTGTTTTCCATGGCTAATAATCCATTGTGTACATGGAGCACTTCTTCTTTATCCATTCATCCATTGATGGACATTTTGGTTGCTTCCGTGTCTTGGCTATTGTGAAAACTCCTGCAGTGAAGCTGTTGCAGCCTGTGCCCCCTCGACTCTGGTCTTCTGAGGTGAGAGGCTCAGCACTGGGCCTGCTGAGTGGAATGCTGGCTCAAATTCTACTTTTAAACGCAGCTCTTTTCTGTTCTCATTATTGGCTCTTACCACATTACATCTCACCAGCAGCTAGAGGGTACACGGTTCTCTAAAACCCCATCAGCATTTATTGTTTGTAGACTTTTGGCTGATGGCACTTGACTTGCGTGAGTTGAAACCTTTTTGTAGGCTAGATTTGCATGAGTCTAATAATTCCTGATGTTTAGCTTTTACTCTTTTTCCTTTTTTTTTTAATAGTGAGTAAAACTTAGCTCTTCATACTATCTCCTTGAAAAATTTGCCAGTTTTGAATTTTTTTGGCCATTCCATACCTCTGCACAGTTCTTGAGGGCAGTTGTCCTTTACAGTCCTGCGTCCTTGTGAATGTTAAGTGACCGTTAGCTGTGGTTTTAAAGCCGCTCTTGCGGGAAACGGCCACAAGGCGGCAGCATTTCTACATTTCCATCCCTGGCATTTTGGGCAACAGAGCTTTCCTGGAAATCGTGTTTGTAGGCTGAAAATTAGAGTGGAATGTGCCAGGGAAAACCCCCAAGAGCTTATATCTGCTTACTTCTAGTTTGCTTTTTAAATATAATTTTTATTATTTATCAGAGCAAATTTGCGAAAAATGTATGTGTTCTAGGTGTACAGAATCTGGCTCATTATATCTATGTATCGATCTATTCACCTTTGGATCCTTTCCCGTGTAGGTTATTACAGAGTGTTGAGTAGACCTCTCTTGGTATTCCATAGCTATTTTGTGATTATATATTTCATATATATTAGTACATGTCTGTTAACCCCCATATCCTAATTCATACATTCCTTACACCTTTCCATTTGGTTAAACATAATTTGGTTTTCTGAATCTGTGAGTGTCCTTCTCTTGGAAATTATTTCATGGGTATCACTTTTTATGTAACACCTATAAGTGATGTAAGAGGATATTTTTCTTTTGGTTTCTTTCTTACTTCAAGTTGGGTGACTATCTCTAGATCCTTCTATGGTGGTGTCCATGGCACTGTTCCATGCTTTTCCATGGCTAGTATTCCATTGTGTACATGGACGACTTCTTCTTGGTGCCTATTTCTGTTGCTGGACATTTTGGTTTCTTCCAGGTCTTGGCTCTGGTACATGTTGCTGCAGTGCAGGTTTGCCAGTCTGTGCCTTTTTGATTCAGGTCTACTCAGGTGATAGGCCCATCAATTGCCCTACCAGATCACATGGTAGCTCAATTTTTACCTTTAAACCAACCTCCATTCTCTTCTCAGTACTGGCTGTTACCAGGTTACATCCCACCAGCAGCTAGAGGGTACACAGTTCTCTAAAACCCCTTCAGCATTTATACTATGTAGCCTCTTTTTGCTGATGATCATTCTGACGACTGTGAGGTGAAAGTTTTTGTAGACTGGATTTGCATGGTTTTATTAATTCCTGATGTTAAGCATTTTCCCATGCCCTTTTTTTCATAACAGAAAAAAAGAAAGAAAGAGAATACAAAATGTGCGTAAAATCTGGGTCTTGAAATTGTCGTTTTGAAATATGCACATCTTTGAGATTTTTGCTCGATTTACGACCCAAGGATTTGTTTTGAGGGCAGGTGTCATTTACAGGCCTGCAATTATTTTGACTATCAAGTAACCATTAGTGCTGGGTTTAGAGCTGCTGTTGTGTGAAACGGCCACAAGGTGGCAGCAGTTCTCCTTTACCTATTCTGGTTACTAGAGCAACAGTGCCTCAATGGAAGTCATGTTCTAGGTTCTCAATTAGAATGGAATGTGCCGGGAAAAAACCCCTTAAGTTTATATCTGACTACTTCTTGTTCGTGTTTTAAATGTAATTTTCATTTTTTATCACAGCAAGGGTGATTACAATTTTTTGCTTGTTCTAGGTGTGCAAGATGTTGTTGTTTTACATATATACATATATCTATTGTTCTTTGGATCCTTTTCCCATTGTAGGTTATGACACAATGTTGAGTAGTCATCTCGTGGTATTCCGTAGGTCTATGGTGATTTTATACTTCACCTGTGTTTGTATATCTCTGTTTAACCCGGCATCCTAATGTATCCAATCCTCACACCTTTCCATTGGTGAACCATAAGTTTGTTTAATGAATCTATGATTGCCTTTCTTTGTGGAAATATCTTCACTGGTATCAATTTTTAGGTAACACCTATAAGTGATATCATAGGATATGTGTCTTTCGCTTTCTGACTTACTACAAGTTGCGTGATTACTTCTGGACTCATCTACTGTGCTGCAAATGGCATTGTGTCATTTTTTCCTTGGCTAATATTCCATCTGTACGTGTACCATTTCTTTGTCCACTCATCTGTTGGTGGACTTATTGTTTGCTTCCATGTCTTGGCTACTGTAGTACTGCTGCAATGCACATTTGCCTGCCTGTGTCTTTCCAATTCTGTCGGTTATACGTGCAGGAATGGGCCTGCTGGATCGTATGGCGGACAAACGTTTACCTTGTAAAGGCACCTCCATTCTGTTCTCATTAGTGGCTTTTACCAGGTTACGGTCCCACTTAAAGATGAGGGTATGCACTTTTCCACAACGCATTCAGCATTTATTGTTTGTAGTTTTCCTGCTTATGTTTATTCTGACTGGTGTGAGCTGATACCTCTTTGTGGTTGGATTTGCATGCATCTCATAATCCCTTGAAATTGAGCTTTCAGGCATGTCCTGTTTTTCTTCAAACTGTGAGTACAGCTTACCTCTTCAAATGGTTTTCTTGAAGTATTTGCCTGATTTGGAAATATTTTGCCCATTACCTCCCTGAAGACATTTTGAGGGCAGGTTTCATTTACAGCCCTCCAGTACTTGTGCATAGGAAGTGATCATAAGCACAGGTTTTAAAGCTGCTGTGGCAGGTAACGGCCATTGGGTGGCAGCATTTCTGCTTTCCCCACTCTGGTAACAAGGGAAACAGACCTTTCTGCCAGTGGTGTTCCTCGGTTATACATTAGAGTGGAACGTGCCCGGATAACTCCACAAATGTTGATTTTTCCTTACTTATGTTTGGTTTCCAAATTGAATTTATTTCTTTTTTATTGGAGTATATTCCATTGTGTACATTGACCACTACGTCTTTGTGCATTCCTCGTTTGGCGGACATTTTTGTTGCTTCCAAGTGTTGGCTGCGGTAAATATTCCTGGAGTGCAAGATTGCTAGCATGTGTCTTTTTGATTCACAACCTCTCAGGCGATAGGCAGAGCAGTGGGTATGCTTGATTGAATGGTAGCTCAATATCTACCTTTCCAAGGCACCTCGTTTTTGTTTTCATTACTGGCTCTTACCAGGTCCCACTTTGAAGCGAGGGTACACATTGCTCCACAACCCCTTCAGCATTTATTCTTTGCAGAAGTTTTGCTGGTGGCCATTCTGACTAGTGTGAG
The DNA here is from genome assembly GCF_937001465.1 of Orcinus orca. Taxonomy (NCBI): domain Eukaryota; kingdom Metazoa; phylum Chordata; class Mammalia; order Artiodactyla; family Delphinidae; genus Orcinus; species Orcinus orca. Next base: position 51,777,421 of record NC_064560.1, on the reverse strand, counting down.
CTGATAGGTTTTTGTAATTTGGGTTTGCATGTCTTTAAAAATACCAAAAAATTCATCATTTTACATGCCTTTTTCTTTTCTGTTAAAAATAAGATGTGAGTACAATATATCCCTTGAAATTGTCCTCTTGGAAGGTTGCCCTCTTTTGAATTTTTGGTCGATATTCGACCCCAGGATTTTTTTGGAGGGCAGGTCTCATTACAGAACTGCAGCTCTGGTGCATATTTAGTGGCCATTAGCACTGGGTTTAAAGCTGCTGTTGTAGGAAACGGCCAAAAGGAGGCAGCATTTCTCCATTCCCAAATCTGGTTACTAGGGCAGCACAGCCTTTCTGGAAGTCGTGCTCCCAGGTTGTAAATTAGAATGGAATGTGCCAGGAAAAACCCCCGTAAGTTTATATCCCATTATTTCTTGTTCGTCTTTTAATTTTTTTAAATCGGGGTAATGATTAGAATATTGTTTATCCTAGGTGTATACAATCTGGTTCATTTGTACATTACATATGTATGTATGTATGTGTATATATGTATATATATATATAATATATATTCATGTACAGATACTCTTCCCATGTAAATTATTGCAGAGTGTTCCGTTGACCTCCCTTGCTATATGGTCGGTCTTTTTGGCATATGTATTTAATAGGTATTTGTACACGTATGGTAACCCTAATCTTAATTTTCCATTTCCCCCACCTATCCTTTTAGATAAGAAAAGTTTGTGTTCTAAGTCTGTGAGTTTCTTTCCTGTGAAAATACCATCATTTGTGTCAGTTGTTAGATAACGCCTATAAGTGATATCGTAGTATATCTTTTGCTTTCCGACTTACCTCACGTTCTGTGATTACCTCTAGGTTCATCTATGGTGCCTCAAAGAGCAGTGTTTCACTGTTTTCCATGGCTAATAATCCATTGTGTACATGGAGCACTTCTTCTTTATCCATTCATCCATTGATGGACATTTTGGTTGCTTCCGTGTCTTGGCTATTGTGAAAACTCCTGCAGTGAAGCTGTTGCAGCCTGTGCCCCCTCGACTCTGGTCTTCTGAGGTGAGAGGCTCAGCACTGGGCCTGCTGAGTGGAATGCTGGCTCAAATTCTACTTTTAAACGCAGCTCTTTTCTGTTCTCATTATTGGCTCTTACCACATTACATCTCACCAGCAGCTAGAGGGTACACGGTTCTCTAAAACCCCATCAGCATTTATTGTTTGTAGACTTTTGGCTGATGGCACTTGACTTGCGTGAGTTGAAACCTTTTTGTAGGCTAGATTTGCATGAGTCTAATAATTCCTGATGTTTAGCTTTTACTCTTTTTCCTTTTTTTTTTAATAGTGAGTAAAACTTAGCTCTTCATACTATCTCCTTGAAAAATTTGCCAGTTTTGAATTTTTTTGGCCATTCCATACCTCTGCACAGTTCTTGAGGGCAGTTGTCCTTTACAGTCCTGCGTCCTTGTGAATGTTAAGTGACCGTTAGCTGTGGTTTTAAAGCCGCTCTTGCGGGAAACGGCCACAAGGCGGCAGCATTTCTACATTTCCATCCCTGGCATTTTGGGCAACAGAGCTTTCCTGGAAATCGTGTTTGTAGGCTGAAAATTAGAGTGGAATGTGCCAGGGAAAACCCCCAAGAGCTTATATCTGCTTACTTCTAGTTTGCTTTTTAAATATAATTTTTATTATTTATCAGAGCAAATTTGCGAAAAATGTATGTGTTCTAGGTGTACAGAATCTGGCTCATTATATCTATGTATCGATCTATTCATCTTTGGATCCTTTCCCGTGTAGGTTATTACAGAGTGTTGAGTAGACCTCTCTTGGTATTCCATAGCTATTTTGTGATTATATATTTCATATATAATAGTACATGTCTGTTAACCCCCATATCCTAATTCATACATTCCTTACACCTTTCCATTTGGTTAAACATAATTTGGTTTTCTGAATCTGTGAGTGTCCTTCTCTTGGAAATTATTTCATGGGTATCACTTTTTATGTAACACCTATAAGTGATGTAAGAGGATATTTTTCTTTTGGTTTCTTTCTTACTTCAAGTTGGGTGACTATCTCTAGATCCTTCTATGGTGGTGTCCATGGCACTGTTCCATGCTTTTCCATGGCTAGTATTCCATTGTGTACATGGACGACTTCTTCTTGGTGCCTATTTCTGTTGCTGGACATTTTGGTTTCTTCCAGGTCTTGGCTCTGGTACATGTTGCTGCAGTGCAGGTTTGCCAGTCTGTGCCTTTTTGATTCAGGTCTACTCAGGTGATAGGCCCATCAATTGCCCTACCAGATCACATGGTAGCTCAATTTTTACCTTTAAACCAACCTCCATTCTCTTCTCAGTACTGGCTGTTACCAGGTTACATCCCACCAGCAGCTAGAGGGTACACAGTTCTCTAAAACCCCTTCAGCATTTATACTATGTAGCCTCTTTTTGCTGATGATCATTCTGACGACTGTGAGGTGAAAGTTTTTGTAGACTGGATTTGCATGGTTTTATTAATTCCTGATGTTAAGCATTTTCCCATGCCCTTTTTTTCATAACAGAAAAAAAGAAAGAAAGAGAATACAAAATGTGCGTAAAATCTGGGTCTTGAAATTGTCGTTTTGAAATATGCACATCTTTGAGATTTTTGCTCGATTTACGACCCAAGGATTTGTTTTGAGGGCAGGTGTCATTTACAGGCCTGCAATTATTTTGACTATCAAGTAACCATTAGTGCTGGGTTTAGAGCTGCTGTTGTGTGAAACGGCCACAAGGTGGCAGCAGTTCTCCTTTACCTATTCTGGTTACTAGAGCAACAGTGCCTCAATGGAAGTCATGTTCTAGGTTCTCAATTAGAATGGAATGTGCCGGGAAAAAACCCCTTAAGTTTATATCTGACTACTTCTTGTTCGTGTTTTAAATGTAATTTTCATTTTTTATCACAGCAAGGGTGATTACAATTTTTTGCTTGTTCTAGGTGTGCAAGATGTTGTTGTTTTACATATATACATATATCTATTGTTCTTTGGATCCTTTTCCCATTGTAGGTTATGACACAATGTTGAGTAGTCATCTCGTGGTATTCCGTAGGTCTATGGTGATTTTATACTTCACCTGTGTTTGTATATCTCTGTTTAACCCGGCATCCTAATGTATCCAATCCTCACACCTTTCCATTGGTGAACCATAAGTTTGTTTAATGAATCTATGATTGCCTTTCTTTGTGGAAATATCTTCACTGGTATCAATTTTTAGGTAACACCTATAAGTGATATCATAGGATATGTGTCTTTCGCTTTCTGACTTACTACAAGTTGCGTGATTACTTCTGGACTCATCTACTGTGCTGCAAATGGCATTGTGTCATTTTTTCCTTGGCTAATATTCCATCTGTACGTGTACCATTTCTTTGTCCACTCATCTGTTGGTGGACTTATTGTTTGCTTCCATGTCTTGGCTACTGTAGTACTGCTGCAATGCACATTTGCCTGCCTGTGTCTTTCCAATTCTGTCGGTTATACGTGCAGGAATGGGCCTGCTGGATCGTATGGCGGACAAACGTTTACCTTGTAAAGGCACCTCCATTCTGTTCTCATTAGTGGCTTTTACCAGGTTACGGTCCCACTTAAAGATGAGGGTATGCACTTTTCCACAACGCATTCAGCATTTATTGTTTGTAGTTTTCCTGCTTATGTTTATTCTGACTGGTGTGAGCTGATACCTCTTTGTGGTTGGATTTGCATGCATCTCATAATCCCTTGAAATTGAGCTTTCAGGCATGTCCTGTTTTTCTTCAAACTGTGAGTACAGCTTACCTCTTCAAATGGTTTTCTTGAAGTATTTGCCTGATTTGGAAATATTTTGCCCATTACCTCCCTGAAGACATTTTGAGGGCAGGTTTCATTTACAGCCCTCCAGTACTTGTGCATAGGAAGTGATCATAAGCACAGGTTTTAAAGCTGCTGTGGCAGGTAACGGCCATTGGGTGGCAGCATTTCTGCTTTCCCCACTCTGGTAACAAGGGAAACAGACCTTTCTGCCAGTGGTGTTCCTCGGTTATACATTAGAGTGGAACGTGCCCGGATAACTCCACAAATGTTGATTTTTCCTTACTTATGTTTGGTTTCCAAATTGAATTTATTTCTTTTTTATTGGAGTATATTCCATTGTGTACATTGACCACTACGTCTTTGTGCATTCCTCGTTTGGCGGACATTTTTGTTGCTTCCAAGTGTTGGCTGCGGTAAATATTCCTGGAGTGCAAGATTGCTAGCATGTGTCTTTTTGATTCACAACCTCTCAGGCGATAGGCAGAGCAGTGGGTATGCTTGATTGAATGGTAGCTCAATATCTACCTTTCCAAGGCACCTCGTTTTTGTTTTCATTACTGGCTCTTACCAGGTCCCACTTTGAAGCGAGGGTACACATTGCTCCACAACCCCTTCAGCATTTATTCTTTGCAGAAGTTTTGCTGGTGGCCATTCTGACTAGTGTGAGCTGATAGGTTTTTGTAATTTGGGTTTGCATGTCTTTAAAAATACCAAAAAATTCATCATTTTACATGCCTTTTTCTTTTCTGTTAAAAATAAGATGTGAGTACAATATATCCCTTGAAATTGTCCTCTTGGAAGGTTGCCCTCTTTTGAATTTTTGGTCGATATTCGACCCCAGGATTTTTTTGGAGGGCAGGTCTCATTACAGAACTGCAGCTCTGGTGCATATTTAGTGGCCATTAGCACTGGGTTTAAAGCTGCTGTTGTAGGAAACGGCCAAAAGGAGGCAGCATTTCTCCATTCCCAAATCTGGTTACTAGGGCAGCACAGCCTTTCTGGAAGTCGTGCTCCCAGGTTGTAAATTAGAATGGAATGTGCCAGGAAAAACCCCCGTAAGTTTATATCCCATTATTTCTTGTTCGTCTTTTAATTTTTTTAAATCGGGGTAATGATTAGAATATTGTTTATCCTAGGTGTATACAATCTGGTTCATTTGTACATTACATATGTATGTCTGTATGTGTATATATGTATATATATATATAATATATATTCATGTACAGATACTCTTCCCATGTAAATTATTGCAGAGTGTTCCGTTGACCTCCCTTGCTATATGGTCGGTCTTTTTGATATATGTATTTAATAGGTATTTGTACACGTATGGTAACCCTAATCTTAATTTTCCATTTCCCCCACCTATCCTTTTAGATAAGAAAAGTTTGTGTTCTAAGTCTGTGAGTTTCTTTCCTGTGAAAATACCATCATTTGTGTCAGTTGTTAGATAACGCCTATAAGTGATATCGTAGTATATCTTTTGCTTTCCGACTTACCTCACGTTCTGTGATTACCTCTAGGTTCATCTATGGTGCCTCAAAGAGCAGTGTTTCACTGTTTTCCATGGCTAATAATCCATTGTGTACATGGAGCACTTCTTCTTTATCCATTCATCCATTGATGGACATTTTGGTTGCTTCCGTGTCTTGGCTATTGTGAAAACTCCTGCAGTGAAGCTGTTGCAGCCTGTGCCCCCTCGACTCTGGTCTTCTGAGGTGAGAGGCTCAGCACTGGGCCTGCTGAGTGGAATGCTGGCTCAAATTCTACTTTTAAACGCAGCTCTTTTCTGTTCTCATTATTGGCTCTTACCACATTACATCTCACCAGCAGCTAGAGGGTACACGGTTCTCTAAAACCCCATCAGCATTTATTGTTTGTAGACTTTTGGCTGATGGCACTTGACTTGCGTGAGTTGAAACCTTTTTGTAGGCTAGATTTGCATGAGTCTAATAATTCCTGATGTTTAGCTTTTACTCTTTTTCCTTTTTTTTTAATAGTGAGTAAAACTTAGCTCTTCATACTATCTCCTTGAAAAATTTGCCAGTTTTGAATTTTTTTGGCCATTCCATACCTCTGCACAGTTCTTGAGGGCAGTTGTCCTTTACAGTCCTGCGTCCTTGTGAATGTTAAGTGACCGTTAGCTGTGGTTTTAAAGCCGCTCTTGCGGGAAACGGCCACAAGGCGGCAGCATTTCTACATTTCCATCTCTGGCATTTTGGGCAACAGAGCTTTCCTGGAAATCGTGTTTGTAGGCTGAAAATTAGAGTGGAATGTGCCAGGGAAAACCCCCAAGAGCTTATATCTGCTTACTTCTAGTTTGCTTTTTAAATATAATTTTTATTATTTATCAGAGCAAATTTGCGAAAAATGTATGTGTTCTAGGTGTACAGAATCTGGCTCATTATATCTATGTATCGATCTATTCATCTTTGGATCCTTTCCCGTGTAGGTTATTACAGAGTGTTGAGTAGACCTCTCTTGGTATTCCATAGCTATTTTGTGATTATATATTTCATATATATTAGTACATGTCTGTTAACCCCCATATCCTAATTCATACATTCCTTACACCTTTCCATTTGGTTAAACATAATTTGGTTTTCTGAATCTGTGAGTGTCCTTCTCTTGGAAATTATTTCATGGGTATCACTTTTTATGTAACACCTATAAGTGATGTAAGAGGATATTTTTCTTTTGGTTTCTTTCTTACTTCAAGTTGGGTGACTATCTCTAGATCCTTCTATGGTGGTGTCCATGGCACTGTTCCATGCTTTTCCATGGCTAGTATTCCATTGTGTACATGGACGACTTCTTCTTGGTGCCTATTTCTGTTGCTGGACATTTTGGTTTCTTCCAGGTCTTGGCTCTGGTACATGTTGCTGCAGTGCAGGTTTGCCAGTCTGTGCCTTTTTGATTCAGGTCTACTCAGGTGATAGGCCCATCAATTGCCCTACCAGATCACATGGTAGCTCAATTTTTACCTTTAAACCAACCTCCATTCTCTTCTCAGTACTGGCTGTTACCAGGTTACATCCCACCAGCAGCTAGAGGGTACACAGTTCTCTAAAACCCCTTCAGCATTTATACTATGTAGCCTCTTTTTGCTGATGATCATTCTGACGACTGTGAGGTGAAAGTTTTTGTAGACTGGATTTGCATGGTTTTATTAATTCCTGATGTTAAGCATTTTCCCATGCCCTTTTTTTCATAACAGAAAAAAAGAAAGAAAGAGAATACAAAATGTGCGTAAAATCTGGGTCTTGAAATTGTCGTTTTGATATATGCACATCTTTGAGATTTTTGCTCGATTTACGACCCAAGGATTTGTTTTGAGGGCAGGTGTCATTTACAGGCCTGCAATTATTTTGACTATCAAGGAACCATTAGTGCTGGGTTTAGAGCTGCTGTTGTGTGAAACGGCCACAAGGTGGCAGCAGTTCTCCTTTACCTATTCTGGTTACTAGAGCAACAGTGCCTCAATGGAAGTCATGTTCTAGGTTCTCAATTAGAATGGAATGTGCCGGGAAAAAACCCCTTAAGTTTATATCTGACTACTTCTTGTTCGTGTTTTAAATGTAATTTTCATTTTTTATCACAGCAAGGGTGATTACAATTTTTTGCTTGTTCTAGGTGTGCAAGATGTTGTTGTTTTACATATATACATATATCTATTGTTCTTTGGATCCTTTTCCCATTGTAGGTTATGACACAATGTTGAGTAGTCTTCTCGTGGTATTCCGTAGGTCTATGGTGATTTTATACTTCACCTGTGTTTGTATATCTCTGTTTAACCCGGCATCCTAATGTATCCAATCCTCACACCTTTCCATTGGTGAACCATAAGTTTGTTTAATGAATCTATGATTGCCTTTCTTTGTGGAAATATCTTCACTGGTATCAATTTTTAGGTAACACCTATAAGTGATATCATAGGATATGTGTCTTTCGCTTTCTGACTTACTACAAGTTGCGTGATTACTTCTGGACTCATCTACTGTGCTGCAAATGGCATTGTGTCATTTTTTCCTTGGCTAATATTCCATCTGTACGTGTACCATTTCTTTGTCCACTCATCTGTTGGTGGACTTATTGTTTGCTTCCATGTCTTGGCTACTGTAGTACTGCTGCAATGCACATTTGCCTGCCTGTGTCTTTCCAATTCTGTCGGTTATACGTGCAGGAATGGGCCTGCTGGATCGTATGGCGGACAAACGTTTACCTTGTAAAGGCACCTCCATTCTGTTCTCATTAGTGGCTTTTACCAGGTTACGGTCCCACTTAAAGATGAGGGTATGCACTTTTCCACAACGCATTCAGCATTTATTGTTTGTAGTTTTCCTGCTTATGTTTATTCTGACTGGTGTGAGCTGATACCTCTTTGTGGTTGGATTTGCATGCATCTCATAATCCCTTGAAATTGAGCTTTCAGGCATGTCCTGTTTTTCTTCAAACTGTGAGTACAGCTTACCTCTTCAAATGGTTTTCTTGAAGTATTTGCCTGATTTGGAAATATTTTGCCCATTACCTCCCTGAAGACATTTTGAGGGCAGGTTTCATTTACAGCCCTCCAGTACTTGTGCATAGGAAGTGATCATAAGCACAGGTTTTAAAGCTGCTGTGGCAGGTAACGGCCATTGGGTGGCAGCATTTCTGCTTTCCCCACTCTGGTAACAAGGGAAACAGACCTTTCTGCCAGTGGTGTTCCTCGGTTATACATTAGAGTGGAACGTGCCCGGATAACTCCACAAATGTTGATTTTTCCTTACTTATGTTTGGTTTCCAAATTGAATTTATTTCTTTTTTATTGGAGTATATTCCATTGTGTACATTGACCACTACGTCTTTGTGCATTCCTCGTTTGGCGGACATTTTTGTTGCTTCCAAGTGTTGGCTGCGGTAAATATTCCTGGAGTGCAAGATTGCTAGCATGTGTCTTTTTGATTCACAACCTCTCAGGCGATAGGCAGAGCAGTGGGTATGCTTGATTGAATGGTAGCTCAATATCTACCTTTCCAAGGCACCTCGTTTTTGTTTTCATTACTGGCTCTTACCAGGTCCCACTTTGAAGCGAGGGTACACATTGCTCCACAACCCCTTCAGCATTTATTCTTTGCAGAAGTTTTGCTGGTGGCCATTCTGACTAGTGTGAGCTGATAGGTTTTTGTAATTTGGGTTTGCATGTCTTTAAAAATACCAAAAAATTCATCATTTTACATGCCTTTTTCTTTTCTGTTAAAAATAAGATGTGAGTACAATATATCCCTTGAAATTGTCCTCTTGGAAGGTTGCCCTCTTTTGAATTTTTGGTCGATATTCGACCCCAGGATTTTTTTGGAGGGCAGGTCTCATTACAGAACTGCAGCTCTGGTGCATATTTAGTGGCCATTAGCACTGGGTTTAAAGCTGCTGTTGTAGGAAACGGCCAAAAGGAGGCAGCATTTCTCCATTCCCAAATCTGGTTACTAGGGCAGCACAGCCTTTCTGGAAGTCGTGCTCCCAGGTTGTAAATTAGAATGGAATGTGCCAGGAAAAACCCCCGTAAGTTTATATCCCATTATTTCTTGTTCGTCTTTTAATTTTTTTAAATCGGGGTAATGATTAGAATATTGTTTATCCTAGGTGTATACAATCTGGTTCATTTGTACATTACATATGTATGTATGTATGTGTATATATGTATATATATATATAATATATATTCATGTACAGATACTCTTCCCATGTAAATTATTGCAGAGTGTTCCGTTGACCTCCCTTGCTATATGGTCGGTCTTTTTGATATATGTATTTAATAGGTATTTGTACACGTATGGTAACCCTAATCTTAATTTTCCATTTCCCCCACCTATCCTTTTAGATAAGAAAAGTTTGTGTTCTAAGTCTGTGAGTTTCTTTCCTGTGAAAATACCATCATTTGTGTCAGTTGTTAGATAACGCCTATAAGTGATATCGTAGTATATCTTTTGCTTTCTGACTTACCTCACGTTCTGTGATTACCTCTAGGTTCATCTATGGTGCCTCAAAGAGCAGTGTTTCACTGTTTTCCATGGCTAATAATCCATTGTGTACATGGAGCACTTCTTCTTTATCCATTCATCCATTGATGGACATTTTGGTTGCTTCCGTGTCTTGGCTATTGTGAAAACTCCTGCAGTGAAGCTGTTGCAGCCTGTGCCCCCTCGACTCTGGTCTTCTGAGGTGAGAGGCTCAGCACTGGGCCTGCTGAGTGGAATGCTGGCTCAAATTCTACTTTTAAACGCAGCTCTTTTCTGTTCTCATTATTGGCTCTTACCACATTACATCTCACCAGCAGCTAGAGGGTACACGGTTCTCTAAAACCCCATCAGCATTTATTGTTTGTAGACTTTTGGCTGATGGCACTTGACTTGCGTGAGTTGAAACCTTTTTGTAGGCTAGATTTGCATGAGTCTAATAATTCCTGATGTTTAGCTTTTACTCTTTTTCCTTTTTTTTTTAATAGTGAGTAAAACTTAGCTCTTCATACTATCTCCTTGAAAAATTTGCCAGTTTTGAATTTTTTTGGCCATTCCATACCTCTGCACAGTTCTTGAGGGCAGTTGTCCTTTACAGTCCTGCGTCCTTGTGAATGTTAAGTGACCGTTAGCTGTGGTTTTAAAGCCGCTCTTGCGGGAAACGGCCACAAGGCGGCAGCATTTCTACATTTCCATCCCTGGCATTTTGGGCAACAGAGCTTTCCTGGAAATCGTGTTTGTAGGCTGAAAATTAGAGTGGAATGTGCCAGGGAAAACCCCCAAGAGCTTATATCTGCTTACTTCTAGTTTGCTTTTTAAATATAATTTTTATTATTTATCAGAGCAAATTTGCGAAAAATGTATGTGTTCTAGGTGTACAGAATCTGGCTCATTATATCTATGTATCGATCTATTCATCTTTGGATCCTTTCCCGTGTAGGTTATTACAGAGTGTTGAGTAGACCTCTCTTGGTATTCCATAGCTATTTTGTGATTATATATTTCATATATATTAGTACATGTCTGTTAACCCCCATATCCTAATTCATACATTCCTTACACCTTTCCATTTGGTTAAACATAATTTGGTTTTCTGAATCTGTGAGTGTCCTTCTCTTGGAAATTATTTCATGGGTATCACTTTTTATGTAACACCTATAAGTGATGTAAGAGGATATTTTTCTTTTGGTTTCTTTCTTACTTCAAGTTGGGTGACTATCTCTAGATCCTTCTATGGTGGTGTCCATGGCACTGTTCCATGCTTTTCCATGGCTAGTATTCCATTGTGTACATGGACGACTTCTTCTTGGTGCCTATTTCTGTTGCTGGACATTTTGGTTTCTTCCAGGTCTTGGCTCTGGTACATGTTGCTGCAGTGCAGGTTTGCCAGTCTGTGCCTTTTTGATTCAGGTCTACTCAGGTGATAGGCCCATCAATTGCCCTACCAGATCACATGGTAGCTCAATTTTTACCTTTAAACCAACCTCCATTCTCTTCTCAGTACTGGCTGTTACCAGGTTACATCCCACCAGCAGCTAGAGGGTACACAGTTCTCTAAAACCCCTTCAGCATTTATACTATGTAGCCTCTTTTTGCTGATGATCATTCTGACGACTGTGAGGTGAAAGTTTTTGTAGACTGGATTTGCATGGTTTTATTAATTCCTGATGTTAAGCATTTTCCCATGCCCTTTTTTTCATAACAGAAAAAAAGAAAGAAAGAGAATACAAAATGTGCGTAAAATCTGGGTCTTGAAATTGTCGTTTTGATATATGCACATCTTTGAGATTTTTGCTCGATTTACGACCCAAGGATTTGTTTTGAGGGCAGGTGTCATTTACAGGCCTGCAATTATTTTGACTATCAAGGAACCATTAGTGCTGGGTTTAGAGCTGCTGTTGTGTGAAACGGCCACAAGGTGGCAGCAGTTCTCCTTTACCTATTCTGGTTACTAGAGCAACAGTGCCTCAATGGAAGTCATGTTCTAGGTTCTCAATTAGAATGGAATGTGCCGGGAAAAAACCCCTTAAGTTTATATCTGACTACTTCTTGTTCGTGTTTTAAATGTAATTTTCATTTTTTATCACAGCAAGGGTGATTACAATTTTTTGCTTGTTCTAGGTGTGCAAGATGTTGTTGTTTTACATATATACATATATCTATTGTTCTTTGGATCCTTTTCCCATTGTAGGTTATGACACAATGTTGAGTAGTCTTCTCGTGGTATTCCGTAGGTCTATGGTGATTTTATACTTCACCTGTGTTTGTATATCTCTGTTTAACCCGGCATCCTAATGTATCCAATCCTCACACCTTTCCATTGGTGAACCATAAGTTTGTTTAATGAATCTATGATTGCCTTTCTTTGTGGAAATATCTTCACTGGTATCAATTTTTAGGTAACACCTATAAGTGATATCATAGGATATGTGTCTTTCGCTTTCTGACTTACTACAAGTTGCGTGATTACTTCTGGACTCATCTACTGTGCTGCAAATGGCATTGTGTCATTTTTTCCTTGGCTAATATTCCATCTGTACGTGTACCATTTCTTTGTCCACTCATCTGTTGGTGGACTTATTGTTTGCTTCCATGTCTTGGCTACTGTAGTACTGCTGCAATGCACATTTGCCTGCCTGTGTCTTTCCAATTCTGTCGGTTATACGTGCAGGAATGGGCCTGCTGGATCGTATGGCAGACAAACGTTTACCTTGTAAAGGCACCTCCATTCTGTTCTCATTAGTGGCTTTTACCAGGTTACGGTCCCACTTAAAGATGAGGGTATGCACTTTTCCACAACGCATTCAGCATTTATTGTTTGTAGTTTTCCTGCTTATGTTTATTCTGACTGGTGTGAGCTGATACCTCTTTGTGGTTGGATTTGCATGCATCTCATAATCCCTTGAAATTGAGCTTTCAGGCATGTCCTGTTTTTCTTCAAACTGTGAGTACAGCTTACCTCTTCAAATGGTTTTCTTGAAGTATTTGCCTGATTTGGAAATATTTTGCCCATTACCTCCCTGAAGACATTTTGAGGGCAGGTTTCATTTACAGCCCTCCAGTACTTGTGCATAGGAAGTGATCATAAGCACAGGTTTTAAAGCTGCTGTGGCAGGTAACGGCCATTGGGTGGCAGCATTTCTGCTTTCCCCACTCTGGTAACAAGGGAAACAGAACTTTCTGCCAGTGGTGTTCCTCAGTTATACATTAGAGTGGAACGTGCCCGGATAACTCCACAAATGTTGATTTTTCCTTACTTATGTTTGGTTTCCAAATTGAATTTATTTCTTTTTTATTGGAGTATATTCCATTGTGTACATTGACCACTACGTCTTTGTGCATTCCTCGTTTGGCGGACATTTTTGTTGCTTCCAAGTGTTGGCTGCGGTAAATATTCCTGGAGTGCAAGATTGCTAGCATGTGTCTTTTTGATTCACAACCTCTCAGGCGATAGGCAGAGCAGTGGGTATGCTTGATTGAATGGTAGCTCAATATCTACCTTTCCAAGGCACCTCGTTTTTGTTTTCATTACTGGCTCTTACCAGGTCCCACTTTGAAGCGAGGGTACACATTGCTCCACAACCCCTTCAGCATTTATTCTTTGCAGAAGTTTTGCTGGTGGCCATTCTGACTAGTGTGAGCTGATAGGTTTTTGTAATTTGGGTTTGCATGTCTTTAAAAATACCAAAAAATTCATCATTTTACATGCCTTTTTCTTTTCTGTTAAAAATAAGATGTGAGTACAATATATCCCTTGAAATTGTCCTCTTGGAAGGTTGCCCTCTTTTGAATTTTTGGTCGATATTCGACCCCAGGATTTTTTTGGAGGGCAGGTCTCATTACAGAACTGCAGCTCTGGTGCATATTTAGTGGCCATTAGCACTGGGTTTAAAGCTGCTGTTGTAGGAAACGGCCAAAAGGAGGCAGCATTTCTCCATTCCCAAATCTGGTTACTAGGGCAGCACAGCCTTTCTGGAAGTCGTGCTCCCAGGTTGTAAATTAGAATGGAATGTGCCAGGAAAAACCCCCGTAAGTTTATATCCCATTATTTCTTGTTCGTCTTTTAATTTTTTTAAATCGGGGTAATGATTAGAATATTGTTTATCCTAGGTGTATACAATCTGGTTCATTTGTACATTACATATGTATGTATGTATGTGTATATATGTATATATATATATAATATATATTCATGTACAGATACTCTTCCCATGTAAATTATTGCAGAGTGTTCCGTTGACCTCCCTTGCTATATGGTCGGTCTTTTTGATATATGTATTTAATAGGTATTTGTACACGTATGGTAACCCTAATCTTAATTTTCCATTTCCCCCACCTATCCTTTTAGATAAGAAAAGTTTGTGTTCTAAGTCTGTGAGTTTCTTTCCTGTGAAAATACCATCATTTGTGTCAGTTGTTAGATAACGCCTATAAGTGATATCGTAGTATATCTTTTGCTTTCCGACTTACCTCACGTTCTGTGATTACCTCTAGGTTCATCTATGGTGCCTCAAAGAGCAGTGTTTCACTGTTTTCCATGGCTAATAATCCATTGTGTACATGGAGCACTTCTTCTTTATCCATTCATCCATTGATGGACATTTTGGTTGCTTCCGTGTCTTGGCTATTGTGAAAACTCCTGCAGTGAAGCTGTTGCAGCCTGTGCCCCCTCGACTCTGGTCTTCTGAGGTGAGAGGCTCAGCACTGGGCCTGCTGAGTGGAATGCTGGCTCAAATTCTACTTTTAAACGCAGCTCTTTTCTGTTCTCATTATTGGCTCTTACCACATTACATCTCACCAGCAGCTAGAGGGTACACGGTTCTCTAAAACCCCATCAGCATTTATTGTTTGTAGACTTTTGGCTGATGGCACTTGACTTGCGTGAGTTGAAACCTTTTTGTAGGCTAGATTTGCATGAGTCTAATAATTCCTGATGTTTAGCTTTTACTCTTTTTCCTTTTTTTTTTAATAGTGAGTAAAACTTAGCTCTTCATACTATCTCCTTGAAAAATTTGCCAGTTTTGAATTTTTTTGGCCATTCCATACCTCTGCACAGTTCTTGAGGGCAGTTGTCCTTTACAGTCCTGCGTCCTTGTGAATGTTAAGTGACCGTTAGCTGTGGTTTTAAAGCCGCTCTTGCGGGAAACGGCCACAAGGCGGCAGCATTTCTACATTTCCATCCCTGGCATTTTGGGCAACAGAGCTTTCCTGGAAATCGTGTTTGTAGGCTGAAAATTAGAGTGGAATGTGCCAGGGAAAACCCCCAAGAGCTTATATCTGCTTACTTCTAGTTTGCTTTTTAAATATAATTTTTATTATTTATCAGAGCAAATTTGCGAAAAATGTATGTGTTCTAGGTGTACAGAATCTGGCTCATTATATCTATGTATCGATCTATTCATCTTTGGATCCTTTCCCGTGTAGGTTATTACAGAGTGTTGAGTAGACCTCTCTTGGTATTCCATAGCTATTTTGTGATTATATATTTCATATATATTAGTACATGTCTGTTAACCCCCATATCCTAATTCATACATTCCTTACACCTTTCCATTTGGTTAAACATAATTTGGTTTTCTGAATCTGTGAGTGTCCTTCTCTTGGAAATTATTTCATGGGTATCACTTTTTATGTAACACCTATAAGTGATGTAAGAGGATATTTTTCTTTTGGTTTCTTTCTTACTTCAAGTTGGGTGACTATCTCTAGATCCTTCTATGGTGGTGTCCATGGCACTGTTCCATGCTTTTCCATGGCTAGTATTCCATTGTGTACATGGACGACTTCTTCTTGGTGCCTATTTCTGTTGCTGGACATTTTGGTTTCTTCCAGGTCTTGGCTCTGGTACATGTTGCTGCAGTGCAGGTTTGCCAGTCTGTGCCTTTTTGATTCAGGTCTACTCAGGTGATAGGCCCATCAATTGCCCTACCAGATCACATGGTAGCTCAATTTTTACCTTTAAACCAACCTCCATTCTCTTCTCAGTACTGGCTGTTACCAGGTTACATCCCACCAGCAGCTAGAGGGTACACAGTTCTCTAAAACCCCTTCAGCATTTATACTATGTAGCCTCTTTTTGCTGATGATCATTCTGACGACTGTGAGGTGAAAGTTTTTGTAGACTGGATTTGCATGGTTTTATTAATTCCTGATGTTAAGCATTTTCCCATGCCCTTTTTTTCATAACAGAAAAAAAGAAAGAAAGAGAATACAAAATGTGCGTAAAATCTGGGTCTTGAAATTGTCGTTTTGATATATGCACATCTTTGAGATTTTTGCTCGATTTACGACCCAAGGATTTGTTTTGAGGGCAGGTGTCATTTACAGGCCTGCAATTATTTTGACTATCAAGTAACCATTAGTGCTGGGTTTAGAGCTGCTGTTGTGTGAAACGGCCACAAGGTGGCAGCAGTTCTCCTTTACCTATTCTGGTTACTAGAGCAACAGTGCCTCAATGGAAGTCATGTTCTAGGTTCTCAATTAGAATGGAATGTGCCGGGAAAAAACCCCTTAAGTTTATATCTGACTACTTCTTGTTCGTGTTTTAAATGTAATTTTCATTTTTTATCACAGCAAGGGTGATTACAATTTTTTGCTTGTTCTAGGTGTGCAAGATGTTGTTGTTTTACATATATACATATATCTATTGTTCTTTGGATCCTTTTCCCATTGTAGGTTATGACACAATGTTGAGTAGTCATCTCGTGGTATTCCGTAGGTCTATGGTGATTTTATACTTCACCTGTGTTTGTATATCTCTGTTTAACCCGGCATCCTAATGTATCCAATCCTCACACCTTTCCATTGGTGAACCATAAGTTTGTTTAATGAATCTATGATTGCCTTTCTTTGTGGAAATATCTTCACTGGTATCAATTTTTAGGTAACACCTATAAGTGATATCATAGGATATGTGTCTTTCGCTTTCTGACTTACTACAAGTTGCGTGATTACTTCTGGACTCATCTACTGTGCTGCAAATGGCATTGTGTCATTTTTTCCTTGGCTAATATTCCATCTGTACGTGTACCATTTCTTTGTCCACTCATCTGTTGGTGGACTTATTGTTTGCTTCCATGTCTTGGCTACTGTAGTACTGCTGCAATGCACATTTGCCTGCCTGTGTCTTTCCAATTCTGTCGGTTATACGTGCAGGAATGGGCCTGCTGGATCGTATGGCGGACAAACGTTTACCTTGTAAAGGCACCTCCATTCTGTTCTCATTAGTGGCTTTTACCAGGTTACGGTCCCACTTAAAGATGAGGGTATGCACTTTTCCACAACGCATTCAGCATTTATTGTTTGTAGTTTTCCTGCTTATGTTTATTCTGACTGGTGTGAGCTGATACCTCTTTGTGGTTGGATTTGCATGCATCTCATAATCCCTTGAAATTGAGCTTTCAGGCATGTCCTGTTTTTCTTCAAACTGTGAGTACAGCTTACCTCTTCAAATGGTTTTCTTGAAGTATTTGCCTGATTTGGAAATATTTTGCCCATTACCTCCCTGAAGACATTTTGAGGGCAGGTTTCATTTACAGCCCTCCAGTACTTGTGCATAGGAAGTGATCATAAGCACAGGTTTTAAAGCTGCTGTGGCAGGTAACGGCCATTGGGTGGCAGCATTTCTGCTTTCCCCACTCTGGTAACAAGGGAAACAGACCTTTCTGCCAGTGGTGTTCCTCGGTTATACATTAGAGTGGAACGTGCCCGGATAACTCCACAAATGTTGATTTTTCCTTACTTATGTTTGGTTTCCAAATTGAATTTATTTCTTTTTTATTGGAGTATATTCCATTGTGTACATTGACCACTACGTCTTTGTGCATTCCTCGTTTGGCGGACATTTTTGTTGCTTCCAAGTGTTGGCTGCGGTAAATATTCCTGGAGTGCAAGATTGCTAGCATGTGTCTTTTTGATTCACAACCTCTCAGGCGATAGGCAGAGCAGTGGGTATGCTTGATTGAATGGTAGCTCAATATCTACCTTTCCAAGGCACCTCGTTTTTGTTTTCATTACTGGCTCTTACCAGGTCCCACTTTGAAGCGAGGGTACACATTGCTCCACAACCCCTTCAGCATTTATTCTTTGCAGAAGTTTTGCTGGTGGCCATTCTGACTAGTGTGAGCTGATAGGTTTTTGTAATTTGGGTTTGCATGTCTTTAAAAATACCAAAAAATTCATCATTTTACATGCCTTTTTCTTTTCTGTTAAAAATAAGATGTGAGTACAATATATCCCTTGAAATTGTCCTCTTGGAAGGTTGCCCTCTTTTGAATTTTTGGTCGATATTCGACCCCAGGATTTTTTTGGAGGGCAGGTCTCATTACAGAACTGCAGCTCTGGTGCATATTTAGTGGCCATTAGCACTGGGTTTAAAGCTGCTGTTGTAGGAAACGGCCAAAAGGAGGCAGCATTTCTCCATTCCCAAATCTGGTTACTAGGGCAGCACAGCCTTTCTGGAAGTCGTGCTCCCAGGTTGTAAATTAGAATGGAATGTGCCAGGAAAAACCCCCGTAAGTTTATATCCCATTATTTCTTGTTCGTCTTTTAATTTTTTTAAATCGGGGTAATGATTAGAATATTGTTTATCCTAGGTGTATACAATCTGGTTCATTTGTACATTACATATGTATGTATGTATGTGTATATATGTATATATATATATAATATATATTCATGTACAGATACTCTTCCCATGTAAATTATTGCAGAGTGTTCCGTTGACCTCCCTTGCTATATGGTCGGTCTTTTTGATATATGTATTTAATAGGTATTTGTACACGTATGGTAACCCTAATCTTAATTTTCCATTTCCCCCACCTATCCTTTTAGATAAGAAAAGTTTGTGTTCTAAGTCTGTGAGTTTCTTTCCTGTGAAAATACCATCATTTGTGTCAGTTGTTAGATAACGCCTATAAGTGATATCGTAGTATATCTTTTGCTTTCCGACTTACCTCACGTTCTGTGATTACCTCTAGGTTCATCTATGGTGCCTCAAAGAGCAGTGTTTCACTGTTTTCCATGGCTAATAATCCATTGTGTACATGGAGCACTTCTTCTTTATCCATTCATCCATTGATGGACATTTTGGTTGCTTCCGTGTCTTGGCTATTGTGAAAACTCCTGCAGTGAAGCTGTTGCAGCCTGTGCCCCCTCGACTCTGGTCTTCTGAGGTGAGAGGCTCAGCACTGGGCCTGCTGAGTGGAATGCTGGCTCAAATTCTACTTTTAAACGCAGCTCTTTTCTGTTCTCATTATTGGCTCTTACCACATTACATCTCACCAGCAGCTAGAGGGTACACGGTTCTCTAAAACCCCATCAGCATTTATTGTTTGTAGACTTTTGGCTGATGGCACTTGACTTGCGTGAGTTGAAACCTTTTTGTAGGCTAGATTTGCATGAGTCTAATAATTCCTGATGTTTAGCTTTTACTCTTTTTCCTTTTTTTTTTAATAGTGAGTAAAACTTAGCTCTTCATACTATCTCCTTGAAAAATTTGCCAGTTTTGAATTTTTTTGGCCATTCCATACCTCTGCACAGTTCTTGAGGGCAGTTGTCCTTTACAGTCCTGCGTCCTTGTGAATGTTAAGTGACCGTTAGCTGTGGTTTTAAAGCCGCTCTTGCGGGAAACGGCCACAAGGCGGCAGCATTTCTACATTTCCATCCCTGGCATTTTGGGCAACAGAGCTTTCCTGGAAATCGTGTTTGTAGGCTGAAAATTAGAGTGGAATGTGCCAGGGAAAACCCCCAAGAGCTTATATCTGCTTACTTCTAGTTTGCTTTTTAAATATAATTTTTATTATTTATCAGAGCAAATTTGCGAAAAATGTATGTGTTCTAGGTGTACAGAATCTGGCTCATTATATCTATGTATCGATCTATTCATCTTTGGATCCTTTCCCGTGTAGGTTATTACAGAGTGTTGAGTAGACCTCTCTTGGTATTCCATAGCTATTTTGTGATTATATATTTCATATATATTAGTACATGTCTGTTAACCCCCATATCCTAATTCATACATTCCTTACACCTTTCCATTTGGTTAAACATAATTTGGTTTTCTGAATCTGTGAGTGTCCTTCTCTTGGAAATTATTTCATGGGTATCACTTTTTATGTAACACCTATAAGTGATGTAAGAGGATATTTTTCTTTTGGTTTCTTTCTTACTTCAAGTTGGGTGACTATCTCTAGATCCTTCTATGGTGGTGTCCATGGCACTGTTCCATGCTTTTCCATGGCTAGTATTCCATTGTGTACATGGACGACTTCTTCTTGGTGCCTATTTCTGTTGCTGGACATTTTGGTTTCTTCCAGGTCTTGGCTCTGGTACATGTTGCTGCAGTGCAGGTTTGCCAGTCTGTGCCTTTTTGATTCAGGTCTACTCAGGTGATAGGCCCATCAATTGCCCTACCAGATCACATGGTAGCTCAATTTTTACCTTTAAACCAACCTCCATTCTCTTCTCAGTACTGGCTGTTACCAGGTTACATCCCACCAGCAGCTAGAGGGTACACAGTTCTCTAAAACCCCTTCAGCATTTATACTATGTAGCCTCTTTTTGCTGATGATCATTCTGACGACTGTGAGGTGAAAGTTTTTGTAGACTGGATTTGCATGGTTTTATTAATTCCTGATGTTAAGCATTTTCCCATGCCCTTTTTTTCATAACAGAAAAAAAGAAAGAAAGAGAATACAAAATGTGCGTAAAATCTGGGTCTTGAAATTGTCGTTTTGATATATGCACATCTTTGAGATTTTTGCTCGATTTACGACCCAAGGATTTGTTTTGAGGGCAGGTGTCATTTACAGGCCTGCAATTATTTTGACTATCAAGGAACCATTAGTGCTGGGTTTAGAGCTGCTGTTGTGTGAAACGGCCACAAGGTGGCAGCAGTTCTCCTTTACCTATTCTGGTTACTAGAGCAACAGTGCCTCAATGGAAGTCATGTTCTAGGTTCTCAATTAGAATGGAATGTGCCGGGAAAAAACCCCTTAAGTTTATATCTGACTACTTCTTGTTCGTGTTTTAAATGTAATTTTCATTTTTTATCACAGCAAGGGTGATTACAATTTTTTGCTTGTTCTAGGTGTGCAAGATGTTGTTGTTTTACATATATACATATATCTATTGTTCTTTGGATCCTTTTCCCATTGTAGGTTATGACACAATGTTGAGTAGTCTTCTCGTGGTATTCCGTAGGTCTATGGTGATTTTATACTTCACCTGTGTTTGTATATCTCTGTTTAACCCGGCATCCTAATGTATCCAATCCTCACACCTTTCCATTGGTGAACCATAAGTTTGTTTAATGAATCTATGATTGCCTTTCTTTGTGGAAATATCTTCACTGGTATCAATTTTTAGGTAACACCTATAAGTGATATCATAGGATATGTGTCTTTCGCTTTCTGACTTACTACAAGTTGCGTGATTACTTCTGGACTCATCTACTGTGCTGCAAATGGCATTGTGTCATTTTTTCCTTGGCTAATATTCCATCTGTACGTGTACCATTTCTTTGTCCACTCATCTGTTGGTGGACTTATTGTTTGCTTCCATGTCTTGGCTACTGTAGTACTGCTGCAATGCACATTTGCCTGCCTGTGTCTTTCCAATTCTGTCGGTTATACGTGCAGGAATGGGCCTGCTGGATCGTATGGCAGACAAACGTTTACCTTGTAAAGGCACCTCCATTCTGTTCTCATTAGTGGCTTTTACCAGGTTACGGTCCCACTTAAAGATGAGGGTATGCACTTTTCCACAACGCATTCAGCATTTATTGTTTGTAGTTTTCCTGCTTATGTTTATTCTGACTGGTGTGAGCTGATACCTCTTTGTGGTTGGATTTGCATGCATCTCATAATCCCTTGAAATTGAGCTTTCAGGCATGTCCTGTTTTTCTTCAAACTGTGAGTACAGCTTACCTCTTCAAATGGTTTTCTTGAAGTATTTGCCTGATTTGGAAATATTTTGCCCATTACCTCCCTGAAGACATTTTGAGGGCAGGTTTCATTTACAGCCCTCCAGTACTTGTGCATAGGAAGTGATCATAAGCACAGGTTTTAAAGCTGCTGTGGCAGGTAACGGCCATTGGGTGGCAGCATTTCTGCTTTCCCCACTCTGGTAACAAGGGAAACAGAACTTTCTGCCAGTGGTGTTCCTCAGTTATATATTAGAGTGGAACGTGCCCGGATAACTCCACAAATGTTGATTTTTCCTTACTTATGTTTGGTTTCCAAATTGAATTTATTTCTTTTTTATTGGAGTATATTCCATTGTGTACATTGACCACTACGTCTTTGTGCATTCCTCGTTTGGCGGACATTTTTGTTGCTTCCAAGTGTTGGCTGCGGTAAATATTCCTGGAGTGCAAGATTGCTAGCATGTGTCTTTTTGATTCACAACCTCTCAGGCGATAGGCAGAGCAGTGGGTATGCTTGATTGAATGGTAGCTCAATATCTACCTTTCCAAGGCACCTCGTTTTTGTTTTCATTACTGGTTCTTACCAGGTCCCACTTTGAAGCGAGGGTACACATTGCTCCACAACCCCTTCAGCATTTATTCTTTGCAGAAGTTTTGCTGGTGGCCATTCTGACTAGTGTGAGCTGATAGGTTTTTGTAATTTGGGTTTGCATGTCTTTAAAAATACCAAAAAATTCATCATTTTACATGCCTTTTTCTTTTCTGTTAAAAATAAGATGTGAGTACAATATATCCCTTGAAATTGTCCTCTTGGAAGGTTGCCCTCTTTTGAATTTTTGGTCGATATTCGACCCCAGGATTTTTTTGGAGGGCAGGTCTCATTACAGAACTGCAGCTCTGGTGCATATTTAGTGGCCATTAGCACTGGGTTTAAAGCTGCTGTTGTAGGAAACGGCCAAAAGGAGGCAGCATTTCTCCATTCCCAAATCTGGTTACTAGGGCAGCACAGCCTTTCTGGAAGTCGTGCTCCCAGGTTGTAAATTAGAATGGAATGTGCCAGGAAAAACCCCCGTAAGTTTATATCCCATTATTTCTTGTTCGTCTTTTAATTTTTTTAAATCGGGGTAATGATTAGAATATTGTTTATCCTAGGTGTATACAATCTGGTTCATTTGTACATTACATATGTATGTATGTATGTGTATATATATATATATATATAATATATATTCATGTACAGATACTCTTCCCATGTAAATTATTGCAGAGTGTTCCGTTGACCTCCCTTGCTATATGGTCGGTCTTTTTGATATATGTATTTAATAGGTATTTGTACACGTATGGTAACCCTAATCTTAATTTTCCATTTCCCCCACCTATCCTTTTAGATAAGAAAAGTTTGTGTTCTAAGTCTGTGAGTTTCTTTCCTGTGAAAATACCATCATTTGTGTCAGTTGTTAGATAACGCCTATAAGTGATATCGTAGTATATCTTTTGCTTTCCGACTTACCTCACGTTCTGTGATTACCTCTAGGTTCATCTATGGTGCCTCAAAGAGCAGTGTTTCACTGTTTTCCATGGCTAATAATCCATTGTGTACATGGAGCACTTCTTCTTTATCCATTCATCCATTGATGGACATTTTGGTTGCTTCCGTGTCTTGGCTATTGTGAAAACTCCTGCAGTGAAGCTGTTGCAGCCTGTGCCCCCTCGACTCTGGTCTTCTGAGGTGAGAGGCTCAGCACTGGGCCTGCTGAGTGGAATGCTGGCTCAAATTCTACTTTTAAACGCAGCTCTTTTCTGTTCTCATTATTGGCTCTTACCACATTACATCTCACCAGCAGCTAGAGGGTACACGGTTCTCTAAAACCCCATCAGCATTTATTGTTTGTAGACTTTTGGCTGATGGCACTTGACTTGCGTGAGTTGAAACCTTTTTGTAGGCTAGATTTGCATGAGTCTAATAATTCCTGATGTTTAGCTTTTACTCTTTTTCCTTTTTTTTTTAATAGTGAGTAAAACTTAGCTCTTCATACTATCTCCTTGAAAAATTTGCCAGTTTTGAATTTTTTTGGCCATTCCATACCTCTGCACAGTTCTTGAGGGCAGTTGTCCTTTACAGTCCTGCGTCCTTGTGAATGTTAAGTGACCGTTAGCTGTGGTTTTAAAGCCGCTCTTGCGGGAAACGGCCACAAGGCGGCAGCATTTCTACATTTCCATCCCTGGCATTTTGGGCAACAGAGCTTTCCTGGAAATCGTGTTTGTAGGCTGAAAATTAGAGTGGAATGTGCCAGGGAAAACCCCCAAGAGCTTATATCTGCTTACTTCTAGTTTGCTTTTTAAATATAATTTTTATTATTTATCAGAGCAAATTTGCGAAAAATGTATGTGTTCTAGGTGTACAGAATCTGGCTCATTATATCTATGTATCGATCTATTCATCTTTGGATCCTTTCCCGTGTAGGTTATTACAGAGTGTTGAGTAGACCTCTCTTGGTATTCCATAGCTATTTTGTGATTATATATTTCATATATATTAGTACATGTCTGTTAACCCCCATATCCTAATTCATACATTCCTTACACCTTTCCATTTGGTTAAACATAATTTGGTTTTCTGAATCTGTGAGTGTCCTTCTCTTGGAAATTATTTCATGGGTATCACTTTTTATGTAACACCTATAAGTGATGTAAGAGGATATTTTTCTTTTGGTTTCTTTCTTACTTCAAGTTGGGTGACTATCTCTAGATCCTTCTATGGTGGTGTCCATGGCACTGTTCCATGCTTTTCCATGGCTAGTATTCCATTGTGTACATGGACGACTTCTTCTTGGTGCCTATTTCTGTTGCTGGACATTTTGGTTTCTTCCAGGTCTTGGCTCTGGTACATGTTGCTGCAGTGCAGGTTTGCCAGTCTGTGCCTTTTTGATTCAGGTCTACTCAGGTGATAGGCCCATCAATTGCCCTACCAGATCACATGGTAGCTCAATTTTTACCTTTAAACCAACCTCCATTCTCTTCTCAGTACTGGCTGTTACCAGGTTACATCCCACCAGCAGCTAGAGGGTACACAGTTCTCTAAAACCCCTTCAGCATTTATACTATGTAGCCTCTTTTTGCTGATGATCATTCTGACGACTGTGAGGTGAAAGTTTTTGTAGACTGGATTTGCATGGTTTTATTAATTCCTGATGTTAAGCATTTTCCCATGCCCTTTTTTTCATAACAGAAAAAAAGAAAGAAAGAGAATACAAAATGTGCGTAAAATCTGGGTCTTGAAATTGTCGTTTTGATATATGCACATCTTTGAGATTTTTGCTCGATTTACGACCCAAGGATTTGTTTTGAGGGCAGGTGTCATTTACAGGCCTGCAATTATTTTGACTATCAAGTAACCATTAGTGCTGGGTTTAGAGCTGCTGTTGTGTGAAACGGCCACAAGGTGGCAGCAGTTCTCCTTTACCTATTCTGGTTACTAGAGCAACAGTGCCTCAATGGAAGTCATGTTCTAGGTTCTCAATTAGAATGGAATGTGCCGGGAAAAAACCCCTTAAGTTTATATCTGACTACTTCTTGTTCGTGTTTTAAATGTAATTTTCATTTTTTATCACAGCAAGGGTGATTACAATTTTTTGCTTGTTCTAGGTGTGCAAGATGTTGTTGTTTTACATATATACATATATCTATTGTTCTTTGGATCCTTTTCCCATTGTAGGTTATGACACAATGTTGAGTAGTCTTCTCGTGGTATTCCGTAGGTCTATGGTGATTTTATACTTCACCTGTGTTTGTATATCTCTGTTTAACCCGGCATCCTAATGTATCCAATCCTCACACCTTTCCATTGGTGAACCATAAGTTTGTTTAATGAATCTATGATTGCCTTTCTTTGTGGAAATATCTTCACTGGTATCAATTTTTAGGTAACACCTATAAGTGATATCATAGGATATGTGTCTTTCGCTTTCTGACTTACTACAAGTTGCGTGATTACTTCTGGACTCATCTACTGTGCTGCAAATGGCATTGTGTCATTTTTTCCTTGGCTAATATTCCATCTGTACGTGTACCATTTCTTTGTCCACTCATCTGTTGGTGGACTTATTGTTTGCTTCCATGTCTTGGCTACTGTAGTACTGCTGCAATGCACATTTGCCTGCCTGTGTCTTTCCAATTCTGTCGGTTATACGTGCAGGAATGGGCCTGCTGGATCGTATGGCGGACAAACGTTTACCTTGTAAAGGCACCTCCATTCTGTTCTCATTAGTGGCTTTTACCAGGTTACGGTCCCACTTAAAGATGAGGGTATGCACTTTTCCACAACGCATTCAGCATTTATTGTTTGTAGTTTTCCTGCTTATGTTTATTCTGACTGGTGTGAGCTGATACCTCTTTGTGGTTGGATTTGCATGCATCTCATAATCCCTTGAAATTGAGCTTTCAGGCATGTCCTGTTTTTCTTCAAACTGTGAGTACAGCTTACCTCTTCAAATGGTTTTCTTGAAGTATTTGCCTGATTTGGAAATATTTTGCCCATTACCTCCCTGAAGACATTTTGAGGGCAGGTTTCATTTACAGCCCTC
Organism: Orcinus orca; assembly: GCF_937001465.1. Classification (NCBI taxonomy): domain Eukaryota; kingdom Metazoa; phylum Chordata; class Mammalia; order Artiodactyla; family Delphinidae; genus Orcinus; species Orcinus orca. Next base: position 51,751,102 of record NC_064560.1, on the reverse strand, counting down.
CAGTACTTGTGCATAGGAAGTGATCATAAGCACAGGTTTTAAAGCTGCTGTGGCAGGTAACGGCCATTGGGTGGCAGCATTTCTGCTTTCCCCACTCTGGTAACAAGGGAAACAGACCTTTCTGCCAGTGGTGTTCCTCGGTTATACATTAGAGTGGAACGTGCCCGGATAACTCCACAAATGTTGATTTTTCCTTACTTATGTTTGGTTTCCAAATTGAATTTATTTCTTTTTTATTGGAGTATATTCCATTGTGTACATTGACCACTACGTCTTTGTGCATTCCTCGTTTGGCGGACATTTTTGTTGCTTCCAAGTGTTGGCTGCGGTAAATATTCCTGGAGTGCAAGATTGCTAGCATGTGTCTTTTTGATTCACAACCTCTCAGGCGATAGGCAGAGCAGTGGGTATGCTTGATTGAATGGTAGCTCAATATCTACCTTTCCAAGGCACCTCGTTTTTGTTTTCATTACTGGCTCTTACCAGGTCCCACTTTGAAGCGAGGGTACACATTGCTCCACAACCCCTTCAGCATTTATTCTTTGCAGAAGTTTTGCTGGTGGCCATTCTGACTAGTGTGAGCTGATAGGTTTTTGTAATTTGGGTTTGCATGTCTTTAAAAATACCAAAAAATTCATCATTTTACATGCCTTTTTCTTTTCTGTTAAAAATAAGATGTGAGTACAATATATCCCTTGAAATTGTCCTCTTGGAAGGTTGCCCTCTTTTGAATTTTTGGTCGATATTCGACCCCAGGATTTTTTTGGAGGGCAAGTCTCATTACAGAACTGCAGCTCTGGTGCATATTTAGTGGCCATTAGCACTGGGTTTAAAGCTGCTGTTGTAGGAAACGGCCAAAAGGAGGCAGCATTTCTCCATTCCCAAATCTGGTTACTAGGGCAGCACAGCCTTTCTGGAAGTCGTGCTCCCAGGTTGTAAATTAGAATGGAATGTGCCAGGAAAAACCCCCGTAAGTTTATATCCCATTATTTCTTGTTCGTCTTTTAATTTTTTTAAATCGGGGTAATGATTAGAATATTGTTTATCCTAGGTGTATACAATCTGGTTCATTTGTACATTACATATGTATGTATGTATGTGTATATATGTATATATATATATAATATATATTCATGTACAGATACTCTTCCCATGTAAATTATTGCAGAGTGTTCCGTTGACCTCCCTTGCTATATGGTCGGTCTTTTTGGCATATGTATTTAATAGGTATTTGTACACGTATGGTAACCCTAATCTTAATTTTCCATTTCCCCCACCTATCCTTTTAGATAAGAAAAGTTTGTGTTCTAAGTCTGTGAGTTTCTTTCCTGTGAAAATACCATCATTTGTGTCAGTTGTTAGATAACGCCTATAAGTGATATCGTAGTATATCTTTTGCTTTCCGACTTACCTCACGTTCTGTGATTACCTCTAGGTTCATCTATGGTGCCTCAAAGAGCAGTGTTTCACTGTTTTCCATGGCTAATAATCCATTGTGTACATGGAGCACTTCTTCTTTATCCATTCATCCATTGATGGACATTTTGGTTGCTTCCGTGTCTTGGCTATTGTGAAAACTCCTGCAGTGAAGCTGTTGCAGCCTGTGCCCCCTCGACTCTGGTCTTCTGAGGTGAGAGGCTCAGCACTGGGCTGCTGAGTGGAATGCTGGCTCAAATTCTACTTTTAAACGCAGCTCTTTTCTGTTCTCATTATTGGCTCTTACCACATTACATCTCACCAGCAGCTAGAGGGTACACGGTTCTCTAAAACCCCATCAGCATTTATTGTTTGTAGACTTTTGGCTGATGGCACTTGACTTGTGTGAGTTGAAACCTTTTTGTAGGCTAGATTTGCATGAGTCTAATAATTCCTGATGTTTAGCTTTTACTCTTTTTCCTTTTTTTTTTATTAGTGAGTAAAACTTAGCTCTTCATACTATCTCCTTGAAAAATTTGCCAGTTTTGAATTTTTTTGGCCATTCCATACCTCTGCACAGTTCTTGAGGGCAGTTGTCCTTTACAGTCCTGCGTCCTTGTGAATGTTAAGTGACCGTTAGCTGTGGTTTTAAAGCCGCTCTTGCGGGAAACGGCCACAAGGCGGCAGCATTTCTACATTTCCATCCCTGGCATTTTGGGCAACAGAGCTTTCCTGGAAATCGTGTTTGTAGGCTGAAAATTAGAGTGGAATGTGCCAGGGAAAACCCCCAAGAGCTTATATCTGCTTACTTCTAGTTTGCTTTTTAAATATAATTTTTATTATTTATCAGAGCAAATTTGCGAAAAATGTATGTGTTCTAGGTGTACAGAATCTGGCTCATTATATCTATGTATCGATCTATTCATCTTTGGATCCTTTCCCGTGTAGGTTATTACAGAGTGTTGAGTAGACCTCTCTTGGTATTCCATAGCTATTTTGTGATTATATATTTCATATATAATAGTACATGTCTGTTAACCCCCATATCCTAATTCATACATTCCTTACACCTTTCCATTTGGTTAAACATAATTTGGTTTTCTGAATCTGTGAGTGTCCTTCTCTTGGAAATTATTTCATGGGTATCACTTTTTATGTAACACCTATAAGTGATGTAAGAGGATATTTTTCTTTTGGTTTCTTTCTTACTTCAAGTTGGGTGACTATCTCTAGATCCTTCTATGGTGGTGTCCATGGCACTGTTCCATGCTTTTCCATGGCTAGTATTCCATTGTGTACATGGACGACTTCTTCTTGGTGCCTATTTCTGTTGCTGGACATTTTGGTTTCTTCCAGGTCTTGGCTCTGGTACATGTTGCTGCAGTGCAGGTTTGCCAGTCTGTGCCTTTTTGATTCAGGTCTACTCAGGTGATAGGCCCATCAATTGCCCTACCAGATCACATGGTAGCTCAATTTTTACCTTTAAACCAACCTCCATTCTCTTCTCAGTACTGGCTGTTACCAGGTTACATCCCACCAGCAGCTAGAGGGTACACAGTTCTCTAAAACCCCTTCAGCATTTATACTATGTAGCCTCTTTTTGCTGATGATCATTCTGACGACTGTGAGGTGAAAGTTTTTGTAGACTGGATTTGCATGGTTTTATTAATTCCTGATGTTAAGCATTTTCCCATGCCCTTTTTTTCATAACAGAAAAAAAGAAAGAAAGAGAATACAAAATGTGCGTAAAATCTGGGTCTTGAAATTGTCGTTTTGAAATATGCACATCTTTGAGATTTTTGCTCGATTTACGACCCAAGGATTTGTTTTGAGGGCAGGTGTCATTTACAGGCCTGCAATTATTTTGACTATCAAGTAACCATTAGTGCTGGGTTTAGAGCTGCTGTTGTGTGAAACGGCCACAAGGTGGCAGCAGTTCTCCTTTACCTATTCTGGTTACTAGAGCAACAGTGCCTCAATGGAAGTCATGTTCTAGGTTCTCAATTAGAATGGAATGTGCCGGGAAAAAACCCCTTAAGTTTATATCTGACTACTTCTTGTTCGTGTTTTAAATGTAATTTTCATTTTTTATCACAGCAAGGGTGATTACAATTTTTTGCTTGTTCTAGGTGTGCAAGATGTTGTTGTTTTACATATATACATATATCTATTGTTCTTTGGATCCTTTTCCCATTGTAGGTTATGACACAATGTTGAGTAGTCATCTCGTGGTATTCCGTAGGTCTATGGTGATTTTATACTTCACCTGTGTTTGTATATCTCTGTTTAACCCGGCATCCTAATGTATCCAATCCTCACACCTTTCCATTGGTGAACCATAAGTTTGTTTAATGAATCTATGATTGCCTTTCTTTGTGGAAATATCTTCACTGGTATCAATTTTTAGGTAACACCTATAAGTGATATCATAGGATATGTGTCTTTCGCTTTCTGACTTACTACAAGTTGCGTGATTACTTCTGGACTCATCTACTGTGCTGCAAATGGCATTGTGTCATTTTTTCCTTGGCTAATATTCCATCTGTACGTGTACCATTTCTTTGTCCACTCATCTGTTGGTGGACTTATTGTTTGCTTCCATGTCTTGGCTACTGTAGTACTGCTGCAATGCACATTTGCCTGCCTGTGTCTTTCCAATTCTGTCGGTTATACGTGCAGGAATGGGCCTGCTGGATCGTATGGCGGACAAACGTTTACCTTGTAAAGGCACCTCCATTCTGTTCTCATTAGTGGCTTTTACCAGGTTACGGTCCCACTTAAAGATGAGGGTATGCACTTTTCCACAACGCATTCAGCATTTATTGTTTGTAGTTTTCCTGCTTATGTTTATTCTGACTGGTGTGAGCTGATACCTCTTTGTGGTTGGATTTGCATGCATCTCATAATCCCTTGAAATTGAGCTTTCAGGCATGTCCTGTTTTTCTTCAAACTGTGAGTACAGCTTACCTCTTCAAATGGTTTTCTTGAAGTATTTGCCTGATTTGGAAATATTTTGCCCATTACCTCCCTGAAGACATTTTGAGGGCAGGTTTCATTTACAGCCCTCCAGTACTTGTGCATAGGAAGTGATCATAAGCACAGGTTTTAAAGCTGCTGTGGCAGGTAACGGCCATTGGGTGGCAGCATTTCTGCTTTCCCCACTCTGGTAACAAGGGAAACAGACCTTTCTGCCAGTGGTGTTCCTCGGTTATACATTAGAGTGGAACGTGCCCGGATAACTCCACAAATGTTGATTTTTCCTTACTTATGTTTGGTTTCCAAATTGAATTTATTTCTTTTTTATTGGAGTATATTCCATTGTGTACATTGACCACTACGTCTTTGTGCATTCCTCGTTTGGCGGACATTTTTGTTGCTTCCAAGTGTTGGCTGCGGTAAATATTCCTGGAGTGCAAGATTGCTAGCATGTGTCTTTTTGATTCACAACCTCTCAGGCGATAGGCAGAGCAGTGGGTATGCTTGATTGAATGGTAGCTCAATATCTACCTTTCCAAGGCACCTCGTTTTTGTTTTCATTACTGGCTCTTACCAGGTCCCACTTTGAAGCGAGGGTACACATTGCTCCACAACCCCTTCAGCATTTATTCTTTGCAGAAGTTTTGCTGGTGGCCATTCTGACTAGTGTGAGCTGATAGGTTTTTGTAATTTGGGTTTGCATGTCTTTAAAAATACCAAAAAATTCATCATTTTACATGCCTTTTTCTTTTCTGTTAAAAATAAGATGTGAGTACAATATATCCCTTGAAATTGTCCTCTTGGAAGGTTGCCCTCTTTTGAATTTTTGGTCGATATTCGACCCCAGGATTTTTTTGGAGGGCAGGTCTCATTACAGAACTGCAGCTCTGGTGCATATTTAGTGGCCATTAGCACTGGGTTTAAAGCTGCTGTTGTAGGAAACGGCCAAAAGGAGGCAGCATTTCTCCATTCCCAAATCTGGTTACTAGGGCAGCACAGCCTTTCTGGAAGTCGTGCTCCCAGGTTGTAAATTAGAATGGAATGTGCCAGGAAAAACCCCCGTAAGTTTATATCCCATTATTTCTTGTTCGTCTTTTAATTTTTTTAAATCGGGGTAATGATTAGAATATTGTTTATCCTAGGTGTATACAATCTGGTTCATTTGTACATTACATATGTATGTATGTATGTGTATATATGTATATATATATATAATATATATTCATGTACAGATACTCTTCCCATGTAAATTATTGCAGAGTGTTCCGTTGACCTCCCTTGCTATATGGTCGGTCTTTTTGGCATATGTATTTAATAGGTATTTGTACACGTATGGTAACCCTAATCTTAATTTTCCATTTCCCCCACCTATCCTTTTAGATAAGAAAAGTTTGTGTTCTAAGTCTGTGAGTTTCTTTCCTGTGAAAATACCATCATTTGTGTCAGTTGTTAGATAACGCCTATAAGTGATATCGTAGTATATCTTTTGCTTTCCGACTTACCTCACGTTCTGTGATTACCTCTAGGTTCATCTATGGTGCCTCAAAGAGCAGTGTTTCACTGTTTTCCATGGCTAATAATCCATTGTGTACATGGAGCACTTCTTCTTTATCCATTCATCCATTGATGGACATTTTGGTTGCTTCCGTGTCTTGGCTATTGTGAAAACTCCTGCAGTGAAGCTGTTGCAGCCTGTGCCCCCTCGACTCTGGTCTTCTGAGGTGAGAGGCTCAGCACTGGGCCTGCTGAGTGGAATGCTGGCTCAAATTCTACTTTTAAACGCAGCTCTTTTCTGTTCTCATTATTGGCTCTTACCACATTACATCTCACCAGCAGCTAGAGGGTACACGGTTCTCTAAAACCCCATCAGCATTTATTGTTTGTAGACTTTTGGCTGATGGCACTTGACTTGCGTGAGTTGAAACCTTTTTGTAGGCTAGATTTGCATGAGTCTAATAATTCCTGATGTTTAGCTTTTACTCTTTTTCCTTTTTTTTTTAATAGTGAGTAAAACTTAGCTCTTCATACTATCTCCTTGAAAAATTTGCCAGTTTTGAATTTTTTTGGCCATTCCATACCTCTGCACAGTTCTTGAGGGCAGTTGTCCTTTACAGTCCTGCGTCCTTGTGAATGTTAAGTGACCGTTAGCTGTGGTTTTAAAGCCGCTCTTGCGGGAAACGGCCACAAGGCGGCAGCATTTCTACATTTCCATCCCTGGCATTTTGGGCAACAGAGCTTTCCTGGAAATCGTGTTTGTAGGCTGAAAATTAGAGTGGAATGTGCCAGGGAAAACCCCCAAGAGCTTATATCTGCTTACTTCTAGTTTGCTTTTTAAATATAATTTTTATTATTTATCAGAGCAAATTTGCGAAAAATGTATGTGTTCTAGGTGTACAGAATCTGGCTCATTATATCTATGTATCGATCTATTCATCTTTGGATCCTTTCCCGTGTAGGTTATTACAGAGTGTTGAGTAGACCTCTCTTGGTATTCCATAGCTATTTTGTGATTATATATTTCATATATATTAGTACATGTCTGTTAACCCCCATATCCTAATTCATACATTCCTTACACCTTTCCATTTGGTTAAACATAATTTGGTTTTCTGAATCTGTGAGTGTCCTTCTCTTGGAAATTATTTCATGGGTATCACTTTTTATGTAACACCTATAAGTGATGTAAGAGGATATTTTTCTTTTGGTTTCTTTCTTACTTCAAGTTGGGTGACTATCTCTAGATCCTTCTATGGTGGTGTCCATGGCACTGTTCCATGCTTTTCCATGGCTAGTATTCCATTGTGTACATGGACGACTTCTTCTTGGTGCCTATTTCTGTTGCTGGACATTTTGGTTTCTTCCAGGTCTTGGCTCTGGTACATGTTGCTGCAGTGCAGGTTTGCCAGTCTGTGCCTTTTTGATTCAGGTCTACTCAGGTGATAGGCCCATCAATTGCCCTACCAGATCACATGGTAGCTCAATTTTTACCTTTAAACCAACCTCCATTCTCTTCTCAGTACTGGCTGTTACCAGGTTACATCCCACCAGCAGCTAGAGGGTACACAGTTCTCTAAAACCCCTTCAGCATTTATACTATGTAGCCTCTTTTTGCTGATGATCATTCTGACGACTGTGAGGTGAAAGTTTTTGTAGACTGGATTTGCATGGTTTTATTAATTCCTGATGTTAAGCATTTTCCCATGCCCTTTTTTTCATAACAGAAAAAAAGAAAGAAAGAGAATACAAAATGTGCGTAAAATCTGGGTCTTGAAATTGTCGTTTTGAAATATGCACATCTTTGAGATTTTTGCTCGATTTACGACCCAAGGATTTGTTTTGAGGGCAGGTGTCATTTACAGGCCTGCAATTATTTTGACTATCAAGTAACCATTAGTGCTGGGTTTAGAGCTGCTTTTGTGTGAAACGGCCACAAGGTGGCAGCAGTTCTCCTTTACCTATTCTGGTTACTAGAGCAACAGTGCCTCAATGGAAGTCATGTTCTAGGTTCTCAATTAGAATGGAATGTGCCGGGAAAAAACCCCTTAAGTTTATATCTGACTACTTCTTGTTCGTGTTTTAAATGTAATTTTCATTTTTTATCACAGCAAGGGTGATTACAATTTTTTGCTTGTTCTAGGTGTGCAAGATGTTGTTGTTTTACATATATACATATATCTATTGTTCTTTGGATCCTTTTCCCATTGTAGGTTATGACACAATGTTGAGTAGTCATCTCGTGGTATTCCGTAGGTCTATGGTGATTTTATACTTCACCTGTGTTTGTATATCTCTGTTTAACCCGGCATCCTAATGTATCCAATCCTCACACCTTTCCATTGGTGAACCATAAGTTTGTTTAATGAATCTATGATTGCCTTTCTTTGTGGAAATATCTTCACTGGTATCAATTTTTAGGTAACACCTATAAGTGATATCATAGGATATGTGTCTTTCGCTTTCTGACTTACTACAAGTTGCGTGATTACTTCTGGACTCATCTACTGTGCTGCAAATGGCATTGTGTCATTTTTTCCTTGGCTAATATTCCATCTGTACGTGTACCATTTCTTTGTCCACTCATCTGTTGGTGGACTTATTGTTTGCTTCCATGTCTTGGCTACTGTAGTACTGCTGCAATGCACATTTGCCTGCCTGTGTCTTTCCAATTCTGTCGGTTATACGTGCAGGAATGGGCCTGCTGGATCGTATGGCGGACAAACGTTTACCTTGTAAAGGCACCTCCATTCTGTTCTCATTAGTGGCTTTTACCAGGTTACGGTCCCACTTAAAGATGAGGGTATGCACTTTTCCACAACGCATTCAGCATTTATTGTTTGTAGTTTTCCTGCTTATGTTTATTCTGACTGGTGTGAGCTGATACCTCTTTGTGGTTGGATTTGCATGCATCTCATAATCCCTTGAAATTGAGCTTTCAGGCATGTCCTGTTTTTCTTCAAACTGTGAGTACAGCTTACCTCTTCAAATGGTTTTCTTGAAGTATTTGCCTGATTTGGAAATATTTTGCCCATTACCTCCCTGAAGACATTTTGAGGGCAGGTTTCATTTACAGCCCTCCAGTACTTGTGCATAGGAAGTGATCATAAGCACAGGTTTTAAAGCTGCTGTGGCAGGTAACGGCCATTGGGTGGCAGCATTTCTGCTTTCCCCACTCTGGTAACAAGGGAAACAGACCTTTCTGCCAGTGGTGTTCCTCGGTTATACATTAGAGTGGAACGTGCCCGGATAACTCCACAAATGTTGATTTTTCCTTACTTATGTTTGGTTTCCAAATTGAATTTATTTCTTTTTTATTGGAGTATATTCCATTGTGTACATTGACCACTACGTCTTTGTGCATTCCTCGTTTGGCGGACATTTTTGTTGCTTCCAAGTGTTGGCTGCGGTAAATATTCCTGGAGTGCAAGATTGCTAGCATGTGTCTTTTTGATTCACAACCTCTCAGGCGATAGGCAGAGCAGTGGGTATGCTTGATTGAATGGTAGCTCAATATCTACCTTTCCAAGGCACCTCGTTTTTGTTTTCATTACTGGCTCTTACCAGGTCCCACTTTGAAGCGAGGGTACACATTGCTCCACAACCCCTTCAGCATTTATTCTTTGCAGAAGTTTTGCTGGTGGCCATTCTGACTAGTGTGAGCTGATAGGTTTTTGTAATTTGGGTTTGCATGTCTTTAAAAATACCAAAAAATTCATCATTTTACATGCCTTTTTCTTTTCTGTTAAAAATAAGATGTGAGTACAATATATCCCTTGAAATTGTCCTCTTGGAAGGTTGCCCTCTTTTGAATTTTTGGTCGATATTCGACCCCAGGATTTTTTTGGAGGGCAGGTCTCATTACAGAACTGCAGCTCTGGTGCATATTTAGTGGCCATTAGCACTGGGTTTAAAGCTGCTGTTGTAGGAAACGGCCAAAAGGAGGCAGCATTTCTCCATTCCCAAATCTGGTTACTAGGGCAGCACAGCCTTTCTGGAAGTCGTGCTCCCAGGTTGTAAATTAGAATGGAATGTGCCAGGAAAAACCCCCGTAAGTTTATATCCCATTATTTCTTGTTCGTCTTTTAATTTTTTTAAATCGGGGTAATGATTAGAATATTGTTTATCCTAGGTGTATACAATCTGGTTCATTTGTACATTACATATGTATGTATGTATGTGTATATATGTATATATATATATAATATATATTCATGTACAGATACTCTTCCCATGTAAATTATTGCAGAGTGTTCCGTTGACCTCCCTTGCTATATGGTCAGTCTTTTTGGCATATGTATTTAATAGGTATTTGTACACGTATGGTAACCCTAATCTTAATTTTCCATTTCCCCCACCTATCCTTTTAGATAAGAAAAGTTTGTGTTCTAAGTCTGTGAGTTTCTTTCCTGTGAAAATACCATCATTTGTGTCAGTTGTTAGATAACGCCTATAAGTGATATCGTAGTATATCTTTTGCTTTCCGACTTACCTCACGTTCTGTGATTACCTCTAGGTTCATCTATGGTGCCTCAAAGAGCAGTGTTTCACTGTTTTCCATGGCTAATAATCCATTGTGTACATGGAGCACTTCTTCTTTATCCATTCATCCATTGATGGACATTTTGGTTGCTTCCGTGTCTTGGCTATTGTGAAAACTCCTGCAGTGAAGCTGTTGCAGCCTGTGCCCCCTCGACTCTGGTCTTCTGAGGTGAGAGGCTCAGCACTGGGCCTGCTGAGTGGAATGCTGGCTCAAATTCTACTTTTAAACGCAGCTCTTTTCTGTTCTCATTATTGGCTCTTACCACATTACATCTCACCAGCAGCTAGAGGGTACACGGTTCTCTAAAACCCCATCAGCATTTATTGTTTGTAGACTTTTGGCTGATGGCACTTGACTTGCGTGAGTTGAAACCTTTTTGTAGGCTAGATTTGCATGAGTCTAATAATTCCTGATGTTTAGCTTTTACTCTTTTTCCTTTTTTTTTTAATAGTGAGTAAAACTTAGCTCTTCATACTATCTCCTTGAAAAATTTGCCAGTTTTGAATTTTTTTGGCCATTCCATACCTCTGCACAGTTCTTGAGGGCAGTTGTCCTTTACAGTCCTGCGTCCTTGTGAATGTTAAGTGACCGTTAGCTGTGGTTTTAAAGCCGCTCTTGCGGGAAACGGCCACAAGGCGGCAGCATTTCTACATTTCCATCCCTGGCATTTTGGGCAACAGAGCTTTCCTGGAAATCGTGTTTGTAGGCTGAAAATTAGAGTGGAATGTGCCAGGGAAAACCCCCAAGAGCTTATATCTGCTTACTTCTAGTTTGCTTTTTAAATATAATTTTTATTATTTATCAGAGCAAATTTGCGAAAAATGTATGTGTTCTAGGTGTACAGAATCTGGCTCATTATATCTATGTATCGATCTATTCATCTTTGGATCCTTTCCCGTGTAGGTTATTACAGAGTGTTGAGTAGACCTCTCTTGGTATTCCATAGCTATTTTGTGATTATATATTTCATATATATTAGTACATGTCTGTTAACCCCCATATCCTAATTCATACATTCCTTACACCTTTCCATTTGGTTAAACATAATTTGGTTTTCTGAATCTGTGAGTGTCCTTCTCTTGGAAATTATTTCATGGGTATCACTTTTTATGTAACACCTATAAGTGATGTAAGAGGATATTTTTCTTTTGGTTTCTTTCTTACTTCAAGTTGGGTGACTATCTCTAGATCCTTCTATGGTGGTGTCCATGGCACTGTTCCATGCTTTTCCATGGCTAGTATTCCATTGTGTACATGGACGACTTCTTCTTGGTGCCTATTTCTGTTGCTGGACATTTTGGTTTCTTCCAGGTCTTGGCTCTGGTACATGTTGCTGCAGTGCAGGTTTGCCAGTCTGTGCCTTTTTGATTCAGGTCTACTCAGGTGATAGGCCCATCAATTGCCCTACCAGATCACATGGTAGCTCAATTTTTACCTTTAAACCAACCTCCATTCTCTTCTCAGTACTGGCTGTTACCAGGTTACATCCCACCAGCAGCTAGAGGGTACACAGTTCTCTAAAACCCCTTCAGCATTTATACTATGTAGCCTCTTTTTGCTGATGATCATTCTGACGACTGTGAGGTGAAAGGTTTTGTAGACTGGATTTGCATGGTTTTATTAATTCCTGATGTTAAGCATTTTCCCATGCCCTTTTTTTCATAACAGAAAAAAAGAAAGAAAGAGAATACAAAATGTGCGTAAAATCTGGGTCTTGAAATTGTCGTTTTGATATATGCACATCTTTGAGATTTTTGCTCGATTTACGACCCAAGGATTTGTTTTGAGGGCAGGTGTCATTTACAGGCCTGCAATTATTTTGACTATCAAGTAACCATTAGTGCTGGGTTTAGAGCTGCTGTTGTGTGAAACGGCCACAAGGTGGCAGCAGTTCTCCTTTACCTATTCTGGTTACTAGAGCAACAGTGCCTCAATGGAAGTCATGTTCTAGGTTCTCAATTAGAATGGAATGTGCCGGGAAAAAACCCCTTAAGTTTATATCTGACTACTTCTTGTTCGTGTTTTAAATGTAATTTTCATTTTTTATCACAGCAAGGGTGATTACAATTTTTTGCTTGTTCTAGGTGTGCAAGATGTTGTTGTTTTACATATATACATATATCTATTGTTCTTTGGATCCTTTTCCCATTGTAGGTTATGACACAATGTTGAGTAGTCATCTCGTGGTATTCCGTAGGTCTATGGTGATTTTATACTTCACCTGTGTTTGTATATCTCTGTTTAACCCGGCATCCTAATGTATCCAATCCTCACACCTTTCCATTGGTGAACCATAAGTTTGTTTAATGAATCTATGATTGCCTTTCTTTGTGGAAATATCTTCACTGGTATCAATTTTTAGGTAACACCTATAAGTGATATCATAGGATATGTGTCTTTCGCTTTCTGACTTACTACAAGTTGCGTGATTACTTCTGGACTCATCTACTGTGCTGCAAATGGCATTGTGTCATTTTTTCCTTGGCTAATATTCCATCTGTACGTGTACCATTTCTTTGTCCACTCATCTGTTGGTGGACTTATTGTTTGCTTCCATGTCTTGGCTACTGTAGTACTGCTGCAATGCACATTTGCCTGCCTGTGTCTTTCCAATTCTGTCGGTTATACGTGCAGGAATGGGCCTGCTGGATCGTATGGCGGACAAACGTTTACCTTGTAAAGGCACCTCCATTCTGTTCTCATTAGTGGCTTTTACCAGGTTACGGTCCCACTTAAAGATGAGGGTATGCACTTTTCCACAACGCATTCAGCATTTATTGTTTGTAGTTTTCCTGCTTATGTTTATTCTGACTGGTGTGAGCTGATACCTCTTTGTGGTTGGATTTGCATGCATCTCATAATCCCTTGAAATTGAGCTTTCAGGCATGTCCTGTTTTTCTTCAAACTGTGAGTACAGCTTACCTCTTCAAATGGTTTTCTTGAAGTATTTGCCTGATTTGGAAATATTTTGCCCATTACCTCCCTGAAGACATTTTGAGGGCAGGTTTCATTTACAGCCCTCCAGTACTTGTGCATAGGAAGTGATCATAAGCACAGGTTTTAAAGCTGCTGTGGCAGGTAACGGCCATTGGGTGGCAGCATTTCTGCTTTCCCCACTCTGGTAACAAGGGAAACAGACCTTTCTGCCAGTGGTGTTCCTCGGTTATACATTAGAGTGGAACGTGCCCGGATAACTCCACAAATGTTGATTTTTCCTTACTTATGTTTGGTTTCCAAATTGAATTTATTTCTTTTTTATTGGAGTATATTCCATTGTGTACATTGACCACTACGTCTTTGTGCATTCCTCGTTTGGCGGACATTTTTGTTGCTTCCAAGTGTTGGCTGCGGTAAATATTCCTGGAGTGCAAGATTGCTAGCATGTGTCTTTTTGATTCACAACCTCTCAGGCGATAGGCAGAGCAGTGGGTATGCTTGATTGAATGGTAGCTCAATATCTACCTTTCCAAGGCACCTCGTTTTTGTTTTCATTACTGGCTCTTACCAGGTCCCACTTTGAAGCGAGGGTACACATTGCTCCACAACCCCTTCAGCATTTATTCTTTGCAGAAGTTTTGCTGGTGGCCATTCTGACTAGTGTGAGCTGATAGGTTTTTGTAATTTGGGTTTGCATGTCTTTAAAAATACCAAAAAATTCATCATTTTACATGCCTTTTTCTTTTCTGTTAAAAATAAGATGTGAGTACAATATATCCCTTGAAATTGTCCTCTTGGAAGGTTGCCCTCTTTTGAATTTTTGGTCGATATTCGACCCCAGGATTTTTTTGGAGGGCAGGTCTCATTACAGAACTGCAGCTCTGGTGCATATTTAGTGGCCATTAGCACTGGGTTTAAAGCTGCTGTTGTAGGAAACGGCCAAAAGGAGGCAGCATTTCTCCATTCCCAAATCTGGTTACTAGGGCAGCACAGCCTTTCTGGAAGTCGTGCTCCCAGGTTGTAAATTAGAATGGAATGTGCCAGGAAAAACCCCCGTAAGTTTATATCCCATTATTTCTTGTTCGTCTTTTAATTTTTTTAAATCGGGGTAATGATTAGAATATTGTTTATCCTAGGTGTATACAATCTGGTTCATTTGTACATTACATATGTATGTATGTATGTGTATATATGTATATATATATATAATATATATTCATGTACAGATACTCTTCCCATGTAAATTATTGCAGAGTGTTCCGTTGACCTCCCTTGCTATATGGTCGGTCTTTTTGATATATGTATTTAATAGGTATTTGTACACGTATGGTAACCCTAATCTTAATTTTCCATTTCCCCCACCTATCCTTTTAGATAAGAAAAGTTTGTGTTCTAAGTCTGTGAGTTTCTTTCCTGTGAAAATACCATCATTTGTGTCAGTTGTTAGATAACGCCTATAAGTGATATCGTAGTATATCTTTTGCTTTCCGACTTACCTCACGTTCTGTGATTACCTCTAGGTTCATCTATGGTGCCTCAAAGAGCAGTGTTTCACTGTTTTCCATGGCTAATAATCCATTGTGTACATGGAGCACTTCTTCTTTATCCATTCATCCATTGATGGACATTTTGGTTGCTTCCGTGTCTTGGCTATTGTGAAAACTCCTGCAGTGAAGCTGTTGCAGCCTGTGCCCCCTCGACTCTGGTCTTCTGAGGTGAGAGGCTCAGCACTGGGCCTGCTGAGTGGAATGCTGGCTCAAATTCTACTTTTAAACGCAGCTCTTTTCTGTTCTCATTATTGGCTCTTACCACATTACATCTCACCAGCAGCTAGAGGGTACACGGTTCTCTAAAACCCCATCAGCATTTATTGTTTGTAGACTTTTGGCTGATGGCACTTGACTTGCGTGAGTTGAAACCTTTTTGTAGGCTAGATTTGCATGAGTCTAATAATTCCTGATGTTTAGCTTTTACTCTTTTTCCTTTTTTTTTAATAGTGAGTAAAACTTAGCTCTTCATACTATCTCCTTGAAAAATTTGCCAGTTTTGAATTTTTTTGGCCATTCCATACCTCTGCACAGTTCTTGAGGGCAGTTGTCCTTTACAGTCCTGCGTCCTTGTGAATGTTAAGTGACCGTTAGCTGTGGTTTTAAAGCCGCTCTTGCGGGAAACGGCCACAAGGCGGCAGCATTTCTACATTTCCATCTCTGGCATTTTGGGCAACAGAGCTTTCCTGGAAATCGTGTTTGTAGGCTGAAAATTAGAGTGGAATGTGCCAGGGAAAACCCCCAAGAGCTTATATCTGCTTACTTCTAGTTTGCTTTTTAAATATAATTTTTATTATTTATCAGAGCAAATTTGCGAAAAATGTATGTGTTCTAGGTGTACAGAATCTGGCTCATTATATCTATGTATCGATCTATTCATCTTTGGATCCTTTCCCGTGTAGGTTATTACAGAGTGTTGAGTAGACCTCTCTTGGTATTCCATAGCTATTTTGTGATTATATATTTCATATATATTAGTACATGTCTGTTAACCCCCATATCCTAATTCATACATTCCTTACACCTTTCCATTTGGTTAAACATAATTTGGTTTTCTGAATCTGTGAGTGTCCTTCTCTTGGAAATTATTTCATGGGTATCACTTTTTATGTAACACCTATAAGTGATGTAAGAGGATATTTTTCTTTTGGTTTCTTTCTTACTTCAAGTTGGGTGACTATCTCTAGATCCTTCTATGGTGGTGTCCATGGCACTGTTCCATGCTTTTCCATGGCTAGTATTCCATTGTGTACATGGACGACTTCTTCTTGGTGCCTATTTCTGTTGCTGGACATTTTGGTTTCTTCCAGGTCTTGGCTCTGGTACATGTTGCTGCAGTGCAGGTTTGCCAGTCTGTGCCTTTTTGATTCAGGTCTACTCAGGTGATAGGCCCATCAATTGCCCTACCAGATCACATGGTAGCTCAATTTTTACCTTTAAACCAACCTCCATTCTCTTCTCAGTACTGGCTGTTACCAGGTTACATCCCACCAGCAGCTAGAGGGTACACAGTTCTCTAAAACCCCTTCAGCATTTATACTATGTAGCCTCTTTTTGCTGATGATCATTCTGACGACTGTGAGGTGAAAGTTTTTGTAGACTGGATTTGCATGGTTTTATTAATTCCTGATGTTAAGCATTTTCCCATGCCCTTTTTTTCATAACAGAAAAAAAGAAAGAAAGAGAATACAAAATGTGCGTAAAATCTGGGTCTTGAAATTGTCGTTTTGATATATGCACATCTTTGAGATTTTTGCTCGATTTACGACCCAAGGATTTGTTTTGAGGGCAGGTGTCATTTACAGGCCTGCAATTATTTTGACTATCAAGTAACCATTAGTGCTGGGTTTAGAGCTGCTGTTGTGTGAAACGGCCACAAGGTGGCAGCAGTTCTCCTTTACCTATTCTGGTTACTAGAGCAACAGTGCCTCAATGGAAGTCATGTTCTAGGTTCTCAATTAGAATGGAATGTGCCGGGAAAAAACCCCTTAAGTTTATATCTGACTACTTCTTGTTCGTGTTTTAAATGTAATTTTCATTTTTTATCACAGCAAGGGTGATTACAATTTTTTGCTTGTTCTAGGTGTGCAAGATGTTGTTGTTTTACATATATACATATATCTATTGTTCTTTGGATCCTTTTCCCATTGTAGGTTATGACACAATGTTGAGTAGTCTTCTCGTGGTATTCCGTAGGTCTATGGTGATTTTATACTTCACCTGTGTTTGTATATCTCTGTTTAACCCGGCATCCTAATGTATCCAATCCTCACACCTTTCCATTGGTGAACCATAAGTTTGTTTAATGAATCTATGATTGCCTTTCTTTGTGGAAATATCTTCACTGGTATCAATTTTTAGGTAACACCTATAAGTGATATCATAGGATATGTGTCTTTCGCTTTCTGACTTACTACAAGTTGCGTGATTACTTCTGGACTCATCTACTGTGCTGCAAATGGCATTGTGTCATTTTTTCCTTGGCTAATATTCCATCTGTACGTGTACCATTTCTTTGTCCACTCATCTGTTGGTGGACTTATTGTTTGCTTCCATGTCTTGGCTACTGTAGTACTGCTGCAATGCACATTTGCCTGCCTTTGTCTTTCCAATTCTGTCGGTTATACGTGCAGGAATGGGCCTGCTGGATCGTATGGCAGACAAACGTTTACCTTGTAAAGGCACCTCCATTCTGTTCTCATTAGTGGCTTTTACCAGGTTACGGTCCCACTTAAAGATGAGGGTATGCACTTTTCCACAACGCATTCAGCATTTATTGTTTGTAGTTTTCCTGCTTATGTTTATTCTGACTGGTGTGAGCTGATACCTCTTTGTGGTTGGATTTGCATGCATCTCATAATCCCTTGAAATTGAGCTTTCAGGCATGTCCTGTTTTTCTTCAAACTGTGAGTACAGCTTACCTCTTCAAATGGTTTTCTTGAAGTATTTGCCTGATTTGGAAATATTTTGCCCATTACCTCCCTGAAGACATTTTGAGGGCAGGTTTCATTTACAGCCCTCCAGTACTTGTGCATAGGAAGTGATCATAAGCACAGGTTTTAAAGCTGCTGTGGCAGGTAACGGCCATTGGGTGGCAGCATTTCTGCTTTCCCCACTCTGGTAACAAGGGTAACAGAACTTTCTGCCAGTGGTGTTCCTCAGTTATATATTAGAGTGGAACGTGCCCGGATAACTCCACAAATGTTGATTTTTCCTTACTTATGTTTGGTTTCCAAATTGAATTTATTTCTTTTTTATTGGAGTATATTCCATTGTGTACATTGACCACTACGTCTTTGTGCATTCCTCGTTTGGCGGACATTTTTGTTGCTTCCAAGTGTTGGCTGCGGTAAATATTCCTGGAGTGCAAGATTGCTAGCATGTGTCTTTTTGATTCACAACCTCTCAGGCGATAGGCAGAGCAGTGGGTATGCTTGATTGAATGGTAGCTCAATATCTACCTTTCCAAGGCACCTCGTTTTTGTTTTCATTACTGGCTCTTACCAGGTCCCACTTTGAAGCGAGGGTACACATTGCTCCACAACCCCTTCAGCATTTATTCTTTGCAGAAGTTTTGCTGGTGGCCATTCTGACTAGTGTGAGCTGATAGGTTTTTGTAATTTGGGTTTGCATGTCTTTAAAAATACCAAAAAATTCATCATTTTACATGCCTTTTTCTTTTCTGTTAAAAATAAGATGTGAGTACAATATATCCCTTGAAATTGTCCTCTTGGAAGGTTGCCCTCTTTTGAATTTTTGGTCGATATTCGACCCCAGGATTTTTTTGGAGGGCAGGTCTCATTACAGAACTGCAGCTCTGGTGCATATTTAGTGGCCATTAGCACTGGGTTTAAAGCTGCTGTTGTAGGAAACGGCCAAAAGGAGGCAGCATTTCTCCATTCCCAAATCTGGTTACTAGGGCAGCACAGCCTTTCTGGAAGTCGTGCTCCCAGGTTGTAAATTAGAATGGAATGTGCCAGGAAAAACCCCCGTAAGTTTATATCCCATTATTTCTTGTTCGTCTTTTAATTTTTTTAAATCGGGGTAATGATTAGAATATTGTTTATCCTAGGTGTATACAATCTGGTTCATTTGTACATTACATATGTATGTATGTATGTGTATATATGTATATATATATATAATATATATTCATGTACAGATACTCTTCCCATGTAAATTATTGCAGAGTGTTCCGTTGACCTC
The DNA here is from genome assembly GCF_937001465.1 of Orcinus orca. Classification (NCBI taxonomy): domain Eukaryota; kingdom Metazoa; phylum Chordata; class Mammalia; order Artiodactyla; family Delphinidae; genus Orcinus; species Orcinus orca. The sequence goes on along the minus strand of NC_064560.1, from coordinate 51,731,983 downwards.
CCTTGCTATATGGTCGGTCTTTTTGATATATGTATTTAATAGGTATTTGTACACGTATGGTAACCCTAATCTTAATTTTCCATTTCCCCCACCTATCCTTTTAGATAAGAAAAGTTTGTGTTCTAAGTCTGTGAGTTTCTTTCCTGTGAAAATACCATCATTTGTGTCAGTTGTTAGATAACGCCTATAAGTGATATCATAGTATATCTTTTGCTTTCCGACTTACCTCACGTTCTGTGATTACCTCTAGGTTCATCTATGGTGCCTCAAAGAGCAGTGTTTCACTGTTTTCCATGGCTAATAATCCATTATGTACATGGAGCACTTCTTCTTTATCCATTCATCCATTGATGGACATTTTGGTTGCTTCCGTGTCTTGGCTATTGTGAAAACTCCTGCAGTGAAGCTGTTGCAGCCTGTGCCCCCTCGACTCTGGTCTTCTGAGGTGAGAGGCTCAGCACTGGGCCTGCTGAGTGGAATGCTGGCTCAAATTCTACTTTTAAACGCAGCTCTTTTCTGTTCTCATTATTGGCTCTTACCACATTACATCTCACCAGCAGCTAGAGGGTACACGGTTCTCTAAAACCCCATCAGCATTTATTGTTTGTAGACTTTTGGCTGATGGCACTTGACTTGCGTGAGTTGAAACCTTTTTGTAGGCTAGATTTGCATGAGTCTAATAATTCCTGATGTTTAGCTTTTACTTTTTCCTTTTTTTTTAATAGTGAGTAAAACTTAGCTCTTCATACTATCTCCTTGAAAAATTTGCCAGTTTTGAATTTTTTTGGCCATTCCATACCTCTGCACAGTTCTTGAGGGCAGTTGTCCTTTACAGTCCTGCGTCCTTGTGAATGTTAAGTGACCGTTAGCTGTGGTTTTAAAGCCGCTCTTGCGGGAAACGGCCACAAGGCGGCAGCATTTCTACATTTCCATCTCTGGCATTTTGGGCAACAGAGCTTTCCTGGAAATCGTGTTTGTAGGCTGAAAATTAGAGTGGAATGTGCCAGGGAAAACCCCCAAGAGCTTATATCTGCTTACTTCTAGTTTGCTTTTTAAATATAATTTTTATTATTTATCAGAGCAAATTTGCGAAAAATGTATGTGTTCTAGGTGTACAGAATCTGGCTCATTATATCTATGTATCGATCTATTCACCTCTGGATCCTTTCCCGTGTAGGTTATTACAGAGTGTTGAGTAGACCTCTCTTGGTATTCCATAGCTATTTTGTGATTATATATTTCATATATATTAGTACATGTCTGTTAACCCCCATATCCTAATTCATACATTCCTTACACCTTTCCATTTGGTTAAACATAATTTGGTTTTCTGAATCTGTGAGTGTCCTTCTCTTGGAAATTATTTCATGGGTATCACTTTTTATGTAACACCTATAAGTGATGTAAGAGGATATTTTTCTTTTGGTTTCTTTCTTACTTCAAGTTGGGTGACTATCTCTAGATCCTTCTATGGTGGTGTCCATGGCACTGTTCCATGCTTTTCCATGGCTAGTATTCCATTGTGTACATGGACGACTTCTTCTTGGTGCCTATTTCTGTTGCTGGACATTTTGGTTTCTTCCAGGTCTTGGCTCTGGTACATGTTGCTGCAGTGCAGGTTTGCCAGTCTGTGCCTTTTTGATTCAGGTCTACTCAGGTGATAGGCCCATCAATTGCCCTACCAGATCACATGGTAGCTCAATTTTTACCTTTAAACCAACCTCCATTCTCTTCTCAGTACTGGCTGTTACCAGGTTACATCCCACCAGCAGCTAGAGGGTACACAGTTCTCTAAAACCCCTTCAGCATTTATACTATGTAGCCTCTTTTTGCTGATGATCATTCTGACGACTGTGAGGTGAAAGTTTTTGTAGACTGGATTTGCATGGTTTTATTAATTCCTGATGTTAAGCATTTTCCCATGCCCTTTTTTTCATAACAGAAAAAAAGAAAGAAAGAGAATACAAAATGTGCGTAAAATCTGGGTCTTGAAATTGTCGTTTTGATATATGCACATCTTTGAGATTTTTGCTCGATTTACGACCCAAGGATTTGTTTTGAGGGCAGGTGTCATTTACAGGCCTGCAATTATTTTGACTATCAAGTAACCATTAGTGCTGGGTTTAGAGCTGCTGTTGTGTGAAACGGCCACAAGGTGGCAGCAGTTCTCCTTTACCTATTCTGGTTACTAGAGCAACAGTGCCTCAATGGAAGTCATGTTCTAGGTTCTCAATTAGAATGGAATGTGCCGGGAAAAAACCCCTTAAGTTTATATCTGACTACTTCTTGTTCGTGTTTTAAATGTAATTTTCATTTTTTATCACAGCAAGGGTGATTACAATTTTTTGCTTGTTCTAGGTGTGCAAGATGTTGTTGTTTTACATATATACATATATCTATTGTTCTTTGGATCCTTTTCCCATTGTAGGTTATGACACAATGTTGAGTAGTCTTCTCGTGGTATTCCGTAGGTCTATGGTGATTTTATACTTCACCTGTGTTTGTATATCTCTGTTTAACCCGGCATCCTAATGTATCCAATCCTCACACCTTTCCATTGGTGAACCATAAGTTTGTTTAATGAATCTATGATTGCCTTTCTTTGTGGAAATATCTTCACTGGTATCAATTTTTAGGTAACACCTATAAGTGATATCATAGGATATGTGTCTTTCGCTTTCTGACTTACTACAAGTTGCGTGATTACTTCTGGACTCATCTACTGTGCTGCAAATGGCATTGTGTCATTTTTTCCTTGGCTAATATTCCATCTGTACGTGTACCATTTCTTTGTCCACTCATCTGTTGGTGGACTTATTGTTTGCTTCCATGTCTTGGCTACTGTAGTACTGCTGCAATGCACATTTGCCTGCCTGTGTCTTTCCAATTCTGTCGGTTATACGTGCAGGAATGGGCCTGCTGGATCGTATGGCAGACAAACGTTTACCTTGTAAAGGCACCTCCATTCTGTTCTCATTAGTGGCTTTTACCAGGTTACGGTCCCACTTAAAGATGAGGGTATGCACTTTTCCACAACGCATTCAGCATTTATTGTTTGTAGTTTTCCTGCTTATGTTTATTCTGACTGGTGTGAGCTGATACCTCTTTGTGGTTGGATTTGCATGCATCTCATAATCCCTTGAAATTGAGCTTTCAGGCATGTCCTGTTTTTCTTCAAACTGTGAGTACAGCTTACCTCTTCAAATGGTTTTCTTGAAGTATTTGCCTGATTTGGAAATATTTTGCCCATTACCTCCCTGAAGACATTTTGAGGGCAGGTTTCATTTACAGCCCTCCAGTACTTGTGCATAGGAAGTGATCATAAGCACAGGTTTTAAAGCTGCTGTGGCAGGTAACGGCCATTGGGTGGCAGCATTTCTGCTTTCCCCACTCTGGTAACAAGGGAAACAGAACTTTCTGCCAGTGGTGTTCCTCGGTTATACATTAGAGTGGAACGTGCCCGGATAACTCCACAAATGTTGATTTTTCCTTACTTATGTTTGGTTTCCAAATTGAATTTATTTCTTTTTTATTGGAGTATATTCCATTGTGTACATTGACCACTACGTCTTTGTGCATTCCTCGTTTGGCGGACATTTTTGTTGCTTCCAAGTGTTGGCTGCGGTAAATATTCCTGGAGTGCAAGATTGCTAGCATGTGTCTTTTTGATTCACAACCTCTCAGGCGATAGGCAGAGCAGTGGGTATGCTTGATTGAATGGTAGCTCAATATCTACCTTTCCAAGGCACCTCGTTTTTGTTTTCATTACTGGCTCTTACCAGGTCCCACTTTGAAGCGAGGGTACACATTGCTCCACAACCCCTTCAGCATTTATTCTTTGCAGAAGTTTTGCTGGTGGCCATTCTGACTAGTGTGAGCTGATAGGTTTTTGTAATTTGGGTTTGCATGTCTTTAAAAATACCAAAAAATTCATCATTTTACATGCCTTTTTCTTTTCTGTTAAAAATAAGATGTGAGTACAATATATCCCTTGAAATTGTCCTCTTGGAAGGTTGCCCTCTTTTGAATTTTTGGTCGATATTCGACCCCAGGATTTTTTTGGAGGGCAGGTCTCATTACAGAACTGCAGCTCTGGTGCATATTTCGTGGCCATTAGCACTGGGTTTAAAGCTGCTGTTGTAGGAAACGGCCAAAAGGAGGCAGCATTTCTCCATTCCCAAATCTGGTTACTAGGGCAGCACAGCCTTTCTGGAAGTCGTGCTCCCAGGTTGTAAATTAGAATGGAATGTGCCAGGAAAAACCCCCGTAAGTTTATATCCCATTATTTCTTGTTCGTCTTTTAATTTTTTTAAATCGGGGTAATGATTAGAATATTGTTTATCCTAGGTGTATACAATCTGGTTCATTTGTACATTACATATGTATGTATGTATGTGTATATATGTATATATATATATATAATATATATTCATGTACAGATACTCTTCCCATGTAAATTATTGCAGAGTGTTCCGTTGACCTCCCTTGCTATATGGTCGGTCTTTTTGGCATATGTATTTAATAGGTATTTGTACACGTATGGTAACCCTAATCTTAATTTTCCATTTCCCCCACCTATCCTTTTAGATAAGAAAAGTTTGTGTTCTAAGTCTGTGAGTTTCTTTCCTGTGAAAATACCATCATTTGTGTCAGTTGTTAGATAACGCCTATAAGTGATATCATAGTATATCTTTTGCTTTCCGACTTACCTCACGTTCTGTGATTATCTCTAGGTTCATCTATGGTGCCTCAAAGAGCAGTGTTTCACTGTTTTCCATGGCTAATAATCCATTGTGTACATGGAGCACTTCTTCTTTATCCATTCATCCATTGATGGACATTTTGGTTGCTTCCGTGTCTTGGCTATTGTGAAAACTCCTGCAGTGAAGCTGTTGCAGCCTGTGCCTCCTCGACTCTGGTCTTCTGAGGTGAGAGGCTCAGCACTGGGCCTGCTGAGTGGAATGCTGGCTCAAATTCTACTGTTAAACGCAGCTCTTTTCTGTTCTCATTATTGGCTCTTACCACATTACATCTCACCAGCAGCTAGAGGGTACACGGTTCTCTAAAACCCCATCAGCATTTATTGTTTGTAGACTTTTGGCTGATGGCACTTGACTTGCGTGAGTTGAAACCTTTTTGTAGGCTAGATTTGCATGAGTCTAATAATTCCTGATGTTTAGCTTTTACTCTTTTTCCTTTTTTTTCTAATAGTGAGTAAAACTTAGCTCTTCATACTATCTCCTTGAAAAATTTGCCAGTTTTGAATTTTTTTGGCCATTCCATACCTCTGCACAGTTCTTGAGGGCAGTTTTCCTTTACAGTCCTGCGTCCTTGTGAATGTTAAGTGACCGTTAGCTGTGGTTTTAAAGCCGCTCTTGCGGGAAACTGCCACAAGGCGGCAGCATTTCTACATTTCCATCTCTGGCATTTTGGGCAACAGAGCTTTCCTGGAAATCGTGTTTGTAGGCTGAAAATTAGAGTGGAATGTGCCAGGGAAAACCCCCAAGAGCTTATATCTGCTTACTTCTAGTTTGCTTTTTAAATATAATTTTTATTATTTATCAGAGCAAATTTGCGAAAAATGTGTGTGTTCTAGGTGTACAGAATCTGGCTCATTATATCTATGTATCGATCTATTCATCTTTGGATCCTTTCCCGTGTAGGTTATTACAGAGTGTTGAGTAGACCTCTCTTGGTATTCCATAGCTATTTTGTGATTATATATTTCATATATATTAGTACATGTCTGTTAACCCCCATATCCTAATTCATACATTCCTTACACCTTTCCATTTGGTTAAACATAATTTGGTTTTCTGAATCTGTGAGTGTCCTTCTCTTGGAAATTATTTCATGGGTATCACTTTTTATGTAACACCTATAAGTGATGTAAGAGGATATTTTTCTTTTGGTTTCTTTCTTACTTCAAGTTGGGTGACTATCTCTAGATCCTTCTATGGTGGTGTCCATGGCACTGTTCCATGCTTTTCCATGGCTAGTATTCCATTGTGTACATGGACGACTTCTTCTTGGTGCCTATTTCTGTTGCTGGACATTTTGGTTTCTTCCAGGTCTTGGCTCTGGTACATGTTGCTGCAGTGCAGGTTTGCCAGTCTGTGCCTTTTTGATTCAGGTCTACTCAGGTGATAGGCCCATCAATTGCCCTACCAGATCACATGGTAGCTCAATTTTTACCTTTAAACCAACCTCCATTCTCTTCTCAGTACTGGCTGTTACCAGGTTACATCCCACCAGCAGCTAGAGGGTACACAGTTCTCTAAAACCCCTTCAGCATTTATACTATGTAGCCTCTTTTTGCTGATGATCATTCTGACGACTGTGAGGTGAAAGTTTTTGTAGACTGGATTTGCATGTTTTATTAATTCCTGATGTTAAGCATTTTCCCATGCCCTTTTTTTCATAACAGAAAAAAAGAAAGAAAGAGAATACAAAATGTGCGTAAAATCTGGGTCTTGAAATTGTCATTTTGATATATGCACATCTTTGAGATTTTTGCTCGATTTACGACCCAAGGATTTGTTTTGAGGGCAGGTGTCATTTACAGGCCTGCAATTATTTTGACTATCAAGTAACCATTAGTGCTGGGTTTAGAGCTGCTTTTGTGTGAAACGGCCACAAGGTGGCAGCAGTTCTCCTTTACCTATTCTGGTTACTAGAGCAACAGTGCCTCAATGGAAGTCATGTTCTAGGTTCTCAATTAGAATGGAATGTGCCGGGAAAAAACCCCTTAAGTTTATATCTGACTACTTCTTGTTCGTGTTTTAAATGTAATTTTCATTTTTTATCACAGCAAGGGTGATTACAATTTTTTGCTTGTTCTAGGTGTGCAAGATGTTGTTGTTTTACATATATACATATATCTATTGTTCTTTGGATCCTTTTCCCATTGTAGGTTATGACACAATGTTGAGTAGTCTTCTCGTGGTATTCCGTAAGTCTATGGTGATTTTATACTTCACCTGTGTTTGTATATCTCTGTTTAACCCGGCATCCTAATGTATCCAATCCTCACACCTTTCCATTGGTGAACCATAAGTTTGTTTAATGAATCTATGATTGCCTTTCTTTGTGGAAATATCTTCACTGGTATCAATTTTTAGGTAACACCTATAAGTGATATCATAGGATATGTGTCTTTCGCTTTCTGACTTACTACAAGTTGCGTGATTACTTCTGGACTCATCTACTGTGCTGCAAATGGCATTGTGTCATTTTTTCCTTGGCTAATATTCCATCTGTACGTGTACCATTTCTTTGTCCACTCATCTGTTGGTGGACTTATTGTTTGCTTCCATGTCTTGGCTACTGTAGTACTGCTGCAATGCACATTTGCCTGCCTGTGTCTTTCCAATTCTGTCGGTTATACGTGCAGGAATGGGCCTGCTGGATCGTATGGCAGACAAACGTTTACCTTGTAAAGGCACCTCCATTCTGTTCTCATTAGTGGCTTTTACCAGGTTACGGTCCCACTTAAAGATGAGGGTATGCACTTTTCCACAACGCATTCAGCATTTATTGTTTGTAGTTTTCCTGCTTATGTTTATTCTGACTGGTGTGAGCTGATACCTCTTTGTGGTTGGATTTGCATGCATCTCATAATCCCTTGAAATTGAGCTTTCAGGCATGTCCTGTTTTTCTTCAAACTGTGAGTACAGCTTACCTCTTCAAATGGTTTTCTTGAAGTATTTGCCTGATTTGGAAATATTTTGCCCATTACCTCCCTGAAGACATTTTGAGGGCAGGTTTCATTTACAGCCCTCCAGTACTTGTGCATAGGAAGTGATCATAAGCACAGGTTTTAAAGCTGCTGTGGCAGGTAACGGCCATTGGGTGGCAGCATTTCTGCTTTCCCCACTCTGGTAACAAGGGAAACAGAACTTTCTGCCAGTGGTGTTCCTCGGTTATACATTAGAGTGGAACGTGCCCGGATAACTCCACAAATGTTGATTTTTCCTTACTTATGTTTGGTTTCCAAATTGAATTTATTTCTTTTTTATTGGAGTATATTCCATTGTGTACATTGACCACTACGTCTTTGTGCATTCCTCGTTTGGCGGACATTTTTGTTGCTTCCAAGTGTTGGCTGCGGTAAATATTCCTGGAGTGCAAGATTGCTAGCATGTGTCTTTTTGATTCACAACCTCTCAGGCGATAGGCAGAGCAGTGGGTATGCTTGATTGAATGGTAGCTCAATATCTACCTTTCCAAGGCACCTCGTTTTTGTTTTCATTACTGGCTCTTACCAGGTCCCACTTTGAAGCGAGGGTACACATTGCTCCACAACCCCTTCAGCATTTATTCTTTGCAGAAGTTTTGCTGGTGGCCATTCTGACTAGTGTGAGCTGATAGGTTTTTGTAATTTGGGTTTGCATGTCTTTAAAAATACCAAAAAATTCATCATTTTACATGCCTTTTTCTTTTCTGTTAAAAATAAGATGTGAGTACAATATATCCTTTGAAATTGTCCTCTTGGAAGGTTGCCCTCTTTTGAATTTTTGGTCGATATTCGACCCCAGGATTTTTTTGGAGGGCAGGTCTCATTACAGAACTGCAGCTCTGGTGCATATTTCGTGGCCATTAGCACTGGGTTTAAAGCTGCTGTTGTAGGAAACGGCCAAAAGGAGGCAGCATTTCTCCATTCCCAAATCTGGTTACTAGGGCAGCACAGCCTTTCTGGAAGTCGTGCTCCCAGGTTGTAAATTAGAATGGAATGTGCCAGGAAAAACCCCCGTAAGTTTATATCCCATTATTTCTTGTTCGTCTTTTAATTTTTTTAAATCGGGGTAATGATTAGAATATTGTTTATCCTAGGTGTATACAATCTGGTTCATTTGTACATTACATATGTCTGTATGTATGTGTATATATGTATATATATATATAATATATATTCATGTACAGATACTCTTCCCATGTAAATTATTGCAGAGTGTTCCGTTGACCTCCCTTGCTATATGGTCGGTCTTTTTGGCATATGTATTTAATAGGTATTTGTACACGTATGGTAACCCTAATCTTAATTTTCCATTTCCCCCACCTATCCTTTTAGAGAAGAAAAGTTTGTTTTCTAAGTCTGTGAGTTTCTTTCCTGTGAAAATACCATCATTTGTGTCAGTTGTTAGATAACGCCTATAAGTGATATCATAGTATATCTTTTGCTTTCCGACTTACCTCACGTTCTGTGATTATCTCTAGGTTCATCTATGGTGCCTCAAAGAGCAGTGTTTCACTGTTTTCCATGGTTAATAATCCATTGTGTACATGGAGCACTTCTTCTTTATCCATTCATCCATTGATGGACATTTTGGTTGCTTCCGTGTCTTGGCTATTGTGAAAACTCCTGCAGTGAAGCTGTTGCAGCCTGTGCCTCCTCGACTCTGGTCTTCTGAGGTGAGAGGCTCAGCACTGGGCCTGCTGAGTGGAATGCTGGCTCAAATTCTACTGTTAAACGCAGCTCTTTTCTGTTCTCATTATTGGCTCTTACCACATTACATCTCACCAGCAGCTAGAGGGTACACGGTTCTCTAAAACCCCATCAGCATTTATTGTTTGTAGACTTTTGGCTGATGGCACTTGACTTGCGTGAGTTGAAACCCTTTTGTAGGCTAGATTTGCATGAGTCTAATAATTCCTGATGTTTAGCTTTTACCCTTTTTCCTTTTTTTTTAAATAGTGAGTAAAACTTAGCTCTTCATACTATCTCCTTGAAAAATTTGCCAGTTTTGAATTTTTTTGGCCATTCCATACCTCTGCACAGTTCTTGAGGGCAGTTGTCCTTTACAGTCCTGCGTCCTTGTGAATGTTAAGTGACCATTAGCTGTGGTTTTAAAGCCGCTCTTGTGGGAAACGGCCACAAGGCGGCAGCATTTCTACATTTCCATCTCTGGCATTTTGGGCAACAGAGCTTTCCTGGAAATCGTGTTTGTAGGCTGAAAATTAGAGTGGAATGTGCCAGGGAAAACCCCCAAGAGCTTATATCTGCTTACTTCTAGTTTGCTTTTTAAATATAATTTTTATTATTTATCAGAGCAAATTTGCGAAAAATGTGTGTGTTCTAGGTGTACAGAATCTGGCTCATTATATCTATGTATCGATCTATTCATCTTTGGATCCTTTCCCGTGTAGGTTATTACAGAGTGTTGAGTAGACCTCTCTTGGTATTCCATAGCTATTTTGTGATTATATATTTCATATATATTAGTACATGTCTGTTAACCCCCATATCCTAATTCATACATTCCTTACACCTTTCCATTTGGTTAAACATAATTTGGTTTTCTGAATCTGTGAGTGTCCTTCTCTTGGAAATTATTTCATGGGTATCACTTTTTATGTAACACCTATAAGTGATGTAAGAGGATATTTTTCTTTTGGTTTCTTTCTTACTTCAAGTTGGGTGACTATCTCTAGATCCTTCTATGGTGGTGTCCATGGCACTGTTCCATGCTTTTCCATGGCTAGTATTCCATTGTGTACATGGACGACTTCTTCTTGGTGCCTATTTCTGTTGCTGGACATTTTGGTTTCTTCCAGGTCTTGGCTCTGGTACATGTTGCTGCAGTGCAGGTTTGCCAGTCTGTGCCTTTTTGATTCAGGTCTACTCAGGTGATAGGCCCATCAATTGCCCTACCAGATCACATGGTAGCTCAATTTTTACCTTTAAACCAACCTCCATTCTCTTCTCAGTACTGGCTGTTACCAGGTTACATCCCACCAGCAGCTAGAGGGTACACAGTTCTCTAAAACCCCTTCAGCATTTATACTATGTAGCCTCTTTTTGCTGATGATCATTCTGACGACTGTGAGGTGAAAGTTTTTGTAGACTGGATTTGCATGGTTTTATTAATTCCTGATGTTAAGCATTTTCCCATGCCCTTTTTTTCATAACAGAAAAAAAGAAAGAGAATACAAAATGTGCATAAAATCTGGGTCTTGAAATTGTCGTTTTGATATATGCACATCTTTGAGATTTTTGCTCGATTTACGACCCAAGGATTTGTTTTGAGGGCAGGTGTCATTTACAGGCCTGCAATTATTTTGACTATCAAGTAACCATTAGTGCTGGGTTTAGAGCTGCTTTTGTGTGAAACGGCCACAAGGTGGCAGCAGTTCTCCTTTACCTATTCTGGTTACTAGAGCAACAGTGCCTCAATGGAAGTCATGTTCTAGGTTCTCAATTAGAATGGAATGTGCCGGGAAAAAACCCCTTAAGTTTATATCTGACTACTTCTTGTTCGTGTTTTAAATGTAATTTTCATTTTTTATCACAGCAAGGGTGATTACAATTTTTTGCTTGTTCTAGGTGTGCAAGATGTTGTTGTTTTACATATATACATATATCTATTGTTCTTTGGATCCTTTTCCCATTGTAGGTTATGACACAATGTTGAGTAGTCTTCTCGTGGTATTCCGTAAGTCTATGGTGATTTTATACTTCACCTGTGTTTGTATATCTCTGTTTAACCCGGCATCCTAATGTATCCAATCCTCACACCTTTCCATTGGTGAACCATAAGTTTGTTTAATGAATCTATGATTGCCTTTCTTTGTGGAAATATCTTCACTGGTATCAATTTTTAGGTAACACCTATAAGTGATATCATAGGATATGTGTCTTTCGCTTTCTGACTTACTACAAGTTGCGTGATTACTTCTGGACTCATCTACTGTGCTGCAAATGGCATTGTGTCATTTTTTCCTTGGCTAATATTCCATCTGTACGTGTACCATTTCTTTGTCCACTCATCTGTTGGTGGACTTATTGTTTGCTTCCATGTCTTGGCTACTGTAGTACTGCTGCAATGCACATTTGCCTGCCTGTGTCTTTCCAATTCTGTCGGTTATACGTGCAGGAATGGGCCTGCTGGATCGTATGGCAGACAAACGTTTACCTTGTAAAGGCACCTCCATTCTGTTCTCATTAGTGGCTTTTACCAGGTTACGGTCCCACTTAAAGATGAGGGTATGCACTTTTCCACAACGCATTCAGCATTTATTGTTTGTAGTTTTCCTGCTTATGTTTATTCTGACTGGTGTGAGCTGATACCTCTTTGTGGTTGGATTTGCATGCATCTCATAATCCCTTGAAATTGAGCTTTCAGGCATGTCCTGTTTTTCTTCAAACTGTGAGTACAGCTTACCTCTTCAAATGGTTTTCTTGAAGTATTTGCCTGATTTGGAAATATTTTGCCCATTACCTCCCTGAAGACATTTTGAGGGCAGGTTTCATTTACAGCCCTCCAGTACTTGTGCATAGGAAGTGATCATAAGCACAGGTTTTAAAGCTGCTGTGGCAGGTAACGGCCATTGGGTGGCAGCATTTCTGCTTTCCCCACTCTGGTAACAAGGGAAACAGAACTTTCTGCCAGTGGTGTTCCTCGGTTATACATTAGAGTGGAACGTGCCCGGATAACTCCACAAATGTTGATTTTTCCTTACTTATGTTTGGTTTCCAAATTGAATTTATTTCTTTTTTATTGGAGTATATTCCATTGTGTACATTGACCACTACGTCTTTGTGCATTCCTCGTTTGGCGGACATTTTTGTTGCTTCCAAGTGTTGGCTGCGGTAAATATTCCTGGAGTGCAAGATTGCTAGCATGTGTCTTTTTGATTCACAACCTCTCAGGCGATAGGCAGAGCAGTGGGTATGCTTGATTGAATGGTAGCTCAATATCTACCTTTCCAAGGCACCTCGTTTTTGTTTTCATTACTGGCTCTTACCAGGTCCCACTTTGAAGCGAGGGTACACATTGCTCCACAACCCCTTCAGCATTTATTCTTTGCAGAAGTTTTGCTGGTGGCCATTCTGACTAGTGTGAGCTGATAGGTTTTTGTAATTTGGGTTTGCATGTCTTTAAAAATACCAAAAAATTCATCATTTTACATGCCTTTTTCTTTTCTGTTAAAAATAAGATGTGAGTACAATATATCCCTTGAAATTGTCCTCTTGGAAGGTTGCCCTCTTTTGAATTTTTGGTCGATATTCGACCCCAGGATTTTTTTGGAGGGCAGGTCTCATTACAGAACTGCAGCTCTGGTGCATATTTCGTGGCCATTAGCACTGGGTTTAAAGCTGCTGTTGTAGGAAACGGCCAAAAGGAGGCAGCATTTCTCCATTCCCAAATCTGGTTACTAGGGCAGCACAGCCTTTCTGGAAGTCGTGCTCCCAGGTTGTAAATTAGAATGGAATGTGCCAGGAAAAACCCCCGTAAGTTTATATCCCATTATTTCTTGTTCGTCTTTTAATTTTTTTAAATCGGGGTAATGATTAGAATATTGTTTATCCTAGGTGTATACAATCTGGTTCATTTGTACATTACATATGTATGTATGTATGTGTATATATGTATATATATATATATATAATATATATTCATGTACAGATACTCTTCCCATGTAAATTATTGCAGAGTGTTCCGTTGACCTCCCTTGCTATATGGTCGGTCTTTTTGGCATATGTATTTAATAGGTATTTGTACACGTATGGTAACCCTAATCTTAATTTTCCATTTCCCCCACCTATCCTTTTAGATAAGAAAAGTTTGTGTTCTAAGTCTGTGAGTTTCTTTCCTGTGAAAATACCATCATTTGTGTCAGTTGTTAGATAACGCCTATAAGTGATATCATAGTATATCTTTTGCTTTCCGACTTACCTCACGTTCTGTGATTATCTCTAGGTTCATCTATGGTGCCTCAAAGAGCAGTGTTTCACTGTTTTCCATGGCTAATAATCCATTGTGTACATGGAGCACTTCTTCTTTATCCATTCATCCATTGATGGACATTTTGGTTGCTTCCGTGTCTTGGCTATTGTGAAAACTCCTGCAGTGAAGCTGTTGCAGCCTGTGCCTCCTCGACTCTGGTCTTCTGAGGTGAGAGGCTCAGCACTGGGCCTGCTGAGTGGAATGCTGGCTCAAATTCTACTGTTAAACGCAGCTCTTTTCTGTTCTCATTATTGGCTCTTACCACATTACATCTCACCAGCAGCTAGAGGGTACACGGTTCTCTAAAACCCCATCAGCATTTATTGTTTGTAGACTTTTGGCTGATGGCACTTGACTTGCGTGAGTTGAAACCTTTTTGTAGGCTAGATTTGCATGAGTCTAATAATTCCTGATGTTTAGCTTTTACTCTTTTTCCTTTTTTTTTTAATAGTGAGTAAAACTTAGCTCTTCATACTATCTCCTTGAAAAATTTGCCAGTTTTGAATTTTTTTGGCCATTCCATACCTCTGCACAGTTCTTGAGGGCAGTTTTCCTTTACAGTCCTGCGTCCTTGTGAATGTTAAGTGACCATTAGCTGTGGTTTTAAAGCCGCTCTTGCGGGAAACTGCCACAAGGCGGCAGCATTTCTACATTTCCATCTCTGGCATTTTGGGCAACAGAGCTTTCCTGGAAATCGTGTTTGTAGGCTGAAAATTAGAGTGGAATGTGCCAGGGAAAACCCCCAAGAGCTTATATCTGCTTACTTCTAGTTTGCTTTTTAAATATAATTTTTATTATTTATCAGAGCAAATTTGCGAAAAATGTGTGTGTTCTAGGTGTACAGAATCTGGCTCATTATATCTATGTATCGATCTATTCATCTTTGGATCCTTTCCCGTGTAGGTTATTACAGAGTGTTGAGTAGACCTCTCTTGGTATTCCATAGCTATTTTGTGATTATATATTTCATATATATTAGTACATGTCTGTTAACCCCCATATCCTAATTCATACATTCCTTACACCTTTCCATTTGGTTAAACATAATTTGGTTTTCTGAATCTGTGAGTGTCCTTCTCTTGGAAATTATTTCATGGGTATCACTTTTTATGTAACACCTATAAGTGATGTAAGAGGATATTTTTCTTTTGGTTTCTTTCTTACTTCAAGTTGGGTGACTATCTCTAGATCCTTCTATGGTGGTGTCCATGGCACTGTTCCATGCTTTTCCATGGCTAGTATTCCATTGTGTACATGGACGACTTCTTCTTGGTGCCTATTTCTGTTGCTGGACATTTTGGTTTCTTCCAGGTCTTGGCTCTGGTACATGTTGCTGCAGTGCAGGTTTGCCAGTCTGTGCCTTTTTGATTCAGGTCTACTCAGGTGATAGGCCCATCAATTGCCCTACCAGATCACATGGTAGCTCAATTTTTACCTTTAAACCAACCTCCATTCTCTTCTCAGTACTGGCTGTTACCAGGTTACATCCCACCAGCAGCTAGAGGGTACACAGTTCTCTAAAACCCCTTCAGCATTTATACTATGTAGCCTCTTTTTGCTGATGATCATTCTGACGACTGTGAGGTGAAAGTTTTTGTAGACTGGATTTGCATGTTTTATTAATTCCTGATGTTAAGCATTTTCCCATGCCCTTTTTTTCATAACAGAAAAAAAGAAAGAAAGAGAATACAAAATGTGCGTAAAATCTGGGTCTTGAAATTGTCATTTTGATATATGCACATCTTTGAGATTTTTGCTCGATTTACGACCCAAGGATTTGTTTTGAGGGCAGGTGTCATTTACAGGCCTGCAATTATTTTGACTATCAAGTAACCATTAGTGCTGGGTTTAGAGCTGCTTTTGTGTGAAACGGCCACAAGGTGGCAGCAGTTCTCCTTTACCTATTCTGGTTACTAGAGCAACAGTGCCTCAATGGAAGTCATGTTCTAGGTTCTCAATTAGAATGGAATGTGCCGGGAAAAAACCCCTTAAGTTTATATCTGACTACTTCTTGTTCGTGTTTTAAATGTAATTTTCATTTTTTATCACAGCAAGGGTGATTACAATTTTTTGCTTGTTCTAGGTGTGCAAGATGTTGTTGTTTTACATATATACATATATCTATTGTTCTTTGGATCCTTTTCCCATTGTAGGTTATGACACAATGTTGAGTAGTCTTCTCGTGGTATTCCGTAAGTCTATGGTGATTTTATACTTCACCTGTGTTTGTATATCTCTGTTTAACCCGGCATCCTAATGTATCCAATCCTCACACCTTTCCATTGGTGAACCATAAGTTTGTTTAATGAATCTATGATTGCCTTTCTTTGTGGAAATATCTTCACTGGTATCAATTTTTAGGTAACACCTATAAGTGATATCATAGGATATGTGTCTTTCGCTTTCTGACTTACTACAAGTTGCGTGATTACTTCTGGACTCATCTACTGTGCTGCAAATGGCATTGTGTCATTTTTTCCTTGGCTAATATTCCATCTGTACGTGTACCATTTCTTTGTCCACTCATCTGTTGGTGGACTTATTGTTTGCTTCCATGTCTTGGCTACTGTAGTACTGCTGCAATGCACATTTGCCTGCCTGTGTCTTTCCAATTCTGTCGGTTATACGTGCAGGAATGGGCCTGCTGGATCGTATGGCAGACAAACGTTTACCTTGTAAAGGCACCTCCATTCTGTTCTCATTAGTGGCTTTTACCAGGTTACGGTCCCACTTAAAGATGAGGGTATGCACTTTTCCACAACGCATTCAGCATTTATTGTTTGTAGTTTTCCTGCTTATGTTTATTCTGACTGGTGTGAGCTGATACCTCTTTGTGGTTGGATTTGCATGCATCTCATAATCCCTTGAAATTGAGCTTTCAGGCATGTCCTGTTTTTCTTCAAACTGTGAGTACAGCTTACCTCTTCAAATGGTTTTCTTGAAGTATTTGCCTGATTTGGAAATATTTTGCCCATTACCTCCCTGAAGACATTTTGAGGGCAGGTTTCATTTACAGCCCTCCAGTACTTGTGCATAGGAAGTGATCATAAGCACAGGTTTTAAAGCTGCTGTGGCAGGTAACGGCCATTGGGTGGCAGCATTTCTGCTTTCCCCACTCTGGTAACAAGGGAAACAGAACTTTCTGCCAGTGGTGTTCCTCGGTTATACATTAGAGTGGAACGTGCCCGGATAACTCCACAAATGTTGATTTTTCCTTACTTATGTTTGGTTTCCAAATTGAATTTATTTCTTTTTTATTGGAGTATATTCCATTGTGTACATTGACCACTACGTCTTTGTGCATTCCTCGTTTGGCGGACATTTTTGTTGCTTCCAAGTGTTGGCTGCGGTAAATATTCCTGGAGTGCAAGATTGCTAGCATGTGTCTTTTTGATTCACAACCTCTCAGGCGATAGGCAGAGCAGTGGGTATGCTTGATTGAATGGTAGCTCAATATCTACCTTTCCAAGGCACCTCGTTTTTGTTTTCATTACTGGCTCTTACCAGGTCCCACTTTGAAGCGAGGGTACACATTGCTCCACAACCCCTTCAGCATTTATTCTTTGCAGAAGTTTTGCTGGTGGCCATTCTGACTAGTGTGAGCTGATAGGTTTTTGTAATTTGGGTTTGCATGTCTTTAAAAATACCAAAAAATTCATCATTTTACATGCCTTTTTCTTTTCTGTTAAAAATAAGATGTGAGTACAATATATCCTTTGAAATTGTCCTCTTGGAAGGTTGCCCTCTTTTGAATTTTTGGTCGATATTCGACCCCAGGATTTTTTTGGAGGGCAGGTCTCATTACAGAACTGCAGCTCTGGTGCATATTTCGTGGCCATTAGCACTGGGTTTAAAGCTGCTGTTGTAGGAAACGGCCAAAAGGAGGCAGCATTTCTCCATTCCCAAATCTGGTTACTAGGGCAGCACAGCCTTTCTGGAAGTCGTGCTCCCAGGTTGTAAATTAGAATGGAATGTGCCAGGAAAAACCCCCGTAAGTTTATATCCCATTATTTCTTGTTCGTCTTTTAATTTTTTTAAATCGGGGTAATGATTAGAATATTGTTTATCCTAGGTGTATACAATCTGGTTCATTTGTACATTACATATGTATGTATGTATGTGTATATATGTATATATATATATATATATATAATATATATTCATGTACAGATACTCTTCCCATGTAAATTATTGCAGAGTGTTCCGTTGACCTCCCTTGCTATATGGTCGGTCTTTTTGGCATATGTATTTAATAGGTATTTGTACACGTATGGTAACCCTAATCTTAATTTTCCATTTCCCCCACCTATCCTTTTAGAGAAGAAAAGTTTGTTTTCTAAGTCTGTGAGTTTCTTTCCTGTGAAAATACCATCATTTGTGTCAGTTGTTAGATAACGCCTATAAGTGATATCATAGTATATCTTTTGCTTTCCGACTTACCTCACGTTCTGTGATTATCTCTAGGTTCATCTATGGTGCCTCAAAGAGCAGTGTTTCACTGTTTTCCATGGCTAATAATCCATTGTGTACATGGAGCACTTCTTCTTTATCCATTCATCCATTGATGGACATTTTGGTTGCTTCCGTGTCTTGGCTATTGTGAAAACTCCTGCAGTGAAGCTGTTGCAGCCTGTGCCTCCTCGACTCTGGTCTTCTGAGGTGAGAGGCTCAGCACTGGGCCTGCTGAGTGGAATGCTGGCTCAAATTCTACTGTTAAACGCAGCTCTTTTCTGTTCTCATTATTGGCTCTTACCACATTACATCTCACCAGCAGCTAGAGGGTACACGGTTCTCTAAAACCCCATCAGCATTTATTGTTTGTAGACTTTTGGCTGATGGCACTTGACTTGCGTGAGTTGAAACCTTTTTGTAGGCTAGATTTGCATGAGTCTAATAATTCCTGATGTTTAGCTTTTACCCTTTTTCCTTTTTTTTTAAATAGTGAGTAAAACTTAGCTCTTCATACTATCTCCTTGAAAAATTTGCCAGTTTTGAATTTTTTTGGCCATTCCATACCTCTGCACAGTTCTTGAGGGCAGTTGTCCTTTACAGTCCTGCGTCCTTGTGAATGTTAAGTGACCGTTAGCTGTGGTTTTAAAGCCGCTCTTGCGGGAAACGGTCACAAGGCGGCAGCATTTCTACATTTCCATCTCTGGCATTTTGGGCAACAGAGCTTTCCTGGAAATCGTGTTTGTAGGCTGAAAATTAGAGTGGAATGTGCCAGGGAAAACCCCCAAGAGCTTATATCTGCTTACTTCTAGTTTGCTTTTTAAATATAATTTTTATTATTTATCAGAGCAAATTTGCGAAAAATGTGTGTGTTCTAGGTGTACAGAATCTGGCTCATTATATCTATGTATCGATCTATTCATCTTTGGATCCTTTCCCGTGTAGGTTATTACAGAGTGTTGAGTAGACCTCTCTTGGTATTCCATAGCTATTTTGTGATTATATATTTCATATATATTAGTACATGTCTGTTAACCCCCATATCCTAATTCATACATTCCTTACACCTTTCCATTTGGTTAAACATAATTTGGTTTTCTGAATCTGTGAGTGTCCTTCTCTTGGAAATTATTTCATGGGTATCACTTTTTATGTAACACCTATAAGTGATGTAAGAGGATATTTTTCTTTTGGTTTCTTTCTTACTTCAAGTTGGGTGACTATCTCTAGATCCTTCTATGGTGGTGTCCATGGCACTGTTCCATGCTTTTCCATGGCTAGTATTCCATTGTGTACATGGACGACTTCTTCTTGGTGCCTATTTCTGTTGCTGGACATTTTGGTTTCTTCCAGGTCTTGGCTCTGGTACATGTTGCTGCAGTGCAGGTTTGCCAGTCTGTGCCTTTTTGATTCAGGTCTACTCAGGTGATAGGCCCATCAATTGCCCTACCAGATCACATGGTAGCTCAATTTTTACCTTTAAACCAACCTCCATTCTCTTCTCAGTACTGGCTGTTACCAGGTTACATCCCACCAGCAGCTAGAGGGTACACAGTTCTCTAAAACCCCTTCAGCATTTATACTATGTAGCCTCTTTTTGCTGATGATCATTCTGACGACTGTGAGGTGAAAGTTTTTGTAGACTGGATTTGCATGGTTTTATTAATTCCTGATGTTAAGCATTTTCCCATGCCCTTTTTTTCATAACAGAAAAAAAGAAAGAAAGAGAATACAAAATGTGCGTAAAATCTGGGTCTTGAAATTGTCGTTTTGATATATGCACATCTTTGAGATTTTTGCTCGATTTACGACCCAAGGATTTGTTTTGAGGGCAGGTGTCATTTACAGGCCTGCAATTATTTTGACTATCAAGTAACCATTAGTGCTGGGTTTAGAGCTGCTTTTGTGTGAAACGGCCACAAGGTGGCAGCAGTTCTCCTTTACCTATTCTGGTTACTAGAGCAACAGTGCCTCAATGGAAGTCATGTTCTAGGTTCTCAATTAGAATGGAATGTGCCGGGAAAAAACCCCTTAAGTTTATATCTGACTACTTCTTGTTCGTGTTTTAAATGTAATTTTCATTTTTTATCACAGCAAGGGTGATTACAATTTTTTGCTTGTTCTAGGTGTGCAAGATGTTGTTGTTTTACATATATACATATATCTATTGTTCTTTGGATCCTTTTCCCATTGTAGGTTATGACACAATGTTGAGTAGTCTTCTCGTGGTATTCCGTAGGTCTATGGTGATTTTATACTTCACCTGTGTTTGTATATCTCTGTTTAACCCGGCATCCTAATGTATCCAATCCTCACACCTTTCCATTGGTGAACCATAAGTTTGTTTAATGAATCTATGATTGCCTTTCTTTGTGGAAATATCTTCACTGGTATCAAGTTTTAGGTAACACCTATAAGTGATATCATAGGATATGTGTCTTTCGCTTTCTGACTTACTACAAGTTGCGTGATTACTTCTGGACTCATCTACTGTGCTGCAAATGGCATTGTGTCATTTTTTCCTTGGCTAATATTCCATCTGTACGTGTACCATTTCTTTGTCCACTCATCTGTTGGTGGACTTATTGTTTGCTTCCATGTCTTGGCTACTGTAGTACTGCTGCAATGCACATTTGCCTGCCTGTGTCTTTCCAATTCTGTCGGTTATACGTGCAGGAATGGGCCTGCTGGATCGTATGGCAGACAAACGTTTACCTTGTAAAGGCACCTCCATTCTGTTCTCATTAGTGGCTTTTACCAGGTTACGGTCCCACTTAAAGATGAGGGTATGCACTTTTCCACAACGCATTCAGCATTTATTGTTTGTAGTTTTCCTGCTTATGTTTATTCTGACTGGTGTGAGCTGATACCTCTTTGTGGTTGGATTTGCATGCATCTCATAATCCCTTGAAATTGAGCTTTCAGGCATGTCCTGTTTTTCTTCAAACTGTGAGTACAGCTTACCTCTTCAAATGGTTTTCTTGAAGTATTTGCCTGATTTGGAAATATTTTGCCCATTACCTCCCTGAAGACATTTTGAGGGCAGGTTTCATTTACAGCCCTCCAGTACTTGTGCATAGGAAGTGATCATAAGCACAGGTTTTAAAGCTGCTGTGGCAGGTAACGGCCATTGGGTGGCAGCATTTCTGCTTTCCCCACTCTGGTAACAAGGGAAACAGACCTTTCTGCCAGTGGTGTTCCTCGGTTATACATTAGAGTGGAACGTGCCCGGATAACTCCACAAATGTTGATTTTTCCTTACTTATGTTTGGTTTCCAAATTGAATTTATTTCTTTTTTATTGGAGTATATTCCATTGTGTACATTGACCACTACGTCTTTGTGCATTCCTCGTTTGGCGGACATTTTTGTTGCTTCCAAGTGTTGGCTGCGGTAAATATTCCTGGAGTGCAAGATTGCTAGCATGTGTCTTTTTGATTCACAACCTCTCAGGCGATAGGCAGAGCAGTGGGTATGCTTGATTGAATGGTAGCTCAATATCTACCTTTCCAAGGCACCTCGTTTTTGTTTTCATTACTGGCTCTTACCAGGTCCCACTTTGAAGCGAGGGTACACATTGCTCCACAACCCCTTCAGCATTTATTCTTTGCAGAAGTTTTGCTGGTGGCCATTCTGACTAGTGTGAGCTGATAGGTTTTTGTAATTTGGGTTTGCATGTCTTTAAAAATACCAAAAAATTCATCATTTTACATGCCTTTTTCTTTTCTGTTAAAAATAAGATGTGAGTACAATATATCCCTTGAAATTGTCCTCTTGGAAGGTTGCCCTCTTTTGAATTTTTGGTCGATATTCGACCCCAGGATTTTTTTGGAGGGCAGGTCTCATTACAGAACTGCAGCTCTGGTGCATATTTAGTGGCCATTAGCACTGGGTTTAAAGCTGCTGTTGTAGGAAACGGCCAAAAGGAGGCAGCATTTCTCCATTCCCAAATCTGGTTACTAGGGCAGCACAGCCTTTCTGGAAGTCGTGCTCCCAGGTTGTAAATTAGAATGGAATGTGCCAGGAAAAACCCCCGTAAGTTTATATCCCATTATTTCTTGTTCGTCTTTTAATTTTTTTAAATCGGGGTAATGATTAGAATATTGTTTATCCTAGGTGTGTACAATCTGGTTCATTTGTACATTACATATGTATGTATGTATGTGTATATATGTATATATATATATATAATATATATTCATGTACAGATACTCTTCCCATGTAAATTATTGCAGAGTGTTCCGTTGACCTCCCTTGCTATATGGTCGGTCTTTTTGGCATATGTATTTAATAGGTATTTGTACACGTATGGTAACCCTAATCTTAATTTTCCATTTCCCCCACCTATCCTTTTAGAGAAGAAAAGTTTGTTTTCTAAGTCTGTGAGTTTCTTTCCTGTGAAAATACCATCATTTGTGTCAGTTGTTAGATAACGCCTATAAGTGATATCATAGTATATCTTTTGCTTTCCGACTTACCTCACGTTCTGTGATTATCTCTAGGTTCATCTATGGTGCCTCAAAGAGCAGTGTTTCACTGTTTTCCATGGCTAATAATCCATTGTGTACATGGAGCACTTCTTCTTTATCCATTCATCCATTGATGGACATTTTGGTTGCTTCCGTGTCTTGGCTATTGTGAAAACTCCTGCAGTGAAGCTGTTGCAGCCTGTGCCTCCTCGACTCTGGTCTTCTGAGGTGAGAGGCTCAGCACTGGGCCTGCTGAGTGGAATGCTGGCTCAAATTCTACTGTTAAACGCAGCTCTTTTCTGTTCTCATTATTGGCTCTTACCACATTACATCTCACCAGCAGCTAGAGGGTACACGGTTCTCTAAAACCCCATCAGCATTTATTGTTTGTAGACTTTTGGCTGATGGCACTTGACTTGCGTGAGTTGAAACCTTTTTGTAGGCTAGATTTGCATGAGTCTAATAATTCCTGATGTTTAGCTTTTACCCTTTTTCCTTTTTTTTTAAATAGTGAGTAAAACTTAGCTCTTCATACTATCTCCTTGAAAAATTTGCCAGTTTTGAATTTTTTTGGCCATTCCATACCTCTGCACAGTTCTTGAGGGCAGTTGTCCTTTACAGTCCTGCGTCCTTGTGAATGTTAAGTGACCGTTAGCTGTGGTTTTAAAGCCGCTCTTGCGGGAAACGGCCACAAGGCGGCAGCATTTCTACATTTCCATCTCTGGCATTTTGGGCAACAGAGCTTTCCTGGAAATCGTGTTTGTAGGCTGAAAATTAGAGTGGAATGTGCCAGGGAAAACCCCCAAGAGCTTATATCTGCTTACTTCTAGTTTGCTTTTTAAATATAATTTTTATTATTTATCAGAGCAAATTTGCGAAAAATGTGTGTGTTCTAGGTGTACAGAATCTGGCTCATTATATCTATGTATCGATCTATTCATCTTTGGATCCTTTCCCGTGTAGGTTATTACAGAGTGTTGAGTAGACCTCTCTTGGTATTCCATAGCTATTTTGTGATTATATATTTCATATATATTAGTACATGTCTGTTAACCCCCATATCCTAATTCATACATTCCTTACACCTTTCCATTTGGTTAAACATAATTTGGTTTTCTGAATCTGTGAGTGTCCTTCTCTTGGAAATTATTTCATGGGTATCACTTTTTATGTAACACCTATAAGTGATGTAAGAGGATATTTTTCTTTTGGTTTCTTTCTTACTTCAAGTTGGGTGACTATCTCTAGATCCTTCTATGGTGGTGTCCATGGCACTGTTCCATGCTTTTCCATGGCTAGTATTCCATTGTGTACATGGACGACTTCTTCTTGGTGCCTATTTCTGTTGCTGGACATTTTGGTTTCTTCCAGGTCTTGGCTCTGGTACATGTTGCTGCAGTGCAGGTTTGCCAGTCTGTGCCTTTTTGATTCAGGTCTACTCAGGTGATAGGCCCATCAATTGCCCTACCAGATCACATGGTAGCTCAATTTTTACCTTTAAACAAACCTCCATTCTCTTCTCAGTACTGGCTGTTACCAGGTTACATCCCACCAGCAGCTAGAGGGTACACAGTTCTCTAAAACCCCTTCAGCATTTATACTATGTAGCCTCTTTTTGCTGATGATCATTCTGACGACTGTGAGGTGAAAGTTTTTGTAGACTGGATTTGCATGGTTTTATTAATTCCTGATGTTAAGCATTTTCCCATGCCCTTTTTTTCATAACAGAAAAAAGAAAGAAAGAGAATACAAAATGTGCGTAAAATCTGGGTCTTGAAATTGTCGTTTTGATATATGCACATCTTTGAGATTTTTGCTCGATTTACGACCCAAGGATTTGTTTTGAGGGCAGGTGTCATTTACAGGCCTGCAATTATTTTGACTATCAAGTAACCATTAGTGCTGGGTTTAGAGCTGCTGTTGTGTGAAACGGCCACAAGGTGGCAGCAGTTCTCCTTTACCTATTCTGGTTACTAGAGCAACAGTGCCTCAATGGAAGTCATGTTCTAGGTTCTCAATTAGAATGGAATGTGCCGGGAAAAAACCCCTTAAGTTTATATCTGACTACTTCTTGTTCGTGTTTTAAATGTAATTTTCATTTTTTATCACAGCAAGGGTGATTACAATTTTTTGCTTGTTCTAGGTGTGCAAGATGTTGTTGTTTTACATATATACATATATCTATTGTTCTTTGGATCCTTTTCCCATTGTAGGTTATGACACAATGTTGAGTAGTCTTCTCGTGGTATTCCGTAGGTCTATGGTGATTTTATACTTCACCTGTGTTTGTATATCTCTGTTTAACCCGGCATCCTAATGTATCCAATCCTCACACCTTTCCATTGGTGAACCATAAGTTTGTTTAATGAATCTATGATTGCCTTTCTTTGTGGAAATATCTTCACTGGTATCAAGTTTTAGGTAACACCTATAAGTGATATCATAGGATATGTGTCTTTCGCTTTCTGACTTACTACAAGTTGCGTGATTACTTCTGGACTCATCTACTGTGCTGCAAATGGCATTGTGTCATTTTTTCCTTGGCTAATATTCCATCTGTACGTGTACCATTTCTTTGTCCACTCATCTGTTGGTGGACTTATTGTTTGCTTCCATGTCTTGGCTACTGTAGTACTGCTGCAATGCACATTTGCCTGCCTGTGTCTTTCCAATTCTGTCGGTTATACGTGCAGGAATGGGCCTGCTGGATCGTATGGCAGACAAACGTTTACCTTGTAAAGGCACCTCCATTCTGTTCTCATTAGTGGCTTTTACCAGGTTACGTCCCACTTAAAGATGAGGGTATGCACTTTTCCACAACGCATTCAGCATTTATTGTTTGTAGTTTTCCTGCTTATGTTTATTCTGACTGGTGAGAGCTGATACCTCTTTGTGGTTGGATTTGCATGCATCTCATAATCCCTTGAAATTGAGCTTTCAGGCATGTCCTGTTTTTCTTCAAACTGTGAGTACAGCTTACCTCTTCAAATGGTTTTCTTGAAGTATTTGCCTGATTTGGAAATATTTTGCCCATTACCTCCCTGAAGACATTTTGAGGGCAGGTTTCATTTACAGCCCTCCAGTACTTGTGCATAGGAAGTGATCATAAGCACAGGTTTTAAAGCTGCTGTGGCAGGTAACGGCCATTGGGTGGCAGCATTTCTGCTTTCCCCACTCTGGTAACAAGGGAAACAGACCTTTCTGCCAGTGGTGTTCCTCGGTTATACATTAGAGTGGAACGTGCCCGGATAACTCCACAAATGTTGATTTTTCCTTACTTATGTTTGGTTTCCAAATTGAATTTATTTCTTTTTTATTGGAGTATATTCCATTGTGTACATTGACCACTACGTCTTTGTGCATTCCTCGTTTGGCGGACATTTTTGTTGCTTCCAAGTGTTGGCTGCGGTAAATATTCCTGGAGTGCAAGATTGCTAGCATGTGTCTTTTTGATTCACAACCTCTCAGGCGATAGGCAGAGCAGTGGGTATGCTTGATTGAATGGTAGCTCAATATCTACCTTTCCAAGGCACCTCGTTTTTGTTTTCATTACTGGCTCTTACCAGGTCCCACTTTGAAGCGAGGGTACACATTGCTCCACAACCCCTTCAGCATTTATTCTTTGCAGAAGTTTTGCTGGTGGCCATTCTGACTAGTGTGAGCTGATAGGTTTTTGTAATTTGGGTTTGCATGTCTTTAAAAATACCAAAAAATTCATCATTTTACATGCCTTTTTCTTTTCTGTTAAAAATAAGATGTGAGTACAATATATCCCTTGAAATTGTCCTCTTGGAAGGTTGCCCTCTTTTGAATTTTTGGTCGATATTCGACCCCAGGATTTTTTTGGAGGGCAGGTCTCATTACAGAACTGCAGCTCTGGTGCATATTTAGTGGCCATTAGCACTGGGTTTAAAGCTGCTGTTGTAGGAAACGGCCAAAAGGAGGCAGCATTTCTCCATTCCCAAATCTGGTTACTAGGGCAGCACAGCCTTTCTGGAAGTCGTGCTCCCAGGTTGTAAATTAGAATGGAATGTGCCAGGAAAAACCCCCGTAAGTTTATATCCCATTATTTCTTGTTCGTCTTTTAATTTTTTTAAATCGGGGTAATGATTAGAATATTGTTTATCCTAGGTGTATACAATCTGGTTCATTTGTACATTACATATGTATGTATGTATGTGTATATATGTATATATATATATATATAATATATATTCATGTACAGATACTCTTCCCATGTAAATTATTGCAGAGTGTTCCGTTGACCTCCCTTGCTATATGGTCGGTCTTTTTGGCATATGTATTTAATAGGTATTTGTACACGTATGGTAACCCTAATCTTAATTTTCCATTTCCCCCACCTATCCTTTTAGAGAAGAAAAGTTTGTTTTCTAAGTCTGTGAGTTTCTTTCCTGTGAAAATACCATCATTTGTGTCAGTTGTTAGATAACGCCTATAAGTGATATCATAGTATATCTTTTGCTTTCCGACTTACCTCACGTTCTGTGATTATCTCTAGGTTCATCTATGGTGCCTCAAAGAGCAGTGTTTCACTGTTTTCCATGGCTAATAATCCATTGTGTACATGGAGCACTTCTTCTTTATCCATTCATCCATTGATGGACATTTTGGTTGCTTCCGTGTCTTGGCTATTGTGAAAACTCCTGCAGTGAAGCTGTTGCAGCCTGTGCCTCCTCGACTCTGGTCTTCTGAGGTGAGAGGCTCAGCACTGGGCCTGCTGAGTGGAATGCTGGCTCAAATTCTACTGTTAAACGCAGCTCTTTTCTGTTCTCATTATTGGCTCTTACCACATTACATCTCACCAGCAGCTAGAGGGTACACGGTTCTCTAAAACCCCATCAGCATTTATTGTTTGTAGACTTTTGGCTGATGGCACTTGACTTGCGTGAGTTGAAACCTTTTTGTAGGCTAGATTTGCATGAGTCTAATAATTCCTGATGTTTAGCTTTTACCCTTTTTCCTTTTTTTTTAAATAGTGAGTAAAACTTAGCTCTTCATACTATCTCCTTGAAAAATTTGCCAGTTTTGAATTTTTTTGGCCATTCCATACCTCTGCACAGTTCTTGAGGGCAGTTGTCCTTTACAGTCCTGCGTCCTTGTGAATGTTAAGTGACCGTTAGCTGTGGTTTTAAAGCCGCTCTTGCGGGAAACGGCCACAAGGCGGCAGCATTTCTACATTTCCATCTCTGGCATTTTGGGCAACAGAGCTTTCCTGGAAATCGTGTTTGTAGGCTGAAAATTAGAGTGGAATGTGCCAGGGAAAACCCCCAAGAGCTTATATCTGCTTACTTCTAGTTTGCTTTTTAAATATAATTTTTATTATTTATCAGAGCAAATTTGCGAAAAATGTGTGTGTTCTAGGTGTACAGAATCTGGCTCATTATATCTATGTATCGATCTATTCATCTTTGGATCCTTTCCCGTGTAGGTTATTACAGAGTGTTGAGTAGACCTCTCTTGGTATTCCATAGCTATTTTGTGATTATATATTTCATATATATTAGTACATGTCTGTTAACCCCCATATCCTAATTCATACATTCCTTACACCTTTCCATTTGGTTAAACATAATTTGGTTTTCTGAATCTGTGAGTGTCCTTCTCTTGGAAATTATTTCATGGGTATCACTTTTTATGTAACACCTATAAGTGATGTAAGAGGATATTTTTCTTTTGGTTTCTTTCTTACTTCAAGTTGGGTGACTATCTCTAGATCCTTCTATGGTGGTGTCCATGGCACTGTTCCATGCTTTTCCATGGCTAGTATTCCATTGTGTACATGGACGACTTCTTCTTGGTGCCTATTTCTGTTGCTGGACATTTTGGTTTCTTCCAGGTCTTGGCTCTGGTACATGTTGCTGCAGTGCAGGTTTGCCAGTCTGTGCCTTTTTGATTCAGGTCTACTCAGGTGATAGGCCCATCAATTGCCCTACCAGATCACATGGTAGCTCAATTTTTACCTTTAAACAAACCTCCATTCTCTTCTCAGTACTGGCTGTTACCAGGTTACATCCCACCAGCAGCTAGAGGGTACACAGTTCTCTAAAACCCCTTCAGCATTTATACTATGTAGCCTCTTTTTGCTGATGATCATTCTGACGACTGTGAGGTGAAAGTTTTTGTAGACTGGATTTGCATGGTTTTATTAATTCCTGATGTTAAGCATTTTCCCATGCCCTTTTTTTCATAACAGAAAAAAAGAAAGAAAGAGAATACAAAATGTGCGTAAAATCTGGGTCTTGAAATTGCCGTTTTGATATATGCACATCTTTGAGATTTTTGCTCGATTTACGACCCAAGGATTTGTTTTGAGGGCAGGTGTCATTTACAGGCCTGCAATTATTTTGACTATCAAGTAACCATTAGTGCTGGGTTTAGAGCTGCTGTTGTGTGAAACGGCCACAAGGTGGCAGCAGTTCTCCTTTACCTATTCTGGTTACTAGAGCAACAGTGCCTCAATGGAAGTCATGTTCTAGGTTCTCAATTAGAATGGAATGTGCCGGGAAAAAGCCCCTTAAGTTTATATCTGACTACTTCTTGTTCGTGTTTTAAATGTAATTTTCATTTTTTATCACAGCAAGGGTGATTACAATTTTTTGCTTGTTCTAGGTGTGCAAGATGTTGTTGTTTTACATATATACATATATCTATTGTTCTTTGGATCCTTTTCCCATTGTAGGTTATGACACAATGTTGAGTAGTCTTCTCGTGGTATTCCGTAGGTCTATGGTGATTTTATACTTCACCTGTGTTTGTATATCTCTGTTTAACCCGGCATCCTAATGTATCCAATCCTCACACCTTTCCATTGGTGAACCATAAGTTTGTTTAATGAATCTATGATTGCCTTTCTTTGTGGAAATATCTTCACTGGTATCAAGTTTTAGGTAACACCTATAAGTGATATCATAGGATATGTGTCTTTCGCTTTCTGACTTACTACAAGTTGCGTGATTACTTCTGGACTCATCTACTGTGCTGCAAATGGCATTGTGTCATTTTTTCCTTGGCTAATATTCCATCTGTACGTGTACCATTTCTTTGTCCACTCATCTGTTGGTGGACTTATTGTTTGCTTCCATGTCTTGGCTACTGTAGTACTGCTGCAATGCACATTTGCCTGCCTGTGTCTTTCCAATTCTGTCGGTTATACGTGCAGGAATGGGCCTGCTGGATCGTATGGCAGACAAACGTTTACCTTGTAAAGGCACCTCCATTCTGTTCTCATTAGTGGCTTTTACCAGGTTACGGTCCCACTTAAAGATGAGGGTATGCACTTTTCCACAACGCATTCAGCATTTATTGTTTGTAGTTTTCCTGCTTATGTTTATTCTGACTGGTGAGAGCTGATACCTCTTTGTGGTTGGATTTGCATGCATCTCATAATCCCTTGAAATTGAGCTTTCAGGCATGTCCTGTTTTTCTTCAAACTGTGAGTACAGCTTACCTCTTCAAATGGTTTTCTTGAAGTATTTGCCTGATTTGGAAATATTTTGCCCATTACCTCCCTGAAGACATTTGAGGGCAGGTTTCATTTACAGCCCTCCAGTACTTGTGCATAGGAAGTGATCATAAGCACAGGTTTTAAAGCTGCTGTGGCAGGTAACGGCCATTGGGTGGCAGCATTTCTGCTTTCCCCACTCTGGTAACAAGGGAAACAGACCTTTCTGCCAGTGGTGTTCCTCGGTTATACATTAGAGTGGAACGTGCCCGGATAACTCCACAAATGTTGATTTTTCCTTACTTATGTTTGGTTTCCAAATTGAATTTATTTCTTTTTATTGGAGTAATATTCCATTGTGTACATTGACCACTACGTCTTTGTGCATTCCTCGTTTGGCGGACATTTTTGTTGCTTCCAAGTGTTGGCTGCGGTAAATATTCCTGGAGTGCAAGATTGCTAGCATGTGTCTTTTTGATTCACAACCTCTCAGGCGATAGGCAGAGCAGTGGGTATGCTTGATTGAATGGTAGCTCAATATCTACTTTTCCAAGGCATCTCTTTTTTGTTTTCATTACTGGGTCTTACCATGTTGTACTTTGAAGCATGTGTACACATTCCTTCGCAACCCCTTCAGCATTTATTCTTTGTAAAAGTTTTGCTGGTGGCCATTCTGACTAGTGTGAGCTGATAGGTTTTTGTAATTTGGATTTGCTTGTCTTTAATTATTCCTAATGTGCAGCATTTTTCCACATCTTGATTTATTTTTGTTAAACAAAACAGAGAAAAAAACTATGAGTACAATATATCCCTTGAAATTGTCTTCTTGGAAGGTTGCCCTCTTTTGAATTTTTTCTTCGACTTTTGACCCCAGGATTTTTTTAGGAGAAGGTGTAATTTACAGGCTTGCAATGAGTGTGAATATTTAGTGACCATTAGCACAGATTTTAAAGTTGCTCTTGTGAGAAACGGCCACAAGGCAGCAGCATTTCTCCATTCCCAAATCTGGTTACCCGGGCAGCACAGCCATTCTGGAAGTCGTGTTCCCAGGTTGTAAATTAGAATGGAATGTGCCAAGAAAAAACCACGTAAGTTTATATCCCAATATTTCCTTTCCATTTTGTAAAATTTTTTTTAAATCGGGGTAACAATCAGAATATTGTTTGTCCTAGGTTTATACAATCTGGTTCATTTGTACAGTACATATATATATATATATATATATACACACACATATCAATATACATATATATACATATATATATACATAAATATATATACATATGTATATAAATATATATATATAATATATTCATGTACAGAAACTCTTCCCATGTAAATTACTGCAGAGTGTTCCATTGACCTCCATAGCTATATCGTCTGTCTTTTTGATATATGTATTCAATAGGTATTTGTACACGTATGGTAAACATAATCTTAATTTTCCATTCCTGCCACATTTCCTTTTAGATAAGAATAGTTTTTTTTAACTCTGGGAGTTTCTTACTCTGTGAAAATACAATCATCTGTGTAAGTTGTTTGGGTTAGGGTTAGGGATAGGGTTAGGGAATGGGGACTGGATAGGGTACAGCTTAGGGTACAACAAAGATTTAAGGTTAACGTAAGTTGTAGGGTACGGTTTAGTGTTAGAGTCCGGGTTAGGATTAGGGGACAGATTAGGGTAAGGCTTCAGGTAAGGGTTAGGTTTAGATTAAGGGAACAGGGATGGTTTAGGGTACAGGTTAGCGTACGAAAACGCATTAGGGTTAGCGTAAGTGTTAGTTTACAGGTTAGAGTTAGTGTATGGGTTAGGATTCCGGACAGGTTACTGTAAGACTTTGGGTAAGTTTTAGGGCTAGGTTACGGTTAGGTTTATAGTACACGGATGGTTTAGGGTACAAGTTAGAGTACGACCATGGTTTAGGGTGAGCGTACATGTTAGGGTATGGGTTAGTGTTAGCATACGAGTTTGGATTAGATGATGGGTTAGGCTGAGGTTTCTTGTAAGGGTTAGGGTTAGGGTTAGGGCTAGGGTTAGGGTTAGGGGACTGGGACGGTTTATGGTACAGGTTAGTGTACGACAAAGTTTTAGGGTGAGCGTACGTGTTAGGGTATGCTTTAGTGTTAGCTTACGGTTTAGGATTTGGGGACGGGTTAGGTAAGGCTTCGGATAAGGGTTAGGGATACGGATAGGGCTCAGCTTTGGGTTAGCTGACCAGGACGGTTTAGGGAACAGGTTAGGGTATGATAATGGTTTAGGGTGAGCGTACATGTTAGGGCACGGGTTAGTGTTAGCGTACGGTTTAGGATTAGGGGACGGGTTAGGGTAAGGCTTCGGGTAAGGGTTAGGGTTAGTGCTAGGATTAGGGTTAGGGGACGGGGACGGTTTAGGGTACAGGTTAGGGTACGACAACGGTTTAGGGTGAGCATACGTGTTAGGGTATGGGTTAGTGTTAGAGTATGGGTTAGGATTAGGGGACAGGTTAGGGTAAGGCTTTGGGGAAGGGTTAGGGTTAGGGATATGGCTAGGGTTAGGGTTAGGGGACGGGGACGTTTTAAGGTACAGGTTAGGGTACGACAACAGTTTAGGGTGAGCGTACGTGTTAGGGTATGGGTTAGTGTTAGCGTATGGGTTAGGATTAGGGGACGGTTTAGGGTAAGGCTTTGGGTAAGATTTAGGGTTACCGTTAGGGCTAGGGTTAGGGCTAGGGGACGGAGACCGTTTACGGTACAGTTTAGGGTACGACAGCAGTTTAGGGTGAGTGTACGTGTTAGGGTATGGTTTAGTGTTAGCGTACAGGTTAGGATTAGGGGATGGGTTAGTGTAAGGCTGCGGGTAAGGGTTAGGGTTATGGTTAGGGCTACGGTTAGTGTTAAGGGACGGGGATGGTTTATGGTACAGGTTAGGGTACGACAACGGTTTACTGTGAGCGTGCGTGTTAGGGTACGGGTTAGTGTCAGCGTACGGGTTTTGATTAGAGGACGGGTTAGGCTGAGGTTTCGTGTAAGGGTTAGGGTTAGGGTTAGGGCTAGATTTGTGTTAGGGGACTGGGACGGTTTTCCGTACAGGTTAGGGTACGACAACGGTTTAGGGTGAGCGTACGTGTTAGGGTATGGTTTACTGTTAGCGTACGGGTTAGGATTAGGGGACGGATTAAGGTAAGGCTTCGGGTAAGGGTTAGGGTTAAGGTTAGGGCTAGCGTTAGGGTTAGGGTACGGGGACGATTTAAGGTGCAAGTTAGGGTACGACAACGGTTTAGGGTGAGCGTATATTTTAGTGTATGGGTTAGTGTTAGCTTACAGGTTAGGATTAGGGGACGGGTTAGGGCAAGGCTTCGGGTAAGTGTTAGGTTTAGGCTTAGAGCTAGGGTTAGGCTTAGGGGACGGGGACCGTTTAGGGTACACATTAGTGTATGACAACGGTTTAGGGTGAGCTTACGTGTCAGGCTACGGGTTACTGTTAGCATACGGGTTAGGATTAGGGGATGGGTTAGGGTAAGGCTTCGGGTAAGGGTATGCGTTAGGGTTAGGGCTAGGGTTAGGGTTAGGGGATGGGGACGGTTTAGGGTACAGGTTAGGGTAGGACAACGGTTTAGTGTCAGCGTACGTGTTAGGGTACAGGTTAGTGATAGCGTACGGGTTAGGATTAGGGGAGGGATTAGGATGAGGCTTCAGGTAAGTGTTAGGGTTAGGATTAGGGCTACTGTTAGGGTTAGGGGACAGGGACCGTTTAGGGTACACGTTAGGGTATGACAACGTTTTAGAGTGAGCGTACGTTTTAGGATACGGGTTAATGTTAGTGTACGGTTTAGGATTAGGAGAAGTGTTAGGGTAAGGCTTCGGGTAAGTGTTAGGGTTAGGGTTAGGGCTAGGGTTAGGGTTAGGGGACGGGGATGGTTGAGGTCACGGGTTAGTGTACGACAACAGTTTAAGGTGAGCGTACGTGTTAGTGTACGGGTTAGTGTTAGCGTACAGGCTAGGATTAGGGGACGGGTTAAGCTGAGGCTTTGGGTAAGGTTTAGGGTTAGGGTTTGGGCTAGGGTTAGGGTTAGGGGTCGGGGATCGTTTAGGGTACAGTTTAGGGTACGACAACGGTTTAGGGTGAGCATACCTGTTAGGGTACGGGTTAGTGTTAGCGTACAGGTTAGGATTAGGGGACGGGTTAGGGTAAGGCTTCAGGTAAGTGGTAGGGTTAGGGTTAGGGCTAGGGTTAGGGGACGGGGACGGGGACGGTTTACGGTACACGTTAGGGTACGACAATGGTTTAGGGTCAGCGTACGTGTTAGGGTATGGTTTAGTGTTAGCATACGGGTTAGGATTAGGGGACGGGTTAGGCTGTGGCTTCGGGGAAGGGTTAGGGTTAGGGTTAGGGCTAGGGTTATTGTTAGGGGATGGGGACGGTTTAGGGGACAGGTTAGGTTACGACATCGGTATAGCGTGTGCGTACGTGTTAGGGTATGGGTTAGCATACGGGTTTGGATTAGATGATGGGTTAGACTGAGGTTTCTTGTAATGGTTAGGGTTAGGGTTAGGGCTAGGGTTAGGGTTAGGGGACTGGGACGGTTTATGGTACAGGTTAGTGTATGACAAAGTTTTAGGTTGAGCGTACGTGTTAGGGTATGATTTAGTATTAGCTTACGGTTTAGGATTTGCGGACGGGTTAGGGTAAGGCTTCGGTAAGGGTTAGGGTTACGGTTAGGGCTCAGCTTTGGGTTAGCTGACCAGGACGATTTAGGGTACAGGTTAGGGTATGATAATGGTTTAGGGTGAGCGTACATGTTAGGGCACGGGTTAGTGTTAGCGTATGGTTAGGATTAGCGGACGGGTTAGGGTAAGGCTTCGGGTAAGGGTTAGCGTTAGTGCTAGGATTAGGGTTAGGGGATGGGGATGGTTTAGGGTACTGGTTAGGGTACGACAAAGGTTTAGGGTGAGCATACGTGTTAGGGTATGGGTTAGTGTTAGCGTACGGGTTAGGATTAGGGGACGTGTTAGGCTGAGGCTTCGGGTAAGGGTTAGGGTTAGGGTTAGGGCTAGGGTTAGGGTTAGGGGACGGGGACATTTTAGAGTACAGGTTAGGGTACGACAACGGTTTAGGGTGAGCGTACATGTTAGGGTACGGGTTAGTGTTAGCGTACTGGTTAGGATGAGGGGACGGTTTAGGGTAAGGCTTTGGGTAAGATTTAGGGTTACCATTAGGGCTAGGGTTAGGGCTAGGGGACGGAGACGTTTTACGGTACAGTTTAGGGTACGACAGCAGTTTAGGGTGAGTGTACGTGTTAGGGTACGGTTTAGTGTTAGTTTACGGGTTAGCGTTAAGGGATAGGTTAGGGTAAGTCTTCGGGTAAGCGTTAGGAGTAGGGTTAGGGCTAGGGTAGGGTTAGGGGACGGGGACGGTTTGCGGTACAAGATAGGGTACGAGAACGGTTTAGTGTCAGCATACGTGTTAGGGTATGGGTTAGATTTAGCGTACAGGTTAGGATTAGCGGACGGGGTAGGCTGAGGCTTCGGGTAAGGGTTAGGGTTAGGTCTAGGGTTAGGGTTAGGGGATGGGGACGGTTTAGGATACAGGTTAGGGTACGACAACGGTTTAGTGTGAGCGTACATGTTAGGGTATGGGTTAGTGTTAGCGTACGGGTTAGGATTAGGGGACGGGTTAGGCTGAGGCTTTGGGCAGGGGTTAGGGATAGGGTTCGGGTTAGGGTTAGGGTTAGGGGATGGGGACGGTTTACGGTACAGTTTAGGGTACGACAACGTTTTAGGGTTAGCGTACCTGTTAGGGTATGGGTTAGTGTTAGCGTATGGGTTAGGATTAGGGGACGAGTTAGGGTAAGGCTTCGGGTAAGGTTTAGAGTTAGGCTTAGGGCTAGGTTTAGTGTTAGGGGACGGGGACCGTTTAGGGTACACGTTAGGGTACAACAGAGGTTTAGGATGAGCATTCGTGTTAGGGTACAGTTTATGTTAGCGTACGGTTTAGGATTAGGTGATAGGTTAGGGTAAGTCTTCAGGTAAGTTTTAGGGTTAGGTTTAAGGCTAGGGTTAGTGTTAGGGGATGGGGACAGTTTAGGGCAAAGGTGAGGGTACAACAACGATTTATGGTGAGCATAGTTGTTAGGGTACAGGTAGGTGTTAGCATACGTGTCAGGATTAGGGGACGGATTAGGGTAAGGCTTCGGGTAAGCGTTAGGGTTAGGGTTAGGTCTAGTGTTAGGGTTAGGGGACGGGGATGATTTAGGGTACAGGTTAGTGTACGACAACGGTTTAGGGTGAGCGTACGTGTTAGGGTACATGTTAGTGTAAGTGTACGGGTTAGGATTAGGGGACGGGTTAGGCTGAGGCTTTGGGTAAGGGTTAGGGTTAGGGTTCGGGTAAGGGTTAGGGAATGGAACTGTTTACGGTACAGGTTAGGGTACGACAACGGTTTAGGGTTAGCGTACGTGTTAGGGTATGGGTTAGTGTTAGCGTACGGGTTAGGATTAGAGGACAGGTTAGGGTAAGGCTTCAGGTAAGGGTTAGGGTTACGGTTAGGTCTAGGGTTAGGGTTAGTGGACGGGGACGGTATAGGGTACAGGTTAGGGTACGACAACAGTTTAGGGTGAGCATACCTGTTAAGGTACGGGTTAGTGTTAGCGTACGGGTTAGTATTAGGGGACGGGTTAGTGTAAGGCTTCGGGTAAGGGTTAGGGTTACGGTTAGGTCTAGGGTTAGGGTTAGGGGACGGGGTCGATTTAGGGTACAGTTTAGGGTATGACAATGGTTTAGGGAAAGCGTACGTGTTAGGGTACGTGTTAGTTTTAGGGTACAGGTTAGGACTAGGCGACGGTTTAGCGTAAGGCTTTGGGTAAGGGTTAGTGTTAGGGTTAGCACTAGGGTTAGGGTTAAGGGACGGGGACGGTTTAGGGCAAAGGTGAGGGTACGACAATGGTTTACGGTGAGCATACGTGTTAGGGTACAGGTAGGTGTTAGCCTATGGGTTAGGATTAGGGGATGGGTTAGGGTAAGGCTTTGGGTAAGCGTTAGGGTTAGGTTTAGGGCTATGTTTAGGGTTAGGGGATGGGGACGATTTAAGGTACAGGTTAGGGTATGACAACGGTTTACGGTGAGCGTATGTGTTACGGGACGGGATAGAGTTAGAGTACACATTAGGATTAGTGGACGGGTTAGTGTAAGGCTTCAGGTAAGTGTTAGGGTTAGGCTTAGGCCTAGGGTTAGGCTTAGGGGACGGGGACCATTTAGGGTACACATTAGTGTACAACAGTTGAGCGTGAGCGTAAGTGTTAGCGTACAGGTTAGAGTTAGCGTACGGGTTAGGATTAGGCGATGGGTTAGGGTAAGGCTTCAGGTAAGGGTCATGTTAGGGTTAGGGCTAGGGTTAGGGTTAGGTGACGGGGACGGTTTAGGGTACAGGTTAGGGTATGACAACAGTTTAGGTAGAGTGTACGTGTTAGGGTATGGGTTGGTGTTTGTGTACGGGTTAGGGTAAAGCCTCGGGTAAGGGTTAGGGTTAGGTTTAGGGCTAGGGTTAGGGTTAAGGGACGGGGACTGTTTAGGGTACAGGTTAGGGTAGGACAACAGTTTAGGATCAGCGTAAGTGTTAGGGTACAGGTTAGTGATAGCGTACCGGTTAGGATTAGGGGACGGGTTAGGCTGAGGCTTCAGGTAAGTGTTAGGGTTAGGCTTAGGGCTAGGGTTAGGGTTAGGGGACAGGGACCGTTTGCAGTACAGGTTAGGGTATGACAACGGTTTAGGGTGAGCATACGTGTTAGCGTATGGTTTAGTGTTAGCGTACGGGGTAGGATTAGGGGACGGATTAGGGTAAGTCTCCGGGTAAGGGTTAGGTTTATGGTTAGGACTAGGGTTAGGGTTATGGGACGGGGACAGTTTAGGGTACAGGTTAGTGTACGACAACAGTTTAGGGTGAGCGTACGTGTTAGGGTACGGGTTAGTGTTAGCGTACGGGTAAGGATTAGGGGACGGGTTAGGGTAAGGCTTCGGGTAAGTGTTAGGGTTACGGTTAGGGTTAGGAGATGGGGACGGGGATGGTTTAGGGTACAGGTTAGTGTACGACAATGGTTTAGGGTGAGCGTATGTGTTAGGGTATGGGTTAGTGTTGGCGTACGGGTTAGGATTAGGGTATGGGTTAGCGTAAGCCTTCGGGTAAGCGTTAGGGTAACGGTTAGGGCTAGGGTTAGGTTTAGGGGACGGGGATGGTTTAGGGTACAGTTTAGGTTACAACAACGGTTTAGGGTGAGCGTACGTGTTAGGGTATGGGTTAGTGTTAGCGTACGGGTTAGGATTAGTGGACGGGTTAGGGTAAGGCTTCGGGTAAGTGTTAGGGTTAGGGTTAGGGCTAGGGTTAGGGTTAAGGGACGGGGACGGTTTAGGGTACAGTTTAGGATACGACAACAGTTTAGGGTGAGCGTGCGTGTTAGAGTACAGGTTAGTGTTAGCGTACAGGTTAGGACTAGGGGACAGGTTAGCGTAAGCCTTCGGGTAAGCGTTAGGGTAACTGTTAGGGCTAGGGTTAGGGTTAGGGGACAGGGATGGTTTAGGGTACAGGTTAGGTTACAACAACGGTTTAGGGTGAGCGTATCTGTTAAGGTACGGGTTAGTGTTAGCGTACGGGTTAGGATTAGGGGACAGGTTAGGGTAAGTCTTCGGGTAAGGGTTAGTGTTAGGGTTAGCGATAGGGTTAGTGTTAGGGGACGGGGACGGGTTAGGGCAAAGGTGAGGGTACGACAACTGTTTACGATGAGCATATATGTTAAGGTACAGGTAGGTGTTAGCCTACAGGTTAGGATTAGGGGACGAGTTAGGGTAAGGCTTCGCGTAAGCGTTAGGGTTAGCGTTAGGGTTAAGGGACAGGGACGATTTAGGGTACAGGTTAGTGTACGACAATGGTTTAGGGTGAGCGTATGTGTTAGGGGACAGGGTAGTGTTAGCATACGGGTTAGGTATAGGGGACGGGTTAGGGTAGGGCTTTGGGTAAAGTTTAGGGTTAGGGTTAGGGCAAGGCTTAGTGTTAGGGGACGGGGAAGGATTAGGGTACAGGTTAGGGTAGAGGTTAGGGTACAACAACAGTTTAGTGTGAGTGTACGTATTAGGGTACGGGTTAGTGTTAGCGTACAGCTTAAGATTAGGGGACGGGTTAGCGTAAGGTTTCGGGTAATGTTTAGGGTTACGCTTAGGGCTAGGGTTAAGGTTAGGGAACGGGGAAGGTTTAGGGTACGGGTTAGGGTACAACAACGGTTTAGGGTGAGCGTACGTGTTAGGGCATGGGTTAGTCTTAGCGTACGGGTTAGGATTAGGGGACGGGTTAGGGTAAGGCTTTGGGTAAGTGTTAGGGTTAGGCTTAGGGCTAGGGTTATGGTTAGGGGATGGGGACCATTTAGGGTACACGTTAAGTTACGACAAAGGTTGAGGGTGAGCGTACGTGTTAGGGTATGGTTTAGTTTTAGGGTTAGGGTTAGGGTTAGGGTTAGGGGACGGGGACTGTTTAGGGGACAGTTTAGGGTACGACAATGGTTTAGGGTGAGCGTACATGTTAGGGTACGGGTTAGTGTTAGCGTACGGGTTAGGATAAGGGGACGGGTTAGGGTAAGTCTTAGGGTAAGGGTTAGGGTTACGGTTAGGGCTAGGGTTAGCGTTAGGTGACGGGGACGTTTTAGGGTACAGGTTAGGGTATGAAAATGGTTTAGGGTGAGCGTACGTGTTAGGGTACGAGTTAGTGTTAGTTACAGGTTAGGATTATGGGACGGGTTAGTGTAAGGCTTCGGGCAAGGTTTAGGGTTATGGTTAGGGCTCGGTTTAGGGTTAGGGGATGGGGACGGTTTAGGATACAGATTGGTGTACGACAACGGTTTAGGGTGAGCGTACGTGTTAGGGTACCAGTTAGTGTTAGCGTATGGGTTAGGATTAGGAGTCGGGTCAGCGTAAGGATTCGGGTAAGGGTTAGTGTTAGGGTTCGGGTTTGGGCAAGGGTTAGGGTTAAGGGATGGGGACAGTTTAGGGTAAAGCTTAGGGTACGACAATGGTTTAGTGTCAGCGTAAGTGTTAGGGTAAGGGTTAGTGTTAGCGTACGTTTTAGGATTAAGGGACGGGTTAGGCTGAGGCTTCGGGTAAGGTTTAATGTTAGGGTTAGGGCTAGGGTTAGTGTTAGGGGACGGGGACTCTTTACGGTAAAGGTTAGGGTACGACAACGGTTTAGGGTGAGCGTACGTGTTAGGATATGGCTTAGTATTAGCGTACGGGTTAGGATTAGGGGACGAGTTAGGGTAAGGCTTCGGGTAAGTGTTAGGGTTAGGCTTAAGGCTAGGGTTAGGGTTAGGGGACAGGGATCATTTAGGGTACACGTTAGGGTACAGCAAAGTTTTAGGGTCAGCGTACGTGTTAGGGTACGGGTTAGTGTTAGCGTACGGGATAGGATTAGGGGATAGGATAGGGTAAGTCTTCGGGTAAGGGATAGGGTTAGGTTTAGGTCTAGGGTTAGGGTTAGGAGATGGGGATGGTTTAGGGTACAGGTTAGTGTACGACAACGGTTTAGGGTGAGCGTACGTGTTAGGGTATGGATTAGTGTTAGCGTACAGGATAGGATTAGGTGACGGGTTAGGCTGAGGCTTCGGTTAAGGGTTAGTGTTAGGGCTAGGGTTAAGGTTAGGGGATGGGGAGGTTTTAGGGTCCAGGTGAGCGTACGACAACGGTTTAGGGTGAGCGTACATGTGAGGGCACGGGATAGTGTTAGCGTGCGGGTTAGGATTAGGGGATGGGTTAGGGTAAGGCTTCGGGTAAGTGTTAGTTATAGGGTTAGGGTTAGGGTTATGCTTAAGGGACAGGGACAGTTTAGGGTACAGGTTAGGGTATGACAAAGGTTTAGGGTTAGTGTACGTTTTAGGGTATGGTTTAGGATTAGGGGACGGGTTAGACTGAGGCTTCGGGTAGGGGTTTGTTTTAGAGCTAGGGTTAGGGTTAGGGGAAGGGGACGGTTTAGGGTACAGGTTAGTGTACGACAACTGTTTAGGGTGAGTGTACATGTTAGGTTATGGGTTACTGTTAGCCTACAGGGTAGGATTAGGGGACTGGTTAGGGTAAGGCTTCGGGTAAGGGGTAGTGTTAGGTTTAGGGCTAGATTTAGGGTCTGGGACGGGGAGGGTTTAGGGCAAAGGTGAGGGCACGACAAATGTTTAGGGTGAGCGTACATGTTAGGGTACAGCTAGGTGTTAGCATACGGGTTAGGATTAGGGGAGGGTTTAGGGTAAGGCTTCTGGTAAGGTTTAGGGTTTGGGTTAGGGCTAGGGTTAGGGTTATGGGACAGGGACGGTTTAGGGTACAGGTTAGGGTAAGACAACAGTATAGGGTGAGCGTAGGTGTTAGGGTACGGGTTAGTGTTAGCGTACGGGTTAGTATTAGGGGACACGTTAGGCTGAGGCTTCGGGTAAGGGCTAGGGTTAGGGTTAGGTCTAGGGTTAGGTGTAGTGGTTCGGGGATGGTATAAGGTACACGTTATGGTAAGACAACAGTTTAGGGTGAGCGTACATGTTAGGGTACGGGTTAGTGTTAGCAAACGGGTTAGGATTAGGAGACCTCTTAAGGTAAGGCTTTGGGTAAGTGTTAGGGTCAGGGTTAGGGCTAGGGTTAGGGTTAAGGGATGGGGACGTTTTAGGGTACAGGTTATAGTACGACAACCATTTAGGGTCAGCGTAAATGTTAGGTTACAAGTTAGTGTTAGCGTACGGTTTAGGATTAGGAGCCATGTTAAGTTAAGGCTTCGGGTAAGTGTTAGGGTTAGGGTTAGGGCTATGGTCAGGGTTAGGGTACAGGGACGGTTTAGGGTACAGGTTAGTGTATGACAAGACTTTAGGGTCACCGTACATGTTAGGGTACGAGTTAGAGTTAGCGTACGGGTTAGGATTAGGGAATGGGTTAGGCTGAGGATTCGGGTAAGGGTTAGGGTTAGGGTTAGGGCTAGTGTTAGGGTTAGGGGACAGGGACGGTTTAGGGTACAGGTTAGGGTACGACAAAGGTTTAGGGTGAGCGTACGTGTTAGGGTACGGGTTAGTGTTAGAGTACGGGTTAGGATTAGGGTACGGGTTAGGGTAAGGCTTCGGGTAATGGTTAGGGTTACGGTTAGGGCTAGGGTTAGGGTTAAGGGACGGGGACGGTTTAGGGAACAGGTTAGGGTACGACAACAGTTTAGGTTCAGCGTACGTGTTAGGGTACGTGTTAGTGTTAGTGTACGTGTTAGGATTAGGAGACAGGTTACGCTGAGGCTTTGGGTAAGGGTTAGTGTTAGGTTTAGGGCTAAGGTTAGCTTTAGGGGACAGGGATGGTTTATGGTACAGGTTAGGGTACGACAACATCTTAGGATGAGCATACGTGTTAGTGTACGGGTTAGTGTTAGCGTACGGGTTAGGATTAGAGAACGGGTTAGGCTGAGGCTTCGGGTAAGGGCTAGGGGTTAGGGTTAGGGCTGGTGTTAGGGTAAGGGGACAGGGACGGTTTACGGTTCAGGTTAGTGTATGACAATGGTTTAGGGTGAGCGTACGTGTTAGGGTATGGTTTAGTGTTAGTGTACTGGTAAGGGTTATGGGACGGGTTAGGTTAAGGCTTCGGGTAAGGGTTAGGGTTATGGTTCGGGCTACGGTTAGGGTTAGGGGATGCGGACGTTTTAGGGTACAGTTTAGGGTACGACAACAGTTTAGGGTGGGCATACGTGTTAGGGTACGGGTTAGTGTTAATATACGGGTTAGGATAAGGGGACGGGTTAGGGTAAGGCTTCGGGTAAGTGTTAAGGTTACGGTTAGGGCTAGGGTTAGGGTTAGGGGACGGGGACAGTTTAGGGTACAGATTAGGGTACGACAACGCTTTATGTTGAGCATACGTGTTAGGGTACGGTTTAGTGTTAGCGTATGGCTTAGGATTATGGGACGTGTTAGTGTAAGGCTTCGGGTAAGTGTTAGGGTTACGGTTATGGCTAGGGTTAGGGTTAGGGGACGGGGACGGTTTAGGGTATAGGTTAGTGTACAACAACGATAGGGTGAGTATACGTGTTAGGGTACGGTTTAGTGTTAGCGTGCAATTTAGGATTAGGTGATGGGTTAGGGTAAGGCTTTGGGTAAGGGTTAGAGTTAAAGTTAGGGCTAGGGTTAGGGTTAGGGGACAGGGACGGTTTAGCTTACACGTTAGGGTATCAAAACGGTTTAGGGTGAGCGTACATGTTAGGGTACGGGTTAGTGATAGCGTACGGGTTAGGATTAGGGGACGGGTTAGTGTAAGGCTTTGGGTTAGGGTTAGTGTTAGGGTTAGGGCTAGGTCTAGATTTAGGGTTAGGGTTAAGGGACAGTGACGGTTTAGGGTACAGGTTAGCATATGACAACTATTTAGGGTGAACGTACGTGTTAGTGTACGGGTTAGTGTTAGTGTAGAGGTTAGGATTAGGTGACGGGTTGAGCTGAGGCTTTGGGTGAGGGTTAGGTTTACGGTTAGGGCTAGGGCTAGGGTTAGGGTTATGGGACAGGGACGGTTTAGGGTACAGGTTAGGGTAAGACAACAGTATAGGGTGAGCGTAGGTGTTAGGGTACGGGTTAGTGTTAGCGTACGGGTTAGTATTAGGGGACACGTTAGGCTGAGGCTTCGGGTAAGGGCTAGGGTTAGGGTTAGGTCTAGGGTTAGGTGTAGTGGTTCGGGGATGGTATAAGGTACACGTTATGGTAAGACAACAGTTTAGGGTGAGCGTACATGTTAGGGTACGGGTTAGTGTTAGCAAACGGGTTAGGATTAGGAGACCTCTTAAGGTAAGGCTTTGGGTAAGTGTTAGGG
This sequence comes from Orcinus orca, assembly GCF_937001465.1. Taxonomy (NCBI): domain Eukaryota; kingdom Metazoa; phylum Chordata; class Mammalia; order Artiodactyla; family Delphinidae; genus Orcinus; species Orcinus orca. Next base: position 51,688,065 of record NC_064560.1, on the reverse strand, counting down.
TCAGGGTTAGGGCTAGGGTTAGGGTTAAGGGATGGGGACGTTTTAGGGTACAGGTTATAGTACGACAACCATTTAGGGTCAGCGTAAATGTTAGGTTACAAGTTAGTGTTAGCGTACGGTTTAGGATTAGGAGCCATGTTAAGTTAAGGCTTCGGGTAAGTGTTAGGGTTAGGGTTAGGGCTATGGTCAGGGTTAGGGTACGGGGACGGTTTAGGGTACAGGTTAGTGTACGACAAGACTTTAGGGTCACCGTACATGTTAGGGTACGAGTTAGTGTTAGCATACGGGTTAGGATTAGGGAATGGGTTAGGCTGAGGATTCGGGTAAGGGTTAGGGTTAGGGTTAGGGCTAGTGTTAGGGTTAGGGGACAGGGACGGTTTAGGGTACAGGTTAGGGTACGACAAAGGTTTAGGGTGAGCGTACGTGTTAGGGTACGGGTTAGTGTTAGAGTACGGGTTAGGATTAGGGTACGGGTTAGGGTAAGGCTTCGGGTAATGGTTAGGGTTACGGTTAGGGCTAGGGTTAGGGTTAAGGGACGGGGACGGTTTAGGGAACAGGTTAGGGTACGACAACAGTTTAGGTTCAGCGTACGTGTTAGGGTACGTGTTAGTGTTAGTGTACGTGTTAGGATTAGGAGACAGGTTACGCTGAGGCTTTGGGTAAGGGTTAGTGTTAGGTTTAGGGCTAAGGTTAGCTTTAGGGGACAGGGATGGTTTATGGTACAGGTTAGGGTACGACAACATCTTAGGATGAGCATACGTGTTAGTGTATGGGTTAGTGTTAGCGTACGGGTTAGGATTAGAGAACGGGTTAGGCTGAGGCTTCGGGTAAGGGCTAGGGGTTAGGGTTAGGGCTGGTGTTAGGGTAAGGGGACAGGGACGGTTTACGGTTCAGGTTAGTGTATGACAATGGTTTAGGGTGAGCGTACGTGTTAGGGTATGGTTTAGTGTTAGTGTACTGGTAAGGGTTATGGGACGGGTTAGGTTAAGGCTTCGGGTAAGGGTTAGGGTTATGGTTCGGGCTACGGTTAGGGTTAGGGGATGCGGACGTTTTAGGGTACAGTTTAGGGTACGACAACAGTTTAGGGTGGGCATACGTGTTAGGGTACGGGTTAGTGTTAATATACGGGTTAGGATAAGGGGACGGGTTAGGGTAAGGTTTCGGGTAAGTGTTAAGGTTACGGTTAGGGCTAGGGTTAGGGTTAGGGGACGGGGACAGTTTAGGGTACAGATTAGGGTACGACAACGCTTTATGTTGAGCATACGTGTTAGGGTACGGTTTAGTGTTAGCGTATGGCTTAGGATTATGGGACGTGTTAGTGTAAGGCTTCAGGTAAGTGTTAGGGTTACGGTTATGGCTAGGGTTAGGGTTAGGGGACGGGGACGGTTTAGGGTATAGGTTAGTGTACAACAACGATAGGGTGAGTATACGTGTTAGGGTACGGTTTAGTGTTAGCATGCAATTTAGGATTAGGTGATGGGTTAGGGTAAGGCTTTGGGTAAGGGTTAGAGTTAAAGTTAGGGCTAGGGTTAGGGTTAGGGGACAGGGACGGTTTAGCTTACACGTTAGGGTATCAAAACGGTTTAGGGTGAGCGTACATGTTAGGGTACGGGTTAGTGATAGCGTACGGGTTAGGATTAGGGGACGGGTTAGTGTAAGGCTTTGGGTTAGGGTTAGTGTTAGGGTTAGGGCTAGGTCTAGATTTAGGGTTAGGGTTAAGGGACAGTGACGGTTTAGGGTACAGGTTAGCATATGACAACTATTTAGGGTGAACGTACGTGTTAGTGTACGGGTTAGTGTTAGTGTAGAGGTTAGGATTAGGTGACGGGTTGAGCTGAGGCTTTGGGTGAGGGTTAGGTTTACGGTTAGGGCTAGGGTTAGGGTTAGGGGACGGGGACGATTTAGGGTACAGGTGAGGGTACAACAAAGTTTTAGGGTGAGCGTACATGTTAGGGTATGGGTTAGTATTAGCGTTCGGGTTAGGATTAGGGGACGGTTTACGGTAAGGCTCCAGTAAGGGTTAGGGTTAGGGTTAGGGCTAGTGTTACGGTTAAGGGATGGAGACGGTTTAGGGTACAGGTTAGGGTACGACAATGGTTTATGGTGAGCGTACGTGTTAGGGCACAGGTTAGTGTTAGCGTGCAAGTTAGGATTAGGGGACGGGTTAGGCTGAGGCTTCGGGTAAGGGTAAGGGTTAGGGTTAGGGGACGGGGATGGTTTAGGGTACAGGTTAGGGTACGACAACGGTTTAGGGTGAGTGTACGTGTTAGGGTATGTGTTAGTGTTAGCGTACGGGTTTGGATTAGAGGACGGGTTAGGCTGAGGCTTCAAGTAAGGGTTAGGGTTCGGGCTAGGGTTAGGGTTAGGGGACGGGGACACTTTCGGGTCCAGGTGAGGGTACGACAACGGTTTAGGGGGAGCATACGTGTGAGGGTATTGTTTAGTGTTAGCGTACGGGTTAGTATTAGAGGACGGGTTAGGGTAAGGCTTTGGGTAAGGTTTAGGGTTAGGGTTAGGGCTAGGGTTAGGGTTAGGGGACGGGGACTGTTTAGGGTACAGGATAGTGTACGACAATGGTTAAGGGTGAGCATACGTTTTAGGGTACGGGTTACTGTTAGTGTACGGGTTAGGATTAAGGGACGGGTTAGTGTAAGGCTTCCGGCAAGGGTTAGGGTTAGGCTTAGGGCTAGGGTTAGAGTTAGAGGACGGGGACAGTTTAGGGTACAGGTTAGGGAACGACAACGGTTTAGGGTCAGCATACATGTTAGGGTACGGGTTAGTGTTAGCGTACGTGTTAGGATTAGGAGACGGGTTGCGCTGAGGCTTCGGGTAAGGGTTAGAGTTAGTGTTAGGGCTAGGGTTAGCTTTAGGGGACGGGGACGGTTTATGGTACAAGTTAGGGTACGAAAACAATTTAGGGTGAGTGTATGTGTTAGGGTACGGTTTCGTGTTGGTGTACTGCTTAGGGTTAGGGGATGGGTTAGGGTAAGGCTTCCGGTAAGGGTTATGGTTACGGTTCGGGCTATGGTTAGGATTAGGGGATGGAGACGGTTTAGGGTACAGGTTAGGGTACGACGACGGTTTAGGGTGAGCGTACGTGTTAGGGTACGGGTTAGTGTTAGCGTATGGGTTTGGATTAGAGGACGGGTTAGGCTGAGACTTCGGGTAAGGGTTAGGGTTAGGGTTAGGGCTAAGGTTAGGGTTAGGGGATGGGGAAGGTTTAGGATACAGGTTAGCATATGACAACGGTATAGGGTGAGCGTACGTGTTAGAGTACGGGTTAGTGTTAGCGTACGGGTTAGGATTAGGGGACGGGTTAGGCTGAGTCTTCGGCTAAGGGTTAGTGTTAAGGGTAGGGTTAGGGTTAGGGGAAGGGGAAGGTTTAGGGTACAGTTTAGGGTAAGTCAATGGTTTAGGGGGAGCGTACGTTTTAGGGTACGGGTTAGTGTTAGCGTACGGGTTAGGATTATTGGATGGGTTAGGCTGCGGCTTCGGGTTAGTGTTAGGGTTAGGGCTAGGGTTAGGGTTAGGGGACAGGGACGGTTTAGGGTACACGTTAGGGTACGACAACAGTTTAGGGTGAGCATACGTGTTAGGGGATGGGTTAGTGTTAGCGTACGGGTTTGGAGTAGAGTACGGGTTCGGCTGAGGCTTCGGGTAAGGGTTAGTGTTAGGGTTAGGGCTAGGGTTAGGGTTAGGGGATGGGGACAGTTTACGGTACAGCTTAGGGTATGACAATGGTTTAGGGTGAGCGTACGTGTTAGGGTATGGGTGAGTATTTGCATACGGGTTAGCATTAGGGACTGGTTAGGGTAAGGCTTCGGGTAAGGGTTAGGGTTAGGTTTAGGGCTATGTTTAGGGTTAGGGGATGGGGACTGTTCTGGTACAGGTTAGTGTATGACAACGGTATAGGGTGAGCGTACGTGTTAGAGTATGGGTTAGTGTTAGTGTACAGGTTAGGATTAGGGGACGGGTTAAGCTGAGGCTTTGGGAAAGAGTTAGGGTTACAGTTAGGGCTAGAGTTAGGGTTTGGGGATGGGGAGGGTTTACGGTACAGGTTAGAGTATGACAAAGTTTTAGTGTGAGTGTACGTGTTAAGGTATGGGTTAGTTTTAGCGTTCGGTTTAGGTTTAGGGGACGGCTTAGGGTAAGGCTTCGGGTAAGGGTTAGGGTTAGGGTTCAGGCTAGGGTTAGGGTTACGGGACGGGGACGGTTTAGGGTCCAGTTGAGGGTACGACAACGGTTTAGGGTGAGCGTACGTGTGAGGGCATGGGTTAGTGTTAGCGTGCGGGTTAGGATTAGGGGACGGGTTAGGGTAAGGCTTCGTGGAAGTGTTAAGGTTAGTGTACGGGCTAGGGTTAGGGTTAGGGGATGCGGACGGTTTAGGGTCCAAATGAGGGTACGACAATGGTTTAGGGTGAGCGTACCTGTGAGGGCACGGGTTAGTGTTAGCGTACGGGTTAGGATTAGGGGACGGGTTTGGGTAAGGCATCGGGGAAGGGTTAGGGTTAGGGTTCGGGCTAGGGTTAGGGTTAGGGGACGGGGACGGTTTAGCGTCCAGGTGAGGGTACGACAACGGTTTAGGGTGAGCGTACGTGTGAGGGCACGGGTTAGTGTTAGCGTACGGGTTAGGATTAGGGGACGGGTTAGGGTAAGGCTTCGGGGAAGGTTAGGGTTAGGGTTTGGGCTAGGGTTACGGTTAGGGGACGGGGATGGTTTAGGGTCCAGGTGAGGGTACGACAATGGTTTAGGGTGAACGTACGTGTGAGGGCACGGGTTAGTGTTAGCGTACGGGTTAGGATTAGGGTACGGGTTTGGGTAAGTCTTCGGGGAAGGGCTAGGGTTAGGGTTCAGGCTAGGGTTAGGGTTAGGGGATGGGGACGGTTTAGGGTCCAGGTGAGTGTATGACAACGGTTTAGGGTGAGCGTACGTGTGAGGGCACGGGTTAGTGTTAGCATACGGGATAGGATTAGAGGACGGGTTAGGGTAAGGCTTCGGGGAAGAGTTAGGGTTAGGGTTCGGGATAGGTTTAGTGTTAGGGGACAGGGACGGTTTATGGTCCAGGTGAGTGTACGAGAACGTTTTAGGGTGAGCGTACATGTGAGGGCACGGGTTAGGGTTAGCGAACGGGTTAGGAAGAGGGGACGGGTTAGGGCAAGGCTTTGGTGAAGGGTTAGGGTTAGGGTTCGGGCTAGGATTAAGGGACGGGGACGGTTAGGGTCCAGGTGAGCATACGACAACGGTTTAGGGTGAGCGTACGTGTGAGGGCACTGGTTATTGTTAGCGTACGGGTTAGGATTAGGGGACGTGTTAGGGTAAGGCTTCGGGTAAGAGTTAGGGTTAGGGTCCGGCTAGGGATAGGGTTAGGGGATGGGGACGGTTTAGGGTCCAGGTGAGGGTACGATAACACTTTAGGGTGAGTGTACGTGTGAGGGCACGGGTTAGTGTTAGCATACGGGTTAGGATTAGGGGACGGGTTAGGGTAAGGCTTCGGGGAAGGTTTAGGTTTAGGGTTCGGGCTAGGGTTAGGGTTAGGGGATGGGGACGGTTTAGGGTCCAGGTGAGGGTACGACAACGGTTTAAGGTGAGCGTACTAGTGACGGCACGGGTTAGTGATAGCGTACGGATTAGGATTAGGGGACGGGTTCGGGTAAGGCTTCGGGGAAGGGTTAGGGTCAGGGTTCGGGCTAGGGTTTGGGTTAGGGGACGGGGATGGTTTACGATCCAAGTGAGGGTACGACAACGGTTTAGGGTGAGCGTACGTGTGAGGGCATGGTTTAGTGTTAGTGTACAGGTTAGGATTAGGGGACGGGTTTGGGTAGGGCTTCGGGGAAGGGTTAGGGTTAGGGTTCTTGCTAGGGTTAGGGTTAGGGGACAGGGACGGTTTAGCGTTCAGGTAAGGGTACGAAACGATTTAGGGTGAGCATACGTGTGAGGGCACGGGTTACTGTTAGCGTACGGGTTAGGATTAGTGGACGGGTTCGGGTAAGGCTTCGGGGAAGGGTTAGGGTTAGGGTTCGAGCTAGGGTTATGGTTAGGGGACAGGGACGGTTTAGGGTCCAGGTGAGGGTAAGACAATGCTTTAGGGTGAGTGTACGTGTGAGGGCATGGGTTAGTGTTAGCTTGCGTGTTAGGATTACGGGACGGGTTAGGGTAAGGCTTCAGAAAAGGGTTAGTGTTAGGGTTTGGGCTAGGGTTAGGGGTCGGGGACGGTTTAGGGTCCAGGTGAGCATACGACAACGGTTTAGGGTGAGCGTACGTGTGAGGGCACTGGTTATTGTTAGCGTACGGGTTAGGATTAGGGGACGAGTTAGTGTAAGGCTTCAGGGAAGGGTTAGGGTTAGGGTTCGGGCCAGGGTTAGGGTTATGGGACGGGGACGGTTTAGGGTCCAGGTGAGGGTACGACAATGGTTTAGGGTGAGCGTACGTGTGAGGGCACGGGTTAGTGTTAGCGTACGGGTTAGGATTAGGGGACGGGTTAGGGTAAGGCTTCGGGTAAGAGTTAGGGTTAGGGTACGGGCTAGGGTTAGGGTTAGGGGACGGGGACGGTTTAGGGTACAGGTGAGGGTACGACAACTCTTTAGGGTGAGTGTACGTGTGAGGGCACGGGTTAGTGTTAGCATACGGGTTAGCATTAGGGGATGGGTTAGGGTAAGACTTCGGGGAAGGTTTAGGGTTAGGGTTTGGGCTAGGGTTAGGGTTAGGGGATGGGGACGGTTTAGGGTCCAGGTGAGGGTACGACAACGGTTTAAGGTGAGCGTACTTGTGACGGCACGGGTTAGTGTTAGCGTACGGGTTAGGATTAGGGGATGGGTTAGGGAAAGGCTTCGGGGAAGGGTTAGGGTCAGGGTTCGGGCTAGGGTTTGGGTTAGGGGATGGGGACGGTTTACGATCCAAGTAAGGGTACGACAACGGTTTAGGGTGAGCGTACGTGTGAGGGCACGGTTTAGTGTTAGTGTACAGGTTAGGATTAGGGGACGGGTTCGGGTAGGGCTTCGGGGAAGGGTTAGGGTTAGGGTTCTTGCTAGGGTTAGGGTTAGGGGACGGGGACGGTTTAGGATCCAGGTGAGGGTAAGACAACGCTTTAGAGTGAGTGTACGTGTGAGGGCACGGGTTAGTGTTAGCGTACGGGTTAGGATTAGGGGTCGGGTTAGGGTAAGCTTTCGGGGAAGGGTTAGTGTTAGGGTTTGGGCTAGGGTTAGGGGACAGGGACGGTTTAGGGTCCAGGTGAGCGTACGACAACGGTTTAGGGTGAGCGTACGTGGGAGGGCACGGGTTAGTGTTAGCATACGTTTTAGGATTAGGGGACGTGTTAGTGTAAGGCTTTGGGGAAGAGTTAGGGTTAGGGTACGAGCTAGGGTTAGGGTTAGGGGATGGGGACGGTTTAGGGTCCAGGTGAGGGTACGACAACGCTTTAGGGTGAGCGTACGTGTGAGGGCACGGGTTAGTGTTAGCGTACGTGTTAGGATTACGGAACGGGTTCGGGTAAGGCTTTGGGGAAGTGTTAGGGTTAGGGTTCGGCCTAAGGTTAGGTTTAGGGGACGGGGACGGTTTAGAGTCCAGGTTAAGGTACGACAATGGTTTAGGGTGAGCGTATGTGTGAGGGCACGGGTTAGTGTTAGCGTACGTGTTAGGATTAGGGGACGGGTTAGGTTAAGGCTTCGGGGAAGGTTTAGGGTTAGGGTTCGGGCTAGGGTTAGGGGTAGGGGACGGGGAAGGTTTAGGGTCCAGGTGAGGGTACGACAACGGTTTAGGGTGAGCGTACGTGTGAGGTCATGGGTTAGTTTTAGCGTACGGGTTAGGATTAGGGGACGGTTTCGGGTAAGGCTTCGGGGAAGTGTTAGGGTTAGGGTTTGGGCTAGGGTTAGCGTTAGGGGACGGAGACGGGTTAGGGTCCAGCTGAGGGTACGACAACGGTTTAGGGTGAGCATACGTGTTAGGGCACGGGTTAGTGTTAGCGTACGGGTTAGGATTTGGGGACGGGTTCGGGTAAGTCTTCTGGGAAGGGTTAGGGTTAGGGTTCGGGCTAGGTTTATGGTTAGGGAACGGGGACGGTTTAGGGTCCAGGTGAGTGTACGACAACGGTTTAGGGTGAGCGTACGTGTGACGGCACGGGTTACCGTTAATGTACGGGTTAGGATTAGGGGACGGGTTCGGGTAAGGCTTCGGGGAAGGGTTAGGTTTAGGATTAGGGTTAGGGTTAGGGTTAGGGGATGGGGACGGTTTAGGGTCCAGGTTAGGGTACGACAAAGGTTTAGGGTTAGCGTACGTGTGAGGGCACGGGTTAGTGTTAGCGTACGGGTTAGGATTAGGGGACTGATTCGGTTAAGGCTTCGGTGAAGGGTTAGGGTTAGGGTTCGGGCTAGGTTTAGGGTTAGGGGACGGGGACGGTTTAGGGTCCAGGTGAGGGTACGAAAACGGTTTAGGGTGAGCGTACGTGCGAGGGCAAGGGTTAGTGTTAGCGTACGGTTTAGGATTAGGGGACAGTTTTGCGTAAGGCTTCGGGGAAGGGTTAGGGTTGGGGTTCGGGCTAGGGGTAGGGTTAGGGGACAGGGACGGTTTAGGGTCCAGGTAAGGGTACGAAACGGTTTAGGGTGAGCATACGTGTGAGGGAACGGGTTACTGTTAGCGTACGTGTTAGGATTAGGGGACGGGATGAGGTATGGCTTCGGGGAAGGGTTAGGGTTAGGGTTCGGAATAGGGTTAGGGTTAGGGGATGGGGATGGTTCAGGGTCCAGGTGAGGGTATGACAACGGCTTAGGGTGAGCGTACGTGTGAGGGCATGGGTTAGTGTTAGCGTACGGGTTAGGATTAGGGGACGTGTTCTGGTAAGGCTTCGGGGAAGGGTTAGTGTTAGGGTTCGGGCTAGGGTAAGGGTTATGGGACGGGGACGGTTTAGGGTCCAGGTGAGGGTACGACAACGGTTTAGGGTGAGCGTATGTGTAAGGGCAAGGGTTAGTGTTAGCGTACAGGTTAGGATTAGGGTCGGGTTTTGGTAAGGCTTCGGGGAAGGGTTACGGTTAGGGTTTGGGCTAGGGTTAGGGTTAGGATATGGGGACGGTTTAGGGTCCAAGTGAGGGTACGACAACGGATTAGGGTGAGCGTATGTGTGAGGGCACGGGTTAGTGTTAGCGTACAGGTTAGGATTAGGAAACGGGTTCAGGTAAGGCTTCGGGGAAGGGTTAAAGTTAGGATTCGGGCTAGGGTTAGGGTTAGGGGACGGGGACGGTTTAGGGTCCAGGTGAGTGTACGACAACAGTTCAGGGTGAGTGTACGTGTGAAGGCACGGATTAGTGTTAGCGTACGGATTAGGATTAGGGGACGGGATCGGGTAAGTCTTCTGGGAAGGTTTAGGGTTAGGGTTCGGGCTAGGGTTAGGGTTAGGTGATGGGGACGATTTAGGGTCCAGGTGAGGGTACTACAGCAGTTTAGGGTGAGCGTAAGTGTGTGGGCATGGGTTAGTGTTAGCGTACGGGTTAGGATTAGGGGACCGGTTAGGCTAAGGCTTCGGGGAAGGGTTGGGTTTAGGCTTAGGGTTAGGGCTAGGGTTAGGGTTAGGGGACGGGGACAGTTTAGGGTCCAGGTGAGGGTACGACAACGGTTTAGGGTCAGCGTACGTGTGAGGGCACGTGTTAGTGTTAGCGTACGGTTTAGGTTTAAGGGACGGGTTAGGGCAAGGCTTCGGGGAAGGGTTAGGGTTAGGGTTCGGGCTAGGGTTAGGGTTAGGGGACGGGGTCGATTTAGGGTCCAGGTGAGGGTACGACAACGGTTTAGGGTGAGCGTACATGTGAGGGCACGGGTTAGTGTTAGCGTACGGATTAGGTTTAGGGGACGGCTTAGTGTAAGGCTTCGGGGAAGTGTTAGGGTTAAGGTATGGGCTACGGTTAGTGTTAGGGGACGGGGATGTTTTAGGGTCCAGGTGAGGGTACGACAACGGTTTAGGGTGAGCCTACTTGTGAGGGCACGGTTTAGTATTAGCGTACGGGTTAGAATTAGGGGACGGGTTCGGTTAAGGCTTCAGTGAAGGGTTAGGGTTAGGGTTCGGGCTAGGGTTAGGGTTATGGGATGGGGACGGTTTAGGGTCCAGGTGAGGGTACGACAACGGTTTAGGGTGAGCGTACATGTGAGGGCACGGGTTAGTGTTAGCGTACGGGTTAGGATTAGGGGACAAGTTAGGGTAAGGCTTCGGGGAAGTGTTGGGGTTAGGCTTAGGGTTAGGTCTAGGGTTGGGGTTAGGGGACGGGGACGGTTTAGGGTCCAGGTGGTGGTACGACAACGGTTTAGGGTGAGCGTACGTGTGAGGGCACGGGTTAGTGTTAGCGTACGGGTTAGGATTAGGGGACGTGTTAGGGTAAGGCTTCGGGGAAGGGTTAGGGTTAGGGTTCGGGCTAGGGTTAGGGTTAGGGGACGGGGACGGTTTAGTTTCCAGGTGAGGGTACAATAACGGTTTAGGGTGAGCGTACGTGTGAGGGCACGGGTTAGTGTTGGCGTACGGGTTAGGATTAGGGGACGGGTTAGGGTAAGACTTCGAGGAAGGGTTAGGATTAGGGTTGGGGCTAGGGTTAGGGTTAGGGGATGGGGACGGTTTAGGGTCCAGGTGAGGGTACGACAACGGTTTAGGGTGAGCGTACGTGTGAGGGCACGGGTTAGTGTTAGCGTACGGGTTAAGATTAGGGGACGGGTTCGGGTAAGGCTTCGGGGAAGGGTTAGGTTAAGGGTTCGGTTTAAGGTTAGGTTTAGCGGACGGGGACGGTTTAGGGTCAAGGTGAGGGTACGACAACGGATTAGGTTGAGCGTACGTGTGAGGGCACGGGTTAGTGTTAGCGTACGGTTTAGGATTAGGGGACGGTTCTGTTAAGGCTTCGGGGAAGGGTTATGGTTAGGGTTCTGGCTAGGGTTAGGGTTAGGGGACGGTTTAGGGTCCAGGTGAGTGTACGACAACGGTTTAGGGTGAGCGTACGTGTTAGAGCATGGGTTAGTGTTAGCGTACAGGTTAGGATTAGGGGACACGTTAGGGCAAGGCTTCGGGAAGGGTTACGTGTAGGGTTCGGGTAGGGTTAGGGTTAGGGGATGGGGACGTTTTAGGGTCCAGGTGAGGGTATGACAACGGTTCAGGGTGAGCATACGTGTGAGGGCACGGGTTAGTGTAAGCGTATGGGTTAGGATTTTGGAACGGGTTCGGGTAAGGCTTCGGGGAAGGTTTAGGGTTAGGGTTCGGGCTACGGTTAGGGTTAGGGGACGGGGATGGTTTAGGGTCCAGGTGAGTGTACGACAAAGGTTTAGGGTGAGCGTACATGTGAGGGCACGGGTTAGTGTTAGCGTACGGCTTAGGATTAGGAGACGAGTTAGGGTAAGGCTTCGGGGAAGGGTTAGGGTTAGGGTTAGGGTTGGGGCTATGGTTAGGGTTAGGGGACGGGGACGATTTAGGGTCCAAATCAGTATACGACAACGGTTTAGGGTGAGCTTACATGTGAGGGCACGGGTTAGTGCTAGCGTACGGGTTAGGATTAGGGACCGGGTTCGGGTAAGGCTTCGAGGTAGGGTTAGGGTTAGGTTTCGGGCTACGGTTAGGGTTAGGGGACGGGGACGGTTTAGGGTCCACATGAGGATACGACAACGGTTTAGTGTGAGCGTACGTGTGAGGGCACGGGTTAGTGTTAGTGTACGGCTTAGGATTATGGGACGGGTTAGGGTAAGGCTTCGGGGAAGGGTTAGGGTTAGGGTTAGGGTTCAGGCTAGAGTCAGGGTTAGGGGACCGGGACGTTTTAGGGTCCAGCTGAGGGTACGACAACGGTTTATGGTGAGTGTATGTGTGAGGGCACGGGTTAGTGTTAGCGTACGTGTTAGGATTAGGGGACGGGTTAGGGCAAGGCTTCGGGGAAGGGTTATGGTTAGGGTTCGGGCTAGGGTTAGCGTTAGGGGATGGGGAGGTTTTAGGGTCCAGGTGTGGGTACGACAACGGTTTAGGGTGAGCTTACGAGTGAGGGCAAGTGTTAGTGTTATCGTATGCGTTAGGATTAGGGGACGGGTTAGGGTAAGGCTTCGGGGAAGGGTTAGGGTTAGGGTTCAGGCTAGGGTTAGGGTTAGGGGACGGGGATGGTTTAGGGTCCAGGTGAGGGTACGACAACGGTTTAGGGTGAGCGTACGTGTGAGGGCACGGGTTAGTGTTAGCGTATGGGTTAGGATTAGCGGACGGGTTCGGGTAAGGCTTCGGGGAAGGGTTAGGGTTAGGGTTCGGTTTAGGGTTATGTTTACGGGACGGTGACGGTTTAGGGTCCAGGTGAGGGTACGACAACGGATTAGGTTGAGCGTACGTGTGAGGGCACGGGTTAGTGTTAGTGTATGGTTTAGGATTAGGGGACGTGTTAGGGCAAGGCTTCGGGGAAGGGTTAGGGTTAGGGTTCGGGCTAGGGTTAGGGTTAGGTGACGGGGACGGTTTAGGGTCCAGGTGAGTGTATGACAACGGTTTAAGGTGAGCATACGTGTGAGGGCACGGGTTAGTGTTAGCGTACGGGTTAGGATTAGGGGACGGTTTAGGGTAAGGCTTCGAGGCAGGGTTAGGGTTAGGGTTTGGGCTACGGTTAGGGTTAGGGGACGGGGATGGTTTAGGGTACAGGTGAAGGTATGACAACGTTTTAGGGTGAGCATACGTGTGAGGGTATGGCTTAGTGTTAGCGTACGGGTTAGGATTAGGGGAAGGCTTCTGCTAAGGCTTCAGAGAAGGTTTAGGGTTAGGGTTCGGGCTAGGGTTAGGGTTAGGGGACGGGGATGGTTTACGGTCCAGGTGAGGGTAAGACAACGGTTTAGGGTGAGTGTACGTGTGAGAGAACGGGTTAGTGTTAGCTTACGCGTTAGGATTAGGGAATGGGTTAGGGCAAGGCTTCGGGGAAGGTTAGGGTTAGGGTTCGGGCTAGGGTTAGGGTTAGGGGACGGGGACGGTTTAGTGTCCAGGTGAGTGTATGACAACGGTTTACGGTGAGCATATGTGTGATTGCACGGGTTAGTGTTAGCGTACGGGTTAGGATTAGGGAACGGGTGCGGGTAAGGCTTCGGGGTAGGGTTAGGGTTAGGTTTCGGGCTACGGTTATGGTTAGGGGACGGGGACGGTTTAGGGTCCACATGAGGATACGACAACGGTTTAGTGTGAGCGTACGTGTGAGGGCACGGGTTAGTGTCAGTGTACGGCTTAGGATTATGGGATGGGTTAGGGTAAGGCTTCGGGGAAGGGTTAGGGTTAGGGTTAGGGTTCAGGCTAGAGTTAGGGTTAGGGGATGGGGACGTTTTAGGGTCCAGGTGAGGGTACGACAACGGTTTAGGGAAAACGTATGTGTGAGGGCACGGGTTAGTGTTAGCGTACGTGTTAGGAATAGGGGACGGGTTAGGGCAAGGCTTCGGGGAAGGGTTATGGTTAGGGTTCGGGCTAGGGTTAGCGTTAGGGGATGGGGAGGTTTTAGGGTCCAGGTGAGGGTATGACAACGGTTTAGGGTGAGCATACGTGTGAGGGCACGGGTTAGTGTTAGCGTACGGGTTAGGCTTTGGGAACGGATTCGGGTAAGGCTTCGGGGAAGGGTTAGGGTTAGGGTTCGGGCTACGGTTAGGGTTAGGGGACGGGGATGGTTTAGGGTCCAGATGAGGGTATGACAACGGTTTAGGGTGAGCGAACGTGTGAGAGCACGGGTAATTGTTAGCATACGGGTTAGGATTAGGGGACGTGTTAGGGCAAGGCTTCGGGGAAGTGTTAGGGTTTGGGTTCAGGCTAGGGTTACGGTTAGGGGACGTGGACGGGTTAGGGTCCAGGTGTGGGTACGACAATGGTTTAGGGTGAGCTTACAAGTGAGGGCACGTGTTAGTGTTAGCCTACGGGTTAGGATTTGGGGACGGGTTAGGGTAAGGCTTCGGGGAAGGGTTAGGGTTAGGGTTCGGGCTAAGGTTAGGGTTAGGGGACGGGGACGGTTTAGGGTCCAGGTGAGGGTACGACAACGGTTTAGGGTCAGCATACGTGTGAGGGCATGGGTTAGTGTTAGCGTTCGGGTTAGGATTAGGGGACGGGTTAGGGTAAGGCTTCGGGGAAGGGTTAGGGTTAGGGTTCGGTTTAGGGTTAGGTTTAGGGGACGGGGACGGTTTAGGGTCCAGGTTAGGGTACGACAACGGATTCAGTCGAGCGTACGTGTGAGGGCACGGTTTAGTGTTAGCGTACAGGTTAGGAATAGCGGACGGGTTCTGGTAAGGATTCGGGGAAGGGTTATGGTTAGGGTTCGGGCTAGGTTTAGGGTTAGGGGCCGGTTTAGGGTCCAGGTGAGGGTACGACAACGGTTTAGGGTGAGTGTATGTGTGAGGGCACGGGTTAGAGTTAGCGTACGGGTTAGGATTATGGGATGGGTTAGGGTAAGGCTTCGGGGAAGGGTTAAGGTTAGGGTTTGGGCTAGGGTTAGTGTTAGGGGATGGGGAAGTTTTAGGGTCCAGGTGAGGGTACGACAACGTTTTAGGGTGAGCGTATGTGTGAGGGCACGGGTTAGTGTTAGCGTACGGTTTAGGATTAGGGGACGGCTTAGTGTAAGGCTTCGGGGAAGGGTTAGGGTTAGGGTTCGGGCTAGGGTTATGGTTAGGGGACGGGGACTGTTTAGGGTCCAGGTGAGGGTACGAAAACGGTTTAGGGTGAGCGTACATGTGAGGGCACGGGTTAGTGCTAGCGTACGGGTTAGGATTAGGGGACGGGTTCTGGTAAGGCTTCGGGGAAGGGTTAGGGTTAGGGTTCGGGCTAAGGTTAGAGTTAGGGGACGGGGACGGTTTAGTGTCCAGGTGAGGGTACGAAAACGGTTTAGGGTGAGCGTACTTGTGAGGGCACTGGTTAGTGTTAGCGTACGTGTTAGGTTTAGGGGACGGGTTCTGGTAAGGCTTCAGTGAAGGGTTAGGGTTAGGGTTCGGGCTAGGGTTAGGGTTAGGGGACGGGGACGGTTTACGGTCCAGGTGAGGGTACGACAACGGTTTAGGGTGAGTGTACGTGTGAGAGCACGGGTTAGTGTTAGCTTACGCGTTAGGATTAGGGGACGGGTTAGGGCAAGGCTTCGGGGAAGGTTAGGGTTAGGGTTCGGGCTAGGGTTAGGGTTAGGGGACGGGGACAGTTTAGTGTCCAGGTGAGTGTATGACAACGGTTTACGGTTAGCATACGTGTGAGTGCACGTGTTAGTGTTAGCTTACGGGTTAGGATTAGGGAACGGGTTCGGGTAAGGCTTCGGGTAGGGTTAGGGTTAGTTTTCGGGCTACGGTTAGGGTTAGGGGACGGGGACGGTTTAGGGTCCACATGAGGATACGACAACGGTTTAGTGTGAGCGTACGTGTGAGGGCACGGGTTAGTGTTAGTGTATGGCTTAGGATTATGGGACGGGTTAGGGTAAGGCTTCGGGGAAGGGTTAGGTTTAGGGTTAGGGTTCAGGCTAGAGTTAGGGTTAGGGGACGGGGACGTTTTAGGGTCCAGGTGAGGGTACGAAAACGGTTTAGGATGAGCGTATGTGTGAGGGCACGGGTTAGTGTTAGCGTACGTGTTAGGATTAGGGGACGGGATAGGGCTAGGCTTCGGGAAAGGGTTATGGATAGGGTTCGGGCTAGGGTTAGCGTTAGGGGATGGGGAGGTTTTAGGGTCCAGGTGAGGGTATGACAACGGTTTAGGGTGAGCATACGTGTGAGGGCATGGGTTAGTGTTAGCGTACGGATTAGGATTAGGGGACGGTTAGTGTAAGGCTTCCTGGAAGTGTTAGGGTTAGGGTTCAGGCTAGGGTTACGTTTAGGGGACGTGGACGGGTTAGGGTCCAGGTGTGGGTACGACAATGGTTTAGGGTGAGTGTACGTGTGAGAGAACGGTTTAGTGTTAGCTTACGCGTTAGGATTAGGGGACGGGTTAGGGCAAGTCTTCAGGGAAGTTTAGGGTTAGGGTTCGGGCTAGGGTTAGGGTTAGGGGACGGGGACGGTTTAGGGTCCAGGTGAGTGTATGACAACGGTTTACGGTGAGCATACGTGTGAGGGCACGGGTTAGTGTTAGCGTACAGGTTAGGATTAGGGAACGGGTTCGGGTAAGGCTTCGGGGTAGGGTTAGAGTTAGGGTTCGGGCTACGGTTAGGGTTAGGGGACGGGGATGGTTTAGGGTCCAGGTGAGGGTACGACAATGGTTTAGTGTGAGCGTTCGTGTGAGGGCACAGGTTAGTGTTAGTGTACGGCTTAGGATTATGGGACGGGTTAGGGTAAGGCTTCAGGGAAGGGTTAGGGTTATGGTTCGGGCTAGGGTTAGGGTTAGGGGATGGGGATGATTTAGGGTCCAGGTGAGGGTTTGACAAGGGTTTAGGGTGAGCGTACGTGTGAGGGCAAGGGTTAGTGTTAGCGTACGGGTTAGGATTAGGGGACGGGTAAGTGTAAGGCTTTGGGGAAGGGATAGGGTTAGGGTTCGGGCTACAGTTATGGTTAGGAGACGGGGATGGTTTAGGGTCCAGGTGAGGGTACGACAACGGTTTAGGGTAAGCCTACATGTGAGGGTACGGGTTAGTGTTAGCGAACGGGTTAGGATTAGGGGACGGGTTAGGGTAAGGCTTCGGGGAAGGGTTAGGTTTAGAGTTCGGGCTACGGTTATGGTTAGGAGACGGGGATGGTTTAGGGTACAGGTGAGTGTACGACAACGTTTTAGGGTGAGCGTACGTGTGAGGGCACGGGTTAGTGTTAGCGTACGGGTTAGGATTAGGGGACGGGTTCTGCTAAGGCTTCAGGGAAGGGTTAGGGTTAGGGTTCGGGCTAGGGTTAGGGTTAGGAGACGGGGACGGTTTAGGGTCCAGGTGAGTGTACGACAACGGTTTAGGGTGAGCGTACATGTGAAGGCAAGGGTTTGAGTTAGCGTACGGGTTAGGATTAGGGGACGGTTTCGGGTAAGGCTTCGGGGAAGGTTTTGTGTTAGGGTTCGGGCTAGGGTTAGGGTTAGGTGACGGGGACGGTTTAGGGTCCAGGTAAGGGTACGACAACGGTTTAGAGTGAGCATACGTGTGAGGGCATGGGTTACTGTTAGCATACGGTTTAGGATTAGTGGACGGGTTCGGGTAAGGCTTCGGGCAACGGTTATGGTTAGGGTTCAGGCTAGGGTTAGGGTTAGGGGACGGGGACAGTTTAGGGTCCAGGTGAGGGTACGACAACCGTTTAGGGTGAGAGTAGGTGTGAGGGCACGGGTTAGTGTTAGCGTACGGGTTAGGATTAGGGGACAGGTTAGGGTAAGGCTTCGGGGAAGTGTTAGGATAAGGGTTTGGGCTAGGGTTAGGGTTAGGGGACGGGGACGGTTTAGGGTCCAGGTGAGGGTATGACAATGGTTTAGGGTGACCATACGTGTGAGAGCATGGGTTAGTGTTAGCGTACGGGTTAGCATAGGGGACGGGTTAGGGTAAGGCTTCGGGGAAGGGTTAGGGTTAGGGTTCGGGCTCGGGTTAGGGGATGGGGACGGGGAAGGTTTAGGGTCCAGGTGAGGGTACGACAACGTTTTAGGGTGAGCGTAGGTGTGAGGGCACGGGTTAGTGTTAGCATACGTGTCAGGATTAGGGGACGGGTTAGGGTAAGGCTTCGGAGAAGGAATAGGGTTAGGGTTCGGTTCATGGTTAGGTTTAGAGTACGGGGACGGTTTAGGGTCTAGGTGAGGGTACGACAATGGTTTAGGGTGAGCGTACGTGTGAGGGCACGGGTTAGTGTTAGCGTACGGGTTAGGATTATGGGACGGGTTCTGGTCAGGCATCGGGGAAGGGTTAGGGTTAGGGGCCGGGCTAGGGTTAGGGTTAGGTGACCGGGACGCTTTAGGGTCCAGGTGAGTGTATGACAATGGTTTAGTGTGAGCATACGTGTGAGGGCACGGGTTAGTGTTAGCGTACGGGTTAGGATTAGGGGACGGGTTATGGTAAGGCTTCGGGGAAGGGTTAGGGCTCGGGTTAGGGTTCGGGCTAGGGTTAGGGTTAGGGGACGGGGACGGTTTAGGGTCCAGGTGAAGGTATGACAACTGTTTAGTGTGAGCGTATGTGTGAGGGCACTTGTTAGTGTTAGCGTACGTGTTAGGAATAGGGGACAGGTTACGGTAAGGCTTCGGGGAAGGGTTACGGTTAGGGTTCGGGCTAGGGTGAGGGTTAGGGGACGGGGACGGTTTAGGGTCCAGGTGAAGGTATGACAACTGTTTAGGGTTAGCGTATGTGTGAGGGCACGGGTTAGTGTTAGCGTACGTGTTAGGAATAGGGGACGGGTTAGGGCAAGGCTTCGGGGAAGGGTTATGGTTAGGGTTCGGGCTAGGGTTAGCGTTAGGGGATGGGGAGGTTTTAGGGTCCAGGTGAGGGTATGACAACGGTTTAGGGTGAGCATACGTGTGAGGGCACGGGTTAGTGTTAGCGTACGGGTTAGGCTTTGGGAACGGATTCGGGTAAGGCTTCGGGGAAGGGTTAGGGTTAGGGTTCGGGCTACGGTTAGGGTTAGGGGACGGGGATGGTTTAGGGTCCAGATGAGGGTATGACAACGGTTTAGGGTGAGCGAACGTGTGAGAGCACGGGTAATTGTTAGCATACGGGTTAGGATTAGGGGACGTGTTAGGGCAAGGCTTCGGGGAAGTGTTAGGGTTTGGGTTCAGGCTAGGGTTACGGTTAGGGGACGTGGACGGGTTAGGGTCCAGGTGTGGGTACGACAATGGTTTAGGGTGAGCTTACAAGTGAGGGCACGTGTTAGTGTTAGCCTACGGGTTAGGATTTGGGGACGGGTTAGGGTAAGGCTTCGGGGAAGGGTTAGGGTTAGGGTTCGGGCTAAGGTTAGGGTTAGGGGACGGGGACGGTTTAGGGTCCAGGTGAGGGTACGACAACGGTTTAGGGTCAGCATACGTGTGAGGGCATGGGTTAGTGTTAGCGTTCGGGTTAGGATTAGGGGACGGGTTAGGGTAAGGCTTCGGGGAAGGGTTAGGGTTAGGGTTCGGTTTAGGGTTAGGTTTAGGGGACGGGGACGGTTTAGGGTCCAGGTTAGGGTACGACAACGGATTCAGTCGAGCGTACGTGTGAGGGCACGGTTTAGTGTTAGCGTACGGGTTAGGAATAGCGGACGGGTTCTGGTAAGGATTCGGGGAAGGGTTATGGTTAGGGTTCGGGCTAGGTTTAGGGTTAGGGGCCGGTTTAGGGTCCAGGTGAGGGTACGACAACGGTTTAGGGTGAGTGTATGTGTGAGGGCACGGGTTAGAGTTAGCGTACGGGTTAGGATTATGGGATGGGTTAGGGTAAGGCTTCGGGGAAGGGTTAAGGTTAGGGTTTGGGCTAGGGTTAGTGTTAGGGGATGGGGAAGTTTTAGGGTCCAGGTGAGGGTACGACAACGTTTTAGGGTGAGCGTATGTGTGAGGGCACGGGTTAGTGTTAGCGTACGGTTTAGGATTAGGGGACGGCTTAGTGTAAGGCTTCGGGGAAGGGTTAGGGTTAGGGTTCGGGCTAGGGTTATGGTTAGGGGACGGGGACTGTTTAGGGTCCAGGTGAGGGTACGAAAACGGTTTAGGGTGAGCGTACATGTGAGGGCACGGGTTAGTGCTAGCGTACGGGTTAGGATTAGGGGACGGGTTCTGGTAAGGCTTCGGGGAAGGGTTAGGGTTAGGGTTCGGGCTAAGGTTAGAGTTAGGGGACGGGGACGGTTTAGTGTCCAGGTGAGGGTACGAAAACGGTTTAGGGTGAGCGTACTTGTGAGGGCACTGGTTAGTGTTAGCGTACGTGTTAGGTTTAGGGGACGGGTTCTGGTAAGGCTTCAGTGAAGGGTTAGGGTTAGGGTTCGGGCTAGGGTTAGGGTTAGGGGACGGGGACGGTTTACGGTCCAGGTGAGGGTACGACAACGGTTTAGGGTGAGTGTACGTGTGAGAGCACGGGTTAGTGTTAGCTTACGCGTTAGGATTAGGGGACGGGTTAGGGCAAGGCTTCGGGGAAGGTTAGGGTTAGGGTTCGGGCTAGGGTTAGGGTTAGGGGACGGGGACAGTTTAGTGTCCAGGTGAGTGTATGACAACGGTTTACGGTTAGCATACGTGTGAGTGCACGTGTTAGTGTTAGCTTACGGGTTAGGATTAGGGAACGGGTTCGGGTAAGGCTTCGGGTAGGGTTAGGGTTAGTTTTCGGGCTACGGTTAGGGTTAGGGGACGGGGACGGTTTAGGGTCCACATGAGGATACGACAACGGTTTAGTGTGAGCGTACGTGTGAGGGCACGGGTTAGTGTTAGTGTATGGCTTAGGATTATGGGACGGGTTAGGGTAAGGCTTCGGGGAAGGGTTAGGTTTAGGGTTAGGGTTCAGGCTAGAGTTAGGGTTAGGGGACGGGGACGTTTTAGGGTCCAGGTGAGGGTACGAAAACGGTTTAGGATGAGCGTATGTGTGAGGGCACGGGTTAGTGTTAGCGTACGTGTTAGGATTAGGGGACGGGATAGGGCTAGGCTTCGGGAAAGGGTTATGGATAGGGTTCGGGCTAGGGTTAGCGTTAGGGGATGGGGAGGTTTTAGGGTCCAGGTGAGGGTATGACAACGGTTTAGGGTGAGCATACGTGTGAGGGCATGGGTTAGTGTTAGCGTACGGATTAGGATTAGGGGACGGTTAGTGTAAGGCTTCCTGGAAGTGTTAGGGTTAGGGTTCAGGCTAGGGTTACGTTTAGGGGACGTGGACGGGTTAGGGTCCAGGTGTGGGTACGACAATGGTTTAGGGTGAGTGTACGTGTGAGAGAACGGTTTAGTGTTAGCTTACGCGTTAGGATTAGGGGACGGGTTAGGGCAAGTCTTCAGGGAAGTTTAGGGTTAGGGTTCGGGCTAGGGTTAGGGTTAGGGGACGGGGACGGTTTAGGGTCCAGGTGAGTGTATGACAACGGTTTACGGTGAGCATACGTGTGAGGGCACGGGTTAGTGTTAGCGTACAGGTTAGGATTAGGGAACGGGTTCGGGTAAGGCTTCGGGGTAGGGTTAGAGTTAGGGTTCGGGCTACGGTTAGGGTTAGGGGACGGGGATGGTTTAGGGTCCAGGTGAGGGTACGACAATGGTTTAGTGTGAGCGTTCGTGTGAGGGCACAGGTTAGTGTTAGTGTACGGCTTAGGATTATGGGACGGGTTAGGGTAAGGCTTCAGGGAAGGGTTAGGGTTATGGTTCGGGCTAGGGTTAGGGTTAGGGGATGGGGATGATTTAGGGTCCAGGTGAGGGTTTGACAAGGGTTTAGGGTGAGCGTACGTGTGAGGGCAAGGGTTAGTGTTAGCGTACGGGTTAGGATTAGGGGACGGGTAAGTGTAAGGCTTTGGGGAAGGGATAGGGTTAGGGTTCGGGCTACAGTTATGGTTAGGAGACGGGGATGGTTTAGGGTCCAGGTGAGGGTACGACAACGGTTTAGGGTAAGCCTACATGTGAGGGTACGGGTTAGTGTTAGCGAACGGGTTAGGATTAGGGGACGGGTTAGGGTAAGGCTTCGGGGAAGGGTTAGGTTTAGAGTTCGGGCTACGGTTATGGTTAGGAGACGGGGATGGTTTAGGGTACAGGTGAGTGTACGACAACGTTTTAGGGTGAGCGTACGTGTGAGGGCACGGGTTAGTGTTAGCGTACGGGTTAGGATTAGGGGACGGGTTCTGCTAAGGCTTCAGGGAAGGGTTAGGGTTAGGGTTCGGGCTAGGGTTAGGGTTAGGAGACGGGGACGGTTTAGGGTCCAGGTGAGTGTACGACAACGGTTTAGGGTGAGCGTACATGTGAAGGCAAGGGTTTGAGTTAGCGTACGGGTTAGGATTAGGGGACGGTTTCGGGTAAGGCTTCGGGGAAGGTTTTGTGTTAGGGTTCGGGCTAGGGTTAGGGTTAGGTGACGGGGACGGTTTAGGGTCCAGGTAAGGGTACGACAACGGTTTAGAGTGAGCATACGTGTGAGGGCATGGGTTACTGTTAGCATACGGTTTAGGATTAGTGGACGGGTTCGGGTAAGGCTTCGGGCAACGGTTATGGTTAGGGTTCAGGCTAGGGTTAGGGTTAGGGGACGGGGACAGTTTAGGGTCCAGGTGAGGGTACGACAACCGTTTAGGGTGAGAGTAGGTGTGAGGGCACGGGTTAGTGTTAGCGTACGGGTTAGGATTAGGGGACAGGTTAGGGTAAGGCTTCGGGGAAGTGTTAGGATAAGGGTTTGGGCTAGGGTTAGGGTTAGGGGACGGGGACGGTTTAGGGTCCAGGTGAGGGTATGACAATGGTTTAGGGTGACCATACGTGTGAGAGCATGGGTTAGTGTTAGCGTACGGGTTAGCATAGGGGACGGGTTAGGGTAAGGCTTCGGGGAAGGGTTAGGGTTAGGGTTCGGGCTCGGGTTAGGGGATGGGGACGGGGAAGGTTTAGGGTCCAGGTGAGGGTACGACAACGTTTTAGGGTGAGCGTAGGTGTGAGGGCACGGGTTAGTGTTAGCATACGTGTCAGGATTAGGGGACGGGTTAGGGTAAGGCTTCGGAGAAGGAATAGGGTTAGGGTTCGGTTCATGGTTAGGTTTAGAGTACGGGGACGGTTTAGGGTCTAGGTGAGGGTACGACAATGGTTTAGGGTGAGCGTACGTGTGAGGGCACGGGTTAGTGTTAGCGTACGGGTTAGGATTATGGGACGGGTTCTGGTCAGGCATCGGGGAAGGGTTAGGGTTAGGGGCCGGGCTAGGGTTAGGGTTAGGTGACCGGGACGCTTTAGGGTCCAGGTGAGTGTATGACAATGGTTTAGTGTGAGCATACGTGTGAGGGCACGGGTTAGTGTTAGCGTACGGGTTAGGATTAGGGGACGGGTTATGGTAAGGCTTCGGGGAAGGGTTAGGGCTCGGGTTAGGGTTCGGGCTAGGGTTAGGGTTAGGGGACGGGGACGGTTTAGGGTCCAGGTGAAGGTATGACAACTGTTTAGTGTGAGCGTATGTGTGAGGGCACTTGTTAGTGTTAGCGTACGTGTTAGGAATAGGGGACAGGTTACGGTAAGGCTTCGGGGAAGGGTTACGGTTAGGGTTCGGGCTAGGGTGAGGGTTAGGGGACGGGGACGGTTTAGGGTCCAGGTGAAGGTATGACAACTGTTTAGGGTTAGCGTATGTGTGAGGGCACGGGTTAGTGTTAGCGTACGTGTTAGGAATAGAGGACAGGTTACGGCAAGGCTTCGGGGAAGGGTTAGTGTTAGGGTTCGAGCTAGGGTTAGGGTTAGGGGACGGGGACGGTTTAGGGTCCAGGTGAGGGTATGATAACGGTTTAGGTTGAGCGTACGTGTGAGGGCACGGGTTAGTGTTAGCGTACGGCTTAGGATTAGGGGACGGGTTAGGGTAAGGCTTCGGGGAAGGTTTAGGGTTAGGGTTAGGGTTCGGGCTAGCGTTAGGGGACGGGGACGGTTTAGGGTCCAGGTGATGGTACGACAACGGTTAAGGGTGTGCGTATGTGTGAGGGTACAGGTTAGTGTTAACTTACGTGTTAGGATTAGGGGACGGGTTAGGGTAAGGCTTCGGGGAAGGTTTAGGGTTAGGGTTCTGGTTAGGGTTAGGGTTAGGGGACGGGGATGGTTTAGTGTCCAGGTGCGGGTACGACAACGGTTTAGGGTGAGACTACGTGTGAGGGCACGGGTTAGTGTTAGCTTACAGGTTAGGATTAGGGGAGGGGTTAGGGTAAGGCTTCGGGGAAGGGTTAGAGTTAGGGTTCGGGCTAGGGTTAGTGTTAGGGGACGGGGATGGTTTAGGGTCCAGGTGATGGTACGACAACGGTTTAGGGTGAGCGTACGTGTGAGGGCACGCGTTAGTGTTAGCGTACGGGTTAGGATTAGGGGACGGGTTAGGGTAAGGCTACGGGGAAGGGTTAGGTTTAGGTTTCATGCTAGGGTTAGGGTTAGGGGATGGGGATGGTTTAGGGTCCAGGTGAGGGTACGACAACGGTTTAGGGTGAGCGTACGTGTGAGGACACGTGTTAGTGTTAGCGTACGGGTTAGGATTAGGGGAGGGTTTAGGGTAAGGCTTCGGGGAAAGGTTAGGGTTAGGTTTCGGGCTAGGGTTAGGTTTAGGGTACAGAGATGGTTTAGGGTCCACGTGAGGGTACGACAACGGTTTAGGATGAGCGTACGTGTGAGGGCACAGGTTAGTGTTAGCGTACGGGTTAGAATTAGGGGACGGGTTAGGGTAAGGCTTCGTGGAAGTTTTAGGGTTAGGGTTCGGGCTAGGTTTAGGGTTAGGGAACGGGGACGGTTTAGGGTCCAGGTGAGGGTACGACAACCGTTTAGGGTGAGCGTACGTGTGAGGGCACGGGTTAGTTTTAGTGTACCGGTTAGGATTAGGGGACGGGTTCGCGTAAGGCTTCGGGGAAGGTTTAGTGTTAGGGTTCGGGCTAGGGTTAGGGTTAGGGGACGGGGACGGTTTAGGGTCCAGGTGAGGGTACGACAACGGTTTAGGGTGAGCATACGTGTGAGGGCACGGGTTAGTGTTAGCGTACGGGTTAGGATTAGGGGACGGGTTCTCGTAAGTCTTCGGGGAAGGGTTAGGGTTAGGGTTCGGGCTAGGGTTAGGATTAGGGGACGGGGACGGTTTAGGGTCCAGGTGAGGGTACAACAACGGTTTAGGGTGAGCGTACGTGTGAGGGCACAGGATAGATTTAGCGTACGGGTTAGGATTAGGGGATGGTTTAGGGTAAGGCTTCGGGGAAGGGTTAGGGTTAGGGTTTGGGCTAGTGTTAGGGTTAGGGGACGGGGACGGTTTAGGGTCCAGGTGAGGGTACGACAACATTTTAGGGTGAACGCACTTGTGAGGGCAGGGGATAGTGTTAGCGAATGGGTTAGGATTAGGGGACGCGTGAAGGTAAGGCTTCGGGGAAGGGTTAGGGTTATGGTTCGGGCTAGGGTTAGGGTTAGGGGACGGGGACAGTTTAGGGTCCAGGTGAGGGTACGACAACGATTTAGGGTGAGCGTACGTGTGAGGGCACGGGTTAGTATTAGCGTACGGGTTAGGATTAGGTGACGGGTTAGGGGAAGGTTTAGGGTTAGGGTTCTGGCTAGGGTTAGGGTTAGGGGACGGGGACGGTTTAGGGTCCAGGTGAGGGTACGACAACGATTTAGGGTGAGCGTACGTGTGAGGGCACGGGTTAGTATTAGCGTACGGGTTAGGATTAGGTGACGGGTTAGGGGAAGGTTTAGGGTTAGGGTTCTGGCTAGGGTTAGGGTTAGGGGACGGGGACGGTTTAGGGTCCAGGTGAGGGTACGACAACGATTTAGGGTGAGCGTACGTGTGAGGGCACGGGTTAGTGTTAGCGTACGGGTTTGGATTAGGGGACGGGTTAGGGTAAGGCTTCAGGGAAGGGTTAGGGTTAGGGTTAGGGGATGGGGACGGTTTAGGGTCCAGGTGAGGGTACAACAACGGTTTAGGGTAATCATATGTGTGAGGGCACGGGTTAGTGTTAGCGTACGGGTTTGGATTAGGGGACGGGTTCGGGTAAGGCATCCGGGAAGAGTTAGCTTTAGGGTTCGGGCTACGGTTAGGGTTAGGGGACGGGGAAGGTTTAGGGTCCAGGTGAGGGTACGACAACGGTTTAGGGTGAGTGTACGTGTGACGGCACGGGTTAGTGTTAGCGTGCGGGTTAGGATTAGGGGACGGGTTCGGGTAAGGCTTCGGGGAAGGATTAGATTTAGGGTTCGGTCAAGGGTTAGGGATAGGGGACGGGGACGGTCTAGAGTCCAGGTGAGGGTACGACAACGGTTTAGGATGAGCGTATGTGTGAAGGCACGGGTTAGTGTTAGCGTACGGGTTAGGATTAGGGGACGCGTTAGGGTAAGGATTCCGGGAAGGGTTAGGTTTAGGGCTAGGGTTAGGGTGAGGGGACGGTGACGGTTGAGGGTCCACGTAAGGGTACAAAAATGGTTTAGGGTGAGCGTACGTGTGAGGGCACGGGTTAGTGTTAGCGTACTGGTTTGGATTAGGGGACGGGTTAGGGTAAGGCTTCAGGGAAGAGTTAGGGTTCGGGCTAGGGTTAGGGTTATGGGACGGGGACGGTTTACGGTCCAGGTGAGTGTATGACAATGGTTTAGGGTGAGCGTATGTGTGAGTGCATGGGTTAGTGTTAGTGTATGGTTTAGGATTAGCAGACGGGTTAGGGTAAGGCTTTGGGGAAGGGTTAGGCTTTGGGCTAGGGTTACGTTTATGGGACGGGGACGGTTTAGGGTCCAGGTGAGGGTACGACAACAGTTTAGGGTGAGCGTACGTGTGAGGGCACGGGTTAGTGTTAGCGAACGGGTTAGGATTAGGGGACGGGTTAGGGTAAGGCTTCGGGGAAGGGTTAGGGTTAGGGTTCTGGGTAAGGTAGGGTTAGGGGACGGGGATGGTTTAGGGTCCAGCTGAGGGTACGACAATGGTTTAAGGTGAGCGTACGTGTGAGGGCACTTGTTAGTGTTAGCATACGGGTTAGGATTAGGGGACGTGTTCGGGAAAGGCTTCGGGGAAGAGTTAGGGTTAGGGTTCGGGCTAGGGTTACGGTTAGGGGTCGGGGACAATTTAGGGTTTAGGTGAGGGTACGACAACGGTTTAAGATGAGCGTACATGTGAGGGCACAGGTTAGTGTTAGCGTACGGGTTAGGATTAGGGGACGGGTTAGGGCAAGGCTTCGGGGAAGTGTTAGGGTTATGGTTCGGGCTAGGGTTAGGGTTAGGGGACGGGGACAGTTTAGGGTCCAGGTGAGTGTATGACAATGGTTTAGTGTGAGCATACGTGTGAGGGCCCGGGTTAGTGTTAGCGTACGTGTTAGGATTAGGGGTCGGGTTATGGTAAGGCTTCGGGGAAGGGTTAGGGTTCGGGTTAGGGTTCGGGCTAGGGTTAGGGTTAGGGGACGGGGACGGTTTATGTTCCAGGTGAGGGTACAACAACGGTTTAGGGTGAGCGTACGTGTGAGGGCACGGGTTAGTGTTAGCGTACGGGTTAGGATTTGGGGACTGGTTAGGGTAAGGCTTCGGGGAAGGGTTAGGTTTAGGGTTCAGTCTAGGCTTAGGGTTAGGGGACGGGGTCGGTTTAGGGTCCAGGTGAGGGAATGACAACGATTTTGGTGAGAGTACGTGTGAGGGCACGGGTTAGTGTTAACGTATGGGTTAGAATAAGGGGACGGTATAGGTTAAGGCTCCCGGGAAGGGTTAGTGTTAGGGTTCGGGCTAGATTTAGGGTTAGGGGACGGGGACGGTTTAGGGTCCAGGTGAGGTTACGACAACGGTTTTGGTGAGCGTACATGTGAGGGCACGTGTTAGTTTTAGCGTACGGGTTAGGATTAGGGGACGGGTTAGGGTAAGACTTCGGGGAAGTTTTAGGGTTAGGGTTCGGTCTACGGTTAGGGTTAGGGGACAGGGACGGTTTAGGTTACAGGTGAGGGTACGACAACGGTTTAGGTTGAGCGTATGTGTGAGGGCACGGGTTAGTGTTAGCGTACGGGTTAGGATTATATGACGGGTTCTAGTAAGGCTTCGGAGAAGGGTTAGGGTTAGGGTTCGGGCTAGGTTTAGGTTTAGGGGACGGGGACGGTTTAAGGTCCAGGTGAGGGTACGACAACGGTTTAGGTTGAGCGTACGTGTGAGAGCACGGGTTAGTGTTAGCGTACGGTTTAGGATTAGGGGACGGTTTAGGATTAGGGTACGGGTTAGGTCAAGGCTTCGGGGAAGGGTTAGGTTTAGGGTTCGGGCTAGGGTTAGGGTTAGGGGACGGGGACGGTTGTGGGTCCAGGTCAGGGTACGACAATGGTTTAGGGTGAGCGTACGTCTGAGGGCACGGGTTAGTGTTAGCGTACGGCTTAGGATTAGGGGACGGGTTAGGGTAAGGCTTCGGGGAAGGTTTAGGGTTAGGGTTAGGGTTCGCGCTAGCTTTAGGATTAGGGGACAGTTACAGTTTAGGGTCCAGGTGATGGTACGACAACGGTTTAGGGTGTGCATATGTGTGAGGGCACGGGTTAGTGTTAACTTACGTGTTAGGATTAGGGGACGGGTTAGGGTAAGGCTTCGGGGAAGGTTTAGGGTTAGGGTTCGGGCTAGGGTTAGGGTTAGAGGACGGGGACGGTTTAGTGTCCAGGTGAGGGTACGACAACGGTTTAGGGTGAGACTACGTGTGAGGGCACGGGTTAGTGTTAGCGTACATGTTAGGATTAGGGGACGGGTTAGGGTAAGGCTTCGGGGAAGGGTTAGGGTTTGGGCTAGGGTTAGGTTTATGGGACGGGGACGGTTTAGGGTCCAGGTGAGGGTACGACAACGGTTTAGGGTGAGTGTACGTGTGAGGGCACGGGTTAGTGTTAGTGTACGGGTAAGGATTAGGGGACGGGTTAGGGTAAGGCTTCGGGGAAGGGTTAGGGTTAGGGTTCCGGCTAGGGTTAGGGTTAGGGGACGGGGACGGTTTAGTTTCCAGGTGCGGGTACGACAACGGTTTAGGGTGAGACTACTTGTGAGGGCACGGGTTAGTGTTAGCGTACAGGTTAGGATTAGGGGACGGGTTAGGGTAAGGCTTCGGGGAAGGGTTAGTGTTAGGGTTCGGGCTAGGGTTAGTGTTAGGGGACGGGGACGGTTTAGGGTCCAGGTGAGGGTACGACAACGGTTTAGGGTGAGCGTACGTGTGAGGGCACGGGTTAGTGTTAGCGTACGGGTTCGGATTAGGGGACGGGAAAGGGTAAGGCCCCGGGGAAGGGTTAGGTTTAGGGTTCGGGCTAGGGTTAGGATTAGGGGACGGGGACGGTTTAGGGTCCAGGTGAGGGTATGACAAAGGTTTAGGGTGAGCGTTCGTGTGAGAGCATGTGTTAGTGTTAGCGTACGAGTTAGGATTAGGGGACGGGTTAGGGTAAGGCTTCGGGGAAGGGTTAGAGTTAGGGTTCGGGCTAGGGTTAGGGTTAGGGGACTGGGACGGTTTAGGGTCCAGGTGAGGGTACGACAACGTTTTAGGTTGTGCGTCCGTGTGAGGGCACGGGTTAGTGTTAGCATACGGGTTAGGATTATGGGACGGTTTAGGGTAAGTCTTCGGGGAACGGTTAGGGTTCGTGCTAGGTTTAGGGATCGTGGACGGGGATGGTTTAGGTTCCAGGTGAGAGTACGACAACTGTTTAGGGTGATCGTACGTGTGAGGGCATGGGTTAGTGTTAGCGTATGGGTTTGGATTAGGGGACGGTTTAGGGTAAGGCTTCGGGGAAGTGTTAGGTTTCGGGATAGGGTTAGGGTTAGGGGATGGGGACGGTTTAGGGTCCAGGTGAGGTTACGACAATGGTTTAGGTTGAGCGTACATGTGAGTGCATGGGTTAGTGTTAGCGTACGCGTTAGGATTAGGGGACGGGTTCGGGTAAGGCTTCGGGATAGGGTAAGTGTTAGGGTTCGGGCTAGGGTTAGGGTTAGGGGACAGGGATGGTTTAGGGTCCAGGTGAGTGTACGACAACCGTTTAGGGTGAGCATACTATTGAGGGCACGGGGTAGTGTTAGCGTACGGGTTAGGATTAGGGGATGGGTTCGGGTAAGGCTTCAGGGAAGGTTTAGGGTTTGGGTTCAGGCTAGGCTTATTGTTAGTGGACGGGGACGGTTTAGGGTGCACGTGAGGGTACGACAACGATTTAGGGTGAGCGTACGTGTGAGGTCACGGGTTAGTATTAGCGTATGGGTTAGGTTTAGGGGACGGGTTAGGGGAAGGTTTAGGGTTAGGGTTCTGGCTAGGGTTAGGGTTAGGGGACGGGGACGGTTTAGGGTCCAGGTGAGGGTACGACAACGATTTAGGGTGAGCATACTTGTGAGGGCAGGGGTTAGTGTTAGCGTACTGGTTAGGATTAGGGGATGGGTTAGAGTAAGGCTTCAGGGAAGGGTTAGGGTTAGGGTTCGGGCTAGGGTTAGGGTTAGGGGACGGGGATGGTTTAGGGTCCAGGTGAGGGTATGACAATGGTTTAGGGTGAGCGTACGTGTTAGGATTAGGGGACGGGTTCGGGTAAGGCTTCGGGGAAGGGTTAGGGTTAGAGTTAGGGCAAGCGTTAGGGTTAGGAGATGGGGACGGTCTAGAGTCCAGGTGAGGGTACGAGAACGGTTTAGGGTGAGCGTATGTGTGAAGGCACGGGTTAGTGTTAGCGTACGGTTTAGGATTAGGGGACGGGTTCGGGTAAGGCTTCGGGGAATGGTTAGGTTTCGGGCTAGGTTTAGGTTTAGGGGACTGGGACGGTTTAGGGTCCAGGTGAGGGTACGACAACGGTTTAGGGTGAGCGTACATGTGAGGGCACGGGTTAGTGTTAGCGTATGGCTTAGGATTAGGGGACGGGTTAGGGGAAGGATTCCAGGAAGGGTTAGGTTTTGGGCTAGGGTTAGGGTGAGGGGACGGGGATGGTTGAGGGTCCACGTAAGGGTATAAAAATGGTTTAGGGTGAGCGTACGTGTGAGGGCACGGGTTAGTGTTAGCGTACGGGATAGGATTAGGGGACGGGTTAGGGTAAGGCTTCGGGGAAGGGTTAGGGTTAGGTTTCTGGCTAAGGTAGGGTTAGGGGACGGGGATGGTTTAGGGTCCAGCTGAGGGTACGACAATGGTTTAAGGTGAGCGTACGTGTGAGGCACTGGTTAGTGTTAGCATACGGGTTAGGATTAGGGGACGGGTTCGGGGAAGGCTTCGGGGAAGGGTTAGGGTTAGGGTTCGGGCTAGGGTTACGGTTAGGGAACGGGGACGATTTAGGGTCCAGGTGAGGGTACGACAACGGTTTAAGGTGAGCGTACATGTGAGGGCACAGGTTAGTGTTAGCGTACGGGTTAGGATTAGGGGACGGGTTACGGTAAGGCTTCGGGGAAGGGTTAGGGTTAGGGTTCGGGCTATGGTTATGTTTAGGGGATGGGGACGGTTTAGGGTCCCGGTGAGGGTACGACAAAGGTTTAAGGTGAGCATACGTGTGAGGGCACGGGTTAGTGTTAGCGTACGGGTTAGGATTAGGGGACGGGTTACGGTAAGGCTTCGGGGAAGGGTTATGGTTCGGGCTAAGGTTAAGGATAGTGGACCGGGACAGTTTGCGGTCCAGGTGAGGGTACGGCAATGGTTTAGGTTGAACGTACGTGTGAGGGCACAGGTTAGTGTTAGCGTACGGATTAGGATTAGGGGACGGGTTAGGGTAAGGCTTCGGGGAAGGATTAGGGTTAGGATTCGTGCTATGGTTAGGTTTAGGGGAAGGGGACGGTTTAGGGTCCAGGTGAGGGTACGACAATGGTTTAGGGTGAGCGTACATGTGAGGGCACTGGTTAGTGTTAGCATACGGGTTAGGATTAGGGGACGGGTTAGGGTAAGGCTTTGGGGAAGGGTTAGGGTTCGGGCTAGGGTTAGGGTTAGGGGACGGGGACGGTTTAGGGTCCTGTCGAGGGTACGACAATCGTTTGGGGTGAGCGTACATGTGATGGCATGGGTTAGTGTTAGCATACGGGTTAGGTTTAGGGGACGGGTTAGGGTAAGGCTTTGGGGAAGGGTTAGGTTTCGGGCTAGGGTTAGCTTTAGTGGACGGGGACGTTTTAGGGTCCAGGTGAGGGGACGACAACGGTTTAGGGTGAGCGTACGGGTGAGGGCACGGGTTAGTGTTAGCCTACGGGTTAGGATTAGGGGACGGGTTCGGGTAAGGTTTCGGGGAAGGGTTAGCGTTAGGGTTTGGGCTAGGGTTAGGGTTAGAGGACGTGGACGGTTTAGGGTCCAGGTGAGGGTATGACAATGGTTTAAGGTGAGCGTACGTGTGAGGGCACGGGTTAGTGTTAGCGTACGGGTTAGGATTATGGGACGGATTCTGGTAAGGCTTCAGGGAAGGGTTAGGGTTAGGGTTCGGGCTAGGGTTAGGGTTAGGGGACGGGGACGGTCTAGGGTCCAGGTGAGGGTACGACAACGGTTTAGGGTGAGCGTACGTGTGAGGGCACGGGTTAGTGTTAGCGTACGGGTTAGGATTAGGGGACGGTTTCGGGTAAGGCTTCGGGGTAGTGTTAGGGTTAGGGTTCGGGCTACGGTTAGGGTTAGGGGACGGGGATGGTTTACGGTCCAGGTGAGGATACGACAACGGTTTAGAGTGAACGTACGTGTGAGGCCATGGGTTAGTGTTAGCGAATGGGTTAGGATTAGGGGACGGGTTAAGGTAAGGCTTCGGGGAAGGGTTAGGGTTAGGGTTTGGGGAAGGGGACGGTTTGGGTCCAGGTGAGGGTACGACAGCGGTTTAGGGTTAGCGTACGTGTGAGCGCACAGGTTAGTGTTAGCGAACGGGTTAGGATTAGGGGACGGGTTAGGGTAAGGCTTTGGGGAAGGGTTAGAGTTAGGGTTCGGGCTAGGGTTAGGGTTAGGGGACGGGGACGGTTTAGGGTCCAGGTGAGGGTACGACAACGGTTTAGGGTGAGCGTACGTGTGAGGGCATGGGTTAGTGTTAGCGAACAGGTTAGGATTAGGGGACGGGTTAGGGTAAGGCTTCGGGGAAGGGTTAGAGTTAGGGTTCGGGCTAGGGTTAGGGTTAGGGGTCGTGGACAGTTTAGGGTCCAGGTGAGTGTAGGACAACGGTATAGAGTGTTCCTACGTGTGAGGGCATGGGTTAGTGTTAGCGTACCTGTTAGGATTAGGGGACGGGTTACGTAAGGCTTCGGGGAAGGGTTAGGGTTCGGGCTAGTGTTAGGGATAGTGGATGGGGACGGTTTGGGGTCCATGTGAGGGTACGACAATGGTTTCTGGTGAGCGTACGTGTGAGGGCAGAGGTTAGTGTTAGCGTACGGTTTAGGATTAGGGGACGGGTTAGGGTAAAGCTTCGGGGAAGGTTTAGGGTTAGGGTTCGGGCTACGGATAGGGTTAGGGGACGGGGACGGTTTAGGGTCCAGGTGAGTGTACGACAACAGTTTAGGGTGAGCGTACGTGTGAGGGCACTGGTTAGTGTTAGCGTACGGGTTAGGATTAGGGGATGGGTTCGGGTAAGGCTTCGGGGAAGTGTTAGGGTTAGAGTTTGGGCTAGGGTTAGGGTTAGGGGACGGGGACAGTTTAGGGTCCAGGTGAGGGTAAGAAAACGTTTTAGGGTGAGCGTATGTGTGAGGGCAGGGGTTAGTGTTAGCGAACGGGTTAGGATTAGGGGATGTGTTAAGGTTAGGCTTCGGGGAAGGTTTAGGGTTAGGGTTCGGGCTAGGGTTAGTGTTAGGGGACGGGGACAGTTTAGGGTCCAGGTGAGGTTACGACAACGGTTTAGGGTGCGTGTACGTGTGAGGGCATGGTTTAGTGTTAGCGTACGGGTTAGGATTAGGGGACGGGTTAGGGTAAGGCTTCGGAGAAGGGTTAGGGTTAGGGTTCGGGATAGGGTTAGGGTTAGGGTACGGGGATGGTTTAGGGTCCAGGTTAGCGTACGACAACGGTTTACGGTGAGCGTACATGTGAGGGCACATGTTATTGTTAGCGTACGGGATAGGATTAGGGGACGGGTTAGGGTAAGGCTTTGGGGAAGGGTGAGGGTTCGGGCTATGTTTAGGGTTAGGGGACGGGGACGGTTTAGCGTCCAGGTGAGGGTACGATAACGGTTTAGGGTGAGCCTACGAGTGAGGGCACGGGTTAGTGTTAGCGTACGTGTTAGGATTAGGGGATGGGTTTGGGTAAGGCTTCGGGGAAGGGTTAGGGTTAGGGTTCGGGCTAGGGCCAGGGTTAGGAGACGGGGACGGTTTAGGGTCCAGGTGAGGGTACGACAACGGATTAGGGTGAGCGTACGTGTGAGGGCACGGGTTAGTGTTAGCGTACGGGTTAGGATTAGGGGGCGGGTTAGGGTAAGGCTTCGGGGAAGTGTTAGGGTTAGGGTTCAGTTTAGGGTTAGGTTTAGGGGACGGGGACGGTTTAGAGTCCAGGTGAGGGTACGACAACGGATTAGGTTGAGCGTACGATGAAGGCACGGGTTCGTGTTAGCGTACGGGTTAGGAATAGGGGACGGGTTCTGGTAAGGCTTCAGGGAAGGGATATGGTTAAGGTTCGGGCTAGGGTTACGGTTAGGGGACTGGGACGGTTTAGGGTCCAGGTGAGTGTATGACAACGGTTTAGGGTGAGCGTACGTGTGAGAGCACGGGTCAGTGTTAGCGTATGCGTTAGGATTAGGGGACGGGTTAGGGCAAGGCTTCGGGGAAGGGTTAGGGTTAGAGTTTGGACTAGGGTTAGGGTTAGGGGACGGGGACTTTTTAGGGTCCAGGTGAGGGTATGACAACGGTTTAGGGTGAGCATACGTGTGAGGGCACGGGTTAGTGTTAGCGTACGGGTTAGGATTAAGGAACGGGTTCGGGTAAGGCTTCGGGGAAGGGTTAGGGTTAGGGTTCGGGCTAGGGATAGGGTTAGGGGACGGGGATGGTTTAGGGTCCAGGTGAGGGTACAACAACTGTTTAGGGTGAGCGTACGTGTGAGGGCACGGGTTAGTGTTAGCGTACGGGTTAGGATTAGGGGACGGGTTAGGGTAAGGCTTCGGGCAAGTGTTAGTGTTAGGGTTAGGGTTCGGTTTAGGGTTCGGGCTAGGTTTAGGGTTAGGGGACGGGGACGGTTTAGGGTCCGGGTGAGGGTACGACAACGGCTTAGTGTGAGCGTATGTGTGAGGGCACGGTTTAGTGTTAGCGTACGTGTTAGGATTAGGGGACGTGTTATGGTAAGGCTTCGGGGAAGGGTTAGGGTTAGGGTTCGGGCTAGGGTTAGGGTTAGGGTACGGGGACAGTTTAGGGTCCAGGTGAGTGTACGCCAACGGTTTAGGGTGAGCGTACATGTGAGGGCACGGGTTAGTGTTAGCGTACGGCTTAGGATTAGGGGACGGGTTACAGTAAGGCTTCGCGGAAGGGTTAGGATTAGGGTTCGGGCTAGAGTTAGGGTTAGGGGACGGGGACCGTTTAGGGTCCAAGTGAGAGTACGACAACGGTTTTGGGGTTAGCGTAACTGTGAGGGCACGGGTTAGTGTTAGCGTACGGGTTAGGATTAGGGGACGGGTTAGGGTAAGGCTTCGGATAAGGATTAGGGTTAGGGTTCGGGCTAGAGTTAGGTTTGGTGACGGGGATGGTTTAGGGTCCAGGTGAAGGTACGACAACGTTTTAGGGTGAGCGTACGTTTGAGGGCAGGGGTTAGTGTTAGTGTGCGGGTTAGGATTAGGGGATGGGTTAGGGTAAGGCTTCGAGGAAGGGTCTGGGTTAGGGTGTGGGCTACGGTTAGGGTTAGGGGACTGGGATGGTTTAGGGTACAGGTGAGGGTACGACAACGTTTTACGGTGAGCGTACGTGTGAGGGCACAGGTTAGTGTTAACGTACGGGTTAGGATTAGGGGACGGGTTCTGCTAAGGCTTCCAGGAAGGGTTAGGGTTAGGGTTCGGGCTAGTGTTAGGGTTAGGGGATGGGGACGGTTTAGGGTCCAGGTGAGGGTACGACAACGGTTTAGGGTGAGCGTACATGTGAGGGCACGGGTTAGTTTTAGTGTACAGTTTAGGATTAGGGTATGGGTTAGGGTAAGGCTTCGGGGAAGCGTTAGGGTTAGGGTTCGGGCTAGGGTTAGGGTTAGGGGACGGGGACCGTTTAGGGTCCAGGTGAGGGTACGACAATGGTTTAGCGTGAGCTTACGTGTGAGGGCACGGGTTAGTGTTAGTGTACGGATTAGGATTATGGGACGGGTTAGGGTAAGGCTTTGGGGAAGGGTTAGGGTTACGGTTCGTGCTACGGTTAGGGTTAGGGGACAGGTACGGTTTGGGGTACAGGTGAGGGTACGACAATGGTTTAGGGTGAGCGTACATGTGAGGGCACGGTTTAGTGTTAGCGAACGGGTTAGGATTAGGGGACGGGTAAGGGTAAGGCTTCGGGGAAGTGATACGGTTAGGGTTCGAGCAACGGTTATCTTTAGGAGACGGGGACGGTTTAGGGTCCCGGTGAGGGTATGACAACGGTTTAGGGTGAGCCTACGTGTGAGGGCATGGGTTAGTGTTAGCGAACGGGTTAGGATTAGGGGACGTGTTAAGGTAAGGCTTCGGGGAAGGGTTAGGGTTAGGGTTCGGGCTAGGGTTAGGGTTAGGGGACGGGGACGGTTTAGGGTCCAGGTGAGGGTACGACAACGGTTTAGGGTGAGCCTACGTGTGAGGGCACAGGTTAGTGTTAGCGTACGGGTTAGGATTAGGGGACGGGTTCGGGTAAGGCTTCGGGGAAGGGTGAGTGTTAGGGTTCGGGCTAGGGTTAGGGTTAGGGGACGGGGACGGTTTAGGGTCCAGGTGAGGGTACGATAACGGTTTAGTGTGAGCGTACGTGTGAGGGCACGGGTTAGAGTTAGCGTACGGGTGAGGATTAGGTGATGGTTTAGTGTAAGGCTTCGGGGAAGGGTTAGGGTTAGGGTTCGGTTTAGGGTTAGGTTTAGGGGACGGGGATGGTTTAGGGTCCATGTGAGGGTAAAAAACTGTTTAGGGTGAGCGTACGTGTGAGGGCATGGGTTAGTGTTAGCGTACGTGTTAGGATTAGGGGACGGGTTCTGGTAAGGCTTCGGGGAAGGGTTAGAGTTAGGGTTCGAACTAGGGTTAGGGTTAGGGGACGGGGACGGTTTAGGGTCCAGGTGAGGGTACGACAAAGGTTTAGGGTGAGCGTACTTGTGAGATCACGGGTTAGTGTTAGCGTACGGGTTAGGATTAGGGGACGGGTTAGGGCAAGGCTTCGGGGAACGGTTAGGGTTAGGGTTCGGGCTAGGGTTAGGGTTAGGGGACGGGGACGGTTTAGGGTCCTGGTGAGGGTACGACAACGTTTTAGGGTGAGCGTACGTGTTAGGGCATGGGTTAGTATTAGCGTACGGGTTAGGATTAGGGCCCGGGTTAGGGTAAGGCTTCGGGGAAGAATTAGGGTTAGATTTCAGGCTACGGTTAGGATTAGGGACGGGGACGGTTTAGGGTCCAGGTGAGGGTACGACAACGGTTTAGGTTGAGCGTACGTGTGAGGGCACGGGTTAGTGTTAGCTTACGGGTTAGAATTAGGTGACGGGTTAGGGTAAGGCTTTGGGGAAGGTTTAGGGTTAGATTTCGGGCTACGGTTAGGGTTAGGGGACTGGGACGGTTTAGGGTCCAGGTGAGGGTACGACAACATTTTAGGGTGAGCGTACGTGTGAAAGCACGGGTTAGTGTTAATGTATGGGTTAGTTTTAGGGGATGGGTTAGGGCAAGGCTTCGGGTAAGGGTTAGGGTTACAGTTCCGGCTAGGTTTAGGGTTAGGGGACCGGGACGGTTTAGGGTACAGTTGAGGGTATGACAACGATTTTGGGTGAGCGTACGTGTGAGGGCATGGGTTAGTGTTAGCGTACGGGTTAGGATTAGGGGACGGATTAGGGTAAGGCTTCGCGGAAGGGTTAGAGTTAGGGTTCGGGCTACGGTTAGGGGACGGGGACGATTTAGGGTCCAGGTGAGGGTACGACAACGGTTTAGGTTGTGCGTACGTGTGAGGGCATGGGTTAGTGTTAGTGTACGGGTTAGGATTATGGGACGGGTTAGGGTAAGTCTTCGGGGAACGGTTAGGGTTCGGGCTAGGGTTAGGGAGGGTGGACGGGGATGGTTTAGGTTCCAGGTGAGGGTATGACAACTGTTTAGGGTGAGCGTACGTGTGAGGGCATGGGTTAGTGTTAGCGTACCGGTTTGGATTAGGGGACGGGTTAGTGTAAGGCTTCGGGGAAGGGTTAGGGTTCGGGATAGGGTTAGGTTTAGGGGACGGGGACGGTTTAGGTTCCAGGTGAGTTTACGACAACGATTTAGGGTGAGCGTACATGTGAGGGCACGGGTTAGTGTTAGCGTACGGGTTAGGATTAGGGGACGGGTTAGGGTAAGGCTTAGGGGAAGGGTTACGGTACGGGCTAGGGTTAGGGTTAGGGGACGGGGACGGTTTAGGGTCAAGGTGAGGGAACGAAAACGGTTTAGGGTGAGCGTACGTGTGAGGGCACAGGTTAGTGTTAGTGTACGGGTTAGGATTAGGGGACGGGTTAGGGTAAGGCTACGGGGAAGGGTTAGGTTTAGGTTTCGGGCTAGGGTTAGGGTTAGGGGACGGGGACGGTTTAGGGTCAAGGTGAATGTACGACAACGGTTTAGGGTGAGCATACGTGTGAGGGCACAGGGTAGTGTTAGCTCACGGGTTAGGATTAGGGGACGGGTTCTGGTAAGGCTTCGGGGAATGGTTAGGGTTAGGGATTGGGCTAGGATTATTGTTAGGGGACGGGGGCGGTTCAGGGTACAGGTGAGGATACGACAACGGTTTAGGGTGAGCGTACGTGTGAGGACACGGGTTAGTGTTAGCGTACGGTTTAGGATTAGGGGATGGGTTAGTGTAAGGCTTCGGGGAAGGGTCAGGTTTAGGGTTAGGGTTCGGGCTACGGTTAGGGTTAGGGGACGGGTACGGTTTAGGGTCCAGGTGAGGGTACGACAACGGTTTAGGGTGAGCGTACGTGTGAGGGCACGTGTTAGTGTTAGAGTACGGGTTAGGATTAGGGGACGGGTTAGGGTAAGGCTTCGGGGAAGGGTTAGGGTTAGGATTCGGGCTAGGGTTAGGGTTAGGGGACGGGGACGGTTTAGGGTCAAGGTGAATGTACGACAACGGTTTAGGGTGAACATACGTGTGAGGGCACGGGTTAGTGTTAGCGTATGGGTTAGGATTAGGGGAAAAGTTAGGGTAAGGCTTTGGGGAAGGGTTAGGGTTAGGGATCAGGCTAGGGTTAGATTTAGGGGACGGGGACGGTTTAGGGTCCAGGTGAGGGTACGACAACGCTTTAGGGTGAGCGTACGTGTGAGGGCACGGGTTAGTGTTAGCGTTCGGGATAAGATTATGGGAAGGGTTAGTGTAAGGCTTCGGGGAAGTGTTATGTTTAGGGTTCTGGCTAGGCTTAGGTTAGGGGATGGGGACGGTTTAGGGTCCAGGTGAGGGTACAACAACGCTTTAGGGTGAGCGTACGTGTGAGGGCACGGGTTAGTGTTAGCGTACGGGTAAGGATTAGGGAACGGGTTAGGGTAAGGCTTCGGGGAAGGTTTAGGGTTAGAGTTCGGGCTAGGGTTAGGGTTAGGGTACGGGGACGGTTTAGGGTCGAGGTGAGGGTACGACAACGCTTTAGGGTGACCGTATGTTTGAGGGCATGGTTTAGTGTTAGTCTACGGGTTAGGATTAGGGGACAGGTTAGGGTAAGGCTTCGGGGAAGTGTGAGGGTTAGGGTTCGGGCTAGGTTTAGGGTTAGGGGACGGGGATGGTTTAGGGTCCAGGTGAGGGTACGACAACAGTTTAGGGTGAGCGTACGTGTGAGGGCACGGGTTAGTGTTAGCGTACGTGTTAGGATTAGGGGACTGGTGAGGGTAAGGCTTCGGTGAAGGGTTAGGGTTAGGGTTCGGGCTAGGGTTAGGGTTAGGGGACGGGGACAGTTTAGGGTCCACGTGAGGGTACGACAACAGTTTAGGGTGAGCGTACGTGTGAGGGCATGGGATAGTGTTAGCGTAAGTGTTAGGATTAGGGGACGGGTTAGGGTAAGGCTTCGGGGAAGGGTTAGGGTTAGGGATCGGGCTAGGTTTAGAGTTAGGGGACAGGGACGGTTTAGGGTCCAGGTGAGGGTACAACAACGGTTTAGGGTGAGCGTACGTGTGAGGGCACGGGTTAGTGTTAGCGTACGGGTTAGGATTAGGGGACGGGTTATGGTAAGGCTTCGGGGAAGGGTTAGGGTTAGGGTTCGGGCTAGGGTTAGGGTTAGGGGACGGGGACGGTTTAGCGTCCAGGTGAGGGTACGACAATGGTTTACGGTGAGCGAACGTGTGAGGGCACGGGTTAGTGTTAGCGTACGGGTTAGGATTAGGGGACGGGTTAGGGTAAGGGTTCGGGGAAGGGTTAGGTTTAGGGTTCGGGCTAGGGTTAGGGTTAGGGGACGGGGACGGTTTAGGGTCCAGTTGAGAGTACGACAACGGTTTAGGGTGAGCGTACGTGTGAGGGCATGGGTTAGTGTTAGCGTACGTGTTAGGATTATGGGACGGGTTAGGGTAAGGCTTCGGGGAAGGGTTAGGGTTAGGGTTCGGGCTAGGGTTAGGGTTAGGGGACGGGGACGGTTTAGGGTCCAGGTGAGGGTACGACAACGGTTTATGGTGAGTGTACGTGTGAGGGCATGGGTTAGTGTTAGCGTACGTGTTAGGATTAGGTGACGGGTTAGGGTAAGGCTTCGGGGAAGTGTTAGGGTTAGGGTTCGGGCCTGGGTTAAGGTTAGGGGACAGGGACGGTTTAGGGTCTAGGTGAGGTTACGACAACGGTTTAGGGTGAGCGTACATGTGAGGGCACGGGATAGTGTTAGCGTGCGGGTTAGGATTAGGGGACGGGTTAGGGTAAGGCTTTGGGTAAGTGTTAGTGTTAGGGTTAGGTTTAGGTTTAGGCTTAAGGGACAGGGACAGTTTAGGGTACAGGTTAGGGTATGACAAAGGTTTAGGTTTAGTGTACGTTTTAGGGTATGGTTTAGGATTAGGGGACGGGTTAGACTGAGGCTCGGGTAGGCGTTTGGTTTAGGACTAGGGTTAGGGTTAGGGGAAGGGGACGGTTTAGGGTACAGGTTAGTGTACGACAACGGTTTAGGGTGAGCGTACGTGTTAGGTTATGGGTTAGTGTTAGCCTACGGGGTAGGATTAGGGGACTCGTTAGGGTAAGGCTTCGGGTGAGGGGTAGTGTTAGGTTTAGGGCTACATTTAGGGTCTGGGACGGGGAGGGTTTAGGGCAAAGGTGAGGGCACGCCAAATGTTTAGGGTGAGCGTACATGTTAGGGTACAGGTAGGTGTTAGCATACGGGTTAGGATTAGGGGAGGGTTTAGGGTAAGGCTTCCGGTAAGGTTTAGGGTTTGGGTTAGGGCTAGGGTTAGGGTTATGGGACAGGGATGGTTTAGGGTACAGCTTAGGGTAAGACAACGATATAGGGTGAGCGTAGGTGTTAGGGTACGGGTTAGTGTTAGCGTACGGGTTAGTATTAGGGGACATGTTAGGCTGATGCTTCGGGTAAGGGCTAGGGTTAGGGTTAGAGCCAGGGTTAGGTGTAGTGGTTCGGGGATGGTATAAGGTACAGGTTATGGTAAGACAACAGTTTAGGGTGAGCGTACATGTTAGGGTACGGGTTAGTGTTAGCAAACGGGTTAGGATTAGGAGACCTCTTAAGGTAAGGCTTCAGGTAAATGTTAGGGTCAGGGTTAGGGCTAGGGTTAGGGTTAAGGGACGGGGACGTTTTAGGGTACAGGTTATGGTACGACAACCGTTTAGGGTCAGCGTAAATGTTAGGTTACAAGTTAGTGTTAGCGTACGGTTTAGGATTAGGAGCCATGTTAAGTTAAGGCTTCGGGTAAGTGTTAGGGTTAGGGTTAGGGCTATGGTCAGGGTTAGGGTACGGGGACGGTTTAGGGTACAGGTTAGTGTACGACAAGACTTTAGGGTCACCGTACATGTTAGGGTATGAGTTAGTGTTAGCGTACGGGTTAGGTTTAGGGAATGGGTTAGGCTGAGGATTCGGGTAAGGGTTAGGGTTAGGGTTAGGGCTAGTGCTAGGGTTAGGGGACAGGGATGGTTTAGGGTACAGGTTAGGGTACGACAACGGTTTAGGGTGAGCGTACGTGTTAGGGTATGGGTTAGTGTTACAGTACGGGTTAGGATTAGGGTACGGGTTAGGGTAAGGCTTCGGGTAATGGTTAAGGTTACGGTTAGGGCTAGGGTTAGGGTTAAGGGACGGGGACGGTTTAGGGAACAGGTTAGGGTACGACAACAGTTTAGGGTCAGCATACGTGTTAGGGTACGTGTTAGTGTTAGTGTACGTGTTAGGATTAGGAGACAGGTTACGCTGAGGCTTTGGGTAAGGGTTAGTGTTAGGTTTAGGGCTAGGGTTAGCTTTAGGGGACAGGGATGGTTTATGGTACAGGTTAGGGTACGACAACATCTTAGGGTGAGCATATGTGTTAGTGTATGGGTTAGTGTTAGCGTACGGGTTAGGATTAGAGAACGGGTTAGGCTGAGGCTTCGGGTAAGGGCTAGGGGTTAGGGTTAGGGCTGGTGTTAGGGTAAGGAGACAGGGACGGTTTACGGTTCAGGTTAGTGTATGACAATGGTTTAGGGTGAGCGTACGTGTTAGGGTATGGTTTAGTGTTAGTGTACTGGTAAGGGTTATGGGACGGGTTAGGTTAAGGCTTCGGGTAAGGGTTAGGGTTATGGTTCGGGCTACGGTTAGGGTTAGGGGATGCGGACGTTTTAGGGTACAGTTTAGGGTACGACAACGGTTTAGGGTGGGCGTACGTGTTAGGGTACGGGTTAGTGTTAATGTACGGGTTAGGATAAGGGGACAGGTTAGGGTAAGGTTTCGGGTAAGTGTTAAGGTTACGGTTAGGGCTAGGGTTAGGGTTAGGGGACGGGGACAGTTTAGGGTACAGGTTAGTGTACGACAACACTTTATGTTGAGCATACGTGTTAGGGTACGGTTTAGTGTTAGCGTATGGCTTAGGATTAGGGGACGTGTTAGTGTAAGGCTTCAGGTAAGTGTTAGGGTTACGGTTATGGCTAGGGTTAGGGTTAGGGGACGGGGACGGTTTAGGGTATAGGTTAGTGTACGACAACGATAGGGTGAGTATACGTGTTAGGGTATGGTTTAGTATTAGCGTGCAATTTAGGATTGGGGATGTGTTAGGGTAATGCTTCGGGTAAGGGTTAGAGTTAAAGTTAGGGCTAGGGTTAGGGTTAGGGGACAGGGACGGTTTAGCTTACATGTTAGGGTATGAAAACGGTTTAGGGTGAGCGTACAAGTTAGGGTACGGGTTAGTGATAGCGTACGGGTTAGGATTAGGGGATGGGTTAGTGTAAGGCTTTGGGTTAGGGTTAGTGTTAGGGTTAGGGCTAGGTCTAGATTTAGGGTTAGGGTTAGGGGACGGTGACGGTTTAGGGTACAGGTTAGCATATGAAAACTATTTAGGGTGAACGTACGTGTTAGTGTACGGTTAGTGTTAGTGTAGAGGTTAGGATTAGGTGACGGGTTAAGCTGAGGCTTTGGGTAAGGGTTAGGTTTACGGTTAGGGCTAGGGTTAGTGTTAGGGAATGGGGACGATTTAGGGTACAGGTTAGGGTACAACAAAGTTTTAGGGTGAGCGTACATGTTAGGGTATGGGTTAGTGTTCGCGTTCGGGTTAGGATTAGGGGACGGTTTACGGTAAGGCTCCGGTAAGGGTTAGGGTTAGGGTTAGGGCTAGGTTTAGGGTTAAGGGATGGAGACGGTTTAGGGTACAGGTTAGGGTACAACAATGGTTTATGGTGAGCGTATGTGTTAGGGTACGGTTTAGTGTTAGCGTACAAGTTAGGATTAGGGGACGGGTTAGGCTGAGGCTTCGGGTAAGGGTAAGGGTTAGGTTTAGGGGACGGGGATGGTTTAGGGTACGACAACGGTTTAGGGTGAGTGTACATGTTAGGGTATGGGTTAGTGTTAGCGTACGGGTTTGGATTAGAGGACGGGTTAGGCTGAGGCTTCAAGTAAGGGTTAGGGTTAGGGCTAGGGTTAGGTTTAGGGGACGGGGACAGTTTAGGGTACAGGTTAGGGTATGACAATGGTTTAGGGTGAGCGTATGTGTGAGGGTATGGGTAAGTGTTAGCCTACGGGTTAGGATCAGGGTACGGGTTAGGGTAAGTCTTCAGGTAACGGTTAGGGTTACCGTTAGGCCTAGGGTTAGTGTTAAGGGACGTGGACGGTTTAGGGTACAGGTTATTGTATGACAACATTTTAGGGTGAGCATACGTGATAGGGTACGTGTTAGTGTTAGCTAATGGTTTAGGATTAGGGGACGGGTTAGGCTGAGGCTTCAGGTAAGTGTTAGGGTTAGGGTTAGGGCTAGGGTTAGGGTTAGCGGACAGGGACGTGTTAGGGTACAGGTTAGGGTATGACAACGGTTTATAGTGAGCGTACGTGTTAGGGTACGGGTTAG
This sequence comes from Orcinus orca, assembly GCF_937001465.1. Classification (NCBI taxonomy): domain Eukaryota; kingdom Metazoa; phylum Chordata; class Mammalia; order Artiodactyla; family Delphinidae; genus Orcinus; species Orcinus orca. Next base: position 51,644,187 of record NC_064560.1, on the reverse strand, counting down.
TGTTAGCGTACAGGTTAGGATTAGGGGATGGGTTAGTGTAAGGCTTCAGGTAAGGTGTAGGTTTAGTGTTAGGGCTAAGGTTAGGGTTATGGGATGGGGACGGTTTAGGGCAGATGTGAGTGTACGACAACGGTTTAGGGTGAGCGTATGTGTTAGGGAACAGGTAGGTGTTAGCCTACGGGTTAGGATTAGGGGACGGGTTAAGGTAAGGCTTCGGGTAAGTGTTAGGGTTAGGTTTAGGGCTAGGGTTAGGGTTAGGGGATGGGGATGGTTTAGGGTACAGGTGAGGGTACGACAACGGTTTAGGGTGAGCGTATGTGTTAGGGTATGGGTTAGTGTTAGCGTACGGGTTTTGATTAGAGGACGGGTTAGGCTGAGGCTTCGGGTAAGGGTTAGGGTTAGGGTTAGGGCAAAGGTTAGTGTTAGGGGATGGGGACGTTTTACGGTACAGGTTAGAGTACGACAATGGTTTAGGGTGAGCATACGTGTTAGGGTATTGTTCAGTGTTAGCGTACGGGTTAGTATTAGGGGACGGGTTAGGGTAAGGCTTTGGGTAAGGTTTAGGGTTAGGGTTAGGGCTAGGGTTAGGGTTAGGGGACGGGGACTGTTTAGGGTACAGGATAGTGTACGACAATGGTTAAGGGTGAGCATACGTTTTAGGGTATGGGTTACTGTTAGCGTACGGGTTAGGATTAGGGGACGGGTTAGTGTAAGGCTTCGGGTAAGGGTTAGGTTTAGGATTAGGGCTAGGGTTAGGGTTAGAGGACGGGGACAGTTTAGGGTACAGGTTAGGGTACGACAACGGTTTAGGGTCAGCGTATGTGTTAGGGTACAGTTTAGTGTTCGTGTACGTGTTAGGATTAGGAGACGGGTTGCGCTGAGGCTTCGGGTAAGGGTTAGTGGTAGTGTTAGGACTAGGGTTAGCTTTAGGGGACGGGGACGGTTTATGGTACAAGTTAGGGTACGAAAACAATTTAGGGTGAGTGTACGTGTTAGGGTACAGTTTAGTATTGGTGTACTGCTTAGGGTTAGGGGATGGGTTAGGGTAAGGCTTCCGGTAAGGGTTATGGTTACGGTTCGGGCTACGGTTAGGGTTAGGGGATGGAGACGGTTTAGGGTACAGGTTAGGGTATGACGACGGTTTAGGGTGAGTGTATGTGTTAGGGTATGGGTTAGTGTTAGCGTACGGGTTTGGATTAGAAGACGGTTAGGCTGAGGCTTCGGGTAAGGGTTAGGGTTAAGGTTAGGGCTAGGGTTAGTGATAGGGGACGTGGATATTTTAGGGTACAGGTTAGGGTACGACAACGGTTTAGGTTGAGCATACGTGTTAGGGTATTGTTTAGTGTTAGCGTACGGGTTAGTATTAGGGGACGGGTTAGGCTGAGGCTTCGGCTAAGGGTTAGTGTTAGGGGTAGGGTTAGGGTTAGGGTTAGGGGAAGGGGACGGTTTAGGGTACAGTTTAGGGTAAGTCAATGGTTTAGGGTGAGCGTATGTTTTAGGGTACGGGTTAGTGTTAGCGTACAGGTTAGGATTATTGCACGGGTTAGGCTGAGGCTTCGGGTTAGTGTTAGGGTTAGGGTTAGGGCTAGGGTTAGGTTTAGGGGACGGGGACGGTTTAGGGTACACATTAGGGTACGACAACAGTTTAGGGTGAGCATACGTGTTAGGGGATGGGTTAGTGTTAGCGTACGGGTTTGGAGTAGAGTACGGTTTCGGCTGAGGCTTTGGGTAAGGGTTAGTGTCAGGGTTAGGGCTAGGGTTAGGGTTAGGGGATGGGGACAGTTTACGGTACAGCTTAGGGTATGACAATGGTTTAGGGTGAGCGTACGTGTTAGGGTATGGGTGAGTATTTGCATACGGGTTAACAATAGGGACTGGTTAGGGTAAGGCTTCAGGTAAGGGTTAGGGTTAGGTTTAGGGCTACGTTTAGGGTTAGGGGATGGGGACTGTTCTGGTACAGGTTAGTGTATGACAACGGTATAGGGTGAGCGTACGTGTTAGAGTATGGGTTAGTGTTAGTGTACAGGTTAGGATTAGGGGACGGGTTAAGCTGAGGCTTTGGGAAAGGGTTAGGGTTACAGTTAGGGTTAGAGTTAGGGTTTGGGGACGGGGAGTGTTTACGGTACAGGTTAGAGTATGACAAAGTTTTAGTGTGAGTGTACGTGTTAGGGTATGGGTTAGTTTTAGCGTTCGGGTTAGGTTTAGGGGACGGCTTAGGGTAAGGCTTCGGGTAAGGGTTAGGGTTAGGGGACGGGGAAGTTTTAGGGTCCAGGTGAGCGTACGACAACGGTTTAGGGTGAGCGTACGTGTGAGGGCACGGGTTTGTGTTAGCATACGCGTTAGGATTAGGGGACGGGTTAGGGTAAGGCTTCGGGGAAGGGTTAGGGTTAGGGTTAGGGCTAGGGTTAGGGTTAGGGGACGGGGACGGTTTAGGTTCCAGGTGAGTGTACGACAACGGTTTAGGGTGAGCGTACGTGTGAGGGCATGGGTTAGAGTTAGCGTGCGGTTTAGGATTAGGGGACGGGTTAGGGTAAGGCTTCGGGGAAGGGTTAGGGTTAGGGTTCGGTCTAGGGTTTGGGTTAGGGGACGGGGACGGTTTAGGGTCCAGGTGAGGGTACGACAACGGTTTAGGGTGAGCGTACGTGTGAGGGCATGGGTTAGTGTTAGCGTACGGGTTAGGATTAGGGGACGGGTTAGGGTAAGGCTTCGGGGAAGTGTTAGGTTTAGGGTTCAGGCTAGGGTTAGGGTTAGGGGATGGGGATGGTTTAGAGTCCAGGTGAGGGTACGACAATGGTTTAGCGTGAGCCTACGAGTGAGGGCTCGGGTTAGTGTTAGCGTACTGGTTAGGAATAGGGGCCGGGTTAGGGTAAGTCTTCGGGGAACAGTTAGGGTTAGGGTTCGGGCTAGGGTTAGGGTTAGGGGATGGGGACGGTTTAGGGTCCAGGTGAGGGTACGACAACGGTTTAGGGTGAGGTACGTGTGAGGGAATGGGTTAGTGTTAGGGTACTGGTTAAGATTAGGGGACGGATTAGGGTAAGGTTTACGGATCGGTTAGGGTTAGGGTTCTTGATAGGTTTAGGGTTAGGAGACAGGGACGGTTTAGTGTCCAGGTGAGGGTACGACAACGGTTTAGGGTTAGCATATGTGTGAGGCCACGGATTAGTGTTAGCGTACGGGTTAGGATTAGGGGATTGGTTCGGGTAAGGCTTCGGGGAAGGGTTAGGGATAGGGTTCGGGCTAGGGTTAGAGGATGGGGACGGGGACGGTTTAGTGTCCATGTGAGGGTACGACAACGGTTTAGTGTGAGCGTACGTGTGAGGGCACGGGTTACTGTTAGTGCACGTGTTAGGATTAGGGGACGGGTTAGGGTAAGGCTTTGGGGAAGGGTTAGGTTTAGGTTTTGGGCTAGGGTTAGGGTTAGGGGACGGGGACGATTTAGGGTCCAGGTGAGGGTACGACAACGCTTTAGGGTGAGCGTACGTGTGAGGGCACGGGTTAGTGTTAGCGTACGGGTTAGGATTTGGGGACGGGTTAGGGTAAGACTTTGGGGAAGGGTTAGGGATAGGGTTTGGGCTAGGGTTAGGGGACGGGGACGGGAAGGTTTAGGGTCCAGGCGAGTGTACGACAACGGTTTAGGGTGAGCGTACGTGTGAGGGCACGGTATAGTGTTAGCGTATGGGTTAGGACAAGGGACGGTTAGGGTAAGTCTTCGGGGAAGAGTTAGGGTTAGGGTTCGGGCTAGGGTTAGGTTAGGGAACGGGGTCGGTTCAGGGTCCAGGTGAGGGTACGACAACTGTTTAGGGTGAGCGTACGTGTGACGGCACGGGTTAGTGTTAATGTACGGTGTAGGATTAGGGGACGGGTTCGGGTAAAGCTTCGGGCAAGGGTTAGGGTTAGGGGACGGGGACGGTTTAGGATCCAGGTGAGGGTACGACAAAGATTTGGGGATAGCGTACATGTGAGAGCACGGGTTAGTGTTAGCGTATGGGTTAGGATTAGGGGACGGATTCGGTTAAGGCTTCGGTGAAGGGTTAGGGTTAGGGTTCGGGCTAGGGTTAGGGTTAGGGGACGGGGACGGTTTAGGGTCCAGCTGAGGGTACGACAACGGCTTAGGGTGAGCGTACGTGTGAGGGCACGGGTTAGTGTTAGCGTACGGGTTAGGATTAGGCGACGTTTTCTGGTAAGGCTTCGGGGAAGGCTTAGGGTTAGGTTTCGGGCTAGGGTTAGGGTTAGGGGACGGGGACGGTTTAGGGTCCAGGTGAGGGTACGACAACGGTTTAGGGTGAGCGTATGTGTAAGGGCATGGTTTAGTGTTAGCGTACGGGTTAGGATTAGGTTCGGGTTTAGGTAAGGCTCCGGGGAAGGGTTAGGGTTAGGGTTCGGGCTAGGGTTAGGGTTAGGGGACGGGGACGGTTTAGGTTCCCGGTGAGGGTACGACAATGGTTTAGGGTGAGCGTACGTGTGAGGGCACGGGTTAGTGTTAGCGTACGGGTTAGGATTAGGGCACGGATTTGGTTAAGGCTTCGGTGAAGGGTTAGGGTTAGGGTTCGGGCTAGGGTTAGGGTTAGGGGACGGGGACCGTTTAGGGTCCAGGTGAGGGTACGACAATGGTTTAGCGTGAGCTTACGTGTGAGGGCACGGGTTAGTGTTAGTGTACGGATTAGGATTATGGGACGGGTTAGGGTAAGGCTTTGGGGAAGGGTTAGGGTTACGGTTCGTGCTACGGTTAGGGTTAGGGGACAGGTACGGTTTGGGGTACAGGTGAGGGTACGACAATGGTTTAGGGTGAGCGTACATGTGAGGGCACGGGTTAGTGTTAGCGAACGGGTTAGGATTAGGGGACGGGTAAGGGTAAGGCTTCGGGGAAGTGATACGGTTAGGGTTCGAGCAACGGTTATCTTTAGGAGACGGGGACGGTTTAGGGTCCCGGTGAGGGTATGACAACGGTTTAGGGTGAGCCTACGTGTGAGGGCATGGGTTAGTGTTAGCGAACGGGTTAGGATTAGGGGACGTGTTAAGGTAAGGCTTCGGGGAAGGGTTAGGGTTAGGGTTCGGGCTAGGGTTAGGGTTAGGGGACGGGGACGGTTTAGGGTCCAGGTGAGGGTACGACAACGGTTTAGGGTGAGCCTACGTGTGAGGGCACAGGTTAGTGTTAGCGTACGGGTTAGGATTAGGGGACGGGTTCGGGTAAGGCTTCGGGGAAGGGTGAGTGTTAGGGTTCGGGCTAGGGTTAGGGTTAGGGGACGGGGACGGTTTAGGGTCCAGGTGAGGGTACGATAACGGTTTAGTGTGAGCGTACGTGTGAGGGCACGGGTTAGAGTTAGCGTACGGGTGAGGATTAGGTGATGGTTTAGTGTAAGGCTTCGGGGAAGGGTTAGGGTTAGGGTTCGGTTTAGGGTTAGGTTTAGGGGACGGGGATGGTTTAGGGTCCATGTGAGGGTAAAAAACTGTTTAGGGTGAGCGTACGTGTGAGGGCATGGGTTAGTGTTAGCGTACGTGTTAGGATTAGGGGACGGGTTCTGGTAAGGCTTCGGGGAAGGGTTAGAGTTAGGGTTCGAACTAGGGTTAGGGTTAGGGGACGGGGACGGTTTAGGGTCCAGGTGAGGGTACGACAAAGGTTTAGGGTGAGCGTACTTGTGAGATCACGGGTTAGTGTTAGCGTACGGGTTAGGATTAGGGGACGGGTTAGGGCAAGGCTTCGGGGAACGGTTAGGGTTAGGGTTCGGGCTAGGGTTAGGGTTAGGGGACGGGGACGGTTTAGGGTCCTGGTGAGGGTACGACAACGTTTTAGGGTGAGCGTACGTGTTAGGGCATGGGTTAGTATTAGCGTACGGGTTAGGATTAGGGCCCGGGTTAGGGTAAGGCTTCGGGGAAGAATTAGGGTTAGATTTCAGGCTACGGTTAGGATTAGGGACGGGGACGGTTTAGGGTCCAGGTGAGGGTACGACAACGGTTTAGGTTGAGCGTACGTGTGAGGGCACGGGTTAGTGTTAGCTTACGGGTTAGAATTAGGTGACGGGTTAGGGTAAGGCTTTGGGGAAGGTTTAGGGTTAGATTTCGGGCTACGGTTAGGGTTAGGGGACTGGGACGGTTTAGGGTCCAGGTGAGGGTACGACAACATTTTAGGGTGAGCGTACGTGTGAAAGCACGGGTTAGTGTTAATGTATGGGTTAGTTTTAGGGGATGGGTTAGGGCAAGGCTTCGGGTAAGGGTTAGGGTTACAGTTCCGGCTAGGTTTAGGGTTAGGGGACCGGGACGGTTTAGGGTACAGTTGAGGGTATGACAACGATTTTGGGTGAGCGTACGTGTGAGGGCATGGGTTAGTGTTAGCGTACGGGTTAGGATTAGGGGACGGATTAGGGTAAGGCTTCGCGGAAGGGTTAGAGTTAGGGTTCGGGCTACGGTTAGGGGACGGGGACGATTTAGGGTCCAGGTGAGGGTACGACAACGGTTTAGGTTGTGCGTACGTGTGAGGGCATGGGTTAGTGTTAGTGTACGGGTTAGGATTATGGGACGGGTTAGGGTAAGTCTTCGGGGAACGGTTAGGGTTCGGGCTAGGGTTAGGGAGGGTGGACGGGGATGGTTTAGGTTCCAGGTGAGGGTATGACAACTGTTTAGGGTGAGCGTACGTGTGAGGGCATGGGTTAGTGTTAGCGTACCGGTTTGGATTAGGGGACGGGTTAGTGTAAGGCTTCGGGGAAGGGTTAGGGTTCGGGATAGGGTTAGGTTTAGGGGACGGGGACGGTTTAGGTTCCAGGTGAGTTTACGACAACGATTTAGGGTGAGCGTACATGTGAGGGCACGGGTTAGTGTTAGCGTACGGGTTAGGATTAGGGGACGGGTTAGGGTAAGGCTTAGGGGAAGGGTTACGGTACGGGCTAGGGTTAGGGTTAGGGGACGGGGACGGTTTAGGGTCAAGGTGAGGGAACGAAAACGGTTTAGGGTGAGCGTACGTGTGAGGGCACAGGTTAGTGTTAGTGTACGGGTTAGGATTAGGGGACGGGTTAGGGTAAGGCTACGGGGAAGGGTTAGGTTTAGGTTTCGGGCTAGGGTTAGGGTTAGGGGACGGGGACGGTTTAGGGTCAAGGTGAATGTACGACAACGGTTTAGGGTGAGCATACGTGTGAGGGCACAGGGTAGTGTTAGCTCACGGGTTAGGATTAGGGGACGGGTTCTGGTAAGGCTTCGGGGAATGGTTAGGGTTAGGGATTGGGCTAGGATTATTGTTAGGGGACGGGGGCGGTTCAGGGTACAGGTGAGGATACGACAACGGTTTAGGGTGAGCGTACGTGTGAGGACACGGGTTAGTGTTAGCGTACGGTTTAGGATTAGGGGATGGGTTAGTGTAAGGCTTCGGGGAAGGGTCAGGTTTAGGGTTAGGGTTCGGGCTACGGTTAGGGTTAGGGGACGGGTACGGTTTAGGGTCCAGGTGAGGGTACGACAACGGTTTAGGGTGAGCGTACGTGTGAGGGCACGTGTTAGTGTTAGAGTACGGGTTAGGATTAGGGGACGGGTTAGGGTAAGGCTTCGGGGAAGGGTTAGGGTTAGGATTCGGGCTAGGGTTAGGGTTAGGGGACGGGGACGGTTTAGGGTCAAGGTGAATGTACGACAACGGTTTAGGGTGAACATACGTGTGAGGGCACGGGTTAGTGTTAGCGTATGGGTTAGGATTAGGGGAAAAGTTAGGGTAAGGCTTTGGGGAAGGGTTAGGGTTAGGGATCAGGCTAGGGTTAGATTTAGGGGACGGGGACGGTTTAGGGTCCAGGTGAGGGTACGACAACGCTTTAGGGTGAGCGTACGTGTGAGGGCACGGGTTAGTGTTAGCGTTCGGGATAAGATTATGGGAAGGGTTAGTGTAAGGCTTCGGGGAAGTGTTATGTTTAGGGTTCTGGCTAGGCTTAGGTTAGGGGATGGGGACGGTTTAGGGTCCAGGTGAGGGTACAACAACGCTTTAGGGTGAGCGTACGTGTGAGGGCACGGGTTAGTGTTAGCGTACGGGTAAGGATTAGGGAACGGGTTAGGGTAAGGCTTCGGGGAAGGTTTAGGGTTAGAGTTCGGGCTAGGGTTAGGGTTAGGGTACGGGGACGGTTTAGGGTCGAGGTGAGGGTACGACAACGCTTTAGGGTGACCGTATGTTTGAGGGCATGGTTTAGTGTTAGTCTACGGGTTAGGATTAGGGGACAGGTTAGGGTAAGGCTTCGGGGAAGTGTGAGGGTTAGGGTTCGGGCTAGGTTTAGGGTTAGGGGACGGGGATGGTTTAGGGTCCAGGTGAGGGTACGACAACAGTTTAGGGTGAGCGTACGTGTGAGGGCACGGGTTAGTGTTAGCGTACGTGTTAGGATTAGGGGACTGGTGAGGGTAAGGCTTCGGTGAAGGGTTAGGGTTAGGGTTCGGGCTAGGGTTAGGGTTAGGGGACGGGGACAGTTTAGGGTCCACGTGAGGGTACGACAACAGTTTAGGGTGAGCGTACGTGTGAGGGCATGGGATAGTGTTAGCGTAAGTGTTAGGATTAGGGGACGGGTTAGGGTAAGGCTTCGGGGAAGGGTTAGGGTTAGGGATCGGGCTAGGTTTAGAGTTAGGGGACAGGGACGGTTTAGGGTCCAGGTGAGGGTACAACAACGGTTTAGGGTGAGCGTACGTGTGAGGGCACGGGTTAGTGTTAGCGTACGGGTTAGGATTAGGGGACGGGTTATGGTAAGGCTTCGGGGAAGGGTTAGGGTTAGGGTTCGGGCTAGGGTTAGGGTTAGGGGACGGGGACGGTTTAGCGTCCAGGTGAGGGTACGACAATGGTTTACGGTGAGCGAACGTGTGAGGGCACGGGTTAGTGTTAGCGTACGGGTTAGGATTAGGGGACGGGTTAGGGTAAGGGTTCGGGGAAGGGTTAGGTTTAGGGTTCGGGCTAGGGTTAGGGTTAGGGGACGGGGACGGTTTAGGGTCCAGTTGAGAGTACGACAACGGTTTAGGGTGAGCGTACGTGTGAGGGCATGGGTTAGTGTTAGCGTACGTGTTAGGATTATGGGACGGGTTAGGGTAAGGCTTCGGGGAAGGGTTAGGGTTAGGGTTCGGGCTAGGGTTAGGGTTAGGGGACGGGGACGGTTTAGGGTCCAGGTGAGGGTACGACAACGGTTTATGGTGAGTGTACGTGTGAGGGCATGGGTTAGTGTTAGCGTACGTGTTAGGATTAGGTGACGGGTTAGGGTAAGGCTTCGGGGAAGTGTTAGGGTTAGGGTTCGGGCCTGGGTTAAGGTTAGGGGACAGGGACGGTTTAGGGTCTAGGTGAGGTTACGACAACGGTTTAGGGTGAGCGTACATGTGAGGGCACGGGATAGTGTTAGCGTGCGGGTTAGGATTAGGGGACGGGTTAGGGTAAGGCTTTGGGTAAGTGTTAGTGTTAGGGTTAGGTTTAGGTTTAGGCTTAAGGGACAGGGACAGTTTAGGGTACAGGTTAGGGTATGACAAAGGTTTAGGTTTAGTGTACGTTTTAGGGTATGGTTTAGGATTAGGGGACGGGTTAGACTGAGGCTCGGGTAGGCGTTTGGTTTAGGACTAGGGTTAGGGTTAGGGGAAGGGGACGGTTTAGGGTACAGGTTAGTGTACGACAACGGTTTAGGGTGAGCGTACGTGTTAGGTTATGGGTTAGTGTTAGCCTACGGGGTAGGATTAGGGGACTCGTTAGGGTAAGGCTTCGGGTGAGGGGTAGTGTTAGGTTTAGGGCTACATTTAGGGTCTGGGACGGGGAGGGTTTAGGGCAAAGGTGAGGGCACACCAAATGTTTAGGGTGAGCGTACATGTTAGGGTACAGGTAGGTGTTAGCATACGGGTTAGGATTAGGGGAGGGTTTAGGGTAAGGCTTCCGGTAAGGTTTAGGGTTTGGGTTAGGGCTAGGGTTAGGGTTATGGGACAGGGATGGTTTAGGGTACAGCTTAGGGTAAGACAACGATATAGGGTGAGCGTAGGTGTTAGGGTACGGGTTAGTGTTAGCGTACGGGTTAGTATTAGGGGACATGTTAGGCTGATGCTTCGGGTAAGGGCTAGGGTTAGGGTTAGAGCCAGGGTTAGGTGTAGTGGTTCGGGGATGGTATAAGGTACAGGTTATGGTAAGACAACAGTTTAGGGTGAGCGTACATGTTAGGGTACGGGTTAGTGTTAGCAAACGGGTTAGGATTAGGAGACCTCTTAAGGTAAGGCTTCAGGTAAATGTTAGGGTCAGGGTTAGGGCTAGGGTTAGGGTTAAGGGACGGGGACGTTTTAGGGTACAGGTTATGGTACGACAACCGTTTAGGGTCAGCGTAAATGTTAGGTTACAAGTTAGTGTTAGCGTACGGTTTAGGATTAGGAGCCATGTTAAGTTAAGGCTTCGGGTAAGTGTTAGGGTTAGGGTTAGGGCTATGGTCAGGGTTAGGGTACGGGGACGGTTTAGGGTACAGGTTAGTGTACGACAAGACTTTAGGGTCACCGTACATGTTAGGGTATGAGTTAGTGTTAGCGTACGGGTTAGGTTTAGGGAATGGGTTAGGCTGAGGATTCGGGTAAGGGTTAGGGTTAGGGTTAGGGCTAGTGCTAGGGTTAGGGGACAGGGATGGTTTAGGGTACAGGTTAGGGTACGACAACGGTTTAGGGTGAGCGTACGTGTTAGGGTATGGGTTAGTGTTACAGTACGGGTTAGGATTAGGGTACGGGTTAGGGTAAGGCTTCGGGTAATGGTTAGGGTTACGGTTAGGGCTAGGGTTAGGGTTAAGGGACGGGGACGGTTTAGGGAACAGGTTAGGGTACGACAACAGTTTAGGGTCAGCATACGTGTTAGGGTACGTGTTAGTGTTAGTGTACGTGTTAGGATTAGGAGACAGGTTACGCTGAGGCTTTGGGTAAGGGTTAGTGTTAGGTTTAGGGCTAGGGTTAGCTTTAGGGGACAGGGATGGTTTATGGTACAGGTTAGGGTACGACAACATCTTAGGGTGAGCATATGTGTTAGTGTATGGGTTAGTGTTAGCGTACGGGTTAGGATTAGAGAACGGGTTAGGCTGAGGCTTCGGGTAAGGGCTAGGGGTTAGGGTTAGGGCTGGTGTTAGGGTAAGGAGACAGGGACGGTTTACGGTTCAGGTTAGTGTATGACAATGGTTTAGGGTGAGCGTACGTGTTAGGGTATGGTTTAGTGTTAGTGTACTGGTAAGGGTTATGGGACGGGTTAGGTTAAGGCTTCGGGTAAGGGTTAGGGTTATGGTTCGGGCTACGGTTAGGGTTAGGGGATGCGGACGTTTTAGGGTACAGTTTAGGGTACGACAACGGTTTAGGGTGGGCGTACGTGTTAGGGTACGGGTTAGTGTTAATGTACGGGTTAGGATAAGGGGACAGGTTAGGGTAAGGTTTCGGGTAAGTGTTAAGGTTACGGTTAGGGCTAGGGTTAGGGTTAGGGGACGGGGACAGTTTAGGGTACAGGTTAGTGTACGACAACACTTTATGTTGAGCATACGTGTTAGGGTACGGTTTAGTGTTAGCGTATGGCTTAGGATTAGGGGACGTGTTAGTGTAAGGCTTCAGGTAAGTGTTAGGGTTACGGTTATGGCTAGGGTTAGGGTTAGGGGACGGGGACGGTTTAGGGTATAGGTTAGTGTACGACAACGATAGGGTGAGTATACGTGTTAGGGTATGGTTTAGTATTAGCGTGCAATTTAGGATTGGGGATGTGTTAGGGTAATGCTTCGGGTAAGGGTTAGAGTTAAAGTTAGGGCTAGGGTTAGGGTTAGGGGACAGGGACGGTTTAGCTTACATGTTAGGGTATGAAAACGGTTTAGGGTGAGCGTACAAGTTAGGGTACGGGTTAGTGATAGCGTACGGGTTAGGATTAGGGGATGGGTTAGTGTAAGGCTTTGGGTTAGGGTTAGTGTTAGGGTTAGGGCTAGGTCTAGATTTAGGGTTAGGGTTAGGGGACGGTGACGGTTTAGGGTACAGGTTAGCATATGAAAACTATTTAGGGTGAACGTACGTGTTAGTGTACGGTTAGTGTTAGTGTAGAGGTTAGGATTAGGTGACGGGTTAAGCTGAGGCTTTGGGTAAGGGTTAGGTTTACGGTTAGGGCTAGGGTTAGTGTTAGGGAATGGGGACGATTTAGGGTACAGGTTAGGGTACAACAAAGTTTTAGGGTGAGCGTACATGTTAGGGTATGGGTTAGTGTTCGCGTTCGGGTTAGGATTAGGGGACGGTTTACGGTAAGGCTCCGGTAAGGGTTAGGGTTAGGGTTAGGGCTAGGTTTAGGGTTAAGGGATGGAGACGGTTTAGGGTACAGGTTAGGGTACAACAATGGTTTATGGTGAGCGTATGTGTTAGGGTACGGTTTAGTGTTAGCGTACAAGTTAGGATTAGGGGACGGGTTAGGCTGAGGCTTCGGGTAAGGGTAAGGGTTAGGTTTAGGGGACGGGGATGGTTTAGGGTACGACAACGGTTTAGGGTGAGTGTACATGTTAGGGTATGGGTTAGTGTTAGCGTACGGGTTTGGATTAGAGGACGGGTTAGGCTGAGGCTTCAAGTAAGGGTTAGGGTTAGGGCTAGGGTTAGGTTTAGGGGACGGGGACAGTTTAGGGTACAGGTTAGGGTATGACAATGGTTTAGGGTGAGCGTATGTGTGAGGGTATGGGTAAGTGTTAGCCTACGGGTTAGGATCAGGGTACGGGTTAGGGTAAGTCTTCAGGTAACGGTTAGGGTTACCGTTAGGCCTAGGGTTAGTGTTAAGGGACGTGGACGGTTTAGGGTACAGGTTATTGTATGACAACATTTTAGGGTGAGCATACGTGATAGGGTACGTGTTAGTGTTAGCTAATGGTTTAGGATTAGGGGACGGGTTAGGCTGAGGCTTCAGGTAAGTGTTAGGGTTAGGGTTAGGGCTAGGGTTAGGGTTAGCGGACAGGGACGTGTTAGGGTACAGGTTAGGGTATGACAACGGTTTATAGTGAGCGTACGTGTTAGGGTACGGGTTAGTGTTAGCGTACAGGTTAGGATTAGGGGATGGGTTAGTGTAAGGCTTCAGGTAAGGTGTAGGTTTAGTGTTAGGGCTAAGGTTAGGGTTATGGGATGGGGACGGTTTAGGGCAGATGTGAGTGTACGACAACGGTTTAGGGTGAGCGTATGTGTTAGGGAACAGGTAGGTGTTAGCCTACGGGTTAGGATTAGGGGACGGGTTAAGGTAAGGCTTCGGGTAAGTGTTAGGGTTAGGTTTAGGGCTAGGGTTAGGGTTAGGGGATGGGGATGGTTTAGGGTACAGGTGAGGGTACGACAACGGTTTAGGGTGAGCGTATGTGTTAGGGTATGGGTTAGTGTTAGCGTACGGGTTTTGATTAGAGGACGGGTTAGGCTGAGGCTTCGGGTAAGGGTTAGGGTTAGGGTTAGGGCAAAGGTTAGTGTTAGGGGATGGGGACGTTTTACGGTACAGGTTAGAGTACGACAATGGTTTAGGGTGAGCATACGTGTTAGGGTATTGTTCAGTGTTAGCGTACGGGTTAGTATTAGGGGACGGGTTAGGGTAAGGCTTTGGGTAAGGTTTAGGGTTAGGGTTAGGGCTAGGGTTAGGGTTAGGGGACGGGGACTGTTTAGGGTACAGGATAGTGTACGACAATGGTTAAGGGTGAGCATACGTTTTAGGGTATGGGTTACTGTTAGCGTACGGGTTAGGATTAGGGGACGGGTTAGTGTAAGGCTTCGGGTAAGGGTTAGGTTTAGGATTAGGGCTAGGGTTAGGGTTAGAGGACGGGGACAGTTTAGGGTACAGGTTAGGGTACGACAACGGTTTAGGGTCAGCGTATGTGTTAGGGTACAGTTTAGTGTTCGTGTACGTGTTAGGATTAGGAGACGGGTTGCGCTGAGGCTTCGGGTAAGGGTTAGTGGTAGTGTTAGGACTAGGGTTAGCTTTAGGGGACGGGGACGGTTTATGGTACAAGTTAGGGTACGAAAACAATTTAGGGTGAGTGTACGTGTTAGGGTACAGTTTAGTATTGGTGTACTGCTTAGGGTTAGGGGATGGGTTAGGGTAAGGCTTCCGGTAAGGGTTATGGTTACGGTTCGGGCTACGGTTAGGGTTAGGGGATGGAGACGGTTTAGGGTACAGGTTAGGGTATGACGACGGTTTAGGGTGAGTGTATGTGTTAGGGTATGGGTTAGTGTTAGCGTACGGGTTTGGATTAGAAGACGGTTAGGCTGAGGCTTCGGGTAAGGGTTAGGGTTAAGGTTAGGGCTAGGGTTAGTGATAGGGGACGTGGATATTTTAGGGTACAGGTTAGGGTACGACAACGGTTTAGGTTGAGCATACGTGTTAGGGTATTGTTTAGTGTTAGCGTACGGGTTAGTATTAGGGGACGGGTTAGGCTGAGGCTTCGGCTAAGGGTTAGTGTTAGGGGTAGGGTTAGGGTTAGGGTTAGGGGAAGGGGACGGTTTAGGGTACAGTTTAGGGTAAGTCAATGGTTTAGGGTGAGCGTATGTTTTAGGGTACGGGTTAGTGTTAGCGTACAGGTTAGGATTATTGCACGGGTTAGGCTGAGGCTTCGGGTTAGTGTTAGGGTTAGGGTTAGGGCTAGGGTTAGGTTTAGGGGACGGGGACGGTTTAGGGTACACATTAGGGTACGACAACAGTTTAGGGTGAGCATACGTGTTAGGGGATGGGTTAGTGTTAGCGTACGGGTTTGGAGTAGAGTACGGTTTCGGCTGAGGCTTTGGGTAAGGGTTAGTGTCAGGGTTAGGGCTAGGGTTAGGGTTAGGGGATGGGGACAGTTTACGGTACAGCTTAGGGTATGACAATGGTTTAGGGTGAGCGTACGTGTTAGGGTATGGGTGAGTATTTGCATACGGGTTAACAATAGGGACTGGTTAGGGTAAGGCTTCAGGTAAGGGTTAGGGTTAGGTTTAGGGCTACGTTTAGGGTTAGGGGATGGGGACTGTTCTGGTACAGGTTAGTGTATGACAACGGTATAGGGTGAGCGTACGTGTTAGAGTATGGGTTAGTGTTAGTGTACAGGTTAGGATTAGGGGACGGGTTAAGCTGAGGCTTTGGGAAAGGGTTAGGGTTACAGTTAGGGTTAGAGTTAGGGTTTGGGGACGGGGAGTGTTTACGGTACAGGTTAGAGTATGACAAAGTTTTAGTGTGAGTGTACGTGTTAGGGTATGGGTTAGTTTTAGCGTTCGGGTTAGGTTTAGGGGACGGCTTAGGGTAAGGCTTCGGGTAAGGGTTAGGGTTAGGGGACGGGGAAGTTTTAGGGTCCAGGTGAGCGTATGACAACGGTTTAGGGTGAGCGTACGTGTGAGGGCACGGGTTTGTGTTAGCATACGCGTTAGGATTAGGGGACGGGTTAGGGTAAGGCTTCGGGGAAGGGTTAGGGTTAGGGTTAGGGCTAGGGTTAGGGTTAGGGGACGGGGACGGTTTAGGTTCCAGGTGAGTGTACGACAACGGTTTAGGGTGAGCGTACGTGTGAGGGCACGGGTTAGAGTTAGCGTGCGGTTTAGGATTAGGGGACGGGTTAGGGTAAGGCTTCGGGGAAGGGTTAGGGTTAGGGTTCGGTCTAGGGTTTGGGTTAGGGGACGGGGACGGTTTAGGGTCCAGGTGAGGGTACGACAACGGTTTAGGGTGAGCGTACGTGTGAGGGCATGGGTTAGTGTTAGCGTACGGGTTAGGATTAGGGGACGGGTTAGGGTAAGGCTTCGGGGAAGTGTTAGGTTTAGGGTTCAGGCTAGGGTTAGGGTTAGGGGATGGGGATGGTTTAGAGTCCAGGTGAGGGTACGACAATGGTTTAGCGTGAGCCTACGAGTGAGGGCTCGGGTTAGTGTTAGCGTACTGGTTAGGAATAGGGGCCGGGTTAGGGTAAGTCTTCGGGGAACAGTTAGGGTTAGGGTTCGGGCTAGGGTTAGGGTTAGGGGATGGGGACGGTTTAGGGTCCAGGTGAGGGTACGACAACGGTTTAGGGTGAGGTACGTGTGAGGGAATGGGTTAGTGCTAGGGTACTGGTTAAGATTAGGGGACGGATTAGGGTAAGGTTTACGGATCGGTTAGGGTTAGGGTTCTTGATAGGTTTAGGGTTAGGAGACAGGGACGGTTTAGTGTCCAGGTGAGGGTACGACAACGGTTTAGGGTTAGCATATGTGTGAGGCCACGGATTAGTGTTAGCGTACGGGTTAGGATTAGGGGATTGGTTCGGGTAAGGCTTCGGGGAAGGGTTAGGGATAGGGTTCGGGCTAGGGTTAGAGGATGGGGACGGGGACGGTTTAGTGTCCATGTGAGGGTACGACAACGGTTTAGTGTGAGCGTACGTGTGAGGGCACGGGTTACTGTTAGTGCACGTGTTAGGATTAGGGGACGGGTTAGGGTAAGGCTTTGGGGAAGGGTTAGGTTTAGGTTTTGGGCTAGGGTTAGGGTTAGGGGACGGGGACGATTTAGGGTCCAGGTGAGGGTACGACAACGCTTTAGGGTGAGCGTACGTGTGAGGGCACGGGTTAGTGTTAGCGTACGGGTTAGGATTTGGGGACGGGTTAGGGTAAGACTTTGGGGAAGGGTTAGGGATAGGGTTTGGGCTAGGGTTAGGGGACGGGGACGGGAAGGTTTAGGGTCCAGGCGAGTGTACGACAACGGTTTAGGGTGAGCGTACGTGTGAGGGCACGGTATAGTGTTAGCGTATGGGTTAGGACAAGGGACGGTTAGGGTAAGTCTTCGGGGAAGAGTTAGGGTTAGGGTTCGGGCTAGGGTTAGGTTAGGGAACGGGGTCGGTTCAGGGTCCAGGTGAGGGTACGACAACTGTTTAGGGTGAGCGTACGTGTGACGGCACGGGTTAGTGTTAATGTACGGTGTAGGATTAGGGGACGGGTTCGGGTAAAGCTTCGGGCAAGGGTTAGGGTTAGGGGACGGGGACGGTTTAGGATCCAGGTGAGGGTACGACAAAGATTTGGGGATAGCGTACATGTGAGAGCACGGGTTAGTGTTAGCGTATGGGTTAGGATTAGGGGACGGATTCGGTTAAGGCTTCGGTGAAGGGTTAGGGTTAGGGTTCGGGCTAGGGTTAGGGTTAGGGGACGGGGACGGTTTAGGGTCCAGCTGAGGGTACGACAACGGCTTAGGGTGAGCGTACGTGTGAGGGCACGGGTTAGTGTTAGCGTACGGGTTAGGATTAGGCGACGTTTTCTGGTAAGGCTTCGGGGAAGGCTTAGGGTTAGGTTTCGGGCTAGGGTTAGGGTTAGGGGACGGGGACGGTTTAGGGTCCAGGTGAGGGTACGACAACGGTTTAGGGTGAGCGTATGTGTAAGGGCATGGTTTAGTGTTAGCGTACGGGTTAGGATTAGGTTCGGGTTTAGGTAAGGCTCCGGGGAAGGGTTAGGGTTAGGGTTCGGGCTAGGGTTAGGGTTAGGGGACGGGGACGGTTTAGGTTCCCGGTGAGGGTACGACAATGGTTTAGGGTGAGCGTACGTGTGAGGGCACGGGTTAGTGTTAGCGTACGGGTTAGGATTAGGGCACGGATTTGGTTAAGGCTTCGGTGAAGGGTTAGGGTTAAGGTTCGGGCTAGGTTAGGGTTAGGGGAGGGGACGGTTTAGGGTCCAGGTGAGGGTATGACAACGGTTTAGGGTGAGCGTACGTGTGAGGGCAAGGGTTAGTGTTAGCGTACAGTTTAGGATTAGGGGACGGGTTCGTGTAAGGGTTCGGTGAAGGGTTAATGTTAGGGTTAGGGCTAGGGTGAGGTTTCGGGGACGGCGACGGTTTAGGGTCCAGGTGAGGGTACGACAATGGTTTAGGGTGAGCGTACGTGTGAGGACACGCGTTAGTGTTAGCGTACGGGTTAGGATTAGGGGACGGGTTCGGGTAAGTCTTAGGGGAAGAGTTAGGGTTAGGGTTCGGGCTAGGGTTAGGGTTAGGGGACGGGGACGGTTTAGGGTCCAGGTGATGGTACGACAACGGTTTAGGGTGAGCGTACGTGTGAGGACACGGGTTAGTGTTAGCGTACGGTTTAGGATTAGGGGACGGGTTCGGGTAAGGCTTCGGGGAAGGTTTATGGTTAGGGTTCGGGCTTGGGTTAGTGTTAGGGGACGGGGACGGGTCAGGGTCCAGGTGAGGGTATGACAACGGTTCATGGTGAGCGTACGTGTGAGGGCATGGGATAGAGTTACCGTACGGGTTAGGATTAGGGGACGGGTTCGGGTTAGTCTTCTGGGAAGGGTTAGGGTTTGGGTATGGGCTAGGTTTAGGGTTAGGGGACAGGGACGGTTTAGGGTCCAGGTGAGGGTACGACAACAGTTTATGGTGAGCGTACGTGTGAGGGCACGGGTTAGTGTTAGCGTACGGGTTAGGATTAGAGGACGGGTTAGGGTAAGGCTCCGGGGAAGAGTTAGGGTTAGGGTTTGGGCTAGGGTTAGGGTTAGGGGACGGGGACGGTTTAGGGTCCAGGTGAGGGTACGACAACGGTTTAGGGTGAGCGTACGTGTGAGTGCACGGGATAGTGTTAGCATATGGGTTAGGATAAGGGACGGGTTAGGGTAAGTCTTCGGGGAAAGGTTAGGATTAGGGTTTGGGCTAGGGTTAGGGTTCTGGGACGGGGACGGTTTAGGGTCCAGATGAGGCTACGAGAAAGGTTCAGGGTGAGTGTACGTGTGAGGGCATGGGTTAGTGTTAGCGTACGGGTTAGGATTAGGGGACGGATTCGGTTAAGGCTTCGGTGAAGGGTTAGGGTTAGGGTTCGGGCTAGGGTTAGGGTTAGGGGACGGGGATAGTTTAGGGTCCAGGTGAGGGTATGACAGCGGTTTAGGGTGAGCGTACGTGTGAGGGCACGGGTTAGTTTTAGCTTACGGTTTAGGATTAGGGGACGGGTTCGGGTAAGGCTTTGGGGAAGTTTTAGGGTTAGGGTTCGGGCTAGGGTTAGGGTTAGGGAACGGGGACGGTTTCGGGTCCAGGTGAGGGTACGACAACGGTTTAGGGTGAGCGTACTTGTGACGGCACGGGTTAGTGTTAGCGTATGGGTTAGGATTAGTGGACGGGTTCGGTTAAGGCTTCGGGGAAGGGTTAGGGTTAGGGTTCGGGCTAGGTTAGGGTTAGGTAATGGGGACGGTTTAGGGTCCAGGTGAGGGTACGACAACGGTTTAGGGTGAGCGTACGTGTGAGGGCACGGGATAGTGTTAGCGTACGGGTTAGGATTAGGGGACGGTTTCGGGTAAGGCTTCGGGGAAGGTTTAGGGTTACGATTCGGGCTAGGGTTAGGGTTAGGGGACGGGGACGGTTTAGGGTCCAGGTGAGTGTACGAGAAAGATTTAGGGTGAGTGTACATGTGAGGGCACGGGTTAGTGTTAGCGTACAGGTTAGTATTAGGGGACGGATTCGGTTAAGGCTTCGGTGAAGGGTTAGGGTTAGGGTTCGGGCTAGGGTTAGGGTTAGGGGACGGGGACAGTTTAGGGTCCAGGTGAGGGTACGACAACGGTTTAGGGTGAGCGTACGTGTGAGGGCACGGTTTAGTGTTAGCGTACAGCTTAGGATTAGGGGACGGCTTCGGGTAATGCTTCGGGGAAGGTTTACCGTTAGGGTTCGGGCTAGGGTTAGGGTTAGAGGACGGGGACGGTTTAGGTTCCAGGTAAGTGTACGAAACGGTTTAGGGTGAGCATACGTGTGACGGCACGGGTTACTGTTAGCGTACGGGTTAGGATTAGTGGACGGGTTCGGGTAAGGCTTCGGGGAAGGGTTAGGGTTAGGGTTCGGTCTAGGGTTTGGGTTAGGGGACGGGGACGGTTTAGGGTCCAGGTGAGGGTACGACAACGGTTTAGGGTGAGCGTACGTGTGAGGGCATGGGTTAGTGTTAGCGTACGGGTTAGGATTAGGGGACGGGTTAGGGTAAGGCTTCGGGGAAGTGTTAGGTTTAGGGTTCAGGCTAGGGTTAGGGTTAGGGGATGGGGATGGTTTAGAGTCCAGGTGAGGGTACGACAATGGTTTAGCGTGAGCCTACGAGTGAGGGCTCGGGTTAGTGTTAGCGTACTGGTTAGGAATAGGGGCCGGGTTAGGGTAAGTCTTCGGGGAACAGTTAGGGTTAGGGTTCGGGCTAGGGTTAGGGTTAGGGGATGGGGACGGTTTAGGGTCCAGGTAAGGGTACGACAACGGTTTAGGGTGAGGTACGTGTGAGGGAATGGGTTAGTGCTAGGGTACTGGTTAAGATTAGGGGACGGATTAGGGTAAGGTTTACGGATCGGTTAGGGTTAGGGTTCTTGATAGGTTTAGGGTTAGGAGACAGGGACGGTTTAGTGTCCAGGTGAGGGTACGACAACGGTTTAGGGTTAGCATATGTGTGAGGCCACGGATTAGTGTTAGCGTACGGGTTAGGATTAGGGGATTGGTTCGGGTAAGGCTTCGGGGAAGGGTTAGGGATAGGGTTCGGGCTAGGGTTAGAGGATGGGGACGGGGACGGTTTAGTGTCCATGTGAGGGTACGACAACGGTTTAGTGTGAGCGTACGTGTGAGGGCACGGGTTACTGTTAGTGCACGTGTTAGGATTAGGGGACGGGTTAGGGTAAGGCTTTGGGGAAGGGTTAGGTTTAGGTTTTGGGCTAGGGTTAGGGTTAGGGGACGGGGACGATTTAGGGTCCAGGTGAGGGTACGACAACGCTTTAGGGTGAGCGTACGTGTGAGGGCACGGGTTAGTGTTAGCGTACGGGTTAGGATTTGGGGACGGGTTAGGGTAAGACTTTGGGGAAGGGTTAGGGATAGGGTTTGGGCTAGGGTTAGGGGACGGGGACGGGAAGGTTTAGGGTCCAGGCGAGTGTACGACAACGGTTTAGGGTGAGCGTACGTGTGAGGGCACGGTATAGTGTTAGCGTATGGGTTAGGACAAGGGACGGTTAGGGTAAGTCTTCGGGGAAGAGTTAGGGTTAGGGTTCGGGCTAGGGTTAGGTTAGGGAACGGGGTCGGTTCAGGGTCCAGGTGAGGGTACGACAACTGTTTAGGGTGAGCGTACGTGTGACGGCACGGGTTAGTGTTAATGTACGGTGTAGGATTAGGGGACGGGTTCGGGTAAAGCTTCGGGCAAGGGTTAGGGTTAGGGGACGGGGACGGTTTAGGATCCAGGTGAGGGTACGACAAAGATTTGGGGATAGCGTACATGTGAGAGCACGGGTTAGTGTTAGCGTATGGGTTAGGATTAGGGGACGGATTCGGTTAAGGCTTCGGTGAAGGGTTAGGGTTAGGGTTCGGGCTAGGGTTAGGGTTAGGGGACGGGGACGGTTTAGGGTCCAGCTGAGGGTACGACAACGGCTTAGGGTGAGCGTACGTGTGAGGGCACGGGTTAGTGTTAGCGTACGGGTTAGGATTAGGCGACGTTTTCTGGTAAGGCTTCGGGGAAGGCTTAGGGTTAGGTTTCGGGCTAGGGTTAGGGTTAGGGGACGGGGACGGTTTAGGGTCCAGGTGAGGGTACGACAACGGTTTAGGGTGAGCGTATGTGTAAGGGCATGGTTTAGTGTTAGCGTACGGGTTAGGATTAGGTTCGGGTTTAGGTAAGGCTCCGGGGAAGGGTTAGGGTTAGGGTTCGGGCTAGGGTTAGGGTTAGGGGACGGGGACGGTTTAGGTTCCCGGTGAGGGTACGACAATGGTTTAGGGTGAGCGTACGTGTGAGGGCACGGGTTAGTGTTAGCGTACGGGTTAGGATTAGGGCACGGATTTGGTTAAGGCTTCGGTGAAGGGTTAGGGTTAAGGTTCGGGCTAGGTTAGGGTTAGGGGAGGGGACGGTTTAGGGTCCAGGTGAGGGTATGACAACGGTTTAGGGTGAGCGTACGTGTGAGGGCAAGGGTTAGTGTTAGCGTACAGTTTAGGATTAGGGGACGGGTTCGTGTAAGGGTTCGGTGAAGGGTTAATGTTAGGGTTAGGGCTAGGGTGAGGTTTCGGGGACGGCGACGGTTTAGGGTCCAGGTGAGGGTACGACAATGGTTTAGGGTGAGCGTACGTGTGAGGACACGCGTTAGTGTTAGCGTACGGGTTAGGATTAGGGGACGGGTTCGGGTAAGTCTTAGGGGAAGAGTTAGGGTTAGGGTTCGGGCTAGGGTTAGGGTTAGGGGACGGGGACGGTTTAGGGTCCAGGTGATGGTACGACAACGGTTTAGGGTGAGCGTACGTGTGAGGACACGGGTTAGTGTTAGCGTACGGTTTAGGATTAGGGGACGGGTTCGGGTAAGGCTTCGGGGAAGGTTTATGGTTAGGGTTCGGGCTTGGGTTAGTGTTAGGGGACGGGGACGGGTCAGGGTCCAGGTGAGGGTATGACAACGGTTCATGGTGAGCGTACGTGTGAGGGCATGGGATAGAGTTACCGTACGGGTTAGGATTAGGGGACGGGTTCGGGTTAGTCTTCTGGGAAGGGTTAGGGTTTGGGTATGGGCTAGGTTTAGGGTTAGGGGACAGGGACGGTTTAGGGTCCAGGTGAGGGTACGACAACAGTTTATGGTGAGCGTACGTGTGAGGGCACGGGTTAGTGTTAGCGTACGGGTTAGGATTAGAGGACGGGTTAGGGTAAGGCTCCGGGGAAGAGTTAGGGTTAGGGTTTGGGCTAGGGTTAGGGTTAGGGGACGGGGACGGTTTAGGGTCCAGGTGAGGGTACGACAACGGTTTAGGGTGAGCGTACGTGTGAGTGCACGGGATAGTGTTAGCATATGGGTTAGGATAAGGGACGGGTTAGGGTAAGTCTTCGGGGAAAGGTTAGGATTAGGGTTTGGGCTAGGGTTAGGGTTCTGGGACGGGGACGGTTTAGGGTCCAGATGAGGCTACGAGAAAGGTTCAGGGTGAGTGTACGTGTGAGGGCATGGGTTAGTGTTAGCGTACGGGTTAGGATTAGGGGACGGATTCGGTTAAGGCTTCGGTGAAGGGTTAGGGTTAGGGTTCGGGCTAGGGTTAGGGTTAGGGGACGGGGATAGTTTAGGGTCCAGGTGAGGGTATGACAGCGGTTTAGGGTGAGCGTACGTGTGAGGGCACGGGTTAGTTTTAGCTTACGGTTTAGGATTAGGGGACGGGTTCGGGTAAGGCTTTGGGGAAGTTTTAGGGTTAGGGTTCGGGCTAGGGTTAGGGTTAGGGAACGGGGACGGTTTCGGGTCCAGGTGAGGGTACGACAACGGTTTAGGGTGAGCGTACTTGTGACGGCACGGGTTAGTGTTAGCGTATGGGTTAGGATTAGTGGACGGGTTCGGTTAAGGCTTCGGGGAAGGGTTAGGGTTAGGGTTCGGGCTAGGTTAGGGTTAGGTAATGGGGACGGTTTAGGGTCCAGGTGAGGGTACGACAACGGTTTAGGGTGAGCGTACGTGTGAGGGCACGGGATAGTGTTAGCGTACGGGTTAGGATTAGGGGACGGTTTCGGGTAAGGCTTCGGGGAAGGTTTAGGGTTACGATTCGGGCTAGGGTTAGGGTTAGGGGACGGGGACGGTTTAGGGTCCAGGTGAGTGTACGAGAAAGATTTAGGGTGAGTGTACATGTGAGGGCACGGGTTAGTGTTAGCGTACAGGTTAGTATTAGGGGACGGATTCGGTTAAGGCTTCGGTGAAGGGTTAGGGTTAGGGTTCGGGCTAGGGTTAGGGTTAGGGGACGGGGACAGTTTAGGGTCCAGGTGAGGGTACGACAACGGTTTAGGGTGAGCGTACGTGTGAGGGCACGGTTTAGTGTTAGCGTACAGCTTAGGATTAGGGGACGGCTTCGGGTAATGCTTCGGGGAAGGTTTACCGTTAGGGTTCGGGCTAGGGTTAGGGTTAGAGGACGGGGACGGTTTAGGTTCCAGGTAAGTGTACGAAACGGTTTAGGGTGAGCATACGTGTGACGGCACGGGTTACTGTTAGCGTACGGGTTAGGATTAGTGGACGGGTTCGGGTAAGGCTTCGGGGAAGGGTTAGGGTTAGGGTTCGGGCTAGGGTTAGGGTTAGGTAATGGGGACGGTTTACGATCCAAGTGAGGGTACGACAACGGTTTAGGGTGAGCGTACGTGTGAGGGCACGGTTTAGTGTTAGCGTACAGGTTAGGATTAGGGGACAGGTTCGGGTAAGACTTCGGGGAAGGGTTAGGGTTAGGGTTCTTGTTAGGGTTAGGGTTAGGGGACGGGGACGGTTTAGGATCCAGGTGAGGGTAAGACAACACTTTAGGGTGAGTGTACGTGTGAGGGCACGGGTTAGTGTTAGCGTACGGTTTAGGATTAGGGGACGGGTTAGGGCAAGGCTTCGGGGAAGGGTTAGGGTTAGGGTTAGGGTTCGGGCTACGGTTAGGGTTAGGGTTAGGGTACGGTTTACGGTCCATGTTAGGGTATGACAACGGTTTAGGGTGAGCGTACATGTGAGGGCACGGGTTAGTTTTAGTGTACAGGTTAGGATTAGGGTATGGGTTAGGGTAAGGCTTCGGGGAAGTGTTAGGGTTAGGGTTCGGGCTAGGGTTAGGGTTAGGGGACGGGGACCGTTTAGGGTCCAGGTGAGGGTACGACAATGGTTTAGGGTGAGCTTACGTGTGAGGGCACGGGTTAGTGTTAGCGTACGGTTTAGGATTAGGGGACGGGTTAGGGTAAGGCTTTGGGGAAGGGTTAGGTTTAGGGTTCGGGCTAGGGTTAGGGTTAGGGGACCGGGTCGGTTTAGGGTGCAGGTGAGGGTTAGACAAAGGTTTAGAGTGAGCGTACGTGTGAGGGCACGGGTTAGTGTTAGTGTATGTGTTAGGATTAGGGGACGGGTTAGGGTAAGGCTTTGGGGAACGGTTAGGGTTAAGGTTCGTGCTACGGTTAGGGTTAGGGGACAGGGACGGTTTGGGGTACAGGTGAGGGTACGACAACGGTTTAGGGTGAGCCTACGTGTGAGGGCACAGGTTAGTGTTAGCGAACGGGTTAGGATTAGTGGATGTGTTAGGGTAAGGCTTCGGGGAAGGGTTAGGGTTAGGGTTCGGGCTAGGGTTAGGGTTAGGGGATGGGGATGGCTTAGGTTCCAGGTGAGGGTACGACAACGTTTTAGGGTGAGCCTACGTGTGAGGGCACAGGTTAGTGTTAGCGTACGGGTTAGGATTAGGGGACGGGTTCGGGTAAGGCTTCGGGGAATGGTGAGTGTTAGGGTTCGGGCTAGGGTTAGGGTTAGGGGACGGGGACGGTTTAGGGTCCAGGTGAGGGTACGACAACGGTTTAGGGTGAGCGTACGTGTGAGGGCACGGGTTAGAGTTAGCGTACGGGTTAGGATTAGGGGATGGTTTAGTGTAAGGCTTCTGGGAAGGGTTAGGGTTAGGTTTGGTTTAGGGTTAGGTTTAGGGGACGAGGAAGGTTTAGGGTCCATGTGAGGGTAAAAAACTGTTTAGGGTGAGCGTACGTGTGAGGGCACGGGTTAGTGTTAGCGTACGTGTTAGGATTAGGGGACGGGTTCTGGTAAGGCTTCGGGGAAGGGTTAGGGTTAGGGTTTGGGCTAGGGTTAGGGTTAGGGGACGGGGACGGTTTAGGGTCCAGGTGAGGGTACGACAACAGTTTAGGGTGAGCGTACGTGTGAAAGCACGGGTTAGTGTTAACGTATGGGTTAGTTTTAGGGGATGGGTTAGGGCAGGGCTTCGGGTAAGGGTTAGGTTTAGAGTTCCGGCTAGGGTTAGGGTTAGGGGACCGGGACGGTTTAGGGTCCAGGTGAGGGTATGACAACGGTTTAGGGTGAGCATACGTGTGTGGGCATGGGTTAGTGTTAACGTACGGTTTTGGATTATGGAACGGGTTCGGGTAAGTCTTCTGGGAAGGGTTAGGGTTAGTGATTGGGCTAGGGTTAGTGTTAGGGGACGGGGACGGTTCAGGGTTCAGGTGAGGGTACCACAACGGTTTAGGGTGAGCGTACGTGTGAGGGCACTGGTTAGTGTTAGCGTACGGGTTAGGATTAGGGGACAGGTTAGGGTAAGGCTTCGGGGAAGGGTTAGGGTTAGGGTTAGGGTTCGGGCTAGGGTTAGGGTTAGGGGACGGGGACGGTTTAGGGTCCAGGTGAGGGTATGACAACGGTTTAGGTTGAGCGTATGTCTGAGGGCACGGGTTAGTGTTAGAGTACGTGTTAGGATTAGGGGACGGGTTAGGGTAAGGCTTCGGGGAAGGGTTAGGGTTAGGGTTCGGGCTAGGATTAGGGTTAGCGGACGGGGACGGTTTAGGGTCCAGGTGAGTGTACGACAACCGTTTAGGGTGAGGGTACGTGTGAGGGCCCGGGTTAGTGTTAGCGTATGGGTTAGGATTAGGGGACGGGTTAGGGTAAGGCTTCGGGGAACGGTTAGTGTTAGGGTTCGGGCTAGGGTTAGTGTTATGGGACGGGGACGGTTTAGGGTCCAGGTGAGGGTACGACAACGGTTTACGGTGAGCGTACGTGTGAGGCCACGGGTTAGTGTTAGCATACAGGTTAGGATTAGGGGACGGGTTAGGGTAAGGCTTCGGGGAACGGTTAGTGTTAGGGTTCGGGCTACGGTTAGGGTTAGGTGACGGGGACGGTTTAGGGTACTGGTGAGGGTACGACAACGGTTTAGGGTGAGCGTACGTGTGAGGGCACGGGTTAGTGTTAGCATACGGGTTAGGATTAGGGGACTGGTTCTGATAAGGCTTTTGGGAAGAGTTAGGGTTAGGGTTCGGCTAGGGTTAGGGTTAGGGGACGGGGATGGTTTACGGTCCAGGTGAGGGTACGACAACTCTTTAGGGTGAGCGTACATGTGAGGGCACGGGTTGGTGTTAGCGTACGGGTTAGGATTAGGGGACGGGTTAGGGTAAGGCTTCGGGGAAGTGTTAGGGTTAGGGTTCGTGCTAGGGTTAGGGTTAGGGGACGGGGACTGTCTAGAGTCCAGGTGAGGGTAAGACAACGCTTTAGGGTTAGTGTACGTGTGAGGGCACGGGTTAGTGTTAGCGTACGGGTTAGGATTAGGGGACGGGTTCGGGTAAGGCTTCGGGGAATGGTTAGGTTTTGGGCTAGGTTTAGGTGTAGGGGATGGGGACAGTTTAGGGTCCAGGTGAGGGTACGACAACGGTTTAGGGTGAGCGTACATGTGAGGGCATGGATTAGTGTTAGCGTATGGGTTAGGATTAGGGGACGGGTTAGGGTAAGGCTTCGGGGAAGTGTTAGGTTTTGGGCTAGGGTTAGGGTGAGGGGACGGGGACGGTTGAGGGTCCAGGTTAGGGTACGACAATGGTTTAGGGTGAGCGTACGTGTGAGGGCACGGGTTAGTGTTAGCGTTCGGGTTAGGATTAGGGGACGGGTTAGGGTAAGGCTTCGGGAAGGGGTAGGGTTCGGGCTAGGGTTAGGGTTAGGGGACGGGGACGGTTTAGGGTCCAGGTGAGGGTATGATAACGGTTTAGGGTGAGTGTACGTGTGAGGGCACGGGTTAGTGTTAGTGTACGGTTTAGGATTAGCGGACGGGTTAGGGTAAGGCTTCGGGGAAGGGTTAGGGTTCGGGCTAGGTTTAGGGTTAGGGGACGGGGACGATTTAGGTCCATGTGAGGGTACGACATCGGTTGAGGGTGAGCGTACGTGTGAGGGCACGGGTTAGTGTTAACGTACGGGTTAGGATTAGGGGACGGGTTAGGGTAAGGCTTCGGGGAAGGGTTAGGGTTCGGGCTAGGGTTAGGTTTATGGGACAGGGATGGTTTAGGGTCCAGGTGAGGGTACGACAACGGTTTAGGGTGAGCGTACGTGTGAGGGCACGGGTTAGTGTTAGCGTACGTATTAGGATTAGGGGACCGGTTAGGGTAAGGCTTCGGGGAAGGCTTAGGGTTAGGGTTCTGGCTAGGGTAGGGTTAGGGGAAGGGGATGGTTTTGGGTCCAGCTGAGGGTACGACAATGGTTTAAGGTGAGCGTACGTGTGAGGGCACGGGTTAGTGTTAGCATACGGGTTAGGATTAGGGGACGGGTTCGGGAAAGGCTTCCGGAAAGGGTTATGGTTAGGGTTCGGGCTAGGGTTATGGTTAGGGGATGGGGACGATTTAGGGTCCAGGTGAGGGTACGACAACGGTTTAAGGTGAGCGTATATGTGAGGGCACAGGTTAGTGTTAGCGTACGGGTTAGGATTAGGGGACGGGTTAGGGTAAGGCTTCTGGGAAGGGTTAGGGTTAGGGTTCGGGCTATGGTTAGGTTTAGGGGATGGGGACGGTTTAGGGTCCAGGTGAGGGTACGACAACGGTTTAGGGTGAGCGTACGTGTGAGGGCACTGGTTAGTGTTAGCATACGGGTTAGGATTAGGGGACTGGTTAGGGTAAGGCTTTGGGGAAGGGTTAGGGTGCGGGCTAGGGTTAGGGTTAGGGGACCTGGAATATTTAGGGTCCAGGTGAGGGTATGACAACGGTTTATAGTGAACGTACTAGTGAGGCCATGGGTTAGTGTTAGCAAACGGGTTAGGATTAGGGGACGGTGTAAGGTAAGACTTCGGGGAAGGGTTAGGGTTAGCGTTCGGGCTAGGGTTAGGGTTAGGGGACGGGGACGGTTTAGGGTCCAGGTGAGGGTATGACAGTGGTTTAGGCTGAGCGTACCTGTGAAGGCATGGGTTAGTGTTAGAGTACGGGTTAGGATTAGGGGACGGGTTAGGGCAAGGCTTCGGGGAAGAGTCAGGGTTAGGTTTCGGGCTAGGGTTAGGGTTAGGGGACGGGGACGGTTTAGGGTCCAGGTGAGGGTACGACAACGGTTTAGGGTGAGCATACGTGTGAGGGCACAGGTTAGTGTTAGCGAACGGGTTAGGATTAGGGGACGGGTTAGGGCAAGGCTTCGGGGAAGGGTTAGGGTTAGGGTTAGGGATCGGGCTACGGTTAGGGTTAGGGTTAGGGTACGGTTTACGGTCCATGTTAGGGTATGACAACGGTTTAGGGTGAGCGTACATGTGAGGGCACGGGTTAGTTTTAGTGTACAGGTTAGGATTAGGGTATGGGTTAGGGTAAGGCTTCGGGGAAGGGTTAGGGTTAGGGTTCGGGCTAGGGTTAGGGTTAGGGGACGGGGACCGTTTAGGGTCCAGGTGAGGGTACGACAATGGTTTAGGGTGAGCTTACGTGTGAGGGCACGGGTTAGTGTTAGCGTACGGTTTAGGATTAGGGGACGGGTTAGGGTAAGGCTTTGGGGAAGGGTTAGGTTTAGGGTTCGGGCTAGGGTTAGGGTTAGGGGACCGGGTCGGTTTAGGGTGCAGGTGAGGGTTAGACAAAGGTTTAGAGTGAGCGTACGTGTGAGGGCACGGGTTAGTGTTAGTGTATGTGTTAGGATTAGGGGACGGGTTAGGGTAAGGCTTTGGGGAACGGTTAGGGTTAAGGTTCGTGCTACGGTTAGGGTTAGGGGACAGGGACGGTTTGGGGTACAGGTGAGGGTACGACAACGGTTTAGGGTGAGCCTACGTGTGAGGGCACGGGTTAGTGTTAGCGAACGGGTTAGGATTAGTGGATGTGTTAGGGTAAGGCTTCGGGGAAGGGTTAGGGTTAGGGTTCGGGCTAGGGTTAGGGTTATGGGATGGGGACGGCTTAGGTTCCAGGTGAGGGTACGACAACGTTTTAGGGTGAGCCTACGTGTGAGGGCACAGGTTAGTGTTAGCGTACGGGTTAGGATTAGGGGACGGGTTCGGGTAAGGCTTCGGGGAAGGGTGAGTGTTAGGGTTCGGGCTAGGGTTAGGGTTAGGGGATGGGGACGGTTTAGGGTCCAGGTGAGGGTACGACAACGGTTTAGGGTGAGCGTACGTGTGAGGGCACGGGTTAGAGTTAGCGTACGGGTTAGGATTAGGGGATGGTTTAGTGTAAGGCTTCTGGGAAGGGTTAGGGTTAGGTTTGGTTTAGGGTTAGGTTTAGGGGACGAGGAAGGTTTAGGGTCCATGTGAGGGTAAAAAACTGTTTAGGGTGAGCGTACGTGTGAGGGCACGGGTTAGTGTTAGCGTACGTGTTAGGATTAGGGGACGGGTTCTGGTAAGGCTTCGGGGAAGGGTTAGGGTTAGGGTTCGGGCTAGGGTTAGGGTTAGGGGACGGGGACGGTTTAGGGTCCAGGTGAGGGTACGACAACAGTTTAGGGTGAGCGTACGTGTGAAAGCACGGGTTAGTGTTAACGTATGGGTTAGTTTTAGGGGATGGGTTAGGGCAGGGCTTCGGGTAAGGGTTAGGTTTAGAGTTCCGGCTAGGGTTAGGGTTAGGGGACCGGGATGGTTTAGGGTCCAGGTGAGGGTATGACAACGGTTTAGGGTGAGCGTACGTGTGAGGGCACTGGTTAGTGTTAGCATACGGGTTAGGATTAGGGGACTGGTTAGGGTAAGGCTTTGGGGAAGGGTTAGGGTGCGGGCTAGGGTTAGGGTTAGGGGACCGGGAATATTTAGGGTCCAGGTGAGGGTATGACAACGGTTTATAGTGAACGTACTAGTGAGGCCATGGGTTAGTGTTAGCAAACGGGTTAGGATTAGGGGACGGTGTAAGGTAAGACTTTGGGGAAGGGTTAGGGTTAGCGTTCGGGCTAGGGTTAGGGTTAGGGGACGGGGACGGTTTAGGGTCCAGGTGAGGGTATGACAGTGGTTTAGGCTGAGCGTACCTGTGAGGGCATGGGTTAGTGTTAGAGTACGGGTTAGGATTAGGGGACGGGTTAGGGCAAGGCTTCGGGGAAGAGTTAGGGTTAGGTTTCGGGCTAGGGTTAGGGTTAGGGGACGGGGACGGTTTAGGGTCCAGGTGAGGGTACGACAACGGTTTAGGGTGAGCATACGTGTGAGGGCACAGGTTAGTGTTAGCGAACGGGTTAGGATTAGGGGACGGGTTAGGGTAAGGCTTCGGGGAAGGGTTAAAGTTAGGGTTCGGGCTAGGGTTAGGGTTAGGGGACGGGGATGGTTTAGGGTCCAGGTGAGGGTAGGACAACGGTTTAGAGTGTACGTACGTGTGAGGGCACGGGTTAGTGTTAGCGTACGGGTTAGGATTAGGGGACGCGTTACGGTAAGGCTTCGGGGAAGGGTTATGTTTCGGGCTAGGGTTAGGGATAGTGGACCGGGACAGTTTGCGGTCCAGGTGAGGGTATGGCAATGGTTTAGGGTGAACGTACATGTGAGGGCACAGGTTAGTGTTAGCGTACGGGTTAGGATTAGGGGAGGGGTTAAGGTAAGGCTTTGGGGAAGGGTTAGGGTTAGGGTTCTGACTATGGTTAGGTTTAGGGGACGGGGACGGTTTAGGGTCCAGGTGAGGGTACGACAATGGTTTAGGGTGAGCGTACGTGTGAGGGCACTGGTTAGTGTTAGCATACGGGTTAGGATTAGGGGACGGGTTAGTGTAAGGCTTCGGGGAAGGGTTAGGGTTAGGGTTTGGGCTAGGGTTAGGGTTAGGGGACAGGGACGGTTTAGGGTCCAGGTGAGGGTACGACAACATTTTAGGGGGAACGTACGTGTGAGGGCAGGGGTTAATGTTAGCGAACGGGTTAGGATTAGGGGACGCGTTAAGGTAAGGCTTCGGGGAAGGGTTAGGGTTACGGTTCGGCCTAGGGTTAAGGTTAGGGGACGGGGAAGGTTTAGGGTCCAGGTGAGGGTACGACAACGGTTTAGGGTGAGTGTATGTGTGAGGGCACAGGTTAGTTTTAGCGTACGGGTTCGGATTAGGGGACGGGTTCGGGTAAGGTTTCGGGGAAGGATTAGATTTAGGGTTCGGGAAACGGTTAGGGTTAGGGTACGGGGACAGTCTAGAGTCCAGGTGAGCGTACGACAACGGTTTAGGGTGAGCGTACGTGTGAGGGCACGGGTTAGTGTTAGCGTACGGGTTAGGATTAGGGGACGGGTTCGGGTAAGGCTTCGGGGAAGGGTTAGGGTTAGGGTTCTTGTTAGGGTTAGGGTTAGGGGACGGGGACGGTTTAGGATCCAGGTGAGGGTAAGACAACACTTTAGGGTGAGTGTACGTGTGAGGGCATGGGTTAGTGTTAGCGTACAGGTTAGGATTAGGGGACGGGTTAGGGTAAGACTCCGGGGAAGTGTTAGGGATAGGGTTTGGGCTAGAGTTAGGTTTAGGGGACGGGGACGGTTTAGGTTCCAGGTGAGTGTACGACAACGGTTTAGGGTGAGCGTACGTGTGAGGGCACAGGATAGTTTTAGGGTATGTGTTAGGATAAGGGACGGTTAGCGTAAGTCTTCGGGGAAGAGTTAGGGTTAGTGTTCGGGCTAGTGTTAGGGTTAGGGGAAGAGGACGGTTCAGGGTCCAGGTGAGGGTACGACAACTGTTTAGGGTGAGCGTACATGTGACGGCACGGGTTAGTGTTGATGTACGGTTTAGGATTAGGGGACAGGTTCGGGTAAGGCTTCGGGGAAGGGTTAGGGTCAGGATTCGGGCTAGGGTTAGGGTTAGGGGACGGGGACGGTTTAGGGTCCAGGTGAGGGTACGACAAAGGTTTAGGGTTAGCGTACGTGTGAGGGCACGGGTTAGTGTTAGCGTATGGGTTAGGATTAGGGGACGGATTCGGTTAAGGCTTCGGTGAAGGGTTAGGGTTAGAGTTCGGGCTAGGGTTAGGGTTAGGGGACGGGGACGGTTTAGGGTCCAGGTGAGGGTACGACAAAGGTTTAGGGTTAGCGTACGTGTGAGGGCACGGGTTAGTGTTAGCGTACGGATTAGAATTAGGGGACAGGTTCGGGTAAGGCTTCGGGGAAGGGTTAGGGTTGGTGTTCGGGATAGGGGTAGGGTTAGGGGACGGGGAAGGTTTAGGGTCCAGGTAAGTGTACGAAACGGTTTAGGGTGAGCATACGTGTGAGGGCACGGGTTACTGTTAGCGTACGGGTTAGGATTAGGGGACGGGATCGGGTACGGCTTAGGGGAAGTGTTAGGGTTAGGGTTCGGGCTAGGGTTACGGTTAGGGGACGGGGACGGTCTCGGGTCCAGGTGAGTGTACAACAACGGCTTAGGGTGAGCGTACGTGTGAGGGCACGGGTTAGTGTTAGGGTACAGGTTAGGATTTGGGGACGGGTTAGGGTAAGACTTCGGGGAAGGGTTAGGGATAGGGTTGGGCTAGGGTCAGTGTTAGGGGACGGGGACGGTTTAGGGTCCAGGCGAGTGTACGACAACGGTTTATGGTGAGCGTACGTGTGAGGGCACGGGATAGTGTTAGCGTATGGGTTAGGATAAGGGACGGCTAGGGTAAGTCTTCGGGGAAGAGTTAGGGTTAGGGTTCGGGCTAGGGTTAGGGTTAGGGGACGGGGATGGTTTAGGGTACAGGTGAGGGTACGACACCGGTTTAGGGTGAGAGTACGTGTGAGGGCACGTGTTAGTGTTAGCGTACGGGTTAGGATTAGGGGACGGGTTAGTGTAAGGCTTCGGGGAAGTTTTAGGGTTTGGGTCCGGGCTAGGGTTAGTGTTAGGGGACGGGAACGGTTTAGGGTCCAGGTGAGGGTACGACTATGGTTTAGGGTGAGTGTACGTGTGAGGGCATGGGTTAGTATTAGCGTACGCGTTAGGATTAGGGGACGGGTTCGGGTAAGGTTTCGGGATAGGGTAAGGGTTAGGGTTCGGGCTAGGGTTAGGGTTAGGGGACGGGGACGGTTTAGGGTCCAGGTGAGGGTACGACAACCGTTTAGTGTGAGCGTACGTGTGAGGGCACGGGTTAGTGTTAGCGTACGGGTTAGGATTAGGGGATGGGTTACGGTAAGGCTTCGGGGAAGGGTTATGTTTCGGGCTACGGTTACGGATAGTGGACCGGGACAGTTTGCGGTCCAGGTGAGGGTACGGCAATGGTTTAGGGTGAACGTACGTGTGAGGGCACAGGTTAGTGTTAGCGTACGGGTTAGGATTAGGGGACGGGTTAGGGTAAGGCTTCGGGGAAGTGTTAGGGTTCGGTCTAGGGTTAGGGTTAGGGGACGGGGACGGTTTAGGGTACAGGTGATGGTACAACAAATGTTTAGGGTGAGCGTACGTGTGAGGGCATGGATTAGTATTAGCGTACTGGTTAGGATTAGGGGACGGGTTAGGGTAAGGTTTCAGGGAGGTGGTAGGGTTAGGGTTCGGACTAGGGTTAGGGTTAGGGGACGGGGACGGTTTAGGGTCCAGGTGAGGGTACGACAACGGTTTTGTTTGAGAGTACGTGTGAGGGCACGGGTTAGTGTTAGCGTACGGGTTAGGATTAGGGGACGGGTTAGGGTAAGGCTTCGGGGAAGGGTTAGTGTTAGGGTTCGGGCTAGGGTTAGGGTTAGGGGACGGGGACGGTTTAGGGTCCAGGTGAGGGTACGATAGTGGTTTAGGGTAAGCGTATGTGTGAGGGCACGGGTTAGTGTTAGCCTACGGGTTAGGATTAGGGGACGGGTTAGTGTAAGGCTTCGGGGAAGGGTTAGGGTTAGGGTTCAGGCTAGGGTAGGGTTAGAGGACGGGGACGGTTTAGGGTCCAGGGGAGGGTACGACAACGATTTTGGGTCATAGTACGTGTGAGGGCCTGGGTTAGTGTTAGCGTAAGGGTTAGGATTAGGGGGCGGTATAGGTTAAGGCTCCGGGGAAGGGTTAGTGTTAGGGTTCGGGCTAGGGTTAGGGTTAGGGGACGGGGACGGTTTAGGGTCCAGGTGAAGTTACGAGAACGGTTTTGGTGAGCGTACATGTGAGGGCACGTGTTAGCGTTAGCGTACTGGTTAGGATTAGGGGACGGGTTAGGGTAAGGCTTCGGGGAAGGGTTAGGGTTAGGGTTCGGGCTAGGGTTAGGTTTAGGGGACGGGGACGGTTTAGGGTCCAGGTGAGTGTACGACAACGGCTTAGGATGAGCGTACGTGTGAGGGCACTGGTTAGTGTTAGCGTACGGGTTAGGATTAGGGGTCGGGTTAGGGTAAGGCTTCGGGGAAGTGTTAGGGTTAGGGTTTGGGCTAGGGTTAGGGTTAGGGGACGGGGACGGATTAGGGTCCAGGTGAGGGTACGACAACATTTTAGGGTGAACGTACTTGTGAGGGCAGGTGTTAGTGTTAGCGAACGGGTTAGGATTAGGGGACGCGTTAAGGTAAGGCTTCGGGGAAGGGTTAGGGTTAGGGTTCGGGCTAGGGATAGGGTTAGGGGACGGGGACAGTTTAGGGTCCAGGTGAGGGTACGACAACGATTTAGGGTGAGCGTACGTGTGAGGGCACGGGTTAATATTAGCGTACGGGTTAGGATTAGGTGACGGGTTAGGGGAAGGTTTAGGGTTAGGGTTCTGGCTAGGGTTAGGGTTAGGGGACAGGGACGGTTTAGTTTCCAGGTGAGGGTACGACAACGATTTAGGGTGAGCGTACCTGTGAGGGCACGGGTTAGTGTTAGCGTACGGGTTAGGATTAGGTGACGGGTTAGAGTAAGGCTTCAGGGAAGGGTTAGTTTTAGGGTTCGGGCTAGGGTTAAGTTTAGGGGATTGGGATGGTTTAGGGTACAGGTGAGGGTACGACAACGGTTTAGGGTAATCGTATGTGTGAGGGCACGGGTTAGTGTTAGCGTACGGGTTTGGATTAGGGGACGGGTTCGGGTAAGGCTTCCGGGAAGAGTTAGGTTTAGGGTTCGGGCTAGGGTTAGTGTTAGGGGACGGGGAAGGTTTAGGGTCCAGGTGAGGGTACGACAACGGTTTAGGGTGAGTGTACGTGTGAGGGCACAGGTTAGTATTAGCGTGCGGGTTAAAATTAGGGGACAGGTTCGAGTAAGGCTTTGGGGAAGGATTAGGTTTCGGGTTCGGGCAAGGGTTAGGGTTAGGGGACGGGGACGGTCTAGAGTCCAGGTGAGGGTACGACAACAGTTTAGGGTGAGCGTATGTGTGAAGGCACGGGTTAGTGTTAGCGTACGGGTTAGGATTAGGGGACGGGTTCGGGTAAGGCTTCGGGGAATGGTTAGGTTTTGGGCTAGGTTTAGCTTTAGGGGATGGGGACGGTTTAGGGTCCAGGTGAGGGTACGACAATGGTTTAGGGTGAGCGTACGTGTGAGGGCACGGGTTAGTGTTAGCGTACGGGTTAGGATTAGGGGACGGTTTAGTGTAAGGCTTCGGGGAAGGGTTAGGGTTCGGGCTAGGGTTAGGGCTAGGGAACAGGGACGGTTTATGGTCCAGGTGAGCATATGATAACGGTTTAGGGTGAGCGTATGTGTGAGGGCACGGGTTAGTCTTAGTGTACGGTTTAGGATTAGCGGACGGGTTAGGGTAAGGCTTCGGGGAAGGGTTAGGGTTCGGGCTAGGTTTAGGGTTAGGAGACGGGGCCCATTTAGGTCCAGGTGAGGGTACGACAACTGTTTAGGTTGAGCGTACGTGTGAGGGCACGGGTTAGTGTTAACGTACGGGTTAGGATTAGGGGACGGGTTAGGGTAAGGCTTCGGGGAAGGGTTAGGGTTCGGGCTAGGGTTAGGTTTATGGGACAGGGATGATTTAGGGTCCAGGTGAGGGTACGACAACGATTTAGGGTGAGCGTACGTGTGAGGGCACGGGTTAGTGTTAGCGTACGGGTTAGGATTAGGGGACGGGTTAGGGTAAGGCTTAGGGGAAGTGTTAGGGTTAGGGTTCTGGCTAGGGTAGGGTTAGGGGAAGGGGATGGTTTAGGGTCCAGCTGAGGGTACGACAATGGTTTAAGGTGAGCGTACGTGTGAGGGCATGGGTTAGTGTTAGCATACGGGTTAGGATTAGGGGATGGTTTCAGGAAAGGCTTCGGGGAAGGGTTAGGGTTAGGGTTCGGGCTAGGGTTTCGGTTAGGGGACGAGGACGATTTAGGGTCCAGGTGAGGGTACGACAACGATTTAATGTGAGCATACATGTGAGGGCACAGGTTAGTGTTAGCGTACAGGTTAGGATTAGGGGACGGGTTAGGGTAAGGCTTCGGGGAAGGGTTAGGGTTAGGGTTCGGGCTATGGTTAGATTTAGGGGACGGGGACGGTTTAGGGTCCAGGTGAGGGTACGACAACGGTTTAGGGTGAGCGTACGTGTGAGGGCACGGGTTAGTGTTAGCGTACGGTTGTGGATTAGGGGACGGGTTAGGGTAAGGCTTCGGGGAAGGGGTAGGGTTCGGGATAGGGTTAGGGTTAGGGGACGGGGACGGTTTAGGGTTCAGGTGAGGGTATGACAACGGTTTAGAGTGAACGTACTAGTGAGGCCATGGGTTAGTGTTAGCAAAAGGGTTAGGATTGGGGACGGGGTAAGGTAAGGCTTCGGGGAAGGGTTAGGGTTAGGGTTCGGGCTAGGGTTAGGGTTAGGGGATGGGGACGGTTTAGGGTCCAAGTGAGGGTACGACAGTGGTTTAGGCTGAGCGTACATGTGAGGGCACGGGTTAGTGTTAGACTACGGGTTAGAATTATGGGACGGGTTAGGGTAAGGCTTCGGGGAAAGGTTAGGGTTAGGGTTCGGGCTAGGGTTAGGGTTCGGGGACGGGAACGGTTTAGGGTCCAGGTGAGGGTACGACAACTGTTTAGTGTGAGCATACGTTTGAGGGCTCGGGTTAGTGTTAGCGAACGGGTTAGGATTAGGGGACGGGTTAGGGTAAGGCTTCGGGAAAGGGTTAGAGTTAGGGTTCGGGCTAGGGTTAGGGTTAGGGGACGGGGACGGTTTAGGGTCCAGGTGAGTGTAGGACAACGGTTTACAGTGTGCGTACGTGTGAGGGCACGGGTTAGTGTTAGCATATGGGTTAGGATTAGGGGACGTGTTACGGTAAGGCTTCGGGGAAGGGTTATGGTTCGGCTAGGGTTAGGGATAGTGGACCGGGACAGTTTGCGGTCCAGGTGAGGGTACGGCAATGGTGTAGGGTGAACGTACGTGTGAGGGCACAGGTTAGTGTTAGCGTACGAGTTAGGATTAGGGGACGGGTTAGGGTAAGGCTTCGGGGAAGGGTTAGGGTTCGGGCTAGGGTTAGGGTTAGGGGACGGGGATGGTTTAGGGTCCAGGTGAGGGTACGACAATTGTTTAGGGTGAGTGTATGTGTGAGGGCACGGGTTAGTGTTAGTGTACGGTTTAGGATTAGGGTACAGGTTACGGTAAGGCTTCGACGAAGGGTTAGGGTTCGGGCTAAGGTTTGGTTTAGGGGACGGGGACGGTTTAGGGTCCAGGTGAGGGTACGACAACGGTTTAGGGTGAGCGTACGTGTGAGGGCACGGGTTAGTGTTAGCATACGGGTTAGGATTACGGGACGGGTTCGGGAAAGGCTTCGGGGAAGGGTTAGCGTTAGGGTTTGGGCTAGGGTTAGGGTTAGGGGAAGGGGACAGTTTAGGGTCCAGGTGAGGGTACGACAATGGTTTAAGGTGAGCGTACGTTTGAGGGTACGGGTAAGTGTTAGCGTACAGGTTAAGATTAGGGGACGGGTTCGTGTAAGACTTCGGGGAAGGGTTAGGGTTAGGGTTTGTGCTACGCTTAGGGTTAGGGGACGGGGACTGTTTACGGTCCAGGTGAAGATAGGAAAACGGTTTAGGGTGAACGTACGTGTGAGGCCACGGGTTAGTGTTAGCGAATGGGTTAGGATTAGGGGACGGGTTAATGTAAGGCTTCGGGGAAGGGTTAGGGTTAGCGTTTGGGCTAGGGTTAGGGTTAGGGGACGGGGAATGTTTAGGGTCCAAGTGAGGGTACGACAATGGTTTAGGGTGAGCGTACGTGTGAGGGCACAAGTTAGTGTTAGCGTACGGGTTAGGATTAGGGGACGATTTAGGGTAAGTCTTCGGGGAAGTGTTAGGGTTAGGGTTCGGGCTAGGGTTAGGATTAGGCGACGGGGACGGTTTAGGGTCCAGGTGAGGGTACGACAACGGTTTAGGGTTAGCATACGTGTGAGGGAACGGGTTAGTGTTAGCGTACGGGTTTGGATTAGGGGACGGTTTAGGGTAAGGCTTCGGGGAAGTGTTAGGGTTAGGCTTCGGGCTAGGGTTAGGGTTAGGGGACGGGGACGGTTTAGAGTCCAGGTGAGGTTACGACAACGTTTTAGGGTGAGCGTACGTGTGTGGGCATGGGTTAGTGTTAGCGTATTGGTTAGGATTAGGGGACGGGTTAGGGTAAGGCTTCGGGTAAGGGTTAGGGTTAGAGTTCGGGCTAGGGTTAGGGTTAGGGGACGGGGACGCTTTAGGGTCCAGGTGAGGGTACGACAATGGTTTAGTGTGAGCGTACATGTGAGGGCACGGGTTAGTGTTAGCATATGGGTTAGGATTAGGGGACGGGTTAGGGTAAGGCTTCGGAGAAGGGTTAGAGTTCGGGCTAGGGTTAGGGTTAGACGACGGGGACGGTTTAGGTTCCAGGTTAGGGTACGACAACGGTTTAGGGTGAGCATACATGTGAGGGCACGGGTTAGTGTAGCGTACGGGTTAGGATTAGGGGACGGGTTCTGGTAAGGCTTCGGGGAAGGGTTAGTGTTAGGGTTCGGGCTAGGGTTAGAGTTAGGGGAAGGGGACGGTTTAGGGTCCAGGTGAGGGTATGACAACGGTTTAGGGTGAGCGTACGTGTGAGGGCACCGGTTAGTGTTAGCGTACGGGTTACGATTAGGGGACGTGTTAGGGTAAGGCTTCGGGGAAGGGTTAGGGTTAGGGTTCGGTTTAAGGTTAGGTTTTGGGGACAGGGCCGGTTTAGGTTCCAGGTGAGGGTACAACAATGGCTTAGGGTGAGCATACATGTGAGGGCACGGGTTAGTGTTAGCGTACGGGTTAGGATTAGGGGACGGGTTCTGGTAAGGCTTCGGGGAAGGGTTAGGGTTAGGGTTAGGGTCGGGCTATGGTTAGGGTTAGGGGATGGGGACGGTTTAGGGTACAGCTGAGGGTACGACAACGGTTTAGGGTGAGCGTACATGTGAGGGCACGGGTTAGTGTTAGCGTATGGGTTAGGTTTAGGGGTCGGGTTCTGATAAGGCTTTGGGGAAGGGTTAGGGTTAGGGTTCGGGCTAGGGTTAGGGTTACGAGACGGGGACAGTTTAGGGTCCAGGTGAGGGTACGACAACGGTTTAGGGTGAGCGTACTTGTGAGAGCATGGGTTAGTGTTAGCGTACGGGTTAGGATTAGGGGACGGGTTAGGGCAAGGCTTCGGGGAAGGGTTAGGGTTAGGGTTCGGGCTAGGGATAGGGTTAGGGGACGGGGACGATTTAGGGTCCAGGTGAGGGTACGACAAAGTTTTAGGGTGAGCGTACGTGTGAGGGCACGGGTTAGTATTAGTGTACGGGTTAGGATTAGGGGGCGGTATAGGTTAAGGCTCCGGGGAAGGGTTAGTGTTAGGGTTCGGGCTAGGGTTAGGGTTAGGGGACGGGGACGGTTTAGGGTCCAGGTGAAGTTACGAGAACGGTTTTGGTGAGCGTACATGTGAGGGCACGTGTTAGTGTTAGCGTACTGGTTAGGATTAGGGGACGGGTTAGGGTAAGGCTTCGGGGAAGGGTTAGGGTTAGGGTTCGGGCTACGGTTAGGGTTAGGGGACGGGGACGGTTTAGGATACAGGTGAGGGTACGACAACGGTTTAGGGTGAGCGTACGTGTGAGGGCACGGGTTAGTGTTAGCGTACAGGTTAGGATTAGGGGACTGGTTAGGGTAAGGCTTCGGGGAAGGGTTAGTGTTAGGGTTCGGGCTAGGGTTAGGGTTAGGGTACGGGGACGGTTTAGGGTCCAGGTGAGGGTACGACAATGGTTTAGGGTGAGCGTACGTGTGAGGGCACGGGTTAGTGTTAGCGTACGGGTTAGGATTAGGGGACGGGAAAGGGTAAGGCTCCGGGGAAGGGTTAGGTTTAGGGTTCGGGCTAGGGTAAGATTAGGGGACGGGGACGGTTTAGGGTCCAGGTGAGGGTACGACAATGGTTTAGGCTGAGCGTATGTGTGAGGGGACAGGTTAGTGTTAGCATACGGGTTAGGATTAGGGGACTGTTTAGGTTAAGGCTTCAGGGAATATTTCGGGTTAGGGTTCGGGCTAGGGTTAGGGTTAGGGGACGGGGACGATTTAGGGTCCAGATGAGGGTACAACAACGTTTCAGGGTGAGCGTACGTGTGAGGGCACGGGATAGTGTTAGCGTACGGGTTAGGATTAGGGGACGGGTTCGGGTAAGGCTTCCGAGGAGGGTTTGGTTTAGGGTTCGGGCTAGGGTTAGGGTTAGGGGACGGGGATGGTTTAGGGTCCAGATGAGGGTACGACAACGGTTTAGGTTGAGCATACGTGTGAGGGCATGGGTTAGTGTTAGTGTATGGTTTAGGATTAGGGGTCTGGTTAGGGTAAGGCTTCGGGGAAGGTTTAGGGTTCGGGGGAGGGTTAGGGTTAGGGGTAGGGCACGGTTTAGGGTCCAGGTGAGGGTACGATAACGGTTTAGGGTGAGCATACATGTGAGGGCACGGGTTAGTGTTAGCGTACGGGTTAGGATTAGGGGACGGGTTAGGGTAAGGCTTTGGGGAAGGGTTAGCGTTAGGGTTCGGGCTACGGTTAGGGTTAGGGGACGGGGATGGTTTACGGTCCAGGTGAGGGTACGACAACGGTTTAGGGTGAACGTACGTGTGAGGGTACGGTTTAGTGTTAGTGAACCGGTTAGGATTAGGGGACGGTTTAAGGTAAGGCTTCGGGTAAGTGTTAGGGTTAGGTTTCGGGCTAGGGTTAGGGGACCGGGATGGCTTAGGGTCCAGGTGAGGGTATGACAACGGTTTAGGGTGAGCGTACGTGTGAGGGCACGGGTTAGTGTTAGTGTACGGGTTAGGATTAGGGGATGTGTTAGAGTAAGGCTTCAGGGAAGGGTTAGGGTTAGGGTTCGGGCTAGGGTTAGGGTTAGGGGACGGGGACGGTTTAGGGTCCAGGTGAGGGTACGACAACGGTTTAGGGTGAGCGTACGTGTGAGGGCACGGGTTAGTGTTAGCGTACGGGTGTGGATTAGGGGACGGGTTAGGGTAAGGCTTCGGGGAAGGGGTAGGGTTCGGGCTAGGGTTAGGGTTAGGGGACGGGGACGGTTTAGGGTCCAGGTGAGGGTATGACAACGGTTTAGAGTGAACGTACTAGTGAGGCCATGGGTTAGTGTTAGCGTACGGGTTAGGATTAGGGGACGGGTTCTGGTAAGGCTTCGGGGAAGGGTTAGTGTTAGGGTTCAGGCTAGGGTTAGAGTTAGGGGAAGGGGACGGTTTAGGGTCCAGGTGTGGGTATGACAACGGTTTAGGGTGAGCGTACGTGTGAGGGCACCGGTTAGTGTTAGCGTACGGGTTAGGATTAGGGGACGTGTTAGGGTAAGGCTTCGGGGAAGGGTTAGGGTTAGGGTTCGGTTTAAGGTTAGGTTTTGGGGACAGGGACGGTTTAGGTTCCAGGTGAGGGTACGACAATGGCTTAGGGTGAGCATACATGTGAGGGCATGGGTTAGTGTTAGCGTATGGGTTAGGTTTAGGGGTCGGGTTCTGATAAGGCTTTGGGGAAGGGTTAGGGTTAGGGTTCGGGCTAGGGTTAGGGTTACGAGACGGGGACGGTTTAGGGTCCAGGTGAGGGTACGACAACGGTTTAGGGTGAGCGTACTTGTGAGAGCATGGGTTAGTGTTAGCGTACGGGTTAGGATTAGGGAACGGGTTAGGGCAAGGCTTCGGGGAAGGGTTAGGGTTAGGGTTCGGGCTAGGGATAGGGTTAGGGGACGGGGACGATTTAGGGTCCAGGTGAGGGTACGACAAAGTTTTAGGGTGAGCGTACGTGTGAGGGCACGGGTTAGTATTAGTGTACGGGTTAGGATTTGGGGATGGATTAGGGTAAGACTTCGGAGAAGGGTTAGGGTTAGGGTTCGGTTTAAGGTTAGGTTTTGGGGACAGGGACGGTTTAGGTTCCAGGTGAGGGTACGACAATGGCTTAGGGTGAGCATACATGTGAGGGCACGGGTTAGTGTTAGCGTACGGGTTAGGATTAGGGGACGGGTTCTGGTAAGGCTTCGGGGAAGGGTTAGGGTTAGGGTTAGGGTCGGGCTATGGTTAGGGTTAGGGGATGGGGACGGTTTAGGGTACAGCTGAGGGTACGACAACGGTTTAGGGTGAGCGTACATGTGAGGGCACGGGTTAGTGTTAGCGTATGGGTTAGGTTTAGGGGTAGGGTTCTGATAAGGCTTTGGGGAAGGGTTAGGGTTAGGGTTCGGGCTAGGGTTAGGGTTACGAGAAGGGGACGGTTTAGGGTCCAGGTGAGGGTACGACAACGGTTTAGGGTGAGCGTACTTGTGAGAGCATGGGTTAGTGTTAGCGTACGGGTTAGGATTAGGGGACGGGTTAGGGCAAGGCTTCGGGGAAGGGTTAGGGTTAGGGTTCGGGCTAGGGATAGGGTTAGGGGACGGGGACGATTTAGGGTCCAGGTGAGGGTACGACAAAGTTTTAGGGTGAGCGTACGTGTGAGGGCACGGGTTAGTATTAGTGTACGGGTTAGGATTAGGGGATGGATTAGGGTAAGACTTCGGAGAAGGGTTAGGTTTAGATTTCGGGCTACGGTTAGGGTTAGGGGATGGGGATGGTTTAGGGTCCAGGTGAGGGTACGACAACGGTTTAGGTTGAGCGTACGTGTGATTGCACGGGTTAGTGTTAGCGTACGGGTTAGGATTAGGGGACGGGTTAGGGTAAGGCTTCGGGGCAGTGTTAGGGTTAGATTTCGGGGTACGGTTAGGGTTAGGGGATGGGGACGGTTTAGGATCCAGGTGAGGGTACGACAACGGTTTAGTTTGAGCGTACGTGTGAGGGCACGGGTTAGTGTTAGCATACGGATTAGGATTAGGGGACGGGTTAGGGTAAGGCTTCGGGGAAGGGTTAGGGTTAGGGTTCGGGCTAGGGTTAGGGTTAGGGGACGGGGACGGTTTAGGGTCCAGGTGAGGGTACGACAACGGTTTAGGGTGAGCCTACGTGTGAGGGCACGGGTTAGTGTTAGCTTATGGCCCAGGATTAGGGGACGGGTTCGGGTAAGGTTTCGGGGAAGGTTTATCGTTAGGGTTCGGGCTAGGGTTAGGGTTAGGGTACGGGGACGGTTTAGGGTCCAGCTGAGGGTATGACAAAGGTTTAGGGTGAGTGTACGTGTGAGGGCACGGATTAGTGTTAGCGTACGGGTTAGGATTAGGGGAGGGGTTAGGGTAAGGCTTCAGGGAAGGGTTAGGGTTACGGTTCCGTTTAGGGTTAGGTTTTGGGGACGGGTAAGTTTAGGTTCCAGGTGAGGGTACGACAATGGTTTAGGGTGAGCGTACACGTGAGGGCACGGGTTAGTGTTAGCGTACGGGTTAGGATTAAGGGACGGGTTCGGGTAAGGCATCGGGGAAGTGTTAGGGTTAGGGTTCGGGTAGGGTTAGGGTTAAGGGACTGGGACGGTTTAGGGTCCAGGTGAGGGTACGACAACGGTTTAGGGTGAGCGTACGTGTGAAAGCACGGGTTAGTGTTAGCGTACGGGATAGTTTTAGGGGATGGGTTAGGGAAAGGCTTCGGGGAAGGGTTAGGTTTAGGGTTCCGGCTAGGGTTAGGGTTAGGGAACCGGGACGGTTTAGGGTCCAGGTGAGGGTATGACAACAGTTTAGGGTGAGCATACGTGTGAGGGCACAGGTTAGTGTTAACGTA
The DNA here is from genome assembly GCF_937001465.1 of Orcinus orca. Lineage (NCBI taxonomy): Eukaryota > Metazoa > Chordata > Mammalia > Artiodactyla > Delphinidae > Orcinus > Orcinus orca. The sequence continues at coordinate 51,599,861 of NC_064560.1, read as the reverse complement.
CGGTTTAGGATTATGGAACGGGTTCGGGTAAGTCTCCTGGGAAGGGTTAGGGTTAGTGATTGGGCTAGGGTTAGTGTTAGGAGACGGAGACAGTTCAGCGTTCAGGTGAGGGTACGACAACGGTTTAGGGTGAGCGTACGTGTGAGGGCACGGGTTAGTGTTAGCGTACGGGTTATGATTAGGGAACGGGTTAGGGTAAGGCTTCGGGGAAGGGTTAGGGTTAGGGTTAGGGTTCGGGCTACGGTTAGGGTTAGGGGACGGGGACGGTTTAGGGTCCAGGTGAGGGTACGACAACGGTTTATGGTGAGCGTATGTGTGAGGGCACTGGTTAGTGTTAGCGTACGGGTTAGGATTAGGGGACGGGTTAGGGTAAGGCTCGGGGAAGGGTTAGGGTTAGGGTTCGGGCTAGGGTTAGGGTTAGGGGATGGGGACGGTTTAGGGTCCAGGTGAGGGTACGACAACAGTTTACGGTCAGCGTACGTGTGAGGCCACGGGTTAGTGTTAGCATACGGGTTAGGATTAGGGGATAGGTTAGGGTAAGGCTTCGGGGAAGTGTTAGGGTTAGGGTTCGGGCTAGGGTTAGGTTTAGGGGACGGGGACGGTTTAGGGTCCAGGTGATGTTACGACAACGGTTTAGGGTGTGCGTATGTGTGAGGGCACGGGTTAGTGATAACTTACGTGTTAGGATTAGGGGATGGGTTACGGTAAGGCTTCGGGGAAGTTTTAGGGTTAGGGTTCGGGCTAGGGTTAGGTTTAGGGGACGGAGACGGTTTAGGGTCCAGGTGAGGGTACGACAACGGTTTAGGTTGTGCGTACGTGTGAGGGCACGGGTTAGTGTTAGCGTACGGGTTAGGATTATGGGACGGGCTAGGGTAAGTCTTCGGGGAACGGTTAGGGTTCGGGCTAACGTTAGGGATAATGGACGGGGATGGTTTAGGTTCCAGGTGAGGGTACGACAACAGTTTATGGTGAGCGTACGTGTGAGGGCATGAGTTAGTGTTAGCGTACGGGTTTGGGTTAGGGGACGGGTTAGGGTAAGGCTTCGGGGAAAGGTTAGGGTTCGGGATAGGGTTAGGGTTAGGGGACGGGGACGGTTTAGGGTCCAGGTGAGGGTACGACAACGGTTTAGGGTGAGCGTACGTGTGAGGGCATGGGTTAGTGTTAGCGTACGGGTTAGGATTAGGGGACGGGTTCGGGTAAGGCTTCAGGGAAGTGTTAGGATTAGGGTCCGGGCTAGGGTTAGGGTTAGGGGACGGGGACGGTTTAGGGTCCAGGTGAGGGTACGACAACGGTTTAGGGTGAGCGTACGTGTGAGGGCAAGGGTTAGTGTTAGCGTACGAGTTAGGATTAGGAGACGGGTTCAGGTAAGGTTTCGGGGAAGGTTTAGGGTTCGGGCTAGGGTTAGGGTTAGGGGATGGGGACGGTTTAGGGTCCAGGTGAGGGTACGAGAATGGTTTATGGTGAGCGTACGTGTAAGGCCACGGGTTAGTGTTAGCGTACGGGTTAGGATTAGGGAACGGTTAGGGTAAGGCTTCGGGGAAAGGTTAGGGTTAGGGTTCGGGCTAGGGTTAGGGTAAGGGTACAAAGACGGTTTAGGGTCCACGTGAGCGTAAGACAACGGTTTAGGGTGACCGTACGTGTGAGGGCACAGGTTAGTGTTAGCGTACGGGTTAGAATTAGGGGACAGGTTAGAGTAAGGCTTCAGGGAAATGTTAGCGTTTGGGTTTGACTAGGTTTAGGGTTAGGGAACGGGGACGGTTTAGGGTCCAGGTGAGGGTACGATAACCGTTTAGGGTGAGCGTACGTGTGATGGCACGGGTTAGTGTTAGGGTACGGGTTAGGATTAGGGGACGGTTTCGGGTAAGGCTTCAGGGAAGGTTTAGGGTTAGGGTTCGGCCTAGTGTTAGGGTTAGGGGACGGGGACGGTTTAGGGTCCAGGTGAGGGTACGACAACGGTTTAGGGTGAGCATAAGTGTGAGGGCACGGGTTAGTGTTAGCGTACGGGTTAGGATTAGGGGACGCCTTCTCGTAAGGCTTCGGGGAAGGGTTAGGGTTAGGGTTCGGGCTAGGGTTAGGTTTAGGGGACGGGAACGGTTTAGGGTCCAGGTGAGGGTACGACAACAGTTTAGGGTGAGCGTACGTGTGAGGGCACGGGTTAGTGTTAGCGTACAGGTTAGGATTAGGGGACGGGTTCGGGTAGGCTTCGGGGAAGGGTTAGGTTTAGAGTTCGGGCTAGGGTTAGGTTTAGGGGACGGGGACGGTTTAGGGTCCAGGTGAGTGTACGACAACGGCTTAGGATGAGCGTACGTGTGAGGGCACTGGTTAGTGTTAGCGTACGGGTTAGGATTTGGGGACGTGTTAGTGTAAGGCTTCGGGGAAGGGTTAGTGTTAGGGTTTGGGCTAGGGTTAGGGTTAGGGGACGGGGACGGTTTAGGGTCCAGGTGAGGGAACGACAACATTTTAGGGTGAACGTACTTGTGAGGGCAGGGGTTAGTGTTAGCGAACGGGTTAGGATTAGGGGACGCGTTAAGGTAAGGCTTCGGGGAAGGGTTAGGGTTAGGGTTCGGGCTAGGGTTAGGGTTAGGGGAGGGGGACAGTTTAGGGTCCAGGTGAGGGTACGACAACGATTTAGGGTGAGCGTACGTGTGAGTGCACGGGTTAGTATTAGCGTACGGGTTAGGATTAGGGGAAGGGTTAGGGGAAGGTTTAGGGTTAGGGTTCTGGCTAGGGTTAGGGCTAGGGGACGGGGACGGTTTAGGGTCCAGGTGAGGGTATGACAATGGTTTAGGGTGAGCGTATGTGTGAGGGCACGGGTTAGTGTTAGTGTACTGTTTAGGATTAGCGGTCGGGTTAGGGAAAGGCTTCGGGGAAGGTTTAGTGTTTGGGCTAGGTTTAGGGTTAGGGGATGGGGACGATTTAGGTCCACGTGAGGGTACGACAACGGTTTAGGGGGAGCGTACGTGTGAGGGCACGGGTTAGTGTTAACGTACAGGTTAGGATTAGGGGACGGGTTAGGATAAGGCTTCGGGGAAGGGTTAGGGTTCGGGCTACGGTTAGGTTTAGGGGACGGGGACGGTTTAGGGTCCAGGTGAGGGTACGACAACGGTTTAGGGTGAGCGTACGTGTGAGGGCACGGGTTAGTGTTAGCGTACTGGTTAGGATTAGGGGACGGGTTAGGGTAAGGCTTCGGGGAATGGTTAGGTTTAGGGTTCTGGCTATGGTTAGGGTTAGGGGACGGGGATGGTTTAGGGTCCAGCTGAGGGTACGACAATGGTTTAGGGTGAGCGTACGTGTGAGGGCACGGGTTAGTGTTAGCGAACGGGTTAGGATTAGGGGACGGGTTACGGTAAGGCTTCGGGGAAGGGTTAGAGTTAGGGATCAGGCTAGGGTTAGGGTTATGGGACGGTGACGGTTTAGGGTCCAGGTGAGTGTACGACAACAGTTTAGGGTGTGCGTACGTGTGAGGGCACGGGTTAGTGTTAGCGTACGGGTTAGGATTAGGGGACGTGTTAGGGTAAGGCTTCGGGGAAGGGTTAGGGTTCACGCTAGGGTTAGGGATAGTGGACGGGGACGGTTTAGGGTCCAGGTGAGGGTACGACAACAGTTTAAGGTGAGCGTACGTGTGAGGGCACGGGTTAGTGTTAGCGTACGGGTTTGGATTAGGGGACGGGTTAGGGTAAGGCTTCGGGGAAGGGTTAGGGTTCGGGCTAGGGATAGGGTTAGGGGACGGGGAATGTTTAGGGTCCAGGTGAGGGTATGACAATGGTGTAGAGTGAACGGACGTGTGAGGCCATGGGTTAGTGTTAGCAAACGAGTTAGGATTAGGGGACGGGTTAATTAAGGCTTCGGGGAAGGTTTAGGTTTAGGGTTCGGGCTAGGGTTAGGGATAGTGGACGGGGACGGTTTAGGGTCCAGGTGAGGGTAGGACAAGGGTTTGGAGTGTGCATATGTGTGAGGGCACGGGTTAGTGTTAGCGTACGGGTTAGGATTAGGGGACGGCTTACGGTAAGGCTTTGGGGAAGGGTTATGGTTCGGGCTAGGGTTAGGGATAGTGGACGGGGACGGTTTGCTGTCCAGGTGAGGGTATGGCAACGGTTTAGGGTGAACGTACGTGTGAGGGCACAGGTTAGTGTTAGCGTACGGGTTAGGATTAGGGGACGGGTTAGGGTAAGGCTTCGGGGAAGGGTTAGGGTTAGGGTTCGGGCTATGGTTAGGTTTAGGGGATGGGGACGGTTTAGGGTCCAGGTGAGGGTACGACAATGGTTTAGGGTGAGCGTACGTGTGAGGGCACTGGTTAGTGTTAGCATACGGGTTAGGATTAAGGAAGGGTTAGGGTAAGGCTTCGGGGAAGGGTTAGGTTTAGGGTTTGGGCTAGGGTTAGGGTTAGGGGACGGGGACGGTTTAGGGTCCAGGTGAGGGTACGACAACATTTTAGGGTGAACGTACGTGTGAGGGCAGGGGTTAGTGTTAGCGAACGGTTTAGGATTAGGTACGCGTTAAGGTAAGGCTTTGGGGAAGGGTTAGGTTTAGGGTTCGGCCGAGGGTTAATGTTAGGGGATGGGGATGGTTTAGGGTCCAGGTGAGGGTACGACAACGGTTTAGGGTGAGCGTACGTGTGAGCGCATGGGTTAGTGTTAGCGTACGGGTTTGGATTAGGGGAAGGGTTCGGGTAAGGCTTCCGGGAAGGGTTAGGTTTAGGGTTTGGGCTAGGGTTTGGGTTAGGGGACAGGGAAGGTTTAGGGTCCAGGTGAGGGTACGACAACGGTTTAGGGTGAGTGTACGTGTGAGGGCACAGGTTAGTTTTAGCGTACGGGTTACGATTAGGGGACGGGTTCGGGTAAGGTTTAGGGAAAGGATTAGGTTTAGGGTTCGGGCAAGGGCTAGGGTTAGGGGACGGGGACAGTCTAGAGTTCAGGTGAGGGTACAACAACGGTTTAGGGTGAGCGTACGTGTGAGGGCACGGGTTAGTGTTAGCGTACGGGTTAGGATTATGGGATGGGTTAAGGTAAGGCTTCTGGGAAGGGTTAGGGTTAGGGTTCGGGCTATGGTTAGGTTTAGGGGATGGGGACGGTTTAGGGTCCAGGTGAGGGTACGACAACGGTTTAGGTTGTGCGTACGTGTGAGGGCACGGGTTAGTGTTAGCGTACGGGTTAGGATTATGGGACGGGCTAGGGTAAGTCTTCGGGGAACGGTTAGGGTTCGGGCTAACGTTAGGGATAATGGACGGGGATGGTTTAGGTTCCAGGTGAGGGTACGACAACAGTTTATGGTGAGCGTACGTGTGAGGGCATGAGTTAGTGTTAGCGTACGGGTTTGGGTTAGGGGACGGGTTAGGGTAAGGCTTCGGGGAAAGGTTAGGGTTCGGGATAGGGTTAGGGTTAGGGGACGGGGACGGTTTAGGGTCCAGGTGAGGGTACGACAACGGTTTAGGGTGAGCGTACGTGTGAGGGCATGGGTTAGTGTTAGCGTACGGGTTAGGATTAGGGGACGGGTTCGGGTAAGGCTTCAGGGAAGTGTTAGGATTAGGGTCCGGGCTAGGGTTAGGGTTAGGGGACGGGGACGGTTTAGGGTCCAGGTGAGGGTACGACAACGGTTTAGGGTGAGCGTACGTGTGAGGGCAAGGGTTAGTGTTAGCGTACGAGTTAGGATTAGGAGACGGGTTCAGGTAAGGTTTCGGGGAAGGTTTAGGGTTCGGGCTAGGGTTAGGGTTAGGGGATGGGGACGGTTTAGGGTCCAGGTGAGGGTACGAGAATGGTTTATGGTGAGCGTACGTGTAAGGCCACGGGTTAGTGTTAGCGTACGGGTTAGGATTAGGGAACGGTTAGGGTAAGGCTTCGGGGAAAGGTTAGGGTTAGGGTTCGGGCTAGGGTTAGGGTAAGGGTACAAAGACGGTTTAGGGTCCACGTGAGCGTAAGACAACGGTTTAGGGTGACCGTACGTGTGAGGGCACAGGTTAGTGTTAGCGTACGGGTTAGAATTAGGGGACAGGTTAGAGTAAGGCTTCAGGGAAATGTTAGCGTTTGGGTTTGACTAGGTTTAGGGTTAGGGAACGGGGACGGTTTAGGGTCCAGGTGAGGGTACGATAACCGTTTAGGGTGAGCGTACGTGTGATGGCACGGGTTAGTGTTAGGGTACGGGTTAGGATTAGGGGACGGTTTCGGGTAAGGCTTCAGGGAAGGTTTAGGGTTAGGGTTCGGCCTAGTGTTAGGGTTAGGGGACGGGGACGGTTTAGGGTCCAGGTGAGGGTACGACAACGGTTTAGGGTGAGCATAAGTGTGAGGGCACGGGTTAGTGTTAGCGTACGGGTTAGGATTAGGGGACGCCTTCTCGTAAGGCTTCGGGGAAGGGTTAGGGTTAGGGTTCGGGCTAGGGTTAGGTTTAGGGGACGGGAACGGTTTAGGGTCCAGGTGAGGGTACGACAACAGTTTAGGGTGAGCGTACGTGTGAGGGCACGGGTTAGTGTTAGCGTACAGGTTAGGATTAGGGGACGGGTTCGGGTAGGCTTCGGGGAAGGGTTAGGTTTAGAGTTCGGGCTAGGGTTAGGTTTAGGGGACGGGGACGGTTTAGGGTCCAGGTGAGTGTACGACAACGGCTTAGGATGAGCGTACGTGTGAGGGCACTGGTTAGTGTTAGCGTACGGGTTAGGATTTGGGGACGTGTTAGTGTAAGGCTTCGGGGAAGGGTTAGTGTTAGGGTTTGGGCTAGGGTTAGGGTTAGGGGACGGGGACGGTTTAGGGTCCAGGTGAGGGAACGACAACATTTTAGGGTGAACGTACTTGTGAGGGCAGGGGTTAGTGTTAGCGAACGGGTTAGGATTAGGGGACGCGTTAAGGTAAGGCTTCGGGGAAGGGTTAGGGTTAGGGTTCGGGCTAGGGTTAGGGTTAGGGGAGGGGGACAGTTTAGGGTCCAGGTGAGGGTACGACAACGATTTAGGGTGAGCGTACGTGTGAGTGCACGGGTTAGTATTAGCGTACGGGTTAGGATTAGGGGAAGGGTTAGGGGAAGGTTTAGGGTTAGGGTTCTGGCTAGGGTTAGGGCTAGGGGACGGGGACGGTTTAGGGTCCAGGTGAGGGTATGACAATGGTTTAGGGTGAGCGTATGTGTGAGGGCACGGGTTAGTGTTAGTGTACTGTTTAGGATTAGCGGTCGGGTTAGGGAAAGGCTTCGGGGAAGGTTTAGTGTTTGGGCTAGGTTTAGGGTTAGGGGATGGGGACGATTTAGGTCCACGTGAGGGTACGACAACGGTTTAGGGGGAGCGTACGTGTGAGGGCACGGGTTAGTGTTAACGTACAGGTTAGGATTAGGGGACGGGTTAGGATAAGGCTTCGGGGAAGGGTTAGGGTTCGGGCTACGGTTAGGTTTAGGGGACGGGGACGGTTTAGGGTCCAGGTGAGGGTACGACAACGGTTTAGGGTGAGCGTACGTGTGAGGGCACGGGTTAGTGTTAGCGTACTGGTTAGGATTAGGGGACGGGTTAGGGTAAGGCTTCGGGGAATGGTTAGGTTTAGGGTTCTGGCTATGGTTAGGGTTAGGGGACGGGGATGGTTTAGGGTCCAGCTGAGGGTACGACAATGGTTTAGGGTGAGCGTACGTGTGAGGGCACGGGTTAGTGTTAGCGAACGGGTTAGGATTAGGGGACGGGTTACGGTAAGGCTTCGGGGAAGGGTTAGAGTTAGGGATCAGGCTAGGGTTAGGGTTATGGGACGGTGACGGTTTAGGGTCCAGGTGAGTGTACGACAACAGTTTAGGGTGTGCGTACGTGTGAGGGCACGGGTTAGTGTTAGCGTACGGGTTAGGATTAGGGGACGTGTTAGGGTAAGGCTTCGGGGAAGGGTTAGGGTTCACGCTAGGGTTAGGGATAGTGGACGGGGACGGTTTAGGGTCCAGGTGAGGGTACGACAACAGTTTAAGGTGAGCGTACGTGTGAGGGCACGGGTTAGTGTTAGCGTACGGGTTTGGATTAGGGGACGGGTTAGGGTAAGGCTTCGGGGAAGGGTTAGGGTTCGGGCTAGGGATAGGGTTAGGGGACGGGGAATGTTTAGGGTCCAGGTGAGGGTATGACAATGGTGTAGAGTGAACGGACGTGTGAGGCCATGGGTTAGTGTTAGCAAACGAGTTAGGATTAGGGGACGGGTTAATTAAGGCTTCGGGGAAGGTTTAGGTTTAGGGTTCGGGCTAGGGTTAGGGATAGTGGACGGGGACGGTTTAGGGTCCAGGTGAGGGTAGGACAAGGGTTTGGAGTGTGCATATGTGTGAGGGCACGGGTTAGTGTTAGCGTACGGGTTAGGATTAGGGGACGGCTTACGGTAAGGCTTTGGGGAAGGGTTATGGTTCGGGCTAGGGTTAGGGATAGTGGACGGGGACGGTTTGCTGTCCAGGTGAGGGTATGGCAACGGTTTAGGGTGAACGTACGTGTGAGGGCACAGGTTAGTGTTAGCGTACGGGTTAGGATTAGGGGACGGGTTAGGGTAAGGCTTCGGGGAAGGGTTAGGGTTAGGGTTCGGGCTATGGTTAGGTTTAGGGGATGGGGACGGTTTAGGGTCCAGGTGAGGGTACGACAATGGTTTAGGGTGAGCGTACGTGTGAGGGCACTGGTTAGTGTTAGCATACGGGTTAGGATTAAGGAAGGGTTAGGGTAAGGCTTCGGGGAAGGGTTAGGTTTAGGGTTTGGGCTAGGGTTAGGGTTAGGGGACGGGGACGGTTTAGGGTCCAGGTGAGGGTACGACAACATTTTAGGGTGAACGTACGTGTGAGGGCAGGGGTTAGTGTTAGCGAACGGTTTAGGATTAGGTACGCGTTAAGGTAAGGCTTTGGGGAAGGGTTAGGTTTAGGGTTCGGCCGAGGGTTAATGTTAGGGGATGGGGATGGTTTAGGGTCCAGGTGAGGGTACGACAACGGTTTAGGGTGAGCGTACGTGTGAGCGCATGGGTTAGTGTTAGCGTACGGGTTTGGATTAGGGGAAGGGTTCGGGTAAGGCTTCCGGGAAGGGTTAGGTTTAGGGTTTGGGCTAGGGTTTGGGTTAGGGGACAGGGAAGGTTTAGGGTCCAGGTGAGGGTACGACAACGGTTTAGGGTGAGTGTACGTGTGAGGGCACAGGTTAGTTTTAGCGTACGGGTTACGATTAGGGGACGGGTTCGGGTAAGGTTTAGGGAAAGGATTAGGTTTAGGGTTCGGGCAAGGGCTAGGGTTAGGGGACGGGGACAGTCTAGAGTTCAGGTGAGGGTACAACAACGGTTTAGGGTGAGCGTACGTGTGAGGGCACGGGTTAGTGTTAGCGTACGGGTTAGGATTATGGGATGGGTTAAGGTAAGGCTTCGGGGAAGGGTTAGGGTTGGCGTTTGGGTTAGGGTTAGGGTTAGGGGACGGGGAATGTCTATTGTCCAAGTGAGGGTACGACAATGGTTTAGGGTGAGTGTACGTGTGAGGGCACGGGTTAGTGTTACCGGGCGGGTTAGGATTAGGGGACTATTTAGGGTAAGGCTTTGGGGAAGTGTTAGGGTTAGGGTTCGGGCTAGGGTTAGGATTAGGCGACGGGGACGGTTTAGGGTGCAGGTGAGGGTATGACAACGGTTTAGGGTTAGCGTACGTGTGAGGGCACGGGTTAGTGTAAGCGTACGGGTTTGGATTACGGGACGGTTTAGGGTAAGGCTTCGGGTAAGGGTTAGGGTTAGGCTTCGGGCTAGGTTTAGGTTTAGGGGACGGGGACGGTTTAGGGTCCAGGTGAGGGTACGACAACGGTTTAGGGTGAGCGTATGTGTGAGGGCATGGGTTAGTGTTAGCGTACGGGTTAGGATTAGGGAACGGGTTAGGGTAAGGCTTTGGGGAAGGGATAGGGTTCGGGCTAGGGTTAGGGTTAGGGGATGGGGATGGTTTAGGGTCCAGGTGAGGGTACGACAACCGTTTAGGGTGAGCGTATGTGTGAGGGCACGGGTTAGTGTTAGCGTATGGGCCACGATTAGGGGACGGGTTCGGGTAAGGTTTTGGGGAAGGTTTATCATTAGGGTTCGGCCTAGGGTTAGGGTTAGGGGACGGGGACGGTTTAGGGTCCAGGTGAGTGTATGACAATGGTTTAGGGTGAGCGTAAGTGTGAGGGCACGGGTTAGTGTTAGCGTACGGGTTAGGATTAGGGGACGGGTTCTGGTAAGGATTCAGGGAAGGGTTAGGGTTTGGGTTCGGGCTAGTGTTAGTGTTAGGGGACGGGGACGGTTTAGGGTCCAGGTGAGGGTACGACAACGGTTTAGGTTGAGCCTACGTGTGAGGGCACAGGTTAGTGTTAGCGTACGGTTTAGGATTATGGAACAGTTTCGGGTAAGTCTCCTGGGAAGGGTTAGGGTTAGTGATTGGGCTAGGGTTAGTGTTAAGGGACGGGGACGGTTCAGGGTTCAGATGAGGGTACGACAACGGTTTAGGGTGAGCGTACGTGTGAGGGCACGGGTTAGTGTTAGCGTACGGGTTAGGATTAGGGGCCAGGTTAGGGTAAGGCTTCGGGGAATGGTTAGGGTTAGGGTTAGGGTTCGGGCTACGGTTAGGTTTAGGGGACGGGGACGGTTTAGGGGACAGGTTAGGGTACGACAACAGTTTAGGGTGAGCGTACGTGTGAGGGCACGGGTTAGTGTTAGCGTATGGGTTAGGGTTAGGGGACAGGTGAGGATAAGGCTGCGGGTAAGGGTTAGGGTTAAGGTTAGGTTTAGGGGACAGGAACGGTTTAGGGAACAGGTTAGGGTACAACAATGGCTTAGAGTAAGCGTATGTGTGAGGGCACGGGTTAGTCTTAGTGTATGGGTTAGGATTAGGGGACGGGTTAGTGTAAGGCTTTGGGTAAGCGTTGGGGTTAGGGTTAGGGTTAGAGTTAGGGGACAGCGACGGTTTAGGGGACAGGTTAAGGTACGAAAACGGTTTAGGGTGAGCGTATGTGTGAGGGCACAGATTAGTGTTAGCGTACGGGTTAGGAATAGGGGACGGGTTAGGGTAAGGCTTCGGGTAAGGGTTAGGGTTAGGGTTAGGGTTAGAGGACGGGGACGGTATAGGGGACAGGTTAGTGTATGGCAATGGTTCAGGGTGAGCGTACGTGTGAGGGCACGGTTAGAGTTAGCGTACGGGTTCGGATTAGGGGACGGGTTAGGGTAAGGCTTCCGGTTAGGGTTAGGGTTACGGGATGGGGACGGTTTAGGGGACAGGTTAGTGTACGACAACGGTTTAGGGTGAGCATACGTGTGAGGGCACAGGTTAGTGTTAGCGTACGGGTTGGGATAAGGGGACGGGTTAGGGTAAGGCTTCTGGTAAGGGTTAGGGCGAGGGTTAGGGGACGGGGATGGTTTAGGGGACAGGTTAGGGTACGACAATGGTTTAGGGTGAGCGTACGTGTGAGGGCACGGGTTAGTGTTAGCGTACGGGTTAGGATTAGGGGATGGGTTAGGGTAAGGCTTCGGGTAAGGTTTAAGGTTAGGGTTAGGGTTAGGGGACGGGGATGGTTTAGAAGACAGCGTAGGGTACGACAACGGTTTAAGGTGAGCGTACGTGTGAGGGCATGGGTTAGTGTTAGCATACGGGTTAGGATTAGGGGACGGATTAGGGTAAGGGTTCGGGTAAGGGTTAGGGTTAGTGTTAGGGTTAGGGTTAGGGGATGAGGATTGTTTAGGGGAGAGGTTACGGTACGTGAATGGTTTAGTGTGAGCGTACGTGTAAGGGAACGGGTTAGTGTTAGCGTACGTGTTAGGATTAGGTGACGGTTTAGGGTAAGGCTTTGGGTAAGGGTTAGAGTTAGGGTTAGCGTTAGGGGACGGGGACGGTTTAGATGACAGGTTAGGGTACGACAACGGTTTAAGGTGAGCGTACGTGTGAGGGCACAGGTAAGTGTTAGCGTACGGGTTAGGATTAGGGGACGGGTTCGAGTAAGGCTTCGGGTAAGTGTTAGGTTTAGGGTAGGGTTAGGGAACAGGGACTGTTTAGGGTACAGGTTAGGGTATGAAAGCGGTTTAGGGTGAGCGTACGTGTGAGGGCACGAGTTAGTGTTAACGTATGGGTTAGGATTAGGGGATGAGTTAGGGTTAGGTTTAGGGTTAGGGTTAGGGGACGGAGATGGTTTAGGGGACAGGTTAGGGTACGACAACAGATTATAATGAGCGTACGTGTGAGGGCATGCATTAGTGTTAGCGTACGGAGTTGGAATAGGGGACAGGTTAGTGTAAGGATTTGGGTAAGGCTTAGGGTTACAGTTAGGGTTAGGGGATGGGGAAGGTTTAGGGGATAGGTTAGGGTACGACAGTGGTTTAGGGTGAGCGTACTTGTCAGTGCACGGGTTAGTGTTAGCGTATGGTTTAGGATTAGGGGATATGTTAGGGTAAGGCTTCGGGTAAGGTTTAGGGTTAGGGTTAGGGTTAGAGGACAGGGACGGTTTAGGGTACAGGTTAGGGTATGAAAACTGTTTAGGGTGAGCGTACGTGTGAGGTCATGGTTTAGTGTTAGCGTACGGGTTAGGATTCGGGGACGGGATAGGGTAAGGCTTCGGGTAAGGGTTAGGGTTAGGGTTAGGGTTAGGTTTAGGGTTAGGGTTAGGGGGAGGGGACGGTTTAGGGGACAGGTTAGGGTACGACAACGGTTTAGCGTGAGCGTACGTTTGAGGGCATGGGTTAGAGTTAGCGTACGGGTTAGGATAAGGGGACGGGTTAGGGTAAGGCTTCGGGTAAGGGTTAGGGTTAGGGGACGGGGACGGGGACGGCGACAGGGAGGGTTTAGAACACAGGTTAGTGTACGACAACGGTTTAGGTTGAGCGTACGTGTGAGGGCATGGGTTAGTGTTAGCGTACGGTTTAGGATTATGGGACGGGTTAGGGTAAGGTTTCGGGGAAGGGTTAGGGTTAAGGTTAGGTTTAGCAGACGGGGACAGTTTAGGGGACAGGTTAGGGGACGACAACGGTTTAGGGTGAGCGTACGTGTGAGGGCACGGTTTAGTGTTAGCCTATGGATTAGGATTAGGGGACGGGTTAGGGTAAGGTATCGGGGAAGGGTTAGGGTTAGGGTTGGGACTAGGTTTAGGGGACGGTGATGGTTTAGGGTACAGGTGAGGGTATGACAATGGTTTAGGGTGAGCGTACCTGTGAGGGCACGGGTTAGTGTTAGCATACGGGTTAGGTTTAGGGGACGGGTTAGGGTAAGGCTTCGAGTAAGTTTCAGGGTTAGGGTTAGGGGACGGGGACGGTTTATGGGACAGGTTAGGGTACGACAACGGTTTAGAGTGAGTGTACTTGTGAGGGCACGGGTTAGTGTTAGCGTACGGGTTAGGATTAGGGGACGGGTTAGGGTAAGGCTTCGGGTAAGGGTAAGGGTTAGGGTTTAGGGTTAGGGTTAGGGTTAGGGGACAGGGACGGTTTAGGGGACAAGTTAGGGTACGACAATGTTTTAGGGTGAGCGTACGTGTGAGGGCATGGGTTAGTGTTAGCGTATGGGTTAGGATTTGGGGACGCGCTATGGTAAGGCTTCGGGTAAGTTTTAGGGTTAGTGTTAGGGTTAGGGGACGGGGATGGTTTAGGGGACAGGTTAGGGTATGACAACTTTTAGGGTGAGTGTACTTTTGAGGGCACGGGTTAGTGTTAGCGTACGGGTTAGGATTAGGGGACGGGTTAAGGTAAGGCTTCGGGTAAGTGTTAGGGTTAGGGTTAGGGGACGGGGACTGGGACGGGGAAGGTTTAGGGGAGAGCTTAGGGTACGACAACGGTTTAGGGTGAGCGTATGTTTGAGGGCACGGGTTAGTGTTAGCGTACGGGTTAGGATTAGGGGACGGGTTAGGGTTAGGGGACGGGGACGGTTTAGGGTACATGTTAGGGTACGACAACGGTTTAGGGTGAGCGTACGTGTGAGGGCACGATTAGTGTCAGCGTACGGGTTAGAATTAGTGGACGTGTTAGGGCAAGGGTTCGGGTAAGGGTTAGGGTTAGGGTTAGGGTTAGGGTTAGGGGATGGGGATGGTTTAGGGGAAGCTTAGGGTACGACAACGGTTTAGGGTGAGCGTACCTGTGAGGGCACGGGTTAGTGTTAGCATACGGGTTAGGATTAGGGGATGGGTTAGTGTAAGGCTTCGGGTAAGGGTTAGCGTTAGGGTTAGGGTTAGGGTTACTGTTAGGGTTAGGGTTAGGGGATGGGGATGGTTTAGTTGACAGGTTAGGGTACGACAACGGTTTAGGGTGAGCGTACGTGTGAGGGCACGGGTTAGTGTTAGCGTACAGGTTAGGATTGGGGACAGGTTAGAGTAAGGCTTCAGGTAAGGGGTAGGGTTAGGGTTAGGGGATGGGGACAGTTTAGGGGACAGGTTAGGGTACGACAATGGTTTAGGGTGAGTGTATGTGTGAGAGTATGGTTTAATGTTAGTGTATGTGTTACGATTAGGGGACGGGTTAGGATAAGGCTTCGGGTAAGGTTTAGGGTTAGGGATAGGGTTAGGTTTATGGGACAGGGACGGTTTAGGGGACAGGTTAGGGTACAACAACGGTTTAGGGTGAGCGTACGTGTGAGGGCACGGGTTAGTGTTAGCGTATGGGTTAGGGTTAGGGGACAGGTGAGGATAAGGCTGTGGGTAAGGGTTAGGGTTAAGGTTAGGTTTAGAGGACAGGAACGGTTTAGGGAACAGGTTAGGGTACAACAATGGTTTAGAGTAAGCGTATGTGTGAGGGCACGGGTTAGTCTTAGCGTATGGGTTAGGATTAGGGGACGGGTTAGGGTAAGGCTTTGGGTAAGTGTTGGGGTTAGGGTTAGGGTTAGGGTTAGGGGACGGGGACGGTTTAGGGGACAGGTTAAGGTACGAAAACGGTTTAGGGTGAGCGTATGTGTGAGGGCACAGATTAGTGTTAGCGTACGGGTTAGGATTAGGGGACGGGTTAGGGTAAGGCTTCGGGTAAGTGTTAGGGTTAGGGTTAAAGTTAGGGTTAGGGGACGGGGACGATTTAGGGGACAGGTTAGTGTATGGCAATGGTTTAGGGTGAGCGTACGTGTGAGGGCACGGTTAGAGTTAGCGTACGGGTTCGGATTAGGGGACGGGTTAGGGTAAGGCTTCCGGTTAGGGTTAGGGTTACGGGACGGGGATGGTTTAGGGGACAGGTTAGTGTACGACAACGGTTTAGGGTGAGCATACGTGTGAGGGCACAGGTTAGTGTTAGCGTACGGGTAGGAATTAGGGGACGGGTGAGGGTAAGGCTTCTGGTAAGGGTTAGGGCTAGGGTTCAGGCTAGGGTTAAGGTTAGGGGACGGGGATGGTTTAGGGTCCAGGTGAGGGTATGACAAAGGTTTTGGGGGAGCGTTCTTGTGAGGGCATGAGTTACTGTTAGCTTACAGGTTAGGATTAGGGGACGGGTTAGGGTAAGGCTTCGGGGAAGGGTTAGGTTTAGTGTTCGGGCTAGGGTTAGGGTTAGGGGACAGTAACGGTTTAGGGTCCAGGTGAGGGTACGACAACGGTTTAGGGGGAGCGTACGTGTGAGAACACGGGTTAGTGTTATCGTACGGGTTAGGATTAGCAGACGGGGAAGGGTAAGGCTTTGGGGAAGGGTTAGGGTTAGGGTTAGGGCTAGGGTTAGGGGACGGGGACGGTTTAGAGTACAGGTGAGGGTACCACAACAGTTTAGGGGGAGCGTACGTGTGAGGGCACGGGTTAGTGTTAGCGTACGGGTTAGGATTAGGGGACGGGTTAGGGTAAGGCTTCGGGGAAGGGTTAGGGTTAGGGTTCGGGCTAGGGTTAGGGTTAGGGGACGGGGACGGTTTAGGGTCCAGGTGAGGGTGCGACAAGGGTTTAGGGGGAGCGTACGTGTGAGGGCACGGGTTAGTGTTAGCGTACGGGTTAGGATTAGGGGACGGTTTAGGGTAAGGCTTCGGGGAAGGGTTCGGGTTAGGGTTCGGGCTAAAGTTAGGGTTAGGGGACGGGGACGGTTTAGGGTCCAGTTGAGGGTACGACAACGGTTTAGGGGCAGTGTACGTGTGAAGCCACGGGTTAGTGTTAGCGTACGTGTTATGATTAGGGGACGGGTTAGGGTAAGGCTTCGGGGAAGGTTTAGGGTTAGGGTTCGGGCTAGGGTTAGGGTTAGGGGATGGGGACGGTTTAGGGTCCAGGTAAGGGTACGACAACGGTTTAGGGGGAGCGTACGTGTGAGGTCACGGGTTAGTGTTACCATACGGGTTAGGATTAGGGTACGGGTTACGGTAAGGCTTCGGCGAAGGGTTAGGTTTAGGGTTCGGGCTAGGGTTAGGTTTAGGGGATGGGGACGGTTTAGGGTCCAACTGAGGTTACGACAACGGTTTAGGGGAAGCGTACGTGTGAGGACACGGGTTACTGTTAGCGTACAGGTTAGGATTAGCGGACGGGATATGGTAAGGCTTCGGGGAAGCGTTAGGGTTAGGGTTAGGGGTAGGGTTAGGCTTAGGGGATCGGGACGGTTCAGGGTCCAGCTGAGGGTACGACAACGGTTTAGCGGGAGTGTACATGTGAGGGCACGGGTTAGTGTTAGCGTACAGTTTAGGATTAGGGGACGGGTTAGGGTAAGGCTTCCGTGAAGTGTTAGTGTTAGGGTTCGGGTTAGGGTTAGGGTTAGTGGATGGGGATGGTTTAGAGTCCAGGTGAGGATATGACAACGGTTTAGGGGGAGTGTAGGTGTGAGGGCACGGGTTAGTGTTAGCGTACGGTTTATGATTCGGGGATGGGTTAGGGTAAGGCTTCGGGGAAGGGTTAGGTTTCTGGCTAGGGTTAGGGTTAGGGGACGGGGACGGTTTACGGTCCAGGTGAGGGTACGACACGGTTTAGGGGGATCTTACGTGTGAGGGCAGGGGTTAGTGTTAGCGTACGGTTTAGGATTAGGGGATGGGTTAGTGTAAGGCTTCGGGGAAGGGTTAGGGTTAGGGTTCGGGGTAGGGTTAGGGTTGTGGGAAGGGGACGGTTTAGGGTCCAGGTGAGGGTACAACAACGGTTTAGGAGGAGCGTACATGTGAGGGCACGGGTTAGTGTTAGCGTATGGGTTAGGATTAGGGGACAGGTCAGGGTAAGGCTTTGGGGATGGGTTAGGGTTAGGGTTCGGCTAGGGTTAGGGTTAGGGGATGGGGACGGTTTAGGGTCCAGGTGAGGTTACGACAACCGTTTAGGAGGACCGTACGTGTGAGGGCACGGGTTAGTGTTAGCGTACGGGTTAGGACTAGGGGACGGGTTGGGGTAAGGCTTCTGGGAAGGTGTAGGTTTAGGGTTCGGGCTAGGGTTAGGGTTAGGGGACGGGGACGGGGACGGTTTAGGGTCCAGGTGAGGGTTGACAACGGTTTAGGGTGAGCGTATGTTTGAGGGCACGGGTTAGTGCTAGCGTACGGGTTAGGATTAGGGGACGGGTTAGGGTTAGGGGACGGGGACGGTTTAGGGTACATGTTAGGGTACGACAACGGTTTAGGGTGAGCGTACGTGTGAGGGCACGATTAGTGTTAGCGTACGTGTTAGAATTAGTGGACGTGTTAGGGCAAGGGTTCGGGTAAGGGTTAGGGTTAGGGTTAGGGTTAGGGGATGGGGACGGTTTAGAGGACAGTTTAGGGTAGGACAACAGTTTAGGATGAGCGTACGTGTGAGGGCATGGGTTAGTGTTAGCGTACGGGTTAGGATTAGGGGACGGGTTAGGGTTAGGGGACGGGGACGGTTTAGGGTACATGTTAGGGTACGACAACGGTTTAGGGTGAGCGTACGTGTGAGGGCACGATTAGTGTTAGCGTACGGGTTAGAATTAGTGGACGTGTTAGGGCAAGGGTTCGGGTAAGGGTTAGGGTTAGGGTTAGGGTTAGGGGACGGGGATGGTTTAGGGGAAGCTTAGGGTACGACAACGGTTTAGGGTGAGCGTACCTGTGAGGGCACGGGTTAGTGTTAGCATACGGGTTAGGATTAGGGGATGGGTTAGTGTAAGGCTTCGGGTAAGGGTTAGCGTTAGGGTTAGGGTTAGGGTTACGGTTAGGGTTAGGGGATGGGGATGGTTTAGGTGACAGGTTAGGGTACGACAACGGTTTAGGGTGAGCGTACGTGTGAGGGCACGGGTTAGTGTTAGCGTACGGGTTAGGATTAGGGGACGGGTTAGAGTAAGGCTTCGGGTAAGGGATAGGGTTAGGGTTAGGGGATGGGGACAGTTTAGGGGACAGGTGAGGGTACGACAATGGTTTAGGGTGAGTGTATGTGTGAGGGTATGGTTTAATGTTAGTGTATGTGTTACGATTAGGGGACGGGTTAGGATAAGGCTTCGGGTAAGGTTTAGGGTTAGGGATAGGGTTAGGTTTATGGGACAGGGACGGTTTAGGGGACAGGTTAGGGTACAACAACGGTTTAGGGTGAGCGTACGTGTGAGGGCACGGGTTAGTGTTAGCGTATGGGTTAGGGTTAGGGGACAGGTGAGGATAAGGCTGTGGGTAAGGGTTAGGGTTAAGGTTAGGTTTAGAGGACAGGAACGGTTTAGGGAACAGGTTAGGGTACATCAATGGTTTAGAGTAAGCGTATGTGTGAGGGCACGGATTAGTCTTAGCGTATGGGTTAGGATTAGGGGACGGGTTAGGGTAAGGCTTTGGGTAAGTGTTGGGGTTAGGGTTAGGGTTAGGGTTAGGGTTAGGGGACGGGGATGGTTTAGGGGACAGGTTAAGGTACAAAAACGGTTTAGGGTGAGCGTATGTGTGAGGGCACAGATTAGTGTTAGCGTACGGGTTAGGATTAGGGGACGGGTTAGGGTAAGGCTTTGGGTAAGTGTTAGGGTTAGGGTTCAGGCTAGGGTTAGGGTTAGGGGACGGGGACGGTTTAGGGTCCAGGTGAGGGTATGACAACGGTTTTGGGGGAGCGTTCTTGTGAGGGCATGAGTTACTGTTAGCGTACAGGTTAGGATTAGGGGACGGGTTAGGGTAAGGCTTCGGGGAAGGGTTAGGTTTAGTGTTCGGGCTAGGGTTAGGGTTAGGGGACAGTAACGGTTTAGGGTCCAGGTGAGGGTACGACAAAGGTTTAGGGGGAGCGTACGTGTTAGGGCACGGGTTAGTGTTAGCGTACGGGATAGGATTAGGGGATGCGTTAGGGTAAGGCTTCGGGGAAGGGTTAGGGTAGGGTTCGGGCTAGGGTTAGGGTTAGGGGATGGGGACGGTTTAGGGGCCAGGTGAGGGTACGACAACGGTTTAGGGGGAGCGTACATGTGAGGGCACGGGTTAGTGTTATCGTACGAGTTAGGATTAGAGGACGGGTAAGTGTAAGGCTTCGGGGAAGGAGTACGGTTAGGGTTCAGGCTAAGGTTAGGGATAGGGGACGGCGATGGTTTTATTGTATAGGTGAGGGTACGACAACGGTTTAGGGGGAGCATACGTGTGAGGGCACGGGTTATTGTTAGCGTACGGGTTAGGATGAGGGGACGGGTTAGGGTAAGGCTTCGGGGAAGGGTTAGGATTAGGGTTCGAGCTAGGGTTAGGGTTAGGGGACGGGGACAGTTTAGGGTCCAGGTGAGGGTACGACAACGGTTTAGGGGGAGCGTACGTGTGAGAACACGGGTTAGTGTTATCGTACGGGTTAGGATTAGCGGACGGGGAAGGGTAAGGCTTTGGGGAAGGGTTAGGGTTAGGGTTAGGGCTAGGGTTAGGGGACGGGGACGGTTTAGAGTACAGGTGAGGGTACCACAACAGTTTAGGGGGAGCGTACGTGTGAGGGCACGGGTTAGTGTTAGCGTACGGGTTAGGATTAGGGGACGGGTTAGGGTAAGGCTTCGGGGAAGGGTTAGGGTTAGGGTTCGGGCTAGGGTTAGGGTTAGGGGACGGGGACGGTTTAGGGTCCAGGTGAGGGTGCGACAAGGGTTTAGGGGGAGCGTACGTGTGAGGGCACGGGTTAGTGTTAGCGTACGGGTTAGGATTAGGGGACGGTTTAGGGTAAGGCTTCGGGGAAGGGTTAGGGTTAGGGTTCGGGCTAAAGTTAGGGTTAGGGGACGGGGACGGTTTAGGGTCCAGTTGAGGGTACGACAACGGTTTAGGGGCAGTGTACGTGTGAAGCCACGGGTTAGTGTTAGCGTACGTGTTATGATTAGGGGACGGGTTAGGGTAAGGCTTCGGGGAAGGTTTAGGGTTAGGGTTCGGGCTAGGGTTAGGGTTAGGGGATGGGGACGGTTTAGGGTCCAGGTAAGGGTACGACAACGGTTTAGGGGGAGCGTACGTGTGAGGTCACGGGTTAGTGTTACCATACGGGTTAGGATTAGGGTACGGGTTACGGTAAGGCTTCGGCGAAGGGTTAGGTTTAGGGTTCGGGCTAGGGTTAGGTTTAGGGGATGGGGACGGTTTAGGGTCCAACTGAGGTTACGACAACGGTTTAGGGGAAGCGTACGTGTGAGGGCACGGGTTACTGTTAGCGTACGGGTTAGGATTAGCGGACGGGATATGGTAAGGCTTCGGGGAAGCGTTAGGGTTAGGGTTAGGGGTAGGGTTAGGCTTAGGGGATCGGGACGGTTCAGGGTCCAGCTGAGGGTACGACAACGGTTTAGCGGGAGTGTACATGTGAGGGCACGGGTTAGTGTTAGCGTACAGTTTAGGATTAGGGGACGGGTTAGGGTAAGGCTTCCGTGAAGTGTTAGTGTTAGGGTTCGGGTTAGGGTTAGGGTTAGTGGATGGGGATGGTTTAGAGTCCAGGTGAGGATATGACAACGGTTTAGGGGGAGTGTAGGTGTGAGGGCACGGGTTAGTGTTAGCGTACGGTTTATGATTCGGGGATGGGTTAGGGTAAGGCTTCGGGGAAGGGTTAGGTTTCTGGCTAGGGTTAGGGTTAGGGGACGGGGACGGTTTACGGTCCAGGTGGGGGTACGACACGGTTTAGGGGGATCTTACGTGTGAGGGCAGGGGTTAGTGTTAGCGTACGGTTTAGGATTAGGGGATGGGTTAGTGTAAGGCTTCGGGGAAGGGTTAGGGTTAGGGTTCGGGGTAGGGTTAGGGTTGTGGGAAGGGGACGGTTTAGGGTCCAGGTGAGGGTACAACAACGGTTTAGGAGGAGCGTATGTGTGAGGGCACGGGTTAGTGTTAGCGTATGGGTTAGGATTAGGGGACAGGTCAGGGTAAGGCTTCGGGGATGGGTTAGGGTTAGGGTTCGGCTAGGGTTAGGGTTAGGGGATGGGGACGGTTTAGGGTCCAGGTGAGGTTACGACAACCGTTTAGGAGGACCGTACGTGTGAGGGCACGGGTTAGTGTTAGCGTACGGGTTAGGACTAGGGGACGGGTTGGGGTAAGGCTTCTGGGAAGGTGTAGGTTTAGGGTTCGGGCTAGGGTTAGGGTTAGGGGACGGGGACGGTTTAGGGTCCAGGTGAGGGTTGACAACGGTTTAGGGTGAGCGTATGTTTGAGGGCACGGGTTAGTGCTAGTGTACGGGTTAGGATTAGGGGACGGGTTAGGGTTAGGGGACGGGGACGGTTTAGGGTACATGTTAGGGTACGACAACGGTTTAGGGTGAGCGTACGTGTGAGGGCACGATTAGTGTTAGCGTACGTGTTAGAATTAGTGGACGTGTTAGGGCAAGGGTTCGGGTAAGGGTTAGGGTTAGGGTTAGGGTTAGGGGATGGGGACGGTTTAGAGGACAGTTTAGGGTAGGACAACAGTTTAGGATGAGCGTACGTGTGAGGGCATGGGTTAGTGTTAGCGTACGGGTTAGGATTAGGGGACGGGTTAGGGTTAGGGGACGGGGACGGTTTAGGGTACATGTTAGGGTACGACAACGGTTTAGGGTGAGCGTACGTGTGAGGGCACGATTAGTGTTAGCGTACGGGTTAGAATTAGTGGATGTGTTAGGGCAAGGGTTCGGGTAAGGGTTAGGGTTAGGGTTAGGGTTAGGGGACGGGGATGGTTTAGGGGAAGCTTAGGGTACGACAACGGTTTAGGGTGAGCGTACCTGTGAGGGCACGGGTTAGTGTTAGCATACGGGTTAGGATTAGGGGATGGGTTAGTGTAAGGCTTCGGGTAAGGGTTAGCGTTAGGGTTAGGGTTAGGGTTACGGTTAGGGTTAGGGGATGGGGATGGTTTAGGTGACAGGTTAGGGTACGACAACGGTTTAGGGTGAGCGTACGTGTGAGGGCACGGGTTAGTGTTAGCGTACGGGTTAGGATTAGGGGACGGGTTAGAGTAAGGCTTCGGGTAAGGGATACGGTTAGGGTTAGGGGATGGGGACAGTTTAGGGGACAGGTGAGGGTACGACAATGGTTTAGGGTGAGTGTATGTGTGAGGGTATGGTTTAATGTTAGTGTATGTGTTACGATTAGGGGACGGGTTAGGATAAGGCTTCGGGTAAGGTTTAGGGTTAGGGATAGGGTTAGGTTTATGGGACAGGGACGGTTTAGGGGACAGGTTAGGGTACAACAACGGTTTAGGGTGAGCGTACGTGTGAGGGCACGGGTTAGTGTTAGCGTATGGGTTAGGGTTAGGGGACAGGTGAGGATAAGGCTGTGGGTAAGGGTTAGGGTTAAGGTTAGGTTTAGAGGACAGGAACGGTTTAGGGAACAGGTTAGGGTACAACAATGGTTTAGAGTAAGCGTATGTGTGAGGGCACGGATTAGTCTTAGCGTATGGGTTAGGATTAGGGGACGGGTTAGGGTAAGGCTTTGGGTAAGTGTTGGGGTTAGGGTTAGGGTTAGGGTTAGGGGACGGGGATGGTTTAGGGGACAGGTTAAGGTACGAAAACGGTTTAGGGTGAGCGTATGTGTGAGGGCACAGATTAGTGTTAGCGTACGGGTTAGGATTAGGGGACGGGTTAGGGTAAGGCTTCGGGTAAGTGTTAGGGTTAGGGTTCAGGCTAGGGTTAGGGTTAGGGGACGGGGACGGTTTAGGGTCCAGGTGAGGGTATGACAACGGTTTTGGGGGAGCGTTCTTGTGAGGGCATGAGTTACTGTTAGCGTACAGGTTAGGATTAGGGGACGGGTTAGGGTAAGGCTTCGGGGAAGGGTTAGGTTTAGTGTTCGGGCTAGGGTTAGGGTTAGGGGACAGTAACGGTTTAGGGTCCAGGTGAGGGTACGACAAAGGTTTAGGGGGAGCGTACGTGTTAGGGCACGGGTTAGTGTTAGCGTACGGGATAGGATTAGGGGATGCGTTAGGGTAAGGCTTCGGAGAAGGGTTAGGGTAGGGTTCGGGCTAGGGTTAGGGTTAGGGGATGGGGACGGTTTAGGGGCCAGGTGAGGGTACGACAACGGTTTAGGGGGAGCATACATGTGAGGGTACGGGTTAGTGTTATCGTACGAGTTAGGATTAGCGGACGGGTAAGTGTAAGGCTTCGGGGAAGGAGTACGGTTAGGGTTCAGGCTAAGGTTAGGGATAGGGGACGGCGATGGTTTTATTGTACAGGTGAGGGTACGACAACGGTTTAGGGGGAGCATACGTGTGAGGGCACGGGTTATTGTTAGCGTACGGGTTAGGATTAGGGGACGGGTTAGGGTAAGGCTTCGGGGAAGGGTTAGGATTAGGGTTCGAGCTAGGGTTAGGGTTAGGGGACGGGGACAGTTTAGGGTCCAGGTGAGGGTACGACAACGGTTTAGGGGGAGCGTACGTGTGAGAACACGGGTTAGTGTTATCGTACGGGTTAGGATTAGCGGACGGGGAAGGGTAAGGCTTTGGGGAAGTGTTAGGGTTAGGGCTAGGGTTAGGGGACGGGGACGGTTTAGAGTACAGGTGAGTGTACCACAACGGTTTAGTGGGAGCGTACGTGTGAGGGCACGGGTTAGTGTTAGCGTATGGGTTAGGATTAGGGGACGGGTTAGGGTAAGGCTTCGGGGAAGGGTTAGGGTTAGGGTTTGGGCTAGGGTTAGGGTTAGGGGACGGGGACGGTTTAGGGTCCAGGTGAGGGTGCGACAACGGTTTAGGGGGAGCGTACGTGTGAGGGCACGGGTTAGTGTTAGCGTACGGGTTAGGATTAGGGGACGGTTTAGGGTAAGGCTTCGGGGAAGGGTTAGGGTTAGGGTTCGGCTAAAGTTAGGGTTAGGGGACGGGGACGGTTTAGGGTCCAGTTGAGGGTACGACAACGGTTTAGGGGGAGTGTACGTGTGAAGCCACGGGTTAGTGTTAGCGTACGTGTTATGATTAGGGGACGGGTTAGGGTAAGGCTTCGGGGAAGGTTTAGGGTTAGGGTTCGGGCTAGGGTTAGGGTTAGGGGATGGGGACAGTTTAGGGTCCAGGTAAGGGTACGACAACGGTTTAGGGGGAGCGTACGTGTGAGGTCACGGGTTAGTGTTACCATACGGGTTAGGATTAGGGTACGGGTTACGGTAAGGCTTCGGCGAAGGGTTAGGTTTAGGGTTCGGGCTAGGGTTAGGTTTAGGGGATGGGGACGGTTTAGGGTCCAACTGAGGTTACGACAACGGTTTAGGGGAAGCGTACGTGTGAGGGCACGGGTTACTGTTAGCGTACAGGTTAGGATTAGCGGACGGGATATGGTAAGGCTTCGGGGAAGCGTTAGGGTTAGGGTTAGGGGTAGGGTTAGGCTTAGGGGATCGGGACGGTTCAGGGTCCAGCTGAGGGTACGACAACGGTTTAGCGGGAGTGTACATGTGAGGGCACGGGTTAGTGTTAGCGTACAGTTTAGGATTAGGGGACGGGTTAGGGTAAGGCTTCCGTGAAGTGTTAGTGTTAGGGTTCGGGTTAGGGTTAGGGTTAGTAGATGGGGATGGTTTAGAGTCCAGGTGAGGATACGACAACAGATTAGGGGGAGTGTAGGTGTGAGGGCACGGGTTAGTGTTAGCGTACGGTTTATGATTCAGGGACGGGTTAGGGTAAGGCTTCGGGGAAGGGTTAGGTTTCTGGCTAGGGTTAGGGTTAGGGGACGGGGACGGTTTACGGTCCAGGTGAGGGTACGACACGGTTTAGGGGGATCTTACGTGTGAGGGCAGGGGTTAGTGTTAGCGTACGGTTTAGGAATAGGGGATGGGTTAGGGTAAGGCTTCGGGGAAGGGTTAGGGTTAGGGTTCGGGGTAGGGTTAGGGTTGTGGGAAGGGGATGGTTTAGGGTCCAGGTGAGGGTACAACAACGGTTTAGGAGGAGCGTACGGGTGAGGGCATGGGTTAGTGTTAGCGTACGGGTTAGGATTAGGGGACGGGTTAGGGTAAGGCTTAAGGGAAGGGTTAGGGTTAGGGTTAGGGCTAGGATTAGGGTTAGGGAATGGGGTTGGTTTAGGGCCAGGTGAGGGTACGACAACGGTTTAGGGGGAGTGTACGTGTGCGGGCACGGGTTAGGGTTAGCATACGGGTTAGGATTAGGGGACGGGTTAGAGTAAGGCTTTGGCGAAGTGTTAGGGTTAGGGTTCGGGCTAGGGTTAGGGTTAGGGGATGGGGAGGGTTTAGGGTCCTGGTGAGGGAACGACAGCGGTTTAGGGTGAGCTTACCTGTGAGGGCAGGGGTTAGTGTTAGCGTATGGTTTAGGATTAGGGAACGGGTTAGGGAAAGGCTTCGGGGAAGGATTAGGGTTAGGGTTCAGGCTAGGGTTAGGTTTTGGGGAGGGGGACGGTTTAGGGTCCAGGTGAGGGTACGACAATGGTTTAGATGGAGCGTACGTGAGAGGGCAGAGGTTAGTGTTAGCGTACGGGTTAGGATTAGGGGACGGGTTAGGGTAAGGCTTTGCGGAAGGGTTAGGTTTAGGGTCGGGGCTAGGGTTAGAGGACGGGTACGGTTTAGTGTCCAGGTGAGCGTACGAGAACGGTTTAGTGGGAGCGTACGTGTGAGGGCACAGGTTAGTGTTAGCGTATGGGTTAGGATTAGGGGACAGGTTAGGGTAAGGCTTCGGGGAAGGGTTAGGTTTAAGGTTCGGCGAGGGTTAGGGTTAGGGGACGGGGACGGTTTAGGGTCCAGGTGAGGTTACGACAACCGTTTAGGAGGACCGTAACGTGTGAGGGCACGGGTTAGTGTTAGCGTACGGGTTAGGACTAGGGTTCGGTTTAGGGTAAGGCTTCTGGGAAGGTGTAGGTTTAGGGTTCGGGCTAGGGTTAGGGTTAGGGGACGGGGACGGTTTAGGGTCCAGGTGAGGTTTGACAATGGTTTAGGGGGAGCGTACATGTGAGGGCACGGGTTAGTGTTAGCGTACGGGTTAGGATTAGGGGATGGGTTATGGTAATGCTTCGGGGAAGGGTTAGGGTTAGGGTTCGGGCTAGGGTTAGGGTTAGGGGACGGGGACAGTTTAGGGTCCAGGTGAGGGTACGACAACGGTTTAGGGGGAGTGTACATGTGAGGGCACGGGTTAGTGTTAACGTACGGATTAAGATTAGGGTACGAGTTAGGGTAAGGCTTCGGGGAAGGGTTAGGGTTAGGTTTCGGGCTAGGGTTAGGGTTAGGGGATGGGGATGGTTTACGGTCCAGGTGAGTGTAAAACAACTGTTGAGGGGGAGCCTACGTGTGAGGGCACAGGTTAGTGTTAGCGTACGCGTTAGGATTAGGGGACGGGTTAGGGTAAGGCTTCGGGGAAGGGTTAGGGTTAGGGTTTGGGCTAGGGTTAGGGTTAGGGGACGGGGACGGTTTAGGGTCCAGGTGAGTGTACGACAATGCTTTAGGGAGAGCGTATGTGTGAGGGCACGTGTTAGTGTTAGCGTAAGGGGTAGGATAAGGGGACTGGTTAGGATAAGGCTTCGGGGAAGGGTTAGGGTTAGGGTTCGGGCTAGGGTTAGGGTTAGGCGACGGGGACGTTTTAGGGTCCAGGTGAGTGTACGACAACGGTTTAGGGGGAGCGTACGTGTGAGGGTACAGGTTAGTGTTAGCGTACGGGTTAGGACTAGGGGACATGTTAGTGTAAGGCATCGGGGAAGGGTTAGGGTTAGGGTTCGGACTAGGGTGAGGCTTGGGGGACGGGGATGGTTTAGGGTCCAGGTGAGGGTACGACAACGGTTTAGGGGGAGCGAAAGTGTGAGGGCACGTGTTAGTGTTAGCGTACGGGTTAGGAATAGGGGACGGGTTAGTATAAGGCTTCGCAGAAGGGTTAGGGTTAGGGGACGGGGGTGGTTTAGGGTCCAGGTGAGGGTACGACAACGGTTAGGGGGAGCGTACGTGGGAAGGCACGGGTTAGAGTTAGCGTACGGGTTAGGATTAGGGGACGGGTTAGGGTAAGTCTTCGGGGAAGGGTTAGGTTTAGGGTTCGGGCTAGAGTTAGGGTTAGGGGACAGGGACGGTTTAGGGTTCAGGTGACTGTACGACAATGGTTTAGGGGGAGCGTACGTGTGAGGGCACAGGTTAGTATTAGCGTAAGGGTTAGGATTATGGGACGGGTTAGGGTAAGGCTTCGGGGAAGGGATAGGGTTAGGGTTCGGGCTAGTGTTAGGGTTAGGGTATGGGGACGGTTTAGGGTCCAGGTGAGGGTATGACAGTGGTTTAGGGGGAGCGTACGTGTGAGGGTACGGGTTAGTGTTAGCGTACGGGATATGATTAGGGGACCGGTTAGTGTAAGGCTTCGGGGTAGGGTTAGGGTGAGGGTTCGGGCTAGGGTTAGGGTTAGGGGACGGGGATGGTTTAGGGTCCAGGTGAGGGTACGACAACGGTTTAGGGGGAGCGTACGTGTGAGGGCACGGGTTAGTGTTAGCGTACGTGTTAGGATTAGGGGACGGGTTAGGGTAAGGCTTCGGGGAAGGGTTAGGTTTACGGTTCGGGCAAGGGTTAGGGTTAGGGGACGGGTACGGTTTAGGGTCCAGGTGAGGGTATGACAACGGTGTAGGGGGAGCGTACGTGTGCAGGCACGGGTTAGTGTTAGCGTACGGGTTAGGACTAGGGGACCTGTTAGTGTAAGGCTTCAGGGAAGGGTTAGGGTTAGGGTTTGGGCTAGGGTTAGTGTTAGGGGACGGGGACTATTTAGGGTCCAGGTGAGGGTATGACAACGGTTTAGGGGAAGCGTACGTGTGAGGGCACAGGTTGGTGTTAGCGTACTGGTTAGGATTAGGGGACGGGTTAGGGTAATGCTTCGGGGAAGGGTTAGGGTTAGGGTTCGGGCTAGGGTTAGGGTTAGGGGACGGGGACGGTTTAGGGTCCAGGTGAGTGTACAACAACGCTTTAGGGAGAGCGTATGTGTGAGGGCACGTGTTAGTGTTAGCGTAAGGGGTAGGATAAGGGGACTGGTTAGGGTAAGGATTCGGGGAAGGGTTAGGGTTAGGGTTCCGGCCAGGGTTAGCGTTAGGGTTAGGGGATGGGGACGGTTAAGGGTCCAGGTGAGGGTACGACAGTGGTTTAGGGGGAGCGTACATGTGAGGGCACGGGTTAGTGTTAGCGTACGGGTTAGGATTAGGGGACGTTTTCGTGTAAGGCTTCGGGGAATGGTTAGGGCTAGGGTTCGGGCTAGGGTTAGGGTTAGGGGACGGGGACAGTTTAGGGTCCAGCTGAGGGTACGAAAACGGTTTAGGGGGAGCGTACGTGTGAGGGCATGGGTTAGTGTTAGCGTACGGGTTAGGATTAGGGGACGGTTAGGGTAAGGCTTCGGGCTAGGGTTAGGGTTAGTGGATGGGGACGGTTTAGGGTCCAGGTGAGGGTACGACAGCGGTTTAGGGGGAGCGTACATGTGAGGGCACGGGTTAGTGTTAGCGTATGGGTTAGGATTAGGTGACGGGTTAGGGTAAGGCTTCGGGAAAGGGTTAGGTTTAGGGTTCGGGCTAGGGTTAGTGTTAGGGGACAGGGACGGTTTAGGGTCAAGGTGAGTGTATGACAACGGTTTAGGGGGAGCGTAGGTGTGACGGCATGGGTTAGTGTTAGCGTACGGCTTAGGATTAGGGGATGGTTTAGGGTAAGTCTTCTGGGAAGTGTTAGGATTAGGGTTCGGGCTAGGGTTAGGGATAGGTGATGGGGATGGTTTAGGGTCTAGGTGAGGGAACGACAACGGTTTAGAGGGAGTGTACGTGTGAGGGCACGGGTTAGTGTTAGCGTACGTGTTAGGATTAGGGAACGGGTTAGGGTAAGGCTTCGGGGAAGTGTTAGGGTTAGGGTTCTGGCTAGGGTTAGGGTTAGGGGACGGGGACGGTTTAGGGTCCATGTGAGGGTACGACAACGGTTTAGGGAGAGCGTAGGTGTGAGAGCCCGGTTAGTGTTAGCGAACTGGTTAGGATTAGGGGACGGGTTAGGGTAAGGCTTCTGGGAAGGGTTAGGTTTAGGGTTCGGGCTAGGGTTAGGGTTAGGGGACGGGGACGGTTTAGGGTCCAGGTGAGGGTATGACAACGGTTTAGGCGGAGCGTACGTGTGAGGGCATGGGTTAGTGTTAGCGTACGGGTTAGGATTATGGTACGGGTTAGGGTAAGGCTTCGGGGAAGGGTTAGGGTTAGGGTTCGGGCTAGGGTTCGGGTTAGGGGATGGGGACTATTTAGGGTCCAGGTGAGGGTATGACAACGGTTTAGGGGGAGCGTACGTGTGAGGGCACGGGTTAGTATTAGCGTCCGGGTTAGGATTAGGGGATGGTTTATGGTAATGCTTCGGGGAAGGGTTAGGGTTAGGGTTCGGGCTAGGGTTAGGGTTAGGGGACGGGGACGGTTTAGGGTCCAGGTGAGGATATGACAACGGTTTAGGGGGAGCGTACGTGTGAGGGCAAGGGTTAGTGTTAGCCTACGGGTTAGGATTAGGGGATGGGTTAGGGTAAGGCTTCAGGGAAGGGTTAGGGTTAGGGTTAGGGCTATGATTAGGGTTCGGGAATGTGGATGGTTTAGGGGCAGGTGAGGGTACGACAACGGTTTAGGGAGAGCGTAGGTGTGAGAGTCCGGGTTAGTGTTAGAGAACTGGTTAGGCTTAGGGGACGGGTTAGGGTAAGGCTTCTGGGAAGGGTTAGGTTTAGGGTTCGGTCTAGGGTTAGGTTTAGGGGACGGGGACGGTTTTGGGTCCAGGTGAATGTTGACAACGGTTTAGAGGGAGCGTACGTGTGAGGGCACGGGTTAGTGTTAGCGTACGGGTTAGGATTATGGGACGGGTTAGGGTAAGGCTTCGGGGAAGGGTTAGGGTTAGGGTTCGGGCTAGGGATAGGGTTAGGGGATGGGGACTATTTAGGGTCCAGGTGAGGGTATGACAACGGTTTAGGGGGAGCGTACGTGTGAGTGCAGGGGTTAGTGTTAGCGTAATGATTAGGATTAGGGGTCGGGTTACAGTAAGGCTTCGCGGAAGGGTTAGGGTTAGGGTTCGGGCCAGGGTTAGGGTTAGGGTTAGGGGATGGGGACGGTTAAGGGTCCAGGTGAGGGTACGACAGTGGTTTAGGGGGAGCGTACATGTGAGGGCATGGATTAGTGTTAGCATACGGGTTAGGATTAGGGGAAGTTTTCGTGTAAGGCTTCGGGGAATGGTTAGGGCTAGGGTTCGGGCTAGGGTTAGGGTTAGGGGATGGGGACGGTTTAGGGTCCAGGTGAGGGTACGACAACGTTTTAGGGGGAGCGTACGTGTGAGGGCACGGGTTAGTGTTAGCATACGGGTTAGGACTAGGGGGCGGGTAGGGTAAGGCTTTGGGGAAGGGTTAAGGTTAGGGTTCGGGCTAGGGTTAGGGATAGGGGACTGGGACGGTTTAGGGTCCAGGTGAGGGTACGACAGTGGTATACGAGGAATGTACGTGTGAGGGCACGGTTTAGTGTTAGCGTACAGGTTAAGATTAGGGGACAGGTTAGGGTAAGGCTTCGGGGAAGGGTTAGGGTTAGGGTTCGGGATAGGGTTAGGTTTAGGTGACGGGTACGGTTTAGGGTCCAGGTGAGGGTACGACAACGGTTTAGGGGGAGTGTACGTGTGAGGGCATGTTTTAGTGTTATCGTACGGTTTAGGATTAGGGGACGGTTTGGGGTAAGGCTTCGGGGAAGGGTTTGTGATAGGGTTCGGGCTAGGGTTAGGGTTAGGGGACGGGGACGGTTTAGAGTCCAGGTGAGGGTACAACAGCGGTTTAGGGGGTGCGTACGTGTGAGGGCATGGGTTACTGTTAGCGTACGGGTTAGGATTATGGGACGTTTTAGGGTAAGGCTTCGGGGATGGGTTAGGCTTAGGGTTCGGGCTATGGTTAGGGTTAGGGGACAGTGACGATTTAGGGTCCAGGTGAGGGTACGACAGCGGTTTAGGGGGAGCGTACGTGTGAGGGCATGGTTTACAGTTAGCGTATGGGTTAGGATTAGGGGATGGGTTTGGGTAAGGCTTCGGGGAAGGGTTAGGTTTCTGGCTAGGGTTAGGGTTAAGGAATGGGGACGGTTTACGGTCCAGGTAAGGGTACGACACGGTTTAGGGGGAGCGTACGTGTGAGGGCATGGGTTAGTGTTAGCGTACGGGTTAGGATTAGGGGATGGGTTAGGGTAAGGCTTCGGGGAGTGGTTAGGGTTAGGGTTCGGGCTAGGGTTAGGGTTACGGGACGGGGACGGTTTAGGATGCAGGTGAGGGTACAACAACGGTTTAGGAGGAGCGTACGTGTGAGGGCAAGGGTTAGTGTTAGCCTACGGGTTAGGATTAGGGGATGGGTTAGGGTAAGGCTTTGGGGAAGGGTTAGGGTTAGGGTTAGGGCTATGATTAGGGTTCGGGAATGTGGATGGTTTAGGGGCAGGTGAGGGTACGACAACGGTTTAGGGAGAGCGTAGGTGTGAGAGTCCGGGTTAGTGTTAGAGAACTGGTTAGGCTTAGGGGACGGGTTAGGGTAAGGCTTCTGGGAAGGGTTAGGTTTAGGGTTCGGTCTAGGGTTAGGGTTAGGGGACGGGAACGGTTTTGGGTCCAGGTGAATGTTGACAACGGTTTAGAGGGAGCGTACGTGTGAGGGCACGGGTTAGTGTTAGCGTACGGGTTAGGATTATGGGACGGGTTAGGGTAAGGCTTCGCGGAAGGGTTAGGGTTAGGGTTCGGGCTAGGGATAGGGTTAGGGGATGGGGACTATTTAGGGTCCAGGTGAGGGTATGACAACGGTTTAGGGGGAGCGTACGTGTGAGGGCACGGGTTAGTATTAGCGTCCGGGTTAGGATTAGGGGATGGTTTATGGTAATGCTTCGGGGAAGGGTTAGGGTTAGGGTTCGGGCTAGGGTTAGGGTTAGGGGACGGGGACGGTTTAGGGTCCAGTGAGGGTACGACAACGGTTTAGGGGGAGCGTAGGTGTGACGGCATGTGTTAGTGCTAGCGTACAGTTTAGGATTAGGGGACGGTTTAGGGTAAGGCTTCAGGGAAGGGTTAGGCCTAGGGTTCGGTCTAGGGTTAGGGTTAGGCGATGGGGACGATTTAGGGTCCAGGTGAGGATATGACAACGGTTTAGGGGGAGCGTATGTGTGAGGGCAAGGGTTAGTGTTAGCCTACGGGTTAGGATTAGGGGATGGGTTAGGGTAAGGCTTCAGGGAAGGGTTAGGGTTAGCGTTAGGGCTATGATTAGGGTTCGGGAATGTGGATGGTTTAGGGGCAGGTGAGGGTACGACAACGGTTTAGGGAGAGCGTAGGTGTGAGAGTCCGGGTTAGTGTTAGAGAACTGGTTAGGCTTAGGGGACGGGTTAGGGTAAGGCTTCTGGGAAGGGTTAGGTTTAGGGTTCGGTCTAGGGTTAGGTTTAGGGGACGGGGACGGTTTTGGGTCCAGGTGAATGTTGACAACGGTTTAGAGGGAGCGTACGTGTGAGGGCACGGGTTAGTGTTAGCGTACGGGTTAGGATTATGGGACGGGTTAGGGTAAGGCTTCGGGGAAGGGTTAGGGTTAGGGTTCGGGCTAGGGATAGGGTTAGGGGATGGGGACTATTTAGGGTCCAGGTGAGGGTATGACAACGGTTTAGGGGGAGCGTACGTGTGAGTGCAGGGGTTAGTGTTAGCGTAATGATTAGGATTAGGGGTCGGGTTACAGTAAGGCTTCGCGGAAGGGTTAGGGTTAGGGTTCGGGCCAGGGTTAGGGTTAGGGTTAGGGGATGGGGACGGTTAAGGGTCCAGGTGAGGGTACGACAGTGGTTTAGGGGGAGCGTACATGTGAGGGCATGGATTAGTGTTAGCATACGGGTTAGGATTAGGGGAAGTTTTCGTGTAAGGCTTCGGGGAATGGTTAGGGCTAGGGTTCGGGCTAGGGTTAGGGTTAGGGGATGGGGACGGTTTAGGGTCCAGGTGAGGGTACGACAACGTTTTAGGGGGAGCGTACGTGTGAGGGCACGGGTTAGTGTTAGCATACGGGTTAGGACTAGGGGGCGGGTAGGGTAAGGCTTCGGGGAAGGGTTAAGGTTAGGGTTCGGGCTAGGGTTAGGGATAGGGGACTGGGACGGTTTAGGGTCCAGGTGAGGGTACGACAGCGGTATACGAGGAATGTACGTGTGAGGGCACGGTTTAGTGTTAGCGTACAGGTTAAGATTAGGGGACAGGTTAGGGTAAGGCTTCGGGGAAGGGTTAGGGTTAGGGTTCGGGATAGGGTTAGGTTTAGGTGACGGGTACGGTTTAGGGTCCAGGTGAGGGTACGACAACGGTTTAGGGGGAGTGTACGTGTGAGGGCATGTTTTAGTGTTATCGTACGGTTTAGGATTAGGGGACGGTTTGGGGTAAGGCTTCGGGGAAGGGTTTGTGATAGGGTTCGGGCTAGGGTTAGGGTTAGGGGACGGGGACGGTTTAGAGTCCAGGTGAGGGTACAACAGCGGTTTAGGGGGTGCGTACGTGTGAGGGCATGGGTTACTGTTAGCGTACGGGTTAGGATTATGGGACGTTTTAGGGTAAGGCTTCGGGGATGGGTTAGGCTTAGGGTTCGGGCTATGGTTAGGGTTAGGGGACAGTGACGATTTAGGGTCCAGATGAGGGTACGACAGCGGTTTAGGGGGAGCGTACGTGTGAGGGCATGGTTTACAGTTAGCGTATGGGTTAGGATTAGGGGATGGGTTTGGGTAAGGCTTCGGGGAAGGGTTAGGTTTCTGGCTAGGGTTAGGGTTAAGGAATGGGGACGGTTTACGGTCCAGGTAAGGGTACGACACGGTTTAGGGGGAGCGTACGTGTGAGGGCATGGGTTAGTGTTAGCGTACGGGTTAGGATTAGGGGATGGGTTAGGGTAAGGCTTCGGGGAGTGGTTAGGGTTAGGGTTCGGGCTAGGGTTAGGGTTACGGGACGGGGACGGTTTAGGATGCAGGTGAGGGTACAACAACGGTTTAGGAGGAGCGTACGTGTGAGGGCAAGGGTTAGTGTTAGCCTACGGGTTAGGATTAGGGGATGGGTTAGGGTAAGGCTTCGGGGAAGGGTTAGGGTTAGGGTTAGGGCTATGATTAGGGTTCGGGAATGTGGATGGTTTAGGGGCAGGTGAGGGTACGACAACGGTTTAGGGAGAGCGTAGGTGTGAGAGTCCGGGTTAGTGTTAGAGAACTGGTTAGGCTTAGGGGACGGGTTAGGGTAAGGCTTCTGGGAAGGGTTAGGTTTAGGGTTCGGTCTAGGGTTAGGGTTAGGGGACGGGAACGGTTTTGGGTCCAGGTGAATGTTGACAACGGTTTAGAGGGAGCGTACGTGTGAGGGCACGGGTTAGTGTTAGCGTACGGGTTAGGATTATGGGACGGGTTAGGGTAAGGCTTCGGGGAAGGGTTAGGGTTAGGGTTCGGGCTAGGGATAGGGTTAGGGGATGGGGACTATTTAGGGTCCAGGTGAGGGTATGACAACGTTTTAGGGGGAGCGTACGTGTGAGGCCACGGGTTAGTGTTAGCATACGGGTTAGGATTAGGGGATGGCTCATGGTAATGCTTCGGGGAAGGGTTAGGGTTAGGGTTCGGGTTAGGGTTAGGGTTAGGGGACGGGGACGGTTTAGGGTCCAGGTGAGGGTACGACAACGGTTTAGGGGGAGCGTACGTGTGAGGGCATGGGTTAGTGTTAGCGTACGTGTTAGGATTAGGGGATGGGTTAGGGTAAGGCTTCGGGGAAGGGTTAGGGTTAGGGTTCATGCTAGGGTTAGGATTAGGGGACGGGGACGGTTTAGGGTCTAGGTGAGGCTACGACAATGGTTTAGCGGGAGCATACGTGTGAGGATACGGGTTAGTGTTAGCGTACGGGATATGATTAGGGGACGGCTTAGTGTAAGGCTTCGGGGAAGGGTTAGGGTGAGAGTTCGGGCTAGGGTTATGGTTAGGGGATGGGGACGGTTTAGGGTCCAGGTGAGGGTACGACAACGGTTTAGGGGGAGTGTACGTGTGAGAGCATGTGTTAGTGTTATCGTACGGTTTAGGATTAGGGGACGGTTTGGGGTAAGGCTTCGGGGAAGTGTTTGTGATAGTGTTTGGGCTAGGGTTAGGGTTAGGGGACGGGGACGGTTTAGGGTCCAGGTGAGGGTACAACAGCGGTTTATGGGGAGGGTACATTTGAGGGAACGGGTTAGTGTTGGCGTACCAGTTAGGATTAGGGGACGGGTTAGGGTCAGGCTTCGGGGAAGGGTTAGTGTTAGGGTTCAGGCTAGGGTTAGAGTTAGGGGACGGGGACGGTTTCGCATCCAGGTGAGGGTACGACAACAGTTTAGGGGGTGCGTACGTGTGAGGGCATGGGTTACTGTTAGCATACGGGTTAGGATTATGGGACGTTTTAGGGTAAGGCTTCGGGGATGGGTTAGGCTTAGGGTTCGGGCTATGGTTAGGGTTAGGGGACAGTGACGATTTAGGGTCCAGGTGAGGGTACGACAGCGGTTTAGGGGGAGCGTACGTGTGAGGGCATGGTTTACTGTTAGTGTACGGGTTAGGATTAAGGGATGGGTTTGGGTAAGGCTTCGGGGAAGGGTTAGGTTTCTGGCTAGGGTTAGGGTTAGGGAATGGGGACGGTTTACGGTCCAGGTAAGGGTACGACACGGTTTAGGGGGAGCGTTCGTGTGAGGGCATGGGTTAGTGTTAGCGTACAGGTTAGGATTAGGGGACGGGTTAGGGTAAGGCTTCGGGGAAGGGTTAGGGTTAGGGTTCGGGCTAGGGTTAGGGTTACGGGACGGGGACGGTTTAGGGTCCAGGTGAGGGTACGACAGTGGATTAGGGGGAGCGTACGTGTGAGGGCACGGGTTAGTGTTAGCGTACGGGTTAGGATTAGGGGACGGGTTAGGGTAAGGCTTCAGGGAAGGTTTAGGGTTAGGTTTCGGCCTAGGGTTAGTGTTAGGGCACGGGTACGGTTTAGGGTCCAGGTGAGGGTACGACAGCGGTATAGGGGAAAGTACGTGTGAGAGCACGGTTTAGTGTTAGCGTACAGGTTAATATTAAGAGACGGGTTAGGGTAAGGTTCGGGGAAGGTTTAGCATTAGGGTTCGGGATAGGATTAGGATTTGGGGACGGGGACGGTTTAGGGTCCAGGTGAGGGTATGACAGTGGTTCAGCGGCTGCGTATGTGTGAGGGCACGGGTTAGTGTTAGCGTAGGGGTTGGGATTAGGGGACTTTTTAGTGTAAGGCTTCGGGGAAGTGTTGGGGTTAGTGTTCGGTCTAGATTTAGGGTTAGGGGATGGGGATGGTTTAGGGTCCAGGTGAGGGTACGACAGTGGTTTAGGGGGAGCGTATGTGTGAGGGCACAGGTTAGTGTTAGCGTACTGGTTAGGATTAGGGGATGGGTTAGGGGAAGGCTTCGGGGAAGTGTTAGGGTTAGGGTTTGGGCTAGGGTTAGGGTTAGGGGACGGGGATGGTTTAGGGTCCAGGTGAGTGTATGACAATGGTTTAGGGGGAGCGTACGTTTGAGGGCATGGGTTAGTGTTAGCGTACTGGTTAGGATAAGGGGACGGGTTAGGGTAAGGCTTCGGGGAAGTGTTAGGGTTAGGGTTCGGTCTAGGGTCAAGGCTAGGGAATGGGGATGGTTTAGGGTCTGGTGAGGGTACGACAACGGTTTAGGGGTGCGTACATGTGAGGGCACGTGTTAGTGTTAGCGTAAGGGTTAGGAATAGGGGACAGGTTAGGGTAAGGTTTCGGGGAAGGTTTAGGGTTAGGGTTCGGGCTAGGGTTAGGGTTAGGGGACGGGGACCGTTTAGGTCCAGGTGAGTGTACGACAACTGTTTAGGGGGAGCGTACGAGTGAGGGCACAGGTTAGTGTTAGCGTACGGGTTAGGATTAGGTGACGGGTTAGGCTAAGGCTTCGGGGAAGGGTTCGGGTTAGGGTTCGGGCTAGGGTTAGGGTTAGGGGACGGAGACTGTTTAGGGTCCAGGTGAGGGTACGGCAATGGTTTAGGGGGCGCGTATGTGTGAGGGCATGGGTTAGTGTTAGTGTACGGGTTAGGATTAGGGAACGGTTTAGGGTAAGGCTTCGGGGAAGAGTTAGGGTTAGGGTTGGGGTAGGGTTAGGGTTAGGGGACGGGGATGGTTTAGGGTCCAGGTGAGCATACAAGAACGCTTTAGGAGGAGCGTACGTGTGAGGGTACGGGTTAGTGTTAGTGTACGGGTAAGGATTAGGGGACGTGTTATGCTAAGGCTTCAGGGAAGGGTTAGGGTTATGGTTGGGGCTAGGGTTAGGGTTAGGGTTAGGTGACGGGGACGGATTAGGGTCCAGGTGAGGGTACGACAACGGTTTAGGGGTAGCGTACGTGTGATGGCATGGGTTAGTGTTAGCGTACGGGTTAGGATTAGGGGACGGTTTAGGGTAAAGCTTCAGGGAAGTGTTAGGGTTAGGGTTCGGGCAGGGTTAGGGTTAGGGTACGGGGAAGGTTTATGGTCCAGGTGAGGGTACGACAACGGTTTAGGGGGAGCGTATGTGTGAGGGAACGGGTTAGTGTTAGCTTACTGGTTAGGATTAGGGGATGGATTAGGGTAAGGCTTCGGGGAAATGTTAGGGTTAGGGTTCGGGCTAGGGTTAGTGTTAGGGCACGGGGACCGTTTAGGGTCCAGGTGAGGGTACGACAACGGTTTAGCGGGAGCATACATGTGAGGGCACGGGTGAGTGTTAAGGTACGGGTTAGGATTTGGGGACGTGTTAGGGTAAGACTTCGGGGAAGGGTAAGGGTTAGGGTTCGGGCTAGGGTTAGGGTTAGTGGACAGGTACGGTTTAGGGTCCAGGTGAGGGTACGACAGCAGTTTTGTTGGAGCGTACGTGTGAGGGCACGGGTTAGTGTTAGCATACGGGTTAGGATTAGGGGACGGTTTAGTGTAAGGCTTCGGGGAAAGGTTAGGGTTAG
Organism: Orcinus orca; assembly: GCF_937001465.1. Taxonomy (NCBI): domain Eukaryota; kingdom Metazoa; phylum Chordata; class Mammalia; order Artiodactyla; family Delphinidae; genus Orcinus; species Orcinus orca. The sequence continues at coordinate 51,561,898 of NC_064560.1, read as the reverse complement.
GGTTCGGGCTAGGGTTAGGGTTAGGGGACGGTGACGGTTTAGTGTCCAGGTGAGGGTACGACAGCGGTTTAGGGGGACCGTACGTGTTAGGGCACGGGTTAGTGTTAGCGTACGGTTTAGGATTATGGGACGGGTTAGGATAAGGCTTCGGGGAAGGGTTAGAGTTAGGTTTCGGGCTAGGGTGTGGGTTAGGGGTTGGGCACAGTTTAGGGTCCAGTAGAGGGTACGACAACGGTTTAGGGGGAGCGTACATGTGAGGCCACAGGTTAGTGTTAGCTTCTGGGTTAGGATTAGGGTACGGGTTAGGGTAAGGCTTCGGGGAAGGATTAGGTTTAGGGTTGGGGCTACGGTTAGCGTTAGGGGACGGGGACGGTTTAGGGTCCAGGTGAGTGTACGAGAACGGTTTAGGGGGACCGTACGTGTTAGGGCACGGGTTAGTGTTAGCGTACGGGTTAGGATTATGGGACGGGTTAGGATAAGGCTTCGGGGAAGGGTTAGGGTTAGGTTTGGGGCTGGGGTTTGGGTTAGGGGTTGGGCACAGTTTAGGGTCCAGTAGAGGGTACAACAACGGTTTAGGGGGAGCGTATGTGTGAGGGCACGGGTTAGTGTTAGCGTACGGATTAGGATTAGGGGACGGGTTAGGGTAAGGCTTCGGGGAAGGGTTAGGGTTAGGGTTCGGGCTAGGGTTAGGGTTAGGGGACGGGGAAGCTTTAGGGTCCAGGTGATGGTACGACAACGGTTTAGGTGGATCGTACGTGTGAGGGCACGCGTTATTGTTAGCGTACGGGTTAGGATTAAGGGACGGGGTAGGGTAAGGCTTCGGGGAACTTTTAGGGTAAGGGTTCGGGCTAGGGTTAGGGTTAGGGGACGGGGACGGTTTAGGGTCCAGGTGAGGGTACGATAACGGTTTAGGGGGAGCGTACGTGTGAGGGCACGGGTTAGTGTTAGCGTAAGGTTTAGGATTAGGGGACGGGTTAGGGTAAGGCTTTGGGGAAGGGTTAGGGTTAGGGTTCAGGCTAGGGTTAGGGTTAGGGGAAGGGGATGGTTTACGGTCCAGGTGAGTGTATGACAAAGGTTTAGGGGGAGCGTACGTGTGAGGGCACGGGTTAGTGTTAGCGTACGGGTTAGGATTAGGGGACGGGTTAGTGTAAGGCTTCGGGGAAGTGTTAGGGTTAGTGTTCGGGTAGGGTCAGGGTAAGGGGACGGGGAAGGTTTAAGGTCCAGGTGAGGGTACGACAACGGTTTAGGGGGAGCGTACATGTGAGGGCACGGGTTAGTGTTAGCATAAGGGATAGGATTAGGGGACAGGTTAGTGTAAGGCTTCGGGGAAGGGTTAGGGTTAGGGTTCGGGGTAGGGTTAGGGTTAGGGGACGGGGACGGTTTAGGTCCAGGTGCGTGTACGGCAAAGGCTTAGGGGCAGCGTACGTGTGAGGGCATGGGTTAGTGTTAGCGTACGGATTAGGATTAGGGGACGTGTTAGGCTAAGGCTTCAGGGAAGGGTTAGGGTTAGGGTTCGGGCTAGGGTTAGGGTTAGGGGACGGGGACGGTTTAGGGTCTAGGTGAGTGTACGACAATGCTTTAGGGGAGTGTACGTGTGAGGGCATGGGTTAGTGTTAGCGAACGGGTTAGGATTCGAGGACGGGTTAAGTTAAAGCTTCGGAGAAGGGTTAGGGTTAGGTTTCGGGCTAAGGTTAGGGTTAGGGGACGGGGACGGTTTAGGCTCAAGGTGAGGGTACGACAACGGTTTAGGTGGATCGTACGTGTGAGGGCACGGGTAAGTGTTAGCGTACGGGTTAGGATTAGGGGACGGGTTAGGGTAAGGCTTCGGGGAAGGGTTAGGGTTAGGGTTTGGGCTAGGGTTAGAGTTAGGGGACGGGGACTGTTTCGGGTCCAGGTGAGGGTACGACAACGGTTTAGGGGGAGCGTACGTGTGAGGGCACGGGTTAGTGTTAGCGTACGGGTTAGGATTAGGGGACGGTTTAGTGTAAGGCTTTGGGGAAAGGTTAGGGTTACGGTTCGGGCTAGGGTTAGGGTTAGGGGATGGGGACGGTTTAGTGTCCAGGTGAGGGTACGACAGCAGTTTAGGGGGAGCGTATGTGTGAGGCCAAAGGTTAGTGTTAGTTTACGGGTTAGGATTAGGGTACGGGTTAGGGTAAGGCTTCGGGGAAGGGTTAGGTTTAGGGTTGGGGCTAGGGTTAGCGTTAAGGGACGGGGACGGTTTAGGGTCCAGATGAGCGTAAGAGAACGGTTTAGGGGAATCGTACGTGTTAGGGCACGGGTTAGTGTTAGCGTACGGGTTAGGATTAGGGGAAGATTTAGGGTAAGGTTTCGGGGAAGGGTTAGGGTTAGGGTTCGGGCTTGGGTTAGTGTTAGGGGATGGGGACTGTTTAGGGTCCAGGTGAGGGTACGACAGCGGTTTAAGGGGAGCGTACGTGTGAGGCCACAGGTTAGTGTTAGCTTACGGGTTAGGATTACGGTACGGGTTAGGGTAAGGCTTCGGGGAAGTGTTAGGTTTAGGGTTGGGGCTAGGGTTAGCTTTAGGGGACGGGGACGGTTTAGGGTCCACGTGAGCGTACGAGAACGGTTTAGGGGGACCGTACCTGTTAGGGCATGGGTTAGTGATACCGTACGGGTTAGGATTATGGGACGGGTTAGGATAAGGCTTTGGGGAAGGGTTAGTGTTAGGTTTCGGGCTAGGGTTAGGGTTAGGGGACGGGGAAGGTTTAGGGTCCAGGTGATGGTACGACAACGGTTTAGGTGGAGCGTACGTGTGAGGGCACCGGTTATTGTTAGCGTACGGGTTGGGATTCAGGGACGGGGTAGGGTAAGGCTTCGGGGAACTTTTAGGGTAAGGGTTCGGGCTAGGGTTAGGGTTAGGGGACGGGGACGGTTTAGGGTCCAGGTGAGGGTACGACAACGGTTTAGGTGGAGCGTACGTGTGAGGGCATGGGTTAGTGTTAGCGTAAGGTTTAGGATTAGGGGACGGGTTAGGGTAAGGCTTTGGGGAAGGGTTAGGGTTAGGGTTTGGGTTAGGGTTAGGGGACGGGGATAGTTTAGGGTCCAGGTGAGTGTATGACAAGGGTTTAGGGGGAGCGTACGTGTGAGGGCACGGGTTAGTGTTAGCGTACAGGTTAGGATTAGGGGACGGGTTAGGGTACGGCTTCTGGGAAGGGTTCGGGTTAGGGTTCGGGCTAGGGTTAGGGTTAGGGGACGGGGACTGTTTAGGGTCCATGTGAGGGTACGACAACGGTTTAGGGGGCACATACGTGTGAGGGCATGGGTTAGTGTTAGCGTACGGGTTAAGATTAGGGGACGTGTTAGGGTAAGGCTTCGGGGAAGGGTTAGGGTTAGGGTTGGGGCTAGGGTTAGGGTTAGGGGACGGGGACGGTTTAGGGTCCAGGTGAGCAGACGAGAAGGGTTTAGGGGGAGCGTACGTGTGAGGGCACGGGTTAGTGTTAGCGTACGGTTTACGATTAGGGGATGGGTTAGTGTAAGACTTCGGGGAAGGGTTAGTGTTAGGGTTCGGGCTAGGGTTAGGGTTAGGGGACGGGGACCATTTAGGGTCCAGGTGAGTGTACGACAAAGGTTTAGCAGGAGTGTACGTGTGAGGGCACGGGTGAGTGTTAGGGTACGGGTCAGGATTTGGGGACGTGTTAGGGTTGCACTTCGGGGAAGGGTTAGGTTTAGGGTTCGGGCTAGGGTTAGGGTTAGGGGACGGGGACGGTTTAGGGTCCAGGTGAGGGTACGAGAACGGTTTAGGGGAAACGTTCGAGTGAGGGCACGGGTTAGTGTTAGCGTACGAGTTAGGATTACGGGACGGGTTAGGGTAAGGCTTTGTGGAAGGGTTAGGGTTAGGTTTCGGGGTAGGGTTAGGGTTAGGGGACAGGGACGGTTTAGTGTCAGGTGAGGGTATGACAACGGTTTAGGGGGAGCGTATGTGTGAGGGCACGGGTTAGTGTTAGCCTACGGGTTAGGATTAGGGAACGGGTTAGTCTAAGGCTTCGGGGAAGGGATAGAGTTCGGGCTAGGGATAGGGTTAGGTGACGGGGACGGTTTAGGGTCCAGGTGAGGGTACCACAACGGTTTAGGGGGAGTGTACGTGTGAGGGCACGCGTTAGTGTTAGCGTACATGTTGGGATTAGGGGACGGGTTAGTGTAAGGCTTCGTGGAAGGGTAAGGGTTAGGGTTCGGGCTAAGGTTAGGGTTAGGGTATGGGGACGGTTTAGGGTCAGGTGAGTGTACGACAACGGTTTAGGGGGAGCGTACGTGTGAGGGCATGGGTTAGTGTTAGCGTACGGGTTAGGATTAGGAGACTGGTTAGGTTAAGGCTTCAGGGAAGGGTTAGGGTTAGGGTTCGGGCTAGGGTTAGGGTTAGGGGACGGGGACGGTTTAGGGTCCAGGTGAGGGTATGACAGCGGTTTAGGGGGATCGTACGTGTGAGGGTACGTTTTAGCGTTAGTGTACAGGGTAGGATTAGGGGACGGGTTAGTGTAAGGCTTCGGGGAAGGGTTAGGGTTAGTGTTCGGGCTAGGGTTAGGGTTAGGGGACGGGGACGGTTTAGGGTCCAGGTGAGGGTACGACAACGGTTTAGGGGTAGTGTATGTGTGAGGGCACGGGTTAGTGTTAGCGTAGGGGTTAGGATTAGGGGCGGGGTAGGGTAAGGCTTCGGGGAAGGGTTAGGGTTAGTCTTCGGGCTAGGGTAAGGGTTAGGGGACGGGGACGGTTTAGGGTCAGGTTTAGGGTAGGACAACGGTTTGGGGGAGCGTACGTGTGAGGGCACGTGTGAGTGAGCATACGGTTTAGGATTAGGGGAAGGGTTAGGGTAAGGCTTCGGGGAAGTGTTAGGGTTAGGGTTCGGTCTAGGGTTAGGGTTAGGGGACGGGGATGGTTTAGGGTCCAGGTGAGGGAATGACAACGGTTTAGGGGGAGCGTACGTGTGAGGGCACGGGTTAGTGTTAGCGTATGCTTTAGGATTAGGAGCGGGTTAGGGTAAGGCTTCTGGGAAGTGTTAGGGTTAGGGTTCGGGGTAGGGTTAGGGTTAGGGGACGGGGACGGTTTAGGGTCCAGGTGAGCATACGAGAACGGTTTAGGGGGAGCGTACGTGTGAGGGCATGGGTTAGTGTTAGCGTACGGTATAGTATTAGGGTACGGGTTAGGGTAAGGCTTTCGGGAAGGGTTAGGTTTAGGGTTCAGCCTAGGGTTAGGGGACGGGGACGGTTTAGGGTCCAGGTGAGCGTACGAGAACGGTTTAGGGGGAGCGTACCTGTGAGAGCACGGGTTAGTGTTAGCGTACTGCTTAGGATTATGGGATGGGTTAGGGTAAGGCTTCGGGGAAGGGTTAGGGTTAGGGTTCGGGCTAGGGTTAGGGTTAGGGGATGGGGACGTTTTAGGGTCCAGGTGAGGGTACGACAACGGTTTAGGGGGAGCGTACGTGTGAGGGCAGGGTTTAGTGTTAGCGTACGGGTTAGGAATAGGGCACGGTTTAGGGTAAGGCTTCGGGGAAGTGTTAGGGTTAGGGTTCGGGCTAAGGTTAGGGTTAGGGGACAGGTACGGTTTAGGGTCCAGGAGAGGGTACGACAACGGTTTAGGGAGAGCGTACGTGTGAGGTCACGGGTTAGTGTTAGCGTAGGGGTTAGGATTAGGAGACGTGTTAGGGTAAGGTTTCGGGGAAGGTTTAGGTTTCGGGCTAGGGTTAGGGTTAGGGGACAGGGACGGTTTAGGATCCAGGTGAGGGTACGACAACGGTTTAGTGGGAGCGTACGTGTGAGGGCAAGTGTGAGTGTTAGCATACGGGTTAGGATTAGGGGATGGGTTAAGGTAAGGCTTCCGGGAAGGGTTAGGGTTAGGGTTCGGGCTAGGGTTAGGGTTAGGGTATGGGGACGGTTTAGGTTCCATGTGAGGGTACGACAATGGTTTAGGGGGTGCGTACTTGTGAGGGCATGGGTTAGTGTTAGCGTACGGGTTAGGATTAGGGGACGGGTTTGGGTAAGGCTTCAGTGAAAGGTTAGGGTTTGGGTTCGGGCTAGGGTTAGGGTTAGGGGACGGGGATGCTTTAGGGTCCAGGTGAGGGTATGATAACGGTTAAGGGGGAGCGTACGTGTGAGGGCATGGGTTAGTTTTAGCATACGGGTTAGGATTAGGGGACTGGTTAGGGTAAGGCCTCGGGAATGGGCTAGGGTTAGGGTTCGGGCTAGGGTTAGGGTTAGGGGATGGGGACGGTTAAGGGTCCAGGTGAGGGAACGACAACGGTTTAGGGGGTGCGTACATGTGAGGGCATGGGTTAATGTTAGCGTACAGCTTAGGATTAGAGGACGGGTTAGGGTAAGGCTTCGGGGAAGGCTGAGGGTTAGGGTTGGGTCTAGGGTTAGGGTTAAGGGACGGGGACTGTTTAGGTTGCAGTTGAGGGTATGACAATGCTTTAGAGGGAGCGTATATGTGAGGGCACGGGTTAGTGTTAGCGTATGGGTTAGGATTAGGGGACGGCTGAGGGTAAGGCTTCGGGGACGGGTTAGGGTTAGGGTTCGGGCTAGGGTTAGGGTTAGGGCACGGTGACGCTTTAGGGTCCAGGTGAGGGTACGACAACGGTGAAGGGAGAGCGTACGTGTGAGGGCACGGGTTAGTGTTAGCGTACAGGTTAGGATTAGGGGACAGGTTAGGGTAAGGCCTCGGGGATGGGCTAGGGTTAGGGTTCGGGCTACGGTTAGTGTTAGGTGATGGGGACGGTTTAGGGTCCAGGTGAGGGTTAGACAATGGTTTAGGGGCTGCGTACGTGTGAGGGCATGGGTTACTGTTAGCGTACGGGTTAGGATTATGGGACGGGTTAGGGTAAGGCTTCGGAAAGGGTTAGGGTTAGGGTTCGGGCTAGGGTTAGGGTTAGGGGACGGGGACGCTTTAGGGTCCAGGTGAGGGTATGACAACGGTTAAGAGGGAGCGTATGTGTGAGGGCACGGGTTAGTGTTAGCCTACGGCTTAGGATTAGGGGACGGGTTAGTGTAAGGCTTCTGTGAAGGGTTAGGGTTAGGGTTCAGGCTAGGGTTAGGTTTAGGTGACGGGGACGGTTTAGGGTCCAGGTGAGGGTACGACAACGGTTTAGGGGGAGTGTACGTGTGAGGGCACGGGTTTGTGTTAGCGTACGGGTTAGGATTAGGGGACGGGTTAGGGTAAGGCTTCGGGGAAGAGGTAGGATTAGGGTTCCGGTTAGGGTTAGAGTTAGGGGACGGGGACGCTTTAGGGTCCAGGTGAGGGTACGACAACGGCTTAGGGGGAGCGGACGTGTGAGGGCACGGGTTATTGTTAGCGTACGGGTTAGGATTAGGGGACGGGTTAGGGTAAGGCTTCGGGGAAGGGTTAGGGTTAGGGTTCGCGCTAGGGTTAGGGTTAGGGGATGGGGATGGTTTAGGGTCCAGGTGAGGGTACGACAACGGTTTTGGTGGAGCGTACGTGTGAGGGCACGTGTTAGTGTTAGCGTACGGGTTAGGACTAGGGGACGTGTTAGGGTAAGGCTTCGGGGAAGAGTTAGGTTTAGGGTTCGAGCTAGGGTTAGGGTTAGGGGCGGGGACGGTTTAGGGTCCAGTTGAGGGTACGACAACGGCTTAGGGTGAGCGGACTTGTGAGGGCACGGGTTATTGTTAGCGTACGGGTTAGGATTAGGGGACGGGTTAGGGTAAGGCTTCGGGCAAGGGTTAGGTTTAGGGTTCGGGTTAGGGTTAGGGGACCGGATGGTTTAGGGTCCAGGTGAGGGTATGACAACGGTTTGGCGGATCGTACGTGTGAGGGCACGGGTTAGTGTTAGCGTACGGGTTGGGATTAGGGGACAGTTTAGGGTAAGGCTTCGGGTAAGGGTTAGGTTTAGGATTTGGGCTAAGTTTAGGGTTAGGGAAGAGGGACGGTTTAGGGTCCAGATGAGGGTACGAGAGGGGTTTAGGGGGAGCGTACATGTGAGGGCACATGTTAGTGTTAGCGTACGGGTTAGGATTAGTGGATGGTTTAGGGTAAGGCTTCGGGGAAGGGTTAGGGTTAGGGTTCAGGCTAGGGTTAGGGTTAGGGGATGGGGACGGTTTAGAGTCCAGGTGAGGGTATGACAGCGGTTTAGGGGGAGCGTACGTGTGAGGGCACGGGTTAATGTTAGTGTACGGGTTAGGATTAGGGGAGGGGTTAGGGTAAGGCTTCGGGGAAGGGTTAGGGTTAGGCTTCGGGCTAGGGTTAGGGTTAGGGGATGGGGACGGTTTAAAGTCCAGTTGAGGGTACCACAACGGTTTAGGGAAGCATACGTGTGAGGGCACGGGTTAGTGTTATCTTACGGGTTAGGACTAGGGAACGGGTTAGGATAAGGCTTCCGGGAAGGGTTAGGGTTAGGGTTCGGGCTAGGGGTAGGGTTAGGGGATGGGGACGGTTTAGGGTCCAGGTGAGGGTACGACAACGGTTTAGGGGGAGCGTACGTGTGAGGGCACGGGTTAGTGTTAGCGTACGGTTTAGGAATAGGGGACGGGTTAGGGTAAGCCTTCGGGGAAGGGTTAGGGTTAGGGTTCGGGCTAGGGTTAGGGTTAGGGGACAGGGATGGTTTAGGGTCCAGGTGAGGGTACGACCATTGTTTAGGGGGAGCGTACGTGTGAGGGCACGGGTTAGTGTTAGCATACGGGTTAGGATTAGGAGCCGGTTTAGGGTAAGGCTTAGGGGAAGGGTTAGGGTTAGTGTTCGGACTAGGGTTAGGGTTAGGGCACGGGGACGGTTTAGGTCCAGGTGAGTGTACGAGAATGGTTTACGGGGAGCGTACGTGTGAGGGCATGGGTTAGTGTTAGCGTATGGATTACGATTAGGGGACGGGTTAGGCTAAGGCTTCAGGGAAGGTTTAGGGTTAGGGTTCGGCGTAGGTTTAGGGTTAGGGGACGGGGATGGTTTAGGGTCCAGGTGAGTGTATGACAACGGTTTAGTGGGAGCCAACATGTGAGGGCATGGGTTAGTGTTAGCGTACGGGTTAGGATTAGTGGCGGGTTAGGATAAGGCTTCGGGGAATGTTTAGGGTTAGGGTACGGGCTAGGGTTAGGGTTAGGGGACGGGGACGGTTTAGTGTCCAGGTGAGGGTACGACAACGGTTTAGGGGGAGCGTACATGTTAGCGCATGTGTTACTGTAGCATACGGGTTAAGATTAGGGGACGTGTTAGGATAAGGCTTCGGGGAAGGGTTAGGGTTAAGGTTCGGGCTAGGGTTAGGGTTAGGGGACGGGGACGGTTTAGGGTCCAGGTGAGGGTACGACAACGGTTTAGGGGGAGCGTACGTGTGAGGGCACGGGTTAGTGTTAGCGTACGGGTTAGGATTAGGGGACGGGTTAGGGTAAGGCTTCGGCGAAGGCTTAGGGTTAGGGTTCGGGCTAGGTGTAGAGTTAGGGGACGGGGACGGTTTAGGGTCCATGTGAGGGTATGACAATGGTTTAGGGGGTGCCTTCGTGTGAGGTTACCTGTTAGTGTTAGCGTACGTGTTAGGATTAGGGGACGGGTTAGGGTAAGGCTTCGGGGAAGTTTAGGGTTAGTTTTCGAGCTAGGGTTAGGGGCTGGGGACGGGGACGGTTTAGGGTCCAGGTGTGGGTACGACAACGGTTTAGGGGGAGCGTACATGTGAGGGCATGGGTTAGTGTTACCGTACAGGTTACGATTAGGGGACGGGTTAGTGTAAGGCTTCGGGGAAGGGTTAGGACTAGGGTTCCGGCTAGGGTTTGGGTTAGGGGATGGGGACGGTTTAGGGTCCAGGTGAGGGTACGACAACGTTTTAGGTGGAGCGTACGTGTGAGGGCATGGTTTAGTGTAGCGTACAGGGTAGGATTAGGGGACGGGTTAGGGTAAGGCTTCGGGGAAGGTTTAGGGTTAGGGTTCGGTCTAGGGTTAGGGTTAGGGGACGGGGACGGTTTATGGTCCAGGTGTGGGTACGACAATAGTTTAGGGGGAGCGTACGTGTGATGGCACGTGTTAGTGTTAGCGTATGGGTTAGTATTATGGAACGGGTTAGGGTAAGACTTCGGGGAAGGGTTAGTGTTAGGGTTCGGGCTAGGGTTAGGGTTAATGGACGGGGACGGTTTAGGGTCCAGGTGAGGGTACGACAGTGGTTTAGGGGGAGCGTACGTGTGAGGGCACAGGTTAGTGTTAGCGTACGTGTTCGGATTAGGGAACGGGTTAGTGTAAGGCTTCGGGGAAGGGTTAGGGTTAGGGTTCGGGCTAGGGTTACGGCTAGGGGACGGGGACGGTTAGGGTCCAGGTGAGGGTATGACAACGGTTTAGGGGGAGCGTACGTGTGAGGGCACGGGTTAGTGTTAGCATACGGGTTAGGATTAGGGGCGGGATAGGGTAAGGCTTCGGGGAAGGGTTAGGGTGAGGGTTCGGGCTAGGGTTAGGGGACGGGGACGGTTTAGGGTCCAGGTGAGGGTACGACACCGGTTTAGGGGGAGCGTATGTGTGAGTGCACGTGTTAGTGTTAGCTATGGGTTAGGATTAGGAGACGGGTTAGTGTAAGGCTTCGGGGAAGGGTTAGGGTTAGGGTACGGGGACGTTTTGGGGTCCAGGTGAGGGTACGAAAACGGTTTAGGAGGAGCGTACATGTGAGGGCACGGGTTAGTGTTAGCGTACGGGTTAGGATTAGGGGAAGGGTTAGGGTAAGGCTTCGGTGAAGGGTTAGGGGTAGGGTTCGGGCTAGGGTTAGGGTTAGGGGACGGGGACGGTTTAGGGTTCAGGTGAGGGTACGACAACGGTTTAGGGGGAGCGTACGTGTGAGGGCACGGGTTAGTGTTAGCGTACGGGTTAGGATTAGGGGACGGGTTAGGGTAAAGCTTCGGGGAAGGGTTAGGGTTAGGGTTCGGGCTAGGGTTATGGTTAGGGGACGGGGACGGTTTGGCTTCCAGGTGAAGGTATGACAACGGTTTATTGGGATCGTACGTATGAGTGCATGGATTAGTGTTAGCGTACGGGTTAGGATTAGGGGACGGGTTAGGGTAAGGCTTCGGGGAAGGGTTAGGGTTAGGGTTCGGGCTAGGGTTAGGGTTAGGGGACGGGGACAGATTATTGTCCAGGTTAGGGTACGACAACGTTTAGGGGGAGCATACGTGTGAGGGCACGGTTTAGTGTTAGCGTACAGGTTAGGATTAGGTGATGGGTTAGCATAAGGCTTCGGGGAAGGGTTAGTGTTAGGGTTCAGGCTAGGATTAGGGGACGGGGAAGGGGATGGTTTAGGGTCCAGGTGAGGGTACGACAACGGTTTAGGGGGAGCCAACGTGTGAGGGCATGGGTTAGTGTTAGTGTACGGGGTAGGATTAGGGGATGGGTTAGGGTAAGGCTTCGGGGAAGGGTTAGGGTTCGGGTTCGGGCTAGGGTTAGGGTTAAGGGACGGGGACAGTTTGGGGTCCAGGTGAGGGTACAACAACGGTTTACGGGAAGCGTAGTTGTGAGGGCATGGGTTAATGTTAGCGTACGGGTTAGGATTAAGGTACATGTTAGTGTAAGGCTTCGGGGAAGGGTTAGCGTTATGGATTGGGCTAGGGTTAGGGTTTGGGGACGGGAACGGTTTAGGGTCCAGGTGAGGGTATGACAACGGTTTAGGGGGAGCGTAAGTGTGAGGGCACAGGTTAGTGTTAGCGTACGGGTTAGGATTAAGGGACGGGTTAGGGTAAGGCTTTGGGGAAGGGTTATGGTTAGTGTTCGGGCTAGGGTTAGTGTTAGGGTTAGGGGAAGGTTTCGGGTCCAGGTGAGGGTACGACAACGGTTTAGGGGGAGCGTACGTGTGAGGGCACGGGTTAGGGTTAGCTTACGGGTTAGGATTAGAGTACGGGTTAGGTTAAGGCTTCGGGGAAGGGTTAGGGTTAGGCTTCGGGCTAGGGTTAGGGTTAGGGGACGGGGACGGTTTAGGGTCCAGGTGAAGTACGACAACGGTTTATGGGGAGCGTACGTGTGAAGGTATGGGTTAGTGTTAGCGTACGTGTTAGCATTAGGGGACGGGTTAGTGTAAGGCATCGGGGAAGGGTTAGGTTTAGGCTTCGGGCTAGGGTTAGGGTTTTAGGACGGGGACGGTTCAGGGTCCAGGTGAGTGTAGGACAATGTTTTAGGGTGAGCGTACGTGTGAGGGCACGGGTTAGTATTAGCGTACGGGTTAGGACTAGGGGACGGGTTAGGGTAAGGCTTCGGGGAAGTGTTACGGTTAGCCTTCGGGCTAGGGTTAGGGTTAGGGGACGGGGACGGTTTAGGGTCCATGTGAGGGTACGACAACGGGTTAGGGGGAGAGTATGTGTGAGGGCACGGGTTTGTGTTAGCGTATGGGTTAGGATTAGGGGACGGGTTATGGTAAGGCTTCGGGGAAGTGTTAGGGTTAGGGTTCGGGCTAGGGATAGGGTTAGTGTAAGGGGACGGTTTAGGGTCCAGCTGAGGGTATGACAACGGTTTAGGGGGAGCGTACGTGTGAGGGCACGGGTTAGTGTTAGCGTACGGGTTAGCACTAGGGGACGGGTTAGGGTAAGGCTTCGGGGAAGGGTTAATGTTAGGGTTCGGGCTAGGGTTACGGTTAGGGTACAGTGAAGGTTTAGGATCCAGGTGAGGGTACGACAACGGTTTAGGGGGAGCATACGTGTGAGGGCACGGGTTAGTGTTAGCGTATAGGTTAGCACTAGGGGACGGGTTAGGGTAAGGCTTCGGGGATGGGTTAGGGTTAGGGTTCGGGCTAGGGTTAGGGTGAGGGGACGGGGACTGTTTAGGGTCCAGGTGAGGGTACGACAACGGTTTAGACGGAGCGTAAGTGTGAGGGCACACGTTAGTGTTAGCGTACGGTTTAGGATTAGGGGACGGGTTAGTGTAGTTCTTCGGGGAAGGGTTAGGGTTATGGTTCGGGCTAGGGTTAGGGTTAGGGGACGGGGACGGTTTATGGTCCAGGTGAGGGTATGACAACGGTTTAGGGGGAGCGTACGTGTGAGGGCACGGATTAATGTCAGCGTACGGTTAGGAGTAGGACGCGGGTTAGGGTAAGGCTTCAGGGAAGGGTTAGGTTTAGGGTTCGGATTAGGGTTAGGGTTAGGGGACGGGGACGGTTTAGGGTCCAGTTGAGGGTACAACAAAGGTTTAGGCGGAGCGTACGTGTGAGGGCATTGGTTAGTGTTAGCGTGTGGGTTAGGGCTAGGGGACGGGTTAGGGTAAGGCTTCGGGGAAGGGTTAGGGTAAGGCTTCGGGCTAGGGTTAGGATTAGGGTTACGGGACGTTTTAGGGTCCAGGTGAGGGTACGACAACAGTTTAGGGGGAGTGTACGTGTGAGGGCACGGGTTAGAGTTAGCGTACGGGTTAGGACTAGGGGACGGGTTAGGGTAAGGCTTCGGGGAAGGGTTAGGGTTAGGGTTCGGGCTAGGGATAGGGTTAGTGTAAGGGGACGGTTTAGGGTCCAGGTGAGGGTACGACAACGGTTTAGGGGAAGCGTACGTGTGAGGGCACGGGTTACTGTTAGCGTACGGGTTAGGACTAGGGGACGGATTCGTGTAAGGCTTTGGGGAAGGGTTAGGGTTAGGGTTCGTCCTAGGGTTATGGTTAGGGGACGGGGATGGTTTAGGTTCCAGGTGAGGTTACGAGTACTGTTTAGGGGGAGTGTACGTGTGAGAGCACGGGTTAGTGTTAGCGTCCGGGTTAGGATTAGGGGACAGGTTAGGGTAAGGCTGCGGGGAAGGGTTAGTGTTAGGGTTCAGGCTAGGGTTAGGGTTAGGGGACGGGGACAGTTTAGGGTCCAGGTGAGGGAACGACAACGGTTTAGGGGGAGCGTACATGTGAGGGCACGGGTTAGTGTTAGCATCCGGGTTAGGATTAGGGGACACGTTAGTGTAAGGCTTCGGGGAAGTGTTAGGGTTAGGATTCGGGCTAGGGTTAGGGTTAGTGGACAGAGATGATTTAGGGTCCAGGTGAAGGTACGATAAGGTTTAGGGTAAGCGTACGTATAAGGGCCCGGGTTAGTGTTAGCGTACGGGTTAGGATTAGGGGACGGGTTAGGGTAAGGCTCCTGGGAAGGGTTAAGGTTAGGGTTCGGGCTAGGGTTAGGGTTACGGGACGGGGATGGTTTAGGGTCCAGGTGAGGGTACGACAACGATTTAGGGGGAGCGTACGTTTGAGGGCACGGGTTAGTGTTAGCGTACGGGTTAAGATTAGGGGATGGGTTAGTGTAAGGCTTCGGGGAAGGGTTAGGGTTCGGGCTAGGGTTAGGGTTAGTGGACGGAGACGGTTTATGGTTCAGGTGAGGGTACGACAACGGTTCAGGGTGAGCGTACGTGTGAGGGCACAGGTTAGTGTTAGCGTATGGGTTAGGATTAGGGGACGGGCTAGAGTAAGGCTTTGGGGAAGGGTTAGGGTTAGGGTTCGGGCTAGGGTTAGGTTTAGGGGACGGGGACGGTTTAGGGTCCAGGTAAGGGTACGACAATGGTTTAGGGGGAGCGTACGTGTGAGGGCATGGGTTAGTGTTAGCATACGGGTTAGGATTAGGGGACGGGTTAGCGTAAGGGTTTGGGGAAGTGTTAGGGTTAGGGTTCGGGCTAGGGTTAGGGTTAGGGGACGGGGATAGTTTATGGTCCAGGTGAGGGTAGGACAACGGTTTAGGGGGAGCGTACATGTGAGGGCACGGGTTAGTTATAGAGTACGGGTTAGGATTAGGGGACGGGTTAGCGTAAGGCTTCAGGGAAGGGTTAGGGTTAGGGTTCGGGCTAGGGTTAGGCTTAGGGTATGGGGACTGTTTAGGGTCCAGGTGAGGGTACGACAACGTTTTAGGGGGAGCGTATGTGTGCGGGCATAGGTTAGTGTTAGCGTACGGGTTAGGATTAGGGGACGGTTTAGGGTAAGGCTTCGGGGAAGGGTTAGGTTTAGGGTTCGGACTAGGGTTAGGGTTAGGGGACGGGGACAGTTTAGGGTCCAGGAGAGGGTACGACAATGGTTTAGGGGGAGTGTACATGTGAGGACACAGTTTAGTGTTAGCGTACGGGTTAGGATTAGGGGACGAGTTAGGGTAAGGCATCGGGAAAGGTTTAGGGTTAGGGTTCGGTCTATGGTTAGGTGTAGGGGACGGGGACGGTTTAGGGTCCAGGTGAGGATACAACAACGGTTTAGGAGGAGTGTACGTGTGAGGGCAGGGGTTAGTGTTTGCGTATGGGTTAGGATTAGGGGATGGTTTAGCCTAAGGCTTCGGGGAAGGGTTAGGGTTAGGGTTCGGGCTAGGGTTAGGGTTAGGGGATGGGGATGGTTTAGGGTCCAGGTGAGTGTACGACAACGGTTTAGGGGGAGTATACGTGTGAGGGCACGTGTTAGTGTTAGCGTACGGGTTAGGATTAGAGGACGGGTTAGGGTAAGGCTTCAGGAAAGGGTTAGGTTTACAGTTCGGGCTACGTTTAGGCTTAGGGGACGGGGAAGGTTTAGGGTCCAGGTGAGGGTATGACAACGGTTTAGGGAGAGCGTATGTGTGAGGGCATGGGTTACTGTTAGCGTACGGGTTAGGATTAGGGGACGGGTTAGGGTAAGGCTTCAGGGAAGGGTTAGGGTAAGGGTTCGGGCTAGGGTTAGGGTTAGGTGACAGGGACGGTTTAAGGTCCAGGTGAGGGTACGACAACGGTTTAGGGGGAGCGTACGTGTGAGGGCACATTTTAGTGTTAGCGTACGGGTTAGGATTAGGGGACGGGTTAGGGTAAGGCTTCTGGGAAGTGTTAGGGTTAGGGTTCGGGCTAGGGTTAGGGTTAGGGGATGGGGACGGTTTAGGGTCCAGGTGAGGGTACGACACCGGTTTAGGGGAAGTGTACGTGTGAGGGCATGGGTTAGTGTTAGCGTACGGGTTAGGACTAGGGGACGGGTGAGGGTAAGGCTTCGGGGCAAGGTTAGGGTTAGTGTTCGGGCTAGGGTTAGTGTTAGCGGATGGGGACAGCATAGGGTCCAGGTGAGGGTAGGACAACGGTTTAGAGGGAGCGTACGTGTGAGGGCACGGGTTAGTGTTAGCGTACGGGTTAGAACTAGGGGACGGGCTAGGGTAAGGCTTCGGGGAAGGGTTAGGGTTAGGGTTCGGGCTAGGGTTAGAGTTAGGGGACGGGATGGTTTAGGGTCCAGGTGAGGGTACGACAACGGTTTAGGGGGAGCGTACGTGTGAGGGCATGGGTTAGTGTTAGCGTACGGGTTAGGATTAGGGGACGTGTTAGGGTAAGGCTTCGGGGAAGGGTTAGTGTTAGGGTTCGGGCTAGGGTTAGGGTTAGGGGACGGAGAAGGTTTCGGGTCCAGGTGAGTGTATGAAAACAGTTTAGGGGGAGCGTACGTGTGAGGGCACGGGTTAGTGTTAGCGTACGGGTTATGATTAGGGGACGGGTTAGAGTAAGGCTTCGGGGAAGGGTTCGGGTTAGGGGACGGGGACGGTTGAGTGTCCAGGTGAGTGTACGAGAACGGTTTAGGGGGGGCGGACTTGTGAGGGCAAGGGTTAGTGCTAGCGTACGGGTTAGGATAGGGGACGGGTTAGGGTAAGGCTTCGGGCAAGGGTTAGGTTTAGGGTTCGGGTTAGGGTTAGGGGACCGGATGGTTTAGGGTCCAGGTGAGGGTATGACAACGGTTTAGGGGGAGCGTACGTGTGAGGGCACGGGTTAGTGTTAGCGTCCGGGTTAGGATTAGGGGACATGTTAGGGTAAGGCTTCGGGGAAGGGTTAGGGTTAGGGTTTGGGCTAGGGTTAGGGTCAGGGGACGGGGACGGTTTAGGGTCCAGGTGAGGGTACGACAATGGTTTAGGGGGAGCGTACGTGTGAGGGCACGTGTTAGTGTTAGTGTACGGATTAGGATTAGGGGACGGGTTAGGGTAAGGCTTCGGGGAATGGTTAGGGTTAGGGTTCGGGCTAGGGTTAGGGTTAGGGGACGGGGACGGTTTAGGGTCCAGGTGAGGGTACGACAATGGTTTAGGGGGAGCGTCCGTGTGAGGGCACGGGTTAGTGTTACCGTACGGGTTAGGATTACGTGACGGGTTAGTGTAAGGCTTCGGGGAAGGGTTAGGGTTAGTGTTCGGACTAGGGTTAGGTTTAGGGGACGGGGACGGTTTAGGGTCCAGGAGAGGGTACGACAACGGTTTAGGGGGAGTGTACCTGTGAGGACACGGTTTAGTGTTAGCATACGGGTTAGGATTAGGGGACGGGTTAGGGTAAGGCTTCGGGGAAGGGTTAGGGTTAAGGTTCAGTCTAGGGTTCGCGTTAGGGGACGGGGACGGTTTAGGGTCCAGGTGAGTGTACGACAACAGTTTAAGGGGAGCGTACGTGTGAGGGCACGGGTTAGTGTTAGCGTACGGTTTAGGATTAGGGGTCGGTGTAGTGTAAGCCTTCAGGAAGTGTCAGGGTTAGGGTTCGGGCTAGGGTTAGGCTTAGGGGACGGGGACGGTTTAGGGTCAAGATGAGGGTACCACAACTGTTTAGGGTGAGCGTACGTGTGAGGGCACGGGTTAGTGTTACCGTACGGATTAGCATTAGGGGTCGTGTTAGGGTAAGGCATCGGGAAAGGTTTAGGGTTAGGGTTCGGGCTATGGTTAGGTTTAGGGGACAGGCACGGTTTAGGGTCCAGGTGAGGGTATTACAACGGTTTAGGGGGAGCGTACATGTGAGGGCACGGGTTAGTGTTAGCGTACGGGTTAGGAGTAGGGGACGGTTTAGGGTAAGGCTTCGGGGAAGGGTTAGGGTTAGGGTTCGGGCTTGGGTTAGGGTTAGGGGACGGGGACAGTTTAGGGTCCAGGTGAGGGTACGACAATGGTTTAGGGGGAGTCTACGTGTGAGGACACAGGTTAGTGTTAGCCTACGGGTTAGGATAAGGGGATGGGTTAGGGTAAGGTTTCGGGGAAGTGTTAGGGTTAGGGTTCGGGCTAGGGTAAGGGTTAGGGGACGGGGACGGTTTAGCGTCCAGGTGAGGGTATGACAACGGTTTAGGGGGAGCGTACGTGTAGGGCAGTGGTTAGTGTTAGCGTACGGGTTAGGATTGGGGGATGGTTTAGTGTAAGGCTTAGGGAAGGGTTAGGGTTAGGGGACGGTGACGGTTTAGGGTCCAGGTGAGGTTACGACAACAGTTTAGGGGGAGCCTACGTGTGAGGGCACGGGTTAATGTTAGCGTACGGGTTAGGATTAGGGGACGGGTTAGGGTAAGCCTTCGGGGAAGGGTTAGGTTTAGGGTTCGGGCTAGGGTTAGGGTTAGGGTATGGGGACTGTTTAGGGTCCAGGTGAGGGTACGACAACGTTTTAGGGGGAGCGTACGTGTGAGGGCACGGGTTAGTGTTACCGTACGGGTTAGGATTAGGGGACGAGTTAGGGTAAGGCATCGGGAAAGGTTTAGGGTTAGGGTTCGGGCTATGGTTAGGTGTAGGGGACGGGGACGGTTTAGGGTCCAGGTGAGGATACGACAACGGTTTAGGAGGAGTGTACGTGTGAGGGCACGGGTTAGTGTTTGCGTATGGGTTAGGATTAGGGGATGGGTTAGCGTAAGGCTTCGGGGAAGGGTTAGGGTTAGGGTTCGGGCTAGGGTTAGGGTTAGGGGATGGGGATGGTTTAGGGTCCAGGTGAGGGTACGACAACGGTTTAGGGGGAGCATACGTGTGAGGGCACGGGTTAGTGTTAGCGTACGGGTTAGGATTAGAGGACGGGTTAGTGTAAGGCTTCGGGGAAGGGTTAGGTTTAGGGTTCGGGCTACATTTAGGCTTAGGGGATGGGGAAGGTTTAGGGTCCAGGTGAGAGTATGACAGCGGTTTAGGGGGAGCGTACGTGTGAGGGCATGGGTTACTGTTAGCGTACTGGTTAGGATTAGGGGACAGGTTAGGGTAAGGCTTCAGGGAAGGTTTAGGGTAAGGGTTCGGGCTAGGGTTAGGGTTAGGTGATGGGGACGGTTTAGGGTCCAGGTGAGGGTATGACAACAGTTTAGGGGGAGCGTACGTGTGAGGGCACATGTTAGTGTTAGCGTACGGGTTAGGAGTAGGGGTCGGTATAGGGTAAGGCTTCGGGACGTGTTAGGGTTAGGGTTCGGGCTAGGGTTAGGCTTAGGGGACGGGGACGGTTTAGGGTCAAGATGAGGGTACCACAATGGTTTAGGGTGAGCGTACGTGTGACGGCACGGGTTAGTGTTACCGTACGGGTTAGGATTAGGGGACGAGTTAGGGTAAGGCATCGGGAAATGTTTAGGGTTTGGGTTCAGGCTATGGTTAGGTTTAGGGGATGGGGACGGTTTAGGGTCCAGGTGAGGGTATTACAACGGTTTAGGGGAGCGTACATGTGAGGGCATGGGTTAGTGTTAGCGTACGGGCTAGGATTAGGGCACGGTTTAGGGTAAGGCTTCGGGGAAGGGTTAGGTTTAGGGTTCGGGCTAGGGTAAGGGTTAGGGGACGGGGACGGTTTAGGGTCCAGGTGAGGGTACGACAATGGTTTAGGGGGAGCGTACGTGTAGGGCAGGGATTAGTGTTAGCGTACGGGTTAGGATTGGGGGATGGGTTAGTGTAAGGCTTAGGGAAGGGTTAGGGTTAGGGGACGGGGACGGTTTAGGGTCCAGGTGAGGTTACGACAACGGTTTAGGGGGAGCCTACGTGTGAGGGCATTGGTTAATGTTAGCGTACGGGTTAGGATTAGGGGACGGGTTAGGGTAAGCCTTCGGGGAAGGGTTAGGGTTAGGGTTCGGGCTAGGGTCAGGGTTAGGGGACGGGGACAGTTTAGGGTCCAGGTGAGGGTACGACAACGGGTTAGGGGGAGCGTACTTGTGAGGGCACGGGTTACTGTTAGCGTACGGGTTAGGATTAGAGGACGGCTTAGGGTAAGGCCTCGGGGAAGGGTTAGGTTTAGGGTTCGGGATAGGGTTAGGGTTAGGGGACAGGGACGGTTTAGGGTCCAGGTGAGGGTACGACAACGGTTTACGGGGAGCGTTCGTGTGAGGGCAAGGGTTAGTGTTAGTGTACGGGTTAGGAATAGGGGAGGGGTTAGGGTCAGACTTTGGGGAAATGTTAGGGTTAGGGGACTGGGACGGTTTAGGGTCCAGGTGAGGGTACGACAACGGTTTAGGAGTAGTGTACGTGTTAGGGTACAGGTTAGTGTTAACGTATGGGTTAGGACTAGGGGACGGTTTAGGGTAAGTCTTCGGGATAGGATTAGGGTTAGGGTTCGGGCTACGGTTAGGGTTAGGGGACGGGATGGTTTAGGGTCCAGGTGAGGGTACGACAACGGTTTAGGGGGAGTGTACGTGTGAGGGCACGGGTTAGTGTTAGCATACGGGTTAGGATTAGCAGAGGGGTTAGGGTAAGGCTTCGGGGAAGTGTTAGGGTTCGGTTTCGAGCTAGGGTTAGGGGATGGGGACGGTTTAGGGTCCAGGTGAGGGTATGACAACGGTTTAGGGCGAGCGTACGTGTGAGGGCACGGATTAGTTTTAGCGTACGGGTTAGGATTAGTGGACGTGTTAGGGTAAGGCTTCGTGGAAAGGTTAGGGTTAGGGTTCAGGCTAGGGTTAGGGTTAGGGGACGGGGACGGTTTAGGGTCCAGGTGAGGGTACGAGAACAGTTTTGGGGGAGCGTACGTGTGAGGGCACAGGTTAGTGTTAGCGTTCGGGTTAGGACTAGGGGACGGGTTAGGGTAAGGCTTCGGGGAAGGGTTAGTACTAGCGTCTGCATTTGCTCACGAACCTCAACAATCCTATCACTGCTGCGTTTAAGTCGCTGTACACACACTTGATTCTCTTTCGGAGACATAGCCATCCATAGGTTTTAAGATTCTTACTAGTCAGGTATATTCTTAGGCGTTTAATATGGGGTGTTGAGTCCACTTCGTTGAGCAAGGAGTAGCTCTTCTCTATTACATATTTGGCTTATGGAACGGTATCTGTGCTAATTTCAATCTCTGGTTTTATACAGCACCCCAACTCATCCTTCCCCTTAAGCAAGCATAAGATGGTTTTCTACATTTGAGACCCTGTTCTGTTTTGTAATTCAGTTCCTGGGTAGCCAAGTATAAATTCCGTGTAGTAGTGATATCTTATGATGTTTCTTTTTCTGTGTGACTTATTTCACTTAGAATCATCGTACCTGAATCCACTCATTATGCTGCTACGGGCCTGATGACATAGATTTCATTGCTGAGTGATATTGCATTTTACGTAAGTACCACAACTTCTTTATCCATTTTTCACTTTCTGTGATATTGAACTTGTACCGTAAACGAGGTTCTTGTAAACAGAGCCGTCCCAAACTTTGGGGTGGCTGTGTCTTTTTGATTTTAATTTCCCTAATCTATAGGACCATAAGTGGAAGTGCCCTAGGCTCTGTTGCTTTGTTTTTTAGATGTTTCAGGAAACACCATACACTTTTCCAGAGTGGCTGTTGGCAATTTACATCGCGCTCATCAGCATAACAAGGCTCCCAGTTCTCCATGGCCTGTCCTGCCTTTCTGGATTTTACACTTTTTTCACATGGCCCTTTTGACCGGGGGGCAGTGAGACTTCATTGTAGTGCAGATTTCCTTTGCAAACTTGCTTGGTTGGCCAAAAAGGGCGTATGCGTTTTTTCCTGAATATATTCAGGAAAAAACGCATACGCCCTTTTTGGCCAAGTGCATCATTGTAGACGTTCTGCCTCTTTTCCTATGCTTTACATGCAATTTCCTATGCTTTACATGCTTTACATGCAATTCCTGAAATCGGTTTCCTGCAATTCTGCCCCGCTTTGAAGTCCTCTTGGCAGCTTACTTCAATATATTTTTGGACGATAGCTGTCATTTATAACTCTGCATGTTTGTGAATGACAGTGCCCCTGAGCTCCTTTCTTCAACTCGCTTTCTTGTGAGCTGGCCGCAACACCGCAGGATTGCTTCAGGCCCTAGTGTGGTTCTGGCATGGCACGCTGAGCCTTTGGTTAATTCCTCTTCCTGGTGGGAAATGAGAGTTAAATTTGCCCGTCCAGACACCTCCAGCTAGTCTCTCATTGGTTCTCCCTATTCCTGTTCATTTTCCACAGAAATTGCAAACTGGGCCAAACAGGAGGTTAAAGGCACTGACTCTCCAAGTGGGGAGAGTGTTAGTAAAGCGTCTGGAATGTTGCACCCGAGTAGCAGGGGACGAAAACTGAGACACATTTGAACACGTTTCCCGATCACACTGTGGATCATACTCTGGGTTCCACATGCATGTTTTAGCTGAAGGAAGAATCCCTTAAACCTGGACAGTTGAGACCCATGAAATGGGGACCATGCAATATGACTTCAAAGGATCTGCATTTGCTCACCGAACCTCACCAATCCTATCACTGCTGCGTTTATGCCACTGTACACTCGATTGATTCTCTTTCGGAGACATATAAATCCATAGGTTTTAAGATTCTTACTAGTCAGGTATATTCTTAGGCGTTTAATATGGGGTGTTGAGTCCACTTCGTTGAGCAAGGAGTAGCTCTTGTCTATTACATATTTGGCTTATGGAACGGTATCTGTGCTAATTTCAATCTCTGGTTTTATGCAGCACCCCAACTCACCTTTCCCCTTAAGCAAGCATAAGTTAGTTTTCTACATTTGAGACCCTGTTCTATTTTGTAATTCAGTTCCTGTGTAGCCAAGTTTACATTCCGTGTAGTAGTGATATCTTATGATGTTTCTTTTTCTGTGTGACTTATTTCACTTAGAATCATCGTACCTGAATCCACTCATTATGCCTCTACGGGCCTGATGACATAGATTTCATTGCTGAGTGATATTGCATTGTACGTAAGTACCACAACTTCTTTATCCATTTTTCGCTTTCTGTGATATTGAACTTGTACCGTAAACGAGGTTCTTGTAAACAGAGCCGTCCCAAACTTTGGGGTGGCTGTGTCTGTTTGATTTTAATTTCCCTAAGCTATAGGACCATATGTGGAAGTGCCCTAGGCTCTGTTGCTTTGTTTTTTAGATGTTTCAGGAAACCTCATACACTTCTCCAGAGTGGCTGTTGGCAATTTTCATCCCGCCCATCAGCATAACAAGGCTCCCAGTTCTCCATGGCCTGTCCTGCCTTTCTGGATTTTACAATTTTTTCAGATGGCCCTTTTGACTGGGGGCAGTGAGACTTCATTGTAGTGCAGATTTCCTTTGCAAGCTTGCTTGGTTGGCCAAAAAGGGCGTATGCGTTTTTTCCTGAATATATTCAGGAAAAAACGCATATGCACTTTTTGGCCAAGTGCATCATTGTGGACGTTCTGCCTCTTTTCCTATGCTTTACATGAAATTCCAGTCTACCTCCTGAAATCGGTTTCCTGCAATTCTGCCCCGCTTTCAACTCCTCTTGGCAGCCTTACTTCAATATATTTTTGGACGATAGCTGTCATTTATAACTCTGTAGGTTTGTGAATGACAGTGCCCCTGAGCTCCTTTCTTCAACTCGCATTCTTGTGAGCTGGCTGCAACACCGCAGGATTGCTTCAGGCCCTAGTGTGGTTCCGGCATGGCACGCTGAGCCTTTGGTTAATTCCTCTTCCTGGTGGGAAATGAGAGTTAAATTTGCCCATGCAGACACCTCCAGCTAGTCTCTCATTGGTTCTCCCTATTCCTGTTCATCTTACGCAGAAATTGCAAACTGGCCCAAACAGGAGTTTAAAGGCACTGATTCTCTAAGTGGGGAGAGTGTTAGTAAAGCGTCTGGAATGTTGCACCTGAGTACCAGGGGACGACAACTGAGACAGATTTGAACACGTTTCCCGATCACACGGTGGATCATACTCTGGGTTCCACATGCATGTTTTAGCTGAAGGAAGAATCCCTTAAACCTGGAGAGTTGAGACCCATGGAATGGGTACCATGCAATATGACTTCGAAGCGTCTGCATTTGCTCACCGAACCTCACCAATCCTATCACTGCTGCGTTTATGCCGCTGTACACACGCTTGATTCACTTTTGGAGACATATAAATCCATAGGTTTTAAGATTCTTACTAGTCAGGTATATTCTTAGGCGTTTAATATGGGGTGTTGAGTCCACCTCGTTGAGCAAGGAGGAGCTCTTGTCTATTACATATTGGGCTTATGGAACGGTATCTGTGCTAATGTCAATCTCTGGTTTTATGCAGCACCCCAACTCACCTTTCCCCTTAAGCAAGCATAAGTTGGTTTTCTACATTTGAGACCCTGTTCTGTTTTGTAATTCAGTTCCTGTGTAGCCAAGTTTACATTCCGTGTAGTAGTGATATCTTATGATGTTTCATTTTCTCTGTGACTTATTTCTCTTAGAATCATCGAAGCTGAATCCACTCATTATGCTGCTATGGGCCTGATGACATAGATTTCATTGCTGAGTGATATTCCATTGTAAGTAAGTACCACAACTTCTTTATCCATTTTTCGCTTTCTTTGATATTGAACTTGTACTGTAAACGAGGTTTTTGTAAACAGAGCCGTCCCAAACTTTGGGTGGCTGTGTCTTTTTATTTTAATTTCCCTAAGCTATAGGACCATAAGTGGAAGTGCCCTAGGCTCTGTTGCTTTGTTTCTTAGATGTTTCAGGAAACACCATACACTTCTCCAGAGTGGCTGTTGGCAATTTACATCCCACCCATCACCATAACAAGGCTCCCAGTTCTCCATGGCCTGTCCTGCCTTTCTGGATTTTATACTTTTTTCAGATGGCCCTTTTGACCGGGGGGCAGTGAGACTTCATTGTAGTGCAGATTTCTTTGCAAGCTTGCTTGGTTGGCCAAAAAGGGCGTATGCGTTTTTTCCTGAATATATTCAGGAAAAAACGCATACGCCCTTTTTGCCCAAGTGCATGATTGTGGACGTTCTGCCTCTTTTCCTATGCTTTACATGCAATTCCAGTGTACCTCCTGAAATCGGTTTCCTGCAATTCTGCTCTGCTTTCAAGTCCTCTTGGCAGTATTACTTCAATATATTTTTGGATGATAGCTGTCATTTATAACTCTGCAGGTTTGTGAATGACAGTGCCCCTGAGCTCCTTTCTTCAACTCGCTTTCTTGTGAGCTGGCCGCAACACCGCAGGATTGCTTCAGGCCCTAGTGTGGTTCCGGCATGGCACGCTGAGCCTTTGGTTAATTCCTCTTCCTGGTGGGAAATGAGAGTTAAATTTGCCCGTCCAGACACCTCCAGTTAGTCTCTCATTGGTTCTCCCTATTCCTGTTCATTTTCCGCAGAATTTGCAAACTGGGCCTAACAGGAGGTTAAAGGCACTGACTCTCCAAGTGGGGAGAGTGTTAGTAAAGCGTCTGGAATTTTGCCCCCGAGTACCAGGGGATGCAAACTGAGACATATTTGAACACGTTTCCCGATCACACGGTGAATCATACGCTGGGTTCCACATGCATGTTTTAGCTGAAGGAAGAATCCCTTAAACCTGGAGAGTTGAGACCCATGGAATGGGGACCATGCAATATGACTTCAAAGGGTCTGCATTTGCTCACCGAACCTCACCAATCCTATGACTGCTGCGTTTGTGCCCCTGTACACATGCTTGATTCTCTTTCGGAGACATATAAATCCATAGGTTTTAAGATTCTTACTAGTCAGGTATATTCTTAGGCATTTAATATGGGGTGTTGAGTCCACTTCGTTGAACAAGGAGTAGCTCTTGTCTATTACATTTTTGGCTTATGGAACGGTATCTGTGCTAATTTCCATCTCTGGTTTTATGCAGCGCCCCAACTCACCTTTCCCGTTAAGCAAGCATAAGTTGGTTTTCTACATTTCACACCCTGTTCTGTTTTGTAATTCAGTTCCTGTGTAGCCAAGTTTACATTCCGTGTAGTAGTGATGTCTTATGATGTTTCTTTTTCTGTGTGACTTATTTCACTTAGAATCATCGTACCTGAATCCACTCATTATGCTGCTATTTGCCTGATGACATAGATTTCATTGCTGAATGATATTGCATTGTACGTAAGTACCACAACTTCTTTATCCATTTTTCGCTTTCTGTGATATTGAACTTGTACCGTAAACGAGGTTCTTGTAAACACAGCCATCTCAAACTTTGGCGTGGCTGTGTCTTTTTGATTTTAATTTCCCTAAGCTGTAGGACCATAAGTGGAAGTGCCCTAGGCTCTGTTGCTTTGTTATTTAGATGTTTCAGGAAACACCATACACTTCTCCAGAGTGGCTGTTGGTAATTTACATCCCACCCATCAGCATAACAAGGCTCCCAGTTCTCCATGGCCTGTCCTGCCTTTCTGGATTTTACACATTTTTCAGATGGCCCTTTTGACTGGGGTGAAGTGAGTCTTCATTGTAGTGCAGATTTCCTTTGCAAGCTTGCTTGGTTGGCCAGAAAGGGTGTATGCGTTTCTTCCTGAATATATTCAGGAAAAAACGCATACGCCCTTTTTGGCCAAGTGCATCATTGTCTACGTTCTGAGTCTGTTCATGTTTTCAATGCAATTCCAGTCTACCTCCTGAAATCGGTTTCCTGAAATTCTGCCTTGCTGTCAGTGCCTCTTCATAGCCTTACCTCAATATACTTTTGGAAAATAGTTGGCCTTTATAACTCTGCATGTTTTTGAATTGCAGTGGCCCTTAGTTCTATTTTTCAGCTCTTATTTTTGTGATCTTGCCTCATATCCACAGGATTTCTTCAGGCCCTATTCTTCTTCTTGGGCGCCTTGCTCTGCCTTTGGTTAATTCTTCTTCCTGATGTGAAATTAGAGTGACATGTGCCCATTGAAACCGCTACAGCTATTTTCTCACTGGTTCCCCCTATTCCCATTCATCCTCCGCACTAACTGCAGACTGTGCCATACCGGAACTTAAAGGCATTGACTCTCCATGTGGGGATGTTGTTAGTAAAGTGGCTGGAATGTTGATCCGGAGCCCCAGGAGAGGAAAATTAGGTGCGTTTTAGAAACCTTTCCCGATCATATGGTATACCATCCGCTGGATTTCCCATACATGGTTTAGCTGTAGGAAGATTCCCTTCAACCTGGAGTGTTGGGATCCTTGGAATGAGTAGCATGAAGTATTGCATTAAACTTTCGGCAGTTGCTCACCAAAGCTCACCAATCCTCTCAGCCCCAAGTGTCCAGCCTTATGTCTTATGCAGCTGTGGGTTTATATGTGGTCATTCCAGGTTGCATCACAGCCCCTGAGCGAATTTTGTAAGAATTTTTCTCTCTTTCATTGTTTCTGCATTTTGTTTTTAAAATTTATTTCTATAATGGGGTTTAGCTCATTTTCACTGCTGTGTTTGGCCGCTCTGCACACACTTGATTCCCTTATGGAGATATATCAATACATGGGTTTTAAGATTCTTATTACTCAGATATATTTCTCTGCGGTGTATAGGGTGTGTTGAGGCCAGTTCATTGAGCAAGGTGTAGATCTTGTCTAATACCTATTTGGTTTATTGAACGGTATCTGTGCTAATTTCAAACTCTGGTTTTATGCATCACCCCACCTCTCCTTTCCCCTTAAGCTGACATAAGTATGTTTTCTAAATGTGAGACACTGTTCTGTTTTGTAATTCATTTTTTGTGCAGCCATATTTACCCTCCCTCTATAAATGATATCTTATGATATGTTTCTTTTTCTGTTTGACTTATTTCAAGTAGTATTATCGGACCTAAATCCACTCTTTATCCTTCTACTAGCCTTATTACATTGATTTCATGGTGAAGAGATATTCCATTGTACATAAGTACCACATTTTCTTTATCCATTGTTCTCTTTCCTGGGATATTTAAGGTGTACTGAAGTTGAGGTTCTTGTAAACAGAGTAGCCCTAAACTGTGGTGTGCTTGTGTCTTGTTGATTTTTAGACTTCCCTAGATATACTTCCGTGATTGGAAGTGCCCTATGCTCTGTAGCTCTGTTTTTTAGATGATTTAGGAACCACCATACACTTCTCCAGAGTGGCTCTCGGCAGTTCACACACTGTCCATCAGCGTATAAAGGCTCCCTGTTCTCCATGGCCTGTCCTGCATTTCTGGTTTTTACAATTTTTTCGGATGGCCCTTTTGACCGGTGGGAAATGAGACTTCTTTGTTGTGCACATTTGCATTGCTTGCTTGCTTGGTTGCCCATAAAGTGCGTATGCGTTTTTTCCTGGATATATTCAGGAAAAAACGCATACTCCCTTTTGGGCCAACTGCATCATTGTCGAAATTCTGCCGCTTTTCATGTGCTTTAAAGACGAGTCCAATCTATCTCTTGAAATCTGTTTCTTGCAATTCTGTCTTGCATTCAGATCCTCTTCTTTGCCTTACCTCAACATATTTTTGGACATTGGTTTTCATTTATAACTCTGCAGGTTTGTGAATTGCAGTGACCCTGAGCTCCATTTTTTAAGTTGCTCTTTTGTGAGCTGGCCTCAAAGCCGCAGGATTGCTTCAGGCCCTATTTTGGCTCCGGCGAGGTGGGCTGAGCCTTTTTTTAATTCTTATTCTTAATGGGAAATTAGAGTGACATGTGCCCGTCCAAACCCCTACAACTATTCTCTCATTGGTTCCCCCTCTTCCCGTTCATCGTCCTCACAATTTGCAAAATGTGTGAAACAGAAGTTTAAATGTGCTGATTCTCTAAGTGGGGAGATTCTAAGTAACGTGGCTGGAATGATGAACAGGAGCACCAGGAGAGGATAAATGAGGTGCATTTTAGACACATCTCCCGATCACATGGTGTACAGTCCTCTGGGTTTTCCATGCATGTTTTAGCTGTAGGAAGATTCCTTGAACCTGCAGATTTGGGACCCATTGAATGAGTACCAGGTAGTATTACTTTAAAGGGTGTGCATTTCCTCACCCAACCTCACATTTCTCTTAACGCGAACAGTTTCCAGCCTTATGTCTCATCCTGCTGTGGGTCTAGATGTGTTCAATCCATGTTGCATCACCGTCCCTGAGGAAAAGTTGTAAGAGGTTTTCTCTGTCTCTCTGTCGTTTATTTTTTTCAATTTATTATTATATTGGTTACAGCTGATTTTCAAAGCTCTGTTTCTTGCTGCTGTACATCCACTTGTTTCACGTACAGAGAGACATCAATAAATTCTTTTTCAGATTCTTACCAGTCATATATATTCTTTTCCGGTGACTTGAGTGTGCTGAGTGCAGTTCTTTTAGCTACCGTGTAGGCCTTGTTGATTATCAGTTTGGTATTTGGAATGGTATCTTTGCTAATTTCAACCTCCTGGATGATGCCTCACCCCTCCCCACCTTTCCCGTTTAGCAGCCTTACGCGTGTTTTCTACATATTTGACTATGTTTTTGTTTTGTAATTTATTTCATGTGTAGCCATTTTGGATTCCACCTTTAAGTGATATCTTATGATATGTGTCTTTTTCTTTTTGAATTATGTCACTTAGAATGATCATACGTAACTCCTCCGGAGTTGTTACAACTGGCCATATTTCATTGATTTCCAGGCTGAGTAATATTCCACTCTACATAAGTACCACATCTCTATCCATTTTTTCCCTCCAGAGACATTTAAGTTATATCCTAGTTGAGGATCTTTTAAACAGAGAGGCAGTAAACATTGGGGTGCCTGTGTCCTCTCGATTTTTGTTTTTCCCAAGATATAGGCCCATGAGTGCAAGTGCCCTATGCTCTGTAGCTCATTTTTTAGATGCTTTAGTAAACACAATACACTTCTCCAGAATGGCCGTTGGCAATATACATTTCCACTATAAGCCTCACAGGGCTCCCTCTTCTCCTTGCCCTGTCTGCATTTCTGGTGTTTACACTTTATGAGGATGGCTCTTCTGACTGATGTGAAGTGATATCTTTTGTAGTATTGATTTCCAGTGCCCACCTGTTTGGTTGGCTAAAAAAGTGTATGCCCTTTTCTTGAATATATACAGAAAGAAACGCATACAGCCTTTTTGGCCAACTGCAATGTTGGCAATGTTCAGCCCCTTTTCTTGTGCTTAATGGCGAGTCCTTTCTACCTCCTCAAATCCCTTTCCTGCCATTCTCCCTTGCTTACCAATCCTTTTCTCTGACTTTCCTCAAGACATTTTTCAGTGATAGATATTTTCAACTCTGCAGTTTTGTGAATTTTACTGCCCCTGCGTTCCATTGTTCAACTTGTGTTTATGGGAACTGGCCACAAAGCAGTGGGATTTCCTCAAGCCCTATACTGTTTCCATGGGCAACCTTAGCCTTTGGTCAATTCGTCTTCCTGATTGGAAATTAGAGTGACATGTGCCTGTCTGAACACCTAGGACTTGTCTCTCATTGTTCCTCATCCTTCCGCTTCATCCTCTGGACAAATTCCAAACTGTACGCAACAGGATGTTGACAGTGCTGACATCTCCAAGTGGGGAGACCGTTAGTAAAGACGCTGGAGGGGTGAACCCGAGCACCAGGAGATGAGGAGATGAGATGCCTTTTCCAAACTCTTCCCGATCAGACGGTATACCATCCTCTGGGTGTGACAGACATGTTTTAGCAGTAGGAAGAGTCCCATTCATGTAAAGAGAACACCAGGGCTTTTTCAAAATCAGTGTCTCCCCGAAACCCAAACTGGGGAATTTTTTAAGCTACGGCTACACATATGTTCATTAAGGGCCTTGGGAAGTAGGCAGAGTCCAAACTTTAGATGATTGAAGTCTTCAGGGTCAGGAGCACTCACCACTGGCATCCCTTAGGTTACACTTTAACTGTCATTGATAGATGATGTCAATAAAAATATCTATTCTTTTTCCAATTATTTCCCCTTATAGGTTATTGCAAAATATTGAGTGTAGTTCCCCGTGCTATACAGTAGTTCCTTGTTGATGATCTATTTTATACATAGCAGTGTGTATGTGTTAATTCCAAACTGTTAATTTATCTCTCCTCCCACCTTTCCCCTTTGGTAATAATAAATTATAAGATTTTATACTTCTCAGAAATGGGGGAGCTGAAAGAGAGGTATCATTTTCAATGGAAAAGCATTTAAAACAAGATTGAAGCTTTAACCAAGATTATTAGATGTACATCCTTGGAAAGAAATCACTTCATTTCTCTAATATTGACCTGACAAATAAGACAAACCTTTTCACTGAACTTGCTTATAATAAAGTGATGGAAATATCAAATGGAAGTGTTAGAAACATCTTATTTTACCCGAGCCTTATAAACTGTTCTATGTTAACTAGAGTTTGGCTCACACATCTGTTCATTGAAGTTACAATAGTCTCAATTTCTGTTACTGATCCTCCAGAGTGGACCCCAACAAGTGTCCCCCTGCCCAGTGTCATTGGGGCCAACAGATCGAGACTGAGTTTGGTTCACAAGCAAAGGAAACTTTATATTTTGATCAGAGAATGGAGAGGTGAGAGCATGCACTACCCCGTGGGCTGTGGGCTGGGCTGCTGTGTAGAGATCCCGTCAGAGTCAGTGGGAGGGAGGGGGCGGAGCTCTCGAGGGCCGGGTTGGCTGCAGCTCAGGCTCTATATCTCGGAGTCTGCACTGGGCCCCAGGAGCTGAGGTGTCGACCCAGCCATTCTGCACTAGGAAATCTGGTCTGAAGTGCCGGGTGTGGAACCTCTGCATGCGGGACCCTAGGAGCACGTGAAATTAGACAAAGGATAAAAAAGGTCAGACTTGACTTTATTGCCCAGATTCTATTTTTATCTCCCAGGGATTTTTAATGGGCTTTGCTGGGGACAAACCCCTCCTCTGCCTTTTGTCCCATTCCTCATTCTTGGAGTGCTGAGGGTGCAGACCCTTCTTCTGTAACTGCTGAGTGCTGAGTTGGGAGCCCTCATACCAGGGGACGAGGGTCAGAACTTCTCCCCAGCAGCCTCCAGGTGACGTTGATTGGCCCCAGGACCCCTGCCTCCCTGCTTGTCCGCCTGAGCACCAGCATTGGAAGTGTTATAGATTCTAATGACCTTTAAGGGTCCAGGAAAGGGATGTGCAGAGACGCTGTGGGGGCCGGTTTCACCCCGCCCCACATTTGTTCGGCCACCTTAGGCTGACCGTTTCTGCCAGCCTAGATGCTCTGACCAGTAGTCTGCTCTTTCTTCAATTAGGCCCCTGAATTAATGTAAAAACAGCACCAGGTGTCAGAGCCCTGCCCGCTCAACTCCCAGACAGTCCAGGGTCAGTGGTGATCAAGGACCATGATGACCACTGAGTCAACAGCCTTTTGAAGTAAACAGGAGTCCAGCCGGTCTTATTGGCCACCATCATCACGGTGTCTGTAGGCTTTTCTATGGTGACAGTGTGATATACGTTTCCCCTGCCAAGATTATTAGCTCCCCTCTGGGTGCATTAAGTCCTGCAAGCAGTAGTCTACTCCTTCGGGACACACTATTGTTGTTTTATGAGAGAAACTCCAGGTCAAGTGATGTTCACACGAGTCGTCATGGTGCCCTGTTGCCCCCGGTTATCTCTCTGGATGTTGTTGTTGGAGGGCCTCCTCACTCGAGGTCGGTGTGCCCACGGAGCGAACCCTGCAACTTCAGGGCATGGTTGGTGATTAGGATCACCACGTGGGGTCCTTTTCCCTTAGGAGGGAGGTGGCCTTTTGGGTTGCTGATTTCCAGGTTTTTAGATACTGCCAGTGTCTTGGCCAGATGTGGCAGTGGGCCAAGCCCCTTGGTGACTGTAGTTTATCCTACCTGGATGGCATTCTTGCGTTGTTCCATTTCAAGTGGTCCCAGTTTTTGCACTAATTTTCCAATGGCGATTCACCTTTCACCGGGAGTGGAAAGGTCAAAGGGTTTAGCTCAATTAGGGAGTTCCAGGGCAAGGGTCTGAATTGACTGCTCTTTCCATTCTTGAAAGGCCACTTCTGGATTCTGTTCAAAAGGATCATCATCTTTTCCTTTCAGTGTTTCATATAGAGGCCCAGCTAGTAGACTGTAGTTAGGGATCCAGAAGCAGCAAACCCTGGCCTCCTCAGGAACCCCTAAGCTGTCTTCTAGTTTTAGAAAGGGGTAAGGCTGAAAATGGTTTCTTCCCTTTCCTGGGATGGGCTTCTCCGACCTTCTGTGAGAATGAAGCCCAGGCAGGTCACCGCAGTCTGTGATATTTGAGCTTTTTCTTGGACAACTTCTATCCTTTATTGGCTTGGTAGTTCAGAAGCCTCCTTAGTAGGGCTGGCGATCAGAATGTCGTCTGCATTTTGAAGGAGGGTTTCCTTTTCCAGAGGTAGAACTTTTCGGTCTTTAGCTAAGCTTTCCCCAAAGATGGTGTGGGAATTTTTGAACCCTTGGGGCAAGACGGCCCGGAAGTATTGTTTTAGTTGTATGTTGAGTCCTGCCACTCACAAGCCAAAATTTCTTGTGACTCTGGGACTAATGGAATACAAAAGAAGGCATCATTGAAGACTAATACAGAATACCATGTCCTGGTGGTTGGTAGAATGACCAGCAGGGTGTAGGAATTAGGAGCAACTGGAGGTATATCCTCGGTGGCTTCACTGACTGTCCTGACATCCTTTACCAGGTCCCCAGCAGCCCATGGGGCTCTCGTGGTCAGGCCAATCCCAGGATATGGAGCTCTCCTGGGCAGGTACCCCACCCCCAACCCAGCCCACGGGGCTCTCGTGGTCAGGCCCCTCCCAGGATACAGAGCTACCCTTGCAGGTACCGTGGCAGGGCTGGGCACACAGGAACCGCGCACATAGCCCTCATTGAAGAGCACCCCCAGCTCACCTGTCGCTCAGAGCTGACACAGAGCACCTCAGAGCAGGACTTGAACTAACAAACAGCAGCTCCGACAGGTCTGTGACCCTGGGCATCACTCTGTGTGGCCTCCCTCCACCTGGTCTTCCAGAGACTTCCACTGCACCCAGGGCACCAGGCCTCTGTCTCCAACCACCACCCACCCCTCCTCTCCCTGACTCCTGGGTTTCTCTCATTAGGAGAGGCTTTTCTTGAAGTTGTCTCCCACTCATGGGCCAGATAAAATGATTAGAAAACAAGCCAAATCTGCAGCCCCTTGTCTATCCTGACTCTCAGGAGCCCACACCTGTTCCTTGGACCTGGCCGGTTCAGCAAGTTCCATTTTCTGCAACTGTGAGCCCCTGAGGGGTGATGATTGGCTGACCTGGGCAGCCTTACCTGCCGGCCAGCCCTCCCCAGGTGTGCCTGGGTTGAGATCAATATAAATACCACTCCAGACAGCAAGAGGCCCTGCAGCTGTGCCTGACACCATTTTCTCTGCCCTGTCTGCAGTCTCGGGGCTGGGCTGGTGGGAGGGAGTGAGAGGCCACGGCTTTGTGGGTGGCCCAGTGTGAGTGGGGCTCTGCTGGACTTTCTGCAGCAGTTGCCAGGCTGCCACCTGCTAAAGAAGAGGATGTGTCACCCATACCTGCTGCTGGAATTTCTCCCTGGGCAGAGGTGAGGAAGGAAAAAAGCAGTGGGGGCAGGGACAGGACGGGTATCTCAGGCAGGGAAATGGAAATCTTCCAGAAGAGCACCCAGGGCCAGGACCATCCTGGCTGGCCTGCAGGCACCAAGTCAGCTGGCATGCTGTCACTCGTGTGGCTCCATGGCCCTTCCTCTAGGCTTTCAAGTCCTTGTATATATTCAGGTGTTTTACCTGGGAAGGGGGGGAACAGTTCAGCAGCAACTGGCCTGGGGCTCAGCTCACGTTTACTCACAGATGCCTCGGCACGGTGCCCCAGCTTTGCAATGAGGACGCTTGTTGTGTGGGGGCTGCTGGCTGAATGGGAGACGATTCCCCACCACTGACCAACTTCAGAATTGTTTACAACTGGAGCAAGTGCCCTGATACGGTTTTCCTCTGAGTAACTGGTGGGTTCTGTTTTTTTTTTCTCTTTTTCGTTTTTGGTTCAAGGTAGATTTTATTCCTCTTTTTTGTATTTACAGATATAAGCATGGAAATAATTTATTCATATAAATACATGTATGTGAAGGGAATAATTGTTTTTTCTGTTTTATTTTTTAAATTTTATTTCTTTTTAATTTTGAATTTTATTTTATATTTTTATACAGCAGGTTCTTATTGGTTATCTATTTTATACATATAAATGTTTACATGCCAATCCCAATCTCTCAACTCCTCCCACCACCACCCCCCCAAGAGCTTTCCCCCCTTGTTGTCCATACGATTGTTGTCTACATCTGTTGCTCTATTTATGCCTTGCAAAACGGTTAATCTGTACAGTTTTTCTAGGTTCCACATATATGCATGAATATACAAGATTTGTTTTTCTCTTTCTGACTTACTTCACTCTGTATGACAGTCTCTAGATCCATCAACGTCTCTACAAATGACCCAATTTCATTCCTTTCATGGCTTAGTAATATTCCATTTTATATATGTACCACATCTTTATGCATTCGTCTGTCTGTGGGCATTTAGGTTGCTTCCATTACCTCGATATTGTAAATAGTGATGCAATGAACATTGCGGTGAATGTCTCTTTTTGATTTATGGTTTTGTCTGGGTATATGTCCAGTACTGGGATTGCTGTATCATATGGTAATTCTATTATTAGTTTCTTAAGAAACTCCATATTGTTCTCCATAGTGACTGTATCAATTTATATTCCCAACAATAGTGGAAGAGGCTTCCTTTTCTCCACACCCTTTCCAGCATTTGTTGTTTGTAGATTTTCAGATGATGCCCATTCTAACAGGTGTGAGGTGATACCTCATTGTTGAGTCCATTTCGTTGAGCAAGGGGTAGGTCTTGTCTATTACATATTTGGCTTATGGAACGGTATCTGTGCTAATTTCAAACTCTGGTTTTATGCAGCACCCCAACTCACCTTTCCCCTTAAGCAAGCATAAGTTGGTTTTCTAAACTTGAGACCCTGTTCTGTTTTGTAATTCAGTTCATGTGTAGCCAAGTTTACATTCCGTGTATTAGTGATACCTTATGATGTTTCTTTTTCTGTGTGACTTATTTCACTTAGAATCATCGTGCCTCAATCCACTCATTATGCTGGTACAGGCCTGGTGACACAGATTTCATTGCTGAGTGGTATTCTGTTGTATGTTAAGTACCGCAACTTCTTTATCAATTATTTGCTCTCTGGGATACTTAACTTGTACCGTAGAAGAGGTTCCTGTAAACAGAGCCGTCCCAAATTTTGGGGTGGCTGTGTCTTTTTGATTTTAATTTCCCTAAGCTATAGGACCATAAGTGGAAATGCCCTAGACTCTGTTGCTTTGTTTTTCAGATGTATCAGGAAACACCATACACTTCTCCAGAGTGGCTGTAGGCAATTTACATCCCGCCCATCAGCATAACAAGGCTCCTTTCTCCCCATGGCCTGTCCTGCCTTTCTGGATTTTACACTTTTTTCAGATGGCCCTTTAGACCGGGGGGAAGTGACACTTCATAGTAGTTCGGATTTCCATTGCAAGCTTGCTTGGTTTGCCAAAAAGGGCATATGTGTTTTTTCCTGAATATATTCAGGAACAAACTCATACGCCCTTTTTTGCCAAGTGCATCATTGTCGATGTTCTGCCTCTTTTCCTATGCTTTAAATGCAAATCCAGTCTACCTCCTGAAATCGGTTTCCTGAAATTCTGCCCCGCTTTCAAGTTCTCTTCGCAGCCTTACTTCAATATATTTTTGGACGTTATCTGTCATTTATAACTCTGCAGGTTTGTGAATTACAGGGTCCCTGAGCTCCTTTCTTCAACTCGCTTTCTTGTGAGCTGGCCGCAAACCCGCAAGACTGCTTCAGGCCCTAATCTGCTTCTGGCAGGGCATGCTGAGCCTTTGGTTAATTCCTCTTCCTGGTGGGAAATGAGTGTTAAATATGGCCGTCCAGACACCTACCTCACTCTCAACCCCTTGGTGATGTGGGTCCTCTGGTTTGTGACCACCTTTATGGGTTCCTCACCTTTCGATGATGTGGCCCCACTAGTGTGAGGACACTCCTGCCTGCTTCTCATCCACGTGGTTATGTGGACCCCCTGGTGAGAGTCTGTTCCTGGCTGTGTTCCTCACCCTTCTATGAGGGAGACCCTCTGTTGATAGGTCACTCCTGCATGGCTGGCACACATTGCCTTGGTGAAGTCAGCCGTGTGGTGGCAGTTGGAGCGTGCTGGGAATCTCCTCCCCCCGGTGATGAGGGCCCTCTTGCGTCAGGCCCTAACTGCTGGGCTCACCAACTTTTCTTAGTGAGCCCAGTGTTGCTTGGGCACTCCTCTTCGGATCCCATCTCCATGCGGATGTGGGCCTTCTGCTGTGAGATCCCAACGGCTGGGTTGTTCACATTTTCATGATGTGGGCTCTCTGGTGTTAGTTCACAGAGGCCTGGATCCCATAGCCTCTGTGCTCTTGGCCGCCTGCTGGGAGGTTCCAACTGCTCGATTCCTCACTTTTTTAATTTTTTGGGCCCTCTGTTGTGAGGATCCTCCTGCCTGCCTCACTCCCAGCCCCTTCGTGATGTGTGTCCTCTGGTTTGAGGCCACATGTGCTGGGTTCCTCACCTTTCGATGATGTGGGACCAATGGTCTTAGGAGACTCCTGCCTGGTTCACATCCCCTTGGTGATGTGGGCCCTCTGTTGAGAGTCTGATCCTGGCTGGGTTCCTCACCCATCTGTGAGGTGGGCCGTCTGCTGTGAGGTCACTCCTGCCTGGCTTGCTCACCTCGCCTTGTGGACATGAGCCCTCTGGTGGCACTTGGAGCCTGCTGGGAGCCTCCTCCCGTCGGTGATGAGGGCCCTCTGGCGTCAGGCCCTAACTGCTGGGCTCCCCACATTTTGTGATGTGCGCCCAGTGGTTCGAAGACACTCCATCCAGGTTCACATCCCCATTGGGATGTGGGCCTTCTGCTCTGTGGTCCCAACGGCTGGGTTGCTCACAGTTTCATGATGTGGGCTCTCTGCTGTTAGTTCACTCCTGCCTGCATCCCATAGCTTCTGTGCTCTCGGCCGCCTGCTGGGAGGTTCCAACTGCTGGATTCCTCACCTTTCTTATTCTTTGGGCCCTCTGTTTTTAGGCTCCTCCTGCCTGCCTCACTCCCATTCCCTTTGTGATATGTGTCCTCTGATTTGAGGCCACATGTGCTGGCTTCCGCACCTTTCGATGATGTGGCCCCACTGGAGGGAAGACAGTCCTGCCTGGTTCCCATCCCCTTGCTGATGTGGGCCCTCAGGTGAGAGTCTGATCCTGGCTGGGTTCCTCACCCTTCTGTGAGGTGGGCCCTCTGCTGTGAGGTCAATCATGCCTGTCTGGCACACGTCACCTTGGCGACGTGGGCCCTCTGGTGGCAGTTGGAGTGTGCTGGGATCCTCCTCCCCTCAGTGATGAGGGCCCTCTTGCCTTAGGCCATAACTGCTGGGCTCCCCACATTTTCTGATGTGCGCCAAGTGAGTGAGGACACTCTTGCCAGGTTCCCATCCCCATGGGGATATGGGCCTTCTGCTCTGAGGTCAAAACGGCTGCCTTGCTCACAGTACCATGATGTGGGCCCTCTGCTGTGAGTTCACTCCGGCAAGGATCCCTTATCATCGGTGCTCTGAGCCGCCTGCTGGGAGGTTCCAACTGCTGGATTCCTCAACTTTTTTATTCTATGTGCCCTCTGTTGTGAGGCTCCTCCTGCCTGCCTCACTGCCAGCCCCTTGGTGATGACTGTCCTATGGCTTGAGGCCACATGTGCTGCGTTCCTCACCTTTCGATGATGTGGCCTCACTCGTGTGAGGACACTCCTGCCTGGTTCCCATCCCCTTGGTGAGGTGGGCCCTCTGGCGAGAGTCTAATCCTGGCTGGGTTCCTCAACGTTCTGTGAGGTAGGCCCTCTGCTGTGAGGTCACTGCGGCCTGGATCCCATAGCCTCGGTGTTCTGAGCTGCCTGCTGGAAGGTCTAAATGCTGGAATCCTCACGTTTTTTATATTATGTGCCCTGTGTTGTGAGGCTACTCCTGCCTGCCTCACTCCAAGGCCCTTGGTGATGTGGGTCCTCTGGTTGAGGACACATGTGCTGGGTTCCTCACCTTAAGATGATGAGGCCCCACTGGTGTGAGGATAATCCTGACTGGTTCCCATCCCCTTTGTGATGTGGGCCCTCTGGTGAGAGTCTGATCCTGGCTGGGTTCCTCACCCATCTGTGAGGTGGGCCCTCTACTATCAGGTAACTCTTGCCTGGCTTGCTCACCTCACCTTGTTGACATGAGCCCTCTGGTGGCACTTGGACCCTGCTGGGAGCCTCCTCACCTCTGTGATGAGGGCCCTCTGACGTCAGGCCCTAACTGCTGGGCTCACCAACTTTTCTTAGTGAGCCCAGTGATGCTCGGGCACTCCTCTTAGGATCCCATCTCCATGGGGATGTGGGCCTTCTGCTCTGAGGTCCCAACGGCTGGGTTGTTCACATTTTCATGATGTGGGCTCTCTGGTGTTAGTTCACAGAGGCCTGGATCCCATAGCCTCTGTGCTCTTGGCCGCCTGCTGGGAGGTCCCAACTGCTGGATTCCTCACTTTTTTAATTTTTTGGGCCCTCTGTTGTGAGGATCCTCCTGCCTGCCTCACTCCCAGCCCCTTCGTGATGTGTGTCCTCTGGTTTGAGGCCACATGTGCTGGGTTCCTCACCTTTCGATGATGTGGGACCAATGGTCTTAGGAGACTCCTGCCTGGTTCACATCCCCTTGGTGATGTGGGCCCTCTGTTGAGAGTCTGATCCTGGCTGGGTTCCTCACCCATCTGTGAGGTGGGCCGTCTGCTGTGAGGTCACTCCTGCCTGGCTTGCTCACCTCGCCTTGTGGACATGAGCCCTCTGGTGGCACTTGGAGCCTGCTGGGAGCCTCCTCCCGTCGGTGATGAGGGCCCTCTGGCGTCAGGCCCTAACTGCTGGGCTCCCCACATTTTGTGATGTGCGCCCAGTGGTTCGAAGACACTCCATCCAGGTTCACATCCCCATTGGGATGTGGGCCTTCTGCTCTGTGGTCCCAACGGCTGGGTTGCTCACAGTTTCATGATGTGGACTCTCTGCTGTTAGTTCACTCTGGCCTGGATGCCATAGCCTCTGTGCTCTGGGCCGCCTGCTGGGAGGTTCCAACTGCTCGATTCCTCAACTTTTGTATTCTATGGGTCCTGTGTTGCGATGCTCCTCCTGCCTGCCTCACTCGCAACCCCTTCGTGATGTGGGTCCTCTGGTTTGAGGCCACATGTGCTGGGTTCCGCAACTTTCAATGATGTGGCCCCACTGGTGTGAGGACACTCCTGCCTGGTTCCCATCCCCTTGGTGATGTGGGCCTTCTGGTGACAGTCTTATCCTGGCTGGATTCCTCACTCTTCTGTGAGGTAGGCCCTCTGCTGTGAGGTCAATCCTGCCTGACTTGCACACATCACCTTGGCGACGTGGGCCCTCTCTTGGCACATGGAACCTGCTTGGAGCCTCCTGCCCTCGTTGATGATGGCCCTCTAGCATCAGGCCCTAACTGCTGGGCTCCCCACGTTTTCTGATGTGAGCCCAGTGATGTCAGGACACTCCTGTCAGGTTCCCATCCCCATGGGGATGTGGGCTTTCTGCTCTGAGGTCCCAACGCCTGGGTTGCTCACAGTTTCATGATGTGGGCTCTCTGGTGTTAGTTCACTCCTGCCTGCATCCCATAGCTTCTGTGCTCTCGGCCGCCTGCTGAGAGGTTCCAAATGCTGGATTCCTCACCTTTTTTATTCTTTGGGCCCTCTGTTTTTAGGCTACTCCTACCTGCCTCACTCCCATCCCCTTTGTGATGTATGTCCTCTGATATGAGGCCGCATGTGCTGGGTTCCTCACCTTTCGATGATGTGGCCCCACTGGTGGGAGGACAGTCCTGACTGGTTCCCATCCCCTTGGTGTTGTGGGCCCTCTGGCGAGAGTCTCATCCTACCTCGGTTCCTCACCCTTCTGTGAGATAGGCCCTCTGCTGTGAGGTCACTACTGTCTGGCTGGCGCATGCCACCTTGTAGACGTGGGCCCTCTGTTGGCAGTTGGAACCTGCTGGGAGTCTCCTCCCCTCAGTTATGAGGGCCCCCTGGCGTCAGGCCCTAACTGCTGAGCTCCTAACATTTTCTGATATGTGCTAAGTGGTGCGAAGCCACTCCTGCCAGGTTCCCATCCCAATGGGGATGTGGGCCTTCTGTTCTGAGGTCCCAACGGCTGGGCTACTCACAGGTTCATGATGTGGGCCCTCTGCTGTGAGTTCACTGCGGCCTGCATCCCATAACCTCGGTGCTCTGGGCCGCTTGCTGGGAGGTTCCAACTGCTGGATTCCTCAACTTTTATATTCTATGGACCCTGTGTTGTGAGGCCGGTCCTGCCGGCCTCATTCCGAACCCCTTGGTGATGTGGTTCCTCTGGTTTGAGGCTACATGTGCTGGGATCCTCACCTTTCGATGATGTTGTCCCACTGGTGTGGGGACACTCCTGCCTGGTTCCCATCCCCTTGGTGATGTGGGCCCTCTGGTGAGAGTCTGATCCTGGCTGTGTTCCTCACCCTTCTGTGAGGTGGGCCCTCTGCTGTGAGGTCACTCCTGCCGGGCTGGCACACATCGCCTTGGTGACGTTGGCACTCTGGTGGCAGCTGGAGCCTGCTGGGAGCCTCCTCCCCTCGGTGATGAGTGCCCTCTAGCGTCAGGCCCTAACTTCTGAGCACCCCACGTTTTCTGATGTGAGCCCAGTGATGCCAGGACACTCCTGTCATGTTCCCATCATCATGGGGATGTGGGCCTTCTGCTCTGAGGTCCCAATGTCTGGGTTGCTCACAGTTTCATGATGTGGGCTGTCTGGTGTTAGTTCACTCTGGCCTGGATCCCCTAGCCTCTGTGCTCTGGGCCGCCTGCTGGGAGGTTCCAACTGCTGGATTCCTCACCTTTCTTATTTTTGGGCCCTCTGTTGTGAGGCTCCTCCTGCCTGCCTCACTCCCAGCCCCTTGGTGATGGGTGTCCTATGGTTTGAAGCCACATGTTCTGGGTTCCTCACCTTTAGATGATGTGGCCCTACTCATGTGAGGACACTCCTGCCTGGTTCCAATCCATTTGGTGATGTGGGCCCTCTGGTGTGAGTCTGATCCTGACTGTGTTCGTCACACTTCTCTGAGGTGGGCCCTCTGCTGTGAGGTCATTCGTGCCTGGTTGGCACACATCGCCTTGGCAACGTCAGCCCTCTGGTGGCAGTTGGAGCCTGCTGGGAGCCTCCTTCCCTTGGTGATGAGGGTCCTCTGGTGTCAGGCCCTAACTGCTGGTCTCCCAAAATTTTCTGATACGTACTCAGTGGTGCGAGGACACTCCTACCAGATTTATATCCCCATGGGGATGTGGGCCTCCTGCTCTGAGGTCCCAATGGCTGGGTTGCTCAGTTTCATGACATGGGCCCTCTTCTGTGAGTTCACTGTGGCCTGGATCCCATAGCCTTGGTGCTCTGGGCCGCCTGCTGGGAGGTTCCAACTGCTGGATTCCTTACTTTTTTATTCTATGGGCCCAGTGTTGTGAGGCTACTCCTGCCTGCCTCACTCCGAGGCCCTTGGTGATGTGGGTCCTCTGGTTTGAGGACACATGTGCCGAGTATCTCACCTTTCAATGATGTGGCCCCAATGGTGTGAAGACACTCCTGCCTGGTTCCCATCCCCTTGGTGATGTGGGCCCTCTGGTGAGAGTCTGATGTTGGCTGGGTTTCTCACCTTTCTGTGAGGTGGGACCTCTGCTGTGAGGTAACTCCTGCCTGGCTTGCTCACATTGCCTTGGCAACGTGAGCCCTCAGGTGGCAGTTGGAGCCTGCTGGGAAACTCCTCCCCTCAGTTATGAGATCTCTGGATAAAACACATATGCCCTTTTTTGCCAAGTGCATTATTTTCCAAGTTCTGTCTCTTTTCCTATGCTTTAAAAGCGACTCCCGTGTACCTTCTGAAATCGGTTTCCAGCAATTCTGCCCCGCATTCAAGTCCTCTTCGCAGCCTTACTTCAGTAAAATTTTGGATGATACCTGTCATTTATAACTCTGCAGGTTTGTGAATTACAGTGCCCCTGAGCTCCTTTCTTCAACTCGCTTTCTTGTGAGCTGGCCGCAAAACCGCAGGATCTCTTCAGGTCCTAATCTGGTTCCAGCATGGCATGCGGAGCCTTTGGTACATTCGTCTTCCTGGTGGGAAATGAGAGTTAAATTTGCCCGTCCAGACACCTCCAGCTAGTCTCTCATTGGTTCTCCTTATTCCTGTTCATCTTCCGCAGAAATTGCAAACTTGGCGAAACAGGAGGTTAAAGGCACTGACTTTCCAAGTGGGGAGAGTGTTAGTGAAGCGTCTGGAATGTTGCACCCGAGTACCAGGGGACAAAAACTGAGACACATTTGAACACGTTTCCCGATCACATGGTGGATCATACTCTGGGTTCCACATGCATGTTTTAGCTGAAGGAAGAATCCCTTAAACCTGGAGAGTTGAGACCCTTGGAATGGGTACCATGCAATATGACTTCAAAGGGTCTGCATTTGCTCACCGAACCTCACCAATCCTATCACTGCTGCGTTTATGC
Organism: Orcinus orca; assembly: GCF_937001465.1. NCBI lineage: Eukaryota > Metazoa > Chordata > Mammalia > Artiodactyla > Delphinidae > Orcinus > Orcinus orca. The sequence goes on along the minus strand of NC_064560.1, from coordinate 51,518,555 downwards.
CGCTGTACACCCCCTTGATTCTCTTTCGGAGACATATAAATCCATAGGTTTTAAGATTCTTACTAGTCAGGTATATTCTTACGCTTTTAATATGGGGTGTTGAGTCCACTTCGTTGAGCAAGGAGTAGCTCTTGTCTATTACATATTTGGCTTATGGAACGGTATCTGTGCTAATTTCAATCTCTGGTTTTATGCAGCACCCCAACTCACCTTTCCCCTTAAGCAAGCATAAGTTGGTTTTCTACATTTGATAGCCTGTTCTGTGTTGCAATTCAGTTCCTTTGTAGCCAAGTTTACATTCCATGTAGTAGTGATATCTTCTGATGTTTCTTTTTCTGTGTGACTTATTTCACTTAGAATCATCGTACCTGAATGCACTCATTATGCTGCTATGGTCCTGATGACGTAGATTTCATTGCTGAGTGATATTGCATTGTACGTAAGTACCACAACTTCTTTATCCATTTTTCGCTTTCTGTGATACTGAACTTGTACCGTAAATGAGGTTCTTGTAAAGAGAGCCGTCCCAAACTTTGGGTGCCTGTGTCTTCTTGATTTTAATTTCCCTAAGCTATAGGACAATAAGTGGAAGTGCCCTATGCTCTGTTGCTTTGTTTTTTAGATGTTTCAGGAAACACCATACACTTCTCCAGAGTGGCTGTTGGCAATTTACATCCCGCCCATCAGCATAACAAGTCTCCCAGCTCTCCATGGCCTGTCCTGCCTTTCTGGATTTTACACTTTTTTCAGATGGCCCTTTTGACCTGGGGACAGTGAGACTTCATTGTAGTGCAGATTTCCTTTGCAAGCTTGCTTGGTTGGCCAAAAAGGGCGTATGCGTTGTTTCCTGAATATATTCAGGAAAAAACGCATACACCCTTTTTGGCCAAGTGCATCATTGTGGACGTTCTGTCTATTTTCCTATGCTTTACATGCAATTGCAGTATACCTCCTGAAATCGGTTTCCTGCAATTCTGCCCTGTTTTCAAGTCCTCTTGGCAGCCTTACTTCAATATATTTTTGGACGATAGCTGTCATTTATAACTCTGCAGGTTTGTGAATGACAGTGCCCCTGAGCTCCTTTCTTCAACTCGCTTTCTTGTGAGCTGGCCGCAACACCGCAGGATTGCTTCAGGCGCTAGTGTGGTTCCGGCATGGCACGCTGAGCGTTTGGTTAATTCCTCTTCCTGGTGGGAAATGAGAGTTAAATTTGCCCGTCCAGACACCTCCAGCTAGTCTGTCATTGGTTCTCCATATTCCGGTTCATTTTCCACAGAAATTGCAAACTGGGCCAAACAGGAGGTTAAAGGCACTGACTCTCCAAGTGGGGAGAGTGTTACTAAGCGTCTGGAATGTTGCACCCGGGTACCAGGGGACAAAAACTGAGACACATTTGAACACGTTTCCCGATCACACGGTGGATCATACTCTGGGTTCCACATGCATGTTTTAGCTGAAGGAAGAATCCCTTAAACCTGGAAAGTTGAGACCCATGGAATGGGTACCATGCAATATGACTTCAGAGGGTCTGCATTTGCTCACCGAACCTCACCAATCCTATCACTGCTGCGTTTATGCACTGTACACACGCTTGATTCTCTTTCGGAGACATATAAATCCATAGGTTTTAAGATTCTTACTAGTCAGGTATATTCTTAGGCGTTTAATATGGGGTGTTGAGTCCACTTCGTTGAGCAAGGAGTAGCTCTTGTCTATTACATATTTGGCTTATGGAACGGTATCTGTGCTAACTTCCATCTCTGGTTTTATGCAGCAGCGCAACTCACCTTTCCCCTTAAGAAAGCATAAGTTGGATTTCTACATTTGAGACCCTGTTCTGTTTTGTAATTCACTTCCTGTGTAGCCAAGTTTACATTCCGTGTAGTAGTGATATCTTATGATGTTTCTTTTTCTGTGTGACTTATTTCACTTAGAATCATCGTACCTGAATCCACTCATTGTGCTGCTAAGGGCCTGATGACATAGATTTCATTGCTGAGTGATATTGCATTGTACGTAAGTACCACAACTTCTTTATCCATTTTTCGCTTTCTGTGATATTGAACTTGTACCGTAAACGAGGTTCTTGTAAACAGAGCCGTCCCAAACTTTGGGGTGGCTGTGTCTTTTTGATTTTAATTTCCCTAAGCTATAGGACCATAAGTGGAAGTGCCCTATGCTCTGTTGCTTTGTTTTTTAGATGTTTCAGGAAACACCATACACTTCTCCAGAGTGGCTGTTGGCAATTTACATTCCGCCCATCAGCATAACAAGGCTCCCAGTTCTCCATGGCCTGTCCTGCCTTTCTGGATTTTACACTTTTTTCAGATGGCCCTTTTGACCTGGGGGCAGTGAGACTTCATTGTAGTGCAGATTTCCTTTGCAAGCTTGCTTGGTTGGCCAAAAAGGGCATATGCGTTGTTTCCTGAATATATTCAGGAAAAAACGCATACGCCCTTTTTGGCCAAGTGCATCATTGTGGACGTTCTGCCTCTTTTCCTATGCTTTACATGCAATTGCAGTATACCTCCTGAAATCGGTTTCCTGCAATTCTGCCCTGTTTTCAAGTCCTCTTGGCAGCCTTACTTCAATATATTTTTGGACGATAGCTGTCATTTATAACTCTGCAGGTTTGTGAATGACAGTGCCCCTGAGCTCCTTTCTTCAACTCGCTTTCTTGTGAGCTGGCCGCAACACCGCAGGATTGCTTCAGGCCCTAGTGTGGTTCCGGCATGGCACGCTGAGCGTTTGGTTAATTCCTCTTCCTGGTGGGAAATGAGAGTTAAATTTGCCCGTCCAGACACCTCCAGCTAGTCTGTCATTGGTTCTCCATATTCCGGTTCATCTTACGCAGAAATTGCAAATTGGGCCAAACAGGAGGTTAAAGGCACTGACTCTCCAAGTGGGGAGAGTGTTACTAAGTGTCTGGAATGTTGCACCCGGGTACCAGGGGACGAAAACTGAGACACATTTGAACACGTTTCCCGATCACACGGTGGATCATACTCTGGGTTCCACATGCATGTTTTAGCTGAAGGAAGAATCCCTTAAACCTGGAAAGTTGAGACCCATGGAATGGGTACCATGCAATATGACTTCAGAGGGTCTGCATTTGCTCACCGAACCTCACCAATCCTATCACTGCTGCATTTATGCCGCTGTACACACGCTTGATTCTCTTTCGGAGACATATAAATCCATAGGTTTTCACATTCTTACTAGTCAGGTATATTCTTAGGCGTTTAATATGGGGTGTTGAGTCCACTTCGTTGAGCAAGGAGTAGCTCTTGTCTATTACATATTTGGCTTATGGAACGGTATCTGTGCTAACTTCCATCTCTGGTTTTATGCAGCAGCGCAACTCACCTTTCCCCTTAAGCAAGCATAAGTTGGATTTCTACATTTGAGACCCTGTTCTGTTTTGTAATTCACTTCCTGTGTAGCCAAGTTTACATTCCGTGTAGTAGTGATATCTTATGATGTTTCTTTTTCTGTGTGACTTATTTCACTTAGAATCATCGTACCTGAATCCACTCATTGTGCTGCTATGGGCCTGATGACATAGATTTCATTGCTAAGTGATATTGCATTGTACGTAAGTACCACAACTTCTTTATCCATTTTTCGCTTTCTGTGATAATGAACTTCTACCATAAACGAGGTTCTTGTAAACAGATCCGTCCCAAACATTGGGTGGCTGTGTCTTTTTGATTTTAATTTCCCTAAGCTATAGAACCATAAGTGGAAGTGCCCTAGGCTCTGTTGCTTTGTTTTTTAGATGTTTCAGGAAACACCATACACTTATCCAGAGTGGCTGTTGGCAATTTACATCCCGCCCAGCAGCATAACAAGGCTCCCAGTTCTCCATGGCCTGTCCTGCCTTTCTGGATTTTACACTTTTTTCAGATGTCCCTTTTGACCGGGGGGCAGTGAGACTTCATTGTAGTGCAGATTTCCTTTGCAAGCTTGCTTGGTTGGCCAAAAAGAGCGTATGCGTTTTTTCCTGAATATATTCAGGAAAACACGCATACGCCCTTTTTGGCCAAGTGCATCATTGTGGACGTTCTGCCTCTTTCCCAATGCTTTACATGCAATTCCAGTCTACCTCCTGAAATCGGTTTCCTGCAATTCTGCCCCGCTTTCAAGTCCTCTTGGCAGCCTTACTTCAATATATTTTTGGACGATAGCTGTCATTTATAACTCTGCAGGTTTGTGAATGACAGTGTCCCTGAGCTCTTTCTTCAACTCGCTTTCATGTGAGCTGGCCGCAACACCGCAGGATTGCTTCAGGCCCTAGTGTGGTTTCGGCATGGCATGCTGAGCCTTTGGTTAATTCCTCTTCCTGGTGGGAAATGAGAGTTAAATTTGCCCGTCCAGACACCTCCAGCTAGTCTCTCATTGGTTCTCCCTATTCCTGTTCATTTTCCACAGAAATTGCAAACTGGGTCAAACAGGCGGTTAAAGGCATTGACTTTCCAAGTGGGGAGAGTGTTAGTAAAGCGTCTGGAATGTTGCACCCGAGTACCAGGGGACGAAAACTGAGACACATTTGAACACGTTTCCCGATCACACAGTGGATCATACTCCGGGTTCCACATGCATGTTTTAGCTGAAGGAAGAATCCCTTAAACCTGGAGAGTTGAGACCCATGGAATGGGTACCATGCAATATGACTTCAAAGGGTCTGCATTTGCTCACCGAACCTCACCAATCCTATCACTGCTGCGTGTATGCCGCTGTACACATGCTTGATTCTCTTTCGGAGACATATAAATCCATAGGTTTTCAGATTCTTACTAGTCAGGTATATTCTTAGCCGTTTAATATGTCGTGTTGAGTCCACTTCGTTGAGCAAGGAGTAGCTCTTGTCTATTACATATTTGGCTTATGGAACTGTATCTGTGCTAACTTCCATCTCTGGTTTTATGCAGCACCCCAACTCACCTTTCCCCTTAAGCAAGCATAAGTTGGTTTTCTACATTTGAGACCCTGTTCTGTTTTGTAATTCAGTTCCTGTGTAGCCAAGTTTACATTCCGTGTAGTAGTGATATCTTATGATGTTTCTTTTTCTGTGTGACTTACTTCACTTAGAATCATCGTACCTGAATCCACTCATTATGCTGCTACGGGCCTGATGACATAGATTTCATTGCTGAGTGATATTGCATTGTACGTATGTACCACAAGTTCTTTATCCATTTTTCGCTTTCTGTGATATTGAACTTGTACCGTAAACGAGGTTCTTGTAAACAGAGCCGTCCCAAACTTTGGGGTGGCTGTGTCTTTTTTATTTTAATTTCCCTAAGCTATAGGACCATAAGTGGAAGTGCCCTAGGCTCTGTTGCTTTGTTTTTTAGATGTTTCAGGAGACACCGTACACTTCTCCAGAGTGGCTGTTGGCAATTTACATCCCGCCCATCAGCATAACAAGGCTCCCAGTTCTCCATGGCCTGTCCTGCCTTTCTGGATTTTACACTTTTTTCAGATGGCCCTTTTGACCAGGGGGCAGTGAGACTTCATTATAACACAGATTTCCTTTGCAAGCTTGCTTGGTTGGCCAAAAAGGGCGTATGCGTTTTTTCCTGAATATATTCAGGAAAAAACGCATACGCCCTTTTTGGCCAAGTCCATCATTGTGGACGCTCTGCCTCTTTTCCTATGCTTTACATGCAATTCCAGTCTACCTCCTGAAATCGGTTTCCTGCAATTCTGCCCCGCTTTCAAGTCCTCTTGGCAGCCTTACTTCAATATATTTTTGGACGATAGCTGTCATTTATAACTCTGCAGGTTTGTGAATTACAGTGCCCCTGAGCTCCTTTCTTCAACTCGCTTTCTTGTGAGCTGGCCGCAACACCGCAGGATTGCTTCAGGCCCTAGTGTGGTTCCCGCATGGCATGCTGAGCCTTTGGTTAATTCCTCTTCCTGGTGGGAAATGAGAGTTAAATTTGCCCGTCCAGACACCTCCAGCTAGTCTTTCATTGGTTCTCCCTATTCCTGTTCATTTTCCGCAGAAATTGCAAACTTGGCCAAACAGGAGGTTAAAGGCACTGACTCTCCAAGTGGGGAGAGTGTTAGTAAAGCGTCTGGAATGTTGCACCCGAGTACCAGGGGACGGAAACTGAGACACATTTGAACACATTTCCCGATCACACGGTGGATCATACTCTGGGTTCCACATGCATGTTTTAGCTGAAGGAAGAATCCCTTAAACCTGGAGAGTTGAGACCCATGGAATGTGTACCATGCAATATGACTTCAAAGGGTCTGCATTTGCTCACCGAACCTCACCAATCCTATCACTGCTGCGTTTATGCTGCTGTACACACGCTTGATTCTCTTTCGGAGACATATAAATCCATAGGTTTTAAGATTCTTACTAGTCAGGTATATTCTTAGGCGTGTAATATGGGGTGTTGAGTCCACTTCGTTGAGCAAGGAGTAGTTCTTGTCTATTACATATTTGGCTTATGGAACGGTATCTGTGCTAATTTCAATCTCTGGTTTTATGCAGCACCCCAACTCACCTTTCCCCTTAAGCAAGCATAAGTTGGTTTTCTACATTTGAGACCCTGTTCTGTTTTGTAATTCAGTTCCTGTGTAGCCAAGTTTACATTCCGTGTAGTAGTGATATCTTATGATGTTTCTTTTTCTGTGTGACTTATTTCACTTAGAATCATCGTACCTGAATCTACTCATTATGCTGCTACGGGCCTGATGACATAGATTTCATTGGTGATTGATATTACATTGTACATAAGTACCACAACTTCTTTATCCATTTTTCGCTTTCTGTGATATTGAACTTGTACCGTAAACGAGGTTCTTGTAAACAGAGCCGTCCCAAACTTTGGGGTGGCTGTGTCTTTTTTATTTTAATTTCCCTAAGCTATAGGACCATAAGTGGAAGTGCCCTAGGCTCTGTTGCTTTGTTTTTTAGATGTTTCAGGAGACACCGTACACTTCTCCAGAGTGGCTGTTGGCAATTTACATCCCGCCCATCAGCATAACAAGGCTCCCAGTTCTCCATGGCCTGTCCTGCCTTTCTGGATTTTACACTTTTTTCAGATGGCCCTTTTGACCAGGGGGCAGTGAGACTTCATTATAACACAGATTTCCTTTGCAAGCTTGCTTGGTTGGCCAAAAAGGGCGTATGCGTTTTTTCCTGAATATATTCAGGAAAAAACGCATACGCCCTTTTTGGCCAAGTCCATCATTGTGGACGCTCTGCCTCTTTTCCTATGCTTTACATGCAATTCCAGTCTACCTCCTGAAATCGGTTTCCTGCAATTCTGCCCCGCTTTCAAGTCCTCTTGGCAGCCTTACTTCAATATATTTTTGGACGATAGCTGTCATTTATAACTCTGCAGGTTTGTGAATTACAGTGCCCCTGAGCTCCTTTCTTCAACTCGCTTTCTTGTGAGCTGGCCGCAACACCGCAGGATTGCTTCAGGCCCTAGTGTGGTTCCCGCATGGCATGCTGAGCCTTTGGTTAATTCCTCTTCCTGGTGGGAAATGAGAGTTAAATTTGCCCGTCCAGACACCTCCAGCTAGTCTTTCATTGGTTCTCCCTATTCCTGTTCATTTTCCGCAGAAATTGCAAACTTGGCCAAACAGGAGGTTAAAGGCACTGACTCTCCAAGTGGGGAGAGTGTTAGTAAAGCGTCTGGAATGTTGCACCCGAGTACCAGGGGACGGAAACTGAGACACATTTGAACACATTTCCCGATCACACGGTGGATCATACTCTGGGTTCCACATGCATGTTTTAGCTGAAGGAAGAATCCCTTAAACCTGGAGAGTTGAGACCCATGGAATGTGTAGCATGCAATATGACTTCAAAGGGTCTGCATTTGCTCACCGAACCTCACCAATCCTATCACTGCTGCGTTTATGCTGCTGTACACACGCTTGATTCTCTTTCGGAGGCATATAAATCCATAGGTTTTAAGATTCTTACTAGTCAGGTATATTCTTAGGCGTGTAATATGGGGTGTTGAGTCCACTTCGTTGAGCAAGGAGTAGTTCTTGTCTATTACATATTTGGCTTATGGAACGGTATCTGTGCTAATTTCAATCTCTGGTTTTATGCAGCACCCCAACTCACCTTTCCCCTTAAGCAAGCATAAGTTGGTTTTCTACATTTGAGACCCTGTTCTGTTTTGTAATTCAGTTCCTGTGTAGCCAAGTTTACATTCCGTGTAGTAGTGATATCTTATGATGTTTCTTTTTCTGTGTGACTTATTTCACTTAGAATCATCGTACCTGAATCTACTCATTATGCTGCTACGGGCCTGATGACATAGATTTCATTGGTGAGTGATATTACATTGTACATAAGTACCACAACTTCTTTATCCATTTTTCGCTTTCTGTGATATTGAACTTGTACCGTAAACGAGGTTCTTGTAAACAGAGCCGTCCCAAACTTTGGGGTGGCTGTGTCTTTTTTATTTTAATTTCCCTAAGCTATAGGACCATAAGTGGAAGTGCCCTATGCTCTGTTGCTTTGTTTTTTAGATGTTTCAGGAAACACCATACACTTCTCCAGAGTGGCTGTTGGCAATTTACATTCCGCCCATCAGCATAACAAGTCTCCCAGCTCTCCATGGCCTGTCCTGCCTTTCTGGATTTTACACTTTTTTCAGATGGCCCTTTTGACCTGGGGGCAGTGAGACTTCATTGTAGTGCAGATTTCCTTTGCAAGCTTGCTTGGTTGGCCATAAAGGGCGTATGCGTTGTTTCCTGAATATATTCAGGAAAAAACGCATACGCCCTTTTTGGCCAAGTGCATCATTGTGGACGTTCTGTCTATTTTCCTATGCTTTACATGCAATTGCAGTATACCTCCTGAAATCGGTTTACTGCAATTCTGCCCTGTTTTCAAGTCCTCTTGGCAGCCTTACTTCAATATATTTTTGGACGATAGCTGTCATTTATAACTCTGCAGGTTTGTGAATGACAGTGCCCCTGAGCTCCTTTCTTCAACTCGCTTTCTTGTGAGCTGGCCGCAACACCGCAGGATTGCTTCAGGCCCTAGTGTGGTTCCGGCATGGCACGTTGAGCGTTTGGTTAATTCCTCTTCCTGGTGGGAAATGAGAGTTAAATTTGCCCGTCCAGACACCTCCAGCTAGTCTGTCATTGGTTCTCCATATTCCGGTTCATCTTACGCAGAAATTGCAAATTTGGCCAAACAGGAGGTTAAAGGCACTGACTCTCCATGTGGGGAGAGTGTTACTAAGCGTCTGGAATGTTGCACCCGGGTACCAGGGGACGAAAACTGAGACACATTTGAACACGTTTCCCGATCACACGGTGGATCATACTCTGGGTTCCACATGCATGTTTTAGCTGAAGGAAGAATCCCTTAAACCTGGAAAGTTGAGACCCATGGAATGGGTACCATGCAATATGACTTCAGAGGGTCTGCATTTGCTCACCGAACCTCACCAATCCTATCACTGCTGCGTTTATGCCGCTGTACACACGCTTGATTCTCTTTCGGAGACATATAAATCCATAGGTTTTCCGATTCTTACTAGTCAGGTATATTCTTAGGCGTTTAATATGGGGTGTTGAGTCCACTTCGTTGAGCAAGGAGTAGCTCTTGTCTATTACATATTTGGCTTATGGAACGGTATCTGTGCTAACTTCCATCTCTGGTTTTATGCAGCAGCGCAACTCACCTTTCCCCTTAAGCAAGCATAAGTTGGATTTCTACATTTGAGACCCTGTTCTGTTTTGTAATTCACTTCCTGTGTAGCCAAGTTTACATTCCATGTAGTAGTGATATCTTATGATGTTTCTTTTTCTGTGTGACTTATTTCACTTAGAATCATCGTACCTGAATCCACTCATTGTGCTGCTACGGGCCTGATGACATAGATTTCATTGCTAAGTGATATTGCATTGTACGTAAGTACCACAACTTCTTTATCCATTTTTCGCTTTCTGTGATAATGAACTTCTACCATAAACGAGGTTCTTGTAAACAGATCCGTCCCAAACATTGGGTGGCTGTGTCTTTTTGATTTTAATTTCCCTAAGCTATAGAACCATAAGTGGAAGTGCCCTAGGCTCTGTTGCTTTGTTTTTTAGATGTTTCAGGAAACACCATACACTTATCCAGAGTGGCTGTTGGCAATTTACATCCCGCCCAGCAGCATAACAAGGCTCCCAGTTCTCCATGGCCTGTCGTGCCTTTCTGGATTTTACACTTTTTTCAGATGTCCCTTTTGACCGGGGGGCAGTGAGACTTCATTGTAGTGCAGATTTCCTTTGCAAGCTTGCTTGGTTGGCCAAAAAGAGCGTATGCGTTTTTTCCTGAATATATTCAGGAAAACACGCATACGCCCTTTTTGGCCAAGTGCATCATTGTGGACGTTCTGCCTCTTTCCCAATGCTTTACATGCAATTCCAGTCTACCTCCTGAAATCGGTTTCCTGCAATTCTGCCCCGCTTTCAAGTCCTCTTGGCAGCCTTACTTCAATATATTTTTGGACGATAGCTGTCATTTATAACTCTGCAGGTTTGTGAATGACAGTGCCCCTGAGCTCTTTCTTCAACTCGCTTTCATGTGAGCTGGCCGCAACACCGCAGGATTGCTTCAGGCCCTAGTGTGGTTTCGGCATGGCATGCTGAGCCTTTGGTTAATTCCTCTTCCTGGTGGGAAATGAGAGTTAAATTTGCCCGTACAGACACCTCCAGCTAGTCTCTCATTGGTTCTCCCTATTCCTGTTCATTTTCCACAGAAATTGCAAACTGGGTCAAACAGGCGGTTAAAGGCATTGACTTTCCAAGTGGGGAGAGTGTTAGTAAAGCGTCTGGAATGTTGCACCCGAGTACCAGGGGACGAAAACTGAGACACATTTGAACACGTTTCCCGATCACACAGTGGATCATACTCCGGGTTCCACATGCATGTTTTAGCTGAAGGAAGAATCCCTTAAACCTGGAGAGTTGAGACCCATGGAATGGGTACCATGCAATATGACTTCAAAGGGTCTGCATTTGCTCACCGAACCTCACCAATCCTATCACTGCTGCGTGTATGCCGCTGTACACATGCTTGATTCTCTTTCGGAGACATATAAATCCATAGGTTTTCAGATTCTTACTAGTCAGGTATATTCTTAGCCGTTTAATATGTCGTGTTGAGTCCACTTCGTTGAGCAAGGAGTAGCTCTTGTCTATTACATATTTGGCTTATGGAACTGTATCTGTGCTAACTTCCATCTCTGGTTTTATGCAGCACCCCAACTCACCTTTCCCCTTAAGCAAGCATAAGTTGGTTTTCTACATTTGAGACCCTGTTCTGTTTTGTAATTCAGTTCCTGTGTAGCCAAGTTTACATTCCGTGTAGTAGTGATATCTTATGATGTTTCTTTTTCTGTGTGACTTACTTCACTTAGAATCATCGTACCTGAATCCACTCATTATGCTGCTACGGGCCTGATGACATAGATTTCATTGCTGAGTGATATTGCATTGTACGTATGTACCACAAGTTCTTTATCCATTTTTCGCTTTCTGTGATATTGAACTTGTACCGTAAACGAGGTTCTTGTAAACAGAGCCGTCCCAAACTTTGGGGTGGCTGTGTCTTTTTTATTTTAATTTCCCTAAGCTATAGGACCATAAGTGGAAGTGCCCTAGGCTCTGTTGCTTTGTTTTTTAGATGTTTCAGGAGACACCGTACACTTATCCAGAGTGGCTGTTGGCAATTTACATCCCGCCCATCAGCATAACAAGGCTCCCAGTTCTCCATGGCCTGTCCTGCCTTTCTGGATTTTACACTTTTTTCAGATGGCCCTTTTGACCAGGGGGCAGTGAGACTTCATTATAACACAGATTTCCTTTGCAAGCTTGCTTGGTTGGCCAAAAAGGGCGTATGCGTTTTTTCCTGAATATATTCAGGAAAAAACGCATACACCCTTTTTGGCCAAGTCCATCATTGTGGACGCTCTGCCTCTTTTCCTATGCTTTACATGCAATTCCAGTCTACCTCCTGAAATCGGTTTCCTGCAATTCTGCCCCGCTTTCAAGTCCTCTTGGCAGCCTTACTTCAATATATTTTTGGACGATAGCTGTCATTTATAACTCTGCAGGTTTGTGAATTACAGTGCCCCTGAGCTCCTTTCTTCAACTCGCTTTCTTGTGAGCTGGCCGCAACACCGCAGGATTGCTTCAGGCCCTAGTGTGGTTCCCGCATGGCATGCTGAGCCTTTGGTTAATTCCTCTTCCTGGTGGGAAATGAGAGTTAAATTTGCCCGTCCAGACACCTCCAGCTAGTCTTTCATTGGTTCTCCCTATTCCTGTTCATTTTCCGCAGAAATTGCAAACTTGGCCAAACAGGAGGTTAAAGGCACTGACTCTCCAAGTGGGGAGAGTGTTAGTAAAGCGTCTGGAATGTTGCACCCGAGTACCAGGGGACGGAAACTGAGACACATTTGAACACATTTCCCGATCACACGGTGGATCATACTCTGGGTTCCACATGCATGTTTTAGCTGAAGGAAGAATCCCTTAAACCTGGAGAGTTGAGACCCATGGAATGTGTACCATGCAATATGACTTCAAAGGGTCTGCATTTGCTCACCGAACCTCACCAATCCTATCACTGCTGCGTTTATGCTGCTGTACACACGCTTGATTCTCTTTCGGAGGCATATAAATCCATAGGTTTTAAGATTCTTACTAGTCAGGTATATTCTTAGGCGTGTAATATGGGGTGTTGAGTCCACTTCGTTGAGCAAGGAGTAGTTCTTGTCTATTACATATTTGGCTTATGGAACGGTATCTGTGCTAATTTCAATCTCTGGTTTTATGCAGCACCCCAACTCACCTTTCCCCTTAAGCAAGCATAAGTTGGTTTTCTACATTTGAGACCCTGTTCTGTTTTGTAATTCAGTTCCTGTGTAGCCAAGTTTACATTCCGTGTAGTAGTGATATCTTATGATGTTTCTTTTTCTGTGTGACTTATTTCACTTAGAATCATCGTACCTGAATCTACTCATTATGCTGCTACGGGCCTGATGACATAGATTTCATTGGTGAGTGATATTACATTGTACATAAGTACCACAACTTCTTTATCCATTTTTCGCTTTCTGTGATATTGAACTTGTACCGTAAACGAGGTTCTTGTAAACAGAGCCGTCCCAAACTTTGGGGTGGCTGTGTCTTTTTTATTTTAATTTCCCTAAGCTATAGGACCATAAGTGGAAGTGCCCTATGCTCTGTTGCTTTGTTTTTTAGATGTTTCAGGAAACACCATACACTTCCCCAGAGTGGCTGTTGGCAATTTACATTCCGCCCATCAGCATAACAAGTCTCCCAGCTCTCCATGGCCTGTCCTGCCTTTCTGGATTTTACACTTTTTTCAGATGGCCCTTTTGACCTGGGGGCAGTGAGACTTCATTGTAGTGCAGATTTCCTTTGCAAGCTTGCTTGGTTGGCCAAAAAGGGCGTATGCGTTGTTTCCTGAATATATTCAGGAAAAAACGCATACGCCCTTTTTGGCCAAGTGCATCATTGTGGACGTTCTGTCTATTTTCCTATGCTTTACATGCAATTGCAGTATACCTCCTGAAATCGGTTTCCTGCAATTCTGCCCTGTTTTCAAGTCCTCTTGGCAGCCTTACTTCAATATATTTTTGGACGATAGCTGTCATTTATAACTCTGCAGGTTTGTGGATGACAGTGCCCCTGAGCTCCTTTCTTCAACTCGCTTTCTTGTGAGCTGGCCGCAACACCGCAGGATTGCTTCAGGCCCTAGTGTGGTTCCGGCATGGCACGTTGAGCGTTTGGTTAATTCCTCTTCCTGGTGGGAAATGAGAGTTAAATTTGCCCGTCCAGACACCTCCAGCTAGTCTGTCATTGGTTCTCCATATTCCGGTTCATCTTACGCAGAAATTGCAAATTTGGCCAAACAGGAGGTTAAAGGCACTGACTCTCCAAGTGGGGAGAGTGTTACTAAGCGTCTGGAATGTTGCACCCGGGTACCAGGGGACGAAAACTGAGACACATTTGAACACGTTTCCCGATCACACGGTGGATCATACTCTGGGTTCCACATGCATGTTTTAGCTGAAGGAAGAATCCCTTAAACCTGGAAAGTTGAGACCCATGGAATGGGTACCATGCAATATGACTTCAGGGGGTCTGCATTTGCTCACCGAACCTCACCAATCCTATCACTGCTGCGTTTATGCCGCTGTACACACGCTTGATTCTCTTTCGGAGACATATAAATCCATAGGTTTTAAGATTCTTACTAGTCAGGTATATTCTTAGGCGTTTAATATGGGGTGTTGAGTCCACTTCGTTGAGCAAGGAGTAGCTCTTGTCTATTACATATTTGGCTTATGGAACGGTATCTGTGCTAACTTCCATCTCTGGTTTTATGCAGCAGCGCAACTCACCTTTCCCCTTAAGCAAGCATAAGTTGGATTTCTACATTTGAGACCCTGTTCTGTTTTGTAATTCAGTTCCTGTGTAGCCAAGTTTACATTCCGTGTAGTAGTGATATCTTATGATGTTTCTTTGTCTGTGTGACTTATTTCACTTAGAATCATCGTACCTGAATCCACTCATTGTGCTGCTACGGGCCTGATGACATAGATTTCATTGCTAAGTGATATTGCATTGTACGTAAGTACCACAACTTCTTTATCCATTTTTCGCTTTCTGTGATAATGAACTTCTACCATAAACGAGGTTCTTGTAAACAGATCCGTCCCAAACATTGGGTGGCTGTGTCTTTTTGATTTTAATTTCCCTAAGCTATAGAACCATAAGTGGAAGTGCCCTAAGCTCTGTTGCTTTGTTTTTTAGATGTTTCAGGAAACACCATACACTTATCCAGAGTGGCTGTTGGCAATTTACATCCCGCCCAGCAGCATAACAAGGCTCCCAGTTCTCCATGGCCTGTCCTGCCTTTCTGGATTTTACACTTTTTTCAGATGTCCCTTTTGACCGGGGGGCAGTGAGACTTCATTGTAGTGCAGATTTCCTTTGCAAGCTTGCTTGGTTGGCCAAAAAGAGCGTCTGTGTTTTTTCCTGAATATATTCAGGAAAAAACACATATGCCCTTTTTGACCAAGTGCATCATTGTGGACGTTCTGCCTCTTTTCCTATGCTTTACATGCAATTCCAGTCTACCTCCTGAAATCGGTTTCCTGCAATTCTGTCCCGCTTTCAAGTCATTTTGGCAGCCTTACTTCAATATATTTTTGGACGATAGCTGTCATTTATAACTCTGCAGGTTTGTGAATTACAGTGCCTCTGAGCTCCTTTCTTCAACTCGCTTTCTTGTGAGCTGGCCGCAACACCGCAGGATTGCTTCAGACCCTAGTGTGGTTCCGGCATGGCACACTGAGCCTTTGGTTAATTCCTCTTCCTGGTGGGAAATGAGAGTTAAATTTGCCCGTCCAGACACCTCCAGCTAGTCTGTCATTGGTTCTCCCTATTCCTGTACATCTTCCGCAGAAATTGCAAACTGGGCCAAACAGGAGGTTAAAGGCACTGACTCTCCAAGTGGGGAGAGTGTTAGTAAAGCGTCTGGAATGTTGCACCCGAGTACCAGGGGATGAAAACTGAGACACATTTGAACACGTTTCCCGATCACACGGTGGATCATACTCTGGGTTCCACATGCATGTTTTAGCTGAAGGAAGAATCCCTTAAACCTGGAGAGTTGAGACCCATGGAATGGGTACCATGCAATATGACTTCAAAGGGTCTGCATTTGCTCAACGATCCTCTCCAATCCTATCACTGGTGCGTTTATGCTGCTGTACACGCACTTGATTCTCTTTTGGAGACATATAAATCCATAGGTTTTCAGATTCTTACTAGTCAGGTATTTTCTTAGGCGTTTAATATGGGGTGTTGAGTCCACTTCGTTGAGCAAGGAGTAGCTCTTGTCTATTACATATTTGGCTTATGGAACGGTATCTGTGCTAATTTCAATCTCTGGTTTTATGCAGCACCCCAACTCACCTTTCCCCTTAAGCAAGCATAAGTTGGTTTTCTACATTTGAGACCCTGTTCTGTTTTGTAATTCAGTTCCTGTGTAGCCAAGTTTACATTCCGTGTAGTAGTGATATCTTATGATGTTTCTTTTTCTGTGTGACTTATTTCACTTAGAATCATTGTACCTGAATCCACTCATTATGCTGCTAAGGACCTGATGACATAGATTTCATTGCTGAGTGATATTGCATTGTACGTAAGTACCACAACTTCTTTATCCATTTTTCGCTTTCTGTGATATTGAACTTGTACCGTAAACGAGGTTCTTGTAAACAGAGCCGTCCCAAACTTTGGGGTGGATGTGTCTTTTTGATTTTAATTTCCCTAAGCTATAGGACCATAAGTGGAAGTGCCCTAGGCTCTGTTGCTTTGTTTCTTAGATGTTTCAGGAAACACCATACACTTCTCCAGAGTGGCTGTTGGCAATTTACATCCCGCCCATCAGCATAACAAGGCTCCCAGTTCTCCATTGCCTGTGCTGCCTTTCTGGATTTTACACTTTTTTCAGATGGCCCTTTTGACCGGGGGGCAGTGAGACTTCATTGTAGTGCAGATTTCCTTTGCAAGCTTGTTTGGTTGCCAAAAAGGGCGTATGCGTTTTTTCCTGAATATATTCAGGAAAAAACGCATACGCCCTTTTTGGCCAAGTGCATCATTGTGGACATTCTGCCTCTTTTCCTATGTTTTACATGCAATTCCAGTCTACCTCCTGAAATCGGTTTCCTGCAATTTTGCCCCGCTTTCAATTCCTCTTGGCAGCCTTACTTCAATACATTTTAGGATGATAGCTGTCATTTATAACTCTGCAGGTTTGTGAATGACAGTGTCCCTGAGCTCCTTGCTTCTGCTCACTTTCTTGTGATCTGGCCGCAACACTGCAGCATTGCTTTAGGCCATAGTGTGCTTCCGGCACGGCACACTGAGCCTTTGGTTAATTCCTCTTCCTGGTGGGAAATGAGAGTTAAATTTGCCCGTCCAGACACCTCCAGCTAGTCTCTCATTTGTTCTCCCTATTCCTGTTCATCTTCCGCAGAAATTGCAAACTGGGCCAAACAGGAGGTTAAAGGCACTGACTCTCCAAGTGGGGAGAGTGTTAGTAAAGCGTCTGGAATGTTGAACCCGAGTACCAGGGGACGAAAACTGAGACACATTTGAACACGTTTCCCGATCACATTTTGGATCATACTCTGGGTTCCACATGCATGTTTTAGCTGAAGGAAGAATCCCTTAAACCTGGAGAGTTGAGACCCATGGAATGGGTACCATGCAATATGACTTCAAAGGGTCTGCATTTGCTCACCGATCCTCACCAATCCTATCACTGGTGCGTTTATGCTGCTGTACACGCACTTGATTCTCTTTTGGAGACATATAAATCCATAGGTTTTCAGATTCTTACTAGTCAGGTATATTCTTAGGCATTTAATATGGGGTGTTGAGTCCACTTCGTTGAGCAAGGAGTAGCTCTTGTCTATTACATATTTGGCTTATGGAACGGTATCTGTGCTAATTTCAATCTCTGGTTTTATGCAGCACCCCAACTCACCTTTCCCCTTAAGCAAGCATAAGTTGGTTTTCTACATTTGAGACCCTGTTCTGTTTTGTAATTCAGTTCCTGTGTAGCCAAGTTTACATTCCGTGTAGTAGTGATATCTTATGATGTTTCTTTTTCTGTGTGACTTATTTCACTTAGAATCATCGTACCTGAATCCACTCATTATGCTGCTACGGGCCTGATGACATAGATTTCATTGCTGAGTGATATTGCATTGTACGTAAGTATCACAACTTCTTTGTCCATTTTTCGCTTTCTGTGATATTGAACTTGTAGCGTAAACGAGGTTCTTGTAAACAGAGCCGTCCCAAACTTTCGGGTGGCTGTGTCTTTTTGATTTTAATTTCCGTAAGCTATAGGACCATAAGTGGAAGTGCCCTAGGCTCTGTTGCTTTGTTTCTTAGATGTTTCAGGAAACACCATACACTTCTCCAGAGTGGCTGTTGGCAATTTACATCCCGCCCATCAGCATAACAAGGCTCCCAGTTCTCCATGGCCTGTCCTGCCTTTCTGGATTTTACACTTTTTTCAGATGGCCCTTTTGACCGGGGGGCAGTGAGACTTCATTGTAGTGCAGATTTCCTTTGCCAGCTTGCTTGGTTGGCCAAAAAGTGCGTATGCGTTTTTTCCTGAATATATTCAGGAAAAAACGTATATGCCATTTTTGGCCAAGTGCATCATTGTCGACGTTCTGCCTCTTTTCCTATGCTTTACATGCAATTCCAGTCTACCTCCTGAAATCGGTTTCCTGCAATTCTGCCCCACTTTCAAGTCCTCTTGGCAGCCTTACTTCAATATATTTTTGGACGACAGCTGGCATTTATAACTCTGCAGGTTTGTGAATGACAGTGCCCCTGAGCTCCTTTCTTCAACTCGCTTTCTTGTGAGCTGGCCGCAACACCGCAGGATTGTTTCAGGCCCTAGTGTGGTTCCGGCATGGCATGCTGAGCCTTTGGTTAATTCCTCTTCCTGGTGGGAAATGAGAGTTAAATTTGCCCGTCCAGACACCTCCAGCTAGTCTCTCATTGGTTCTCCCTATTCCTGTTCATTTTCCTCAGAAATTGCAAACTGGGCCAAACAGGAGGTTAAAGGCACTGACTCTCCAAGTGGGGAGAGTGTTAATAAAGCGTCTAGAATGTTGCACCCGAGTACCAGGGGACGAAAACTGAGACACATTTGAACACGTTTCCCGATCACACGGTGGATCATACTCTGGTTTCCACATGCATGTTTTAGCTGAAGGAAGAATCCCTTAAACCTGGAGAGTTGAGACCCATGGAATGGGTACCATGCAATATGACTTCAAAGGGTCTGCATTTGCTCACTGATCCTCAACAATCCTATCACTGCTGTGTTTATGCCGCTGTACACACACTTGATTCTCTTTTGGAGACATATAAATCCATAGGTTTTAAGATTCTTACTAGTCAGGTATATTCTTAGGCGTTTAATATGAGGTGTTGAGTCCAATTCGTTCATCAAGGAGTAGCTCTTGTCTGTTACATATTTGGCTTATGGAACGGTATCTGTGCTAATTTCAATCTCTGGTTTTATGCAGCACCCCAACTCACCTTTCCCCTTAAGCAAGCATAAGTTGGTTTTCTACATTTGGGACCCTGTTCTGTTTTGTAATTCAGTTCCTGTGTAGCCAAGTTTACATTCCGTGTAGTAGTGATATCTTATGATGTTTCTTTTTCTGTGTGATTTATTTCACTTAGAATCATCGCACCTGAATCCACTCATTATTCTGCTATGGGCCTGATGACATAGATTTCATTGCTGAGTGATATTGCATTGTACGTAAGTACCACAACTTCTTTATCCATTTTTCGCTTTCTGTGATATTGAACTTGTACCATAAACGAGGTTCTTGTAAACAGAGCCGTCCCAAACTTTGGGGTGGCTGTGTCTTTTTGATTTTAATTTCCCTAAGCTATAGGACCATAAGTGGAAGTGCCCTAGGCTCTGTTGCTTTGTTTTTTAGATGTTTCAGGAAACACCATACACTTCTCCAGAGTGGCTGTTGGCAATTTACATCCCGCCCATCAGCATAACAAGGCTCCCAGTTCTCCATGGCCTGTCCTGCCTTTCTGGATTTTACACTTTTTTCAGATGGCCCTTTTGACCGGGGGGAAGTGAGACTTCATTGTAGTGCAGATTTCCTTTGCAAGCTTGCTTGGTTGGCCAAAAAGGGCGTATGCGTTTTTTCCTGAATATATTCAGGAAAAAACGCATACGCCCTTTTTGGCCAAGTACATTATTGTGGACATTCTGCCTCTTTTCCTATGCTTTACATGCAATTCCAGTCTACCTCCTGAAATCGGTTTCCTGCAATTCTGCCACGTTTTCAAGTCCTCTTGGCAACCTTACTTCAATATATTTTTGGATGATAGCTGTCATTTATAACTCTGCAGGTTTGTGAATGACAGTGCCCCTGAGCTCCTTTCTTCAACTCGCTTTCTTGTGAGCTGGCCACAACACCGCAGGATTGCTTCAGGCCCTAGTGTGCTTCCGGCATGGCACACTGAGCCTTTGGTTAATTCCTCTTCCTGGTGGGAAATGAGAGTTAAATTTGCCCGTCCAGACACCTCCAGCTAGTCTCTCATTGGTTCTCCCTATTCCTGTTCATTTTCCGCAGAAATTGCAAACTGGGCCAAACAGCAGGTTAAAGGCACTGACTCTCCAAGTGGGGAGAGTGTTAGTAAAGCGTCTGGAATGTTGCACCCGAGTACCAGGGGACGAAAACTGAGACACATTTGAACACGTTTCCCGATCACACGGTAGATCATACTCTGGGTTCCACATGCATGTTTTAGCTGAAGAAAGAATCCCTTAAACCTGGAGAGTTGAGACCCATGGAATGGGTACCATGCAATATGACTTCAAAGGGTCTGCATTTGCTCACCAAACCTCACCAATCCTACCACTGCTGCGTTTATGCTGCTGTACACACACTTGATTCTCTTTCGGAGGCATATAAATCCATAGGTTTTAAGATTCTTACTAGTCAGGTGTATTCTTAGGCGTTTAATATGGCGTCTTGAGTCCACTTCGTTGAGCAAGGAGTAGCTCTTGTCTATTACATATTTGGCTTATGGAACGGTATCTGTGCCAATTTCAATCTCTGGTTTCATGCAGCACCCCAACTCAACATTCCCCTTAAGCAAGCGTAAGTTGGTTTTCTACATTTGAGACCCTGTTCTGTTTTGTAATTCAGTTCCTGTGTAGACAAGTTTACATTCCGTGTAGTAGTGATATCTTATGAAGTTTCTTTTTCTATGTGACTTATTTCACTTAGAATCATCGTATCTGAATCCACTCATTATGCTGCGACGGGCCTGATGACATAGATTTCATTGCTGAGTGATATTGCATTGTACGTAAGTACCACAACTTCTTTATCCATTTTTCGCTTTCTGTGATATTGAACTTGTACCGTAAACAAGGTTCTTGTGAACAGAGCCATCCCAAACTTTGGGGTGGCTTTGTCTTTTTGATTTTAATTTCCCTAAGCTATAGGACCATAAGTGAAAGTGCCCTAGGCTCTGTTGCTTTGGTTTTTAGATGTTTCAGGAAACACCATACACTTCTCCAGAGTGGCTGTTGGCAATTTACATCCCGCCCGTCAGCATAACAAGGCTCCCAGTTCTCCATGGCCTGTCCTGCCTTTCTGGATTTTACACATTTTTCAGATGGCCCTTTTGACCGGTGGGCAGTGAGACTTCATTGTAGTGCAGATTTCCTTTGCAAGCTTGCTTGGTTGGCCAAAAAGGGCCTATGCGTTTTTTCCTGAATATATTCAGGAAAAAACGCATAGGCCCTTTTTGGCCAAGTGCATCATTGTGGACGTTCTGCCTCTTTTCCTATGCTTTACATGCAATTCCAGTCTACCTCCTGAAATCGGTTTCCTGCAATTCTGCCCCGCTTTCAACTCCTCTTGGCAGCCTTACTTCAATATATTTTTGGACGATAGCTCTCATTTATAACTCTGCAGTTTTGTGAATGACAGTGCCCCTGAGCTCCTTTCTTCAACTCGCTTTCTTGTGAGCTGGCTGCAACACCGCAGGATTGTTTCAGGCCCTAGTGTGGTTCCGGCATGGCACGCTGAGCCTTTGGTTAATTCCTCTTCCTGGTGGGAAATGAGAGTTAAATTTGCCCGTCCAGACACCTCCAGCTAGTCTCTCATTGGTTCTCCCTATTCCTGTTCATTTTCCGCAGAAATTGCAAACTGGGCCAAACAGGAGGTTAAAGGCACTGACTCTCCAAGTGGGGAGAGTGTTAGTAAAGCGTCTGGAATGTTGCACCCGAGTACCAGGGGACGAAAACTGACACACATTTGAACACGTTTCCCGATCACACGGTGGATCATACTCTGGGTTCCACATGCATGTTTTAGCTGAAGGAAGAATCCCTTAAACCTGGAGAGTTGAGACCCATGGAATGGGAACCATGCAATATGTCTTCAAAGGGTCTGCATTTGCTCACCGAACCTCACCAATCCTATCACTGCTGCGTTTATGCCGCTGTACACACACTTGATTCTCTTTCGGAGACATATAAATCCATAGGTTTTCAGATTCTTACTAGTCAGGTATATTCTTAGGCGTTTAATATGGGGTGTTGAGTCCACTTCGTTGAGCAAGGAGTTGCTCTTGTCTATTACATATTTGGCTTATGGAACGCTATCTGTGCTAATTTCAATCTCTGGTTTTATGCAGCACCCCAACTCACCTTTCCCCTTAAGCAAGCATAAGTTGGTTTTCTACATTTGAGACCCTGTTCTGTTTTGTAATTCTTTTCCTGTGTAGCCAAGTTTACATTCCGTGTAGTAGTGATATCTTATGATGTTTCTTTTTCTCTGTGACTTATTTCACTTAGAATCATCGTACCTGAATCCACTCATTATGCTGCTACGGGCCTGATGACATAGATTTCATTGCTGAGTGATATTGCATTGTACGTAAGTACCACAACTTCTTTATCCATTTTTCGCTTTCTGTGATATTGAACTTGTACCGTAAACGAGGTTCTTGTAAACAGAGCCGTCCCAAACTTTGGGGTGTCTGTGTCTTTTTGAGTTTAATTTCCCTAAGCTATAGGACCATAAGTGGAAGTGCCCTAGGCTCTGTTGCTTTGTTTTTTAGATGTTTCAGGAAACACCATACACTTCTCCAGAGTGGCTGTTGACAATTTACATCCCTCCCAGCAGCATAACAAGGCTCCCAGTTCTCCATGGCCTGTCCTGCCTTTCTGGATTTTACACTTCTTTCAGATGGCCCTTTTGACCGGGGGGCAGTGAGAGTTCATTGTAGTGCAGATTTCCTTTGCAAGCTTGCTTGGTTGGCCAAAAAGAGCATATGCGTTTTATCCTGAATATATTCAGGAAAAAATGCATACGCCCTTTTTGGCCAAGTGCATCACTGTGGACGTTCTGCCTCTTTTCCTATGCTTTACATGCAATTCCAGTCTACCTCCTGAAATCGGATTCCTGCAATTCTGCCCCGCTTTCAAGTCCTCTTGGCAGCCTTACTTCAATATATTTTTGGACGATAGCTGTCATTTATAACTCTGCAGGTTTGTGAATGACAGTGCCCCTGAGCTCCTTTCTTCACCTCGCTTTCTTGTGAACTGTCCGCAACACCGCAGGATTGCTTCAGGCCCTAGTGTGGTTCTGGCATGGCACGCTGAGCCTTTGGTTAATTCCTCTTCCTGGTGGGAAATGAGAGTTAAATTTGCCCGTCCAGACACCTCCAGCTAGTCTCTCATTGGTTCTCCCTATTCCTGTTCATTTTCCGCAGAAATTGCAAACTGGGCCAAACAGGAGGTTAAAGGCACTGACTCTCCAAGTGGGGAGAGTGTTAGTAAAGCGTCTGGAATGTTGCACCCGAGTACCTGGGCACGAAAACTGAGACAACTTTGAACACGTTTCCCGAGCACACGGTGGATCATACCCTGGGTTCCACATGCATGTTTTAGCTGAAGGAAGAATCCCTTAAACCTGGAGAGTTGAGACCCATGGAATGGGTACCATGCAGTATGACTACAAAGGGTCTGCATTTGCTCACCGAACCTCACCAATCCTATCACTGCTGCCTTTATGCTGCTGTACACACATTTGATTCTCTTTCAGAGACATATAAATCCATAGGTTTTAACATTCTTACTAGTCAGGTATATTCTTAGGCGTTTAATATGGGGTGTTGAGTCCACTTCGCTGAGCAAGGAATAGCTCTTGTCTATTACATATTTGGCTTATGGAACGGTATCTGTGCTAATTTCAATCTCTGGTTTTATTCAGCAGCCCAACTCACCTTTCCCCTTAAGCAAGCATAAGTTGGTTTTCTACATTTGAGACCCTGTTCTGTTTTGTAATTCAGTTCCCGTGTAGCCAAGTTTACATTCCGTGTGGTAGTGATATCTTATGATGTTTCTTTTTCTCTGTGACTTATTTCACTTAAAATCATCGTACCTGAATCCACTCATTATGCTGCTACGGGCCTGATGACATAGATTTCATTGCTGAGTGATATTGCATTGTACGTAAGTACCACAACTTCTTTATCCATTTTTCGCTTTCTGTGATATTGAACTTGTACCGTAAACGAGGTTCTTGTAAACAGAGCTGTCCCAAACTTTGGGGTGGCTGTGTCTTTTTGATTTTAATTTCCCTAAGCTATAGGACCATAAATGAAAGTGCCCTAGGCTCTGTTGCTTTGGTTTTTAGATGTTTCAGGAAACACCATACACTTCTCCAGAGTGGCTGTTGGCAATTTACATCCCGCCCATCAGCATAACAAGGCTCCCAGTTCTCCATGGCCTGTCCTGCCTTTCTGGATTTTACACTTTTTTCAGATGGCCCTTTTGACCGGGGGGCAGTGAGACTTCATTGTAGTGCAGATTTCCTTTGCAAGCTTGTTTGGTTGCCAAAAAGGGCGTATGCGTTTTTTCCTGAATATATTCAGGAAAAAACGCATACGCCCTTTTTGGCCAAGTGCATCATTGTGGACGTTCTGCCTCTTTTCCTATGTTTTACATGCAATTCCAGTCTACCTCCTGAAATCGGTTTCCTGCAAATTTGCCCCGCTTTCAAGTCCTCTTGGCAGCCTTACTTCAATATATTTTTGGACGATAGCTGTCATTTATAACTCTGCAGGTTTGTGAATGACAGTGCCCCTGAGCTCCTTGCTTCTACTCACTTTCTTGTGATCAGGCCGCAACACCGCAGCATTGCTTTAGGCCATAGTGTGCTTCCGGCACGGCACACTGAGCCTTTGGTTAATTCCTCTTCCTGGTGGGAAATGAGAGTTAAATTTGCCCGTCCAGACACCTCCAGCTAGTCTCTCATTTGTTCTCCCTATTCCTGTTCATCTTCCGCAGAAATTGCAAACTGGGCCAAACAGGAGGTTAAAGGCACTGACTCTCCAAGTGGGGAGAGTGTTAGTAAAGCGTCTGGAATGTTGAACCCGAGTACCAGGGGACGAAAACTGAGACACATTTGAACACGTTTCCCGATCACATTTTGGATCATACTCTGGGTTCCACATGCATGTTTTAGCTGAAGGAAGAATCCCTTAAACCTGGAGAGTTGAGACCCATGGAATGGGTACCATGCAATATGACTTCAAAGGGTCTGCATTTGCTCACCGATCCTCACCAATCCTATCACTGGTGCGTTTATGCTGCTGTACACGCACTTGATTCTCTTTTGGAGACATATAAATCCATAGGTTTTCAGATTCTTACTAGTCAGGTATATTCTTAGGCGTTTAATATGGGGTGTTGAGTCCACTTCGTTGAGCAAGGAGTAGCTCTTGTCTATTACATATTTGGCTTATGGAATGGTATCTGTGCTAATTTCAATCTCTGGTTTTATGCAGCACCCCAACTCACCTTTCCCCTTAAGCAAGCATAAGTTGGTTTTCTACATTTGAGACCCTGTTCTGTTTTGTAATTCAGTTCCTGTGTAGCCAAGTTTACATTCCGTGTAGTAGTGATATCTTATGATGTTTCTTTTTCTGTGTGACTTATTTCACTTAGAATCATCGTACCTGAATCCACTCATTATGCTGCTACGGGCCTGATGACATAGATTTCATTGCTGAGTGATATTGCATTGTACGTAAGTATCACAACTTCTTTGTCCATTTTTCGCTTTCTGTGATATTGAACTTGTACCGTAAACGAGGTTCTTGTAAACAGAGCTGTCCCAAACTTTCGGGTGGCTGTGTCTTTTTGATTTTAATTTCCGTAAGCTATAGGACCATAAGTGGAAGTGCCCTAGGCTCTGTTGCTTTGTTTCTTAGATGTTTCAGGAAACACCATACACTTCTCCAGAGGGGCTGTTGGCAATTTACATCCCGCCCATCAGCATAACAAGGCTCCCAGTTCTCCATGGCCTGTCCTGCCTTTCTGGATTTTACACTTTTTTCAGATGGCCCTTTTGACCGGGGGGCAGTGAGACTTCATTGTAGTGCAGATTTCCTTTGCAAGCTTGCTTGGTTGGTCAAAAAGTGCGTATGCGTTTTTTCCTGAATATATTCAGGAAAAAACGTATATGCCATTTTTGGCCAAGTGCATCATTGTCGACGTTCTGCCTCTTTTCCTATGCTTTACATGCAATTCCAGTCTACCTCCTGAAATCGGTTTCCTGCAATTCTGCCCCACTTTCAAGTCCTCTTGGCAGCCTTACTTCAATATATTTTTGGACGACAGCTGGCATTTATAACTCTGCAGGTTTGTGAATGACAGTGCCCCTGAGCTCCTTTCTTCAACTCGCTTTCTTGTGAGCTGGCCGCAACACCGCAGGATTGTTTCAGGCCCTAGTGTTTTTCCGGCATGGCATGCTGAACCTTTGGTTAATTCCTCTTCCTGGTGGGAAATGAGAGTTAAATTTGCCCGTCCAGACACCTCCAGCTAGTCTCTCATTGGTTCTCCCTATTCCTGTTCATTTTCCTCAGAAATTGCAAACTGGGCCAAACAGGAGGTTAAAGGCACTGACTCTCCAAGTGGGGAGAGTGTTAATAAAGCGTCTAGAATGTTGCACCCGAGTACCAGGGGACGAAAACTGAGACACATTTGAACACGTTTCCCGATCACACGGTGGATCATACTCTGGTTTCCACATGCATGTTTTAGCTGAAGGAAGAATCCCTTAAACCTGGAGAGTTGAGACCCATGGAATGGGTACCATGCAATATGACTTCAAAGGGTCTGCATTTGCTCACTGATCCTCAATAATCCTATCACTGCTGTTTTTATGCCGCTGTACACACACTTGATTCTCTTTTGGAGACATATAAATCCATAGGTTTTAAGATTCTTACTAGTCAGGTATATTCTTAGGCGTTTAATATGAGGTGTTGAGTCCAATTCGTTCATCAAGGAGTAGCTCTTGTCTGTTACATATTTGGCTTATGGAACGGTATCTGTGCTAATTTCAATCTCTGGTTTTATGCAGCACCCCAACTCACCTTTCCCCTTAAGCAAGCATAAGTTGGTTTTCTACATTTGGGACCCTGTTCTGTTTTGTAATTCAGTTCCTGTGTAGCCAAGTTTACATTCCGTGTAGTAGTGATATCTTATGATGTTTCTTTTTCTGTGTGATTTATTTCACTTAGAATCATCGCACCTGAATCCACTCATTATTCTGCTATGGGCCTGATGACATAGATTTCATTGCTGAGTGATATTGCATTGTACGTAAGTACCACAACTTCTTTATCCATTTTTCGCTTTCTGTGATATTGAACTTGTACCATATACGAGGTTCTTGTAAACAGAGCCGTCCCAAACTTTGGGGTGGCTGTGTCTTTTTGATTTTAATTTCCCTAAGCTATAGGACCATAAGTGGAAGTGCCCTAGGCTCTGTTGCTTTGTTTTTTAGATGTTTCAGGAAACACCATACACTTCTCCAGAGTGGCTGTTGGCAATTTACATCCCGCCCATCAGCATAACAAGGCTCCCAGTTCTCCATGGCCTGTCCTGCCTTTCTGGATTTTACACTTTTTTCAGATGGCCCTTTTGACCGGGGGGAAGTGAGACTTCATTGTAGTGCAGATTTCCTTTGCAAGCTTGCTTGGTTGGCCAAAAAGGGCGTATGCGTTTTTTCCTGAATATATTCAGGAAAAAACGCATACGCCCTTTTTGGCCAAGTACATCATTGTGGACATTCTGCCTCTTTTCCTATGCTTTACATGCAATTCCAGTCTACCTCCTGAAATCGGTTTCCTGCAATTCTGCCACGTTTTCAAATCCTCTTGGCAACCTTACTTCAATATATTTTTGGATGATAGCTGTCATTTATAACTCTGCAGGTTTGTGAATGACAGTGCCCCTGAGCTCCTTTCTTCAACTTGCTTTCTTGTGAGCTGGCCGCAACACCGCAGGATTGCTTCAGGCCCTAGTGTGCTTCCGGCATGGCACACTGAGCCTTTGGTTAATTCCTCTTCCTGGTGGGAAATGAGAGTTAAATTTGCCCGTCCAGACACCTCCAGCTAGTCTCTCATTGGTTCTCCCTATTCCTGTTCATTTTCCGCAGAAATTGCAAACTGGGCCAAACAGCAGGTTAAAGGCACTGACTCTCCAAGTGGGGAGAGTGTTAGTAAAGCGTCTGGAATGTTGCACCCGAGTACCAGGGGACGAAAACTGAGACACATTTGAACACGTTTCCCGATCACACAGTGGATCATACTCTGGGTTCCACATGCATGTTTTAGCTGAAGGAAGAATCCCTTAAACCTGGAGAGTTGAGACCCATGGAATGGGTACCATGCAATATGACTTCAAAGGGTCTGCATTTGCTCACCAAACCTCACCAATCCTACCACTGCTGCGTTTATGCTGCTGTACACACACTTGATTCTCTTTCGGAGGCATATAAATCCATAGGTTTTAAGATTCTTACTAGTCAGATGTATTCTTAGGCGTTTAATATGGCGTCTTGAGTCCACTTCGTTGAGCAAGGAGTAGCTCTTGTCTATTACATATTTGGCTTATGGAACGGTATCTGTGCCAATTTCAATCTCTGGTTTCATGCAGCACCCCAACTCAACATTCCCCTTAAGCAAGCGTAAGTTGGTTTTCTACATTTGAGACCCTGTTCTGATTTGTAATTCAGTTCCTGTGTAGCCAAGTTTACATTCCGTGTAGTAGTGATATCTTATGAAGTTTCTTTTTCTGTGTGACTTATTTCACTTAGAATCATCGTATCTGAATCCACTCATTATGCTGCGACGGGCCTGATGACATAGATTTCATTGCTGAGTGATATTGCATTGTACGTAAGTACCACAACTTCTTTATCCATTTTTCGCTTTCTGTGATATTGAACTTGTACCGTAAACAAGGTTCTTGTGAACAGAGCCATCCCAAACTTTGGGGTGGCTTTGTCTTTTTGATTTTAATTTCCCTAAGATATAGGACCATAAGTGAAAGTGCCCTAGGCTCTGTTGCTTTGGTTTTTAGATGTTTCAGGAAACACCATACACTTCTCCAGAGTGGCTGTTGGCAATTTACATCCCGCCCATCAGCATAACAAGGCTCCCAGTTCTCCATGGCCTGTCCTGCCTTTCTGGATTTTACACTTTTTTCAGATGGCCCTTTTGACCGGGGGGCAGTGAGACTTCATTGTAGTGCAGATTTCCTTTGCAAGCTTGCTTGGTTGGCCAAAAAGTGCGTCTGTGTTTTTTCCTGATTATATCCAGGAAAAAACACATATGCCCTTTTTGACCAAGTGCATCATTGTGGACGTTCTGCCTCTTTTCCTATGCTTTACATGCAATTCCAGTCTACCTCCTGAAATCGGTTTCCTGCAATTTTGGCCCACTTTCAATTCCTCTTGGCAGCCTTACTTCAATACATTTTAGGATGATAGCTGTCATTTATAACTCTGCAGGTTTGTGAATGACAGTGCCCCTGAGCTCCTTGCTTCTACTCACTTTCTTGTGATCTGGCCGCAACACCGCAGCATTGCTTTAGGCCATAGTGTGGTTCCGGCATGGCACACTGAGCCTTTGGTTAATTCCTCTTCCTGGTGGGAAATGAGAGTTAAATTTGCCCGTCCAGACACCTCCAGCTAGTCTCTCATTTGTTCTCCCTATTCCTGTTCATCTTCCGCAGAAATTGCAAACTGGGCCAAACAGGAGGTTAAAGGCACTGACTCTCCAAGTGGGGAGAGTGTTAGTAAAGCGTCTGGAATGTTGAACCCGAGTACCAGGGGACGAAAACTGAGACACATTTGAACACGTTTCCCGATCACATTTTGGATCATACTCTGGGTTCCACATGCATGTTTTAGCTGAAGGAAGAATCCCTTAAACCTGGAGAGTTGAGACCCATGGAATGGGTACCATGCAATATGACTTCAAAGGGTCTGCATTTGCTCACCGATCCTCACCAATCCTATCACTGGTGCGTTTATGCTGCTGTACACGCACTTGATTCTCTTTTGGAGACATATAAATCCATAGGTTTTCAGATTCTTACTAGTCAGGTATATTCTTAGGCGTTTAATATGGGGTGTTGAGTCCACTTCGTTGAGCAAGGAGTAGCTCTTGTCTATTACATATTTGGCTTATGGAACAGTATCTGTGCTAATTTCAATCTCTGGTTTTATGCAGCTCCCCAGCTCACCTTTCCCCTTAAGCAAGCATAAGTTGGTTTTCTACATTTGAGACCCTGTTCTGTTTTGTAATTCAGTTCCTGTGTAGCCAAGTTTACATTCCGTGTAGTAGTGATATCTTATGATGTTTCTTTTTCTGTGTGACTTATTTCACTTAGAATCATCGTACCTGAATCCACTCATTATGCTGCTACGGGCCTGATGACATAGATTTCATTGCTGAGTGATATTGCATTGTACGTAAGTATCACAACTTCTTTGTCCATTTTTCGCTTTCTGTGATATTGAACTTGTAGCGTAAACGAGGTTCTTGTAAACAGAGCCGTCCCAAACTTTCGGGTGGCTGTGTCTTTTTGATTTTAATTTCCGTAAGCTATAGGACCATAAGTTGAAGTGCCCTAGGCTCTGTTGCTTTGTTTCTTAGATGTTTCAGGAAACACCATACACTTCTCCAGAGTGGCTGTTGGCAATTTACATCCCACCCATCAGCATAACAAGGCTCCCAGTTCTCCATGGCCTGTCCTGCCTTTCTGGATTTTACACTTTTTTCAGATGGCCCTTTTGACCGGGGGGCAGTGAGACTTCATTGTAGTGCAGATTTCCTTTGCAAGCTTGCTTGGTTGGCCAAAAAGTGCGTATGCGTTTTTTCCTGAATATATTCAGGAAAAAACGCATACGCCCTTTTTGGCCAAGTGCATCATTGTCGACGTTCTGCCTCTTTTCCTATGCTTTACATGCAATTCCAGTCTACCTCCGGAAATCGGTTTCCTGCAATTGTGCCCCACATTCAAGTCCTCTTGGCAGCCTTACTTCAATATATTTTTGGACGACAGCTGTCATTTATAACTCTGCAGGTTTGTGAATGACAGTGCCCCTGAGCTCCTTTCTTCAACTCGCTTTCTTGTGAGCTGGCCGCAACACCGCAGGATTGTTTTAGGCCCTAGTGTTTTTCCGGCATGGCATGCTGAACCTTTGGTTAATTCCTCTTCCTGGTGGGAAATGAGAGTTAAATTTGCCCGTCCAGACACCTCCAGCTAGTCTCTCATTGGTTCTCCCTATTCCTGTTCATTTTCCGCAGAAATTGCAAACTGGGCCAAACAGGAGGTTAAAGGCACTGACTCTCCAAGTGGGGAGAGTGTTAATAAAGCGTCTAGAATGTTGCACCCGAGTACCAGGGGACGAAAACTGAGACACATTTGAACACGTTTCCCGATCACACGGTGGATCATACTCTGGTTTCCACATGCATGTTTTAGCTGAAGGAAGAATCCCTTAAACCTGGAGAGTTGAGACCCATGGAATGGGTACCATGCAATATGACTTCAAAGGGTCTGCATTTGCTCACCGATCCTCACCAATCCTATCACTGTTGCGTTTATGCCACTGTACACACACTTGATTCTCTTTTGGAGACATATAAATCCATAGGTTTTAAGATTCTTACTAGTCAGGTATATTCTTAGGCGTTTAATATGAGGTGTTGAGTCCAATTCGTTCAGCAAGGAGTAGCTCTTGTCTGTTACATATTTGGCTTATGGAACGCTATCTGTGCTAATTTCAATCTCTGGTTTTATGCAGCACCCCAACTCATCTTTCCCCTTACGCAAGAATAAGTTGGTTTTCTACATTTGAGACCCTGTTCTGTTTTGTAATTCAGTTCCTGTGTAGCCAAGTATACATTCTGTGTAGTAGTGATATCTTATGATGTTTCTTTTTCTGTGTGACTTATTTCACTTAGAATCATCGTACCTGAATCCACTCATTATGCTGCTACGGGCCTGATGACATAGATTTCATTGCTGAGTGATATTGCATTGTATGTAAGTATCACAAATTCTTTGTCCATTTTTCGCTTTCTGTGATATTGAACTTGTACCGTAAACGAGGTTCTTGTAAACAGAGCCGTCCCAAACTTTGGGGTGGCTGTGTCTTTTTGATTTTAATTTCCCTAAGCTATAGAACCATAAGTGGAAGTGCCCTAGGCTCTGTTGCTTTGTTTCTTAGATGTTTCAGGAAACACCATACACTTCTCCAGAGTGGCTGTTGGCAATTTACATCCCGCCCATCAGCATAACAAGGCTCCCAGTTCTCCATGGCCTGTCCTGCCTTTCTGGATTTTACACTTTTTTCAGATGGCCCTTTTGACCGGGGGGCAGTGAGACTTCATTGTAGTGCATATTTCCTTTGCAAGCTTGCTTGGTTGGCCGAAAAGTGCGTATGCGTTTTTTCCTGAATATATTCAGGAAAAAACGCACATGCCATTTTTGGCCAAGTGCATCATTGTGGACGTTCTGCCTCTTTTCCTATGCTTTACATGTAATTCCAGTCTACCTCCTGAAATCGGTTTCCTGCAATTCTGCCCCACTTTCAAGTCCTCTTGGCAGCCTTACTTCAATATATTTTTTGATGAAAGCTGTCATTTATAACTCTGCAGGTTTGTGAATGACAGTGCCCCTGAGCTCCTTTCTTCAACTTGCTTTCTTGTGAGCTGGCCGAAACACCACCGGATTGCTTCAGGCCCTAGTGTGGTTCCGGCATGGCAAGCTGAGCCTTTGGTTAATTCCTCTTCCTGGTGGGAAAGGAGAGTTAAATTTCCCCGTCCAGACACTTGCAGCTAGTCTCTCATTGGTTCACCCTATTCCTGTTCATCTTACAGAGAAATTGCAAACTGGGCCAAACAGGAGGTTAAAGGCACTGACTCTCCAAGTGGGGAGAGTGTTAGTAAAGCGTCTGGAATGTTGCACCCGAGTACCAGGGCACGAAAACTGAGACACATTTGAACACGTTTCCCGATCACACGGTGGATCATACTCTGGGTTCCACATGCATGTTTTAGCTGAAGGAAGAATCCCTTAAACCTGGAGAGTTGAGACCCATGGAATGGGTACCATGCAATATGACTTCAAAGGGTCTGCATTTGTTCACCAAACCTCACCAATCCTATCACTGCTGCCTTCATGCCGCTGTACACTTGCTTGATTCTCTTTCGGAGACATATAAATCCATAGGTTTTAAGATTCTTACTAGTCAGGTATATTCTTAGGCATTTAATATGGGGTGTTGAGTCCACTTCCTTGAGCAAGGAGTAGCTCTTGTCTTTTACATATTTGGCTTATGGAACGGTATCTGTGCTAATTTCAATCTCTGGTTTTATGCAGCACCCCAAGTCACCTTTCCCCTTAAGCAAGCATAAGTTGGTTTTCTACATTTGAGACCCTGTTCTGTTTTGTAATTCAGTTCCTGTGTAGCCAAGTTTACATTCCGTGTAGTAGTGATATCTTATGATGTTTCTTTTTCTGTGTGACTTATTTCACTTAGAATCATCGTACCTGAATCCACTCATTTTATGCTGCTACGGGCCTGATGACATAGATTTCATTGCTGAGTGATGTTGCATTCTACGTAAGTACCACAACTTCTTTATCCATTTTTCGCTTTCTGTGATATTGAACTTGTACCGTAAACGACGTTCTTGTAAACAGAGCCGTCCCAAACTTTGGGGTGGCTGTGTCTTTTTTATTTTAATTTCCCTAAGCTATAGGACCATAAGTAAAAGTGCCCTAGGCTCTGTTGCTTTGGTTTTTAGCTGTTTTAGGAAACACCATACACTTCTCCAGAGTGGCTGTTGGCAATTTACATCCCGCCCATCAGCATAAAAAGGCGCCCAGTTCTCCATGGCCTGTCCTGCCTTTCTGGATTTTACACTTTTTTCAGATGGCCCTTTTGACCTGGGTACAGTGAGACTTCATTGTAGTGCAGATTTCCTTTGCAAGCTTGCTTGGTTGGCCAAAAAGAGCGTCTGTGTTTTTTCCTGAATATATTCAGGAAAAAACACATATGCCCTTTTTGACCAAGTGCATCATTGTGGACGTTCTGCCTCTTTTCCTATGCTTTACATGCAATTCCAGTCTACCTCCTGAAATCGGTTTCCTGCAATTCTGTCCCGCTTTCAAGTCATCTTGGCAGCCTTACTTCAATATATTTTTGGACGATAGCTGTCATTTATAACTCTGCAGGTTTGTGAATTACAGTGCCTCTGAGCTCCTTTCTTCAACTCGCTTTCTTGTGAGCTGGCCGCAACACCGCAGGATTGCTTCAGGCCCTAGTGTGGTTCCGGCATGGCACGCTGAGCCTTTGGTTAATTCCTCTTCCTGGTGGGAAATGAGAGTTAAATTTGGCCGTCCAGACACCTCCAGCTAGTCTCTCATTGGTTCTCCGTATTCCTGTTCATTTTCCACAGAAATTGCAAACTGGGCCAAACAGGAGGTTAAAGGCACTGACTCTCCAAGTGGGGAGAGTGTTAGTAAAGCGTCTGGAATGTTGCACCCGAGTACCAGGGGACGAAAACTGAGACACATTTGAACACGTTTCCCGATCACACGGTGGATCATACTCTGGGTTCCACATGCATGTTTTAGCTGAAGGAAGAATCCCTTAAACCTGGAGAGTTGAGACCCATGGAATGGGTACCATGCAATATGACTTCAAAGGGTCTGCATTTGCTCACCGATCCACACCAATGTTATCACTGCTGCGTTTACGCCACTGTACACACGCTTGATTCTCTTTCGGAGACATATAAATCCATAGGTTTTCAGATTCTTACTAGTCAGGTATATTCTTAGGCGTTTAATATGGGGTGTTGAGTCCACTTCGTTGAGCAAGGAGTAGCTCTTGTCTATTACATATTTGGCTTATGGAACGGTATCTGTGCTAATTTCAATCTCTGGTTTTATGCAGCACCCCAACTCATCATTCCTCTTAAGCAAGCATAAGTTGGTTTTCTACATTTGAGACCCTGTTCTGTTTTGTAATTCAGTTCCTGTGTAGCCAAGTTTACATTCCGTGTAGTAGTGATATCTTATGATGTTTCTTTTTCTGTGTGACTTATTTCACTTAGAATCATCGTACCTGAATCCACTCATTATGCTGCTACGGGCCTGATGACGTAGATTTCATTGCTGAGTGATATTGCATTGTACGTAAGTACCACAACTTCTTTATCCATTTTTCGCTTTCTGTGATATTGAACTTGTACCGTAATCGAGGTTCTTGTAAACAGAGCCATCCCAAACATTGAGGTGGCTGTGTCTTTTTGATTTTAATTTCCCTAAGCTATAGGACCATAAGTGGAAGTGCCCTAGGCTGTGTTGCTTTGTTTTTTAGATGTTTCAGGAAACACCATACACTTCTCCAGAGTGGCTGTTGGCAATTTACATCCCGCCCATCAGCATAACAAGGCTCCCAGTTCTCCATGGCCTGTCCTGCCTTTCTGGATTTTACACTTGTTTCAGATGGCCCTTTTGACCGGGGGGCAGTGAGACTTCATTGTAGTGCAGATTTACTTTGCAAGCTTGCTTGGTTGGCCAAAAAGGGCGTATGCGTTTTTTCCTGAATATATTCAGGAAAAAACGCATACGCCCTTTTTGGTCAAGTGCATCATTGTGGACGTTCTGCCTCTTTTCCTATGCTTTACATTCAATTCCAGTCTGCCTCGTGAAATCGGTTTCCTGCAATTCTGCCCCACTTTCAAGTCCTCTTGGCAGCCTTACTTCAATATATTTTTGGACGATAGCTGTCATTTATAACTCTGCAGGTTTGTGAATGAAAGTGCCCCTGAGCTCCTTTCTTCAACTCGCTTTCTTGTGAGCTGGCCGCAACACCACAGGATTGCTTCAGGCCCTAGTGTGGTTCCGGCATGGCACGCTGATCCTTTGGTTAATTCCTCTTCCTGGTGGGAAATGAGAGTTAAATTTGCCCGTCCAGACACCTCCAGCTAGTCTCTCATTGGTTCTCCGTATTCCTTTCCATCTTACGCAGAAATTGCAAACTGGGCCAAACAGGAGTTTAAAGGCACTGACTCTCCAAGTGGGGAGAGTGTTAGTAAAGCGTCTGGAATGTTGCACCCGAGTACCAGGGGACAAAAACTGAGACACATTTGAACACGTTTCCTGATCTCACGGTGGATCATACTCTGGGTTCCACATGCATGTTTTAGCTGAAGGAAGAATCCCTTAAACCTGGAGAGTTGAGACCCATGGAATGCGTACCATGCAATATGACTTCAAAGGGTCTGCATTTGCTCACCGATCCTCACCAATGTTATCACTGCTGCGTTTACACCATTGTTCACACGCTTGATTCTCTTTCGGAGACATATAAATCCATAGGTTTTCAGATTCTTACTAGTCAGGTATATTCTTAGGCGTTTAATATGGGGTGTTGAGTCCACTTCGTTGAGCAAGGAGTAGCTCTTGTCTATTATATATTTGGCTTATGGAATGGTATCTGTACTAATTTCAATCTCTGGTTTTATGCAGCACCCCAACTCACCTTTCCCCTTAAGCAAGCATAAGTTGGTTTTCTACATTTGAGATCCTGTTCTGTTTTGTAATTCAGTTCCTGTGTAGCCAAGTTTACATTCCGTGTAGTAGTGATATCTTATGATGTGTCTTTTTCTGTGTGACTTATTGCACTTAGAATCATCGTACCTGAATCCACTCATTACGCTGCTACGGGCCTGATGACATAGATTTCATTGCTGAGTGATATTGGATTGTACGTAAGTATCACAACTTCTTTATCCATTTTTCACTTTCTGCGATATTGAATGTGTACCGTAAACGAGGTTCTTGTAAACAGAGCCATCCCAAACTTTGGGTGGCTGTGTCTTTTTGATTTTAATTTCCCTAAGCTATAGGACCATAAGTGGAAGTGCCCTAGGCTCTGTGGCTTTGTTTTTTAGATGTTTCAGGAAACACCATACACTTCTCCAGAGTGGCTGTTGGCAATTTACATCCCGCCCATCAGCATAACAAGGCTCCCAGTTCTCCATGGCCTGTCCTGCCTTTCTGGATTTTACACTGTTTTCAGATGGCCCTTTTGACCGGGGGGCAGTGAGACTTCATTGTAGTGCAGATTTCCTTTGCAAGCTTGCTTGGTTGGCCAAAAAGTGTGTATGCGTTATTTCCTGAATATATTCAGGAAAAAACGCATACGCCCTTTTTGGCCAAGTGCATCATTGTGGACGTTCTGCCTCTTTTCCTATGCTTTACATGCAATTCCAGTCTACCTCCTGAAATCGGTTTCCTGCAATTCTGCCCCGCTTCCAAGTCCACTTGGCAGCCTTACTTCAATATATTTTTGGATGATAGCTGTCATTTATAACTCTGCAGCTTTGTGAATTACAGTGTCCCTGAGCTCCTTTCTTCAACTCGCTTTCTTGTGAGCTGGCCGCCACACCGCAGGATTGCTTCAGGCCCTAGTGTGGTTCCGGCATGGCACGCTGAGCCTTTGGTTAATTCCTCTTCCTGGTGGGAAATGAGAGTTAAATTTGCCCATCCAGACACCTCCAGCTAGTCTCTCATTGGTTCTCCGTATTCCTGTTCATTTTCCGCAGAAATTGCAAACTGGGCCAAACAGGAGGTTAAAGGCACTGACTCTCCAAGTGGGGAGAGTGTTAGTAAAGCGTCTGGAATGTTG
Organism: Orcinus orca; assembly: GCF_937001465.1. Lineage (NCBI taxonomy): Eukaryota > Metazoa > Chordata > Mammalia > Artiodactyla > Delphinidae > Orcinus > Orcinus orca. Next base: position 51,480,867 of record NC_064560.1, on the reverse strand, counting down.
CACCCGAGTACCAGGGGACGAAAACTGAGACACATTTGAACACGTTTCCCGATCACAAGGTGGATCATACTCTGGGTTCCACATGCATGTTTTAGCTGAAGGAAGAATCCCTTACACCTGGAGAGTTGAGACCCATGGAATGGGTACCATGCAATATGACTTCAAAGGGTCTGCATTTGCTCACCGATCCTCACCAATGTTATCACTGCTGCGTTTACGCCACTGTACACACGCTTGATTCTCTTTCGGAGACATATAAATCCATAGGTTTTCAGATTCTTACTAGTCAGGTATATTCTTAGGCGCTTAATATGGGGTGTTGAGTCCACTTCGTTGAGCAAGGAGTAGCTCTTGTCTATTACATATTTGGCTTATGGAACGGTATCTGTGCTAATTTCAATCTCTGGTTTTATGCAGCACCCCAACTCACCTTTCCCCTTAAGCAAGCATAAGTTGGTTTTCTACATTTGAGATCCTGTTCTGTTTTGTAATTCAGTTCCTGTGTAGCCAAGTTTACATTCCGTGTAGTAGTGATATCTTATGATGTTTCTTTTTCTGTGTGACTTATTTCACTTAGAATCATCGTACCTGAATCCACTCATTATGCTGCTACGGGCCTGATGACATAGATTTCATTGCTGAGTGATATTGCATTGTACGTAAGTACCACAACTTCTTTATCCATTTTTCGCTTTCTGTGATATTGAACTTCTACCGTAAACGAGGTTCTTGTAAACAGAGCCGTCCCAAACTTTGGGGTGGCTGTGTCTTTTTGATTTTAATTTCCCTAAGCTATCGGACCATAAGTGGAAGTGCCCTAGGCTGTGTTGCTTTGTTTTTTAGATGTTTCAGGAAACACCATACACTTCTCCAGAGTGGCTGTTGGCAATTTACATCCCGCCCATCAGCATAACAATGCTCCCAGTTCTCCATGACCTGTCCTGCCTTTCTGGATTTTACACTTTTTTCAGATGGCCCTTTTGACCGGGGGGCAGTGAGACTTCATTGTAGTGCAGATTTCCTTTGCAAGCTTGCTTGGTTGGCCAAAAAGGGCGTATGTGTTTTTTCCTGAATATATTCAGGAAAAAACACATACGCCCTTTTTGGCCAAGTGCATCATTGTGGACGTTCTGCCTCTTTTCCTATGCTTTACATGCAATTCCAGTCTACCTCCTGAAATCGGTTTCCTGCAATTCTGCCCCGCTTTCAAGTCCACTTGGCAACCTTACTTCAATATACTTTTGGATGATAGCTGTCATTTATAACTCTGCAGCTTTGTGAATTACAGTGCCCCTGAGCTCCTTTCTTCAACTCGCTTTCTTGTGAGCTGCCCGCAACACCGCAGGATTGCTTCAGGCCCTAGTGTGTTTCTGGCATGGCACGCTGAGCCTTTGGTTAATTCCTCTTCCTGGTGGGAAATGAGAGTTAAATTTGCCCGTCCAGACACCTCCAGCTAGTCTCTCATTGGTTCTCCGTATTCCTGTTCATTTTCCACAGAAATTGCAAAATGGGCCAAACAGGAGGTTAAAGGCACTGACTCTCCAAGTGGGGAGAGTGTTAGTAAAGCGTCTGGAATGTTGCACCCGAGTACCAGGGGACGAAAACTGAGACACATTTGAACACGTTTCCCGATCACACGGTGGATCATACTCTGGGTTCCACATGCATGTTTTAGCTGAAGGAAGAATCCCTTAAACCTGGAGAGTTGAGACCCATGGAATGGGTACCATGCAATATGACTTCAAAGGGTCTGCATTTGCTCACCGATCCACACCAATGTTATCACTGCTGCGTTTACGCCACTGTACACACGCTTGATTCTCTTTCGGAGACATATAAATCCATAGGTTTTCAGATTCTTACTAGTCAGGTATATTCTTAGGCGTTTAATATGGGGTGTTGAGTCCACTTCGTTGAGCAAGGAGTAGCTCTTGTCTATTACATATTTGGCGTATGGAACGGTATCTGTGCTAATTTCAATCTCTGGTTTTATGCAGCACCCCAACTCATCATTCCTCTTAAGCAAGCATAAGTTGGTTTTCTACATTTGAGACCCTGTTCTGTTTTGTAATTCAGTTCCTGTGTAGCCAAGTTTACATTCCGTGTAGTAGTGATATCTTATGATGTTTCTTTTTCTCTGTGACTTATTTCACTTAGAATCATCGTACCTGAATCCACTCATTATGCTGCTACGGGCCTGATGACGTAGATTTCATTGCTGAGTGATATTGGATTGTACGTAAGTATCACAACTTCTTTATCCATTTTTCGCTTTCTGTGATATTGAACTTGTACCGTAATCGAGGTTCTTGTAAACAGAGCCATCCCAAACATTGAGGTGGCTGTGTCTTTTTGATTTTAATTTCCCTAAGCTATAGGACCATAAGTGGAAGTGCCCTAGGCTGTGTTGCTTTGTTTTTTAGATGTTTCAGGAAACACCATACACTTCTCCAGAGTGGCTGTTGGCAATTTACATCCCGCCCATCAGCATAACAAGGCTCCCAGTTCTCCATGGCCTGTCCTGCCTTTCTGGATTTTACACTTGTTTCAGATGGCCCTTTTGACCGGGGGGCAGTGAGACTTCATTGTAGTGCAGATTTCCTTTGCAAGCTTGCTTGGTTGGCCAAAAAGGACGTATGCGTTTTTTCCTGAATATATTCAGGAAAAAACGCATACGCCCTTTTTGGCCAAGTGCATCATTGTGGACGTTCTGCCTCTTTTCCTATGCTTTACATTCAATTCCAGTCTGCCTCGTGAAATCGGTTTCCTGCAATTCTGCCCCACTTTCAAGTCCTCTTGGCAGCCTTACTTCAATATATTTTTGGACGATAGCTGTCATTTATAACTCTGCAGGTTTGTGAATGAAAGTGCCCCTGAGCTCCTTTCTTCAACTCGCTTTCTTGTGAGCTGGCCGCAACACCACAGGATTGCTTCAGGCCCTAGTGTGGTTCCGGCATGGCACGCTGATCCTTTGGTTAATTCCTCTTCCTGGTGGGAAATGAGAGTTAAATTTGCCCGTCCAGACACCTCCAGCTAGTCTCTCATTGGTTCTCCGTATTCCTTTCCATCTTACGCAGAAATTGCAAACTGGGCCAAACAGGAGTTTAAAGGCACTGACTCTCCAAGTGGGGAGAGTGTTAGTAAAGCGTCTGGAATGTTGCACCCGAGTACCAGGGGACAAAAACTGAGACACATTTGAACACGTTTCCTGATCACACGGTGGATCATACTCTGGGTTCCACATGCATGTTTTAGCTGAAGGAAGAATCCCTTAAACCTGGAGAGTTGAGACCCATGGAATGCGTACCATGCAATATGACTTCAAAGGGTCTGCATTTGCTCACCGATCCTCACCAATGTTATCACTGCTGCGTTTACACCACTGTTCACACGCTTGATTCTCTTTCGGAGACATATAAATCCATAGGTTTTCAGATTCTTACTAGTCAGGTATATTCTTAGGCGTTTAATATGGGGTGTTGAGTCCACTTCGTTGAGCAAGGAGTAGGTGTTGTCTATTACATATTTGGCTTATGGAACGGTATCTGTGCTAATTTCAATCTCTGGTTTTATGCAGCGCCCCAACTCACCTTTAACCTTAAGCAAGCGTAAGTTGGTTTTCTACATTTGAGACCCTGTTCTGTTTTGTAATTCAGTTCCTGTGTAGCCAAGTTTACATTCCGTTTATTAGTGATATCTTTTGATGTTTCTTTTTCTGTGTGACTTATTTCACTTAAAATCATCATACCTGAATCCACTCATTATGCTGTTACAGGCCAGATGACATAGATTTCATTGCTGAGTGATATTGCATTGTACGTAAGTACCACAACTTCTTTATCCATTTTTCACTTTATGTTATATTGAACTTGTACCGTAAACGAAGTTCTTGTAAACAGAGCCGTCCCAAACTCTGGGGTGGCTGTGTCTTTTTGATTTTAATTTCCCTAAGCTATAGGACCATAAGTGGAAGTGCCCTAGGCTCTGTTGCTTTGTTTTTTAGATGTTTCAGGAAACACCATACACTTCTCCAGAGTGGCTTTTGGCAATTTACATCCCGCCCATCAGCATAACAAGGCTCCCAGTTCTCCATGGGCTGTCCTGCCTTTCTGGATTTTACACTTTTTTCAGATGGCCCTTTTGACTGGTGGGCAGTGAGACTTCATTGTAGTGCAGATTTACTTTGCAAGCTTGCTTGGTTGACCAAAATGTGCGTATGCATTTTTTCCTGAATATATTCAGGAAAAAACCCATAGGCCCTTTTTGGCCAAGTGCATCATTGTGGATGTTCTGCCTCTTTTCCTATTCTTTACATGAAATTCCGGTCTACCTCCTGAAATCGGTTTCCTGCAATTCTGCCCCGCTTTCATGTCCTCTTGGCAGCCTTACTTCAATATATTTTTGGACGATAGCTGTCATTTATAACTCTGCAGGTTTGTGAATGACAGTGCCCCTGAGCTCCTTTCTTCAACTCGCTTTCTTGTGAGCTGGCCGCAACACCGCAGGATTGCTTCAGGCCCTAGAGTGGTTCTGGCATGGCACGTTGAGCCTTTGGTTAATTCCTCTTCCTGGTGGGAAATGAGAGTTAAATTTGCCCATCCAGACACCTCCAGCTAGTCTCCCATTGGTTCTCCCTATTCCTGTTCATTTTCCGCAGAAATTGCAAACTGGGCCAAACAGGAGGTTAAAGGCACTAACTCTCCAAGTGGGGAGAGTGTTAGTAAAGCGTCTGGAATGTTGCACCCAAGTACCAGGGGACAAAAACTGAGACACATTTGAACACGTTTCCCGATCTCACGGTGGATCATACTCTGGGTTCCACATGCCTGTTTTAGCTGAAGGAAGAATCCCTTAAACTTGGAGAGTTGAGACCCGTGGAATGGGTACCATGCAATACGACTTCAAAGGGTCTGCATTTGCTCACCGAACCTCACCAATCCTATCACTGCTGCGTTTATGCCGCTGTACACACGCTTGATTCTCTTTCGGAGACATATAAATCCATAGTTTTTCAGATTCTTACTAGTCAGGTATATTCTTAGGCGTTTAATATGGGGTGTTGAGTCCACCTCGTTAAGCAAGGAGTAGCTCTTGTCTATTACATATTTGGCTTATGGAACGGTATCTGTGCTAATTTCAATCTCTGGTTTTATGCAGCACCCTAACTCACCTTTCCCCTTAAGCAAGCATAAGTTGTTTTTCTGCATTTGAGACCCTGTTCTGTTTTGTAATTCAGTTCCTGTGTAGCCAAGTTTACATTCCGTGTATTAGTGATATCTTATGATGTTTCTTTTTCTGTGTGACTTATTTCACTTAAAATCATCGTACCTGAATCCACTCATTATGCTGCTACGGGCCTGATGACGTAGATTTCATTGCTGAGTGATATTGCATTGTACGTAAGTACCACAACTTCTTTATCCATTTTTCGCTTTCTGTGATATTGAACTTGTACTGTAAACGAGGTTCTTGTAAACAGAGCCATCCCAAACTTTGGGGTGGCTGTGTCTTTTTGATTTTAATTTCCCTAAACTATAGGACCATAAGTGGAAGTGCCCTAGGCTCTGTTGCTTTGTTTTTTAGATGTTTCAAGAAACACCATACACTTCTCCAGAGTGGCTGTTGGCAATTTACATCCCGCCCATCAGCATAACAAGGCTCACAGTTCTCCATCGCCTGTCCTGCCTTTCTGGATTTTACACTTTTTTCAGATGGCCCTTTTGACCGGGGGGCAGTGAGACTTCATTGTAGTGCAGATTTCCTTTGCAGGCTTGCTTGGTTGGCCAAAAAGGGCGTATGCGTTTTTTCCTGAATATATTCAGGAAAAAACGCATACGCTCTTTTTGGTCAAGTGCATCATTGTGGACCTTCTGCCACTTTTCCTATGCTTTACATGCAATTCCAGTCTACCTCCTGAAATCAGTTTCCTGCAATTCTGCCCAGCTTTCAAGTCCTCTTGGCAGCCTTACTTCAATTTATTTTTGGACGATAGCTGTCATTTATAACTCTGCAGGTTTGTGAATGACAGTGCCCCTGAGCTCCTTTCTTCAACTCGCTTTCTTGTGAGCTGGCCGCAACACCGCAGGATTGCTTCAGGCCCTAGAGTGTTTCTGGCATGGCACGTTGAGCCTTTGGTTAATTCCTCTTCCTGGTGGGAAATGAGAGATAAATTTGCCCGTCCAGACACCTCCAGCTAGTCTCTCATTGGTTCTCCCTATTCCTGTTCATTTTCCGCAGAAATTGCAAACTGGGCCAAACAGGAGGTTAAAGGCACTGACTCTCCAAGTGGGGAGAGTGTTAGTAAAGCATCTGGAATGTTGCACCCGAGTACCAGGGGACGAAAACTGAGACACATTTGAACACGTTTCCCGATCACATGGTGGATCATACTCTGGGTTCCACATGCATGTTTTAGCTGAAGGAAGAATCCCTTAAACCTGGAGAGTTGAGACCCATGGAATGGGTACCATGCAATATGACTTCAAAGGGTCTGCATTTGCTCACCGAACCTCACCAATCCTATCACTGCTGCGTTTATGCCGCTGTACACACGCTTGATTCTCTTTCGGAGACATATAAATCCATAGGTTTTCAGATTCTTACTAGTCAGGAATATTCTTAGGCGTTTAATAAGGGGTGTTGAGTCCACTTCGTTGAGCAAGGTGTAGCTCTTGTCTATTACATATTTGGCTTATGGAACGGTATCTGTGCTAACTTCTATCTCTGGTTTTATGCAGCACCCCAACTCACCTTTCCCCTTAAGCAAGCAAAAGTTGGTTTTCTACATTTGAGACCCTGTTCTGTTTTGTAATTCAGTTCCTGTGTAGCCAAGTTTACATTCCGTGTAGTAGTGATGTCTTATGATGTTTCTTTTTCTGTGTGACTTATTTCACTTAGAATCATCGTACCTGAATCCACTCATTATGCTGCTATGGGCCTGATGACATAGGTTTCTTTGCTGAGTGTTATTGCATTGTATGTAAGGACCACAACTTCTTTATCCATTTTTCGCTTTCTGTGATATTGTACTTGTACTGTAAATGAGGTTCTTGTAAACAGAGCCGTCCCAAACTTTGGGGTGGCTGTGTCTTTTTGATTTTAATTTCCCTAAGCTATAGGACCATAAGTGGAAGTGCCCTAGGCTCTGTTGCTTTGTTTTTTAGATGTTTCAGGAAACACCATACACTTCTCCAGAGTGGCTGTTGGCAATTTACATCCCGCCCATCAGCATAACAAGGCTCCCAGTTCTCCATGGCCTGTCCTGCCTTTCTGGATTTTACACTTTTTTCAGATGGCCCTTTTGACTGGGGGGCAGTGAGACTTCATTGTAGTGCAGATTTCCTTTGCAAGCTTGCTTGGTTCGCCAAAAAGGGCGTATGCGTTTTTTCCTGAATATATTCAGGAAAAAACGCATACGCTCTTTTTGGTCAAGTGCATCATTGTGGACCTTCTGCCTCTTTTCCTATGCTTTACATGCAATTCCAGTCTACCTCCTGAAATCAGTTTCCTGCAATTCTGCCCAGCTTTCAAGTCCTCTTGGCAGCCTTACTTCAATATATTTTTGGACGATAGCTGTCATTTATAACTCTGCATGTTTGTGAATGACAGTGCCCCTGAGGTCCTTTCTTCAACTTGCTTTCTTGAGAGCTGGCCGCAACACTGCAGGATTGCTTCAGGCCCTGGTGTGGTTCTAGCATGGCACGTTGAGCCTTTGGTTAATTCCTCTTCCTGGTGGGAAATGAGAGTTAAATTTGCCCGTCCAGACACCTCCAGCTAGTCTCTCATTGGTTCTCCCTATTCCTGTTCATTTTCTGCAGTAATTCCAAACTGGGCCAAACAGGATGTTAAAGGCACTGACTCTCCAAGAGGGGAGAGTTTTAGTAAAGCGTCTGGAATGTTGCACCCGAGTACCAGGGGACGAAAACTGAGACACATTTGAACATGTTTCCCGATCACACGGTGGATCATACTCTGGGTTCCACATGCATGTTTTAGCTGAAGGAAGAATTCCTTAAACCTGGAGAGTTGAGACCCATGGAATGGGTACCATACAATATGACTTCAAAGGGTCTGCATTTGCTCACCGAACCTCACCAATCCTATCACTGCTGCATTTATGCCGCTGTACCCACGCTTGATTGTCTTTCGGAGATATATAAATCCATAGGTTTTAAGATTCTTACTAGTCAGGTATATTTTTAGGCGTTTAATATAGGGTGTTGAGTCCACTTCGTTGAGCAAGGAGTAGCTCTTGTCTATTACATATTTGGCTTATGGAACTGTATCTGTGCTAACTTCCATCTCTGGTTTTATGCAGCACCCCAACTCACCTTTCCCGTTAAGCAAGCATAAGTTGTTTTTCTACATTTGAGACCCTGTTCTGTTTTGTAATTCAGTTCCTGTGTAGCCAAGTTTACATTCCGTGTAGTAGTGATATCTTATGATGTTTCTTTTTCTGTGTGACTTATTTCACTTAGAATCATCGTACCTGAATCCACTCATTATGCTGCTATGGGCCTGATGACATAGGTTTCATTGCTGAGTGTTATTGCATTGTACGTAAGGACCACAACATCTTTATCCATTTTTCGCTTTCTGTGATATTGAACTTGTACCGTAAACGAGGTTCTTGTAAACAGAGCCGTCCCAAACTTTGGGGTGGCTGTGTCTTTTTGATTTTAATTTCCCTAAGCTATAGGACCATAAGTGGAAGTGCCCTAGGCTCTGTTGCTTTGTTTTTTAGATGTTTCAGGAAACACCATACACTTCTCCAGAGTGGCTGTTGGCAATTTACATCCCGCCCATCAGCATAACAAGGCTCACAGTTCTCCATGGCCTGTCCTGCCTTTCTGGATTTTACACTTTTTTCAGATGGCCCTTTTGACCGGGGGGCAGTGAGACTTCGTTGTAGTGCAGATTTCCTTTGCAAGCTTGCTTGGTTGGCCAAAAAGGGCGTATGCGTTTTTTCCTGAATATATTCAGGAAAAAACCCATAGGCCCTTTTTGGCCAAGTGCATCATTGTGGATGTTCTGCCTCTTTTCCTATTCTTTACATGAAATTCCGGTCTACCTCCTGAAATCGTTTTCCTGCAATTCTGCCCCGCTTTCATGTCCTCTTGGCAGCCTTACTTCAATATATTTTTGGACGATAGCTGTCATTTATAACTCTGCAGGTTTGTGAATGAGAGTGCCCCTGAGCTCCTTTCTTCAACTCGCTTTGTTGTGACCTGGTCGCAACACTGCAGCATTGTTTCAGGCCCTAGTGTGTTTCCGGCACGGCACCCTGAGCCTTTGTTTAATTCCTCTTCCTGGTGGGAAATGAGAGTTAAATTTGCCCGTCCAGACATCTCCAGCTAGTCTCTCATTGGTTCTCCCTATTCCTGTTCATTTTCTGCAGAAATTGCAAACTGGGCCAAACAGGATATTAAAGGCACTGACTCTCCAAGTGGGGAGTGTTTTAGTAAAGCGTCTGGCATGTTGCACCTGAGTACCAGGGCACGAAAACTGAGACACATTTGAACACGTTTCCCGATCACACGGTGGATCATACTGTGGGTTCCACATGCATGTTTTAGCTGAAGGAAGAATTCCTTAAACCTGGAAAGTTGAGACCCATGGAATGGGTACCATGCAATATGACTTCAAAGGGTCTGCATTTGCTCACCGAACCTCACCAATCCTATCACTGCTGCGTTTATGCCGCTGTACACACGCTTGATTGTCTTTCGGAGATATATAAATCCATAGGTTTTAAGATTCTTACTAGTCAGGTATATTCTTAGGCGTTTAATATGGGGTGTTGAGTCCACTTCGTTGAGCAAGGAGTAGCTCTTGTCTATTATATATTTGGCTTATGGAATGGTATCTGTGCTAACTTCCATCTCTGGTTTTATGCAGCACCCCAACTCACCTTTCCCCTTAAGCAAGCATAAGTTGGTTTTCTACATTTAAGACCCTGTTCTGTTTTGTAATTCAGTTCCTGTGTAGCCAAGTTTACATTCCTTGTAGTACTGATATCTTATGATGTTTCTTTTTTTGTGTGACTTATTTCACTTAGAATCATCGTACCTGAATCCACTCATTATGCTGCTATGGGCCTGATGACATAGGTTTCTTTGCTGAGTGTTATTGCATTGTATGTAAGGACCACAACTTCTTTATCCATTTTTCGCTTTCTGTGATATTGTACTTGTACTGTAAATGAGGTTCTTGTAAACAGAGCCGTCCCAAACTTTGGGGTGGCTGTGTCTTTTTGATTTTAATTTCCCTAAGCTATAGGACCATAAGTGGAAGTGCCCTAGGCTCTGTTGCTTTGTTTTTTAGATGTTACAGGAAACACCATACACTTCTCCAGAGTGGCTGTTGGCAATTTACATCCCGCCCATCAGCATAACAAGGCTCCCAGTTCTCCATGGCCTGTCCTGCCTTTCTGGATTTTACACTTTTTTCAGATGGCCCTTTTGACTGGGGGGCAGTGAGATTTCATGTAGTGCAGATTTCCTTTGCAAGCTTGCTTGGTTCGCCAAAAAGGGCGTATGCGTTTTTTCCTGAATATATTCAGGAAAAAACGCATATGCTCTTTTTGGTCAAGTGCATCATTGTGGACCTTCTGCGTCTTTTCCTATGCTTTACATGCAATTCCAGTCTACCTCCTGAAATCAGTTTCCTGCAATTCTGCCCAGCTTTCAAGTCCTCTTGGCAGCCTTACTTCAATTTATTTTTGGACGATAGCTGTCATTTATAACTCTGCAGGATTGTGAATGACAGTGCCCCTGAGCTCCTTTCTTCAACTCGCTTTCTTGTGAGCTGGCCGCAACACCGCAGGATTGCTTCAGGCCCTAGAGTGGTTCTGGCATGGCACGTTGAGCCTTTGGTTAATTCCTCTTCCTGGTGGGAAATGAGAGATAAATTTGCCCGTCCAGACACCTCCAGCTAGTCTCTCATTGGTTCTCCCTATTCCTGTTCATTTTCCGCAGAAATTGCAAACTGGGCCAAACAGGAGGTTAAAGGCACTGACTCTCCAAGTGGGGAGAGTGTTAGTAAAGCATCTGGAATGTTGCACCCGAGTACCAGGGGACGAAAACTGAGACACATTTGAACACGTTTCCCGATCACATGGTGGATCATACTCTGGGTTCCACATGCATGTTTTAGCTGAAGGAAGAATCCCTTAAACCTGGAGAGTTGAGACCCATGGAATGGGTACCATGCAATATGACTTCAAAGGGTCTGCATTTGCTCACCGAACGTCACCAATCCTATCACTGCTGCGTTTATGCCGCTGTACACACGCTTGATTCTCTTTCGGAGACATATAAATCCATAGGTTTTCAGATTCTTACTAGTCAGGAATATTCTTAGGCGTTTAATATGGGGTGTTGAGTCCACTTCGTTGAGCAAGGTGTAGCTCTTGTCTATTACATATTTGGCTTATGGAACGGTATCTGTGCTAACTTCTATCTCTGGTTTTATGCAGCACCCCAACTCACCTTTCCCCTTAAGCAAGCATAAGTTGGTTTTCTACATTTGAGACCCTGTTCTGTTTTGTAATTCAGTTCCTGTGTAGCCAAGTTTACATTCCGTGTAGTAGTGATGTCTTATGATGTTTCTTTTTCTGTGTGACTTATTTCACTTAGAATCATCGTACCTGAATCCACTCATTATGCTGCTATGGGCCTGATTACATAGATTTCATTGCTGAGTGATATTGCATTGTACGTAAGTACCACAACTTCTTTATCCATTTTTCGCTTTCTGTGATATTGAACTTGTACTGTAAACGAGGTTCTTGTAAACAGAGCCGTCCCAAACTTTGGGGTGGCTGTGTCTTTTTGATTTTAATTTCCCTAAGCTATAGGACCATAAGTGGAAGTGCCCTAGGCTCTGTTGCTTTGTTTTTTAGATGTTTCAAGAAACACCATACACTTCTCCAGAGTGGCTGTTGGCAATTTACATCCCGCCCATCAGCATAACAAGGCTCCCAGTTCTCCATGGCCTGTCCTGCCTTTCTGGATTTTACACTTTTTTCAGATGGCCCTTTTGACTGGGGGGCAGTGAGACTTCATTGTAGTGCAGATTTCCTTTGCAAGCTTGCTTGGTTCGCCAAAAAGGGCATATGCGTTTTTTCCTGAATATATTCAGGAAAAAACGCATACGCTCTTTTTGGTCAAGTGCATCATTGTGGACCTTCTGCCTCTTTTCCTATGCTTTACATGCAATTCCAGTCTACCTCCTGAAATCAGTTTCCTGCAATTCTGCCCAGCTTTCAAGTCCTCTTGGCAGCCTTACTTCAATATATTTTTGGACGATAGCTGTCATTTATAACTCTGCATGTTTGTGAATGACAGTGCCCCTGAGGTCCTTTCTTCAACTTGCTTTCTTGTGAGCTGGCCGCAACACTGCAGGATTGCTTCAGGCCCTGGTGTGGTTCTAGCATGGCACGTTGAGCCTTTGGTTAATTCCTCTTCCTGGTGGGAAATGAGAGTTAAATTTGCCCGTCCAGACACCTCCAGCTAGTCTCTCATTGGTTCTCCCTATTCCTGTTCATTTTCTGCAGTAATTCCAAACTGGGCCAAACAGGATGTTAAAGGCACTGACTCTCCAAGAGGGGAGAGTTTTAGTAAAGCGTCTGGAATGTTGCACCCGAGTACCAGGGGACGAAAACTGAGACACATTTGAACACGTTTCCCGATCACACGGTGGATCATACTCTGGGTTCCACATGCATGTTTTAGCTGAAGGAAGAATTCCTTAAACCTGGAGAGTTGAGACGCATGGAATGGGTACCATACAATATGACTTCAAAGGGTCTGCATTTGCTCACCGAACCTCACCAATCCTATCACTGCTGCATTTATGCCGCTGTACCCACGCTTGATTGTCTTTCGGAGATATATAAATCCATAGGTTTTAAGATTCTTAGTAGTCAGGTATATTCTTAGGCGTTTAATATGGGGTGTTGAGTCCACTTCGTTGAGCAAGGAGTAGCTCTTGTCTATTACATATTTGGCTTATGGAACTGTATCTGTGCTAACTTCCATCTCTGGTTTTATGCAGCACCCCAACTCACCTTTCCCCTTAAGCAAGCATAAGTTGTTTTTCTACATTTGAAACCCTGTTCTGTTTTGTAATTCAGTTCCTGTGTAGCCAAGTTTACATTCCGTGTAGTAGTGATATCTTATGATGTTTCTTTTTCTGTGTGACTTATTTCACTTAGAATCATCGTACCTGAATCCACTCATTATGCTGCTATGGGCCTGATGACATAGGTTTCATTGCTGAGTGTTATTGCATTGTACGTAAGGACCACAACATCTTTATCCATTTTTCGCTTTCTGTGATATTGAACTTGTACCGTAAACGAGGTTCTTGTAAACAGAGCCGTCCCAAACTTTGGGGTGGCTGTGTCTTTTTGATTTTAATTTCCCTAAGCTATAGGACCATAAGTGGAAGTGCCCTAGGCTCTGTTGCTTTGTTTTTTAGATGTTTCAGGAAACACCATACACTTCTCCAGAGTGGCTGTTGGCAATTTACATCCCGCCCATCAGCATAACAAGGCTCCCAGTTCTCCATGGCCTGTCCTGCCTTTCTGGATTTTACACTTTTTTCAGATTGCCCTTTTGACCGGGGGGCAGTGAGACTTCATTGTAGTGCATATTTCCTTTGCAAGCTTGCTTGGTTGGCCAAAAAGGGCGTATGCGTTTTTTCCTGAATATATTCAGGAAAAAACCCATAGGCCCTTTTTGGCCAAGTGCATCATTGTGGATGTTCTGCCTCTTTTCCTATTCTTTACATGAAATTCCGGTCTACCTCCTGAAATCGGTTTCCTGCAATTCTGCCCCGCTTTCATGTCCTCTTGGCAGCCTTACTTCAATATATTTTTGGACGATAGCTGTCATTTATAACTCTGCAGGTTTGTGAATGACAGTGCCCCTGAGCTCCTTTCTTCAACTCGCTTTCTTGTGAGCTGGCCGCAACACCGCAGGATTGCTTCAGGCCCTAGAGTGGTTCTGGCATGGCACGTTGAGCCTTTGGTTAATTCCTCTTCCTGGTGGGAAATGAGAGTTAAATTTGCCCATCCAGACACCTCCAGCTAGTCTCCCATTGGTTCTCCCTATTCCTGTTCATTTTCCGCAGAAATTGCAAACTGGGCCAAACAGGAGGTTAAAGGCACTAACTCTCCAAGTGGGGAGAGTGTTAGTAAAGCGTCTGGAATGTTGCACCCAAGTACCAGGGGACAAAAACTGAGACACATTTGAACACGTTTCCCGATCTCACGGTGGATCATACTCTGGGTTCCACATGCCTGTTTTAGCTGAAGGAAGAATCCCTTAAACTTGGAGAGTTGAGACCCGTGGAATGGGTACCATGCAATACGACTTCAAAGGGTCTGCATTTGCTCACCGAACCTCACCAATCCTATCACTGCTGCGTTTATGCCGCTGTACACACGCTTGATTCTCTTTCGGAGACATATAAATCCATAGTTTTTCAGATTCTTACTAGTCAGGTATATTCTTAGGCGTTTAATATGGGGTGTTGAGTCCACCTCGTTAAGCAAGGAGTAGCTCTTGTCTATTACATATTTGGCTTATGGAACGGTATCTGTGCTAATTTCAATCTCTGGTTTTATGCAGCACCCTAACTCACCTTTCCCCTTAAGCAAGCATAAGTTGTTTTTCTGCATTTGAGACCCTGTTCTGTTTTGTAATTCAGTTCCTGTGTAGCCAAGTTTACATTCCGTGTATTAGTGATATCTTATGATGTTTCTTTTTCTGTGTGACTTATTTCACTTAAAATCATCGTACCTGAATCCACTCATTATGCTGCTACGGGCCTGATGACGTAGATTTCATTGCTGAGTGATATTGCATTGTACGTAAGTACCACAACTTCTTTATCCATTTTTCGCTTTCTGTGATATTGAACTTGTACTGTAAACGAGGTTCTTGTAAACAGAGCCATCCCAAACTTTGGGGTGGCTGTGTCTTTTTGATTTTAATTTCCCTAAACTATAGGACCATAAGTGGAAGTGCCCTAGGCTCTGTTGCTTTGTTTTTTAGATGTTTCAAGAAACACCATACACTTCTCCAGAGTGGCTGTTGGCAATTTACATCCCGCCCATCAGCGTAACAAGGCTCACAGTTCTCCATCGCCTGTCCTGCCTTTCTGGATTTTACACTTTTTTCAGATGGCCCTTTTGACCGGGGGGCAGTGAGACTTCATTGTAGTGCAGATTTCCTTTGCAGGCTTGCTTGTTTGGCCAAAAAGGGCGTATGCGTTTTTTCCTGAATATATTCAGGAAAAAACGCATACGCTCTTTTTGGTCAAGTGCATCATTGTGGACCTTCTGCCACTTTTCCTATGCTTTACATGCAATTCCAGTCTACCTCCTGAAATCAGTTTCCTGCAATTCTGCCCAGCTTTCAAGTCCTCTTGGCAGCCTTACTTCAATTTATTTTTGGACGATAGCTGTCATTTATAACTCTGCAGGTTTGTGAATGACAGTGCCCCTGAGCTCCTTTCTTCAACTCGCTTTCTTGTGAGCTGGCCGCAACACCGCAGGATTGCTTCAGGCCCTAGAGTGTTTCTGGCATGGCACGTTGAGCCTTTGGTTAATTCCTCTTCCTGGTGGGAAATGAGAGATAAATTTGCCCGTCCAGACACCTCCAGCTAGTCTCTCATTGGTTCTCCCTATTCCTGTTCATTTTCCGCAGAAATTGCAAACTGGGCCAAACAGGAGGTTAAAGGCACTGACTCTCCAAGTGGGGAGAGTGTTAGTAAAGCATCTGGAATGTTGCACCCGAGTACCAGGGGACGAAAACTGAGACACATTTGAACACGTTTCCCGATCACATGGTGGATCATACTCTGGGTTCCACATGCATGTTTTAGCTGAAGGAAGAATCCCTTAAACCTGGAGAGTTGAGACCCATGGAATGGGTACCATGCAATATGACTTCAAAGGGTCTGCATTTGCTCACCGAACCTCACCAATCCTATCACTGCTGCGTTTATGCCGCTGTACACACGCTTGATTCTCTTTCGGAGACATATAAATCCATAGGTTTTCAGATTCTTACTAGTCAGGAATATTCTTAGGCGTTTAATAAGGGGTGTTGAGTCCACTTCGTTGAGCAAGGTGTAGCTCTTGTCTATTACATATTTGGCTTATGGAACGGTATCTGTGCTAACTTCTATCTCTGGTTTTATGCAGCACCCCAACTCACCTTTCCCCTTAAGCAAGCAAAAGTTGGTTTTCTACATTTGAGACCCTGTTCTGTTTTGTAATTCAGTTCCTGTGTAGCCAAGTTTACATTCCGTGTAGTAGTGATGTCTTATGATGTTTCTTTTTCTGTGTGACTTATTTCACTTAGAATCATCGTACCTGAATCCACTCATTATGCTGCTATGGGCCTGATGACATAGGTTTCTTTGCTGAGTGTTATTGCATTGTATGTAAGGACCACAACTTCTTTATCCATTTTTCGCTTTCTGTGATATTGTACTTGTACTGTAAATGAGGTTCTTGTAAACAGAGCCGTCCCAAACTTTGGGGTGGCTGTGTCTTTTTGATTTTAATTTCCCTAAGCTATAGGACCATAAGTGGAAGTGCCCTAGGCTCTGTTGCTTTGTTTTTTAGATGTTTCAGGAAACACCATACACTTCTCCAGAGTGGCTGTTGGCAATTTACATCCCGCCCATCAGCATAACAAGGCTCCCAGTTCTCCATGGCCTGTCCTGCCTTTCTGGATTTTACACTTTTTTCAGATGGCCCTTTTGACTGGGGGGCAGTGAGACTTCATTGTAGTGCAGATTTCCTTTGCAAGCTTGCTTGGTTCGCCAAAAAGGGCGTATGCGTTTTTTCCTGAATATATTCAGGAAAAAACGCATACGCTCTTTTTGGTCAAGTGCATCATTGTGGACCTTCTGCCTCTTTTCCTATGCTTTACATGCAATTCCAGTCTACCTCCTGAAATCAGTTTCCTGCAATTCTGCCCAGCTTTCAAGTCCTCTTGGCAGCCTTACTTCAATATATTTTTGGACGATAGCTGTCATTTATAACTCTGCATGTTTGTGAATGACAGTGCCCCTGAGGTCCTTTCTTCAACTTGCTTTCTTGAGAGCTGGCCGCAACACTGCAGGATTGCTTCAGGCCCTGGTGTGGTTCTAGCATGGCACGTTGAGCCTTTGGTTAATTCCTCTTCCTGGTGGGAAATGAGAGTTAAATTTGCCCGTCCAGACACCTCCAGCTAGTCTCTCATTGGTTCTCCCTATTCCTGTTCATTTTCTGCAGTAATTCCAAACTGGGCCAAACAGGATGTTAAAGGCACTGACTCTCCAAGAGGGGAGAGTTTTAGTAAAGCGTCTGGAATGTTGCACCCGAGTACCAGGGGACGAAAACTGAGACACATTTGAACATGTTTCCCGATCACACGGTGGATCATACTCTGGGTTCCACATGCATGTTTTAGCTGAAGGAAGAATTCCTTAAACCTGGAGAGTTGAGACCCATGGAATGGGTACCATACAATATGACTTCAAAGGGTCTGCATTTGCTCACCGAACCTCACCAATCCTATCACTGCTGCATTTATGCCGCTGTACCCACGCTTGATTGTCTTTCGGAGATATATAAATCCATAGGTTTTAAGATTCTTACTAGTCAGGTATATTTTTAGGCGTTTAATATAGGGTGTTGAGTCCACTTCGTTGAGCAAGGAGTAGCTCTTGTCTATTACATATTTGGCTTATGGAACTGTATCTGTGCTAACTTCCATCTCTGGTTTTATGCAGCACCCCAACTCACCTTTCCCGTTAAGCAAGCATAAGTTGTTTTTCTACATTTGAGACCCTGTTCTGTTTTGTAATTCAGTTCCTGTGTAGCCAAGTTTACATTCCGTGTAGTAGTGATATCTTATGATGTTTCTTTTTCTGTGTGACTTATTTCACTTAGAATCATCGTACCTGAATCCACTCATTATGCTGCTATGGGCCTGATGACATAGGTTTCATTGCTGAGTGTTATTGCATTGTACGTAAGGACCACAACATCTTTATCCATTTTTCGCTTTCTGTGATATTGAACTTGTACCGTAAACGAGGTTCTTGTAAACAGAGCCGTCCCAAACTTTGGGGTGGCTGTGTCTTTTTGATTTTAATTTCCCTAAGCTATAGGACCATAAGTGGAAGTGCCCTAGGCTCTGTTGCTTTGTTTTTTAGATGTTTCAGGAAACACCATACACTTCTCCAGAGTGGCTGTTGGCAATTTACATCCCGCCCATCAGCATAACAAGGCTCACAGTTCTCCATGGCCTGTCCTGCCTTTCTGGATTTTACACTTTTTTCAGATGGCCCTTTTGACCGGGGGGCAGTGAGACTTCGTTGTAGTGCAGATTTCCTTTGCAAGCTTGCTTGGTTGGCCAAAAAGGGCGTATGCGTTTTTTCCTGAATATATTCAGGAAAAAACCCATAGGCCCTTTTTGGCCAAGTGCATCATTGTGGATGTTCTGCCTCTTTTCCTATTCTTTACATGAAATTCCGGTCTACCTCCTGAAATCGTTTTCCTGCAATTCTGCCCCGCTTTCATGTCCTCTTGGCAGCCTTACTTCAATATATTTTTGGACGATAGCTGTCATTTATAACTCTGCAGGTTTTTGAATGACAGTGCCCCTGAGCTCCTTTCTTCAACTCGCTTTCTTGTGAGCTGGCCGCAACACCGCAGGATTGCTTCAGGCCCTAGAGTGGTTCTGGCATGGCACGTTGAACCTTTGGTTAATTCCTCTTCCTGGTGGGAAATGAGAGTTAAATTTGCCCATCCAGACACCTCCAGCTAGTCTCCCATTGGTTCTCCCTATTCCTGTTCATTTTACGCAGAAATTGCAAACTGGGCCAAACAGGAGGTTAAAGGCACTAACTCTCCAAGTGGGGAGAGTGTTAGTAAAGCGTCTGGAATGTTGCACCCAAGTACCAGGGGACAAAAACTGAGACATATTTGAACACGTTTCCCGATCACACGGTGGATCATACTCTGGGTTCCACATGCATGTTTTAGCTGAAGGAAGAATCCCTTAAACTTGGAGAGTTGAGACCCGTGGAATTGGTACCATGCAATACGACTTCAAAGGGTCTGCATTTGCTCACCGAACCTCACCAATCCTATCACTGCTGCGTTTATGCCACTGTACACACGCTTGATTCTCTTTCGGAGACATATAAATCCATAGTTTTTCAGATTCTTACTAGTCAGGTATATTCTTAGGCGTTTAATATGGGGTGTTGAGTCCACCTCGTTAAGCAAGGAGTAGGTCTTGTCTATTACATATTTGCCTTATGGAACGGTATCTGTGCTAATTTCAATCTCTGGTTTTATGCAGCACCCTAACTCACCTTTCCCCTTAAGCAAGCATAAGTTGTTTTTCTGCATTTGAGACCCTGTTCTGTTTTGTAATTCTGTTCCTGTGTAGCCAAGTTTACATTCCGTGTATTAGTGATATCTTATGATGTTTCTTTTTCTGTGTGACTTATTTCACTTAAAATCATCGTACCTGAATGCACTCATTATGCTGCTACGGGCCTGATGACGTAGATTTCATTGCTGAGTGATATTGCATTGTACGTAAGTACCACAACTTCTTTATCCATTTTTCGCTTTCTGTGATATTGAACTTGTACTGTAAACGAGGTTCTTGTAAACAGAGCCATCCCAAACTTTGGGGTGGCTGTGTCTTTTTGATTTTAATTTCCCTAAACTATAGGACCATAAGTGGAAGTGCCCTAGGCTCTGTTGCTTTGTTTTTTAGATGTTTCAAGAAACACCATACACTTCTCCAGAGTGGCTGTTGGCAATTTACATCCCGCCCATCAGCATAACAAGGCTCCCAGTTCTCCATGGCCTGTCCTGCTTTTCTGGATTTTACACTTTTTTCAGATGGCCCTTTTTTCCGAGGGGCAGTGAGACTTCATTGTAGTGCAGATTTCCTTTGCAAGCTTGCTAGGTTGGCCAGAAAGTGCATATGCGTTTTTTCCTGAATATATTCAGGAAAAAACGCATACGCACTTTTCCGCCAAGTGCATCATTGTGGACGTTCTGCCTCTTTTCCTATGCTTTACATGCAATTCCAGTCTACCTCCTGAAATCGGTTTCCTGCAATTTTGCCCCGCTTTCAAGTCCTCTTGGCAGCCTTACTTCAATATATTTTTGGACGATAGCTGTCATTTATAACTGTGCAGGTTTGTGAATTACAGTGCCCCTGAGCTCCTTTCTTCAACTCGCTTTCTTGTGAGCTGGCCGCAACACCGCAGGATTGCTTCAGGCCCTACTGTGTTTCCGACATGGCACGCTGAGCCTTTGGTTAATTCCTCTTCCTGGTGGGAAATGAGAGTTAAATTTGCCCGTCCAGACACCTCCAGCTAGTCTCTCATTGGTTCTCCCTATTCCTGTTCATTTTCCGCAGAAATTTCAAACTGGGCCAAACAGGAGGTTAAAGGCACTGACTCTCCAAGTGGGGAGAGTGTTAGTAAAGCGTCTGGAATGTTGCACCCGAGTACCAGGGCACGAAAACTGAGACACATATGAACACGTTTCCCGATCACACGGTGGATCATACTCTGGGTTCCACATGCATGTTTTAGCTGAAGGAAGAATCCCTTAAACCTTGGGAGTTGAGACCCATGGAATGGGTAAAATGCAATATGACTTCTTAGGGTCTGCATTTGCTCACCGAACCTCACCAATCCTATCACTGCTGCGTTTATGCCGCTGTACACACGCTTGATTCTCTTTCAGAAACATATAAATCCATAGGTTTTAAGATTCTTACTAGTCAGGTATATTCTTAGGCGTTTAATATGGGGTGTTGAGTCCACTTCGTTGAGCAAGGAGTAGCTCTTGTCTATTACATATTTGGCTTATGGAACGGTATCTGTGCTAATTTCAATCTCTGGTTTTATGCAGCACCCCAACTCACCTTTCCCCTTAAGCAAGCATAAGTTGGTTTTCTACATTTGAGACCCTGTTCAGTTTTGTAATTCAGTTCCTGTGTAGCCAAGTTTACATTCTGTGTAGTAGTGATATCTTATGATGTTTCTTTTTCTGTGTGACTTATTTCACTTAGAATCATCGTACCTGAATCCACTCATTATGCTGCCACGGCCCTGATGACATAGATTTCATTGCTGAGTGATATTGCATTGTACGTAAGTACCAAAACTTCTTTATCCATTTTTCGCTTTCTGTGATATTGAACTTTTATCGTAAACGAGGTTCTTGTAAACAGAGCCATCCCAAACTTTGGGGTGGCTGTGTCTTTTTGATTTTAATTTCTCTAAGCTATAGGACCATAAGTGGAAGTGCCCTAGGCTCTGTTGCTTTGTTTCTTAGATGTTTCAGGAAACACCATACACTTCTCCAGAGTGGCTGTTGGCAATTTACATCCCGCCCATCAGCATAAGAAGGCTCCCAGTTCTCCATGGCCTGTCCTGCCTTTCTGGATTTTACACTTTTTTCAGATGGCCCTTTTGACCGGGGGGCAGTGAGACTTCATTGTGGTGCAGATTTCATTTGCAAGCTTGCTTGGTTGGCCAAAAAGGGCGTATGCGTTTTTTCCTGAATATATTCAGGAAAAAACGCATACGCCCTTTTTGGCCAAGTGCATCATTGTGGAACTTCTGCCTCTTTTCCTATGCTTTACATGCAATTCCAGCCTACCTCCTGAAATCGGGTTCCTGCAATACTGCCCCGCTTTCAAGTCCTCTTGGCAGCCTTACTTCAATATATTTTTGGACGATAGCTGTCATTTATAACTCTGCAGGTTTGTGAATGACAGTGCCCCTGAGCTCCTTTCTTCAACTCGCTTTCTTGTGAGCTGGCCGCAACACCGCAGGATTGCTTCAGGGCCTAGTGTGGTTTCGGCATGGCACGCTGATCCTTTGGTTAATTCCTCTTCCTGGTGGGAAATGAGAGTTAAATTTGCCCGTCCAGACACCTCCAGCTAGTCTGTCATTGGTTCTCCCTATTCCTGTTCATTTTCCGCAGAAATTGCAAACTGGGTCAAACAGGAGGTTAAAGGCACTGACTCTCAATGTGGGGAGAGTGTTTGTAAAGCGTCCTGAATGTTGCACCCGAGTACCAGGGGACGAAAACTGAGATACATTTGAACACGTTTCCCGATCATACGGTGGATCATACTCTGTGTTCCACATGCATGTTTTAGCTGAAGGAAGAATCCCTAAAACCTGGAGAGTTGAGACCCATGGAATGGGTACCATGCAATATGACTTCAAAGGTTCTGCATTTGCTCACAGTTCCTCACCAATCCTATCACTGCTGCGTTTATGCTGCTGTAAGCACGCTTGATTCTCTTTCGGAGACATATAAATCCATAGGTTTTAAGATTCTTACTAGTCAGGTATATTCTTAGGCGTGCAATATGGTGTGTCGAGTCCACATCGTTGAGCAAGGAATAGCTCTTGTCTATTACATATTTGGCTTATGGAACGGTATCTGTGCTAATTTCAATCTCTGGTTTTATGCAGCACACCAACTCACCTTTCACCTTAGGCAAGCGTAAGTTGCTTTTCTACATTTGAGACCCTGTTCTGTTTTGTGATTCAGTTCCTGTGTAGCCAAGGTTACATTCCGTGTAGTAGTGATATCTTATGATGTTTTTTTTTCTGTGTGACTTATTTCACTTAGAATCATCGTACTTGAATCCACTCATTATGATGCTCCGGGCCTGATGACATAGATTTCATTGCTGAGTGATATTGCATTGTACGTAAGTACCACAACGTCTTTATCCATTTTTCGCTTTCTGTGATATTGAACTTGTACCGTAAACTAGGTTCTTGTAAGCAGAGCCGTCCCAAACTTTGGGGTGGATGTGTCTTTTTGATTTTAATTACCCTAAGCTATAGGACCATAAGTGGAAGTGCCCTAGGCTCTGTTGCTTTGTTTTTTAGATGTTTCAGGAAACACCATACACTTCTCCAGAGTGGCTGTTGGCAATTTACGTCCAGCCCATCAGCATAACAAGGCTCCCAGTTCTCCATGGCCTGTCCTGCCTTTCTGGATTTTACACTTTTTTCAGATGGCCCTTTTGACCGGGGGGCAGTGAGACTTCATTGTAGTGTAAATTTCCTTTGCAAGCTTGCTTGGTTGGTCAAAAAGGGCGTATGCGTTTTTTCCTATTCAGGAAAAAACACATACTCCCTTTTTGGCCACGTGCATCATTGTGGACGTTCTGCCTCTTTTCCTATGCTTTACACGCAATTCCAGTCTACCTCCTGAAGTCAGTTTCCTGCAATTCTGCCCCGCTTTGAACTCCTCTTGGCAGCCTTACTTCAATATATTTTTGGACGATAGCTGTCATTTATAACTCTGCAGGTTTGTGATTGACAGTGCCCCTGAGCTCCTTTCTTCTACTCGCTTTCTTGTGAGCTGGCCGCAACACCGCAGGATTGCTTCAGTCCCTAGTGTGGTTCTGGCATGCCACGCTGAGCCTTTGGTTAATTCCTCTTCCTGGTGGGATATGAGAGTTAAGTTTGCCCATCCAGACACCTCCAGCTAGTCTCTCATTGGTTCTCGCTATTCCTGTTCATTTTCCGCAGAAATTGCAAACTGGGCCCAACAGGAGGTTAAAGGCACTGACTCTCCAACTGGGTAGAGTGTTAGTAAAGCGTCTGGAATGTTGCAACCGAGTACCAGGGGACAAAAACAGACACGTTTGAACACGTTTCCCGATCACACGGTGGATCATACTCTGGATTCCCCATGCATGTTTTAGCTGAATGAAGAATCCCTTAAACCTGGAGAGTTGAGACCCATGGAATGGGTACCATGCAATATGACTTCAAAGGGTCTGCATTTGCTCACTGATCCTCACCAATCCTATCACTGCTGCGTTTATGCCGCTGTGCACATGCTTGATTCTCTTTCGGAGACATATAAATCCATAGGTTTTAAGATTCTTACTAGTCAGGTATATTCTTAGGCGTTTAATATGGGGTGTTGAGTCCACTTCGTTGAGCAAGGAGTAGCTCTTGTCTATTACATATTTGGCTTATGGAACGGTATCTGTTCTAATTTCAATCTCTGGTTTTATGCAGCACCCCAACTCACCTTTCCCCTTAAGCAAGCATAAGTTGGTTTTCTACATTTGAGACCCTGTTCTGTTTTGTAATTCAGTTCCTGTGCAGCCAAGTTTACCTTCCGTGTAGTAGTGATATCTTATGATGTTTCTTTTTCTGTGTGACTTATTTCACTTAGAATCATCGTACCTGAATCCACTCATTATGCTGCTACGGGCCTGATGACATAGATTTCATTGCTGAGTGATATTGCATTGTACGTAAGTACCACAACTTCTTTATCCATTTTTCGCTTTCTGTGATATTGAACTTGTACCGTAAACGAGGTTCTTGTAAACAGAGCCATCCGAAACTTTGGGGTGGCTGTGTCTTTTTGATTTTAATTTCGCTAAGCTATAGGACCATAAGTGGAAGTGCCCTAGGCTCTGTTTCTTTGTTTTTTAGATGTTTCAGGAAACACCATACACTTCTCCAGAGTGGCTGTTGGCAATTTACATCCCGCCCATCAGAATAACAAGGCTCCCAGTTCTCCATGGCCTGTCCTGCCTTTCTGGATTTTACACATTTTTCAGAAGGCTCTTTTGACAGGGGGGCAGTGAGACTTCATTGTAGTGCACATTTCTTTGCAAGCTTGCTTGGTTGGCCAAAAAGTGCGTATGCGTTTTTTCCTGAATATATTCAGGAAAAAACGCATATGCCCTTTTTGGCCAAGTGCATCATTGTGGACGTTCTGCCTCTTTTCCTATGCTTTACATGCAATTCCAGTCTACCTCCTGAAATTGGTTTCCTGCAATTCTGCCCCGCTTTTAATGCTCTTGGCAGCCTTACTTCAATATATTTTTGGACGATAGCTGTCATTTATAACTCTGCAGGTTTGTGAAAGACAGTGCCCCTGAGCTCCTTTCTTCAACTCGCTTTCTTGTGAGCTGGCCGCAACACCGCAGGATTGCTTTAGGCCCTAGTGTGGTTCCGGCATGGCACACTGAGCCTTTGGTTAATTTCTTTTCCTTGTGGGAAATGAGGGTTAAATTTGCCCGTCCAGACACCTCTAGCTAGTCTTCTTATTGGTTCTCCCTATTCCTGTTCATTTTCCACAGAAATTGCAAACTGGGCCAAACAGGAGGTTAAAGGCACTGACTCTCCAAGTGGGGAGAGTGTTAGTAAAGCATCTGGAATGTTGCACCTGAGTACCAGGGGACGAAATCTGAGACACATTTGAACACGTTTCCCGATCACACGGTGGATCATACTCTGGGTTCCACATGCATGATTTAGCTAAAGGAAGAATCCCTTAAACCTGGAGAGTTGAGACCCATGGAATGGGTACCATGCAATATGACTTCAAAGGGTCTGCATTTGTTCACCAATCCTCACCAATCCTATCACTGCTGCGTTTATGCCACTGTACACACGCTTGATTCTCTTTCGGAGACATATAAATCCATAGGTTTTAAGATTCGTACTAGTCAGGTATATTCTTAGGCGTTTAATGTGGGGTGTTGAGTCCACTTCGTTGAGCAAGGAGTAGCTCTTGTCTACTACATATTTGGCTTATGGAACGGTATCTGTGCTAATTTCAATCTCTGGTTTTATGCAGCACCCCAACTCACCTTTCCCCTTAAGCAAGCATAAGTTGGTTTTCTACATTTGAGACCCTGTTCTGTTTTGTAATTCAGTTCCTGTGTAGCCAAGTTTACATTCCGTGTAGTAGTGATATCTTATGATGTTTCTTTTTCTGTGTGACTTATTTCACTTAGAATCATCGTACCTGAATCCACTCATTATGCTGCTACGGGCCTGATGACATAGATTTCATTGCTGAGTGATATTGCATTGTACGTATGTACCACAACTTCTTTATCTATTTTTCACTTTCTGTGATATTGAACTTGTACCGTAAACGAGGTTCTTGTAAACAGAGCCGTCCCAAACTTTGGGGTGGCTGTGTCTTTTTGATTTTAATTTCCCTAAGCTATAGGACCATAAGTGGAAGTGCCCTAGGCTCTGTTGCTTTGTTTTTCAGATGTTTAAGGAAACACCATACACTTCTCCAGAGTGGCTGTTGGCAATTTACATCCCGCCCATCAGCATAACAAGGCTCCCAGTTCTCCATGGCCTGTCCTGCCTTTCTGGATTTTACAATTTTTTCAGATGGCCCTTTTGACCGGGGGGCAGTGAGACTTCATTGTAGTGCAGATTTCCTTTGCAAGCTTGCTTGGTTAGCCAAAAAGTGCGTATGCGTTTTTTCCTGAATATATTCAGGAAAAAACGCATACGCCCTTTTTGGCCAAGTGCATCATTGTGGACGTTCTGCCTCTTTTCCTATGCTTTACATGAAATTCCAGTTCACCTCCTGAAATCGGTTTCCTGCAATTCTGCCCCGCTTTCAAGTCCTCTTGGCAGCCTTACTTCAATATATTTTTGGACGATAGCTGTCATTTATAACTCTGCAGGTTTGTGAATTACAGTGCCCCTGAGCTCCTTTCTTCAACTCGCTTTCTTGTGAGCTGGCCGCAACACCGCAGGATTGCTTCAGTCCCTAGTGTGGTTCCGGCATGGCACGCTGAGCCTTTGGTTAATTCCTCTTCCTGGTGGGAAATGAGAGTTAAATTTGCCCGTCCAGACACCTCCAGCTAGTCTCTCATTGGTTCTCCCTATTCCTGTTCACTTTCCGCAGAAATTGCAAACTGGGCCAAACAGGAAGTTAAAGGCACTGACTCTCCAAGTGGGGAGAGTGTTAGTAAAGCGTCTGGAATGTTGCACCCGAGTACCAGGGGACGAAAACGGAGACACATTTGAACACGTTTCCCGATCACACGGTGGATCATACTCCGGGTTCCACATGCATGTTTTAGCTGAAGGAAGAATCCCTTAAACCTTGAGAGTTGAGACCCATGGAATGGGTACCATGCAATATGACTTCAAAGGGTCTGCATTTGCTCACCGAACCTCAACAATCCTATCACTGCTGCGTTTATGCCGCTTTACACATGCTTGATTCTCTTTCGGAGACACATAAATCCATACGTTTTAAGATACTTATTAGTCAGGTATATTCTTAGGCGTTTAATATGGAGTGTTGAGTCCACTTCGTTGAGCAAGGAGTAGCTCTGGTCTATTACATATTTGGCTTATGGAATGGTATCTGTGCTAATTTCAATCTCTGGTTTTATGCAGCACCCCAACTCACCTTTCCCCTTAAGCAAGCATAAGTTGGTTTTCTACATTTGAGACCCTGTTCTGTTTTGTAATTCAGTTCCTGTGTAGCCAAGTTTACATTCCGTGTAGTAGTGATATCTTACGATGTTTTTTTTCTGTGTGACTTATTTCACTTAGAATCATCGTACCTGAATCCACTCATTATGCTGCTGTGGGCCTGATGACATAGATTTCATTACTGAGTGATGTTACATTGTACGTAAATACCACAACTTGTTTATCCATTTTTCGCATTCTGTGATATTGAACTTGTACTGTAAATGAGGTTCTTGTAAACAGAGCCATCCCAAACTTTGGGGTGGCTGTGTCTTTTTGATTTTAATTTCCCAAAGCTATAGGACCATAAGTGGAAGTTCCCTAGGCTCTGTTGCTTTGTTTTTTAGATGTTTCCGGAAACACCATACACTTCTACAGAGTGGCTGTTGGCAATTTACATCCCGCCGAGCAGCATAACAAGGCTCCCAGTTCTCCATGACCTGTCCTGCCTTTCTGGATTTTACACTTTTTTCAGATGGCCCTTTTGACCGGGGGGCAGTGAGACTTCATTGTAGTGCAGATTTCCTTTGCAAGCTTGCTTGGTTGGCCAAAAAGTGCGTATGCGTTTTTTCCTGAATATATTCAGGAAAAAACGCATACGCCCTTTTTGGCCAAGTGCATCATTGTGGACGTTCTGCCTCTTTCCCTATGCTTTACATGCAATTCCAGCCTACCTCCTGAAATCGCTTTCCTGCAATTCTGCCCCGCTTTCAAGTCCTCTTGGCAGCCTTACTTCAATATATTTTTGGACGATAGCTGTCATTTATAACTCTGCAGGTTTCTGAATGACAGTGGCCCTCATCTCCTTTCTTCAACTCGCTTTCTCGTGAGCTGGCCGCAACACCGCAGGATTGCTTCAGGCCCTAGTGTGGTTCCGGCATGGCACGCTGAGCCTTTGGTTAATTCTTCTTCCTGGTGGGAAATGAGGGTTAAATTTGCTAGTCTCTCATTGGTTCTCCCTATTCCTGTTCAGCTAGTCTCTCATTGGTTCTCCCTATTCCTGTTCATTTTCCACAGAAATTCCAAACTGGGCCAAACAGGAGGTTAAAGGCACTGACTCTCCAAGTGGGGAGAGTGTTAGTAAAGCGTCTGGAATGTTGCACCCGAGTACCAGGGGACGAAAACTGAGACACATTTGAACACGTTTCCCGATCACACGGTGGATCATACTCTGGGTTCCACATGCATGTTTTAGCTGAAGGAAGAATCCCTTAAACCTTGAGAGTTGAGACCCATGGAATGGGTACCATGCAGTATGACTTCAAAGGGTCTGCATTTGCTCACCGAACCTCAACAATCCTATCACTGCTGAGTTTATTCCGCTGTACACACGCTTGATTCTCTTTCGGAGACATATAAATCCATAGGTTTTAAGAATCTTACTAGTCCGGTATAATCTTAGGCGTTTAATATGGGGTGTTGAGTCCACTTCGTTGAGCAAGGAGTAGCTCTTGTCTATTATATATTTGGCTTATGGAACGGTATCTGTGCTAATTTCAATCTCTGGTTTTATGCAGCACCCCAACTCACCTTTCCCCTTAAGCAAGCATAAGTTGGTTTTCTACATTTGAGACCCTGTTCTGTTTTGTAATTCAGATCCTGTGTAGCCAAGTTTACATTCCGTGTAGTAGTGATATCTTATGATGTTTCTTTTTCTGTTTGACTTATTTCACTTAGAATCATCGTACCTGAATCCACTCATTATGCTGCTATGGGCCTGATGACATAGATTTCATTGCTGAGTGATATTGCATGTACGTAAGTACCACAACTTCTTTATCCATTTTTCGCTTTCTGTGATATTGAACTTGTACCGTAAACGAGGTTCTTGTAAACAGAGCCGTCCCAAACTTTGGGGTGGCTGTGTCTTTTTGATTTTAATTTCCCTAAGCTATAGGACCATAAGTGGAAGTGCCCTAGGCTCTGTTGCTTTGTTTTTTAGATGTTACAGGAAACACCATACACTTCTCCAGAGTGGCTGTTGGCAATTTACATCCCGCCCATCAGCATAACAAGGCTCCCAGTTCTCCATGGTCTGTCCTGCCTTTCTGGATTTTACACTTTTTTCAGATGGCCCTTTTGACCGGGGGGCAGTGAGACTTCATTGTAGTGTAGATTTCCTTTGCAAGCTTGCTTGGTTGGCCAAAAAAGGCGTATGCGTTTTTTTCTGAATATATTCAGGAAAAAACGCATACGCCCTTTTTGGCCAAGTGCATCATTGTGGACGTTCTGCCTCTTTTCCTATGCTTTACATGAAATTCCAGTTCACCTCCTGAAATCGGTTTCCTGCAATTCTGCCCCGCTTTCAAGTCCTCTTGGCAGCCTTACTTCAATATATTTTTGGACGATAGCTGTCATTTATAACTCTGCAGGTTTGTGAATTACAGTGCCCCTGAGCTCCTTTCTTCAACTCGCTTTCTTGTGAGCTGGCCGCAACACCGCAGGATTGCTTCAGTCCCTAGTGTGGTTCCGGCATGGCACGCTGAGCCTTTGGTTAATTCCTCTTCCTGGTGGGAAATGAGAGTTAAATTTGCCCGTCCAGACACCTCCAGCTAGTCTCTCATTGGTTCTCCCTATTCCTGTTCACTTTCCGCAGAAATTGCAAACTGGGCCAAACAGGAAGTTAAAGGCACTGACTCTCCAAGTGGGGAGAGTGTTAGTAAAGCGTCTGGAATGTTGCACCCGAGTACCAGGGGACGAAAACTGAGACACATTTGAACACGTTTCCCGATCACACGGTGGATCATACTCTGGGTTCCACATGCATGTTTTAGCTGAAGGAAGAATCCCTTAAACCTTGAGAGTTGAGACCCATGGAATGGGTACCATGCAATATGACTTCAAAGGGTCTGCATTTGCTCACCGAACCTCAACAATCCTATCACTGCTGCGTTTATGCCGCTTTACACATGCTTGATTCTCTTTCGGAGACACATAAATCCATACGTTTTAAGATACTTATTAGTCAGGTATATTCTTAGGCGTTTAATATGGAGTGTTGAGTCCACTTCGTTGAGCAAGGAGTAGCTCTGGTCTATTACATATTTGGCTTATGGAATGGTATCTGTGCTAATTTCAATCTCTGGTTTTATGCAGCACCCCAACTCACCTTTCCCCTTAAGCAAGCATAAGTTGGTTTTCTACATTTGAGACCCTGTTCTGTTTTGTAATTCAGTTCCTGTGTAGCCAAGTTTACATTCCGTGTAGTAGTGATATCTTACGATGTTTTTTTTCTGTGTGACTTATTTCACTTAGAATCATCGTACCTGAATCCACTCATTATGCTGCTGTGGGCCTGATGACATAGATTTCATTACTGAGTGATGTTACATTGTACGTAAATACCACAACTTGTTTATCCATTTTTCGCATTCTGTGATATTGAACTTGTACTGTAAATGAGGTTCTTGTAAACAGAGCCATCCCAAACTTTGGGGTGGCTGTGTCTTTTTGATTTTAAATTCCCAAAGCTATAGGACCATAAGTGGAACTTCCCTAGGCTCTGTTGCTTTTTTTTTAGATGTTTCCGGAAACACCATACACTTCTACAGAGTGGCTGTTGGCAATTTACATCCCGCCGAGCAGCATAACAAGGCTCCCAGTTCTCCATGACCTGTCCTGCCTTTCTGGATTTTACACTTTTTTCAGATGGCCCTTTTGACCGGGGGGCAGTGAGACTTCATTGTAGTGCAGATTTCCTTTGCAAGCTTGCTTGGTTGGCCAAAAAGGGCGTATGCGTTTTTTCCTGAATATATTCAGGAAAAAACGCATACGCCCTTTTTGGCCAAGTGCATCATTGTGGACGTTCTGCCTCTTTCCCTATGCTTTACATGCAATTCCAGCCTACCTCCTGAAATCGGTTTCCTGCAATTCTGCCCCGCTTTCAAGTCCTCTTGGCAGCCTTACTTCAATATATTTTTGGACGATAGCTGTCATTTATAACTCTGCAGGTTTCTGAATGACAGTGGCCCTCATCTCCTTTCTTCAACTCGCTTTCTCGTGAGCTGGCCGCAACACCGCAGGATTGCTTCAGGCCCTAGTGTGGTTCCGGCATGGCACGCTGAGCCTTTGGTTAATTCTTCTTCCTGGTGGGAAATGAGGGTTAAATTTGCTAGTCTCTCATTGGTTCTCCCTATTCCTGTTCAGCTAGTCTCTCATTGGTTCTCCCTATTCCTGTTCATTTTCCACAGAAATTCCAAACTGGGCCAAACAGGAGGTTAAAGGCACTGACTCTCCAAGTGGGGAGAGTGTTAGTAAAGCGTCTGGAATGTTGCACCCGAGTACCAGGGGACGAAAACTGAGACATATTTGAACACGTTTCCCGATCACACGGTGGATCATACTCTGGGTTCCACATGCATGTTTTAGCTGAAGGAAGAATCCCTTAAACCTTGAGAGTTGAGACCCATGGAATGGGTACCATGCAGTATGACTTCAAAGGGTCTGCATTTGCTCACCGAACCTCAACAATCCTATCACTGCTGAGTTTATTCCGCTGTACACACGCTTGATTCTCTTTCGGAGACATATAAATCCATAGGTTTTAAGAATCTTACTAGTCAGGTATAATCTTAGGCGTTTAATATGGGGTGTTGAGTCCACTTCGTTGAGCAAGGAGTAGCTCTTGTCTATTATATATTTGGCTTATGGAACGGTATCTGTGCTAATTTCAATCTCTGGTTTTATGCAGCACCCCAACTCACCTTTCCCCTTAAGCAAGCATAAGTTGGTTTTCTACATTTGAGACCCTGTTCTGTTTTGTAATTCAGATCCTGTGTAGCCAAGTTTACATTCCGTGTAGTAGTGATATCTTATGATGTTTCTTTTTCTGTTTGACTTATTTCACTTAGAATCATCGTACCTGAATCCACTCATTATGCTGCTATGGGCCTGATGACATAGATTTCATTGCTGAGTGATATTGCATGTACGTAAGTACCACAACTTCTTTATCCATTTTTCGCTTTCTGTGATATTGAACTTGTACCGTAAACGAGGTTCTTGTAAACAGAGCCGTCCCAAACTTTGGGGTGGCTGTGTCTTTTTGATTTTAATTTCCCTAAGCTATAGGACCATAAGTGGAAGTGCCCTAGGCTCTGTTGCTTTGTTTTTTAGATGTTTCAGGAAACACCATACACTTCTCCAGAGTGGCTGTTGGCAATTTACATCCCGCCCATCAGCATAACAAAGCTCCCAGTTCTCCATGGCCTGTCCTGCCTTTCTGGATTTTACACTTTTTTCAGATGGCCCTTTTGACCGGGGGGCAGTGAGACTTCATTGTAGTGTAGATTTCCTTTGCAAGCTTGCTTGGTTGGCCAAAAAAGGCGTATGCGTTTTTTTCTGAATATATTCAGGAAAAAACGCATACGCCCTTTTTGGCCAAGTGCATCATTGTGGACGTTCTGCCTCTTTTCCTATGCTTTACATGAAATTCCAGTTCACCTCCTGAAATCGGTTTCCTGCAATTCTGCCCCGCTTTCAAGTCCTCTTGGCAGCCTTACTTCAATATATTTTTGGACGATAGCTGTCATTTATAACTCTGCAGGTTTGTGAATTACAGTGCCCCTGAGCTCCTTTCTTCAACTCGCTTTCTTGTGAGCTGGCCGCAACACCGCAGGATTGCTTCAGTCCCTAGTGTGGTTCCGGCATGGCACGCTGAGCCTTTGGTTAATTCCTCTTCCTGGTGGGAAATGAGAGTTAAATTTGCCCGTCCAGACACCTCCAGCTAGTCTCTCATTGGTTCTCCCTATTCCTGTTCACTTTCCGCAGAAATTGCAAACTGGGCCAAACAGGAAGTTAAAGGCACTGACTCTCCAAGTGGGGAGAGTGTTAGTAAAGCGTCTGGAATGTTGCACCCGAGTACCAGGGGACGAAAACTGAGACACATTTGAACACGTTTCCCGATCACACGGTGGATCATACTCTGGGTTCCACATGCATGTTTTAGCTGAAGGAAGAATCCCTTAAACCTTGAGAGTTGAGACCCATGGAATGGGTACCATGCAATATGACTTCAAAGGGTCTGCATTTGCTCACCGAACCTCAACAATCCTATCACTGCTGCGTTTATGCCGCTTTACACATGCTTGATTCTCTTTCGGAGACACATAAATCCATACGTTTTAAGATACTTATTAGTCAGGTATATTCTTAGGCGTTTAATATGGAGTGTTGAGTCCACTTCGTTGAGCAAGGAGTAGCTCTGGTCTATTACATATTTGGCTTATGGAATGGTATCTGTGCTAATTTCAATCTCTGGTTTTATGCAGCACCCCAACTCACCTTTCCCCTTAAGCAAGCATAAGTTGGTTTTCTACATTTGAGACCCTGTTCTGTTTTGTAATTCAGTTCCTGTGTAGCCAAGTTTACATTCCGTGTAGTAGTGATATCTTACGATGTTTTTTTTCTGTGTGACTTATTTCACTTAGAATCATCGTACCTGAATCCACTCATTATGCTGCTGTGGGCCTGATGACATAGATTTCATTACTGAGTGATGTTACATTGTACGTAAATACCACAACTTGTTTATCCATTTTTCGCATTCTGTGATATTGAACTTGTACTGTAAATGAGGTTCTTGTAAACAGAGCCATCCCAAACTTTGGGGTGGCTGTGTCTTTTTGATTTTAATTTCCCAAAGCTATAGGACCATAAGTGGAAGTTCCCTAGGCTCTGTTGCTTTGTTTTTTAGATGTTTCCGGAAACACCATACACTTCTACAGAGTGGCTGTTGGCAATTTACATCCCGCCGAGCAGCATAACAAGGCTCCCAGTTCTCCATGACCTGTCCTGCCTTTCTGGATTTTACACTTTTTTCAGATGGCCCTTTTGACCGGGGGGCAGTGAGACTTCATTGTAGTGCAGATTTCCTTTGCAAGCTTGCTTGGTTGGCCAAAAAGAGCGTATGCGTTTTTTCCTGAATATATTCAGGAAAAAACGCATACGCCCTTTTTGGCCAAGTGCATCATTGTGGACGTTCTGCCTCTTTCCCTATGCTTTACATGCAATTCCAGCCTACCTCCTGAAATCGGTTTCCTGCAATTCTGCCCCGCTTTCAAGTCCTCTTGGCAGCCTTA
Source organism: Orcinus orca (assembly GCF_937001465.1). Classification (NCBI taxonomy): domain Eukaryota; kingdom Metazoa; phylum Chordata; class Mammalia; order Artiodactyla; family Delphinidae; genus Orcinus; species Orcinus orca. The sequence goes on along the minus strand of NC_064560.1, from coordinate 51,446,443 downwards.
CTTCAATATATTTTTGGACGATAGCTGTCATTTATAACTCTGCAGGTTTCTGAATGACAGTGGCCCTCATCTCCTTTCTTCAACTGGCTTTCTCGTGAGCTGGCCGCAACACCACAGGATTGCTTCAGGCCCTAGTGTGGTTCCGGCATGGCACGCTGAGCCTTTGGTTAATTCTTCTTCCTGGTGGGAAATGAGGGTTAAATTTGCTAGTCTCTCATTGGTTCTCCCTATTCCTGTTCAGCTAGTCTCTCATTGGTTCTCCCTATTCCTGTTCATTTTCCACAGAAATTCCAAACTGGGCCAAACAGGAGGTTAAAGGCACTGACTCTCCAAGTGGGGAGAGTGTTAGTAAAGCGTCTGGAATGTTGCACCCGAGTACCAGGGGACGAAAACTGAGACACATTTGAACACGTTTCCCAATCACACGGTGGATCATACTCTGGGTTCCACATGCATGTTTTAGCTGAAGGAAGAATCCCTTAAACCTTGAGAGTTCAGACCCATGGAATGGGTACCATGCAGTATGACTTCAAAGGGTCTGCATTTGCTCACCGAACCTCAACAATCCTATCACTGCTGAGTTTATTCCGCTGTACACACGCTTGATTCCCTTTCGGAGACATATAAATCCATAGGTTTTAAGAATCTTACTAGACAGGTATAATCTTAGGCGTTTAATATGGGGTGTTGAGTCCACTTCGTTGAGCAAGGAGTAGCTCTTGTCTATTATATATTTGGCTTATGGAACGGTATCTGTGCTAATTTCAATCTCTGGTTTTATGCAGCACCCCAACTCACCTTTCCCCTTAAGCAAGCATAAGTTGGTTTTCTACATTTGAGACCCTGTTCTGTTTTGTAATTCAGATCCTGTGTAGCCAAGTTTACATTCCGTGTAGTAGTGATATCTTATGATGTTTCTTTTTCTGTTTGACTTATTTCACTTAGAATCATCGTACCTGAATCCACTCATTATGCTGCTATGGGCCTGATGACATAGATTTCATTGCTGAGTGATATTGCATGTACGTATGTACCACAACTTCTTTATCCATTTTTCACTTTCTGTGATATTGAACTTGTACCGTAAACGAGGTTCTTGTAAACAGAGCCGTCCCAAACTTTGGGGTGGCTGTGTCTTTTTGATTTTAATTTCCCTAAGCTATAGGACCATAAGTGGAAGTGCCCTAGGCTCTGTTGCTTTGTTTTTTAGATGTTTCAGGAAACACCATACACTTCTCCAGAGTGGCTGTTGGCAATTTACATCCCGCCCATCAGCATAACAAGGCTCCCAGTTCTCCATGGCCTGTCCTGCCTTTCTGGATTTTACACTTTTTTCAGATGGCCCTTTTGACCGGGGGGCAGTGAGACTTCATTGTAGTGTAGATTTCCTTTGCAAGCTTGCTTGGTTGGCCAAAAAAGGCGTATGCGTTTTTTTCTGAATATATTCAGGAAAAAACGCATACGCCCTTTTTGGCCAAGTGCATCATTGTGGACGTTCTGCCTCTTTTCCTATGCTTTACATGAAATTCCAGTTCACCTCCTGAAATCGGTTTCCTGCAATTCTGCCCCGCTTTCAAGTCCTCTTGGCAGCCTTACTTCAATATATTTTTGGACGATAGCTGTCATTTATAACTCTGCAGGTTTGTGAATTACAGTGCCCCTGAGCTCCTTTCTTCAACTCGCTTTCTTGTGAGCTGGCCGCAACACCGCAGGATTGCTTCAGTCCCTAGTGTGGTTCCGGCATGGCACGCTGAGCCTTTGGTTAATTCCTCTTCCTGGTGGGAAATGAGAGTTAAATTTGCCCGTCCAGACACCTCCAGCTAGTCTCTCATTGGTTCTCCCTATTCCTGTTCACTTTCCGCAGAAATTGCAAACTGGGCCAAACAGGAAGTTAAAGGCACTGACTCTCCAAGTGGGGAGAGTGTTAGTAAAGCGTCTGGAATGTTGCACCCGAGTACCAGGGGACGAAAACTGAGACACATTTGAACACGTTTCCTGATCACACGGTGGATCATACTCTGGGTTCCACATGCATGTTTTAGCTGAAGGAAGAATCCCTTAAACCTTGAGAGTTGAGACCCATGGAATGGGTACCATGCAATATGACTTCAAAGGGTCTGCATTTGCTCACCGAACCTCAACAATCCTATCACTGCTGCGTTTATGCCGCTTTACACATGCTTGATTCTCTTTCGGAGACACATAAATCCATACGTTTTAAGATACTTATTAGTCAGGTATATTCTTAGGCGTTTAATATGGAGTGTTGAGTCCACTTCGTTGAGCAAGGAGTAGCTCTGGTCTATTACATATTTGGCTTATGGAATGGTATCTGTGCTAATTTCAATCTCTGGTTTTATGCAGCACCCCAACTCACCTTTCCCCTTAAGCAAGCATAAGTTGGTTTTCTACATTTGAGACCCTGTTCTGTTTTGTAATTCAGTTCCTGTGTAGCCAAGTTTACATTCCGTGTAGTAGTGATATCTTACGATGTTTTTTTTCTGTGTGACTTATTTCACTTAGAATCATCGTACCTGAATCCACTCATTATGCTGCTGTGGGCCTGATGACATAGATTTCATTACTGAGTGATGTTACATTGTACGTAAATACCACAACTTGTTTATCCATTTTTCGCATTCTGTGATATTGAACTTGTACTGTAAATGAGGTTCTTGTAAACAGAGCCATCCCAAACTTTGGGGTGGCTGTGTCTTTTTGATTTTAATTTCCCAAAGCTATAGGACCATAAGTGGAAGTTCCCTAGGCTCTGTTGCTTTGTTTTTTAGATGTTTCCGGAAACACCATACACTTCTACAGAGTGGCTGTTGGCAATTTACATCCCGCCGAGCAGCATAACAAGGCTCCCAGTTCTCCATGACCTGTCCTGCCTTTCTGGATTTTACACTTTTTTCAGATGGCCCTTTTGACCGGGGGGCAGTGAGACTTCATTGTAGTGCAGATTTCCTTTGCAAGCTTGCTTGGTTGGCCAAAAAGAGCGTATGCGTTTTTTCCTGAATATATTCAGGAAAAAACGCATACGCCTTTTTTGGCCAAGTGCATCATTGTGGACGTTCTGCCTCTTTCCCTATGCTTTACATGCAATTCCAGCCTACCTCCTGAAATCGGTTTCCTGCAATTCTGCCCCGCTTTCAAGTCCTCTTGGCAGCCTTACTTCAATATATTTTTGGACGATAGCTGTCATTTATAACTCTGCAGGTTTCTGAATGACAGTGGCCCTCATCTCCTTTCTTCAACTCGCTTTCTCGTGAGCTGGCCGCAACACCGCAGGATTGCTTCAGGCCCTAGTGTGGTTCCGGCATGGCACGCTGAGCCTTTGGTTAATTCTTCTTCCTGGTGGGAAATGAGGGTTAAATTTGCTAGTCTCTCATTGGTTCTCCCTATTCCTGTTCAGCTAGTCTCTCATTGGTTCTCCCTATTCCTGTTCGTTTTCCACAGAAATTCCAAACTGGGCCAAACAGGAGGTTAAAGACACTGACTCTCCAAGTGGGGAGAGTGTTAGTAAAGCGTCTGGAATGTTGCACCCGAGTACCAGGGTACGAAAACTGAGACACATTTGAACACGTTTCCCGATCACACGGTGGATCATACTCTGGGTTCCACATGCATGTTTTAGCTGAAGGAAGAATCCCTTAAACCTTGAGAGTTGAGACCCATGGAATGGGTACCATGCAGTATGACTTCAAAGGGTCTGCATTTGCTCACCGAACCTCAACAATCCTATCACTGCTGAGTTTATTCCGCTGTACACACGCTTGATTCTCTTTCGGAGACATATAAATCCATAGGTTTTAAGAATCTTACTAGTCAGGTATAATCTTAGGCGTTTAATATGGGGTGTTGAGTCCACTTCGTTGAGCAAGGAGTAGCTCTTGTCTATTATATATTTGGCTTATGGAACGGTATCTGTGCTAATTTCAATCTCTGGTTTTATGCAGCACCCCAACTCACCTTTCCCCTTAAGCAAGCATAAGTTGGTTTTCTACATTTGAGACCCTGTTCTGTTTTGTAATTCAGATCCTGTGTAGCCAAGTTTACATTCCGTGTAGTAGTGATATCTTATGATGTTTCTTTTTCTGTTTGACTTATTTCACTTAGAATCATCGTACCTGAATCCACTCATTATGCTGCTATGGGCCTGATGACATAGATTTCATTGCTGAGTGATATTGCATGTACGTAAGTACCACAACTTCTTTATCCATTTTTCGCTTTCTGTGATATTGAACTTGTACCGTAAACGAGGTTCTTGTAAACAGAGCCGTCCCAAACTTTGGGGTGGCTGTGTCTTTTTGATTTTAATTTCCCTAAGCTATAGGACCATAAGTGGAAGTGCCCTAGGCTCTGTTGCTTTGTTTTTTAGATGTTTCAGGAAACACCATACACTTCTCCAGAGTGGCTGTTGGCAATTTACATCCCGCCCATCAGCATAACAAGGCTCCCAGTTCTCCATGGCCTGTCCTGCCTTTCTGGATTTTACACTTTTTTCAGATGGCCCTTTTGACCGGGGGGCAGTGAGACTTCATTGTAGTGTAGATTTCCTTTGCAAGCTTGCTTGGTTGGCCAAAAAAGGCGTATGCGTTTTTTTCTGAATATATTCAGGAAAAAACGCATACGCCCTTTTTGGCCAAGTGCATCATTGTGGACGTTCTGCCTCTTTTCCTATGCTTTACATGAAATTCCAGTTCACCTCCTGAAATCGGTTTCCTGCAATTCTGCCCCGCTTTCAAGTCCTCTTGGCAGCCTTACTTCAATATATTTTTGGACGATAGCTGTCATTTATAACTCTGCAGGTTTGTGAATTACAGTGCCCCTGAGCTCCTTTCTTCAACTCGCTTTCTTGTGAGCTGGCCGCAACACTGCAGGATTGCTTCAGTCCCTAGTGTGGTTCCGGCATGGCACGCTGAGCCTTTGGTTAATTCCTCTTCCTGGTGGGAAATGAGAGTTAAATTTGCCCGTCCAGACACCTCCAGCTAGTCTCTCATTGGTTCTCCCTATTCCTGTTCACTTTCCGCAGAAATTGCAAACTGGGCCAAACAGGAAGTTAAAGGCACTGACTCTCCAAGTGGGGAGAGTGTTAGTAAAGCGTCTGGAATGTTGCACCCGAGTACCAGGGGACGAAAACTGAGACACATTTGAACACGTTTCCCGATCACACGGTGGATCATACTCTGGGTTCCACATGCATGTTTTAGCTGAAGGAAGAATCCCTTAAACCTTGAGAGTTGAGACCCATGGAATGGGTACCATGCAATATGACTTCAAAGGGTCTGCATTTGCTCACCGAACCTCAACAATCCTATCACTGCTGCGTTTATGCCGCTTTACACATGCTTGATTCTCTTTCGGAGACACATAAATCCATACGTTTTAAGATACTTATTAGTCAGGTATATTCTTAGGCGTTTAATATGGAGTGTTGAGTCCACTTCGTTGAGCAAGGAGTAGCTCTGGTCTATTACATATTTGGCTTATGGAATGGTATCTGTGCTAATTTCAATCTCTGGTTTTATGCAGCACCCCAACTCACCTTTCCCCTTAAGCAAGCATAAGTTGGTTTTCTACATTTGAGACCCTGTTCTGTTTTGTAATTCAGTTCCTGTGTAGCCAAGTTTACATTCCGTGTAGTAGTGATATCTTACGATGTTTTTTTTCTGTGTGACTTATTTCACTTAGAATCATCGTACCTGAATCCACTCATTATGCTGCTGTGGGCCTGATGACATAGATTTCATTACTGAGTGATGTTACATTGTACGTAAATACCACAACTTGTTTATCCATTTTTCGCATTCTGTGATATTGAACTTGTACTGTAAATGAGGTTCTTGTAAACAGAGCCATCCCAAACTTTGGGGTGGCTGTGTCTTTTTGATTTTAATTTCCCAAAGCTATAGGACCATAAGTGGAAGTTCCCTAGGCTCTGTTGCTTTGTTTTTTAGATGTTTCCGGAAACACCATACACTTCTACAGAGTGGCTGTTGGCAATTTACATCCCGCCGAGCAGCATAACAAGGCTCCCAGTTCTCCATGACCTGTCCTGCCTTTCTGGATTTTACACTTTTTTCAGATGGCCCTTTTGACCGGGGGGCAGTGAGACTTCATTGTAGTGCAGATTTCCTTTGCAAGCTTGCTTGGTTGGCCAAAAAGAGCGTATGCGTTTTTTCCTGAATATATTCAGGAAAAAACGCATACGCCCTTTTTGGCCAAGTGCATCATTGTGGACGTTCTGCCTCTTTCCCTATGCTTTACATGCAATTCCAGCCTACCTCCTGAAATCGGTTTCCTGCAATTCTGCCCCGCTTTCAAGTCCTCTTGGCAGCCTTACTTCAATATATTTTTGGACGATAGCTGTCATTTATAACTCTGCAGGTTTCTGAATGACAGTGGCCCTCATCTCCTTTCTTCAACTCGCTTTCTCGTGAGCTGGCCGCAACACCGCAGGATTGCTTCAGGCCCTAGTGTGGTTCCGGCATGGCACGCTGAGCCTTTGGTTAATTCTTCTTCCTGGTGGGAAATGAGGGTTAAATTTGCTAGTCTCTCATTGGTTCTCCCTATTCCTGTTCAGCTAGTCTCTCATTGGTTCTCCCTATTCCTGTTCATTTTCCACAGAAATTCCAAACTGGGCCAAACAGGAGGTTAAAGGCACTGACTCTCCAAGTGGGGAGAGTGTTAGTAAAGCGTCTGGAATGTTGCACCCGAGTACCAGGGGACGAAAACTGAGACACATTTGAACACGTTTCCCGATCACACGGTGGATCATACTCTGGGTTCCACATGCATGTTTTAGCTGAAGGAAGAATCCCTTAAACCTTGAGAGTTGAGACCCATGGAATGGGTACCATGCAGTATGACTTCAAAGGGTCTGCATTTGCTCACCGAACCTCAACAATCCTATCACTGCTGAGTTTATTCCGCTGTACACACGCTTGATTCTCTTTCGGAGACATATAAATCCATAGGTTTTAAAAATCTTACTAGTCAGGTATAATCTTAGGCGTTTAATATGGGGTGTTGAGTCCACTTCGTTGAGCAAGGAGTACCTCTTGTCTATTATATATTTGGCTTATGGAACGGTATCTGTGCTAATTTCAATCTCTGGTTTTATGCAGCACCCCAACTCACCTTTCCCCTTAAGCAAGCATAAGTTGGTTTTCTACATTTGAGACCCTGTTCTGTTTTGTAATTCAGATCCTGTGTAGCCAAGTTTACATTCCGTGTAGTAGTGATATCTTATGATGTTTCTTTTTCTGTTTGACTTATTTCACTTAGAATCATCGTACCTGAATCCACTCATTATGCTGCTATGGGCCTGATGACATAGATTTCATTGCTGAGTGATATTGCATGTACGTAAGTACCACAACTTCTTTATCCATTTTTCGCTTTCTGTGATATTGAACTTGTACCGTAAACGAGGTTCTTGTAAACAGAGCCGTCCCAAACTTTGGGGTGGCTGTGTCTTTTTGATTTTAATTTCCCTAAGCTATAGGACCATAAGTGGAAGTGCCCTAGGCTCTGTTGCTTTGTTTTTTAGATGTTTCAGGAAACACCATACACTTCTCCAGAGTGGCTGTTGGCAATTTACATCCCGCCCATCAGCATAACAAGGCTCCCAGTTCTCCATGGCCTGTCCTGCCTTTCTGGATTTTACACTTTTTTCAGATGGCCCTTTTGACCGGGGGGCAGTGAGACTTCATTGTAGTGTAGATTTCCTTTGCAAGCTTGCTTGGTTGGCCAAAAAAGGCGTATGCGTTTTTTTCTGAATATATTCAGGAAAAAACGCATACGCCCTTTTTGGCCAAGTGCATCATTGTGGACGTTCTGCCTCTTTTCCTATGCTTTACATGAAATTCCAGTTCACCTCCTGAAATCGGTTTCCTGCAATTCTGCCCCGCTTTCAAGTCCTCTTGGCAGCCTTACTTCAATATATTTTTGGACGATAGCTGTCATTTATAACTCTGCAGGTTTGTGAATTACAGTGCCCCTGAGCTCCTTTCTTCAACTCGCTTTCTTGTGAGCTGGCCGCAACACCGCAGGATTGCTTCAGTCCCTAGTGTGGTTCCGGCATGGCACGCTGAGCCTTTGGTTAATTCCTCTTCCTGGTGGGAAATGAGAGTTAAATTTGCCCGTCCAGACACCTCCAGCTAGTCTCTCATTGGTTCTCCCTATTCCTGTTCACTTTCCGCAGAAATTGCAAACTGGGCCAAACAGGAAGTTAAAGGCACTGACTCTCCAAGTGGGGAGAGTGTTAGTAAAGCGTCTGGAATGTTGCACCCGAGTACCAGGGGACGAAAACTGAGACACATTTGAACACGTTTCCCGATCACACGGTGGATCATACTCTGGGTTCCACATGCATGTTTTAGCTGAAGGAAGAATCCCTTAAACCTTGAGAGTTGAGACCCATGGAATGGGTACCATGCAATATGACTTCAAAGGGTCTGCATTTGCTCACCGAACCTCAACAATCCTATCACTGCTGCGTTTATGCCGCTTTACACATGCTTGATTCTCTTTCGGAGACACATAAATCCATACGTTTTAAGATACTTATTAGTCAGGTATATTCTTAGGCGTTTAATATGGAGTGTTGAGTCCACTTCGTTGAGCAAGGAGTAGCTCTGGTCTATTACATATTTGGCTTATGGAATGGTATCTGTGCTAATTTCAATCTCTGGTTTTATGCAGCACCCCAACTCACCTTTCCCCTTAAGCAAGCATAAGTTGGTTTTCTACATTTGAGACCCTGTTCTGTTTTGTAATTCAGTTCCTGTGTAGCCAAGTTTACATTCCGTGTAGTAGTGATATCTTACGATGTTTTTTTTCTGTGTGACTTATTTCACTTAGAATCATCGTACCTGAATCCACTCATTATGCTGCTGTGGGCCTGATGACATAGATTTCATTACTGAGTGATGTTACATTGTACGTAAATACCACAACTTGTTTATCCATTTTTCGCATTCTGTGATATTGAACTTGTACTGTAAATGAGGTTCTTGTAAACAGAGCCATCCCAAACTTTGGGGTGGCTGTGTCTTTTTGATTTTAATTTCCCAAAGCTATAGGACCATAAGTGGAAGTTCCCTAGGCTCTGTTGCTTTGTTTTTTAGATGTTTCCGGAAACACCATACACTTCTACAGAGTGGCTGTTGGCAATTTACATCCCGCCGAGCAGCATAACAAGGCTCCCAGTTCTCCATGACCTGTCCTGCCTTTCTGGATTTTACACTTTTTTCAGATGGCCCTTTTGACCGGGGGGCAGTGAGACTTCATTGTAGTGCAGATTTCCTTTGCAAGCTTGCTTGGTTGGCCAAAAAGAGCGTATGCGTTTTTTCCTGAATATATTCAGGAAAAAACGCATACGCCCTTTTTGGCCAAGTGCATCATTGTGGACGTTCTGCCTCTTTCCCTATGCTTTACATGCAATTCCAGCCTACCTCCTGAAATCGGTTTCCTGCAATTCTGCCCCGCTTTCAAGTCCTCTTGGCAGCCTTACTTCAATATATTTTTGGACGATAGCTGTCATTTATAACTCTGCAGGTTTCTGAATGACAGTGGCCCTCATCTCCTTTCTTCAACTCGCTTTCTCGTGAGCTGGCCGCAACACCGCAGGATTGCTTCAGGCCCTAGTGTGGTTCCGGCATGGCACGCTGAGCCTTTGGTTAATTCTTCTTCCTGGTGGGAAATGAGGGTTAAATTTGCTAGTCTCTCATTGGTTCTCCCTATTCCTGTTCAGCTAGTCTCTCATTGGTTCTCCCTATTCCTGTTCATTTTCCACAGAAATTCCAAACTGGGCCAAACAGGAGGTTAAAGGCACTGACTCTCCAAGTGGGGAGAGTGTGAGTAAAGCGTCTGGAATGTTGCACCCGAGTACCAGGGGACGAAAACTGAGACACATTTGAACACGTTTCCCGATCACACGGTGGATCATACTCTGGGTTCCACATGCATGTTTTAGCTGAAGGAAGAATCCCTTAAACCTTGAGAGTTGAGACCCATGGAATGGGTACCATGCAGTATGACTTCAAAGGGTCTGCATTTGCTCACCGAACCTCAACAATCCTATCACTGCTGAGTTTATTCCGCTGTACACACGCTTGATTCTCTTTCAGAGACATATAAATCCATAGGTTTTAAGAATCTTACTAGTCAGGTATAATCTTAAGCGTTTAATATGGGGTGTTGAGTCCACTTCGTTGAGCAAGGAGTAGCTCTTGTCTATTATATATTTGGCTTATGGAACGGTATCTGTGCTAATTTCAATCTCTGGTTTTATGCAGCACCCCAACTCACCTTTCCCCTTAAGCAAGCATAAGTTGGTTTTCTACATTTGAGACCCTGTTCTGTTTTGTAATTCAGTTCCTGTGTAGCCAAGTTTACATTCCGTGTAGTAGTGATATCTTATGATGTTTCTTTTTCTGTGTGACTTATTTCACTTAGAATCATCGTACCTGAATCCACTCATTATGCTGCTACGGGCCTGATGACATAGATTTCATTGCTGAGTGATATTGCATTGTACGTAAGTACCACGACTTCTTTATCCATTTTTCGCTTTCTGTGATATTGAACTTGTACCGTAAACGAGGTTCTTGTAAACAGAGCCGTCCCAAACTTTGGGGTGGCTGTGTCTTTTTGATTTTAATTTCCCTAAGCTATAGGACCATAAGTGGAAGTGCCCTAGGCTCTGTTGCTTTGTTTTTTAGATGTTTCAGGAAACACCATACACTTCTCCAGAGTGGCTGTAGGCAATTTACATCCCGCCCAACAGCATAACAAGGCTCCCAGTTCTCCATGGTCTGTGCTGCCTTTCTGGATTTTACACTTTTTCCAGATGGCCCTTTGGACCGGGGGGCAGTGAGACTTCATTGTAGTGCAGATTTCCTTTGCAAGCTTGCTTGGTTGGCCAAAAAGGGCGTATGCGTTTTTTCCTGAATATATTCAGGAAAAAATACATACGCCCTTTTTGGCCAAGTGCATCATTGTGGACGTTCTGCCTCATTTCCTATGCTTTACATGCAATTCCAGTCTACCTCCTGAAATCGGTTTCCTGCAATTCTGCCCCACTTTCAAGTCTTCTTGGCAGCCTTACTTCAATATATTTTTGGACGATAGCTGTCATTTATAACTCTGCAGCTTTGTGAATGAGAGTGCCCCTGAGCTCCTTTCTTCAACGCGCTTTCTTGTGAGCTGGCCGCAACACCGCAGGATTGCTTCAGTCCCTAGTGTGGTTCAGGCATGGCACGCTGAGCCTTTGGTTAATTCCTCTTCCTGGTGGGAAATGAGAGTTAAATTTGCCCGTCCAGACACCTCCAGCTAGTCTCTCATTGGTTCTCCCTATTCCTGTTCATCTTCCGCAGAAATTGAAAACTGGGACAAACAGGAGGTTAAAGGCACTGACTCTCCAAGTGGGGAGAGTGTTAGTAAAGCGTCTGGAATGTTGCACCCGAGTACCAGGGGACGAAAACTAAGACACATTTGAACACGTTTCCCGATCACACGGTGGATCATACTCTGGGTTCCACATGCATGTTTTAGCTGAAGGAAGAATCCCTTATATCTGGAGAGTTGAGACCCATGGAATGGGTACCATGCAATATGACTTCAAAGGGTCTGCATTTGCTCACCGAACCTCACCAATCCTATCACTGCTGCATTTATGCCGCTGTACACACGCTTGATTCTCTTTCGGAGACATATAAATCCATAGGTTTTAAGTTTCTTACTAGTCAGGTATATTTTTAGGCTTTCAATATGTGGTGTTGAGTCCACTTCGTTGAGCAAGGAGTAGCTCTTGACTATTACATATTTGGCTTAGGGAACGGCATCTGTGCTAATTTCAATCTCTGGTTTTATGCAGCACCCCAACTCACCTTTCCCCTTAAGCAAGCATAAGTTGGTTTTCTACATTTGAGACCCTGTTCTGTTTTGTAATTCAGTTCCTGTGTAGCTAAGTTTACATTCCGTGTAGTAGTGATATCTTATGATGTTTCTTTTTCTGTGTGACTTATTTCACTTAGAATCATCGTACCTGAATCCACTGATTATGCTGCTACGGGCCTGATGACATAGATTTCATTGCTGAGTGATATTGCATTGTACGTAAGTACCACAACTTCTTTATCCATTTTTCGATTTCTGTGATATTGAACTTGTACCGTAAACGAGGTTCTTGTAAACAGAGCTGTCCCAAACTTTGGGGTGGCTGTGTCTTTTTGATTTTAATTTCCCTAAGCTATAGGACCATAAGTGGAAGTGCCCTAGGCTCTGTTGCTTTGTTTTTTAGATGTTTCAGGAAACACCATACACTTCTCCAGAGTGGCTGTTGGCAATTTACATCCCTCCCAACAGCATAACAAGGCTCCCAGTTCTCCATGGTCTGTGCTGCCTTTCTGGATTTTACACTTTTTCCAGATGGCCCTTTGGACCGGGGGGCAGTGAGACTTCATTGTAGTGCAGATTTCCTTTGCAAGCTTGCTTGGTTGGCCAAAAAGGGCGTATGCGTTTTTTCCTGAATATATTCAGGAAAAAACGCATACGCCCTTTTTGGCCAAGAGCATCATTGTGGACGTTCTGCCTCTTTTCCTATGCTTTACATGCACTTCCAGTCTACCTCCTGAAATCGGTTTCCTGCAATTCTGCCCCACTTTCAAGTCTTCTTGGCAGCCTTACTTCAATATATTTTTGGACGATAGCTGTCATTTATAACTCTGCAGGTTTGTGAATGACAGTGCCCCTGAGCTCCTTTCTTCAACGCGCTTTCTTGTGAGCTGGCCGCAAAACCGCAGGATTGCTTCAGGCCCTAGTGTTGTTCCGGAATGGCACGCTGAGCCTTTGGTTAATTCCTCTTCCTGGTGGGAAATGAGAGTTAAATTTGCCCGTCCAGACACCTCCAGCTAGTCTCTCATTGGTTCTCCCTATTCCTATTCATGTTCCGCAGAAATTACAAACTGATCCAAACAGGAGGTTAAAGGCACTGACTCTCCAAGTGGGGAGAGTGTTAGTAAAGCCTCTGGAATGTTGCACCCGAGTACCAGGGGACGAAAACTGAGACACATTTGAACACGTTTCCCGATCACACGGTGGATCATACTCTGGGTTCCACATGCATGTTTTAGCTGAAGGAAGAATCCCTTAAACCTGGAGAGTTGAGACCCATGGAATGGGTACCATGCAATATGACTTCAAAGGGTCTGCATTTGCTCACCGAACCTCACCAATCCTATCACTGCTGCATTTATGCTGCTGTACACACACTTGATTCTCTTTCGGAGACATATAAATCCATAGGTTTTAAGATTCTTACTAGTCAGGTATATTCTTAGGCGTTTAATATGGGGTGTTGAGTCCACTTCGTTGAGCAAGGAGTAGCCCTTGTCTATTACATATTTGGCTTATGGAACGGTATCTGTGCTAATTTCAATCTCTGGTTTTATGCAGCACCCCAACTCACCTTTCCCCTTAAGCAAGCATAAGTTGGTTTTCTACATTTGAGACCCTGTTCTGTTTTGTAATTCAGTTCCTGTGTAGCCAAGTTTACATTCCGTGTAGTAGTGATATCTTATGATGTTTCTTTTTCTGTGTGACTTATTTCACTTAGAATCATCGTACCTGAATCCACTCATTATGCTGCTACGGGCCTGATGACATAGATTTCATTGCTGAGTGATATTGCATTGTACGTAAATACCACAACTTCTTTATCCATTTTTCGCTTTCTGTGATATTGAACTTGTACCGTAAACGAGGTTCTTGTAAACAGAGCCGTCCCAAACTTTGGGGTGGCTGTGTCTTTTTGATTTTAATTTCCCTAAGCTATAGGACCATAAGTGGAAGTGCCCTAGGCTCTGTTGCTTTGTTTTTTAGATGTTTCAGGATACACCGTACACTTCTCCAGAGTGGCTGTTGGCAATTTACATCCCTCCCATCAGCATAACAAGGCTCCCAGTTCTCCATGGCCTGTCCTGCCTTTCTGGATTTTACACTTTTTTCAGATGGCCCTTTTGACCGGGGGGCAGTGAGACTTCATTGTAGTGCAGATTTCCTTTGCAAGCTTGCTTGGTTGGCCAGAAAGTGCGTATGCGTTTTTTCCTGAATATATTCAGGAAAAAACGCCTACGCCCTTTTTAGCCAAGTGCATCATTGTGGACGTTCTGCCTCTTTTCCTATCCTTTACATGCAATTCCAGTCTACCTCCTGAAATCGGTTTCCTGCAATTCTGCCCCGCTTTCAAGTCCTCTTGGCAGCCTTACTTCAATATATTTTTGGACGATAGCTGTCATTTATAACTCTGCAGGTTTGTGAGTAACAGTGGCCCTGAGCTCCTTTCTTCAACTCGCTTTCTTGTGAGCTGGCCGCAACACCGCAGGATTGCTTCAGGCCCTAGGGTGGTTCCGGCATGGCACGCTGAGCCTTTGGTTAATTCCTCTTCCTGGTGGGAAATGAGAGTTAAATTTGCCCGTCCAGACACCTCCAGCTAGTCTCTCATTGGTTCTACCTATTCCTATTCATTTTCTGCAGAAATTGCAAACTGGGCCAAACAGGAGGTTAAAGGCACTGACTCTCCAAGTGGGGAGAGTGTTAGTAAAGCGTCTGGAATGTTGCACCCGAGTACCAGGGGACAAAAACTGAGACACATTTGAACACGTTTCCCGATCACACGGTGGATCATACTCTGGGTTCCACATGCATGTTTTAGCTGAAGGAAGAATCCCTTAAACCTAGAGAGTTGAGACCCATGGAATGGGTACCATGCAATATGACTTCAAAGGGTCTGCATTTGCTCACCGAACCTCACCAATCCTATCACTGCTGCATTTATGCTGCTGTACACACACTTGATTCTCTTTCGGAGACATATAAATCCATAGGTTTTAAGATTCTTACTAATCAGGTATATTCTTAGGCGTTTACTATGGGGTGTTGAGTCCACTTCGTTGAGCAAGGAGTAGCCCTAGTCTATTATATATTTGGCTTATGGAACGGTATCTGTGCTAATTTCAATCTCTGGTTTTATGCAGCACCCCAACTCACCTTTCCCCTTAAGCAAGCATAAGTTGGTTTTCTACATTTGAGACCCTGTTCTGTTTTGTAATTCAGTTCCTGTGTAGCCAAGTTTACATTCCGTGTAGTAGTGATATCTTATGATGTTTCTTTTTCTGTGTGACTTATTTCACTTAGAATCATCGTACCTGAATCCACTCATTATGCTGCTACGGGCCTGATGACATAGATTTCATTGCTGAGTGATATTGCATTGTACGTAAATACCACAACTTCTTTATCCATTTTTCGCTTTCTGTGATATTGAAATTGTACCGTAAACGAGGTTCTTGTAAACAGAGCCGTCCCAAACTTTGGGGTGGCTGTGTCTTTTTGATTTTAATTTCCCTAAGCTATAGGACCATAAGTGGAAGTGCCCTAGGGTGTGTTTCTTTGTTTTTTAGATGTTTCAGGAAACACCATACACTTCTCCAGAGTGGCTGTTGGCAATTTACATCCCGCCTATCAGCATAAGAAGGCTCCCAGTTCTCCATGGCCTCTCCTGCCTTTCTGGATTTTACACTTTTTTCAGATGACCCTTTTGACCTGGGGGCAGTGAGACTTCATTGTAGTGCAGATTTCCTTTGCAAGCTTGCTTGGTTGGCCAGAAAGGGCGTATGCATTTTTTCCTGAATATATTCAGGTAAAAACGCATATGCCCTTTTTGGCCAAGTGCATCATTGTGGATGTTCTGCCTCTTTTCCTATGCTTTACATGCAATTCCAGTCTACCTCCTGAAATCGGTTTCCTGCAATTCTGCCCCGCTTTCAAGTCCTCTTGGCAGCCTTACTTCAATATATTTTTGGACGATAACTGTCATTTATAACTCTGCAGGTTTGTGAATGACAGTGATCCTGAGCTCCTTTCTTCAACCCGCTTTCTTGTGAGCTGGCCGCAACACCGCATTATTGCTTCAGTCCCTAGTGTGGTTCCGGCATGGCTCGCTGAGCCTTTGGTTAATTCCTCTTCCTGGTGGGAAATGAGAGTTAAATTTGCCCATCCAGACACCTCCAGCTAGTCTCTCATTAGTTCTCCCTATTCCTGTTCATTTACCACAGAAATTGCAAACTGGGCCGAAAGGAGTTTAAACGCACTGACTCTCCAAGTGGGGAGAGTGTTAGTAAAGCATCTGGAATGTTGCACCCAGGTACCAGGGGACGAAAACTGAGACACATTTGAACACGTTTCCCGATCACATGGTGGATCATAATCTGGGTCCACATGCATGTTTTAGCTGAAGGAAGAATCCCTTAAACCTGGAGAGTTGAGACCCATGGAATGGGTACCATGCAATACGACTTCAAAGGGTCTGCATTTGCTCACCGAACCTCACCAATCCTATCACTGCTGCGTTTATGCCGCTGAACACACGCTTGATTCTCTTTCGGAGACATATAAATCCATAGGTTTTAAGATTCTTACTAATCAGGTATATACTTAAGCGTTTAATATGGGGTGTTGAGTCCACTTCGTTGAGCAAGAAGTAGCCCTTGCCTACTACATATTTGGCTTATGGAATGGTATCTGTGCTAATTTCAATCTCTGGTTTTATGCAGCACCCCAAATCACCTTTCCCCTTAAGCAAGCATAAGTTGGTTTTCTACATTTGAGACCCTGTTCTGTTTTGTAATTCAGTTCCTGAGTAGCCAAGTTTACATTCCGTGTAGTAGTGATATCTTATGATGTTTCTTTTTCTGTGTGACTTATTTCACTTAGAATCATCGTACCTGAATCCACTCATTATGCTGCTACGGGCCTGATGACATAGATTTCATTGCTGAGTGATATTGCATTGTACGTAAATACCACAACTTCTTTATCAATTTTTCACTTTCTGTGATATTGAACTTGTACCGTAAACGAGGTTCTTGTAAACAGAGCCATCCCAAACTTTGGGGTGGCTGTGTCTTTTTGATTTTAATTTCCCTAAGCTATAGGACCATAAGTGGAAGTGCCCTAGGCTCTGTTGCTTTGTTTTTTAGATGTTTCAGGAAACACCGTACACTTCTCCAGAGTGGCTGTTGGCAATTTACATCCCGCCCATCAGCATAACAAGGCTCCCAGTTCTCCATGGCCTGTCCTGCCTTTCTGGATTTTACACTTTTTTCAGATGGCCCTTTTTACCGGGGGGCAGTGAGGCTTCATTGTAGTGCAGATTTCCTTTGCAAGCTTGCTTGGTTGGCCAAAAAGGGTGTATGCGTTTTTTCCTGAATATATTCAGGAAAAAACGCATACGTCCTTTTTGGCCAAGTGCATCATTGTGGACGTTCTGCCTCTTTTCCTATGCTTTACATGCAATTCCAGTCTACCTCCTGAAATCGGTTTCCTGCAGTTTTGCCCTGCTTTCAAGTCCTCTTGGCAGCGTTAATTCAATATATTTTTGGACGATAGCTGTCATTTATAACTCTGCAGGTTTGTGAATGAGAGTGCCCCTGAGCTCCTTCCTTCAACTCGCTTTCTTGTGAGCTGGCTGCAAGACCGCAGGATTGCTTCAGGCCCTAGTGTGGTTCTGGCATGGCACGCTGAGCCTTTGGTTAATTCCTCTTCCTGGTGGGAAATGAGAGTTAAATTTGCCCGTCCAGACACCTCCAGCTAGTCTCTCATTGGTTCTCCCTATTCCTGTTCATCTTCTGCAGAAATTGCAAACTGGGCCAAACAGGAGGTTAAAGGCACTGACTCTCCAAGTGGGGAGAGTGTTAGTAAAGCGTGTGGAATGTTGCACCCGAGTACCAGGGGACGAAAACTGAGACACATTTGAACACGTTTCCCGATCACACGGTGGATCATACTCTGGGTTCCACATGCATGTTTTAGCTGAAGGAAGAATCCCTTAAACCTGGAGAGTTGAGACCCATGGAATGGGTACCATGCAATATGACTTCAAAGGGTCTGCATTTGCTCACCGAACCTGACCAATCCTATCACTGCTGCATTTATGCCACTGTAAAAACGCTTGATTCTCTTTCAGAGACATATAAATCCATAGGTTTTAAGATTCTTACTAGTCAGGTATATTCTTAGGTTTTTAATATGGGGTGTTAGTCCACTTCGTTGAGCAAGGAGTAGCTCTTGTCTATTACATATTTGGCTTATGGAACGGTATCTGTGCTAATTTCAATCTCTGGTTTTATGCAGCACCCCAACTCACCTTTCCCCTTAAGCAAGCATAAGTTGGTTTTCTACATTTGAGACCCTGTTCTGTTTTGTAATTCAGTTCCTGTGTAGCCAAGTTTACATTCCGTGTAGTAGTGATATCTTATGATGTTTCTTTTCTGTGTGACTTATTTCACTTAGAATCATCATACCTGAATCCACTCATTATGCTGCTACGGGCCTGATGACATAGATTTTATTGCTGAGTGATACTGCATTGTACATAAGTACGACATCTTCTTTATCCATTTTTTGCTTTCTGTGATATTGAACTTGTACCATAAACGAGGTTCTTGTAAACAGAGCCGTCCAAAACTTTGGGGTGGCTGTGTCTTTTTTATTTTAATTTCCCTAAGCTATAGGACCATAAGTGGAAGTGCCCTAGGCTCTGTTGCTTTGTTTTTTTAGCTGTTTCAGGAAACACCATACACTTCTCCAGCGTGGCTGTTCGCAATTTACATCCCGCTCATCAGCGTAACAAGGCTCCCAGTTCTCCATGGCCTGTCCTGCCTTTCTGGATTTTACACTTTTTTCAGATGGCCCTTTTGACCGGGGGGCAGTGAGACTTCATTGTAGTGCAGATTTCCTTTGCAAGCTTGCTTGGTTGGCCAAAAAGGCCGTATGCGTTTTTTCCTGAATATATTCAGGAAAAAACGTATACGCCCTTTTTGGCCAAGTGCATCATTGTGGATGTTCTGCCTCTTTTCCTATGCTTTACATGCAATTCCAGTCTACCTCCTGAAATCGGTTTCCTGCAATTCTGCCCCGCTTTCAAGTCCTCTTGGCAGCCTTACTTCAATATATTTTTGGACTATAGCTGTCATTTATAACTCTGCAGGTTGTGAATGACAGTGCCCCTGAGCTCCTTTCTTCAACTCGCTTTCTTGTGAGCTGGCCGCAACACCGCAGTATTGCTTCAGGCCCTAGTGTTGTTCCGGCATGGCACGCTGAGCGTTTGGTTAATTCCTCTTCCTGGTGGGAAATGAGAGTTAAATTTGCCCATCCAGACACCTCCAGCTAGTCTCTCATTGGTTCTACCTATTCCTGTTCATTTTCCGCAGAAATTGCAAACTGGGCCAAACAGAAGGTTAAAGGCACTGACTCTCCAAGTGGGGAGAGTGTTAGTAAAGCATCTGGAATGTTGCACCTGAGTACCGGGGGACGAAAACTGAGACACATTTGAACACGTTTCCCGATCACACGGTGGATCATACTCTGGGTTCCACATGCATGTTTTAGCTGAAGGAAGAATCCCTTAAACCTGGAGAGTTGAGACCCATGGAATGGGTACCATACAATATGACTTCAAAGGGTCTGCATTTGCTCACCGAACCTCACCAATCCTATCACTGCTGCGTTTATGCTGCTGTACACATGCTTGATTCTCTTTCAGAGACATATAAATCCATAGGTTTTAAGATTCTTACTAGTCAGGAATATTTTTAGGTTTTTATATGGGGTGTTGAGTCCACTTCGCTGAGCAAGGAGTAGCTCTTGTCTATTACATATCTGGCTTAGGGAACGGTATCTGTGCTAATTTCAATCTCTGGTTTTATGCAGCAGCCCAACTCACCTTTCCCCTTAAGCAAGCATAAGTTTGTTTTCTACATTTGAGACCCTGTTCTGTTTTGTAATTCAGTTCCTGTGTAACCAAGTTTACATTCCGTGTAGTAGTGATATCTTATGATGTTTCTTTTTCTGTGTGACTTATTTCACTTAGAATCATCGTACTTGAATCCACTCATTATGCTGCTCCGGGCCTGATGACATAGATTTCATTGCTGAGTGATATTGCATTGTACGTAAGTACCACAACTTCTTTATCCATTTTTCGCTTTGTGTGATATTGAACTTGTACCGTAAACGAGGTTCTTGTAAACAGAGCCGTCCCAAACTTTGGGGTGGCTGTGTCTTTTTGATTTTAATTTCCCTAAGCTATGGGACCATAAGTGGAAGTGCCCTAGGCTCTGTTGCTTTGTTTTTCAGATGTTTCAGGAAACACCATACACTTCTCCAGAGTGGCTGTTCGCAATTTACATCCCGCCCATCAGCATAACAAGGCTCCCTGTTCTCCATGGCCTGTCCTGCCTTTCTGGATTTTACACTCTTTTCAGATGGCCCTTTTCACCGGGGGGCAGTGAGACTTCATTGTAGTGCAGATTTCCTTTGCAAGCTTGTTTGGTTGGCCAAAAAGTGCGTATGCGTTTTTTCCTGAATATATTCAGCAAAAAACGCATACGCCCTTTTTGGCCAAGTGCATCACTGTGGACGTTCTGCCTCTTTTCCTATGCTTTACACGCAATTCCACTCTACCTCCTGAAATCGGTATCCTGCAATTCTGCCCCGCTTTCAAGTCCTCTTGGCAGCCTTACTTCAATATATTATTGGACGATAGCTGTCATTTATAACTCTGCAGGTTTGTGAATCACAGGGCCCTTGAGCTCATTTCTTCAACTCGCTTTCTTGTTAGCTGGCCGCAACACCGCAGGATTGCTTCAGGCCCTCGTGTGGTTCCGGCATGGCACGCTGAGCCTTTGGTTAATTCCTCTTCCTGGTGGGAAATCAGGGTTAAATTTGCCCGTCCAGACACCTCCAGCTAGTCTCTCATTGGTTCTCCCTATTCCTGTTCATCTTCTGCAGAAATTGAAAACTGGGCCAAACAGGAGTTTCAAAGCACTGACTCTCCAAGTGGGGAGAGTGTTAGTAAAGCGTCTGGAATGTTGCACCCGAGTACCAGGAGACGAAAACTGAGACACATTTGAACACGTTTCCCGATCACACGGTGGATCATACTCTGGGTTCCACATGCATGTTTTAGCTGAAGCTAGAATCCCTTAAACCTGGAGAGTTGAGACCCATGGAATGGGTACCATGCAATATGACTTCAAAGGGTCTGCATTTGCTCACCGATCCTCACCAATCCTATCACTGCTGCGTTTATGCTGCTGTACACACGCTTGATTCTCTTTTGGAGACATATAAATCCATAGGTTTTAAGATTCTTACTAGTCAGGTATAGTTTTAGGCGTTTAATATGGGGTGTTGAGTCCACTTCGTTGAGCAAGGAGTAGCTCTTGTCTATTACATATTTGGCTTATGGAACGGTATCTGTGCTAATTTCATTCTCTGGTTTTATGCAGCGCCCCAACTCACCTTTCTGCTTAAGCAAGCATAAGTTGGTTTTCTACATTTGAGTCCCTGTTCTGTTTTGTAATTCAGTTCCTGTGTAGCCAAGTTTACATTCCGTGTAGTAGTGATATCTTATGATGTTTCTTTTTCTGTGTGACCTCTTTCACTTAGAATCATCGTACCTGAATCCACTCATTATGCTGCTACGGGCCTGATGACATAGATTTCATTGCTGAGTCATATTGCATTGTACGTAAGTACCACAACTTCTTTATCCATTTTTCGCTTTCTGTGATATTGAACTTGTACCGTAAACAAGGTTCTTGTAAACAGAGCCGTCCCAAACTTTGGGGTGACAGTGTCTTTTTGATTTTAATTTCCCTAAGCTATTGGACCATAAGTGGAACATCCCTAGGCTCTGTTGCTTTGTTTTTTAGATGTTTCAGGAAACACCATACACTTCTACAGAGTGGCTGTTGGCAATTTACATCCCGCCCATCAGCATAACAAGGCTCCCAGTTCTCCATGGCCTGTCCTGACTTTCTGGATTTTACACTTTTTTCAGATGGCCCTTTTGACCGGGGGACAGTGAGACTTCATTGTAGTGCAGATTTCCTTTGCAAGCTTGCTTGGTTGGCCAAAAAGTGCGCATGCGTTTTTTCCTGAATATATTCAGGAGAAAACGCATACGCCCTTTTTGGCCAAGTGCATCATTGTGGACGTTCTGCCTCTTTTCCTATGCTTTACATGCAATTCCAGTCTACCTCCTGAAATCCGTTTCCTGCAATTCGGCCCTGCTTTCAAGTCCTCTTGGCAGCCTTACTTCAATATATTTTTGGACGATAGCTGTCATTTATAACTCTGCAGGTTTGTGAATGACAGTGCTCCTGAGCTCCTTTCTTCAACTCGCGTTCTTGTGAGCTGGCCGCAACACTGCAGGATTGCTTCAGGCCCTAGTGTGGTTCCGGCATGGCACGCTGAGCCTTTGGTTAATTCCTCTTCCTGGTGGGAAATGAGAGTTAAATTTGCCCGTCCAGACACCTGCCGCTAGTCTGTCATTGGTTCTCCCTATTCCTGTTAATTTACCACAGAAATTGCAAACTGGGCCGAACAAGGGGTTAAACGCACTGACTCTCCAAGTGGAGAGAGTGTTCATAAAGCATCTGGAATGTTGCACCCAGGTACCAGTGGACGAAAACTGAGACACATTTGAACACGTTTCCCGATCACATGGTGGATCATACTCTGGGTTCCACATGCATGTTTTAGCTGAAGGAAGAATCCCTTAAACCTGGAGAGTTGAGACCCATGGAATGGGTACCATGCAATATGACTTCAAAGGGTCTGCATTTGCTCACCGATCCTCACCAATCCTATCACTGCTGCGTTTTTGCTGCTGTACACGCGCTTGATTCTCTTTTGGAGACATATAAATCCATAGGTTTTAGATTCTTACTAGTCAGGTATATTCTTAGGCATTTAATATGGGGTGTTGAGTCCAATTCGTTGAGCAAGGAGTAGCTCTTGTCTATTACATATTTGGCTTATGGATCGGTATCTGTGCTAATTTCAATCTCTTGTTTTATGCAGCACCCCAACTCACCTTTCCCCTTAAGCAAGCATAAGTTGGTTTTCTACATTTGAGACCCTGTTCTGTTTTGTAATTCAGTTCCTGTGTAGCCAAATTTACATTCCGTGTAGTAGTGATATCTTATGATGTTTCCTTTTCTGTGTGACTTATTTCACTTAGAATCATCGTACCTGAATCCACTCATTATGCTGCTATGGGCCTGATGACATAGATTTCATTGCTGAGTGATATTGCATTGTACGTAAGTACCACAACTTCTTTATCCATTTTTCGCTTTCTGTGATATTGAACTTGTACCGTAAACAAGGTTCTTGTAAACAGAGCCGTCCCAAACTTTGGGGTGGCTGTGTCTTTTTGATTTTAATTTCCCTAAGCTATAGGACCATAAGTGGAAGTGCCCTAGGCTCTGTTGCTTTGTGTCTTAGATGTTTCAGGAAACACCATACACTTCTCCAGAGTGGCTGTTGGCAATTTACATCCCGCCCATCAGCATAACAAGGCTCCCAGTTCTCCATGGCCTGTCCTGCCTTTCTGGATTTTACACTTTTTTCAGATGGCCCTTTTGACCAGGGGGCAGTGAGACTTCATTGTAGTGCAGATTTCCTTGGCAAGCTTGCTTGGTTGGCGAAAAAGGGCGTATGCGTTTTTTCCTGAATATATTCAGGAAAAAACGCATACGCCCTTTTTGGCCAAGTGCATCATTGTGGACGTCCTGCCTCTTTTCCTATGCTTTACATGCAATTCCAGTCTACCTCCTGAAATCGGTTTCCTGCAATTCTGCCCTTTTTTCAAGTCCACTTGGAAGCCTTACTTCAATATATTTTTGGACGATAGCTGTCATTTATAACTCTGCAGGTTTGTGAATTACAGTGCCCCTGAGGTCCTTTCTTCAACTCGCTTTCTTGTGAGCTGGCCGCAACACCGCAGGATTGCTTCAGGCCCTAGTGTGGTTCCGGCATGGCATGCTGAGCCTTTGGTTAATTCCTCTTCCTGGTGGGAAATGAGAGTTAAATTTGCCCGTCCAGACACCTCCAGCTAGTCTCTCATTGGTTCTCCCTATTCCTGTTCATCTTCCGCAGAAATTGCAAACTGGGCCAAGCAGGAGGTTGAAGGCACTGACTCTCCAAGTGGGGAGAGTGTTAGTAAAGCATCTGGAATGTTGCACCCGAGTACCAGGGGACGAAAACTGAGACACATTTGAACACGTTTCCCGATCACACGGTGGATCATACTCTGGGTTCCACATGCATGTTTTAGCTGAAGGAAGAATCCCTTAAAACTGGAGAGTTGAGACCCATGGAATGGGTACCATGCAATATGACTTCAAAGTGTCTGCATTTGCTCACCGATCCTCACCATTCCTATCACTGCTGCGTTTATGCTGCTGTACACACGCTTGATTCTCTTTTGGAGACATATAAATCCATAGGTTTTAAGATTCTTACTAGTCAGGTATATTCTTAGGCGTTTAATATGGGGTGTTGAGTCCAGTTCGTTGAGCAAGGAGTAGCTATTGTCTATTACATATTTGGCTTATGGAACGGTATCTGTGCTAATTTCAATCTCTGGTTTTATGCAGCACCCCAACTCACCTTTCCCCTTAAGCAAGCATAAGTTGGTTTTCTACATTTGAGACCCTGTTCTGTTTTATAATTCAGTTCCTGTGTAGCCAAGTTTACATTCCGTGTAGTAGTGATATCTTATGATGTTTCTTTTTCTGTGTGACTTATTTCACTTAGAATCATCTTACCTGAATCCACTCATTATGCTGCTACGGGCCTGATGACATAGATTTCATTGCTGAGTGATATTGCATTGTACGTAAGTACCACAACTTCTTTATCCATTTTTCGCTTTATGTGATATTGAACTTGTACCGTAAATGAGGTTCTTGTAAACAGAGCTGTCCCAAACTTTGGGGTGGCTGTGTCTTTTTGATTTTCATTTCCCTAAGCTATAGGACCATAAGTGGAAGTGCCCTAGGCTCTCAAGTTTTGTTTTTTAGAGGTTTCAGGAAACACCATACACTTCTCCAGAGTGGCTGTTGGCAATTTACATCCCGCCCATCAGCATAACAAGGCTCCCAGTTCTCCATGGCCTGTCCTGCCTTTTTGGATTTTACACTTTTTTCAGATGGCCCTTTTGACCGGGGGGCAGTGAGACTTCATTGTAGTGCAGATTTCCTTTGCAAGCTTGCTTGGTTGGCCAAAAAGGGCGTATGCGTTTTTTCCTGAATATATTCAGGAAAAAACGCATACGGTCTTTTTGGACAAGTGCATCATTGTGGACCTTCTGCCTCTTTTCCTATGCTTTACATGCAATTCCAGTCTACCTCCTGAAATCGGTTTCCTGCAATTCTGCCCTTCTTTCAAGTCCACTTGGAAGCCTTACTTCAATATATTTTTGGACGATACCTGTCATTTATAACTCTGCAGGTTTGTGAATTACAGTGCCCCTGAGCTCCTTTCTTCAACTCGCTTTCTTGTGAGCTGGCCGCAACACCGCAGGATTGCTTCAGGCCCTAATGTGGTTCCGGCATGGCATGCTGAGCCTTTGGTTAATTCCTCTTCCTGGTGGGAAATGAGAGTTAAATTTGCCCGTCCAGACACCTCCAGCTAGTCTCTCATTGGTTCTCCCTATTCCTGTTCATTTTCCTCAGAAATTGCAAACTGGGCCAAACAGGAGGTTAAAGGCACTGACTCTCCAAGTGGGGAGAGTGTTAGTAAATCGTCTGGAATGTTGCACCCGAGTACCAGGGGACGAAAACTCAGACACATTTGAACACGTTTCCCGATCACACGGTGGATCATACTCTGGGTTCCTCATGCATGTTTTAGCTGAAGGAAGAATCCCTTAAACCTGGAGAGTTGAGACCCATGGAATGGGTACCATGCAATATGACTTCAAAGGGTCTGCATTTGCTCACCGATCCTCACCATTCCTATCACTGCTGCGTTTATGCTGCTGTACACACGCTTGATTCTCTTTTGGAGACATATAAATCCATAGGTTTTAAGATTCTTACTAGTCAGGTATATTCTTAGGCGTTTAATATGGGGTGTTGAGTCCAATTCGTTGAGCAAGGAGTAGCTATTGTCTATTACATATTTGGCTTATGGAACGGTATCTGTGCTAATTTCAATCTCTGGTTTTATGCAGCACCCCAACTCACCTTTCCCCTTAAGCAAGCATAAGTTGGTTTTCTACATTTGAGACCCTGTTCTGTTTTATAATTCAGTTCCTGTGTAGCCAAGTTTACATTCCGTGTAGTAGTGATATCTTATGATGTTTCTTTTTCTGTGTGAGTTATTTCACTTAGAATCATCGTACCTGAATCCACTCATTATGCTGCTACGGGCCTGATGACATAGATTTCATTGCTGAGTGATATTGCATTGTACGTAAGTACCACAACTTCTTTATCCATTTTTCGCTTTATGTGATATTGAACTTGTACCGTAAACGAGGTTCTTGTAAACAGAGCTGTCCCAAACTTTGGGGTGGCTGTGTCTTTTTGATTTTCATTTCCCTAAGCTATAGGACCATAAGTGGAAGTGCCCTAGGCTCTCAAGTTTTGTTTTTTAGAGGTTTCAGGAAACACCATACACTTCTCCAGAGTGGCTGTTGGCAACTTACATCCCGCCCATCAGCATAACAAGGCTCCCAGTTCTCCATGGCCTGTCCTGCCTTTTTGGATTTTACACTTTTTTCAGATGGCCCTTTTGACCGGGGGGCAGTGAGACTTCATTGTAGTGCAGATTTCCTTTGCAAGCTTGCTTGGTTGGCCAAAAAGGGCGTATGCGTTTTTTCCTGAATATATTCAGGAAAAAACGCATACGCCCTTTTTGGCCAAGTGCATCATTGTGGACCTTCTGCCTCTTTTCCTATGCTTTACATGCAATTCCAGTCTACCTCCTGAAATCGGTTTCCTGCAATTCTGCCCTTCTTTCAAGTCCACTTGGAAGCCTTACTTCAATATATTTTTGGACGATACCTGTCATTTATAACTCTGCAGGTTTGTGAATTACAGTGCCCCTGAGCTCCTTTCTTCAACTCGCTTTCTTGTGAGCTGGCCGCAACACCGCAGGATTGCTTCAGGCCCTAGTGTGGTTCCGGCATGGCATGCTGAGCCTTTGGTTAATTCCTCTTCCTGGTGGGAAATGAGAGTTAAATTTGCCCGTCCAGACACCTCCAGCTAGTCTCTCATTGGTTCTCCCTATTCCTGTTCATTTTCCTCAGAAATTGCAAACTGGGCCAAACAGGAGGTTAAAGGCACTGACTCTCCAAGTGGGGAGAGTGTTAGTAAATCGTCTGGAATGTTGCACCCGAGTACCAGGGGACGAAAACTCAGACACATTTGAACATGTTTCCCGATCACACGGTGGATCATACTCTGGGTTCCTCATGCATGTTTTAGCTGAAGGAAGAATCCCTTAAACCTGGAGAGTTGAGACCCATGGAATGGGTACCATGCAATATGACTTCAAAGGGTCTGCATTTGCTCACCGATCCTCACCAATCCTATCACTGCTGCGTTTATGCCGCTGTACACACACTTGATTCTCTTTCGGAGACATATAAATCCATAGCTTTTAAGATTCTTACTAGTCAGGTATATTCTTAGGCGCTTAATATGAGGTGTTGAGTCCAATTCGTTGAGCAAGGAGTAGCTCTTGTCTGTTACATATTTGGCTCATGGAACGGTATCTGTGCTAAATTCAGTCTCTGGTTTTATGCAGCACCCCAACTCACCTTTCCCCTTAAGCAAGCATAAGTTGGTTTTCTACATTTGAGACCCTGTTCTGTTTTGTAATTCAGTTCCTGTGTAGCCAAGTTTACATTCCGTGTAGTAGTGATATCTTATGATGTTTCTTTTTCTGTGTGACTTATTTCACTTAAAATCATCGTACCTGAATCCACTCATTATGCTGCTACGGGCCTGATGACATAGATTTCATTGCTGAGTGATATTGCATTGTACGTATGTACCACAAGTTCTTTATCCATTTTTCGCTTTCTGTGATATTGAACTTGTACCGTAAACGAGGTTCTTGTAAACAGAGCCGTCCCAAGCTTTGCGGTGGCTGTGTCTTTTTGATTTTAATTTCCCTAAGCTATAGGACCATAAGTGTAAGTGCCCTAAGCTCTGTTGCTTTGTTTTTTAGATGTTTCAGGAAACACCATACACTTCTCCAGAGTGGCTGTTGGCAATTTACATCCCGCCCATCAGCATAACAAGGCTCCCAGTTCTCCATGGCCTGTCCTGCCTTTCTGGATTTTACACTTTTTTCAGATGGCCCTTTTGACCGGGGGCTGTGAGACTTCATTGTAGTGCAGATTTCCTTGGCAAGCTTGCTTGGTTGGCCAAAAAGGCCGTATGCGTTTTTTCCTGAATATATTCAGGAAAAAACGCATACGCACTTTTTGGCCAAGTGCATCATTGTGGACGTTCTGCCTCTTTTCCTATGCTTTACATGCAATTCCAGTCTACCTCCTGTAATCGGTTTCCTGCAATTCTGCCCTTCTTTCAAGTCCACTTGGAAGCCTTACTTCAATATATTTTTGGACGATAGCTGTCATTTATAACTCTGCAGGTTTGTGAATGACAGTGCCCCTGAGCTCCTTTCTTCAACTCGCTTTCTTGTGAGCTGGCCGCAACACCGCAGGATTGCTTCAGGCCCTAGTGTGGTTCCGGCATGGCATGCTGAGCCTTTGGTTAATTCCTCTTCCTGGTGGGAAATGAGAGTTAAATTTGCCCATCCAGACACCTCCAGCTAGTCTCTCATTGGTTCTCCCTATTCCTGTTCATTTTCCTCAGAAATTGCAAACTGGGCCAAACAGGAGGTTAAAGGCACTGACTCTCCAAGTGGGGTGAGTGTTAGTAAAGCGTCTGGAATGTTGCACCCGAGTACCAGGGGACGAAAACTCAGACACATTTGAACACGTTTCCCGATCACACGGTGGATCATACTCTGGGTTCCACATGCATGTTTTAGCTGAAGGAAGAATCCCTTAAACCTGGAGAGTTGAGACCCATGGAATGGGTACCATGCAATATGACTTCAAAGGGTCTGCATTTGCTCACCGATCCTCACCAATCCTATCACTGCTGCGTTTATGCCGCTGTACACACACTTGATTCTCTTTCGGAGACATATAAATCCATAGGTTTTAAGATTCTTACTAGTCAGGTATATTCTTAGGCGCTTAATATGAGGTTTTGAGTCCAATTCGTTGAGCAAGGAGTAGCTCTTGTCTGTTACATATTTGGCTTATGGAACGCTATCTGTGCTAATTTCAATCTCTGGTTTTATGCAGCACCCCAACTCACCTTTCCCCTTAAGAAAGCATAAGTTGGTTTTCTACATTTGAGACCCTGTTCTGTTTTGTAATTCAGTTCCTGTGTAGCCAAGTTTACATTCCGTGTAGTAGTGATATCTTATGATGTTTCTTTTTCTGTGTGACTTATTTCACTTAGAATCATCGTACCTGAATCCACTCACTATGCTGCTACGGGCCTGATGACATAGATTTCATTGCTGAGTGATATTGCATTGTACGTAAGTACCACAACTTCTTTATCCATTTTTCGCTTTCTGTGATATTGAACTTGTACCGTAAACGAGGTTCTTGTAAACAGAGCCGTCCCAAACATTGCGGTGGCTGTGTCTTTTTGATTTTAATTTCCCTACGCTATAAGACCATAAGTGTAAGTGCCCTAAGCTCTGTTGCTTTGTTTTTTAGATGTTTCAGGAAACACCATACACTTCTACAGAGTGGCTGTTGGCAATTTACATCCCGCCCATCAGCATAACAAGGCTCCCAGTTCTCCATGGCCTGTCCTGCCTTTCTGGATTTTACACTTTTTTCAGATGGCCCTTTTGACCGGGGGCTGTGAGACTTCATTGTAGTGCAGATTTCCTTGGCAAGCTTGCTTGGTTGGCCAAAAAGGCCGTATGCGTTTTTTCCTGAATATATTCAGGAAAAAACGCATACGCCCTTTTTGGCCAAGTGCATCATTGTGGACGTTCTGCCTCTTTTCCTATGCTTTACATGCAATTCCAGTCTACCTCCTGAAATCGGTTTCCTGCAATTCTGCCCTTCTTTCAAGTCCACTTGGAAGCCTTACTTCAATATATTTTTGGACGATAGCTGTCATTTATAACTCTGCAGGTTTGTGAATTACAGTGCCCCTGAGCTCCTTTCTTCAACTCGCTTTCTTGTGAGCTGGCCGCAACACCGCAGGATTGCTTCAGGCCCTAGTGTGGTTCCGGCATGGCACACTGAGCCTTTGGTTAATTCCTCTTCCTGGTGGGAAATGAGAGTTAAATTTGCCCGTCCAGACACCTCCAGCTAGTCTCTCATTGGTTCTCCCTATTCCTGTTCATCTTCCGCAGAAATTGCAAACTGGGCCAAGCAGGAGGTTAAAGGCACTGACTCTCCAAGTGGAGAGACTGTTAGTAAAGCATCTGGAATGTTGCACCCGAGTACCAGGGGACGAAAACTGAGACACATTTGAACACATTTCCCGATCACACGGTGGATCATACTCTGGGTTCCACATGCATGTTTTAGCTGAGGGAAGAATCCCTTAAACCTGGAGAGTTGAGACCCATGGAATGGGTACCATGCAATATGACTTCAAAGGGTCTCCATTTGCTCACCGATCCTCACCAATCCTATCACTGCTGCGTTTATGCTGCTGTACACACGCTTGAGTCTCTTTTGGAGACATATAAATCCATAGGTTTTCAGATTCTTACTCGTCAGGTATATTCTTAGGCGCTTAATATGGGGTGTTGAGTCCACTTCGTTGAGCAAGGAGTAGCTCTTGTTTATTACATATTTGGCTTATGGAACGGTATCTGTGCTAATTTCAATCTCTGGTTTTATGCAGCACCCCAACTCACCTTTCCCCTTAAGCAAGCATAAGTTGGTTTTCTACATTTGAGACCCTGTTCTGTTTTGTAATTCAGTTCCTGTGTAGCCAAGTTTACATTCCGTGTAGTAGTGATATCTTATGATGTTTCTTTTTCTGTGTGACTTATTTCACTTATAATCATCGTACCTGAATCCACTCATTATGCTGCTACGGGCCTGATGACATAGATTTCATTGCTGATTGATATTCCATTGTACGTAAGTACCACAACTTCTTTATCCATTTTTCGCTTTCTGTGATATTGAACTTGTACCGTAAACGAGGTTCTTGTAAACAGAGCCGTCCCAAACTTTGGGGTGGCTGTGTCTTTTTTATTTTAATTTCCCTAAGCCATAGGACCATAAGTGGAAGTGCCCTAGGCTCTGTTGCTTTGTTTTTTAGATGTTTCAGGAAACACCATATACTTCTCCAGAGTGGCTGCTGGCAATTCACATCCTGCCCATCAGCATAACAAGGCTCCCAGTTCTCCATGGCCTGTCCTGCCTTTCTGGATTTTACACTTTTTTCAGATGGCCCTTTTGACCGGGGGGCAGTGAGACTTCATTGTAGTGCAGATTTCCTTTGCAAGCTTGCTTGGTTGGCCAAAAAGGGCGTATGCGTTTTTTCCTGAATATATTCAGGAAAAAACGCATACGCCCTTTTTGGCCAAGTGCATCATTGTGGACGTTCTGCCTCTTTTCCTATGCTTTACATGCAATTCCAGTCTACCTCCTGAAATCGGTTTCCTGCAATTCTGCCCTTCTTTCAAGTCCACTTGGAAGCCTTACTGCAATATATTTTTGGACGATAGCTGTCATTTATAACTCTGCAGGTTTGTGAATTACAGTGCCCCTGAGCTCCTTTCTTCAACTCGCTTTCTTGTGAGCTGGCCGCAACACCGCAGAATTGCTTCAGGCCCTAGTGTGGTTCCGGCATGGCATGCTGAGCCTTTGGTTAATTCCTCTTCCTGGTGGGAAATGAGAGTTAAATTTGCCCGTCCAGACACCTCCAGCTAGTCTCTCATTGGTTCTCCCTATTTCTGTTCATTTTCCTCAGAAATTGCAAACTGGGCCAAACAGGAGGTTAAAGGCACTGACTCTCCAAGTGGGGAGAGTGTGAGTAAAGCGTCTGGAATGTTGCACCCGAGCACCAGGGGACGAAAACTGAGACACATTTGAACACATTTCCCGATCACACGGTGGATCATACTCTGGGTTCCACATGCATGTTTTAGCTGAAGGAAGAATCCCTTAAACCTGGAGAGTTGAGACCCATGGAATGGGTACCATGCAATATGACTTCAAATGGTCTGCATTTGCTCACCGATCCTCACCAGTCCTATCACTGCTGCGTTTATGTCGCTGTACACACACTTCATTCTCTTTCGGAGACATATAAATCCATAGGTTTTAAGATTCTTACTAGTCAGGTATATTCTTAGCCGTTTTATATGGGGTGTTGAGTCCACTTCGTTGAGCAAGAAGTAGCTCTTGTCTATTATATATTTGGCTTATGGATCGGTATCTGTGCTAATTTCAATCTCTGGTTTTATGCAGCACCCCAACTCACCTTTCCCCTTAAGCAAGCATAAGTTGGTTTTCTACATTTCAGACCCTGTTTTGTTTTGTAATTCAGTTCCTCTGTAGCCAAGTTTACATTCCGTGTAGTAGTGATATCTTATGATGTTTCTTTTTCTCTGTGACTTATTTCACTTAGAATCATCGTACCTGAATCCACTCATTATGCTGCTACGGGCCTGATGACGTAGATTTCATTGCTGAGTGATATTGCATTGTACGTAAGTACCACAACTTCTTTATCCATTTTTCGCTTTTTGTGATACTGAACTTGTACCGTAAACGAGGTTCTTGTAAGCAGAGCCGTCCCAAACTTTGGGGTGGCTGTGTCTTTTTGATTTCAATTTCCCTTAGCTATAGGACCATAAGTGGAAGAGCCCTAGGCTCTGTTGCTTTGTTTTTTAGATGTTTCAGGAAACACCATACACTTCTCCAGAGTGGCTGTTGGCAATTTACATCCCGCCCATCAGCATAACAAGGCTCCCAGTTCTCTATGGCCTGTCCTGCCTTTCTGGATTTTACACTTTTTTCAGATGGCCCTTTTGACCGGGGGACAGTGAGACTTCATTGTAGTGCAGATTTCCTTTGCAAGCTTGCTTGGTTGGCCAAAAAGGGCGTATGCGTTTTTTCCTGAATATATTCAGGAAAAAACGCATACGCCCTTGTTGGCCAAGTGCATCATTGTCGACGTTCTGCCTCTTTTCCTATGCTTTACATGCAATTCCAGTCTACCTCCTGAAATCGGTTTCCTGCAATTCTGCCCCACTTTCAAGTCCTCTTGGCAGCCTTACTTCAATATATTTTTGGACGATAGCTGTCATTTATAACTCTGCAGGTTTGTGAATGACACTGCCCCTGAGCTCCTTTCTTCAACTCGCTTTCTTGTCAGCTGGCCGCAACACCACAGGATTGCTTCAGGCCCTAGTGTGGTTCCGGCATGGCATGCTGAGCCTTTGGTTAATTCCTCTTCCTGGTGGGAAATGAGAGTTACATTTGCCCGTCCAGACACCTCCAGCTAGTCTCTCATTGGTTCTCCCTATTCCTGTTCATTTTCCTCAGAAATTGCAAACTGGGCCAAACAGGAGGTTAAAGGCACTGACTCTCCAAGTGGGGAGGGTGTTAGTAAAGCGTCTGGAATGTTGCACCCGAGTACCAGGGGACGAAAACTGGGACACATTTGAACACGTTTCCCGATCACACGGTGGATCATACTCTGGGTTACACATGCATGTTTTAGCTGAAGGAAGAATCCCTTAAACCTGGAGAGTTGAGACCCATGGAATGGGTACCATGCAATATGACTTCAAAGGGTCTGCATTTGCTCACCGATCCTCACCAATCCTATCACTGCTGCGTTTATGCCGCTGTACACACACTTGATTCTCTTTCGGAGACATATAAATCCATAGGTTTTAAGATTCTTACTAGCCAGGTATATTCTTAGGCGTTTAATATGTGGTGTTGAGTCCAATTCTTTGAGCAAGGAGTAGCTCTTGTCTGTTACATATTTGGCTTATGGAACGCTATCTGTGCTAATTTCAATCTCTGGTTTTATGCAGCACCCCAACTCACCTTTCCCCTTAAGCAAGCATAAGTTGGTTTTCTACATTTGAGACCCTGTTCTGTTTTGTAATTCAGTTCCTGTGTAGCCAAGTTTACATTCCGTGTAGTAGTGATATCTTATGATGTTTCTTTTTCTGTGTCACTTATTTCACTTAGAATCATCGTACCTGAATCCACTCATTATGCTGCTACGGGCCTGAAGACATAGATTTCATTGCTGAGTGATATTGCATTGTACGTAAGTACCACAACTTCTTTATCCATTTTTCGCTTTCTGTGATATTGAACTTGTACCGTAAACGAGGTTCTTGTAAACAGAGCCGTCCCAAACTTTGGGGTGGCTGTGTCTTTTTGATTTTAATATCCCTAAGCTATAGGACCATAAGTGGAAGTGCCCTAGGCTCTGTTGCTTTGTTTTTTAGATGTTTCAGGAAACACCATACACTTCTCCAGAGTGGCTGTTGGCAATTTACATCCCGCCCATCAGCATAACAAGGCTCCCAGTTCTCCATGGCCTGTCCTGCCTTTCTGGATTTTACACTTTTTTCAGATGGCCCTTTTGACCGGGGGGCAGTGAGACTTCATTGTAGTGCAGATTTCCTTTGCAAGCTTGCTTGGTTGGCCAAAAAGGGCGTATGCGTTTTTTCCTGAATATATTCAGGAAAAAACGCATACGCCCTTTTTGGCCAAGTGCATCATTGTGGACGTCCTGCCTCTTTTCCTATGCTTTACATGCAATTCCAGTCTACCTCCTGAAATCGGTTTCCTGCAATTCTGCCCCACTTTCAAGTCCTCTTGGCAGCCTTACTTCAATATATTTTTGGACGATAGCTGTCATTTATAACTCTGCAGGTTTGTGAATGACACTGCCCCTGAGCTCCTTTCTTCAACTCGCTTTCTTGTCAGCTGGCCGCAACACCACAGGATTGCTTCAGGCCCTAGTGTGGTTCCGGCATGGCATGCTGAGCCTTTGGTTAATTCCTCTTCCTGGTGGGAAATGAGAGTTAAATTTGCCCGTCCAGACACCTCCAGCTAGTCTCTCATTGGTTCTCCCTATTCCTGTTCATTTTCCTCAGAAATTGCAAACTGGGCCAAACAGGAGGTTAAAGGCACTGAC
Organism: Orcinus orca; assembly: GCF_937001465.1. NCBI lineage: Eukaryota > Metazoa > Chordata > Mammalia > Artiodactyla > Delphinidae > Orcinus > Orcinus orca. The sequence goes on along the minus strand of NC_064560.1, from coordinate 51,411,323 downwards.
TCTCCAAGTGGGGAGGGTGTTAGTAAAGCGTCTGGAATGTTGCACCCGAGTACCAGGGGACGAAAACTGGGACACATTTGAACACGTTTCCCGATCACACGGTGGATCATACTCTGGGTTACACATGCATGTTTTAGCTGAAGGAAGAATCCCTTAAACCTGGAGAGTTGAGACCCATGGAATGGGTACCATGCAATATGACTTCAAAGGGTCTGCATTTGCTCACCGATCCTCACCAATCCTATCACTGCTGCGTTTATGCCGCTGTACACACACTTGATTCTCTTTCGGAGACATATAAATCCATAGGTTTTAAGATTCTTACTAGCCAGGTATATTCTTAGGCGTTTAATATGTGGTGTTGAGTCCAATTCTTTGAGCAAGGAGTAGCTCTTGTCTGTTACATATTTGGCTTATGGAACGCTATCTGTGCTAATTTCAATCTCTGGTTTTATGCAGCACCCCAACTCACCTTTCCCCTTAAGCAAGCATAAGTTGGTTTTCTACATTTGAGACCCTGTTCTGTTTTGTAATTCAGTTCCTGTGTAGCCAAGTTTACATTCCGTGTAGTAGTGATATCTTATGATGTTTCTTTTTCTGTGTCACTTATTTCACTTAGAATCATCGTACCTGAATCCACTCATTATGCTGCTACGGGCCTGATGACATAGATTTCATTGCTGAGTGATATTGCATTGTACGTAAGTACCACAACTTCTTTATCCATTTTTCGCTTTCTGTGATATTGAACTTGTACCGTAAACGAGGTTCTTGTAAACAGAGCCGTCCCAAACTTTGGGGTGGCTGTGTCTTTTTGATTTTAATATCCCTAAGCTATAGGACCATAAGTGGAAGTGCCCTAGGCTCTGTTGCTTTGTGTCTTAGATGTTTCAGGAAACACCATACACTTCTCCAGAGTGGCTGTTGGCAATTTACATCCCGCCCATCAGCATAACAAGGCTCCCAGTTCTCCATGGCCTGTCCTGCCTTTCTGGATTTTACACTTTTTTCAGATGGCCCTTTTGACCGGGGGGCAGTGAGACTTCATTGTAGTGCAGATTTCCTTTGCAAGCTTGCTTGGTTGGCCAAAAAGGGCGTATGCGTTTTTTCCTGAATATATTCAGGAAAAAACGCATACGCCCTTTTTGGCCAAGTGCATCATTATCTACGTTCTGAGTCTGTTCATGTTTTCAATGCAATTCCAGTCTACCTCCTGAAATCGGTTTCCTGCAATTCTGCCTTGCTGTCAGTGCCTCTTCATAGCCTTACCTCAATATACTTTTGGAAAATAGTTGGCCTTTATAACTCTACAGGTTTTTGAATTTCAGTGGCCCTTAGTTCCGTTTTTCAGCTCTTATTTTTGTGATCTTGCCTCATATCCACAGGATTTCTTCAGGCCGTATTCTTCTTCTGGGGCGCCTTGCTCTTCCTTTGGTTAATTCTTCTTCCTGATGTGAAATTAGAGTTACATGTGCCCATTGAAACCTCTACAGCTATTTTCTCACTGGTTCTCCCTATTCCCATTCACCCTCCGCACTAACTGCAGACTGTGCAATACCGGAACTTAAAGGCATTGACTCTCCATGTGGAGATGTTGTTAGTAAAGTGGCTGGAATGTTGATCTGGAGCCCCAGGAGAGGAAAATTAGGTGCGTTTTAGAAACCTTTCCCGATCATATGGTATACCATCCGCTGGATTTCCCATACATGGTTTAGCTGTAGGAAGATTCCCTTCAACCTGGAGTGTTGGGACCCTTGGAATGAGTAGCATGAAGTATTGCATTAAACTTTCGGCAGTTGCTCACCAAAGCTCACCAATCCTCTCAGCCCCAAGTGTCCAGCCTTATGTCTTATCCAGCTGTGGGTTTATATGTGGTCATTCCAGGTTGCATCACAGCCCCTGAGTGAATTTTGTAAGAATTTTTCTCTCTTTCATTGTTTCTGCATTTTGTTTTTAAAATTTATTTCTATAATGGGGTTTAGCTCATTTTCACTGCTTTGTTTGGCCGCTCTGCACACACTTGATTCCCTTATGGAGATATGTCAATACATGGGTTTTAAGATTCTTATTACTCAGATATATTTCTCTGCGGTGTATAGGGTGTGTTGAGGCCAGTTCATTGAGCAAGGTGTAGATCTTGTCTAATACCTATTTGGTTTATTGAACGGTATCTGTGCTAATTTCAAACTCTGGTTTTATGCATCACCCCACCTCTCCTTTCCCCTTAAGCTGACATAAGTGTGTTTTCTAAATGTGAGACACTGTTCTGTTTTGTAATTCATTTTTTGTGCAGCCATATTTATCCTCCCTCTATAAGTGATATCTTATGATATGTTTCTTTTTCTGTTTGACTTATTTCAAGTAGTATTATCGGACCTAAATCCACTCTTTATCCTTCTACTAGCCTTATTACATTGATTTCATGGTGAAGAGATATTCCATTGTACATAAGTACCACATTTTCTTTATCCATTGTTCTCTTTCCTGGGATATTTAAGGTGTACTGAAGTTGAGGTCCTTGTAAACAGAGTAGCCCTAAACTGTGGTGTGCTTGTGTCTTGTTGATTTTTAGATTTCCCTAGATATACTTCCATGATTGGAAGTGCCCTATGCTCTGTAGCTCTGTTTTTTAGATGATTTAGGAACCACCATACACTTTTCCAGAGTGGCTCTCGGCAGTTCACACACTGTCCATCAGCGTATAAAGGCTCCCTGTTCTCCATGGCCTGTCCTGCATTTCTGGTTTTTACAATTTTTTCGGATGGCCCTTTTGACCGGTGGGAAATGAGACTTCTTTGTTGTGCACATTTGCATTGCTTGCTTGCTTGGTTGCCCATAAAGTGCGTATGCGTTTTTTCCTGGATATATTCAGGAAAAAACGCATACTCCCTTTTGGGCCAACTGCATCATTGTCGAAATTCTGCCGCTTTTCATGTGCTTTAAAGACGAGTCCAATCTATCTCTTGAAATCTGTTTCTTGCAATTCTGTCTTGCATTCAGATCCTCTTCTTTGCCTTACCTCAACATATTTTTGGACGTTAGTTTTCATTTATAACTCTGCAGGTTTGTGAATTGCAGTGACCCTGAGCTCCATTTTTTAAGTTGCTCTTTTGTGAGCTGGCCTCAAAGCCGCAGGATTGCTTCAGGCCCTATTTTGGCTCCAGCGAGGCGGGCTGAGCCTTTTTTTAATTCTTATTCTTAATGGGAAATTAGAGTGACATGTGCCCGTCCAAACCCCTACAACTATTCTCTCATTGGTTCCCCCTCTTCCCGTTCATCCTCCTCACAATTTGCAAAATGTGTGAAACAGAAGTTTAAATGTGCTGATTCTCTAAGTGGGGAGATTCTAAGTAACGTGGCTGGAATGATGAACAGGAGCACCAGGAGAGGATAAATGAGGTGCATTTTAGACACATCTCCCGATCACATGGTGTACAGTCCTCTGGGTTTTCCATGCATGTTTTAGCTGTAGGAAGATTCCTTGAACCTGCAGATTTGGGACCCATTGAATGGGTACCAGGTAGTATTACTTTAAAGGGTGTGCATTTCCTCACCCAACCTCACATTTCTCTTAGCACGAACAGTTTCCAGCCTTATGTCTCATCCTGCTGTGGGTCTAGATGTGTTCAATCCATGTTGCATCACCGTCCCTGAGGAAAAGTTGTAAGAGGTTTTCTCTGTCTCTCTGTCGTTTATTTTTTTCAATTTATTACTATATTGGTTACAGCTGATTTTCAAAGCTCTGTTTCTTGCTGCTGTACATCCACTTGATTCACGTACAGAGAGACATCAATAAATTCTTTTTCAGATTCTTACCAGTCATATATATTCTTTTCCGGTGACTTGAGTGTGCTGAGTGCAGTTCTTTTAGCTACCGTGTAGGCCTTGTTGATTATCAGTTTGGTATTTGGAATGGTATCTTTGCTAATTTCAACCTCCTGGATGATGCCTCACCCCTCCCCACCTTTCCCGTTTAGCAGCCTTACGCGTGTTTTCTACATATTTGACTATGTTTTTGTTTTGTAATTTATTTCATGTGTAGCCATTTTGGATTCCACCTTTAAGTGATATCTTATGATATGTGTCTTTTTCTTTTTGAATTATGTCACTTAGAATGATCATACGTAACTCCTCCGGAGTTGTTACAACTGGCCATATTTCATTGATTTCCAGGCTGAGTAATATTCCACTCTACATAAGTACCACATCTCTATCCATTTTTTCCCTCCAGAGACATTTAAGTTATATCCTAGTCGAGGATCTTTTAAACAGAGAGGCAGTAAACATTGGGGTGCCTGTGTCCTCTCGATTTTTGTTTTTCCCAAGATATACGCCCATGAGTGCAAGTGCCCTATGCTCTGTAGCTCATTTTTTAGATGCTTTAGTAAACACAATACACTTCTCCAGAATGGCCGTTGGCAATATACATTTCCACTATAAGCCTCACAGGGCTCCCTCTTCTCCTTGCCCTGTCCTGCATTTCTGGTGTTTACACTTTATGAGGATGGCTCTTCTGACTGATGCGAAGTGATATCTTTTGTAGTATTGATTTCCAGTGCCCACCTGTTTGGTTGGCTAAAAAAGTGTATGCCCTTTTCTTGAATATATACAGAAAGAAACACATACAGCCTTTTTGGCCAACTGCAATGTTGGCAATGTTCAGCCCCTTTTCTTGTGCTTAATGGCGAGTCCTTTCTACCTCCTCAAATCCCTTTCCTGCCATTCTCCCTTGCTTACCAATCCTTTTCTCTGACTTTCCTCAAGACATTTTTCAGTGATAGATATTTTCAACTCTGCAGTTTCGTGAATTTTACTGCCCCTGAGTTCCATTGTTCAACTTGTGTTTATGGGAACTGGCCACAAAGCAGTGGGATTTCCTCAAGCCCTATACTGTTTCCATGGGCAACCCTAGCCTTTGGTCAATTCGTCTTCCTGATTGGAAATTAGAGTGACATGTGCCTGTCTGAACACCTAGGACTTGTCTCTCATTGTTCCTCATCCTTCCGCTTCATCCTCTGGACAAATTCCAAACTGTACGCAACAGGATGTTGACAGTGCTGACATCTCCAAGTGGGGAAACTGTTAGTAGAGACGCTGGAGGGGTGAACCCGAGCATCAGGAGATGAGGAGATGAGATGCCTTTTCCAAACTCTTCCCGATCAGACGGTATACCATCCTCTGGGTGTGACAGACATGTTTTAGCAGTAGGAAGAGTCCCATTCATATAAGGAGAACACCAGGGCTTTTTCAAAATCAGTGTCTCCCCGAAACCCAAACTGGGGAATTTTTTAAGCTACGGCTACACATATGTTCATGAAGGGCCTTGGGAAGTAGGCAGAGTCCAAACTTTAGATGATTGAAGTCTTCAGGGTCAGAAGCACTCACCACTGGCTTCCCTTAGGTTACACTTTAACTGTCATTGATAGATGATGTCAATAAAAATATCTATTCTTTTTCCAATTATTTCCCCTTATAGGTTATTGCAAAATATTGAGTGTAGTTCCCTGTGCTATACAGTAGTTCCTTGTTGATGATCTATTTTATACATAGCAGTGTGTATGTGTTAATTCCAAACTGTTAATTTATCCCTCCTCCCACCTTTCCCCTTTGGTAATAATAAATTATAAGATTTTATACTTCTCAGAAATGGGGGAGCTGAAAGAGAGGTATCATTTTCAATGGAAAAGCATTTAAAACAAGATTGAAGCTTTAACCAAGATTATTAGATGTACATCCTTGGAAAGAAATCACTTCATTTCTCTAATATTGACCTGACAAATAAGACAAACCTTTTCACTGAACTTGCTTATAATAAAGTGATGGAAATATCAAATGGAAGTGTTAGAAACATCTTATTTTACCCGAGCCTTATAAACTGTTCTATGTTAACTACAGTTTGGCTCACACATCTGTTCATTGAAGTTACAATAGTCTCAATTTCTGTTACTGATCCTCCAGAGTGGACCCCAACAAGTGTCCCCCTGCCCAGTGTCATTGGGGCCAACAGATCGAGACTGAGTTTGGTTCACAAGCAAAGGAAACTTTATATTTTGATCAGCGAATGGAGAGGTGAGAGCATACACTACTGTGTGGGCTATGGGCTGGGCTGCTGTGTAGAGATCCTGTCAGAGTCAGTGGGATGGAGGGGGCGGAGCTCTCGAGGGCCGGGTTGGCTGCAGCTCAGGCTCTATATCTCGGAGTCTGCACTGGGCCCCAGGAGCTGAGGTGTCGACCCAGCCATTCTGCACTAGGAAATCTGGTCTGAAGTGCCGGGTGTGGAACCTCTGCCTGCGGGACCCTAGGAGCACGTGAAATTAGACAAAGCACAAAGGATAAAAAAGGTCAGACTTGACTTTATTGCCCAGATTCTATTTTTATCTCCCAGGGATTTTTAATGGGCTTTGCTGGGGACAAACCCCTCCTCTGCCTTTTGTCCCGTTCCTCATTCTTGGAGTGCTGAGGGTGCAGACCCTTCTTCTGTAACTGCTGAGTGCTGAGTTGGGAGCCCTCATACCAGGGGACGAGGGTCAGAACTTCTCCCCAGCAGCCTCCAGGTGACGTTGATTGGCCCCAGGACCCCTGCCTCCCTGCTCATCCACCTGAGCACCAGCATTGGAAGTGTTATAGATTCTAATGACCTTTAAGGGTCCAGGAAAGAGATGTGCAGAGACGCTGTGGGGGCCGGTTTCACCCCGCCCCACATTTGTTTGGCCACCTTAGGCTGACCGTTTCTGCCAGCCTAGATGCTCTGACCAGTAGTCTGCTCTTTCTTCAATTAGGCCCCTGAATTAACATAAAAACAGCACCAGGTGTCAGAGCCCTGCCTGCTCAAGTCCCAGACAGTCCAGGGTCAGTGGTGATCAAGGACCATGATGGCCACTGAGTCAACAGCCTTTTGAAGTAAACAGGAGTCCAGCCGGTCTTATTGGCCACCATCATCACGGTGTCTGTAGGCTTTTCTATGGTGACAGTGTGATATATGTTTCCCCCGCCAAGATTATTAGCTCCCCTCCGGGTGCAGTAAGTCCTGCAAGCAGTAGTCTACTCCTTCGGGACACACTATTGTTGTTTTATGAGAGAAACTCCAGGTCAAGTGATGTTCACACGAGTTGTCATGGTGCCCTGTTGCCCCCGGTTATCTCTCTGGATGTTGGAGTTGGAGGGCCTCCTCACTCGAGGTCGGTGTGCCCACGGAGCGAACCCTGCAACTTCAGGGCATGGTTGGTGATTAGGATCACCACGTGGGGTCCTTTTCCCTTAGGAGGGAGGTGGCCTTTTGGGCTGCTGATTTCCAGGTTTTTAGATACCGCCAGTATCTTGGCCAGATGTGGCAGTGGGCCAAGCCCCTTGGTGACTGTAGTTTATCCTACCTGGATGGCATTCTTGCGTTGTTCCATTTCAAGTGGTCCCAGTTTTTGCACTAATTCTCCAATGGCGATTCACCTTTCACTGGGAATGGAAAGGTCAAAGGGTTTAGCTCAATTAGGGAGTTCCAGGGCAAGGGTCTGAATTGACTGCTCTTTCCATTCTTGAAAGGCCACTTCTGGATTCTGTTCAAAAGGATCATCATGTTTTCCTTTCAGTGTTTCACATAGAGGCCCAGCTAGTAGACTGTAGTTAGGGATCAAGAAGCAGCAAACCCTGGCCTCCTCAGGAACCCCTAAGCTGTCTTCTAGTTTTAGAAAGGGGTAAGGCTGCAAATGGTTTCTTCCCTTTCCTGGGATGGGCTTCTCCGACCTTCTGTGAGAATGAAGCCCAGGCAGGTCACCGCAGTCTGTGATATTTGAGCTTTTTCTTGGACAACTTCTATCCTTTATTGGCTTGGTAGTTCAGAGGCCTCCTTAGTAGGGCTGGCGATCAGAATGTCATCTGCATATTGAAGGAGGGTTTCGTTTTCCAGAGGTAGAACTTTTCGGTCTTTAGCTAAGCTTTCCCCAAAGATGGTGTGGGAATTTTTGAACCCTTGGGGCAAGACGGCCCGGAAGTATTGTTTTAGTTGTATGTTGAGTCCTGCCACTCACAAGCCAAAATTTCTTGTGACTCTGGGACTAATGGAATACAAAAGAAGGCATCATTGAAGACTAATACAGAATACCATGTCCTGGTGGTTGGTAGAATGACCAGCAGGGTGTAGGAATTAGGAGCAACTGGAGGTATATCCTCGGTGGCTTCACTGACTGTCCTGACATCATTTACCAGGTCCCCAGCAGCCCATGGGGCTCTCGTGGTCAGGCCAATCCCAGGATATGGAGCTCTCCTGTGCAGGTACCCCACCCCCAACCCAGCCCACGGGGCTCTCATGGTCAGGCCCCTCCCAGGATACAGAGCTACCCTTGCAGGTACCGTGGCAGGGCTGGGCACACAGGAACCGTGCACATAGCCCTCATTGAAGAGCACCCCCATCTCACCTGTCACTCAGAGCTGACACAGAGCACCTCAGAGCAGGACTTGAACTAACAAACAGCAGCTCCGACAGGTCTGTGACCCTGGGCATCACTCTGTGTGGCCTCCCTCCACCTGGTCTTCCAGAGACTTCCACTGCACCCGGGGCACCAGGCCTCTGTCTCCAACCACCACCCACCCCTCCTCTCCCTGACTCCTGGGTTCCTCTCATTAGGAGAGGCTTTTCTTGAAGTTGTCTCCCACTCATGGGCCAGATAAAATGATTAGAAAACAAGCCAAAGCTGCAGCCCCTTGTCTATCCTGACTCTCAGGAGCCCACACCTGTTCCTTGGACCTGGCCGGTTCAGCAAGTTCCATTTTCTGCAACTGTGAGCCCCTGAGGGGTGATGATTGGCTGACCTGGGCAGCCTTACGGTGCTGGCCAGCCCTCCCCAGGTGTGCCTGGGTTGAGATCAATATAAATACCACTCCAGGCAGCAAGAGCCCCTGCAGCTGTGCCTGACGCCATTTTCTCTGCCCTGTCAGCAGTCTCGGGGCTGGGCTGGTGGGAAGGAGTGAGAGGCCACGGCTTTGTGGGTGGCCCAGTGTGAGTGGGGCTCTGCTGGACTTTCTGCAGCAGTTGCCAGGCTGCCACCTGCTAAAGAAGAGGATGTGTCACCCATACCTGCTGCTGGAATTTCTCCCTGGGCAGAGGTGAGGAAGGAAAAAAGCAGTGGGAGCAGGGACAGGACGGGTATCTCAGGCAGGGAAATGGAAATCTTCCAGAAGAGCACCCAGGGCCAGGACCATCCTGGCTGGCCTGCAGGCACCAAGTCAGCTGCCATGCTGTCACTCATGTGGCTCCATGGCCCTTCCTCTAGGCTTTCAGGTCCTTGTATATATTCAGGTGTTTTACCTGGGAAGGGTGGGAACAGTTCAGCAGCAACTGACCTGGGGCTCAGCTCACGTTTACTCACAGATGCCTCGGCACGGTGCCCCAGCTTTGCAATGAGGACGCTTGTTGTGTGGGGGCTGCTGGCTGAATGGGAGATGATTCCCCACCACTGACCAACTTCAGAATTGTTTACAACTGGAGCAAGTGCCCTGATACGGTTTTCCTCTGAGTAACTGGTGGGTTCTGTTTTTTTTTTCTCTTTTTCGTTTTTGGTTCAAGGTAGATTTTATTCCTCTTTTTTGTATTTACAGATATAAGCATGGAAATAATTTATTCATATAAATACATGTATGTGAAGGGAATAATTGTTTTTTCTGTTTTATTTTTTAAATTTTATTTCTTTTTAATTTTGAATTTTATTTTATATTTTTATACAGCAGTTTGTTATTGGTTAACTATTTTATACATATAAATGTTTACATGCCAATCCCAATCTCCAAACTCCTCCCACCACCACCACCCCAAGAGCTTTCCCCCCTTGTTGTCCATACGATTGTTGTCTACATCTGTTGCTCTATTTATGCCTTGCAAAACGGTTAATCTGTACAGTTTTTCTAGGTTCCACATATATGCATGAATATACAAGATTTGTTTTTCTCTTTCTGACTTACTTCACTCTGTATGACAGTCTCTAGATCCATCGACGTCTCTACAAATGACCCAATTTCATTCCTTTCATGGCTTAGTAATATTCCATTTTATATATGTACCACAGCTTTATGCATTCTTCTGTCTGTGGGCATTTACGTTGCTTCCATTACCTCGATATTGTAAATAGTGATGCAATGAACATTGCGGTGAATGTCTCTTTTTGATTTATGGTTTTGTCTGGGTATATGTCCAGTACTGGGATTGCTGTATCATATGGTAATTCTATTATTAGTTTCTTAAGAAAATCCATATTGTTCTCTATAGTGACTGTATCAATTTATATTCCCAACAATAGTGGAAGAGGGTTCCTTTTCTCCACACCCGTTCCAGCATTTGTTGTTTGTAGATTTTCAGATGATGCCCATTCTAACAGGTGTGAGGTGATACCTCATTGTTGAGTCCATTTCGTTGAGCAAGGGGTAGGTCTTGTCTATTACATATTTGGCTTATGGAACGGTATCTGTGCTAATTTCAAACTCTGGTTTTATGCAGCACCCCAACTCACCTTTCCCCTTAAGCAAGCATAAGTTGGTTTTCTAAACTTGAGACCCTGTTCTGTTTTGTAATTCAGTTCATGTGTAGCCAAGTTTACATTCCGTGTATTAGTGATACCTTATGATGTTTCTTTTTCTGTGTGACTTATTTCACTTAGAATCATTGTGCCTCAATCCACTCATTATGCTGGTACAGGCCTGGTGACACAGATTTCATTGCTGAGTGGTATTCTGTTGTACGTTAAGTACCGCAACTTCTTTATCAATTATTTGCTCTCTGGGATACTTAACTTGTACCGTAGAAGAGGTTCCTGTAAACAGAGCCATCCCACATTTTGGGGTGGCTGTGTCTTTTTGATTTTAATTTCCCTAAGCTATAGGACCATAAGTGGAAGTGCCCTAGGCTCTGTTGCTTTGTTTTTCAGATGTATCAGGAAACACCATACACTTCTCCAGAGTGGCTGTTGGCAATTTACATCCCGCCCATCAGCATAACAAGGCTCCTTTCTCCCCATGGCCTGTCTTGCCTTTCTGGATTTTACACTTTTTTCAGATGGCCCTTTAGACCAGGGGGAAGTGACACTTCATAGTAGTTCGGATTTCCATTGCAAGCTTGCTTGGTTTGCCAAAAAGGGCATATGTGTTTTTTCCTGAATATATTCAGGAACAAACTCATACACCCTTTTTTGCCAAGTGCATCATTGTCAATGTTCTGCCTCTTTTCCTATGCTTTAAATGCAAATCCAGTCTACCTCCTGAAATCGGTTTCCTGCAATTCTGCCCCACTTTCAAGTCCTCTTGGCAGCCTTACTTCAATATATTTTTGGACGTTATCTGTCATTTATAACTCTGCAGGTTTGTGAATTACAGGGCCCCTGAGCTCCTTTCTTCAACTCGCTTTCTTGTGAGCTGGCCGCAAACCCGCAAGACTGCTTCAGGCCCTAATCTGCTTCTGGCAGGGCACGCTGAGCCTTTGGTTAATTCCTCTTCCTGGTGGGAAATGAGTGTTAAATATGCCCGTCCAGACACCTACCTCACTCTCAACCCCTTGGTGATGTGGGTCCTCTGGTTTGTGGTCACCTTTATGGGTTCCTCACCTTTCGATGATGTGGCCCCACTAGTGTGAGGACACTCCTGCCTGGTTCTCATCCACGTGGTTATGTGGACCCCCTGGTGAGAGTCTGTTCCTGGCTGTGTTCCTCACCCTTCTGTGAGGGAGACCCTCTGCTGATAGTCACTCCTGCATGGCTGGCACACATTGCCTTGGTGAAGTCAGCCGTGTGGTGGCAGTTGGAGCGTGCTGGGAATCTCCTCCCCCCGGTGATGAGGGCCCTCTTGCGTCAGGTCCTAACTGCTGGGCTCACCAAATTTTCTTAGTGAGCCCAGTGATGCTTGGGCACTCCTCTTAGGATCTCATCTCCATGGGGATGTGGGCCTTCTGCTCTGAGGTCCCAACGGCTGGGTTGTTCACATTTTCATGATGTGGGCTCTCTGGTGTTAGTTCACAGAGGCCTGGATCCCATAGCCTCTGTGCTCTCGGCCGCCTGCTGGGAGGTTCCAACTGCTCAATTCCTCACTTTTTAAATTTTCTGGGCCCTCTGTTGTGAGGATCCTCCTGCCTGCCTCACTCCCAGCCCCTTCGTGATGTGTGTCCTCTGGTTTGAGGCCACATGTGCTGGGTTCCTCCCCTTTCGATGATGTGGGACCAATGGTCTTAGGAGACTCCTGCCTGGTTCACATCCCCTTGGTGATGTGGGCCCTCTGTTGAGAGTCTGATCCTGGCTGGGTTCCTCACCCATCTGTGAGGTGGGCCGTCTGCTGTGAGGTCACTCTTGCCTGGCTTGCTCACCTCGCCTTGTGGACATGAGCCCTCTGGTGGCACTTGGAGCCTGCTGGGAGCCTCCTCCCGTCGGTGATGAGGGCCCTCTGGCGTCAGGCCCTAACTGCTGGGCTCCCCACATTTTGTGATGTGCGCCCAGTGGTGCGAGGACACTCCAGCCAGGTTCACATCCCCATTGGGATGTGGGCCTTCTGCTCTGAGGTCCCAACGCCTGGGTTGCTCACAGTTTCATGATGTGGGCTCTCTGCTGTTAGTTCACTCCTGCCTGCATCCCATAGCTTCTGTGCTCTCAGCCGCCTGCTGGGAGGATCCAACTGCTGGATTCCTCACCTTTCTTATTCTTTGGGCCCTCTGTTTTTAGGCTACTCCTGCCTGCCTCACTCCCATTCCCTTTGTGATATGTGTCCTCTGATTTGAGGCCACATGTGCTGGGTTCCGCACCTTTCGATGATGTGGCCCCACTGGAGGGAAGACAGTCCTGCCTGGTTCCCATCCCCTTGCTGATGTGGGCCCTCAGGTGAGAGTCTGATCCTGGCTGGGTTCCTCACCCTTCTGTGAGGTGGGCCCTCTGCTGTGAGGTCAATCATGCCTGTCTGGCACACGTCACCTTGGCGATGTGGGCCATCTGGTGGCAGTTGGAGTGTGCTGGGATACTACTCCCCTCGGTGATGAGGGCCCTCTTGCCTTAGGCCATAACTGCTGGGCTCCCCACATTTTCTGATGTGCGCCAAGTGAGTGAGGACACTCTTGCCAGGTTCCCATCCCCATGGGGATATGGGCCTTCTGCTCTGAAGTCAAAACGGCTGGCTTGCTCACAGTACCATGAGGTGGGCCCTCTGCTGTGAGTTCACTCCGGCAAGGATCCCTTATCATCGGTGCTCTGAGCCGCCTGCTGGGAGGTTCCAACTGCTGGATTCCTCAACTTTTTTATTCTATATGCCCTCTGTTGTGAGGCTCCTCCTGCCTGTCTCACTGCCAGCCCCTTGGTGATGACTCTCCTATGGCTTGAGGCCACATGTGCTGCATTCCTCACCTTTCGATGATGTGGCCCCACTCATGTGAGGACACTCCTACCTGGTTCCCATCCCCTTGGTGAGGTGGGCCCTCTGGCGAGAGTCTAATCCTGGCTGGGTTCCTCAACGTTCTGTGAGGTAGGCCCTCTGCTGTGAGGTCACTCCTGCCTGGCTGGCACACATCACCTTGGAGACGTGAGCCCTCTGGTGGCAGTTGGAGCGTGCAGGGTGCCTCCTCCTCTCGGTGATGACGGCCCTCTGGCGTCAGGCCCTAAATGGTGGGCTCCCCACATTTTCTGATGTGCGCCCAGTGGTGCGAGGACACTCCAGCCAGGTTCCCATTCCCATGGGGATGTGGGCCTTCTGCGCTGAGGTCCCAACGCCTGGGTTGCTCACAGTTTTATGATGTGGGCCCTCTGCTGTGAGTTCACTGCGGCCTGGATCCCATAGCCTCAGTGTTCTGAGCCGCCTGCTGGAAGGTCTAAATGCTGGAATCCTCACGTTTTTTATATTATGTGCCCTGTGTTGTGAGGCTACTCCTGCCTGCCTCACTCCAAGGCCCTTGGTGATGTGGGTCCTCTGGTTTGAGGACACATGTGCTGGGTTCCTCACCTTAAGATGATGAGGTCCCACTGGTGTGAGGATAATCCTGACTGGTTCCCATCCCCTTTGTGATGTGGGCCCTCTGGTGAGAGTCTGATCCTGGCTGGGTTCCTCACCCATCTGTGAGGTGGGCCCTCTACTATCAGGTAACTCTTGCCTGGCTTGCTCACCTCGCCTTGTTGACATGAGCCCTCTGGTGGCACTTGGATCCTGCTGGGAGCCTCCTCACCTCTGTGATGAGGGCCCTCTGACGTCAGGCCTTAACTGCTGGGCTCCCCAACTTTTCTTAGTGAGCCCAGTGATGCTCGGGCACTCCTGTTAGGTTCCCATCTCCATGGGGATTTGGGCCTTCTATTCTGAGGTCCCAACGGCTGGGCTGCTCACAGGTTCATGATGTGGGCTCTCTGGTGTTAGTTCACTGCGGCCTGGATCCCATAGCCTCTGTGCTCTTGGCCGCCTGCTGGGAGGTTCCAACTGCTGGATTCCTCACTTTTTTAATTTTTTAGGCCCTCTGTTGTGAGGATCCTCCTGCCTGCCTCACTCCCAGCCCCTTCGTGATGTGTGTCCTCTGGTTTGAGGCCACATGTGCTGGGTTCCGCATCTTTCGATGATGTGGCCCCACTCGTGTGAGGACACTCCTGCCTGGTTCCCATCCCCTTGGTGATGTGGGCCTTCTGGTGACAGTCTTATCCTGGCTGGGTTCCTCACTCTTCTGTGAGGTAGGCCCTCTGCTGTGAGGTCAATCCTGCCTGACTTGCACACATCACCTTGGCGATTTGGGCCCTCTGTTGGCACATGGAACCTGCTGGGAACCTCCTGCCCTCGGTGATGACGGCCCTCTAGCATCAGGCCCTAACTGCTGGGCGCCCCACATTTTCTGATGTGAGCCCAGTGATGCCAGGACACTACTGTCAGGTTCCCATCCCCATGGGGATGTGGGCTTTCTGCATTGAGGTCCCAACACTTGGGTTGCTCACAGTTTCATGATGTGGGCTTTCTGGTGTTAGTTCACTCCTGCCTGGATCCCATAGCTTCTGTGCTCTTGGCCGCCTGCTGGGAGGTTCCAAATGCTGGATTCCTCACCTTTTTTATTCTTTGGGCCCTCTGTTGTGAGGCTACTCCTGCCTGCCTCACTCCCAGCCCCTCGGTGATGGGTGTCCTATGGTTTGAAGCCACATGTTCTGGGTTCCTCACCTTTCGATGATGTGGCCCCACTGGTGTGAAGACACTCCTGCCTGGTTCCCATCCCCTTGGTGATGTGGGCCCTCTGGTGAGAGTCTGATGTTGGCTGGGTTTCTCACCCTTCTGTGAGGTGGGACCTCTGCTGTGAGGTAACTCCTGCCTGGCTTGCTCACGTTGCCTTGGCAACGTGAGCCCTCAGGTGGCAGTTGGAGCCTGCTGGGAATCTCCTCCCCTCGGTTATGAGAGCTCTGGATAAAACACATATGCCCTTTTTTGCCAAGTGCATTATTTTCCAAGTTCTGTCTCTTTTCCTATGCTTTAAGAGCGACTCCCATGTACCTTCTGAAATCGGTTTCCAGCAATTCTGCCCTGCATTCAAGTCCTCATCGCAGCCTTACTTCAGTATAATTTTCGATGATAGCTGTCATTTATAACTCTGCAGGTTTGTGAATTACAGGGCCCCTGAGCTCCATTCTTCAACTCGCTTTCTTGTGAGCTGGCCGCAACACCGCAGAATTGCTTCAGGCCCTAGGGTGGTTCCGGCATGGCACGCTGAGCCTTTGGTTAATTCCTCTTCGTGGTGGGAAATGAGAGTTAAATTTGCCAGTCCAGACACCTCCAGCTAGTCTCTCATTGGTTCTCCCTATTCCTGTTCATTTTCCGCAGAAATTGCAAACTGGGCCAAACAGGAGGTTAAAGGCACTGACTCTCCAAGTGGGGAGAGTGTTAGTAAAGCGTCTGAAATGTTGCACCCGAGTACCAGGAGACGAAAACTGAGACACATTTGAACATGTTTCCCGATCACACGGTGGATCATACTCTGGGTTCCACATGCATGTTTTAGCTGAAGGAAGAATCCCTTAAACCTGGAGAGTTGAGACCCATGGAATGGGTACCATGCAATATGACTTCAAAGGGTCTGCATTTGCTCACCGATCCTCACCAATCCTATCACTGCTGTGTTTATGCTGCTATACACACACTTGATTTTCTTTCGGAGACATATAAATCCATAGGTTTTAAGATTCTTACTAGTCAGGTATATTCTCAGGCATTTAATATGGGGTGTTGAGTCCACTTCGTTGAGCAAGGAGTAGCTCTTGTCTATTACATATTTGGCTTATGGAACGGTATCTGTGCTAATTTCAATCTCTGGTTTTATGCAGCAACCCAACTCACCTTTCCGCTTAAGCAAGCATAAGTTGGTTTTCTACATTTGAGACCCTGTTCTGTTTTGTAATTCAGTTCCTGTGTAGCCAAGGTTACATTCCGTGTAGTATTGATATCTTATGATATTTCTTTTTCTGTGTGACTTATTTCACTTAGAATCATCGTACCTGAATCCACTCATTATGCTGCTATGGGCCTGATGACATAGATTTCATTGCTGAGTGATATTGCATTGTACGTAAGTACCACAACTTCTTTATCCATTTTTCGCTTTCTCTGATATTGAAATTGTACCGTGAACGAATTTCTTGTAAACAGAGCCGTCCCAAATTTGCGGTGGCTGTGTCTTTTTGATGTTAATTTCCCTAAACTATAGGACCATAAGTGGAAGTGCCCTAGGCTCTGTTGCTTTGTTTTTTAGATGTTTCAGGAATCACCATACACTTCTCCAGAGTGGCTGTTGGCAATTTACATCCTGCCATTCAGCATAACAAGGCTCCCAGGTCTCCATGGCCTGTCCTGACTTTCTGGATTTTACACTTTTTTCAGATGGCCCTTTTGACCAGGGGGCAGTGAGACTTCATTGTAGTGCAGATTTCATTGGCAAGCTTGCTTGGTTGGCCAAAAAGGGCGTATGGGTTTTTTCCTGAATATATTCAGGAAAAAATGCATACGCCCTTTTTGGCCAAGTGCATCATTGTGGACGTTCTGCCTCTTTTCCTATGCTTTACATGCAATTCCAGTCTACCTCCTTAAATCGGTTTCCTGCAATTCTGCCCCGCTTTCAAGTCCTCTTGGCAGCCTTACTTCAATATATTTTTGGACAATAGCTGTCATTTATAACTCTGCAGGTTTGTGAATTACAGTGTCCCTGAGCTCCTTTCTTCAACTCACTTTCTAGTGACCTGGCCGCAACACCGCAGGATTGCTTCAGGCCCTAGTGTGGTTCAGGCATGGCATGCTGAGCCTTTGGTTAATTCCTCTTCCTGGTGGGAAATGAGAGTTAAATTTGCCCGTCCAGACACCTCCAGCTAGTCTCTCATTGGTTCTCCCTATTCCTGTTCATTTTCGGCAGAAATTGCAAACTGGGCCAAACAGGAGGTTAAAGGCACTGACTCTCCAAGTGGGGAGAGTGTTAGTAAAGCTTCTGGAATGTTGCCCCCGAGTACCAGGGGACGAAAACGGAAACACATTTTAACACG
This sequence comes from Orcinus orca, assembly GCF_937001465.1. Lineage (NCBI taxonomy): Eukaryota > Metazoa > Chordata > Mammalia > Artiodactyla > Delphinidae > Orcinus > Orcinus orca. Next base: position 51,393,831 of record NC_064560.1, on the reverse strand, counting down.
TTTCCCGATCACACGGTGGATCATACTCTGGGTTCCACATGCATGTTTTAGCTGAAGGAAGAATCCCTTAAACCTGGAGAGTTGAGACCCATGGAATGGGTACCATGCAATATGACTTCAAAGTGTCTGCATTTGCTCATCGATCCTCACCAATCCTATCACTGTTGCGCTTATGCCGCTGTACACACGCTTGATTCTCTTTCAGAGACATATAAATCCATAGGTTTTAAGATTCTTACTAGTCAAGTATATTCTTAGGCGTTTAATATGGGGTGTTGAGTCCACTTCGTTGAGCAAGGAGTAGGTCTTTTCTATTACATATTTGGCTTATGGAACGGTATCTGTGCTAATTTCAATCTCTGGTTTTATGCAGCACCCCAAATCACCTTTCCCCTTAAGCAAGCATAAGTTGGTTTTCTCCATTTGATACCCTGTTGTGTTTTGAAATTCAGTTCCTGTGTAGATAAATTTACATTCCGTGTAGTAGTGATATTTTATGATGTTTCGTTTTCTGTGTGACTTATTTCACTTAGAATCATCGTACCTGAATCCACTCATTATGCTGCTATGGGCCTGATGACGTAGAATTCATTGCTGAGTGATATTGCATTGTACGTAAGTACCACAACTTCTTTATCCATTTTTCACTTTCTGTGATATTGAACTTGTACCGTAAACGAGGTTCTTGTAGGCAGAGCCGTCCCAAACTTTGGGGTCACTGTGTCTTTTTGATTTTAATTTCCCTAAGCTATAGGACCATAAGTGGAAGTGCCCTAGGCTCTGTTGCTTTGTTTTTTAGATGTTTCAGGAAACACCATACACTTCTCCAGAGTGGCTCTTGTCAATTTACATCCTGCCCATCAGCATAACAAGGCTCCCAGTTCTCCGTGGCCTGTCCTGCCTTTCTGGATTTTACACTTTTTTCACATGGACCATTTGACCGGAGGGCAGTGAGACTTCATTGTAGTGCGGATTTCCTTTGCAAGCTTGCTTGGTTGGCCAAAAAGTGCGTATGCGTTTTTTCCTGAATATATTCAGGAAAAAACGCATACGCCCTTTTTGGCCAAGTGCATCATTGTGGACGTTGTGCCTCTTTTCCTATGCTTTACATGCAATTCCAGTCTACCTCCTGAAATCAGTTTACTGCAATTCTGCTCCACTTTCAAGTCCTCTTGGCAGCCTTACTTCAATATATTTTTGGACGATAGCTGTCATTTATAACTCTGCAGGTTTGTGAATTACAGTGCCCCTGAGCTCCTTTCTTCAACTCGCTTTCTTGTGAGCTGGCCACAACTCCGCAGGATTGCTTCAGGCTGTAGTATGGTTCAGGCATGGCACGCTGAGCCTTTGGTTAATTCCTCTTCCTGGTGGGAAATGAGAGTTAAATATGCCCTTCCAGAAACCTCCAGCTAGTCTCTCATTGGTTCTCCCTATTCCTGTTCATTTTCCGCAGAAATTGCAAACTGGGCCAAACAGGAGGTTAAAGGCACTGACTCTCCAAGTGGGGAGAGTGTTAGTAAAGCGTCTGGAATGTTGCACCCGAGTACCAGGGTACGAAAACTGAGACACATTTGAGCACGTTTCCCGATCACACGGTGGATCATACTCTGGGTTCCACATGCATGTTTTAGCTGAAGGAAGAATCCCTTAAACCTGGAGAGTTGAGACCCTTGGAATGGGTACCATGCAATATGACTTCAAAGGGTCTGCATTTGCTCACCGATCCTCACCATTCCTATCACTGCTGCGCTTATGCCACTGTACACACGCTTGATTCTCTTTCGGAGACATATAAATCCATAGGTTTTAAGATTCTTACTCGTCAGGTATATTCTTAGGCGTTTAACATGGGGTGTTGAGTCCAATTCTTTGAGCAAGGAGTAGCTGTTGTCTATTACATATTTGGCTTATGGAACGGTATTTGTGCTAATTTCAATCTCTGGTTTTATGCAGCACCCCAACTCACCTTTCCCCTTAAGCAAGCATAAGTTGGTTTTCTACTTTTGAGACCCTGTTCTGTTTTGTAATTCAGTTCCTGTGTAGCCAAGTTTACATTCCATGTCGTAGTGATATCTTATGATGTTTCTTTTTCTGTGTGACTTATTTCACTTAGAATCATCGTACCTGAATCCACTCATTATGCTGCTACGGGCCTGATGACATAGATTTCATTGCTCAGTGATATTGCATTCTACGTAAGTACCACAACTTCTTTATCCATTTTTCGCTTTCTGTATATTGAACTTGTACCGTAAATGAGGTTCTTGTAAACAGAGCCGTCCCAAATTTTGGGGTGGCTGTGTCTTTTTGATTTAAATGTCCCTAAGCTATAGGACCATAAGTGGAAGTGCCCTAGGCTCTGTTGCTTTGATTTTTAGATGTTTCAGGAAACACCATACACTTCTCCAGAGTGGCTGTTGGCAATTTATAACCCGCCCATCAGCATAACAAGGCTCCCAGTTCTCCATGGCCTGTCCTGCCTTTCTGGATTTTACACTTTTTTCAGATGTCCCTTTTGACCGGGTGGCAGTGAGACTTCATTTTAGTGCAGATTTCCTTTGCAAGCTTGCTTGGTTGGCCAAAAAGTGCGTATGGGTTTTTTCCTGAATATATTCAGGAAAAAAACGCATACGTCCTTTTTGGCCAAGTGCATCATTGTGGACGTTCTGCCTATTTTCCTATGCTTTACATGCAATTCCAGTCTACCTCCTGAAATCGGTTTCTTGCAATTCTGCCCCGCTTTCAAGTCCTCTTGGCAGCCTTACTTCAATATATTTTTGGACGATAGCTGTCATTTATAACTCTGCAGGTTTGTGAATGACAGTGCCCCTGAGCTCCTTTCTTCAACTCGCTTTCTTGTGAGCTGGCCGCAACACAGCAGGATTGCTTCAGGCTCTAATGTTGTTCCGGCATGGGACACTGAGCCTTTGGTTAATTCCTCTTACTGGTGGGAAATGAGAGTTAAATTTGCCCATCCAGACAGCTCCAGCTTGTCTCTCATTGGTTCTCCCTATTCCTGTTCATTTTCTACAGAAATTGCAAACTGGGCCAAACAGGAGGTTAAAGGCACTGACTCTCCAAGTGGGGAGAGTGTTAGTAAAGCGTCTGGAATGTTGCACCCGAGTACCAGGGGACGAAAACTGAGACACATTTGAACACGTTTCCCGATCACACGGTGGATCATACTCTGGGTTCCACATGCATGTTTTAGCTGAAGGAAGAATCCCTTAAACCTGGAGAGTTGAGACCCATGGAATGGGTACCATGCAATATGACTTCAAAGGGTCTGCATTTGCTCACCGAACCTCACCAATCCTATCACTGCTGCGTTTATGCCACTGTACATACGCTTGATTCTCTTTCGGAGACATATAAATCCATAGGTTTTAAGATTCTTACTAGTTAGGTATGTTCTTAGGCTTTTAATATGGGGTGTTGAGTCCACTTCGTTGAGCAAGGAGTAGCTCTTGTCTATTACATATTTGGCTTATGGAACGGTATCTGTGCTAATTTCTATCTCTGGTTTTATGCAGCACCCCAACTCACCTTTCCCCTTAAGCAAGCATAAGTTGGTTTTCTACTTTTGAGACCCTGTTCTGTTTTGTAATTCAGTTCCTGTGTAGCCAAGTTTACATTCCATGTCGTAGTGATATCTTATGATGTTTCTTTTTCTGTGTGACTTATTTCACTTAGGATCATCGTACCTGAATCCACTCATTATGCTGCTACGGGCCTGATGACATAGATTTCATTGCTCAGTGATATTGCATTCTACGTAAGTACCACAACTTCTTTATCCATTTTTCGCTTTCTGTATATTGAACTTGTACCGTAAACGAGGTTCTTGTAAAAAGAGCCGTCCCAAATTTTGGGGTGGCTGTGTCTTTTTGATTTAAATTTCCCTAAGCTATAGGACCATAAGTGGAAGTGCCCTAGGCTCTGTTACTTTGTTTTTTAGATGTTTCAGGAAACACCATACACTTCTCCAGAGTGGCTGTTGGCAATTTACATCCCGCCCATCAGCATAACAAGGCTCCCAGTTCTCTATTCCCTGTCCTGCCTTTCTGGATTTTACACTTTTTTCAGATGACCCTTTTTACCGGGGGGCAGTGAGACTTCATTGTAGTGCAGATTTCCTTTGCAAGCTTGCTTGTTTGGCCAAAAAGGGCGTATGCGTTTTTTCCTGAATATATTCAGGAAAAAACGCATACGCCCTTTTTGGCCAAGTGCATCATTGTGGACGTTCTGCCTCTTTTCCTATGCTTTACATGCAATTCCAGTCTACCTCCTGAAATCGGTTTCCTGCAATTCTGCCCCGCTTTCAAGTCCTCTTGGCAGCCTTACTTCAATATATTTTTGGACGATAGCTGTCATTTATAACTCTGCAGGTTTGTGAATGACAGTGCCCCTGAGCTCCTTTCTTCAACTCGCTTTCTTGTGAGCTGGCCGCAACACCGCAGGATTGCTTCAGGCCCTAGTGTGGTTCCGGCATGGCACGCTGAGCCTTTGGTTAGTTCCTCTTCCTGTTGGGAAGTGAGAGTTAAATTTGCCCGTCCAGACACCTGCAGCTAGTCTCTCATTGGTTCTCCCTATTCCTGTTCATTTTCCACAGAAATTGCAAACTGGGCCAAACAGGAGGTTAAAGGCACTGACTCTGCAATTGGGGAGAGTGTTAGTAAAGCATCTGGAATGGTGCATGAGAGTAGCAGGGGAAGAAAACTGAGACACATTTGAACACATTCCCCGATCACACGGTGGATCATACTCTGGGTCCACATGCATGTTTTAGCTGAAGGTAGAATCCCTTAAACCTGGAGAGTTGAGACCCATGGAATGGGTACCATGCAATATGACTGCAAAGGGTCTGCATTTGCTCACCGAACCTCACCAATCCTATCACTGCTGCGTTTATGCCACTGTACGCACGCTTGATTCCCTTTCGGAGACATAAATATCCATAGGTTTTAAGATTCTTACTAGTCAGGTATATTCTTAGGCGTTTAATATGGGGTGTTGAGTCCACTTCGTTGAGCAAGGAGTAGCTCTTGTCTATTACATATTTGGCTTATGGAACGGTATATGTGCTAATTTCAATCTCTGGTTTGATGCAGCACCCCAACTCACCTTTCCCCTTAAGCAAGCATAAGTTGGTTTTCTACATTTGAGACCCTGTTCTGTTTTGTAATTCAGTTCCTGTGTAGCCAAGTTTACATTCCGTGTAGTAGTGATATCTTATGATGTTTCTTTTTCTGTGTGACTTATTTCACTTAGAATCATCTTACCTGAATCCACTCATTATGCTGCTATGGGCCTGATGACATAGATTTCATTGCTGAGTGATATTGCATTGTACGTAAGTATCACAACTTCTTTATCCATTTTTCGCTTTCTGTGATACTGAACATGTACTGTAAACGAGGTTCTTGTAAACAGAGCTGTCCCAAACTTTGGGGTGGCTGTGTCTTTTTCATTTTAATTTCCCTAAGCTATAGGACCATAAGTGGAAGTGCGCTAGGCTCTGTTGCTTTGTTTTTTAGATGTTTCAGGAAACACCGTACACTTCTCCAGAGTGGCTGTTGGCACTTTACATCCCGCCCATCAGCATAACAAGGCTCCCAGTTCTCCATGGCCTGTCCTGCCTTTCTGGATTTTACACTTTTTTCAGATGGCCCTTTTGACCGGGGGGCAGTGAGACTTCATTGTAGTGCAGATTTCCTTTGCAAGCTTGCTTGGTTGGCCAAAAAGTGCGTATGCGTTTTTTCCTGAATATATTCAGGTAAAAACGCATACGGTCTTTTTGGACAAGTGCATCATTGTGGACGTTCTGCCTCTTTTCCTATGCTTTACATGCAATTCCAGTCTACCTCCTGAAATCGGTTTCTTGCAATTCTGCCCCGCTTTCAAGTCCTCTTGGCAGCCTTACTTCAATATATTTTTGGACGATAGCTGTCATTTATAACTGCAGGTTTGTGAATGACAGTGCCCCTGAGCTCCTTTCTTCAACTCGCTTTCTTGTGAGCTGGCCGCAACACCGCAGGATTGCTTCAGGCCCTAGTGTGGTTCCGGCATGGCACGATGAACCTTTGGTTAATTCCTCTTCCTGGTGGGAAATGAGAGTTAAATTTGCCCGTCCAGACACCTCCAGCTAGTCTCTCATTGGTTCTCCCTTTTCCTGTTCATTTTCCACAGAAATTGCAAACTGGGCCAAACAGGAGGTTAAAGGCACTGACTCTGCAATTGGGGAGAGTGTTAGTAAAGCATCTGGAATGGTGCATCAAAGTAGCAGGGGAAGAAAACTGAGACACATTTGAACACGTTCCCAGATCACACAGTGGATCATACTCTGGGTCCACATGCATGTTTTAGCTGAAGGAAGAATCCCTTAAATCTGGAGAGTTGAGAACCATGGAATGGGTACCATGCAATATGACTTCAAAGGGTCTGCATTTCCTCACCGAACTTCACCAAAACTATCACTGTTGCGTTTATGTCGCTGTACACACGCTTGATTCTCTTTCGGAGACATATAAATCCATAGGTTTTCAGATTCTTACTAGTCAGGTATATTCTTAGGCGTTTAATATGGGGTGTTGAGTCCACTTCGTTGAGCAAGGAGTAGCTCTTGTCTATTACATATTTGGCTTATGGAACGGTATCTGTGCTAATTTCAATCTTAGGTTTTATGCAGCACCCCAACTCACCTTTCCCCTTAAGCAAGCATAAGTTGGTTTTCTACATTTGAGACCCTGTTCTGTTTTGTAATTCAGTTCCTGTGTAGCCAAGTTTACATTCCGTGTAGTAGTGATGTCTTATGATGTTTCTTTTTCTGTGTGACTTATTTCACTTAGAATCATCGTACCTGAATCCACTCATTATGCTGCTACGGGCCTGATGACGTAGATTTCATTGCTGAGTGATATTGCATTGTACGTAAGTACCACAACTTCTTTATCCATTTTTCTCTTTCTGTGATATTGAACTTGTACCGTAAACGAGGTTCTTGTAAACAGAGCCATCCCAAACTTTGAGGTGGCTGTGTCTTTTTGATTTTAATTTCCCTAAGCTGTAGGACCATAAGTGGAAGTGCCCTAGGCTCTGTTGCTTTGTTTTTTAGATGTTTCAGGAAACACCATACACTTCTCCAGAGTGTCTGTTGGCAATTTACATCCCGCCCATCAGCATAACAAGGCTCCCAGTTCTCCATGGCCTGTCCTTCCTTTCTGGATTTTACACTTTTTTCAGATGTCCCTTTTGACCAGAAGGCAGAGAGACTTCATTGTAGTGCAAATTTTCTTTGCAAGCTTGCTTGGTTGGCCAAAAAGTGCGTATGCATTTTTTCCTGAATATATTCAGGAAAAAACGCATACGCCCATTTTGGCCAAGTGAATCATTGTGGACGTTCTCCCTCTTTTCCTATGCTTTACATGCCATTCCAGTCTACGTCCTGAAATCGGTTTCCTGCAATTCTGCCCCGCTTTCAAGTCCTCTTGGCAGCCTTACTTCAATATATTTTTGGACGATAGCTGTCATTTATAACTCTGCAGGTTTGTGAATGACAGTGCCCCTGAGCTCCTTTCTTCAACGCGCTTTCTTGTGAGCTGGCCGCAACACCACAGGATTGCTTCAGGCCCTAGTGTGGTTCCGGCATGGCATGCTGAGCCTTTGGTTAATTCCTCTTCCTGGTGGCAAATGAGAGTTAAATTTGCTCACCCAGACACCTCCAGCTAGTCTCTCATTGGTTCTCCCTATTCCGGTTCATCTTATGCAGAAATTGCAAACTGGGCCAAACAGGAGGTTAAAGGCACTGACTCTCCAAGTGGGGAGAGTGTTAGTAAAGCGTCTGGAATGTTGCACCCGAGTACCAAGGGACGAAAACTGAGACACATTTGAACACGTTTCCCGATCACAAGGTGCATCATACTCTGGGTTCCACATGCATGTTTTAGCTGAAGGAAGAATCCCTTAAACCTGGAGAGTTGAGACCCATGGATTGGGTACCATGCAATATGACTTCAAAGGGTCTGCATTTGCTCACCGAACCTCACCAATCCTATCACTGCTGTGCTTATGCCGCTGTACACATGCTTGATTCTCTTTCGGAGACATATAAATCCATAGGTTTTAAGATTCTTACTCGTCAGGTATATTCTTAGGCGTTTAATATGGGGTGTTGAGTCCACTTCGTTGAGCAAGGAGTACCTCTTATCTATTACATATTTGGCTTATGGAACGGTATATGTGCTAATTTCAATCTCTGGTTTTATGCAGCACCCCAACTCACCTCTCCCCTTAAGCAAGCATAAGTTGGTTTTCTACATTTGAGACACTTTTCTGATTTGTAATTCAGTTCCTGTGTAGCCAAGTTTACATTCCGTGTAGTAGTGATATCTTATGATGTTTCTTTTTCTGTGTGACTTATTTCACTTAGAATCATCGTACCTGAATCCACTCATTATGCTGCTACGGGCCTGATGACATAGATTTCATTGCTGAGTGATATTGCATTGTACATAAGTAGCACATCTTCTTTATCCATTTTTTGCTTTCTGTGATATTGAACTTGTACCGTAAACGAGGTTCTTGTAAACAGAGCCGTCCCAAACTTTGGGTGGCTGTGTCTTTTTGATTTTAATTTCCCTAAGCTATAGGACCATAAGTGGAAGTGCCCTAGGCTGTGTTGCTTTGTTTTTTAGATATTTCAGGAAACACCCTACACTTCTCCAGAGTGGCTGTTGGCAATTTACATCCCACCCATCATGATAACAAGGTTCCCAGTTCTCCATGGCCTGTCCTTCCTTTCTGGATTTTACACTTTTTTCAGATGGCCCTTTTGACCCGGGGGCAGTGAGACTTCATTGTAGTGCAGATTTCCTTTGCAAGCTTGCTTGGTTGGCCAAAAAGGGCGTATGCGTTTTTTCCTGAATATATTCAGGAAAAAACGCATACGCCCTTTTTGGCCAAGTGCATCATTGTGGACGTTCTGCCTCTTTTCCTATGCTTTACATGCAATTCCAGTCTACCTCCTGAAATCGGTTTCCTGCATTTCTGCCCCGCTTTCAAGTCCTCTTGGCAGCCTTACTTCAATATATTTTTGGACGATAGCTGTCATTTATAACTCTGCAGGTTTGTGAATGACAGTGCCCCTGAGCTCCTTTCTTCAACTCGCTTTCTTGTGAGATGGCCGCAACACCGCAGGATTGCTTCAGGCCCTAGTGTGGTTCCGGCATGGCATGCTGAGCCTTTGGTTCATTCCTCTTCCTGGTGGGAAATGAGTGTTAAATATGCCCGTCCAGACACCTACCTCACTCTCAACCCCTTGGTGATGTGGGTCCTCTGGTTTGTGGTCACCTTTATGGGTTTCTCACCTTTCGATGATGTGGCCCCACTAGTGTGAGGACACTCCTGCCTGCTTCTCATCCACGTGGTTATGTGGACCCCCTGGTGAGAGTCTGTTCCTGGCTGTGTTCCTCACCCTTCTGTGAGGGAGACCCTCTGCTGATAGTCACTCCTGCATGGCTGGCACACATTGCCTTGGTGAAGTCAGCCGTGTGGTGGCAGTTGGAGCGTGCTGGGAATCTCCTCCCCCCGGTGATGAGGGCCCTCTTGCGTCAGGTCCTAACTGCTGGGCTCACCAAATTTTCTTAGTGAGCCCAGTGATGCTTAGGCACTCCTCTTAGGATCCCATCTCCATGGGGATGTGGGCCTTCTGCTCTGAGGTCCCAACGGCTGGGTTGTTCACATTTTCATGATGTGGGCTCTCTGGTGTTAGTTCACAGAGGCCTGGATCCCATAGCCTCTGTGCTCTTGGCCGCCTGCTGGGAGGTCCCAACTGCTCAATTCCTCACTTTTTAAATTTTCTGGGCCCTCTGTTGTGAGGATCCTCCTGCCTGCCTCACTCCCAGCCCCTTCGTGATGTGTGTCCTCTGGTTTGAGGCCACATGTGCTGGGTTCCTCACCTTTCGATGATGTGGGACCAATGGTCTTAGGAGACTCCTGCCTGGTTCACATCCCCTTGGTGATGTGGGCCCTCTGTTGAGAGTCTGATCCTGGCTGGGTTCCTCACCCATCTGTGAGGTGGGCCGTCTGCTGTGAGGTCACTCTTGCCTGGCTTGCTCACCTCGCCTTGTGGACATGAGCCCTCTGGTGGCACTTGGAGCCTGCTGGGAGCCTCCTCCCGTCGGTGATGAGGGCCCTCTGGCGTCAGGCCCTAACTGCTGGGCTCCCCACATTTTGTGATGTGCGCCCAGTGGTGCGAGGACACTCCAGCCAGGTTCACATCCCCATTGGGATGTGGGCCTTCTGCTCTGAGGTCCCAACGCCTGGGTTGCTCACAGTTTCATGATGTGGGCTCTCTGCTGTTAGTTCACTCCTGCCTGCATCCCATAGCTTCTGTGCTCTCGGCCGCCTGCTGGGAGGATCCAACTGCTGGATTCCTCACCTTTCTTATTCTTTGGGCCCTCTGTTTTTAGGCTACTCCTGCCTGCCTCACTCCCATTCCCTTTGTGATATGTGTCCTCTGATTTGAGGCCACATGTGCTGGGTTCCGCACCTTTCGATGATGTGGCCCCACTGGAGGGAAGACAGTCCTGCCTGGTTCCCATCCCCTTGCTGATGTGGGCCCTCAGGTGAGAGTCTGATCCTGGCTGGGTTCCTCACCCTTCTGTGAGGTGGGGCCTCTGCTGTGAGGTCAATCATGCCTGTCTGGCACACGTCACCTTGGCGATGTGGGCCATCTGGTGGCAGTTGGAGTGTGTTGGGATACTACTCCCCTCGGTGATGAGGGCCCTCTTGCCTTAGGCCATAACTGCTGGGCTCCCCGCATTTTCTGATGTGCGCCAAGTGAGTGAGGACACTCTTGCCAGGTTCCCATCCCCATGGGGATATGGGCCTTCTGCTCTGAGGTCAAAACGGCTGGCTTGCTCACAGTACCATGATGTGGGCCCTCTGCTGTGAGTTCACTCCGGCAAGGATCCCTTATCATCGGTGCTCTGAGCCGCCTGCTGGGAGGTTCCAACTGCTGGATTCCTCAACTTTTTTATTCTATATGCCCTCTGTTGTGAGGCTCCTCCTGCCTGCCTCACTGCCAGCCCCTTGGTGATGACTCTCCTATGGCTTGAGGCCACATGTGCTGCGTTCCTCACCTTTCGATGATGTGGCCCCACTCATGTGAGGACACTCCTACCTGGTTCCCATCCCCTTGGTGAGGTGGGCCCTCTGGCGAGAGTCTAATCCTGGCTGGGTTCCTCAACGTTCTGTGAGGTAGGCCCTCTGCTGTGAGGTCACTCCTGCCTGGCTGGCACACATCACCTTGGAGACGTGAGCCCTCTGGTGGCAGTTGGAGCGTGCAGGGTGCCTCCTCCTCTCGGTGATGACGGCCCTCTGGCGTCAGGCCCTAAATGGTGGGCTCCCCACATTTTCTGATGTGCGCCCAGTGGTGCGAGGACACTCCAGCCAGGTTCCCATTCCCATGGGGATGTGGGCCTTCTGCGCTGAGGTCCCAACGCCTGGGTTGCTCACAGTTTTATGATGTGGGCCCTCTGCTGTGAGTTCACTGCGGCCTGGATCCCATAGCCTCAGTGTTCTGAGCCGCCTGCTGGAAGGTCTAAATGCTGGAATCCTCACGTTTTTTATATTATGTGCCCTGTGTTGTGAGGCTACTCCTGCCTGCCTCACTCCAAGGCCCTTGGTGATGTGGGTCCTCTGGTTTGAGGACACATGTGCTGGGTTCCTCACCTTAAGATGATGAGGTCCCACTGGTGTGAGGATAATCCTGACTGGTTCCCATCCCCTTTGTGATGTGGGCCCTCTGGTGAGAGTCTGATCCTGGCTGGGTTCCTCACCCATCTGTGAGGTGGGCCCTCTACTATCAGGTAACTCTTGCCTGGCTTGCTCACCTCGCCTTGTTGACATGAGCCCTCTGGTGGCACTTGGACCCTGCTGGGAGCCTCCTCACCTCTGTGATGAGGGCCCTCTGACGTCAGGCCCTAACTGCTGGGCTCCCCAACTTTTCTTAGTGAGCCCAGTGATGCTCAGGCACTCCTGTTAGGTTCCCATCTCCATGGGGATTTGGGCCTTCTATTCTGAGGTCCCAACGGCTGGGCTGCTCACAGGTTCATGATGTGGGCTCTCTGGTGTTAGTTCACTGCGGCCTGGATCCCATAGCCTCTGTGCTCTTGGCCGCCAGCTGGGAGGTTCCAACTGCTGGATTCCTCACTTTTTTAATTTTTTAGGCCCTCTGTTGTGAGGATCCTCCTGCCTGCCTCACTCCCAGCCCCTTCGTGATGTGTGTCCTCTGGTTTGAGGCCACATGTGCTGGGTTCCGCATCTTTCGATGATGTGGCCCCACTCGTGTGAGGACACTCCTGCCTGGTTCCCATCCCCTTGGTGATGTGGGCCTTCTGGTGACAGTCTTATCCTGGCTGGGTTCCTCACTCTTCTGTGAGGTAGGCCCTCTGCTGTGAGGTCAATCCTGCCTGACTTGCACACATCACCTTGGCGATGTGGGCCCTCTGTTGGCACATGGAACCTGCTGGGAACCTCCTGCCCTCGGTGATGACGGCCCTCTAGCATCAGGCCCTAACTGCTGGGCGCCCCACATTTTCTGATGTGAGCCCAGTGATGCCAGGACACTACTGTCAGGTTCCCATCCCCATGGGGATGTGGGCTTTCTGCTCTGAGGTCCCAACGCTTGGGTTGCTCACAGTTTCATGATGTGGGCTTTCTGGTGTTAGTTCACTCCTGCCTGGATCCCATAGCTTCTGTGCTCTTGGCCGCCTGCTGGGAGGTTCCAAATGCTGGATTCCTCACCTTTTTTATTCTTTGGGCCCTCTGTTGTGAGGCTACTCCTGCCTGCCTCACTCCCAGCCCCTCGGTGATGGGTGTCCTATGGTTTGAAGCCACATGTTCTGGGTTCCTCACCTTTCGATGATGTGGCCCCACTGGTGTGAAGACACTCCTGCCTGGTTCCCATCCCCTTGGTGATGTGGGCCCTCTGGTGAGAGTCTGATGTTGGCTGGGTTTCTCACCCTTCTGTGAGGTGGGACCTCTGCTGTGAGGTAACTCCTGCCTGGCTTGCTCACGTTGCCTTGGCAACGTGAGCCCTCAGGTGGCAGTTGGAGCCTGCTGGGAATCTCCTCCCCTCGGTTATGAGAGCTCTGGATAAAACACATATGCCCTTTTTTGCCAAGTGCATTATTTTCCAAGTTCTGTCTCTTTTCCTATGCTTTAAGAGCGACTCCCATGTACCTTCTGAAATCGGTTTCCAGCAATTCTGCCCTGCATTCAAGTCCTCATCGCAGCCTTACTTCAGTATAATTTTCGATGATAGCTGTCATTTCTAACTCTGCAGGTTTGTGAATTACAGGGCCCCTGAGCTCCATTCTTCAACTCGCTTTCTTGTGAGCTGGCCGCAACACCGCAGAATTGCTTCAGGCCCTAGGGTGGTTCTGGCATGGCACGCTGAGCCTTTGGTTAATTCCTCTTCGTGGTGGGAAATGAGAGTTAAATTTGCCAGTCCAGACACCTCCAGCTAGTCTCTCATTGGTTCTCCCTATTCCTGTTCATTTTCCGCAGAAATTGCAAACTGGGCCAAACAGGAGGTTAAAGGCACTGACTCTCCAAGTGGGGAGAGTGTTAGTAAAGTGTCTGAAATGTTGCACCCGAGTACCAGGGGACGAAAACTGAGACACATTTGAACATGTTTCCCGATCACACGGTGGATCATACTCTGGGTTCCACATGCATGTTTTAGCTGAAGGAAGAATCCCTTAAACCTGGAGAGGTGAGACCCATGGAATGGGTACCATGCAATATGACTTCAAAGGGTCTGCATTTGCTCACCGATCCTCACCAATCCTATCACTGCTGTGTTTATGCTGCTATACACACACTTGATTTTCTTTCGGAGACATATAAATCCATAGGTTTTAAGATTCTTACTAGTCAGGTATATTCTCAGGCATTTAATATGGGGTGTTGAGTCCACTTCGTTGAGCAAGGAGTAGCTCTTGTCTATTACATATCTGGCTTATGGAACGGTATCTGTGCTAATTTCAATCTCTGGTTTTATGCAGCAACCCAACTCACCTTTCCCCTTAAGCAAGCATAAGTTGGTTTTCTACATTTGAGACCCTGTTCTGTTTTATAATTCAGTTCCTGTGTAGCCAAGGTTACATTCCGTGTAGTATTGATATCTTATGATATTTCTTTTTCTGTGTGACTTATTTCACTTAGAATCATCGTACCTGAATCCACTCATTATGCTGCTATGGGCCTGATGACATAGATTTCATTGCTGAGTGATATTGCATTGTACGTAAGTACCACAACTTCTTTATCCATTTTTCGCTTTCTCTGATATTGAAATTGTACCGTGAACGAGTTTCTTGTAAACAGAGCCGTCCCAAATTTAGGGTGGCTGTGTCTTTTTGATGTTAATTTCCCTAAACTATAGGACCATAAGTGGAAGTGCCCTAGGCTCTGTTGCTTTGTTTTTTAGATGTTTCAGGAAACACCATACACTTCTCCAGAGTGGCTGTTGGCAATTTACATCCTGCCATTCAGCATAACAAGGCTCCCAGGTCTCCATGGCCTGTCCTGACTTTCTGGATTTTACACTTTTTTCAGATGGCCCTTTTGACCGGGGGGCAGTGAGACTTCATTGTAGTGAAGATTTCATTTGCAAGCTTGCTTGGTTGGCCAAAAAGGGCGTATGGGTTTTTTCCTGAATATATTCAGGAAAAAATGCATACGCCCTTTTTGGCCAAGTGCATCATTGTGGACGTTCTGCCTCTTTTCCTATGCTTTACATGCAATTCCAGTCTACCTCCTTAAATTGGTTTCCTGCAATTCTGCCCCGCTTTCAAGTCCTCTTGGCAGCCTTACTTCAATATATTTTTGGACAATAGCTGTCATTTATAACTCTGCAGGTTTGTGAATTACAGTGTCCCTGAGCTCCTTTCTTCAACTCACTTTCTAGTGACCTGGCCGCAACTCCGCAGGATTGCTTCAGGCTGTAGTATGGTTCAGGCATGGCACGCTGAGCCTTTGGTTAATTCCTCTTCCTGGTGGGAAATGAGAGTTAAATATGCCCTTCCAGAAACCTCCAGCTAGTCTCTCATTGGTTCTCCCTATTCCTGTTCATTTTCCGCAGAAATTGCAAACTGGGCCAAACAGGAGGTTAAAGGCACTGACTCTCCAAGTGGGGAGAGTGTTAGTAAAGCGTCTGGAATGTTGCACCCGAGTACCAGGGTACGAAAACTGAGACACATTTGAGCACGTTTCCCGATCACAAGGTGGATCATACTCTGGGTTCCACATGCATGTTTTAGCTGAAGGAAGAATCCCTTAAACCTGGAGAGTTGAGACCCATGGAATGGGTACCATGCAATATGACTTCAAAGGGTCTGCATTTGCTCACCGATCCTCACCAATCCTATCACTGCTGCGCTTATGCCACTGTACACACGCTTGATTCTCTTTCGGAGACATATAAATCCATAGGTTTTAAGATTCTTACTAATCAGGTATACTCTTAGGCGTTTAATATGGGATGTTGAGTCCACTTCGTTGAGCAAGGAGTAGGTCTTTTGTATTACATATTTGGCTTATGGAACGGTATCTGTGCTAATTTCAATCTCTGGTTTTATGCAGCACCCCAACTCACCTTTTCCCTTAAGCAAGCATAAGTTGGTTTTCTACATTTGAGACCCTGTTCTGTTTTGTAATTCAGTTCCTGTGTAGCCAAGTTTACATTCTGTGTAGTAGTGATATCTTATGATGTTTCGTTTTATGTGTAACTTATTTCCGTAGAATCATCATACCTGAATCCACTCATTATGCTGCTACGGGCCTGATGACATAGATTTCATTGCTGAGTGATATTGCATTGTACGTAAGTACCACAACTTCTTTATCCATTTTTCGCTTTCTGTGATATTGAACTTTTACCATAAAAGAGGTATTTGTAAGCAGAGCCGTCCCAAACTTTGGGTGGCTGTGTCTTTTTGATTTAAATTTCCCTAAGCTATAGGACCATAAGTGGAAGTGCCCTAGTCTCTGTTGCTTTGTTTTTTAGATGTTTCAGGAAACACCATACACTACTCCAGAGTGGCTGTTGTCAATTTACATCCTGCCCATCAGCATAACAAGGCTCCCAGTTCTCCATGGCCTGTCCTGCCTTTCTGGATTTTACACTTTTTTCACATGGACCTTTTTACCGGAGGGCAGTGAGACTTCATTGTAGTGCAGATTTCCTTTGCAAGCTTGCTTGGTTGGCCAAAAAGTGTGTATGCGTTTTTTCCTGAATATATTCAGGAAGAAACGCATACGCCCTTTTTGGCCAAGTGCATCATTGTGGACGTTCTGCTTCTTTTCCTATGCTTTACATGCAATTCCAGTCTGCCTCCTGAAATCGATTTCCTGCAATTCTGCCCCGCTTTCAAGTCCTCTTGGCAGCCTTACTTCAATATATTTTTGGACGATAGCTGTCATTTATAACTCTGCAGGTTTGTGAATTACAGTGTCCCTGAGCTCCTTTCTTCAACTCGCTTTCTAGTGACCTGGCCGCAACACCGCAGGATTGCTTCAGGCCCTAGTGTGGTTCAGGCATGGCATGCTGAGCCTTTGGTTAATTCCTCTTCCTGGTGGGAAATGAGAGTTAAATTTGCCAGTCCAGACACCTCCAGCTAGTCTCTCATTGGTTCTCCCTTTTCCTGTTCATTTTCCACAGAAATTGCAAACTGGGCCAATCAGGAGGTTAAAGGCACTGACTCTCCAAGTGGGGAGAGTGTTAGTAAAGCATCTGGAATGGTGCATCAAAGTAGCAGGGGAAGAAAACTGAGACACATTTGAACACGTTTCCCGATCACAAGGTGCATCATACTCTGGGTTCCACATGCATGTTTTAGCTGAAGGAAGAATCCCTTAAACCTGGAGAGTTGAGACCCATGGAATGGGTACCATGCAATATGACTTCAAAGGGTCTGCATTTGCTCACCGAACCTCACCAGTCCTATCTCTGCTGCGTTTATGCCGCTGTACACACGCTTGATTCTCTTTCGGAGACATATAAATCCATAGGTTTTAAGATTCTTACTAGTCAGGTATATTCTTAGGCGTTTAATATGTGGTGTTGTGTCCACTTCGTTGAGCAAGGAGTAGCTCTTGTCTATTACATATTTGGCTTATGAAACGGTATCTGTGCTAATTTCAATCTCTGGTTTTATGCAGCACCCCAACTCACTTTTCCCCTTAAGCAAGCATAAGTTGGTTTTCTACATTTGAGACCCTGTTCTGTTTTGTAATTCAGTTCCTGTGTAGCCAAGTTTACATTCCATGTAGTAGTGATATCTTATGATGTTTCTTTTTCTGTGTGACTTATTTCACTTAGAATCATCGTACCTGAATCCACTCATTATGTTGCTACGGGCCTGATGACATAGATTTCATTGCTGAGTGATATTGCATTGTACGTAAGTACCACAACTTCTTTATCCATTTTTCGCTTTCTGTGATATTGAACTTGTACTGTAAACGAGGTTTTTGTAAACAGAGCCATCCCAAACTTTGGGTGGCTGTGTCTTTTTTATTTTAATTTCCCTAAACTATAGCACCATAAGTGGAAGTGCCCTAGGCTCTGTTGCTTTGTTTTTTAGATGTTTCAGGAAACACCATACACTTCCCCAGAGTGGCTGTTGACAATTTACATCCCGCCCATCAGCATAACAAGGCTCCCAGTTCTCCATGGCCTGTCCTGCCTTTCTGGATTTTACACTTTTTTCAGATGGCCCATTTGACCGGGGGGCAGTGAGACTTCATTGTAGTGCAGATTTCCTTTGCAAGCTTGCTTGGTTGGCCAAAAAGTGCGTATGCGATTTTTCCTAAATATATTCAGGAAAAAACGCATACACCCTTTTTACCCGAGTGCATCATTGTGGACGTTCTGCCTCTTTTCCTATGCTTTACATGCAATTCCAGTCTACCTCCTGAAATCGGTTTCCTGCAATTCTGCCCCGCTTTCAAGTCCTCTTGGCAGCCTTACTTCAATATATTTTTGGACGATAGCTGTCATTTATAACTCTGCAGGTTTTTGAATGACAGTGTCCCTGAGCTCCTTTCTTCAGCTCGCTTTCTTGTGAGCTGGAGCAACACGGCAGGATTGTTTCAGGCCCTAGGGTGGTTCCGGCATGGCACGCTTAGCCTTTGGTTAATTCCTCTTCCTGGTGGGAAATGAGAGTTAAATTTGCCCGTCCAGAAACCTCTAGCTAGTCTCTCATTGGTTCTCCCTATTCCTGTTGCTTTTCCGCAGAAATTGCAAACTGGGCCAAACAGGAGGTTAAAGGCACTGACTCTCCAAGTGGAGAGAGTGTTAGTAAAGCGTCTGGAGTGTTGCACCCGAGTACCAGGGGATGAAAACTGAGACACATTTGAACACGTTTCCCGATCACATGGTGGATCATACTCTGGGATCCACATGCATGTTTTAGCTGAAGGAAGAATCCCTTAAACCTGGAGAGTTGAGACCCGTGGAATGGGTACCATGCAATATGACTTCAAAGGGTCTGCATTTGCTAACCGAACATCAGCAATCCTATCACTGCTGCGTTTATGCCGCTGTACACACGCTTGATTCTCTTTCAGAGACATATAAATCCATAGGTTTTAAGATTCTTACTAGTCAGGTATATTCTTAGGCGTTTAATATGGGTTGTTGAGTCCACTTCGTTGAGCAAGGAGTAGCTCTTGTCTATTACATATTTGGCTTATGGAACGGTTTCTGTGCTAATTTCAATCTCTGGTTTTATGCAGCACCCCAACTCACCTTTCCCCTTAAGCAAGCATAAGTTGGTTTTCTACATTTGAGACCCTGTTCTGTTTTGTAATTCAGTTCCTGTGTAGCCAAGTTTATATTCCGTGTAGTAGTGATATCTTATGATGTTTCTTTTTCTGTGTGACTTATTTCACTTAGAATCATCGTACCTGAATCCATTCATTATGCTGCTATGGGCCTGATGACGTAGATTTCATTGCTGAGTGATATTGCATTGTACGTAAGTACCACAACTTCTTTATCCATTTTTCGCTTTCTGTGATATTGAACTTGTACCGTAAACGAGGTTCTTGTAAACAGAGCCATCCCAAACTTTGAGGTGGCTGTGTCTTTTTGATTTTAATTTCCCTAAGCTATAGGACCATAAGTGGAAGTGCCCTAGGCTCTGTTGCTTTGTTTTTTAGATGTTTCAGGAAACACCATACACTTCTCCAGAGTGGCTGTTGGCAATTTACATCCCGCCCATCAGCATAACAAGGCTCCCAGTTCTCCATGGCCTGTCCTGCCTTTCTGGATTTTACACTTTTTTCAGATGTCCCTTTTGACCAGAAGGCAGAGAGACTTCATTGTAGTGCAAATTTCTTTTGCAAGCTTGCTTGGTTGGCCAAAAAGTGCGTATGCATTTTTTCCTGAATATATTCAGGAAAAAACGCGTACACCCATTTTGGCCAAGTGCATCATTGTGGACGTACTGCCTCTTTTCCTATGCTTTACATGCAATTCCAGTCTACCTCCTGAAATCGGTTTCCTGCAATTCTGCCCCGCTTTCAAGTGCTCTTGGCAGACTTACTTCAATATATTTTTGGACGATAGCTGTCATTTATAACTCTGCAGGTTTGTGAATGACAGTGCCCCTGAGCTCCTTTCTTCAACTCGCTTTCTTGTGAGCTGGCCGCAACACCACAGGATTGCTTCAGGCCCTAGTGTGGTTCCGGCATGGCAGGCTGAGCCTTTGGTTAATTCCTCTTCCTGGTGGCAAATGAGAGTTAAATTTGCCCACCCAGACACCTCCAGCTAGTCTCTCATTGGTTCTCCCTATTCCGGTTCATCTTACGCAGAAATTGCAAACTGGGCCAAACAGGAGGTTAAAGGCACTGACTCTCCAAGTGGGGAGAGTGTTAGTAAAGCGTCTGGAATATTGCACCCGAGTACCAGGGGACGAAAACTGAGACACATTTGAACACGTTTCCCGATCACACGGTGGATCATACTCTGGGTTCCACATGCATGTTTTAGCTGAAGGAAGAATCCCTTAAACCTGGACAGTTGAGACCCATGGAATGGGTACCATGCAATATGAGTTCAAAGGGTCTGCATTTGCTCACCGATCCTCACCAATCCTATCACTGCTGCATATATGCCACTGTACACACGCTTGATTCTCTTTCGGAAACATATAAATCCATAGGTTTTAAGATTCTTACTAGTCAGGTATATTCTAAGGCGTTTAATATGGGGTGTTGAGTCCACTTCGTTGAGCAAGGAGTAGCTCTTGTCTATTACATATTTGGCTTATGGAACGGTATCTGTGGTAATTTCCATCTCTGGTTTTATGCAGCACCCCAACTCACCTTTCCCCTTAAGCAAGCATATGTTGGTTTTCTACATTTGAGACCCTGTTGTGTTTTGTAATTCAGTTCCTGTGTAGCCAAGTTTACATTCCGTGTCGTAGTGATATCTTATGATGTTTCTTTTTCTGTGTGACTTATTTCACTTAGAATCATCGTACCTGAATCCACTCATTATGCTGCTACGGGCCTGATGACATAGATTTCATTGCTGAGTGATATTGCATTGTACGTAAGTACCACAACTTCTTTATCCATTTTTCGCTTTCTGTGATATTGAACTTGTACCGTAAACGAGGTTCTTGTAAACAGAGCCGTCCCAAACTTTGGGGTGGCTGTGTCTTTTTGATTTTAATTTCCCTAAGCTATAGGACCATAAGTGGAAGTGCCCTAGGCTCTGTTGCTTTGTTTTTTAGATGTTTCAGGAAACAGCATACACTTCTCCAGAGTGGCTGTTGGCAATTTACATCCCGCCCATCAGCATAACAAGGCTCCCAGTTCTCCATGGCCTGTCCTGCCTTTCTGGATTTTACACTTTTTTCAGATGGCCCTTTTGACCGGGGGGCAGTGAGACTTCATTGTAGTGCAGATTTCCTTTGCAAGCTTGCTTGGTTGGCCAAAAAGTGCGTATGCGTTTTTTCCTGAATATATTCAGGAAAAAACGCATACGCCCTTTTTGGCCAAGTGCATCATTGTGGACGTTCTGCCTCTTTTCCTATGCTTTACATGCAATTCCAGTCTACCTCCTGAAATCGGTTTCCTGCAATTCTGCCCCGCTTTCAATCGCTCTTGGCAGACTTACTTCAATATATTTTTGGACGATAGCTGTCATTTATAACTCTGCAGGTTTGTGAATGACAGTGTCCCTGAGCTCCTTTCTTCAACTCGCTTTCTTGTGAGCTGGCCGCAACACCACAGGATTGCTTCAGGCCCTAGTGTGGTTCCTGCATGGCATGCTGAGCCTTTGGTTAATTCCTCTTCCTGGTGGGAAATGAGAGTTAAATTTGCCCAACCAGACACCTCCAGCTAGTCTCTCATTGGTTCTCCCTATTCCGGTTCATCTTACGCAGAAATTGCAAACTGGGCCAAACACGAGGTTAAAGGCACTGACTCTCCAAGTGGGGAGAGTGTTAGTAAAGCATCTGGAATGTTGCACCCGAGTACCAGGGGATGAAAACTGAGACACATTTGAACACGTTTCCCGATCACACGGTGGATCATACTCTGGGTTCCACATGCATGTTTTAGCTGAAGGAAGAATCCCTTAAACCTGGACAGTTGAGACCCATGGAATGGGTACCATGCAATATGACTTCAAAGGGTCTGCATTTGCTCACCGAACCTCACCAATCCTATCACTGCTGCATTTATGCTGCTGTACACACTCCTGATTCTCTTTCGGAGACATATAAATCCATAGGTTTTAAGATTCTTACTAGTCAGGTATATTCTTAGGCGTTTAATATGGGGTGTTGAGTCCACTTCATTGAGCAAGGAGTAGCTCTTGTCTATTACATATTTGGCTTATGGAACGGTATCTGTGCTAATTTCAATCTCTGGTTTTATGCAGCACCCCAACTCACCTTTCCCCTTAAGCAAACATAAGTTGGTTTTCTACATTTGAGACCCTGTTGTGTATTGTAATTCAGTTCCTGTGTAGCCAAGTTTACATTCCGTGTAGTAGTGATGTCTTATGATGTTTCTTTTTCTGTGTGACTTATTTCACTTAGAATCATCGTACCTGAATCCACTCATTATGCTGCTACGGGCCTGATGACATAGATTTCATTGCTGAGTGATATTGCATTGTACGTAAGTACCACAACTTCTTTATCCATTTTTCGCTTTCTGTGATATTGAACTTGTACTGTAAACGAGGTTTTTGTAAACAGAGCCGTCCCAAACTTTGGGGTGGCTGTGTCTTTTTGATTTTAATTTCCTTAAGCTATAGGACCATAAGTGGAAGTGCCCTAGGCTCTGTTGCTTTGTTTTTTAGATGTTTCAGGAAACACCATACACTTCTCCAGAGTGGCTGTTGGCAATTTACAGCCCGCCCAGCAGCATAACAAGGCTCCCAGTTCTCCATGGCCTGTCCTGCCTTTCTGGATTTTACACTTTTTTCAGATGGCCCTTTTGACCGGGGGGCAGTGAGACTTCATTGTAGTGCAGATTTCCTTTGCAAGCTTGCTTGGTTGGCCAAAAAGGGCGTATGCATTTTTTCCTGAATATATTCAGGAAAAAACGCATACGCCCTTTTTGGCCAAGTGCATCATTGTGGACGTTCTGCCTCTTTACCTATGCTTTACATGCAATTCCAGTCTACCTCCTGAAATCGGTTTCCTGCAATTCTGCCCCGCTTTCAAGTCCTCCTGGCAGCCTTACTTCAATATATTTTTTGACGATAGCTGTCATTTATAACTCTGCAGGTTTGTGAATGACAGTGCCCCTGAGCTCCTTTCTTCAACTCACTTTCTTGTGAGCGGGCCGCAATACCGTAGGATTGCTTCAGGCCCTAGTGTGGTTCCGGCATGGCACGCTGAGCCTTTGGATAATTCCTCTTCCTGGTGGGAAATGAGAGTTAAATTTGCCCATCCAGACACCTCCAGCTAGTCTCTCATTGGTTCTCCCTATTCCGTTTCATCTTACGCAGAAATTGCAAAGTGGGCCAAACAGGAGGTTAAAGGCCCTGACTCTCTAAGTGGGGAGAGTGTTAGTAAAGCGCCTGGAATATTGCACCCGAGTACCAAGGGACGAAAACTGAGACACATTACAACACGTTTCCCGATCACATGGTGGATCATACTCTGGGTTCCACATGCATGTTTTAGCTGAAGTAAGAATCCCTTAAACCTGGAGAGTTGAGACCCATGGAATGGGTACCATGCAATATGACTTCAAAGGGTCTGCATTTGCTCACCGAACCTCACCAATCCTATCACTGCTGCGTTTATGCCACTTTACACACGCTTGATTCTCTTTCGGAGACATATAAATCCATGGGTTTTAAGATTCTTACTAGTCAGGTATATTCTTAGGCGTTTAATATGGGGTGTTGAGTCCACTTCGTTGAGCAAGGAGTAGCTCTTGTCTATTACATATTTGGCTTATGGAACGGTATCTGTGGTAATTTCCATCTCTGGTTTTATGCAACACCCCAACTCACCTTTCCCCTTAAGCAAGCATAAGTTGGTTTTCTACATTTGAGACCCTGTTATGTTTTGTAATTCAGTTCCTGTGTAGCCAAGTTTACATTCCGTGTAGTAGTGATATCTTATGATGTTTCTTTTTCTGTGTGACTTATTTCACTTAGAATCATCGTACCTGAATCCACTCATTATGCTGCTACGGGCCTGATGACGTAGATTTCATTGCTGATTGATATTGCATTGTACGTAAGTACCACAACTTCTTTATCCATTTTTCGCTTTCTGTGATATTGAACTTGTACCGTAAACGAGGTTCTTGTAAACAGAGCCGTCCCAAACTTTGGGATGGCTGTGTCTTTTTGATTTTAATTTCCCTAATCTATAGGACCATAAGTGGAAGTGCCCTAGGCTCTGTTGCTTTGTTTTTTGGATGTTTCAGGAAACACCATACACTTCTCCAGAGTGTCTGTTGGCAATTTACATCCCGCCCATCAGCATAACAAGGCTCCCAGTTCTCCATTCCCTGTCCTGCCTTTCTGGATTTTACACTTTTTTCAGATGGCCCTTTTGACCGGGGGCAGTGAGACTTCATTGTAGTGCAGATTTCCTTTGCAAGCTTGCTTGGTTGGCCAAAAAGGGCGTATGCGTTTTTTCCTGAATATATTCAGGAAAAAACGCATACGCCCTTTTTGGCCAAGTGCATCATTGTGGACGTTCTGCCTCTTTTCCTATGCTTTACATGTAATTCCAGTCTACCTCCTGAAATCGGTTTCCTGCAATTCTGCCCCGCTTTCAGGTCATCTTGGTAGCCTTACTTCAATATATTTTTGGAGGATAGCTGTCATTTATAACTCTGCATGTTTGTGAATAACACTGCCCCTGAGCTCCTTTCTTCAACTCGCCTTCTTGTGAGCTGGCCGCAACACCACAGGATTGCTTCAGGCCCTAGTGTGGTTCCTGCATGGCACGCTGAGCCTTTGGTTAATTCCTCTTCCTGGTGGGAAATGAGAGTTAAATTTGCCCGTCCAGACACCTCCAGCTAGTCTCTCATTGGTTCTCCCTATTCCGGTTCATCTTACGCAGAAATTGCAAACTGGGCCAAACAGGTGGTTAAAGGCAGTGACTCTGCAAGTGGGGAGAGTGTTAGTAAAGCCTCTGGAATGTTGCACCCGAGTACCAGGGGACGAAAACTGAGAAAAATTTGAACACGTTTCCCGATCACACGGTGGATCATACTCTGGCTTCCACATGCATGTTTTAGCTGAAGGAAGTATCCCTTAAACCTGGAGAGTTGAGACCCATGGAATGGGTACCATGCAATATGACTTCAAAGGGTCTGCATTTGCTCACTGAACCTCACCAATCCTATCACTGCTGCATTTATGCCGCTGTACACACGCTTCATTCTCTTTCGGAGACATATAAATCTATAGGTTTTAAGATTCTTACTAGTCAGGTATATTCTTAGGCGTTTAATATGGGGTGTTGAGTCCACTTCGTAGAGCAAGTAGTAGCTCTTGTCTATTACATATTTGGCTTATGGAACGGTATCTGTGCTAATTTCCATCTCTGGTTTTATGCAGCACCCCAACTCACCTTTCCCCTTAAGCAAGCATAAGTTGGTTTTCTACATTTGAGACCCTGTTCTGTTTTGTAATTCAGTTCCTGTGTAGCCAAGTTTACATTCCGTGTAGTAGTGATATCTTATGATGTTTCTTTTTCTGTGTGACTTATTTCACTTAGAATCATCGTACCTGAATCCACTCATTATGCTGCTACGGGCCTGTTGACATAGATTTCATTGCTGAGTGATATTGCCTTGTACGTAAGTACCACAACTTCTTTATCCATTTTTCGCTTTCTGTGATATTGAACTTGTACCGTAAACGAGGTTCTTGTAAACAGATCCATCCCAAACTTTGGGATGGCTGTGTCTTTTTGATTTTAATTTCCCTAAGCTATAGGAGCATAAGTTGAAGCGCCCTAGGCTCTGTTGCTTTGTTTCTTAGATGTTTCAGGAAACACCATACACTTCTCCAGAGTGGCTGTTGGCAATTTACATCCCGCCAATCAGCATAACAAGGCTCCCAGTTCTCCATGGCCTGTCCTGCCTTTCTGGATTTTACACTTTTTTCAGATGTCCCTTTTGACCAGGGGGTAGAGAGACTTCTTTGTAGTGCAAATTTCCTTTGAAAGCTTGCTTGGTTGGCCAAAAAGGGCATATGCTTTTTTTCCTGAATATATTCAGGAAAAAACGCATATGCGCTTTTTGTCCAAGTGCATCATTGTGGACGTTCTGCCTCTTTTCCTATGCTTTACATGCAATTCCAGTCTACCTCCTGAAATAGGTTTCCTGCAATTCTGCCCCGCTTTCAAGTGCTCTTGGCAGACTTACTTCAATATATTTTTGGATGATAGCTGTCATTTATAACTCTGCAGGTTTGTGAATGAGAGTGCCCCTGAGCTCCTTTCTTCAACTCGCTTTCTTGTGAGCTGGCCGCAACACCGCCGGATTGCTTCAGGCCCTAGTGTGGTTCCGGCATGGCACACTGAGCCTTTGGTTAATTCCTCTTCCTGGTGGGAAATGAGAGTTAAATTTGCCCGTCCAGACACCTCCAGCTAGTTTCTCATTGGTTCTCCCTATTCCTGCTCATCTTCCGCAGAAATTGCAAACTGGGACAAGCAGGAGGTTAAAGGCACTGACTCTCCAAGTGGGGAGAGTGTTAGTAAAGCTTCTGGAATGTTGCACCCGAGTACCAGGGGACGAAAACTGAGACACATTTGAACACGTTTCCCGATCACACGGTGGATCATACTCTGGGTTCCACATGCATGTTTTAGCTGAAGGAAGAATCCCTTAAACCTGGAGAGTTGAGACCCATGGAATGGGTACCATGCAATATGACTTCAACGGGTCTGCATTTGCTCACCGATCCTCACCAATCCTATCACTGCTGCGTTTATGCTGCTCTACACGCGCTTGATTCACTTTTGGAGACATATAAATCCATAGGTTTTAAGATTCTTACTAGTCAGGTATATTCTTAGGTGTTTAATATGGGGTGTTGAGTCCACTTCGTTGAGCAAGGAGTAGCTCTTGTCTATTACATATTTGGCTTATGGAACGGTATCTGTGCTAATTTCAATCTCTGGTTTTATGCAGCACCCCAACTCACCTTTCCCCTTAAGCAAGCATAAGTTGGTTTTCTACATTTGAGACCCTGTTCTGTTTTGTAATTCAGTTCCTGTGTAGCCAAGTTTACATTCCGTGTAGTAGTGATATCTTATGATGTTTCTTTTTCTGTGTGACTTATTTCACTTAGAATCATCGTACCTGAATCCACTCATTATGCTGCTACGGGCCTGATGACATAGATTTCATTGCTGAGTGATACTGCATTGTACGTAAGTACCACAACTTCTTTATCCATTTTTCGCTTTCTGTGATATTGAACTTGTACTGTAAACGAGGTTCTTGTAAACAGAGCCATCCCAAACTTTGGGGTGCCTGTGTCTTTTTGATTTTAATTTCCCTAAGCTATAGTACCATAAGTGGAAGTGCCCTAGGCTCTGTTGCTTTGTTTCTTAGATGTTTCAGGAAACACCATACACTTCTCCAGAGTGGCTGTTGGCAATTTACATCCCGCCCATCAGCATAACAAGGCTCCCAGTTCTCCATTCCCTGTCCTGCCTTTCTGGATTTTACACTTTTTTCAGATGGCCCTTTTGACCGGGGGCAGTGAGACTTCATTGTAGTGCAGATTTCCTTTGCAAGCTTGCTTGGTTGGCCAAAAAGGGCGTATGCGTTTTTTCCTGAATATATTCAGGAAAAAACGCATACGCCCTTTTTGGCCAAGTGCATCATTGTGGACGTTCTGCCTCTTTTCCTATGCTTTACATGTAATTGCAGTCTACCTCCTGAAATCGGTTTCCTGCAATTCTGCCCCGCTTTCAGGTCATCTTGGTAGCCTTACTTCAATATATTTTTGGAGGATAGCTGTCATTTATAACTCTGCATGTTTGTGAATAACACTGCCCCTGAGCTCCTTTCTTCAACTCGCCTTCTTGTGAGCTGGCCGCAACACCACAGGATTGCTTCAGGCCCTAGTGTGGTTCCTGCATGGCACGCTGAGCCTTTGGTTAATTCCTCTTCCTGGTGGGAAATGAGAGTTAAATTTGCCCGTCCAGACACCTCCAGCTAGTCTCTCATTGGTTCTCCCTATTCCGGTTCATCTTACGCAGAAATTGCAAACTGGGCCAAACAGGTGGTTAAAGGCAGTGACTCTGCAAGTGGGGAGAGTGTTAGTAAAGCCTCTGGAATGTTGCACCCGAGTACCAGGGGACGAAAACTGAGAAAAATTTGAACACGTTTCCCGATCACACGGTGGATCATACTCTGGCTTCCACATGCATGTTTTAGCTGAAGGAAGTATCCCTTAAACCTGGAGAGTTGAGACCCATGGAATGGGTACCATGCAATATGACTTCAAAGGGTCTGCATTTGCTCACTGAACCTCACCAATCCTATCACTGCTGCATTTATGCCGCTGTACACACGCTTCATTCTCTTTCGGAGACATATAAATCTATAGGTTTTAAGATTCTTACTAGTCAGGTATATTCTTAGGCGTTTAATATGGGGTGTTGAGTCCACTTCGTAGAGCAAGTAGTAGCTCTTGTCTATTACATATTTGGCTTATGGAACGGTATCTGTGCTAATTTCCATCTCTGGTTTTATGCAGCACCCCAACTCACCTTTCCCCTTAAGCAAGCATAAGTTGGTTTTCTACATTTGAGACCCTGTTCTGTTTTGTAATTCAGTTCCTGTGTAGCCAAGTTTACATTCCGTGTAGTAGTGATATCTTATGATGTTTCTTTTTCTGTGTGACTTATTTCACTTAGAATCATCGTACCTGAATCCACTCATTATGCTGCTACGGGCCTGTTGACATAGATTTCATTGCTGAGTGATATTGCCTTGTACGTAAGTACCACAACTTCTTTATCCATTTTTCGCTTTCTGTGATATTGAACTTGTACCGTAAACGAGGTTCTTGTAAACAGATCCATCCCAAACTTTGGGATGGCTGTGTCTTTTTGATTTTAATTTCCCTAAGCTATAGGAGCATAAGTTGAAGCGCCCTAGGCTCTGTTGCTTTGTTTCTTAGATGTTTCAGGAAACACCATACACTTCTCCAGAGTGGCTGTTGGCAATTTACATTCCGCCAATCAGCATAACAAGGCTCCCAGTTCTCCATGGCCTGTCCTGCCTTTCTGGATTTTACACTTTTTTCAGATGTCCCTTTTGACCAGGGGGTAGAGAGACTTCTTTGTAGTGCAAATTTCCTTTGAAAGCTTGCTTGGTTGGCCAAAAAGGGCATATGCTTTTTTTCCTGAATATATTCAGGAAAAAACGCATATGCGCTTTTTGTCCAAGTGCATCATTGTGGACGTTCTGCCTCTTTTCCTATGCTTTACATGCAATTCCAGTCTACCTCCTGAAATAGGTTTCCTGCAATTCTGCCCCGCTTTCAAGTGCTCTTGGCAGACTTACTTCAATATATTTTTGGATGATAGCTGTCATTTATAACTCTGCAGGTTTGTGAATGAGAGTGCCCCTGAGCTCCTTTCTTCAACTCGCTTTCTTGTGAGCTGGCCGCAACACCGCCGGATTGCTTCAGGCCCTAGTGTGGTTCCGGCATGGCACACTGAGCCTTTGGTTAATTCCTCTTCCTGGTGGGAAATGAGAGTTAAATTTGCCCGTCCAGACACCTCCAGCTAGTTTCTCATTGGTTCTCCCTATTCCTGCTCATCTTCCGCAGAAATTGCAAACTGGGACAAGCAGGAGGTTAAAGGCACTGACTCTCCAAGTGGGGAGAGTGTTAGTAAAGCTTCTGGAATGTTGCACCCGAGTACCAGGGGACGAAAACTGAGACACATTTGAACACGTTTCCCGATCACACGGTGGATCATACTCTGGGTTCCACATGCATGTTTTAGCTGAAGGAAGAATCCCTTAAACCTGGAGAGTTGAGACCCATGGAATGGGTACCATGCAATATGACTTCAACGGGTCTGCATTTGCTCACCGATCCTCACCAATCCTATCACTGCTGCGTTTATGCTGCTCTACACGCGCTTGATTCACTTTTGGAGACATATAAATCCATAGGTTTTAAGATTCTTACTAGTCAGGTATATTCTTAGGTGTTTAATATGGGGTGTTGAGTCCACTTCGTTGAGCAAGGAGTAGCTCTTGTCTATTACATATTTGGCTTATGGAACGGTATCTGTGCTAATTTCAATCTCTGGTTTTATGCAGCACCCCAACTCACCTTTCCCCTTAAGCAAGCATAAGTTGGTTTTCTACATTTGAGACCCTGTTCTGTTTTGTAATTCAGTTCCTGTGTAGCCAAGTTTACATTCCGTGTAGTAGTGATATCTTATGATGTTTCTTTTTCTGTGTGACTTATTTCACTTAGAATCATCGTACCTGAATCCACTCATTATGCTGCTACGGGCCTGATGACATAGATTTCATTGCTGAGTGATACTGCATTGTACGTAAGTACCACAACTTCTTTATCCATTTTTCGCTTTCTGTGATATTGAACTTGTACTGTAAACGAGGTTCTTGTAAACAGAGCCATCCCAAACTTTGGGGTGCCTGTGTCTTTTTGATTTTAATTTCCCTAAGCTATAGTACCATAAGTGGAAGTGCCCTAGGCTCTGTTGCTTTGTTTCTTAGATGTTTCAGGAAACACCATACACTTCTCCAGAGTGGCTGTTGGCAATTTACATCCCGCCCATCAGCATAACAAGGCTCCCAGTTCTCCATGGCCTGTCCTGCCTTTCTGGATTTTACACTTTTTTCAGATGGCCCTTTTTACCGGGGGGCAGTGAGACTTCATTGTAGTGCAGATTTCCTTTTCAAGTTTGCTTGGTTGGCCAAAAAGGGCGTATGCATTTTTTCCTGAATATATTCAGGAAAAAACGCATACGCCGTTTATGGCCAAGTGCATCATTGTGGACGTCCTGCCTCTTTTCCTATGCTTTACATGCAATTCCAGTCTACGTCCTGAAATCGGTTTCCTGCAATTCTGCCCTTCTTTCAAGTCCACTTGGAAGCCTTACTTCAATATATTTTTGGACGATAGCTGTCATTTATAACTCTGCAGGTTTGTGAATTACAGTGCCCCTGAGCTCCTTTCTTCAACTCGCTTTCTTGTTAGCTGGCCGCAACACCGCAGGATTGCTTCAGGCCCTAGTGTGGTTCCGGCATGGCATGCTGAGCCTTTGGTTAATTCCTCTTCCTGGTGGGAAATGAGAGTTAAATTTGCCCATCCAGACACCTCCAGCTAGTGTCTCATTGGTTCTCCCTATTCCTGTTCATCTTCCGCAGAAATTGCAAACTGGGCCAAACAGGAGGTTAAAGGCAATGACTCTCCAAGTGGGGAGAGTGTTAGTAAAGCATCTGGAATGTTGCACCCGAGTACCAGGGGACGAAAACTGAGACACATTTGAACACGTTTCCTGATCACACGGTGGATCATACTCTGGGTTCCACATGCATGTTTTAGCTGAAGGAAGAATCCCTTAAACCTGGAGAGTTGAGACCCATGGAATGGGTACCATGCAATATGACTTCAGAGGGTCTGCATTTGCTCACCGATCTTCACAAATCCTATCACTGCTGCGTTTATGCCACTGTACACACGCTTGATTCTCTTTTGGAGACATATAAATCCATAGGTTTTAAGATTCTTACTAGTCAGGTATATTCTTAGGCGTTTAATATGGGGTGTTGAGTCCACTTCGTTGAGCAAGGAGTAGCTCTTGTCTATTATATATTTGGCTTATGGAACGGTATCTGTGCTAATTTCAATCTCTGGTTTTATGCAGCACCCCAAGTCACCTTTCCCCTTAAGCAAGCATAAGTTGGTTTTCTACATTTGAGACCCTGTTCTGTTTTGTAATTCAGTTCCTGTGTAGCCAAGTTTACATTCCGTGTAGTAGTGATATCTTATGATGTTTCTTTTTCTGTGTGACTTATTTCACTTAGAATCATCGTACCTGAATCCACTCTTTATGCTGCTACGGGCCTGATGACATAGATTTCATTGCTGAGTGATATTGCATTGTACGTAAGTACCACAATTTCTTTATCCATTTTTCGCTTTCTGTGATGTTGAACTTGTACCGTAAACGAGGTTCTTGTAAACAGAGCCGTCCCAAACTTTGGGGTGGCTGTGTCTTTTTGATTTTAATTTCCCTAAGCTATAGGACCATAAGTGGAAGTGCCCTAGGCTCTGTTGCTTTGTGTCTTAGATGTTTCAGGAAACACCATACACTTCTCCAGAGTGGCTGTTGGCAATTTACATCCCACCCATCAGCATAACAAGGCTCCCAGTTCTCCATGGCCTGTCCTGCCTTTCTGGATTTTACACTTTTTTCAGATGGCCCTTTTGACCTGGGGGCAGTGAGACTTCATTGTAGTGCAGATTTCCTTTGCAAGCTTGCTTGGTTGGCCAAAAAGGGCGTATGCGTTTTTTCCTGAATATATTCAGGAAAAAACGCATATGCCCTTTTTGGCCAAGTGCATCATTTTGGACGTCCTGCCTCTTTTCCTATGCTTTACATGCAATTCCAGTCTACCTCCTGAAATCGGTTTCCTGCAATTCTGCCCTTCTTTCAAGTCCACTTGGAAGACTTACTTCAATATATTTTTGGACGATACCTGTCATTTATAACTCTGCAGGTTTGTGAATTACAGTGCCCCTGAGCTCCTTTCTTCAACTCGCTTTCTTGTGAGCTGGCCGCAACACCACAGGATTGCTTCAGGCCCTAGTGTGGTTCCGGCATGGCACGCTGAGCCTTTGTTTAATTCCTATTCCTGGTGGGAAATGAGAGTTAAATTTGCCCGTCCAGACACCTCTAGCTAGTCTCTCATTTGTTCTCCCTATTCCTGTTCATTTTCCTCAGAATTTGCAAACTGGGCCAAACAGGAGGTTAAAGGCACTGACTCTCCAAGTGGGGAGAGTGTTGGTAAAGCGTCTGGAATGTTGCACCCGAATACCAGGGGACGAAAACTGAGACACATTTGAACACGTTTCCCGATCACACGGTGGATCATACTCTGGGTTCCACATGCATGTTTTAGCTGAAGGAAGAATCCCTTAAACCTGGAGAGTTGAGACCCATGGAATGGGTACCATGCAATATGACTTCAAAGGGTCTGCATTTGCTCACCGATCCTCACCAATCCTATCGCTGCTGCGTTTATGCTGCTGTACACACGCTTGATTCTCTTTTGGAGACATATAAATCCATAGGTTTTAAGATTCTTACTAGTCAGGTATATTCTTAGGCGTTTAATATGGGGTGTTGAGTCCACTTCGTTGAGCAAGGAGTAGCTCTTGTCTATTACATATTTGGCTTATGGAACGCTATCTGTGCTAATTTCAATCTCTGGTTTTATGCAGCACCCCAACTCACCTTTCCCCTTAAGCAAGCATAAGTTGGTTTTCTACATTTGAGACCCTGTTCTGTTTTGTAATTCAGTTCCTGTGTAGCCAAGTTTACATTCCGTGTAGTAGTGATATCTTATGATGTTTCTTTTTCTGTGTGACTTATTTCACTTAGAATCATCGTACCTGAATCCACTCATTATGCTGCTACGGGCCTGATGACATAGATTTCATTGCTGAGTGATATTGCAT
This sequence comes from Orcinus orca, assembly GCF_937001465.1. Classification (NCBI taxonomy): domain Eukaryota; kingdom Metazoa; phylum Chordata; class Mammalia; order Artiodactyla; family Delphinidae; genus Orcinus; species Orcinus orca. The sequence continues at coordinate 51,360,569 of NC_064560.1, read as the reverse complement.
TGTACGTAAGTACCACAACTTCTTTATCCATTTTTCGCTTTCTGTGATATTGAACTTGTACCGTAAACGAGGTCCTTGTAAACAGAGCCGTCCCAAACTTTGGGGTGGCTGTGTCTTTTTGATTTTAATTTCCCTAAGCTATAGGACCATAAGTGGAAGTGCCCTAGGCTCTGTTGCTTTGTGTCTTAGATGTTTCAGGAAACACCATACACTTCTCCAGAGTGGCTGTTGGCAATTTACATCCCGCCCATCAGCATAACAAGGCTCCCAGTTCTCCATGGCCTGTCCTGCCTTTCTGGATTTTACACTTTTTTCAGATGGCCCTTTTGACCGGGGGGCAGTGAGACTTCATTGTAGTGCAGATTTCCTTTGCAAGCTTGCTTGGTTGGCCAAAAAGTGCGTATGCATTTTTTCCTGAATATATTCAGGAAAAAACGCATACGCCCTTTTTGACCAAGTGCATCATTGTGGACGTCCTGCCTCTTTTCCTATGCTTTACATGCAATTCCAGTCTACCTCCTGAAATCGGTTTCCTGCAATTCTGCCCTTCTTTCAAGTCCACTTGGAAGCCTTACTTCAATATATTTTTGGACGATAGCTGTCATTTATAACTCTGCAGGTTTGTGAATTACAGTGCCCCTGAGCTCCTTTCTTCAACTCGCTTTCTTGTTAGCTGGCCGCAACACCGCAGGATTGCTTCAGGCCCTAGTGTGGTTCCGGCATGGCATGCTGAGCCTTTGGTTAATTCCTCTTCCTGGTGGGAAATGAGAGTTAAATTTGCCCATCCAGACACCTCCAGCTAGTGTCTCATTGGTTCTCCCTATTCCTGTTCATCTTCCGCAGAAATTGCAAACTGGGCCAAACAGGAGGTTAAAGGCACTGACTCTCCAAGTGGGGAGAGTGTTAGTAAAGCATCTGGAATGTTGCACCCGAGTACCAGGGGACGAAAACTGAGACACATTTGAACACGTTTCCTGATCACACGGTGGATCATACTCTGGGTTCCACATGCATGTTTTAGCTGAAGAAAGAATCCCTTAAACCTGGAGAGTTGAGACCCATGGAATGGGTACCATGCAATATGACTTCAAAGGGTCTGCATTTGCTCACCGATCTTCACAAATCCTATCACTGCTGCGTTTATGCCACTGTACACACGCTTGATTCTCTTTTGGAGACATATAAATCCATAGGTTTTAAGATTCTTACTAGTCAGGTATATTCTTAGGCGTTTAATATGGGGTGTTGAGTCCACTTCGTTGAGCAAGGAGTAGCTCTTGTCTATTATATATTTGGCTTATGGAACGGTATCTGTGCTAATTTCAATCTCTGATTTTATGCAGCACCCCAAGTCACCTTTCCCCTTAAGCAAGCATAAGTTGGTTTTCTACATTTGAGACCCTGTTCTGTTTTGTAATTCAGTTCCTGTGTAGCCAAGTTTACATTCCGTGTAGTAGTGATATCTTATGATGTTTCTTTTTCTGTGTGACTTATTTCACTTAGAATCATCGTACCTGAATCCACTCATTATGCTGCTACGGGCCTGATGACATAGATTTCATTGCTGAGTGATATTGCATTGTACGTAAGTACCACAACTTCTTTATCCATTTTTCGCTTTCTGTGATATTGACCTTGTACCGTAAACGAGGTTCTTGTAAACAGAGCCGTCCCAGACTTTCAGGTGGCTGTGTCTTTTTGATTTTAATTTCCCTAAGCTATAGGACCATAAGTGGATGTGCCCTAGGCTCTGTTGCTTTGTTTCTTTTATGTTTCAGGAAACACCATACACTTCTCCAGAGTGGCTGTTGGCAATTTACATCCCGCCCATCAGCATAACAAGGCTCCCAGTTCTCCATGGCCTGTCCTGCCTTTCTGGATTTTACAATTTTTTCAGATGGCCCTTTTGACCGGGGGGCAGTGAGACTTCATTGTAGTGCAGATTTCCTTTGCAAGCTTGCTTGGTTGGCCAAAAAGTGCGTATGCGTTTTTTCCTGAATATATTCCGGAAAAAACGCATACGCCCTTTTTGGCCAAGTGCATCATTGTGGACGTTCTGCCTCTTTTCCTATGCTTTACATGCAATTCCAGTGTACCTCCTGAAATCGGTTTCCTGCAATTCTGCCCCGCTTTCAAGTCCACTTGGAAGGCTTACTGCAATATATTTTTGGACGATAGCTGTCATTTATAACTCTGCAGGTTTGTGAATTACAGTGCCCCTGAGCTCCTTTCTTCAACTCGCTTTCTTGTGAGCTGGCCGCAACACCGCAGGATTGCTTCAGACCCTAGAGTGATTCCGGCATGGCATGCTGAGCCTTTGGTTAATTCCTCTTCCTAGTGGGAAATGACAGTTAAATTTGCCCGTCCAGAAACCTCCAGCTAGTCTCTCATTGATTCTCCCTATTCCTGTTCATTTTCCTCAGAAATTGCAAACTGGGCCAAACACGAGGTTAAAGGCACTGACTCTCCAAGTGGGGAGAGTGTTAGTAAAGCGTCTGGAGTGTTGCACCCGAGTACCAGGGGGCGAAAACTGAGACACATTTGAACACGTTTCCCGATCACACGGTGGATCATACTCTGGGTTCCACATGCATGTTTTAGCTGAAGGAAGAATCCCTTAAACCTGGAGAGTTGAGACCCATGGAATGGGTACCATACAATATGACTTCAAAGGGTCTGCATTTGCTCACCGATCCTCACCAATCCTATCGCTGCTGCGTTTATGCTGCTGTACACACGCTTGATTCTCTTTTGGAGACATATAAATCCATAGGTTTTAATATTCTTACTAGTCAGGTATATTCTTAGGCGTTTAATATGGGGTGTTGAGTCCACTTCGTTGAGCAAGGAGTAGCTCTTGTCTATTACATATTTGGCTTATGGAACGCTATCTGTGCTAACTTCAATCTCTGGTTTTATGCAGCACCCCAACTCACCTTTCCCCTTAAGCAAGCATAAGTTGGTTTTCTACATTTGAGACCCTGTTCTGTTTTGTAATTCAGTTCCTGTGTAGCCAAGTTTACATTCCGTGTAGTAGTGATATCTTATGATGTTTCTTTTTCTGTGTGACTTATTTCACTTAGAATCATCGTACCTGAATCCACTCATTATGCTGCTACGGGCCTGATGACATAGATTTCATTGCTGAGTGATATTGCATTGTACGTAAGTACCACAACTTCTTTATCCATTTTTCGCTTTCTGTGATATTGAACTTGTACCGTAAACGAGGTTCTTGTAAACAGAGCCGTCCCAAACTTTGGGGTGGCTGTGTCTTTTTGATTTTAATTTCCCTAAGCTATAGGACCATAAGTGGAAGTGCCCTAGGCTCTGTTGCTTTGTTTCTTAGATGTTTCAGGAAACACCATACACTTCTCCAGAGTGGCTGCTGGCAATTTACATCCCACCCATCAGCATAACAAGGCTCCCAGTTCTCCATGGCCTGTCCTGCCTTTCTGGATTTTACACTTTTTTCAGATGGCCCTTTTGACCTGGGGGCAGTGAGACTTCATTGTAGTGCAGATTTCCTTTGCAAGCTTGCTTGGTTGGCCAAAAAGTGCGTATGCGTGTTTTCCTGAATATATTCAGGAAAAAACGCATACGCCCTTTTTGGCCAAGTGCATCATTGTGGACGTCCTGCCTCTTTTCCTATGCTTTACATGCAATTCCAGTCTACCTCCTGAAATCGGTTTCCTGCAATTCTGCCCTTCTTTCAAGTCCACTTGGAAGACTTACTTCAATATATTTTTGGACGATACCTGTCATTTATAACTCTGCAGGTTTGTGAATTACAGTGCCCCTGAGCTCCTTTCTTCAACTCGCTTTCTTGTGAGCTGGCCGCAACACCACAGGATTGCTTCAGGCCCTAGTGTGGTTCCGGCATGGCACGCTGAGCCTTTGTTTAATTCCTATTCCTGGTGGGAAATGAGAGTTAAATTTGCCCGTCCAGACACCTCTAGCTAGTCTCTCATTGGTTCTCCCTATTCCTGTTCATTTTCCTCAGAATTTGCAAACTGGGCCAAACAGGAGGTTAAAGGCACTGACTCTCCAAGTGGGGAGAGTGTTGGTAAAGCGTCTGGAATGTTGCACCCGAATACCAGGGGACGAAAACTGAGACACATTTGAACACGTTTCCCGATCACACGGTGGATCATACTCTGGGTTCCACATGCATGTTTTAGCTGAAGGAAGAATCCCTTAAACCTGGAGAGTTGAGACCTATGGAATGGGTACCATGCAATATGACTTCAAAGGGTCTGCATTTGCTCACCGATCCTCACCAATCCTATCGCTGCTGCGTTTATGCTGCTGTACACACGCTTGATTCTCTTTTGGAGACATATAAATCCATAGGTTTTAAGATTCTTACTAGTCAGGTATATTCTTAGGCGTTTAATATGGGGTGTTGAGTCCACTTCGTTGAGCAAGGAGTAGCTCTTGTGTATTACATATTTGGCTTATGGAACGCTATCTGTGCTAATTTCAATCTCTGGTTTTATGCAGCACCCCAACTCACCTTTCCCCTTAAGCAAGCATAAGTTGGTTTTCTACATTTGAGACCCTGTTCTGTTTTGTAATTCAGATCCTGTGTAGCCAAGTTTACATTCCGTGTAGTAGTGATATCTTATGATGTTTCTTTTTCTGTGTGACTTATTTCACTTAGAATCATCGTACCTGAATCCACTCATTATGCTGCTACGGGCCTGATGACATAGATTTCATTGCTGAGTGATATTGCATTGTACGTAAGTACCACAACTTCTTTATCCATTTTTCGCTTTCTGTGATATTGAACTTGTACTGTAAACGAGGTTCTTGTAAACAGAGCCGTCCCAAACTTTGGGGTGGCTGTGTCTTTTTGATTTTAATTTCCCTAAGCTATAGGACCATAAGTGGAAGTGCCCTAGGCTCTGTTGCTTTGTGTCTTAGATGTTTCAGGAAACACCATACACTTCTCCATAGTGGCTGCTGGCAATTTACATCCCGCCCATCAGCATAACAAGGCTCCCAGTTCTCCATGGCCTGTCCTGCCTTTCTGGATTTTACACTTTTTTCAGATGGCCCTTTTGACCGGGGGGCAGTGAGACTTCATTGTAGTGCAGATTTCCTTTGCAAGCTTGCTTGGTTGGGCAAAAAGTGCGTATGCATTTTTTCCTGAATATATTCAGGAAAAAACGCATACGCCCTTTTTGACCAAGTGCATCATTGTGGACGTCCTGCCTCTTTTCCTATGCTTTACATGCAATTCCAGTCTACCTCCTGAAATCGGTTTCCTGCAATTCTGCCCTTCTTTCAAATCCACTTGGAAGCCTTACTTCAATATATTTTTGGACGATAGCTGTCATTTATAACTCTGCAGGTTTGTGAATTACAGTGCCCCTGAGCTCCTTTCTTCAACTCGCTTTCTTGTTAGCTGGCCGCAACATCGCAGGATTGCTTCAGGCCCTAGTGTGGTTCCGGCATGGCATGCTGAGCCTTTGGTTAATTCCTCTTCCTGGTGGGAAATGAGAGTTAAATTTGCCCATCCAGACACCTCCAGCTAGTGTCTCATTGGTTCTCCCTATTCCTGTTCATCTTCCGCAGAAATTGCAAACTGGGCCAAACAGGAGGTTAAAGGCACTGACTCTCCAAGTGGGGAGAGTGTTAGTAAAGCATCTGGAATGTTGCACCCGAGTACCAGGGGACGAAAACTGAGACACATTTGAACACGTTTCCTGATCACACGGTGGATCATACTCTGGGTTCCCCATGCATGTTTTAGCTGAAGGAAGAATCCCTTAAACCTGGAGAGTTGAGACCCATGGAATGGGTACCATGCAATATGACTTCAAAGGGTCTGCATTTGCTCACCGATCTTAACAAATCCTATCACTGCTGCGTTTATGCCACTGTACACACGCTTGATTCTCTTTTGGAGACATATAAATCCATAGGTTTTAAGATTCTTACTAGTCAGGTATATTCTTAGGCGTTTAATATGGGGTGTTGAGTCCACTTCGTTGAGCAAGGAGTAGCTCTTGTCTATTATATATTTGGCTTATGGAACGGTATCTGTGCTAATTTCAATCTCTGGTTTTATGCAGCACCCCAAGTCACCTTTCCCCTTAAGCAAGCATAAGTTGGTTTTCTACATTTGAGACCCTGTTCTGTTTTGTAATTCAGTTCCTGTGTAGCCAAGTTTACATTCCGTGTAGTAGTGATATCTTATGATGTTTCTTTTTCTGTGTGACTTATTTCACTTAGAATCATCGTACCTGAATCCACTCATTATGCTGCTACGGGCCTGATGACATAGATTTCATTGCTGAGTGATATTGCATTGTACGTAAGTACCACAACTTCTTTATCCATTTTTCGCTTTCTGTGATATTGAACTTGTACCGTAAACGAGGTTCTTGTAAACAGAGCTGTCCCAAACTTTAGGGTGGCTGTGTCTTTTTGATTTTAATTTCCCTAAGCTATAGGACCATAAGTGGATGTGCCCTAGGCTCTGTTGCTTTGTTTCTTTTATGTTTCAGGAAACACCATACACTTCTCCAGAGTGGCTGTTGGCAATTTACATCCCGCCCATCAGCATAACAAGGCTCCCAGTTCTCCATGGCCTGTCCTGCCTTTCTGGATTTTACAATTTTTTCAGATGGCCCTTTTGACCGGGGGGCAGTGAGACTTCATTGTAGTGCAGATTTCCTTTGCAAGCTTGCTTGGTTGGCCAAAAAGTGCGTATGCGTTTTTTCCTGAATATATTCCGGAAAAAACGCATACGCCCTTTTTGGCCAAGTGCATCATTGTGGACGTTCTGCCTCTTTTCCTATGCTTTACATGCAATTCCAGTCTACCTCCTGAAATCGGTTTCCTGCAATTCTGCCCCGCTTTCAAGTCCACTTGGAAGGCTTACTGCAATATATTTTTGGACGATAGCTGTCATTTATAACTCTGCAGGTTTGTGAATTACAGTGCCCCTGAGCTCCTTTCTTCAACTCGCTTTCTTGTGAGCTGGCCGCAACACCGCAGGATTGCTTCAGACCCTAGAGTGGTTCCGGCATGGCATGCTGAGCCTTTGGTTAATTCCTCTTCCTAGTGGGAAATGACAGTTAAATTTGCCCGTCCAGAAACCTCCAGCTAGTCTCTCATTGATTCTCCCTATTCCTGTTCATTTTCCTCAGAAATTGCAAACTGGGCCAAACACGAGGTTAAAGGCACTGACTCTCCAAGTGGGGAGAGTGTTAGTAAAGCGTCTGGAGTGTTGCACCCGAGTACCAGGGGGCGAAAACTGAGACACATTTGAACACGTTTCCCGATCACACGGTGGATCATACTCTGGGTTCCACATGCATGTTTTAGCTGAAGGAAGAATCCCTTAAACCTGGAGAGTTGAGACCTATGGAATGGGTACCATGCAATATGACTTCAAAGGGTCTGCATTTGCTCACCGATCCTCACCAATCCTATCGCTGCTGCGTTTATGCTGCTGTACACACGCTTGATTCTCTTTTGGAGACATATAAATCCATAGGTTTTAAGATTCTTACTAGTCAGGTATATTCTTAGGCGTTTAATATGGGGTGTTGAGTCCACTTCGTTGAGCAAGGAGTAGCTCTTGTCTATTACATATTTGGCTTATGGAACGCTATCTGTGCTAACTTCAATCTCTGGTTTTATGCAGCACCCCAACTCACCTTTCCCCTTAAGCAAGCATAAGTTGGTTTTCTACATTTGAGACCCTGTTCTGTTTTGTAATTCAGTTCCTGTGTAACCAAGTTTACATTCCGTGTAGTAGTGATATCTTATGATGTTTCTTTTTCTGTGTGACTTATTTCACTTAGAATCATCGTACCTGAATCCACTCATTATGCTGCTACGGGCCTGATGACATAGATTTCATTGCTGAGTGATATTGCATTGTACGTAAGTACCACAACTTCTTTATCCATTTTTCGCTTTCTGTGATATTGAACTTGTACCGTAAACGAGGTTCTTGTAAACAGAGCCGTCCCAAACTTTGGGGTGGCTGTGTCTTTTTGATTTTAATTTCCCTAAGCTATAGGACCATAAGTGGAAGTGCCCTAGGCTCTGTTGCTTTGTGTCTTAGATGTTTCAGGAAACACCATACACTTCTCCAGAGTGGCTGTTGGCAATTTACATCCCGCCCATCAGCATAACAAGGCTCCCAGTTCTCCATGGCCTGTCCTGCCTTTCTGGATTTTACACTTTTTTCAGATGGCCCTTTTGACCGGGGGGCAGTGAGACTTCATTGTAGTGCAGATTTCCTTTGCAAGCTTGCTTGGTTGGCCAAAAAGGGCGTATGCGTTTTTTCCTGAATATATTCAGGAAAAAACGCATACGCCCTTTTTGGCCAAGTGCATCATTGTGGACGTCCTGCCTCTTTTCCTATGCTTTACATGCAATTCCAGTCTACCTCCTGAAATCGGTTTCCTGCAATTCTGCCCTTCTTTCAAGTCCACTTGGAAGACTTACTTCAATATATTTTTGGACGATACCTGTCATTTATAACTCTGCAGGTTTGTGAATTACAGTGCCCCTGAGCTCCTTTCTTCAACTCGCTTTCTTGTGAGCTTGCCGCAACACCACAGGATTGCTTCAGACCCTAGTGTTGTTCCGGCATGGCACGCTGAGCCTTTGTTTAATTCCTATTCCTGGTGGGATATGAGAGTTAAATTTGCCCGTCCAGACACCTCCAGCTAGTCTCTCATTGGTTCTCCCTATTCCTGTTCATTTTCCTCAGAAATTGCAAACTGGGCCAAACAGGAGGTTAAAGGCACTGACTCTCCAAGTGGGGAGGGTGTTGGTAAAGCGTCTGGAATGTTGCACCCGAATACCAGGGGACGAAAACTGAGACACATTTGAACACGTTTCCCGATCACACGGTGGACCATACTCTGGGTTCCACATGCATGTTTTAGCTGAAGGAAGAATCCCTTAAACCTGGAGAGTTGAGACCCATGGAATGGGTACCATGCAATATGACTTCAAAGGGTCTGCATTTGCTCACCGATCCTCACCAATCCTATCACTGCTGCGTTTATGCTGCTGTACACGTGCTTGATTCTCTTTCGGAGACATATAAATCCATAGGTTTCAAGACTCTTACTAGTCAGGTATATTCTTAGGCGTTTAATATGGGGTGTTGAGTCCACTTCGTTGAGCAAGGAGTAGCTCTTGTCTATTACATATTTGGCTTATGGAACGCTATCTGTGCTAATTTCAATCTCTGGTTTTATGCAGCACCCCAACTCACCTTTCCCCTTAAGCAAGCATAAGTTGGTTTTCTACATTTGAGACCCTGTTCTGTTTTGTAATTCAGTTCCTGTGTAGCCAAGTTTACATTCCGTGTAGTAGTGATATCTTATGATGTTTCTTTTTCTGTGTGACTTATTTCACTTAGAATCATCGTACCTGAATCCACTCATTATGCTGATACGGGCCTGATGACATAGATTTCATTGCTGAGTGATATTGCATTGTATGTAAGTACCACAACATCTTTATCCATTTTTCGCTTTCTGTGATATTGAACTTGTACCGTAAACGAGGTTCTTGTAAACAGAGCCGTCCCAAATTTTTGGGTGCCTGTGTCTTTTTGATTTTAATTTCCCTAAGCTATAGGACCATAAGTGGAAGTGCTCTAGGCTCTGTTGCTTTGTGTCTTAGATGTTTCAGGAAACACCATACACTTCTCCAGAGTGGCTGTTGGCAATTTACATCCCGCCCATCAGCATAACAAGGCTCCCAGTTCTCCATGGCCTGAGCTGCCTTTCTGGATTTTACACTTTTTTCAGATGGCCCTTTTGACCGGGGGGCAGTGAGACTTCATTGTAGTGCAGATTTCCTTTGCAAGCTTGCTTGGTTGGCCAAAAAGGGCGTATGCGTTTTTTCCTGAATATATTCAGGAAAAAACGCATACGCCCTTTTTGGCCAAGTGCATCATTCTGGACGTCCTGCCTCTTTTCCTATGCTTTACATGCAATTCCAGTCTACCTCCTGAAATCGGTTTCCTGCAATTCTGCCCTTCTTTCAAGTCCACTTGGAAGCCTTACTTCAATATATTTTTGGACGATAGCTGTCATTTATAACTCTGCAGGTTTGTGAATTACAGTGCCCCTGAGCTCCTTTCTTCAACTCGCTTTCTTGTTAGCTGGCCGCAACACCGCAGGATTGCTTCAGGCCCTAGTGTGGTTCCGGCATGGCATGCTGAGCCTTTGGTTAATTCCTCTTCCTGGTGGAAAATGAGAGTTAAATTTGCCCGTCCAGACACCTCCAGCTAGTCTCTCATTTGTTCTCCCTATTCCTGTTCATTTTCCTCAGAAATTGCAAACTGGGCCAAACAGGAGGTTAAAGGCACTGACTCTCCAAGTGGGGAGAGTGTTAGTAAAGCGTCTGGAGTGTTGCACCCGAGTACCAGGGGACGAAAACTGAGACACATTTGAACACGTTTCCCGATCACACGGTGGATCATACTCTGGGTTCCACATGCATGTTTTAGCTGAAGGAAGAATCCCTTAAACCTGGAGAGTTGAGACCCATGGAATGGGTACCATGCAATATGACTTCAAAGGGTCTGCATTTGCTCACCGATCCTCAACAATCCTATCACTGCTGCGTTTATGCCGCTGTACACACGCTTGATTCTCTTTTGGAGACATATAAATCCATAGTTTTTAAGATTCTTACTAGTCAGGTATATTCTTAGGCGTTTAATATGGGGAGTTGAGTCCAATTCGTTGAGCAAGGAGTAGCTCTTGTCTGTTACATATTTGGCTTATGGAACGCTATCTGTGCTAATTTCAATCTCTGGTTTTATGCAGCACCCCAACTCACCTTTCCCCTTAAGCAAGCATAAGTTGGTTTTCTACATTTGAGACCCAGTTCTGTTTGTAATTCAGTTCCTCTGTAGCCAAGTTTACATTCCGTGTAGTAGTGATATCTTATGATGTTTCTTTTTCTGGGTGACTTATTTCACTTAGAAACATCGTACCTGAATCCACTCATTATGCTGCTACGGGCCTGATGACATAGATTTCATTGCTGAGTGATATTGCATTGTACGTAAGTACCACAACTTCTTTATCCATTTTTCGCTTTCTGTGATATTGAACTTGTACCGTAAACGAGGTTCTTGTAAACAGAGCCGTCCCAAACTTTGGGGTGGCTGTGTCTTTTTTATTTTAATTTCCCTAAGCTATAGGACCATAAGTGGAAGTGCCCTAGGCTCTGTTGCTTTGTTTCTTAGATGTTTCAGGAAACACCATACACTTCTCCAGAGTGGCTGTTGGCAATTTACATCCCTCCCATCAGCATAACAAAGCTCCCAGTTCTCCATGGCCTCTCCTGCCTTTCTGGATTTTACACATTTTTCAGATGGCCCTTATGACCAGGGGGCAGTGAGACTTCATTGTAGTGCAGATTTCCTTTGCAAGCTTGCTTGTTTGGCCAAAAAGGGCGTATGCGTTTTTTCCTGAATATATTCAGGAAAAAACGCATACGCCCTTTTTCGCCAAGTGCATCATTGTGGACGTCCTGCCTCTTTTCCTATGCTTTACATGAAATTCCAGTCTACCTCCTGAAATCGGTGTCCTGCAATTTTGCCCCACATTCAAGTCCTCTTGGAAGCCTTACTTCAATATATTTTTGGACGATAGCTGTCATTTATAACTCTGCACGTTTGTGAATGACAGTGCCCCTGAGCTCCTTTCTTCAACTCGCTTTATTGTGAGCTAGCCGCAACACCGCAGGATTGCTTCAGGCCCTAGTGTGGTTCCGGCATGACACGCTGATCCTTTGGTTAATTCCTATTCCTGGTGGGAAATGAGAGTTAAATTTGCCCGTCCAGACACCTCCAGCTAGTCTCTCATTGGTTCTCCCTATTCCTGTTCATTTTCCGCAGAAATTGCAAACTGGGCCAAACAGGAGGTTAAAGGCACTGACTCTCCAAGTGGGGAGAGTGTTAGTAAAGCATCTGGAATGTTGCACCCGAGTACCAGGGGACGAAAACTGAGACACATTTGAACACGTTGCCCGATCACATGGTGGATCATACTCTGGGTTGCACATGCATGTTTTACCTGAAGGAAAAATCCCTTAAACCTGGAGAGTTGAGACCCATGGAATGGGTACCTTGCAATATGACTTCAAAGGGTCTGCATTTGCTCACCGTTCCTCAGCAATCCTATCACTGCTGCGTTTATACCGCTGTACACACTCCTGATTCTCTTTCGGAGACATATAAATCCATAGGTTTTAAGATTCTTACTAGTCAGTTTTATTCTTAGGCGTTTAATATGGGGTGTTGAGTCCACTTCGTTGAGCAAGGAGTAGCTCTTGTCTATTACATATTTGGCTTATGGAACGGTATCTGTGCTAATTTCCATCTCTGGTTTTATGCAGCACCCCAACTCACCTTTCCCCTTAAGCAAGCATAAGTTGCTTTTCTACATTTGAGACCCTGTTCTGTTTTGTAATTCAGTTCCTGTGTAGCCAAGTTTACATTCCGTGTAGTAGTGATATCTTATGATGTTTCTTTTTCTGTGTGACTTATTTCACTTAGAATCATCGTACCTGAATCCACTCATTATGCTGCTATGGGCCTGATGACATAGATTTCATTGCTGAGTGATATTGCATTGTACGTAAGTACCACAACTTCTTTATCCATTTTTCGCTTTCTGTGATATTGAACTTGTACCGTAAACGAGGTTCTTGTAAACAGAGCCATCCCAAACTTTGGGGTGGCTGTGTCTTTTTGAGTTTAATTTCCTTAAGCTATAAGACCATAAGTGGAAGTGCCCTAGGCTCTGTTGCTTTGTTTTTTCGATGTTTCAGGAAACACCATACACTTCTCCACAGTGGCTGTTGGCAATTTACATCCTGCCCAGCAGCATAACAAGGCTCCCAGTTCTCCATGGCCTGTCCTGCCTTTCTGGATTTTACACTTTTTTCAGATGGCCCTTTTGACCGGGGGGCAGTGAGACTTCATTGTAGTGCAGATTTCCTTTGCAAGCTTGCTTGTTTGGCCAAAAAGGGCGTATGCGTTTTTTCCTGAATATATTCAGGAAAACACGCATACGCCCTTTTTGGCCAAGTGCATCATTATCTACGTTCTGAGTCTGTTCATGTTTTCAATGCAATTCCAGTCTACCTCCTGAAATCGGTTTCCTGCAATTCTGCCTTGCTGTCAGTGCCTCTTCATAGCCTTACCTCAATATACTTTTGGAAAATAGTTGGCCTTTATAACTGCAGGTTTTTGAATTTCAGTGGCCCTTAGTTCCATTTTTCAGCTCTTATTTTTGTGATCTTGCCTCATATCCACAGGATTTCTTCAGGCCCTATTCTTCTTCTGGGGCGCCTCTCTCTTCCTTTGGTTAATTCTTCTTCCTGATGTGAAATTAGAGTGACATGTGCCCATTGAAACCGCTACAGCTATTTTCTCACTGGTTCCCCCTATTCCCATTCACCCTCCGCACTAACTGCAGACTGTGCAATACCGGAACTTAAAGGCATTGACTCTCCATGTGGAGATGTTGTTAGTAAAGTGGCTGGAATGTTGATCCGGAGCCCCAGGAGAGGAAAATGAGGTGCGTTTTAGAAACCTTTCCCGATCATATGGTATACCATCCGCTGGATTTCCCATACATGGTTTAGCTGTAGGAAGATTCCCTTCAACCTGGAGTGTTGGGACCCTTGGAATGAGTAGCATGAAGTATTGCATTAAACTTTCGGCAGTTGCTCACCAAAGCTCACCAATCCTCTCAGCCCCAAGTGTCCAGCCTTATGTCTTATCCAGCTGTGGGTTTATATGTGGTCATTCCAGGTTGCATCACAGCCCCTGAGTGAATTTTGTAAGAATTTTTCTCTCTTTCATTGTTTCTGCATTTTGTTTTTAAAATTTATTTCTATAATGGGGTTTAGCTCATTTTCACTGCTGGTTTTGGCCGCTCTGCACACACTTGATTCCCTTATGGAGATATATCAATACATGGGTTTTAAGATTCTTATTACTCAGATATATTTCTCTGCGGTGTATAGGGTGTGTTGAGGCCAGGTCATTGAGCAAGGTGTAGATCTTGTCTAATACCTATTTGGTTTATTGAACGGTATCTGTGCTAATTTCAAACTCTGGTTTTATGCATCACCCCACCACTCCTTTCCCCTTAAGCTGACATAAGTGTGTTTTCTAAATGTGAGACACTGTTCTGTTTTGTAATTCATTTTTTGTGCAGCCATATTTATCCTCCCTCTATAAGTGATATCTTATGATATGTTTCTTTTTCTGTTTGACTTATTTCAAGTAGTATTATCGGACCTAAATCCACTCTTTATCCTTCTACTAGCCTTATTACATTGATTTCATGGTGAAGAGATATTCCATTGTACATAAGTACCACATTTTCTTTATCCATTGTTCTCTTTCCTGGGATATTTAAGGTGTAATGAAGTTGAGGTTCTTGTAAACAGAGTAGCCCTAAACTGTGGTGTGCTTGTGTCTTGTTGATTTTTAGACTTCCCTAGATATACTTCCGTGATTGGAAGTGCCCTATGCTCTGTAGCTCTGTTTTTTAGATGATTTAGGAACCACCATACACTTCTCCAGAGTGGCTCTCGGCAGTTCACACACTGTCCATCAGCGTATAAAGGCTCCCTGTTCTCCATGGCCTGTCCTGCATTTCTGGTTTTTACAATTTTTTCGGATGGCCCTTTTGACCGGTGGGAAATGAGACTTCTTTGTTGTGCACATTTGCATTGCTTGCTTGCTTGGTTGCCCATAAAGTGCGTATGCGTTTTTTCCTGGATATATTCAGGAAAAAACGCATACTCCCTTTTGGGCCAACTGCATCATTGTCGAAATTCTGCCACTTTTCATGTGCTTTAAAGACGAGTCCAATCTATCTCTTGAAATCTGTTTCTTGCAATTCTGTCTTGCATTCAGATCCTCTTCTTTGCCTTACCTCAACATATTTTTGGACGTTAGTTTTCATTTATAACTCTGCAGGTTTGTGAATTGCAGTGACCCTGAGCTCCATTTTTTAAGTTGCTCTTCTGTGAGCTGGCCTCAAAGCTGCAGGAATGCTTCAGGCCCTATTTTGGCTCCGGCGAGGTGGGCTGAGACTTTTTTTAATTCTTATTCTTAATGGGAAATTAGAGTGACATGTGCCCGTCCAAACCCCTACAACTATTCTCTCATTGGTTCCCCCTCTTCCCGTTCATCCTCCTCACAATTGCAAAATGTGTGAAACAGAAGTTTAAATGTGCTGATTCTCTAAGTGGGGAGATTCTAAGTAACGTGGCTGGAATGATGAACAGGAGCACCAGGAGAGGATAAATGAGGTGCATTTTAGACACATCTCCCGATCACATGGTGTACAGTCCTCTGGGTTTTCCATGCATGTTTTAGCTGTAGGAAGATTCCTTGAACCTGCAGATTTGGGACCCATTGAATGGGTACCAGGTAGTATTACTTTAAAGGGTGTGCATTTCCTCACCCAACCTCACATTTCTCTTAGCACGAACAGTTTCCAGCCTTATGTCTCATCCTGCTGTGGATCTAGATGTGTTCAATCCATGTTGCATCACCGTCCCTGAGGAAAAGTTGTAAGAGGTTTTCTCTGTCTCTCTGTCGTTTATTTTTTTCAATTTATTACTATATTGGTTACAGCTGATTTTCAAAGCTCTGTTTCTTGCTGCTGTACATCCACTTGATTCACGTACAGAGAGACATCAATAAATTCTTTTTCAGATTCTTACCAGTCATATATATTCTTTTCCGGTGACTTGAGTGTGCTGAGTGCAGTTCTTTTAGCTACCGTGTAGGCCTTGTTGATTATCAGTTTGGTATTTGGAATGGTATCTTTGCTAATTTCAACCTCCTGGATGATGCCTCACCCCTCCCCACCTTTCCCGTTTAGCAGCCTTATACGTGTTTTCTACATATTTGACTATGTTTTTGTTTTGTAATTTATTTCATGTGTAGCCATTTTGGATTCCACCTTTAAGTGATATCTTATGATATGTGTCTTTTTCTTTTTGAATTATGTCACTTAGAATGATCATACGTAACTCCTCCGGAGTTGTTACAACTGGCCATATTTCATTGATTTCCAGGCTGAGTAATATTCCACTCTACATAAGTACCACATCTCTATCCATTTTTTCCCTCCAGAGACATTTAAGTTATATCCTAGTCGAGGATCTTTTAAACAGAGAGGCAGTAAACATTGGGGTGCCTGTGTCCTCTCGATTTTTGTTTTTCCCAAGATATACGCCCATGAGTGCAAGTGCCCTATGCTCTGTAGCTCATTTTTTAGATGCTTTAGTAAACACAATACACTTCTCCAGAATGGCCGTTGGCAATATACATTTCCACTATAAGCCTCACAGGGCTCCCTCTTCTCCTTGCCCTGTCCTGCATTTCTGGTGTTTACACTTTATGAGGATGGCTCTTCTGACTGATGCGAAGTGATATCTTTTGTAGTATTGATTTCCAGTGCCCACCTGTTTGGTTGGCTAAAAAAGTGTATGCCCTTTTCTTGAATATATACAGAAAGAAACGCATACAGCCTTTTTGGCCAACTGCAATGTTGGCAATGTTCAGCCCCTTTTCTTGTGCTTAATGGCGAGTCCTTTCTACCTCCTCAAATCCCTTTCCTGCCATTCTCCCTTGCTTACCAATCCTTTTCTCTGACTTTCCTCAAGACATTTTTCAGTGATAGATATTTTCAACTCTGCAGTTTCGTGAATTTTACTGCCCCTGAGTTCCATTGTTCAACTTGTGTTTATGGGAACTGGCCACAAAGCAGTGGGATTTCCTCAAGCCCTATACTGTTTCCATGGGCAACCCTAGCCTTTGGTCAATTCGTCTTCCTGATTGGAAATTAGAGTGACATGTGCCTGTCTGAACACCTAGGACTTGTCTCTCATTGTTCCTCATCCTTCCGCTTCATCCTCTGGACAAATTCCAAACTGTACGCAACAGGATGTTGACAGTGCTGACATCTCCAAGTGGGGAGACTGTTAGTAAAGACGCTGGAGGGGTGAACCCGAGCACCAGGAGATGAGGAGATGAGATGCCTTTTCCAAACTCTTCCCGATCAGACGGTATACCATCCTCTGGGTGTGACAGACATGTTTTAGCAGTAGGAAGAGTCCCATTCATGTAAAGAGAACACCAGGGCTTTTTCAAAATCAGTGTCTCCCCGAAACCCAAACTGGGGAATTTTTTAAGCTACGGCTACACATATGTTCATGAAGGGCCTTGGGAAGTAGGCAGAGTCCAAACTTTAGATGATTGAAGTCTTCAGGGTCAGAAGCACTCACCACCGGCTTCCCTTAGGTTACACTTTAACTGTCATTGATAGATGATGTCAATAAAAATATCTATTCTTTTTCCGATTATTTCCCCTTATAGGTTATTGCAAAATATTGAGTGTAGTTCCCTGTGCTATACAGTAGTTCCTTGTTGATGATCTATTTTATACATAGCAGTGTGTATGTGTTAATTCCAAACTGTTAATTTATCCCTCCTCCCACCTTTCCCCTTTGGTAATAATAAATTATAAGATTTTATACTTCTCAGAAATGGGGGAGCTGAAAGAGAGGTATCATTTTCAATGGAAAAGCATTTAAAACAAGATTGAAGCTTTAACCAAGATTATTAGATGTACATCCTTGGAAAGAAATCACTTCATTTCTCTAATGTTGACCTGACAAATAAGACAAACCTTTTCACTGAACTTGCTTATAATAAAGTGATGGAAATATCAAATGGAAGTGTTAGAAACATCTTATTTTACCCGAGCCTTATAAACTGTTCTATGTTAACTACAGTTTGGCTCACACATCTGTTCATTGAAGTTACAATAGTCTCAATTTCTGTTACTGATCCTCCAGAGTGGACCCCAACAAGTGTCCTCCTGCCCAGTGTCATTGGGGCCAACAGATCGAGACTGAGTTTGGTTCACAAGCAAAGGAAACTTTATATTTTGATCAGAGAATGGAGAGGTGAGAACATGCACTACCCTGTGGGCTGTGGGCTGGGCTGCTGTGTAGAGATCCTGTCAGAGTCAGTGGGAGGGAGGGGGCGGAGCTCTCGAGGGCCGGGTTGGCTGCAGCTCAGGCTCTATATCTCGGAGTCTGCACTGGGTCCCAGGAGCTGAGGTGTCGACCCAGCCATTCTGCACTAGGAAATCTGGTCTGAAGTGCCGGGTGTGGAACCTCTGCATGCGGGACCCTAGGAGCACGTGAAATTAGACAAAGCACAAAGGATAAAAAAGGTCAGACTTGACTTTATTGCCCAGATTCTATTTTTATCTCCCAGGGATTTTTAATGGGCTTTGCTGGGGACAAACCCCTCCTCTGCCTTTTGTCCCGTTCCTCATTCTTGGAGTGCTGAGGGTGCAGACCCTTCTTCTGTAACTGCTGAGTGCTGAGTTGGGAGCCCTCATACCAGGGGACGAGGGTCAGAACTTCTCCCCAGCAGCCTCCAGGTGACGTTGATTGGCCCCAGGACCCCTGCCTCCCTGCTCATCCACCTGAGCACCAGCATTGGAAGTGTTATAGATTCTAATGACCTTTAAGGGTCCAGGAAAGAGATGTGCAGAGACGCTGTGGGGGCCGGTTTCACCCCGCCCCACATTTGTTTGGCCACCTTAGGCTGACCGTTTCTGCCAGCCTAGATGCTCTGACCAGTAGTCTGCTCTTTCTTCAATTAGACCCCTGAATTAACGTAAAAACAGCACCAGGTGTCAGAGCCCTGCCTGCTCAAGTCCCAGACAGTCCAGGGTCAGTGGTGATCAAGGACCATGATGGCCACTGAGTCAACAGCCTTTTGAAGTAAACAGGAGTCCAGCCGGTCTTATTGGCCACCATCATCACGGTGTCTGTAGGCTTTTCTATGGTGACAGTGTGATATACGTTTCCCCCGCCAAGATTATTAGCTCCCCTCCGGGTGCAGTAAGTCCTGCAAGCAGTAGTCTACTCCTTCGGGACACACTATTGTTGTTTTATGAGAGAAACTCCAGGTCAAGTGATGTTCACACGAGTTGTCATGGTGCCCTGTTGCCCCCGGTTATCTCTCTGGATGTTGGAGTTGGAGGGCCTCCTCACTCGAGGTCGGTGTGCCCACGGAGCGAACCCTGCAACTTCAGGGCATGGTTGGTGATTAGGATCACCACGTGGGGTCCTTTTCCCTTAGGAGGGAGGTGGCCTTTTGGGCTGCTGATTTCCAGGTTTTTAGATACCGCCAGTATCTTGGCCAGATGTGGCAGTGGGCCAAGCCCCTTGGTGACTGTAGTTTATCCTACCTGGATGGCATTCTTGCGTTGTTCCATTTCAAGTGGTCCCAGTTTTTGCACTAATTCTCCAATGGCGATTCACCTTTCACTGGGAATGGAAAGGTCAAAGGGTTTAGCTCAATTAGGGAGTTCCAGGGCAAGGGTCTGAATTGACTGCTCTTTCCATTCTTGAAAGGCCACTTCTGGATTCTGTTCAAAAGGATCATCATGTTTTCCTTTCAGTGTTTCACATAGAGGCCCAGCTAGTAGACTGTAGTTAGGGATCAAGAAGCAGCAAACCCTGGCCTCCTCAGGAACCCCTAAGCTGTCTTCTAGTTTTAGAAAGGGGTAAGGCTGCAAATGGTTTCTTCCCTTTCCTGGGATGGGCTTCTCCGACCTTCTGTGAGAATGAAGCCCAGGCAGGTCACCGCAGTCTGTGATATTTGAGCTTTTTCTTGGACAACTTCTATCCTTTATTGGCTTGGTAGTTCAGAGGCCTCCTTAGTAGGGCTGGCGATCAGAATGTCATCTGCATATTGAAGGAGGGTTTCGTTTTCCAGAGGTAGAACTTTTCGGTCTTTAGCTAAGCTTTCCCCAAAGATGGTGTGGGAATTTTTGAACCCTTGGGGCAAGATGGCCCGGAAGTATTGTTTTAGTTGTATGTTGAGTCCTGCCACTCACAAGCCAAAATTTCTTGTGACTCTGGGACTAATGGAATATAAAAGAAGGCATCATTGAAGACTAATACAGAATACCATGTCCTGGTGGTTGGTAGAATGACCAGCAGGGTGTAGGAATTAGGAGCAACTGGAGGTATATCCTCGGTGGCTTCACTGACTGTCCTGACATCATTTACCAGGTCCCCAGCAGCCCATGGGGCTCTCGTGGTCAGGCCAATCCCAGGATATGGAGCTCTCCTGTGCAGGTACCCCACCCCCAACCCAGCCCACGGGGCTCTCATGGTCAGGCCCCTCCCAGGATACAGAGCTACCCTTGCAGGTACCGTGGCAGGGCTGGGCACACAGGAACCGTGCACATAGCCCTCATTGAAGAGCACCCCCATCTCACCTGTCGCTCAGAGCTGACACAGAGCACCTCAGAGCAGGACTTGAACTAACAAACAGCACCTCCGACAGGTCTGTGACCCTGGGCATCACTCTGTGTGGCCTCCCTCCACCTGGTCTTCCAGAGACTTCCACTGCACCCGGGGCACCAGGCCTCTGTCTCCAACCACCACCCACCCCTCCTCTCCCTGACTCCTGGGTTCCTCTCATTAGGAGAGGCTTTTCTTGAAGTTGTCTCCCACTCATGGGCCAGATAAAATGATTAGAAAACAAGCCAAAGCTGCAGCCCCTTGTCTATCCTGACTCTCAGGAGCCCACACCTGTTCCTTGGACCTGGCCGGTTCAGCAAGTTCCATTTTCTGCAACTGTGAGCCCCTGAGGGGTGATGATTGGCTGACCTGGGCAGCCTTACAGTGCCGGCCAGCCCTCCCCAGGTGTGCCTGGGTTGAGATCAATATAAATACCACTCCAGGCAGCAAGAGCCCCTGCAGCTGTGCCTGACGCCATTTTCTCTGCCCTGTCAGCAGTCTCGGGGCTGGGCTGGTGGGAGGGAGTGAGAGGCCACGGCTTTGTGGGTGGCCCAGTGTGAGTGGGGCTCTGCTGGACTTTCTGCAGCAGTTGCCAGGCTGCCACCTGCTAAAGAAGAGGATGTGTCACCCATACCTGCTGCTGGAATTTCTCCCTGGGCAGAGGTGAGGAAGGAAAAAAGCAGTGGGGGCAGGGACAGGACGGGTATCTCAGGCAGGGAAATGGAAATCTTCCAGAAGAGCACCCAGGGCCAGGACCATCCTGGCTGGCCTGCAGGCACCAAGTCAGCTGCCATGCTGTCACTCGTGTGGCTCCATGGCCCTTCCTCTAGGCTTTCAAGTCCTTGTATATATTCAGGTGTTTTACCTGGGAAGGGTGGGAACAGTTCAGCAGCAACTGACCTGGGGCTCAGCTCACGTTTACTCACAGATGCCTCGGCACGGTGCCCCAGCTTTGCAATGAGGACGCTTGTTGTGTGGGGGCTGCTGGCTGAATGGGAGACGATTCCCCACCACTGACCAACTTCAGAATTGTTTACAACTGGAGCAAGTGCCCTGATACGGTTTTCCTCTGAGTAACTGGTGGGTTCTGTTTTTTTTTTCTCTTTTTCGTTTTTGGTTCAAGGTAGATTTTATTCCTCTTTTTTGTATTTACAGATATAAGCATGGAAATAATTTATTCATATAAATACATGTATGTGAAGGGAATAATTGTTTTTTCTGTTTTATTTTTTAAATTTTATTTCTTTTTAATTTTGAATTTTATTTTATATTTTTATACAGCAGTTTGTTATTGGTTAACTATTTTATACATATAAATGTTTACATGCCAATCCCAATCTCCAAACTCCTCCCACCACCAGCCCCCAAAGAGCTTTCCCCCCTTGTTGTCCATACGATTGTTGTCTACATCTGTTGCTCTATTTATGCCTTGCAAAACGGTTAATCTGTACAGTTTTTCTAGGTTCCACATATATGCATGAATATACAAGATTTGTTTTTCTCTTTCTGACTTACTTCACTCTGTATGACAGTCTCTAGATCCATCGACGTCTCTACAAATGACCCAATTTCATTCCTTTCATGGCTTAGTAATATTCCATTTTATATATGTACCACAGCTTTATGCATTCTTCTGTCTGTGGGCATTTACGTTGCTTCCATTACCTCGATATTGTAAATAGTGATGCAATGAACATTGCGGTGAATGTCTCTTTTTGATTTATGGTTTTGTCTGGGTATATGTCCAGTACTGGGATTGCTGTATCATATGGTAATTCTATTATTAGTTTCTTAAGAAAATCCATATTGTTCTCTATAGTGACTGTATCAATTTATATTCCCAACAATAGTGGAAGAGGGTTCCTTTTCTCCACACCCGTTCCAGCATTTGTTGTTTGTAGATTTTCAGATGATGCCCATTCTAACAGGTGTGAGGTGATACCTCATTGTTGAGTCCATTTCGTTGAGCAAGGGGTAGGTCTTGTCTATTACATATTTGGCTTATGGAACGGTATCTGTGCTAATTTCAAACTCTGGTTTTATGCAGCACCCCAACTCACCTTTCCCCTTAAGCAAGCATAAGTTGGTTTTCTAAACTTGAGACCCTGTTCTGTTTTGTAATTCAGTTCATGTGTAGCCAAGTTTACATTCCGTGTATTAGTGATACCTTATGATGTTTCTTTTTCTGTGTGACTTATTTCACTTAGAATCATCGTGCCTCAATCCACTCATTATGCTGGTACAGGCCTGGTGACACAGATTTCATTGCTGAGTGGTATTCTGTTGTACGTTAAGTACCGCAACTTCTTTATCAATTATTTGCTCTCTGGGATACTTAACTTGTACCGTAGAAGAGGTTCCTGTAAACAGAGCCATCCCACATTTTGGGGTGGCTGTGTCTTTTTGATTTTAATTTCCCTAAGCTATAGGACCATAAGTGGAAGTGCCCTAGGCTCTGTTGCTTTGTTTTTCAGATGTATCAGGAAACACCATACACTTCTCCAGAGTGGCTGTTGGCAATTTACATCCCGCCCATCAGCATAACAAGGCTCCTTTCTCCCCATGGCCTGTCTTGCCTTTCTGGATTTTACACTTTTTTCAGATGGCCCTTTAGACCAGGGGGAAGTGACACTTCATAGTAGTTCGGATTTCCATTGCAAGCTTGCTTGGTTTGCCAAAAAGGGCATATGTGTTTTTTCCTGAATATATTCAGGAACAAACTCATACACCCTTTTTTGCCAAGTGCATCATTGTCAATGTTCTGCCTCTTTTCCTATGCTTTAAATGCAAATCCAGTCTACCTCCTGAAATCGGTTTCCTGCAATTCTGCCCCACTTTCAAGTCCTCTTGGCAGCCTTACTTCAATATATTTTTGGACGTTATCTGTCATTTATAACTCTGCAGGTTTGTGAATTACAGGGCCCCTGAGCTCCTTTCTTCAACTCGCTTTCTTGTGAGCTGGCCGCAAACCCGCAAGACTGCTTCAGGCCCTAATCTGCTTCTGGCAGGGCACGCTGAGCCTTTGGTTAATTCCTCTTCCTGGTGGGAAATGAGTGTTAAATATGCCCGTCCAGACACCTACCTCACTCTCAACCCCTTGGTGATGTGGGTCCTCTGGTTTGTGGTCACCTTTATGGGTTCCTCACCTTTCGATGATGTGGCCCCACTAGTGTGAGGACACTCCTGCCTGGTTCTCATCCACGTGGTTATGTGGACCCCCTGGTGAGAGTCTGTTCCTGGCTGTGTTCCTCACCCTTCTGTGAGGGAGACCCTCTGCTGATAGTCACTCCTGCATGGCTGGCACACATTGCCTTGGTGAAGTCAGCCGTGTGGTGGCAGTTGGAGCGTGCTGGGAATCTCCTCCCCCCGGTGATGAGGGCCCTCTTGCGTCAGGTCCTAACTGCTGGGCTCACCAAATTTTCTTAGTGAGCCCAATGATGCTTGGGCACTCCTCTTAGGATCCCATCTCCATGGGGATGTGGGCCTTCTGCTCTGAGGTCCCAACGGCTGGGTTGTTCACATTTTCATGATGTGGGCTCTCTGGTGTTAGTTCACAGAGGCCTGGATCCCATAGCCTCTGTGCTCTCGGCCGCCTGCTGGGAGGTTCCAACTGCTCAATTCCTCACTTTTTAAATTTTCTGGGCCCTCTGTTGTGAGGATCCTCCTGCCTGCCTCACTCCCAGCCCCTTCGTGATGTGTGTCCTCTGGTTTGAGGCCACATGTGCTGGGTTCCTCACCTTTCGATGATGTGGGACCAATGGTCTTAGGAGACTCCTGCCTGGTTCACATCCCCTTGGTGATGTGGGCCCTCTGTTGAGAGTCTGATCCTGGCTGGGTTCCTCACCCATCTGTGAGGTGGGCCGTCTGCTGTGAGGTCACTCTTGCCTGGCTTGCTCACCTCGCCTTGTGGACATGAGCCCTCTGGTGGCACTTGGAGCCTGCTGGGAGCCTCCTCCCATCGGTGATGAGGGCCCTCTGGCGTCAGGCCCTAACTGCTGGGCTCCCCACATTTTGTGATGTGCGCCCAGTGGTGCGAGGACACTCCAGCCAGGTTCACATCCCCATTGGGATGTGGGCCTTCTGCTCTGAGGTCCCAATGCCTGGGATGCTCACAGTTTCATGATGTGGGCTCTCTGCTGTTAGTTCACTCCTGCCTGCATCCCATAGCTTCTGTGCTCTCGGCCGCCTGCTGGGAGGATCCAACTGCTGGATTCCTCACCTTTCTTATTCTTTGGGCCCTCTGTTTTTAGGCTACTCCTGCCTGCCTCACTCCCATTCCCTTTGTGATATGTGTCCTCTGATTTGAGGCCACATGTGCTGGGTTCCGCACCTTTCGATGATGTGGCCCCACTGGAGGGAAGACAGTCCTGCCTGGTTCCCATCCCCTTGCTGATGTGGGCCCTCAGGTGAGAGTCTGATCCTGGCTGGGTTCCTCACCCTTCTGTGAGGTAGGGCCTCTGCTGTGAGGTCAATCATGCCTGTCTGGCACACGTCACCTTGGCGATGTGGGCCATCTGGTGGCAGTTGGAGTGTGTTGGGATACTACTCCCCTCGGTGATGAGGGCCCTCTTGCCTTAGGCCATAACTGCTGGGCTCCCCGCATTTTCTGATGTGCGCCAAGTGAGTGAGGACACTCTTGCCAGGTTCCCATCCCCATGGGGATATGGGCCTTCTGCTCTGAGGTCAAAACGGCTGGCTTGCTCACAGTACCATGATGTGGGCCCTCTGCTGTGAGTTCACTCCGGCAAGGATCCCTTATCATCGGTGCTCTGAGCCGCCTGCTGGGAGGTTCCAACTGCTGGATTCCTCAACTTTTTTATTCTATATGCCCTCTGTTGTGAGGCTCCTCCTGCCTGCCTCACTGCCAGCCCCTTGGTGATGACTCTCCTATGGCTTGAGGCCACATGTGCTGCGTTCCTCACCTTTCGATGATGTGGCCCCACTCGTGTGAGGACACTCCTACCTGGTTCCCATCCCCTTGGTGAGGTGGGCCCTCTGGCGAGAGTCTAATCCTGGCTGGGTTCCTCAACGTTCTGTGAGGTAGGCCCTCTGCTGTGAGGTCACTCCTGCCTGGCTGGCACACATCACCTTGGAGACGTGAGCCCTCTGGTGGCAGTTGGAGCATGCAGGGTGCCTCCTCCTCTCGGTGATGACGGCCCTCTGGCGTCAGGCCCTAAATGGTGGGCTCCCCACATTTTCTGATGTGCGCCCAGTGGTGCGAGGACACTCCAGCCAGGTTCCCATTCCCATGGGGATGTGGGCCTTCTGCGCTGAGGTCCCAACGCCTGGGTTGCTCACAGTTTTATGATGTGGGCCCTCTGCTGTGAGTTCACTGCGGCCTGGATCCCATAGCCTCAGTGTTCTGAGCCGCCTGCTGGAAGGTCTAAATGCTGGAATCCTCACGTTTTTTATATTATGTGCCCTGTGTTGTGAGGCTACTCCTGCCTGCCTCACTCCAAGGCCCTTGGTGATGTGGGTCCTCTGGTTTGAGGACACATGTGCTGGGTTCCTCACCTTAAGATGATGAGGCCCCACTGGTGTGAGGATAATCCTGACTGGTTCCCATCCCCTTTGTGATGTGGGCCCTCTGGTGAGAGTCTGATCCTGGCTGGGTTCCTCACCCATCTGTGAGGTGGGCCCTCTACTATCAGGTAACTCTTGCCTGGCTTGCTCACCTCGCCTTGTTGACATGAGCCCTCTGGTGGCACTTGGACCCTGCTGGGAGCCTCCTCACCTCTGTGATGAGGGCCCTCTGACGTCAGGCCCTAACTGCTGGGCTCCCCAACTTTTCTTAGTGAGCCCAGTGATGCTCAGGCACTCCTGTTAGGTTCCCATCTCCATGGGGATTTGGGCCTTCTATTCTGAGGTCCCAACGGCTGGGCTGCTCACAGGTTCATGATGTGGGCTCTCTGGTGTTAGTTCACTGCGGCCTGGATCCCATAGCCTCTGTGCTCTTGGCCGCCTGCTGGGAGGTTCCAACTGCTGGATTCCTCACTTTTTTAATTTTTTAGGCCCTCTGTTGTGAGGATCCTCCTGCCTGCCTCACTCCCAGCCCCTTCGTGATGTGTGTCCTCTGGTTTGAGGCCACATGTGCTGGGTTCCGCATCTTTCGATGATGTGGCCCCACTCGTGTGAGGACACTCCTGCCTGGTTCCCATCCCCTTGGTGATGTGGGCCTTGTGGTGACAGTCTTATCCTGGCTGGGTTCCTCACTCTTCTGTGAGGTAGGCCCTCTGCTGTGAGGTCAATCCTGCCTGACTTGCACACATCACCTTGGCGATGTGGGCCCTCTGTTGGCACATGGAACCTGCTGGGAACCTCCTGCCCTCGGTGATGATGGCCCTCTAGCATCAGGCCCTAACTGCTGGGCGTCCCACGTTTTCTGATGTGAGCCCAGTGATGCCAGGACACTACTGTCAGGTTCCCATCCCCATGGGGATGTGGGCTTTCTGCTCTGAGGTCCCAACGCTTGGGTTGCTCACAGTTTCATGATGTGGGCTCTTAGGTGTTAGTTCACTCCTGCCTGGATCCCATAGCTTCTGTGCTCTCGGCCGCCTGCTGGGAGGTTCCAAATGCTGGATTCCTCACCTTTTTTATTCTTTGGGCCCTCTGTTGTGAGGCTACTCCTGCCTGCCTCACTCCCAGCCCCTCGGTGATGGGTGTCCTATGGTTTGAAGCCACATGTTCTGGGTTCCTCACCTTTCGATGATGTGGCCCCACTGGTGTGAAGACACTCCTGCCTGGTTCCCATCCCCTTGGTGATGTGGGCCCTCTGGTGAGAGTCTGATGTTGGCTGGGTTTCTCACCCTTCTGTGAGGTGGGACCTCTGCTGTGAGGTAACTCCTGCCTGGCTTGCTCACGTTGCCTTGGCAACGTGAGCCCTCAGGTGGCAGTTGGAGCCTGCTGGGAATCTCCTCCCCTCAGTTATGAGAGCTCTGGATAAAACACATATGCCCTTTTTTGCCAAGTGCATTATTTTCCAAGTTCTGTCTCTTTTCCTATGCTTTAAGAGCGACTCCCATGTACCTTCTGAAATCGGTTTCCAGCAATTCTGCCCTGCATTCAAGTCCTCATGGCAGCCTTACTTCAGTATAATTTTCGATAATAGCTGTCATTTATAACTCTGCAGGTTTGTGAATTACAGGGCCCCTGAGCTCCATTCTTCAACTCGCTTTCTTGTGAGCTGGCCGCAACACCGCAGAATTGCTTCAGGCCCTAGGGTGGTTCCGGCATGGCACGCTGAGCCTTTGGTTAATTCCTCTTCGTGGTGGGAAATGAGAGTTAAATTTGCCAGTCCAGACACCTCCAGCTAGTCTCTCATTGGTTCTCCCTATTCCTGTTCATCTTACGCAGAACTTGCAAACTGGGCCAAACAGGAGGTTAAAGGCACTGACTCTCCAAGTGGGGAGAGTGTTAGTAAAGCGTCTGAAATGTTTCACCCGAGTACCAGGGGACGAAAACTGAGACACATTTGAACATGTTTCCCGATCACACGGTGGATCATACTCTGGGTTCCACATGCATGTTTTAGCTGAAGGAAGAATCCCTTAAACCTGGAGAGTTGAGACCCATGGAATGGGTACCATGCAATATGACTTCAAAGGGTCTGCATTTGCTCACCGATCCTCACCAATCCTATCACTGCTGCGTTTATGCCGCTGTACACACACTTGATTCTCTTTCGGAGACATATAAATCCATAGGTTTTAAGATTCTTACTAGTCAGGTATATTCTTAGGCGTTTAATATGGGGTGTTGAGTCCACTTCGTTGAGCAAGGAGTAGCTCTTGTCTATTACATATTTGACTTATGGAACGGTATCTGTGCTAATTTCAATCTCTGGTTTTATGCAGCAACCCAACTCACCTTTCCCCTTAAGCAAGCATAAGTTGGTTTTCTACATTTCAGACCCTGTTCTGTTTTGTAATTCAGTTCCTGTGTAGCCAAGTTTACATTCCGTGTAGCAGTGATATCTTATGATGTTTCTTTTTCTGTGTGACTTATTTCACTTAGAATCATCGTACCTGAATCCACTCATTATGCTGCTATGGGCCTGATGACATAGATTTCATTGCTGAGTGATATTGCATTGTACGTAAGTACCACAACTTCTTTATCCATTTTTCGCTTTCTCTGATATTCAACTTGTACCGTAAACGAGGTTCTTGTAAACAGAGCCGTCCCAAATTTGGGGTGGCTGTGTCTTTTTGATGTTAATTTCCCTAAGCTATAGGACCATAAGTGGAAGTGCCCTAGGCTCTGTTGCTTTGTTTTTTAGATGTTTCAGGAAACACCATATACTTCTCCAGAGTGGCTGTTGGCAATTTACATCCCGCCCAGCAGCATAACAAGGCTCCCAGTTCTCCATGGCCTGTCCTGCCTTTCTGGATTTTACACATTTTTCAGATGGCCCTTTTGACCGGGGGGCAGTGAGACTTCATTGTAGTGCAGATTTCCTTTGCAAGCTTGCTTGGTAGGCCAAAAAGGGCGTATGCGTTTTTTCCTGAATATATTCAGGAAAAAATGCATACGCCATTTTTGGCCAAGTGCATCATTGTGGACGTTCTGCCTCTTTTCCTATGCTTTACATGCAATTCCAGTCTACCTCCTGAAATCGGTTTCCTGCAATTCTGCCCCGCTTTCAAGTCGTCTTGGCAGCCTTACTTCAATATATTTTTGGACGATAGCTGTCATTTATTACTCTGCAGGTTTGTGAATGACAGTGCCCCTGAGCTCCTTTCTTCAACTCGCTTTCTTGTTAGCTGGCCGCAACACCGCAGGATTGCTTCAGGCCCTAGTGTGGTTCCGGCATGGCACGCTGAGCCTTTGGTTAATTCCTCTTCCTGGTGGGAAATGAGAGTTAAATTTGCCCGTCCAGACACCTCCAGCTAGTCTCTCATTGGTTCTCCCTATTCCTGTTCATTTTCCACAGAAATTGCAACCTGGGCCAAACAGGAGGTTAAAGGCACTGACTCTCCAAGTGGGGAGAGTGTTAGTAAAGCTTCTGGAATGTTGCCCCCGAGTACCAGGAGACGAAAACTGAGACACATTTGAACACGTTTCCCGATCACACGGTGGATCATACTCTGGGTTGCACATGCGTGTTTTAGCTTAACGAAGAATCCCTTAAACCTGGAGAGTTGAGACCCATGGAATGGGTACCATGCAGTATGACTTCAAAGGGTCTGCATTTGCTCACCGAACCTCACCAATCCTATCACTGCTGCCTTTATGCCGCTGTACACATGCTTGATTCTCTTTCGGAGACATATAAATCCATAGGTTTTAAGATTCTTACTAGTCAGGTATATTCTTAGGCATTTAATATGTGGTGTTGAGTCCACTTCGTTGAGCAAAGAGTAGCTCTTGTCTATTACATATTTGGCTTATGGAACGGTATCTGCGCTAATTTCAATCTCTGGTTTTATGCAGCACCCCAACTCACCTTTTCCCTTAAGCAAGCATTAGTTGGTTTTCTACATTTGAGACCCTGTTCTGTTTTGTAATTCAGTTCCTGTGTAGCCAAGTTTACATTCCGTGTAGTAGTGATATCTTATGATGTTTCTTTTTCTGTGTAAATTATTTCCGTAGAATCATCGTACCTGAATCCACTCATTATGCTGCTACGGGCCTGATGACATAGATTTCATTGCTGAGTGATATTGCATTGTACGTAAGTACCACAAGTTCTTTATCCATTTTTCGCTTTCTGTGATATTGAACTTGTACCGTAAACGGGGTTCTTGTAAACATAGCCGTCCCAAACTTTCGGGTGGCTGTGTCTTTTTGATTTAAATTTCCCTAAGCTATAGGACCATAAGTGGAAGTGCCCTAGGCTCTGTTGCTTTGTTTTTTAGATGTTTCAGGAAACACCATACACTTCTCCAGAGTGGCTGTTGGCAATTTACATCCCGCCCATCAGCATAACAAGGCTCCCAGTTCTCCATGGCCTGTCCTGCCTTTCTGGATTTTACACTTTTTTCAGAAGGCCCTTTTGACCTGGGGGCAGTGAGACTTCATTGTAGTGCAGATTTCCTTTGCAAGCTTGCTTGGTTGGCCAAAAAGGGCGTATGCGTTTTTTCCTGAATATATTCAGGAAAAAACGCATACGCCCTTATTGGCCAAGTGCATCATTGTGAACGTTCCGCCTCTTTTCCTATGCTTTACATGCAATTCCTGTCTACCTCCTGAAATCGGTTGCCTGCAATTCTTCCCCGATTTCAAGTCCACTTGGCAGCCTTACTTCAATATATTTTTGGACGATAGCTGTCATTTATAACTCTGCAGGTTTGTGAATGACAGTGCCCCTGAGCTCCTTTCTTCAACTCGCTTTCTTGTGAGCTGGCCGCAACACTGCAGGATTGCTTCAGGCCCTAGTGTGGTTCCAGCATGGCACTCTGAACCCTTGGTTAATTCCTCTTCCTGGTGGGAAATGAGAGTTAAATTTGCCCGTCCAGACACCTCCAGCTAGTCTCTCATTGGTTCTCCCTATTCTGTTCATTTTCCGCAGAAATTGCAAACTGGGCCAAACAGGAGGTTAAAGGCACTGACTCTCCAAGTGGGGAGAGTGTTAGTAAAGCGTATGGAATGTTGCACCCGAGTACCAGGGGACGAAAACTGAGACACATTTGAACACGTTTCCCGATCACACGGTGGATCATACTCTGGGTTCCACATGCATGTTTTAGCTGAAGGAAGAATCCCTTAAACCTGGAGAGTTGAGACCCATGGAATGGGTACCATGAAATATGACTTCAAAGGGTCTGCATTTGCTCACCGAAACTCACCAACCCTATCACTGCTGAGTTTATGCCGCTGTACACACGCTTGATTCTCTTTTGGAGACATATAAATCCATAGGTTTTAAGATTCTTACTAGTCAGGTATATTCTTAGGCGTTTAATATGGGGAGTTGAGTCCAATTCGTTGAGCAAGGAGTAGCTCTTGTCTGTTACATATTTGGCTCATGGAACGCTATCTGTGCTAATTTCAATCTCTGGTTTTATGCAGCACCCCAACTCACCTTTCCCCTTAAGCAAGCAGAAGTTCGTTTTCTCCATTTGAGAGCCTGTTGTGTTTTGTAATTCAGTTCCTGTGTAGCCAAGTTTACATTCCGTGTAGTAGTGATATCTTATGATGTTTCTTTCTCTGTGTGACTTATTTCACTTAGAATCATCGTACCTGAATCCACTCATTATGCTGCTACGGGCCTGAAGACATAGATTTCATTGCTGAGTGATATTGCATTGTACATAAGTAGCACATCTTCTTTATCCATTCTTCGCTTTCTGTGGTAATGAACTTGTACTGTAAAGGAGGTTTTTGTAAACAGAGCCTTCCCAAACTTTGGGTGGCTGTGTCTTTTTGATTTTAATTTCCCTAAGCTATAGTACCATATGTGGAAGTGTCCTAGGCTCTGTTGCTTTGTTTCTTAGATGTTTCAGGAAACACCATACACTTCTCCAGAGTGGCTGTTGGCAATTTACATCCCACCCATCAGCATAACAAGGCTCCCAGTTCTCCATGCCCTGTCCTGCCTTTCTGGATTTTACACTTTTTTCAGATGGCCCTTTTGACCGGGGGGCAGTGAGACTTCATTGTAGTGCAGATTTCCTTTGCAAGCTTGCTTGGTTGGCCAAAAAGGGCGTATGCGTTTTTTCATGAATATATTCAGGAAAAAACGCATACGCCCTTTTTGGCCAAGTGCATCATTGTGGACGTTCTGCCTCTTTTCCTATGCTTTACATGCAATTCAAGTCTACCTCCTGAAATCGGTTTCCTGCAATTCTGCCCTGCTTTCAAGTCCACTTGGCAGCCTTACTTCAATATATTTCTGGACGATAGCTGTCATTTATAACTCTGCAGGTTTGTGAATGACAGTGCCCCTGAGCTCCTTTCTTCAACTCGCTTTCTTGTTAGCAGGCCGCAACACCACAAGATTGCTTCAGGCCCTAGTGTGGTTCCGGCATGGCACGCTGAGCCTTTGGTTAATTCCTCTTCCTGGTGGGAAATGAGAGTTAAATTTGCCAGTCCAGACACCTCCAGCTAGTCTCTCATTGGTTCTCCCTATTCCTGTTCATTTTCCGCAGAAATTGCAAACTGGGCCAAACAGGAGGTTAAAGGCACTGACTCTCCAAGTGGGGAGAGTGTTAGTAAAGCGTCTGGAATGTTGCACCCAAGTACCAGGGGAAGAAAACTGAGACACATTTGAACACGTTTCCCGATCACACGGTGGATCATACTCTGGGTTCCACATGCATGTTTTAGCTGAAGGAAGAATCCCTTAAACCTGGAGAGTTGAGACCCATGGAATGGGTACCATGCAATATAACTTCAAAGGGTCTGCATTTGCTCACCGAACCTCACCAATCCTATCACTGCTGCATTTATGCCGCTGTACACATGCTTTATTCTCTTTTGGAGACATATAAATCCATAGGTTTTAAGATACTTACTAGTCAGGTATTTCTTAGGCGACTAATATGGGGTGTTGAGTCCACTTCGTTGAGCAAGGAGTAGCTCTTGTCTATTATATATTTGGCTTATGGAACGGTATCTGTGCTAATTTCAATCTCTGGTTTTATGCAGCACCCCAACTCACCTTTCTCCTTAAGCAAGCATAAGTTGGTTTTCTACATTTGAGACCCTGTTCTGTTTTGTAATTCAGTTCCTGTGTAGCCAAGTTTACATTCCGTGTAGTAGTGATATCTTATGATGTTTCTTTTTCTGTGTGACTTATTTCACTTAGAGTCATCGTACCTGAATCCACTCATTATGCTTCTACGGGCCTGATGACATAGATTTCATTGCTGAGTGATATTGCATTGTACGTAAGTACCACAACTTCTTTATCCATTTTTCGCTTTCTGTGATATTGAACTTGTACCGTAAACGAGGTTCTTGTAAACAGAGCCATTCCAAACTTTGGGGTGGCTGTGTCTTTTTGATTTTAATTTCCCTAAGCCATAGGACCATAAGTGGAAGTGCCCTAGGCTCTGTTGCTTTGTTTTTTAGATGTTTCAGGAAACACCATACACTTCTCCAGAGTGGCTGTTGGCAATTTACATCCCGCCCATCAGCATAACAAGGCTCCCAGTTCTCCATGGCCTGTCCTGCCTTTCTGGATTTTACACTTTTTTCAGAAGGCCCTTTTGACCTGGGGGCAGTGAGACTTCATTGTAGTGCAGATTTCCTTTGCAAGCTTGCTTGGTTGGCCAAAAAGGGCGTATGCGTTTTTTCCTGAATATATTCAGGAAAAAACGCATACGCACTTATTGGCCAAGTGCATCATTGTGAACGTTCTGCCTCTTTTCCTATGCTTTACGTGCAATTCCTGTCTACCTCCTGAAATCGGTTTCCTGCAATTCTTCCCCGATTTCAAGTCCACTTGGCAGCCTTACTTCAATATATTTTTGGACGATAGCTGTCATTTATAACTCTGCAGGTTTGTTAATGACAGTGCCCCTGAGCTTCTTTCTTCAACTCGCTTTCTTGTGAGCTGGCCGCAACACTGCAGGATTGCGTCAGGCCCTAGTGTGGTTCCAGCATGGCACTCTGAGCCCTTGGTTAATTCCTCTTCCTGGTGGGAAATGAGAGTTAAATTTGCCCGTCCAGACACCTCCAGCTAGTCTCTCATTGGTTCTCCCTATTCTGTTCATTTTCCGCAGAAATTGCAAACTGGGCCAAACAGGAGGTTAAAGGCACTGACTCTCCAAGTGGGGAGAGTGTTAGTAAAGCGTATGGAATGTTGCACCCGAGTACCAGGGGACGAAAACTGAGACACATTTGAACACGTTTCCCGATCACACGGTGTATCATACTCTGGGTTCCACATGCATGTTTTAGCTGAAGGAAGAATCCCTTAAACCTGGAGAGTTGAGACCCATGGAATGGGTACCATGAAATATGACTTCAAAGGGTCTGCATTTGCTCACCGAAACTCACCAACCCTATCACTGCTGAGTTTATGCCGCTGTACACACGCTTGATTCTCTTTTGGAGACATATAAATCCATAGGTTTTAAGATTCTTACTAGTCAGGTATATTCTTAGGCGTTTAATATGGGGTGTTGAGTCCAATTCGTTGAGCAAGGAGTAGCTCTTGTCTGTTACATATTTGGCTCATGGAACACTATCTGTGCTAATTTCAATCTCTGGTTTTATGCAGCACCCCAACTCACCTTTCCCCTTAAGCAAGCAGAAGTTCGTTTTCTCCATTTGAGAGCCTGTTGTGTTTTGTAATTCAGTTCCTGTGTAGCCAAGTTTACATTCCGTGTAGTAGTGATATCTTATGATGTTTCTTTCTCTGTGTGACTTATTTCACTTAGAATCATCGTACCTGAATCCACTCATTATGCTGCTACGGGCCTGAAGACATAGATTTCATTGCTGAGTGATATTGCATTGTACATAAGTAGCACATCTTCTTTATCCATTCTTCGCTTTCTGTGGTAATGAACTTGTACTGTAAAGGAGGTTTTTGTAAACAGAGCCTTCCCAAACTTTGGGTGGCTGTGTCTTTTTGATTTTAATTTCCCTAAGCTATAGTACCATATGTGGAAGTGTCCTAGGCTCTGTTGCTTTGTTTCTTAGATGTTTCAGGAAACACCATACACTTCTCCAGAGTGGCTGTTGGCAATTTACATCCCACCCATCAGCATAACAAGGCTCCCAGTTCTCCATGCCCTGTCCTGCCTTTCTGGATTTTACACTTTTTTCAGATGGCCCTTTTGACCGGGGGGCAGTGAGACTTCATTGTAGTGCAGATTTCCTTTGCAAGCTTGCTTGGTTGGCCAAAAAGGGCGTATGCGTTTTTTCCTGAATATATTCAGGAAAAAACGCATACGCCCTTTTTGGCCAAGTGCATCATTGTGGACCTTCTGCCTCTTTTCCTATGCTTTACATGCAATTCCAGTCTACCTCCTGAAATCGGTTTCCTGCAATTCTACCCTGCTTTCAAGTCCACTTGGCAGCCTTACTTCAATATATTTCTGGACGATAGCTGTCATTTATAACTCTGCAGGTTTGTGAATGACAGTGCCCCTGAGCTCCTTTCTTCAACTCGCTTTCTTGTTAGCAGGCCGCAACACCACAAGATTGCTTCAGGCCCTAGTGTGGTTCCAGCATGGCACTCTGAACCCTTGGTTAATTCCTCTTCCTGGTGGGAAATGAGAGTTAAATTTGCCCGTCCAGACACCTCCAGCTAGTCTCTCATTGGTTCTCCCTATTCTGTTCATTTTCCGCAGAAATTGCAAACTGGGCCAAACAGGAGGTTAAAGGCACTGACTCTCCAAGTGGGGAGAGTGTTAGTAAAGCGTATGGAATGTTGCACCCGAGTACCAGGGGACGAAAACTGAGACACATTTGAACACGTTTCCCGATCACACGGTGGATCATACTCTGGGTTCCACATGCATGTTTTAGCTGAAGGAAGAATCCCTTAAACCTGGAGAGTTGAGACCCATGGAATGGGTACCATGAAATATGACTTCAAAGGGTCTGCATTTGCTCACCGAAACTCACCAACCCTATCACTGCTGAGTTTATGCCGCTGTACACACGCTTGATTCTCTTTTGGAGACATATAAATCCATAGGTTTTAAGATTCTTACTAGTCAGGTATATTCTTAGGCGTTTAATATGGGGAGTTGAGTCCAATTCGTTGAGCAAGGAGTAGCTCTTGTCTGTTACATATTTGGCTCATGGAACGCTATCTGTGCTAATTTCAATCTCTGGTTTTATGCAGCACCCCAACTCACCTTTCCCCTTAAGCAAGCAGAAGTTCGTTTTCTCCATTTGAGAGCCTGTTGTGTTTTGTAATTCAGTTCCTGTGTAGCCAAGTTTACATTCCGTGTAGTAGTGATATCTTATGATGTTTCTTTCTCTGTGTGACTTATTTCACTTAGAATCATCGTACCTGAATCCACTCATTATGCTGCTACGGGCCTGAAGACATAGATTTCATTGCTGAGTGATATTGCATTGTACATAAGTAGCACATCTTCTTTATCCATTCTTCGCTTTCTGTGGTAATGAACTTGTACTGTAAAGGAGGTTTTTGTAAACAGAGCCTTCCCAAACTTTGGGTGGCTGTGTCTTTTTGATTTTAATTTCCCTAAGCTATAGTACCATATGTGGAAGTGTCCTAGGCTCTGTTGCTTTGTTTCTTAGATGTTTCAGGAAACACCGTACACTTCTCCAGAGTGGCTGTTGGCAATTTACATCCCGCACATCAGCATAACAAGGCTCCCAGTTCTCCATGGCCTGTCCTGCCTTTCTGGATTTTACACTTTTTTCAGATGGCCCGTTTGACCGGGGGGCAGTGAGACTTCATTGTAGTGCAGATTTCCTTTGCAAGCTTGCTTGGTTGTGCAAAAAGTGCGTATGCGTTTTTTCCTGAATATATTCAGGAAAAAACGCATACGCCCTTTTTGACCAAGTGCATCATTGTGGACGTTCTGCCTCTTTTCCTATGCATTACATGCAATTACAGTCTACCTCCTGAAATCGGTTTCCTGCAATTCTGCCCCGCTTTCAAGTCCTCTTGGCAGCCTTACTTCAATATATTTTTGGACGATAGCTGTCATTTATAACGGCAGGTTTGTGAATGACAGTGCCCCTTAGCTCCTTTCTTCAACTCGCTTTCTTGTGAGCTGGCCGCAACACCGCAGGATTGCTTCAGGCCCTAGTGTGGTTCCGGCATGGCACGCTGAGCCTTTGGTTAATTCCTCTTCCTGGTGGGAAATGAGAGTTAAATTTGCCCGTCCAGACACCTGCAGCTAGTCTCTCATTGGTTCTCCCTATTCCTGTTCATTTTCCACAGAAATTGCAAACTAGGCCAAACAGGAGTTTAAAGGCACTGACTCTGCAATTGGGGAGAGTGTTAGTAAAGCATCTGGAATGGTGCATCAGAGTAGCAGGGGAATAAAACTGAGACACATTTGAACACGTTCCCCAATCACACGGTGGATCATACTCTGGGTCCACATGCATGTTTTAGCTGAAGGAAGAATCCCTAAAACCTGGAGAGTTGAGACCCATGGAATGGGTACCATGCAATATGACTTCAAAGGGTCTGCATTTGCTCACCGAACCTCACCAATCCTATCACTGCTGCGTTTATGCCGCTGTACGCACGCTTGATTCCCTTTCGGAGACATATAAATCCATAGGTTTTAAGATTCTTACTAGTCAGGTATATTCTTAGGCGTTTAATATGGGGTGTTGAGTCCACTTCGTTGAGCAAGGAGTAGCTCTTGTCTATTACATATTTGGCTTAGGGAACGGTATCTGTGCTAATTTCAATCTCTGTTTTTATGCAGCACCCCAACTCAGCTTTCCCCTTAAGCAAGCATAAGTTGGTTTTCTACATTTGAGATCCTGTTCTGTTTTGTAATTCAGTTCCTGTGTAGCAAAGTTTACATTCCGTGTAGTAGTTATATCTTATGATGTTTCTTTTTCTGTGTGACTTATTTCACTTAGAATCATCGTACCTGAATCCACTCATTATGCTGCTACGGGCCTGATGACATAGATTTCATTGCTCAGTGATATTGCATTGTTCGTAAGTACCACAACTTCTTTATCCATTTTTCGCTTTCTGTGATATTGAACTTGTACCATAAACGAGGTTCTTGTAAACAGAGCCGTCCCAAACTTTGGGGTGGCTGTGTCTTTTTCATTTTAATTTCCCTAAGCTATAGGACCATAAGTGGAAGTGCTCTAGGCTCTGTTGCTTTGTTTTTTAGATGTTTCAGGAAACACCATACACTTCTCCAGAGTGGCTGTTGGCAATTTACATCCCGCCCATCAGCATAACAAGGCTCCCAGTTCTCCATGGCCTGTCCTGCCTTTCTGGATTTTACACTTTTTTCAGATGGCCCTTTTGACCGGGGGGCAATGAGACTTCATTGTAGTGCCTATTTCCTTTGCAAGCTTGCTTGGTTGGCCAAAAAGGGCGTATGCGTTTTTTCCTGAATATATTCAGGAAAAAACGCATACGCCCTTTTTGGGCAAGTGCATCATTGTGGACGTTCTGCCTCTTTTCCTATGCTTTACATGCAATTCCAGTCTACCTCCTGAAATCGGTTTCCTGCAATTCTACCCTTCTTTCAAGTCCTCTTGGCAGCCTTACTTCAATGTATTTTTGGACGATAGCTGTCATTTATAAGTCTGCAGTTTTGTGAATTACAGTGCCCCTGAGCTCCTTTCTTCAACTCGCCTTCTTGTGAGCTGGCCGCAACACCGCAGGATTGCTTCAGGCCCTAGTGTGGTTCCGGCATGGCACGCTGAGCCTTTGGTTAATTCCTCTTCCTGGTGGGAAATGAGAGTTAAATTTGCCCGTCCAGACACCTGCAGCTAGTCTCTCATTGGTTCTCCCTATTCCTGTTCATCTTACGCAGAAATTGCAACCTGGGCCAAACAGGAGGTTAAAGGCACTGATTCTCCAAGTGGGGAGAGTGTTAGTGAAGCGTCTGGAATGTTGCACCCGAGTACCAGGGGACGAAAACTGAGACACATTTGAACACGTTTCCCGATCACACGGTGGATCATACTCTGGGTTCCACATGCATGTTTTAGCTGAAGGAAGAATCCCTTAAACCTGGAGAGTTGAGACCAATGGAATGGGTACCATGCAATATGACTTCAAAGGGTTTGCATTTGCTCACCGAACCTCACCAATCCTATCACTGCTGCGTTTATGCCGCTGTACACACGCTTGATTCTCTTTCAGAGACATATAAATCCTTAGGTTTTAAGATTCTTACTAGTCAGGTATATTCTTAGGCGTTTAATATGGGGTATTGGGTCCACTTCGTTGAGGAAGGAGTCGCTCTTGTCTATTACATATTTGGCTTATTGAATGGTATCTGTCCTAATTTCCATCTCTGGTTTTATGCAGCACCCCAACTCACCTTTCCCCTTAAGCAAGCATAAGTTGGTTTTCTACATTTGAGACACTGTTCTGTTTTGTAATTCAGTTCCTGTGTAGCCAAGTTTTCATTCCGTGTAGTAGTGATATCTTATGATGTTTCTTTTTCTGTGTGACTTATTTCACTTAGAGTCATCGTACCTGAATCCACTCATTATGCTGCTACGGGCCTGATGACATAGATTTCATTGCTGAATGATATTGCATTGTACGTAAGTACCACAACTTCTTTATCCATTTTTCGCTTTCTGTGATATTGAACTTGTACCGTAAACGAGGTTCTTGTAAACAGAGCCATTCCAAACTTTGGGGTGGCTGTGTCTTTTTTATTTTAATTTCCCTAAGCCATAGGACCATAAGTGGAAGTGCCCTAGGCTGTGTTGCTTTGTTTTTTAGATGTTTCAGGAAACACCGTACACTTCTCCAGAGTGGCTGTTGGCAATTTACATCCCGCCCATCAGCATAACAAGGCTCCCAGTTCTCCATGGCCTGTCCTGCCTTTCTGGATTTTACACTTTTTTCAGATGGCCCTTTTGACCGGGGGGCAGTGAGACTTCATTGTAGTGCAGATTTCCTTTGCAAGCTTGCTTGCTTGGCCAAAAAGGGCGTATGCGTTTTTTCCTGAATATATTCAGGAAAGAACGCATACGCCCTTTTTGGCCAAGTGCATCATTGTGGACGTTCTGCCTCTTTTCCTATGCTTTACATGCAATTCCAGTCTACCTCCTGAAATCGGTTTCCTGCATTTCTGCCCCGCTTTCAAGTCCTCTTGGCAGCCTTACTTCAATATATTTTTGGACGATAGCTGTCATTTATAACTTTGCCGGTTTGTGAATGACAGTGCCCCTGAGCTCCTTTCTTCAACTCGCTTTCTTGTGAGATGGCTGCAACACCGCAGGATTGCTTCAGGCCCTAGTGTGGTTCCGGCATGTCACGCTGATCCTTTGGTTCATTCCTCTTCCTGGTGGGAAATGAGAGTTAAATTGGCCCATCCAGACACCTCCATCTAGTCTCTCATTTGTTCTCCCTATTCTTGTTCATCTTACGCAGAAATTGCAAACTGGGCCAAACAGGAGGTTAAAGGCACTGACTCTCCAAGTGGGGAGAGTGTTAGTAAAGCATCTGGAATGTTTCACCCGAGTACCAAGGGAAGAAAACTGAGACACATTTGAACACGTTTCCCGATCACAAGGTGCATCATACTCTGGGTTCCACATGCATGTTTTAGCTGAAGGAAGAATCCCTTAAACCTGGAGAGTTGAGACCCATGGAATGGGTACCATGCAATATGACTTCAAAGGGTCTGCATTTGCTCACCGAACCTCACCAGTCCTATCTCTGCTGCGTTTATGCCACTGTACACACGCTTGATTCTCTTTCGGAGACATATAAATCCATAGGTTTTAAGATTCTTATTAGTCAGGTATATTCTTAGGCGTTTAATATGGGGTGTTGAGTCCAATTCGTTGAGCAAGGAGTAGCTCTTGTCTATTATATATTTGGCTTATGAAATGGTATCTGTGCTAATTTCAATCTCTGATTTTATGCAGCACCCCAACTCACCTTTCCCCTTAAGCAAGCAGAAGTTGGTTTTCTACATTTGAGACCCTGTTCTGTTTTGTAATTCAGTTCCTGTGTAGCCAAGTTTACATTCCGTGTAGTAGTGATATCTTATGATGTTTCTTTTTCTGTGTGACTTATTTCACTTAGAATCATCGTACCTGAATCCACTCATTATGTTGCTACGGGCCTGATGACATAGATTTCATTGCGGAGTGATATTGCATTGTACGTAAGTACCACAACTTCTTTATCCATTTTTCGCATTCTGTGATATTGAACTTGTACTGTAAACGAGGTTCTTGTAAACAGAGCTGTCCCAAACTTTGGGGTGGCTGTGTCTTTTTTATTTTAATTTCCCTAATCTATACGACCATAAGTGGAAGTGCCCTAGGCTATGTTGCTTTGTTTTTTAGATGTTTCAGGAAACACCATTCACTTCCCCAGAGTGGCTGTTGGCAATTTACATCCCGCCTGTCAGCATAACAAGGCTCCCAGTTCTCCATGGCCTGTCCTGCCTTTCTGGATTTTACACTTTTTTCAGATGGCCCTTTTGACCGGGAGGCAGTGAGACTTCATTGTAGTGCAGATTTCTTTGCAAGCTT
The DNA here is from genome assembly GCF_937001465.1 of Orcinus orca. Lineage (NCBI taxonomy): Eukaryota > Metazoa > Chordata > Mammalia > Artiodactyla > Delphinidae > Orcinus > Orcinus orca. The sequence goes on along the minus strand of NC_064560.1, from coordinate 51,319,100 downwards.
GCTTGGTTGGCCAAAAAGAGCGTATGAGTTTTTTCCTGAATATATTCAGGAAAAAACGCGTACGCCCTTTTTGGCCAAGTGCATCATTGTGGACGTTCTGCCTCTTTTCCTATGCTTTACATGCAATTCCAGTCTACCTCCTGAAATCGGTTTCCTGCAATTCTGCCCCGCTTTCAAGTCCTCTTGGCAGCCTTACTTCAATATATTTTTGGACGATAGCTGTCATTTATAACTCTGCAGTTTTGTGAATCACAGTGCCCCTGAGCTCCTTTCTTCAACTCGCTTTCTTGTGAGCTGGCCACAACACCGCAGGATTGCTTTAGGCCCTAGTGTGGTTCCGGCAAGGCATGCTGAGCCTTTCGTTAATTCCTCTTCCTGGTGGGAAATGAGAATTAAATTTGCCCGTCCAGACACCTCCAGCTAGTCTCTCATTGGTTCTCCGTATTCCGGTTCATCTTACGCAGAAATTTCAAACTGGGCCAAACAGGAGGTTAAAGGCACTGACTCTCCAAGTGGGGAGAGTGTTAGTAAAGCGTCTGGAATGTTGCACCCGAGTATCAAGGGCCAAAAACTGAGACACATTTGAACACGTTTCCAGATCACACGGTGGATTATACTCTGGGTCCACATGCATGTTTTAGCAGAAGGAAGAATCCCTTAAACCTGGAGAGTTGAGACCCATGGAATGGGTACCATGCAATATGACTTCAAAGGGTTTGCATTTGCTCACCGAACCTCACCAATCCTATTACTGCTGCGTTTATGCCGCTGTACACACGCTTGATTCTCTTTCGGAGACATATAAATCCATAGGTTTTAAGATTCTTACTAGTCAGATATATTCTTAGGCGTTTAATATGGGGTGTTGAATCCACTTCGTTGAGCAAGGAGTAGCTCTTGTCTATTACATATTTGGCTTATGGAACGGTATCTGTAGTAATTTCCATCTCTGGTTTTATGCAGCACCCCAACTCACCTTTCCCCTTAAGCAAGCATAAGTTGGTTTTCTACATTTGAGACCCTGTTCTGTTTTGTAATTCAGTTCCTGTGTAGCCAAGTTTACATTCCGTGTAGTAGTGATATCTTAAGATGTTTCTTTTTCTGTATGACTTATTTCACTTAGAATCATCGTACCTGAATCCACTCATTATGCTGCTACGGGCCTGATGACATAGATTTCATTGCTGAGTGATATTGCATTGTACGTAAGTACCACAACTTCTTTATCCATTTTTCGCTATCTGTGATATTGAACTTGTACCGTAAACGAGGTTCTTGTAAACAGAGCCGTCCCAAACTTTGGGGTGGCTGTGTCTTTTTCATTTTAATTTCCCTAAGCTATAGGACCATAAGTGGAAGTGCCCTAGGCTCTGTTGCTTTGTTTTTTTAGATGTTTCAGGAAACAGCATACACTTCTCCAGAGTGGCTGTTGGCAATTTACATCCCGCCCATCAGCATAACAAGGCTCCCAGTTCTCCATGGCCTGTCCTGCCTTTCTGGATTTTACACTTTTTTCAGATGACCCTTTTGACCGGGGGGCAGTGAGACTTCATTGTAGTGCAGATTTCCTTTGCAAGCTTGCTTGGTTGGCCAAAAAGGCCGTATGCATTTTTTCCTGAATATATTCAGGAAAAAACGCATACGCCCTTTTTGGCCAAGTGCATCATTGTGGACGTTCTGCCTCTTTTCCTATGCTTTACATGCAATTCCAGTCTACCTCCTGAAATCGGTTTTCTGCAATTCTGCCCCGCTTTCAAGTCCTCCTGGCAGCCTTACTTCAATATATTTTTGGACGATAGCTGTCATTTATAACTCTGCATGTTTGTGAATGACAGTGCCCCTGAGCTCCTTTCTTCAACTCGCTTTCTTGTGAGCTGGCCGCAACACCGCAGGATTGCTTCAGGCCCTAGTGTGGTTCCGGCATGGCACGCTGAGCCTTTGGATAATTCCTCTTCCTGGTGGGAAATGAGAGTTAAATTTGCCCATCCAGACACCTCCAGCTAGTCTCTCATTGGTTCTCCTTATTCCTGTTCATTTTCCGCAGAAATTACAAACTGGGCCAAAGAGGAGGTTAAAGGCACTGACTCTCCAAGTGGGGAGAGTGTTAGTAAGCGTCTGGAATGTTGCACCCGAGTACCAGGGGACAAAAACTGAGACACATTACAACACGTTTCCCGATCACACGGTGGATCATACTCTGGATTCCACATGCATGTTTTAGCTGAAGGAAGAATCCCTTAAACCTGGAGAGTTGAGACCCATGGAATGGGTACCATGCAATATGACTTCAAAGGGTCGGCATTTGCTCACCGAACCTCACCAATCCTATCACTGCTGCGTTTATGCCGCTGTACACACGCTTGATTCTCTTTCGGAGACATATAAATCCATAGGTTTTAAGATTCTTACTAGTCAGGTATATTCTTAGGCGTTTAATATGGGGTGTTGAGTCCACTTCGTTGAGCAAGGAGTAGCTGTTGTCTATTACATATTTGGCTTATGGAACGGTATCTGTGGTAATTTCCATCTCTGGTTTTATGCAGCACCCCAACTCACCTTTCCCGTTAAGGAAGCATAATTTGGTTTTCTACTTTTGAGACCCTGTTCTGTTTTGTAATTCAGTTCCTGTGTAGCCAAGTTTACACTCCGTGTAGTAGTGATATCTTATGATGTTTCTTTTTCTGTGTGACTTATTTCACTTAGAATCATCGTACCTGAATCCACTCATTATTCTGCTATGGGCCTGATGACATAGATTTCATTGCTGAGTGATATTGCATTGTACGTAAGTACCACAACTTCTTTATCCATTTTTCGCTTTCTGTGATATTGAACTTGTACCGTAAATGAGGTTCTTGTAAACAGAGCCGTCCCAAACTTTGGGGTGGCTGTGTCTTTTTGATTTTAATTTCCCTAAGCCATAGAACCATAAGTGGAAGTGCCCTAGGCTCTGTTGCTTTGTTTTTTAGATGTTTCAGGAAACACCATAGACTTCTCCAGAGTGGCTGTTAGCAATTTACATCCCGCCCATCAGCATAACAAGGCTCCCAGTTCTCCATGGCCTGTCCTGCCTTTCTGGATTTTACACTTTTTTCAGATGGCCCTTTTGACCGGGGGGCAGTGAGACTTCATTGTAGTGCAGATTTCCTTTGCAAGCTTGCTTGGTTGGCCAAAAAGGGCGTATGCGTTTTTTCATGAATATATTCAGGAAAAAACGCGTACGCCCTTTTTGGCCAAGTGCATCATTGTGGACGTTCTGCCTCTTTTCCTATGCTTTACATGCAATTCCAGTCTACCTCCTGAAATCGGTTTCCTGCAATTCTGCCCCGCTTTCAAGTCCTCTTGGCAGCCTTACTTCAATATATTTTTGGACGATAGCTGTCATTTATAACTCTGCAGTTTTGTGAATCACAGTGCCCCTGAGCTCCTTTCTTCAACTCGCTTTCTTGTGAGCTGGCCACAACACTGCAGGATTGCTTTAGGCCCTAGTGTGGTTCCGGCAAGGCATGCTGAGCCTTTCGTTAATTCCTCTTCTTGGTGGGAAATGAGAATTAAATTTGCCCGTCCAGACACCTCCAGCTAGTCTCTCATTGGTTCTCCGTATTCCGGTTCATCTTACGCAGAAATTGCAAAGTGGGCCAAACAGGAGGTTAAAGGCACTGACTCTCCAAGTGGGGAGAGTGTTAGTAAAGCGTCTGGAATGTTGCACCCGAGTATCAAGGGCCAAAAACTGAGACACATTTGAACACGTTTCCCGATCACACGGTGGATTATACTCTGGGTTCCACATGCATGTTTTAGCTGAAGGAAGAATCCCTTAAACCTGGAGAGTTGAGACCCATGGAATGGGTACCATGCAATATGACTTCAAAGGGTCTGCATTTGCTCACCGAACCTCACCAATCCTACTACTGCTGCGTTTATGCCGCTGTACACACACTTGATTCTCTTTCGGAGACATATAAATCCATAGGTTTTAAGATTCTTACTAGTCAGATATATTCTTAGGCGTTTAATATGGGGTGTTGAGTCCACTTCGTTGAGCAAGGAGTAGCTCTTGTCTATTACATATTTGGCTTATGGAACGGTATCTGTAGTAATTTCCATCTCTGGTTTTATGCAGCACCCCAACTCACCTTTCCCCTTAAGCAAGCATAAGTTGGTTTTCTACATTTGAGACCCTGTTCTGTTTTGTAATTCAGTTCCTGTGTAGCCAAGTTTACATTCCGTGTAGTAGTGATATCTTAAGATGTTTCTTTTTCTGTATGACTTATTTCACTTAGAATCATCGTACCTAAATCCACTCATTATGCTGCTACGGGCCTGATGACATAGATTTCATTGCTGAGTGATATTGCATTGTACGTAAGTACCACAACTTCTTTATCCATTTTTCGCTTTCTGTGATATTGAACTTGTACCGTAAACGAGGTTCTTGTAAACAGAGCCGTCCCAAACTTTGGGGTGGCTGTGTCTTTTTGATTTTAATTTCCCTAAGCTATAGGACCATAAGTGGAAGTGCCCTAGGCTCTGTTGCTTTGCTTTTTAGATGTTTCAGGAAACAGCATACACTTCTCCAGAGTGGCTGTTGGCAATTTACATCCCGCCCATCAGCATAACAAGGCTCCCAGTTCTCCATGGCCTGTCCTGCCATTCTGGATTTTACACTTTTTTCAGATGGCCCTTTTGACCGGGGGGCAGTGAGACTTCATTGTAGTGCAGATTTCCATTGCAAGCTTGCTTGGTTGGCCAAAAAGGGCGTATGCATTTTTTCCTGAATATATTCAGGAAAAAACGCATACGCCCTTTTTGGCCAAGTGCATCATTGTGGACGTTCTGCCTCTTTTCCTATGCTTTACATGCAATTCCAGTCTATCTCCTGAAATCGGTTTTCTGCAATTCTGCCCCACTTTCAAGTCCTCCTGGCAGCCTTACTTCAATATATTTTTGGACGATAGCTGTCATTTATAACTCTGCAGGTTTGTGAATGACAGTGCCCCTGAGCTCCTTTCTTCAACTCGCTTTCTTGTGAGCTGGCCACAACACCGCAGGATTGCTTCAGGCCCTAGTGTGGTTCCGGCATGGCACGCGGAGCCTTTGGATAATTCCTCTTCCTGGTGGGAAATGAGAGTTAAATTTGCCCATCCAGACACCTCCAGCTAGTCTCTCATTGGTTCTCCGTATTCCGGTTCATCTTACGCAGAAATTGCAAACTAGGCCAAACAGGAGGTTAAAGGCACTGACTCTCCAAGTGGGGAGAGTGTTAGTAAAGCGTCTGGAATGTTGCACCCGAGTATCAAGGGCCAAAAACAGAGACACATTTGAACACGTTTCCCGATCACACGGTGGATTATACTCTGGGTTCCACATGCATGTTTTAGCTGAAGGAAGAATCCCTTAAACCTGGAGAGTTGAGACCCATGGAATGGGTACCATGCAATATGACCTCAAAGGGTCTGCATTTGCTCACCGAACCTCACCAATCCTACTACTGCTGCGTTTATGCTGCTGTACACACGCTTGATTCTCTTTCGGAGACATATAAATCCATTGGTTTTAAGATTCTTACTAGTCAGATATATTCTTAGGCGTTTAATATGGGGTGTTGAGTCCACTTCGTTGAGCAAGGAGTAGCTCTTGTCTATTACATATTTGGCTTATGGAACGGTATCTGTAGTAATTTCCATCTCTGGTTTTATGCAGCACCCCAACTCACCTTTCCCCTTAAGCAAGCATAAGTTGGTTTTCTACATTTGAGACCCTGTTCTGTTTTGTAATTCAGTTCCTGTGTAGCCAAGTTTACATTCCGTGTAGTAGTGATATCTTAAGATGTTTCTTTTTCTGTATGACTTATTTCACTTAGAATCATCGTACCTAAATCCACTCATTATGCTGCTACGGGCCTGATGACATAGATTTCATTGCTGAGTGATATTGCATTGTACGTAAGTACCACAACTTCTTTATCCATTTTTCGCTTTCTGTGATATTGAACTTGTACCGTAAACGAGGTTCTTGTAAACAGAGCCGTCCCAAACTTTGGGGTGGCTGTGTCTTTTTGATTTTAATTTCCCTAAGCTATAGGACCATAAGTGGAAGTGCCCTAGGCTCTGTTGCTTTGTTTTTTAGATGTTTCAGGAAACAGCATACACTTCTCCAGAGTGGCTGTTGGCAATTTACATCCCGCCCATCAGCATAACAAGGCTCCCAGTTCTCCATGGCCTGTCCTGCCATTCTGGATTTTACACTTTTTTCAGATGGCCCTTTTGACCGGGGGGCAGTGAGACTTCATTGTAGTGCAGATTTCCTTTGCAAGCTTGCTTGGTTGGCCAAAAAGGGCGTATGCGTTTTTTTCCTGAATATATTCAGGAAAAAACGCATACGCCCTTTTTGGCCAAGTGCATCATTGTGGACGTTCTGCCTCTTTTCCTATGCTTTACATGCAATTCCAGTCTATCTCCTGAAATCGGTTTTCTGCAATTCTGCCCCGCTTTCAAGTCCTCCTGGCAGCCTTACTTCAATATATTTTTGGACGATAGCTGTCATTTATAACTCTGCATGTTTGTGAATGACAGTGCCCCTGAGCTCCTTTCTTCAACTCGCTTTCTTGTGAGCTGGCCGCAACACCGCAGGATTGCTTCAGGCCCTAGTGTGGTTCCGGCATGGCATGCTGAGCCTTTGGATAATTCCTCTTCCTGGTGGGAAATGAGAGTTAAATTTGCCCGTCCAGACACCTCCAGCTAGTCTCTCATTGGTTCTCCTTATTCCTGTTCATTTTCCGCAGAAATTACAAACTGGGCCAAACAGGAGGTTAAAGGCACTGACTCTCCAAGTGGGGAGAGTGTTAGTAAGCGTCTGGAATGTTGCACCCGAGTACCAGGGGACAAAAACTGAGACACATTACAACACGTTTCCCGATCACACGGTGGATCATACTCTGGGTTCCACATGCATGTTTTAGCTGAAGGAAGAATCCCTTAAACCTGGAGAGTTGAGACCCATGGAATGGGTACCATGCAATATGACTTCAAAGGGTCGGCATTTGCTCACCGAACCTCACCAATCCTATCACTGCTGCGTTTATGCTGCTGTACACCGCTTGATTCTCTTTCGGAGACATATAAATCCAGAGGTTTTAAGATTCTTACTAGTCAGGTATATTCTTAGGCGTTTAATATGGGGTGTTGAGTCCACTTCGTTGAGCAAGGAGTAGCTCTTGTCTATTACATATTTGGCTTATGGAACGGTGTCTGTGCTAATTTCCATCTCTGGTTTTATGCAGCACCCCAACTCACCTTTCCCCTTAAGCAAGCATAAGTTGGTTTTCTACTTTTGAGACCCTGTTCTGTTTTGTAATTCAGTTCCTGTGTAGCCAAGTTTACATTCCGTGTAGTAGTGATATCTTATGATGTTTCTTTTTCTGTGTGACTTATTTCACTTAGAATCATCGTACCTGAATCCACTCATTATGCTGCTATGGGCCTGATGACATAGATTTCATTGCTGAGTGATATTGCATTGTACGTAAGTACCACAACTTCTTTATGCATTTTTCGCTTTCTGTGATATTGAACTTGTACCGTAAACGAGGTTCTTGTAAACAGAGCCATTCCAAACTTTGGGGTGGCTGTGTGTTTTTGATTTTAATTTCCCTAAGCTATAGGACCATAAGTAGAAGTGCCCTAGGCTCTTTTGCTTTGTTTTTTAGATGTTTCAGGAAACACCATACACTTCTCCAGAGTGGCTGTTGGCAATTTACATCCCGCCCATCAGCATAACAGGGCTCCCAGTTCTCCATGGCCTGTCCTGCCTTTCTGGATTTTACACTTTTTTCAGATGGCCCTTTTGACCGGGGGGCAGTGAGACTTCATTGTAGTCCAGATTTCCTTTGCATGCTTGCTTGGTTGGCCAAAAAGTGCGTATGCGTTTTTTCCTGAATATATTCAGGAGAAAACGCATACGCCCTTTTTGGCCAAGTGCATCATTGTGGACGTTCTGCCTCTTTTCCTATGCTTTACATGCAATTGCAGTCTACCTCCTGAAATCGGTTTCCTGCAATTCTGCCCCGCTTTCAAGTCCTCTTGGCAGACTTACTTCAATATATTTTTTGACGATAGCTGTCATTTATAACTCTGAATGTTTGTGAATGACAGTGCCCCTGAGCTCCTTTCTTGAACTCACTTTCTTGTGATCTAGCCGAAATACCGCAGGATTGCTTCAGGCCCTAGTGTGGTTCCGGCATGGCACGCTGAGCCTTTGGTTAATTCCTCTTCCTGGTGGGAAATGAGAGTTAAATTTGCCCATCCAGACACCTCCAGCTTGTCTCTCATTGGTTCTCCCTATTCCGGTTCATCTTACTCAGAAATTGCAAACTGGGCCAAACAGGAGGTTAAAGACACTGACTCTCCAATTGGGGAGAGTGTTAGTAAAGCGTCTGGAATGTTGCACCCGAGTACCAAGGGACGAAAACTGAGACACATTACAACACGTTTCCCGATCACACGGTGGATCATACTCTGGGTTCCACATGCATGTTTTAGCTGAAGGAAGAATCCCTTAAACCTGGAGAGTTGAGACCCATGGAATGGGTACCATGCAATATGACTTCAAAGGGTCTGCATTTGCTCACCGAACCTCACCAATCCTATCACTGCTGTGTTTATGCCGCTGTACACATGCTTGATTCTCTTTCGGAGACATATAAATCCATAGGTTTTAAGATTCTTACTAGTCAGGTATATTCTTAGGCGTTTAATATGAGGTGTTGAGTCCACTTCGTTGAGCAAGGAGTAGCTCTTGTCTATTACATATTTGGCTTATGGAACGGTATCTGTGCTAATTTCCATCTCTGCGTTTATGCAGCACCCCAACTCACCTTTCCCCTTAAGCAAGCATAAGTTGGTTTTCTACATTTGAGACCCTGTTCTGTTTTGTAATTCAGTTCCTGTGTAGCCAAGTTTACATTCCGTGTAGTAGTGATATCTTATGATGTTTCTTTTTCTGTGTGACTTATTTCACTTAGAATCATCGTACCTGAATCCACTCATTATGCTGCTACGGGCCTGATGACATAGATTTCATTGCTGAGTGATATTGCATTGTACGTAAGTACCACAACTTCTTTATCCATTTTTCGCTTTCTGTGATATTGAACTTGTACCGTAAACGAGGTTCTTGTAAAGAGAGCAGTTCCAAACTTTGGGGTGGCTGTGTCTATTTGATTTTAATTTCCCTAAGCTATAGGACCATAAGTGGAAGTGCCCTAGGCTCTGTTGCTTTGTTTCTTAGATGTTTCAGGAAACACCATACACTTCTCCAGAGTGGCTGTTGGCAATTTACATCCCGCCCGTCAGCATAACAAGGTTCCCAGTTCTCCATGGCCTGTCCTGCCTTTCTGGATTTTACACTTTTTTCAGATGGCCCTTTTGACCCGGGGGCAGTGAGACTTCATTGTAGTGCAGATTTCCTTTGCAAGCTTGCTTGGTTGGCCAAAAAGGGTGTATGCGTTTTTTCCTGAATATATTCAGGAAAAAACGCATACGCCCTTTTTGGCCAAGTGCATCATTGTGGACGTTCTGCCTCTTTTCCTATGCTTTACATGCAATTCCAGTCTACCTCCTGAAATCGGTTTCCTGCATTTCTGCCCCGCTTTCAAGTCCTCTTGGCAGCCTTACTTCAATATATTTTTGGACGATAGCTGTCATTTATAACTCTGCCGGTTTGTGAATGAGAGTGCCCCTGAGCTCCTTTCTTCAACTCGCTTTCTTGGGAGATGGCCGCAACACTGCAGGATTGCTTCAGGCCCTAGTGTGGTTCCGGCATGGCACGCTGAGCCTTTGGTTCATTCCTCTTTCTGGTGGGAAATGAGAGTTAAATTTGCCCATCCAGACACCTCCAGCTAGTCTCTCATTGGTTCTCCCTATTCCTGTTCATCTTACGCAGAAGTTGCAAACTGGGCCAAACTGGAGGTTAAAGTCACTGACTCTCCAAGTGGGGAGAGTGTTAGTAAAGCATCTGGAATGTTGCACCCGAGTACCAAGGGACGAAAACTGAGACACATTTGAACACGTTTCCCGATCACAAGGTGCATCATACTCTGGGTTCCACATGCATGTTTTAGCTGAAGGAAGAATCCCTTAAACCTGGAGAGTTGAGACCCATGGAATGGGTACCAGGCAATATGACTTCAAAGGGTCTGCATTTGCTCACCGAACCTCACCAGTCCTATCTCTGCTGCGTTTATGCCACTGTACACACGCTTGATTCTCTTTCGGAGACATATAAATCCATAGGTTTTAAGATTCTTACTAGTCAGGTATATTCTTAGGCGTTTAATATGTGGTGTTGTGTCCACTTCGTTGAGCAAGGAGTAGCTCTTGTCTATTACATATTTGGCTTATGAAACGGTATCTGTGCTAATTTCCATCTCTGGTTTTATGCAGCACCCCAACTCACCTTTCCCCTTAAGCAAGCATAAGTTGGTTTTCTACATTTGAGACCCTGTTCTGTTTTGTAATTCAGTTCCTGTGTAGCCAAGTTTACATTCCGTGTAGTAGTGATATCTTATGATGTTTCTTTTTCTGTGTGACTTATTTCACTTAGAATCATCGTACCTGAATCCACTCATTATGCTGATACGGGCCTGATGACATAGATTTCATTGCTGAGTGATATTGCATTGTACGTAAGTACCACAACTTCTTTATCCATTTTTCGCATTCTGTGATATTGAACTTGTACCGTAAACGAGGTTCTTGTGAACAGAGCCGTCCCAAACTTTGGGGTGGCTGTGTCTTTTTCATTTTAATTTCCCTAAGCTATAGGACCATAAGTGGAAGTGCCCTAGGCTCTGTTGCTTTGTTTTTTAGATGTTTCAGGAAACACCATACACTTCTCCAGAGTGGCTGTTGGCAATTTACATCCCGCCCATCAGCATAACAAGGCTCCCAGTTCTCCATGGCCTGTCCTGCCTTTCTGGATTTTACACTTTTTTCAGATGGCCCTTTTGACCGGGGGGCAGTGAGACTTCATTTTAGTGCAGATTTCCTTTGCAAGCTTGCTTGCTTGGCCAAAAAGTGCGTATGCGTTTTTTCCTGAATATATTCTGGAAAAAACGCATACGCCCTTTTTGGCCAAGTGCATCATTGTGGACGTTCTGCCTCTTTTCCTATGCTTTACATGCAATTCCAGTCTACCTCCTGAAATCGGTTTCCTGCATTTTGCCCCGCTTTCAAGTCCTCTTGGCAGCCTTACTTCAATATATTTTTGGACGATAGCTGTCGTTTATAACTCTGCCAGTTTGTGAATGACAGTGCCCCTGAGCTCCTTTCTTCAACTCGCTTTATTGTGAGCTGGCCGCAACAGCGAAGTATTGCTTCAGGCCCTAGTGTGGTTCCGGCATGGCACGCTGAGCCTTTGGTTAATTCCTCTTCGTCGTGGGAAATGAGAGTTAAATTTGCCCATCCAGACACCTCCAGCTAGTCTCTCATTGGTTCTCCCTATTCCGGTTCATCTTACGCAGAAATTGCAAACTGGGCCAAACAGGAGGTTAAAGGCACTGACTCTCCAAGTGGGGAGAGTTTTAGTAAAGCGTGTGGAATGTTGCACCCGAGTATCAAGGGACGAAAACTGAGACACATTACAACACGTTTCCCGATCACACGGTGGATCATACTCTGGGTTCCACATGCATGTTTTAGCTGAAGGAAGAATCCCTTAAACCTGGAGAGTTGAGACCCATGGAAAGGGTACCATGCAATATGACTTCAAAGGGTCTGCATTTTCTCACCGAACCTCACCAATACTATCACTGCTCCGTTTATGCCGCTGTACACACGCTTGATTCTCTTTCGGAGACATATAAATCCATAGGTTTTAAGATTCTTCCTAGTCAGGTATACTCTTAGGCGTTTAATATGAGGTGTTGAGTCCACTTCGTTGACCAAGGAGTAGCTCTTGTCTATTACATATTTGGCTTATGGAATGGTATCTGTGCTAATTTCAATCTCTGGTTTTATGCAGCACCCCAACTCACCTTTCCCCTTAAGGAAGCATAAGTTGGTTTTCTACATTTGAGACCCTGTTCTGTTTTGTAATGCAGTTCCTGTGTAGCCAAGTTTACATTCCGTGTAGTAGTGATATCTTATGATGTTTCTTTATCTGTGTGACTTATTTCACTTAGAATCATCATACCTGAATCCACTCATTATGCTGCTATGGGCCTGATGACATAGATTTCATTGCTGAGTGATATTGCATTGTACGTAAGTACCACAATTTCTTTATCCATTTTTCTCTTTCTGTGATATTGAACTTGTACTGTAAACGAGGTTTCTGTAAACAGAGCCGTCCCAAACTTTGGGTGGCTGTGTCTTTTTGATTTTAATTTCCCTAAGCTATAGGACCATAAGTGGAAGTGCCCTAGGCTCTGTTGCTTTGTTTTTTAGGTGTTTCAGGAAACACCATACACTTCTCCAGAGTGGCTGTTGGCAATTTACATCCCGCCCAGCAGCATAACAAGGCTCCCAGTTCTCCATGGCCTGTCCTGCCTTTCTGGATTTTACACTTTTTTCAGATGGCCCTTTTGACCGGGAGGCAGTGAGAGTCCATTGTCGTGCAGATTTCCTTTGCAAGCTTGCTTGGTTGGCCAAAAAGGGCGTATGCGTTTTTTCCTGAATATATTCAGGAAAAAACGCATGCGCCCTTTTTGGCCAAGTGCATCATTGTGGACGTTCTGCCTCTTTTCCTATGCTTTACATGCAATTCCAGTCTACCTCCTGAAATCGGTTTCCTGCAATTCTGCCCCGCTTTCAAGTCCTCTTGGCAGCCTTACTTCAATATATTTTTTGACGATAGCTGTCATTTATAACTCTGCATGTTTGTGAATGACAGTGCCCCTGAGCTCCTTTCTTCAACTCACTTTCTTGTGAGCTGGCCGCAATACCGCAGGATTGCTTCAGGCCCTAGTGTGGTTCCGGCATGGCATGCTGAGCCTTTGTTTAATTCTTCTTCTTGGTGGGAAATGAGAGTTAAATTTGCCCATCCAGACACCTCCAGCTAGTCTCTCATTGGTTCTCCCTATTCCGGTTCATCTTACGCAGAAATTGCACAGTGGGCCAAACAGGAGGTTAAAGGCACTGACTCTCCAAGTGGGGAGAGTGTTAGTAAAGCGTCTGGAATGTTGCATCCGAGTACCAAGGGACGAAAACTGAGACACATTACAACACGTTTCCCGATCACATGGTGGATCATACTCTGGGTTCCACATGCATGTTTTAGCTGAAGGAAGAATCCCTTAAACCTGGAGAGTTGAGACGCATGGAATGGGTACCATGCAATATGATTTCAAAGGGTCTGCATTTGCTCACCGAACCTCACCAATCCTATCACTGCTGCGTTTATGCCGCTGTACACACGCTTGATTCTCTTTCGGAGACATATAAATCCAGAGGTTTTAAGATTCTTACTAGTCAGATATATTCTTAGGCGTTTAATATGGGGTGTTGAGTCCACTTCGTTGAGCAAGGAGTAGCTCTTGTCTATTACATATTTGGCTTATGGAACGGTGTCTGTGCTAATTTCCATCTCTGGTTTTATGCAGCACCCCAACTCACCTTTCCCCTTAAGGAAGCATAAGTTGGTTTTCTACTTTTGAGACCCTGTTCTGTTTTGTAATTCAGTTCCTGTGTAGCCAAGTTTACATTCCGTGTAGTAGTGATATCTTATGATGTTTCTTTTTCTGTGCGACTTATTTCACTTAGAATCATCATACCTGAATCCACTCATTATGCTGCTATGGGCCTGATGACATAGATTTCATTGCTGAGTGATATTGCATTGTACGTAAGTACAACAACTTCTTTATCCATTTTTCGCTTTCTGTGATATTGAACTTGTACCGTAAACGAGATTCTTGTAAACAGAGCCATTCCAAACTTTGGGGTGGCTGTGTGTTTTTGATTTTAATTTCCCTAAGCTATAGGACCATAAGTGGAAGTGCCCTAGGCTCTTTTGCTTTGTTTTTTAGATGTTTCAGGAAACACCATACAGTTCTCCAGAGTGGCTGTTGGCAATTTACATCCCACCCATCAGCATAACAGGGCTCCCAGTTCTCCATGGCCTGTCCTGCCTTTCTGGATTTTACACTTTTTTCAGATGGCCCTTTTGACCGGGGGGCAGTGAGACTTCATTGTAGTCCAGATTTCCTTTGCATGCTTGCTTGGTTGGCCAAAAAGGGCGTATGCGTTTTTTCCTGAATATATTCAGGAAAAAACGCATACGCCCTTTTTGGCCAAGTGCATCATTGTGGACGTTCTGCCTCTTTTCCTATGCTTTACATGCAATTGCAGTCTACCTCCTGAAATCGGTTTCCTGCAATTCTGTCCCGCTTTCAAGTCCTCTTGGCAGCCTTACTTCAATATATTTTTTGACGATAGCTGTCATTTATAACTCTGAATGTTTGTGAATGACAGTGCCCCTGAGCTCCTTTCTTGAACTCACTTTCTTGTGAGCTGGCCGCAATACCGCAGGATTGCTTCAGGCCCTAGTGTGGTTCCGGCATGGCACGCTGAGCCTTTGGTTAATTCCTCTTCCTGGTGGGAAATGAGAGTTAAATTTGCCCATCCAGACACCTCCAGCTAGTCTCTCATTGGTTCTCCCTATTCCGGTTCATCTTACTCAGAAATTGCAAACTGGGCCAAACAGGAGGTTAAAGACACTGACTCTCCAAATGGGGAGAGTGTTAGTAAAGCGTCTGGAATGTTGCACCCGAGTACCAAGGGACGAAAACTGAGACACATTACAACACGTTTCCCGATCACACGGTGGATCATACTCTGGGTTTCACATGCATGTTTTAGCTGAAGGAAGAATCCCATAAACCTGAAGAGTTGAGACCCATGGAATGGGTACCATGCAATATGACTTCAAAGGGTCTGCATTTGCTCACCGAACCTCACCAATCCTATCACTGCTGTGTTTATGCCGCTGTACACATGCTTGATTCTCTTTCGGAGACATATAAATCCATAGGTTTTAAGATTCTTACTAGTCAGGTATATTCTTAGGCGTTTAATATGAGGTGTTGAGTCCACTTCGTTGAGCAAGGAGTAGCTCTTGTCTATTACATATTTGGCTTATGGAACGGTATCTGTGCTAATTTCCATCTCTGCGTTTATGCAGCACCCCAACTCACCTTTCCCCTTAAGCAAGCATAAGTTGGTTTTCTACATTTGAGACCCTGTTCTGTTTTGTAATTCAGTTCCTGTGTAGCCAAGTTTACATTCCGTGTAGTAGTGATATCTTATGATGTTTCTTTTTCTGTGTGACTTATTTCACTTAGAATCATCGTACCTGAATCCACTCATTATGCTGCTACGGGCCTGATGACATAGATTTCATTGCTGAGTGATATTGCATTGTACGTAAGTACCACAACTTCTTTATCCATTTTTCGCTTTCTGTGATATTGAACTTGTACCGTAAACGAGGTTCTTGTAAAGAGAGCAGTTCCAAACTTTGGGGTGGCTGTGTCTATTTGATTTTAATTTCCCTAAGCTATAGGACCATAAGTGGAAGTGCCCTAGGCTCTGTTGCTTTGTTTCTTAGATGTTTCAGGAAACACCATACACTTCTCCAGAGTGGCTGTTGGCAATTTACATCCCGCCCGTCAGCATAACAAGGTTCCCAGTTCTCCATGGCCTGTCCTGCCTTTCTGGATTTTACACTTTTTTCAGATGGCCCTTTTGACCCGGGGGCAGTGAGACTTCATTGTAGTGCAGATTTCCTTTGCAAGCTTGCTTGGTTGGCCAAAAAGGGTGTATGCGTTTTTTCCTGAATATATTCAGGAAAAAACGCATACGCCCTTTTTGGCCAAGTGCATCATTGTGGACGTTCTGCCTCTTTTCCTATGCTTTACATGCAATTCCAGTCTACCTCCTGAAATCGGTTTCCTGCATTTCTGCCCCGCTTTCAAGTCCTCTTGGCAGCCTTACTTCAATATATTTTTGGACGATAGCTGTCATTTATAACTCTGCCGGTTTGTGAATGAGAGTGCCCCTGAGCTCCTTTCTTCAACTCGCTTTCTTGGGAGATGGCCTCAACACTGCAGGATTGCTTCAGGCCCTAGTGTGGTTCTGGCATGGCACGCTGAGCCTTTGGTTCATTCCTCTTTCTGGTGGGAAATGAGAGTTAAATTTGCCCATCCAGACACCTCCAGCTAGTCTCTCATTGGTTCTCCCTATTCCTGTTCATCTTACGCAGAAGTTGCAAACTGGGCCAAACTGGAGGTTAAAGGCACTGACTCTCCAAGTGGGGAGAGTGTTAGTAAAGCATCTGGAATGTTGCACCCGAGTACCAAGGGACGAAAACTGAGACACATTTGAACACGTTTCCCGATCACAAGGTGCATCATACTCTGGGTTCCACATGCATGTTTTAGCTGAAGGAAGAATCCCTTAAACCTGGAGAGTTGAGACCCATGGAATGGGTACCAGGCAATATGACTTCAAAGGGTCTGCATTTGCTCACCGAACCTCACCAGTCCTATCTCTGCTGCGTTTATGCCACTGTACACACGCTTGATTCTCTTTCGGAGACATATAAATCCATAGGTTTTAAGATTCTTACTAGTCAGGTATATTCTTAGGTGTTTAATATGTGGTGTTGTGTCCACTTCGTTGAGCAAGGAGTAGCTCTTGTCTATTACATATTTGGCTTATGAAACGGTATCTGTGCTAATTTCCATCTCTGGTTTTATGCAGCACCCCAACTCACCTTTCCCCTTAAGCAAGCATAAGTTGGTTTTCTACATTTGAGACCCTGTTCTGTTTTGTAATTCAGTTCCTGTGTAGCCAAGTTTACATTCCGTGTAGTAGTGATATCTTATGATGTTTCTTTTTCTGTGTGACTTATTTCACTTAGAATCATCGTACCTGAATCCACTCATTATGTTGCTACGGGCCTGATGACATAGATTTCATTGCTGAGTGATATTGCATTGTACGTAAGTACCACAACTTCTTTATCCATTTTTCGCATTCTGTGATATTGAACTTGTACCGTAAACGAGGTTCTTGTGAACAGAGCCGTCCCAAACTTTGGGGTGGCTGTGTCTTTTTGATTTTAATTTCCCTAAGCTATAGGACCATAAGTGGAAGTGCCCTAGGCTCTGTTGCTTTGTTTTTTAGATGTTTCAGGAAACACCATACACTTCTCCAGAGTGGCTGTTGGCAATTTACATCCCGCCCATCAGCATAACAAGGCTCCCAGTTCTCCATGGCCTGTCCTGCCTTTCTGGATTTTACACTTTTTTCAGATGGCCCTTTTGACCGGGGGGCAGTGAGACTTCATTTTAGTGCAGATTTCCTTTGCAAGCTTGCTTGCTTGGCCAAAAAGTGCGTATGCGTTTTTTCCTGAATATATTCTGGAAAAAACGCATACGCCCTTTTTGGCCAAGTGCATCATTGTGGACGTTCTGCCTCTTTTCCTATGCTTTACATGCAATTCCAGTCTACCTCCTGAAATCGGTTTCCTGCATTTTGCCCCGCTTTCAAGTCCTCTTGGCAGCCTTACTTCAATATATTTTTGGACGATAGCTGTCATTTATAACTCTGCCAGTTTGTGAATGACAGTGCCCCTGAGCTCCTTTCTTCAACTCGCTTTATTGTGAGCTGGCCGCAACACCGAAGTATTGCTTCAGGCCCTAGTGTGGTTCCGGCATGGCACGCTGAGCCTTTGGTTAATTCCTCTTCCTCGTGGGAAATGAGAGTTAAATTTGCCCATCCAGACACCTCCAGCTAGTCTCTCATTGGTTCTCCCTATTCCGGTTCATCTTACGCAGAAATTGCAAACTGGGCCAAACAGGAGGTTAAAGGCACTGACTCTCCAAGTGGGGAGAGTGTTAGTAAAGCGTGTGGAATGTTGCACCCGAGTATCAAGGGACGAAAACTGAGACACATTACAACACGTTTCCCGATCACACGGTGGATCATACTCTGGGTTCCACATGCATGTTTTAGCTGAAGGAAGAATCCCTTAAACCTGGAGAGTTGAGACCCATGGAAAGGGTACCATGCAATATGACTTCAAAGGGTCTGCATTTTCTCACCGAACCTCACCAATACTATCACTGCTGCGTTTATGCCGCTGTACACACGCTTGATTCTCTTTCGGAGACATATAAATCCATAGGTTTTAAGATTCTTCCTAGTCAGGTATACTCTTAGGCGTTTAATATGAGGTGTTGAGTCCACTTCGTTGACCAAGGAGTAGCTCTTGTCTATTACATATTTGGCTTATGGAATGGTATCTGTGCTAATTTCAATCTCTGGTTTTATGCAGCACCCCAACTCACCTTTCCCCTTAAGCAAGCAGAAGTTGGTTTTCTACATTTGAGACCCTGTTCTGTTTTGTAATGCAGTTCCTGTGTAGCCAAGTTTACATTCCGTGTAGTAGTGATATCTTATGATGTTTCTTTATCTGTGTGACTTATTTCACTTAGAATCATCATACCTGAATCCACTCATTATGCTGCTATGGGCCTGATGACATAGATTTCATTGCTGAGTGATATTGCATTGTACGTAAGTACCACAATTTCTTTATCCATTTTTCTCTTTCTGTGATATTGAACTTGTACTGTAAACGAGGTTTCTGTAAACAGAGCCGTCCCAAACTTTGGGTGGCTGTGTCTTTTTGATTTTAATTTCCCTAAGCTATAGGACCATAAGTGGAAGTGCCCTAGGCTCTGTTGCTTTGTTTTTTAGGTGTTTCAGGAAACACCATACACTTCTCCACAGTGGCTGTTGGCAATTTACATCCCGCCCAGCAGCATAACAAGGCTCCCAGTTCTCCATGGCCTGTCCTGCCTTTCTGGATTTTACACTTTTTTCAGATGGCCCTTTTGACCGGGAGGCAGTGAGAGTCCATTGTCGTGCAGATTTCCTTTGCAAGCTTGCTTGGTTGGCCAAAAAGGGCGCAAGCGTTTTTTCCTGAATATATTCAGGAAAAAACGCATGCGCCCTTTTTGGCCAAGTGCATCATTGTGGACGTTCTGCCTCTTTTCCTATGCTTTACATGCAATTCCAGTCTACCTCCTGAAATCGGTTTCCTGCAATTCTGCCCCGCTTTCAAGTCCTCTTGGCAGCCTTACTTCAATATATTTTTTGACGATAGCTGTCATTTATAACTCTGCATGTTTGTGAATGACAGTGTCCCTGAGCTCCTTTCTTCAACTCACTTTCTTGTGAGCTGGCCGCAATACCGCAGGATTGCTTCAGGCCCTAGTGTGGTTCCGGCATGGCATGCTGAGCCTTTGGTTAATTCCTCTTCTTGGTGGGAAATGAGAGTTAAATTTGCCCATCCAGACACCTCCAGCTAGTCTCTCATTGGTTCTCCCTATTCCGGTTCATCTTACGCAGAAATTGCACAGTGGGCCAAACAGGAGGTTAAAGGCACTGACTCTCCAAGTGGGGAGAGTGTTAGTAAAGCGTCTGGAATGTTGCATCCGAGTACCAAGGGACGAAAACTGAGACACATTACAACACGTTTCCCGATCACATGGTGGATCATACTCTGGGTTCCACATGCATGTTTTAGCTGAAGGAAGAATCCCTTAAACCTGGAGAGTTGAGACGCATGGAATGGGTACCATGCAATATGATTTCAAAGGGTCTGCATTTGCTCACCGAACCTCACCAATCCTATCACTGCTGCGTTTATGCCGCTGTACACACGCTTGATTCTCTTTCGGAGACATATAAATCCAGAGGTTTTAAGATTCTTACTAGTCAGATATATTCTTAGGCGTTTAATATGGGGTGTTGAGTCCACTTCGTTGAGCAAGGAGTAGCTCTTGTCTATTACATATTTGGCTTATGGAACGGTGTCTGTGCTAATTTCCATCTCTGGTTTTATGCAGCACCCCAACTCACCTTTCCTCTTAAGCAAGCATAAGTTGGTTTTCTACTTTTGAGACCCTGTTCTGTTTTGTAATTCAGTTCCTGTGTAGCCAAGTTTACATTCCGTGTAGTAGTGATATCTTATGATGTTTCTTTTTCTGTGCGACTTATTTCACTTAGAATCATCATACCTGAATCCACTCATTATGCTGCTATGGGCCTGATGACATAGATTTCATTGCTGAGTGATATTGCATTGTACGTAAGTACCACAACTTCTTTATCCATTTTTCGCTTTCTGTGATATTGAACTTGTACCGTAAACGAGATTCTTGTAAACAGAGCCATTCCAAACTTTGGGGTGGCTGTGTGTTTTTGATTTTAATTTCCCTAAGCTATAGGACCATAAGTGGAAGTGCCCTAGGCTCTTTTGCTTTGTTTTTTAGATGTTTCAGGAAACACCATACAGTTCTCCAGAGTGGCTGTTGGCAATTTACATCCCACCCATCAGCATAACAGGGCTCCCAGTTCTCCATGGCCTGTCCTGCCTTTCTGGATTTTACACTTTTTTCAGATGGCCCTTTTGACCGGGGGGCAGTGAGACTTCATTGTAGTCCAGATTTCCTTTGCATGCTTGCTTGGTTGGCCAAAAAGGGCGTATGCGTTTTTTCCTGAACATATTCAGGAAAAAACGCATACGCCCTTTTTGGCCAAGTGCATCATTGTGGACGTTCTGCCTCTTTTCCTATGCTTTACATGCAATTGCAGTCTACCTCCTGAAATCGGTTTCCTGCAATTCTGCCCCGCTTTCAAGTCCTCTTGGCAGCCTTACTTCAATATATTTTTTGACGATAGCTGTCATTTATAACTCTGAATGTTTGTGAATGACAGTGCCCCTGAGCTCCTTTCTTGAACTCACTTTCTTGTGAGCTGGCCGCAATACCGCAGGATTGCTTCAGGCCCTAGTGTGGTTCCGGCATGGCACGCTGAGCCTTTGGTTAATTCCTCTTCCTGGTGGGAAATGAGAGTTAAATTTGCCCATCCAGACACCTCCAGCTAGTCTCTCATTGGTTCTCCCTATTCCGGTTCACCTTACTCAGAAATTGCAAACTGGGCCAAACAGGAGGTTAAAGACACTGACTCTCCAAATGGGGAGAGTGTTAGTAAAGCGTCTGGAATGTTGCACCCGAGTACCAAGGGACGAAAACTGAGACACATTACAACACGTTTCCCGATCACACGGTGGATCATACTCTGTGTTTCACATGCATGTTTTAGCTGAAGGAAGAATCCCATAAACCTGGAGAGTTGAGACCCATGGAATGGGTACCATGAAATATGACTTCAAAGGGTCTGCATTTGCTCACCGAACCTCACCAATCCTATCACTGCTGTGTTTATGCCGCTGTACACATGCTTGATTCTCTTTCGGAGACATATAAATCCATAGGTTTTAAGATTCTTACTAGTCAGGTATATTCTTAGGCGTTTAATATGAGGTGTTGAGTCCACTTCGTTGAGCAAGGAGTAGCTCTTGTCTATTACATATTTGGCTTATGGAACGGTATCTGTGCTAATTTCCATCTCTGGGTTTATGCAGCACCCCAACTCACCTTTCCCCTTAAGCAAGCATAAGTTGGTTTTCTACATTAGAGACCCTGTTCTGTTTTGTAATTCAGTTCCTGTGTAGCCAAGTTTACATTCCGTGTAGTAGTGATATCTTATGATGTTTCTTTTTCTGTGTGACTTATTTCACTTAGAATCATCGTACCTGAATCCACTCATTATGCTGCTACGGGCCTGATGACATAGATTTCATTGCTGAGTGATATTGCATTGTACGTAAGTACCACAACTTCTTTATCCATTTTTCGCTTTTTGTGATATTGAACTTGTACCGTAAACGAGGTTCTTGTAAAGAGAGCAGTTCCAAACTTTGGGGTGGCTGTGTCTTTTTGATTTTAATTTCCCTAAGCTATAGGACCATAAGTGGAAGTGCCCTAGGCTCTGTTGCTTTGTTTTTTAGATGTTTCAGGAAACACCATACACTTCTCCAGAGTGGCTGTTGGCAATTTACATCCCGCCCGTCAGCATAACAAGGCTCCCAGTTCTCCATGGCCTGTCCTGCCTTTCTGGATTTTACACTTTTTTCAGATGGCCCTTTTGACCCGGGGGCAGTGAGACTTCATTGTAGTGCAGATTTCCTTTGCAAGCTTGCTTGGTTGGCCAAAAAGGGCGTATGCGTTTTTTCCTGAATATATTCAGGAAAAAACGCATACGCCCTTTTTGGCCAAGTGCATCATTGTGGACGTTCTGCCTCTTTTCCTATGCTTTACATGCAGTTCCAGTCTACCTCCTGAAATCGGTTTCCTGCATTTCTGCCCCGCTTTCAAGTCCTCTTGGCAGCCTTACTTCAATATATTTTTGGACGATAGCTGTCATTTATAACTCTGCCGGTTTGTGAATGAGAGTGCCCCTGAGCTCCTTTCTTCAACTCGCTTTCTTGGGAGATGGCCGCAACACTGCAGGATTGCTTCAGGCCCTAGTGTGGTTCTGGCATGGCACGCTGAGCCTTTGGTTAATTCCTCTTCCTGGTGGGAAATGAGAGTTAAATTTGCCCGTCCAGACACCTCCAGCTAGTCTCTCATTGGTTCTCCCTATTCCGGTTCATCTTACGCAGAAATTGCACAGTGGTCCAAACAGGAGGTTAAAGGCACTGACTCTCCAAGTGGAGAGAGTGTTAGTAAAGCGTCTGGAATGTTGCATCCGAGTACCAAGGGACGAATACTGAGACACATTACAACACGTTTCCCGATCACATGGTGGATCATACTCTGGGTTCCACATGCATGTTTTAGCTGAAGGAAGAATCCCTTAAACCTGGAGAGTTGAGACGCATGGAATGGGTACCATGCAATATGATTTCAAAGGGTCTGCATTTGCTCACCGAACCTCACCAATCCTATCACTGCTGCGTTTATGCCGCTGTACCCACGCTTAATTCTCTTTCGGAGACATATAAATCCATAGGTTTTAAGATACTTACTAGTCAGGTATATTCTTAGGCGTTTAATATGGGGTGTTGAGTCCACTTCCTTGAGCAAGGAGTAGCTCTTGTCTATTACATATTTGGCTTATGGAATGGTATCTGTGCTAATTTACATCTCTGGTTTTATGCAGCACCCCAACTCACCTTTCCCCTTAAGCAAGCATAAGTTGGTTTTCTACATTTGAGACCCTGTTCTGTTTTGTAATTCAGTTCCTGTGTAGCCAAGTTTAAATTCCGTGTAGTAGTGATATCTTATGATGGTTCTTTTTCTGTGTGACTTATTTCACTTAGAATCATCGTACCTGAATCCACTCATTATGCTGCTACGGGCCTGATGACATAGATTTCATTGCTGAGTGATATTGCATTGTACGTAAGTACCACAACTTCTTTATCCATTTTTCGCTTTCTGTGATATTGAACTTGTACCTTAAAGGAGGTTCTTGTAAACAGAGCCATCCCAAACTTTGGGGTGGCTGTGTCTTTTTGATTTTAATTTCCCTAAGCTATAGGACCATAAGTGGAAGTGCCCTAGGCTCTGTTGCTTTGTTTTTTAGATGTTTCAGGAAACCCCATACACTTCTCCAGAGTGGCTGTTGGCAATTTACATCCCGCCCAGCAGCATAACAAGGATCCCAGTTCTCCATGGCCTGTCCTGCCTTTCTGGATTTTACACTTTTTTCAGATGGCCCTTTTGACCGGGGGCAGTGAGACTTCATTGTAGTGCAGATTTCCTTTGCAAGCTTGCTTGGTGGGCCACAAAGTGTGTATGCGTTTTTTCCTGAATATATTCAGGAAAAAAGCATACGCCCTTTTTGGCCAAGTGCATCATTGTGGACGTTCTGCCTCTTTTCCTATGCTTTACATGCAATTCCAGTCTACCTGCTGAAATCGGTTTCCTGCAATTCTGCCCCGCTTTCAAGTCCTCTTGGCAGCCTTACTTCAATATATTCTTGGACGATAGGTGTCACTTATAACTCTGCAGGTTTGTGAATGACAGTGCCCCTGAGCTCCTTTCTTCAACTCGCTTTCTTGTGAGCTGGCTGCAACACCGCAGGATTGCTTCAGGCCCTAGTGTGGTTCCGGCATGGCACGCTGAGCCTTTGGTTAATTCCTCTTCCTGGTGGGAAATGAGAGTTAAATTTGCCCATCCAGACACCTCCAGCTAGTCTCTCATTGGTTCTCCCTATTCCTGTTCATTTTCCGCAGAAATTGCAAACTGGGCCAAACAGGAGGTTAAAGGCACTGACTCTCCAATTGTGGAGAGTGTTAGTAAAGCGTCTGGAATGTTGCACTCGAGTACCAGGGGACGAAAACTGAGACACATTTGAACACGTTTCCCGATCACACGGTGGATCATACTCTGGGTTCCACATGCATGTTTTACCTGAAGGAAGAATCCCTTAAACCTAGAGAGTTGAGACCTATGGAATGGGTACCATGCAATATGACTTCAAAAGGTCTGCATTTGCTCACTGAACCTCACCAATTCTATCACTGCTGCGTTTATGCCGCTGTACACACGCTTGATTCTCTTTCTGAGATATATAAATCCATAGGTTTTCAGATTCTTACTAGTCAGGTATATTCTTAGGCGTTTAATATGATGTGTTGAGTCCACTTCGTTGACCAAGGAGTAGCTCTTGTCTATTACATATTTGGCTTATGGAACGGTATCTGTGCTAATTTCCATCTCTGGTTTTATGCAGCACCCCAACTCACCTTTCCCCTTAAGTAAGCATAAGTTGGTTTTCTACATTTGAGACCCTGTTCTGTTTTGTATTTCAGTTCCTGTGTAGCCAAGTTTACATTCCGTGTAGTAGTGATATCTTATGATGTTTCTTTTTCTGTGTGACTTATATCACTTAGAATCATCGTACCTGAATCCACTCATTATTCTGCTACGGGCCTGATGACAGATTTCATTGCTGAGTGATATTGCATTGTACGTAAGTACCACAACTTCTTTATCCATTTTTCGCTTTCTGTGATACTGAACTTGAGCCGTAAACGAGGTTCTTGTAAACAGATCCGTCCCAAACTTTGGGGTGGCTGTGTCTTTTTGATTTTAATTTCCCTAAGCTATAGGACCATAAGTGGAAGTGCCCTAGGCTCTCAAGTTTTGTTTTTTAGAGGTTTCAGGAAACACCATACACTTCTCCAGAGTGGCTGTTGGCAATTTACATCCCACCCATCAGCATAACAAGGCTCCCAGTTCTACATGGCCTGTCCTGCCTTTCTGGATTTTACACTTTTTTCAGATGGCCCTTTTGACCGGGGGGCAGTGAGACTTCATTGTAGTGCAGATTTCCTTTGCAAGCTTGCTTGGTTGTCCAAAAAGTGCGTATGCGTTTATTCCTGAATATATTCAGGAATAAACACATACGCCCTTTTTGGCCAAGTGCATCATTGTGGACGTTCTGCCTCTTTTCCTATGCTTTACATGCAATTCCAGTCTACCTCCTGAAATCGGTTTCCTGCAATTCTACCCCGCTTTCAAGTCCTCTTGGCAGCCTTACTTCAATATATTTTTGGACGATAGCTGTCATTTATAACTCTGCAGGTTTGTGAATGACAGTGCCCCTGAGCTCCTTTCTTCAACTCGCTTTCTTGTGAGATGGCCGCAACACCGCAGGATTGCTTCAGGCCCTAGTGTGGTTCCGGCATGGCACGCTGATCCTTTGGTTAATTCCTCTTCCTGGTGGGAAATGAGAGTTAAATTTGCCCGTCCAGACACCTCCAGCTAGTCTCTCATTGGTTCCCCTATTCCTGTTCATCTTCTCCAGAAACTGCAAACTGGGCCAAACGGGAGGTTAAAGGCACTGACTCTCCAAGTGGGGAGAGTGTTAGTAAAGCATCTGGAATGTTGCACCCGAGTACCAGGGGACGAAAACTGAGATACATTTGAACACATTTCCCGATCACACGGTGGATCACACTCTGGGTTCCACATGCATGTTTTAGCTGAAGGAAGAATCGCTTAAACCTGGACAGTTGAGACCCATGGAATGGGTACCATGCAATATGACTTCAAAGGGTCTGCATTTGCTCACCGAACCTCACCAATCCTATCACTGCTGCGTTTATGCCGCTGTACATACGTTTGATTCTCTTTCGGAGACATATAAATCCATAGGTTTTAAGATTCTTACTACTCAGGTATGTTCTTAGGCTTTTAATATGGGGTGTTGAGTCCACTTCGTTGAGCAAGGAGTAGCTCTTGTCTATTACATATTTGGCTTATGGAACGGTATCTGTGCTAATTTCCATCTCTGGTTTTATGCAGCAGCCCAACTCACCTTTCCCCTTAAGCAAGCATAAGTTCGTTTTCTACATTTGAGGCCCTGTTCTGTTTTGTAATTCAGTTCCTGGGTAGCCAAGTTTACATTCCGTGTAGTAGTGATATCTTATGATGTTTCTTTTTTGTGTGACTTATTTCACTTAGAATCATCGTACCTGAATCCACTCATTATGCTGCTACGGGCCTGATGACATAGATTTCATTGCTGAGTGATATTGCATTGTACGTAAGTACCACAACTTCTTTATCCATTTTTCGTTTTCTTTTGTATTGAACTTGTACCGCAAAGGAGGTTCTTGTAAACAGAGCCGGCCCAAACTTTGGGGTGGCTGTATCTTTTTTATTTTAATTTCCCTAATCTATAGGACCATAAGTGGAAGTGCCCTAGGCTCTCAAGTTTTGTTTTTTAGAGGTTTCAGGAAACACCATACACTTCTCCAGAGTGGCTGTTGGCAATTTACATCCCGCCCATCAGCATAACAAGGCTCCCAGTTCTCCATGGCCTGTCCTGCCTTTCTGGATTTTACACTTTTTTCAGATGGCCCTTTTGACCGGGGGGCAGTGAGACTTCATTGTAGTGCAGATTTCCTCTGCAAGCTTGCTTGGTTGTCCAAAAAGGGAGTATGCGTTTATTCCTGAATATATTCAGGAATAAACGCATACGCACTTTTTGGCCAAGTGCATCATTGTGGACGTTCTGCCTCTTTTCCTATGCTTTACATGCAATTCCAGTCTACCTCCTGAAATCGGTTTCCTGCAATTCTGCCCCACTTTCAAGTCCTCTTGGCAGCCTTACTTCAATATATTTTTGGACGATAGCTGTCATTTATAACTCTGCAGGTTTGTGAATGACAGTGCCCCTGAGCTCCTTTCTTCAACTCGCTTTCTTGTGAGCTGGCCGCAACACCGCAGGATTGCTTCAGGCCCTAGTGTGGTTCCGGCATGGCACACTGAGCCTTAGGTTAATTCCTCTTCCTGGTGGGAAATGAGAGTTAAATTTGCCCGTCCAGACACCTCCAGCTAGTCTCTCATTGGTTCTCCCTATTCCTGTTCATCTTCCACAGAAATTGCAAACTGGGCCAAACAGGAGGTTAAAGGCACTGACTCTCCAAGTGGGGAGAGTGTTAGTAAAGCGTCTGGAATGTTGCACCCGAGTACCAGGGGACGAAAACTGAGACACATTTGAACACGTTTCCTGATCACATGGTGGATCATACTCTGGGTTCCACATGCATGTTTTAGCTGAAGGAAGAATCCCTTAAACGTGGAGAGTTGAGACCCATGGAATGGGTACCATGCAATATGACTTCAAAGGGTCTCCATTTTCTCACCGATCCTCACCAATCCTATCACTGCTGCGTTTATGCTGCTGTACACATGGTTGATTCTCTTTCGGAGACATATAAATCCATAAGTTTTAAGATTCTTACTAGTCAGGTATATTTTTAGGCGTTTAACATTTGGTGTTGAGTCCACTTCATTGAGCAAGGAGTAGCTCTTGTCTATTACATATTGGCTTATGGAACGGTATCTGTGCTAATTTCAATCTCTGCTTTTATGCAGCACCCCAACTCACCTTTCCCCTTAAGCAAGCATAAGTTGGTTTTCTACATTTGAGACCCTGTTCTGTTTTGTAATTCAGTTCCTGTGTAGCCAAGTTTACATTCCGTGTAGTAGTGATATCTTATGATGTTTCTTTTTCTGTGTGACTTATTTCACTTAGAATCATTGTACCTGAATCCACTCATTATGCTGCTACGGGCCTGATGACATAGATTTCATTGCTGAGTGATATTGCATTGTACGTAAGTACCACAACGTCTTTATCCATTTTTCGCTTTCTGTGATATTGAACTTCTACCGTAAACGAGGTTCTTGTAAACAGAGCCGTCCCAAACTTTGGGGTGGCTGTTTCTTTTTGATTTAAATTTCCCTAAGCTATAGGACCATAAGTGGAAGTGCCCTAGGCTCTGTTGCTTTGTTTTTTACATGTTTCAGGAAACACCATACACTTCTCCAGAGTGGCTGTTGGCAATTTACATCCCGCCCATCAGCATAACAAGGCTCCCAGTTCTCCATGGCCTGTGCTGCCTTTCTGGATTTTACACTTTTTTCAGATGGCCCTTTTGACCGGGGGGCAGTGAGACTTCATTGTAGTGCAGATTTCCTTTGCAAGCTTGCTTGGTTGTCCAAAAAGTGCGTATGCGTTTTTTCCTGAATATATTCAGGAAAATACGCATACGCCCTTTTTGGCCAAGTGCATCATTGTGGACCTTCTGCCTCTTTTCCTATGCTTTACATGCAATTCCAGTCTACCTCCTGAAATCGGTTTCCTGCAATTCTGCCCCGCTTTCAAGTCCTCTTGGCAGCCTTACTTCAATATATTTTTGGACGATAGCTGTCATTTATAACTCTGCAGGTTTGTGAATCACAGTGCCCTTGAGCTCCTTTCTTCAACTTGCTTTCTTGTGAGCTGGCCGCAACACCGCAGGATTGCTTCAGACCCTAGTGTGGTTTCGGCAAGGCACGCTGAACCTTTGGTTAATTCCTCTTCCTGGTGGGAAATGAGAGTTAAATTGGCCCATCCAGACACCTCCAGATAGTCTCTCATTGGTTCTCCCTATTCCTGTTCATCTTCCGCAGAAATTGCAAACTGGGCCAAACAGGAGGTTAAAGGCACCGACTCTCCAAGTGGGGAGAGTGTTAGTAAAGTGTCTGGAATGTTGCACCCGAGTACCAGAGGAAGAAAACTGAGACACATTTGAACACGTTTCCCGATCACACGGTGGATCATACTCTGGGTTCCACATGCATGTTGTAGCTGAAGGAAGAATCCCTTAAACCTGGAGAGTTGAGACCCATGGAATGGGTACCATGCAATATGACTTCAAAGGGTCTGCATTTGCTCACCGAACCTCACCAATCCTATCACTGCTGCGTTTATGCTGCTGTACACACGCTTGATTCTCTTTCGGAGACATATATATCCATAAGTTTTAAGATTCTTACTAGTCAGGTATATTTTTAGGCGTTTAACATGGGGTGTTGAGTCCACTTCACTGAGCAAGGAGTAGCTCTTGTCTATTACATATTTGGCTTATGAAACGGTATCTGTGCTAATTTCAATCTCTGCTTTTATGCAGCAACCCAACTCACCTTTCCCCTTAAGCAAGCATAAGTTGGTTTTCTACATTTGAGACCCTGTTCTGTTTTGTAATTCAGTTCCTGTGTACCCAAGTTTACATTCCGTGTAGTAGTGATATCTTATGATGTTGCTTTTTCTGTGTGACTTATTTCACTTAGAATCATCGTACCTGAATCAACTCATTATGCTGCTACGGGCCTGATGACATAGATTTCATTGCTGAGTGATATTGCATTGTACGTAAGTTCCACAACGTCTTTATCCATTTTTCGCTTTCTGTGATATTGAACTTGTACCGTAAACGAGGTTCTGGTAAACAGAGCCGTCCCAAACTTTGGGGTGGCTGTGTCTTTTTGATTTAAATTTCCCTAAGCTATAGAACCATAAGTGGAGGTGCCCTAGGCTCTGTTGCTTTGTTTTTTAGATGTTTCAGGAAACACCATACACTTCTCCAGAGTGGCTGTTGGCAATTTACATCCCGCCCATCAGCATAACAAGGCTCCCAGTTCTCCATGGCCTGTGCTGCCTTTCTGGATTTTACACTTTTTTCAGATGGCCCTTTTGACCTGGGGGCAGTGAGACTTCATTGTAGTGTAGATTTCCTTTGCAAGCTTGCTTGGTTGGCCAAAAAGGGCATATGCGTTTTTTCCTGAATATATTCAGGAAAAAACGCATACGCCATTTTTGGCCAAGTGCATCACTGTGGACGTTCTGCCTCTTTTCCTATGCTTTACATGCAATTCCAGTCTACCTCCTGAAATCGGTTTCCTGCAATTCTGCCCCGCTTTCAAGTCCTCTTGGCAGCCTTACTTCAATATATTTTTGGACGATAGCTGTCATTTATAACTCTGCAGGTTTGTGAATCACAGTGCCCTTGAGCTCCTTTCTTCAACTCGCTTTCTTGTGAGCTGGCCGCAACACCGCAGGATTGCTTCAGACCCTAGTGTGGTTTCGGCATGGCACGCTGAACCTTTGGTTAATTCCTCTTCCTGGTGAGAAATGAGAGTTAAATTTGCCCGTCCAGACACCTCCAGATAGTCTCTCATTGGTTCTCCCTATTCCTGTTCATCTTCCGCAGAAATTGCAAACTGGGCCAAACAGGAGGTTAAAGGCACCGACTCTCCAAGTGGGGAGAGTGTTAGTAAAGCATCTGGAATGTTGCACCCGACTACCAGGGGAAGAAAACTGAGACACATTTGAACACGTTTCCCGATCACATGGTGGATCATACTCTGGGTTCCACATGCATGTTTTAGCTGAAGGAAGAATCCCTTAAACCTGGAGAGTTGAGACCCATGGAATGGGTACCATGCAATATGACTTCAAAGGGTCTGCATTTGCTCACCGAACCTCATCAATCCTCTCACTGCTGCGTTTATGCCACTGTACACACGCTTGATTCTCCTTCGGAGACATATAAATCCATAGGTTTTAAGATTCTTACTAGTCAGGTATATTCTTAGGCGTTTAATATGGGGTGTTGAGTCCACTTCATTGAGCAAGGGGTAGCTCTTGTCTATTACATATTCGGCTTATGGAACGGTATCTGTGCTAATTTCAATCTCTGCTTTTATGCAGGACTCCAACTCACCTTTCCCCTTAAGCAAGCATAAGTTGTTTTTCTACATTTGAGACCCTGTTCTGTTCTGTAATTCAGTTCCTGTGTAGCCAAGTTTACATTCCGTGTAGTAGTGATATCTTATGATGTTTCTTTTTCTGTGTGACTTATTTCACTTAGAATCATCGTACCTGAATCCACTCATTATGCTGCTACGGGCCTGATGACATAGATTTCATTGCTGAGTGATATTGCATTGTACGTAAGTACCACAACTTCTTTATCCATTTTTCGCTTTCTGTGATATTGAACTTGTACCGTAAACGAGGTTCTGGTAAACAGAGCCGTCCCAAACATTGGGGTGGCTGTGTCTTTTTGATTTAAATTTCCCTAAGCTATAGGACCATAAGTGGAAGTGCCCTAGGCTCTGTTGCTTTGTTTTTTAGATGTTTCAGGAAACACCATACACTTCTCCAGAGTGGCTGTTGGCAATTTACATCCCGCCCATCAGCATAACAAGGCTCCCAGTTCTCCATGGCCTGTGCTGCCTTTCTGGATTTTACACTTTTTTCAGATGGCCCTTTTGACCTGGGGGCAGTGAGACTTCATTGTAGTGTAGATTTCCTTTGCAAGCTTGCTTGGTTGGCCAAAAAGGGCATATGCGTTTTTTCCTGAATATATTCAGGAAAAAACGCATACGCCATTTTTGGCCAAGTGCATCACTGTGGACGTTCTGCCTCTTTTCCTATGCTTTACATGCAATTCCAGTCTACCTCCTGAAATCGGTTTCCTGCAATTCTGCCCCGCTTTCAAGTCCTCTTGGCAGCCTTACTTCAATATATTTTTGGACGATAGCTGTCATTTATAACTCTGCAGGTTTGTGAATCACAGTGCCCTTGAGCTCCTTTCTTCAACTCGCTTTCTTGTGAGCTGGCCGCAACACCGCAGGATTGCTTCAGACCCTAGTGTGGTTTCGGCATGGCACGCTGAACCTTTGGTTAATTCCTCTTCCTGGTGGGAAATGAGAGTTAAATTTGCCCGTCCAGACACCTCCAGATAGTCTCTCATTGGTTCTCCCTATTCCTGTTCATCTTCCGCAGAAATTGCAAACTGGGCCAAACAGGAGGTTAAAGGCACCGACTCTCCAAGTGGGGAGAGTGTTAGTAAAGCATCTGGAATGTTGCACCCGACTACCAGGGGAAGAAAACTGAGACACATTTGAACACGTTTCCCGATCACATGGTGGATCATACTCTGGGTTCCACATGCATGTTTTAGCTGAAGGAAGAATCCCTTAAACCTGGAGAGTTGAGACCCATGGAATGGGTACCATGCAATATGACTTCAAAGGGTCTGCATTTGCTCACCGAACCTCATCAATCCTATCACTGCTGCGTTTATGCCACTGTACACACGCTTGATTCTCTTTCGGAGACATATAAATCCATAGGTTTTAAGATTCTTACTAGTCAGGTATATTCTTAGGCGTTTAATATGGGGTGTTGAGTCCACTTCATTGAGCAAGGAGTAGCTCTTGTCTATTACATATTCGGCTTATGGAACGGTATCTGTGCTAATTTCAATCTCTGCTTTTATGCAGGACTCCAACTCACCTTTCCCCTTAAGCAAGCATAAGTTGGTTTTCTACATTTGAGACCCTGTTCTGTTTTGTAATTCAGTTCCTGTGTAGCCAAGTTTACATTCCGTGTAGTAGTGATATCTTATGATGTTTCTTTTTCTGTGTGACTTATTTCACTTAGAATCATCGTACCTGAATCCACTCATTATGCTGCTACGGGCCTGATGACATAGATTTCATTGCTGAGTGATATTGCATTGTACGTAAGTACCACAACTTCTTTATCCATTTTTCGCTTTCTGTGATATTGAACTTGTACCGTAAACGAGGTTCTTGTAAACAGAGCCGTCCCAAACTTTGGGGTGGCTGTGTCTTTTTGATTTTAATTTCCCTAAGCTATAGGACCATAAGTGGAAGTGCCCTAGGCTCTGTTGCTTTGTTTTTTAGATGTTTCAGGAAACACCATACACTTCTCCAGAGTGGCTGTTGGCAATTTACATCCCGCCCATCAGCATAACAAGGCTCCCAGTTCTCCATGGCCTGTACTGGCTTTCTGGATTTTACACTTTTTTCAGGTGGCCCTTTTGACCGGGGGGCAGTGAGACTTCATTGTAGTGCAGATTTCCTTTGCAAGCTTGCTTGGTTGGCCAAAAAGGGCGTATGCGTTTTTTCCTGAATATATTCAGGAAAAAACGCATACGCACTTTTTGGCCAAGTGCATCATTGTGGACGTTCTGCCTCTTTTCCTATGCTTTACATGCAATTCCAGTCTACCTCCTGAAATCGGTTTCCTGCAATTCTGCCCCACTTTCAAGTCCTCTTGGCAGTCTTACTTCAATATATTTTTGGACGATAGCTGTCATTTATAACTCTGCAGGTTTGTGAATGAGAGTGCCCCTGAGCTCCTTTCTTCGACTCGCTTTCTTGTGAGCTGGCCGCAACAATGCAGGATTGCTTCAGGCCCTAGTGTGGTTCCGGCATGGCACGCTGAGCCTTTGGTTAATTCCTCTTCCTGGTGGGAAATGAGAGTTAAATTTGCCCGTCCAGACACCTCCAGCTAGTCTCTCATTGGTTCTCCCTATTCCTGTTCATCTTCCGCAGAAATTGCAAACTGGGACAAACAGGAGGTTAAACGCACTGACTCTCCAAGTGGGGAGAGTGTTAGTAAAGCATCTGGAATGTTGCACCCAGGTACCAGGGGACGAAAACTGAGACACATTTGAACACGTTTCCCGATCACACGGTGGATCATAATCTGGGTCCACATGCATGTTTTAGCTGAAGGAAGGATCCCTTAAACCTGGAGAGTTGAGACCCATGGAATGGGTACCATGCAATATGACTTCAAAGGGTCTGCATTTGCTCACCGAACCTCACCAATCCTATCACTGCTCCGTTTATGCCGCTGTACACACGCTTGATTCTCTTTCGGAGACATATAAATCCATAGGTTTTAAGATTCTTACTAGTCAGGTATATTCTTAGGCGTTTAATATGGGGTGTTGTGTCCACTTCGTTGACCAAGAAGTAGCTCTTGTCTATTACATATTTGGCTTATGGAACGGTATCTGTGCTAATTTCAATCTCTGCTTTTATGCAGCAACCCAACTCACCTTTCCCCTTAAGCAAGCATAAGTTGGTTTTCTACATTTGAGACCCTGTTCTGTTTTGTAATTCAGTTCCTGTGTAGCCAAGTTTACATTCCGTGTAGTAGTGATATCTTATGATGTTTCTTTTTCTGTGTGACTTATTTCACTTAGAATCATCGTACCTGAATCCACTCATTATGCTGCTACGTGCCTGATGACATAGATTTCATTGCTGAGTGATATTGCATTGTACGTAAGTACCACAACTTCTTTATCCATTTTTCGCTTTCTGTGATATTGAACTTGTACCGTAAACGAGGTTCCTGTAAACAGAGCTATCCCAAACTTTGGGGTGGCTGTGTCTTTTTGATTTTAATTTCCCTAAGCTATAGGACCATAAGAGGAAGTGCCCTAGGCTCTGTTGCTTTGTTTTTTAGATGTTTCAGGAAACACCTTACACTTCTCCAGAGTGGCTGTTGGCAATTTACATCCCGCCCATCAGCATAACAAGGCTCCCAGTTCTCCATGGCCTGTCCTGCCTTTCTCGATTTTACACTTTTTTCAGATGTCCCTTTTGACCGGGGTGCAGTGAGACTTCATTGTAGTGCAGATTTCCTTTGCAAGCTTGCTTGGTTGGCCAAAAAGTGCGTATGCGTTTTTTCCTGAGTATATTCAGGAAAAAACGCATATGCCCTTTTTGGCCAAGTGCATCATTGTGGACGTTCTGCCTCTTTTCCTATGCTTTACATGCAATTCCAGTCTACCTCCTGAAATCGGTTTCCTGCAATTCTGCCCCACTTTCAAGTCCTCTTGGCAGCCTTACTTCAATATATTTTTGGACGATAGCTGTCATTTATAACTCTGCAGGTTTGTGAATGAGAGTGCCCCTGAGCTCCTTTCTTCAACTCACTTTATTGTGAGCTGGCCGCAAAACCGCAGGATTGCTTCAGGCCCTAGTGCTGTTCCGGCATAGCACGCTGAGCCTTTGGTTAATTCCTCTTCCTGGTGGGAAATGAGAGTTAAATTTGCCCGTCCAGACACCTCCAGCTAGTCTCTCATTGGTTCTCCCTATTCCTGTTCATTTTCCGCAGAAATTGCAAACTGGCCCAAACAGGAGGTTAAAGGCACTGACTCTCCAAGTGGGGAGAGTGTTCGTAAAGCGTCTGGAATGTTGCACCCGAGTACCAGGGGACGAAAACTGAGACACATTTGAACACGTTTCCTGATCACATGGTGGATCATACTCTGGGTTCCACATGCATGTTTTAGCTGAAGGAAGAATCCGTTAAACCTGGAGAGTTGAGACCCATGGAATGCGTACATGCAGTATGACTTCAAAGGGTCTGCATTTGCTCACCGAACCTCACCAATCCTATCACTGCTGCGTTTATGCCGCTGTACACATGCTTGATTCTCTTTCGGAGACATATAAATCCATAGGTTTTAAGATTCTTACTAGTCAGGTATATTCTTAGGCGTTTAATATGGGGTTTGAGTCCACTTCTTTGAGCAAGGAGTAGCTCTTGTCTATTACATATTTGGCTTTTGGAACGGTATCTGTGCTAATTTCCATCTCTGGTTTTATGCAGCACCCCAACTCACCTTTCCCCTTAAGCAAGCATAAGTTGGTTTTCTACGTTTGAGACCCTGTTCTGTTTTGTAATTCAGTTCCTGTGTAGCCAAGTTTACATTCCGTGTAGTAGTGATATCTTATGATGTTTCTTTTTCTGTGTGACTTATTTCACTTAGAATCATCGTACCTGAATCCACTCATTATGCTGCTATGGGCCTGATGACATAGATTTCATTGCTGAGTGATATTGGATTGTACGTAAGTACCACAACTTCTTTATCCATTTTTCGCTTTCTGTGATATTGAACTTCTACTGTAAACGAGGTTCTTGTAAACTGAGCTGTCCCAAACTTTGGGGTGTCTGTGTCTTTTTGATTTTAATTTCCCTAAGCTATAGGACCATAAGTGGAAGTGCCCTAGGCTCTGTTGCTTTGTTTTTTATATGTTTCAGGAAACACCATACACTTCTCCAGAGTGGCTGTTGGCAATTTACATCCCGCCCATCAGCATAACAAGGCTCCCAGTTTTCCATGGCCTGTCCTGCCTCTCTGGATTTTACACTTTTTTCAGATGGCCCTTTTGACCGGGGGGCAGTGAGACTTCATTGTAGCGCAGATTTCCTTTGCAAGCTTGCTTGGTTGGCCAGAAAGGGCGTGTGCGTTTCTTCCTGAATATATTCAGGAAAAAACGCATAGGCCCTTTTTGGCCAAGTGCATCATTGTCGACGTTCTGAGTCTTTTCATATGTTTTCAATGCAATTCCAGTCTACCTCCTGAAATCGGTTTCCTGCAATTCTGCCTTGCTGTCAGTGCCTCTTCATAGCCTTACCTCAATATACTTTTGGAAAATAGTTGGCCTTTATAACTCTGCCGGTTTTTGAATTGCAGTGGCCCTTAACTCCATTTTTCAGCTCTTATTTTTCTGATCTTGCCTCATATCCACAGGATTTCTTCAGGCCCTACTCTTCTGCTGGGGCGCCTTGCTCTGCCTTTGGTTAATTCTTCTTCCTGATGTGAAATTAGAGTGACATGTGCCCATTGAAACCGCTACAGCTATTTTCTCACTGGTTCCCCCTATTCCCATTCATCCTCCGCACTAACTGCAGACTGTGCGATACCGGAACTTAAAGGTATTGACTCTCCATGTGGAGATGTTGTTAGTAAAGTGGCTGGAATGTTGATCCGGAGCCCCAGGAGACGAAAATGAGGTGTGTTTTAGAAACCTTTCCCAATCATATGGTATACCAGTCACTGGGTTTCCCATGCATGGTTTAGCTGTAGGAAGATTCCCTTCAACCTGGAGTGTTGGGACCCTTGGAATGAGTAGCATGAAGTATTGCATTAAACTTTCGGCAGTTGCTCACCAAAGCTCACCAATCCTCTCAGCCCCAAGTGTCCAGCCTTATGTCTTATCCAGCTGTGGGTTTATATGTGGTCATTCCAGGTTGCATCACAGCCCCTGAGTGAATTTTGTAAGAATTTTTCTCTCTTTCATTGTTTCTGCGTTTTGTTTTTAAAATTTATTTCTATAATGGGGTTTAGCTCATTTTCACTGCTGTGTTTGGCCACTCTGCACACACTTGATTCCCTTATGGAGATATATCAATACATGGGTTTTAAGATTCTTATTACTCAGATATATTTCTCTGCGGTGTATAGGGTGTGTTGAGGCCAGTTCATTGAGCAAGGTGTAGATCTTGTCTAATACCTATTTGGTTTATTGAACGGTATCTGTGCTAATTTCAAACTCTGGTTTTATGCATCACCCCACCTCTCCTTTCCCCTTAAGCTGACATAAGTGTGTTTTCTAAATGTGAGACACTGTTCTGTTTTGTAATTCATTTTTTGTGCAGCCATATTTATCCTCCCTCTATAAGTGATATCTTATGATATGTTTCTTTTTCTGTTTGACTTATTTCAAGTAGTATTATCGGACCTAAATCCACTCTTTATCCTTCTACTAGCCTTATTACATTGATTTCATGGTGAAGAGATATTCCATTGTACATAAGTACCACATTTTCTTTATCCATTGTTCTCTTTCCTGGGATATTTAAGGTGTACTGAAGTTGAGGTCCTTGTAAACAGAGTAGCCCTAAACTGTGGTGTGCTTGTGTCTTGTTGATTTTTAGACTTCCCTAGATATACTTCCGTGATTGGAAGTGCCCTATGCTCTGTAGCTCTGTTTTTTAGATGATTTAGGAACCACCATACACTTCTCCAGAGTGGCTCTCGGCAGTTCACACACTGTCCATCAGCGTATAAAGGCTCCCTGTTCTCCATGGCCTGTCCTGCATTTCTGGTTTTTACAATTTTTTCGGATGGCCCTTTTGACCGGTGGGAAGTGAGACTTCTTTGTTGTGCACATTTGCATTGCTTGCTTGCTTGGTTGCCCATAAAGTGCATATGCGTTTTTTCCTGGATATATTCAGGAAAAAACGCATACTCCCTTTTGGGCCAACTGCATCATTGTCGAAATTCTGCCGCTTTTCATGTGCTTTAAAGACGAGTCCAATCTATCTCTTGAAATCTGTTTCTTGCAATTCTGTCTTGCATTCAGATCCTCTTCTTTGCCTTACCTCAACATATTTTTGGACATTGGTTTTCATTTATAACTCTGCAGGTTTGTGAATTGCAGTGACCCTGAGCTCCATTTTTTAAGTTGCTCTTTTGTGAGCTGGCCTCAAAGCCGCAGGATTGCTTCAGGCCCTATTTTGGCTCCGGCGAGGTGGGCTGAGCCTTTTTTTAATTCTTATTCTTAATGGGAAATTAGAGTGACATGTGCCCGTCCAAACCCCTACAACTATTCTCTCATTGGTTCCCCCTCTTCCCGTTCATCCTCCTCACAATTTGCAAAATGTGTGAAACAGAAGTTTAAATGTGCTGATTCTCTAAGTGGGGAGATTCTAAGTAACGTGGCTGGAATGATGAACAGGAGCACCAGGAGAGGATAAATGAGGTGCATTTTAGACACATCTCCCGATCACATGGTGTACAGTCCTCTGGGTTTTCCATGCATGTTTTAGCTGTAGGAAGATTCCTTGAACCTGCAGATTTGGGACCCATTGAATGGGTACCAGGTAGTATTACTTTAAAGGGTGTGCATTTCCTCACCCAACCTCACATTTCTCTTAGCGCGAACAGTTTCCAGCCTTATGTCTCATCCTGCTGTGGATCTAGATGTGTTCAATCCATGTTGCATCACCGTCCCTGAGGAAAAGTTGTAAGAGGTTTTCTCTGTCTCTCTGTCATTTATTTTTTTCAATTTATTACTATATTGGTTACAGCTGATTTTCAAAGCTCTGTTTCTTGCTGCTGTACATCCACTTGATTCACGTACAGAGAGACATCAATAAATTCTTTTTCAGATTCTGACCAGTCATATATATTCTTTTCCGGTGACTTGAGTGTGCTGAGTGCAGTCCTTTTAGCTACCGTGTAGGCCTTGTTGATTATCAGTTTGGTGTTTGGAAAGGTATCTTTGCTAATTTCAACCTCCTGGATGATGCCTCACCCCTCCCCACCTTTCCCGTTTAGCAGCCTTACACGTGTTTTCTACATATTTGACTATGTTTTTGTTTTGTAATTTATTTCATGTGTAGCCATTTTGGATTCCACCTTTAAGTGATATCTTATGATATGTGTCTTTTTCTTTTTGAATTATGTCACTTAGAATGATCATACGTAACTCCTCCGGAGTTGTTACAACTGGCCATATTTCATTGATTTCCAGGCTGAGTAATATTCCAGTCTACATAAGTACCACATCTCTATCCATTTTTTCCCTCCAGAGACATTTAAGTTAATCCTAGTCGAGGATCTTTTAAACAGAGAGGCAGTAAACATTGGGGTGCCTGTGTCCTCTCGATTTTTGTTTTTCCCAAGATATACGCCCATGAGTGCAAGTGCCCTATGCTCTGTAGCTCATTTTTTAGATGCTTTAGTAAACACAATACACTTCTCCAGAATGGCCGTTGGCAATATACATTTCCACTATAAGCCTCACAGGGCTCCCTCTTCTCCTTGCCCTGTCCTGCATTTCTGGTGTTTACACTTTATGAGGATGGCTCTTCTGACTGATGCGAAGTGATATCTTTTGTAGTATTGATTTCCAGTGCCCACCTGTTTGGTTGGCTAAAAAAGTGTATGCCCTTTTCTTGAATATATACAGAAAAAAACGCATACAGCCTTTTTGGCCAACTGCAATGTTGGCAATGTTCAGCCCCTTTTCTTGTGCTTAATGGTGAGTCCTTTCTACCTCCTCAAATCCCTTTCCTGTCATTCTCCCTTGCTTACCAATCCTTTTCTCTGACTTTCCTCAAGACATTTTTCAGTGATAGATATTTTCAACTCTGCAATTTTGTGAATTTTACTGCCCCTGAGTTCCATTGTTCAACTTGTGTTTATGGGAACTGGCCACAAAGCAGTGGGATTTCCTCAAGCCCTATATTGTTTCCATGGGCAACCCTAGCCTTTGGTCAATTCGTCTTCCTGATTGGAAATTAGAGTGACATGTGCCTGTCTGAACACCTAGGACTTGTCTCTCATTGTTCCTCATCCTTCCGCTTCATCCTCTGGACAAATTCCAAACTGTACGCAACAGGATGTTGACAGTGCTGACATCTCCAAGTGGGGAGACTGTTAGTAAAGACGCTGGAGGGGTGAACCCGAGCACCAGGAGATGAGGAGATGAGATGCCTTTTCCAAACTCTTCCCGATCAGATGGTATACCATCCTCTGTGTGTGACAGACATGTTTTAGCAGTAAGAAGAGTCCCATTCATGTAAGGAGAACACCAGGGCTTTTTCAAAATCAGTGTCTCCCCAAAACCCAAACTGGGGAATTTTTTAAGCTACGGCTACACATATGTTCATGAAGGGCCTTGGGAAGTAGGCAGAGTCCAAACTTTAGTTGATTGAAGTCTTCAGGGTCAGAAGCACTCACCACTGGCTTCCCTTAGGTTACACTTTAACTGTCATTGATAGATGATGTCAATAAAAATATCTATTCTTTTTCCGATTATTTCCCCTTATAGCTTATTGCAAAATATTGAGTGTAGTTCCCTGTGCTATACAGTAGTTCCTTGTTGATGACCTATTTTATACATAGCAGTGTGTATGTGTTAATTCCAAACTGTTAATTTATCCCTCCTCCCACCTTTCCCCTTTGGTAATAATAAATTATAAGATTTTATACTTCTCAGAAATGGGGGAGCTGAAAGAGAGGTATCATTTTCAATGGAAAAGCATTTAAAACAAGATTGAAGCTTTAACCAAGATTATTAGATGTACATCCTTGGAAAGAAATCACTTCATTTCTCTAATATTGACCTGACAAATAAGACAAACCTTTTCACTGAACTTGCTTATAATAAAGTGATGGAAATATCAAATGGAAGTGTTAGAAACATCTTATTTTACCCGAGCCTTATAAACTGTTCTATGTTAACTAGAGTTTGGCTCACACATCTGTTAATTGAAGTTACAATAGTCTCAATTTCCGTTATTGATCCTCCAGAGTGGACCCCAACAAGTGTCCCCCTGCCCAGTGTCATTGGGGCCAACAGATCGAGACTGAGTTTGGTTCACAAGCAAAGGAAACTTTATATTTTGATCAGCGAATGGAGAGGTGAGAGCATACACTACTGCGTGGGCTGTGGGCTGGGCTGCTGTGTAGAGATCCTGTCAGAGTCAGTGGGAGGGAGGGGGCGGAGCTCTCGAGGGCCGGGTTGGCTGCAGCTCAGGCTCTATATCTCGGAGTCTGCACTGGGCCCCAGGAGCTGAGGTGTCGACCCAGCCATTCTGCACTAGGAAATCTGGTCTGAAGTGCCGGGTGTGGAACCTCTGCATGCGGGACCCTAGGAGCACGTGAAATTAGACAAAGCACAAAGGATAAAAAAGGTCAGACTTGACTTTATTGCCCAGATTCTATTTTTATCTCCCAGGGATTTTTAATGGGCTTTGCTGGGGACAAACCCCTCCTCTGCCTTTTGTCCCGTTCCTCATTCTTGGAGTGCTGAGGGTGCAGACCTTTCTTCTGTAACTGCTGAGTGCTGAGTTGGGAGCCCTCATACCAGGGGACGAGGGTCAGAACTTCTCCCCAGCAGCCTCCAGGTGACGTTGATTGGCCCCAGGACCCCTGCCTCCCTGCTCGTCCGCCTGAGCACCAGCATTGGAAGTGTTATAGATTCTAATGACCTTTAAGGGTCCAGGAAAGAGATGTGCAGAGACGCTGTGGGGGCCGGTTTCACCCCGCCCCACATTTGTTCGGCCACCTTAGGCTGACCGTTTCTGCCAGCCTAGATGCTCTGACCAGTAGTCTGCTCTTTCTTCAATTAGGCCCCTGAATTAACTTAAAAACAGCACCAGGTGTCAGAGCCCTGCCCGCTCAACTCCCAGACAGTCCAGGGTCAGTGGTGATCAAGGACCATGATGGCCACCGAGTCAACAGCCTTTTGAAGTAAACAGGAGTCCAGCCGGTCTTATTGGCCACCATCATCACGGTGTCTGTAGGCTTTTCTATGGTGACAGTGTGATATACGGTTCCCCCGCCAAGATTATTAGCTCCCCTCCGGGTGCAGTAAGTCCTGCAAGCAGTAGTCTACTCCTTCGGGACACACTATTGTTGTTTTATGAGAGAAACTCCAGGTC
Organism: Orcinus orca; assembly: GCF_937001465.1. Classification (NCBI taxonomy): domain Eukaryota; kingdom Metazoa; phylum Chordata; class Mammalia; order Artiodactyla; family Delphinidae; genus Orcinus; species Orcinus orca. Next base: position 51,276,759 of record NC_064560.1, on the reverse strand, counting down.
AAGTGATGTTCACACGAGTTGTCATGGTGCCCTGTTGCCCCCGGTTATCTCTCTGGATGTTGGAGTTGGAGGGCCTCCTCACTCGAGGTCGGTGTGCCCACGGAGCGAACCCTGCAACTTCAGGGCATGTTTGGTGATTAGGATCACCACGTGGGGTCCTTTTCCCTTAGGAGGGAGGTGGCCTTTTGGGCTGCTGATTTCCAGGTTTTTAGATACCGCCAGTATCTTGGCCAGATGTGGCAGTGGGCCAAGCCCCTTGGTGACTGTAGTTTATCCTACCTGGATGGCATTCTTGCGTTGTTCCATTTCAAGTGGTCCCAGTTTTTGCACTAATTCTCCAATGGCAATTCACCTTTCACCGGGAATGGAAAGGTGAAAGGGTTTAGCTCAATTAGGGAGTTCCAGGGCAAGGGTCTGAATTGACTGCTCTTTCCATTCTTGAAAGGCCACTTCTGGATTCTGTTCAAAAGGATCATCATCTTTTCCTTTCAGTGTTTCATATAGAGGCCCAGCTAGTAGACTGTAGTTAGGGATCCAGAAGCAGCAAACCCTGGCCTCCCCAGGAACCCCTAAGCTGTCTTCTAGTTTTAGAAAGGGGTAAGGCTGAAAATGGTTTCTTCCCTTTCCTGGGATGGGCTTCTCTGACCTTGTGTGAGAATGAAGCCCAGGCAGGTCACCGCAGTCTGTGATATTTGAGCTTTTTCTTGGACAACTTCTATCCTTTATTGGCTTGGTAGTTCAGAGGTCTCCTTAGTAGGGCTGGCGATCAGAATGTCGTCTGCATATTGAAGGAGGGTTTCCTTTTCCAGAGGTAGAACTTTTCGGTCTTTAGCTAAGCTTTCCCCAAAGATGGTGTGGGAATTTTTGAACCCTTGGGGCAAGACGGCCCGGAAGTATTGTTTTAGTTGTATGTTGAGTCCTGCCACTCACAAGCCAAAATTTCTTGTGACTCTGGGACTAATGGAATATAAAAGAAGGCATCATTGAAGACTAATACAGAATACCATGTCCTGGTGGTTGGTAGAATGACCAGCAGGGTATAGGAATTAGGAGCAACTGGAGGTATATCCTCGGTGGCTTCACTGACTGTCCTGACATCCTTTACCAGGTCCCCAGCAGCCCATGGGGCTCTCGTGGTCAGGCCAATCCCAGGATATGGAGCTCTCCTGGGCAGGTACCCCACCCCCAAACCAGCCCACAGGACTCTCGTGGTCAGGCCTCTCCCAGGATACAGAGCTACCCTTGCAGGTACCGTGGCAGGGCTGGGCACACAGGAACCGTGCACATAGCCCTCATTGAAGAGCACCCCCAGCTCACCTGTCGCTCAGAGCTGACACAGAGCACCTCAGAGCAGGACTTGAACTAACAAACAGCAGCTCCAACAGGTCTGTGACCCTGGGCATCACTCTCTGTGGCCTCCCTCCACCTGGTCTTCCAGAGACTTCCACTGCACCCAGGGCACCAGGCCTCTGTCTCCAACCACCACCCACCCCTCCTCTCCCTGACTCCTGGGTTCCTCTCATTAGGAGAGGCTTTTCTTGAAGTTGTCTCCCACTCATGGGCCAGATAAAATGATTAGAAAACAAGCCAAAGCTGCAGCCCCTTGTCTATCCACTCTCAGGAGCCCACACCTGTTCCTTGGACCTGGCCGGTTCAACAAGTTCCATTTTTTGCAACTGTGAGCTCCTGAGGGGTGATGATTGGCTGACCTGGTCAGCGGCCAGCCCTCCCCAGGTGTGCCTGGGTTGAGATCAATATAAATACCACTCCAGGCAGCAAGAGCCCCTGCAGCTGTGCCTGACGCCATTTTCTCTGCCCTGTCAGCAGTCTCGGGGCTGGGCTGGTGGGAGGGAGTGAGAGGCCACGGCTTTGTGGGTGGCCCAGTGTGAGTGGGGCTCTGCTGGACTTTCTGCAGCAGTTGCCAGGCTGCCACCTGCTAAAGAAGAGGATGTGTCACCCATACCTGCTGCTGGAATTTCTCCCTGGGCAGAGGTGAGGAAGGAAAAAAGCAGTGGGAGCAGGGACAGGACGGGTATCTCAGGCAGGGAAATGGAAATCTTCCAGAAGAGCACCCAGGGCCAGGACCATCCTGGCTGGCCTGCAGGCACCAAGTCAGCTGCCATGCTGTCACTCGTGTGGCTCCATGGCCCTTCCTCTAGGCTTTCAAGTCCTTGTATATATTCAGGTGTTTTCCCTGGGAAGGGTGGGAACAGTTCAGCAGCAACTGGCCTGGGGCTCAGCTCACGTTTACTCACAGATGCCTCGGCACGGTGCCCCAGCTTTGCAATGAGGACGCTTGTTGTGTGGGGGCTGCTGGCTGAATGGGAGACGATTCCCCACCACTGACCAACTTCAGAATTGTTTACAACTGGAGCAAGTGCCCTGCTACGGATTTCCTCTGAGTAACTGGTGGGTTCTGTTTTTTTTTTTCTCTTTTTCGTTTTTGGTTCAAGGTAGATTTTATTCCTCTTTTTTGTATTTACAGATATAAGCATGGAAATAATTTATTCATATAAATACATGTATGTGAAGGGAATAATTGTTTTTTCTGTTTTATTTTTTAAATTTTATTTCTTTTTAATTTTGAATTTTATTTTATATTTTTATACAGCAGGTTCTTATTGGTTATCTATTTTATACATATAAATGTTTACATGCCAATCCCAATCTCTCAACTCCTCCCACCACCACCCCCCAAGAGCTTTCCCCCCTTGTTGTCCATACGTTTGTTGTCTACATCTGTTGCTCTATTTATGCCTTGCAAAACGGTTAATCTGTACAGTTTTTCTAGGTTCCACATATATGCATGAATATACAAGATTTGTTTTTCTCTTTCTGACTTACTTCACTCTGTATGACAGTCTCTAGATCCATCGACGTCTCTACAAATGACCCAATTTCATTCCTTTCATGGCTTAGTAATATTCCATTTTATATATGTACCACATCTTTATGCATTCGTCTGTCTGTGGGCATTTAGGTTGCTTCCATTACCTCGATATTGTAAATAGTGATGCAATGAACATTGCGGTGAATGTCTCTTTTTGATTTATGGTTTTGTCTGGGTATATGTCCAGTACTGGGATTGCTGTATCATATGGTAATTCTATTATTAGTTTCTTAAGAAACTCCATATTGTTCTCCATAGTGACTGTATCAATTTATATTCCCAACAATAGTGGAAGAGGCTTCCTTTTCTCCACACCCTTTCCAGGATTTGTTGTTTTTAGATTTTCAGATGATGCCCATTCTAACAGGTGTGAGGTGATACCTCATTGTTGAGTCCATTTCGTTGAGCAAGGGTTAGGTCTTGTCTATTACATATTTGGCTTATGGAACGGTATCTGTGCTAATTTCAATCTCTGGTTTTATGCAGCACCCCAACTCACCTTTCCCCTTAAGCAAGCATAAGTTGGTTTTCTAAACTTGAGACCCTGTTCTGTTTTGTAATTCAGTTCATGTGTAGCCAAGTTTACGTTCCGTGTATTAGTGATACCTTATGATGTTTCTTTTTCTGTGTGACTTATTTCACTTAGAATCATCGTGCCTCAATCCACTCATTATGCTGGTACAGGCCTGGTGACACAGATTTCATTGCTGAGTGGTATTCTGTTGTACGTAAGTACCGCAACTTCTTTATCAATTATTTGTTCTCTGGGATATTTAACTTGTACCGTAGAAGAGGTTCCTGTAAACAGAGCCGTCCCAAAGTTTGGGGTGGCTGTGTCTTTTTGATTTTAATTTCCCTAAGCTATAGGAACATAAGTGGAAATGCCCTAGGCTCTGTTGCTTTGTTTTTCATATGTATCAGGAAACACCATACACTTCTCCAGAGTGGCTGTAGGCAATTTACATCCCGCCCATCAGCATAACAAGGCTCCTTTTTCCCCATGGCCTGTCTTGCCTTTCTGGATTTTACACTTTTTTCAGATGGCCCTTTAGACCGGGGGGAAGTGACACTTCATAGTAGTTCGGATTTCCATTGCAAGCTTGCTTGGTTTGCCAAAAAGGGCGTATGTGTTTTTTCCTGAATATATTCAGGAACAAACTCATACGCCCTTTTGTGCCAAGTGCATCATTGTCGATGTTCTGCCTCTTTTCCTATGCTTTAAATGCAAATCCAGTCTACCTCCTGAAATTGGTTTCCTGCAATTCTGCCCCGCTTTCAAGTCCTCTTGGCAGCCTTACTTCAATATATTTTTGGACGATAGCTGTCATTTATAACTCTGCAGGTTTGTGAATTACAGGGCCCCTGAGCTCCTTTCTTCAACTCGCTTTCTTGTGAGCTGGCCGCAAACCCGCAAGACTGCTTCAGGCCCTAATCTGCTTCTGGCAGGGCACGCTGAGCCTTTGGTTAATTCCTCTTCCTGTTGGGAAATGAGTGTTAAATATGCCCGTCCAGACACCTACCTCACTGTCAACCCCTTGGTGATGTGGGTCCTCTGGTTTGTGGCCACCTTTGCTGGGTTCCTCACTTTTCGATGGTGTGGCCCCACTAGTGTGCGGACACTCCTGCCTGGTTCTCATCCACGTGGTTATGTGGAACCCCTGGTGAGAGTCTGTTCCTGGCTGTGTTCCTCACCCTTCTGTGAGAGAGACCCTCTGCTGATAGGTCACTCCTTCATGGCTGGCACACATTGCCTTGGTGAAGTCAGCCGTGTGGTGGCGGTTGGAGCGTGCTGGGAATCTCCTCCCCCCGGTGATGAGGGCCCTCTTGCGTCAGGCCCTAACTGCTGGGCTCCCCACATTTTGTGATGTGCGCCCTGTGGTGCGAGGACACTCCAGCCAGGTTCACATCCCCATTGGGATGTGGGCCTTCTGCTCTGAGGTCCCAACGCCTGGGTTGCTCACAGTTTCATGATGTGGGCTCTCTGCTGTTAGTTCACTCCTGCCTGCATCCCATAGCTTCTGTGCTCTCGGCCGCCTGCTGGGAGGTTCCAACTGCTGGATTCCTCACCTTTCTTATTCTTTGGGCCCTCTGTTTTTAGGCTACTCCTGCCTGCCTCACTCCCATTCCCTTTGTGATATGTGTCCTCTGATTTGAGGCCACATGTGCTGGGTTCCACACCTTTCGATGATGTGGCCCCACTGGAGGGAAGACAGTCCTGCCTGGTTCCCTTCCCCTAGCTGATGTGGGCCCTCAGGTGAGAGTCTGATCCTGGCTGGGTTCCTCACCCTTCTGTGAGGTGGGCCCTCTGCTGTGAGGTCAATCATGCCTGTCTGGCACACGTCACCTTGGCGACGTGGGCCCTCTGGTGGCAGTTGGAGTGTGCTGGGATCCTCCTCCCCTCGGTGATGAGGGCCCTCTTGCCTTAGGGCATAACTGCTGGGCTCCCCACATTATCTGATGTGCGCCAAGTGAGTGAGGACACTCTTGCCAGGTTCCCATCCCCATGGGGATATGGACCTTCTGCTCTGAGGTCAAAACGGCTGGCTTGCTCACAGTGCCATGATGTGGGCCCTCTACTGTGAGTTCACTCCGGCAAGGATCCCTTATCATCGGTGCTCTGAGCCGCCTGCTGGGAGGTTCCAACTGCTGGATTCCTCAACTTTTTTATTCTATGTGCCCTCTGTTGTGAGGCTCCTCCTGCCTGCCTCACTGCCAGCCCCTTGGTGATGACTGTCCTATTGCTTGAGGCCACATGTGCTGCGTTCCTCACCTTTCGATGATGTGGCCCCACTCGTGTGAGGACACTCCTACCTGGTTCCCATCCCCTTGGTGAGGTGGGCCCTCTGGCGAGAGTCTAATCCTGGCTGGGTTCCTCAACGTTCTGTGAGGTAGGCCCTCTGCTGTGAGGTCACTCCTGCCTGGCTGGCACACGTCACCTTGGAGACGTGAGCCCTCTGGTGGCAGTTGGAACATGCAGGGTGCCTCCTCCTCTCGGTGATGATGGCCCTCTGGCATCAGGCCCTAAATGGTGGGCTCCCCACATTTTCTGATGTGTGCCCAGTGGTGCGAGGACACTCAAGCCAGGTTCCCATTCCCATGGAGATGTGGGCCTTCTGCGCTGAGGTCCCAACGCCTGGGTTGCTCACAGTTTTATGATGTGGGCCCTCTGCTGTGAGTTCACTGCGGCCTGGATCCCATAGCCTCGGTGTTCTGAGCCGCCTGCTGGAAGGTCTAAATGCTGGAATCCTCACGTTTTTTATATTATGTGCCCTGTGTTGTGAGGCTACTCCTGCCTGCCTCACTCCAAGGCCCTTGGTGATGTGGGTCCTCTGGTTTGAGGACACATGTGCTGGGTTCCTCACCTTAAGATGATGAGGCCCCACTGGTGTGAGGATAATCCTGACTGGTTCCCATCCCCTTTGTGATGTGGGTCCTCTGGTGAGAGTCTGATCCTGGCTGGGTTCCTCCCCATCTGTGAGGTGGGCCCTCTACTATCAGGTAATTCTTGCCTGACTTGCTGACCTCGCCTTGTTGACATGAGCCCTCTGGTGGCACTTGGACCCTGCTGGGAGCCTCCTCACCTCTGTGATGAGGGCCCTCTGACGTCAGGCCCTAACTGCTGGGCTCCCCAACTTTTCTTAGTGAGCCCAGTGATGCTCGGGCACTCCTCTTAGGTTCCCATCTCCATGGGGATGTGGGCCTTCTGCTCTGAGGTCCCAACGGCTGGGTTGTTCACATTTTCATGATGTGGGCTCTCTGGTGTTAGTTCACTGTGGCCTGGATCCTATAGCCTCTGTGCTCTTGGCCACCTGCTGGGAGGTTCCAATTGCTGGATTCCTCACTTTTTTAATTTTTTAGGCCCTCTGTTGTGAGGATCCTCCTGCTTGCCTCACTCCCAGCCCCTTCGTGATGTGTGTCTTCTGGTTTGAGGCCACATGTTCTGGGTTCCTCACCTTTCGATGATGTGGGACCAATGGTCTTAGGAGACTCCTGCCTGGTTCCCATCCCCTTGGTGAGGTGGGCCCTCTGTTTAGAGTCTGATCCTGGCTGGGTTCCTCACCCATCTGTGAGGTGGGCCCTCTACTATCAGGTAACTCTTGCCTGACTTGCTCACCTCACCTTGTAGACATGAGCCCTCTGGTGACACTTGGAGCCTGCTGGGAGCCTCCTCCCCTCGGTGATGAGGGCCCTCTGGCGTCAGGCCCTAATGGCTGGGCTCCCCACATTTTGTGATGTGCACCCAGTTGTTCGAGGACACTCCATCCAGGTTCATATCCCCATTGGGATGTGGACCTTCTGCTCTGAGGTCCCAATGGCTGGGTTGTTCACAGTTTCATGATGTGGGCTCTCTGGTGTTAGTTCACTGTGGTCTGGATGCCATAGCCTCTGTGCTCTGGGCCGCCTGCTGGGAGGTTCCCACTGCTCGATTCCTCAACTTTTGTATTCTATGGGTCCTGTGTTGTGATGCTCCTCCTGCCTGCCTCACTCGCAACCTCTTCGTGATGTGGGTCCTCTGGTTTGAGGCCACATGTGCTGGGTTCCACAACTTTCAATGATGTGGCCCCGCTGGTGTGAGGACACTCCTGCCTGGTTCCCATCCCCTTGGTGATGTGGGCCTTCTGGTGACAGTCTTATCCTGGCTGGGTTCCTCACTCTTCTGTGAGGTAGGCCCTCTGCTGTGAGGTCAATCCTGCCTGACTTGCACACATCACCTTGGCGACGTGGGCCCTCTGTTGGCACATGGAAGTTGCTGGGAGCCTCCTGCCCTTGGTGATGACGGCCCTCTAGCATCAGGCCCTAACTGCTGGGCTCCCCACGTTTTCTGATGTGAGCCCAGTGACGCCAGGACACTCCTGTCAGGTTCCCATCCCCATGGGGATGTGGGCTTTCTGCTCTGAGGTCCCAACGCCTGGGTTGCTCTCAGTTTCATGATGTGGGCTCTCTGGTGTTAGTTCACTCCTGCCTGCATCCCATAGCTTCTGTGCTCTCGGCCGCCTGCTGGGAGGTTCCAAATGCTGGATTCCTCACCTTTTTTATTCTTTGGGCCCTCTGTTTTTAGGCTACTCCTGCCTGCCTCACTCCCATCCCCTTTGTGATGTATGTCCTCTGATATGAGGCTGCATGTGCTGGGTTCCTCACCTTTCGATGATGTGGCCCCACTGGTGGGAGGACAGTCCTGACTGGTTCCCATCCCCTTGGTGTTGTGGGCCCTCTCGCGAGAGCCTCATCCTGCCTCAGTTCCTCACCCTTCTGTGAGATAGGCCCTCTGCTGTGAGGTCACTACTGCCTGGCTGGCGCATGCCACCTTGTAGATGTGGGCCCTCTGTTGGCAGTTGGAACCTGCTGGGAGTCTCCTCCCCTCAGTTTTGAGGGCCCCCTGGCATCAGGCCCTAACTGCTGGGCTCCTAACATTTTCTGATATGTGCTAAGTGGTGCGAAGCCATTCCTGCCAGGTTCCCATTCCAATGGGGATGTGGGCCTTCTGTTCTGAGGTCCCAACGGCTGGGCTGCTCACAGGTTCATGATGTGGGCCCTCTGCTGTGAGTTCACTGCGGCCTGGATCCCATAGCCTCGGTGCTCTGGGCCGCTTGCTGGGAGGTTCCAACTGCTGGATTCCTCAACTTTTATATTCTATGGACCCTGTGTTGTGAGGCTGGTCCTGCCAGCCTAATTCCGAACCCCTTGGTGATGTGGTTCCTCTGGTTTGAGGCTACATGTGCTGGGATCCTCACCTTTCGATGATGTTGTCCCACTGGTGTGGGGACACTCCTGCCTGGTTCCCATACCCTTGGTGATGTGGGCCTTCTGGTGAGAGTCTGATCCTGGCTGTGTTCCTCACCCTTCTGTGAGGTGGGCCCTCTGCTGTGAGGTCACTCCTGCCGGGCTGGCACACATCGCCTTCGTGACGTTGGCCCTCTGGTGGCAGCTGGAGCCTGCTGGGAGCCTCCTCCCCTCGGTGATGAGTGCCCTCTAGCGTCAGGCCCTAACTTCTGAGCATCCCACGTTTTCTGATGTGAGCCTAGTGATGCCAGGACACTCCTGTCATTTTCCCATCACCATGGGGATGTGGGCCTTCTGTTCTGAGGTCCCAATGTCTGGGTTGCTCACAGTTTCATGATGTGGGCTGTCTGGTGTTAGTTCACTCCGGCCTGGATCCCCTAGCCTCTGTGCTCTGGGCCGCCTGCTGGGAGGTTCCAACTGCTGGATTCCTCACCTTTTTTATTTTTGGGCCCTCTGTTGTGAGGCTCCTCCTGCCTGCCTCACTCCCAGCCCCTTGGTGATGGGTGTCCTATGGTTTGAAGCCACATGTTCTGGGTTCCTCACCTTTAGATGATGTGGCCCTACTCATGTGAGGACACTCCTGCCTGGTTCCAATCCATTTGGTGATGTGGGCCCTCTGGTGCAAGTCTGATCCTGACTGGGTTCGTCACAATTCGCTGAGGTGGGCCCTCTGCTGTGAGGTCATTCGTGCCTGGTAGGCACACATCGCCTTGGCGACGTCAGTCCTCTGGTGGCAGTTGGAGCCTGCTGGGAGCCTCCTTTCCTTGGTGATGTGGGTCCTCTGGCGTCAGGCCCTAACTGCTGGTCTCCCAAAATTTTCTGATACGTTCTCAGTGGGGCGAGGACACTCCTACCAGATTTCCATCCCCATGGGGATGTGGGCCTCCTGCTCTGAGGTCCCAATGGCTGGGTTGCTCAGTTTCATGATATGGGCCCTCTTCTGTGAGTTCACTGTGGCCTGGATCTCATAGCCTCGGTGCTCTGTGCCGCCTGCTGGGAGGTTCCAACTGTTGGATTCCTCACTTTTTTATTCTATGGGCCCAGTGTTGTGAGGTTACTCCTGCCTGCCTCACTCCGAGGCCCTTGGTGATGTGGGTCCTCTGGTTTGAGGACACATGTGCTGAGTACCTCACCTTTCGATGATGTGGCCCCACTGGTGTGAAGACACTCCTGCCTGGTTCCCATCCCCTTGGTGATGTGAGCCCTCTGGTGAGAGTCTGAAGTTGGCTGGGTTTCTCACCCTTCTGTGAGGTGGCACCTCTGCTGTGAGGTAACTCCTGCCTGGCTTGCTCACATTGCCTTGGCAACGTGAGCCCTCAGGTGGCAGTTGGAGCCTGCTGGGAATCTCCTCCCCTCGGTTATGAGAGCTCAGGATAAAACATATATGCACTTTTTTGCCAAGTGCATTATTTGCCAACTTCTGTCTCTTTTCCTATGCTTTAAATGCAATTCCAGTCTACCTCCTGAATTCGCTTTCCTGCAATTCTGCTTCACATTCAAGTCCTCCTGGCAGCCATACTTCAATATATTTTTGGACGATAGCTGTCATTTATAACTCTGCAGGTTTGTGAATGACAGTGCCCCTGAGCTCCTTTCTTCAACTCGTTTTCTTGTGACCTGGCCGCAACACCGCAGGATTGCTTCAAGCCCTAGTGTGGTTCCGGCATGGCACGCTGAGCCTTTGGCTAATTCCTCTTCCTGTTGGGAAATGAGAGTTAAATTTGTCCGTCCAGACACCTCCAGCTAGTCTCTCATTGGTTCTCCCTATTCCTGTTCATTTTCCTCAGAAATTGCAAACTGGGCCAAACAGGAGATTAAAGGCACTGACTCTCCAAGTGGAGAGAGTGTTAGTAAACCGTCTGGAATGTTGCACCTGAGTACCAGGGGACGAAAACTGAGACACATTTGAACACGTTTCCCAATCACACGGTGGATCATACTCTGAGTTCCACATGCATGTTTTAACTGAAGGAAGAATCCCTTAAACCTGGAGAGTTGAGACCCATGGAATGGGTACCATGCAATATGACTTCAAAGGGTCTGCATTTGCTCACCGATCCTCACCAATCCTATCACTGCTGCGTTTATGCCGCTGTACACACGCTTGATTCTATTTCGGAGACATATAAATCCATAGGTTTTAAGATTCTTACTAGTCAGGTATATTCTTAGGCGTTCAATATGGTGTATTGAGTCCACTTCATTGAGCAAGGAGTAGCTCTTGTCTATTACATATTTGGCTTATGGAAGGGTATCTGTGCTAATTTCAATCTCTGGTTTTATGCAGCACCCCAACTCAACTTTCCCCTTAAGCAAGCATAAGTTGGTTTTCTACATTTGAGACCCTGTTCTGTTTTGTAATTCAGTTCCTGTGTAGCCAAGTTTACATTCCGTGTATTAGTGATATCTTATGATGTTTCTTTTTCTGTGTGACTTATTTCACTTAGAACCATCGTACCTGAATCCACTCATTATGCTGCTACGGGCCTGATGACATAGATTTCATTGCTGAGTGATATTGCATTGTACATAAGTACCACAACTTCTTTATCCATTTATCGCTTTCTGTGATATTGAACTTGTACCGTAAACGAGGTTCCTGTAAACAGAGCCGTCCCAAACTTTGGGGTGGCTGTGTCTTTTTGATTTTAATTTCCCTAAGCTACAGGACCATAAGTGGAAGTGCCCTAGGCTCTGTTGCTTTGTTTTTTAGATGTTTCAGGAAACACCATACACTTCTCCAGAGTGGCTGTTGGCAATTTACATCCCTCCCATCAGCATAACAAGGCTCCCAGTTCTCCATGGCCTGTCCTGCCTTTCTGGATTTTACACTTTTTTCAGATGGCCCTTTTGACTGAGGGGCAGTGAGACTTCATTGTAGTGCAGATTTCCTTTGCAAGCTTGCTTGGTTGGCCAAAAAGGGCGTATGCGTTTTTTCCTGAATATATTCAGGAAAAAACGCATACGCCCTTTTTGGCCAAGTGCATCATTGTGGACGTTCTGCCTCTTTTCCTATGCTTTACATGCAATTCCAGTCTACCTCCTGAAATCGGTTTCCTGCAATTCTGCCCCGCTTTCAAGTCCTCTTGGCAGCCTTACTTCAATATATTTTTGGACGATAGCTGTCATTTATAACTCTGCAGGTTTGTGAATTACAGTGCCCCTGAGCTGCTTTCTTCAATTCGCTTTCTTCTGAGCTGGCCGCAACACCGCAGGATTGCTTCTGGGCCTAGTGTGATTCCGGCATGGCACGCGGGCCTGTGGTTAATTCCTCTTCCTGGTGGGAAATGAGAGTTAAATTTGCCCGTCCAGACACCTGCAGGTAGTCTCTCATTGTTTCTCCCTATTCCTGTTCATCTTCCGCAGAAATTGCAAAGTGGGCCAAACAGGAGGTTAAAGGCACTGACTCTCCAAGGGGGAGAGTGTTAGTAAAGCATCTGGAATGTTGCACCTGAGTACCAGGGGATGAAAACTGAGACACATTTGAACACGTTCCCCGATCACACGGTGGATCATACTCTGGGTTCCACATGCATGTTTTAGCTGAAGGAAGAATCCCTTAAACCTGGAGAATTGAGACCCATGAAATGGGTAGCATGCAATATGACTACAAAGGGTCTGCATTTTCTCACTGAACTTCACCAATCCTATCACTGCTGCATTTATGCCGCTCTACACACGCTTGATTGTCTTTCGGAGACATATAAATCCATGGGTTTTAAGATTCTTACCAGTCAGATATATTCTTAGGCGTTTAATATGGGGTGTTGAGTCCACTTTGTTGAGCAAGGAGTAGCTCTTGTCTATTACATATTTGGCTTATGGAACGGTTCTGTGCTAATTTCAATCTCTGGTTTTATGCAGCACCCCAACTCACCTTTCCCCTTAAGCAAGCATAAGTTGGTTTTCTACATTTGAGACCCTGTTCTGTTTTGTAATTCAGTTCCTGTGTAGCCAAGTTTATATTCCGTGTAGTAGTGATATCTTATGATGTTTCTTTTTCTGTGTGACTTATTTCACTTAGAATCATCGTACCTGAATCCACTCATTATGCTGCTACGGGGCTGATGACATAGATTTCATTGCTGAGTGATATTGCATTGTACGTAAGTACCACAACTTCTTTATCCATTTTTTGCTTTCTGTGATATTGAACTTGTACCGTAAACGAGGTTCTTGTAAACAGAACCCTCCCAAACTTTGGGGTGGCTGTGTGTTTTTGATTTTAATTTCCCTAAGCTATAGGACCATAAGTGGAAGTGCCCTAGGCTGTGTTTCTTTCTTTTTTAGATGTTTCAGGAAACACCGTACACTTCTACAGAGTGGCTGTTGGCAATTTACATCACGCCCATCAGCATAACAAGGCACCCAGTTCTCCATGGCCTGTCTTGCCTTTCTGGATTTTACACTTTTTTCAGATGGCCCTTTTGACCGGGGTGCAGTGAGACTTCATTGTAGTGCAGATTTCCTTTGCAAGCTTGCTTGGTTGGCCAAAAAGTGCGTATGCGTTTTTTCCTGAATATATTCAGGAAAAAACGCATACACACTTTTTGGCCAAGTGCTTCATTGTGGACCTTCTGCCTCTTTTCCTATGCTGTACATGCAATTCCAGTCTACCTCCTGAAATCGGTTTCCTGCATTTTTGCCCCGCTTTCAAGTCCTCTTGGCAGCCTTACTTCAATATATTTTTGGACGATAGCTGTCATTTATAACTCTGCAGGTTTGTGAATGACAGTGCCCCTGAGCTCCTTTCTACAACTCGCTTTCTTGTGAGCTGGCCGCAACACCGCAGGATTGCTTCAGGCCCTAGTGTGGTCCGGCATGGCACGCTGAGCCTTTGGTTAATTCCTCTTCCTGGTGGGAAATGAGAGTTAAATTTGCCCGTCCAGACACCTCCAGCTAGTCTCTCATTGCTTCTCCCTATTCCTGTTCATTTTCCGCAGAAATTGCAAACTGGGCCAAACAGGAGGTTAAAGGCACTGACTCTCAAAGTGGGGAGAGTCTTAGAAAAGCGTCTGGAATCTTGCACCCGCGTACCAGGGGACGAAAACTGAGACACATTTGAACACGTTTCCCGATCACAAGGTGGATCATACTCTGGGATCCTCATGCATGTTTTAGCTGAAGGAAGAATCCCTTAAACCTGGAGAGTTGAGACCCATGGAATGGGTACCATGCAATATGACTTCTAAGGGTCTGCATTTGCTCACAGTTCCTCACCAATCCTATCACTGCTTCGTTTATGCCACTGTACACACGCTTGATTCTCTTTAGGAGACATATAAATCCATAGGTTTTAAGATTCTTACTAGTCAGGTATATTCTTAGGCGTTCAATATGGTGTGTTGAGTCCACTTCGTTGAGCAAGGAGTAGCTCTTGTCTATTACATATTTGGCTTTTGGAAGGGTATCTGTGCTAATTTCAATCTCTGGTTTTATGCAGCACCCCAACTCAACTTTCCCCTTAAGCAAGCATAAGTTGGTTTTCTACATTTGAGACCCTGTTCTGTTTTGTAATTCAGTTCCTGTGTAGCCAAGTTTACATTCCCTCTATTAGTGATATCTTATGATGTTTCTTTTTCTGTGTGACTTATTTCACTTAGAATCATCGTACCTGAATCCACTCATTATGCTGCTACGGGCCTGATGACATAGATTTCATTGCTGAGTGATATTGCATTGTACCTAAGTACCACAATGTCTTTATCCATTTTTCGCTTTCTGTGATATTGAACTTGTACTGTAAACGAGGTTTTTGTAAACAGAGCCGTCCCAAACTTTGGGGTGGCTGTGTCTTTTTGATTTTAATTTCCCTAAGCTATAGGACCATAAGTGGAAGTGCCCTAGGCTCTGTTGCTTTGTTTTTTAGATGTTTCAGGAAACACCATACACTTCTCCAGAGTGGCTGTTGGCAATTTACATCCCGCCCATCAGCATAATAAGGCTCCCAGTTCTCCATGGCCTCTCCTGCCTTTCTGGATGTTACACTTTTTTCAGATGGCCCTTTTGACCGGGGGGCAGTGAGACTTCATTGTAGTGCAGATTTCCTTTGCAAGCTTGCTTGGTTGGCTAAAAAGGGCGTATGCGTTTTTTCCTGAAAATATTCAGGAAAAAACGCATACGCCCTTTTTGGCCAAGTGCATCATTGTGGACGTTCTGCCTCTTTTCCTATGCTTTACATGCAATTCCAGTCTACCTCCTAAAATCGGTTTCCTGCAATTCTGCCCCGCTTTCAAGTCCTCTTGACAGCCTTACTTCAGTATATTTTCGGACGATAGCTGTCATTTATTACTCTGCAGGTTTGTGAATGACAGTGCCCCTGAGCTCCTTTCTTCAACTCGCTTTCTTGTGAGCTGGCCGCAACACCACAGGATTGCTTCAGGCCCTAGTGTGGTTCCCGCATGGCATGCTGAGCCTTAGGTTAATTCGTCTTCCTGGTGGGAAATGAGAGTTAAATTTGCCTGTCCAGACACCTCCAGCTAGTCTCTCATCGGTTCTCCCTATTCCTGTTCATTATCCACAGATATTAAAAGAGTGGGCCAAACAGGAGGTTAAAGGCACTGACTCTCCAAGTGGGGAGAGTGTTAGTAAAGCGTCTGGAATGTTGCACCCGAGTACCAGGGGACGAAAACTGAGACACATTTGAACACGTTTCCCGATCACATGGTGGATCATACTCTGGGTTCCACATGCATGTTTTAGCTGAAGGAAGAATCCCTTAAACCTGGAGAGTTGAGATCCACGGAATGGGTACCATGCAATATGAGTTCAAAGGGTCTGCATTTGCTCACCGAACCTCACCAATCCTATCACTGCTGCGTTTATGCCGCTGTACACACGCTTGATTCTCTTTCGGAGACATATAAATCCATAGGTTTTAAGATTCTTACTAGTCAGGTATATTCTTAGGTGTTTTATATGGGGTGTTGAGTCCACTTCGTTGAGCAAGGAGTAGCTCTTGTCTATTACATATTTGGCTTATGGAACGGTATCTGTGCTAATTTCAATCTCTGGTTTTATGCAGCACCCCAACTCACCTTTCCCCTTAAGCAAGCATAGGTTGGTTTTCCACGTTTGAGACGCTGTTCTGTTTTGTAATTCAGTTCCTGTGTAGCCAAGTTTACATTCCGTGTATTAGAGATATCTTATGAAGTTTCTTTTTCTGTGTGACTTATTTCACTTAGAATCATCGTACCTGAATCCACTCATTATGGTGCTACGGGCCTGATGACATAGATTTCATTGCTGAGTGATATTGCATTGTACGTAAGTACCACAACTTCTTTATTCATTTTTCACTTTCTGTGATATTGAACTTGTACCGTAAACGAGGTTCTTGTAAACAGATCCGTCCCAAATTTTGGGGTGGCTGTGTCTTTTTGATTTTAATTTCCCTAAGCTATAGGACCATAAGTGGAAGTACCCTAGGCTCTGTTGCTTTGTTTTTTAGATGTTTCAGGAAACACCATACACTTCACTAGAGTGGCTGTTGGCAATTTACAACCCGCCCATCAGCATAACAAGGCTCCCAGTTCTCCATGGCCTGTCCTGCCTTTCTGGATTTTACACTTTTTCCAGATGCCCCTTTTGACCGGGGGGGCAGTGAGACTTCATTGTAGTGCAGATTTCCTTTGCAAGCTTGCTTGGTTGGCCAAAAAGGGCGTATGCGTTTTTTCCTGAATATATTCAGGAAAAAACACATACGCACTTTTTGGCCAAGTGCATCATTGTGGACGTTCTGCCTCTTTTCCTATGCTTTACATGCAATTCCAGTCTACCTCCTGAAATCGGTTTCCTGCAATTCTGCCCGCTTTCAAGTCCTCTTGGCAGCCTTACTTCAGTATATTTTTGGAAGATAGCTGTCATTTATAACTCTGCAGGTTTGTGAATGACAGTGCCCCTGAGCTCATTTCTTCAACTCGCTTTCTTGTGAGCTGGCCGCAACACCGCAGTATTGCTTCAGGCCCTAGTGTGGTTCCTGCATGGCACGCTGAGCCTTTGGTTAATTCCTCTTCCTGGTGGGAAATGAGAGTTAAATTTGCCCGTCCAGACCTCCAGCTAGTCTCTCATTGGTTCTCCCTATTCCTGTTCATCTTACGCAGAAATTGCAAACTGGGCAAAACAGGAGGTTAAAGACACTGACTATCCAAGTGGGGAGAGTGTTAGTAAAGCATCTGGAATGTTGCACCCGAGTACCAGGGGACGAAAAGTGAGACACATTTGAACACGTTTCCCGATCACACGGTGGATCATACTCTGGGTTCCTCATGCATGTTTTAGCTGAAGGAAGAATCCCTTAAACTTGGAGAGTTGAGACCCATGGAATGGGTACCATGCAATATGACTTCAAAGGGTCTGCATTTGCTCACCGAACCTCACCAATCCTATCACTGCTGCGTTTATGCCGCTGTACACATGCTTGATTCTCTTTCGGAGACATATAAATCCATAGGTTTTAAGATTCTTACTAGTCAGGTATATTCTTAGGCGTTTAATATGGGGTGTTGAGTCCACTTCGTTGAGCAAGGAGTAGCTCTTGTCTATTACATATTTGGCATATGGAACGGTATCTGTGCTAATTTCAATCTCTGGTTTTATGCAGCACCCCAACTCACCTTTCCCCTTAAGCAAGCATAAGTTGGTTTTCTACATTTGAGACCCTGTTCTGTTTTGTAATTCAGTTCCTGTGTAGCCAAGATTACATTCCGTGTAGTAGTGATATCTTATGTTGTTTCTTTTTCTGTGTGACTTATTTCACTTAGAATCATCGTACCTGAATCCACTCATTATGCTGCTACGGGCCTGATGACATAGATTTCATTGCTGAGTGATATTGCATTGTACGTAAGTACCACAACTTCTTTATCCATTTTTCGCTTTCTGTGATATTGAACTTGTACCATAAATGAGGTTCTTGTAAACAGAGCCGTCCCGAACATTGGGGTGGCTGTGTCTTTTTGATTTTAATTTCCCTAAGCTATAGGAGCATAAGTGGAAGTGCCCTAGGCTCTGTTGCTTTGTTTTTTAGATGTTTCAGGAAACACCATACACTTCTCCAGAGTGGCTGTTGGCAATTTACATCCCGCCCATCAGCATAACAAGGCTCCCAGTTCTCCATGGCCTGTCCTGTCTTTCTGGATTTTACACTTTTTTCAGATGGCCCTTTTGACCGTGGGGCAGTGAGACTTCATTGTATTGCAGATTTCCTTTGCAAGCTTGCTTGGTTGGCCAAAAAGGGCGTATGCGTTTTTTCCTGAATATATTCAGGAAAAAACGCATACGCCCTTTTTGGCCAAGTGCATCATTGTGGACGTCCTGCCTCTTTTCCTATGCTTTACATGCAATTCCAGTCTACCTCCTGAAATCGGTTTCCTGCAATTCTGCCCTTCTTTCAAGTCCACTTGGAAGCCTTACTTCAATATATTTTTGGACGATAGCTGTCATTTATAACTCTGCAGGTTTGTGAATTACAGTGCCCCTGAGCTCCTTTCTTCAACTCGCTTTCTTGTGAGCTGGCCGCAACACCACAGGATTGCTTCAGGCCCTAGTGTGGTTCTGGCATGGCATGCTGAACCTTTGGTTAATTCCTCTTCCTGGTGGGAAATGAGAGTTTAATTTGCCCGTCCAGAAACCTCCAGCTAGTCTCTCATTGGTTCTCCCTATTCCTGTTCATTTTCCTCAGAAATTGCAAACTGGGCCAAACAGGAGGTTAAAGGTACTGACTCTCCAAGTGGGGAGAGTGTTAGTAAAGCGTCTGGAGTGTTGCACCCGAGTACCAGGGGACGAAATCTGAGACACATTTGAACACGTTTCCCGATCACACGGTGGATCATACTCTGGGTTCCACATGCATGTTTTAGCTGAAGGAAGAATCCCTTAAACCTGGAGAGTTGAGACCCATGGAATGGGTACCATGCAATATGACTTCACAGGGTCTGCATTTGCTCACCGAACCTCACCAATCCTATCACTGCTGCGTTTATGCCACTGTACACACGCTTGATTCTCTTTAGGAGACATATAAATCCATAGGTTTTAAGATTCTTACTAGTCAGGTATATTCTTAGGCGTTTAATATGGGGTGTTGAGTCCACTTCGTTGAGCAAGGAGTAGCTCTTGTCTATCACATATTTGGCTTATGGAACGGTATCTGTGCTAATTTCAATCTCTGCTTTTATGCAGCACCCCAACTCACCTTTCCCCTTAAGCAAGCATAAGTTGGTTTTCTACATTTGAGACCCTGTTCTGTTTTGTAATTCAGTTCCTGTGTAGCCAAGTTTACATTCAGTGTAGTAGTGATATCTTATGATGTTTCTTTTTCTGTGTGACTTATTTCACTTAGAATCATCGTACCTGAATGCACTCATTATGCTGCTATGGGCCTGATGACATAGATTTCATTGCTGAGTGATATTGCATTGTACGTAAGTACCACAACTTCTTTATCTATTTTTCGCTTTCTGTGATATTGAACTTGTACCGTAAAGGAGATTCCTTTAAACAGAGCCATCCCAAACTTTGGGGTGGCTGTGTCTTTTTAATTTTAATTTCCCTAAGCTATAGGACCATAAGTGGAAGTGCCCTAGGCTCTGTTACTTTGTTTTTTAGATGTTTCAGGAAACACCATAGACTTCTCCAGAGTGGCTGTTGACAATTTACATCCCGCCCAGCAGCATAACAAGGCTCCCAGTTCTCCATGGCCTGTCCTGCCTTTCTGGATTTTACACTTTTTTCAGCTGGCCCTTTAGACCAGGGAGCAGTGAGACTTCATTGTAACGCAGATTTCATTTGCAAGCTTGCTTGGTTGGCCAAAAAGGGCGTATGCGTTTTTTCCTGAATATATTCAGGAAAAAACGCATACGCCCTTTTTGCCCAAGTGCATCATTGTGGACGTTCTGCCTCTTTTCCTATGCTTTACATGCAATTAAAGTCTACCTCCTGAAATCGGTTTCCTGCAATTCTGCCCCGCTTTCAAGTCCTCTTGGCAGCCTTACTTCAATATATTTTTGGACGATAGCTGTCATTTATAACTCTGCAGGTTTGTGAATCACAGTGCCCCTGAGCTCCTTTCTTCAACTCGCTTTCTTGTGAGCTGGCCGCAACACCGCAGGATTGCTTCAGGCCCTAGTGTGGTTCCGGCATGGCACGCTGAGCCTTTGGTTAATTCCTCTTCCTGGTGGGAAATGAGAGTTTAATTTGCCCGTTCAGACACCTCCAGCTAGTCTCTCATTGGTTCTCCCTATTCCTGTTCATCTTACGCAGAAATTGCAAACTGGGCAAAACAGGAGGTTAAAGACACTGACTCTCCAAGTGGGGAGAGTGTTAGTAAAGCATCTGGAATGTTGCACCCGAGTACCAGGGGACGAAAAGTGAGACACATTTGAACACGTTTCCCGATCACACGGTGGATCATACTCTGGGTTCCACATGCATGTTTTAGCTGAAGGAAGAATCCCTTAAACCTGGAGAGTTGAGACCCATGGAATTGGTACCATGCAATATGACTTCAAAGGGTCTGCATTTGCTCACCGAACCTCACCAATCCTATCACTGCTGCGTTTATGCAGCTGTACACACGCTTGATTCTCCTTCGGAGACATATAAATCCATAGGTTTTAAGATTCTTACTAGTCAGGTATATTCTTAGGCGTTTAATATGGGGTGTTGAGTCCACTTCGTTGAGCAAGGAGTAGCTCTTGTCTATTACATATTTGGCATATGGAACGGTATCTGTGCTAATTTCAATCTCTGGTTTTATGCAGCACCTCAACTCACCTTTCCCCTTAAGCAAGCATAAGTTGGTTTTCTACATTTGAGACCCTGTTCTGTTTTGTAATTCAGTTCCTGTGTAGCCAAGTTTACATTCCGTGTATTAGTGATATCTTATGATGTTTCTTTTCTGTGTGCCTTATTTCACTTAGAATCATCGTACCTGAATCCATTCATTATGCTGCTACGGGCCTGATGACATAGATTTCATTGCTGAGTGATATTGCATTATACGTAGGTACCACAACTACATTATCCATTTTTTGCTTTCTGTGATAATGAAATTGTACCGTAAACTAGGTTCTTGTAAAGAGAGCCATCCCAAACTTTGGGTGGCTGTGTCTTTTTGATTTTAATTTCCCTAAGCTATAGGACCATAAGTGGAAGTGCCCTAGGCTCTGTTGCTTTGTTTTTTAGATGTTTCAGGAAACACCATACACTTCTCCAGAGTGGCTGTTGGCAATTTACATACCGCCCAGCAGCATAACAAGGCTCCCAGTTCTCCATGGCCTGTCCTGCCTTTCTGGATTTTACACTTTTTTCAGATGGCCCTTTTGACCGGGGGGCAGTGAGACTTCATTGTAGTGCAGATTTCCTTTGCAAGCTTGCTTGGTTGGCGAAAAAGGGCGTATGCGTTTTCTCCTGAATATATTCAGGAGAAAACGCATACGCCCTTTTTGGCCAAGTGCATCATTGTGGACGTTCTGCCTCTTTTACTATGCTTTACATGCAATTCCAGTCTACCTCCTGAAATCGGTTTCCTGCAATTCTGCCCCGCTTTCAAGTACTCTTGGCAGCCTTACTTCAATATATTTTTGGACGATAGCTGTCATTTATAACTCTGCAGGTTTGTGAATGACAGTGCCCCTGAGCTCCTTTCTTCAACTCGCTTTCTTGTGAGGTGGCCGCAACACCGCAGGATTGCTTCTCTCCCTAGTGTGGTTCCGGCATGGCACGCTGAGCCTTTGGTTAATTCCTCTTCCTGGTTGGAAATGAGAGTTAAGTTTGCCCATCCAGACACCTCCAGCTAGTCTGTCATTGGTTCTCCCTATTCCTGTTCATTTTCCGCAGATATTGCAAACTGGGCCAAAGAGGAGGTTAAAGGCACTGACTCTCCAACTGAGGAGAGTGTTAGAAAAGCGTCTGGAATGTTGCACCCGAGTACCAGTGGACGAAAACAAACACATTTGAACACGTTTCCCGATCACACGGTGGATCATACTCTGAGTTCCACATGCATGTTTTAGCTGAAGGAAGAATCCCTTAAACCTGGAGAGTTGAGACCCATGGATGGGTACCATGCAATATGACTTCAAAGGGTCTGCATTTACTCACCGATCCTCACCAATCCTATCACTGCTGCGTTTATGCCGCTGTAGACACGCTTGATTCTCTTTCAGAGACATATAAATCCATAGGTTTTAAGATTCTTACTAGTCAGGTATATTCTTAGGCGTTCAATACGTTGTGTTGTGTCCACTTCGTTGAGCAAGGAGTAGCTCTTGTCTATTACATATTTGGCTTATGGAAGGGTATCTGTGCTAATTTCAATCTCTGCTTTTATGCAGCACCCCAACTCAACTTTCCCCTTAAGCAAGCATAAGTTGGTTTTCTACATTTGAGACCCTGTTCTGCTTTGTAATTCAGTTCCTGTGTAGCCAAGTTTACATTCCGTGTATTAGTGATATCTTATGATGTTTCTTTTTCTGTGTGACTTATTTCACTTAGAATCATCATACCTA
This sequence comes from Orcinus orca, assembly GCF_937001465.1. Taxonomy (NCBI): domain Eukaryota; kingdom Metazoa; phylum Chordata; class Mammalia; order Artiodactyla; family Delphinidae; genus Orcinus; species Orcinus orca. The sequence continues at coordinate 51,254,577 of NC_064560.1, read as the reverse complement.
AATCCCCTCATTATACTGCTATGGGCCTGATGACATAGATTTCATTGCTGAGTGATATTGCATTGTACCTAAGTACCACAATGTCTTTATCCATTTTTCGCTTTCTGTGATATTGAACTTGTACCGTAAACGAGGTTTTTGTAAACAGAGCCGTCCCAAACTTTGGGGTGGCTGTGTCTTTTTGATTTTAATTTCCCTAAGCTATAGGACCATAAGTGGAAGTGCCCTAGGCTCTGTTGCTTTGTTTTTTAGATGTTTCAGGAAACACCATACACTTCTCCAGAGTGGCAGTTGGCAATTTACATCCCGCCCATCAGCATAACAAGGCTCCCAGTTCTCCATGGCCTGTCCTGCCTTTCCTGATTTTACACTTTTTTCAGATGGCCCTTTTGACCGGGGGGCAGTGAGACTTCATTGTAGTGCAGATTTCCTTTGCAAGCTTGCTTGGTTGGCCAAAAAGGGTGTATGCGTTTTTTCCTGAATATATTCAGGAAAATACGCATACGCCCTTTTTGGCCAAGTGCATCATTGTGGACCTTCTGCCTCTTTTCCTATGCTTTACATGCAATTCCAGGCTACCTCCTGAAATCGGTTTCCTGCAATTCTGCCCCGCTTTCAAGTCCTCTTGGCAGCCTTACTTCAATATATTTTTGGACGATAGCTGTCATTTATAACTCTGCGGGTTTGTGAATGACAGTGCCCCTGAGCTCCTTTCTTCAACTCGCTTTCTTGTGAGCTGGCCGCAACACTGCAGGATTGCTTCAGGCCCTAGTGTGATTCCCGCATGGCATGCTGAGCCTTAGGTTAATTCCTCTTCCTGGTGGGAAATGAGAGTTAAATTTGCAGGTCCAGACACCTCCAGCTAGTCTCTCATTGGTTCTCCCTATTCCTGTTCATTTTCCGCAGAAATTTCAAACAGGGCCAAACAGGAGGTTAAAGGCACTGACTCTCCAAGTGGGGAGAGTGTTAGTAAAGCGTCTGGAATGTTGCACCCGAGTACCAGGGGACGAAAACTGAGACACATTTGAACACGTTTCCCGATCACACGGTGTATCATAATCTGGGTTCCACATGCATGTTTTAGCTGAAGGAAGAATCCCTTAAACCTGGAGAGTTGAGACCCATGGAATGGGTACCATGCAATATGACTTCAAAGGGTCTGCATTTGCTCACAGTTCCTCACCAATCCTATCACTGCTTCGTTTATGCCACTGTACACACGCTTGATTCTCTTTCGGAGACATATAAATCCGTAGGTTGTAAGATTGTTACTAGTCAGGTATATTCTTAGGCGTTTAATATGGGGTGTTGAGTCCACTTCGTTGAGCAAGGAGTAGCTCTTGTCTATTACATATTTGGCTTATGGAATGGTATGTGTGCTAATTTCAATCTCTGGTTTTATGGAGCACCCCAACTCACCTTTCCCCTTAAGCAAGCATAAGTTGGTTTTCTACATTTGAGACCCTGTTCTGTTTTGTAATTCAGTTCCTGTGTAGCCAAGTTTACATTCCGTGTAGTAGTGATATCTTATGATGTTTCTTTTTCTGTGTGACTTATTTCACTTAGAATCATCATACCTGAATCCACTCATTATGCTGCTACGAGCCTGATGACATAGATTTCATTGCTGAGTGATATTGCATTCTACATAAGTACCACAATGTCTTTATCCATTTTTCGCTTTCTGTGATATTGAACTTGTACCGTAAACGAGGTTCTTGTAAACAGAGCCGTCCCAAACTTTGGGGTGGCTGTGTCTTTTTGATTTTAATTTCCCTAAGCTATAGGACCATAAGTGGAATTGTCCTAGGCTCTGTTGCTTTGTTTTTTAGATGTTTCAGGAAACACCATACACTACTCCAGAGTGGCTGTTGGCAATTTACATCCCGCTCGGCAGCATAACAAGGCTCCCATTTCTCCATGGCCTGTCCTGCTTTTCTGTATTTTACACTTTTTTCAGATGGCCCTTTTGACCGGGGGGCAGTGAGACTTCATTGTAGTGCAGATTTCCTTTGCAAGCTTGCTTGGTTGGCCAAAAATGGCGTATGCGCTTTTTCCTGAATATATTCAGGAGAAAACGCATTAGCCCTTTTTGGCCAAGTGCATCATTGTGGACGTTCTGCCTCTTTTCCTATGCTTTACATGCAATTCCAGTCTACCTCCTGAAATCGGTTTCCTGCAATTCGGCCCCGCTTTCAAGCCCTCTTGGCAGCCTTACTTCAATATATTTTTGGACGATAGCTGTCATTTATAACTCTGCAGTTTTGTGAATCACAGTGCCCTTGAGCTCCTTTCTTCAACTCGCTTTCTTGTGAGCTGGCCGCAACACCGCAGGATTGCTTCAGGCCCTAGTGTGGTTCCGGCATGGCACGCTGAGCCTTTGGTTAATTCCTCTTCCTGGTGGGAAAAGAGAGTTAAGTTTGCCCATCCAGACACCTCCAGCTAGTCTGTCATTGGATCTCCCTATTCCTGTTCATTTTCCGCAGAAATTGCAAACTGGGCCAAACAGGAGGTTAAAGGCACTGACTCTCCAACTGAGGAGAGTGTTAGTAAAGTGTCTGGATGGTTGCACCCGAGTACCAGTGGACGAAAACAGAAACATTTGAACACGTTTCCCGATCACACAGTGTATCATACTCTGGGTTCCACATGCATGTTTTAGCTGAAGGAAGAATCCCTTAAACCTGGAGAGTTGAGACCCATGGAATGGGTACCATGCAATATGACTTCAAAGGGTCTGCATTTGCTCACCGAACCTAACCAATCCTATCACTGCTGCGTTTATGCCGCTGTACACATGCTCGATTCTCTTTCGGAGACATATAAATCCATAGGTTTTAAGATTCTTACTAGTCAGGTATATTCTTCGGCGTTCAATATGATGTGTTGAGTCCACTTCGTTGAGCAAGGAGTAGCTCTTGTCTATTACATATTTGCCTTATGGAAGGGTATCTGTGCTAATTTCAATCTCTGGTTTTATGCAGCACCCCAACTCAACTTTCCCCTTAAGCAAGCATAAGTTGGTTTTCTACATTTGAGACCCTGTTCTGTTTCGTAATTCAGTTCCTGTGTAGCCAAGTTTACATTCCGTGTAGTAGTGATATCTTATGATGTTTCTTTTTCTGTGTGACTTATTTCACTTAGAATCATCGTACCTGAATCCACTCATTATGCTGCTACGGGCCTGAGGACATAGATTTCATTGCTGAGTGATATTGCATTGTACGTAAGTACCACAACTTCTTTATCCATTTTCCGCTTTCTGTGATATTGAACTTGTACCGCAAACGAGGTTCTTGTAAACAGAGCCATCCCAAACTTTGGGGTGGCTGTGTATTTTTGATTTTAATTTCCCTAACCTATAGGACCATAAGTGGAAGTGCCCTAGGCTCTGTTGCTTTGTTTTTTAGATGTTTCAGGAAACACCGTACACTTCTCCAGAGTGGCTGTTGGCAATTTACATCCCGCCTAGCAGCATAACATGGCTCCCAGTTCTCCATGGCCTGTCCTGCCTTTCTGGATTTTACATTTTTTTCAGATGGCCCTTTTGACCGGGGGGCAGTGAGACTTCATTGTAGTGCAGATTTCCTTTGCAAGCTTGCTTGGTTGGCCAAAAAGGGCGTATGCGTTTTTTCCTGAATATATTCAGGAAAAAACGCATACGCCCTTTTTGGCCAAGTGCATCATTTTGGACGTTCTGCCTCTTTTCCTATGCTTTACATGTAATTCCAGTCTACCTCCTGAAATCGGTTTCCTGCAATTCTGCCCCACTTTCAAGTCCTCTTGGCAGCCTTACTTCAATATATTTTTGGACGATAGCTGTCATTTATAACTCTGCGGGTTTGTGAATGACAGTGCCCCTGAGCTCCTTTCTTCAACTCGCTTTCTTGTGAGCTGGCCGCAACACCGCAGGATTGCTTCTCTCCCTAGTGTGGTTCCGGCATGGCACGCTGAGCCTTTGGTTAATTCCTCTTCCTGGTGGTAAATGAGAGTTAAGTTTGCCCATCCAGACACCTCCAGCTAGTCTGTCATTTGTTCTCCCTATTCCTGTTCATTTTCCGCAGAAATTGCAAACTGGGCCAAACAGGAGGTTAAAGGCACTGACTCTCCAACTGAGGAGAGTGTTAGTAAAGCGTCTGGAATGTTGCACCCGAGTACCAGGGGACGAAAACAGACACATTTGAACACGTTTCCCGATCACACGGTGGATCATACTCTGGGTTCCACATGCATGTTTTAGTTGAAGGAAGAATCCCTTAAACCTGGAGAGTTGAGACCCATGGAATGGGTACCATGCAATATGACTTCAAAGGGTCTGCATTTGCTCACTGATCCTCACCAATCCTATCACTGCTTCGTTTATGCCACTGTACACACGCTTGATTCTCTTTCAGAGACATATAAATCCATAGGTTTTAAGATTCTTACTAGTCAGGTATATTCTTAGGCGTTTAATATGGGGTGTTGAGTCCACTTCGTTGAGCAAGGAGTAGCTCTTGTCTATTACATATTTGGCTTATGGAATGGTATGTGTGCTAATTTCAATCTCTGGTTTTATGCAGCACCCCAACTCACCTTTCCCCTTAAACAAGCATAAGTTGGTTTTCTACATTTGAGACCCTGTTCTGTTTTGTAATTCAGTTCCTGTTTAGCCAAGTTTACCTTCCATGTAGTAGTGATATCTTATGATGTTTCTTTTTCTGTGTGACTTATTTCACTTAGAATCATCGTACCTGAATCCACTCATTATGCTGCGACGGGCCTGATGACATAGATTTCATTGCTGAGTGATATTGCATTGTACGTAAATACCACAATGTCTTAATCCATTTTTCGCTTTCTGTGATATTGAACTTGTACCGTAAACGAGGGTTTTGTAAACAGAGACGTCCCAAAATTGGGGTGGCTGTGTCTTTTTGATTTTAATTTCCCTAAGCTATAGGACCATAAGTGGAAGGTCCCTAGGCTCTGTTGCTTTGTTTTTTAAATGTTTCAGGAATACCATACAGTTCTCCAGAGTGGCTGTTGGCAATTTGCATCCCGCCCATCAGCATAACAAGGCTCCCAGTTCTCCATGGCCTGTCCAGCCTTTCTGGATTTTACACTTTTTTCAGATGGCCCTTTTGACCGGGGGGCAGTGAGACTTCATTGTAGTGCAGATTTCCTTTGCAAGCTTGCTTGGTTGGCCAAAAAGTGCGTATGCGTTTTTTCCTGAATATATTCAGGAAAAAACGCATACGCACTTTTTGGCCAAGTGCATCATTGTGGACCTTCTGCCTCTTTTCCTATGCTGTACATGCAATTCCAGTCTACCTCCTGAAATCGGTTTCCTGCAATTCTGCCCCGCTTTCAAGTCCTCTTGGCAGCCTTACTTCAATATATTTTTGGACGATAGCTGTCATTTATAACTCTGCAGGTTTGTGAATGACAGTGCTCCTGAGCTCCTTTCTACAACTCGCTTTCTTGTGAGCTGGCTGCAACACCGCAGCATTGCTTCAGGCCCTAGTGTGGTCCGGCATGGCATGCTGAGCCTTTGGTTAATTCCTCTTCCTGGTGGGAAATGAGAGTTAAATTTGCCCGTCCAGACACCTCCAGCTAGTCTCTCATTGGTTCTCCCTATTCCTGTTCACTTTCCGCAGAAATTGCAAACTGGGCCAAACAGGAGGTTAAAGGCACTGACTCTCAAATTGGGGAGAGTGTTAGTAAACCGTCTGGAATCTTGCACCCGAGTACCAGGGGACGAAAACTGAGACACATTTGAACACGTTTCCCGATCACAAGGTGGATCATACTCTGGGTTCCTCATGCATGTTTTAGCTGAAGGAAGAATCCCTTAAACCTGGAGAGTTGAGACCCTTGGAATGGGTACCATGCAATATGACTTCAAAGGGTCTGCATTTGCTCACCAATCCTCACCAGTCCTATCACTGCTGCGTTTATGCCGCTGTACACACGCTTGATTCTCCTTCGGAGACATATAAATCCATAGGTTTTAAGATTCTTACTAGTCAGGTATATTCTTAGGCGTTTAATATGGGGTGTTGAGTCCACTTCGTTGAGCAAGGAGTAGCTCTTGTCTATTGCATATTTGGCTTATGAAACGGTATCTTTGCTAATTTCAATCTCTGGTTTTATGCAGCACTCCAACTCACCTAACCACTTAAGCAAGCATAAGTTGGTTTTCTACATTTGAGACCCTGTTCTGTTTTGTAATTCAGTTCCTGTGTAGCCAAGTTTACATTCCGTGTAGTAGTGATATCTTATGATGTTTCTTTTTCTGTGTGACTTATTTCACTTAGAATCATCATACCTGAATCCACTCATTATGCTGCTACGGGCCTGATGACATAGATTTCATTGCTGAGTGATATTGCATTGTACGTAAGTACCACAACTTCTTTATCCATTTTTCTCTTTCTGTGATATTGAACTTGTACCGTAAACGAGGTTCTTGTAAACAGAGCCGTCCCAAACTTTCGGGTGGCTGTGTCTTTTTGATTTTAATTTCCCTAAGCTATAGGACCATAAGTGGAAGTGCCCTAGGCTCTGTTGCTTTGTTTTTTAGATGATTCGGGAAACACCATACACTTCTCCAGAGTGGCTGTTGACAATTTCCATCACGCCCAGCAGCATAACAAGGCTCCCAGTTCTCCATGGCCTGTCCTGCCTTTCTGGATTTTACACTTTTTTCAGATGGCCCTTTTGACCGGGGGGCAGTGAGACTTCAATGTAATGCAGATTTCCTTTGCAAGCTTGCTTGGTTGGCCAAAAAGGGCGTATGCGTTTTTTCCTGAATATATTCAGGAAAAAACGCATACGCCCTTTTTGGCCAAGTGCATCATTGTGGACGTTCTGCCTCTTTTCCTATGCTTTACATGCAATTCCAGTCTACCTCCTGAAATCGGTTTCCTGCAATTCTGCCCCGCTTTCAAGTCCTCTTGGCAGCCTTACTTCAATATATTTTTGGACGATAGCTGTCATTTATAACTGTGCAGGTTTGTGAATTACAGTGCCCCTGAGCTCCTTTCTTCAACTCGCTTTCTTGTGAGCTGGCCGCAACACCGCAGGATTGCTTCAGGGTCTAGTGTGATTCCGGCATGGCACGCTGTGCCTTTGGTTAATTCCTCTTCCTGGTGGGAAATGAGAGTTAAATTTGCCCGTCCAGACACCTCCAGCTAGTCTCTCATTGGTTCTCCCTATTCCTGTTCATCTTCCGCAGAAATTGCAAACCGGGCCAAACAGGAGTTTAAAGGCACTGACTCTCCAAGTGGGGAGAGTGTTAGTAAAGCGTCTGGAATGTTGCACCCGAGTACCAGGGGACGAAAACTGAGACACATTTGAACACGTTTCCCGATCACACGGTGGATCATACTCTGGGTCCACATGCATGTTTTAGCTGAAGGAAGAATCCCTAAAACCTGGAGAGTTGAGACCCATGGAATGGGTACCATGCAATATGACTTCAAAGGGTCTGCATTTGCTCACCGAACCTCACCAATCCTATCACTGCTGCGTTTATGCCACTGTACACGCGCTTGATTCTCTTTCGGAGACATATAAATCCATAGGTTTTAAGATTCTTACTAGTCAGGTATATTCTTAGGCGTTTAATATGCGGTGTTGAGTCCACTTCGTTGAGCAAGGAGTGGCTCTTGTCTATTACATATTTGGCTTATGGAACGGTAGCTGTGCTAATTTCAATCTCTGGTTTTATGCAGCACCCCAACTCACCTTTCCCCTTAAGCAAGCATAAGTTGGTTTTCTACATTTGAGACCCTGTTCTGTTTTGTAATTCAGTTCCTGTGTAGCAAAGTTTACATTCCCTGTAATACTGATATCTTATGATGTTTCTTTTTCTGTGTGACTTATTTCACTTAGATTAATCGTGCCTGAATCCACTCATTATGCTGCTATGGGCCTGATGACATAGATTTCATTGCTGAGTGATATTGCATTGTACGTAAGTACCACAACTTCTTTATCCATTTTTCGCTTTCTGTGATATTGAACTTGTACCGTAAACGAGGTTCTTGTAAACAGAGCCGTCCCAAACTTTGGGGTGGCTGTGTCTTTTTTATTTTAATTTCCCTAATCTATAGGACCATAAGTGGAAGTGCCCTAGGCTCTGTTGCTTTGTTTTTTAGATGTTTCAGGAAACACCATACACTTCTCCAGAGTGGCGGTTGGCAATTTACATCCCGCCCATCAGCATAACAAGGCTCCCAGTTCTCCATGGCCTGTCCTGCCTTTCTGGATTTTACACTTTTTTCAGATGGCCCTTTTGACCGGGGGGCAGTGAGACTTCATTGTAGTGCAGATTTCCTTTGCAAGCTTGCTTGGTTGGCCAAAAAGGGCGTATGCGTTTTTTTCCTGAATATATTCAGGAAAAAACGCATACGCCCTTTTTGGCCAAGTGCATCATTGTGGACGTTCTGCCTCTTTTCCTATGCTTTACATGCAATTCCAGTCTACCTCCTGAAATCGGTTCCCTGCAATTCTGCCCCGCTTTCAAGTCCTCTTGGCAGCCTTACTTCAATATATTTTTGGACGATAGCTGTCATTTATAACTCTGCAGGTTTGTGAATGAGAGTGCCCCTGAGCTCCTTTCTTCAACTCGCTTTCTTGTGAGCTGGCCGCAACACCGCAGGATTGCTTCAGGCCCTAGTGTGGTTCTGGCACGGCACGCTGAGCCTTTGGTTAATTCCTCTTCCTGGTGGGAAATGAGAGTTAAATTTGCCCGTCCAGACACCTCCAGCTAGTCTCCCATTGGTTCTCCCTATTCCTGTTCATCTTACGCAGAAATTGCAAACTGGGCCAAACAGGAGGTTAAAGGCACTGACTCTCCAAGTGGGGAGAGTGTTAGTGAAACGTTTGGAATTTTGCATGTGAGTACCAGCCGAAGAAAACTGAGACGCATTTGAACATGTTTCCCAATCACACGGTGAATCATACTCTGGGTTCCACATGCATGATTTAGCTGAAGGAACAATCCCTTAAACCTGGAGAGTTGAGACCCGTGGAATGGGTACCATGCAATATGACTTCAAAGGGTCTGCATTTGCTCACCGAACCTCACCAATCCTATCACTGCTGCGTTTATGCCACTGTACACATGCTTGATTCTCTTTCGGAGACATATAAATCCATAGGTTTTAAGATTCTTACTAGTCAGGTGTATTCTTAGGCGTGTAATATGGGGTGTTGAGTCCACTTCATTGAGCAAGGAGTAGCTCTTGTCTATTACATATTTGGCTTATGGAACGGTATCTGTGCTAATTTCAATCTCTGGTTTTATGCAGCACCCCAACTCACCTTTCCCCTTAAGCAAGCAGAAGTTGGTTTTCTACATTTGAGACCCTGTTCTGTTTTGTAATTCAGTTCCTGTGTAGCCAAGTTTACATTCCGTGTAGTAGTGATATCTTATGATGTTTCTTTTTCTGTGTGACTTATTTCACTTAGAATCATCGTACCTGAATCCACTCATTATGCTGCTACGGGCCTGATGACATAGATTCCATTGCTGAGTGATATTTCATTGTACGTAAGTACCACAACTTCTTTATCCATTTTTCGCTTTCTGTGATATTGAACTTGTACCGTAAACGAGGTTCTTGTAAACAGAGCCGTCCCAAGCTTTGGGGTGGCTGTGTCTTTTTGATTTTAATTTCCCTAAGCTATAGGACCATAAGTGGAAGTGCCCTTGGCTCTGTTGCTTTGTTTTTTAGATGTTTCAGGAAACAGCATACACTTCTCCAGAGTGGCTGTTGGCAATTTACATCCCGCCCATCAGCATAACAAGGCTCCCAGTTCTCCATGGCCTGTCCTGCCTTTCTGGATTTTACACTTTTTTCAGATGGCCCTTTTGACCGCGGGGCAGTGAGACTTCATTGTAGTGCAGATTTCCTTTGCAAGCTTGCTTGTTTGGCCAAAAAGTGCGTATGCGTTTTTTCCTGAATATATTCAGGAAAAAACGCATATGCCCTTTTTGGCCAAGTGCATCATTGTCGAAATTCTGCCTCTTTTCCAATGCTTTACATGCAATTCCAGTCTACCTCCTGAAATCGGTTTCCTGCAATTCTGCCCCACTTTCAAGTCCTCTTGGCAGCCTTACTTCAATATATTCTTGGACGATAGCTGTCATTTATAACTCTGCAGGTTTGTGAATGACAGTGCCCCTGAGCTCCTTTCTTCAACTCGCTTTCTTGTGAGCTGGCCGCAACACCACAGGATTGCTTCAGGCCCTAGTGTGGTTCCGGCATGGCATGCTGAGCCTTTGGTTAATTCCTCTTCCTGGTGGGAAATGAGAGTTAAATTTGCCCGTCCAGACACCTCCAGCTAGTCTCTCATTGGTTCTCCCTATTCCTGTTCATTTTCCTCAGAAATTGCAAACTGGGCCAAACAGGAGTTTAAAGTCCCTGACTCTCCAAGTGGGGAGAGTGTTAGTAAAGCGTCTGGAATGTTGCACCCGAGTACCAGGGGACGAAAACTGAGACACATTTGAACACGTTTCCCGATCACACGGTGGATCATACTCTGGGTTCCACATGTATATTTTAGCTGAAGGAAGAATCCCTTAAACCTGGAGAGTTGAGACCCATGGAATGGGTACCATGCAATATGACTTCAAAGGGTCTGCATTTGCTCACCGATCCTCACCAATCCTATCACTGCTGCGTTTATGCCACTGTACACACACTTGATTCTCTATTGGAGACATATAAATCCATAGGTTTTAAGATTCTTACTAGTCAGGTATATTCTTAGGCGTTTAATATGAGGTGTTGTGTCCAATTCGTTGAGCAAGGAGTAGCTCTTTTCTGTTACATATTTGGCTTATGGAACGCTATCTGTGCTAATTTCAATCTCTGGTTTTATGCATCACCCCAACTCACCTTTCCCCTTAAGCAAGCATAAGTTGGTTTTCTACATTTGAAACCCTGTTTTGTTTTGTAATTCAGTTCCTGTGTAGCCAAGTTTACATTCCGTGTAGTAGTGATATCTTATGATGTTTCTTTTTCTGTGTGACTTATTTCACTTAGAATCATCGTACCTGAATCCACTCATTATGCTGCTACGGGCCTGATGACATAGATTTCATTGCTGAGTGATATTGCATTGTACGTAAGTACCACAACTTCTTTATCCATTTTTCGCTTTCTGTGATATTGAACTTGTACCGTAAACGAGGTTCTTGTAAACAGAGCCGTCCCAAACATTGGGGTGGCTGTGCCTTTTTGATTTTAATTTCCCTAAGCTATAGGACCATAAGTGGAAGTGCCCTAGGCTCTGTTGCTTTGTTTCTTAGATGTTTCAGGAAACACCATACACTTCTCCAGAGTGGCTGTTGGCAATTTACATCCCGCCCATCAGCATAACAAGGCTCCCAGTTCTCCATGGCCTGTCCTGCCTTTCTGGATTTTACACTTTTTTCAGATGGCCCTTTTGACCTGGGGGCACTGAGACTTCCTTGTAGTGCAGATTTCGTTGGCAAGCTTGCTTGGTTGGCCAAAAAGGGCGTATGCGTTTTTTCCTGAATATATTCAGGAAAAAACGCATACGCCCTTTTTGGCCAAGTGCATCATTGTGGACGTCCTGCCTCTTTTCCTATGCTTTACATGCAATTCCAGTCTACCTCCTGAAATCGGTTTCCTGCAATTCTGCCCTTCTTTCAAGTCCACTTGGAAGCCTTACTTCAATGTATTTTTGGACGATAGCTGTCATTTATAACTCTGCAAGTTTGTGAATTACAGTGTCCCTGAGCTCCTTTCTTCAACTCGCTTTCTTGTGAGCTGGCCGCAACACCGTAGGATTGCTTCAGGACTTAGTGTGGTTCTGGCATGGCATGCTGAGCCTTTGGTTAATTCCTCTTCCTGGTGGGAAATGAGAGTTAAATTTGCCCGTCCAGACACCTCCAACTAGTCTCTCATTGGTTCTCCCTATTCCTGTTCATTTTCCTCAGAAATTGCAAACTGGGCCAAACAGGAGGTTAAAGGCACTGACTCTCCAAGTGGGGAGAGTGTTAGTAAAGCGTCTGGAATGTTGCACCCGAGTACCAGGGGACGAAAACTGAGACACATTTGAACACATTTCCCGATCACACGGTGGATCATACTCTGGGTTCCACATGCATGTTTTAGCTGAAGGAAGAATCCCTTAAACCTGGAGAGTTGAGACCCATGGAATGGGTACCATGCAATATGATTTCAAAGGGTCTGCGTTTGCTCACCGATCCTCACCAATCCTATCACTGCTGCGTTTATGCCGCTGTACACACACTTGATTCTCTTTTGGAGACATATAAATCCATAGGTTTTCAGATTCTTACTAGTCAGGTATATTCTTAGGCGTTTAATATGGGGTGTTGAGTCCAATTTGTTGAGCAAGGAGTAGCTCTTGTCTGTTACATATTTGGCTTATGGAACGCTATCTGTGCTAACTTCAATCTCTGGTTTTATGCAGCACCCCAACTCACCTTTCCCCTTAAGCAAGCATAAGTTGGTTTTCTACATTTGAGACCCTGTTCTGTTTTGTAATTCAGTTCCTCTGTAGCCAAGTTTACATTCCGTGTAGTAGTGATATCTTATGATGTTTCTTTTTCTGTGTGACTTATTTCACTTAGAATCATCGTACCTGAATCCACTCATTATGCTGATACGGGCCTGATGACATAGATTTCATTGCTGAGTGATATTGCATTGTACGTAAGTACCACAACTTCTTTATCCATTTTTCGCTTTCTGTGATATTGAACTTGTACCGTAAACGAGGTTCTTGTAAACAGAACTGTCCCAAACTTTGGGGTGGCTGTGTCTTTTTCATTTTAATTTCCCTAAGCTATAGGACCATAAGTGGAAGTGCCCTAGGCTCTGTTGCTTTGTTTCTTAGATGTTTCAGGAAACACCATACACTTCTCCAGAGTGGCTGTTGGCAATTTACATCCCGCCCATCAGCATAACAAGGCTCCCAGTTCTCCATGGCCTGTCCTGCCTTTCTGGATTTTGCACTTTTTTCAGATGGCCCTTTTGACCGGGGGGCAGTGAGACTTCATTGTAGTGCAGATTTCCTTTGCAAGCTTGCTTGGTTGGCCAAAAAGGGCGTATGCGTTTTTTCCTGAATATATTCAGGAAAAAACGCATACGCCCTTTTTGGCCAAGTGCATCTTTGTGGACGTCCTGCCTCTTTTCCTATGCTTTACATGCAATTCCAGTCTACCTCCTGAAATCGGTTTCATGCAATTCTGCCCTGCTTTCAAGTCCTCTTGGCAGCCTTACTTCAATATATTTTTGGACGATAGCTGTCATTTATAACTCTGCAGGTTTGTGAATGACAGTGCCCCTGAGCTCCTTTCTTCAACTCGCTTTCTTGAGAGCTGGCCGCAACCGCAGGATTGCTTCAGGCCCTAGTGTGGTTCCGGCATGGCACGCTGAGCCTTTGGTTAATTCCTCTTCCTGTTGGGAAATGAGAGTTAAATTTGCCCGTCCAGACACCTCCATTTAGTCTCTCATTGGTTCTCCCTATTCCTGTTCATCTTCCGCAGAAATTGCAAACCGGGCCAAACAGGAGTTTAAAGGCACTGACTCTCCAAGTGGGGAGAGTGTTAGTAAAACATCTGGAATGTTGCACCCGAGTACCAGGGGACGAAAACTGAGACACATTTGAACACATTTCCCGATCACACGGTGGATCATACTCTGGGTTCCACATGCATGTTTTAGCTGAAGGAAGAATCCCTTAAACCTGGAGAGTTGAGACCCATGGAATGGGTACCATGGAATATGACTTCAAAGGGTCTGCATTTGCTCACCGATCCTCACCCATCCTATCACTGCTGCGTTTATGCCGCAGTACACACGCTTGATTCTCTTTCGGAGACATATAAATCCATAGGTTTTAAGATTCTTACTAGTCAGGTATATTCTTAGGCGTTTAATATGGGGTGTTGAGTCCACTTCGTTGAGCAAGGAGTAGCTCTTGTCTATTACATATTTGGTTTATGGAACGCTATCTGTGCTAACTTCAATCTCTGGTTTTATGCAGCACCCCAACTCACCTTTCCCCTTAAGCAAGCATAAGTTGGTTTTCTACATTTGAGACCCTGTTCTGTTTTGTAATTCAGTTCCTGTGTAGCCAAGTTTACATTCCGTGTAGTAGTGATATCTTATGATGTTTCTTTTTCTGTGTGACTTATTTCACTTAGAATCATCGTACCTGAATCCACTCATTATGCTGTTATGGGCCTGATGACATAGATTTCATTGCTGAGTGATATTGCATTGTACGTAAGTACCACAACTTCTTTATCCATTTTTCGCTTTCTGTGATATTGAACTTGTACCTTAAACGAGGTTCTTGTAAACAGAGCCGTCCCAAACTTTGGGGTGGCTGTGTCTTTTTGATTTTAATTTCCCTAATCTATAGGACCATAAGTGGAAGTGCCCTAGGCTCTGTTGCTTTGTTTTTTAGATGTTTCAGGAAACACCATACACTTCTCCAGAGTGGCTGTTGGCAATTTACATCCCGCCCAGCAGCATAACAAGGCTCCCAGTTCTCCATGGCCTGTCCTGCCATTCTGGATTTTCCACTTTTTTCAGATAGCCCTTTTGACTGGGGGGAAGTGAGTCTTCATTGTAGTGCAGATTTCCTTTGCAAGCTTGCTTGGTTGGCCAGAAAGGGCTTATGCGTTTCTTCCTGAATACATTCAGGAAGAAACGCATAAGCCCTTTTTGGCCAAGTGCATCATTGTCTACGTTCTGAGTCTGTTCATGTTTTCAATGCAATTCCAGTCTACCTCCTGAAATCGGTTTCCTGCAAATCTGCTTTGCTGTGAGTGCCTCTTCATAGCCTTACCTCAATATACTTTTGGAAAATAGTTGGCCTTTATAACTCTGCAGGTTTTTGAATTGCAGTGGACCTTGGTTCCATTTTTCAGCTCTTATTTTTGTGATCTTGCCTCATATCCACAGGATTTCTTCAGGCCCTATTCTTCTTGGGCGCCTTGCTGTGCCTTTGGTTAATTCTTCTTCCTGATGTGAAATTAGAGTGACATGTGTCCATTGAAACCGCTACAGCTATTTTCTCACTGGTTCCCCCTATTCCCATTCATCCTCCGCACTAACTGCAGACTGTGTGATACCGGAACTTAAAGGCATTGACTCTCCATGAGGGGATGTTGTTAGTAAAGTGGCTGGAATGTTGATCCGGAGCCCCAGGAGACGAAAATGAGGTGCGTTTTAGAAACCTTTCCCGATCATATGGTATACCATCCGCTGGATTTCCCATGCATGGTTTAGCTGTAGGAAGATTCCCTTCAACCTGGAGTGTTGGGACCCTTGGAATGAGTAGCATGAAGTATTGCATTAAACTTTTGGCAGTTGCTCACCAAAGCTCACCAATCCTCTCAGCCCCAAGTGTCCAGCCTTATGTCTTATCCAGCTGTGGGTTTATATGTGGTCATTCCAGGTTGCATCACAGCCCCTGAGCGAATTTTGTAAGAATTTTTCTCTCTTTCATTGTTTCTGCGTTTTGGTTTTAAAATTTATTTCTATAATGGGGTTTAGCTCATTTTCACTGCTGTGTTTGTGCCGCTCTGCACACACTTGATTCCCTTATGGAGATATATCAATACATGGGTTTTAAGATTCTTATTACTCAGATATATTTCTCTGCGGTGTATAGGGTGTGTTGAGGCCAGTTCATTGAGCAAGGTGTAGATCTTGTCTAATACCTATTTGGTTTATTGAACGGTATCTGTGCTAATTTCAAACTCTGGTTTTATGCATCACCCCACCTCTCCTTTCCCCTTAAGCTGACATAAGTGTGTTTTCTAAATGTGAGACACTGTTCTGTTTTGTAATTCATTTTTTGTGCAGCCATATTTATCCTCCCTCTATAAGTGATATCTTATGATATGTTTCTTTTTCTGTTTGACTTATTTCAAGTAGTATTATCGGACCTAAATCCACTCTTTATCCTTCTACTAGCCTTATTACATTGATTTCATGGTGAAGAGATATTCCATTGTACATAAGTACCACATTTTCTTTATCCATTGTTCTCTTTCCTGGGATATTTAAGGTGTACTGAAGTTGAGGTTCTTGTAAACAGAGTAGCCCTAAACTGTGGTGTGCTTGTGTCTTGTTGATTTTTAGACTTCCCTAGATATACTTCCATGATTGGAAGTGCCCTATGCTCTGTAGCTCTGTTTTTTAGATGATTTAGGAACCACCATACACTTCTCCAGAGTGGCTCTCGGCAGTTCACACACTGTCCATCAGCGTATAAAGGCTCCCTGTTCTCCATGGCCTGTCCTGCATTTCTGGTTTTTACAATTTTTTCGGATGGCCCTTTTGACCGGTGGGAAATGAGACTTCTTTGTTGTGCACATTTGCATTGCTTGCTTGCTTGGTTGCCCATAAAGTGCGTATGCGTTTTTTCCTGGATATATTCAGGAAAAAACGCATACTCCCTTTTGGGCCAACTGCAGCATTGTCGAAATTCTGCCGCTTTTCATGTGCTTTAAAGACGAGTCCAATCTATCTCTTGAAATCTGTTTCTTGCAATTCTGTCTTGCATTCAGATCCTCTTCTTTGCCTTACCTCAACATATTTTTGGACGTTAGTTTTCATTTATAACTCTGCAGGTTTGTGAATTGCAGTGACCCTGAGCTCCATTTTTTAAGTTGCTCTTTTGTGAGCTGGCCTCAAAGCCGCAGGATTGCTTCAGGCCCTATTTTGGCTCCGGCGAGGCGGGCTGAGCCTTTTTTTAATTCTTATTCTTAATGGGAAATTAGAGTGACATGTGCCTGTCCAAACCCCTACAACTATTCTCTCATTGGTTCCCCCTCTTCCCGTTCATCCTCCTCACAATTTGCAAAATGTGTGAAACAGAGGTTTAAATGTGCTGATTCTCTAAGTGGGGAGATTCTAAGTAACATGGCTGGAATGATGAACAGGAGCACCAGGAGAGGATAAATGAGGTGCATTTTAGACACATCTCCCGATCACATGGTGTACAGTCCTCTGGGTTTTCCATGCATGTTTTAGCTGTAGGAAGATTCCTTGAACCTGCAGATTTGGGACCCATTGAATGAGTACCAGGTAGTATTATTTTAAAGGGTGTGCATTTCCTCACCCAACCTCACATTTCTCTTAGTGCGAACAGTTTCCAGCCTTATGTCTCATCCTGCTGTGGGTCTAGATGTGTTCAATCCATGTTGCATCACCGTCCCTGAGGAAAAGTTGTAAGAGGTTTTCTCTGTCTCTCTGTCGTTTATTTTTTTCAATTTATTACTATATTGGTTACAGCTGATTTTCAAAGCTCTGTTTCTTGCTGCTGTACATCCACTTGATTCACGTACAGAGAGACATCAATAAATTCTTTTTCAGATTCTTACCAGTCATATATATTCTTTTCCGGTGACTTGAGTGTGCTGAGTGCAGTTCTTTTAGTTACCGTGTAGGCCTTGTTGATTATCAGTTTGGTATTTGGAATGGTATCTTTGCTAATTTCAACCTCCTGGATGATGCCTCACCCCTCCCCACCTTTCCCGTTTAGCAGCCTTACGCGTGTTTTCTACATATTTGACTATGTTTTTGTTTTATAATTTATTTCATGTGTAGCCATTTTGGATTCCACCTTTAAGTGATATCTTATGATATGTGTCTTTTTCTTTTTGAATTATGTCACTTAGAATGATCATACGTAACTCCTCCGGAGTTGTTACAACTGGCCATATTTCATTGATTTCCAGGCTGAGTAATATTCCACTCTACATAAGTACCACATCTCTATCCATTTTTTCCCTCCAGAGACATTTAAGTTATATCCTAGTCGAGGATCTTTTAAACAGAGAGGCAGTAAACATTGGGGTGCCTGTGTCCTCTCGATTTTTGTTTTTCCCAAGATATACGCCCATGAGTGCAAGTGCCCTATGCTCTGTAGCTCATTTTTTAGATGCTTTAGTAAACACAATACACTTCTCCAGAATGGCCGTTGGCAATATACATTTCCACTATAAGCCTCACAGGGCTCCCTCTTCTCCTTGCCCTGTCCTGCATTTCTGGTGTTTACACTTTATGAGGATGGCTCTTCTGACTGATGCGAAGTGATATCTTTTGTAGTATTGATTTCCAGTGCCCACCTGTTTGGTTGGCTAAAAAAGTGTATGCCCTTTTCTTGAATATATACAGAAAAAAACGCATACAGCCTTTTTGGCCAACTGCAATGTTGGCAATGTTCAGCCCCTTTTCTTGTGCTTAATGGCGAGTCCTTTCTACCTCCTCAAATCCCTTTCCTGCCATTCTCCCTTGCTTACCAATCCTTTTCTCTGACTTTCCTCAAGACATTTTTCAGTGATAGATATTTTCAACTCTGCAGTTTCGTGAATTTTACTGCCCCTGAGTTCCATTGTTCAACTTGTGTTTATGGGAACTGGCCACAAAGCAGTGGGATTTCCTCAAGCCCTATACTGTTTCCATGGGCAACCCTAGCCTTTGGTCAATTCGTCTTCCTGATTGGAAATTAGAGTGACATGTGCCTGTCTGAACACCTAGGACTTGTCTCTCATTGTTCCTCATCCTTCCGCTTCATCCTCTGGACAAATTCCAAACTGTACGCAACAGGATGTTGACAGTGCTGACATCTCCAAGTGGGGAGACTGTTAGTAAAGACACTGGAGGGGTGAACCCGAGCACCAGGAGATGAGGAGATGAGATGCCTTTTCCAAACTCTTCCCGATCAGACGGTATACCATCCTCTGGGTGTGACAGACATGTTTTAGCAGTAGGAAGAGTCCCATTCATGTAAGGAGAACACCAGGGCTTTTTCAAAATCAGTGTCTTCCCGAAACCCAAACTGGGGAATTTTTTAAGCTACGGCTACACATATGTTCATTAAGGGCCTTGGGAGGTAGGCAGAGTCCAAACTTTAGATGATTGAAGTCTTCAGGGTCAGAAGCACTCACCACCAGCTTCCCTTAGGTTACACTTTAACTGTCATTGATAGATGATGTCAATAAAAATATCTATTCTTTTTCCGATTATTTCCCCTTATAGGTTATTGCAAAATATTGAGTGTAGTTCCCTGTGCTATACAGTAGTTCCTTGTTGATGATCTATTTTATACATAGCAGTGTGTATGTGTTAATTCCAAACTGTTAATTTATCCCTCCTCCCACCTTTCCCCTTTGGTAATAATAAATTATAAGATTTTATACTTCTCAGAAATGGGGGAGCTGAAAGAGAGGTATCATTTTCAATGGAAAAGCATTTAAAACAAGATTGAAGCTTTAACCAAGATTATTAGATGTACATCCTTGGAAAGAAATCACTTCATTTCTCTAATATTGACCTGACAAATAAGACAAACCTTTTCACTGAACTTGCTTATAATAAAGTGATGGAAATATCAAATGGAAGTGTTAGAAACATCTTATTTTACCCGAGCCTTATAAACTGTTCTATGTTAACTACAGTTTGGCTCACACATCTGTTCATTGAAGTTACAATAGTCTCAATTTCTGTTACTGATCCTCCAGAGTGGGCCCCAACAAGTGTCCCCCTGCCCAGTGTCATTGGGGCCAACAGATCGAGACTGAGTTTGGTTCACAAGCAAAGGAAACTTTATATTTTGATCAGCGAATGGAGAGGTGAGAGCATACACTACTGCGTGGGCTGTGGGCTGGGCTGCTGTGTAGAGATCCTGTCAGAGTCAGTGGGAGGGAGGGGGTGGAGCTCTCGAGGGCCGGGTTGGCTGCAGCTCAGGCTCTATATCTCGGAGTCTGCACTGGGCCCCGGGAGCTCAGGTGTCGACCCAGCCATTCTGCACTAGGAAATCTGGTCTGAAGTGCCAGGTGTGGAACCTCTGCATGCGGGACCCTAGGAGCACGTGAAATTAGACAAAGCACAAAGGATAAAAAAGGTCAGACTTGACTTTATTGCCCAGATTCTATTTTTATCTCCCAGGGATTTTTAATGGGCTTTGCTGGGGACAAACCCCTCCTCTGCCTTTTGTCCCGTTCCTCATTCTTGGAGTGCTGAGGGTGCAGACCCTTCTTCTGTAACTGCTGAGTGCTGAGTTGGGAGCCCTCATACCAGGGGACGAGGGTCAGAACTTCTCCCCAGCAGCCTGCAGGTGACGTTGATTGGCCCCAGGACCCCTGCCTCCCTGCTCGTCCGCCTGAGCACCAGCATTGGAAGTGTTATAGATTCTAATGACCTTTAAGGGTCCAGGAAAGAGATGTGCAGAGACGCTGTGGGGGCCGGTTTCACCCCGCCCCACATTTGTTCGGCCACCTTAGGCTGACCGTTTCTGCCAGCCTAGATGCTCTGACCAGTAGTCTGCTCTTTCTTCAATTAGGCCCCTGAATTAACGTAAAAACAGCACCAGGTGTCAGAGCCCTGCCCGCTCAACTCCCAGACAGTCCAGGGTCAGTGGTGATCAAGGACCATGATGGCCACTGAGTCAACAGCCTTTTGAAGTAAACAGGAGTCCAGCCGGTCTTATTGGCCACCATCATCACGGTGTCTGTAGGCTTTTCTATGGTGACAGTGTGATATACGGTTCCCCCGCCAAGATTATTAGCTCCCCTCCGGGTGCAATAATTCCTGCAAGCAGTAGTCTACTCCTTCGGGACACACTATTGTTGTTTTATGAGAGAAACTCCAGGTCAAGTGATGTTCACACGAGTCGTCATGGTGCCCTGTTGCCCCCGGTTATCTCTCTGGATGTTGGAGTTGGAGGGCCTCCTCACTCGAGGTCGGTGTGCCCACGGAGTGAACCCTGCAACTTCAGGGCATGGTTGGTGATTAGGATCACCACGTGGGGTCCTTTTCCCTTAGGAGGGAGGTGGCCTTTTGGGCTGCTGATTTCCAGGTTTTTAGATACCGCCAGTATCTTGGCCAGATGTGGCAGTGGGCCAAGCCCCTTGGTGACTGTAGTTTATCCTACCTGGATGGCATTCTTGCGTTGTTCCATTTCAAGTGGTCCCAGTTTTTGCACTAATTCTCCAATGGCGATTCACCTTTCACCGGGAATGGAAAGGTCAAAGGGTTTAGCTCAATTAGGGAGTTCCAGGGCAAGGGTCTGAATTGACTGCTCTTTCCATTCTTGAAAGGCCACTTCTGGATTCTGTTCAAAAGGATCATCATCTTTTCCTTTCAGTGTTTCATATAGAGGCCCAGCTAGTAGACTGTAGTTAGGGATCCCGAAGCAGCAAACCCTGGCCTCCCCAGGAACCCCTAAGCTGTCTTCTAGTTTTAGAAAGGGGTAAGGCTGAAAATGGTTTCTTCCCTTTCCTGGGATGGGCTTCTCCGACCTTCTGTGAGAATGAAGCCCAGGCAGGTCACCGCAGTCTGTGATATTTGAGCTTTTTCTTGGACAACTTCTATCCTTTATTGGCTTGGTAGTTCAGAGGCCTCCTTAGTAGGGCTGGCGATCAGAATGTCATCTGCATATTGAAGGAGGGTTTCCTTTTCCAGAGGTAGAACTTTTCGGTCTTTAGCTAAGCTTTCCCCAAAGATGGTGTGGGAATTTTTGAACCCTTGGGGCAAGACGGCCCGGAAGTATTGTTTTAGTTGTATGTTGAGTCCTGCCACTCACAAGCCAAAATTTCTTGTGACTCTGGGACTAATGGAATACAAAAGAAGGCATCATTGAAGACTAATACAGAATACCATGTCCTGGTGGTTGGTAGAATGACCAGCAGGGTATAGGAATTAGGAGCAACTGGAGGTATATCCTCGGTGGCTTCACTGACTGCCCTGACATCCTTTACCAGGTCCCCAGCAGCCCATGGGGCTCTCGTGGTCAGGCCAATCCCAGGATATGGAGCTCTCCTGGGCAGGTACCCCACCCCCAACCCAGCCCACGGGGCTCTCGTGGTCAGGCCTCTCCCAGGATACAGAGCTACCCTTGCAGGTACCGTGGCAGGGCTGGGCACACAGGAACCGTGCACATAGCCCTCATTGAAGAGTACCCCCAGCTCACCTGTCGCTCAGAGCTGACACAGAGCACCTCAGAGCAGGACTTGAACTAACAAACAGCAGCTCCGACAGGTCTGTGACCCTGGGCATCACTCTGTGTGGCCTCCCTCCACCTGGTCTTCCAGAGACTTCCACTGCACCCAGGGCACCAGGCCTCTGTCTCCAACCACCACCCACCCCTCCTCTCCCTGACTCCTGGGTTCCTCTCATTAGGAGAGGCTTTTCTTGAAGTTGTCTCCCACTCATGGGCCAGATAAAATGATTAGAAAACAAGCCAAAGCTGCAGCCCCTTGTCTATCCTGACTCTCAGGAGCCCACACCTGTACCTTGGACCTGGCCGGTTCAGCAAGTTCCATTTTCTGCAACTGTGAGCTCCTGAGTGGTGATGATTGGCTGACCTGGGCAGTCTTACGGTGCCGGCCAGCCCTCCCCAGGTGTGCCTGGGTTGAGATCAATATAAATACCACTCCAGGCAGCAAGAGCCCCTGCAGCTGTGCCTGACGCCATTTTCTCTGCCCTGTCAGCAGTCTCGGGGCTGGGCTGGTGGGAGGGAGTGAGAGGCCACGGCTTTGTGGGTGGCCCAGTGTGAGTGGGGCTCTGCTGGACTTTCTGCAGCAGTTGCCAGGCTGCCACCTGCTAAAGAAGAGGATGTGTCACCCATACCTGCTGCTGGAATTTCTCCCTGGGCAGAGGTTAGGAAGGAAAAAAGCAGTGGGGGCAGGGACAGGACGGGTATCTCAGGCAGGGAAATGGAAATCCTCCAGAAGAGCACCCAGGGCCAGGACCATCCTGGCTGGCCTGCAGGCACCAAGTCAGCTGGCATGCTGTCACTCATGTGGCTCCATGGCCCTTCCTCTAGGCTTTCAAGTCCTTGTATATATTCAGGTGTTTTACCTGGGAAGGGTGGGAACAGTTCAGCAGCAACTGGCCTGGGGCTCAGCTCACGTTTACTCACAGATGCCTCGGCATGGTGCCCCAGCTTTGCAATGAGGACGCTTGTTGCGTGGGGGCTGCTGGCTGAATGGGAGACGATTCCCCACCACTGACCAACTTCAGATTTGTTTACAACTGGAGCAAGTGCCCTGATACGGTTTTCCTCTGAGTAACTGGTGGGTTCTGTTTTTTTTTTTCTCTTTTTCGTTTTTGGTTCAAGGTAGATTTTATTCCTCTTTTTTGTATTTACAGATATAAGCATGGAAATAATTTATTCATATAAATACATGTATGTGAAGGGAATAATTGTTTTTTCTGTTTTATTTTTTAAATTTTATTTCTTTTTAATTTTGAATTTTATTTTATATTTTTATACAGCAGGTTGTTATTGGTTAACTATTTTATACATATAAATGTTTACATGCCAATCCCAATCTCTCAACTCCTCCCACCACCACCCCCCCAAGAGCTTTCCCCCCTTGTTGTCCATACGATTGTTGTCTACATCTGTTGCTCTATTTATGCCTTGCAAAACGGTTAATCTGTACAGTTTCTCTAGGTTCCACATATATGCATGAATATACAAGATTTGTTTTTCTCTTTCTGACTTACTTCACTCTGTATGACAGTCTCTAGATCCATCGACGTCTCCACAAATGACCCAATTTCATTCCTTTCATGGCTTAGTAATATTCCATTTTATATATGTACCACATCTTTATGCATTCGTCTGTCTGTGGGCATTTACGTTGCTTCCATTACCTCGATATTGTAAACAGTGATGCAATGAACATTGCGGTGAATGTCTCTTTTTGATTTATGGTTTTGTCTGGGTATATGTCCAGTACTGGGATTGCTGTATCATATGGTAATTCTATTATTAGTTTCTTAAGAAACTCCATATTGTTCTCCATAGTGACTGTATCAATTTATATTCCCAACAATAGTGGAAGAGGCTTCCTTTTCTCCACACCCTTTCCAGGATTTGTTGTTTTTAGATTTTCAGATGATGCCCATTCTAACAGGTGTGAGGTGATACCTCATTGTTGAGTCCATTTCGTTGAGCAAGGGGTAGGTCTTGTCTATTACATATTTGGCTTATGGAACAGTATCTGTGCTAATTTCAAACTCTGGTTTTATGCAGCACCCCAACTCACCTTTCCCCTTAAGCAAGCATAAGTTGTTTTCTAAACTTGAGACCCTGTTCTGTTTTGTAATTCAGTTCATGTGTAGCCAAGTTTACATTCCGTGTATTAGTGATACCTTATGATGTTTCTCTTTCTGTGTGACTTATTTCACTTAGAATCATCGTGCCTCAATCCACTCATTATGCTGGTACAGGCCTGGTGACACAGATTTCATTGCTGAGTGGTATTCTGTTGTACGTAAAATACTGCAACTTCTTTATCAATTATTTGCTCTCTGGGATACTTAACTTGTACTGTAGAAGAGGTTCCTGTAAACAGAGCCGTCCCAAATTTTGGAGTGGCTGTGTCTTTTTGATTTTACTTTTCCTAAGCTATAGAACCATAAGTGGAAATGCCCTAGACTCTGTTGCTTTGTTTTTCAGATGTATCAGGAAACACCATACACTTCTCCAGAGTGGCTGTAGGCAATTTACATCCCGCCCATCAGCATAACAAGGCTCCTTTTTCCCCATGGCCTGTCTTGCCTTTCTGGATTTTACACTTTTTTCAGATGGCCCTTTAGACCGGGGGGAAGTGACACTTCATAGTAGTTCAGATTTCCATTGCAAGCTTGCTTGGTTTGCCAAAAAGGGCATATGTGTTTTTTCCTGAATATATTCAGAAACAAACTCATACGCCCTTTTTTGCCAAGTGCATCATTGTCCATGTTCTGCCTCTTTTCCTATGCTTTAAATGCAAATCCAGTCTACCTCCTGAAATCAGTTTCCTGAAATTCTGCCCCGCTTTCAAGTCCTCTTCGCAGCCTTACTTCAATATATTTTTGGACGTTATCTGTTATTTATAACTCTGCAGGTTTGTGAATTACAGGGCCCCTGAGCTCCTTTCTTCAACTCGCTTTCTTATGAGCTGGCCGCAAACCCGCAAGACTGCTTCAGGCCCTAATCTGCTTCTGGCAGGGCATGCTGAGCCTTTGGTTATTTCCTCTTCCTCGTGGGAAATGAGTGTTAAATATGCCCGTCCAGACACCTACCTCACTCTCAACCCCTTGGTGATGTGGGTCCTCTGGTTTGTGACCACGTTTATGAGTTCCTCACCTTTCGATGATGTGGCCCCACTAGTGTGAGGACACTCCTGCCTTGTTCTCATCCACGTGGTTATGTGGACCCCCTGGTGAGAGTCTGTTCCTGGCTGTGTTTCTCACCCTTCTGTGAGGGAGACCCTCTACTGATAGGTCACTCCTGCATGGCTGACACACATTGCCTTGGTGAAGTCAGCCATGTGGTGGCAGTTGGAGCGTGCTGGGAATCTCCTCTCCCCAGTGATGAGGGCCCTCTTGCGTCTGGCCCTAACTGCTGGGCTCACCAACTTTTCTTAGTGAGCCCAATGATGCTTGGGCACTCCTCTTAGGATCCCATCTCCATGGGGATGTGGGCCTTCTGCTCTGAGGTCCCAACGGCTGGGTTGTTCACATTTTCATGATGTGGGCTCTCTGGTGTTAGTTCACAGAGGCCTGGATCCCATAGCCTCTGTGCTCTTGGCCGCCTGCTGGGAGGTCCCAACTGCTGGATTCCTCACTTTTTTAATTTTTTGGGCCCTCTGTTGAGAGGATCCTCCTGCCTGCCTCACTCCCAGCCCCTTCGTGATGTGTGTCCTCTGGTTTGAGGCCACATGTGCTGGGTTCCTCACCTTTCGATGATGTGGGACCAATGTTCTTAGGAGACTCCTGCCTGGTTCACATCCTCTTGGTGATGTGGGCCCTCTGTTGAGAGTCTGATCCTGGCTGGGTTCCTCACCCATCTGTGAGGTGGGCCGTCTGCTGTGAGGTCACTCCTGCCTGGCTTGCTCACCTCGCCTTGTGGACATGAGCCCTCTGGTGGCACTTGGAGCCTGCTGGGAGTCTCCTCCCCTCGGTGATGAGGGCCCTCTGGCGTTAGGCACTAACTGCTGGGCTCCCCATATTTTGTGATGTGCGCCCAGTGGTTCGAGGACACTCCATCCAGGTTCACATCCCCATTGGGATGTGGGCCTTCTGCTCTGAGGTCCCAACGCCTGGGTTGCTCACAGTTTCATGATGTGGGCTCTCTGCTGTTAGTTCACTCCTGCCTGCATCCCATAGCTTCTGTGCTCTCGGCCGCCTGCTGGGAGGATCCAACTGCTGGATTCCTCACCTTTCTTATTCTTTGGGCCCTCTGTTTTTAGGCTACTCCTGCCTGCCTCACTCCCATTCCTTTTGTGATATGTGTCCTCTGATTTGAGGCCACATGTGCTGGGTTCCGCACCTTTCGATGATGTGGCCCCACTGGAGGGAAGGCAGTCCTGCCTGGTTCCCATCCCCTTGCTGATGTGGGCCCTCAGGTGAGAGTCTGATCCTGGCTGGGTTCCTCACCCTTCTGTGAGGTGGGCCCTGTGCTGTGAGGTCAATCATGCCTGTCTGGCACACGTCACCTTGGCGACGTGGGCCCTCTGGTGGCAGTTGGAGTGTGCTGGGATCCTCCTCCCCTCGGTGATGAGGGCCCTCTTGCCTTAGGCCATAACTACTGGGCTCCCCACATTTTCTGATGTGCGCCAAGTGAGTGAGGACACTCTTGCCAGGTTCCCATCCCCATGGGGATATGGGCCTTCTGCTCTGAGGTCAAAACGGCTGGCTTGCTCACAGTACCATGATGTGGGACCTCTGCTGTGAGTTCACTCCGGCAAGGATCCCTTATCATCGGTGCTCTGAGCCACCTGCTGGGAGGTTCCAACTGCTGGATTCCTCAACTTTTTTATTCTATGTGCTCTCTGTTGTGAGGCTCCTCCTGCCTGCCTCACTGCCAGCCCCTTGGTGATGACTGTCCTATGGCTTGAGGCCACATGTGCTGCGTTCCTCACCTTTCGATGATGTGGCCCCACTCGTGTGAGGACACTCCTGCCTGGTTCCCATCCCCTTGGTGAGGTGGGCCCTCTGGCGAGAGTCTAATCCTGGCTGGGTTCCTCAACGTTCTGTGAGGTAGGCCCTCTGTTGTGAGGTCACTCCTGCCTGGCTGGCACACGTCATCTTGGAGACGTGAGCCCTCTGGTGGCAGTTGGAGCGTGCAGGGTGCCTCTTCCTCTCGGTGATGACGGCCCTCTGGCGTCAGGCCCTAAATGGTGGGCTCCCCACATTTTCTGATGTGCGCCCAGTGGTGCGAGGACACTCCAGCCAGGTTCCCATTCCCATGGGGATGTGGGCCTTCTGCGCTGAGGTCCCAACGCCTGGGTTGCTCACAGTTTTATGATGTGGGCCCTCTGCTGTGAGTTCACTGCGGCCTGGATCCCATAGCCTTGGTGTTCTGAGCCGCCTGCTGGAAGGTCTAAATGCTGGAATCCTCACGTTTTTTATATTATGTGCCCTGTGTTGTGAGGCTACTCCTGCCTGCCTCACTCCAAGGCCCTTGGTGATGTGGGTCCTCTGGTTTGAGGACACATGTGCTGGGTTCCTCACCTTAAGATGATGAGACCCCACTGGTGTGAGGATAATCCTGACTGGTTCCCATCCCCTTTGTGATGTGGGCCCTCTGGTGAGAGTCTGATCCTGGCTGGGTTCCTCACCCATCTGTGAGGTGGGCCCTCTACTATCAGGTAACTCTTGCCTGGCTTGCTCACCTCGCCTTGTTGACATGAGCCCTCTGGTGGCACTTGGACCCTGCTGGGAGCCTCCTCACCTCTGTGATGAGGGCCCTCTGACGTCAGGCCCTAACTGCTGGGCTCCCCAACTTTTCTTAATGAGCCCAGTGATGCTCGGGCACTCCTCTTAGGTTCCCATCTCCATGGGGATGTGGGCCTTCTGCTCTGAGGTTCCAACGGCTGGGTTGATCACAATTTCATGATGTGGGCTCTCTGGTGTTAGTTCACTGTGGCCTGGATCCCATAGCCTCTGTGCTCTTGGCCGCCTGCCGGGAGGTTCCAACTGCTCGATTCCTCAACTTTTGTATTTTATGGGTCCTGTATTTTGATGCTCCTCCTGCCTGCCTCACTCGCAACCCCTTCGTGATGTGGGTCCTCTGGTTTGAGGCCACATGTGCTGGGTTCCGTAACTTTCAATGATGTGGCCCCACTGGTGTGAGGACACTCCTGCCTGGATCCCATCCCCTTCGTGATGTGGGCCTTCTGGTGACAGTCTTATCCTGGCTGGGTTCCTCACTCTTCTGTGAGGTAGGCCCTCTGCTGTGAGGTCAATCCTGCCTGACTTGCACACATCACCTTGGCGACGTGGGCCCTCTGTTGGCACATGGAACCTGCTGGGAGTCTCCTGCCCTCGGTGATGACGGCCCTCTAGCATCAGGCCCTAACTGTTGGGCTCCCCACATTTTCTGATGTGAGCCCAGTGATGCCAGGACACTCCTGTCAGGTTCCCATCCCCATGGGGATGTGGGCTTTCTGCTCTGAGGTCCCAACGCCTGGGTTGCTCACAGTTTCATGATGTGGGCTCTCTGCTGTTAGTTCACTCCTGCCTGCATCCCATAGCTTCTGTGCTCTCGGCCACCTGCTGGGAGGTTCCAAATGCTGGATTCGTCACCTTTTTTATTCTTTGGGCCCTCTGTTTTTAGGCTACTCCTACCTGCCTCACTCCCATCCCCTTTGTGATGTATGTCTTCTGATATGAGGCCGCATGTGCTGGGTTTCTCACCTTTCGATGATGTGGCCCCACTGGTGGGAGGACAGTCCTGACTGGTTCCCATCCCCTTGGTGTTGTGGGCCTGCTGGCGAGAGTCTCATCCTGCCTCGGTTCCTCACCCTTCTGTGAGATAGGCCCTCTGCTGTGAGGTCACTACTGCCTGGCTGGCGCATGCCACCTTGTAGACGTGGGCCCTCTGTTGGCAGTTGGAACCTGCTGGGAGTCTCCTCCCCTCAGTTTTGAGGGCCCCCTGGCGTCAGGCCCTAACTGCTGGGCTCCTAACATTTTCTGATATGTGCTAAGTGGTGCGAGGTCACTCCTGCCAGGTTCCCATCCCGATGGGGATGTGGGCCTTCTGTTCTGAGGTCCCAACGGCTGGGCTGCTCACAGGTTCATGATGTGGGCCCTCTGCTGTGAGTTCACTGCGGCCTGGATCCCATAGCCTTGGTGCTCTGGGCTGCTTGCTGGGAAGTTCCAACTGCTGGATTCCTCAACTTTTATATTCTATGGACCCTGTGTTGTGAGGCTGGTCCTGCCTGCCTCATTCCGAACCCCTTCGTGATGTGGTTCCTCTGGTTTGAGGCTACATGTGCTGGGATCCTCACCTTTCGATGATGTTGTCCCACTGGTGTGGGGACACTTCTGCCTGGTTCCCATCCCCTTGGTGATGTGGGCCCTCTGGTGAGAGTCTGATCCTGGCTGTGTTCCTCACCCTTCTGTGAGGTGGGCCCTCTGCTGTGAGGTCACTCCTGCCGGGCTGGCACACATCGCCTTGGTGACGTTGGCCCTCTGGTGGCAGCTGGAGCCTGCTGGGAGCCTCCTCCCCTCGGTGATGAGTGCCCTCTAGCGTCAGGCCCTAACTTCTGAGCACCCCACGTTTCTGATGTGAGCCCAGTGATGCCAGGACACTCCTGTCATGTTCCCATCACCATGGGGATGTGGGCCTTCTGCTCTGAGGTCTCAATGTCTGGGTTGCTCACAGTTTCATGATGTGGGCTGTCTGGTGTTAGTTCATTCCGGCCTGGATCCCCTAGCCTCTGTGCTCTGGACCGCCTGCTGGGAGGTTCCAACTGCTGGATTCCTCACCTTTCTTATTTTTGGGCCCTCTGTTGTGAGGCTCCTCCTGCCTGCCTCACTCCCAGCCCCTTGGTGATGGGTGTCCTATGGTTTGAAGCCACATGTGCTGGGTTCCTCACCTTTAGATGATGTGGCCCTACTCATGTGAGGACACTCCTGCCTGGTTCCAATCCATTTGGTGATGTGGGCCCTCTGGTGCGAGTCTGATCCTGACTGGGTTCGTCACACTTCTCTGAGGTGGGCCCTCTGCTGTGAGGTCATTCGTGCCTGGTTGGCACACATCGCCTTGGCGACGTCAGCCCTCTGGTGGCAGTTGGAGCCTGCTGGGAGCCTCCTTCCCTTGGTGATGAGGGTCCTCTTGCATCAGGCCCTAACTGCTGGTCTCCCAAAATTTTCTGATACGTTCTCAGTGGTGCGAGGACACTCCTACCAGATTTCCATCCCCATGGGGATGTGGGCCTCCTGCTCTGAGGTCCCAATGGCTGGGTTGCTCAGTTTCATGACATGGGCCCTCTTCTGTGAGTTCACTGTGGCCTGGATCCCATAGCCTCAGTGCTCTGGGCCGCCTGCTGGGAGGTTCCAACTGCTGGATTCCTCACTTTTTTATTCTATGGGCCCAGTGTTGTGAGGCTACTCCTGCCTGCCTCACTCCGAGGCCCTTGGTGATGTGGGTCCTCTGGTTTGAGGACACATGTGCTGAGTACCTCACCTTTCGATGATGTGGCCCCACTGGTGTGAAGACACTCCTGCCTGGTTCCCATCCCCTTGGTGATGTGGGCCCTCTGGTGAGAGTCTGATGTTGGCTGGGTTTCTCACCCTTCTGTGAGGTGGGACCTCTGCTGTGAGGTAACTCCTGCCTGGCTTGCTCACGTTGCCTTGGCAACGTGAGCCCTCAGGTGGCAGTTGGAGCCTGCTGGGAATCTCCTCCCCTCGGTTATGAGAGCACTGGATAAAACACATATGCCTTTTTTTGCCAAGTGCATTATTTTCCAAATTCTGTCTATTTTCCTATGCTTTCAGAGCGACTCCCGTGTACCTTCTGAAATCGGTTTCCAGCAATTCTGCCCCGCATTCAAGTCCTCTTCGCAGCCTTACTTCAGTATAATTTTGGATGATAGCTGTCATTTATAACTCTGCAGGTTTGTGAATTACAGTGCCCCTGAGCTCCTTTCTTCAACTCGTTTTCTTGTGAGCTGGCCGCAAAACTGCAGTATCTCTTCGGGTCCTAATCTGGTTCCAGCATGGTACGCAGAGCCTTTGGTTCATTCGTCTTCCTGGTGGGAAATGAGAGTTAAATTTGCCCGTCCAGACACCTACAGATAGTCTCTCATTGGTTCTCCTTATTCCTGTTCATCTCCGCAGAAATTGCAAACTGTGCCAAACAGGAGGTTAAAGGAACTGACTCTCCAAGTGGGGAGAGTGTTAGTAAAGCGTCTGGAAAGTTGCACCCGAGTACCAGTGAGCGAAAACTGAGACACATTTGAACACGTTTCCCGATCACATTGTGGATAATACTCTGGGTTCCACATGCATGTTTTAGCTGAAGGAAGAATCCCTTAAACCTGGAGAGATGAGACCCATGGAATGGGTACCATGCAATATGACTTCAAAGGGTCTGCATTTGCTCACCGAACCGCACCAATACTATCACTTCTGCCTTTATGCTACTGTACACACGCTTGATTCTCTTTTGGAGACATATAAATCCATAGGTTTTAAGATTCTTACTAGTCAGGTATATTCTTAGGCGTTTAATATGGGGTGTTGAGTCCACTTCGTTGAGCAAGGAGTAGCTCTTGTCTATTACATATTTGGCTTATGGAACGCTATCTGTGGTAATTTCAATCTCTGGTTTTATGCAGCACCCCAACTCACCTTTGCCCTTAAGCAAGCATAAGTTGGTTTTCTGCATTTGAGACCCTGTTCTGTTTTGTAATTCAGTTCCTGTGTAGCCAAGTTTACATTCCGTGTATTAGAGATAACTTATGATGTTTCTTTTTCTGTGTGACTTATTTCACTTAGAATCATCGTACCTGAATCAACTCATTATGCTGCTACCTGCCTGATGACATAGATTTCATTGCTGAGTGATATTGCATTGCACGTAAGTACCACAACTTCTTTATCCATTTTTCACTTTCTGTGATATTGAACTTGTACCGTAAACGAGGTTCTTGTAAACAGAGCCATCCCAAACTTTGGGGTGGCTGTGTCTTTTTCATTTTAATTTCCGTAAGCTATAGGACCATAAGTGGAAGTGCCCTAGGCTCTGTTGCTTTGTTTTTTATATGTTTCAGGAAACACCATACACTTCTCCAGAGTGGCTGTTGGCAATTTACATCCCGCCCATCAGCATAACAAGGCTCCCAGTTCTCCATGGCCTGTCCTGCCTTTCTGGATTTTACACTTTTTTCAGATGGCCCTTTTGACAGGGGGGCAGTGAGACTTCATTGTAGTGCAGATTTCCTTTGCAAGCTTGCTTGGTTGGCCAAAAAGGGCATATGCGTTTTTTCCTGAATACGCCTTTTTGGCCAAGTGCATCATTGTGCACGTTCTGCCTCTTTTCCTACGCTTTACATGCAATTCCAGTCTACCTCCTGAAATCGGTTTCCTGCAATTCTGCCTCGCTTTCAAGTCCTCTTGGCTGCCTTACTTGAATATATTTTTGGATGATAGCTGTCATTTATAACTCTGCAGGTTTGTGAATGACACTGCCCCAGAGCTCCTTTCTTCAACTCGATTTCTTGTGAGCTGGCCGCAACACCGCAGGATTGCTTCAGGCCCTAGTGTGGTTCCGGCATGGCATGCGGAGCCTTTCGTTAATTCCTCTTCCTGGTGGGAAATGAGAGTTAAATTTGCCCGTCCAGACACCTCCAGCTAGTCTCTCATTGCTTCTCCCTATTCCTGTTTATTTTCCGCAGAAATTGCAAACTGCGCCAAACAGGAGGTTAAAGGCACTGACTCTCCAAGTGGGGAGAGTGTTAGTAAAGCGTCTGGAATGTTGCACCCGAGTACCAGGGGACGAAAACTGAGACACATTTGAACACGTTTCCCAATCACACGGTGGATCATACTCTGGGTACCACATGTATGTTTTAGCTGAAGGAAGAATCCCTTAAACCTGGAGAGTTGAGACCCATGGAATGGGTGCCATGCAATATGATTTCAAAGGGTCTGCATTTGCTCACCGAACCTCACCAATCCTATCACTGCTGCGTTTATGCCGCTGTACACACGCTTGATTCTCTTTCGGAGACATATAAATCCATAGGTTTTAAGATTCTTACTAGTCAGGTGTATTCTTAGGCGTTTAATATGGGGTGTTGAGTCCACTTCATTGAGCAAGCAGTAGCTCTTGTCTATTACATATTTGGCTTATGGAATGGTATCTGTGCTAATTTCAATCTCTGGTTTTATGCAGCACCCCAACTCACCTTTCCCCTTAAGCAAGCATATGTTGGTTTTCTACATTTGAGACCCTGTTCTGTTTTGTAATTCAGTTCCTGTGTAGCCAAGTTTACATTCCGTGTAGTAGTGACATCTTATGATGTTTCTATTTCTGTATGACTTATTTCACTTAGAATCATCGTACCTGAATCCACTCATTATGCTGCTACGGGCCTGATGACATAGATTTCATTGCTGAGTGATATTGCATTGTACGTAAGTACCACAACTTCTTTATCCATTTTTCACTTTCTGTGATATTGCACTTATACCGTAAACGAGGTTTTTGTAAACAGAGACGTCCCAAACGTTGGGGTGGCTGTGTCTTTTTGATTTTAATTTCCCTAAGCTATAGGACCATAAGTGGAAGTGCCCTAGGCTCTGTTGCTTTGTTTCTTAGATGTTTCAGGAAACACCATACACTTCTCCAGAGTGGCTGTTGGCCATTTACATCCCGCCCATCAGCATAACAAGGCTCCCAGTTCTCCATGGCCTGTCCTGCCTTTCTGGATTTTACACTTTTTTCAGATGGCCCTTTTGACATGGGGGCAGTGAGACTTCATTGTAGTGCAGATTTCCTTTGCAAGCTTGCTTGGTTGGCCAAAAAGCGCGTATGCGTTTTTTCCTGAATATATTCAGGAAAAAACGCATACGCCCTTTTTGGCCAAGTGCATCATTGTGGACGTTCTGCCTCTTTTCCTATGCTTTACATGCAATTCCAGTCTACCTCCTGAAATCGGTTTCCTGCAATTCTGCCCCGCTTTCAAGTCCTCTTGGCAGCCTTACTTCAATATAGTTTTGGACGACTGCTGTCATTTATAACTCTGCAGGTTTGTGAATAACAGTGCCCCTGAGCTCCTTTCTTCAACTCGCTTTCTTGTGAGCTGGCCGCAACACCGCATGATTGCTTCAGGCCCTAGTGTGGTTCCGGCATGGCACGCTGAGCCTTTGGTTAATTCCTCTCCCTGGTGGGCAATGAGAGTTAAATTTGCCCGTCCAGACACCTCCAGCTAGTCTCTCATTGGTTCTCCCTATTCCTGTTCATTTTCAGCAGAAATTGCAAACTGGGCCAAACAGGAGGTTAAAGGCCCTGACTCTCCAACTGGGGAGAGTGTTAGTAAAGCGTCTGGAATGTTTCACCCGAGTACCAGGGGACGAAAACTGACACATTTGAACACGTTATCCGATCACATGTTGGATCATACTCTGGGTTCCACATGCATGTTTTAGCTGAAGGAAGAATCCCTTAAAACTGGAGAGTTGAGACACATGGAATGGTTACCATGCAATATGACTTCAAAGGGTCTGCATTTGCTCACCAAACCTCACAAATCCTATCACTGCTGCGTTTATGCTGCTGTACACACGCTTGATTCTCTTTCAGAGACATATAAATCCATAGGTTTTAAGATTCTTACTAGTCAGGTATATTCTTAGGCGTTTAATATGGGGTGTTGAGTCCACTTCGTTGAGCAAGGAGTAGCTCTTGTCTATTACAAATCTGGCTTATGGAACGGTATCTGTGCTAATTTCAATCTCTGGTTTTATGCAGCACCCCAACTCACCTTTCCCCTTAAGCAAGCATAACTTGGTTTTCTACATTTGAGACCCTGTTCTGTTTTGTAATTCAGTTCCTGTGTAGCCAAGTTTACATTCCATGTAGTAGTGATATCTTATGATGTTTCTTTTTCTCTGTGACTTATTTCACTTAGAATCATCGTACCTGAATCCACTCATTATGCTGCTATGGGCCTGATGACATAGATTTCATTGCTGAGTGATATTGCATTGTACGTAAGTACCACAACTTCTTTATCCATTTTTTGCTTTCTGTGATATTGAACTTGTACCGTAAACGAGGTTCTTGTAAACAGAGCCGTCCCAAACTTTGGGGTGGCTGTGTCTTTTTGATTTTAATTTCCCTAAGCTATAGGACCATAAGTGAAAGTGCCCTAGGCTCTGTTGCTTTGTTTTTTAGATGTTTCAGGAAACACCATACACTTCTCCAGAGTGGCTGTTGGCAATTTACATCCCGCCCATCAGCATAAAAAGGCGCCCAGTTCTCCATGGCCTGTCCTGACTTTCTGGATTTTACACTTTTTTCAGATGGCCCTTTTGACATGGGGGCAGTGAGACTTCAGTGTAGTGCAGATTTCCTTTGCAAGCTTGCTTGGTTGTCCAAAAAGGGCGTAAACGTTTTTTCCTGAATATATTCAGGAAAAAACGCATACACCCTTTTTGGCCAAGTGCATCATTGTAGACGTTCTGCTTCTTTTCCTATGCTTTACATGCAATTCCAGTCTACCTCCTGAAATTGGTTTCCTGCAATTCTGCCCCGCTTTCAAGTCCTCTTAGCAGCCTTACTTCAATATATTTTTGGACGATAGCTGTCATTTATAACTCTGCAGGTTTGTGAATGACAGTGCCCCTGAGGACATTTCTTCAACTCGCATTCTTGTGAGCTGGCCGCAACACCACAGGATTGCTTCAGGCCCTAGTGTGGTTCTGGCATGGCATGCTGAGCCTTTGGTTAATTCCTCTTCCTGGTGGGAAATGAGAGTTACATTTGCCCATCCAGACACCTCCAGCTAGTGTCTCATTGGTTCTCCCTATTCCTGTTCATCTTATGCAGAAATTGCAAACTGGGACAAACAGGAGGTTAAAGGCACTGACTCTCAAATTGGGGAGAGTGTTAGTAAACCGTCTGGAATCTTGCACCCGAGTACCAGGGGACGAAAACTGAGACACATTTGAACACGTTTCCCGATCACAAGGTGGATCATACTCTGGGTTCCTCATGCATGTTTTAGCTGAAGGAAGAATCCCTTAAACCTGGAGAGTTGAGACCCATGGAATGGGTACCATGCAATATGACTTCAAAGGGTCTGCATTTGCTCACCAATCCTCACCAGTCCTATCACTGCTGCGTTTATGCCGCTGTACACACGCTTGATTCTCCTTCGGAGACATATAAATCCATAGGTTTTCAGATTCTTACTAGTCAGGTATATTCTTAGGCGTTTAATATGGGGTGTTGAGTCCAATTCGTTGAGCAAGTAGTAGCTCTTGTCTATTACATATTTGGCTTATGGAACGGTATCTGTGCTAATTTCAGTCTCTGGTTTTATGCAGCACCCCAACTCACCTTTCCCCTTAAGCAAGCATAAGTTGGTTTTCTACATTTGAGACCCTGTTCTGTTTTGTAATTCAGTTCCTGTGTAGCCAAGTTTACATTCCGTGTGGTAGTGATATCTTATGATGTTTCTTTTTCTGTGTGACTTATTTCACTTAGAATCATCGTACCTGAATCCACTCATTATGCTGCTACGGACCTGATGACATAGATTTCATTGCTGAGTGATATTGCATTGTACGTAAGTACCACAACGTCTTTATCCATTTTTTGCTTTCTGTGATATTGAACTTGTACCGTAAACGAGGTTCTTGTAAACAGAGCTGTCCCAAAGTTTGGGGTGGCTGTGTCTTTTTGATTTTAATTTCCCTAAGCTATAGGACCATAAGTGGAAGTGCCCTAGGCTCTGTTGCTTTGTGTCTTAGATGTTTCAGGAAACACCATACACTTCTCCAGAGTGGCTGTTGGCAATTTACATCCCGCCCATCAGCATAACAAGGCTCCCAGTTATCCATGGCCTGTCCTGTCTTTCTGGATTTTACACTTTTTTCAGATGGCCCTTTTGACCGGGGGGCAGTGAGACTTCATTGTATTGCAGATTTCCTTTGCAAGCTTGCTTGGTTGGCCAAAAAGGGCGTATGCGTTTTTTCCTGAATATATTCAGGAAAAAACGCATACGCACTTTTTGGCCAAGTGCATCATTGTGGACGTCCTGCCTCTTTTCCTATGCTTTACATGCAATTCCAGTCTACCTCCTGAAATCGGTTTCCTGCAATTCTGCCCTTCTTTCAAGTCCACTTGGAAGCCTTACTTCAATATATTTTTGGACGATAGCTGTCATTTATAACTCTGCAGGTTTGTGAATTACAGTGCCCCTGAGCTCCTTTCTTCAACTCGCTTTCTTGTGAGCTGGCCGCAACACCACAGGATTGTTTCAGGCCCTAGTGTGGTTCCGGCATGGCATGCTGAGCCTTTGGTTAATTCCTCTTCCTGGTGGGAAATGAGAGTTAAATTTGCCCGTCCAGAAACCTCCAGCTAATCTCTCATTGGTTCTCCCTATTCCTGTTCATTTTCCGCAGAAATTGCAAACTGGGCCAAACAGGAGGTTAAAGGCACTGACTCTCCAAGTGGGGAGAGTGTTAGTAAAGCGTCTGGAATGTTGCACCTGAGTACCAGGGGACGAAAACTGAGACACATTTGAACACGTTTTGCGATCACACGGTGGATCATACTCTGGGTTCCACATGCATGTTTTAGCTGAAGGAAGAATCCCTTAAACCTGGAGAGTTGAGACCCATGGAATGGGTACCATGCAATATGACTTCAAAGGGTCTGCATTTTCTCACCAAACCTCAACAATCCTATCACTGCTGCATTTATGCCGCTGTACAGACGCTTGATTCTTTTTTGGAGACATATAAAGCCATAGGTTTTAAGATTCTTACTAGTCAGGTGTATTCTTAGGCGTTTAATATGGGGTGTTGAGTCCACTTCGTTGAGCAAGGAGTAGCTCTTGTCTATTACATATTTGGCTTATGGAAATGTATCTGTGCCAATTTCAATCTCTGGTTTCATGCAGCACCCCAACTCACCATTCCCCTTAAGCAAGCGTAAGTTGGTTTTCTACATTTGAGACCCTGTTCTGTTTTGTAATTCAGTTCCTGTGTAGCCAAGTTTACATTCCCTGTAGTAGTGATATGTTATGTTGTTTCGTTTTCTCTGTGACTTGTTTCACTTAGAATCATCGTACCTGAATCCACTCATTATGCTGCTACGGGCCTGATGACATGGATTTCATTGCTGAGTTATATTGCATTGTACGTAAGTACCACAACTTCTTTATCCATTTTTCGCTTTCTGTGATATTGAACTTGTACCGTAAACGAGGTTCTTGTAAACAGAGCCATCCCAAACTTTGGGGTGGCTGTGTCTTTTTGATTTTAATTTCCGTAAGCTATAGGACCATAAGTGGAAGTGCCCAAAGCTCTGTTGCTTTGTTTCTTAGATGTTTCAGGAAACACCATACACTTCTCCATAGTGGCTGTTGGCAATTTACGTCCAGCCCATCAGCATAACAAGGCTCCCAGTTCTCCATGGCCTGTCCTGCCTTTCTGGATTTTACACTTTTTTCAGATGGCCCTTTTGACCGGGGGGCAGTGAGACTTCATTGTAGTGCAGATTTCCTTTGCAAGCTTGCTTGGTTGGCCAACAAGGGCGTATGCGTTTTTTCCTGAATATATTCAGGAAAAAACGCATACGCCCTTGTTGGCCAAGTGCATCATTGTGGACGTTCTGCCTCTTTTCCTATGCTTTACATGCAATTCCAGTCTACCTCCTGAAATCAGTTTCATGCAAATGTGCCCCATTTTCAAGTCCTCTTGGCAGCCTTACTTCAATATATTTTTGGATGATAGCTGTCATTTATAACACTGCAGGTTTGTGAATGACAGTGCCCCTGAGCTCCTTTCTTCAACTCGCTTTCTTGTGAGCTGGCCGCAACACCGCAGGATTGCTTCAGGCCCTAGTGTGGTTCCGGCATGGCACACTGAGCCTTTGGTAAATTCCTCTTCCTGGTGGGAAATGAGAGTTAAATTTGCCCGTCCAGACACCTCCAGCTAGTCTCTCATTGGTTCTCCCTATTCCTGTTCATCTTCCGCAGAAATTGCAAACTGGGCCAAGCAGGAGGTTAAAGGCACTGACTCTCCAAGTGGGAAGAGTGTTAGTAAAGCGTCTGGAATGTTGCACCCGAGTACCAGGGGACGAAAACTGAGACACATTTGAACACGTTTCCCAATCACACGGTGGATCATACTCTGGGTTCCACATGCATGTTTTAGCTGAAGGAAGAATCCCTTAAACCTGGAGAGTTGAGACCCATGGAATGGGTACCATGCAATATGACTTCAAAATGTCTGCATTTGCTCACCGATCCTCACCAATCCTATCACTGCTGCGTTTATGCTGCTGTACTCGCGCTTGATTCTCTTTTGGAGGCATATAAATCCATAGGTTTTCAGATTCTTACTAGTCAGGTATATTCTTAGGCGTTTAATATAGGGTGTTGAGTCCACTTCGCTGAGCAAGGAGTAGCTCTTGTCTATTACATATTTGGCTTATGGAACGGTATCTGTGCTAATTTCAATCTCTGGTTTTATGCAGCACCCCAACTCACCTTTCCCCTTAAGCAAGCATAAGTTGGTTTTCTACATTTGAAACCCTGTTCTGTTTTGTAAATCAGTTCCTGTGTAGCCAAGTTTACATTCCGTGTAGTAGTGATATTTTATGATGTTTCTTTTTCTGTGTGACTTATTTCACTTAGAATCATCGTACCTGAATCCACTCATTATGCTGCTACGGGCCTGATGACATAGATTTCATTGCTGAGTGATATTGCATTGTACGTAAGTACCACAACTTCTTTATCCATTTTTCGCTTTCTGTGATATTGAACTTGTACCGTAAACGAGGTTCTTGTAAACAGAGCCGTCCCAAACTTTCGGGTGGCTGTGTCTTTTTGATTTTAATTTCCCTAAGCTATAGGACCATAAGTGGAAGTGCCCTAGGCTCTGTTGCTTTGTTTCTTAGATGTTTCAGGAAACACCATACACTTCTCCATAGTGGCTGTTGGCAATTTACGTCCAGCCCATCAGCATAACAAGGCTTCCAGTTCTCCATGGCCTGTCCTGCCTTTCTGGATTTTACACTTTTTTCACATGGCCCTTTTGACCGGGGGGCAGTGAGACTTCATTGTAGTGCAGATTTCCTTTGCAAGCTTGCTTGTTTGGCAAAAAAGGGCGTATGCGTTTTTTCCTGAATATATTCAGGAAAAAACGCATATGCCCTTTTTGGCCAAGTGTATCATTGTCGAAATTCTGCCTCTTTTCCTATGCTTTACATGCAATTCCAGTCTACCTCCTGAAATCGGTTTCCTGCAATACTTCCCCACTTTCAAGTCCTCTTGGCAGCCTTACTTCAATATATTTTTGGACGATAGCTGTCATTTATAACTCTGCAGGTTTGTGAATGACAGTGCCCCTGAGCTCCTTTCTTCAACTCGCTTTCCTGTGAGCTGGCTGCAACACCACAGGATTGCTTCAGGCCCTAGTGTGGTTCCGGCATGGCATGCCGAGCCTTTGGTTAATTCCTCTTCCTGGTGGGAAATGAGAGTTAAATTTGCCCGTCCAGACACCTCCAGCTAGTGTCTCATTGGTTCTCCCTATTCCTGTTCATTTTCCTCAGAAATTGCAAACTGGGCCAAACAGGAGGTTAAAGGCACTGACTCTCCAAGTGGGGAGAGTGTTAGTAAAGCGTCCGGAATGTTCCACCCAAGTACCAGGGGACGAAAACTGAGACACATTTGAACACGTTTCCCGATCACACTGTGGATCATACTCTGGGTTCCACATGTATATTTTAGCTGAAGGAAGAATCCCTTAAACCTGGAGAGTTGAGACCCATGGAATGGGTACCATGCAATATGACTTCAAAGGGTCTGCATCTGCTCACCGATCCTCAACAATCCTATCACTGCTGCGTTTATGCCGCTGTACACACACTTGATTCTCTTTCGGAGACATATAAATCCATAGGTTTTAAGATTCTTACTAGTCAGGTATATTCTTAGGCATTTAATATGAGGTGTTGAGTCCAATTCGTTGAGCAAGGAGTAGCTCTTGTCTGTTACATATTTGGCTTATGGAACGCTATCTGTGCTAATTTCAATCTCTGGTTTTATGCAGCACCCCAACTCACCTTTCCCCTTAAGCAAGTATAAGTTGGTTTTCTACATTTGAGACCCTGTTCTGTTTTGTAATTCAGTTCCTGTGTAGCCAAGTTTACATTCCGTGTAGTAGTGATATCTTATGATGTTTCTTTTTCTGTGTGACTTATTTCACTTAGAATCATCGTACCTGAATCCACTCATTATGCTGCTACGGGCCTGATGACATAGATTTCATTGCTGAGTGATATTGCATTGTACGTAAGTACCACAACTTCTTTATCCATTTTTCGCTTTCTGTGATATTGAACTTGTACCGTAAACGAGGTTCTTGTAAACAGAGCCGTCCCAAACTTTGGGGTGGCTGTGTCTTTTTGATTTTAATTTCCCTAAGCTATAGGACCATAAGTGGAAGTGCCCTAGGCACTGTTGCTTTGTTTCTTAGATGTTTCAGGAAACACCATACACTTCTCCAGAGTGGCTGTTGGCAATTTACATCCTGCCCATCAGCATAACAAGGCTTCCAGTTCTCCATGGCCTGTCCTGCCTTTCTGGATTTTACACTTTTTTCAGATGTCCCTTTTGACCTGGGGGCAGTGAGACTTCATTGTAGTGCAGATTTCCTTTGCAAGCTTGCTTGGTTGGCCAAAAAGGGCGTATGCGTTTTTTCCTGAATATATTCAGGAAAAAATGCATACGCCCTTTTTGGCCAAGTGCATCATTGTGGACGTCCTGCCTCTTTTCCTATGCTTTACATGCAATTCCAGT
The DNA here is from genome assembly GCF_937001465.1 of Orcinus orca. Taxonomy (NCBI): domain Eukaryota; kingdom Metazoa; phylum Chordata; class Mammalia; order Artiodactyla; family Delphinidae; genus Orcinus; species Orcinus orca. The sequence continues at coordinate 51,212,735 of NC_064560.1, read as the reverse complement.
CTACCTCCTGAAATCGATTTCCTGCAATTCTGCCCTTCTTTCAAGTCCACTTGGAAGCCTTACTTCAATATATTTTTGGACGATAGCTGTCATTTATAACTCTGCAGGTTTGTGAATTACAGTGCCCCTGAGGACATTTCTTCAACTCGCATTCTTGTGAGCTGGCCGCAACACCGCAGGATTGCTTCAGGCCCTAGTGTGGTTCCGGCATGGCATGCTGAGCCTTTGGTTAATTCCTCTTCCTGGTGGGAAATGAGAGTTATATTTGCCCATCCAGACACCTCCAGCTAGTGTCTCATTGGTTCTCCCGATTCCTGTTCATTTTCCGCAGAAATTGCAAACTGGGCCAAACAGGAGTTTAAAGGCACTGACTCTCCAAGTGGGGAGAGTGTTAGTAAAGCATCTGGAATGTTGCACCCGAGTACCAGGGGACGAAAACTGAGACACATTTGAACACGTTTCCCGATCACACGGTGGACCATACTCTGGGTTCCACATGCATGTTTTAGCTGAAGGAAGAATCCCTTAAACCTGGAGAGTTGAGACCCATGGAATGGGTACCATGCAATATGACTTCAAAGGGTCTGCATTTGCTCACCGATCCTCACCAGTCCTATCACTGCTGCGTTTATGCTGCTGTACACCCGCTTGATTCTCTTTTGGAGACATATAAATCCATAGGTTTTAAGATTCTTACTAGTCAGGTATATTCTTAGGCGTTTAATATGGGGTGTTGAGTCCACTTCGTTGAGCAAGGAGTAGCTCTTGTCTATTACATATTTGGCTTATGGAACGGTATCTGTGCTAATTTCAATCTCTGGTTTTATGCAGCACCCCAACTCACCTTTCCCTTTAAGCAAGCATAAGTTGTTTTTCTACATTTGAGACCCTGTTCTGTTTTGTAATTCAGTTCCTGTGTAGCCAAGTTTACATTCCGTGTGGTAGTGATATCTTATGATGTTTCTTTTTCTGTGTGACTTATTTCACTTAGAATCATCGTACCTGAATCCACTCATTATGCTGCTACGGACCTGATGACATAGATTTCATTGCTGAGTGATATTGCATTGTACGTAAGTACCACAACTTCTTTATCCATTTTTTGCTTTCTGTGATATTGAACTTGTACCGTAAACGAGGTTCTTGTAAACAGAGCTGTGCCAAAGTTTGGGGTGGCTGTGTCTTTTTGATTTTAATTTCCCTAAGCTATAGGACCATAAGTGGAAGTGCCCTAGGCTCTGTCTCTTTGTGTCTTAGATGTTTCAGGAAACACCATACACTTCTCCAGAGTGGCTGTTGGCAATTTACATCCCGCCCATCAGCATAACAAGGCTCCCAGTTATCCATGGCCTGTCCTGTCTTTCTGGATTTTACACTTTTTTCAGATGGCCCTTTTGACCGGGGGGCAGTGAGACTTCATTGTATTGCAGATTTCCTTTGCAAGCTTGCTTGGTTGGCCAAAAAGGGCGTATGCGTTTTTTCCTGAATATATTCAGGAAAAAACGCATACGCCCTTTTTGGCCAAGTGCATCATTGTGGACGTCCTGCCTCTTTTCCTATGCTTTACATGCAATTCCAGTCTACCTCCTGAAATCGGTTTCCTGCAATTCTGCCCTTCTTTCAAGTCCACTTGGAAGCCTTACTTCAATATATTTTTGGATGATAGCTGTCATTTATAACTCTGCAGGTTTGTGAATGACAGTGCCCCTGAGCTCCTTTCTTCAACTCGCTTTGTTGTGAGCTGGCCGCAACACCACAGGATTGTTTCAGGCCCTAGTGTGGTTCCGGCATGGCATGCTGAGCCTTTGGTTAATTCCTCTTCCTGGTGGGAAATGAGAGTTAAATTTGCCCGTCCAGAAACCTCCAGCTAGTCTCTCATTGGTTCTCCCTATTCCTGTTCATCTTCCGCAGAAATTGCAAACTGGGCCAAACAGGAGGTTAAAGGCACTGACTCTCCAAGTGGGGAGAGTGTTAGTAAAGCGTCTGGAATGTTGCACCTGAGTACCAGGGGACGAAAACTGAGACACATTTGAACACGTTTTGCGATCACACGGTGGATCATACTCTGGGTTCCACATGCATGTTTTAGCTGAAGGAAGAATCCCTTAAACCTGGAGAGTTGAGACCCATGGAATGGGTACCATGCAATATGACTTCAAAGGGTCTGCATTTTCTCACCAAACCTCAACAGTCCTATCACTGCTGCATTTATGCCGCTGTACAGACGCTTGATTCTTTTTTGGAGACATATAAAGCCATAGGTTTTAAGATTCTTACTAGTCAGGTGTATTCTTAGGCGTTTAATATGGCGTCTTGAGTCCACTTCGTTGAGCAAGGAGTAGCTCTTGTCTATTACATATTTGGCTTATGGAAATGTATCTGTGCCAATTTCAATCTCTGGTTTCATGCAGCACCCCAACTCACCATTCCCCTTAAGCAAGCGTAAGTTGGTTTTCTACATTTGAGACCCTGTTCTGTTTTGTAATTCAGTTCCTGTGTAGCCAAGTTTACATTCCCTGTAGTAGTGATATGTTATGTTGTTTCTTTTTCTCTGTGACTTGTTTCACTTAGAATCATCGTAGCTGAATCCACTCATTATGCTGCTACGGGCCTGATGACATGGATTTCATTGCTGAGTTATATTGCATTGTACGTAAGTACCACAACATCTTTATCCATTTTTCGCTTTCTGTGATATTGAACTTGTACCGTAAACGAGGTTCTTGTAAACAGAACCATCCCAAACTTTGGGGTGGCTGTGTCTTTTTGATTTTAATTTCCCTAAGCTATAGGACCATAAGTGGAAGTGCCCTAAGCTCTGTTGCTTTGTTTCTTAGATGTTTCAGGAAACACCATACACTTCTCCATAGTGGCTGTTGGCAATTTATGTCCAGCCCATCAGCATAACAAGGCTTCCAGTTCTCCATGGCCTGTCCTGCCTTTCTGGATTTTACACTTTTTTCAGATGGCCCTTTTGACCGGGGGGCAGTGAGACTTCATTGTAGTGCAGATTTCCTTTGCAAGCTTGCTTGGTTGGCCAACAAGGGCGTATGCGTTTTTTCCTGAATATATTCAGGAAAAAACGCATACGCCCTTTTTGGCCAAGTGCATCATTGTGGACGTTCTGCCTCTTTTCCTATGCTTTACATGCAATTCCAGTCTACCTCCTGAAATCAGTTTCCTGCAAATGTGCCCCATTTTCAAGTCCTCTTGGCAGCCTTACTTCAATATATTTTTGGATGATAGCTGTCATTTATAACACTGCAGGTTTGTGAATGACAGTGCCCCTGAGCTCCTTTCTTCAACTCGCTTTCTTGTGAGCTGGCCGCAACACCGCAGGATTGCTTCAGGCCCTAGTGTGGTTCCGGCATGGCACACTGAGCCTTTTGTAAATTCCTCTTCCTGGTGGGAAATGAGAGTTAAATTTGCCCGTCCAGACACCTCCAGCTAGTCTCTCATTGGTTCTCCCTAGTCCTGTTCATCTTCCGCAGAAATTGCAAACTGGGCCAAGCAGGAGGTTAAAGGCACTGACTCTCCAAGTGGGGAGAGTGTTAGTAAAGCGTCTGGAATGTTGCACTCGAGTACCAGGGGACGAAAGCTGCGACACATTTGAACACGTTTCCCGATCACACGGTGGATCATACTCTGGGTTCCACATGCATGTTTTAGCTGAAGGAAGAATCCCTTAAACCTGGAGAGTTGAGACCCATGGAATGGGTACCATGCAATATGACTTCAAAATGTCTGCATTTGCTCACCGATCCTCACCAATCCTATCACTGCTGCGTTTATGCTGCTGTACTCGCGCTTGATTCTCTTTTGGAGGCATATAAATCCATAGGTTTTAAGATTCTTACTAGTCAGGTATATTCTTAGGCGTTTAATATGGGGTGTTGAGTCCAATTCGTTGAGCAAGGAGTAGCTCTTGTCTGTTACATATTTGGCTTATGGAACGCTATCTGTGCTAATTTCAATCTCTGGTTTTATGCAGCACCCCAAATCACCTTTCCCCTTAAGCAGGCATAAGTTGGTTTTCTACATTTGAGACCATGTTCTGTTTTGTAATTCAGTTCCTGTGTAGCCAAGTTTACATTCCGTGTAGTAGTGATATTTTATGATGTTTCTTTTTCTGTGTGACTTATTTCACTTAGAATCATCGTACCTGAATCCACTCATTATGCTGATACGGGCCTGATGACATAGATTTCATTGCTGAGTGATATTGCATTGTACGTAAGTACCACAACTTCTTTATCCATTTTTCGCTTTCTGTGATATTGAACTTGTACCGTAAACGAGGTTCTTGTAAACAGAGCCGTCCCAAACTTTGGGGTGGCTGTGTCTTTTTGATTTTAATTTCCCTAAGCTATAGGACCATAAGTGGAAGTGCCCTAGGCTCTGTTGCTTTGTTTCTTAGATGTTTCAGGAAACACCATACACTTCTCCAGAGTGGCTGTTGGCAATTTACATCCCGCCCATCAGCATAACAAGGCTCCCAGTTCTCCATGGCCTGTCCTGCCTTCCTGGATTTTACACTTTTTTCAGATGGCCCTTTTGACCTGGGGGCAGTGAGACTTCATTGTAGTGCAGATTTCCTTTACAAGCTTGCTTGGTTGGCCAAAAAGGGCGTATGCGTTTTTTCCTGAATATATTCAGGAAAAAACGCATACGCCCTGTTTGGCCAAGTGCATCATTGTGGACGTCCTGCCTCTTTTCCTATGCTTTACATTCAATTCCAGTCTACCTCCTGAAATCGGTTTCCTGCAATTCTGCCCTTCTTTCAAGTCCACTTGGAAGATTTACTTCATATATTTTTGGACGATAGCTGTCATTTATAACTCTGCAGGTTTGTGAATGACAGTACCCCTGAGCTCCTTTCTTCAACTCGCTTTCTTGTGAGCTGGCCGCAACACCGCAGGATTGCTTCAGGCCCTAGTGTGGTTCCGGCATGGCACGCTGAGCCTTTGGTTAATTCCTCTTCCTGGTGGGAAATGAGAGTTAAATTTCCCCGTCCAGACACCTCCAGCTAGTCTCTCATTGGTTCTCCCTATTCCTGTTCATTTTCCTCAGAAATTGCAAACTGGGCCAAACAGGAGGTTAAAGGCACTGACTCTCCAAGTGGGGAGAGTGTTAGTAAAGTGTCTGGAATGTTGCACCCGAGTACCAGGGGACGAAAACTGAGACACATTTGAACACGTTTCCCGATAACACGGTGGATCATACTCTGGGTTCCACATGCATGTTTTAGCTGAAGGAAGAATCCCTTAAACCTGGAGAGTTGAGACCCATGGAATGGGTACCATGCAATATGACTTCAAAGGGTCTGCATTTGCTCACCGATCCTAACGAATCCTATCACTGCTGCGTTTATGCTGCTGTACTCACACTTGATTCTCTTTCGGAGACATATAAATCCATAGGTTTTAAGATTCTTACTAGTCAGGTACATTCTTAGGCGTTTAATATGGGGTGTTGAGTCCACTTCGTTGAGCAAGGAGTAGCTCTTGTCTATTACATATTTGGCTTATGGAACGGTATCTGTGCTAATTTCAATCTCTGGTTTTATGCAGCACCCCAACTCACCTTTCCCCTTAAGCAAGCATTAGTTGGTTTTCTACATTTGAGCCCCTGTTCTGTTTTGTAATTCAGTTCCTGGGTAGCCAAGTTTACATTCCGTGTAGTAGTGATATCTTATGATGTTTCTTTTTCTGTGTGACTTATTTCACTTAGAATCATTGTACCTGAATGCACTCATTATGCTGCTACGGGCCTGATGACATAGATTTCATTGCTGAGTGATATTGACTTGTACGTAAGTACCACAACATCTTTATCCATTTTTCGCTTTTTGTGATATTGAACTTGTACCGTAAATGAGGTTCTTGTAAACAGAGCCGTCCCAAATTTTGGGGTGGCTGTGTCTTTTTGATTTTAATTTCCCTAAGCTATAGGACCATAAGTGGAAGTGCCCTAGGCTCTGTTGCTTTGTTTTTTAGATGTTTCAGGAAACACCATACACTTCTCCAGAGTGGCTGTTGGCAATTTACATCCCACCCAGCAGCATAACAAGGCTCCCAGTTCTCCATGGCCTGTCCTGCCTTTCTGGATTTTACACTTTTTTCAGATGGCCCTTTAGACCGGGGGGCAGTGAGACTTCATTGTAGTGCAGATTTCCTTTGCAAGCTTGCTTGCTTGGCCAAAAAGGGCGTATGCGTTTTTTCCTGAATATATTCAGGAAAAAACGCATACGCCCTTTTTGGCCAAGTGCATCATTGTGGACGTCCTGCCTCTTTTCCTATGCTTTACATGCAATTCCAGTCTACCTCCTGAAATCGGTTTCCTGCAATTCTGCCCTTCTTTCAAGTCCACTTGGAAGACTTACTTCAATATATTTTTGGACGATAGCTGTCATTTATAACTCTGCAGGTTTGTGAATTACAGTGCCCCTGAGCTCCTTTCTTCAACTCGCTTTCTTGTGAGCTGGCCGCAACACCACAGGATTGCTTCAGGCCCTAGTGTGGTTCCGGCATGGCATGCTGAGCCTTTGGTTAATTCCTCTTCCTGGTGGGAAATGAGAGTTAAATTTGCCCGTCCAGACACCTCCAGCTAGTCTCTCATTGGTTCTCCCTATTCCTGTACATCTTACGCAGAAATTGCAAACTGGGCAAAACAGGAGGTTAAAGACACTGACTCTCCAAGTGGGGAGGGTGTTAGTAAAGCGTCTGGAATGTTGCACCCGAATACCAGGGGACGAAAACTGAGACACATTTGAACACGTTTCCCGATCACAAGGTGGACCATACTCTGGGTTCCACATGCATGTTTTAGCTGAAGGAAGAATCCCTTAAACCTGGAGAGTTGAGACCCATGGAATGGGTACCATGCAATATGACTTCAAAGGGTCTGCATTTGCTCAACGATCCTCACCAATCCTATCACTGCTGCGTTTATGCTGCTGTACACACACTTGATTCTCTTTTGGACACATATAAATCCATAGGTTTTAAGATTCTTACTAGTCAGGTATATTCTTAGGCGTTTAATATGGGGTGTTGAGTCCAATTCGTTGAGCAAGGAGTAGCTCTTGTCTGTTACATATTTGGCTTATGGAACGCTATCTGTGCTAATTTCTATCTGTGGTTTTATGCAGCACCCCAACTCACCTTTCCCCTTAAGCAAGCATAAGTTGGTTTTCTACATTTGAGCCCCTGTTCTGTTTTGTAATTCAGTTCCTGTGTAGCCAAGTTTACATTCCGTGTAGTAGTGATATCTTATGATGTTTCTTTTTCTGTGTGACTTATTTCACTTAGAATCATCGTACCTGAATCCATTCATTATGCTGCTACGGGCCTGATGACATAGATTTCATTGCTGAGTGATATTGCATTGTACGTAAGTACCACAAATTCTTTATCCATTTTTCGCTTTCTGTGATATTGAACTTGTACCGTAAACGAGGTTCTTGTAAACAGAGCCGTCCCAAACTTTGGGGTGGCTGTGTCTTTTTGATTTTAATTTCCCTAAGCTATAGGACCATAAGTGGAAGTGCCCTAGGCACTGTTGCTTTGTTTCTTAGATGTTTCAGGAAACACCATACACTTCTCCAGAGTGGCTGTTGGCAATTTACATCCTGCCCATCAGCATAACAAGGCTTCCAGTTCTCCATGGCCTGTCCTGCCTTTCTAGATTTTACACTTTTTTCAGATGGCCCTTTTGACCGGGGGGCAGTGAGACTTCATTGTAGTGCAGATTTCCTTTGCAAGCTTGCTTGGTTGGCCAAAAAGGGCGTATGCGTTTTTTCCTGAATATATTCAGGAAAAAATGCATACGCCCTTTTTGGCCAAGTGCATCATTGTGGACGTCCTGCCTCTTTTCCTATGCTTTACATGCAATTCCAGTCTACCTCCTGAAATCGATTTCCTGCAATTCTGCCCTTCTTTCAAGTCCACTTGGAAGCCTTACTTCAATATATTTTTGGATGATAGCTGTCATTTATAACTGCAGGTTTGTGAATTACAGTGCCCCTGAGGACATTTCTTCAACTCGCTTTCTTGTGAGCTGGCCGCAACACCGCAGGATTGCTTCAGGCCCTAGTGTGGTTCCGGCATGGCATGCTGAGCCTTTGGTTAATTCCTCTTCCTGGTGGGAAATGAGAGTTAAATTTCCCCGTCCAGACACCTCCAGCTAGTCTCTCATTGGTTCTCCCTATTCCTGTTCATTTTCCTCAGAAATTACAAACTGGGCCAAACAGGAGGTTAAAGGCACTGACTCTCCAAGTGGGGAGAGTGTTAGTAAAGTGTCTGGAATGTTGCACCCGAGTACCAGGGGACGAAAACTGAGACACATTTGAACACGTTTCCCGATCACACGGTGGATCATACTCTGGGTTCCACATGCATGTTTTAGCTGAAGGAAGAATCCCTTAAACCTGGAGAGTTGAGACCCATGGAATGGGTACCATGCAATATGATTTCAAAGGGTCTGCATTTGCTCACCGAACCTCACCAATCCTATCACTGCTGCATTTATTCCGCTGTACACACGCTTGATTCTCTTTCGGAGACATACAAATCCATAGGTTTTCAGATTCTTACTAGTCAGGTATATTCTTAGGCGTTTAATATGGGGTGTTGAGTCCACTTCGTTGAGCAAGGAGTAGCTCTTGTCTATTACATATTTGGCTTATGGAACGGTATCTGTGCTAATTTCAATCTCTGGTTTTATGCAGCACCCCAACTCACCTTTCCCCTTAAGCAAGCATTAGTTAGTTTTCTACATTTGAGACCCTGTTCTGTTTTGTAATTCAGTTCCTGGGTAGCCAAGTTTACATTCCGTGTAGTAGTGATATCTTATGAAGTTTCTTTTTCTGTGTGACTTATTTCACTTAGAATCATCGTACCTGAATGCACTCGTTATGCTGCTATGGGCCTGATGACATAGATTTCATTGCTGAGTGATATTGACTTGTACGTAAGTACCACAACTTCTTTATCCATTTCTCGCTTTCTGTGATATTGAACTTGTACCGTAAAAGAGGTTCTTGTAAACAGAGCCATCCCAAACTTTGGGGTGGCTGTGTCTTTTTGATTTTAATTTCCCTAAGCTATAGGACCATATGTGGAAGTGCCGTAGGCTCTGTTGCTTTGTTTTTTAGATGTTTCAGGAAACACCATACACTTCTCCAGAGTGGCTGTTGGCAATTTACATCCCACCCATCAGCATAATAAGGCTCCCAGTTCTCCATGGCCTGTCCTGCCTTTCTGGATTTTACACTTTTTTCAGATGGCCCTTTAGACCGGGGGGCAGTGAGACTTTACTGTAGTGCAGATTTCCTTTGCAAGCTTGCTTGGTTGGCCAAAAAGTGCGTATGCGTTTTTTCCTGAATATATTCAGGAAAAAACGCATACGCCCTTTTTGGCCAAGTGCATGATTGTGGACGTACTGCCTCTTTTCCTATGCTTTACATGCAATTCCAGTCTACCTCCTGAAATCGGTTTCCTGCAATTCTGCCCCGCTTTCAAGTCCTCTTGGCAGCCTTACTTCAATATATTTTTGGACGATAGCTGTCATTTATAACTCTGCAGGTTTGTGAATTACAGTGCCCCTGAGCTCCTTTCTTCAACTGGCTTTCTTGTGAGCTGGCCGCAACACCACAAGATTGCTTGAGGCCCTAGTGTTGTTCCGCAATGGCATGCTGAGCCTTTCGTTAATTCCTCTTCCTGGTGGGAAATAAGAGTTAAATTTGCCCGTCCAGACACCTCCAGCTAGTCTCTCATTGGTTCTCCCTATTCCTGTACATCTTACGCGGAAATTGCAAACTGGGCAAAACAGGAGGTTAAAGGCACTGACTCTCCAAGTGAGGAGAGTGTTAGTAAAGCGTCTGGAATGTTGCACGTGAGTAACGAGGAACAAAAACTGAGACACATTTGAACACGTTTCCCGATCACACGGTGGACCATACTCTGGGTTCCACATGCATGTTTTAGCTGAAGGAAGAATCCCTTAAACCTGGAGAGTTGAGACCCATGGAATGGGTACCATGCAATATGACTTCAAAGGGTCTGCATTTGCTCACCGAACCTCACCAATCCTATCACTGCTGCATATATGGCGCTGTACACACGCTTGATTCTCTTTCGGAGACATATAAATCCATAGGTTTTCAGATTCTTACTAGTCAGGTATATTCTTAGGCGTTTAATATGCGGTGTTGAGTCCACTTCGTTGAGCAAGGAGTAGCTCTTGTCTATTACATATTTGGCTTATGGAACGGTATCTGTGCTAATTTCAATCTCTGGTTTTATGCAACACCGCAATTCACCTTTCCCCTTAAGCAAGCATAAGTTGGTTTTCTACATTTGAGACCCTGTTCTGTTTTGTAATTCAGTTCCTGTGTAGCCAAGTTTACATTCCGTGTAGTAGTGATATCTTATGATGTTTCTTTTTCTGTGTGACTTATTTCACTTAGAATCATCGTACCTGAATCCACTAATTATGCTGCTACGGACCTGATGACATAGATTTCATTGCTGAGTGATATTGAATTTTACGTAAGTACCACAACTTCTTTATGCATTTTTCGCTTTCTGTGATATTGAACTTGTACCATAAACGAGGTTCTTGTAAACAGAGCCGTCCCAAACTTTGGGGTGGCTGTGTCTTTTTGATTTTAATTTCCCTAAGCTATAGGACCATAAGTGGAAGTGCCCTAGGCTCTGTTGCTTTGTTTTTTAGATGTTTCAGGAAACACCATACACTTCTCCAGAGTGGCTGTTGGCAATTTACAACCCGCCCAGCAGCATAACAAGGCTCCCAGTTCTCCATGGCCTGTCCTGCCTTTCTGGATTTTACACTTTTTTCAGATGACCCTTTTGACCGGGGGGCAGTGAGACTTTATTGTAGTGCAGATTTCCTTTGCAAGCTTGCTTGGTTGGCCAAAAAGGGCGTATGCGTTTTTTTCTGAATATATTCAGGAAAAAACGCATACGCACTTTTTGGCCAAGTGCATCATTGTGGGCGTTCTACCTCTTTTCCTATGCTTTACATGCAATTCCAGTCTACCTCCTGAAATTGGTTTCCTGCAATTCTGCCCCGCTTTCAAGTCCTCTTGCCAGCCTTACTTCAATATATTTTTGGACGATAGCTGTCATTTATAACTCTGCAGTTTTGTGAATGACAGTGTCCCTGAGCTCCTTTCTTCAACTCGCTTTCTTGTGAGCTGTCCGCAACACTGCAGGATTCCTTCAGGCCTTAGTGTGGTTCAGGCATGGCATGCTGAGCCTTAGGATAATTCCTCTTCCTGGTGGGAAAGGAAAGTTAAATTTGCCCGTCCAGACACCTCCAGCTAGTCTCTCATTGGTTCTCCATATTCCTGTTCATTTTCCGCAGAAATTGGAAACTGGGCCAAACAGGAGGTTAAAGGCGCTGACATTCCAAGTGGGGAGAGTGTTAGTAAAGCGTCTGGAATGTTGCACCTGAGTACCAGGGGACGAAAACTGAGACACATTTGAACACGTTTCCCGATCACACGGTGGATCATACTCTGGGTTCCACATGCATGTTTTAGCTGAAGGAAGAATCCCTTAAATCTGGAGAGTTGAGACCCATGGAATGGGTACCATGCAATATGACTTCAAAGGGTCTGCATTTGCTCACCGATCCTCACCAATCCTATCACTGCTGCGTTTATGCCGCTGTACACACGCTTGATTCTCTTTCGGAGACATATAAATCCATAGGTTTTAAGATTCTTACTAGTCAGGTATATTCTTAGGCTTTTAATATGAGGTGTTGAGTCCACTTCGTTGAGCAAGGAGTAGCTCTTGTCTATTACATATTTGGCTTATGGAACGGTATCTGTGCTAATTTCAATCTCTGGTCTTATGCAGCACCCCAACTCACCTTTCCCCTTAAGCAAGCATAAGTTGGCTTTCTACATTTGAGACCCTGTTCTGTTTTGTAATTCAGTTCCTGTGTAGCCAAGTTTACATTCCGTGTAGTAGTGATATCTTATGATGTTTCTTTTTCTGTGTGACTTATTTCACTTAGAATCATCGTACCTGAATCCACTCATTATGCTGCTACGGGCCTGATGACATAGATTTCATTGCTGAGTGATATTGCATTGTACATAAGTACCACAACGTCTTTATCCATTTTTCGCTTTCTGTGATATTGAACTTGTACCGTAAACGAGATTCTTGTAAACAGAGCCGTCCCAAACTTTGTGGTCGCTGTGTCTTTTTGATTTTAATTTCCCTAAGCTATAGGACCATAAGTGGAAGTGCCCTAGGCTCTGTTGCTTTGTTTTTTAGATGTTTCAGGAAACACCATACACTTCTCCAGAGTGGCTCTTGGCAATTTACATCCCGCCCATCAGCATAACAAGGCACCCCTTTCTCCATGGCCTGTCCTGCCTTTCTGGATTTTACACTTTTTTCAGATGGCCCTTTTGACCGGGGGGCAGTGAGACTTCATTGTAGTGCAGATTTCCTTTGCAAGCTTGCTTGGTTGGCCAAAAAGTGCGTATGCGTTTTTTCCCGAATATATTCAGGAGAAAACGCATACGCCCTTTCTGGCCAAGTGCATCATTGTGGACCTTCTGCCTCTTTTCCTATGCTTTACATGCAATTCCAGTCTACCTCCTGAAATCGGTTTCCTGCAATTCTGCCCCGCTTTCAAGTCCTCTTGGCAGCCTTACTTCAATATATTTTTGGACGATAGCTGTCATTTATAACTCTGCAGGTTTGTGACTGACAGTGCCCCTGAGCTCCTTTCTTCAACTCGCTTTCTTGTGAGCTGGCTACAACTTCAGGATTGCTTCAGGCCCTAGTGTGGTTCCGGCATGGCACGCTGAGCCTTTGGTTAATTCCTCTTCCTGGTGGGAAATGAGAGTTAAATTTGCCCGTCCAGACACCTCCAGCTAGTCTCTCATTGGTTCTGCCTATTCCTGTTTATCTTCCGCAGAAATTACAAACTGGGCCAAACAGGAGGTAAAATGCCCTGACTCTCCAATTGGGGAGAGTGTTAGTAAAGCGTCTGGAATGTTGCACCCGAGTACCAGAGGACGAAAACTGAGACACATTTGAACACGTTTCCCGATCACACGGTGGATCATACTCTGGGTTCCACATGCATGTTTTAGCTGAAGGAAGAATCCCTTAAACCTGGAGAGTTGAGACCCATGGAATGTGTAGCATGCAATATGACTTCAAAGGGTCTGCATTTGCTCACCGAACCTCACCAATCCTATCACTGCTGCGTTTATGCCGCTGTACACATCTTGATTCTCTTTCGGAGACATATAAATCCATAGGTTTTAAGATTCTTACTAGTCAGGTATATTCTTAGGCTTTTAATATGGGGTGTTGAGTCCACTTCGTTGAGCAAGGAGTAGCTCTTGTCTATTACATATTTGGCTTATGGAATGGTATCTGTGCTAATTTCAATCTCTGGTTTTATGCAGCACCCCAACTCACCTTTCCCATTAAGCAAGCATAAGTTGGTTTTCTACATTTGAGACCCTGCTCTGTTTTGTAATTCAGTTCCTGTGTAGCCAAGTTTACATTCCGTGTAGTAGTGATATCTTATGATGTTTCTTTTTCTGTGTGACTTATTTCACTTAGAATCATCGTACCTGAATCCACTCGTTATGCTGCTACGGGCCTGATGACATAGATTTCATTGCTGAGTGATATTGCATTGTACGTAAGTACCACAACGTCTTTATCCATTTTTCGCTTTCTGTGATATTGAACTTGTACCGTAAACGAGGTTCTTGTAAACAGAGCCGTCCCAAACTTTGGGGTGGCTGTGTCTTTTTGATTTTAATTTCCCTAAGCTATAGGACCATAAGTGGAAGTGCCCTAGGCTGTGTTGCTTTGTTTTTTAGTAGTTTCAGGAAACACCATACACTTCTCCAGAGTGGCTGTTGGCAATTTACATCCCGCCCATCAGCATAACAAGGCTCCCAGTTCTCCATGGCCTGTCCTGCCTTTCTGGATTTTACACTTTTTTCAGATGGCCCTTTTGACAGGGGGGCAGTGAGACTTCATTGTAGTGCAGATTTCCTTTGCAAGCTTGCTTAGTTAGCCAAAAAGTGCGTATGCGTTTTTTCCTGAATATATTCAGGAAAAAACGCATACGCCCTTTTTGGCCAAGTGCATCATTGTGGACGTTCTGCCTCTTTTCCTATGCTTTACATGCAATTCCAGTCTACCTCCTGAAATCGGTTTCCTGCAATTCTGCCCCGCTTTCAAGTCCTCTTGGCAGCCTTACTTCAATATATTTTTGGACGATAGCTGTCATTTATAACTCTGCAGGTTTGTGAATTACAGTGCCCCTGAGCTCCTTTCTTCAACTCGCTTTCTTCTGAGCTGGCCGCAACACCGCAGGATTGCTTCAGGCCCTAGTGTGGTTCCGGCATGGCATGCTGAGTCTTTGGTTAATTCCTCTTCCTGGTGGGAAATGAGAGTTAAATTTGCCCGTCCAGACACCTCCAGCTAGTCTCTCATTGGTTCTCCCTATTCCTGTTCATTTTCCTTAGAAATTGCAAATTGGGCCAAAGAGCAGGTTAAAGGCACTGACTCTCCAAGTGGGGAGGGTGTTAGTAAAGCGTCTGGAATGTTGCACCCGAGTACCAGGGGACGAAAACTGAGACACATTTGAACACGTTTCCCGATCACACGGTGGATCATACTCTGGGTTCCACATGCATGTTTTAGCTGAAGGAAGAATAACTTAAACCTGGAGAGTTGAGACCCATGGAATGGGTACCATGCAATATGACTTCAAAGGGTCTGCATTTGCTCACCGATCCTCAACAATCCTATCACTGCTGCGTTTATGCCGCTGCACACATGCTTGATTCTCTTTCGGAGACATATAAATCCATAGGTTTTAAGATTCTTACTAGTCAGGTATATTCTTAGGCGTTTAATATGGGGTGTTGAGTCCACTTCGTTGAGCAAGGAGTAGCTCTTGTCTGTTACATATTTGGATTATGGAACTTTATCTGTGCTAATTTCAATCTCTGGATTTATACAGTACCCCAACTCACCTTTCCCCTTAAGCAAGCATAAGTTGTTTTTCTACATTTGAGACCCTTTTCTGTTTTGTAATTCAGTTCCTGTGTAGCCAAGTTTACATTCCCTGTAGTAGTGATATCTTATGATGTTTCTTTTTCTGTGTGACTTATTTCACTTAGAATCATCGTACCTGAATGCACTCATTATGCTGATACGGGCCTGATGACATAGATTTCATTGCTCAGTGATATTGCATTGTACGTAAGTACCACAACTTCTTTATCCATTTTTCGCTTTCTGTGATATTGAACTTGTACCGTAAACGAGGTTCTTGTAAACAGAACCGTCCCAAACTTTGGGGTGGCTGTGTCTTTTTGATTTTAATTTCCCTAAGCTATAGGACCATAAGTGGAAGTGCCCTAGGCTCTGTTGCTTTGTGTCTTAGATGTTTCAGGAAACACCATACACTTCTCCAGAGTGGCTGTTGGCAATTTACATCCCGCCCATCAGCATAACAAGGCTCCCAGTTCTCCATGGCCTGTCCTGTCTTTCTGGATTTTACACTTTTTTCAGATGGCCCTTTTGACCGGGGGGCAGTGAGACTTCATTGTAGTGCAGATTTCCTTTGCAAGCTTGCTTGGTTGGCCAAAAAGTGCGTATGCGTTTTTTCCTGAATATATTCAGGAAAAAACGCATATGCCCTTTTTGACCAAGTGCATCATTGTGGACGTCCTGCCTCTTTTCCTATGCTTTACATGCAATTCCAGTCTACCTCCTGAAATCGGTTTCCTGCAATTCTGCCCTTCTTTCAAGTCCACTTGGAAGACTTACTTCAATATATTTTTGGACGATAGCTGTCATTTATAACTCTGCAGGTTTGTGAATTACAGTGCCCCTGAGCTCCTTTCTTCAACTCGCTTTCTTGTGAGCTGGCCGCAACACCACAGGATTGCTTCAGGCCCTAGTGTGGTTCCGGCATGGCATGCTGAGCCTTTGGTTAATTCCTCTTCCTGGTGGGAAATGAGAGTTAAATTTGCCCGTCCAGACACCTCCAGCTAGTCTCTCATTGGTTCTCCCTATTCCTGTACATCTTACGCAGAAATTGCAAACTGGGCAAAACAGGAGGTTAAAGACACTGACTCTCCAAGTGGGGAGAGTGTTAGTAAGCATCTGGAATGTTGCACCTGAGTACCAGGGGACAAAAACTGAGACACATTTGAACACGTTTCCCGATCACACGGTGGATCATACTCTGGGTTCCACATGCATGTTTTAGCTGAAGGAAGAATCCCTTAAACCTGGAGAGTTGAGACCCATGGAATGGGTACCATGCAATATGACTTCAAAGGGTCTGCATTTGCTCACCGATCCTCAACAATCCTATCACTGCTGCGTTTATGCCGCTGTACACACGCTTGATTCTCTTTCGGAGACATATAAATCCATAGGTTTTAAGATTCTTACTAGTCAGGTATATTCTTAGGCATTTAATATGAGGTGTTGAGTCCAATTCGTTGAGCAAGGAGTAGCTCTTGTCTGTTACATATTTGGCTTATGGAACGCTATCTGTGCTAATTTCAATCTCTGGTTTTATGCAGCACCCCAACTCACCTTTCCCCTTAAGCAAGTATAAGTTGGTTTTCTACATTTGAGACCCTGTTCTGTTTTGTAATTCAGTTCCTGTGTAGCCAAGTTTACATTCCCTGTAGTAGTGATATCTTATGATGTTTCTTTTTCTGTGTGACTTATTTCACTTAGAATCATCGTACCTGAATCCACTCATTATGCTGCTACGGGCCTGATGACATAGATTTCATTGCTGAGTGATATTGCATTGTACGTAAGTACCACAACGTCTTTATCCATTTTTCACTTTCTGTGATATTGAACTTCTACCGTAAACGAGGTTCTTGTAAACAGAGCCGTCCCAAACATTGGGGTGGCTGTGTCTTTTTGATTTTAATTTCCCTAAGCTATAGGACCATAAGTGGAAGTGCCCTAGGCACTGTTGCTTTGTTTCTTAGATGTTTCAGGAAACACCATACACTTCTCCAGAGTGGCTGTTGGCAATTTACATCCTGCCCATCAGCATAACAAGGCTTCCAGTTCTCCATGGCCTGTCCTGCCTTTCTGGATTTTACACTTTTTTCAGATGGCCCTTTTGACCTGGGGGCAGTGAGACTTCATTGTAGTGCAGATTTCCTTTGCAAGCTTGCTTGGTTGGCCAAAAAGGGCGTATGCGTTTTTTCCTGAATATATTCAGGAAAAAATGCATACGCCCTTTTTGGCCAAGTGCATCATTGTGGACGTCCTGCCTCTTTTCCTATGCTTTACATGCAATTCCAGTCTACCTCCTGAAATCGGTTTCCTGCAATTCTGCCCTTCTTTCAAGTCCACTTGGAAGCCTTACTTCAATATATTTTTGGACGATAGCTGTCATTTATAACTCTGCAGGTTTGTGAATGACAGTGCCCCTGAGCTCCTTTCTTCAACTCGCTTTCTTGTGAGCTGGCCGCAACACCGCAGGATTGCTTCAGGCCCTAGTGTGGTTCCGGCATGGCATGCTGAGTCTTTGGTTAATTCCTCTTCCTGGTGGGAAATGAGAGTTAAATTTGCCCGTCCAGACACCTCCAGCTAGTCTCTCATTGGTTCTCCCTATTCCTGTTCATTTTCCTCAGAAATTGCAAACTAGGCCAAGCAGGAGGTTAAAGGCACTGACTCTCCAAGTGGGGAGAGTGTTAGTAAAGCATCTGGAATGTTGCACCCGAGTACCAAGGGACGAAAACTGAGACACATTTGAACACGTTTCCCGATCACACGGTGGATCATACTCTGGGTTCCACATGCATGTTTTAGCTGAAGGAAGAATCCCTTAAACCTGGAGAGTTGAGACCCATGGAATGGGTACCATGCAATATGACTTCAAAGGGTCTGCATTTGCTCACCGATCCTCACCAATCCTATCACTGCTGCGTTTATGCCGCTATAGACACACTTGATTCTCTTTCGGAGACATATAAATCCATAGGTTTTAAGATTCTTACTAGTCAGGTATATTCTTAGGCGTTTAATATGGGGTGTTGAGTCCAATTCGTTGAGCAAGGAGTAGCTCTTGTCTGTTACATATTTGGCTTATGGAACGCTATCTGTGCTAATTTCAATCTCTGGTTTTATGCAGCACCCCAACTCACCTTTCCCCTTAAGCAAGCATAAGTTGGTTTTCTACATTTGAGACCCTGTTCTGTTTTGTATTTCAGTTCCTGTGTAGCCAAGTTTACATTCCTTGTATTAGAGATATCTTACGATGTTTCTTTTTCTGTGTGACTTATTTCACTTAGAATCATCGTACCTGAATCCACTCATTATGCTGATACGGGCCTGATGACATAGATTTCATTGCTGAGTGATATTGCTTTGTACGTAAGTACCACAACTTCTTTATCCATTTTTCGCATTCTGTGATATTGAACTTGTACCGTAAACGAGGTTCTTGTAAACCGAGCCGTCCCAAACTTTGGGGTGGCTGTGTCTTTTTGATTTTAATTTCCCTAAGCTATAGGAGCATAAGTGGAAGTGCCCTAGGCACTGTTGCTTTGTTTCTTAGATGTTTCAGGAAACACCATACACTTCTCCAGAGTGGCTGTTGGCAATTTACATCCCGCCCATCAGCATAACAAGGCTCCCAGTTCTCCATGGCCTGTCCTGCCTTTCTGGATTTTACACTTTTTTCAGATGGCCCTTTTGACCGGGGGGCAGTGAGACTACATTGTAGTGCAGATTTCCTTTGCAAGCTTGCTTGATTGGCCAAAAAGGGCGTATGCGTTTTTTCCTGAATATATTCAGGAAAAAACGCATACGCCCTTTTTGGCCAAGTGCATCATTGTGGACGTCCTGCCTCTTTTCCTATGCTTTACATGCAATTCCAGTCTACCTCCTTAAATCGGTTTCCTGCAATTCTGCCCTTCTTACAAGTCCACTTGGAAGCCTTACTTCAATATATTTTTGGACGATAGCTGTCATTTATAACTCTGCAGGTTTGTGAATTACAGTGCCCCTGAGCTCCTTTCTTCAACTCGCTTTCTTGTGAGCTGGCCGCAACACCGCAGGATTGCTTCAGGCCCTAGTGTGGTTCCGGCATGGCATGCTGAGCCTTTGGTTAATTCCTCTTCCTGGTGGGAAATGAGAGTTAAATTTGCCCGTCCAGACACCTCCAGCTAGTCTCTCATTGGTTCTCCCTATTCCTGTTCATTTTCCTTAGAAATTGCAAATTGGGCCAAAGAGGAGGTTAAAGGCACTGACTCTCCAAGTGGGGAGGGTGTTAGTAAAGCGTCTGGAATGTTGCACCCGAGTACCAGGGGACGAAAACTGAGACACATTTGAACACGTTTCCCGATCACACGGTGGATCATACTCTGGGTTCCACATGCATGTTTTAGCTGAAGGAAGAATCCCTTAAACCTGGAGAGTTGAGACCCATGGAATGGGTACCATGCAATATGACTTCAAAGGGTCTGCATTTGCTCACCGATCCTCACCAATCCTATCACTGCTGCGTTTATGCCACTGTACACACACTTGATTCTCTTTCGGAGACATATAAATCCATAGGTTTTAAGATTCTTACTAGTCAGGTATATTCTTAGGCGTTTAATATGGGGTGTTGAGTCCAATTCGTTGAGCAAGGAGTAGCTCTTGTCTGTTACATATTTGGATTATGGAACTTTATCTGTGCTAATTTCAATCTCTGGATTTATACAGTACCCCAACTCACCTTTCCCCTTAAGCAAGCATAAGTTGTTTTTCTACATTTGAGACCCTGTTCTGTTTTGTAATTCAGTTCCTGTGTAGCCAAGTTTACATTCCGTGTAGTAGTGATATCTTATGATGTTTCTTTTTCTGTGTGACTTATTTCACTTAGAATCATCGTACCTGAATGCACTCATTATGCTGATACGGGCCTGATGACATAGATTTCATTGCTGAGTGATATTGCATTGTACGTAAGTACCACAACTTCTTTATCCATTTTTCGCTTTCTGTGATATTGAACTTGTACCGTAAACGAGGTTCTTGTAAACAGAACCGTCCCAAACTTTGGGGTGGCTGTGTCTTTTTGATTTTAATTTCCCTAAGCTATAGGACCATAAGTGGAAGTGCCCTAGGCTCTGTTGCTTTGTGTCTTAGATGTTTCAGGAAACACCATACACTTCTCCAGAGTGGCTGTTGGCAATTTACATCCCACCCATCAGCATAACAAGGCTCCCAGTTCTCCATGGCCTGTCCTGTCTTTCTGGATTTTACACTTTTTTCACATGGCCCTTTTGACCGGGGGGCAGTGAGACTTCATTGTAGTGCAGATTTCCTTTGCAAGCTTGCTTGGTTGGCCAAAAAGTGCGTATGTGTTTTTTCCTGAATATATTCAGGAAAAAACGCATATGCCCTTTTTGGCCAAGTGCATCATTGTGGACGTCCTGCCTCTTTTCCTATGCTTTACATGCAATTCCAGTCTACCTCCTGAAATCGGTTTCCTGCAATTCTGCCCTTCTTTCAAGTCCACTTGGAAGACTTACTTCAATATATTTTTGGACGATAGCTGTCATTTATAACTCTGCAGGTTTGTGAATTACAGTGCCCCTGAGCTCCTTTCTTCAACTCGCTTTCTTGTGAGCTGGCCGCAACACCACAGGATTGCTTCAGGCCCTAGTGTGGTTCCAGCATGGCATGCTGAGCCTTTGGTTAATTCCTCTTCCTGGTGGGAAATGAGAGTTAAATTTGCCCGTCCAGACACCTCCAGCTAGTCTCTCATTGGTTCTCCCTATTCCTGTACATCTTACGCAGAAATTGCAAACTGGGCAAAACAGGAGGTTAAAGACACTGACTCTCCAAGTGGGGAGAGTGTTAGTAAGCATCTGGAATGTTGCACCTGAGTACCAGGGGACAAAAACTGAGACACATTTGAACACGTTTCCCGATCACATGGTGGATCATACTCTGGGTTCCACATGCATGTTTTAGCTGAAGGAAGAATCCCTTAAACCTGGAGAGTTGAGACCCATGGAATGGGTACCATGCAATATGACTTCAAAGGGTCTGCATTTGCTCACCGATCCTCAACAATCCTATCACTGCTGCGTTTATGCCGCTGTACACACGCTTGATTCTCTTTTGGAGACATATAAATCCATAGGTTTTAAGATTCTTACTAGTCAGGTATATTCTTAGGCATTTAATATGAGGTGTTGAGTCCAATTCGTTGAGCAAGGAGTAGCTCTTGTCTGTTACATATTTGGCTTATGGAACGCTATCTGTGCTAATTTCAATCTCTGGTTTTATGCAGCACCCCAACTCACCTTTCCCCTTAAGCAAGTATAAGTTGGTTTTCTACATTTGAGACCCTGTTCTGTTTTGTAATTCAGTTCCTGTGTAGCCAAGTTTACATTCCCTGTAGTAGTGATATCTTATGATGTTTCTTTTTCTGTGTGACTTATTTCACTTAGAATCATCGTACCTGAATCCACTCATTATGCTGCTACGGGCCTGATGACATAGATTTCATTGCTGAGTGATATTGCATTGTATGTAAGTACCACAACGTCTTTATCCATTTTTCGCTTTCTGTGATATTGAACTTGTACCGTAAACGAGGTTCTTGTAAACAGAGCCGTCCCAAACTTTCGGGTGGCTGTGTCTTTTTGATTTTAATTTCCCTAAGCTATAGGACCATAAGTGGAAGTGCCCTAGGCACTGTTGCTTTGTTTCTTAGATGTTTCAGGAAACACCATACACTTCTCCAGAGTGGCTGTTGGCAATTTACATCCTGCCCATCAGCATAACAAGGCTTCCAGTTCTCCATGGCCTGTCCTGCCTTTCTGGATTTTACACTTTTTTCAGATGGCCCTTTTGACCTGGGGGCAGTGAGACTTCATTGTAGTGCAGATTTCCTTTGCAAGCTTGCTTGGTTGGCCAAAAAGGGCGTATGTGTTTTTTCCTGAATATATTCAGGAAAAAATGCATACGCCCTTTTTGGCCAAGTGCATCATTGTGGACGTCCTGCCTCTTTTCCTATGCTTTACATGCAATTCCAGTCTACCTCCTGAAATCGATTTCCTGCAATTCTGCCCTTCTTTCAAGTCCACTTGGAAGCCTTACTTCAATATATTTTTGGACGATAGCTGTCATTTATAACTGCAGGTTTGTGAATTACAGTGCCCCTGAGGACATTTCTTCAACTCGCTTTCTTGTGAGCTGGCCGCAACACCGCAGGATTGCTTCAGGCCCTAGTGTGGTTCCGGCATGGCATGCTGAGCCTTTGGTTAATTCCTCTTCCTGGTGGGAAATGAGAGTTATATTTGCCCATCCAGACACCTCCAGCTAGTGTCTCATTGGTTCTCCCGATTCCTGTTCATTTTCCGCAGAAATTGCAAACTGGGCCAAACAGGAGGTTAAAGGCACTGACTCTCCAAGTGGTGAGGGTGTTAGTAAAGCGTCTGGAATGTTGCACCCGAATACCAGGGGACGAAAACTGAGACACATTTGAACACGTTTCCCGATCACACGGTGGACCATACTCTGGGTTCCACATGCATGTTTTAGCTGAAGGAAGAATCCCTTAAACCTGGAGAGTTGAGACCCATGGAATGGGTACCATGCAATATGACTTCAATGGGTCTGCATTTGCTCACCGATCCTCACGAATCGTATCACTGCTGCGTTTATGCTGCTGTACACACACTTGATTCTCTTTCGGAGACATATAAATCCATAGGTTTTAAGATTCTTACTAGTCAGGTACATTCTTTGGCGTTTAATATGGGGTGTTGAGTCCACTTCGTTGAGCAAGGAGTAGCTCTTGTCTATTACATATTTGGCTTATGGAACGGTATCTGTGCTAATTTCAATCTCTGGTTTTATGCAGCACCCCAACTCACCTTTCCCCTTAAGCAAGCATTAGTTGGTTTTCTACATTTGAGCCCCTGTTCTGTTTTGTAATTCAGTTCCTGTGTAGCCAAGTTTACATTCCGTGTAGTAGTGATATCTTATGATGTTTCTTTTTCTGTGTGACTTATTTCACTTAGAATCATTGTACCTGAATGCACTCATTATGCTGCTATGGGCCTGATGACATAGATTTCATTGCTGAGTGATATTGACTTGTACGTAAGTACCACAACTTCTTTATCCATTTCTCGCTTTCTGTGATATTGAACTTGTACCGTAAACGAGGTTGTTGTAAACAGAGCCGTCCCAAACTTTGGGGTGGCTGTGTCTTTTTGATTTTAATTTGCCTAAGCTATAGGACCATATGTTGAAGTGCCGTAGGCTCTGTTGCTTTGTTTTTTAGATGTTTCAGGAAACACCATACACTTCTCCAGAGTGGCTATTGGCAATTTACATCCCACCCATCAGCATAATAAGGCTCCCAGTTCTCCATGGCCTGTCCTGCCTTTCTGGATTTTACACTTTTTTCAGATGGCCCTTTAGACCGGGGGGCAGTGAGACTTCATTGTAGTGCAGATTTCCTTTGCAAGCTTGCTTGGTTGGCCAACAAGGGCGTATGCGTTTTTTCCTGAATATATTTAGGAAAAAACGCATACGCCCTTTTTGGCCAAGTGCATCATTGTGGACGTACTGCCTCTTTTCCTATGCTTTACATGCAATTCCAGTCTACCTCCTGAAATCGGTTTCATGCAATTCTGCCCCGCTTTCAAGTCCTCTTGGCAGCCTTACTTCAATATATTTTTGGACGATAGCTGTCATTTATAACTCTGCAGGTTTGTGAATGACAGTGCCCCTGAGCTCCTTTCTTCAACTCGCTTTCTTGTGAGCTGGCCGCAACACCGCAGGATTGCTTCAGGCCCTAGTGTGGTTCCGGCATGGCACGCTGAGCCTTTGGTTAATTCCTCTTCCTGGTGGGAAATGAGAGTTAAATTTGCCCGTCCAGACACCTCCAGCTAGTGTCTCATTGGTTCTCCCTATTCCTGTTCATTTTCCGCAGAAATTGCAAACTGAGCCGAACAGGAGGTTAAAGGCACTGATCTCCAAGTGGGGAGAGTGTTAGTAAAGCATCTGGAATGTTGCACCCGAGTACCAGGGGACCAAAACTGAGACACATTTGAACACGTTTCCCGATCACACGGTGGATCATACTCTGGGTTCCACATGCATATTTTAGCTGAAGGAAGAATCCCTTAAACCTGGAGAGTTGAGACCCATGGAATGGGTACCATGCAATATGACTTCAAAGGGTCTGCATTTGCTCACCGAACCTCACCAATCCTATCACTGCTGCATTTATGCCACTGTACACACGCTTGATTCTCTTTCGGAGACATATAAGTCCATAGGTTTTAAGATTCTTACTAGTCAGGTACATTCTTAGGCGTTTAATATGGGGTGTTGAGTCCACTTCGTTGAGCAAGGAGTAGCTCTTGTCTATTACATATTTGGCTTATGGAACGGTATCTGTGCTAATTTCAATCTCTGGTTTTATGCAGCACCCCAACTCACCTTTCCCCTTAAGCAAGCATTAGTTGGTTTTCTACATTTGAGACCCTGTTCTGTTTTGTAATTCAGTTCCTGTGTAGCCAAGTTTACATTCCGTGTAGTAGTGATATCTTATGAAGTTTGTTTTTCTGTGTGACTTATTTCACTTAGAATCATCGTACCTGAATGCACTCATTATGCTGCTATGGGCCTGATGACATAGATTTCATTGCTGAGTGATATTGACTTGTACGTAAGTACCACAACTTCTTTATCCATTTCTCGCTTTCTGTGATATTGAACTTGTACCGTAAACGAGGTTCTTGTAAACAGAGCCATCCCAAACTTTGGGGTGGCTGTGTCTTTTTGATTTTAATTTCCCTAAGCTATAGGACCATATGTGGAAGTGCCGTAGGCTCTGTTGCTTTGTTTTTTAGATGTTTCAGGAAACACCATACACTTCTCCAGAGTGGCTGTTGGCAATTTACATCCCACCCATCAGCATAATAAGGCTCCCAGTTCTCCATGGCCTGTCCTGCCTTTCTGGATTTTACACTTTTTTCAGATGGCCCTTTAGACCGGGGGGCAGTGAGACTTCATTGTAGTGCAGATTTCCTTTGCAAGCTTGCTTGGTTGGCCAACAAGGGCGTATGCGTTTTTTCCTGAATATATTCAGGAAAAAACGCATACGCCCTTTTTGGCCAAGTGCATCATTGTGGACGTACTGCCTCTTTTCCTATGCTTTACATGCAATTCCAGTCTACCTCCTGAAATCGGTTTCCTGCAATTCTGCCCCGCTTTCAAGTCCTCTTGGCAGCCTTACTTCAATATATTTTTGGACGATAGCTGTCATTTATAACTCTGCAGGTTTGTGAATTACAGTGCCCCTGAGCTCCTTTCTTCAACTCGCTTTCTTGTGAGCTGGCCGCAACACCACAAGATTGCTTGAGGCCCTAGTGTTGTTCCGCAATGGCATGCTGAGCCTTTGGTTAATTCCTCTTCCTGGTGGGAAATGAGAGTTAAATTTGCCCGTCCAGACACCTCCAGCTAGTCTCTCATTGGTTCTCCCTATTCCTGTTCATTTTCCGTAGAAATTGCAAACTGGGCCGAACAGGAGGTTAAAGGCACTGATCTCCAAGTGGGGAGAGTGTTAGTAAAGCATCTGGAATGTTGCACCCGAGTACCAGGGGACCAAAACTGAGACACATTTGAACACGTTTCCCGATCACACGGTGGATCATACTCTGGGTTCCACATGCATATTTTAGCTGAAGGAAGAATCCCTTAAACCTGGAGAGTTGAGACCCATGGAATGGGTACCATGCAATATGACTTCAAAGGGTCTGCATTTGCTCACCGAACCTCACCAATCCTATCACTGCTGCATTTATGCCACTGTACACACGCTTGATTCTCTTTCGGAGACATATAAGTCCATAGGTTTTAAGATTCTTACTAGTCAGGTACATTCTTAGGCGTTTAATATGGGGTGTTGAGTCCACTTCGTTGAGCAAGGAGTAGCTCTTGTCTATTACATATTTGGCTTATGGAACGGTATCTGTGCTAATTTCAATCTCTGGTTTTATGCAGCACCCCAACTCACCTTTCCCCTTAAGCAAGCATTAGTTGGTTTTCTACATTTGAGACCCTGTTCTGTTTTGTAATTCAGTTCCTGTGTAGCCAAGTTTACATTCCGTGTAGTAGTGATATCTTATGATGTTTCTTTTTCTGTGTGACTTATTTCACTTAGAATCATTGTACCTGAATGCACTCATTATGCTGCTACGGGCCTGATGACATAGATTTCATTGCTGAGTGATATTGACTTGTACGTAAGTACCACAACTTCTTTATCCTTTTTTCGCTTTCTGTGATATTGAACTTGTACCGTAAACGAGGTTCTTGTAAACAGAGCCGTCCCAAACATTGGGGTGGCTGTGTCTTTTTGATTTTAATTTCCCTAAGCTATAGGACCATATGTGGAAGTGCCGTAGGCTCTGTTGCTTTGTTTCTTAGATGTTTCAGGAAACACCATACACTTCTCCAGAGTGGCTGTTGGCAATTTACATCCCACCCATCAGCATAATAAGGCTCCCAGTTCTCCATTGCCTGTCCTGCCTTTCTGGATTTTACACTTTTTTCAGATGGCCCTTTAGACCGGGGGGCAGTGAGACTTCATTGTAGTGCAGATTTCCTTTGCAAGCTTGCTTGGTTGGCCAAAAAGGGCGTATGCGTTTTTTCCTGAATATATTCAGGAAAAAACGCATACGCCCTTTTTGGCCAAGTACATCATTGTGGACGTTCTGCCTCTTTTCCTATGCTTTACATGCAATTCCAGTCTACCTCCTGAAATCGGTTTCCTGCAATTCTGCCCCGCTTTCAAGTCCTCTTGGCAGCCTTACTTCAATATATTTTTTTGGACGATAGCTGTCATTTATAACTCTGCAGGTTTGTGAATTACAGTGCCCCTGAGCTCCTTTCTTCAACTGGCTTTCTTGTGAGCTGGCCGCAACACCACAAGATTGCTTGAGGCCCTAGTGTTGTTCCGCAATGGCATGCTGAGCCTTTGGTTAATTCCTCTTCCTGGTGGGAAATGAGAGTTAAATTTGCCCGTCCAGACACCTCCAGCTAGTCTCTCATTGGTTTTCCCTATTCCTGTACATCTTACGCAGAAATTGCAAACTGGGCAAAACAGGAGGTTAAAGGCACTGACTCTCCAAGTGAGTTGAGTGTTAGTAAAGCGTCTGGAATGTTGCACGTGAGTAACGAGGAACAAAAACTGAGACACATTTGAACACGTTTCCCGATCACACAGTGGATCATACTCTGGGTTCCACATGCATGTTTTAGCTGAAGGAAGAATCCCTTAAACCTATAGAGTTGAGACCCATGGAATGGGTACCATGCAATATGACTTCAAAGGGTCTGCATTTGCTCACCGAACCTCACCAATCCTATCACTGCTGCATTTATGCCGCTGTACACACGCTTGATTCTCTTTCGGAGACCTACAAATCCATAGGTTTTCAGATTCTTACTAGTCAGGTATATTCTTAGGCGTTTAATATGGGGTGTTGAGTCCACTTCGTTGAGCAAGGAGTAGCTCTTGTCTATTACATATTTGGCTTATGGAACGGTATCTGTGCTAATTTCAATCTCTGGTTTTATGCAGCACCCCAACTCACCTTTCCCCTTAAGCAAGCATTAGTTAGTTTTCTACATTTGAGACCCTGTTCTGTTTTGTAATTCAGTTCCTGGGTAGCCAAGTTTACATTCCGTGTAGTAGTGATATCTTATGAAGTTTCTTTTTCTGTGTGACTTATTTCACTTAGAATCATCGTACCTGAATGCACTCATTATGCTGCTATGGGCCTGATGACATAGATTTCATTGCTGAGTGATATTGACTTGTACGTAAGTACCACAACTTCTTTATCCATTTCTCGCTTTCTGTGATATTGAACTTGTACCGTAAACGAGGTTCTTGTAAACAGAGCCATCCCAAACTTTGGGGTGGCTGTGTCTTTTTGATTTTAATTTCCCTAAGCTATAGGACCATATGTGGAAGTGCCGTAGGCTCTGTTGCTTTGTTTTTTAGATGTTTCAGGAAACACCATACACTTCTCCAGAGTGGCTGTTGGCAATTTACATCCCACCCATCAGCATAATAAGGCTCCCAGTTCTCCATGGCCTGTCCTGCCTTTCTGGATTTTACACTTTTTTCAGATGGCCCTTTAGACCGGGGGGCAGTGAGACTTCATTGTAGTGCAGATTTCCTTTGCAAGCTTGCTTGGTTGGCCAACAAGGGCGTATGCGTTTTTTCCTGAATATATTCAGGAAAAAACGCATACGCCCTTTTTGGCCAAGTGCATCATTGTGGACGTACTGCCTCTTTTCCTATGCTTTACATGCAATTCCAGTCTACCTCCTGAAATCGGTTTCCTGCAATTCTGCCCCGCTTTCAAGTCCTCTTGGCAGCCTTACTTCAATATATTTTTGGACGATAGCTGTCATTTATAACTCTGCAGGTTTGTGAATTACAGTGCCCCTGAGCTCCTTTCTTCAACTCGCTTTCTTGTGAGCTGCCCGCAACACCGCAAGATTGCTTCAGGCCCTAGTGTGGGTTCCGGCATGGCACGCTGAGCCTTTGGTTAATTCCTCTTCCTGGTGGGAAATGAGAGTTAAATTTGCCCGTCCAGACACCTCCAGCTAGTCTCTCATTGGTTCTCCCTATTCCTGTTTATCTTCCGCAGAAATTACAAACTGGGCCAAACAGGAGGTTAAAGGCCCTGACTCTCCAGTTGGGGAGAGTGTTAGTAAAGCGTCTGGAATGTTGCACCCGAGTACCAGAGGACGAAAACTGAGACACATTTGAACACGTTTCCCGATCACACGGTGGATCATACTCTGGGTTCCACATGCATGTTTTAGCTGAAGGAAGAATCCCTTAAACCTGGAGAGTTGAGACCCATGGAATGTGTAGCATGCAATATGACTTCAAAGGGTCTGCATTTGCTCACCAAACCTCACCAATCCTATCACTGCTGCGTTTATGCCGCTGTACACATCTTGATTCTCTTTCGGAGACATATAAATCCATAGGTTTTAAGATTCTTACTAGTCAGGTATATTCTTAGGCTTTTAATATGGGGTGTTGAGTCCACTTCGTTGAGCAAGGAGTAGCTCTTGTCTATTACATATTTGGCTTATGGAACGGTATCTGTGCTAATTTCAATCTCTGGTTTTATGCAGCACCCCAACTCACCTTTCCCCTTAAGCAAGCATAAGTTGGTTTTCTACATTTGAGACCCTCTTCTGTTTTGTAATTCAGTTCCTGTGTAGCCAAGTTTACATTCCGTGTAGTAGTGATATCTTATGATGTTTCTGTTTCTGTGTGACTTATTTCACTTAGAATCATCGTACCTGAAACCACTCATTATGCTGCTACGGGCCTGATGACATAGATTTCATTGCTGAGTGATATTGAATTTTACGTAAGTACCACAACTTCTTTATGCATTTTTCACTTTCTGTGATATTGAACTTGTACCATAAACGAGGTTCTTGTAAACAGAGCCATCCCAAACTTTGGGGTGGCTGTGTCTTTTTGATTTTAATTTCCCTAAGCTATAGGACCATAAGTGGAAATGCCCTAGGCTCTGTTGCTTTGTTTTTTAGATGTTTCAGGAAACACCATACACTTCTCCAGAGTGGCTGTTGGCAAATTACATCCCGCCCAGCAGCATAACAAGGCTCCCAGTTCTCCATGGCCTGTCCTGCCTTTCTGGATTTTACACTTTTTTCAGATGACCCTTTTAACCGGGGGCAGTGAGACTATATTGTAGTGCAGATTTCCTTTGCAACATTGCTTGGTTGGCCAAAAAGTGCGTATGCGTTTTTTTCTGAATATATTCAGGAAAAAACGCATACGCACTTTTTGGCCAAGTGCATCATTTTGGGCATTCTACCTCTTTTCCTATGCTTTACATGCAATTCCAGTCTACCTCCTGAAATCGGTTTCCTGCAATTCTGCCCCGCTTTCAAGTCCTCTTGCCAGCCTTACTTCAATATATTTTTGGACGATAGCTGTCATTTATAACTGCAGGTTTGTGAATGACAGTGTCCCTGAGCTCCTTTCTTCAACTCGCTTTCTTGTGAGCTGTCCGCAACACTGCAGGATTCCTTCAGGCCCTAGTGTGGTTCAGGCATGGCATGCTGAGCCTTAGGATAATTCCTCTTCCTGGTGGGAAAGGAAAGTTAAATTTGCCCGTCCAGACACCTCCAGCTAGTCTCTCATTGGTTCTCCCTATTCCTGTTCATTTTCCGCAGAAATTGGAAACTGGGCCAAACAGGAGGTTAAAGGCGCTGACATTCCAAGTGGGGAGAGTGTTAGTAAAGCGTCTGGATTGTTGCACCTGAGTACCAGGGGACGAAAACTGAGACACATTTGAACACGTTTATCAATCACACGGTGGATCATACTCTGGGTTCCACATGCATGTTTTAGCTGAAGGAAGAATCCCTTAAACCTGGAGAGTTTAGACCCATGGAATGGGTACCATGCAATATGACTTCAAAGGGTCTGCATTTGCTCACCGATCCTCACCAATCCTATCACTGCTGCGTTTATGCCGCTGTACACACGCTTGATTATCTTTCGGAGACATATAAATCCATAGGTTTTAAGATTCTTACTAGTCAGGTATATTCTTAGGCTTTTAATATGGGGTGTTGAGTCCACTTCGTTGAGCAAGGAGTAGCTCTTGTCTATTACATATTTGGCTTATGGAACGGTATCTGTGCTAATTTCAATCTCTGGTCTTATGCAGCACCCCAACTCACCTTTCCCCTTAAGCAAGCATAAGTTGGTTTTCTACATTTGAGACCCTGTTCTGTTTTGTAATTCAGTTCCTGTGTAGCCAAGTTTACATTCCGTGTAGTAGTGATATCTTATGATGTTTCTTTTTCTGTGTGACTTATTTCACTTAGAATCATCGTACCTGAATCCACTCATTATGCTGCTACGGGCCTGATGACATAGATTTCATTGCTGAGTGATATTGCATTGTACGTAAGTACCACAACGTCTTTATCCATTTTTCGCTTTCTGTGATATTGAACTTGTACCGTAAACGAGGTTCTTATAAACAGAGCCGTCCCAAACTTTGGGGTGGCTGTGTCTTTTTGATTTTAATTTCCCTAAGCTATAGGACCATAAGTGGAAGTGCCCTAGGCTCTGTTGCTTTGTTTTTTAGATGTTTCAGGAAACACCATACACTTCTCCAGAGTGGCTGTTGGCAATTTACATCCCGCCCATCAGCATAACAAGGCTCCCAGTTCTCCATGGCCTGTCCTGCCTTTCTGGATTTTACACATTTTTCAGATGGCCCTTTTGACAGGGGGGCAGTGAGACTTCATTGTAGTGCAGATTTCCTTTGCAAGCTTGCTTGGTTGGCCAAAAAGTGCGTATGCGTTTTTTCCCGAATATATTCAGGAGAAAACGCATACGCCCTTTTTGGCCAAGTGCATCATTGTGGACCTTCTGCCTCTTTTCCTATGCTTTACATGCAATTCCAGTCTACCTCCTGAAATCAGTTTCCTGCAATTCTGCCCCGCTTTCAAGTCCTCTTGGCAGCCTTACTTCAATATATTTTTGGACGATAGCTGTCATTTATAACTCTGCAGGTTTGTGAATTACAGTGCCCCTGAGCTCCTTTCTTCAACTCGCTTTCTTGTGGGCTGGCTGCAACACCGCAGGATTGCTTCAGGCCCTAGTGTGGTTCCGGCATGGCACGCTGAGCCTTTGGTTAATTCCTCTTCCTGGTGGGAAATGAGAGTTAAATTTGCCCGTCCAGACACCTCCAGCTAGTCTCTCATTGGTTCTCCCTATTCCTGTTCATCTTCCGCAGAAATTACAAACTGGTGTAAACAGGAGGTTAAAGGCACTGACTCTCCAACTGGGGAGAGTGTTAGTAAAGCGTCTGGAATGTTGCACCCGAGTACCAGGGGACGAAAACTGAGACACATTTGAACACGTTTCCCGATCACACGGTGGATCATACTCTGGGTTCCACATGCATGTTTTAGCTGAAGGAAGAATCCCTTAAACCTGGAGAGTTGAGACCCATGGAATGGGTACCATGAAATATGACTTCAAAGGGTCTGCATTTGCTCACTGAACCTCACCAATCCTATCACTGCTGCGTTTATGCCGCTGTACACACGCTTGATTCTCTTTCGGAGACATATAAATCCATAGGTTTTAAGATTCTTACTAGTCAGGTATATTCTTAGGCTTTTAATATGGGGTGTTGAGTCCACGTCGTTGAGCAAGGAGTAGTTCTTGTCTATTACATATTTGGCTTATGGAACGGTATCTGTGCTAATTTCAATCTCTGGTTTTATGCAGCACCCCAACTCACCTTTCCCATTAAGCAAGCATAAGTTGGTTTTCTACATTTGAGACCCTGCTCTGTTTTGTAATTCAGTTCCTGTGTAGCCAAGTTTACATTCCGTGTAGTAGTGATATCTTATGATGTTTCTTTCTCTGTGTGACTTATTTCACTTAGAATCATCGTACCTGAATCCACTCATTATGCTGCTACGGGCCTGATGACATAGATTTCATTGCTGAGTGATATTGCATTGTACGTAAGTACCACAACGTCTTTATCCATTTTTCGCTTTCTGTGATATTGAACTTGTACCGTAAACGAGGTTCTTGTAAACAGAGCCGTCCCAAACTTTGGGGTGGCTGTGTCTTTTTGATTTTAATTTCCCTAAGCTATAGGACCATAAGTGGAAGTGCCCTAGGCTGTGTTGCATTGTTTTTTAGTAGTTTCAGGAAACACCATACACTTCTCCAGAGTGGCTGTTGGCAATTTACATCCCGCCCATCAGCATAACAAGGCTCCCAGTTCTCCATGGCCTGTCCTGCCTTTCTGGATTTTACACTTTTTTCAGATGGCCCTTTTGACAGGGGGGCAGTGAGACTTCATTGTAGTGCAGATTTCCTTTGCAAGCTTGCTTGGATAGCCAAAAAGTGCGTATGCGTTTTTTCCTGAATATATTCAGGAAAAAACGCATACACCCTTTTTGGCCAAGTGCATCATTGTGGACGTTCTGCCTCTTTTCCTATGCTTTACATGCAATTCCAGTCTACCTCCTGAAATCGGTTTCCTGCAATTCTGCCCCGCTTTCAAGTCCTCTTGGCAGCCTTACTTCAATATATTTTTGGACGATAGCTGTCATTTATAACTCTGCAGGTTTGTGAATGACAGTGCCCCTGAGCTCCTTTCTTCAACTCGCTTTCTTGTGAGCTGGCTGCAACACCGCAGGATTGCTTCAGGCCCTAGTGTGGTTCCGGCATGGCACGCTGAGCCTTTGGTTAATTCCTCTTCCTGGTGGGAAATGAGAGTTAAATTTGCCCGTCCAGACACCTCCAGCTAGTCTCTCATTGGTTCTCCCTCTTCCTGTTAATCTTCCGCAGAAATTACAAACTGGTGTAAACAGGAGGTTAAAGGCACTGACTCTCCAAGTGGGGAGAGTGTTAGTAAAGCGTCTGGAATGTTGCACCCGAGTACCAGGGGACGAAAACTGAGACACATTTGAACACGTTTCCCGATCACACGGTGGATCATACTCTGGGTTCCACATGCATGTTTTAGCTGAAGGAAGAATCCCTTAAACCTGGAGAGTTGAGACCCATGGAATGGGTACCATGCAATATGACTTCAAAGGGTCTGCATTTGCTCACTGAACCTCACCAATCCTATCACTGTTGCGTTTATGCCGCTGTACACACGCTTGATTCTCTTTCGGAGACATATAAATCCATAGGTTTTAAGATTCTTACTAGTCAGGTATATTCTTAGGCTTTTAATATGGGGTGTTGAGTCCACGTCGTTGAGCAAGGAGTAGTTCTTGTCTATTACATATTTGGCTTATGGAACGGTATCTGTGCTAATTTCAATCTCTGGTTTTATGCAGCACCCCAACTCACCTTTCCCATTAAGCAAGCATAAGTTGGTTTTCTACATTTGAGACCCTCTTCTGTTTTGTAATTCAGTTCCTGTGTAGCCAAGTTTACATTCCGTGTAGTAGTGATATCTTATGATGTTTCTTTTTCTGTGTGACTTATTTCACTTAGAATCATCGTACCTGAATCCACTCATTATGCTGCTACGGGCCTGATGACATAGATTTCATTGCTGAGTGATATTGCATTGTACGTAAGTACCACAACGTCTTTATCCATTTTTCGCTTTCTGTGATATTGAACTTGTACCGTAAACGAGATTCTTGTAAACAGAGCCGTATCAAACTTTGG
The DNA here is from genome assembly GCF_937001465.1 of Orcinus orca. Lineage (NCBI taxonomy): Eukaryota > Metazoa > Chordata > Mammalia > Artiodactyla > Delphinidae > Orcinus > Orcinus orca. The sequence goes on along the minus strand of NC_064560.1, from coordinate 51,178,397 downwards.
GGTGGCTGTGTCTTTTTGATTTTAATTTCCCTAAGCCATAGGACCATAAGTGGAAGTGCCCTAGGCTGTGTTGCTTTGTTTTTTAGATGTTTCAGGAAACACCATACACTTCTCCAGAGTGGCTGTTGGCAATTTACATCCCGCCCATCAGCATAACAAGGCTCCCAGTTCTCCATGGCCTGTCCTGCCTTTCTGGATTTTACACTTTTTTCAGATGGCCCTTTTGACAGGGGGGCAGTGAGACTTCATTGTAGTGCAGATTTCCTTTGCAAGCTTGCTTGGATAGCCAAAAAGTGCGTATGCGTTTTTTCCTGAATATATTCAGGAAAAAACGCATACACCGTTTTTGGCCAAGTGCATCATTGTGGACGTTCTGCCTCTTTTCCTATGCTTTACATGCAATTCCAGTCTACCTCCTGAAATCGGTTTCCTGCAATTCTGCCCCGCTTTCAAGTCCTCTTGGCAGCCTTACTTCAATATATTTTTGGACGATAGCTGTCATTTATAACTATGCAGGTTTGTGAATGACAGTGTCCCTGAGCTCCTTTCTTCAACTCGCTTTCTTGTGAGCTGGCTGCAACACCGCAGGATTGCTTCAGGCCCTAGTGTGGTTCCGGCATGGCACGCTGAGCCTTTGGTTAATTCCTCTTCCTGGTGGGAAATGAGAGTTAAATTTGCCCGTCCAGACACCTCCAGCTAGTCTCTCATTGGTTCTCCCTATTCCTGTTCATCTTACGCAGAAATTGCAAACTGGGCCAAGCAGGAGGTTAAAGGCACTGACTCTCCAAGTGGGGAGAGTGTTAGTAAAGCGTCTGGAATGTTGCACCCGAGTACCAGGGGACGAAAACTGAGACACATTTGACACGTTTCCTGATCACACAGTGGATCATACTCTGGGTTCCACATGCATGTTTTAGCTGAAGGAAGAATCCCTTAATCCTGGAGAGTTGAGACCCATGGAATGGGTACCATGCAATATGACTTCAAAGGGTCTGCATTTGCTCACCGAACCTCACCAATCCTATCACTGCTGCATTTATGCCACTGTACACACGCTTGATTCTCTTTCGGAGACATATAAATCCATAGGTTTTAAGATTCTTACTAGTCAGGTACATTCTTAGGCGTTTAATATGGGGTGTTGAGTCCACTTCGTTGAGCAAGGAGTAGCTCTTGTCTATTACATATTTGGCTTATGGAACGGTATCTGTGCTAATTTCAATCTCTGGTTTTATGTAGCACCCCAACTCACCTTTCCCCTTAAGCAAGCATTAGTTGGTTTTCTACATTTGAGACCCTGTTCTGTTTTGTAATTCAGTTCCTGTGTAGCCAAGTTTACATTCCGTGTAGTAGTGATATCTTATGATGTTTCTTTTTCTGTGTGACTTATTTCACTTAGAATCATTGTACCTGAATGCACTCATTATGCTGCTATGAGCCTGATGACATAGATTTCGTTGCTGAGTGATATTGAGTTGTACGTAAGTACCACAACTTCTTTATCCTTTTTTCGCTTTCTGTGATATTGAACTTGTACCGTAAACGAGGTTCTTGTAAACAGAGCCGTCCCAAACATTGGGGTGGCTGTGTCTTTTTTATTTTAATTTCCCTAAGCTATAGGAGCATATGTGGAAGTGCCGTAGGCTCTGTTGCTCTGTTTTTTAGATGTTTCAGGAAACACCATACACTTCTCCAGAGTGGCTGTTGGCAATTTACATCCAACGCATCAGCATAATAAGGCTCCCAGTTCTCCATGGCCTGTCCTGCCTTTCTGGATTTTACACTTTTTTCAGATGGCCCTTTAGACCGGGGGGCAGTGAGACTTCATTGTAGTGCAGATATCCTTTGCAAGCTTGCTTGGTTGGCCAAAAAGTGCGTATGCGTTTTTTCCTGAATATATTCAGTAAAAAACGCATACGCCCTTTTTGGCCAAGTGCATCATTGTGGACGTACTGCCTCTTTTCCTATGCTTTACATGCAATTCCAGTCTACCTCCTGAAATCGGTTTCCTGCAATTCTGCCCCACTTTCAAGTCCTCTTGGCAGCCTTACTTCAATATATTTTTGGACGATAGCTGTCATTTATAACTCTGCAGGTTTGTGAATGACAGTGCCCCTGAGCTCCTTTCTTCAACTCGCTTTCTTGTGAGCTGGCCGCAACACCGCAGGATTGCTTCAGGCCCTAGTGTGGTTCCGGCATGGCACGCTGAGCCTTTGGTTAATTCCTCTTCCTGGTTGGAAATGAGAGTTAAATTTGCCCGTCCAGACACCTCCAGCTAGTCTCTCATTGGTTCTCCCTATTCCTGTTCATTTTCCGCAGAAATTGCAAACTGGGCCGAACAGGAGGTTAAAGGCACTGATCTCCAAGTGGGGAGAGTGTTAGTAAAGCATCTGGAATGTTGCACCGGAGTACCAGGGGACCAAAACTGAGACACATTTGAACACGTTTCCCGATCACACGGTGGATCATACTCTGGGTTCCACATGCATATTTTAGCTGAAGGAAGAATCCCTTAAACCTAGAGAGTTGAGACCCATGGAATGGGTACCATGCAATATGACTTCAAAGGGTCTGCATTTGCTCACCGAACCTCACCAATCCTATCACTGCTGCATATATGGCGCTGTACACACGCTTGATTCTCTTTCGGAGACATATAAATCCATAGGTTTTCAGATTCTTACTAGTCAGGTATATTCTTAGGCGTTTAATATGCGGTGTTGAGTCCACTTCGTTGAGCAAGGAGTAGCTCTTGTCTGTTACATATTTGGCTTATGGAACGGTATCTGTGCTAATTTCAATCTCTGGTTTTATGCAACACTGCAATTCACCTTTCCCCTTAAGCAAGCATAAGTTGGTTTTCTACATTTGAGACCCTGTTCTGTTTTGTAATTCAGTTCCTGTGTAGCCAAGTTTACATTCCCTGTAGTAGTGATATCTTATGATGTTTCTTTTTCTGTGTGACTTATTTCACTTAGAATCATCGTACCTGAATCCACTCATTATGCTGCTACGGGCCTGATGACATAGATTTCATTGCTGAGTGATATTGCATTGTAAGTAAGTACCACAACTTCTTTATCCATTTTTCGCTTTCTGTGATATTGAACTTGTACCGTAAACGAGGTTCTTGTAAACAGAGCCGTCCCAAACTTTGGGGTGGCTGTGTCTTTTTGATTTTAATTTCCCTAAGCTATAGGACCATAAGTGGAAGTGCCCTAGGCTCTGTTGCTTTGTTTTTTAGATGTTTCAGGAAACACCATACACTTCTCCAGAGTGGCTGTTGGCAATTTACATCCCGCCCATCAGCATACCAAGGCTCCCAGTTCTCCATGGCCTGTCCTGCCTTTCTGGATTTTACACTTTTTTCAGATGGCCCTTTTGACAGGGGGGCAGTGAGATTTCATTGTAGTGCAGATTTCCTTTGCAAGCTTGCTTGGTTGACCAAAAAGGGCATATGCGTTTTTTCCTGAATATATTTAGGAAAAAACGCATACGGCCTTTTTGGCCAAGTGCATCATTGTGGACCTTCTGCCTCTTTTTCTATGCTTTACCTGCAATTCCAGTCTACCTCCTGAAATCGGTTTCCTGTAATTCTGCCCCGCTTTCACCTCCTCCTGGCAGCCTTACTTCAATATATTTTTGGACGATAGCTGTCATTTATAACTCTGCAGGTTTGTGAATGACAGTGCCCCTGAGCTCCTTTCTTCAACTCGCTTTCTTGTGAGCTGCCCGCAACACCGCAAGATTGCTTCAGTTCCTAGTGTGGGTTCCGGCATGGCACGCTGAGCCTTTGGTTAGTTCCTCTTCCTGTTGGGAAATGAGAGTTAAATTTGCCCGTCCAGACACCTGCAGCTAGTCTCTCATTGGTTCTCCCTATTCCTGTTCAATCTCCACAGAAATTGCAAACTGGGCCAAACAGGAGGTTAAAGGCACTGACACTCCAAGTGGGGAGAGTGATAGGAAAGCGTCTGGAATGTTGCACCCAAGTACCAGGGGACAAAACCAGAGACACATTTGAACACGTTTCCCGATCACACGGTGGATCATACTCTGGGTTCCACATGCATGTTTTAGCTGAAGGAAGAATCCCTTAAACCTGGAGAGTTGAGACCCATGGAATGGGTAGCATGCAATATGACTTCAAAGGGTCTGAATTTGCTCACCGATCCTCACCAATCCTATCACTGCTGCGTTTATGCCGCAGTACACACGCTTGATTCTCTTTCGGAGACATGTAAATCTATAGGTTTTAAGATTCTTACTAGTCAGGTATATTCGTAGGCTTTTAATATGGGGTGTTGAGTCCACTTCGTTGAGCAAGGAGTAGCTCTTTTCTATTACATATTTGGCTTATGGAACGGTATCTGTGCTAATTTCAATCTCTGGTTTTATGCAGCACCCCAACTCACCTTTCCCCTTAAGAAAGCATAAGTTGGTTTTCTACATTTGAGAGCCTGTTCTGTTTTGTAATTCTGTTCCTGTGTAGCCAAGTTTACATTCCGTGTAGTAGTGATATCTTATGATGTTTCTTTTTCTGTGTGACTTATTTCACTTAGAATCATCGTACCTGAATCCACTAATTATGCTGCTACGGGCCTGATGACATAGATTTCATTGCTGAGTGATATTGAATTTTACGTAAGTACCACAACTTCTTTATGCATTTTTCGCTTTCTGTGATATTGAACTTGTACCATAAACGAGGTTCTTGTAAACAGAGCCGTCCCAAACTTTGGGGTGGCTGTGTCTTTTTGATTTTAATTTCCCTAAGCTATAGGACCATAAGTGGAAGTGCCCTAGGCTCTGTTGCTTTGTTTTTTAGATGTTTCAGGAAACACCATACACTTCTCCAGAGTGGCTGTTGGCAATTTACATCCCGCCCAGCAGCATAACAAGGCTCCCAGTTCTCCATGGCCTGTCCTGCCTTTCTGGATTTTACACTTTTTTCAGATGACCCTTTTGACCGGGGGGCAGTGAGACTTTATTGTAGTGCAGATTTCCTTTGCAAGCTTGCTTGGTTGGCCAAAAAGGGCGTATGCGTTTTTTTCTGAATATATTCAGGAAAAAACGCATACGCACTTTTTGGCCAAGTGCATCATTGTGGGCGTTCTACCTCTTTTCCTATGCTTTACATGCAATTCCAGTCTACCTCCTGAAATCGGTTTCCTGCAATTCTGCCCCGCTTTCAAGTCCTCTTGCCAGCCTTACTTCAATATATTTTTGGACGATAGCTGTCATTTATAACTCTGCAGTTTTGTGAATGACAGTGTCCCTGAGCTCCTTTCTTCAACTCGCTTTCTTGTGAGCTGTCCACAACACTGCAGGATTCCTTCAGGCCTTAGTGTGGTTCAGGCATGGCATGCTGAGCCTTAGGATAATTCCTCTTCCTGGTGGGAAAGGAAAGTTAAATTTGCCCGTCCAGACACCTCCAGCTAGTCTCTCATTGGTTCTCCGTATTCCTGTTCATTTTCCGCAGAAATTGGAAACTGGGCCAAACAGGAGGTTAAAGGCGCTGACATTCCAAGTGGGGAGAGTGTTAGTAAAGCGTCTGGAATGTTGCACCTGAGTACCAGGGGACGAAAACTGAGACACATTTGAACACGTTTCCCGATCACACGGTGGATCATACTCTGGGTTCCACATGCATGTTTTAGCTGAAGGAAGAATCCCTTAAATCTGGAGAGTTGAGACCCATGGAATGGGTACCATGCAATATGACTTCAAAGGGTCTGCATTTACTCACCGATCCTCACCAATCCTATCACTGCTGCGTTTATGCCGCTGTACACACGCTTGATTCTCTTTCGGAGACAAATAAATCCATAGGTTTTAAGATTCTTACTAGTCAGGTATATTCTTAGGCTTTTAATATGGGGTGTTGAGTCCACTTCGTTGAGCAAGGAGTAGCTCTTGTCTATTACATATTTGGCTTATGGAACGGTATCTGTGCTAATTTCAATCTCTGGTCTTATGCAGCACCCCAACTCACCTTTCCCCTTAAGCAAGCATAAGTTGGTTTTCTACATTTGAGACCCTGTTCTGTTTTGTAATTCAGTTCCTGTGTAGCCAAGTTTACATTCCGTGTAGTAGTGATATCTTATGATATTTCTTTTTCTGTGTGACTTATTTCACTTAGAATCATCGTACCTGAATCCACTCATTATGCTGCTACGGGCCTGATGACATAGATTTCATTGCTGAGTGATATTGCATTGTACGTAAGTACCACAACGTCTTTATCCATTTTTCGCTTTCTGTGATATTGAACTTGTACCGTAAACGAGGTTCTTGTAAACAGAGCCGTCCCAAACTTTGTGGTCGCTGTGTCTTTTTGATTTTAATTTCCCTAAGCTATAGGACCATAAGTGGAAGTGCCCTAGGCTCTGTTGCTTTGTTTTTTAGTTGTTTCAGGAAACACCATACACTTCTCCAGAGTGGCTGTTGGCAATTTACATCCCGCCCATCAGCATAACAAGGCACCCCTTTCTCCATGGCCTGTCCTGCCTTTCTGGATTTTACACTTTTTTCAGATGGCCCTTTTGACCGGGGGGCAGTGAGACTTCATTGTAGTGCAGATTTCCTTTGCAAGCTTGCTTGGTTGGCCAAAAAGTGCGTATGCGTTTTTTCCCGAATATATTCAGGAGAAAACGCATACGCCCTTTTTGGCCAAGTGCATCATTGTGGACCTTCTGCCTCTTTTCCTATGCTTTACATGCAATTCCAGTCTACCTCCTGAAATCGGTTTCCTGCAATTCTGCCCCGCTTTCAAGTCCTCTTGGCAGCCTTACTTCAATATATTTTTGGACGATAGCTGTCATTTATAACTCTGCAGGTTTGTGAATGACAGTGCCCCTGAGCTCCTTTCTTCAACTCGCTTTCTTGTGAGCTCGCTACAACTTCAGGATTGCTTCAGGCCCTAGTGTGGTTCCGGCATGGCACGCTGAGCCTTTGGTTAATTCCTCTTCCTGGTGGGAAATGAGAGTTAAATTTGCCCGTCCAGACACCTCCAGCTAGACTCTCATTGGTTCTCCCTATTCCTGTTTATCTTCCGCAGAAATTACAAACTGGGCCAAACAGGAGGTTAAAGGCCCTGACTCTCCAATTGGGGAGAGTGTTAGTAAAGCGTCTGGAATGTTGCACCCGAGTACCAGAGGACGAAAACTGAGACACATTTGAACACGTTTCCCGATCACACGGTGGATCATACTCTGGGTTCCACATGCATGTTTTAGCTGAAGGAAGAATCCCTTAAACCTGGAGAGTTGAGACCCATGGAATGTGTAGCATGCAATATGACTTCAAAGGGTCTGCATTTGCTCACCAAACCTCACCAATCCTATCACTGCTGCGTTTATGCCGCTGTACACATCTTGATTCTCTTTCGGAGACATATAAATCCATAGGTTTTAAGATTCTTACTAGTCAGGTATATTCTTAGGCTTTTAATATGGGGTGTTGAGTCCACTTCGTTGAGCAAGGAGTAGCTCTTGTCTATTACATATTTGGCTTATGGAACGGTATCTGTGCTAATTTCAATCTCTGGTTTTATGCAGCACCCCAACTCACCTTTCCCTTTAAGCAAGCATAAGTTGGTTTTCTACATTTGAGACCCTGCTCTGTTTTGTAATTCAGTTCCTGTGTAGCCAAGTTTACATTCCGTGTAGTAGTGATATCTTATGATGTTTCTTTTTCTGTGTGACTTATTTCACTTAGAATCATCGTACCTGAATCCACTCATTATGCTGCTACGGGCCTGATGACATAGATTTCATTGCTGAGTGATATTGCATTGTACGTAAGTACCACAACGTCTTTATCCATTTTTCGCTTTCTGTGATATTGAACTTGTACCGTAAACGAGGTTCTTGTAAACAGAGCCGTCCCAAACTTTGGGGTGGCTGTGTCATTTTGATTTTAATTTCCCTAAGCTATAGGACCATAAGTGGAAGTGCCCTAGGCTGTGTTGCTTTGTTTTTTAGTAGTTTCAGGAAACACCATACACTTCTCCAGAGTGGCTGTTGGCAATTTACATCCCGCCCATCAGCATAACAAGGCTCCCAGTTCTCCATGGCTTGTCCTGCCTTTCTGGATTTTACACTTTTTTCAGATGGCCCTTTTGACAGGGGGGCAGTGAGACTTCATTGTAGTGCAGATTTCCTTTGCAAGGTTGCTTAGTTAGCCAAAAAGTGCGTATGCGTTTTTTCCTGAATATATTCAGGAAAAAACGCATACGCCCTTTTTGGCCAAGTGCATCATTGTGGACGTTCTGCCTCTCTTCCTATGCTTTACATGCAATTCCAGTCTACCTCCTGAAATCGGTTTCCTGCAATTCTGCCCCGCTTTCAAGTCCTCTTGGCAGCCTTACTTCAATATATTTTTGGACGATAGCTGTCATTTATAACTCTGCAGGTTTGTGAATTACAGTGCCCCTGAGCTCCTTTCTTCAACTCGCTTTCTTGGGAGCTGGCTGCAACACCGCAGGATTGCTTCAGGCCCTAGTGTGGTTCCGGCATGGCACGCTGAGCCGTTGGTTAATTCCTCTTCCTGGTGGGAAATGAGAGTTAAATTTGCCCATCCAGACACCTCCAGCTAGTCTCTCATTGGTTCTCCCTATTCCTGTTCATCTTCCGCAGAAATTACAAACTGGGCCAAACAGGAGGTTAAAGGCCCTGACTCTCCAATTGGGGAGAGTGTTAGTGAAGCGTCTGGAATGTTGCACCCGAGTACCAGGGGACGAAAACTGAGACACATTTGAACACGTTTCCCGATCACACGGTGGATCATACTCTGGGTTCCACATGCATGTTTTAGCTGAAGGAAGAATCCCTTAAACCTGGAGAGTTGAGACCCATGGAATGGGTACCATGCAATATGACTTCAAAGGGTCTGCATTTGCTCACCGAACCTCACCAATCCTAACACTGCTGCATTAATGCCACTGTACACACGCTTGATTCTCTTTTGGAGACATATAAATCCATAGGTTTTAAGATTCTTACTAGTCAGGTACATTCTTAGGCGTTTAATATGGGGTGTTGAGTCCACTTCGTTGAGCAAGGAGTAGCTCTTGTCTATTACATATTTGGCTTATGGAACGGTATCTGTGCTAATTTCAATCTCTGGTTTTATGCAGCACCCCAACTCACCTTTCCCCTTAAGCAAGCATAAGTTGGTTTTCTACATTTGAGACCCTGTTCTGTTTTGTATTTCAGTTCCTGTGTAGCCAAGTTTACATTCCGTGTAGTAGTGATATCTTATGATGTTTCTTTTTCTGTGTGACTTATTTCACTTAGAATCATCGTACCTGAATGCACTCATTATGCTGCTACAGGCCTGATGACATAGATTTCATTGCTGAGTGATATTGACTTGTACGTAAGTACCACAACGTCTTTATCCATTTTTCACTTTCTGTGATATTGAACTTGTACCGTAAACGAGGTTCTTGTAAACAGAGCCGTCCCAAACTTTGGGGTGGCTGTGTCTTTTTGATTTTAATTTCCCTAAGCTATAGGACCATAAGTGGAAGTGCCCAAGGCTGTGTTGCTTTGTTTTTTAGATGTTTCAAGAAACACCATACACTTCTCCAGAGTGGCTGTTGGCAATTTACATCCCGCCCATCAGCATAACAAGGTTCCCAGTTCTCCATGGCTTGTCCTGCCTTTCTGGATTTTACACTTTTTTCAGATGGCCCTTTTGACCGGGGGGCAGTGAGACTTCATTGTAGTGCAGATTTCCTTTGCAAACTTGCTTGGTTGGCCAAAAAGGGCGTATGCGTTTTTTCCTGAATATATTCAGGAAAAAACGCATACGCCCTTTTTGGCCAAGTGCATCATTGTGGACGTTCTGCCTCTTTTCCTATGCTTTACATGCAATTCCAGTCTACCTCCTGAAATCGGTTTCCTGCAATTCTGCCCCGCTTTCAAGTCCTCTTGGCAGCCTTACTTCAATATATTTTTGGACGATAGCTGTCATTTATAACTCTGCAGTTTTGTGAAAGAAAGTGCCCCTGAGCTCCTTTCTTCAACTCGCTTTCTTGTGAGCTGGCTGCAACACCGCAGGATTGCTTCAGGCCCTAGTGTGGTTCCGGCATGGCACGCTGAGCCTTTGGTTAATTCCTCTTCCTGGTGGGAAATGAGAGTTAAATTTGCCCGTCCAGACACCTCCAGCTAGTCTCTCATTGGTTCTCCCTATTCCTGTTCATCTTCCGCAGAAATTACAAACTGGGCCAAACAGGAGGTTAAAGGCGCTGACTCTCCAAGTCGGGAGAGTGTTAGTAAAGCGTCTGGAATGTTGCACCCGAGTACCAGGGGACGAAATCTAAGACACATTTGAACACGTTTCCCGATCACACAGTGGATCATACTCTGGGTTCCACATGCATGTTTTAGCTGAAGGAAGAATCCCTTAAACCTGGAGAGTTGAGACCCATGGAATGGGTACCATGCAATATGACTTCAAAGGGTCTGCAATTGCTCACCGAACCTCACCAATCCTATCACCGCTGCGTTTATGCCGCTGCACACATGCTTGATTCTCTTTCGGAGACATATAAATCCATAGGTTTTAAGATTCTTACTAGTCAGGTACATTCTTAGGCGTTTAATATGGGGTGTTGAGTCCACTTCGTTGAGCAAGGAGTAGCTCTTGTCTATTACATATTTGGCTTATGGAACGGTATCTGTGCTAATTTCAATCTCTGGTTTTATGCAGCACCCCAACTCACCTTTCCCCTTAAGCAAGCATAAGTTGGTTTTCTACATTTGAGACCCTGTTCTGTTTTGTATTTCAGTTCCTGTGTAGCCAAGTTTACATTCCGTGTAGTAGTGATATCTTATGATGTTTCTTTTTCTGTGTGACTTATTTCACTTAGAATCATCGTACCTGAATGCACTCATTATGCTGCTACGGGCCTGATGACATAGATTTCATTGCTGAGTGATATTGACTTGTACGTAAGTACCACAACGTCTTTATCCATTTTTCGCTTTCTGTGATATTGAACTTGTACCGTAAACGAGGTTCTTGTAAACAGAGCCGTCCCAAACTTTGGGGTGGCTGTGTCTTTTTGATTTTAATTTCCCTAAGCTATAGGACCATAAGTGGAAGTGCCCAAGGCTGTGTTGCTTTGTTTTTTAGATGTTTCAAGAAACACCATACACTTCTCCAGAGTGGCTGTTGGCAATTTACATCCCGCCCATCAGCATAACAAGGTTCCCAGTTCTCCATGGCTTGTCCTGCCTTTCTGGATTTTACACTTTTTTCAGATGGCCCTTTTGACCGGGGGGCAGTGAGACTTCATTGTAGTGCAGATTTCCTTTGCAAGCTTGCTTGGTTGGCCAAAAAGGGCGTATGCGTTTTTTCCTGAATATATTCAGGAAAAAACGCATACGCCCTTTTTGGCCAAGTGCATCATTGTGGACGTTCTGCCTCTTTTCCTATGCTTTACATGCAATTCCAGTCTACCTCCTGAAATCGGTTTCCTGCAATTCTGCCCCGCTTTCAAGTCCTCTTGGCAGCCTTACTTCAATATATTTTTGGACGATAGCTGTCATTTATAACTCTGCAGGTTTGTGAATGAAAGTGCCCCTGAGCTCCTTTCTTCAACTCGCTTTCTTGTGAGCTGGCCGCAACACCGCAGGATTGCTTCAGGCCCTAGTGTGGTTCCGGCATGGCACGCTGAGCCTTTGGTTAATTCCTCTTCCTGGTGGGAAATGAGAGTTAAATTTGCCCGTCCAGACACCTCCAGCTAGTCTCTCATTGGTTCTCCCTATTCCTGTTCATCTTCCGCAGAAATTACAAACTGGGCCAAACAGGAGGTTAAAGGCGCTGACTCTCCAAGTGGGGAGAGTGTTAGTAAAGCGTCTGGAATGTTGCACCCGAGTACCAGGGGACGAAATCTAAGACACATTTGAACACGTTTCCCGATCACACAGTGGATCATACTCTGGGTTCCACATGCATGTTTTAGCTGAAGGAAGAATCCCTTAAACCTGGAGAGTTGAGACCCATGGAATGGGTACCATGCAATATGACTTCAAAGGGTCTGCAATTGCTCACCGAACCTCACCAATCCTATCACCGCTGCGTTTATGCCGCTGCACACATGCTTGATTCTCTTTCGGAGACATATATATCCATAGGTTTTCAGATTCTTACTAGTCAGGTATATTCTTAGGCTTTTAATATGGGGTGTTGAGTCCACTTCTTTGAGCAAGGAGTAGCTCTTGTCTATTACATATTTGGCTTATGGAATGGTATCTGTGCTAATTTCAATCTCTGGTTTTATGCAGCACCCCAACTCACCTTTCCCCTTAAGCAAGCATAAGTTGGTTTTCTACATTTGAGACCCTCTTCTGTTTTGTAATTCAGTTCCTGTGTAGCCAAGTTTACATTCCGTGTAGTAGTGATATCTTATGATGTTTCTTTTTCTGTGTGACTTATTTCACTTAGAATCATCGTACCTGAATCCACTCATTATGCTGCTACGGGCCTGATGACATAGATTTCATTGCTGAGTGATATTGCATTGTACGTAAGTACCACAACATCTTTATCCATTTTTCGCTTTCTGTGATATTGAACTTGTACCGTAAACGAGGTTCTTGTAAACAGAGCCGCCCCAAACTTTGGGGTGGCTGTGTCTTTTTGATTTTAATTTCCCTAAGCTATAGGACCATAAGTGGAAGTGCCCTAGGCTGTGTTGCTTTGTTTTTTAGATGTTTCAGGAAACACCATACACTTCTCCAGAGAGGCTGTTGGCAATTTACATCCCGCCCATCAGCATAACAAGGCTCCCAGTTCTCCATGGCCTGTCCTGCCTTTCTGGATTTTACACTTTTTTCAGATGGCCCTTTTGACCGTGGAGCAGTAAGACTTCATTGTAGTGCAGATTTCCTTTGCAAGCTTGCTTGTTTGGCCAAAAAGGGCATATGCGTTTTTTCCTGAATATATTCAGGAAAAAACGCATACGCCCTTTTTGGCCAAGTGCATCATTGTGGACGTTCTGCCTCTCTTCCTATGCTTTACATGCAATTCCAGTCTACCTCCTGAAATCGGTTTCCTGCAATTCTGCCCCGCTTTCAAGTCCTCTTGGCAGCCTTACTTCAATATATTTTTGGACGATAGCTGTCATTTATAACTCTGCAGGTTTGTGAATGACAGTGCCCCTGAGCTCCTTTCTTCAACTCGCTTTCTTGTGAGCTGGCTGCAACACCGCAGGATTGCTTCAGGCCCTAGTGTGGTTCCGGCATGGCACGCTGAGCCTTTGGTTAATTCCTCTTCCTGGTGGGAAATGAGAGTTAAATTTGCCCGTCCAGACACCTCCAGCTAGTCTCTCATTGGTTCTCCCTATTCCTGTTCATCTTCCGCAGAAATTACAAACTGGGCCAAACAGGAGGTTAAAGGCGCTGACTCTCCAAGTCGGGAGAGTGTTAGTAAAGCGTCTGGAATGTTGCACCCGAGTACCAGGGGACGAAATCTAAGACACATTTGAACACGTTTCCCGATCACACAGTGGATCATACTCTGGGTTCCACATGCATGTTTTAGCTGAAGGAAGAATCCCTTAAACCTGGAGAGTTGAGACCCATGGAATGGGTACCATGCAATATGACTTCAAAGGGTCTGCAATTGCTCACCGAACCTCACCAATCCTATCACCGCTGCGTTTATGCCGCTGCACACATGCTTGATTCTCTTTCGGAGACATATAAATCCATAGGTTTTAAGATTCTTACTAGTCAGGTACATTCTTAGGCGTTTAATATGGGGTGTTGAGTCCACTTCGTTGAGCAAGGAGTAGCTCTTGTCTATTACATATTTGGCTTATGGAACGGTATCTGTGCTAATTTCAATCTCTGGTTTTATGCAGCACCCCAACTCACCTTTCCCCTTAAGCAAGCATAAGTTGGTTTTCTACATTTGAGACCCTGTTCTGTTTTGTATTTCAGTTCCTGTGTAGCCAAGTTTACATTCCGTGTAGTAGTGATATCTTATGATGTTTCTTTTTCTGTGTGACTTATTTCACTTAGAATCATCGTACCTGAATGCACTCATTATGCTGCTACGGGCCTGATGACATAGATTTCATTGCTGAGTGATATTGACTTGTACGTAAGTACCACAACGTCTTTATCCATTTTTCGCTTTCTGTGATATTGAACTTGTACCGTAAACGAGGTTCTTGTAAACAGAGCCGTCCCAAACTTTGGGGTGGCTGTGTCTTTTTGATTTTAATTTCCCTAAGCTATAGGACCATAAGTGGAAGTGCCCAAGGCTGTGTTGCTTTGTTTTTTAGATGTTTCAAGAAACACCATACACTTCTCCAGAGTGGCTGTTGGCAATTTACATCCCGCCCATCAGCATAACAAGGTTCCCAGTTCTCCATGGCTTGTCCTGCCTTTCTGGATTTTACACTTTTTTCAGATGGCCCTTTTGACCGGGGGGCAGTGAGACTTCATTGTAGTGCAGATTTCCTTTGCAAGCTTGCTTGGTTGGCCAAAAAGGGCGTATGCGTTTTTTCCTGAATATATTCAGGAAAAAACGCATACGCCCTTTTTGGCCAAGTGCATCATTGTGGACGTTCTGCCTCTTTTCCTATGCTTTACATGCAATTCCAGTCTACCTCCTGAAATCGGTTTCCTGCAATTCTGCCCCGCTTTCAAGTCCTCTTGGCAGCCTTACTTCAATATATTTTTGGACGATAGCTGTCATTTATAACTCTGCAGGTTTGTGAATGAAAGTGCCCCTGAGCTCCTTTCTTCAACTCGCTTTCTTGTGAGCTGGCCGCAACACCGCAGGATTGCTTCAGGCCCTAGTGTGGTTCCGGCATGGCACGCTGAGCCTTTGGTTAATTCCTCTTCCTGGTGGGAAATGAGAGTTAAATTTGCCCGTCCAGACACCTCCAGCTAGTCTCTCATTGGTTCTCCCTATTCCTGTTCATCTTCCGCAGAAATTACAAACTGGGCCAAACAGGAGGTTAAAGGCGCTGACTCTCCAAGTGGGGAGAGTGTTAGTAAAGCGTCTGGAATGTTGCACCCGAGTACCAGGGGACGAAATCTAAGACACATTTGAACACGTTTCCCGATCACACAGTGGATCATACTCTGGGTTCCACATGCATGTTTTAGCTGAAGGAAGAATCCCTTAAACCTGGAGAGTTGAGACCCATGGAATGGGTACCATGCAATATGACTTCAAAGGGTCTGCAATTGCTCACCGAACCTCACCAATCCTATCACCGCTGCGTTTATGCCGCTGCACACATGCTTGATTCTCTTTCGGAGACATATATATCCATAGGTTTTCAGATTCTTACTAGTCAGGTATATTCTTAGGCTTTTAATATGGGGTGTTGAGTCCACTTCTTTGAGCAAGGAGTAGCTCTTGTCTATTACATATTTGGCTTATGGAATGGTATCTGTGCTAATTTCAATCTCTGGTTTTATGCAGCACCCCAACTCACCTTTCCCCTTAAGCAAGCATAAGTTGGTTTTCTACATTTGAGACCCTCTTCTGTTTTGTAATTCAGTTCCTGTGTAGCCAAGTTTACATTCCGTGTAGTAGTGATATCTTATGATGTTTCTTTTTCTGTGTGACTTATTTCACTTAGAATCATCGTACCTGAATCCACTCATTATGCTGCTACGGGCCTGATGACATAGATTTCATTGCTGAGTGATATTGCATTGTACGTAAGTACCACAACATCTTTATCCATTTTTCGCTTTCTGTGATATTGAACTTGTACCGTAAACGAGGTTCTTGTAAACAGAGCCGCCCCAAACTTTGGGGTGGCTGTGTCTTTTTGATTTTAATTTCCCTAAGCTATAGGACCATAAGTGGAAGTGCCCTAGGCTGTGTTGCTTTGTTTTTTAGATGTTTCAGGAAACACCATACACTTCTCCAGAGAGGCTGTTGGCAATTTACATCCCGCCCATCAGCATAACAAGGCTCCCAGTTCTCCATGGCCTGTCCTGCCTTTCTGGATTTTACACTTTTTTCAGATGGCCCTTTTGACCGTGGAGCAGTAAGACTTCATTGTAGTGCAGATTTCCTTTGCAAGCTTGCTTGTTTGGCCAAAAAGGGCATATGCGTTTTTTCCTGAATATATTCAGGAAAAAACGCATACGCCCTTTTTGGCCAAGTGCATCATTGTGGACGTTCTGCCTCTCTTCCTATGCTTTACATGCAATTCCAGTCTACCTCCTGAAATCGGTTTCCTGCAATTCTGCCCCGCTTTCAAGTCCTCTTGGCAGCCTTACTTCAATATATTTTTGGACGATAGCTGTCATTTATAACTCTGCAGGTTTGTGAATGACAGTGCCCCTGAGCTCCTTTCTTCAACTCGCTTTCTTGTGAGCTGGCTGCAACACCGCAGGATTGCTTCAGGCCCTAGTGTGGTTCCGGCATGGCACGCTGAGCCTTTGGTTAATTCCTCTTCCTGGTGGGAAATGAGAGTTAAATTTGCCCGTCCAGACACCTCCAGCTAGTCTCTCATTGGTTCTCCCTATTCCTGTTCATCTTCCGCAGAAATTAAAAACTGGGCCAAACAGGAAGTTAAAGGCACTGACTCTCCAAGTGGGGAGAGTGTTAGTAAAGCATCTGGAATGTTGCACCCGAGTACCAGGGGACGATAACTGAGACACATTTGAACACGTTTCCCGATCACATGGTGGATCATACTCTGGGTTCCACATGCATGTTTTAGCTGAAGGAAGAATCCCTTAAACCTGGAGAGGTGAGACCCATGGAATGGGTACCATGCAATATGACTTCAAAGGGTCTGCATTTGCTCACCGAACCTCACCAATCCTAACACTGCTGCATTTATGCCACTGTACACACGCTTGATTCTCTTTTGGAGTCATATAAATCCATAGGTTTTAAGATTCTTACTAGTCAGGTACATTCTTAGGCGTTTAATATGGGATGTTGAGTCCACTTCGTTGAGAAAGGAGTAGCTCTTGTCTATTACATATTTGGCTTATGGAACGGTATCTGTGCTAATTTCAATCTCTGGTTTTATGCAGCATCCCAACTCACCTTTCCCCTTAAGCAAGCATAAGTTGGTTTTCTACATTTGAGACCCTGTTCTGTTTTGTAATTCAGTTCCTGTGTAGCCAAGTTTACATTCCGTGTAGTAGTGATATCTTATGATGTTTCTTTTTCTGTGTGACTTATTTCACTTAGAATCATCGTACCTGAATCCACTCATTATGCTGCTACGGGCCTGATGACATAGATTTCATTGCTGAGTGATATTGCATTGTACGTAAGTACCACAACGTCTTTATCAATTTTTCGCTTTCTGTGATATTGAACTTGTACCGTAAACGAGGTTCTTGTAAACAGAGCCGTCCCAAACTTTGGGGTGCCTGTGTCTTTTTGATTTTAATTTCCCTAAGCTATAGGACCATAAGTGGAAGTGCCCAAGGCTGTGTTGCTTTGTTTTTTAGATGTTTCAGAAAACAGCATACACTTCTCCAGAGTGGCTGTTGGTAATTTACATCCCGCCCATCAGCATAACAAGGTTCCCAGTTCTCCATGGCCTGTCCTGCCTTTCTGGATTTTACACTTTTTTCAGATGGCCCTTTAGACCGGGGGGCAGTGAGATTTCATTGTAGTGCAGATTTCCTTTGCAAGCTTGCTTGGTTGGCCAAAAAGGGCGTATGCGTTTTTTCCTGAATATATTCAGGAAAAAACGCATACGCCCTTTTTGGCCAAGTGCATCATTGTGGACGTTCTGCCTCTTTTCCTATGCTTTACATGCAATTCCAGTCTACCTCCTGAAATCGGTTTCCTGCAATTCTGCCCCGCTTTCAAGTCCTCTTGGCAGCCTTACTTCAATATATTTTTGGACGATAGCTGTCATTTATAACTCTGCAGGTTTGTGAATGAAAGTGCCCCTGAGCTCCTTTCTTCAACTCGCTTTCTTGTGAGCTGGCCGCAACACCGCAGGATTGCTTCAGGCCCTAGTGTAGTGCCGGCATGGCACGCTGATTCGTTAGTTAATTCCTCTTCCTGGTGGGAAATGAGAGTTAAATTTGCCCGTCCAGACACCTCCAGCTAGACTCTCATTGGTTCTCCCTATTCCTGTTCATCTTCCGCAGAAATTACAAAGTAGGCCAAACAGGAGGTTAATGGCACTGACTCTCGAAGTGGGGAGAGTGTTAGTAAAGCGTCTGGAATGTTGCACCCGAGTACCAGGGGACGAAAACTGAGACACATTTCAACACGTTTCCCGATCACACGGTGGGTCATACTCTGGGTTCCACATGCATGTTTTAGCTGAAGGAAGAATCCCTTAAACCTGGAGAGTTGAGACCCATGGAATGGGTAGCATGCAATATGACTTCAAAGGGTCTGCATTTGCTCACCGAACCTCACCAATCCTATCACTGCTGCGTTTATGCTGCTGTACACACGCTTGATTCTCTTTCGGAGACATATGAATCCATAGGTTTTAAGATTCTTACTAGTCAGGTATATTCTTAGGCTTTTAATATGGGGTGTTGAGTCCACTTCGTTGAGCAAGGAGTAGCTCTTGTCTATTACATATTTGGCTTATGGAACGGTATCTGTGCTAATTTCAATCTCTGGTTTTATGCAGCACCCCAACTCACCTTTCCCCTTAAGCAAGCATAAGTTGGTTTTCTACATTTGAGACCCTGTTCTGTTTTGTAATTCAGTTCCTGTGTAGCCAAGTTTACATTCCGTGTAGTAGTGATATCTTATGAGGTTTCTTTTTCTGTGTGACTTATTTCACTTAGAATCATCGTACCTGAATCCACTCATTATGCTGCTACGGGCCTGATGACATAGATTTCATTGCTGAGTGATATTGCATTGTACGTAAGTACCACAACGTCTTTATCCATTTTTCGCTTTCTGTGATATTGAACTTGTACCGTAAACGAGGTTCTTGTAAACAGAGCCGTCCCAAACTTTGGGGTGGCTGTGTCTTTTTGATTTTAATTTCCCTAAGCTATAGTACCATAAGTGGAAGTGCCCTAGGCTGTGTTGCTTTGTTTTTTAGATGTGTCAGGAAACAGCATACACTTCTCCAAAGTGGCTGTTGGCAATTTACATCCCGCCCATCAGCATAACAAGGTTCCCAGTTCTCCATGGCCTGTCCTGCCTTTCTGGATTTTACACTTTTTTCAGATGGCCCTTTATACCGGGGGGCAGTGAGATTTCATTGTAGTGCAGATTTCCTTTGCAAGCTTGCTTGGTTGGCCAAAAAGGGCGTATGCGTTTTTTCCAGAATATATTCAGGAAAAAACGCATACGCCCTTTTTGGCCAAGTGCATCATTGTGGACGTTCTGCCTGTTTTCCTATGCTTTACATGCAATTCCAGTCTACCTCCTGAAATCGGTTTCCTGCAATTCTGCCCCGCTTTCAAGTCCTCTTGGCAGCCTTACTTCAATATATTTTTGGACGATAGCTGTCATTTATAACTCTGCAGTTTTGTGAATGAAAGTGCCCCTGAGCTCCTTTCTTCAACTCGCTTTCTTGTGAGCTGGCCGCAACACCGCAGGATTGCTTCATGCCCTATTGTAGTTCCGGCGTGGCACGCTGATTCGTTGGTTAATTCCTCTTCCTGGTGGGAAATGAGAGTTAAATTTGCCCGTCCAGACACCTCCAGCTAGACACTCATTGGTTCTCCCTATTCCTGTTCATCTTCCACAGAAATTACAAAGTAGGCCAAACAGGAGGTTAATGGCACTGACTCTCGAAGTGGGGAGAGTGTTAGTAAAGCGTCTGGAATGTTGCACCCGAGTACCAGGGGATGAAAACTGAGACACATTTCAACACGTTTCCCGATCACACGGTGGATCATACTCTGGGTTCCACATGCATGTTTTAGCTGAAGGAAGAATCCCTTAAACCTGGAGAGTTGAGACCCATAGAATGGGTACGATGCAATATGACTTCAAAGGGTCTGCATTTGCTCACCGAACCTCACCAATCCTATCACTGCTGCGTTTATGCCGCTGTACACACGCTTGATTCTCTTTCAGAGACATATAAATCCATAGGTTTTAAGATTCTTACTAGTCAGGTATATTCTTAGGCTTTTAATATGGGGTGTTGAGTCCACTTCGTTGCGCAAGGAGTAGCTCTTGTCTATTACATATTTGGCTTATGGAACGGTATCTGTGCTAATTTCCATCTCTGGTTTTATGCACCACCCCAACTCACCTTTCCCCTTAAGCAAGCATAAGTTGGTTTTCTACATTTGAGACCCTGTTCTGTTTTGTAATTCAGTTCCTGTGTAGCCAAGTTTACATTCCGTGTAGTAGTGATATCTTATGATGTTTCTTTTTCTGTGTGACTTATTTCACTTAGAATCATCATACCTGAATCTACTCATTATGCTGCTACGGGCCTGATGACATAGATTTCATTGCTGAGTGATATTGCATTTTACGTAAGTACCACAACGTCTTTATCCATTTTTCGCTTTCTGTGATATTGAACTTGTACCGTAAACGAGGTTCTTGTAAACAGAGCCATCCCAAATTTTGGGGTGGCTGTGTCTTTTTGATTTTAATTTCCCTAAGCTATAGGACCATAAGTGGAAGTGCCCTAGGCTGTGTTGCTTTGTTTTTTAGATGTTTCAGGAAACACCATACACTTCTCCAGAGTGGCTGTTGGCAATTTACATCCCGCCCATCAGCATAACAAGGCTCCCAGTTCTCCATGGCCTGTCCTGCCTTTCTGGATTTTACAGTTTTTTCAGATGACCCTTTTGACTGGGGAGCAGTAAGACTTCATTGTAGTGCAGATTTCCTTTGCAAGCTTGCTTGGTTGGCCAAAAAGGGCGTATGCGTTTTTTCCTGAATATATTCAGGAAAAAACGCATACGCCCTTTTTGGCCAAGTGCATCATTGTGGACGTTCTGCTTCTTTTCCTATGCTTTACCTGCAATTCCAGTCTACCTCCTGAAATCGGTTTCCTGCAATTCTGCCCCGCTTTCAAGTCCTCTTGGCAGCCTTACTTCAATATATTTTTGGATGATAGCTGTCATTTATAACTCTGCAGGTTTGTGAATTACAGTGCCCCTGAGCTCCTTTCTTCAACTCGCTTTCTTGTGAGCTGGCTGCAACACCGCAGGATTGCTTCAGGCCCTAGTGTGGTTCCGGCATGGCACGCTGAGCCGTTGGTTAATTCCTTTTCCTGGTGGGAAATGAGAGTTAAATTTGCCCGTCCAGACACCTCCAGCTAGTCTCTCATTGGTTCTCCCTATTCCTGTTCATCTTCCGCAGAAATTACAAACTGGGCCAAACAGGAGGTTAAAGGCACTGACTCTCCAATTGGGGAGAGTGTTAGTAAAGCGTCTGGAATGTTGCACCCGAGTACCAGGGGACGAAAACTGAGACACATTTGAACACGTTTCCCGATCACACGGTGGATCATACTCTGGGTTCCACATGCATGTTTTAGCTGAAGGAAGAATCCCTTAAACCTGGAGAGTTGAGACCCATGGAATGGGTAGCATGCAATATGACGTCAAAGGGTCTGCATTTGCTCACCGAACCTCACCAACCCTATCACTGCTGCGTTTATGCCGCTGTACACATCTTGATTATCTTTCGGAGACATATAAATCCATAGGTTTTAAGATTCTTACTAGTCAGGTATATTCTTAGGCTTTTAATATGGGGTGTTGAGTCCACTTCGTTGCGCAAGGAGTAGCTCTTGTCTATTACATATTTGGCTTATGGAACGGTATCTGTGCTAATTTCCATCTCTGGTTTTATGCACCACCCCAACTCACCTTTCCCCTTAAGCAAGCATAAGTTGGTTTTCTACATTTGAGACCCTGTTCTGTTTTGTAATTCAGTTCCTGTGTAGCCAAGTTTACATTCCGTGTAGTAGTGATATCTTATGATGTTTCTTTTTCTGTGTGACTTATTTCACTTAGAATCATCATACCTGAATCTACTCATTATGCTGCTACGGGCCTGATGACATAGATTTCATTGCTGAGTGATATTGCATTTTACGTAAGTACCACAACGTCTTTATCCATTTTTCGCTTTCTGTGATATTGAACTTGTACCGTAAACGAGGTTCTTGTAAACAGAGCCATCCCAAATTTTGGGGTGGCTGTGTCTTTTTGATTTTAATTTCCCTAAGCTATAGGACCATAAGTGGAAGTGCCCTAGGCTGTGTTGCTTTGTTTTTTAGATGTTTCAGGAAACACCATACACTTCTCCAGAGTGGCTGTTGGCAATTTACATCCCGCCCATCAGCATAACAAGGCTCCCAGTTCTCCATGGCCTGTCCTGCCTTTCTGGATTTTACAGTTTTTTCAGATGACCCTTTTGACTGGGGAGCAGTAAGACTTCATTGTAGTGCAGATTTCCTTTGCAAGCTTGCTTGGTTGGCCAAAAAGGGCGTATGCGTTTTTTCCTGAATATATTCAGGAAAAAACGCATACGCCCTTTTTGGCCAAGTGCATCATTGTGGACGTTCTGCTTCTTTTCCTATGCTTTACCTGCAATTCCAGTCTACCTCCTGAAATCGGTTTCCTGCAATTCTGCCCCGCTTTCAAGTCCTCTTGGCAGCCTTACTTCAATATATTTTTGGATGATAGCTGTCATTTATAACTCTGCAGGTTTGTGAATTACAGTGCCCCTGAGCTCCTTTCTTCAACTCGCTTTCTTGTGAGCTGGCTGCAACACCGCAGGATTGCTTCAGGCCCTAGTGTGGTTCCGGCATGGCACGCTGAGCCGTTGGTTAATTCCTTTTCCTGGTGGGAAATGAGAGTTAAATTTGCCCGTCCAGACACCTCCAGCTAGTCTCTCATTGGTTCTCCCTATTCCTGTTCATCTTCCGCAGAAATTACAAACTGGGCCAAACAGGAGGTTAAAGGCACTGACTCTCCAATTGGGGAGAGTGTTAGTAAAGCGTCTGGAATGTTGCACCCGAGTACCAGGGGACGAAAACTGAGACACATTTGAACACGTTTCCCGATCACACGGTGGATCATACTCTGGGTTCCACATGCATGTTTTAGCTGAAGGAAGAATCCCTTAAACCTGGAGAGTTGAGACCCATGGAATGGGTAGCATGCAATATGACTTCAAAGGGTCTGCATTTGCTCACCGAACCTCACCAACCCTATCACTGCTGCGTTTATGCCGCTGTACACATCTTGATTATCTTTCGGAGACATATAAATCCATAGGTTTTAAGATTCTTACTAGTCAGGTATATTCTTAGGCTTTTAATATGAGGTGTTGAGTCCACTTCGTTGAGCAAGGAGTAGCTCTTGTCTATTACATATTTGGATTATGGAACTTTATCTGTGCTAATTTCAATCTCTGGTTTTATGCAGCACCCCAACTCACCTTTCCCCTTAAGCAAGCATAAGTTGGTTTTCTACATTTGAGACCCTGCTCTGTTTTGTAATTCAGTTCCTGTGTAGCCAAGTTTACATTCCGTGTAGTAGTGATATCTTATGATGTTTCTTTTTCTGTGTGACTTATTTCACTTAGAATCATCGTACCTGAATCCACTCATTATGCTGCTACGGGCCTGATGACATAGATTTCATTGCTGAGTGATATTGCATTGTACGTAAGTACCACAACGTCTTTATCAATTTTTCGCTTTCTGTGATATTGAACTTGTACCGTAAACGAGGTTCTTGTAAACAGAGCCGTCCCAAACTTTGGGGTGGCTGTGTCTTTTTGATTTTAATTTCCCTAAGCTATAGGACCATAAGTGGAAGTGCCCAAGGCTGTGTTGCTTTGTTTTTTAGATGTTTCAGGAAACAGCATACACTTCTCCAGAGTGGCTGTTGGCAATTTACATCCCGCCCATCAGCATAACAAGGTTCCCAGTTCTCCATGGCCTGTCCTGCCTTTCTGGATTTTACACTTTTTTCAGATGGCCCTTTATACCGGGGGGCAGTGAGATTTCATTGTAGTGCAGATTTCCTTTGCAAGCTTGCTTGCTTGGCCAAAAAGGGCGTATGCGTTTTTTCCAGAATATATTCAGGAAAAAACGCATACGCCCTTTTTGGCCAAGTGCATCATTGTGGACGTTCTGCCTCTTTTCCTATGCTTTACATGCAATTCCAGTCTACCTCCTGAAATCGGTTTCCTGCAATTCTGCCCCGCTTTCAAGTCCTCTTGGCAGCCTTACTTCAATATATTTTTGGACGATAACTGTCATTTATAACTCTGCAGGTTTGTGAATGAAAGTGCCCCTGAGCTCCTTTCTTCAACTCGCTTTCTTGTGAGCTGGCCGCAACACCGCAGGATTGCTTCAGGCCCTAGTGTAGTGCCGGCATGGCACGCTGATTCGTTGGTTAATTCCTCTTCCTGGTGGGAAATGAGAGTTAAATTTGCCCGTCCAGACACCTCCAGCTAGACTCTCATTGGTTCTCCCTATTCCTGTTCATCTTCCGCAGAAATTACAAAGTAGGCCAAACAGGAGGTTAATGGCACTGACTCTCGAAGTGGGGAGAGTGTTAGTAAAGCGTCTGGAATGTTGCACCCGAGTACCAGGGGACGAAAACTGAGACACATTTCAACACGTTTCCCGATCACACGGTGGATCATACTCTGGGTTCCACATGCATGTTTTAGCTGAAGGAAGAATCCCTTAAACCTGGAGAGTTGAGACCCATGGAATGGGTAGCATGCAATATGACTTCAAAGGGTCTGCATTTGCTCACCGAACCTCACCAATCCTATCACTGCTGCGTTTATGCTGCTGTACACACGCTTGATTCTCTTTCGGAGACATATGAATCCATAGGTTTTAAGATTCTTACTAGTCAGGTATATTCTTAGGCTTTTAATATGGGGTGTTGAGTCCACTTCGTTGAGCAAGGAGTAGCTCTTGTCTATTACATATTTGGCTTATGGAACGGTATCTGTGCTAATTTCAATCTCTGGTTTTATGCAGCACCCCAACTCACCTTTCCCCTTAAGCAAGCATAAGTTGGTTTTCTACATTTGAGACCCTGTTCTGTTTTGTAATTCAGTTCCTGTGTAGCCAAGTTTACATTCCGTGTAGTAGTGATATCTTATGAGGTTTCTTTTTCTGTGTGACTTATTTCACTTAGAATCATCGTACCTGAATCCACTCATTATGCTGCTACGGGCCTGATGACATAGATTTCATTGCTGAGTGATATTGCATTGTACGTAAGTACCACAACGTCTTTATCAATTTTTCGCTTTCTGTGATATTGAACTTGTACCGTAAACGAGGTTCTTGTAAACAGAGCCGTCCCAAACTTTGGGGTGGCTGTGTCTTTTTGATTTTAATTTCCCTAAGCTATAGTACCATAAGTGGAAGTGCCCTAGGCTGTGTTGCTTTGTTTTTTAGATGTGTCAGGAAACAGCATACACTTCTCCAGAGTGGCTGTTGGCAATTTACATCCCGCCCATCAGCATAACAAGGTTCCCAGTTCTCCATGGCCTGTCCTGCCTTTCTGGATTTTACACTTTTTTCAGATGGCCCTTTTGACCAGGGGGCAGTGAGATTTCATTGTAGTGCAGATTTCCTTTGCAAGCTTGCTTGGTTGGCCAAAAAGGGCGTATGCGTTTTTTCCTGAATATATTCAGGAAAAAACGCATACGCCTTTTTTGGCCAAGTGCATCATTGTGGACGTTCTGCCTGTTTTCCTATGCTTTACATGCAATTCCAGTCTACCTCCTGAAATCGGTTTCCTGCAATTCTGCCCCGCTTTCAAGTCCTCTTGGCAGCCTTACTTCAATATATTTTTGGACGATAGCTGTCATTTATAACTCTGCAGGTTTGTGAATGAAAGTGCCCCTGAGCTCCTTTCTTCAACTCGCTTTCTTGTGAGCTGGCCGCAACACCGCAGGATTGCTTCATGCCCTATTGTAGTTCCGGCATGGCACGCTGATTCGTTGGTTAATTCCTCTTCCTGGTGGGAAATGAGAGTTAAATTTGCCCGTCCAGACACCTCCAGCTAGACTCTCATTGGTTCTCCCTATTCCTGTTCATCTTCCGCAGAAATTACAAAGTAGGCCAAACAGGAGGTTAATGGCACTGACTCTCGAAGTGGGGAGAGTGTTAGTAAAGCGTCTGGAATGTTGCACCCGAGTACCAGGGGATGAAAACTGAGACACATTTGAACACGTTTCCCGATCACACAGTGGATCATACTCTGGGTTCCACATGCATGTTTTAGCTGAAGGAAGAATCCCTTAAACCTGGAGAGTTGAGACCCATGGAATGGGTACCATGCAATATGACTTCAAAGGGTCTGCAATTGCTCACCGAACCTCACCAATCCTATCACCGCTGCGTTTATGCCGCTGCACACATGCTTGATTCTCTTTCGGAGACATATAAATCCATAGGTTTTAAGATTCTTACTAGTCAGGTACATTCTTAGGCGTTTAATATGGGGTGTTGAGTCCACTTCGTTGAGCAAGGAGTAGCTCTTGTCTATTACATATTTGGCTTATGGAACGGTATCTGTGCTAATTTCAATCTCTGGTTTTATGCAGCACCCCAACTCACCTTTCCCCTTAAGCAAGCATAAGTTGGTTTTCTACATTTGAGACCCTGTTCTGTTTTGTATTTCAGTTCCTGTGTAGCCAAGTTTACATTCCGTGTAGTAGTGATATCTTATGATGTTTCTTTTTCTGTGTGACTTATTTCACTTAGAATCATCGTACCTGAATGCACTCATTATGCTGCTACGGGCCTGATGACATAGATTTCATTGCTGAGTGATATTGACTTGTACGTAAGTACCACAACGTCTTTATCCATTTTTCGCTTTCTGTGATATTGAACTTGTACCGTAAACGAGGTTCTTGTAAACAGAGCCGTCCCAAACTTTGGGGTGGCTGTGTCTTTTTGATTTTAATTTCCCTAAGCTATAGGACCATAAGTGGAAGTGCCCAAGGCTGTGTTGCTTTGTTTTTTAGATGTTTCAAGAAACACCATACACTTCTCCAGAGTGGCTGTTGGCAATTTACATCCCGCCCATCAGCATAACAAGGTTCCCAGTTCTCCATGGCTTGTCCTGCCTTTCTGGATTTTACACTTTTTTCAGATGGCCCTTTTGACTGGGGGGCAGTGAGACTTCATTGTAGTGCAGATTTCCTTTGCAAGCTTGCTTGGTTGGCCAAAAAGGGCGTATGCGTTTTTTCCTGAATATATTCAGGAAAAAACGCATACGCCCTTTTTGGCCAAGTGCATCATTGTGGACGTTCTGCCTCTTTTCCTATGCTTTACATGCAATTCCAGTCTACCTCCTGAAATCGGTTTCCTGCAATTCTGCCCCGCTTTCAAGTCCTCTTGGCAGCCTTACTTCAATATATTTTTGGACGATAGCTGTCATTTATAACTCTGCAGGTTTGTGAATGAAAGTGCCCCTGAGCTCCTTTCTTCAACTCGCTTTCTTGTGAGCTGGCCGCAACACCGCAGGATTGCTTCAGGCCCTAGTGTGGTTCCGGCATGGCACGCTGAGCCTTTGGTTAATTCCTCTTCCTGGTGGGAAATGAGAGTTAAATTTGCCCGTCCAGACACCTCCAGCTAGTCTCTCATTGGTTCTCCCTATTCCTGTTCATCTTCCGCAGAAATTACAAACTGGGCCAAACAGGAGGTTAAAGGCGCTGACTCTCCAAGTGGGGAGAGTGTTAGTAAAGCGTCTGGAATGTTGCACCCGAGTACCAGGGGACGAAATCTAAGACACATTTGAACACGTTTCCCGATCACACAGTGGATCATACTCTGGGTTCCACATGCATGTTTTAGCTGAAGGAAGAATCCCTTAAACCTGGAGAGTTGAGACCCATGGAATGGGTACCATGCAATATGACTTCAAAGGGTCTGCAATTGCTCACCGAACCTCACCAATCCTATCACCGCTGCGTTTATGCCGCTGCACACATGCTTGATTCTCTTTCGGAGACATATATATCCATAGGTTTTCAGATTCTTACTAGTCAGGTATATTCTTAGGCTTTTAATATGGGGTGTTGAGTCCACTTCTTTGAGCAAGGAGTAGCTCTTGTCTATTACATATTTGGCTTATGGAATGGTATCTGTGCTAATTTCAATCTCTGGTTTTATGCAGCACCCCAACTCACCTTTCCCCTTAAGCAAGCATAAGTTGGTTTTCTACATTTGAGACCCTCTTCTGTTGTGTAATTCAGTTCCTGTGTAGCCAAGTTTACATTCCGTGTAGTAGTGATATCTTATGATGTTTCTTTTTCTGTGTGACTTATTTCACTTAGAATCATCGTACCTGAATCCACTCATTATGCTGCTACGGGCCTGATGACATAGATTTCATTGCTGAGTGATATTGCATTGTACGTAAGTACCACAACATCTTTATCCATTTTTCGCTTTCTGTGATATTGAACTTGTACCGTAAACGAGGTTCTTGTAAACAGAGCCGCCCCAAACTTTGGGGTGGCTGTGTCTTTTTGATTTTAATTTCCCTAAGCTATAGGACCATAAGTGGAAGTGCCCTAGGCTGTGTTGCTTTGTTTTTTAGATGTTTCAGGAAACACCATACACTTCTCCAGAGAGGCTGTTGGCAATTTACATCCCGCCCATCAGCATAACAAGGCTCCCAGTTCTCCATGGCCTGTCCTGCCTTTCTGGATTTTACACTTTTTTCAGATGGCCCTTTTGACCGTGGAGCAGTAAGACTTCATTGTAGTGCAGATTTCCTTTGCAAGCTTGCTTGTTTGGCCAAAAAGGGCATATGCGTTTTTTCCTGAATATATTCAGGAAAAAACGCATACGCCCTTTTTGGCCAAGTGCATCATTGTGGACGTTCTGCCTCTCTTCCTATGCTTTACATGCAATTCCAGTCTACCTCCTGAAATCGGTTTCCTGCAATTCTGCCCCGCTTTCAAGTCCTCTTGGCAGCCTTACTTCAATATATTTTTGGACGATAGCTGTCATTTATAACTCTGCAGGTTTGTGAATGACAGTGCCCCTG
Source organism: Orcinus orca (assembly GCF_937001465.1). Classification (NCBI taxonomy): domain Eukaryota; kingdom Metazoa; phylum Chordata; class Mammalia; order Artiodactyla; family Delphinidae; genus Orcinus; species Orcinus orca. The sequence continues at coordinate 51,149,424 of NC_064560.1, read as the reverse complement.
AGCTCCTTTCTTCAACTCGCTTTCTTGTGAGCTGGCTGCAACACCGCAGGATTGCTTCAGGCCCTAGTGTGGTTCCGGCATGGCACGCTGAGCCTTTGGTTAATTCCTCTTCCTGGTGGGAAATGAGAGTTAAATTTGCCCGTCCAGACACCTCCAGCTAGTCTCTCATTGGTTCTCCCTATTCCTGTTCATCTTCCGCAGAAATTAAAAACTGGGCCAAACAGGAAGTTAAAGGCACTGACTCTCCAAGTGGGGAGAGTGTTAGTAAAGCATCTGGAATGTTGCACCCGAGTACCAGGGGACGATAACTGAGACACATTTGAACACATTTCCCAATCACATGGTGGATCATACTCTGGGTTCCACATGCATGTTTTAGCTGAAGGAAGAATCCCTTAAACCTGGAGAGGTGAGACCCATGGAATGGGTACCATGCAATATGACTTCAAAGGGTCTGCATTTGCTCACCGAACCTCACCAATCCTAACACTGCTGCATTTATGCCACTGTACACACGCTTGATTCTCTTTTGGAGTCATATAAATCCATAGGTTTTAAGATTCTTACTAGTCAGGTACATTCTTAGGCGTTTAATATGGGATGTTGAGTCCACTTCGTTGAGAAAGGAGTAGCTCTTGTCTATTACATATTTGGCTTATGGAACGGTATCTGTGCTAATTTCAATCTCTGGTTTTATGCAGCACCCCAACTCACCTTTCCCCTTAAGCAAGCATAAGTTGGTTTTCTACATTTGAGACCCTGTTCTGTTTTGTAATTCAGTTCCTGTGTAGCCAAGTTTACATTCCGTGTAGTAGTGATATCTTATGATGTTTCTTTTTCTGTGTGACTTATTTCACTTAGAATCATCGTACCTGAATCCACTCATTATGCTGCTACGGGCCTGATGACATAGATTTCATTGCTGAGTGATATTGCATTGTACGTAAGTACCACAACGTCTTTATCAATTTTTCGCTTTCTGTGATATTGAACTTGTACCGTAAACGAGGTTCTTGTAAACAGAGCCGTCCCAAACTTTGGGGTGCCTGTGTCTTTTTGATTTTAATTTCCCTAAGCTATAGGACCATAAGTGGAAGTGCCCAAGGCTGTGTTGCTTTGTTTTTTAGATGTTTCAGAAAACAGCATACACTTCTCCAGAGTGGCTGTTGGTAATTTACATCCCGCCCATCAGCATAACAAGGTTCCCAGTTCTCCATGGCCTGTCCTGCCTTTCTGGATTTTACACTTTTTTCAGATGGCCCTTTAGACCGGGGGGCAGTGAGATTTCATTGTAGTGCAGATTTCCTTTGCAAGCTTGCTTGGTTGGCCAAAAAGGGCGTATGCGTTTTTTCCTGAATATATTCAGGAAAAAACGCATACGCCCTTTTTGGCCAAGTGCATCATTGTGGACGTTCTGCCTCTCTTCCTATGCTTTACATGCAATTCCAGTCTACCTCCTGAAATCGGTTTCCTGCAATTCTGCCCCGCTTTCAAGTCCTCTTGGCAGCCTTACTTCAATATATTTTTGGACGATAGCTGTCATTTATAACTCTGCAGGTTTGTGAATGAAAGTGCCCCTGAGCTCCTTTCTTCAACTCGCTTTCTTGTGAGCTGGCCGCAACACCGCAGGATTGCTTCAGGCCCTAGTGTAGTGCCGGCATGGCACGCTGATTCGTTAGTTAATTCCTCTTCCTGGTGGGAAATGAGAGTTAAATTTGCCCGTCCAGACACCTCCAGCTAGACTCTCATTGGTTCTCCCTATTCCTGTTCATCTTCCGCAGAAATTACAAAGTAGGCCAAACAGGAGGTTAATGGCACTGACTCTCGAAGTGGGGAGAGTGTTAGTAAAGCGTCTGGAATGTTGCACCCGAGTACCAGGGAACGAAAACTGAGACACATTTCAACACGTTTCCCGATCACACGGTGGATCATACTCTGGGTTCCACATGCATGTTTTAGCTGAAGGAAGAATCCCTTAAACCTGGAGAGTTGAGACCCATGGAATGGGTAGCATGCAATATGACTTCAAAGGGTCTGCATTTGCTCACCGAACCTCACCAATCCTATCACTGCTGCGTTTATGCTGCTGTACACACGCTTGATTCTCTTTCGGAGACATATGAATCCATAGGTTTTAAGATTCTTACTAGTCAGGTATATTCTTAGGCTTTTAATATGGGGTGTTGAGTCCACTTCGTTGAGCAAGGAGTAGCTCTTGTCTATTACATATTTGGCTTATGGAACGGTATCTGTGCTAATTTCAATCTCTGGTTTTATGCAGCACCCCAACTCACCTTTCCCCTTAAGCAAGCATAAGTTGGTTTTCTACATTTGAGACCCTGTTCTGTTTTGTAATTCAGTTCCTGTGTAGCCAAGTTTACATTCCGTGTAGTAGTGATATCTTATGAGGTTTCTTTTTCTGTGTGACTTATTTCACTTAGAATCATCGTACCTGAATCCACTCATTATGCTGCTACGGGCCTGATGACATAGATTTCATTGCTGAGTGATATTGCATTGTACGTAAGTACCACAACGTCTTTATCCATTTTTCGCTTTCTGTGATATTGAACTTGTACCGTAAACGAGGTTCTTGTAAACAGAGCCATCCCAAACTTTGGGGTGGCTGTGTCTTTTTGATTTTAATTTCCCTAAGCTATAGTACCATAAGTGGAAGTGCCCTAGGCTGTGTTGCTTTGTTTTTTAGATGTGTCAGGAAACAGCATACACTTCTCCAGAGTGGCTGTTGGCAATTTACATCCCGCCCATCAGCATAACAAGGTTCCCAGTTCTCCATGGCCTGTCCTGCCTTTCTGGATTTTACACTTTTTTCAGATGGCCCTTTATACCGGGGGGCAGTGAGATTTCATTGTAGTGCAGATTTCCTTTGCAAGCTTGCTTGGTTGGCCAAAAAGGGCGTATGCGTTTTTTCCAGAATATATTCAGGAAAAAACGCATACGCCCTTTTTGGCCAAGTGCATCATTGTGGACGTTCTGCCTGTTTTCCTATGCTTTACATGCAATTCCAGTCTACCTCCTGAAATCGGTTTCCTGCAATTCTGCCCCGCTTTCAAGTCCTCTTGGCAGCCTTACTTCAATATATTTTTGGACGATAGCTGTCATTTATAACTCTGCAGTTTTGTGAATGAAAGTGCCCCTGAGCTCCTTTCTTCAACTCGCTTTCTTGTGAGCTGGCCGCAACACCGCAGGATTGCTTCATGCCCTATTGTAGTTCCGGCGTGGCACGCTGATTCGTTGGTTAATTCCTCTTCCTGGTGGGAAATGAGAGTTAAATTTGCCCGTCCAGACACCTCCAGCTAGACACTCATTGGTTCTCCCTATTCCTGTTCATCTTCCACAGAAATTACAAAGTAGGCCAAACAGGAGGTTAATGGCACTGACTCTCGAAGTGGGGAGAGTGTTAGTAAAGCGTCTGGAATGTTGCACCCGAGTACCAGGGGATGAAAACTGAGACACATTTCAACACGTTTCCCGATCACACGGTGGATCATACTCTGGGTTCCACATGCATGTTTTAGCTGAAGGAAGAATCCCTTAAACCTGGAGAGTTGAGACCCATAGAATGGGTACGATGCAATATGACTTCAAAGGGTCTGCATTTGCTCACCGAACCTCACCAATCCTATCACTGCTGCGTTTATGCCGCTGTACACACGCTTGATTCTCTTTCAGAGACATATAAATCCATAGGTTTTAAGATTCTTACTAGTCAGGTATATTCTTAGGCTTTTAATATGGGGTGTTGAGTCCACTTCGTTGCGCAAGGAGTAGCTCTTGTCTATTACATATTTGGCTTATGGAACGGTATCTGTGCTAATTTCCATCTCTGGTTTTATGCACCACCCCAACTCACCTTTCCCCTTAAGCAAGCATAAGTTGGTTTTCTACATTTGAGACCCTGTTCTGTTTTGTAATTCAGTTCCTGTGTAGCCAAGTTTACATTCCGTGTAGTAGTGATATCTTATGATGTTTCTTTTTCTGTGTGACTTATTTCACTTAGAATCATCATACCTGAATCTACTCATTATGCTGCTACGGGCCTGATGACATAGATTTCATTGCTGAGTGATATTGCATTTTACGTAAGTACCACAACGTCTTTATCCATTTTTCGCTTTCTGTGATATTGAACTTGTACCGTAAACGAGGTTCTTGTAAACAGAGCCATCCCAAATTTTGGGGTGGCTGTGTCTTTTTGATTTTAATTTCCCTAAGCTATAGGACCATAAGTGGAAGTGCCCTAGGCTGTGTTGCTTTGTTTTTTAGATGTTTCAGGAAACACCATACACTTCTCCAGAGTGGCTGTTGGCAATTTACATCCCGCCCATCAGCATAACAAGGCTCCCAGTTCTCCATGGCCTGTCCTGCCTTTCTGGATTTTACAGTTTTTTCAGATGACCCTTTTGACTGGGGAGCAGTAAGACTTCATTGTAGTGCAGATTTCCTTTGCAAGCTTGCTTGGTTGGCCAAAAAGGGCGTATGCGTTTTTTCCTGAATATATTCAGGAAAAAACGCATACGCCCTTTTTGGCCAAGTGCATCATTGTGGACGTTCTTCTTCTTTTCCTATGCTTTACCTGCAATTCCAGTCTACCTCCTGAAATCGGTTTCCTGCAATTCTGCCCCGCTTTCAAGTCCTCTTGGCAGCCTTACTTCAATATATTTTTGGATGATAGCTGTCATTTATAACTCTGCAGGTTTGTGAATTACAGTGCCCCTGAGCTCCTTTCTTCAACTCGCTTTCTTGTGAGCTGGCTGCAACACCGCAGGATTGCTTCAGGCCCTAGTGTGGTTCCGGCATGGCACGCTGAGCCGTTGGTTAATTCCTTTTCCTGGTGGGAAATGAGAGTTAAATTTGCCCGTCCAGACACCTCCAGCTAGTCTCTCATTGGTTCTCCCTATTCCTGTTCATCTTCCGCAGAAATTACAAACTGGGCCAAACAGGAGGTTAAAGGCACTGACTCTCCAATTGGGGAGAGTGTTAGTAAAGCGTCTGGAATGTTGCACCCGAGTACCAGGGGACGAAAACTGAGACACATTTGAACACGTTTCCCGATCACACGGTGGATCATACTCTGGGTTCCACATGCATGTTTTAGCTGAAGGAAGAATCCCTTAAACCTGGAGAGTTGAGACCCATGGAATGGGTAGCATGCAATATGACTTCAAAGGGTCTGCATTTGCTCACCGAACCTCACCAACCCTATCACTGCTGCGTTTATGCCGCTGTACACATCTTGATTATCTTTCGGAGACATATAAATCCATAGGTTTTAAGATTCTTACTAGTCAGGTATATTCTTAGGCTTTTAATATGGGGTGTTGAGTCCACTTCGTTGCGCAAGGAGTAGCTCTTGTCTATTACATATTTGGCTTATGGAACGGTATCTGTGCTAATTTCCATCTCTGGTTTTATGCACCACCCCAACTCACCTTTCCCCTTAAGCAAGCATAAGTTGGTTTTCTACATTTGAGACCCTGTTCTGTTTTGTAATTCAGTTCCTGTGTAGCCAAGTTTACATTCCGTGTAGTAGTGATATCTTATGATGTTTCTTTTTCTGTGTGACTTATTTCACTTAGAATCATCATACCTGAATCTACTCATTATGCTGCTACGGGCCTGATGACATAGATTTCATTGCTGAGTGATATTGCATTTTACGTAAGTACCACAACGTCTTTATCCATTTTTCGCTTTCTGTGATATTGAACTTGTACCGTAAACGAGGTTCTTGTAAACAGAGCCATCCCAAATTTTGGGGTGGCTGTGTCTTTTTGATTTTAATTTCCCTAAGCTATAGGACCATAAGTGGAAGTGCCCTAGGCTGTGTTGCTTTGTTTTTTAGATGTTTCAGGAAACACCATACACTTCTCCAGAGTGGCTGTTGGCAATTTACATCCCGCCCATCAGCATAACAAGGCTCCCAGTTCTCCATGGCCTGTCCTGCCTTTCTGGATTTTACAGTTTTTTCAGATGACCCTTTTGACTGGGGAGCAGTAAGACTTCATTGTAGTGCAGATTTCCTTTGCAAGCTTGCTTGGTTGGCCAAAAAGGGCGTATGCGTTTTTTCCTGAATATATTCAGGAAAAAACGCATACGCCCTTTTTGGCCAAGTGCATCATTGTGGACGTTCTGCTTCTTTTCCTATGCTTTACCTGCAATTCCAGTCTACCTCCTGAAATCGGTTTCCTGCAATTCTGCCCCGCTTTCAAGTCCTCTTGGCAGCCTTACTTCAATATATTTTTGGATGATAGCTGTCATTTATAACTCTGCAGGTTTGTGAATTACAGTGCCCCTGAGCTCCTTTCTTCAACTCGCTTTCTTGTGAGCTGGCTGCAACACCGCAGGATTGCTTCAGGCCCTAGTGTGGTTCCGGCATGGCACGCTGAGCCGTTGGTTAATTCCTTTTCCTGGTGGGAAATGAGAGTTAAATTTGCCCGTCCAGACACCTCCAGCTAGTCTCTCATTGGTTCTCCCTATTCCTGTTCATCTTCCGCAGAAATTACAAACTGGGCCAAACAGGAGGTTAAAGGCACTGACTCTCCAATTGGGGAGAGTGTTAGTAAAGCGTCTGGAATGTTGCACCCGAGTACCAGGGGACGAAAACTGAGACACATTTGAACACGTTTCCCGATCACACGGTGGATCATACTCTGGGTTCCACATGCATGTTTTAGCTGAAGGAAGAATCCCTTAAACCTGGAGAGTTGAGACCCATGGAATGGGTAGCATGCAATATGACTTCAAAGGGTCTGCATTTGCTCACCGAACCTCACCAACCCTATCACTGCTGCGTTTATGCCGCTGTACACATCTTGATTATCTTTCGGAGACATATAAATCCATAGGTTTTAAGATTCTTACTAGTCAGGTATATTCTTAGGCTTTTAATATGAGGTGTTGAGTCCACTTCGTTGAGCAAGGAGTAGCTCTTGTCTATTACATATTTGGATTATGGAACTTTATCTGTGCTAATTTCAATCTCTGGTTTTATGCAGCACCCCAACTCACCTTTCCCCTTAAGCAAGCATAAGTTGGTTTTCTACATTTGAGACCCTGCTCTGTTTTGTAATTCAGTTCCTGTGTAGCCAAGTTTACATTCCGTGTAGTAGTGATATCTTATGATGTTTCTTTTTCTGTGTGACTTATTTCACTTAGAATCATCGTACCTGAATCCACTCATTATGCTGCTACGGGCCTGATGACATAGATTTCATTGCTGAGTGATATTGCATTGTACGTAAGTACCACAACGTCTTTATCAATTTTTCGCTTTCTGTGATATTGAACTTGTACCGTAAACGAGGTTCTTGTAAACAGAGCCGTCCCAAACTTTGGGGTGGCTGTGTCTTTTTGATTTTAATTTCCCTAAGCTATAGGACCATAAGTGGAAGTGCTCAAGGCTGTGTTGCTTTGTTTTTTAGATGTTTCAGGAAACAGCATACACTTCTCCAGAGTGGCTGTTGGCAATTTACATCCCGCCCATCAGCATAACAAGGTTCCCAGTTCTCCATGGCCTGTCCTGCCTTTCTGGATTTTACACTTTTTTCAGATGGCCCTTTATACCGGGGGGCAGTGAGATTTCATTGTAGTGCAGATTTCCTTTGCAAGCTTGCTTGCTTGGCCAAAAAGGGCGTATGCGTTTTTTCCAGAATATATTCAGGAAAAAACGCATACGCCCTTTTTGGCCAAGTGCATCATTGTGGACGTTCTGCCTCTTTTCCTATGCTTTACATGCAATTCCAGTCTACCTCCTGAAATCGGTTTCCTGCAATTCTGCCCCGCTTTCAAGTCCTCTTGGCAGCCTTACTTCAATATATTTTTGGACGATAACTGTCATTTATAACTCTGCAGGTTTGTGAATGAAAGTGCCCCTGAGCTCCTTTCTTCAACTCGCTTTCTTGTGAGCTGGCCGCAACACCGCAGGATTGCTTCAGGCCCTAGTGTAGTGCCGGCATGGCACGCTGATTCGTTGGTTAATTCCTCTTCCAGGTGGGAAATGAGAGTTAAATTTGCCCGTCCAGACACCTCCAGCTAGACTCTCATTGGTTCACCCTATTCCTGTTCATCTTCCGCAGAAATTACAAAGTAGGCCAAACAGGAGGTTAATGGCACTGACTCTCGAAGTGGGGAGAGTGTTAGTAAAGCGTCTGGAATGTTGCACCCGAGTACCAGGGAACGAAAACTGAGACACATTTCAACACGTTTCCCGATCACACGGTGGATCATACTCTGGGTTCCACATGCATGTTTTAGCTGAAGGAAGAATCCCTTAAACCTGGAGAGTTGAGACCCATGGAATGGGTAGCATGCAATATGACTTCAAAGGGTCTGCATTTGCTCACCGAACCTCACCAATCCTATCACTGCTGCGTTTATGCTGCTGTACACACGCTTGATTCTCTTTCGGAGACATATGAATCCATAGGTTTTAAGATTCTTACTAGTCAGGTATATTCTTAGGCTTTTAATATGGGGTGTTGAGTCCACTTCGTTGAGCAAGGAGTAGCTCTTGTCTATTACATATTTGGCTTATGGAACGGTATCTGTGCTAATTTCCATCTCTGGTTTTATGCAGCACCCCAACTCACCTTTCCCCTTAAGCAAGCATAAGTTGGTTTTCTACATTTGAGACCCTGTTCTGTTTTGTAATTCAGTTCCTGTGTAGCCAAGTTTACATTCCGTGTAGTAGTGATATCTTATGAGGTTTCTTTTTCTGTGTGACTTATTTCACTTAGAATCATCGTACCTGAATCCACTCATTATGCTGCTACGGGCCTGATGACATAGATTTCATTGCTGAGTGATATTGCATTGTACGTAAGTACCACAACGTCTTTATCAATTTTTCGCTTTCTGTGATATTGAACTTGTACCGTAAACGAGGTTCTTGTAAACAGAGCCGTCCCAAACTTTGGGGTGGCTGTGTCTTTTTGATTTTAATTTCCCTAAGCTATAGTACCATAAGTGGAAGTGCCCTAGGCTGTGTTGCTTTGTTTTTTAGATGTGTCAGGAAACAGCATACACTTCTCCAGAGTGGCTGTTGGCAATTTACATCCCGCCCATCAGCATAACAAGGTTCCCAGTTCTCCATGGCCTGTCCTGCCTTTCTGGATTTTACACTTTTTTCAGATGGCCCTTTTGACCAGGGGGCAGTGAGATTTCATTGTAGTGCAGATTTCCTTTGCAAGCTTGCTTGGTTGGCCAAAAAGGGCGTATGCGTTTTTTCCTGAATATATTCAGGAAAAAACGCATACGCCTTTTTTGGCCAAGTGCATCATTGTGGACGTTCTGCCTGTTTTCCTATGCTTTACATGCAATTCCAGTCTACCTCCTGAAATCGGTTTCCTGCAATTCTGCCCCGCTTTCAAGTCCTCTTGGCAGCCTTACTTCAATATATTTTTGGACGATAGCTGTCATTTATAACTCTGCAGGTTTGTGAATGAAAGTGCCCCTGAGCTCCTTTCTTCAACTCGCTTTCTTGTGAGCTGGCCGCAACACCGCAGGATTGCTTCATGCCCTATTGTAGTTCCGGCATGGCACGCTGATTCGTTGGTTAATTCCTCTTCCTGGTGGGAAATGAGAGTTAAATTTGCCCGTCCAGACACCTCCAGCTAGACTCTCATTGGTTCTCCCTATTCCTGTTCATCTTCCGCAGAAATTACAAAGTAGGCCAAACAGGAGGTTAATGGCACTGACTCTCGAAGTGGGGAGAGTGTTAGTAAAGCGTCTGGAATGTTGCACCCGAGTACCAGGGGATGAAAACTGAGACACATTTCAACACGTTTCCCGATCACACGGTGGATCATACTCTGGGTTCCACATGCATGTTTTAGCTGAAGGAAGAATCCCTTAAACCTGGAGAGTTGAGACCCATAGAATGGGTACGATGCAATATGACTTCAAAGGGTCTGCATTTGCTCACCGAACCTCACCAATCCTATCACTGCTGCGTTTATGCCGCTGTACACACGCTTGATTCTCTTTCAGAGACATATAAATCCATAGGTTTTAAGATTCTTACTAGTCAGGTATATTCTTAGGCTTTTAATATGGGGTGTTGAGTCCACTTCGTTGAGCAAGGAGTAGCTCTTGTCTATTACATATTTGGCTTATGGAACGGTATCTGTGCTAATTTCCATCTCTGGTTTTATGCAGCACCCCAACTCACCATTCCCCTTAAGAAAGCATAAGTTGGTTTTCTACATTTGAGACCCTGTTCTGTTTTGTAATTCAGTTCCTGTGTAGCCAAGTTTACATTCCGTGTAGTAGTGATATCTTATGAGGTTTCTTTTTCTGTGTGACTTATTTCACTTAGAATCATCGTACCTGAATCCACTCATTATGCTGCTACGGGCCTGATGACATAGATTTCATTGCTGAGTGATATTGCATTGTACGTAAGTACCACAACGTCTTTATCAATTTTTCGCTTTCTGTGATATTGAACTTGTACCGTAAACGAGGTTCTTGTAAACAGAGCCGTCCCAAACTTTGGGGTGGCTGTGTCTTTTTGATTTTAATTTCCCTAAGCTATAGGACCATAAGTGGAAGTGCCCTAGGCTGTGTTGCTTTGTTTTTTAGATGTTTCAGGAAACACCATACACTTCTCCAGAGTGGCTGTTGGCAATTTACATCCCGCCCATCAGCATAACAAGGCTCCCAGTTCTCCATGGCCTGTCCTGCCTTTCTGGATTTTACACTTTTTTCAGATGGCCCTTTTGACCGGGGGGCAGTGAGACTTCATTGTAGTGCAGATTTCCTTTGCAAGCTTGCTTGGTTGGTCAAAAAGGGCGTATGCGTTTTTTCCTGAATATATTCAGGAAAAAACGCATACGCCCTTTTTGGCCAAGTGCATCATTGTGGACGTTCTGCCTCTTTTCCTATGCTTTACATGCAATTCCAGTCACCCTCCTGAAATCGGTTTCCTGCAATTCTGCCCCGCTTTCAAGTCCTCTTGGCAGCCTTACTTCAATATATTTTTGGATGATAGCTGTCATTTATAACTCTGCAGGTTTGTGAATTACAGTGCCCCTGAGCTCCTTTCTTCAACTCGCTTTCTTGTGAGCTGGCTGCAACACCGCAGGATTGCTTCAGGCCCTAGTGTGGTTCCGGCATGGCACGCTGATTCGTTGGTTAATTCCTCTTCCTGGTGGGAAATGAGAGTTAAATTTGCCCGTCCAGACACCTCCAGCTAGTCTCTCATTGGTTCTCCCTATTCCTGTTCATCCTCCGCAGAAATTACAAAGTGGGCCAAACAGGAGGTTAAAGGCACTGACTCTCCAAGTGCGGAGAGTGTCAGTAAAGCATCTGGAATGTTGCACCCGAGTACCAGGGGACGAAAACTGAGACACATTTGAACACGTTTCCCGATCACACGGTGCATCATACTCTGGGTTCCACATGCATGTTTTAGCTGAAGGAAGAATCCCTTAAACCTGGAGAGTTGAGACCCATGGAATGGGTACCATGCAATATGACTTCAAAGGGTCTGCATTTGCTCACCGAACCTCACCAATCCTATCACTGCTGCATTTATGCCGCTGTACACACGCTTGATTCTCTTTCGGAGACATATAAATCCATAGGTTTTAAGATTCTTACCAGTCAGGTATATTCTTAGGCTTTTAATATGGGGTGTTGAGTCCACTTCGTTGAGCAAGGAGTAGCTCTTGTCTATTACATATTTGGCTTATGGAATGGTATGTGTGCTAATTTCAATCTCTGGTTTTATGCAGCACCCCAACTCACCTTTCCCCTTAAGCAAGCATAAGTTGGTTTTCTACATTTGAGACCCTGTTCTGTTTTGTAATTCAGTTCCTGTGTAGCCAAGTTTACATTCCGTGTAGTAGTGATATGTTATGATATTTCTTTTTCTGTGTGACTTATTTCACTTAGAATCATCGTACCTGAATCCACTCATTATGCTGCTACGGGCCTGATGACATAGATTTCATTGCTGAATGATATTGCCTTGTACGTAAGTACCACAAAGTCTTTATCAATTTTTCGCTTCTGTGATATTGAACTTGTACCATAAACGAGGTTCTTGTAAACAGAGCCGTCCCAAACTTTGGGGTGGCTGTGTCTTTTTGATTTTAATTTCCCTAAGCTATAGGACCATAAGTGGAAGTGCCCTAGGCTCTGTTGCTTTGTTTTTTAGATGTTTCAGGAAACACCATACACTTCTCCAGAGTGGCTGTTGGCAATTTACATCCCGCCCATCAGCATAACAAGGCTCCCAGTTCTCCATGGCCTGTCCTGCCTTTCTGGATTTTACAGTTTTTTCAGATGACCCTTTTGACTGGGGAGCAGTAAGACTTCATTTTAGTGCAGATTTCCTTTGCAAGCTTGCTTGGTTGGCCAAAAAGGGCGTATGCGTTTTTTCCTGAATATATTCAGGAAAAAACGCATACGCCCTTTTTGGCCAAGTGCATCATTGTGGACGTTCTTCTTCTTTTCCTATGCTTTACCTGCAATTCCAGTCTACCTCCTGAAATCGGTTTCCTGCAATTCTGCCCCGCTTTCAAGTCCTCTTGGCAGCCTTACTTCAATATATTTTTGGATGATAGCTGTCATTTATAACTCTGCAGGTTTGTGAATTACAGTGCCCCTGAGCTCCTTTCTTCAACTCGCTTTCTTGTGAGCTGGCTGCAACACCGCAGGATTGCTTCAGGCCCTAGTGTGGTTCCGGCATGGCACGATGAGCCGTTGGTTAATTCCTTTTCCTGGTGGGAAATGAGAGTTAAATTTGCCCATCCAGACACCTCCAGCTAGTCTCTCATTGGTTCTCCCTATTCCTGTTCATCTTCCGCAGAAATTACAAACTGGGCCAAACAGGAGGTTAAAGGCACTGACTCTCCAATTGGGGAGAGTGTTAGTAAAGCGTCTGGAATGTTGCACCCGAGTACCAGGGGACGAAAACTGAGACACATTTGAACACGTTTCCCGATCACACGGTGGATCATACTCTGGGTTCCACATGCATGTTTTAGCTGAAGGAAGAATCCCTTAAACCTGGAGAGTTGAGACCCATGGAATGGGTAGCATGCAATATGACTTCAAAGGGTCTGCATTTGCTCACCGAACCTCACCAATCCTATCACTGCTGCGTTTATGCCGCTGTACACATCTTGATTATCTTTCGGAGACATATAAATCCATAGGTTTTAAGATTCTTACTAGTCAGGTATATTCTTAGGCTTTTAATATGGGGTGTTGAGTCCACTTCGTTGAGCAAGGAGTAGCTCTTGTCTATTACATATTTGGCTTATGGAACGGTATCTGTGCTAATTTCAATCTCTGGTTTTATGCAGCACCCCAACTCACCTTTCCCATTAAGCAAGCATAAGTTGGTTTTCTACATTTGAGACCCTGTTCTGTTTTGTAATTCAGTTCCTGTGTAGCCAAGTTTACATTCCGTGTAGTAGTGATATCTTATGATGTTTCTTTTTCTGTGTGACTTATTTCACTTAGAATCATCGTACCTGAATCCACTCATTATGCTGCTATGGGCCTGATGACATAGATTTCATTGCTGAGTGATATTGCATTGTACGTAAGTACCACAACGTCTTTATCCATTTTTCGCTTTCTGTGATATTGAACTTGTACCGTAAACGAGGTTCTTGTAAACAGAGCTGTCCCAAACTTTGGGGTGGCTGTGTGTTTTTGATTTTAATTTCCCTAAGCTATAGGACCATAAGTGGAAGTTCCCTAGGCTGTGTTGCTTTGTTTTTTAGTAGTTTCAGGAAACACCATACACTTCTCCAGAGTGGCTGTTGGCAATTTACATCCCGCCCATCAGCATAACAAGGCTCCCAGTTCTCCATGGCCTGTCCTGCCTTTCTGGATTTTAAACTTTTTTCAGATGGCCCTTTTGACAGGCGGGCAGTGAGACTTCATTGTAGTGCAGATTTCCTTTGCAAGCTTGCTTGGTTAGCCAAAAAGTGCGTATGCGTTTTTTCCTGAATATATTCAGGAAAAAACGCATACGCCCTTTTTGGCCAAGTGCATCATTGTGGACGTTCTGCCTCTTTTCCTATGCTTTACATGCAATTCCAGTCTACCTCCTGAAATCGGTTTCCTGCAATTCTACCCCGCTTTCAAGTCCTCTTGGCAGCCTTACTTCAATATATTTTTGGACGATAGCTGTCATTTATAACTCTGCAGGTTTGTGAATGACAGTGCCCCTGAGCTCCTTTCTTCAACTCGCTTTCTTGTGAGCTGGCTGCAACACCGCAGGATTGCTTCAGGCCCTAGTGTGGTTCCGGCATGGCACGCTGAGCCGTTGGTTAATTCCTCTTCCAGGTGGGAAATGAGAGTTAAATTTGCCCGTCCAGACACCTCCAGCTAGTCTCTCATTGGTTCTCCCTATTCCTGTTCATCTTCCGCAGAAATTACAAACTGGGCCAAACAGGAGGTTAAAGGCACTGACTCTCGAAGTGGGGAGAGTGTTAGTAAAGCGTCTGGAATGTTGCACCCGAGTACCAGGGGACGAAAACTAAGACACATTTGAACACGTTTCCCGATCACACGGTGGATCATACTCTGGGTTCCACATGCATGTTTTAGCTGAAGGAAGAATCCCTTAAACCTGGAGACTTGAGACCCATGGAATGGGTAGCATGCAATATGACTTCAAAGGGTCTGCATTTGCTCACCGAACCTCACCAATCCTATCACTGCTGCGTTTATGCCGCTGTACACACGCTTGATTCTCTTTCGGAGACATATAAATCCATAGGTTTTAAGATTCTTACTAGTCAGGTATATTCTTAGGCTTTTAATATGGGGTGTTGAGTCCACTTCGTTGAGCAAGGAGTAGCTCTTGTCTATTACATATTTGGCTTATGGAACGGTATCTGTGCTAATTTCAATCTCTGGTTTTATGCAGCACCCCAACTCACCATTCCCCTTAAGAAAGCATAAGTTGGTTTTCTACATTTGAGACCCTGTTCTGTTTTGTAATTCAGTTCCTGTGTAGCCAAGTTTACATTCCGTGTAGTAGTGATATCTTATGAGGTTTCTTTTTCTGTGTGACTTATTTCACTTAGAATCATCGTACCTGAATCCACTCATTATGCTGCTACGGGCCTGATGACATAGATTTCATTGCTGAGTGATATTGCATTGTACGTAAGTACCACAACTTCTTTATCCATTTTTCGCTTTCTGTGATATTGAACTTGTACCGTAAACGAGGTTCTTGTAAACAGAGCCGTCCCAAACTTTGGGGTGGCTGTGTCTTTTTGATTTTAATTTCCCTAAGCTATAGGACCATAAGTGGAAGTGCCCTAGGCTGTGTTGCTTTGTTTTTTAGATGTTTCAGGAAACACCATACACTTCTCCAGAGTGGCTGTTGGCAATTTACATCCCGCCCATCAGCATAACAAGGCTCCCAGTTCTCCATGGCCTGTCCTGCCTTTCTGGATTTTACACTTTTTTCAGATGGCCCTTTTGCCCGGGGGGCAGTGAGAGTTCATTGTAGTGCAGATTTCTTTGCAAGCTTGCTTGGTTGGCCAAAAAGGGCGTATGCGTTTTTTCCTGAATATATTCAGGAAAAAACGCATATGCCCTTTTTGTCCAAGTGCATCATTGTGGACCTTCTGCCTCTTTTCCTATGCTTTTCATGCAATTCCAGTCTACCTCCTGAAATCGGTTTCCTGCAATTCTGCCCTGCTTTCAAGTCCTCTTGGCAGCCTTACTTCAATATATTTTTGGATGATAGCTGTCATTTATAACTCTGCAGATTTGTGAATTACAGTGCCCCTGAGCTCCTTTCTTCAACTCGCTTTCTTGTGAGCTGGCCGCAACACTGCAGGATTGCTTCAGGCCCTAGTGTGGTTCCGGCATGGCACGCTGATTCGTTGGTTAATTCCTCTTCCTGGTGGGAAATGAGAGTTAAATTTGCCCGTCCAGACACCTCCAGCTAGTCTCTCATTGGTTCTCCCTATTCCTGTTCATCTTATGCAGAAATTACAAACTGGCCAAACAGGAGGTTAAAGGCACTGACTCTCCAAGTGGGGAGAGTGTTAGTAAAGCGTCTGGAATGTTGCACCCGAGTACCAGGGAACGAAAACTGAGACACATTTGAACACTTTTCCCGATCACATGGTGGATCATACTCTGGGTTCCACGTGCATGTTTTAGCTGAAGGAAGAATCCCTTAAACCTGGAGAGTTGAGACCCATGGAATGGGTACCATGCAATATGAGTTCAAAGGGTTTGCATTTCCTCACCGAACCTCACCAATCCTATCACTGCTGCGTTTATGCTGCTGTACACACGCTTGATTCTCTTTCAGAGACATATACATCCATAGGTTTTAAGAGTCTTACTAGTCAGGTATATTCTTAGGCGTTTAATATGGGGTGTTGAGTCCACTTCGTTGAGCAAGGAGTAGCTCTTGTCTATTACATATTTGGCTTATGGAATGGTATCTGTGCTAATTTCAATCTCTGGTTTTATGCAGCACCCCAACTCACCTTTCCCTTTAAGCAAGCATAAGTTGCTTTTCTACATTTGAGACCCTGTTCTGTTTTGTAATTCAGTTCCTGTGTAGCCAAGTTTACATTCCGTGTAGTAGTGACATCTTATGATGTTTCTTTTTCTGTGTGACTTATTTCACTTAGAATCATCGTACCTGAATCCACTCATTATGCTGCTACGGGCCTGATGACATAGATATCAGTGCTGAGTGATATTGCATTGTACGTAAGTACCACAACTTCTTTATCCATTTTTCACTTTCTGTGATATTGAACTTGTACCGTAAACGAGGTTCTTGTAAACAGAGCCGTCCCAAACCTTGGGGTGGCTGTGTCTTTTTTTTTTTTTTTAAACATCTTTATTGGAGCATAATTACTTTACAATGGTATGTTAGTTTCAGCTTCACAACAAAATGAATCAGTTATATATATACATATGTTTCTATATCTCTTCCTGCTTGCGTCACCCTCCCTCCCACCCTCCCTATCTCACCCCTCCAGGCGGTCACAAAGCACCGAGCTGATCTCCCTGTGCTATGCGGCTGCTTCCCACTAGCTATCTACCTTACGGTTGGTAGTGTATACATGTCCATGTCTCTTTATTGCTTTGTCACCGTTTACCCTTCCCCCTCCCCATAGCCTCAAGTCCATTCTCTAGTAAGTCTGTGTCTTTATTCCTGTTTCACCCCTAGGTTTTTCATGACATTTTTTTTTCTTAAATTCCATATATATGTGTTAGCATACGGTATTTGTCTCTCTCTTTCTGACTTACTTCACTCTGTATGACAGACTCTAGGTCTATCCACCTCATTACAAATAGCTCAATTTCGTTTCTTTTTATGGCTGAGTAATATTCCATTGTATATATGTGCCACATCTTCTTTATCCATTCATCCGATGATGGACACTTAGGTTGTTTCCATCTCTGGGCTATTGTAAATAGAGCTGCAATGAACATTTTGGTACATGACTCTTTTTGAATTATGGTTTTCTCAGGTTATATGCCCAGTAGTGGGATTGCTGGGTCATATGGTAGTTCTATTTGTAGCTTTTTAAGGAACCTCCATACTGTTCTCCACAGTGGCTGTATCAATTTACATTCCCACCAACAGTGTAAGAGGGTTCCCTTTTCTCCACACCCTCCCCAGCATTTATTGTTTCTAGATTTTTTGATGATGGCCATTTGACTGGTGTGAGATGATATCTCATTGTAGTTTTGATTTGCATTTCTCTAATGATTAATGATGTTGAGCATTCTTTCATGTGTTTGTTGGCACTCTGTATATCTTCTTTGGAGAAATGTCTATTTAGGTCTTCTGCCCATTTTTGGATTGGGTTGTTTGTTCTTTTGTTATTAAGCTGCATGAGCTGCTTATAAATTTTGGAGATTAATCCTTTGTCAGTTGCTTCATTTGCAAATATTTTCTCCCATTCTGAGGGTTGTCTTTTGGTCTTCTTTATGGTTTCCTTTGCTGCGCAAAAGCTTTTAAGTTTCATTAGGTCCCATTTGTTTACTTTTGTTTTTATTTCCATTTCTCTAGGAGGTGGGTCAAAAAGGATCTTGCTGTGATTTATGTCATAGAGTGTTCTGCCTATGTTTTCCTCTAAGAGTTTGATAGTTTCTGGCCTTACATTTAGGTCTTTAATCCATTTTGAGCTTATTTTTCTGTATGGTGTTAGGGAGTGATCTAATCTCATACTTTTACATGTAGCTGTCCAGTTTTCCCAGCACCACTTATTGAATAGGCTGTCCTTTCTCCACTGTACATTTCTGCCTCCTTTGTCAAAGATAAGGTGACCATATGTGCGTGGGTTTATCTCTGGGCTTTCTATCCTGTTCCATTGATCTATATTTCTGTTTTTGTGCCAGTACCATACTGTCTTGATTACTGTAGCTTTATAATATAGTCTGAAGTCAGGAAGCCTGATTCCTCCAGCTCCATTTTTCGTTCTCAAGATTGCTTTGGCTATTCGGGGTCTTTTGTGTTTCCATACAAATTGTGAGATATTTTGTTCTAGTTCTGTGAAAAATGCCAGTGGTAGTTTCATAGGGATTGCATTGAATCTGTAGATTGCTTTGGGTAGTAGAGTCATTTTCACAATGTTGATTCTTCCAATCCAAGAACATGGTATATCTCTCCATCTATTTATATCATCTTTAATTTCCTTCATCAGTGTCTTATAATTTTCTGCATACAGGTCTTTTGTCTCCTTAGGTAGGTTTATTCCTAGGTATTTTATTCTTTTTGTTGCAATGGTAAATGGGAGTGTTTTCTTGATTTCACTTTCAGATTTTTCATCCTTAGTGTATAGGAATGCCAGAGATTTCTGTGCATTAATTTTGTATCCTGCTACTTTACCAAATTCATTGATTAGCTCTAGTAGTTTTCTGGTAGCATCTTTAGGATTCTGTATGTATAGTATCATGTCATCTGCAAACAGTGACAGCTTTACTTCTTCTTTTCCGATTTGGATTCCTTTTATTTCCTTTTCTTCTCTGATTGCTGTGGCTAAAACTTCCAAAACTATGTTGAATAAGAGTGGTGAGAGTGGGCAACCTTGTCTTGTTCCTGATCTTAGTGGAAATGCTTTCAGTTTTTCACCATTGAGGACGATGTTGGCTGTGGGTTTGTCATATATGGCCTTTATTATGTTGAGGAAAGTTCCCTCTATGCCTACTTTCTGCAGGGTTTTTATCATAAATGGGTGTTGAATTTTGTCAAAAGCTTTCTCTGCATCTATTGAGATGATCATATGGTTTTTCTCCTTCAATTTGTTAATATGGTGTATCACGTTGATTGATTTGCGTATATTGAAGAATCCTTGCATTCCTGGAATAAACCCCACTTGATCATGGTGTATGATCCGTTTAATGTGCTGTTGGATTCTGTTTGCTAGTATTTTGTTGAGGATCTTTGCATCTATGTTCATCAGTGATATTGGCCTGTAGTTTTCTTTCTTTGTGACATCCTTGTCTGGTTTTGGTATCAGGGTGATGGTGGCCTCGTAGAATGAGTTGGGGAGTGTTCCTCCCTCTGCTATATTTTGGAAGAGTCTGAGAAGGATAGGTGATAGCTCTTCTCTAAATGTTTGATAGAATTCGCCTGTGAAGCCATCTGGTCCTGGGCTTTTGCTTGTTGGAAGATTTTTAATCACAGTTTCAACTTCAGTGCTTGTGATTGGTCTGTTCATATTTTCTATTTCTTCCTGATTCAGTCTTGGCAGGTTGTGCCTTTCTAAGAATTTGTCCATTTCTTCCAGGTTGTCCATTTTATTGGCATAGAGTTGCTTGTAGTAATCTCTCATGATCTTTTGTATTTCTGCAGTGTCAGTTGTTACTTCTCCTTTTTCATTTCTAATTCTATTGATTTGAGTCTTCTCCCTTTTTTTCTTGATGAGTCTGGCTAATGGTTTATCAATTTTGTTTATCCTTTCAAAGAACCAGCTTTTAGTTTTATTGATCTTTGCTATTGTTTCCTTCATTTCTTTTTCATTTATTTCTGATCTGATTTTTATGATTTCTTTCCTCCTGCTAACTTTGGGGTTTTTTTGTTATTCTTTCTCTAATTGCTTTAGGTGCAAGGTTAGGTTGTTTATTCGAGATGTTTCCTGTTTCTTAAGGTAAGATTGTATTGCTATAAACTTCCCTCTTAGAACTGCTTTTGCTGCATCCCATAGATTTTGAGTCGTCGTGTCTCCATTGTCATTTGTTTCTAGGTATTTTTTGATTTCCCCTTTGATTTCTTCAGTGATCACTTCGTTATTAAGTAGTGTATTGTTTAGCCTCCATGTGTTTGTATTTTTTACAGATCTTCTCCTGTGATTGATATCGAGTCTCATAGCGTTGTGGTCGGAAAAGATACTTGATACAATTTCAATTTTCTTCAATTTACCAAGGCTTGATTTGTGACCCAAAATATGATCTATCCTGGAGAATGTTCCATGAGCACTTGAGAAAAATGTGTATTCTGTTGTTTTTGGATGGAATGTCCTATAAATATCAATTAACTCCATCTCGTTTAATGTATCATTTAAAGCTTGTGTTTCCTTATTTATTTTCATTTTGGATGATCTGTCCATTGGTGAAAGTGGGGTGTTAAAGTCCCCTACTATGAATGTGTTACTGTAGATTTCCCCTTTTATGGTTGTCAGTATTTGCCTTATGTATTGAGGTGCACCTATGTTGGGTGCATAAATATTTACAATTGTTATATCTTCCTCTTGGATCGATCCCTTGATCATTATGTAGTGTCCTTCTTTGTCTCTTCTAATAGTCTTTGTTTTAAAGTCTATTTTGTCTGATATGAGAATTGCTACTCCAGCTTTCTTTTGGTTTCCATTTGCATGAAATACCTTTTTCCATCCCCTTACTTTCAGTCTGTATGTGTCTCTAGGTCTGAAGTGGGTCTCTTGTAGACAGCAAATATATGGGTCTTGTTTTTGTATCCATTCAGCCAATCTGTGTCTTTTGGTGGGAGCATTTAGTCCATTTACATTTAAGGTAATTATCGATATGTGTGTTCCCATTCCCATTTTCTTAATTGTTTTGGGTTTGTTATTGTAGGTCTTTTCCTTCTTTTGTGTTTCTTGCCTAGAGAAGTTCCTTTAGCAGTTGTTGTAGAGCTGGTTTGGTGGTGCTGAACTCTCTCAGCTTTTGCATGTCTGTAAAGGTTTTAATTTCTCCATCAAATCTGAATGAGATCCTTGCTGGGTAGAGTAATCTTGGTTGCAGGTTTTTCTCCTTCAACACTTTCAATATGTCCTGCCACTCCCTTCTGGCTTGCAGAGTTTCTGCTGAAAGATCAGCTGTTAACCTTATGGGGATTCCTTTGTGTGTTATTTGTTGTTTTTCCCTTGCTGCTTTTAATATGTTTTCTTTGTATTTAATTTTTGACAGTTTGATTAATATGTGTCTTGGCGTATTTCTCCTTGGATTTATCCTGTATGGGACTCTCTGTGCTTCCTGGACTTGATTAACTATTTCCTTTCCCATATTAGGGAAGTTTTCAACTATAATCTCTTCAAATATTTTCTCAGTCCCTTTCTTTTTCTCTTCTTCTTCTGGAACCCCTATAATTCGAATGTTGGTGCGTTTAATGTTGTCCCAGAGGTCTCTGAGACTGTCCTCAGTTCTTTTCATTCTTTTTTCTTTATTCTGCTCTGCAGTAGTTATTTCCACTATTTTATCTTCCAGGTCACTTATCCGTTCTTCTGCCTCAGTTATTCTGCTATTGATCCCATCTAGAGTATTTTTAATTTCATTTATTGTGTTGTTCATCGTTGCTTGTTTCATCTTTAGTTCTTCTAGGTCCTTGTTAACTGATTCTTGCATTTTGTCCATTCTATTGTCCATTCTATCTCCAAGATTTCGGATCAACCTTACTATCATTATTCTGAATTCTTTTTCAGGTAGACTGCCTATTTCCTCTTCATTTGTTAGGTCTGATGGGTTTTTATCTTGCTCCTTCATCTGCAGTGTGTTTTTCTGTCTTTTCATTTTGCTTATCTTACTGTGTTTGGGGTCTCCTTTTTTGCAGGCTGAAGGTTCGTAGTTCCTGTTCTTTTTTGTGTCTGTCCCCAGTGGCTAAGGTTGGTTCAGTGGGTTGTGTAGGCTTCCTGGTAGAGGGTACTAGTGCCTGTGTTCTGGTGGATGAGGCTAGATCTTGTCTTTCTGGTGGGCAGGTCCACGTCTGGTGGTGTGTTTTGGGGTGTCTGTAGACTTATTATGATTTTGGGCCACCTCTCTGCTAATGGGTGGGATTGTGTTCCTGTCTTGCTAGTTGTTTGGCATAGGATGTCCAGCACTGTAGCTTGCTGGTCGTTGAGTGAAGCTGGGTGCTGGCGTTGAGATGGAGATCTCTCGGAGATTTTTGCTGTTTGATATTATGTGCAGCTGGGAGGTCTCTTGTGGATCAGTGTCCTGAAGTTGGCTCTCCCACCTCAGAGGCACAGCACTGACTCCTGGCTGCAGCACCAAGAGCCTTTCATCCACAGGGCTCCTTAATTTGGGATGATTCGCTGTCTATTCAGGTATTCCACAGATGCAGGGTATATCAAGTTGATTGTGGAGCTTTAATCCGCTGCTTCTGAGGCTGCTGGGAGAGATTTCCCTTTCTCTTCTTTGTTCTCACAGTTCCCAGGGGCTCAGCTTTGGATTTAGCCCCGCCTGTGCGTGTAGGTCGCCGGAGGGCGTCTGTTCTTTGCTCAGACAGGACGGGGTTAAAGGAGCTGCTGATTCGGAGGCTCTGGCTCACTCAGGCCCGGGGGTAGGGAGGGTCACGGAGTGTGGGGCGGGCCTGCGGCGGCAGAGGCCTGCGAGACATTGCAGCCTGAGGCGCGCCTGTGCGTTCTCCCGGGGGAGTTGTCCCTGGATCCCGGGACCCTGGCAGTGGCGGGCTGCACAGGCTCCCCGGAAGGGGGTGTGGCTAGTGACCTGTGTTCGCACACAGGCCTCCCGGAGGCGACAGCATCGGCCCTAGCGTCTCATGTCTGTCTCTGGGCTCCGCACTTTTAGCCGCGGCTCACGCCCGTCCCTGGAGCTCTCTCAAGCAGCGCTCTTAATCCCCTCTCCTCGTGCACCAGGAAACAAAGAGGGACGTAAAAGTCTCTTGCCTCTTCGGCAGTTCCAGACTTCTCCCCGGACTCTCTCCCGGCCAGCCGCGGTGCACTAACGCCCTGCAGGCTGTGTGCATGCCGCCAACCTCAGTCCTCTCCCGGCGCTCCGACAAAAACCGGAGCCTCAGATCCAAGTCCGGCCCGCCCCAGCGGGCGAGCAGACAAGCCTCTCGGCTGGCGAGTTCCGGTCGGCCCGATCCTCTGCGCTGGAATCTGTCCGCTTTGCCCTCCGCACCCCTGTTGCTGTGCTCTCCTCCGCGGCTCCCAAGCTCCCCCACTCCGCCTCCCGAAGTCTCCACCCGCGAAGGGGCTTCCTAGTGTGTGGACACTTTTCCTCCTTCACAGCTCTCTCCCGCTGGTGCAGGACCCGTCCCTGTCCTTTTGTCTCTGTTTAGCTTTTTCTTTTGCCCTACCCAGGTACGTGGGGGGTTTCTTGCCTTTTGGGAGGTCTGACGTCTTCTGAGAGCGTACAGTAGATGCTCCGTAGGAGTTGTTCTATGCGTAGATGTATTTCTGGTGTATCTGTGGGGAGGAACGTGATCTCCGTGTCTTACTCTTCCTCCATCTTCCCGGAAGAACTCGGCTGTGTCTTTTTGATTTTAATTTCCCTAAGCTATAGGACCATAAGTGGAAGTGCCCTAGGCTCTGTTGCTTTGTTTTTTAGATGTTTCAGGAAACACCGTACACTTCTCCAGAGTGGCTGTTGGCAATTTACATCCCGCCCATCAGCATAACAAGGCTCCCAGTTCTCCATGGCCTGTCCTGCCTTTCTGCATTTTACACTTTTTCAGATGGCCCTTTTAACTGGGGGGCAGTGAGACTTCATTGTAGTGCAGATTTCCTTTGCAAGCTTGCTTGGTAGCCAAAAATGGCGTATGCGTTTTTTCCTGAATATATCCAGGAAAAAACGCATACACCCTTTTTGGCCAAGTGCATCATTGTGGACCTTCTGACTCTTTTCCTGTGCTTTACATGCAATTCCAGTCTACCTCCTGAAATCGGTTTCCTGCAATTCTGCCCCGCTTTCAATTCCTCTTGGCAGCCTTACTTCAATAAATTTTTGGATGATAGCTGTCATTTATAACTCTGCAGGTTTGTGAATGACAGTGCCCCTGAGCTCCTTTCTTCAACTCGCTTTCTTGTGAGCTGGCCGCAACACCGCAGGATTGCTTCAGGCCCCAGTGTGGTTCCGGTATGGCATGCTGAGCCTTAGGTTAATTCCTCTTCCTGGTGGGAAATGAGAGTTAAATTTGCCCGTCCAGACACCTCCAGCTAGTCTCTCATTGGTTCTCCGTATTCCTGTTCATTTTCCGCAGAAATTACAAACTGGGCAAAACAGGAGGTTAAAGGCACTGACTCTCCAAGTGGGGAGAGTGTTAGTAAAGCATCTGGAATGTTGCACCTGAGTACCAGGGGACGAAAACTGAGACACATTTGAACACGTTTCCCGATCAAACGGTGGATCATACTCTGGGTTCCACATGCATGTTTTAGCTGAAGGAAGAATCCCTTAAACCTGGAGAGTTGAGACCCATGGAATGGGTACCATGCAATATGACTTCAAAGGATCTGCATTTGTTCACCGATCGTCACCAATCCTATCACTGCTGCGTTTATGCTGCTGTACACACGCTTGATTCTGTTTCAGAGACATATAAATCCATAGGTTTTCAGATTCTTACTAGTCAGGTATATTCTTAGGCTTTTAATATGGGGTGTTGGGTCCACTTCGTTGAGCAAGGAGTAGCTCTTGTCTATGACATATTTGGCTTAGGGAACGATATCTGTGCTAATTTCAATCTCTGGTTTTATGCAGCACCCCAACTCACCTTTCCCCTTAAGCAAGCATAAGTTGGTTTTCTACATTTGAGACCCTGTTCTGCTTTGTAATTCAGTTCCTGTGTAGCCAAGTTTACATTCCGTGTAGTAGTGATATCTTATGATGTTTCTTTTTCTGTGTGACTTATTTCACTTAGAATCATCGTACCTGAATCCACTCGTTATGCTGCTACGGGCCTGATGACATAGATTTCATTGCTGAGTGATATTGCATTGTACATAAGTACCACAACTTCGTTATCCATTTTTCGCTTTCTGTGATATTGAACTTGTCCCGTAAACGAGGTTCTTGTAAACAGAGCCATCCCAAACTTTGGGGTGGCTGTGTCTTTTTGATTTTAATTTCCCTAAGCTACAGGACCATAAGTGGAAGTGCCCTAGGCTGTGTTGCTTTGTTTTTTAGATGTTTCAGGAAACACCATACACTTCTCCAGAGTGGCTGTTGGCAATTTACATCCTGCCCATCAGCATAACAAGGCTCCCAGTTCTCCATGGCCTGTCCTGCCTTTCTGGATTTTACACTTTTTTCAGATGGCCCTTTTGACCGGGGGGCAGTGAGACTTCATTGTAGTGCAGATTTCCTTTGCAAGCTTGCTTGGTTGGCCAAAAAGGGCGTATGCGTTTTTTCCTGAATATATTCAGGAAAAAACGCATACGCCCTTTTTGGCCAAGTGCATCATTGTGGACGTTCTGCCTCTTTTCCTATGCTTTACATGCAATTCCAGTCTACCTCCTGAAATCGGTTTCCTGCAATTCTGCCCCACTTTCAAGTCCTCTTGGCAGCCTTACTTCAATATATTTTTGGACGATAGCTGTCATTTATAACTCTGCAGGTTTGTGAATCACAGTGCCCCTGAGCTCCTTTCTTCAACTCGCTTTCTTGTGAGCTGCCTGCAACACCGCAGGATTGCTTCACGCCCTAGTGTGGTTCCGCAACGGCCCGCTGAGCCTTTGGGTAATTCCGCTTCCTGGTGGGAAATGAGAGTTAAATTTGCCCGTCCAGACACCTCCAGCTAGTCTCTCATTCGTTCTCCCTATTCCTGTTCATCTTCCGCAGAAATTACAAACTGGGCCAAACAGGAGGTTAAAGGCACTGAGTCTCCAAGTGGGGAGAGTGTTAGTAAAGAGTCTGGAATGTTGCACCCGAGTACCAGGGGACGAAAACTGAGACACATTTGAACACGTTTCCCGATCACCCGGTGGATCATACTCTGGGTTCCACATGCATGTTTTAGCTGAAGGAAGAATCCCTTAAACCTGGAGAGTTGAGACCCATGGAATGGGTACCATGCAATATGACTTCAAAGGATCTGCATTTGCTCACCGATCCTCACCAATCCTATCACTGCTGCATTTATGCCGCTATACACACGCTTGATTCTCTTTCGGAGACATATGAATCCATAGGTTTTCAGATTCTTACAAGTCAGGTATATTCTTAGGCGTTTAATATGGGGTTTTGAGTCCACTTCGTTGAGCAAGGAGTAGCTCTTGTGTATTACATATTTGGCTTATGGAACGGTATCTGTGCTAATTTCCATCTCTGGTTTTATGCACCACCCCAACTCACCTTTCCTCTTAAGCAAGCATAAGTTGGTTTTCTACATTTGAGAACCTGTTCTGTTTTGTAATTCAGTTCCTGTGTAGCCAAGTTTACATTCCGTGTAGTAGTGATATCTTATGATGTTTCTTTTTCTCTGTGACTTATTTCACTTAGAATCATCGTACCTGAATCCACTCATTATGCTGCTACGGACCTGATGACATAGATTTCATTGCTGAGTGATATTAAATTGTACGTAAGTACCACAACTTCTTTATCCATTTTTCGCTTTCTGTGATATTGAACTTGTACCGTAAAGGAGGTTCTTGTAAACAGAGCCGTCCCAAATTTTGGGGTGGCTGTGTCTTTTTGATTTTAATTTCCCTAAGCTATAGGACCATAAGTGGAAGCGCCCTAGGCTCTGTTGCTTTGTTTTTTAGTAGTTTCAGGAAACACCATACACTTCTCCAGAGTGGCTGTTGGCAATTTACATCCCGCCCATCAGCATAACAAGGCTCCCAGTTCTCCATGGCCTGTCCTGCCTTTCTGGATTTTACACTTTTTTCAGATGGCCCTTTTGACCGGGGGCAGTGAGACTTCATTGTAGTGCAGATTTCCTTTGCAAGCTTGCTTGGTTGGCCAAAAAGGGCGTATGCGTTTTTTCCTGAATATATTCAGGAAAAAACGCATACGCCCTTTGTGGCCAAGTGCATCATTGTGGACCTTCTGCCTCTTTTCCTATGCTTTACATGCAATTCCAGTCTACCTCCTGAAATCGGTTTCCTGCAATTCTGCCCCGCTTTCAAGTCCTCTTGGCAGCCTTACTTCAATATATTTTTGGACAATAGCTGTCATTTATAACTCTGCAGGTTTGTGAATGACAGTGTCCCTGAGCTCCTTTCTTCAACTTGGTTTCTTGTGAGCTGGCCGCAACACCGCAGGATTGCTTCAGGCCCTAGTGTGGTTCCGGCACGGCCCGCTGAGCCTTTGGGTAATTCCTCTTCCTGGTGGGAAATAAGAGTTAAATTTGCCCGTCCAGACACCTCCAGCTAGTCTCTCATTGGTTCTCCGTATTCCTGTTCATTTTCCGCAGAAATTACAAACTGGGCAAAACAGGAGGTTAAAGGCCCTGACTCTCCAAGTGGGGAGAGTGTTAGTAAAGCGTCTGGAATGTTGCACCTGAGTACCAGGGGACGAAAACTGAGACACATTTGAACACGTTTCCCGATCACACGGTGGATCATACTCTGGGTTCCACATGCATGTTTTAGCTGAAGGAAGAATCCCTTAAACCTGGAGGGTTGAGACCCATGGAATTGGTACCATGCCATATGACTTCAAAGGGTCTGCATTTGCTCACGGAACCTCACCAATCCTATCACTGCTGCGTTTATGCCTCTGTACACACACTTGATTCTCTTTCGGAGACATATAAATCCATAGCTTTTAGGATTCTTACTAGTCAGGTATATTCTTAGGCGTTTAATATGGGGTGTTGAGTCCACTTCGTTGAGCAAGGAGTAGCTCTTGTCTATTACATATTTGGCTTATGGAACGTTATCTGTGCTAATTTCAATCTCTGGTTTTATGCAGCACCCCAACTCACCTTTCCCCTTAAGCAAGCATAAGTTGGTTTTCTACATTTGAGACCCTGTTCTGTTTTGTAATTCAGTTCCTGTGTAGCCAAGTTTACATTCCGTGTAGTAGTGATATCTTATGATGTTTCTTTTTCTGTGTGACTTATTTCACTTAGAATCATCGTACCTGAATCCACTCATTATGCTGCTACGGGCCTGATGACATAGATTTCATTGCTGAGTGATATTGCATTGTACGTAAGTACCACAACTTCGTTATCCATTTTTCGCTTTCTGTGATATTGAACTTGTACCGTAAACGAGGTTCTTGTAAACAGAGCCGTCCCAAACTTTGGGGTGGCTGTGTCTTTTTGGTCTTAATTTCCGTAATCTATAGGACCATAAGTGGAAGTGCCCTAGGCTCTGTTGCTTTGTTTTTTAGATGTTTCAGGAAACACCATACACTTCTCCAGAGTGGCTGTTGGCAATTTACATCCCGCCCATCAGCATAACAAGGAAACCAGTTCTCCATGGCCTGTCCTGCCTTTCTGGATTTTACACTTTTTTCAGATGGCCCTTTATACCGGGGGGCAGTGAGATTTCATTGTAGTGCAGATTTCCTTTGCAAGCTTGCTTGCTTGGCCAAAAAGGGCGTATGCGTTTTTTCCTGAATATATTCAGGAAAAAACGCATACGCCCTTTTTTGCCAAGAGCATCATTGTGGACCTTCTGCCTCTTTTCCTATGCTTTACATGCAATTCCAGTCTACCTCCTGAAATCGGTTTCCTGCAATTCTGCCCCGCTTTCAAGTCCTCTTGGCAGCCTTACTTCAATATATTTTTGGAGGATAGCTGTCATTTATAACTCTGTAGGTTGGTGAATGAGAGTGCCCCTGAGCTCCTTTCTTCAACTCGCTTTCTTGTGAGCTGGCCGCAACACCGCAGGATTGCTTCAGGCCCTAGTGTGGTTCTGGCATGGCACGCTGAGCTTTGGTTAATTCATCTTCCTGGTGGGAAATGAGAGTTAAATTTGCCCGTCCACACACCTCCAGCTAGTCTCCCATTGGTTCTCCCTATTCCTGTTCAATTTCCGCAGAAATTGCAAACTGGGCCAAACAGGAGGTTAAAGGCACTGACTCTCCAAGTGGGGAGAGTGTTAGTAAAGTGTCTGGAAAGTTGCACCCGATTACCAGGGGATGAAAACTGAGACACATTTGAACACGTTTCCCGATCACACGGTGGATCATACTCTGGGTTCCACATGCATGTTTTAGCTGAAGGAAGAATCCCTTAAACCTGGAGAGTTGAGACCCATGGAATGGGTACCATGCAACATGACTTCAAAGGGTCTGCATTTGCTCACTGATCCTCACCAATCCTATCACTGCTGCGTTTATGCCGCTGTACAAACGCTTCATTCTCTTTCAGAGACATATAAATCCATAGGTTTTAGGATTCTTACTAGTCAGGTATATTCTTAGGCGTTTAATATGGGGTGTTGAGTCCACTTCGTTGAGCAAGGAATAGCTCTTGTCTATTACATATTTGGCTTATGGAACGGTATCTGTGCTAATTTCCATCTCTGGTTTTATGCAGCACCCCAACTCACCTTTCCCCTTAAGCAAGCATAAGTTGGTTTTCTGCATTTCAGACCCTGTTCTGTTTTGTAATTCAGTTCCTGTGTAGCCAAGTTTACATTCCGTGTAGTAGTGATATCTTATGATGTTTCTTTTTCTGTTTGACTTATTTCACTTAGAATCATCGTACCTGAATCCACTCATTTTGCTGCTACGGGCCTGATGACATAGATTTCATCGCTGAGTGATATTGCATTGTACGTAAGTACCACAACTTCTTTATCCATTTTTCGCTTTCTGTGATATTGAACTTGTACCGTAAACGAGGTTCTTGTAAACAGAGCCGTCCCAAACTTTGGGGTGGCTGTGTCTTTTTGATTTTAATTTCCCTAAGCTATAGGACCATAATTGGAACTGCCCTAGGCTCTGTTGCTTTGTTTTTTAGATGTTTCAGGAAACACCATACACTTCTCCAGAGTGGCTGTTGGCAATTTACATCCCGCCCAGCAGCATAACAAGGCTCCCAGTTCTCCATGGCCTGTCCTGCCTTTCTGGATTTTACACATTTTTCAGATGGCCCTTTTGACCAGGGTACAGTGCGACTTCATTGTGGTGCAGATTTCCTTTGCAAGCTTGCTTGGTTGCCCAAAAAGTGCGTATGCGTTTTTTCCTGAATATATTCAGTAAAAAAACGCATACGCCCTTTCTGGCCAAGTGCATCATTGTGGAAGTTCTGCCTCTTTTCCTATGCTTTACATGCAATTCCAGTCTACCTCCTGAAATCGGTTTCCTGCAATTCTGCCCCGATTTCAAGTCCTCTTGGCAGCCTTACTTCAATATATTTTTGGACGATAGCTGTCATTTATAACTCTGCAGGTTTGTGAATGAGAGTGCCCCTGAGCTCCTTTATTCAACTCGCTTTCTTGTGAGCTGGCCGCAACACCGCAGGATTGCTTCAGGCCCTAGTGTGGTTCCGGCATGACACGCTGAGCCTTTGGGTAATTCCTCTTCCTGGTGGGAAATGAGAGTTAAATTTGCCCGTCCAGACACCTCCAGCTAGTCTCTCATTGGTTCTCCGTATTCCTGTTCATTTTCCGCAGAAATTACAAACTGGGCAAAACAGGAGGTTAAAGGCCCTGACTCTCCAAGTGGGGAGAGTGTTAGTAAAGCGTCTGGAATGTTGCACCTGAGTACCAGGGGACGAAAACTGAGACACATTTGAACACGTTTCCCGATCACACGGTGGATCATACTCTGGGTTCCACATGCATGTTTTAGCTGAAGGAAGAATCCCTTAAACCTGGAGGGTTGAGACCCATGGAATTGGTACCATGCCATATGACTTCAAAGGGTCTGCATTTGCTCACGGAACCTCACCAATCCTATCACTACTGCGTTTATGCCTCTGTACACACACTTGATTCTCTTTCGGAGACATATAAATCCATAGCTTTTAGGATTCTTACTAGTCAGGTATATTCTTAGGCGTTTAATATGGGGTGTTGAGTCCACTTCGTTGAGCAAGGAGTAGCTCTTGTCTATTACATATTTGGCTTATGGAACGTTATCTGTGCTAATTTCAATCTCTGGTTTTATGCAGCACCCCAACTCACCTTTCCCCTTAAGCAAGCATAAGTTGGTTTTCTACATTTGAGACCCTGTTCTGTTTTGTAATTCAGTTCCTGTGTAGCCAAGTTTACATTCCGTGTAGTAGTGATATCTTATGATGTTTCTTTTTCTGTGTGACTTATTTCACTTAGAATCATCGTACCTGAATCCACTCATTATGGTGCTACGGCCTGATGACATAGATTTCATTGCTGAGTGATATTGCATTGTAAGTAAGTACCACAACTTCCTTATCCATTTTTTGCGTTCTGTGATATTGAACTTGTACTGTAAACGAGGTTCTTGTAAACAGAGCCATCCCAAACTTTGGGGTGGCTGTGTCTTTTTGACTTTAATTTCCCTAAGCTATAGGACCATAAGTGGAAGTGCCCTAGGCTCTGTTGCTTTGTTTTTTAGATGTTTCAGGAAACACCATACACTTCTCCAGAGTGGCTGTTGGCAATTTACATCCCGCCCATCAGCATAACAAGGCTCCCAGTTCTCCATGGCCTGTCCTGCGTTTCTGGATTTTACACTTTTTTCAGTTGGCGCTTTTGACCTGGGGGAACTGAGACTTCATTGTAGTGCAGATTTCCTTTGCAAGCTTGCTTGGTTGGCGAAAAAGGGCATATGCGTTTTTTCCTGAATATATTCAGGAAAAAACGCATACGCCCTTTTTGCCCAAGTGCATCATTGTGGACATTCTGCCTCTTTTCCTATGCTTTACATGCAATTCCAGTCTACCTCCTGAAATCGGTTTCCTGCAATTCTGCCCTGCTTTCAAGTCCTCTTGGCAGCCTTACTTCAATATAATTTTGGACGATAGCTGTCATTTATAACTCTGCAGGTTTGTGAATTACAGTGTCCCTGAGCTCCTTTCTTCAACTCGCTTTCTTGTGAGCTGGCTGCAACACCGCAGGATTGCTTCAGGCCCTAGTGTGGTTCCGGCATGGAACGCTGAGCCTTTGGTTAATTCCTCTTCCTGGTGGGAAATGAGAGTTAAATTTGCCCATCCACACACCTCCAGCTAGTCTCTCATTGGTTCTCCCTATTCCTGTTCATCTTACGCAGAAATTGCAAACTGGCCCAAACAGGAGTTTAAAGGCACTGACTCTCCAAGTGGGGAGAGTGTTAGTAAAGCATCTGGAATGTTGCACCCGAGTACCAGGGGACGACAACTGAGACACATTTGAACACGTTTCCCGATCACATGGTGGATCATACTCTGGGTTCCACATGCATGTTTTAGCTGAAGGAAGAATCCCTTAAACCTGGAGAGTTGAGACCCATGGAATGGGTACCATGCAATATGACTTCAAAGGGTCTGCATTTGCTCACCGAACCTCACCAATCCTATCACTGCTGCGTTTATGCCGCTGTACACACGCTTGATTCTCTTTCAGAGACATATGAATCCATAGGTTTTAAGATTCTTACTAGTCAGGTATATTCTTAGGCGTTTAATATGGGGTGTTGAATCCACCTCGTTGAGCAAGGAGGAGCTCTTGTCTATTACATATTTGGCTTATGGAACGGTATCTGTGCTAATTTCAATCTCTGGTTTTATGCAGCACCCCAACTCACCTTTCCCCTTAAGCAAGCATAAGTTGGTTTTCTACATTTGAGACCCTGTTCTGTTTTGTAATTCAGTTCCTGTGTAGCCAAGTTTACATTCCGTGTAGTAGTGATATCTTATGATGTTTCTTTTTCTCTGTGACTTATTTCTCTTAGAATCATCGAAGCTGAATCCACTCATTATGCTGCTACGGGCCTGATGACATAGATTTCATTGCTGAGTGATATTCCACTGTAAGTAAGTACCACAACTTCTTTATCCATTTTTTGCTTTCTTTGATATTGAACTTGTACTGTAAACGAGGTTTTTGTAAACAGAGCTGTCCCAAACTTTGGGTGGCTGTATCTTTTTATTTTAATTTCCCTAAGCTATAGGACCATAAGTGGAAGTGCCCTAGGCTCTGTTGCTTTGTTTTTTAGATGTTTCAGGAAACACCATACACTTCTCCAGAGTGGCTGTTGGCAATTTACATCCCACCCATCAGCATAACAAGGCTCCCAGTTCTCCATGGCCTGTCCTGCCTTTCTGGATTTTACACTTTTTTCGGTTGGCCCTTTTGACCTGGGGGAAGTGAGACTTCATTGTAGTGCAGATTTCCTTTGCAAGCTTGCTTGGTTGGCCAAAAAGGGCATATGCGTTTTTTCCTGAATATATTCAGGAAAAAACGCATACGCCCTTTTTGCCCAAGTGCATCATTGTGGACGTTCTGCCTCTTTTCCTATGCTTTACATGCAATTCCAGTCTACCTCCTGAAATCGGTTTCCTGCAATTCTGCCCCCCTTTCAAGTCCTCTTGGCAGCCTTACTTCAATATAATTTTGGACGATAGCTGTCATTTATAACTCTGCAGGTTTGTGAATTACAGTGCCCCTGAGCTCCTTTCTTCAACTCGCTTTCTTGTGAGCTGTCCGCAACACCGCAGGATTGCTTCAGGCCCTAGTGTGGTTCCGGCATGGCACGCTGAGCCTTTGGTTAATTCCTCTTCCTGGTGGGAAATGAGAGTTAAATTTGCCCATCCAGACACCTCCAGCTAGTCTCTCATTGGTTCTCCCTATTCCTGTTCATCTTACGCAGAAATTGCAAACTGGCCCAAACAGGAGTTTAAAGGCACTAACTCTCCAAGTGGGGAGAGTGTTAGTAAAGCGTCTGGAATGTTGCACCCGAGTACCAGGGGACGACAACTGAGACAGATTTGAACACGTTTCCCGATCACACGGTGGATCATACTCTGGGTTCCACATGCATGTTTTAGCTGAAGGAAGAATCCCTTAAACCTGGAGAGTTGAGACCCATGGAATGGGGACCATGCAATATGACTTCAAAGGGTCTGCATTTGCTCACCGAACCTCACCAATCCTATCACTGCTGCGTTTCTGCCGCTGTACACGTGCTTGATTCTCTTTCGGAGACATATAAATCCATAGGTTTTAAGATTCTTACTAGTCAGGTATATTCTTAGCATTTAATATGGGGTGTTGAGTCCACTTCGTTGAACAAGGAGTAGCTCTTGTCTATTACATTTTTGGCTTATGGAACGGTATCTGTGCTAATTTCCATCTCTGGTTTTATGCAGCACCCCAACTCACCTTTCCCCTTAAGCAAGCATAAGTTGGTTTTCTACATTTCAAACCCTGTTCTGTTTTGTAATTCAGTTCCTGTGTAGCCAAGTTTACATTCCGTGTAGTAGTGATGTCTTATGATGTTTCTTTTTCTGTGTGACTTATTTCACTTAGAATCATCGTACCTGAATCCACTCATTATGCTGCTATGGGCCTGATGACATAGATTTCATTGCTGAATGATATTGCATTGTACGTA
Organism: Orcinus orca; assembly: GCF_937001465.1. Lineage (NCBI taxonomy): Eukaryota > Metazoa > Chordata > Mammalia > Artiodactyla > Delphinidae > Orcinus > Orcinus orca. The sequence goes on along the minus strand of NC_064560.1, from coordinate 51,114,762 downwards.
AGTACCACAACTTCTTTATCCATTTTTCGCTTTCTGTGATATTGAACTTGTACCGTAAACGAGGTTCTTGTAAACACAGCCATCTCAAACTTTGGCGTGGCTCTGTCTTTTTGATTTTAATTTCCCTAAGCTATAGGACCATAAGTGGAAGTGCCCTAGGCTCTGTTGCTTTGTTTTTTAGATGTTTCAGGAAACACCATACACTTCTCCAGAGTGGCTGTTGGCAATTTACATCCCGCCCATCAGCATAACAAGGCTCCCAGTTCTCCATGGCCTGTCCTGCCTTTCTGGATTTTACACTTTTTTCAGATGGCCCTTTTGACCGGGGGGCAGTGAGACTTCATTGTAGTGCAGATTTCATTTGCAAGCTTGCTTGGTTGGCCAAAAAGGGTGTATGCGTTTTTTCCTGAATATATTCAGGAAAAAACGCATACGCCCTTTTTGGCCAAGTGCATCATTGTGGACGTTCTGCCTCTTTTCCTATGCTTTACATGCAATTCCAGTCTACCTCCTGAAATCGGTTTCCTGCAATTCTGCCCCGCTTTCAAGTCCTCTTGGCAGACTTACTTCAATATATTTTTGGACGATAGCTGTCATTTATAACTCTGCAGGTTTGTGATTGACAGTGCCCCTGAGCTCCTTTCTTCAACTCGCTTTCTTGTGAGCTGGCCGCAACACCGCTGGATTGCTTCAGGCCCTAGTGTGGTTCCGGCACGGCACACTGAGCCTTTGGTTAACTCCTCTTCCTGGTGGGAAATGAGAGTTAAATTTGCCTGTCCAGACACCTCCAGCTAGTCTCTCATTTGATCTCCCTATTCCTGTTCATTTTCCGCAGAAATTGCAAACTGGGCCAAACAGGAGGTTAAAGGCACTGACTCTCCAAGTGGGGAGAGTGTTAGTAAAGCGTCTGGAATGTTGCACCCGAGTACCAGGGCATGAAAACTGAGACACATTTGAACACGTTTCCCGATCACATGGTGGATCATACTCTGGGTTCCACATGCATGTTTTAGCTGAAGGAAGAATCCCTTAAACCTGGAGAGTTGAGACCCATGGAATGGGTACCATGCAATATGACTTCAAAGGGTCTGCCTTTGCTCACCGAACCTCACCAATCCTATCACTGCTGTGTTTATGCTGCTGTACACACGCTTGATTCTCTTTCGGAGACATATAAATCCATAGGTTTTAAGATTCTTACTAGTCAGGTATATTCTTAGTTCTTTAATATGGGGAGTTGAGTCCACTTCGTTGAGCAAGGAGTAGCTCTTTTCTATTACATATTTGGCTTATGGAACGGTATCTGTGCTAATTTCCATCTCTGGTTTTATGCAGCACCCCAACTCACCTTTCCCCTTAAGCAAGCATAAGTTGGTTTTCTACATTTGAGACCCTGTTCTGTTTTGTAATTCAGTTCCTGTGTAGCCAAGTTTACATTCCGTGTAGTAGTGATATCTTATGATGTTTCTTTTTCTGTGTGACTTATTTCACTTAGAATCATCGTACCTGAATCCACTCATTATGCTGCTACGGGCCTGATGACATAGATTTCATTGCTGAGTGATATTGCATTGTAAGTAAGTACCACAACTTCCTTATCCATTTTTTGCGTTCTGTGATATTGAACTTGTACTGTAAACGAGGTTCTTGTAAACAGAGCCATCCCAAACTTTGGGGTGGCTGTGTCTTTTTGACTTTAATTTCCCTAAGCTATAGGACCATAAGTGGAAGTGCCCTAGGCTCTGTTGCTTTGTTTTTTAGATGTTTCAGGAAACACCATACACTTCTCCAGAGTGGCTGTTGGCAATTTACATCCCGCCCATCAGCATAACAAGGCTCCCAGTTCTCCATGGCCTGTCCTGCGTTTCTGGATTTTACACTTTTTTCAGTTGGCCCTTTTGACCTGGGGGAACTGAGACTTCATTGTAGTGCAGATTTCCTTTGCAAGCTTGCTTGGTTGGCGAAAAAGGGCATATGCGTTTTTTCCTGAATATATTCAGGAAAAAACGCATACGCCCTTTTTGCCCAAGTGCATCATTGTGGACATTCTGCCTCTTTTCCTATGCTTTACATGCAATTCCAGTCTACCTCCTGAAATCGGTTTCCTGCAATTCTGCCCTGCTTTCAAGTCCTCTTGGCAGCCTTACTTCAATATAATTTTGGACGATAGCTGTCATTTATAACTCTGCAGGTTTGTGAATTACAGTGCCCCTGAGCTCCTTTCTTCAACTCGCTTTCTTGTGAGCTGGCTGCAACACCGCAGGATTGCTTCAGGCCCTAGTGTGGTTCCGGCATGGAACGCTGAGCCTTTGGTTAATTCCTCTTCCTGGTGGGAAATGAGAGTTAAATTTGCCCATCCACACACCTCCAGCTAGTCTCTCATTGGTTCTCCCTATTCCTGTTCATCTTACGCAGAAATTGCAAACTGGCCCAAACAGGAGTTTAAAGGCACTGACTCTCCAAGTGGGGAGAGTGTTAGTAAAGCATCTGGAATGTTGCACCCGAGTACCAGGGGACGACAACTGAGACACATTTGAACACGTTTCCCGATCACATGGTGGATCATACTTTGGGTTCCACATGCATGTTTTAGCTGAAGGAAGAATCCCTTAAACCTGGAGAGTTGAGACCCATGGAATGGGTACCATGCAATATGACTTCAAAGGGTCTGCATTTGCTCACCGATCCTCACCAATCCTATCACTGCTGCATGTATGCCACTGTACACACGCTTGATTCTCTTTTGGAGACATATAAATCCATAGGTTTTAAGATTGTTACTAGTCAGGTATATTCTTAGGCCTCTAATATGGGGTGTTGAGTCGACTTCGTTGAGCAAGGAGTAGCTCTTGTCTATTATATATTTGGCTTATGGAACGATATCTGTGCTAATTTCAATCTCTGGTTTTATGCAGCAGCCCAACTCACCTTTCCCCTTAAGCAAGCATAAGTTGGTTTTCTACATTTCAAACCCTGTTCTGTTTTGTAATTCAGTTCCTGTGTAGCCAAGTTTACATTCCGTGTAGTAGTGATATCTTATGATGTTTCATTTTCTGTGCGACTTATTTCAATTAGAATCATCGTATCTGAATGCACTCATTATGGTGCTACGGGCCTGATGACATAGATTTCACTGCTGAGTGATATTGCATTGTATATATGTACCACTACTTCTTTATCCATTTTTCGCTTTCTGTGATATGGAACTTGTACCGTAAACGAGGTTCTTGTAAACAGAGCCGTCCCAAAACTTTGGGGTGGCTGTGTCTTTTTGATTTTAATTTCCCTAAGCTATAGGACCATAAGTGGAAGTGCCCTAGTCTCTGTTGCTTTGTTTTTTAGATGTTTCAGGAAACACCGTACACTTCTACCGAGTGGCTGTTGGCAATTTACATCCCGCCCAGCAGCATAACAAGGCTCCCAGTTCTCCATGGTCTGTCCTGCCTTTCTGGATTTTACACTTTTTTCAGATGGCCCTTTTGACCGGGGGGCAGTGAGACTTCATTGTAGTGCAGATTTCCTTTGCAAGCTTGCTTGGTTGGCCAAAAAGGGCGTATGTGTTTTTTCCTGAATATATTCAGGAAGAAACGCATATGCCCTTTTTGACCAAGTGCATCATTGTGGCCGTTCTGCCTCTTTTCCTATGCTTTACATGCAATTCCAGTCTACCTCCTGAAATCGGTTTCCTGCAATTCTGCCCCGCTTTCAAGTCCACTTGGCAGCCTTACTTCAATATATTTTTGGACGATAGCTGTCATTTATAACTCTGCAGGTTTGTGAATTACAGTGCCCCTGAGCTCCTTTCTTCAACTCGCTTTCTTGTGAGCTGGCCGCAACACCGCAAGATTGCTTCAGGCCCTTCTGTGGTTCCGGCATGGCACGCTGAGCCGTTCGTTAATTCCTATTCCTGGTGGGAAATGACAGTTAAATTTGCACGTCCAGACACCTCCAGCTAGTCTCTCATTGGTTCTCCCTATTCCTGTTCATTTTCCGCAGAAATTGCAAACTGGGCCAAACAGGAGGTTAAAGGCACTGACTCTCCAAGTGGGGAGAGTGTTAGTAAAGCGTCTGGAATGTTGCACCCGAGTACCAGGGGAAGAAAACTGAGACACATTTGAACACGTTTCCCGATCACACAGTGGATTATACTCTGGGTTCCACGTGCATGTTTTAGCTGAAGGAAGAAACCCTTAAACCTGGAGAGTTGAGACCCATGGAATGGGTACCATGCAATATGACTTCAAAGGGTCTGCATTTGCTCACCGATCCTCACCAATCCTATCACTCCTGTGTTTATGTCACTGTACACACGCTTGATTCTCTTTCAGAGACATATAAATCCATAGGTTTTAAGATTCTTACTAGTCAGGTATATTCTTAGGCGTTTAATATGGGGTGTTGAGTCCACTTCGTTGAGCAAGGAGTAGCTCTTGTCTATTACATATTTGGCTTATGGAACGGTATCTGTGCTAATTTCAATCTCTGGTTTTATGCAGCAGCCCAACTCACCTTTCCCCTTAAGCAAGCATAAGTTGGTTTTCTACATTTGAGACCCTGTTCTGTTTTGTAATTCAGTTCCTGTGTAGCCAAGTTTACATTCCGTGTAGTAGTGATATGTTATGATGTTTCTTTTTCTGTGTGACATATTTCACTTAGAATCATCGTACCTGAATGCACTCATTGTGCTGCTATGGGCCTGATGACATAGATTTCATTGCTGAGTGATATTGCATTGTATGTAAGTTCCACTACTTCTTTATCCATTTTTCGCTTTCTGTGATATTGAACTTGTACCATAAACGAGTTTCTTGTAAACAGAGCCGTCCCAAATTTTGGGGTGGCTGTGTCTTTTTGATTTTAATTTCCCTAAGCTATAGGACCATAAGTGGAAGTGCCCTAGGGTCTGTTGCTTTGTTTTTTAGCTGTTTCAGGAAACACCATACACTTCTCCAGAGTGGCTGTTGGCAATTTACATCCTGCCCATGAGCATAACAAGGCCCCCAGTTCTCCATGGCCTGTCCTGCCATTCTGGATTTTACACTTTTTTCAGATTGCCCTTTTGACTGAGGGGCAGTGAGACTTCATTGTAGTGCGGATTTCCTTTGCAAGCTTGCCTGGTTGGCCAAAAAGTGCGTATGCGTTTTTTCCTGAATATATTCTGGAGAAAACGCATACGCACTTTTTGGCCAAGTGCATCATTGTGGACGTTCTGCCTCTTTTCCTATGCTTTACATGCAATTCCAGTCTACCTCCTGAAATCGGTTTCCTGCAATTCTGCCCTGCTTTCAAGTCCTCTTGGCAGATTTACTTCAATATATTTTTGGACGATAGCTGTCATTTATAACTCTGCAGGTTTGTGAATGACAGTGCCCCTGAGCTCCTTTCTTCAACTCGCTTTCTTGTGAGCTGCCCGCAACACCGCAGGATTGCTTCAGGCCCTAGTGTCGTTCTGGCACGGCACGCTGAGTCTTTGTTTAATTCCTCTTCCTGGTGGGAAATGAGAGTTAAATTTGCCCGTCCAGACACCTCCAGCTAGTCTCCCATTGTTTCTCCCTATTCCTGTTCATCTTACGCAGAAATTGCGAACCAGGCCAAACAGGAGGTTAAAGGCACTGACTCTCCAAGTGGGGAGAGTGTTAGTAAAGCGTCTGGAATGTTGTACCCGAGTACCAGGGGACGAAAACTGAGACACATTTGAACACGTTTCCCGATCACACGGTGGATCATACTCTGGGTTCCACATGCATGTTTTAACTGAAGGAAGAATCCCTTAAACCTGGAGAGTTGAGACCCATGGAATGGGTACCATGCAATATGACTTCAAAGGGTCTGCATTTGCTCACTGATCCTCACCAATCCTATCACTGCTGTGTTAATGCCGCTGTACACACGCTTGATTCTCTTTCGGAGACATATAAATCCATAGGTTTTACGATTCTTACTAGTCAGGTATATTCTTAGGCGTTTAATATGGTGTGTTGAGTCCACTTCGTTGAGCAAGGAGTAGCTCTTGTCTATTACATATTTGGCTTATAGAACGGTATCTGTGCTAATTTCAATCTCTGGTTTTATGCAGCACCCCAACTCACCTTTCCCCTTAAGCAAGCATAAGTGGGTTTTCTACATTTGAGATCCTGTTCTGTTTTGTAATTCAGTTCCTGTGTAGCCAAGTTTACATTCCGTGTATTAGTGATATCTTATGATGTTTCTTTTTCTGTGTGACTTATTTCACTTAGAATCATCATACCTGAATCCACTCATTATGCTGCTACGGGCCTGATGACATAGATTTCATTGCTGAGTGATATTGCATTCTACGTAAGTACCACAACTTCTTTATCCATTTTTCGCTTTCTGTGATATTGAACTTGTACTGTAAAGGAGGTTCTTGTAAACAGAGCCGTCCCAAACTTTGGGGTGCCTGTGTCTTTTTGATTTTAATTTCCCTAAGCTATAGGACCATAAGTGGAATTGCCCTAGGCTCTGTTGCCTTGTTTTTTAGATGTTTCAGGAAACACCATACACTTCTCCAGAGTGGCTGTTGGCAATTTACATCCCGCCCATCAGCATAACAAGGCTCCCAGTTCTCCATGGCCTGTCCTGCCTTTCTGGATTTTACACTTTTTTCAGATGGCCCTTTTGACCGGGGGGCAGTGAGACTTCATTGTAGTGCAGATTTCCTTTGCAAGCTTGCGTGGTTGGCCAAAAAGGGCGTATGCGTTTTTTTCTAAATATATTCAGGAAAACATGCATACGCCCTTTTTGACCAAGTGAATCATTGTGGACGTCCTGCCTCTTTTCCTTTTCTTTACATGCAATTCCAGTCTATGTCCTGAAATCAGTTTCCTGCAATTCTGCCCCGCTTTCAAGTCCACTTGGCAGCCTTACTTCAATATATTTTTGGACGATAGCTGTCATTTATAACTCTGCAGGTTAGTGAATTAAAGTGCCCCTGAGCTCCTTTCTTCAACTCGCTTTCTTGTGAGCTGGCCGCAACACCGCAGGATTGCTTCAGGCCCTAGTGTGGTTCTGGCATGGCACGCTGAGCCTTTGGTTAATTCCTCTTCCTGGTGGGAAATGAGAGTTAAATTTGCCCGGTCAGACACCTGCAGCTAGTCTCCAATTGGTTCTCCCTATTCCTGTTCATTTTCCGCAGAAATTGCAAACTTGGCCAAACAGGAGGTTAAAGGCACTGACTCTCCAAATGGGGAGAGTGTTAGTAAAGTGTCTGGAATGTTGCACCCGAGTACCAGGGGACAAAAACTGAGACACATTTGAACACGTTTCCCAATCACATGGTGGATCATACTCTGGGTTCCGCATGCATGTTTTAGCTGAAGGAAGAATCCCTTAAACCTGGAGAGTTGAGACCCATGGAATGGGTACCATGCAATGTGACTTCAAAGGGTCTGCATTTGCTCACCGAACCTCACCAATCGTATCACTGCTGCCTTTATGCCGCTGTACACATGCTTGATTCTCTTTCGGAGACATATAAATCCATAGGTTTTAAGATTCTTACTAGTCTGGTATATTCTTAGACGTTTAATATGGGGTGTTGAGTCCACTTCGTTGAGCAAGGAGTAGCTCTTGTCTAGTACATATTTGGCTTATGGAACGGTATCTGTGCTAATTTCAATCTCTGGTTTTATGCAGCAGCCCAACTCACCTTTCCCCTTAAGCAAGCATAAGTTGGTTTTCTACATTTGAGACCCTGTTCTGTTTTGTAATTCAGTTCCTGTGTAGCCAAGTTTACATTCCGTGTAGTAGTGATATCTTATGATGTTTCTTTTTCTGTGTGACTTATTTCACTTAGAATCATCGTACCTGAATCCACTCATTATTGTGCTATGGGCCTGATGAAATAGATTTCATTGCTGAGTGATATTGCTTTGTACGTAAGTACCACAATTTCTTTATCAATTTTTCGCTTTCTGCGATATTGAACTTGTACCGTAAACGAGGTCCTTGTAAACAGAGCCGTCCCAAACTTTGGGGTGGCTGTGTCTTTTTGATTTTAATTTCCCTAAGCTATAGGACCATAAGTGGAAGTGCCCTAGGCTGTGTTGCTTTGTTTTTTAGATGTTTCAGGAAACACCATACACTTCTCCAGAGTGGCTGTTGGCAATTTACATCCCGCCCATCAGCATAACAAGGCTCCCAGTTCTCCATGGCCTGTCCTGCCTTTCTGGATTTTACACTTTTTTCAGATGGCCCTTTTGACCGCGGGGCAGTGAGACTTCATTGTAGTGCAGATTTCCTTTGCAAGCTTGCTTGGTTGGCCAAAAAGTGCGTATGCGTTTTTTCCTGAATATATTCAGGAAAAAACGCATATGCCCTTTTTGGCCAAGTGCATCATTGTGGACGTTCTGCCTCTTTTCCTATGCTTTACATGCAATTCCAGTCTACCTCCTGAAATCGGTTTCCTGCAGTTCTGCCCCGCTTTCAAGTCCTCTTGGCAGCCTTACGTCAATATATTTTTGGACGATAGCTGTCATTTATAACTCTGCAGGTTTGTGAATTACAGTGCCCCTGAGCTCCTTTCTTCAACTCGCTTTCTTGTGAGCTGGCCGCAACACCGCAGGATTGCTTCAGGCCCTAGTGTGGTTCCAGCACGGCACGCTGAGCCTTTGGTTAATTCCTCTTCCTGGTGGGAAATGAGAGTTAAATTTGCCCGTCCAGACACCTCCAGCTAGTCTCTCATTGGTTCTCCCTATTCCTGTTCATTTTCCACAGAAATTGCAAACTGGGCGAAACAGGACGTTAAAGGCACTGACTCCACAAGTGGGGAGAGTGTTAGTAAAGCATCTGGAATGTTGCACCCGAGTACCAGGGGACGAAAACTGAGACACATTTGAACACGTTTCCCGATCACATGGTGGATCATACTCTGGGTTCCACATGCATGATTTAGCTGAAGGAAGAATCCCTTAAACCTGGAGAGTTGAGACCCATGGAATGGGTACCATGCAATATGACTTCAAAGGGTCTGCATTTGCTCACCGAACCTCACCAATCCTATCACTGCTGCGTTTATGCCACTGTACATACGCTTGATTCTCTTTCGGAGACATATAAATCCATAGGTTTTAAGATTCTTACTAGTCAGGTATGTTCTTAGGCTTTTAATATGGGGTGTTGAGTCCACTTCGTTGAGCAAGGAGTAGCTCTTGTCTATTACATATTTGGCTTATGGAACGGTATCTGTGCTAATTTCAATCTCTGGTTTTATGCAGCAGCCCAACTCACCTTTCCCCTTAAGCAAGCATAAGTTGGTTTTCTACATTTGAGACCCTGTTCTGTTTTGTAATTCAGTGCCTCTGTAGCCAAGTTTACATTCCGTGTATTAGTGATATCTTATGATGTTTCTTTTTCTGTGTGACTTATTTCACTTAGAATCATCGTACCTAAATCCACTCATTATGCTGCTTCGGGCCAGATGACATAGATTTCATTGCTGAGTGATATTGCATTGTACGTAAGTACCACAACTTCTTTATCCATTTTTCGCTTTCTGTGATATTGAACTTGTACCGTAAACGAGGTTCTTGTAAACAGAGCCGTCCCAAACTTTGGGGTGGCTGTGTCTTTTTGATTTTAATTTCCCTAAGCTATAGGACCATAAGTGGAAGTGCCCTAGGCTCTGTTGCTTTGTTTTTTAGATGTTTCAGGAAACACCATACACTTCTCCAGAGTGGCTGTTGGCAATTTACATCCCGCCCATCAGCATAACAAGGCTCCCAGTTCTCCATGGCCTCTCCTGCCTTTCTGGATTTTACACTTTTTTCAGATGGCCGTTTTGACCGGGGGGCAGTGAGACTTCATTGTAGTGCAGATTTCCTTTGCAAGCATGCTTGGTTGGCCAACAAGGGCATATGCGTTTTTTCCTGAATATATTCAGGAAAAAACGCATATGCCCTTTTTGTCCAAGTGCATCATTGTGGACGTTCTGCTTCTTTTCCTATGCTTTACATGCAATTCCAGTCTACCTTCTGAAATCGGATTCCTGCAATTCTGCCTTGCTGTTAGTGCCTCTTCATAGCCTTACGTCAATATACTTTGGAAAATAGTTGGCCTTTATAACTCTGCAGGTTTTTGAATTGCAGTGGCCCTTAGCTCCATTTTTCAGCTCTTATTTTTGTGATATTGCGTCATATCCACAGGATTTCTTCAGGCCCTATTCTTCCTCTGGGGCGCCTTGCTCTGCCTTTGGTTAATTCTTCTTCCTGATGTGAAATAGAGTGACATGTGCCCATTGAAACCGCTACAGCTATTTTCTCACTTGTTCCCCCTATTCCCATTCATCCTCCGCACTAACTGCAGACTGTGCGATACCGGAACTTAAAGGCATTGACTCTCCATGTGGGGATGTTGTTAGTAAAGTGGCTGGAATGTTGATCCGGAGCCCCAGGAGAAGAAAATGAGGTGCGTTTTAGAAACCTTTCCCGATCATATGGTATACCATCCGCTGGATTTCCCATGCATGGTTTAGCTGTAGGAAGATTCCCTTCAACCTGGAGTGTTGGGACCCTTGGAATGAGTAGCATGAAGTATTGCATTAAACTTTCGGCAGTTGCTCACCAAAGCTCACCAATCCTCTCATCCCCAAGTGTCCAGCCTTATGTCTTATCCAGCTGTGGGTTTATATGTGGTCATTCCAGGTTGCATCACAGCCCCTGAGCGAATTTTGTAAGAATTTTTCTCTCTTTCATTGTTTCTGCGTTTTGGTTTTAAAATTTATTTCTATAATGGGGTTTAGCTCATTTTCACTGCTGTGTTTGGCTGCTCTGCACACACTTGATTCCCTTATGGAGATATATCAATACATGGGTTTTAAGATTCTTATTACTCAGATATATTTCTCTGCGGTGTATAGGGTGTGTTGAGGCCAGTTCATTGAACAAGGTGTAGATCTTGTCTAATACCTATTTGGTTTATTGAACGGTATCTGTGCTAATTTCAAACTCTGGTTTTATGCATCACCCCACCTCTCCTTTCCCCTTAAGCTGACATAAGTGTGTTTTCTAAATGTGAGACACTGTTCTGTTTTGTAATTCATTTTTTGTGCAGCCATATTTATCCTCCCTCTATAAGTGATATCTTATGATATGTTTCTTTTTCTGTTTGACTTATTTCAAGTAGTATTATCGGACCTAAATCCACTCTTTATCCTTCTACTAGCCTTATTACATTGATTTCATGGTGAAGAGATATTCCATTGTACATAAGTACCACATTTTCTTTATCCATTGTTCTCTTTCCTGGGATATTTAAGGTGTACTGAAGTTGAGGTTCTTGTAAACAGAGTAGCCCTAAACTGTGGTGTGCTTGTGTCTTGTTGATTTTTAGACTTCCCTAGATATACTTCCGTGATTGGAAGTGCCCTATGCTCTGTAGCTCTGTTTTTTAGATGATTTAGGAACCACCATACACTTCTCCAGAGTGGCTCTCGGCAGTTCACACACTGTCCATCAGCGTATAAAGGCTCCCTGTTCTCCATGGCCTGTCCTGCATTTCTGGTTTTTACAATTTTTTCGGATGGCCCTTTTGACCGGTGGGAAATGAGACTTCTTTGTTGTGCACATTTGCATTGCTTGCTTGCTTGGTTGCCCATAAAGTGCATATGCGTTTTTTCCTGGATATATTCAGGAAAAAACGCATACTCCCTTTTGGGCCAACTGCATCATTGTCGAAATTCTGCCACTTTTCATGTGCTTTAAAGACGAGTCCAATCTATCTCTTGAAATCTGTTTCTTGCAATTCTGTCTTGCATTCAGATCCTCTTCTTTGCCTTACCTCAACATATTTTTGGACGTTAGTTTTCATTTATAACTCTGCAGGTTTGTGAATTGCAGTGACCCTGAGCTCCATTTTTTAAGTTGCTCTTTTGTGAGCTGGCCTCAAAGCCGCAGGATTGCTTCAGGCCCTATTTTGGCTCTGGCGAGGCGGGCTGAGCCTTTTTTAAATTCTTATTCTTAATGGGAAATTAGAGTGACATGTGCCCGTCCAAACCCCTACAACTATTCTCTCATTGGTTCCCCCTCTTCCCGTTCATCCTCCTCACAATTTGCAAAATGTGTGAAACAGAAGTTTAAATGTGCTGATTCTCTAAGTGGGGAGATTCTAAGTAACGTGGCTGGAATGATGAACAGGAGCACCAGGAGAGGATAAATGAGGTGCATTTTAGACACATCTCCCGATCACATGGTGTACAGTCCTCTGGGTTTTCCATGCATGTTTTAGCTGTAGGAAGATTCCTTGAACCTGCAGATTTGGGACCCATTGAATGAGTACCAGGTAGTATTACTTTAAAGGGTGTGCATTTCCTCACCCAACCTCACATTTCTCTTAGCGCGAACAGTTTCCAGCCTTATGTCTCATCCTGCTGTGGGTCTAGATGTGTTCAATCCATGTTGCATCACCGTCCCTGAGGAAAAGTTGTAAGAGGTTTTCTCTGTCTCTCTGTCGTTTATTTTTTTTCAATTTATTACTATATTGGTTACAGCTGATTTTCAAAGCTCTGTTTATTGCTGCTGTACATCCACTTGATTCACATACAGAGAGACATCAATAAATTCTTTTTCAGATTCTTACCAGTCATATATATTCTTTTCCGGTGACTTGAGTGTGCTGAGTGCAGTTCTTTTAGCTACCGTGTAGGCCTTGTTGATTATCAGTTTGGTATTTGGAATGGTATCTTTGCTAATTTCAAACTCCTGGATGATGCCTCACCCCTCCCCACCTTTCCCGTTTAGCAGCCTTATGCGTGTTTTCTACATATTTGACTATGTTTTTGTTTTGTAATTTATTTCATGTGTAGCCATTTTGGATTCCACCTTTAAGTGATATCTTATGATATGTGTCTTTTTCTTTTTGAATTATGTCACTTAGAATGATCATACGTAACTCCTCCGGAGTTGTTACAACTGGCCATATTTCATTGATTTCCAGGCTGAGTAATATTCCACTCTACATAAGTACCACATCTCTATCCATTTTTTCCCTCCAGAGACATTTAAGTTATATCCTAGTCGAGGATCTTTTAAACAGAGAGGCAGTAAACATTGGGGTGCCTGTGTCCTCTCGATTTTTGTTTTTCCCAAGATATACGCCCATGAGTGCAAGTGCCCTATGCTCTGTAGCTCATTTTTTAGATGCTTTAGTAAACAATACACTTCTCCAGAATGGCCGTTGGCAATATACATTTCCACTATAAGCCTCACAGGGCTCCCTCTTCTCCTTGCCCTGTCCTGCATTTCTGGTGTTTACACTTTATGAGGATGGCTCTTCTGACTGATGCGAAGTGATATCTTTTGTAGTATTGATTTCCAGTGCCCACCTGTTTGGTTGGCTAAAAAAGTGTATGCCCTTTTCTTGAATATATACAGAAAGAAACGCATACAGCCTTTTTGGCCAACTGCAATGTTGGCAATGTTCAGCCCCTTTTCTTGTGCTTAATGGCGAGTCCTTTCTACCTCCTCAAATCCCTTTCCTGCCATTCTCCCTTGCTTACCAATCCTTTTCTCTGACTTTCCTCAAGACATTTTTCAGTGATAGATATTTTCAACTCTGCAGTTTCGTGAATTTTACTGCCCCTGAGTTCCATTGTTCAACTTGTGTTTATGGGAACTGGCCACAAAGCAGTGGGATTTCCTCAAGCCCTATACTGTTTCCATGGGCAACCCTAGCCTTTGGTCAATTCGTCTTCCTGATTGGAAATTAGAGTGACATGTGCCTGTCTGAACACCTAGGACTTGTCTCTCATTGTTCCTCATCCTTCCGCTTCATCCTCTGGACAAATTCCAAACTGTACGCAACAGGATGTTGACAGTGCTGACATCTCCAAGTGGGGAGACTGTTAGTAGAGACGCTGGAGGGGTGAACCCGAGCACCAGGAGATGAGGAGATGAGATGCCTTTTCCAAACTCTTCCCGATCAGACGGTATACCATCCTCTGGGTGTGACAGACATGTTTTAGCAGTAGGAAGAGTCCCATTCATGTAAGGAGAACACCAGGGCTTTTTCAAAATCAGTGTCTCCCCGAAACCCAAACTGGGGAATTTTTTAAGCTACGGCTACACATATGTTCATGAAGGGCCTTGGGAAGTAGGCAGAGTCCAAACTTTAGATGATTGAAGTCTTCAGGGTCAGAAGCACTCACCACTGGCTTCCCTTAGGTTACACTTTAACTGTCATTGATAGATGATGTCAATAAAAATATCTATTCTTTTTCCAATTATTTCCCCTTATAGGTTATTGCAAAATATTGAGTGTAGTTCCCTGTGCTATACAGTAGTTCCTTGTTGATGATCTGTTTTATACATAGCAGTGTGTATGTGTTAATTCCAAACTGTTAATTTATCCCTCCTCCCACCTTTCCCCTTTGGTAATAATAAATTATAAGATTTTATACTTCTCAGAAATGGGGGAGCTGAAAGAGAGGTATCATTTTCAATGGAAAAGCATTTAAAACAAGATTGAAGCTTTAACCAAGATTATTAGATGTACATCCTTGGAAAGAAATCACTTCATTTCTCTAATATTGACCTGACAAATAAGACAAACCTTTTCACTGAACTTGCTTATAATAAAGTGATGGAAATATCAAATGGAAGTGTTAGAAACATCTTATTTTACCCGAGCCTTATAAACTGTTCTATGTTAACTACAGTTTGGCTCACACATCTGTTCATTGAAGTTACAATAGTCTCAATTTCTGTTACTGATCCTCCAGAGTGGACCCCAACAAGTGTCCTCCTGCCCAGTGTCATTGGGGCCAACAGATCGAGACTGAGTTTGGTTCACAAGCAAAGGAAACTTTATATTTTGATCAGAGAATGGAGAGGTGAGAGCATGCACTACCCCGTGGGCTGTGGGCTGGGCTGCTGTGTAGAGATCCTGTCAGAGTCAGTGGGAGGGAGGGGGCGGAGCTCTCGAGGGCCGGGTTGGCTGCAGCTCAAGCTCTATATCTCGGAGTCTGCACTGGGCCCCAGGAGCTGAGGTGTCGACCCAGCCATTATGCACTAGGAAATCTGGTCTGAAGTGCCAGGTGTGGAACCTCTGCATGCGGGACCCTAGGAGCACGTGAAATTAGACAAAGCACAAAGGATAAAAAAGGTCAGACTTGACTTTATTGCCCAGATTCTATTTTTATCTCCCAGGGATTTTTAATGGGCTTTGCTGGGGACAAACCCCTCCTCTGCCTTTTGTCCCGTTCCTCATTCTTGGAGTGCTGAGGGTGCAGACCCTTCTTCTGTAACTGCTGAGTGCTGAGTTGGGAGCCCTCATACCAGGGGACGAGGGTCAGAACTTCTCCCCAGCAGCCTCCAGGTGACGTTGATTGGCCCCAGGACCCTGCCTCCCTGCTCGTCCGCCTGAGCAACAGCATTGGAAGTGTTATAGATTCTAATGACCTTTAAGGGTCCAGGAAAGAGATGTGCAGAGACGCTGTGGGGGCCGGTTTCACCCCGCCCCACATTTGTTTGGCCACCTTAGGCTGACCGTTTCTGCCAGCCTAGATGCTCTGACCAGTAGTCTGCTCTTTCTTCAATTAGGCCCCTGAATTAACGTAAAAACAGCACCAGGTGTCAGAGCCCTGCCCGCTCAACTCCCAGACAGTCCAGGGTCAGTGGTGATCAAGGACCATGATGGCCACTGAGTCAATAGCCTTTTGAAGTAAACAGGAGTCCAGCCGGTCTTATTGGCCACCATCATCACGGTGTCTGTAGGCTTTTCTATGGTGACAGTGTGATATACGTTTCCCCCGCCAAGATTATTAGCTCCCCTCTGGGTGCAGTAAGTCCTGCAAGCAGTAGTCTACTCCTTCGGGACACACTATTGTTGTTTTATGAGAGAAACTCCAGGTCAAGTGATGTTCACACGAGTCGTCATGGTGCCCTGTTGCCCCCGGTTATCTCTCTGGATGTTGTTGTTGGAGGGCCTCCTCACTCGAGGTCGGTGTGCCCACGGAGCGAACCCTGCAACTTCAGGGCATGTTTGGTGATTAGGATCACCACGTGGGGTCCTTTTCCCTTAGGAGGGAGGTGGCCTTTTGGGCTGCTGATTTCCAGGTTTTTAGATACCGCCAGTATCTTGGCCAGATGTGGCAGTGGGCCAAGCCCCTTGGTGACTGTAGTTTATCCTACCTGGATGGCATTCTTGCGTTGTTCCATTTCAAGTGGTCCCAGTTTTTGCACTAATTCTCCAATGGCAATTCACCTTTC
Organism: Orcinus orca; assembly: GCF_937001465.1. Taxonomy (NCBI): domain Eukaryota; kingdom Metazoa; phylum Chordata; class Mammalia; order Artiodactyla; family Delphinidae; genus Orcinus; species Orcinus orca. Next base: position 51,098,539 of record NC_064560.1, on the reverse strand, counting down.
ACCGGGAATGGAAAGGTCAAAGGGTTTAGCTCAATTAGGGAGTTCCAGGGCAAGGGTCTGAATTGACTGCTCTTTCCATTCTTGAAAGGCCACTTCTGGATTCTGTTCAAAAGGATCATCATCTTTTCCTTTCAGTGTTTCATATAGAGGCCCAGCTAGTAGACTGTAGTTAGGGATCCAGAAGCAGCAAACCCTGGCCTCCTCAGGAACCCCTAAGCTGTCTTCTAGTTTTAGAAAGGGGTAAGGCTGCAAATGGTTTCTTCCCTTTCCTGGGATGGGCTTCTCCGACCTTCTGTGAGAATGAAGCCCAGGCAGGTCACCGCAGTCTGTGATATTTGAGCTTTTTCTTGGACAACTTCTATCCTTTATTGGCTTGGTAGTTCAGAGGCCTCCTTAGTAGGGCTGGCGATCAGAATGTCATCTGCATATTGAAGGAGGGTTTCCTTTTCCAGAGGTAGAACTTTTCGGTCTTTAGCTAAGCTTTCCCCAAAGATGGTGTGGGAATTTTTGAACCCTTGGGGCAAGACGGCCCGGAAGTATTGTTTTAGTTGTATGTTGAGTCCTGCCACTCACAAGCCAAAATTTCTTGTGACTCTGGGACTAATGGAATACAAAAGAAGGCATCATTGAAGACTAATACAGAATACCATGTCCTGGTGGTTGGTAGAATGACCAGCAGGGTGTAGGAATTAGGAGCAACTGGAGGTATATCCTCGGTGGCTTCACTGACTGTCCTGACATCCTTTACCAGGTCCCCAGCAGCCCATGGGGCTCTCGTGGTCAGGCCAATCCCAGGATATGGAGCTCTCCTGTGCAGGTACCCCACCCCCAACCCAGCCCACGGGGCTCTCGTGGTCAGGCCCCTCCCAGGATACAGAGCTACCCTTGCAGGTACCGTGGCAGGGCTGGGCACACAGGAACCGTGCACATAGCCCTCATTGAAGAGCACCCCCAGCTCACCTGTCGCTCAGAGCTGACACAGAGCACCTCAGAGCAGGACTTGAACTAACAAACAGCAGCTCCGACAGGTCTGTGACCCTGGGCATCACTCTGTGTGGCCTCCCTCCACCTGGTCTTCCAGAGACTTCCACTGCACCCAGGGCACCAGGCCTCTGTCTCCAACCACCACCCACCCCTCCTCTCCCTGACTCCTGGGTTCCTCTCATTAGCAGAGGCTTTTCTTGAAGTTGTCTCCCACTCATGGGCCAGATAAAATGATTAGAAAACAAGCCAAAGCTGCAGCCCCTTGTCTATCCTGACTCTCAGGAGCCCACACCTGTTCCTTGGACCTGGCCGGTTCAGCAAGTTCCATTTTCTGCAACTGTGAGCCCCTGAGGGGTGATGATTGGCTGACCTGGGCAGCCTTACGGTGCCGGCCAGCCCTCCCCAGGTGTGCCTGGGTTGAGATCAATATAAATACCACTCCAGGCAGCAAGAGCCCCTGCAGCTGTGCCTGACGCCATTTTCTCTGCCCTGTCAGCAGTCTCGGGGCTGGGCTGGTGGGAGGGAGTGAGAGGCCACGGCTTTGTGGGTGGCCCAGTGTGAGTGGGGCTCTGCTGGACTTTCTGCAGCAGTTGCCAGGCTGCCACCTGCTAAAGAAGAGGATGTGTCACCCATACCTGCTGCTGGAATTTCTCCCTGGGCAGAGGTGAGGAAGGAAAAAAGCAGTGGGGGCAGGGACAGGACGGGTATCTCAGGCAGGGAAATGGAAATCTTCCAGAAGAGCACCCAGGGCCAGGACCATCCTGGCTGGCCTGCAGGCACCAAGTCAGCTGGCATGCTGTCACTCATGTGGCTCCATGGCCCTTCCTCTAGGCTTTCAAGTCCTTGTATATATTCAGGTGTTTTACCTGGGAAGGGTGGGAACAGTTCAGCAGCAACTGGCCTGGGGCTCAGCTCACGTTTACTCACAGATGCCTCGGCACGGTGCTCCAGCTTTGCAATGAGGACGCTTGTTGTGTGGGGGCTGCTGGCTGAATGGGAGACGATTCCCCACCACTGACCAACTTCAGAATTGTTTACAACTGGAGCAAGTGCCCTGATACGGTTTTCCTCTGAGTAACTGGTGGGTTCTGTTTTTTTTTCCTCTTTTTCGTTTTTGGTTCAAGGTAGATTTTATTCCTCTTTTTTGTATTTACAGATATAAGCATGGAAATAATTTATTCATATAAATACATGTATGTGAAGGGAATAATTGTTTTTTCTGTTTTATTTTTTAAATTTTATTTCTTTTTAATTTTGAATTTTATTTTATATTTTTATACAGCAGGTTCTTATTGGTTATCTATTTTATACATATAAATGTTTACATGCCAATCCCAATCTCTCAACTCTTCCCACCACCACCCCCCCAAGAGCTTTCCCCCCTTGTTGTCCATACGATTGTTGTCTACATCTGTTGCTCTATTTATGCCTTGCAAAACGGTTAATCTGTACAGTTTTTCTAGGTTCCACATATATGCATGTATATACAAGATTTGTTTTTCTCTTTCTGACTTACTTCACTCTGTATGACAGTCGCTAGATCCATTGACGTCTCTACAAATGACCCAACTTCATTCCTTTCATGGCGTAGTAATATTCCATTTTATATATGTACCACATCTTTATGCATTTGTCTGTCTGTGGGCATTTAGGTTGCTTCCATTACCTCGATATTGTAAATAGTGATGCAATGAACATTGCGGTGAATGTCTCTTTTTCATTTATGGTTTTGTCTGGGTATATGTCCAGTACTGGGATTGCTGTATCATATGGTAATTCTATTATTAGTTTCTTAAGAAACTCCATATTGTTCTCCATAGTGACTGTATCAATTTATATTCCCAACAATAGTGGAAGAGGCTTCCTTTTCTCCACACCCTTTCCAGCATTTGTTGTTTGTAGAATTTCAGATGATGCCCATTCTAACAGGTGTGAGGTGATACCTCATTGTTGAGTCCATTTCGTTGAGCAAGGGGTAGGTCTTGTCTATTACATATTTGGCTTATGGAACGGTATCTGTGCTAATTTCAAACTCTGGTTTTATGCAGCACCCGAAGTCACCTTTCCCCTTAAGCAAGCATAAGTTGGTTTTCTAAACTTGAGACCCTGTTCTGTTTTGTAATTCAGTTCATGTGTAGTCAAGTTTACATTCCGTGCATTAGTGATACCTTATGATGTTTCTTTTTCTGTGTGACTTATTTCACTTAGAATCATCGTGCCTCAATCCACTCATTATGCTGGTACAGGCCTGGTGACACAGATTTCATTGCTGAGTGGTATTCTGTTGTACGTAAGTACCGCAACTTCTTTATCAATTATTTCTTCTCTGGGATATTTAACTTGTACAGTAGAAGAGGTTCCTGTAAACAGAGCCATCCCAAATTTTGGGGTGGCTGTGTCTTTTTGATTTTAATTTCCCTAAGCTATAGGACCATAAGTGGAAATGGCCTAGACTCTGTTGCTTTGTTTTTCAGATGTATCAGGAAACACCATACACTTCTCCAGAGTGGCTGTTGGCAATTTACATCCCGCCCATCAGCATAACAAGGCTCCCAGTTCTCCATGGCCTGTCCTGCCTTTATGGATTTTACACTTTTTTCAGATGGCCCTTTTGACCGCGGGGCAGTGAGACTTCATTGTAGTGCAGATTTCCTTTGCAAGCTTGCTTGGTTGGCCAAAAAGGGCGTATGTGTTTTTTCCTGAATATATTCAGGAAAAAACGCATACGCCCTTTTTGGCCAAGTGCATCATTGTGGACGTTCTGCCTCTTTTCCTATGCTTTACATGCAATTCCAGTCTACCTCCTGAAATCGGTTTCCTGCAGTTCTGCCCCGCTCTCAAGTCCTCTTGGCAGCCTTACGTCAATATATTTTTGGACGATAGCTGTCATTTATAACTCTGCAGGTTTGTGAATTACAGTGCCCCTGAGCTCCTTTCTTCAACTCGCTTTCTTGTGAGCTGGCAGCAACACCGCAGGATTGCTTCAGGCCCTAGTGTGGTTCCAGCACGGCACGCTGAGCCTTTGGTTAATTCCTCTTCCTGGTGGGAAATGAGAGTTAAATTTGCCCGTCCACACACCTCCAGCTAGTCTCTCATTGGTTCTCCCTATTCCTGTTCATCTTCCGCAGAAATTGCAAACTGGGCGAAACAGGACGTTAAAGGCACTGACTCCACAAGTGGGGAGAGTGTTAGTAAAGCATCTGGAATGTTGCACCCGAGTACCAGGGGACAAAAACTGAGACACATTTGAACACGTTTCCCGATCACATGGTGGATCATACTCTGGGTTCCACATGCATGATTTAGCTGAAGGAAGAATCCCTTAAACCTGGAGAGTTGAGACCCATGGAATGGGTACCATGCAATATGACTTCAAAGGGTCTGCATTTGCTCACCGAACCTCACCAATCCTATCACTGCTGCGTTTATTCCGCTGTACATAGGCTTGATTCTCTTTCGGAGACATATAAATCCATAGGTTTTAAGATTCTTACTAGTCAGGTATGTTCTTAGGCTTTTAATATGGGGTGTTGAGTCCACTTCGTTGAGCAAGGAGTAGCTCTTGTCTATTACATATTTGGCTTATGGAACGGTATCTGTGCTAATTTCAATCTCTGGTTTTATGCAGCAGCCCAACTCACCTTTCACCTTAAGCAAGCATAAGTTGGTTTTCTACATTTGAGACCCTGTTCTGTTTTGTAATTCAGTTCCTCTGTAGCCAAGTTTACATTCCGTGTATTAGTGATATCTTATGATGTTTCTTTTTCTGTGTGACTTATTTCACTTAGAATCATCGTACCTAAATCCACTCATTATGCTGCTTCGGGCCAGATGACATAGATTTCATTGCTGAGTGATATTGCATTGTACGTAAGTACCACAACTTCTTTATCCATTTTTCGCTTTCTGTGATATTGAACTTGTACCGTAAACGAGGTTCTTGTAAACAGAGCCGTCCCAAACTTTGGGGTGGCTGTGTCTTTTTGATTTTAATTTCCCTAAGCTATAGGACCATAAGTGGAAGTGCCCTAGGCTCTGTTGCTTTGTTTTTTAGATGTTTCAGGAAACACCATACACTTCTCCAGAGTGGCTGTTGGCAATTTACATCCCGCCCATCAGCATAACAAGGCTCCCAGTTCTCCATGGCCTCTCCTGCCTTTCTGGATTTTACACTTTTTTCAGATGGCCGTTTTGACCGGGGGGCAGTGAGACTTCATTGTAGTGCAGATTTCCTTTGCAAGCATGCTTGGTTGGCCAACAAGGGCATATGCGTTTTTTCCTGAATATATTCAGGAAAAAACGCATATGCCCTTTTTGTCCAAGTGCATCATTGTGGACGTTCTGCTTCTTTTCCTATGCTTTACATGCAATTCCAGTCTACCTTCTGAAATCGGATTCCTGCAATTCTGCCTTGCTGTTAGTGCCTCTTCATAGCCTTACCTCAATATACTTTGGAAAATAGTTGGCCTTTATAACTCTGCAGGTTTTTGAATTGCAGTGGCCCTTAGCTCCATTTTTCAGCTCTTATTTTTGTGATATTGCGTCATATCCACAGGATTTCTTCAGGCCCTATTCTTCCTCTGGGGCGCCTTGCTCTGCCTTTGGTTAATTCTTCTTCCTGATGTGAAATAGAGTGACATGTGCCCATTGAAACCGCTACAGCTATTTTCTCACTTGTTCCCCCTATTCCCATTCATCCTCCGCACTAACTGCAGACTGTGCGATACCGGAACTTAAAGGCATTGACTCTCCATGTGGGGATGTTGTTAGTAAAGTGGCTGGAATGTTGATCCGGAGCCCCAGGAGAGGAAAATGAGGTGCGTTTTAGAAACCTTTCCCGATCATATGGTATACCATCCGCTGGATTTCCCATGCGTGGTTTAGCTGTAGGAAGATTCCCTTCAACCTGGAGTGTTGGGACCCTTGGAATGAGTAGCATGAAGTATTGCATTAAACTTTCGGCAGTTGCTCACCAAAGCTCACCAATCCTCTCATCCCCAAGTGTCCAGCCTTATGTCTTATCCAGCTGTGGGTTTATATGTGGTCATTCCAGGTTGCATCACAGCCCCTGAGCGAATTTTGTAAGAATTTTTCTCTCTTTCATTGTTTCTGCGTTTTGGTTTTAAAATTTATTTCTATAATGGGGTTTAGCTCATTTTCACTGCTGTGTTTGGCTGCTCTGCACACACTTGATTCCCTTATGGAGATATATCAATACATGGGTTTTAAGATTCTTATTACTCAGATATATTTCTCTGCGGTGTATAGGGTGTGTTGAGGCCAGTTCATTGAGCAAGGTGTAGATCTTGTCTAATACCTATTTGGTTTATTGAACGGTATCTGTGCTAATTTCAAACTCTGGTTTTATGCATCACCCCACCTCTCCTTTCCCCTTAAGCTGACATAAGTGTGTTTTCTAAATGTGAGACACTGTTCTGTTTTGTAATTCATTTTTTGTGCAGCCATATTTATCCTCCCTCTATAAGTGATATCTTATGATATGTTTCTTTTTCTGTTTGACTTATTTCAAGTAGTATTATCGGACCTAAATCCACTCTTTATCCTTCTACTAGCCTTATTACATTGATTTCATGGTGAAGAGATATTCCATTGTACATAAGTACCACATTTTCTTTATCCATTGTTCTCTTTCCTGGGATATTTAAGGTGTACTGAAGTTGAGGTTCTTGTAAACAGAGTAGCCCTAAACTGTGGTGTGCTTGTGTCTTGTTGATTTTTAGACTTCCCTAGATATACTTCCGTGATTGGAAGTGCCCTATGCTCTGTAGCTCTGTTTTTTAGATGATTTAGGAACCACCATACACTTCTCCAGAGTGGCTCTCGGCAGTTCACACACTGTCCATCAGCGTATAAAGGCTCCCTGTTCTCCATGGCCTGTCCTGCATTTCTGGTTTTTACAATTTTTTCGGATGGCCCTTTTGACCGGTGGGAAATGAGACTTCTTTGTTGTGCACATTTGCATTGCTTGCTTGCTTGGTTGCCCATAAAGTGCATATGCGTTTTTTCCTGGATATATTCAGGAAAAAACGCATACTCCCTTTTGGGCCAACTGCATCATTGTCGAAATTCTGCCACTTTTCATGTGCTTTAAAGACGAGTCCAATCTATCTCTTGAAATCTGTTTCTTGCAATTCTGTCTTGCATTCAGATCCTCTTCTTTGCCTTACCTCAACATATTTTTGGACGTTAGTTTTCATTTATAACTCTGCAGGTTTGTGAATTGCAGTGACCCTGAGCTCCATTTTTTAAGTTGCTCTTTTGTGAGCTGGCCTCAAAGCCGCAGGATTGCTTCAGGCCCTATTTTGGCTCCGGCGAGGCAGGCTGAGCCTTTTTTAAATTCTTATTCTTAATGGGAAATTAGAGTGACATGTGCCCGTCCAAACCCCTACAACTATTCTCTCATTGGTTCCCCCTCTTCCCGTTCATCCTCCTCACAATTTGCAAAATGTGTGAAACAGAAGTTTAAATGTGCTGATTCTCTAAGTGGGGAGATTCTAAGTAACGTGGCTGGAATGATGAACAGGAGCACCAGGAGAGGATAAATGAGGTGCATTTTAGACACATCTCCCGATCACATGGTGTACAGTCCTCTGGGTTTTCCATGCATGTTTTAGCTGTAGGAAGATTCCTTGAACCTGCAGATTTGGGACCCATTGAATGAGTACCAGGTAGTATTACTTTAAAGGGTGTGCATTTCCTCACCCAACCTCACATTTCTCTTAGCGCGAACAGTTTCCAGCCTTATGTCTCATCCTGCTGTGGGTCTAGATGTGTTCAATCCATGTTGCATCACCGTCCCTGAGGAAAAGTTGTAAGAGGTTTTCTCTGTCTCTCTGTCGTTTATTTTTTTCAATTTATTACTATATTGGTTACAGCTGATTTTCAAAGCTCTGTTTATTGCTGCTGTACATCCACTTGATTCACGTACAGAGAGACATCAATAAATTCTTTTTCAGATTCTTACCAGTCATATATATTCTTTTCCGGTGACTTGAGTGTGCTGAGTGCAGTTCTTTTAGCTACCGTGTAGGCCTTGTTGATTATCAGTTTGGTATTTGGAATGGTATCTTTGCTAATTTCAAACTCCTGGATGATGCCTCACCCCTCCCCACCTTTCCCGTTTAGCAGCCTTACGCGTGTTTTCTACATATTTGACTATGTTTTTGTTTTGTAATTTATTTCATGTGTAGCCATTTTGGATTCCACCTTTAAGTGATATCTTATGATATGTGTCTTTTTCTTTTTGAATTATGTCACTTAGAATGATCATACGTAACTCCCCCGGAGTTGTTACAACTGGCCATATTTCATTGATTTCCAGGCTGAGTAATATTCCACTCTACATAAGTACCACATCTCTATCCATTTTTTCCCTCCAGAGACATTTAAGTTATATCCTAGTCGAGGATCTTTTAAACAGAGAGGCAGTAAACATTGGGGTGCCTGTGTCCTCTCGATTTTTGTTTTTCCCAAGATATACGCCCATGAGTGCAAGTGCCCTATGCTCTGTAGCTCATTTTTTAGATGCTTTAGTAAACAATACACTTCTCCAGAATGGCCGTTGGCAATATACATTTCCACTATAAGCCTCACAGGGCTCCCTCTTCTCCTTGCCCTGTCCTGCATTTCTGGTGTTTACACTTTATGAGGATGGCTCTTCTGACTGATGCGAAGTGATATCTTTTGTAGTATTGATTTCCAGTGCCCACCTGTTTGGTTGGCTAAAAAAGTGTATGCCCTTTTCTTGAATATATACAGAAAGAAACGCATACAGCCTTTTTGGCCAACTGCAATGTTGGCAATGTTCAGCCCCTTTTCTTGTGCTTAATGGCGAGTCCTTTCTACCTCCTCAAATCCCTTTCCTGCCATTCTCCCTTGCTTACCAATCCTTTTCTCTGACTTTCCTCAAGACATTTTTCAGTGATAGATATTTTCAACTCTGCAGTTTCGTGAATTTTACTGCCCCTGAGTTCCATTGTTCAACTTGTGTTTATGGGAACTGGCCACAAAGCAGTGGGATTTCCTCAAGCCCTATACTGTTTCCATGGGCAACCCTAGCCTTTGGTCAATTCGTCTTCCTGATTGGAAATTAGAGTGACATGTGCCTGTCTGAACACCTAGGACTTGTCTCTCATTGTTCCTCATCCTTCCGCTTCATCCTCTGGACAAATTCCAAACTGTACGCAACAGGATGTTGACAGTGCTGACATCTCCAAGTGGGGAGACTGTTAGTAGAGACGCTGGAGGGGTGAACCCGAGCACCAGGAGATGAGGAGATGAGATGCCTTTTCCAAACTCTTCCCGATCAGACGGTATACCATCCTCTGGGTGTGACAGACATGTTTTAGCAGTAGGAAGAGTCCCATTCATGTAAGGAGAACACCAGGGCTTTTTCAAAATCAGTGTCTCCCCGAAATCCAAACTGGGGAATTTTTTAAGCTACGGCTACACATATGTTCATGAAGGGCCTTGGGAAGTAGGCAGAGTCCAAACTTTAGATGATTGAAGTCTTCAGGGTCAGAAGCACTCACCACTGGCTTCCCTTAGGTTACACTTTAACTGTCATTGATAGATGATGTCAATAAAAATATCTATTCTTTTTCCAATTATTTCCCCTTATAGGTTATTGCAAAATATTGAGTGTAGTTCCCTGTGCTATACAGTAGTTCCTTGTTGATGATCTGTTTTATACATAGCAGTGTGTATGTGTTAATTCCAAACTGTTAATTTATCCCTCCTCCCACCTTTCCCCTTTGGTAATAATAAATTATAAGATTTTATACTTCTCAGAAATGGGGGAGCTGAAAGAGAGGTATCATTTTCAATGGAAAAGCATTTAAAACAAGATTGAAGCTTTAACCAAGATTATTAGATGTACATCCTTGGAAAGAAATCACTTCATTTCTCTAATATTGACCTGACAAATAAGACAAACCTTTTCACTGAACTTGCTTATAATAAAGTGATGGAAATATCAAATGGAAGTGTTAGAAACATCTTATTTTACCCGAGCCTTATAAACTGTTCTATGTTAACTACAGTTTGGCTCACACATCTGTTCATTGAAGTTACAATAGTCTCAATTTCTGTTACTGATCCTCCAGAGTGGGCCCCAACAAGTGTCCCCCTGCCCAGTGTCATTGGGGCCAACAGATCGAGACTGAGTTTGGTTCACAAGCAAAGGAAACTTTATATTTTGATCAGAGAATGGAGAGGTGAGAGCATGCACTACCCCGTGGGCTGTGGGCTGGGCTGCTGTGTAGAGATCCTGTCAGAGTCAGTGGGAGGGAGGGGGCGGAGCTCTCGAGGGCCGGGTTGGCTGCAGCTCAAGCTCTATATCTCGGAGTCTGCACTGGGCCCCAGGAGCTGAGGTGTTGACCCAGCCATTCTGCACTAGGAAATCTGGTCTGAAGTGCCAGGTGTGGAACCTCTGCATGCGGGACCCTAGGAGCACGTGAAATTAGACAAAGCACAAAGGATAAAAAAGGTCAGACTTGACTTTATTGCCCAGATTCTATTTTTATCTCCCAGGGATTTTTAATGGGCTTTGCTGGGGACAAACCCCTCCTCTGCCTTTTGTCCCGTTCCTCATTCTTGGAGTGCTGAGGGTGCAGACCCTTCTTCTGTAACTGCTGAGTGCTGAGTTGGGAGCCCTCATACCAGGGGACGAGGGTCAGAACTTCTCCCCAGCAGCCTCCAGGTGACGTTGATTGGCCCCAGGACCCTGCCTCCCTGCTCGTCCGCCTGAGCAACAGCATTGGAAGTGTTATAGATTCTAATGACCTTTAAGGGTCCAGGAAAGAGATGTGCAGAGACGCTGTGGGGGCCGGTTTCACCCCGCCCCACATTTGTTTGGCCACCTTAGGCTGACCGTTTCTGCCAGCCTAGATGCTCTGACCAGTAGTCTGCTCTTTCTTCAATTAGGCCCCTGAATTAACGTAAAAACAGCACCAGGTGTCAGAGCCCTGCCCGCTCAACTCCCAGACAGTCCAGGGTCAGTGGTGATCAAGGACCATGATGGCCACTGAGTCAATAGCCTTTTGAAGTAAACAGGAGTCCAGCCGGTCTTATTGGCCACCATCATCACGGTGTCTGTAGGCTTTTCTATGGTGACAGTGTGATATACGTTTCCCCCGCCAAGATTATTAGCTCCCCTCTGGGTGCAGTAAGTCCTGCAAGCAGTAGTCTACTCCTTCGGGACACACTATTGTTGTTTTATGAGAGAAACTCCAGGTCAAGTGATGTTCACACGAGTCGTCATGGTGCCCTGTTGCCCCCGGTTATCTCTCTGGATGTTGTTGTTGGAGGGCCTCCTCACTCGAGGTCGGTGTGCCCACGGAGCGAACCCTGCAACTTCAGGGCATGTTTGGTGATTAGGATCAACACGTGGGGTCCTTTTCCCTTAGGAGGGAGGTGGCCTTTTGGGCTGCTGATTTCCAGGTTTTTAGATACCGCCAGTATCTTGGCCAGATGTGGCAGTGGGCCAAGCCCCTTGGTGACTGTAGTTTATCCTACCTGGATGGCATTCTTGCGTTGTTCCATTTCAAGTGGTCCCAGTTTTTGCACTAATTCTCCAATGGCAATTCACCTTTCACCGGGAATGGAAAGGTCAAAGGGTTTAGCTCAATTAGGGAGTTCCAGGGCAAGGGTCTGAATTGACTGCTCTTTCCATTCTTGAAAGGCCACTTCTGGATTCTGTTCAAAAGGATCATCATCTTTTCCTTTCAGTGTTTCATATAGAGGCCCAGCTAGTAGACTGTAGTTAGGGATCCAGAAGCAGCAAACCCTGGCCTCCTCAGGAACCCCTAAGCTGTCTTCTAGTTTTAGAAAGGGGTAAGGCTGCAAATGGTTTCTTCCCTTTCCTGGGATGGGCTTCTCCGACCTTCTGTGAGAATGAAGCCCAGGCAGGTCACCGCAGTCTGTGATATTTGAGCTTTTTCTTGGACAACTTCTATCCTTTATTGGTTTGGTAGTTCAGAGGCCTCCTTAGTAGGGCTGGCGATCAGAATGTCGTCTGCATATTGAAGGAGGGTTTCCTTTTCCAGAGGTAGAACTTTTCGGTCTTTAGCTAAGCTTTCCCCAAAGATGGTGTGGGAATTTTTGAACCCTTGGGGCAAGACGGCCCGGAAGTATTGTTTTAGTTGTATGTTGAGTCCTGCCACTCACAAGCCAAAATTTCTTGTGACTCTGGGACTAATGGAATACAAAAGAAGGCATCATTGAAGACTAATACAGAATACCATGTCCTGGTGGTTGGTAGAATGACCAGCAGGGTGTAGGAATTAGGAGCAACTGGAGGTATATCCTCGGTGGCTTCACTGACTGTCCTGACATCCTTTACCAGGTCCCCAGCAGCCCATGGGGCTCTCGTGGTCAGGCCAATCCCAGGATATGGAGCTCTCCTGGGCAGGTACCCCACCCCCAACCCAGCCCACGGGGCTCTCGTGGTCAGGCCCCTCCCAGGATACAGAGCTACCCTTGCAGGTACCGTGGCAGGGCTGGGCACACAGGAACCGTGCACATAGCCCTCATTGAAGAGCACCCCCAGCTCACCTGTCGCTCAGAGCTGACACAGAGCACCTCAGAGCAGGACTTGAACTAACAAACAGCAGCTCCGACAGGTCTGTGACCCTGGGCATCACTCTGTGTGGCCTCCCTCCACCTGGTCTTCCAGAGACTTCCACTGCACCCAGGGCACCAGGCCTCTGTCTCCAACCACCACCCACCCCTCCTCTCCCTGACTCCTGGGTTCCTCTCATTAGCAGAGGCTTTTCTTGAAGTTGTCTCCCACTCATGGGCCAGATAAAATGATTAGAAAACAAGCCAAAGCTGCAGCCCCTTGTCTATCCTGACTCTCAGGAGCCCACACCTGTTCCTTGGACCTGGCCGGTTCAGCAAGTTCCATTTTCTGCAACTGTGAGCCCCTGAGGGGTGATGATTGGCTGACCTGGGCAGCCTTACGGTGCCGGCCAGCCCTCCCCAGGTGTGCCTGGGTTGAGATCAATATAAATACCACTCCAGGCAGCAAGAGCCCCTGCAGCTGTGCCTGACGCCATTTTCTCTGCCCTGTCAGCAGTCTCGGGGCTGGGCTGGTGGGAGGGAGTGAGAGGCCACGGCTTTGTGGGTGGCCCAGTGTGAGTGGGGCTCTGCTGGACTTTCTGCAGCAGTTGCCAGGCTGCCACCTGCTAAAGAAGAGGATGTGTCACCCATACCTGCTGCTGGAATTTCTCCCTGGGCAGAGGTGAGGAAGGAAAAAAGCAGTGGGGGCAGGGACAGGACGGGTATCTCAGGCAGGGAAATGGAAATCTTCCAGAAGAGCACCCAGGGCCAGGACCATCCTGGCTGGCCTGCAGGCACCAAGTCAGCTGGCATGCTGTCACTCATGTGGCTCCATGGCCCTTCCTCTAGGCTTTCAAGTCCTTGTATATATTCAGGTGTTTTACCTGGGAAGGGTGGGAACAGTTCAGCAGCAACTGGCCTGGGGCTCAGCTCACGTTTACTCACAGATGCCTCGGCACGGTGCCCCAGCTTTGCAATGAGGACGCTTGTTGTGTGGGGGCTGCTGGCTGAATGGGAGACGATTCCCCACCACTGACCAACTTCAGAATTGTTTACAACTGGAGCAAGTGCCCTGATACGGTTTTCCTCTGAGTAACTGGTGGGTTCTGTTTTTTTTTCCTCTTTTTCGTTTTTGGTTCAAGGTAGATTTTATTCCTCTTTTTTGTATTTACAGATATAAGCATGGAAATAATTTATTCATATAAATACATGTATGTGAAGGGAATAATTGTTTTTTCTGTTTTATTTTTTAAATTTTATTTCTTTTTAATTTTGAATTTTATTTTATATTTTTATACAGCAGGTTCTTATTGGTTATCTATTTTATACATATAAATGTTTACATGCCAATCCCAATCTCTCAACTCTTCCCACCACCACACCCCCAAGAGCTTTCCCCCCTTGTTGTCCATACGATTGTTGTCTACATCTGTTGCTCTATTTATGCCTTGCAAAACGGTTAATCTGTACAGTTTTTCTAGGTTCCACATATATGCATGAATATACAAGATTTGTTTTTCTCTTTCTGACTTACTTCACTCTGTATGACAGTCTCTAGATCCATTGACGTCTCTACAAATGACCCAACTTCATTCCTTTCATGGCTTAGTAATATTCCATTTTATATATGTACCACATCTTTATGCATTTGTCTGTCTGTGGGCATTTAGGTTGCTTCCATTACCTCGATATTGTAAATAGTGATGCAATGAACATTGCGGTGAATGTCTCTTTTTGATTTATGGTTTTGTCTGGGTATATGTCCAGTACTGGGATTGCTGTATCATATGGTAATTCTATTATTAGTTTCTTAAGAAACTCCATATTGTTCTCCATAGTGACTGTATCAATTTATATTCCCAACAATAGTGGAAGAGGCTTCCTTTTCTCCACACCCTTTCCAGCATTTGTTGTTTGTAGAATTTCAGATGATGCCCATTCTAACAGGTGTGAGGTGATACCTCATTGTTGAGTCCATTTCGTTGAGCAAGGGGTAGGTCTTGTCTATTACATATTTGGCTTATGGAACGGTATCTGTGCTAATTTCAAACTCTGGTTTTATGCAGCACCCGAAGTCACCTTTCCCCTTAAGCAAGCATAAGTTGGTTTTCTAAACTTGAGACCCTGTTCTGTTTTGTAATTCAGTTCATGTGTAGTCAAGTTTACATTCCGTGCATTAGTGATACCTTATGATGTTTCTTTTTCTGTGTGACTTATTTCACTTAGAATCATCGTGCCTCAATCCACTCATTATGCTGGTACAGGCCTGGTGACACAGATTTCATTGCTGAGTGGTATTCTGTTGTACGTAAGTACCGCAACTTCTTTATCAATTATTTCTTCTCTGGGATATTTAACTTGTACCGTAGAAGAGGTTCCTGTAAACAGAGCCATCCCAAATTTTGGGGTGGCTGTGTCTTTTTGATTTTAATTTCCCTAAGCTATAGGACCATAAGTGGAAATGGCCTAGACTCTGTTGCTTTGTTTTTCAGATGTATCAGGAAACACCATACACTTCTCCAGAGTGGCTGTTGGCAATTTACATCCCGCCCATCAGCATAACAAAGCTCCTTTTTCCCTATGGCCTGTCTTGCCTTTCTGGATTTTATACTTTTTTCAGATGGCCCTTTAGACCGGGGGGAAGTGACACTTCATAGTAGTTCGGATTTCCATTGCAAGCTTGCTTGGTTTGCCAAAAAGGGCGTATGTGTTTTTTCCTGAATATATTCAGGAACAAACTCATACGCCCTTTTTGGCCAAGTGCATCATTGTGGACGTTCTGCCTCTTTTCCTATGCTTTACATGCAATTCCAGTCTACCTCCTGAAATCGGTTTCCTGAAATTCTGCCCCGCTTTCAAGTCCTCTTCGCAGCCTTACTTCAATATATTTTTGGACGTTATCTGTCATTTATAACTCTGCAGGTTTGTGAATGACAGTGCCCCTGAGCTCCTTTCTTCAACTCGCTTTCTTGTGAGCTGGCCGCAAACCCGCAGGACTGCTTCAGGCCCTAATCTGCTTCTGGCAGGGCACGCTGAGCCTTTGGTTAATTCCTCTTCCTGGTGGGAAATGAGTGTTAAATATGCCCATCCAGACAACTACCTCACTCTCAACCCCTTGGTGATGTGGGTCCTCTGGTTTGTGGCCACCTTTGCTGGGTTCCTCACCTTTCGATGATGTGGCCCCACTAGTGTGAGGACACTCCTGCCTGGTTCTCATCCACGTGGTTATGTGGACCCCCTGGTGAGAGTCTGTTCCTGGCTGTGTTCCTCACCCTTCTGTGAGGGAGACCCTCTGCTGCTAGGTCACTCCTGCATGGCTGGCACACATTGCCTTGGTGAAGTCAGCCGTGTGGTGGCAGTTGGAGCGTGCTGGGAATCTCCTCCCCCCGGTGATGAGGGCCCTCTTGCGTCAGGCCCTAACTGCTGGGCTCACCAACTTTTCTTAGTGAGCCCAATGATGCTTGGGCACTCCTCTTAGGATCCCATCTCCATGGGGATGTGGGCCTTCTGCTCTGAGGTCCCAACGGCTGGGTTGTTCACATTTTCATTATGTGGGCTCTCTGGTGTTAGTTCACAGAGGTCTGCATCCCATAGCCTCTGTGCTCTTGGCCGCCTGCTGGGAGGTTCCAACTGCTCGATTCCTCACTTTTTTATTCTATGTGCCCTCTGTTGTGAGGCTCCTCCTGCCTGCCTCACTACCAGCCCCTTGGTGATGACTGTCCTATGGCTTGAGGCCACATGTGCTGCATTCCTCACCTTTCGATGATGTGGCCCCACTCGTGTGAGGACACTCCTGCCTGGTTCCCATCCCCTTGGTGAGGTGGGCCCTCTGGCGAGAGTCTAATCCTGGCTGGGTTCCTCAGCATTCTGTGAGGTAGGCCCTCTGCTGTGAGGTCACTCCTGCCTGGCTGGCACACGTCACCTTGGAGACGTGAGCCCTCTGGTGGCAGTTGGAGCGTGCAGGGTGCCTCCTCCTCTCGGTGATGACGGCCCTCTGGCGTCAGGCCCTAAATGGTGGGCTCCCCACATTTTCTGATGTGCGCCCAGTGGTGCGAGGACACTCCAGCCAGGTTCCCATTCCCATGGGGATGTGGGCCTTCTGCGCTGAGGTCCCAACGCCTGGGTTGCTCACAGTTTTATGATGTGGGCCCTCTGCTGTGAGTTCACTGCGGCCTGGATCCCATAGCCTCGGTGTTCTGAGCCGCCTGCTGGAAGGTCTAAATGCTGGAATCCTCACGTTTTTTATATTATGTGCCCTGTGTTGTGAGGCTACTCCTGCCTGCCTCACTCCAAGGCCCTTGGTGATGTGGGTCCTCTGGTTTGAGGACACATGTGCTGGGTTCCTCACCTTAAGATGATGAGGCCCCACTGGTGTGAGGATAATCCTGACTGGTTCCCATTCCCTTTGTGATGTGGGCCCTCTGGTGAGAGTCTGATCCTGGCTGGGTTCCTCACCCATCTGTGAGGTGGGCCCTCTACTATCAGGTAACTCTTGCCTGGCTTGCTCACCTCGCCTTGTTGACATGAGCCCTCTGGTGGCACTTGGACCCTGCTGGGAGCCTCCTCACCTCTGTGATGAGGGCCCTCTGACGTCAGGCCCTAACTGCTGGGCTCCCCAACTTTTCTTAGTGAGCCCAGTGATGCTCAGGCACTCCTCTTAGGTTCCCATCTCCATGGGGATGTGGGCCTCCTGCTCTGAGGTTCCAACGGCTGGGTTGATCACAATTTCATGATGTGGGCTCTCTGGTGTTAGTTCACTGTGGTCTGGATCCCATAGCCTCTGTGCTCTGGGCCGCCTGCTGGGAGGTTCCAACTGCTCGATTCCTCAACTTTTGTATTCTATGGGTCCTGTGTTGCGATGCTCCTCCTGCCTGCCTCACTCGCAACCCCTTCGTGATGTGGGTCCTCTGGTTTGAGGCCACATGTGCTGGGTTCCGCAACTTTCAATGATGTGGCCCCACTGGTGTGAGGACACTCCTGCCTGGTTCCCATCCCCTTGGTGATGTGGGCCTTGTGGTGACAGTCTTATCCTGGCTGGGTTCCTCACTCTTCTGTGAGGTAGGCCCTCTGCTGTGAGGTCAATCCTGCCTGACTTGCACACATCACCTTGGCGACGTGGGCCCTCTGTTGGCACATGGAACCTGCTGGGAGCCTCCTGCCCTCGGTGATGACAGCCCTCTAGCATCAGGCCCTAACTGCTGGGCTCCCCACGTTTTCTGATGTGAGCCCAGTGATGCCAGGACACTCCTGTTAGGTTCCCATCTCCATGGGGATGTGGGCTTTCTGCTCTGAGGTCCCAACGCCTGGGTTGCTCACAGTATCATGATGTGGGCTCTCTGGTGTTAGTTCACTCCTGCCTGCATCCCATAGCTTCTGTGCTCTCGGCCGCCTGCTGGGAGGTTCCAAATGCTGGAATCCTCACCTTTTTTATTCTTTGGGCCCTCTGTTTTTAGGCTACTCCTACCTGCCTCACTCCCATCCCCTTTGTGATGTATGTCCTCTGATATGAGGCCGCATGTGCTGGGTTCCTCACCTTTCGATGATGTGGCCCCACTGGTGGGAGGACAGTCCTGACTGGTTCCCATCCCCTTGGTGTTGTGGGCCCTCTGGCGAGAGTCTCATCCTGCCTCGGTTCCTCACCCTTCTGTGAGATAGGCCCTCTTCTGTGAGGTCACTACTGCCTGGCTGGCGCATGCCACCTTGTAGACGTGGGCCCTCTGTTGGCAGTTGGAACCTGCTGGGAGTCTCCTCCCCTCAGTTATGAGGGCCCCCTGGCGTCAGGCCCTAACTGCTGGGCTCCTAACATTTTCTGATATGTGCTAAGTGGTGCGAAGCCACTCCTGCCAGGTTCCCATCCCAATGGGGATGTGGGCCTTCTGTTCTGAGGTCCCAACGGCTGGGCTGCTCACAGGTTCATGATGTGGGCCCTCTGCTGTGAGTTCACTGCGGCCTGGATCCCATAACCTCGGTGCTCTGGGCCACATGCTGGGAGGTTCCAACTGCTGGATTCCTCAACTTTTATATTCTATGGACCCTGTGTTGTGAGGCCGGTCCTGCCAGCCTCATTCCGAACCCCTTGGTGATGTGGTTCCTCTGGTTTGAGGCTACATGTGCTGAGATCCTCACCTTTCGATGATGTTGTCCCACTGGTGTGGGGACACTCCTGCCTGGTTCCCATCCCCTTGGTGATGTGGGCCCTCTGGTGAGAGTCTGATCCTGGCTGTGTTCCTCACCCTTCTGTGAGGTGGGCCCTCTGCTGTGAGGTCACTCCTGCCGGGCTGGCACACATTGCCTTGGTGACGTCAGCCCTCTGGTGGCAGTTGGAGCCTGCTGGGAGCCTCCTTCCCTTGGTGATGAGGGTCCTCTGGCGTCAGGCCCTAACTGCTGGTCTCCCAAAATTTTCTGATACGTACTCAGTAGTGCGAGGACACTCCTACCAGATTTATATCCCCATGGGGATGTGGGCCTCCTACTCTGAGGTCCCAATGGCTGGGTTGCTCAGTTTCATGACATGGGCCCTCTTCTGTGAGTTCACTGTGGCCTGGATCCCATAGCCTCGGTGCTCTGGGCTGCCTGCTGGGAGGTTCCAACTGCTGGATTCCTCACTTTTTTATTCTATGGGCCCAGTGTTGTGAGGCTACTCCTGCCTGCCTCACTCCGAGGCTCTTGGTGATGTGGGTCCTCTGGTTTGAGGACACATGTGCTGAGTACCTCACCTTTCGATGATGTGGCCCCACTGGTGTGAAGACACTCCTGCCTGGTTCCCATCCGCTTGGTGATGTGGGCCCTCTGGTGAGAGTCTGATGTTGGCTGGGTTTCTCACCCTTCTGTGAGGTGGGACCTCTGCTGTGAGGTAACTCCTGCCTGGCTTGCTCACGTTGCCTTGGCAACGTGAGCCCTCAGGTGGCAGTTGGAGCCTGCTGGGAATCTCCTCCCCTCGGTTATGAGAGCACTGGATAAAACACATATGCCCTTTTTTGCCAAGTGCATTATTTTCCAAGTTCTGTCTCTTCCTATGCTTTAAGAGCGACTCCCGTGTACCTCCTGAAATCGGTTTCCAGCAATTCTGCCCCGCATTCAAGTCCTCTTCGCAGCCTTACTTCAGTATAATTTTGAATGATACCTGTCATTTATAACTCTGCAGGTTTGTGAATTACAGTGTCCCTGAGCTCCTTTCTTCAACTCGTTTTCTTGTGAGCTGGCCGCAAAACCGCAGGATCTCTTCAGGTCCTAATCTGGTTCCAGCATGGCACGTGGAGCCTTTGGTTCGTTTGTCTTCCTGGTGGGAAATGAGAGTTAAATTTGCCTGTCCAGACACCTACACATAGTCTCCCATTGGTTCTCCTGATTCCTGTTCATTTTCCGCAGAAATTGCAAACTGGGCCAAACAGGAGGTTAAAGGCACTGACTCTCCAAGTGGGGAGAGTGTTAGTAAAGCGTCTGGGATGTTGCACCCGAGTACCAGGGGACGAAAACTGAGACACATTTGAACACGTTTCCCGATCACACGGTGGATCATACTCTGGGTTCCACATGCATGTTTTAGCTGAAGGAAGAATCCCTTAAACCTGGAGAGTTGAGACCCATGGAATGGGTACCATGCAATATGAGTTCAAAGGGTCTAAATTTGCTCACAGTTCCTCACCAATCCTATCACTGCTGCGTTTATGCCGCTGTACACACGCTTGATTCTCTTTCGGAGACATATAAATCCATAGGTTTCAAGATTCTTACTAGTCAGGTATATTCTTAGGCGTTTAATATGGGGTGTTGAGTCCACTTCGTTCAGCAAGGAGTAGCTCTTGTCTATTACATATTTGGCTTATGGAACGGTATCTGTGCTAATTTCAATCTCTGGTTTTATGCAGCACCCCAATTCACCTTTCCCCTTAAGCAAGCATAAGTTGGTTTTCTACATTTGAGACCCTGTTCTGTTTTATAATTCAGTTCCTGTGTAGCCAAGTTTACATTCCGTGTAGTAGTGATATCTTATGATGTTTCTTTTTCTGTGTGACTTATTTCACTTAGAATCATCATACCTGAATCCACTCATTATGCTGCTATGGGCCTGATGACATAGATTTCATTGCTGAGTGATATTGCATTGTACGTAAGTACCACAACTTCTTTATCCATTTTTCGCTTTCTGTGATATTGAACTTGTACTGTAAATGAGGTTCTTGTAAACAGAGCCGTCCCAAACTTTGGGGTGGCTGTGTCTTTTTGATTTTAATTTCCCTAAGCTATAGGACCATAAGTGGAAGTGCCCTAGGCTCTGTTGCTTTGTTTTTTAGATGTTTCAGGAAACACCATACACTTCTCCAGAGTGGCTGTTGGCAATTCACATCCCGCCCATCAGCATAACAAGGCTCCCAGTTCTCCATGGCCTGTCCTGCCTTTCTGGATTTTACACTTTTTTCAGATGGCCCTTTTGACCGGGGGGCAGTGAGACTTCATTGTAGTGCAGATTTCCCTTGCAAGCTTGCTTGTTTGGACAAAAAGGGCGTATGCCTTGTTGCCTGAATATATTCAGGAAAAAACGTATACGCCCTTTTTGGCCAAGTGCATCATTGTGGACGTTCTGCCTCTTTTCCTATGCTTTACATGCAATTCCAGTCTACCTCCTGAAATCAGTTTCCTGCAATTCTGCCCCGCTTTCAAGTCCTCTTGGCAGCCTTACTTCAATATATTTTTGGACGATAGCTGTCATTTATAACTCTGCAGGTTTGTGAATGAGAGTGCCCTTGAGCTCCTTTCTTCAACTCGCTTTCTTGTGAGCTGGCCGCAACACCGCAGGATTGCTTCAGGCCCTAGTGTTGTTCCGGCATGGCACGCTGAGTCTTTGGTTAATTCCTCTTCCTGGTGGGAAATGAGAGTTAAATTTGCCCGTCCAGACACCTCCAGCTAGTCTCTCATTTGTTCTCCCTATTCCTGTTCATCTTCCGCAGAAATTGCAAACTGGGCCAAACAGGAGGTTAAAGACACTGACTCTCCAAGTGGGGAGAGTGTTAGTAAAGCGTCTGGAATGTTGCACCCGAGTACCAGGGGACGAAAACTGAGACACATTTGAACACGTTTCCCGATCACATGGTGGATCATACTCTGGGTTCCACATGCATGTTTTAGCTGAAGGAAGAATACCTTAAACCTGGAGAGTTGAGACCCATGGCATGGGTACCATGCAGTATGACTTCAAAGGGTCTGCATTTGCTAACCGAACCTCACCAATCCTATCACTGCTGCGTTTATGCCACTGTGCACATGCTTGATTCTCTTTCGGAGACATATAAATCCATAGGTTTTAAGACTCTTACTAGTCAGGTATATTCTTAGGCGTTTAATATGGGGTGTTAAGTCCACTTCGTTGAGCAAGGAGTAGCTCTTGTCTATTACATATTTGGCTTATGGAACGGTATCTGTGCTAATTTCAATCTCTGGTTTTATGCAGCACCCCAACTCACCTTTCCCTTTAAGCAAGCATAAGTTGGTTTTCTACATTTGAGACCCTGTTCTGTTTTGTAATTCAGTTCATGTGTAGCCAAGTTTACATTCCGTGTAGTAGAGATAACTTATGATGTTTCTTTTTCTGTGTGACTTATTTCACTTAGAATCATCGTACCTGAATCCACTCATTATGCTGTTACGGGCCTGATGACATAGAATTCATTGCTGAGTGATATTGCATTGTACGTAAGTAACACAACTTCTTTATCCATTTTTCGCTTTCTGTGATATTGAACTTGTACCGTAAATGAGGTTTTTGTTAACAGAGCCGTCCCAAACTTTGGGGTGGCGGTGTCTTTTTGATTTTAATTTCCCTAAGCTATAGGACCATAAGTGGAAGTGCCCTAGGCTCTGTTGCTTTGTTTTTTAGATGTTTCAGGAAACACCATACACTTCTCCAGAGTGGCTGTTGGCAATTTACATCCTGCCCAGCAGCATAACAAGGCTCCCAGTTCTCCATGGCCTGTGCTGCCTTTCTGGATTTTACACTTTTTTCAGATGGCCCTTTTGACCGGGGGGCAGTGAGACTTCATTGTAGTGCAGATTTCCTTTGCAAGCTTGCTTGGTTGGCCAAAAAGGGCGTATGCGTTTTTTCCTGAATATATTCAGGAAAAAACGCATACGAACTTTTTGGCCAAGTGCATCATTGTGGACGTTCGGCCTCTTTTCCTATGCTTTACATGCAATTCCAGTCTACCTCCTGAAATCGGTTTCCTGCAATTTTGCCCCGCTTTCAAGTCCTCTTGGCAGCGTTACTTCAATATATTTTTGGACGATAGCTGTCATTTATAACTCTGCCGGTTTTTGAATGACAGTGCCCCTGAGCTCCTTTCTTCAACTCGCTTTCTTGTGAGCTGGCCGCAACACCGCAGAATTGCTTCAGGCCCTAGTGTGGTTCCGGCATGGCATGCTGAGCCTTTGGTTAATTCCTCTTCCTGGTGGGAAATGAGAGTTAAATTTGCCCGTCCAGACACCTCCAGCTAGTCTCTCATTGGTTCTCCCTATTCCTGTTCATTTTCCGAAGAAATTGCAAACTGGGCCAAACAGGAGGTTAAAGACACTGACTCTCCAAGTGGGGAGAGTGTTAGTAAAGCGTCTGGAATGTTACACCCGAGTACCAGGGGACGAAAACTGAGACACATTTGAACACGTTTCCCGATCACATGGTGGATCATACTCTGGGTTCCACATGCATGTTTTAGCTGAAGGAAGAATCCCTTAAACCTGCAGAGTTGAGACCCATGGAATGGGTACCATGCAGTATGACTTCATAGGGTCTGCATTTGCTAACCGAACCTCACCAATCCTATCACTGCTGCGTTTATGCCACTGTGCACATGCTTGATTCTCTTTCGGAGACATATAAATCCATAGGTTTTAAGATTCTTACTAGTCAGGTATATTCTTAGGTGTGCAATATGGGGTGTTGAATCCACTTCGTTGAGCAAGGAGTAGCTCTTGTCTATTACATATTTGGCTTATGGAACGGTATCTGTGCTAATTTCAATCTCTGGTTTTATGCAGCCGCCCAACTCACCTTTCCCCTTAAGCAAGCATAAGTTGGGTTTCTACATTTGAGACCCTGTTCTGCTTTGTATTTCAGTTCCTGTGTAGCCAAGTTTACATTCCTTGTATTAGTGATATCTTACGATGTTTCTTTTCTGTGTGACTTATTTCACTTAGAATCATCGTACCTGTATCCACTCATTATGCTGCTACGGGCCTGATGACATAGATTTCATTGCTGAGTGATATTGCATTGTACGTAAGTACCACAACTTCTTTATCCATTTTTCGCTTTCTGCGATATTGAACTTGTACCGTAAACGAGGTTCTTGTAAACAGAGCCGTCCCAAACTTTGGGGTGGCTGTGTCTTTTTGATTTAAATTTCCCTAAGCTATAGGACCATAAGTGGAAGTTCCCTAGGCTCTTTTGCTTTGTTTTTTAGATGTTTCAGGAAACACCGTACACTTCTACAGTGTGGCTGTTGGCAATTTACATCCCGCCCAGCAGCATAACAAGGCTCCCAGTTCTCCATGGCCTGTGCTGCCTTTCTGGATTTTACACTTTTTTCAGATGGCCCTTTTGACCGGGGGGCAGTTGCACTTCATTGTAGTGCAGATTTCCTTTGCAAAATTGCTTGGTTGGCCAAAAAGGGCGTATGCGTTTTTTCCTGAATATATTCAGGAGAAAACGCATATGCCCTTTTTGGCCAAGTGCATCATTGTGGACCTTCTGCCTCTTTTCCTATGCTTTACATGCAATTCCAGTCTACCTCCTGAAATCGGGTTCCTGCAATTCTACCCCGCTTTCAAGTCCTCTTGGCAGCCTTACTTCAATATATTTTTGGACGATAGCTGTCATTTATAACTCTGCAGGTTTGTGAATGACAGTGACCCTGAGCTCCTTTATTCAACTCGCTTTCTTGTGAGCTGGCCTCAATACCGCAGGATTGCTTCAGGCCCTAGTGTGGTTCCGGCATGGCACGCTGAGCCTTTGGTTAATTCCTCTTCCTGGTGGGAAATGAGAGTTAAATTTGCCCGTCCAGACACCTCCAGCTAGTCTCTCATTGGTTCTCCGTATTCCTGTTTATTTTCCGCAGAAATTGCAAACTGGGCCAAACAGGAGGTTAAAGGCACTGACTCTCCTAGTGGGGAGAGTGTTAGTAAAGCGTCTGGAATGTTGCACCCGAGTACCAGGGGACGAAAACTGAGACACATTTGAACACGTTTCCCGATCACACGGTGGATCATACTCTGGGTTCCACATGCATGTTTTAGCTGAAGGAAGAATCCCTTAAACCTGCAGAGTTGAGACCCATGGAATGGGTACCATGCAATATGACTTCAAAGGGTCTGCATTTGCTCACCGATCCTCACCAATCCTATCACTGCTGCGTTTATGCCGCTGTACACATGCTTGATTCTCTTTCCGAGACATATAAATCCATAGGTTTTTAGATTCTTACTAGTCAGGTATATTCTTAAGCGTTTAATATGTGGTATTGAGTCCACTTCGTTGAGCAAGGAGTAGCTCTTGTCTATTACATATTTGGCTTATGGAACCGTATCTGTGCTAATTTCAATCTCTGGTTTTATGCAGCTCCCCAACTCACCTTTCCCCTTAAGCAAGCATAAGTTGGTTTTCTACTTTTGAGTCCCTGTTCTGTTTTGTAATTCAGTTCCTCTGTAGCAAAGTTTACCTTCCGTGTAGTAGTGATATCTTATGATGTTTCTTTTTCTGTGTGATTAATTTCACTTAGAATCATTGTACCTGAATCCACTCATTATGCTGCTACAGGCCTGATGACATAGATTTCATTGCTGAGTGATATTGCATTGTACGTAAGTACCACAATTTCTTTATCCATTTTTCGCTTTCTGTGATATTGAACATGTACTGTAAATGAGGTGCTTGTTAACAGAGCCGTCCCAAACTTTGGGGTGGTTCTGTCTTTTTGATTTTAATTTCCCTAAGCTATAGGACCATAAGTGGAAGTGCCCTAGGCTCTGTTGCTTTGTTTTTTAGATGTTTCAGGAAACACCATACACTTCTCCAGAGTGGCTGTTGGCAATTTACATCCCGCCCATCAGCATAACAAGGCTCCCAGTTCTCCATGGCCTGTCCTGCCTTTCTGGATTTTACACTTTTTTCAGACGGCCCTTTTGACCGGGGGGCAGTGAGACTCCATTGTAGTGCAGATTTCCTTTGCAAGCTTGCTTGGTTGGCCAAAAATGGCGTATGCGTTTTTTCCTGAATATATTCAGGAAAAAACGCATACACCATTTTTGCACAAGTGCATCATTGTGGACGTTCTGCCTCTTTTCCTATGCTTTACATGCAATTCCAGTCTACCTCCTGAAATCGGTTTCCTGCAATTCTGCCCCGCTTTCAAGTCCTCTTGGCAGCCTTACTTCAATATATTTTTGGACGATAGCTGTCATTTATAACTCTGCAGGTTTGTGAATGACAGTGACCCTGTCCTCCTTTCTTTAACTCGCTTTCTTGTGAGCTGGCCACAACACCGCAGGATTTCTTCAGGCCCTAGTGTGGTTCCGGCATGGCATGCTGAGCCTTAGGTTAATTCCTCTTCCTGGTGGGAAATGAGAGTTAAATTTGCTCGTCCAGACACCTCCAGCTAGTCTCTCATTGGTTCTCCCTATTCTTGTTCATTTTCCGCAGAAATTTCAAACTGGGCCAAACAGGAGGTTAAAGGCACTGACTCTCCAAGTGGGGAGAGTGTTAGTAAAGCGTCTGGAATGTTGCACCTGAGTACCAGGGGACGAAAACTGAGACACATTTGAACACGTTTCCCAATCACACGGTGGATAATACTCTGGGTTCCACATGAATGTTTTAGCTGAAGGAAGAATCCCTTAAACCTGGAGAGTTGAGACCCATGGAATGGGTACCATGCAATATGACTTCAAAGGGTCTGCATTTGCTCACCGATCCTCACCAATCCTATCACTGCTGCGTTTATGCCACTGTACACACGCTTGATTCTCTTTCGGAGACATATAAATCCATACGTTTTAAGATTCTTACTAGTCAGGTATATTCTTAGGCGTTTAATATGGGGTGTTGAGTCCAGTTCGTTGAGCAAGGAGTAGCTCTTGTCTATTATACATTTGGCTTATGGAACGGTATCTGTGCTAATTTCAATCTCTGGTTTTATGCAGCACCCCAACTCACCTTTCCCCTTAAGCAAGCATAAGTTGGGTTTCTACATTTGAGACCCTGTTCTGCTTTGTATTTCAGTTCCTGTGTAGCCAAGTTTACATTCCTTGTATTAGTGATATCTTACGATGTTTCTTTTCTGTGTGACTTATTTCACTTAGAATCATCGTACCTGTATACACTCATTATGCTGCTACTGGCCTGATGACATAGATTTCATTGCTGAGTGATATTGCATTGTACGTAAGTACCACAACTTCTTTATCCATTTTTCGCTATCTGTGATATTGAACTTGTACCGTAAACGAGGTTCTTGTAAAGACAGCCGTCCCAAACTTTGGGGTGGCTGTGTCTTTTTGATTTAAATTTCCCTAAGCTATAGGACCATAAGTGGAAGTGCCCTAGGCTCTGTTGCTTTGTTTTTTTTTTTTTTTTTGTGGTACGCAGGCCTCTCACTTTTGTGGCCTCTCCCGTTGCGGTGCACAGGCTCCGGACGCGCAGGCTCAGCGGCGATGGCTCACGGGCCCAGCCGCTCAGCGGAATGTGGGATCTTCCCGGACCGGGGCAAGAACCCGTGTCCCCTGCATCGGCAGGCGGACTCTCATCCACTGCGCCACCAGGGAAGCCCTGTTGCTTTGTTTTTTAGATGTTTCAGGAAACACCATACACTTCTCCAGAGTGGCTGTTGGCAATTTACATCCCGCCCATCAGCATAACAAGGCTCCCAGTTCTCCATGGCCTGTCCTGCCTTTCTGGATTTTACACTTTTTTCTGATGGCCCTTTTGACCGGGGGGCAGTGAGACTTCATTGTAGTGCAGATTTCTTTGCAAGCTTGCTTG
Source organism: Orcinus orca (assembly GCF_937001465.1). Taxonomy (NCBI): domain Eukaryota; kingdom Metazoa; phylum Chordata; class Mammalia; order Artiodactyla; family Delphinidae; genus Orcinus; species Orcinus orca. The sequence goes on along the minus strand of NC_064560.1, from coordinate 51,070,950 downwards.
GTTGGCCAAAAAGGGCGTATGCGTTTTTTCCTGAATATATTCAGGAAAAAACGCATACGCCCTTTTTAGTCAAGTGCATCATTGTGGACGTTCTGCCTCTTTTCCTATGCTTTACATGCAATTCCAGTCTACCTCCTGAAATCGGTTTCCTGCAATTCTGCCCCGCTTTCAAGTCCTCTTGGCAGCCTTACTTCAATATATTTTTGGACGATAGCTGTCATTTATAACTCTGCAGGTTTGTGAATGACAGTGCCCCTGCGCTCCTTTCTTCAACTCGCTTTCTTGTGAGCTGGCCGCAACACCGCAGGATTGCTTCAGGCCCTAGTGTGGTTCCGGCATGGCACGCTGAGCCTTTGGTTAATTCCTCTTCCTGGTGGGAAATGAGAGTTAAATATGCCCATCTAGACACGTCCAGGTAGTCTCTCATTGGTTGTCCGTATTCGTGTTCATATTCCGCAGAAATGCAAACTGGGCCAAACAGGAGGTTAAAGGCACTGACTCTCCAAGTGGGGAGAGTGTTAGTAAAGCGTCTGGAATGTTGCACCCGAGTACCAGGGGACGAAAACTGAGACACATTTGAACACGTTTCCCGATCACACGGTGGATCATACTCTGGGTTCCACATGCATGTTTTAACTGAAGGAAGAATCCCTTAAACCTGGAGAGTTGAGATCCATGGAATGGGTACCATGCAATATGACTTCGAAGGGTCTGCATTTGCTCACCGATCCTCACCAATCCTATCACTGCTGCGTTTATGCCGCTGTACACACGCTTGATTCTCTTTCGGAGACATAAATCCATAGGTTTTAAGATTCTTACTAGTCAGGTATATTCTTAGGCGTTTAATATGGGGTGTTGAGTCCACTTCGTTGAGCAAGGAGTAGCTCTTGTCTATTACATATTTGGCTTATGGAACGGTATCTGTGCTAATTTCAATCTCTGGTTTTATGCAGCACCCCAACTCACCTTTCCCCTTAAGCAAGCATAAGTTGGTTTTCTACATTTGAGCCACTGTTGTGTTTTGTAATTCAGTTCCTGTGTAGCGAAGTTTATATTCCGTGTAGTAGTGATATCTTATGATGTTTCTTTTTCTGTGTGACTTATTTCACTTAGAATCATCGTACCTGAATCCACTCATTATGCTGCTATGGGCCTGATGACATAGATTTCATTGCTGAGTGATATTGCATTGTACGTAAGTACCACAACTTCTTTATCCATTTTTCGCTTTCTGTGATATTGAACTTGTACCGTAAACGAGGTTCTTGTAAACAGAGCCGTCCCAAACTTTGGGGTGGCTGTGTCTTTTTGATTTTAATTTCCCTAAGCTATAGGACCATAAGTGGAAGTGCCCTAGGCTCTGTTGCTTTGTTTTTTAGATGTTTCAGGAAACACCATACACTTCTCCAGAGTGGCTGTTGGCAATTTACATCCCGCCCATCAGCATAACAAGGCTCCCAGTTCTCCATGGCCTGTCCTGCCTTTCTGGATTTTACACTTTTTTCAGATGGCCCTTTTGACCGGGGGGCAGTGAGACTTCATTGTAGTGCAGATTTCCTTTGCAAGTTTGCTTGGTTGGCCAAAAAGGGCGTATGCGTTTTTTCCTGAATATATTCAGGAAAAAACGCATACGCCCTTTTTGGCCAAGTGCATCATTGTGGACGTTCTGCCTCTTTTCCTATGCTTTACATGCAATTCCAGTCTACCTCCTGAAATCGGTTTCCTGCAATTCTGCCCCGCTTTCAAGTCCTCTTGGCAGCCTTACTTCAAAATATTTTTGGACGATAGCTGTAATTTATAACTCTGCAGGTTTGTGAATTATAGTGCCCCTGCGCTCCTTTCTTCAACTCGCTTTCTTGTGAGCTGGCCGCAACAGCGCAGGATTGCTTCAGGCCCTAGTGTTGTTCCGGCATGGCACGCTGAGCCTTTGGTTAATTCCTCTTCCTGGTGGGAAATGAGAGTTAAATATGCCCATCTAGACACGTCCAGGTAGTCTCTCATTGGTTCTCCATATTCCTGTTCATTTTCCGCAGAAATGCAAACTGGGCCAAACAGGAGGTTAAAGGCACTGACTCTCCAAGTGGGGAGAGTGTTAGTAAAGCGTCTGGAATGTTGCACCCGAGTACCAGGGGACGAAAACTGAGACACATTTGAACACGTTTCCCGATCACACGGTGGATCATACTCTGGGTTCCACATGCATGTTTTAGCTGAAGGAAGAATCCCTTAAACCTGGAGAGTTGAGATCCATGGAATGGGTACCATGCAATATGACTTCGAAGGGTCTGCATTTGCTCACCGATCCTCACCAATCCTATCACTGCTGCGTTTATGCCGCTGTACACACGCTTGATTCTCTTTCGGAGACATAAATCCATAGGTTTTAAGATTCTTACTAGTCAGGTATATTCTTAGGCGTTTAATATGGGGTGTTGAGTCCACTTCGTTGAGCAAGGAGTAGCTCTTGTCTATTACATATATGGCTTATGGAACGGTATCTGTGCTAATTTCAATCTCTGGTTTTATGCAGCACCCCAACTCACCTTTCCCCTTAAGCAAGCATAAGTTGGTTTTCTACATTTGAGACCCTGTTCTGTTTTGTAATTCAGTTCCTGTGTAGCCAAGTTTATATTCCGTGTAGTAGTGATATCTTATGATGTTTCTTTTTCTGTGTGACTTATTTCACTTAGAATCATCGTACCTGAATCCACTCATTATGCTGCTACGGGCATGATGACATAGATTTCATTGCTGAGTGATATTGCATTGTACGTAAGTACCACAACTTCTTTATCCATTTTTCACTTTCTGTGATATTGAACTTGTACCATAAACAAGGTTCTTGTAAACAGAGCCGTCCCAAACTTTGGGGTGGCTGTGTCTTTTTGATTTTAATTTCCCTAAGCTATAGGACCATAAGTGGAAGTGCCCTAGGCTCTGTTGCTTTGTTTTTTAGATGTTTCAGGAAACACCATACACTTCTCCAGAGTGGCTGTTGGCAATTTACATCCCGCCCATCAGCATAACAAGGCTCCCAGTTCTCCATGGCCTGTCCTGCCTTTCTGGATTTTACACTTTTTTCAGATGGCCCTTTTGCCCGGGGGGCAGTGAGACTTCATTGTAGTGCAGATTTCCTTTGCAAGCTTGCTTGGTTGGCCAAAAAGGGCGTATGCGTTTTTTCCTGAATATATTCAGGAGAAAACGCATACGCCCTTTTTGGCCAAGTGCATCATTGTGGACGTTCTGCCTCTTTTCCTATGCTTTACATGCAATTCCAGTCTACCTCTTGAAATCGGTTTCCTGCAATTCTGCCCCGCTTTCAAGTCCTCTTGGCAGCCTTACTTCAATATATTTTTGGACGATAGCTGTCATTTATAACTCTGAAGGTTTGTGAATTACAGTGCCCCTGCCCTCCTTTCTTCAACTCGCTTTCTTGTGAGCTGGCCGCAACACCGCAGGATTGCTTCAGGCCTTAGTGTGGTTCCGGCATGGCACGCTGAGCCTTTGGTTAATTCCTCTTCCTGGTGGGAAATGAGAGTTAAATTTGCCCATCCAGACACCTCCAGGTAGCCTCTCATTGGTTCTCCGTATTCCTGTTCATTTTCCGCAGAAATGCAAACTGGGCCAAATAGGAGGTTAAAGGCACTGACTCTCCAAGTGGGGAGAGTGTTAGTAAAGCGTCTGGAATGTTGCACCCGAGTACCAGGGGACGAAAACTGAGACACATTTGAACACGTTTCCCGATCACACGGTGGATCATAGTCTGGGTTCCACATGCATGTTTTAGCTGAAGGAAGAATCCCTTAAACCTGGAGAGTTGAGATCCATGGAATGGGTACCATGCAATATGACTTCGAAGGGTCTGCATTTGCTCACCGATCCTCACCAATCCTATCACTGTTGCGTTTATGCCGCTGTACACACGCTTGATTCTCTTTCGGAGACATAAATCCATAGGTTTTAAGATTCTTACTAGTCAGGTATATTCTTAGGCGTTTAATATGGGGTGTTGAGTCCACTTCGTTGAGCAAGGAGTAGCTCTTGTCTATTACATATTTGGCTTATGGAACGGTATCTGTGCTAATTTCAATCTCTGGTTTTATGCAGCACCCCAACTCACCTTTCCCCTTAAGCAAGCATAAGTTGGTTTTCTACATTTGAGCCCCTGTTCTGTTTTGTAATTCAGTTCCTGTGTAGCCAAGTTTATATTCCGTGTAGTAGTGATATCTTATGATGTTTCTTTTTCTGTGTGACTTATTTCACTTAGAATCATCGTACCTGAATCCACTCATGATGCTGCTACGGGCCTGATGCCATAGATTTCATTGCTGAGTGATATTGCATTGTACGTAAGTAACACAACTTCTTTATCCATTTTTCGCTTTCTGTGATATTGAACTTGTACCGTAAACGAGGTTCTTGTAAACAGAGCCGTCCCAAACTTTGGGGTGGCTGTGTCTGTTTGATTTTACTTTCCCTAAGCTATAGGACCATAAGTGGAAGTGCCCTAGGCTCTGTTGCTTTGTTTTTTAGATGTTTCAGGAAACACCATACACTTCTCCAGAGTGGCTGTTGGCAATTTACATCCCGCCCAGCAGCATAACAAGGCTCCCAGTTCTCCATGGCCTGTCCTGCCTTTCTGGATTTTACACTTTTTTCAGATGGCCCTTTTGACGGGGGGGCAGTGAGACTTCATTGTAGTGCAGATTTCCTTTGCAAGCTTGCTGGTTGGCCAAAAAGGGCGTATGCGTTTTTTCCTGAATATATTCAGGAAAAAACGCATAAGCCCTTTTTGGCCAAGTGCATCATTGTGGACGTTCTGCCTCTTTTCCTATGCTTTACATGCAATTCCAGTCTACCTCCTGAAATCGGTTTCCTGCAATTCTGCCCCGCTTTCAAGTCCTCTTGGCAGCCTTACTTCAAAATATTTTTGGACGATAGCTGTCATTTATAACTCTGAAGGTTTGTGAATGACAGTGCCCCTGCGCTCCTTTCTTCAACTCGCTTTCTTGTGAGCTGGCCGCAACAGCGCAGGATTGCTTCAGGCCCTAGTGTGGTTCCGGCATGGCACGCTGAGCCTTTGGTTAATTCCTCTTCCTGGTGGGAAATGAGAGTTAAATTTGCCCATCCAGACACCTCCAGGTAGTCTCTCATTGGTTCTCCATATTCCTGTTCATTTTCCGCAGAAATGCAAACTGGGCCAAACAGGAGGTTAAAGGCACTGACTCTGCAAGTGGGGAGAGTGTTAGTAAAGCGTCTGGAATGTTGCACCCGAGTACCAGGGGACGAAAACTGAGACACATTTGAACACGTTTCCCGATCACACGGTGGATCATACTCTGGGTTCCACATGCATGTTTTAGCTGAAGGAAGAATCCCTTAAACCTGGAGAGTTGAGATCCATGGAATGGGTACCATGCAATATGACTTCAAAGGGTCTGCATTTGCTCACCGATCCTCACCAATCCTATCACTCCTGTGTTTATGTCACTGTACACACGCTTGATTCTCTTTCGGAGACATATAAATCCATAGGTTTTAAGATTCTTACTAGTCAGGTATATTCTTAGGCGTTTAATATGGGGTGTTGAGTCCACTTCGTTGAGCAAGGAGTAGCTCTTGTCTATTATATATTTGGCTTATGGAACGGTATCTGTGCTAATTTCAATCTCTGGATTTATGCAGCACCCCAACTCACCTTTCCCCTTAAGCAAGCATAAGTTGGTTTTCTACATTTGACCCCTGTTCTGTTTTGTAATTCAGTTCCTGTGTAGCCAAGTTTACATTCCGTGTAGTAGTGATATTTTATGATGTTTCTTTTTCTGTGTGACTTATTTCACTTAGAATCATCGTACCTGAATCCACTCATTATGCTGCTACGGGCCTGATGACATAGATTTCATTGCTGAGTGATATTGCATTGTACGTAAGTACCACAACTTCTTTATCCATTTTTCGCTTTCTGTGATATTGAACTTGTACCGTAAACGAGGTTCTTGTAAACAGAGCCGTCCCAAACTTTGGGGTGGCTGTGTCTGTTTTATTTTAATTTCCCTAAGCTATAGGACCATAAGTGGAAGTGCCCTAGGCTCTGTTGCTTTGTTTTTTAGATGTTTCAGGAAACACCATACACTTCTCCAGAGTGGCTGTTGGCAATTTACATCCCGCCCAGCAGCATAACAAGGCTCCCAGTTCTCCATGGCCTGTCCTGCCTTTCTGGATTTTACACTTTTTTCAGATTGCCCTTTTGACCGGGGGGCAGTGAGAATTCATTGTAGTGCAGATTTCCTTTGCAAGCTTGCTTGGTTGGCCAAAAAGGGCGTATGCGTTTTTTCCTGAATATATTCAGGAAAAAACGCATACGCCTTTTTTCGACAAGTGCATCATTGTGGACGTTCTGCCTCTTTTCCTATGCTTTACATGTAATTCCAGTCTACCTCCTGAAATCGGTTTCCTGCAATTCTGCCCCGCTTTCAAGTCCTCTTGGCAGTCTTACTTCAATATATTTTTGGACGATAGCTGTCATTTATAACTCTGCAGGTTTGTGAATGACAGTGCCCCTGAGCTCCTTTCTTCAAATCACTTTCTTGTGAGCTGGCCGCAACAGTGCAGGATTGCTTCAGGCCCTAGTGTGGTTCCGGCATGGCACGCTGATCCTTTGGTTAATTCCTCTTCCTGGTGGGAAATGAGAGTTAAATTTACCCATCCAGACACCTCCAGCTAGTCTCTCATTGGTTCTCCGTATTCCTGTTCATCTTCCGCAGAATTTGCAAACTGGGCCAAACAGGAGGTTAAAGGCACTGACTCTCCAAGTGGGGAGAGTGTTAGTAAGCATCTGGAATGTTGCACCCGAGTACCAGGGGACGAAAACTGAGACACATTTGAACACGCTTCCCGATCACACAGTGGATCATCCTCTGGGTTCCACATGCATGTTTTAGCTGAAGGAAGAATCCCTTAAACCTGGAGAGTTGAGACCCATGGAATGGGTACCATGCAGTATGACATCAAAGGTTCTGCATTTGCTCACCGAACCTCAGCAATCCTATCACTGCTGCGTTTATACTGCTGTAAACACACTTGATTCTCTTTCGTAGACATATAAATCCATAGGTTTTAAGATTCTTACTAGTCAGGTATATTCTTAGGCGTTTAATATGGGGTGTTGAGTCCACTTCGTTGAGCAAGGAGTAGCTCTTGTCTATTACATATTTGGCTTATGGAATGGTATCTGTGCTAATTTCCATGTCTGGCTTTATGCAGCACCCCAACTCACCTTTCCCCTTAAGCAAGTATAAGTTGGTTTTCTACATTTGAGACCCTGTTCTGTTTTGTAATTCAGTTCCTGTGTAGCCAAGTTTACATTCCGTGTAGTAGTGATATCTTATGATGTTTCTTTTTCTGTGTGACTTATTTCACTTAGAATCATCGTACCTGAATCCACTCATTATGCTGCTACGGGCCTGATGACATAGATTTCATTGCTGAGTGATATTGCATTGTACGTAAGTACAACTTCTTTATCCATTTTTCGCTTTCTGTGATATTGAACTTGTACCGTAAACGAGGTTCTTGTAAACAGAGCCGTCCCAAACTTTGGGGTGGCTGTGTCTTTTTGATTTTAATTTCCCTAAGCTATAGGACCATAAGTGGAAGTGCCCTAGGCTCTGTTGCTTTGTTTTTTAGATGTTTCAGTAAACACCATACACTTCTCCAGAGTGGCTGTTGGCAAGTAACATCCCGCCCATCAGCATAACAAGGCTCCCAGTTCTCCATTGCCTGTCCTGCCTTTCTGGATTTTACACTTTTTTCAGATGGCCCTTTTGACTGGGGGGAAGTTAGTCTTCATTGTAGTGCAGATTTCCTTTGCAAGCTTGCTTGGTTGCCCAGAAAGTTTGTATGCATTTCTTCCTGAATATATTCAGGAAAAAACGCATACGCCCTTTTTGGCCCAGTGCATCATTGTCTACGTTCTGAGTCTGTTCATGTTTTCAATGCAATTCCAGTCTACCTCCTGAAATCGGTTTCTTGCAATTCTGATTTGCTGTCAGTGCCTCTTCATACCCTTACCTCAATATACTTTTGGAAAATAGTTGGCCTTTATAACTCTGCAGGTTTTTGAATTGCAGTGGCCCTTAGTTCCATTTTTCAGCTCTTATTTTTGTGATCTTGCCTCATATCCACAGGATTTCTTCAGGCCCTATTCTTCTTCTGGGGCACCTTGCTCTGCCTTTGGTTAGTTCTTCTTCCTGATGTGAAATTAGAGTGACATGTGCCCATTGAAACCGCTACAGCTATTTTCTCACTGGTTCCCCCTATTCCCATTCATCCTCCGCACTAACTGCAGACTGTGCGATACCGGAACTTAAAGGCATTGACTCTCCATGTGGGGATGTTGTTAGTAAAGTGGCTGGAATGTTGATCCGGAGCCCCAGGAGAGGAAAATGAGGTGCGTTTTAGAAACCTTTCCCGATCATATGGTATACCATCCACTGGATTTCCCATGCATGGTTTAGCTGTAGGAAGATTCCCTTCAACCTGGAGTGTTGGGACCCTTGGAATGAGTAGCATGAAGTATTGCATTAAACTTTCGGCAGTTGCTCACCAAAGCTCACCAATCCTCTCAGCCCCAAGTGTCCAGCCTTATGTCTTATCCAGCTGTGGGTTTATATGTGGTCATTCCAGGTTGCATCACAGCCCCTGAGTGAATTTTGTAAGAATTTTTCTCTCTTTCATTGTTTCTGCATTTTGTTTTTAAAATTTATTTCTATAATGGGGTTTAGCTCATTTTCACTGCGGTGTTTGGCCGCTCTGCACACACTTGATTCCCTTATGGAGATATATCAATACATGGGTTTTAAGATTCTTATTACTCAGATATATTTCTCTGCGGTGTATAGGGTGTGTTGAGGCCAGTTCATTGAGCAAGGTGTAGATCTTGTCTAATACCTATTTGGTTTATTGAACGGTATCTGTGCTAATTTCAAACTCTGGTTTTATGCATCACCCCACCTCTCCTTTCCCCTTAAGCTGACATAAGTGTGTTTTCTAAATGTGAGACACTGTTCTGTTTTGTAATTCATTTTTTGTGCAGCCATATTTATCCTCCCTCTATAAGTGATATCTTATGATATGTTTCTTTTTCTGTTTGACTTATTTCAAGTAGTATTATCGGACCTAAATCCACTCTTTATCCTTCTACTAGCCTTATTACATTGATTTCATGGTGAAGAGATATTCCATTGTACATAAGTACCACATTTTCTTTATCCATTGTTCTCTTTCCTGGGATATTTAAGGTGTACTGAAGTTGAGGTTCTTGTAAACAGAGTAGCCCTAAACTGTGGTGTGCTTGTGTCTTGTTGATTTTTAGACTTCCCTAGATATACTTCCGTGATTGGAAGTGCCCTATGCTCTGTAGCTCTGTTTTTTAGATGATTTAGGAACCACCATACACTTCTCCAGAGTGGCTCTCAGCAGTTCACACACTGTCCATCAGCGTATAAAGGCTCCCTGTTCTCCATGGCCTGTCCTGCATTTCTGGTTTTTACAATTTTTTCGGATGGTCCTTTTGACCGGTGGGAAATGAGACTTCTTTGTTGTGCACATTTGCATTGCTTGCTTGCTTGGTTGCCCATAAAGTGCGTATGCGTTTTTTCCTGGATATATTCAGGAAAAAACGCATACTCCCTTTTGGGCCAACTGCATCATTGTCGAAATTCTGCCGCTTTTCATGTGCTTTAAAGACGAGTCCAATCTATCTCTTGAAATCTGTTTCTTGCAATTCTGTCTTGCATTCAGATCCTCTTCTTTGCCTTACCTCAACATATTTTTGGACGTTAGTTTTCATTTATAACTCTGCAGGTTTGTGAATTGCAGTGACCCTGAGCTCCATTTTTTAAGTTGCTCTTTTGTGAGCTGGCCTCAAAGCCGCAGGATTGCTTCAGGCCCTATTTTGGCTCCGGCGAGGTGGGCTGAGCCTTTTTTAAATTCTTATTCTTAATGGGAAATTAGAGTGACATGTGCCCGTCCAAACCCCTACAACTATTCTCTCATTGGTTCCCCCTCTTCCCGTTCATCGTCCTCACAATTTGCAAAATGTGTGAAACAGAAGTTTAAATGTGCTGATTCTCTAAGTGGGGAGATTCTAAATAACGTGGCTGGAATGATGAACAGGAGCACCAGGAGAGGATAAATGAGGTGCATTTTAGACACATCTCCCGATCACATGGTGTACAGTCCTCTGGGTTTTCCATGCATGTTTTAGCTGTAGGAAGATTCCTTGAACCTGCAGATTTGGGACCCATTGAATGAGTACCAGGTAGTATTACTTTAAAGGGTGTGCATTTCCTCACCCAACCTCACATTTCTCTTAGCGCGAACAGTTTCCAGCCTTATGTCTCATCCTGCTGTGGGTCTAGATATGTTCAATCCATGTTGCATCACCGTCCCTGAGGAAAAGTTGTAAGAGGTTTTCTCTGTCTCTCTGTTGTTTATTTTTTTCAATTTATTACTATATTGGTTACAGCTGATTTTCAAAGCTCTGTTTCTTGCTGCTGTACATCCACTTGATTCACGTACAGAGAGACATCAATAAATTCTTTTTCAGATTCTGACCAGTCATATATATTCTTTTCCGGTGACTTGAGTGTGCTGAGTGCAGTCCTTTTAGCTACCGTGTAGGCCTTGTTGATTATCAGTTTGGTATTTGGAATGGTATCTTTGCTAATTTCAACCTCCTGGATGATGCCTCACCCCTCCCCACCTTTCCCGTTTAGCAGCCTTACGCGTGTTTTCTACATATTTGACTATGTTTTTGTTTTGTAATTTATTTCATGTGTAGCCATTTTGGATTCCACCTTTAAGTGATATCTTATGATATGTGTCTTTTTCTTTTTGAATTATGTCACTTAGAATGATCATACGTAACTCCTCCGGAGTTGTTACAACTGGCCATATTTCATTGATTTCCAGGCTGAGTAATATTCCACTCTACATAAGTACCACATCTCTATCCATTTTTTCCCTCCAGAGACATTTAAGTTATATCCTAGTCGAGGATCTTTTAAACAGAGAGGCAGTAAACATTGGGGTGCCTGTGTCCTCTCGATTTTTGTTTTACCCAAGATATACGCCCATGAGTGCAAGTGCCCTATGCTCTGTATCTCATCTTTTAGATGCTTTAGTAAACACAATACACTTCTCCAGAATGGCCGTTGGCAATATACATTTCCACTATAAGCCTCACAGGGCTCCCTCTTCTCCTTGCCCTGTCCTGCATTTCTGGTGTTTACACTTTATGAGGATGGCTCTTCTGACTGATGCGAAGTGATATCTTTTGTAGTATTGATTTCCAGTGCCCACCTGTTTGGTTGGCTAAAAAAGTGTATGCCCTTTTCTTGAATATATACAGAAAGAAACGCATACAGCCTTTTTGGCCAACTGCAATGTTGGCAATGTTCAGCCCCTTTTCTTGTGCTTAATGGCGAGTCCTTTCTACCTCCTCAAATCCCTTTCCTGCCATTCTCCCTTGCTTACCAATCCTTTTCTCTGACTTTCCTCAAGACATTTTTCAGTGATAGATATTTTCAACTCTGCAGTTTCGTGAATTTTACTGCCCCTGAGTTCCATTGTTCAACTTGTGTTTATGGGAACTGGCCACAAAGCAGTGGGATTTCCTCAAGCCCTATACTGTTTCCATGGGCAACCCTAGCCTTTGGTCAATTCGTCTTCCTGATTGGAAATTAGAGTGACATGTGCCTGTCTGAACACCTAGGACTTGTCTCTCATTGTTCCTCATCCTTCCGCTTCATCCTCTGGACAAATTCCAAACTGTACGCAACAGGATGTTGACAGTGCTGACATCTCCAAGTGGGGAGACTGTTAGTAAAGACGCTGGAGGGGTGAACCCGAGCACCAGGAGATGAGGAGATGAGATGCCTTTTCCAAACTCTTCCCAATCAGACGGTATACCATCCTCTGTGTGTGACAGACATGTTTTAGCAGTAGGAAGAGTCTCATTCATGTAAAGAGAACACCAGGGCTTTTTCAAAATCAGTGTCTCCCCGAAACCCAAACTGGGGAATTTTTTAAGCTACGGCTACACATATGTTCATTAAGGGCCTTGGGAAGTAGGCAGAGTCCAAACTTTAGATGATTGAAGTCTTCAGGGTCAGAAGCACTCACCACTGGCATCCCTTAGGTTACACTTTAACTGTCATTGATAGATGATGTCAATAAAAATATCTATTCTTTTTCCGATTATTTCCCCTTATAGGTTATTGCAAAATATTGAGTGTAGTTCCCTGTGCTATACAGTAGTTCCTTGTTGATGATCTGTTTTATACATAGCAGTGTGTATGTGTTAATTCCAAACTGTTAATTTATCCCTCCTCCCACCTTTCCCCTTTGGTAATAATAAATTATAAGAGTTTATACTTCTCAGAAATGGGGGAGCTGAAAGAGAGGTATCATTTTCAATGGAAAAGCATTTAAAACAAGATTGAAGCTTTAACCAAGATTATTAGATGTACATCCTTGGAAAGAAATCACTTCATTTCTCTAATATTGACCTGACAAATAAGACAAACCTTTTCACTGAACTTGCTTATAATAAAGTGATGGAAATATCAAATGGAAGTGTTAGAAACATCTTATTTTACCCGAGCCTTATAAACTGTTCTATGTTAACTACAGTTTGGCTCACACATCTGTTCATTGAAGTTACAATAGTCTCAATTTCTGTTACTGATCCTCCAGAGTGGGCCCCAACAAGTGTCCCCCTGCCCAGTGTCATTGGGGCCAACAGATCGAGACTGAGTTTGGTTCACAAGCAAAGGAAACTTTATATTTTGATCAGCGAATGGAGAGGTGAGAGCATGCACTACCCCGTGGGCTGTGGGCTGGGCTGCTGTGTAGAGATCCTGTCAGAGTCAGTGGGAGGGAGGGGGCGGAGCTCTCGAGGGCGGGGTTGGCTGCAGCTCAGGCTCTATATCTCGGAGTCTGCACTGGGCCCCAGGAGCTGAGGTGTCGACCCAGCCATTCTGCACTAGGAAATCTGGTCTGAAGTGCCGGGTGTGGAACCTCTGCATGCGGGACCCTAGGAGCACGTGAAATTAGACAAAGGATAAAAAAGGTCAGACTTGACTTTATTGCCCAGATTCTATTTTTATCTCCCAGGGATTTTTAATGGGCTTTGCTGGGGACAAACCCCTCCTCTGCCTTTTGTCCCGTTCCTCATTCTTGGAGTGCTGAGGGTGCAGACCCTTCTTCTGTAACTGCTGAGTGCTGAGTTGGGAGCCCTCATACCAGGGGACGAGGGTCAGAACTTCTCCCCAGCAGCCTCCAGGTGACGTTGATTGGCCCCAGGACCCCTGCCTCCCTGCTCATCCACCTGAGCACCAGCATTGGAAGTGTTATAGATTCTAATGACCTTTAAGGGTCCAGGAAAGAGATGTGCAGAGACGCTGTGGGGGCCGGTTTCACCCCGCCCCACATTTGTTCGGCCACCTTAGGCTGACCGTTTCTGCCAGCCTAGATGCTCTGACCAGTAGTCTGCTCTTTCTTCAATTAGGCCCCTGAATTAACGTAAAAACAGCACCAGGTGTCAGAGCCCTGCCCGCTCAACTCCCAGACAGTCCAGGGTCAGTGGTGATCAAGGACCATGATGGTCACTGAGTCAACAGCCTTTTGAAGTAAACAGGAGTCCAGCCGGTCTTATTGGCCACCATCATCACGGTGTCTGTAGGCTTTTCTATGGTGACAGTGTGATATACGTTTCCCCTGCCAAGATTATTAGCTCCCCTCTGGGTGCAGTAAGTCCTGCAAGCAGTAGTCTACTCCTTCGGGACACACTATTGTTGTTTTATGAGAGAAACTCCAGGTCAAGTGATGTTCACACGAGTCGTCATGGTGCCCTGTTGCCCCCGGTTATCTCTCTGGATGTTGTTGTTGGAGGGCCTCCTCACTCGAGGTCGGTGTGCCCACGGAGCGAACCCTGCAACTTCAGGGCATGGTTGGTGATTAGGATCACCACGTGGGGTCCTTTTCCCTTAGGAGGGAGGTGGCCTTTTGGGTTGCTGATTTCCAGGTTTTTAGATACTGCCAGTGTCTTGGCCAGATGTGGCAGTGGGCCAAGCCCCTTGGTGACTGTAGTTTATCCTACCTGGATGGCATTCTTGCGTTGTTCCATTTCAAGTGGTCCCAGTTTTTGCACTAATTCTCCAATGGCGATTCACCTTTCACCGGGAATGGAAAGGTCAAAGGGTTTAGCTCAATTAGGGAGTTCCAGGGCAAGGGTCTGAATTGACTGCTCTTTCCATTCTTGAAAGGCCACTTCTGGATTCTGTTCAAAAGGATCATCATCTTTTCCTTTCAGTGTTTCATATAGAGGCCCAGCTAGTAGACTGTAGTTAGGGATCCAGAAGCAGCAAACCCTGGCCTCCTCAGGAACCCCTAAGCTGTCTTCTAGTTTTAGAAAGGGGTAAGGCTGAAAATGGTTTCTTCCCTTTCCTGGGATGGGCTTCTCCGACCTTCTGTGAGAATGAAGCCCAGGCAGGTCACCGCAGTCTGTGATATTTGAGCTTTTTCTTGGACAACTTCTATCCTTTATTGGCTTGGTAGTTCAGAGGCCTCCTTAGTAGGGCTGGCGATCAGAATGTCGTCTGCATATTGAAGGAGGGTTTCCTTTTCCAGAGGTAGAACTTTTCGGTCTTTAGCTAAGCTTTCCCCAAAGATGGTGTGGGAATTTTTGAACCCTTGGGGCAAGACGGCCCGGAAGTATTGTTTTAGTTGTATGTTGAGTCCTGCCACTCACAAGCCAAAATTTCTTGTGACTCTGGGACTAATGGAATACAAAAGAAGGCATCATTGAAGACTAATACAGAATACCATGTCCTGGTGGTTGGTAGAATGACCAGCAGGGTGTAGGAATTAGGAGCAACTGGAGGTATATCCTCGGTGGCTTCACTGACTGTCCTGACATCCTTTACCAGGTCCCCAGCAGCCCATGGGGCTCTCGTGGTCAGGCCAATCCCAGGATATGGAGCTCTCCTGGGCAGGTACCCCACCCCCAACCCAGCCCACAGGGCTCTCGTGGTCAGGCCCCTCCCAGGATACAGAGCTACCCTTGCAGGTACCGTGGCAGGGCTGGGCACACAGGAACCGTGCACATAGCCCTCATTGAAGAGCACCCCCAGCTCACCTGTCCCTCAGAGCTGACACAGAGCACCTCAGAGCAGGACTTGAACTAACAAACAGCAGCTCCGACAGGTCTGTGACCCTGGGCATCACTCTGTGTGGCCTCCCTCCACCTGGTCTTCCAGAGACTTCCACTGCACCTGGGGCACCAGGCCTCTGTCTCCAACCACCACCCACCCCTCCTCTCCCTGACTCCTGGGTTCCTCTCATTAGGAGAGGCTTTTCTTGAAGTTGTCTCCCACTCATGGGCCAGATAAAATGATTAGAAAACAAGCCAAAGCTGCAGCCCCTTGTCTATCCTGACTCTCAGGAGCCCACACCTGTTCCTTGGACCTGGCCGGTTCAGCAAGTTCCATTTTCTGCAACTGTGAGCCCCTGAGGGGTGATGATTGGCTGACCTGGGCAGCCTTACGGTGCCGGCCAGCCCTCCCCAGGTGTGCCTGGGTTGAGATCAATATAAATACCACTCCAGGCAGCAAGAGCCCCTGCAGCTGTGCCTGACGCCATTTTCTCTGCCCTGTCAGCAGTCTCGGGGCTGGGCTGGTGGGAGGGAGTGAGAGGCCACGGCTTTGTGGGTGGCCCAGTGTGAGTGGGGCTCTGCTGGACTTTCTGCAGCAGTTGCCAGGCTGCCACCTGCTAAAGAAGAGGATGTGTCACCCATACCTGCTGCTGGAATTTCTCCCTGGGCAGAGGTGAGGAAGGAAAAAAGCAGTGGGGGCAGGGACAGGACGGGTATCTCAGGCAGGGAAATGGAAATCTTCCAGAAGAGCACCCAGGGCCAGGACCATCCTGGCTGGCCTGCAGGCACCAAGTCAGCTGGCATGCTGTCACTCGTGTGGCTCCATGGCCCTTCCTCTAGGCTTTCAAGTCCTTGTATATATTCAGGTGTTTTACCTGGGAAGGGTGGGAACAGTTCAGCAGCAACTGGCCTGGGGCTCAGCTCACGTTTACTCACAGATGCCTCGGCACGGTGCTCCAGCTTTGCAATGAGGACGCTTGTTGTGTGGGGGCTGCTGGCTGAATGGGAGACGATTCCCCACCACTGACCAACTTCAGAATTGTTTACAACTGGAGCAAGTGCCCTGATACGGTTTTCCTCTGAGTAACTGGTGGGTTCTGTTTTTTTTTTTTCTCTTTTTCGTTTTTGGTTCAAGGTAGATTTTATTCCTCTTTTTTGTATTTACAGATATAAGCATGGAAATAATTTATTCATATAAATACATGTATGTGAAGGGAATAATTGTTTTTTCTGTTTTATTTTTTAAATTTTATTTCTTTTTAATTTTGAATTTTATTTTATATTTTTATACAGCAGGTTCTTATTGGTTATCTATTTTATACATATAAATGTTTACATGCCAATCCCAATCTCTCAACTCCTCCCACCACCACCCCCCCAAGAGCTTTCCCCCCTTGTTGTCCATACGATTGTTGTCTACATCTGTTGCTCTATTTATGCCTTGCAAAATGGTTAATCTGTACAGTTTTTCTAGGTTCCACATATATGCATGAATATACAAGATTTGTTTTTCTCTTTCTGACTTACTTCACTCTGTATGACAGTCTCTAGATCCATCGACGTCTCTACAAATGACCCAATTTCATTCCTTTCATGGCTTAGTAATATTCCATTTTATATATGTACCACATCTTTATGCATTCGTCTGTCTGTGGGCATTTAGGTTGCTTCCATTACCTCGATATTGTAAATAGTGATGCAATGAACATTGCGGTGAATGTCTCTTTTTGATTTATGGTTTTGTCTGGGTATATGTCCAGTACTGGGATTGCTGTATCATATGGTAATTCTATTATTAGTTTCTTAAGAAACTCCATATTGTTCTCCATAGTGACTGTATCAATTTATATTCCCAACAATAGTGGAAGAGGCTTCCTTTTCTCCACACCCTTTCCAGCATTTGTTGTTTGTAGATTCTCAGATGATGCCCATTCTAACAGGTGTGAGGTGATACCTCATTGTTGAGTCTATTTCGTTGAGCAAGGGGTAGGTCTTGTCTATTACATATTTGGCTTATGGAACGGTATCTGTGCTAATTTCAAACTCTGGTTTTATGCAGCACCCCAACTCACCTTTCCCCTTAAGCAAGCATAAGTTGGTTTTCTAAACTTGAGACCCTGTTCTGTTTTGTAATTCAGTTCATGTGTAGCCAAGTTTACATTCCGTGTATTAGTGATACCTTATGATGTTTCTTTTTCTGTGTGACTTATTTCACTTAGAATCATCGTGCCTCAATCCACTCATGATGCTGGTACAGGCCTGGTGACACAGATTTCATTGCTGAGTGGTATTCTGTTGTACGTTAAGTACCGCAAATTCTTTATCAATTATTTGCTCTCTGGGATACTTAACTTGTACCGTAGAAGAGGTTCCTGTAAACAGAGCCGTCCCAAATTTTGGGGTGGCTATGTCTTTTTGATTTTAATTTCCCTAAGCTATAGGACCATAAGTGGAAATGCCCTAGACTCTGTTGCTTTGTTTTTCAGATGTATCAGGAAACACCATACACTTCTCCAGAGTGGCTGTTGGCAATTTACATCCCGCCCATCAGCATAACAAGGCTCCTTTCTCCCCATGGCCTGTCTTGCCTTTCTGGATTTTACACTTTTTTCAGATGGCCCTTTAGACCGGGGGGAAGTGACACTTCATAGTAGTTCGGATTTCCATTGTAAGCTTGCTTGGTTTGCCAAAAAGGGCATATGTGTTTTTTCCTGAATATATTCAGGAACAAACTCATACGCCCTTTTTTGCCAAGTGCATCATTGTCGATGTTCTGCCTCTTTTCCTATGCTTTAAATGCAAATCCAGTCTACCTCCTGAAATCGGTTTCCTGCAATTCTGCCCCGCTTTCAAGTCCTCTTGGCAGCCTTACTTCAATATATTTTTGGACGTTATCTGTCATTTATAACTCTGCAGGTTTGTGAATTACAGGGCCCCTGAGCTCCTTTCTTCAACTCACTTTCTTGTGAGCTGGCCGCAAACCCACAAGACTGCTTCAGGCCCTAATCTGCTTCTGGCAGAGCATGCTGAGCCTTTGGTTAATTCCTCTTCCTGGTGGGAAATGAGTGTTAAATATGCCCGTCCAGACACCTACCTCACTCTCAACCCCTTGGTGATGTGGGTCCTCTGGTTTGTGACCACCTTTATGGGTTCCTCACCTTTCGATGATGTGGCCCCACTAGTGTGAGGACACTCCTGCCTGGTTCTCATCCACGTGGTTATGTGGACCCCCTGGTGAGAGTCTGTTCCTGGCTGTGTTCCTCACCCTTCTGTGAGGGAGACCCTCTGCTGCTAGGTCACTCCTGCATGGCTGGCACACATTGCCTTGGTGAAGTCAGCCGTGTGGTGGCAGTTGGAACGTGCTGGGAATCTCCTCCCCCCGGTGATGAGGGCCCTCTTGCGTCAGGCCCTAACTGCTGGGCTCACCAACTTTTCTTAGTGAGCCCAGTGATGCTTGGGCACTCCTCTTCGGATCCCATCTCCATAGGGATGTGGGCCTTCTGCTCTGAGGTCCCAACGGCTGGGTTGTTCACATTTTCATGATGTGGGCTCTCTGGTGTTAGTTTACAGAGGCCTGGATCCCATAGCCTCTGTGCTGTTGGCCGCCTGCTGGGAGGTTCCAACTGCTCGATTCCTCACTTTTTTAATTTTTTGGGCCCTCTGTTGTGAGGATCCTCCTGCCTGCCTCACTCCCAGCCCCTTCGTGATGTGTGTCCTCTGGTTTGAGGCCACATGTGCTGGGTTCCTCACCTTTCGATGATGTGGGACCAATGGTCTTAGGAGACTCCTGCCTGGTTCACATCCCCTTGGTGATGTGGGCCCTCTGTTGAGAGTCTGATCCTGGCTGGGTTCCTCACCCATCTGTGAGGTGGGCCGTCTGCTGTGAGGTCACTCCTGCCTGGCTTGCTCACCTCGCCTTGTGGACATGAGCCCTCTGGTGGCACTTGGAGCCTGCTGGGAGCCTCCTCCCGTCGGTGATGAGGGCCCTCTGGCGTCAGGCCCTAACTGCTGGGCTCCCCACATTTTGTGATGTGCGCCCAGTGGTGCGAGGACACTCCAGCCAGGTTCACATCCCCATTGGGATGTGGGCCTTCTGCTCTGAGGTCCCAACGCCTGGGTTGCTCACAGTTTCATGATGTGGGCTCTCTGCTGTTAGTTCACTCCTGCCTGCATCCCATAGCTTCTGTGCTCTCGGCCGCCTGCTGGGAGGTTCCAACTGCTGGATTCCTCACCTTTCTTATTCTTTGGGCCCTCTGTTTTTAGGCTACTCCTGCCTGCCTCACTCCCATTCCCTTTGTGATATGTGTCCTCTGATTTGAGGCCACATGTGCTGGGTTCCGCACCTTTCGATGATGTGGCCCCACTGGAGGGAAGACAGTCCTGCCTGGTTCCCATCCCCTTGCTGATGTGGGCCCTCAGGTGAGAGTCTGATCCTGGCTGGGTTCCTCACACTTCTGTGAGGTGGGCCCTCTGCTGTGAGGTCAATCATGCCTGTCTGGCACACGTCACCTTGGCGACGTGGGCCCTCTGGTGGCAATTGGAGTGTGCTGGGATCCTCCTCCCCTCGGTGATGAGGGCCCTCTTGCCTTAGGCCATAACTGCTGGGCTCCCCACATTTTCTGATGTGCGCCAAGTGAGTGAGGACACTCTTGCCAGGTTCCCATCCCCATGGGGATATGGGCCTTCTGCTCTGAGGTCAAAACGGCTGGCTTGCTCACAGTACCATGATGTGGGCCCTCTGCTGTGAGTTCACTCCGACAAGGATCCCTTATCATCGGTGCTCTGAGCCGCCTGCTGGGAGGTTCCAACTGCTGGATTCCTCAACTTTTTTATTCTATGTGCCCTCTGTTGCGAGGCTCCTCCTGCCTGCCTCACTGCCAGCCCCTTGGTGATGACTGTCCTATGGCTTGAGGTCACATGTGCTGCGTTCCTCACCTTTCGATGATGTGGCCCCACTGGTGGGAGGACAGTCCTGACTGGTTCCCATCCCCTTGGTTTTGTGGGCCCTCTGGCGAGAGTCTCATCCTACCTCGGTTCCTCACCCTTCTGTGAGATAGGCCCTCTGCTGTGAGGTCACTACTGCCTGGCTGGCGCATGCCACCTTGTAGACGTGGGCCCTCTGTTGGCAGTTGGAACCTGCTGGGAGTCTCCTCCCCTCAGTTATGAGGGCCCCCTGGCATCAGGCCCTAACTGCTGGGCTCCTAACATTTTCTGATATGTGCTAAGTGGTGCGAAGCCACTCCTGCCAGGTTCCCATCCCAATGGGGATGTGGGCCTTCTGTTCTGAGGTCCCAACGGCTGGGCTACTCACAGGTTCATGATGTGGGCCCTCTGCTGTGAGTTCACTGCGGCCTGCATCCCATAACCTCAGTGCTCTGGGCCGCTTGCTGGGAGGTTCCAACTGCTGGATTCCTCAACTTTTATATTCTATGGACCCTGTGTTGTGAGGCCGGTCCTGCCAGCCTCATTCCAAACCCCTTGGTGATGTGGTTCCTCTGGTTTGAGGCTACATGTGCTGGGATCCTCACCTTTCGATGATGTTGTCCCACTGGTGTGGGGACACTCCTGCCTGGTTCCCATCCCCTTGGTGATGTGGGCCCTCTGGTGAGAGTCTGATCCTGGCTGTGTTCCTCACCCTTCTGTGAGGTGAGCCCTCTGCTGTGAGGTCACTCCTGCCGGGCTGGCACACATCGCCTTGGCGACGTTGGCCCTCTGGTGGCAGCTGGAGCCTGCTGGGATCCTCCTCCCCTCGGTGATGAGTGCCCTCTAGCGTCAGGCCCTAACTTCTGAGCACCCCACGTTTTCTGATGTGAGCCCAGTGATGCCAGGACACTCCTGTCATGTTCCCATCATCATGGGGATGTGGGCCTTCTGCTCTGAGGTCCCAACGGCTGGGTTGCTCACAGTTTCATGATGTGGGCTGTCTGGTGTTAGTTCACTCCGGCCTGGATCCCCTAGCCTCTGTGATCTGGGCCGCCTGCTGGGAGGTTCCAACTGCTGGATTCCTCACCTTTCTTATTTTTGGGCCCTCTGTTGTGAGGCTCCTCCTGCCTGCCTCACTCCCAGCCCCTTGGCGATGGGTGTCCTATGGTTTGAAGCCACATGTTCTGGGTTCCTCACCTTTAGATGATGTGGCCCTACTCATGTGAGGACACTCCTGTCTGGTTCCAATCCATTTGGTGATGTGGGCCCTCTGGTGTGAGTCTGATCCTGACTGGGTTCGTCACACTTCTCTGAGGTGGGCCCTCTGCTGTGAGGTCATTCGTGCCTGGTTGACACACATCGCCTTGGCAACGTCAGCCCTCTGGTGGCAGTTGGAGCCTGCTGGGAGCCTCCTTCCCTTGGTGATGAGGGTCCTCTGGTGTCAGGCCCTAACTGCTGGTCTCCCAAAATTTTCTGATACGTACTCAGTGGTGCGAGGACACTCCTACCAGATTTATATCCCCATGGGGATGTGGGCCTCCTGCTCTGAGGTCCCAATGGCTGGGTTGCTCAGTTTCATGACATGGGCCCTCTTCTGTGAGTTCACTGTGGCCTGGATCCCATAGCCTTGGTGCTCTGGGCCACCTGCTGGGAGGTTCCAACTGCTGGATTCCTCACTTTTTTATTCTATGGGCCCAGTGTTGTGAGGCTACTCCTGCCTGCTCACTCCGAGGCCCTTGGTGATGTGGGTCCTCTGGTTTGAGGACACATGTGCTGAGTACCTCACCTTTCGATGATGTTGTCCCACTGGTGTGGGGACACTCCTGCCTGGTTCCCATCCCCTTGGTGATGTGGGCCCTCTGGTGAGAGTCTGATGTTGGCTGGGTTTCTCACCCTTCTGTGAGGTGGGACCTCTGCTGTGAGGTAAATCCTGCCTGGCTTGCTCACTTTGCCTTGGCAACGTGAGCCCTCAGGTGGCAGTTGGAGCCTGCTGGGAATCTCCTCCCCTCGGTTATGAGAGCTCTGGATAAAACACATATGCCCTTTTTCGCCAAGTGCATTATTTTCCAAGTTCTGTCTCTTTTCCTATGCTTTAAGAGCGACTCCCGTGTACCTTCTGAAATCGGTTTCCAGCAATTCTGCCCCGCATTCAAGTCCTCTTCGCAGCCAAACTTCAGTAAAATTTTGGATGATACCTGTCATTTATAACTCTGCAGGTTTGTGAATAACAGTGCCCCTGAGCTCCTTTCTTCAACTCGCTTTCTTGTGAGCTGGCCGCAAAACCGCAGGATCTCTTCAGGTCCTAATCTGGTTCCAGCATGGCACGCGGAGCCTTTGGTTCATTCGTCTTCCTGGTGGGAAATGAGAGTTAAATTTCCCGTCCAGACACCTCCAGCTAGTCTCTCATTGGTTCTCCTTACTCCTGTTCATCTTCCGCAGAAATTGCAAACTTGGCCAAACAGGAGGTTAAAGGCACTGACTCTCCAAGTGGGGAGAGTGTTAGTAAAGTGTCTGGAAAGTTGCACCGAGTACCAAGGGACGAAAAATGAGATACATTTAAAAACGTTTCCCGATCATATGGTGGATCATATTCTGGGTTCCACATGCATGTTTTAGCTGAAGGAGGAATCCCTTACACCGGGAGAGTTGAGACCCATGGAATGGGTACCATGCAATATGACTTCAAAGGGTCTGCATTTGCTCACTGAACTTCACCAATCCTATCACTGCTGCATTTATGCTGCTGTACACATGCTTAATTCTCTTTCGGAGACATATAAATCCATAGGTTTTAAGATTCTTACTAGTCAGGTATATTCTTAGGCGTTTAATATGGGGTGTTGAGTCCACTTCGTTGAGCAAGGAGTAGCTCTTGTCTATTACATATTTGGCTTATGGAACGGTATCTGTGCTAATTTCAATCTCTGGTTTTATGCAGCACCCCAACTCACCTTTCCCCTTAAGCAAGCATAAGTTGGTTTTCTACATTTGAGACCGTGTTCTGTTTTGTAATTCAATTCCTGTGTAGCCAAGTTTACATTCTATGTAGTAGTGATATCTTATGATGTTTCTTTTTCTGTGTGACTTATTTCACTTAGAATCATCGTAACTGAATCCACTCATTATGGTGCTATGGGCCTGATGACATAGATTTCATTGCTGAGTGATATTGCATTGTACGTAAGTACCACAACTTCTTTATCCATTTTTCGCTTTCTGTGATATTGAACTTGTACCGTAAACGAGGTTCTTGTAAACAGAGCCGTCCCAAACTTTGGGGTGGCTGTGTCTTTTTGATTTTAATTTCCCTAAGCTATAGGACCATAAGTGGAAGTGCCCTAGGCTCTGTTGCTTTGTTTTTTAGATGTTTCAGGAAACACCATACACTTCTCCAGAGTGGCTGTTGGCAATTTACATGCCGCCCATCAGCATAACAAGGCTCCCAGTTCTCCATGGCCTGTCCTGCCTTTCTGGATTTTACA
Organism: Orcinus orca; assembly: GCF_937001465.1. Lineage (NCBI taxonomy): Eukaryota > Metazoa > Chordata > Mammalia > Artiodactyla > Delphinidae > Orcinus > Orcinus orca. The sequence continues at coordinate 51,047,325 of NC_064560.1, read as the reverse complement.
CTTTTTTCAGATGGCCCTTTAGACCGCGGGGCAGTGAGACTTCATTGTAGTGCAGATTTCCTTTGCAAGCTTGCTTGGTTGGCCAAAAAGTGCGTATGCGTTTTTTCCTGAATATATTCAGGAAAAAACGCATACGCCCTTTTTGGCCAAGTGCATCATTGTGGACGTTCTCCCTCTTTTCCTATGCTTTACATGCAATTCCAGTCTACCTCCTGAAATCGGTTTCCTGCAATTCTGCCCCACTTTCAAGTCCTCTTGGCAGCCTTACTTCAATATATTTTTGAACAATAGCTGTCATTTATAACTCTGCAGGTTTGTGAATGACAGTGCCCCTGAGCTCCTTTCTTCAACTCGCTTTCTTGTGAGCTGGCCGCAACACCGCAGGATTGCTTCAGGCCCTAGTGTGGTTCCGGCATGGCACGCTGAGCCTTTGGTTAATTCCTCTTCCTGGTGGGAAATGAGAGTTAAATTTGCCCGTCCAGACACCTACCTCACTCTCAACCCCTTGGTGATGTGGGTCCTCTGGTTTGTGACCACCTTTATGGGTTCCTCACCTTTCGATGATGTGGCCCCACTAGTGTGAGGACACTCCTGCCTGGTTCTCATCCACGTGGTTATGTGGACCCCCTGGTGAGAGTCTGTTCCTGGCTGTGTTCCTCACCCTTCTGTGAGGGAGACCCTCTGCTGCTAGGTCACTCCTGCATGGCTGGCACACATTGCCTTGGTGAAGTCAGCCGTGTGGTGGCAGTTGGAACGTGCTGGGAATCTCCTCCCCCCGGTGATGAGGGCCCTCTTGCGTCAGGCCCTAACTGCTGGGCTCACCAACTTTTCTTAGTGAGCCCAGTGATGCTTGGGCACTCCTCTTCGGATCCCATCTCCATAGGGATGTGGGCCTTCTGCTCTGAGGTCCCAACGGCTGGGTTGTTCACATTTTCATGATGTGGGCTCTCTGGTGTTAGTTTACAGAGGCCTGGATCCCATAGCCTCTGTGCTGTTGGCCGCCTGCTGGGAGGTTCCAACTGCTCGATTCCTCACTTTTTTAATTTTTTGGGCCCTCTGTTGTGAGGATCCTCCTGCCTGCCTCACTCCCAGCCCCTTCGTGATGTGTGTCCTCTGGTTTGAGGCCACATGTGCTGGGTTCCTCACCTTTCGATGATGTGGGACCAATGGTCTTAGGAGACTCCTGCCTGGTTCACATCCCCTTGGTGATGTGGGCCCTCTGTTGAGAGTCTGATCCTGGCTGGGTTCCTCACCCATCTGTGAGGTGGGCCGTCTGCTGTGAGGTCACTCCTGCCTGGCTTGCTCACCTCGCCTTGTGGACATGAGCCCTCTGGTGGCACTTGGAGCCTGCTGGGAGCCTCCTCCCGTCGGTGATGAGGGCCCTCTGGCGTCAGGCCCTAACTGCTGGGCTCCCCACATTTTGTGATGTGCGCCCAGTGGTGCGAGGACACTCCAGCCAGGTTCACATCCCCATTGGGATGTGGGCCTTCTGCTCTGAGGTCCCAACGCCTGGGTTGCTCACAGTTTCATGATGTGGGCTCTCTGCTGTTAGTTCACTCCTGCCTGCATCCCATAGCTTCTGTGCTCTCGGCCGCCTGCTGGGAGGTTCCAACTGCTGGATTCCTCACCTTTCTTATTCTTTGGGCCCTCTGTTTTTAGGCTACTCCTGCCTGCCTCACTCCCATTCCCTTTGTGATATGTGTCCTCTGATTTGAGGCCACATGTGCTGGGTTCCGCACCTTTCGATGATGTGGCCCCACTGGAGGGAAGACAGTCCTGCCTGGTTCCCATCCCCTTGCTGATGTGGGCCCTCAGGTGAGAGTCTGATCCTGGCTGGGTTCCTCACACTTCTGTGAGGTGGGCCCTCTGCTGTGAGGTCAATCATGCCTGTCTGGCACACGTCACCTTGGCGACGTGGGCCCTCTGGTGGCAATTGGAGTGTGCTGGGATCCTCCTCCCCTCGGTGATGAGGGCCCTCTTGCCTTAGGCCATAACTGCTGGGCTCCCCACATTTTCTGATGTGCGCCAAGTGAGTGAGGACACTCTTGCCAGGTTCCCATCCCCATGGGGATATGGGCCTTCTGCTCTGAGGTCAAAACGGCTGGCTTGCTCACAGTACCATGATGTGGGCCCTCTGCTGTGAGTTCACTCCGACAAGGATCCCTTATCATCGGTGCTCTGAGCCGCCTGCTGGGAGGTTCCAACTGCTGGATTCCTCAACTTTTTTATTCTATGTGCCCTCTGTTGCGAGGCTCCTCCTGCCTGCCTCACTGCCAGCCCCTTGGTGATGACTGTCCTATGGCTTGAGGTCACATGTGCTGCGTTCCTCACCTTTCGATGATGTGGCCCCACTCGTGTGAGGACACTCCTGCCTGGTTCCCATCCCCTTGGTGAGGTGGGCCCTCTGGCGAGAGTCTAATCCTGGCTGGGTTCCTCAACGTTCTGTGAGGTAGGCCCTCTGCTGTGAGGTCACTCCTGCCTGGCTGGCACACGTCACCTTGGAGACGTGAGCCCTCTGGTGGCAGCTGGAGCGTGCAGGGTGCCTCCTCCTCTCGGTGATGACGGCCCTCTGGCGTCAGGCCCTAAATGGTGGGCTCCCCACATTTTCTGATGTGCGCCCAGTGGTGCGAGGACACTCCAGCCACGTTCCCATTCCCATGGGGATGTGGGCCTTCTGCGCTGAGGTCCCAACGCCTGGGTTGCTCACAGTTTTATGATGTGGGCCCTCTGCTGTGAGTTCACTGCGGCCTGGATCCCATAGCCTCGGTGTTCTGAGCCGCCTGCTGGAAGGTCTAAATGCTGGAATCCTCACGTTTTTTATATTATGTGCCCTGTGTTGTGAGGCTACTCCTGCCTGCCTCACTCCAAGGCCCTTGGTGATGTGGGTCCTCTGGTTTGAGGACACATGTGCTGGGTTCCTCACCTTAAGATGATGAGGCCCCACTGGTGTGAGGATAATCCTGACTGGTTCCCATCCCCTTTGTGATGTGGGCCCTCTGGTGAGAGTCTGATCCTGGCTGGGTTCCTCACCCATCTGTGAGGTGGGCCCTCTACTATCAGGTAACTCTTGCCTGGCTTGCTCACCTCACCTTGTTGACATGAGCCCTCTGGTGGCACTTGGACCCTGCTGGGAGCCTGCTCACCTCTGTGATGAGGGCCCTCTGACGTCAGGCCCTAACTGCTGGGCTCACCAACTTTTCTTAGTGAGCCCAGTGATGCTCGGGCACTCCTCTTAGGATCCCATCTCCATGGGGATGTGGGCCTTCTGCTCTGAGGTCCCAACGGCTGGGTTGTTCACATTTTCATGATGTGGGCTCTCTGGTGTTAGTTCACAGAGGCCTGGATCCCATAGCCTCTGTGCTCTTGGCCACCTGCTGGGAGGTTCCAACTGCTCGATTCCTCACTTTTTTAATTTTTTAGACCCTCTGTTGTGAGGATCCTCCTGCCTGCCTCACTCCCAGCCCCTTTGTGATGTGTGTCCTCTGGTTTGAGGCCACATGTGCTGGGTTCCTCACCTTTCGATGATGTGGGACCAATGGTCTTAGGAGACTCCTGCCTGGTTCACATCCCCTTGGTGATGTGGGCCCTCTGTTGAGAGTCTGATCCTGGCTGGGTTCCTCACCCATCTGTGAGGTGGGCCGTCTGCTGTGAGGTCACTCCTGCCTGGCTTGCTCACCTCGCCTTGTGGACATGAGCCCTCTGGTGGCACTTGGAGCCTGCTGGGAGCCTCCTCCCCTCGGTGATGAGGGCCCTCTGGCGTCAGGCCCTAACGGCTGGGCTCCCCACATTTTGTGATGTGCGCCCAGTGGTTCGAAGACACTCCATCCAGGTTCACATCCCCATTGGGATGTGGGCCTTCTGCTCTGTGGTCCCAACGGCTGGGTTGCTCACAGTTTCATGATGTGGACTCTCTGCTGTTAGTTCACTCTGGCCTGGATGCCATAGCCTCTGTGCTCTGGGCCACCTGCTGGGAGGTTCCAACTGCTCGCTTCCTCAACTTTTGTATTCTATGGGTCCTGTGTTGCGATGCTCCTCCTGCCTGCCTCACTCGCAACCCCTTCGTGATGTGGGTCCTCTGGTTTGAGGCCACATGTGCTGGGTTCCGCAACTTTCAATGATGTGGCCCCACTGGTGTGAGGACACTCCTGCCTGGTTCCCATCCCCTTGGTGATGTGGGCCTTCTGGTGACAGTCTTATCCTGGCTGGGTTCCTCACTCTTCTGTGAAGTAGGCCCTCTGCTGTGAGGTCAATCCTGCCTGACTTGCACACATCACCTTGGCGATGTGGGCCCTCTGTTGGCACATGGAACCTGCTGGGAGCCTCCTGCCCTCGGTGATGACGGCCCTCTAGCATCAGGCCCTAACTGCTGGGCTCCCCACGTTTTCTGATGTGAGCCCAGTGATGCCAGGACACTCCTGTCAGGTTCCCATCCCCATGGGGATGTGGGCTTTCTGCTCTGAGTTCCCAACGCCTGGGTTGCTCACAGTTTCATGATGTGGGCTCTCTGGTGTTAGTTCACTCCTGCCTGCATCCCATAGCTTCTGTGCTCTCGGCCGCCTGCTGGGAGGTTCCAAATGCTGGATTCCTCACCTTTTTATTCTTTGGGCCCTCTGTTTTTAGGCTACTCCTACCTGCCTCACTCCCATCCCCTTTGTGATGTATGTCCTCTGATATGAGGCCGCATGTGCTGGGTTCCTCACCTTTCGATGATGTGGCCCCACTGGTGGGAGGACAGTCCTGACTGGTTCCCATCCCCTTGGTGTTGTGGGCCCTCTGGCGAGAGTCTCATCCTACCTCGGTTCCTCACCCTTCTGTGAGATAGGCCCTCTGCTGTGAGGTCACTACTGTCTGGCTGGCGCATGCCACCTTGTAGACGTGGGCCCTCTGTTGGCAGTTGGAACCTGCTGGGAGTCTCCTCCCCTCAGTTATGAGGGCCCCCTGGCATCAGGCCCTAACTGCTGGGCTCCTAACATTTTCTGATATGTGCTAAGTGGTGCGAAGCCACTCCTGCCAGGTTCCCATCCCAATGGGGATGTGGGCCTTCTGTTCTGAGGTCCCAACGGCTGGGCTACTCACAGGTTCATGATGTGGACCCTCTGCTGTGAGTTCACTGCGGCCTGCATCCCATAACCTCAGTGCTCTGGGCCGCTTGCTGGGAGGTTCCAACTGCTGGATTCCTCAACTTTTATATTCTATGGACCCTGTGTTGTGAGGCCGGTCCTGCCAGCCTCATTCCGAACCCCTTGGTGATGTGGTTCCTCTGGTTTGAGGCTACATGTGCTGGGATCCTCACCTTTCGATGATGTTGTCCCACTGGTGTGGGGACACTCCTGCCTGGTTCCCATCCCCTTGGTGATGTGGGCCCTCTGGTGAGAGTCTGATCCTGGCTGTGTTCCTCACCCTTCTGTGAGGTGAGCCCTCTGCTGTGAGGTCACTCCTGCCGGGCTGGCACACATCGCCTTGGCGACGTTGGCCCTCTGGTGGCAGCTGGAGCCTGCTGGGATCCTCCTCCCCTCGGTGATGAGTGCCCTCTAGCGTCAGGCCCTAACTTCTGAGCACCCCACGTTTTCTGATGTGAGCCCAGTGATGCCAGGACACTCCTGTCATGTTCCCATCATCATGGGGATGTGGGCCTTCTGCTCTGAGGTCCCAACGGCTGGGTTGCTCACAGTTTCATGATGTGGGCTGTCTGGTGTTAGTTCACTCCGGCCTGGATCCCCTAGCCTCTGTGCTCTGGGCCGCCTGCTGGGAGGTTCCAACTGCTGGATTCCTCACCTTTCTTATTTTTGGGCCCTCTGTTGTGAGGCTCCTCCTGCCTGCCTCACTCCCAGCCCCTTGGTGATGGGTGTCCTATGGTTTGAAGCCACATGTTCTGGGTTCCTCACCTTTAGATGATGTGGCCCTACTCATGTGAGGACACTCCTGTCTGGTTCCAATCCATTTGGTGATGTGGGCCCTCTGGTGCGAGTCTGATCCTGACTGGGTTCGTCACACTTCTCTGAGGTGGGCCCTCTGCTGTGAGGTCATTCGTGCCTGGTTGACACACATCGCCTTGGCAACGTCAGCCCTCTGGTGGCAGTTGGAGCCTGCTGGGAGCCTCCTTCCCTTGGTGATGAGGGTCCTCTGGTGTCAGGCCCTAACTGCTGGTCTCCCAAAATTTTCTGATACGTACTCAGTGGTGCGAGGACACTCCTACCAGATTTATATCCCCATGGGGATGTGGGCCTCCTGCTCTGAGGTCCCAATGGCTGGGTTGCTCAGTTTCATGACATGGGCCCTCTTCTGTGAGTTCACTGTGGCCTGGATCCCATAGCCTTGGTGCTCTGGGCCACCTGCTGGGAGGTTCCAACTGCTGGATTCCTCACTTTTTTATTCTATGGGCCCAGTGTTGTGAGGCTACTCCTGCCTGCTCACTCCGAGGCCCTTGGTGATGTGGGTCCTCTGGTTTGAGGACACATGTGCTGAGTACCTCACCTTTTGATGATGTTGTCCCACTGGTGTGGGGACACTCCTGCCTGGTTCCCATCCCCTTGGTGATGTGAGCCCTCTGGTGAGAGTCTGATGTTGGCTGGGTTTCTCACCCTTCTGTGAGGTGGGACCTCTGCTGTGAGGTAAATCCTGCCTGGTTTGCTCACTTTGCCTTGGCAACGTGAGCCCTCAGGTGGCAGTTGGAGCCTGCTGGGAATCTCCTACCCTCGGTTATGAGAGCTCTGGATAAAACACATAATGCCCTTTTTTGCCAAGTGCATTATTTTCCAAATTCTGTCTCTTTTCCTATGCTTTAAGAGCGACTCCCATGTACCTTCTGAAATCGGTTTCCAGCAATTCTGCCCCGCATTCAAGTCCTCTTCGCAGCCTTACTTCAGTAAAATTTTGGATGATACCTGTCATTTATAACTCTGCAGGTTTGTGAATTACAGTGCCCCTGAGCTCCTTTCTTCAACTCGCTTTCTTGGGAGCTGGCCGAAAAACCGCAGGATCTCTTCAGGTCCTAATCTGGTTCCAGCATGGCATGCAGAGCCTTTGGTTCATTCATCTTCCTGGTGGGAAATGAGAGTTAAATTTGCCTGTCCAGACACATCCAGCTAGTCTCTCATTGGTTCTCCTTATTCCTGTTCATCTTCCGCAGAAATTGCAAACTTGGCCAAACAGGAGGTTAAAGGCACTGACTCTCCAAGTGGGGAGAGTGTTAGTAAAGTGTCTGGAAAGTTGCACCGAGTACCAAGGGACGAAAACTGAAACACAATTGAACACGTTTCCCGATCACACGGTGGATCATACTCTGGGTTCCACATGCATGTTTTAATTGAAGGAAGAATCCCTTAAACCTGGAGAGTTGAGACCCATGGAATGGGTACCATGCAATATGACTTCAAAGGGTCTGCATTTGCTCACCGAACCTCAACAATCCTATCACTGCTGCGTTTATGCCGCTGTACACACGCTTGATTCTCTTTTGGAGACATATAAATCCATAGGTTTTCAGATTCTTACTAGTCAGGTATATTCTTAGGCGTTTAATATGGGGTGTTGAGTCCACTTCATTGAGCAAGGAGTAGCTCTTGTCTATTACATATTTGGCTTATGGAACAGTATCTGTGCTAACTTCCATCTCTGGTTTTATGCAGCACCCCAACTCACCTTTCCCCTTAAGCAAGCATAAGTTGGTTTTCTACATTTGAGACCCTGTTCTGTTTTGTAATTCAGTTCCTGTGTAGCCAAGTTTACATTCCGTGTAGTAGTGATATCTTATGATGTTTCTTTTTCTGTGTGACTTATTTCACTTAGAATCATCGTACCTGAATCCACTCATTATGCTGCTACGGGCCTGATGACATAGATTTCATTGCTGAGTGATATTGCATTGTACGTAAGTACCACAACTTCTTTATCCATTTTTCTCTTTCTGTGATATTGAACTTGTACCGTAAACGAGGTTGTTGTAAACACAGCCGTCCCAAACTTTGGGGTGGCTGTGTCTTTTTTATTTTAATTTCCCTAAGCTATAGGACCATAAGTGGAAGTGCCCTAGGCTCTGTTGCTTTGTTTTTTAGATGTTTCAGGAAACACCATACACTTCTCCAGAGTGGCTGTTGGCAATTTACATCCCGCCCATCAGCATAACAAGGCTCCCAGTTCTCCATGGCCTGTCCTGCCTTTGGATTTAACACTTTTTTCAGATGGCCCTTTTGACCAGGGGGCAGTGAGACTTCATTGTAGTGCAGATTTCCTTTGCAAGCTTGCTTGGTTGGCCAAAAAGAGCATATGCGTTGTTTCCTGTATATATTCAGGAAAAAATGCATATGCCCTTTTTGGCCAAGTGCATCATTGTGGACGTTCTGCCTCTTTTCCTATGCTTTACATGCAATTCCAGTCTACCTCCTGAAATCGGTTTCCTGCAATTCTGCCCCGCTTTCAAGTCCTCTTGGCAGCCTTACTTCAATATATTTTTGGACGATAGCTGTCATTTATAACTCTGCAGGTTTGTGAATGACAGTGCCCCTGAGCTCCTTTCTTCAACTCGCTTTCTTGTGAGCTGTCCGCAACACCGCAGGATTGTTTCAGGCCGTAGTGTGGTTCCGGCATGGCACGCTGAGCTTTTGGTTAATTCCTCTTCCTGGTGGGAAATGAGAGTTAAATTTACCCGTCCAGACACCTCCAGCTAGTCTCTCATTGGTTCTCCATATTCCTGTTCATTTTCCGCAGAAATTGCAAACTAGGCCAAACAGGAGGTTAAAGGCACTGACTCTCCAAGTGGGGAGAGTGTTAGTAAAGCGTCTGGAATGTTGCACCCGAGTACCAGAGCATGAAAACTGAGACACATTTGAAGACGTTTCCCGATCACACGGTGGATCATACTCTGGGTTCCACATGCATATTTTAGCTGAAGGAAGAATCCCTTAAACCTGGAGAGTTGAGACCCATGGAATGGGTACCATGCAATATGACTTCAAAGGATCTGCATTTGCTCACCAAACCTCAACAATCCTATCACTGCTGCGTTTATGCCGCTGTACACACACTTGATTCTCTTTCGGAGACATATAAATCCATAGGTTTTAAGATTCTTACTAGTCAGGTATATTCTTAGGCGTTTAATATGGGGTGTTGAGTCCACTTCGTTGAGCAAGGAGTAGCTCTTGTCTATTACATATTTGGCTTATGGAACGGTATCTGTGCTAATTTCAATCTCTGGTTTTATGCAGCACCCCAACTCACCTTTCCCCTTAAGCAAGCATAAGATGGTTTTCTACATTTGATACCCTGTTCTGTTTTGTAATTCAGTTCCTGTGTAGCCAAGTTTACATTCCGTGTAGTAGTGATATCTTATGATGTTTCTTTTTCTGTGTGACTTATTTCACTAGAATCATCGTACCTGAATCCACTCATTATGCTGCTACGGGCCTGATGACATAGATTTCATTGCTGAGTGATATTGCATTGTACGTAAGTACCACAACTTCTTTATCCATTTTTCGCTTTCTGTGATATTGAACTTGTACCGTAAACGAGGTTCTTGTAAACAGAGCCGTCCCAAACTTTGGGGTGGCTGTGTCTTTTTGAGTTTAATTTCCCTAAGCTATAGGACCATAAGTGGATGTGCCCTAGCCTTTGTTGCTTTGTTTTTTAGATGCTTCAGGAAACACCATACACTTCTCCAGAGTGGCTGTTGGCAATTTACATCCCGCCCATCAGCATAACAAGGCTCCCAGTTCTCCATGGCCTGTCCTGCCTTTCTGGATTTTACACTTTTTTCAGATGGCCCTTTTGACCGGGGGGCAGTGAGAGTTCATTGTGGTGCACATTTGCTTTGCAAGCTTGCTTGGTTGGCCAAAAAGGGCGTATGCGTTTTTTCCTGAATATATTCAGGAAAAAACGTATACACCATTTTTGGCCAAGTGCATCATTGTGGACGTTCTGCCTCTTTTCCTATGCTTTACATGCAATTCCAGTCTACCTCCTGAAATCAGTCTGCTGCAATTCTGCCCCGCTTTCAAGTCCTCTTGGCAGCCTTACTTCAATATATTTTTGGACGATAGCTGTCATTTTTAACTCTGCAGGTTTGTGAATTACAGTGCCCCTGAGCTCCTTTCTTGAACTCGCTTTCTTGTGAGCTGGCTGCAACACCGCAGGATTGCTTCAGGCCCTAGTGTGCTTCCGGCATGGCATGCTGAGCCTTTGGTTAACTCCTCTTCCTGGTCGGAAATGAGAGTTAAATTTGCCCGTCCAGACACCTCCAGCTAGTCTCTCATTGGTTCTCCCTATTCCTGTTCATTTTCCGCAGAAATTGCAAACTGGCCCAAACAGGAGGTTAAAGGCACTGACTCTCCAAGTGGGGAGAGTGTTAGTAAAGCGTCTGGAATGTTGCACCCGAGTACCAGGGGACGAAAACTGAGACACTTTTGAACACGTTTCCCGAGCACACGGTGGATCATAACCTGGGTTCCACATGCATGTTTTAGCTGAAGGAAGAATCCCTTAAACCTGGAGAGTTGAGACCCATAGAATGGGTACCATGCAGTATGACTACAAAAGGTCTGCATTTGCTCACCGAACCTCACCAATCCTATCACTGCTGCCTTTATGCCGCTGTACACACACTTGATTCTCTTTCGGAGACATATAAATCCATAGGTTTTAAGATTCTTACTAGTCAGGTATATTCTTAGGCATTTAATATGGGGTGTTGAGTCCACTTCGTTGAGCAAGGAGTAGCTCTTGTCTATTATATATTTGGCTTATGGAACGGTATCTGTGCTAATTTCAATCTCTGGTTTTATGCAGCACCCCAACTCACCTTTCCCCTTAAGCAAGCATAAGTTGGTTTTCTACATTTGAGACCCTGTTCTGTTTTGTAATTCAGTTCCCGTGTAGCCAAGTTTACATTCCGTGTAGTAGTGATATCTTATGATGTTTCTTTTTCTCTGTGACTTATTTCACTTAAAATCATCGTACCTGAATCCACTCATTATGCTGCTACGGGCCTGATGACATAGATTTCATTGCTGAGTGATATTGCATTGTACGTAATTACCACAACTTCTTTATCCATTTTTCACTTTCTGTGATATTGAACTTGTACCTTAAACGAGGTTCTTGTAAACAGAGCCGTCCCAAACTTTGGGTGGCTGTGTCTTTTTGATTTTAATTTCCCTAAGCTATAGGACCATAAGTGGAAGTGCCCTAGACTCTGTGGCTTTGTTTTTTAGATGTTTCAGGAAACACCATACACTTCTCTAGAGTGGCTGTTGGCAATTAACAACCCGCCCATCAGCATAACAAGGCTCCCAGTTCTCCATGGCTTGTCCTGCCTTTCTAGATTTTACACTTTTTTCAGATGGCCCTTTTTACCGGCGGGCAGTGAGACTTCTTTGTAGTGCAGATTTCCTTTGCAAGTTGCTTGGTTGGCCAAAAAGGGCGTATGCGTTTTTTCGTGAATATATTCAGGAAACAATGCATACACACTTTTTGGCCAAGTGCATCATTGTGGACGTTCTGCCTCTATGCCTATGCTTTACATGCAATTCCAGTCTACCTCCTGAAATTGGCTTCCTGAAATTCTTCCCCGCTTTCAAGTCCTCTTGGCAGCCTTACTTCAATATATTTTTGGACGATAGCTGTCATTTATAACTCTGCTGGTTTGTGAATGACAGTGCCCCTGAGCTCCTTTCTTCAACTCGCTTTCTTGTGAGCTGTCCGCAACACCGCAGGATTGCTTCAGGCCCTAGTGTGGTTCCGGCATGGCACGCTGAGCCTTTGGTTAATTCCTCTTCCTGCTGGGAAATGAGAGTTAAATTTGCCCGTCCAGACACCTCCAGCTAGTCTCTCATTGGTTCTCCCTATTCTTGTTCATTTTCCGCAGAAATTGCAAACTGGGCCAAACAGGAGGTTAAAGGCACTGACTCTCCAAGTGGGTAGAGTGTTACTAAAGCATCTGGAATGTTGCACCCGAGTACCAGGGGACGAAAACTGAGACACATTTGAACACGTTTCCCGATCACATGGTGGATCATACTCTGGGTTCCACATGCATGTTTTAGCTGAAGGAAGAATCCCTTAAACCTGGAGAGTTGAGAACCATGGAATGGGTACCCTGCAGTATGACAACAAAGGGTCTGCATTTGCTCACCGAACCTCACCAATCCTATCACTGCTGCCTTTATGCTGCTGTACACACACTTGATTCTCTTTCGGAGACATATAAATCCATAGGTTTTAACATTCTTACTAGTCAGGTATATTCTTAGGCGTTTAATATGGGGTGTTGAGTCCACTTCATTGAGCAAGGAGTAGCTCTTGTCTATTACATATTTGGCTTATGGAACGTTATCTGTGCTAATTTCAATCTCTGGTTTTATGCAGCACCTCAACTCACCTTTCCCCTTAAGCAAGCATAAGTTGTTTTTCTACATTTGAGCCCCTGTTCTGTTTTGTAATTCAGTTCCCGTTTAGCCAAGTTTACATTCCGTATAGTAGTGATATCTTATGATGTTTCTTTTTCTCTGTGACTTATTTCACTTAAAATCATCGTACCTGAATCCACTCATTATGCTGCTACGGGCCTGATGACGTAGATTTCATTGCTGAGTAATATTGCATTGTACGTAAGTACCACAACTTCTTTATCCATTTTTCGCTTTCTGTGATATTGAACTTGTACCGTAAACGAGGTTCTTGTAAACAGAGCCTTCCCAAACTTTGGGGTGGCTTTGTCTTTTTGATTTTAATTTCCCTAAGCTATAGGACCATAAGTGGAAGTGCCCTAGGCTCTGTTGCTTTGTTTTTTAGATGTTGCAGGAAACACCATACACTTCTCCAGAGTGGCTGTTGGCAATTTACATCCCGCCCATCAGCATAACAAGGCTCCAAGTTCTCAATGGCCTGTCCTGCCTTTCTGGATTTTACACTTTTTTCAGATGGCCCTTTTGACCGGGGGGCAGTGAGACTTCATTGTAGTGCAGATTTCCTTTGCAAGCTTGCTTGGTTGGCCAAAAAGGGCGTATGCGTTTTTTCCTGAATATAGTCAGGAAAAAACGCATACGCCCTTTTTCGCCAAGTGCATCATTGTGGACGTTCTGCCTCTTTTCCTATGCTTTACATGCAATTCCAGTCTACCTCCTGAAATCGGTTTCCTGCAATTCTGCCCCGCTTTGAAGTCCTCTTGGCAGCCTTACTTCAATATATTTTTGGATGATAGCTGTCATTTATAACTCTGCAGGTTTGTGAATGACAGTGCCCCTGAGCTCCTTTCTTCAACTCGCTTTCTTGTGAGCTGGCCACAACACCGCAGGATTGCTTCAGGCCCTAGTGTGGTTCCGGCATGGCACGCTGAGCCTTTGGTTAATTCCTCTTCCTGGTGGGAAATGAGAGTTAAATTTGCCCGTCCAGACACCTCCAGCTAGTCTCTCATTGGTTCTCCCTATTCCTGTTCATCTTCCGCAGAAATTACAAACTGGGCCAAACAGGAGGTTAAAGGCACTGACTCTCCAAGTGGGGAGAGTGTTAGTAAAGCGTCTGGAATGCTGCACCCGAGTACCAGGGGACGAAAACTGAGACACATTTGAACACGTTTCCCGATCACACGGTGGATCATACTCTGGGTTCCACATGCATGTTTTAGCTGAAGGAAGAATCCCTTAAACCTGGAGAGTTGAGACCCATGGAACGGGTACCATGCAATATGACTTCAAAGGGTCTGCATTTGCTCACCAAACCTCACCAATCCTATCACTGCTGCGTTTATGCCGCTGTACACATGCTTGATTCTCTTTCGGAGACATATAAATCCATAGGTTTTAAGATTCTTACTAGTCAGGTGTATTCTTAGGCATTTAATATGGCGTCTTGAGTCCACTTCGTTGAGCAAGGAGTAGCTCTTGTCTATTACATATTTGGCTTATGGAACGGTATCTGTGCCAATTTCAATCTCTGGTTTCATGCAGCACCCCAACTCACCATTCCCCTTAAGCAAGCGTAAGTTGGTTTTCTACATTTGAGACCCTGTTCTGTTTTGTAATTCTGTTCCTGTGTAGCCAAGTTTACATTCCGTGTAGTAGTGATATCTTATGAAGTTTCTTTTTCTGTGTGACTTATTTCACTTACAATCATTGTACCTGAATCCACTCATTATGCTGCGACGGGCCTGATGACATAGATTTCATTGCTGAGTGATATTGCATTGTAGGTAAGTACCGCAAGTTCTTTATCCATTTTTCGCTTTCTGTGATATTGAACTTGTACTGTAAACGAGGTTCTTGTGAACAGAGCCATCCCAAACTTTGGAGTGGCTTTGTCTTTTTGATTTTAATTTCCCTAAGCTATAGGACCATAAGTGGAAGTGCCCTAGGCTCTGTTGCTTTGTTTTTTAGATGTTTCAGGAAACACCATACACTTCTCCAGAGTGGCTGTTGGCAATTTACATCCCGCCCATCAGCATAACAAGGCTCCCAGTTCTCCATGGCCTGTCCTGCCTTTCTGGATTTTACACTTTTTTCAGATGGCCCTTTTGACCTGGGGGCAGTGAGACTTCATTGTAGTGCCGATTACCTTTGCAAGCTTGCTTGGTTGGCCAAAAAGTGCGTATGCGTTTTTTCTTGAATATATTCAGTAAAAAACGCATATGCATTTTTTGGCCAAGTGCATCATTGTGGACGTTGTGCCTCTTTTCCTATGCTTTACATGCAATTCCACTCTACCTTCTGAAATTGGTTTCCTGCAATTTTGCCCCGCTTTCAATTCCTCTTGGCAGCCTTACTTCAATATATTTTTGGACGATAGCTGTCATTTATAACTCTGCAGGTTTGTGAATGACAGTGCCCCTGAGCTCCTTGCTTCTACTCGCTTTCTTGTGATCTGGCCGCAAAACCGCAGCATTGCTTTAGGCCATAGTGTGCTTCCGGCACGGCACACTGAGCCTTTGGTTAATTCCTCTTCCTGCTGGGAAATGAGAGTTAAATTTGCCCGTCCAGACACCTCCAGCTAGTCTCTCATTGGTTCTCCCTATTCCTGTTCATCTTCCGCAGAAATTGCAAACTGGGCCAAACAGGAGGTTAAAGGCACTGACTCTCCACTTGGGGAGAGTGTTAGTAAAGCGTCTGGAATGTTGCACCCAAGTACCAGGGGATGAAAACTGAGACACATTTGAACACGTTTCCCGATCACATGGTGGATCATACTCTGGGTTCCACATGCATGTTTTAGCTGAAGGAAGAATCCCTTAAACCTGGAGAGTTGAGACCCATGGAATGGGTACCATGCAATATGACTTCAAAGGGTCTGCATTTGCTCACCGATCCTCACCAATCCTATCACTGCTGCCTTTATGCTGCTGTACACGCGCTTGATTCTCTTTTGGAGACATATAAATCCATAGGTTTTCAGATTCTTACTAGTCAGGTATATTCTTAGGCGTTTAATATGGGGTGTTGAGTCCACTTCGTTGAGCAAGGAGTAGCTCTTGTCTATTACATATTTGGCTTATGGAATGGTATCTGTGCTAATTTCAATCTCTGGTTTTATGCAGCACCCCAACTCACCTTTCCCCTTAAGCAAGCATAAGTTGGTTTTTTACATTTGAGACCCTGTTCTGTTTTGTAATTCAGTTCCTGTGTAGCCAAGTTTACATTCCGTGTAGTAGTGATATCTTATGATGTTTCTTTTTCTGTGTGACTTATTTCACTTAGAATCATCGTACCTGAATCCACTCATTATGCTGCTACGGGCCTGATGACATAGATTTCATTGCTGAGTGATATTGCATTGTACGTAAGTCCCACAACTTCTTTATCCATTTTTCGCTTTCTGTGATATTGAACTTGTACCGTAAACTAGGTTCTTGTAAACAGAGCCGTCCCAAACTTTGGGGTGGATGTGTCTTTTTTATTTTAATTTCCCTAAGCTATAGGACCATAAGTGGAAGTGCCCTAGGCTCTGTTGCTTTGTTTCTTAGATGTTTCAGGAAACACCATACACTTCTCCAGAATGGCTGTTGGCTATTTACATCCCGCCCATCAGCATAACAAGGCTCCCAGTTCTCCATTGCCTGTGCTGCCTTTCTGGATTTTACACTTTTTTCAGATGGCCCTTTTGACCGGGGTCAGTGAGACTTCATTGTAGTGCAGATTTCCTTTGCAAGCTTGCTTGGTTGGCCAAAAAGAGCATCTGTGTTTTTTCCTGAATATATTCAGGAAAAAACACATATGCCCTTTTTGACCAAGTGCATCATTGTGGACGTTCTGCCTCTTTTCCTATGCTTTACATGCAATTCCAGTCTACCTCCTGAAATCGGTTTCCTGCAATTTTGCCCCGCTTTCAAGTCCTCTTGGCAGCATTACTTCAATATATTTTTGGACGATAGCTGTCATTTATAACTCTGCAGGTTTGTGAATTACAGTGCCCCTGAGCTCCTTTCTTCAACTCGCTTTCTTGTGAGCTGGCTGCAACACCGCAGGATTGCTTCAGGCCCTAGTGTGATTCCGGCATGGCACACTGAGCCTTTGGTTAATTCCTCTTCCTGGTGGGAAATGAGAGTTAAATTTGCCCGTCCAGACACCTCCAGTTAGTCTCTCATTGGTTCTCCCTATTCCTATACATCTTCCGCAGAAATTGCAAACTGGGCCAAGCAGGAGGTTAAAGGCACTGACTCTCCAAGTGTGGAGAGTGTTAGTAAAGCGTCTGGAATGTTGCACCTGAGTACCAGGGGACGAAAACTGAGACACATTTGAACACGTTTCCCGATCACACGGTGGATCATACTCTGGGTTCCACATGCATGTTTTAGCTGAAGGAAGAATCCCTTAAACCTGGAGAGTTGAGACCCATGGAATGGGTACCATGCAATATGACTTCAAAGGGTCTGCATTTGCTCACCGATCCTCTCCAATCCTATCACTGGTGCGTTTATGCTGCTGTACACGCACTTGATTCTCTTTTGGAGACATATAAATCCATAGGTTTTCAGATTCTTACTAGTCAGGTATATACTTAGGCGTTTAATTTGGGGTGTTGAGTCCACTTCGTTGAGCAAGGAGTAGCTCTTGTCTATTACATATTTGGCTTATGGAATGGTATCTGTGCTAATTTCAATCTCTGGTTTTATGCAGCACCCCAACTCACCTTTCCCCTTAAGCAAGCATAACTTGGTTTTCTACTTTTGAGACCCTGTTCTGTTTTGTAATTCAGTTCCTGTGTAGCCAAGTTTACATTCCGTGTAGTAGTGATATCTTATGATGTTTCTTTTTGTGTGTGACTTATTTCACTTAGAATCATCGTACCTGAATCCACTCATTATGCTGATACGGGCCTGATGACATAGATTTCATTGCTGAGTGATATTGCATTGTACGTAAGTATCACAACTTCTTTATCCATTTTTCGCTTTCTGTGATATTGAACTTGTACCGTAAACGAGGTTCTTGTAAACAGAGCCGTCCCAAACTTTCGGGTGGCTGTGTCTTTTTGATTTTAATGTCCGTAAGCTATAGGACCATAAGTGGAAGTGCCCTAGGCTCTGTTGCTTTGTTTCTTAGATGTTTCAGGAAACACCATACACTTCTCCAGAGTGGCTGTTGGCAATTTACATACCGCCCATGAGCATAACAAGGCTCCCAGTTCTCCATGGCCTGTCCTGCCTTTCTGGATTTTACACTTTTTTCAGATGGCCCTTTTGACCGGGGGGCAGTGAGACTTCATTGTAGTGCAGATTTCCTTTGCAAGCTTGCTTGGTTGGCCAAAAAGTGCGTATGCGTTTTTTCCTGAATATATTCAGGAAAAAACGCATATGCCATTTTTGGCCAAGTGCATCATTGTCGACGTTCTGCCTCTTTTCCTATGCTTTACATGCAATTCCAGTCTACCTCCTGAAATCGGTTTCCTGCAATTCTGCCTCACTTTCAAGTCCTCTTGGAAGCCTTACTTCAATATATTTTTGGACGACAGCTGTCATTTATAACTCTGCAGGTTTGTGAATGACAGTGCCCCTGAGCTCCTTTCTTCAACTCGCTTTCTTGTGAGCTGGCCGCAACACCGCAGGATTGCTTCAGGCCCTAGTGTGGTTCCGGCATGGCATGCTGAGCCTTTGGTTAATTCCTCTTCCTGTTGGGAAATGAGAGTTAAATTTGCCCGTCCAGACACCTCCAGCTAGTCTCTCATTGGTTCTCCCTATTCCTGTTCATTTTCCACAGAAATTGCAAACTGGGCCAAACAGGAGATTAAAGGCACTGACTCTCCAAGTGGGGAGAGTGTTAGTAAAGCGTCTGGAATGTTGCACCCGAGTACCAGGGGACGAAAACTGAGACACATTTGAACACGTTTCCCGATCACACGGTGGATCATAATCTGGGTTCCACATGCATGTTTTAGCTGAAGGAAGAATCCCTTAAACCTGGAGAGTTGAGACCCATGGAATGGGTACCATGCAATATGACTTCAAAGGGTCTGCATTTGCTCACCGATCCTCACCAATCCTATCACTGCTGTGTTTATGCCGCTGTACACACACTTGATTCTCTTTTGGAGACATATAAATCCATAGGTTTTAAGATTCTTACTAGTCAGGTATATTCTTAGGCGTTTAATATGAGGTGTTGAGTCCAATTCGTTCAGCAAGGAGTAGCTCTTGTCTGTTACATATTTGGCTTATGGAACGCTATCTGTGCTAATTTCAATCTCTGGTTTTACGCAGCACCACAACTCACCTTTCCCCTTAAGCAAGCATAAGTTGGTTTTCTACATTTGAGACCCTGTTCTGTTTTGTAATTCAGTTCCTGTGTAGCCAAGTTTACATTCCGTGTAGTAGTGATATCTTATGATATTTCTTTTTCTGTGTGACTTATTTCACTTAGAATCATCGTACCTGAATCCACTCATTATGTTGCTTCGGGCCTGATGACATAGATTTCATTGCTGAGTGATATTGCATTCTACGTAAGTATGACAACTTCTTTATCCATTTTTCGCTTTCTGTGATATTGAACTTGTACCGTAAACGAGGTTCTTGTAAACAGAGGCATCCCAAACTTTCGGGTGGCTGTGTCTTTTTGATTTTAATTTCCCTAAGCTATAGGACCATAAGTGGAAGTGCCCTAGGCTCTGTTGCTTTGTTTCTTAGATGTTTCAGGAAACACCATACACTTCTCCAGAGTGGCTGTTGGCAATTTACATCCCGCCCATCAGCATAACAAGGCTCCCAGTTCTCCATGGCCTGTCCTGCCTTTCTGGATTTTACACTTGTTTCAGATGGGCCTTTTGACCGGGGGGCAGTGAGACTTCATTGTAGTGTCGATTTCCTTTGCAAGCTTGCTTGGTTGGCCAAAAAGGGCGTATGCGTTTTTTCCTGAATATACTCAGGAAAAAACGCATACGCCCTTTTTGGCCAAGTGCATCATTGTCGACGTTCTGCCTCTTTTCCTATGCTTTACATGCAATTCCAGTCTACCTTCTGAAATCGGTTTCCTGCAATTCTGCCCCGTTTTCAAGTCCTCTTGGCAGCCTTACTTCAATATATTTTTGGATGAGAGCTCTCATTTATAACTCTGCAGGTTTGTGAATGACAGTGCCCTTGAGCTCCTTTCTTCAAATCGCTTTCTTGTGAGCTGGCCGCAACACCGCAGGATTGCTTCAGGCCCTAGTGTGGTTCCGGCATGGCACACTGAGCCTTTGGTTAATTCCTCTGCCTGGTGGGAAATGAGAGTTAAATTTGCCCATCCAGACACCTGCAGCTAGTCTCTCATTGGTTCTCCCTATTCCTGTTCATCTTCCGCAGAAATTGCAAACTGGGCCAAACAGGAGGTTAAAGGCACTGACTCTCCAAGTGGGGAGAGTATTAGTAAAGCGTCTGGAATGTTGCACCCGAGTACCAGGGGACGAAAACTGAGACTCATTTGAACACGTTTCCCGATCACATGGTGGATCATACTCTGGGTTCCACATGCATGTTTTAGCTGAAGGAAGAATCCCTTAAACCTGGAGAGTTGAGACCCATGGAATGGGTACCATGCAATATGACTTCAAAGGGTCTGCATTTGCTCACCGATCCTCACCAATCCTATCACTGCTGCGTTTATGCCGCTGTACACACGCTTGATTCTCTTTTGGAGACATATAAATCCATAGGTTTTAAGATTCTTACTAGTCAGGTATATTCTTAGGCGTTTAATATGGGGTGTTGAGTCCACTTCATTGAGCAAGGAGTAGGTCTTTTCTATTACATATTTGGCTTATGGAACGGTATCTGTGCTAATTTCAATCTCTGGTTTTATGCAGCACCCCAACTCACCTTTTCCCTTACGCAAGCATAAGTTGGTTTTTTACATTTGAGACCCTGTTCTGTTTTGTAATTCAGTTCCTGTGTAGCCAAGTTTACATTCCGTGTAGTAGTGATATCTTATGATGTTTCTTTTTCTGTGTGACTTATTTCACTTAGAATCATCCTACCTGAATCCACTCATTATGCTGCTACGGGCCTGATGACATAGATTTCATTGCTGAGTGATATTGCATTGTACGTAAGTACCACAACTTCTTTATCCATTTTTCGCTTTCTGTGATATTGAACTTGTACCGTAAACTAGGTTCTTGTAAACAGAGCCGTCCCAAACTTTGGGGTGGATGTGTCTTTTTGATTTTAATTTCCCTAAGCTATAGGACCATAAGTGGAAGTGCCCTAGGCTCTGTTGCTTTGTTTCTTAGATGTTTCAGGAAACACCATACACTTCTCCAGAGTGGCTGTTGGCAATTTACATCCCGCCCATCAGCATAACAAGGCTCCCAGTTCTCCATGGCCTGTCCTGCCTTTCTGGATTTTACACTTTTTTCAGATGGCCCTTTTGACCGGGGGGCAGTGAGACTTCATTGTAGTGCAGATTTCCTTTGCAAGCTTGCTTGGTTGGCCAAAAAGTGCGTATGCGTTTTTTCCTGAATATATTCAGGAAAAAACGCATATGCCATTTTTGGCCAAGTGCATCATTGTCGACGTTCTGCCTCTTTTCCTATGCTTTACATGCAATTCCAGTCTACCTCCTGAAATCGGTTTCCTGCAATTCTGCCTCACTTTCAAGTCCTCTTGGCAGCCTTACTTCAATATATTTTTGGACGACAGCTGTCATTTATAACTCTGCAGGTTTGTGAATGACAGTGCCCCTGAGCTCCTTTCTTCAACTCGCTTTCTTGTGAGCTGGCCGCAACACCGCAGGATTGCTTCAGGCCCTAGTGTGGTTCCGGCATGGCACACTGAGCCTTTGGTTAATTCCTCTTCCTGCTGGGAAATGAGAGTTAAATTTGCCCGTCCAGACACCTCCAGCTAGTCTCTCATTGGTTCTCCCTATTCCTGTTCATCTTCCGCAGAAATTACAAACTGGGCCAAACAGGAGGTTAAAGGCACTGACTCTCCAAGTCGGGAGAGTGTTAGTAAAGCGTCTGGAATGCTGCACCCGAGTACCAGGGGACGAAAATTGAGACACATTTGAACACGTTTCCCGATCACACGGTGGATCATACTCTGGGTTCCACATGCATGTTTTAGCTGAAGGAAGAATCCCTTAAACCTGGAGAGTTGAGACCCATGGAATGGGTACCATGCAATATGACTTCAAAGGGTCTGCATTTGCTCACCAAACCTCACCAATCCTATCACTGCTGCGTTTATGCCGCTGTACACATGCTTGATTCTCTTTCGGAGACATATAAATCCATAGGTTTTAAGATTCTTACTAGTCAGGTGTATTCTTAGGCATTTAATATGGCGTCTTGAGTCCACTTCGTTGAGCAAGGAGTAGCTCTTGTCTATTACATATTTGGCTTATGGAACGGTATCTGTGCCAATTTCAATCTCTGGTTTCATGCAGCACCCCAACTCACCATTCCCCTTAAGCAAGCGTAAGTTGGTTTTCTACATTTGAGACCCTGTTCTGTTTTGTAATTCTGTTCCTGTGTAGCCAAGTTTACATTCCGTGTAGTAGTGATATCTTATGAAGTTTCTTTTTCTGTGTGACTTATTTCACTTACAATCATTGTACCTGAATCCACTCATTATGCTGCGACGGGCCTGATGACATAGATTTCATTGCTGAGTGATATTGCATTGTAGGTAAGTACCGCAAGTTCTTTATCCATTTTTCGCTTTCTGTGATATTGAACTTGTACTGTAAACGAGGTTCTTGTGAACA
Source organism: Orcinus orca (assembly GCF_937001465.1). NCBI lineage: Eukaryota > Metazoa > Chordata > Mammalia > Artiodactyla > Delphinidae > Orcinus > Orcinus orca. The sequence goes on along the minus strand of NC_064560.1, from coordinate 51,025,162 downwards.
GAGCCATCCCAAACTTTGGAGTGGCTTTGTCTTTTTGATTTTAATTTCCCTAAGCTATAGGACCATAAGTGGAAGTGCCCTAGGCTCTGTTGCTTTGTTTTTTAGATGTTTCAGGAAACACCATACACTTCTCCAGAGTGGCTGTTGGCAATTTACATACCGCCCATCAGCATAACAAGGCTCCCAGTTCTCCTCGGCCTGTCCTGCCTTTCTGGATTTTACACTTTTTTCAGATGGCCCTTTTGACCTGGGGGCAGTGAGACTTCATTGTAGTGCAGATTTCCTTTGCAAGCTTGCTTGGTTGGCCAAAAAGGGCGTATGTGTTTTTTCTTGAATATATTCAGTAAAAAACGCATATGCCTTTTTTGGCCAAGTGCATCATTGTGGACGTTGTGCCTCTTTTCCTATGCTTTACATGCAATTCCACTCTACCTCCTGAAATTGGTTTCCTGCAATTTTGCCCCGCTTTCAATTCCTCTTGGCAGCCTTACTTCAATATATTTTTGGACGATAGCTGTCATTTATAACTCTGCAGGTTTGTGAATGACAGTGCCCCTGAGCTCCTTGCTTCTACTCGCTTTCTTGTGATCTGGCCGCAAAACCGCAGCATTGCTTTAGGCCATAGTGTGCTTCCGGCACGGCACACTGAGCCTTTGGTTAATTCCTCTTCCTGCTGGGAAATGAGAGTTAAATTTGCCCGTCCAGACACCTCCAGCTAGTCTCTCATTGGTTCTCCCTATTCCTGTTCATCTTCCGCAGAAATTGCAAACTGGGCCAAGCAGGAGGTTAAAGGCACTGACTCTCCACTTGGGGAGAGTGTTAGTAAAGCGTCTGGAATGTTACACCCAAGTACCAGGGGACGAAAACTGAGACACATTTGAACACGTTTCCCGATCACACGGTGGATCATACTCTGGGTTCCACATGCATGTTTTAGCTGAAGGAAGAATCCCTTAAACCTGGAGAGTTGAGACCCATGGAATGGGTACCATGCAATATGACTTCAAAGGGTCTGCATTTGCTCACCGATCCTCTCCAATCCTATCACTGGTGCGTTTATGCTGCTGTACACGCACTTGATTCTCTTTTGGAGACATATAAATCCATAGGTTTTCAGATTCTTACTAGTCAGGTATATACTTAGGCGTTTAATTTGGGGTGTTGAGTCCACTTCGTTGAGCAAGGAGTAGCTCTTGTCTATTACATATTTGGCTTATGGAATGGTATCTGTGCTAATTTCAATCTCTGGTTTTATGCAGCACCCCAACTCACCTTTCCCCTTAAGCAAGCATAAGTTGGTTTTCTACATTTGAGACCCTGTTCTGTTTTGTAATTCAGTTCCTGTGTAGCCAAGTTTACATTCCGTGTAGTAGTGATATCTTATGATGTTTCTTTTTCTGTGTGACTTATTTCACTTAGAATCATCGTACCTGAATCCACTCATTATGCTGATACGGGCCTGATGACATAGATTTCATTGCTGAGTGATATTGCATTGTACGTAAGTATCACAACTTCTTTATCCATTTTTCGCTTTCTGTGATATTGAACTTGTACCGTAAACGAGGTTCTTGTAAACAGAGCCGTCCCAAACTTTCGGGTGGCTGTGTCTTTTTGATTTTAATCTCCGTAAGCTATAGGACCATAAGTGGAAGTGCCCTAGGCTCTGTTGCTTTGTTTCTTAGCTGTTTCAGGAAACACCATACACTTCTCCAGAGTGGCTGTTGGCAATTTACATACCGCCCATCAGCATAACAAAGCTCCCAGTTCTCCATGGCCTGTGCTTCCTTTCTGGATTTTACACTTTTTTCAGATGGCCCTTTTGACCGGGGGGCAGTGAGACTTCATTGTAGTGCAGATTTCCTTTGCAAGCTTGCTTGGTTGGCCAAAAAGTGCGTATGCGTTTTTTCCTGAATATATTCAGGAAAAAACGCATATGCCATTTTTGGCCAAGTGCATCATTGTCGACGTTCTGCCTCTTTTCCTATGCTTTACATGCAATTCCAGTCTACCTCCTGAAATCGGTTTCCTGCAATTCTGCCTCACTTTCAAGTCCTCTTGGCAGCCTTACTTCAATATATTTTTGGACGACAGCAGTCATTTATAACTCTGCAGGTTTGTGAATGACAGTGCCCCTGAGCTCCTTTCTTCAACTCGCTTTCTTGTGAGCTGGCCGCAACACCGCAGGATTGCTTCAGGCCCTAGTGTGGTTCCGGCATGGCATGCTGAGCCTTTGGTTAATTCCTCTTCCTGGTGGGAAATGAGAGTTAAATTTGCCCATCCAGACACCTCCAGCTAGTCTCTCATTGGTTCACCCTATTCCTGTTCATTTTAATCAGAAATTGCAAACTGGGCCAAACAGGAGGTTAAAGGCACTGACTCTCCAAGTGGGGAGAGTGTTAGTAAAGCGTCTGGAATGTTGCACCCGAGTACCAGGGGACGAAAACTGAGACACATTTGAACACGTTTCCCGATCACATGGTGGATCATACTCTGGGTTCCACATGCATGTTTTAGCTGAAGGAAGAATCCCTTAAACCTGGAGAGTTGAGACCCATGGAATGGGTACCATGCAATATGACTTCAAAGGGTCTGCATTTGCTCACCGATCCTCACCAATCCTATCACTGCTGCGTTTATGCCGCTGTACACACACTTGATTCTCTTTTGGAGACATATAAATCCATAGGTTTTAAGATTCTTACTAGTCAGGTATATTCTTAGATGTTTAATATGAGGTGTTGAGTCCAATTCGTTCAGCAAGGAGTAGCTCTTGTCTGTTACATATTTGGCTTATGGAACGCTATCTGTGCTAATTTCAATCTCTGGTTTTATGCAGCAACTCAACTCACCTTTCCCCTTAAGCAAGCATAAGTTGGTTTTCTACATTTGAGACTCTGTTCTGTTTTGTAATTCAGTTCCTGTGTAGCCAAGTATACATTCCTTGTAGTAGTGATATCTTATGATGTTTCTTTTTCTGTGTGACTTATTTCACTTAGAATCATCGTACCTGAATCCACTCATTATGTTGCTACGGGCCTGATGACATAGATTTCATTGCTGAGTGATATTGCATTGTACGTAAGTATCACAACTTCTTTGTCCATTTTTCGCTTTCTGTGATATTGAACTTGTACCGTAAACGAGGTTCTTGTAAACAGAGCCGTCCCAAACTTTGGGGTGGCTGTGTCTTTTTGATTTTAATTTCCCTAAGCTATAGGACCATAAGTGGAAGTGCCCTAGGCTCTGTTGCTTTGTTTCTTAGATGTTTCAGGAAACACCATACACTTCTCCAGAGTGGCTGTTGGCAATTTACATCCCGCCCATCAGCATAACAAGGCTCTCAGTTTTCCATGGCCTGTCCTGCGTTTCTGGATTTTACACTTTTTTCAGATGGCCCTTTTGACCGGGGGGCAGTGAGACTTCATTGTAGTGCAGATTTCCTTTGCAAGCTTGCTTGGTTGGCCAAAAAGTGCGTATGCGTTTTTTCCTGAATATATTCAGGAAAAAACGCACATGCCATTTTTGGCCAAGTGCATCATTGTCGACGTTCTGCCTCTTTCCCTATGCTTTACATGCAATTTCAGTCTACCTCCTGAAATCGGTTTCCTGCAATTCTGCCCCACTTTCAAGTCCTCTTGGCAGCCTTACTTCAATATATTTTTGGATGAAAGCTGTCATTTATAACTCTGCAGGTTTGTGAATGACAGTGCCCCTGAGCTCCTTTCTTCAACTTGCTTTCTTGTGAGCTGTCTGCAACACGACAGGATTGCTTCAGGCCCTAGTGTGGTTCCGGCCTGGCACACTGAGCCTTTGGTTAATTCCTCTGCCTGGTGGGAAATGAGAGTTAAATTTGCCCATCCAGACACCTGCAGCTAGTCTCTCATTGGTTCTCCCTATTCCTGTTCATCTTCCGCAGAAATTGCAAACTGGGCCAAACAGGAGGTTAAAGGCACTGACTCTCCAAGAGGGGAGAGTGTTAGTAAAGCGTCTGGAATGTTGCACCTGAGTACCAGGGGACGAAAACTGAGACACATTTGAACACGTTTCCCGATCACATGGTGGATCATACTCTGGGTTCCACATGCATGTTTTAGCTGAAGGAAGAATCCCTTAAACCTGGAGAGTTGAGACCCATGGAATGGGTACCATGCAATATGACTTCAAAGGGTCTGCATTTGCTCACCGATCCTCACCAATCCTATCACTGCTGCGTTTATGCCGCTGTACACACGCTTGATTCTCTTTTGGAGACATATAAATCCATAGGTTTTAAGATTCTTACTAGTCAGGTATATTCTTAGGCGTTTAATATGGGGTGTTGAGTCCACTTCATTGAGCAAGGAGTAGGTCTTTTATATTACATATTTGGCTTATGGAACGGTATCTGTGCTAATTTCAATCTCTGGTTTTATGCAGCACCCCAACTCACCTTTTCCCTTAAGCAAGCATAAGTTGGTTTTCTACGTTTGAGACCCTGTTCTGTTTGTAATTCAGTTCCTGTGTAGCCAAGTTTACATTCCGTGCAGTAGTGATACCTTATGATGTTTCTTTTTCTGTGTGACTTATTTCACTTAGAATCATCTTACCTGAATCCACTCATTTTATGCTGCTATGGGCCTGATGACATAGATTTCATTGCTGAGTGATAATGCATTGTACGTAAGTACCACAACTCCTTTATCCATTTTTCGTCTTCTGTGATATTGAACTTGTACGTAAATGAGGTTCTTGTAAACAGAGCCATCCCAAACTTTCGGGTGGCTGTGTCTTTTTGATTTTAATTTCCCTAAGCTATAGGACCATAAGTGGAAGTGCACTAGGCTCTGTTGCTTTGTTTTTTAGATGTTTCAGGAAACACCATACACTTCTCCAGAGTGGCTCTTTGAAATTTACATCCCGCCCATCAGCATAACAAGGCTCCCAGTTCTCTGTGGCCTGTCCTGCCTTTCTGGATTTTTCACATTTTTCAGATGGCCCTTTTGACCTGGGGGCAGTGAGACTTCATTGTAGTGCAAATTTCCTTTGCAAGCTTGCTTGGTTGGCCAAAAAGTGCATATGCGGTTTTTGCTGAATATATTCAGGAAAAAACGCATATGCCCTTTTAGGCCAAGTGCATCATTGTGGACGTTCTGCCTCTTTTCCTATGCTTTACATGCAATTCCAGTCTACCTCCTGAAATCGGTTTCCTGCAATTCTGCCCCGCTTTCAAGTCCTCTTGGCAGCCTTATTTCAATATATTTTTGGACGATAGCTGTCATTTATAACTCTGCAGGTTTGTGAATGACAGTGCCCCTGAGCTCCTTTCTTCAACTCGCTTTCTTGTGAGCTGGCTGCAACACCGCAGGATTTCTTCAGGCCCTAGTGTGGTTCCGGCATGGCACACTGAGCCTTTGGTTAATTCCTCTTCCTGGTGGGAAATGAGAGTTAAATTTGCCCATCCAGACACCTCCAGCTAGTGTCTCATTGGTTCTCCCTATTCCTGTTCATTTTCCGCAGAAATTGCAAACTGGACGAAACAGGAGGTTAAAGGCACTGACTCTCTAAGTGGGGAGAGTGTTAGTAAAGCGTCTGGAATGTTGCACCCGAGTACCAGGGCACGAAAACTGAGACACATTTGAACACGTTTCCCGATCACATGGTGGATCATACTCTGGGTTCCACATGCATGTTTTAGCTGAAGGAAGAATCCCTTAAACCTGGAGAGTTGAGACCCATGGAATGGGTACCATGCAATATGACTTCAAAGGGTCTGCATTTGCTCACCTAACCTCACCAATCCTATCACTGCTGCATTTATGCCGCTGTACACATGCTTGATTCTCTTTCGGAGACATATAAATCCATAGGTTTTAAGATTCTTACTAGTCAGGTATATTCTTAGGCGTTTAATATGGGGTGTTGAGGCCACTTCGTTGAGCAAGGAGTAGCTCTTGTCTATTACATATTTGGCTTATGGAACGGTATCTGTGCTAATTTCAATCTCTGGTTTTATGCAGCACCCCAAGTCACCTTTCCCCTTAAGCAAGCATAAGTTGGTTTTCTACATTTGAGACCCTGTTCTGTTTTGTAATTCAGTTCCTGTGTAGCCAAGTTTACATTCCGTGTAGTAGTGATATCTTATGATGTTTCTTTTTCTGTGTGACTTATTTCATTTAGAATCATCGTACCTGAATCCACTCATTATGCTGCTACGGGCCTGATGACATAGATTTCATTGCTGAGTGATATTGCATTGTACGTAAGTACCACAACTTCTTTATCTATTTTTCGCTTTCTGTGATATTGAACTTGTACCGTAAATGAGGTTCGTGTAATCAGAGCCGTCCCAAACTTTGGGGAGGCTGTGTCTTTTTGATTTTAATTTCCCTAATCTATAGGACCATAAGTGGAAGTGCCCTAGGCTCTGTTGCTTTGTTTTTTAGATGTTTCAGGAAACACCATACACTTCTCCAGAGTGGCTGTTGGCAATTTACATCCCGCCCATCAGCATAACAAGGCTCCCAGTTCTCCATGGCGTGTCCTGCCATTCTGGATTTTACACTTTTTTCAGATGGCCCTTTTGACTGGGGGACAGTGAGACTTCATTGTAGTACAGATTTCCTTTGCAAGCTTGCTTGGTGGGCCAAAAAGGGCGTATGCGTTTTTTCCTGAATATATTCAGGAAAAAACGCATACGCCCTTTTTGGCCAAGTGCATCATTGTGGACGTTCTGCCTCTTTTCCTATGCTTTACATGCAATTCCAGTCTACCTCCTGAAATCGGTTTCCTGCAATTCTGCCCCGTTTACAATTCCTCTTGGCAGCCTTAATTCAATATATTTTTGGACGATAGCTGTCATTTATAACTCTGCATGTTTGTGAATGACAGTGCGCCTGCGCTCCTTTCTTCAACTCGCTTTCTTGTGAGCTGGCCGCAACACCGCAGGATTGCTTCAGGCCCTAGTGTGGTTCCGGCATGGCACACTGAGCCTTTGGTTAATTCCTCTGCCTGGTGGGAAATGAGAGTTAAATTTGCCCATCCAGACACCTGCAGCTAGTCTCTCATTGGTTCTCCCTATTCCTGTTCATCTTCCGCAGAAATTGCAAACTGGACCAAACAGGAGGTTAAAGGCATTGACTCTCCAAGTGGGGAGAGTGTTAGTAAAGCGTCTGGAATGTTGCACCCGAGTACCAGGGGACGAAACCTGAGACACATTTGAACACGTTTCCCGATCACATGGTGGATCATACTCTGGGTTCCACATGCATGTTTTAGCTGAAGGAAGAATCCCTTAAACCTGGAGAGTTGAGACCCATGGAATGGGTACCATGCAATATGACTTCAAAGGGTCTGCATTTGCTCACCGATCCTCACCAATCCTATCACTGCTGCGTTTATGCCGCTGTACACACGCTTGATTCTCTTTTGGAGACATATAAATCCATAGGTTTTAAGATTCTTACTAGTCAGGTATATTCTTAGGCGTTTAATATGGGGTGTTGAGTCCACTTCATTGAGCAAGGAGTAGGTCTTTTCTATTACATATTTGGCTTATGGAACGGTATCTGTGCTAATTTCAATCTCTGGTTTTATGCAGCACCCCAACTCACCTTTCCCCTTAAGCAAGCATAAGTTGGTTTTCTACATTTGAGACCCTGTTCTGTTTTGTAATTCAGTTCCTGTGTAGCCAAGTTTACATTCCGTGTAGTACTGATATCTTATGATGTTTCTTTTTCTGTGTGACTTATTTCACTTACAATCATCGTACCTGAATCCACTCATTATGCTGATACGGGCCTGATGACATAGATTTCATTGCTGAGTGATATTGCATTGTACGTAAGTATCACAACTTCTTTATCCATTTTTTCGCTTTCTGTGATATTGAACTTGTACCGTAAATGAGGTTCTTGTAAACAGAGCCATCCCAAACATTGGAGTGGCTTTGTCTTTTTGATTTTAATTTCCCTAAGCTATAGGACCATAAGTGGAAGTGCCCTAGGCTCTGTTGCTTTGTTTTTTAGATGTTTCAGGAAACACCATACACTTCTCCAGAGTGGCTGTTGGCAATTTACATACCGCCCATCAGCATAACAAGGCTCCCAGTTCTCTGTGGCCTGTCCTGCCTTTCTGGATTTTTCACATTTTTCAGATGGCCCTTTTGACCTGGGGGCAGTGAAACTTCATTGTATTGCAAATTTCCTTTGCAAGCTTGCTTGGTTGGCCAAAAAGTGCATATGCGGTTTTTGCTGAATATATTCAGGAAAAATCGCATACGCCCTTTTGGGCCAAGTGCATCATTGTGGACGTTCTGCCTCTTTTCCTATGCTTTACATGCAATTCCTGTCTACCTCCTGAAATTGGTTTCCTGCAATTCTGCCCCGCATTCAAATCCTCTTGGCAGCCTTACTTCAATGTATTTTTCGACGATAGCTGTCATTCATAACTCTGCAGGTTTGTGAATTACAGTGCCCTTGAGCTCGTTTCTTCAACTCGCTTTCTTATGAGCTGGCCACAACACCACAGGATTGCTTCAGGCCCTAGTGTTGTTCCGGCTCGGCAAGCTGAGCCTTTGGTTAATTCCTCTTCCTGGTGGGAAATGAGAGTTAAATTTGCCCGTCCAGACACCTCCAGCTAGTCTCTCATTGGTTCACCCTATTCCTGTCCATGTTACAGAGAAATTGCAAACTGGGCCAAACAGGAGGTTAAAGGCACTGACTCTCCAAGGGGGAGAGTGTTAGTAAAGCGTCTGGAATGTTGCACCCGAGTACCAGGGCACGAAAACTGAGACACATTTGAACACGTTTCCCGATCACACGGTGGATCATACTCTGGGTTCCACATGCATGTTTTAGCTGAAGGAAGAATCCCTTAAACCTGGAGAGTTGAGACCCATGGAATGGATACCATGCAATATGACTTCAAAAGGTCTGCATTTGCTCACCAAACCTCACCAATCCTATCACTGCTGCCTTTATGCCGCTGTACACACGCTTGATTCCCTTTCGGAGACATATAAATCCATAGGTTTTAAGATTCTTACTAGTCAGGTATATTCTTAGGCATTTAATATGGGGTGTTGAGTCCACTTCGTTGAGCAAGGAGTAGCTCTTGTCTATTACATATTTGGCTTATGGAACGGTATCTGTGCTAATTTCAATCTCTGGTTTTATGCAGCACCCCAAGTCACCTTTCCCCTTAAGCAAGCATAAGTTGGTTTTCTACATTTGAGACCCTGTTCTGTTTTGTAGTTCAGTTCCTGTGTAGCCAAATTTACATTCTATGTAGTAGTGATATCTTATGATGTTTCTTTTTCTGTGTGACTTATTTAACTTAGAATCATTGTACCTGAATCCACTCATTATGCTGCTACAGGCCTGATGACATAGATTTCATTGCTGAGTAATATTGCATTGTATGTAAGTACCACAACTTCTTTATCCATTTTTCGCTTTCTGTAATATTGAACTTGTACCGTAAATGAGGTTCTTGTAAACAGAGCTGTCCCAAACTTTGGGTGGTTGTGTCTTTTTGATTTTAATTTCCCTAAGCTATAGGACCATAAGTGGAAGTGCCCTAGGCTCTGTTGCTTTGTTTTTTAGATGTTTCAGGAAACACCATACACTTCTCCAGAGTGGCTGTTGGCAATTTACAACCCGCCCATCAGCATAACAAGGCTCCCAGTTCTCCATGGCCTGTCCTGCCTTTCTGTATTTTACACTTTTTTCAGATGGCCCTTTTGACCGGGGGGCAGTGAGACTTCATTGTAGTGCAGATTTCCTTTGCAAGCTTGCTTGGTTGGCCAAAAAGGGCGTATGCGTTTTTTCCTGAATATATTCAGGAAAAAACGCATACGCCCGTTTTGGCCAAGTGCATCATTGTGGACGTTCTGCCTCTTTTCCTATGCTTTACATGCAATTCCAGTCTACCTCCTGAAATCGGTTTCCTGCAATTCTGCCCCGCTTTCAAGTCCTCTTGGCAGCCTTACTTCAATATATTTTTGGACGATAGCTGTCATTTATAACTCTGCAGGTTTGTGAATGACAGTGTCCCTGAGCTCCTTTCTTTAACTCGCTTTCTTGTGAGCTCGCCGCAACACCGCAAGATTGCTTCAGGCTCTAATGTGGTTCCGGCATGGCACGCTGAGCCTTTGGTTAATTCCTCTTCCTGGTGGGAAATGAGAGTTAAATTTGCCCATCCAGACACCTCCAGCTAGTGTCTCATTGGTTCTCCCTATTCCTGTTCATTTTCCGCAGAAATTGCAAACTGGACGAAACAGGAGGTTAAAGGCACTGACTCTCTAAGTGGGGAGATTGTTAGTAAAGCGTCTGGAATGTTGCACCCGAGTACCAGGGCACGAAAACTGAGACACATTTGAACACGTTTCCCGATCACATGGTGGATCATACTCTGGGTTCCACATGCATGTTTTAGCTGAAGGAAGAATCCCTTAAACCTGGAGAGTTGAGACCCATGGAATGGGTACCATGCAATATGACTTCAAAGGGTCTGCATTTGCTCACCTAACCTCACCAATCCTATCACTGCTGCATTTATGCCGCTGTACACATGCTTGATTCTCTTTCGGAGACATATAAATCCATAGGTTTTAAGATTCTTACTAGTCAGGTATATTCTTAGGCGTTTAATATGGGGTGTTGAGGCCACTTCGTTGAGCAAGGAGTAGCTCTTGTCTATTACATATTTGGCTTATGGAACGGTATCTGTGCTAATTTCAATCTCTGGTTTTATGCAGCACCCCAAGTCACCTTTCCCCTTAAGCAAGCATAAGTTGGTTTTCTACATTTGAGACCCTGTTCTGTTTTGTAATTCAGTTCCTGTGTAGCCAAGTTTACATTCCGTGTAGTAGTGATATCTTATGATGTTTCTTTTTCTGTGTGACTTATTTCATTTAGAATCATCGTACCTGAATCCACTCATTATGCTGCTACGGGCCTGATGACATAGATTTCATTGCTGAGTGATATTGCATTGTACGTAAGTACCACAACTTCTTTATCTATTTTTCGCTTTCTGTGATATTGAACTTGTACCGTAAATGAGGTTCGTGTAATCAGAGCCGTCCCAAACTTTGGGGAGGCTGTGTCTTTTTGATTTTAATTTCCCTAATCTATAGGACCATAAGTGGAAGTGCCCTAGGCTCTGTTGCTTTGTTTTTTAGATGTTTCAGGAAACACCATACACTTCTCCAGAGTGGCTGTTGGCAATTTACAACCCGCCTATCAGCATAACAAGGCTCCTAGTTCTCCATGGCCTCTCCTGTCTTTCTGGATTTTACACATTTTTCAGATGCCCCTTTTGACCGGGGGGCAGTGAGACTTCATTGTAGTGCAGGTTTCCTTTGCAGGCTTGCTTGGTTGGCCAAAAGTGCATATGCGTTTTTTCCTGATCAGGAAAAAACGCATACGCCATTTTTGGCCAAGTGCATCATTGTGGACGTTCTGCCTCTTTTCCTATGCTTTACATACAATTCCAGTCTACCTCCTGAAATCGGTTTCCTGCAATTCTGCCCCGTTTTCAAGTCCTCTTGGCAGCCTTACTTCAATATATTTTTGGACGATAGCTGTCATTTATAACTCTGCAGGTTTGTGAATGACAGTGCCCCTGAGCTCCTTTCTTCAACTCGCTTTCTTGTGAGCTGGTCGCAACACCGCAGGATTGCTTCAGGCCCTAGTGTGGTTCCGGCACGGCACGCTGAGCCTTTGGTTAATTCCTCTTCTTGGTGGAAAATGAGAGTTAAATTTGCCCATCCAGACACCTCCAGCTAGTCTCTCATTGGTTCTCCCTATTCCTGTTCATTTTCCGCAGAGATTGCAAACTGGGCCAAACAGGGGGTTAAAGGCACTGACTCTCCAAGTGGGGAGAGTGTTAGCAAAGCGTCTGGAATGTTGCACCCGAGTACCAGGGCACGAAAACTGAGACACATTTGAACACATTTCCCGATCACACGTTGGATCATACTTTGGGTTCCACATACATGTTTTAGCTGAAGGAAGAATCCCTTAAACCTGGAGAGTTGAGACCCATGGAATGGGTACCATGCAATATGACTTCAAAGGGTCTGCATTTGTTCACCAAACCCCACCAATCCTATCACTGCTGCCTTCATGCCGCTGTACACATGCTTGATTCTCTTTCGGAGACATATAAATCCATAGGTTTTAAGATTCTTACTAGTCATGTATATTCTTAGGCATTTAATATGGGGTGTTGAGTCCACTTCGTTGAGCAAGGAGTAGCTCTTGTCTATTACATATTTGGCTTATGGAACGGTATCTGTGCTAATTTCAATCTCTGGTTTTATGCAGCACCCCAAGTCACCTTTCCCCTTAAGCAAGCATAAGTTGGTTTTCTACATTTGAGACCCTGTTCTGTTTTGTAATTCAGTTCCTGTGTAGCCAAGTTTACATTCCGTGTAGTAGTGATATCTTATGATGTTTCTTTTTGTGTGTGACTTATTTCACTTAGAATCATCGTACCTGAATCCACTCATTTTATGCTGCTACTGGCCTGATGACATAGATTTCATTGCTGAGTGATATTGCATTCTACGTAAGTACCACAACTTCTTTATCCATTTTTCGCTTTCTGTGATATTGAACTTGTACCGTAAATGAGGTTCTTGTAAACAGAGCCGTCCCAAACTTTGGGGTGGCTGTGTCTTTTTGATTTTAATTTCCCTAAGCTATAGGACCATAAGTGGAAGTGCCCTAGGCTCTGTTGCTTAGTTTTTTAGATGTTTCAGGAAACACCATACCCTTCTCCAGAGTGGCTGTTGGCAATTTACATCCCGCCTATCTGCATAACAAGGCTCCCAGTTCTCCATGGCCTGTCCTGCCTTTCTGGATTTTACACTTTTTTCAGATGGCCCTTTTGACCGGGAGGCAGTGAGACTTCATTGTAGTGCAGATTTCCTTTGCAAGCTTGCTTGCTTGGCCAAAAAGTGCGTATGCGTTTTTTCCTGAATATATTCAGGAAAAAACGCATACGCCCTCTTTGGCCAAGTGCATCATTGTGGACGTTCTGCCTCTTTTCCTATGCTTTACATGCAATTCCAGTCTACCTCCTGAAATCGGTTTCCTGCAATTCTGCCCCGTTTTCAAGTCCTCTTGGCAGCCTTACTTCAATATATTTTTGGACGATAGCTGTCATTTATTACTCTGCAGGTTTGTGAATGACAGTGCCCCTGAGCTCCTTTCTTCACCTCGCTTTCTTGTGAGCTGGCCGCAACACCGCAGGATTGCTTCAGGCCCTAGTGTGTTTTCGGCATGGCACGCTGAGCCTTTGGTTATTTCCTCTTCCTGGTGGGAAATGAGAGTTAAATTTGCCCGTCCAGACACCTCCAGCTAGTCTCTCATTGGTTCTCCCTATTCCTGTTCATCTTCCACAGAAATTGCAAACTGGGCCAAACAGGACCTTAAAGGCACTGACTGTCCAAGTGCGGAGAGTGTTAGTAAAGCGTCTGGAATGTTGCACCCGAGTACCAGGGGACGAAAACTGAGACACATTTGAACACGTTTCCCGATCACACGGTGGATCATACTGTGGGTTCCACATGCATGTTTTAGCTGAAGGAAGAATCCCTTAAACCTGGAGAGTTGAGACCCATGGAATGGGTACCATGCAATATGACTTCAAAGGGTCTGCATTTGCTCACCGATCCTCACCAATCCTATCACTGCTGCGTTTATGCCACTCTACACACACTTGATTCTCTTTTGGAGACATATAAATCCATAGGTTTTAAGTTTCTTACTAGTCAGGTATATTCTTAGGCGTTTAATATGGGGTGTTGAGTCCACTTCGTTGAGCAAGGAGTAGCTCTTGTCTATTATATATTTGGCTTATGGAACGGTATCTGTGCTAATTTCAATCTCTGGTTTTATGCAGCACCCCAACTTACCTTTCCCCTTATGCAAGCATAAGTTGGTTTTCTACATTTGAGATCCTGTTCTGTTTTGTAATTCAGTTCCTGTGTAGCCAAGTTTACATTCCGTGTAGTAGTGATATCTTATGATGTTTCTTTTTCTGTGTGACTTATTTCACTTAGAATCATCGTACCTGAATCCACTCTTTATGCTGCTACGGGCCTGATGACATTGATTTCATTGCTGAGTGATATTGCATTGTACGTAAGTACCACAACTTCTTTATCCATTTTTCACTTTCTGTGATATTGAACGTGTACCGTAAATGAGGTTCTTGTAAACAGAGCCGTCCCAAATTTTGGGTGGCTGTGTCTTTTTGATTTTAATTTCCCTAAGCTATAGGACCATAAGTGGAAGTGCCCTAGGCTCTGTTGCTTTGTTTTTTAGATGTTTCAGGAAACACCATACACTTCTCCAGAGTGGCTGTTGGCAATTTACATCCCGCCTATCTGCATAACAAGGCTCCCAGTTCTCCATGGCCTGTCCTGCCTTTCTGGATTTTACACTTTTTTCAGATGGCCCTTTTGACCGGGAGGCAGTGAGACTTCATTGTAGTGCAGATTTCCTTTGCAAGCTTGCTTGCTTGGCCAAAAAGGGCATATGCGTTTTTTCCTGAATATATTCAGGAAAAAACGCATATGCCCTTTTTGGCCAAGTGCATCATTGTGGACGTTCTGCCTCTTTTCCTATGCTTTACATGCAATTCCAGTCTACCTCCTGAAATCGGTTTCCTGCAATTCTGCCCCGTTTTCAAGTCCTCTTGGCAGCCTTACTTCAATATATTTTTGGACGATAGCTGTCATTTATTACTCTGCAGGTTTGTGAATGACAGTGCCCCTGAGCTCCTTTCTTCACCTCGCTTTCTTGTGAGCTGGCCGCAACACCGCAGGATTGCTTCAGGCCCTAGTGTGGTTTCGGCATGGCACGCTGAGCCTTTGATTATTTCCTCTTCCTGGTGGGAAATGAGAGTTAAATTTGCCCGTCCAGACACCTCCAGCTAGTCTCTCATTGGTTCTCCCTATTCCTGTTCATCTTCCACAGAAATTGCAAACTGGGCCAAACAGGAGCTTAAAGGCACTGACTGTCCAAGTGCGGAGAGTGTTAGTAAAGCGTCTGGAATGTTGCACCCGAGTACCAGGGGACGATAACTGAGACACATTTGAACACATTTCCCAATCACAAGGTGGATCATACTGTGGGTTCCACATACATGTTTTAGCTGAAGGAAGAATCCCTTAAACCTGGAGAGTTGATACCCATGGAATGGGTACCATGCAATATGACTTCAAAGGGTCTGCATTTGCTCACCGAACCTCACCAATGCTATCACTCCTGCGTTTATGCCGCTGTACACACGCTTGATTCTCTTTCGGAGACATATAAATCCATAGATTTTAGGATTCTTACTATTCAGGTATATTCTTAGGCGTTTAATATGGGGTGTTGAGTCCACTTCGTTGAGCAAGGAGTAGCTCTTGTCTATTATATATTTGGCTTATGGAACGGTATCTGTGCTAATTTCAATCTCTGGTTTTATGCAGCACCCCAACTCACCTTTCCCCTTAAGCAAGCATAAGTTGGTTTTCTACATTTGAGACACTGTTCTGTTTTGTAGTTCAGTTCCTGTGTAGCCAAATTTACATTCTATGTAGTAGTGATATCTTATGATGTTTCTTTTTCTGTGTGACTTATTTTACTTAGAATCATTGTACCTGAATCCACTCATTATGCTGCTACAGGCCTGATGACATAGATTTCATTGCTGAGTAATATTGTATTGTACGTAAGTACCACAACTTCTTTATCCATATTTCGCTTTCTGTGATATTGAACTTGTACCGTAAATGAGGTTCTTGTAAACAGAGCTGTCCCAAACTTTGGGGTGGCTGTGTCTTTTTGATTTTAATTTCCCTAAGCTATAGGACCATAAGTGGAAGTGCCCTAGGCTCTGTTGCTTTGTTTTTTAGATGTTTCAGGAAACACCATACACTTCTCCAGAGTGGCTGTTGGCAATTTACAACCCGCCTATCAGCATAACAAGGCTCCCAGTTCTCCATGGCCTGTCCTGCCTTTCTGGATTTTACACTTTTTTCAGATGGCCCTTTTGACCGGGGGGCAGTGAGACTTCATTGTAGTGCAGATTTCCTTTGCAAGCTTGCTTGGTTGGCCAAAAAGGGCGTATGCGTTTTTTCCTGAATATATTCAGGAAAAACAGCATATGCCCTTTTAGGCCAAGTGCATCATTGTGGACGTTCTGCCTCTTTTATTATGCTTTACATGCAATTCCAGTCTACCTCCTGAAATCGGTTTCCTGCAATTCTGCCCCGCTTTCAAGTCCTCTTGGCAGCCTTATTTCAATATATTTTTGGACGATAGCTGTCATTTATAACTCTGCAGGTTTGTGAATGACAGTGCCGCTGAGCTCCTTTCTTCAACTCGCTTTCTTGTGAGCTGGCTGCAACACCGCAGGATTTCTTCAGGCCCTAGTGTGGTTCCGGCATGGCAAGCTGAGCCTTTGGTTAATTCCTCTTCCTGGTGGGAAATGAGAGTTAAATTTGCCCGTCCAGACACCTCCACCTAGTCTCTCATTGGTTCTCCATATTCCTGTTCATCTTCCACAGAAATTGCAAACTGGGCCATACAGGAGGTTAAAGGCATTGACTCTCCAAGTGGGGAGAGTGTTAGTAAAGCGTCTGGAATGTTGCACCCGAGTACCAGGGGACGAAACCTGAGACACATTTGAACACGTTTCCCGATCACATGGTGGATCATACTCTGGGTTCCACATGCATGTTTTAGCTGAAGGAAGAATCCCTTAAACCTGGAGAGTTGAGACCCATGGAATGGGTACCATGCAATATGACTTCAAAGGGTCTGCATTTGCTCACCGATCCTCACCAATCCTATCACTGCTGCGTTTATGCCGCTGTACACACGCTTGATTCTCTTTTGGAGACATATAAATCCATAGGTTTTAAGATTCTTACTAGTCAGGTATATTCTTAGGCGTTTAATATGGGGTGTTGAGTCCACTTCATTGAGCAAGGAGTAGGTCTTTTCTATTACATATTTGGCTTATGGAACGGTATCTGTGCTAATTTCAATCTCTGGTTTTATGCAGCACCCCAACTCACCTTTTCCCTTAAGCAACCATAAGTTGGTTTTTTACATTTGAGACCCTGTTCTGTTTTGTAATTCAGTTCCTGTGTAGCCAAGTTTACATTCCGTGTAGTAGTGATATCTTATGATGTTTCTTTTTCTGTGTGACTTATTTCACTTAGAATCATCCTACCTGAATCCACTCATTATGCTGCTATGGGCCTGATGACATAGATTTCATTGCTGAGTGATATTGCATTGTACGTAAGTACCACAACTTCTTTATCCATTTTTCGCTTTCTGTGATATTGAACTTGTACCGTAAACTAGGTTCTTGTAAACAGAGCCGTCCCAAACTTTGGGGTGGCTGTGTCTTTTTGATTTTAATTTCCCTAAGCTATAGGACCATAAGTGGAAGTGCCCTAGGCTCTGTTGCTTTGTTTCTTAGATGTTTCAGGAAACACCATACAGTTCTCCAGAGTGGCTGTTGGCAATTTAAATCCCGCCCATCAGCATAACAAGGCTCCCAGTTCTCCATTGCCTGTGCTGCCTTTCTGGATTTTACACTTTTTTCAGATGGCCCTTTTGACCGGGGGTCAGTGAGACTTCATTAAAGTGCAGATTTCCTTTGCAAGCTTGTTTGGTTGGCCAAAAAGGGCGTATGCGTTTTTTCCTGAATATATTCAGGAAAAAACGCATACGCCCTTTTTGGCAAAGTGCATCATTGTGGACGTTCTGCCTCTTTTCCTATGTTTTACATGCAATTCCAGTCTACCTCCTGAAATTGGTTTCCTGCAATTTTGTCCCGCTTTCAATTCCTCTTGGCAGCCTTACTTCAATACATTTTAGGATGATAGCTGTCATTTATAACTCTGCAGGTTTGTGAATGACAGTGCCCCTGAGCTCCTTGCTTCTACTCACTTTCTTGTGATCTGGCCGCAAAACCGCAGCATTGCTTTAGGCCATAGTGTGCTTCCGGCACGGCACACTGAGCCTTTGGTTAATTCCTCTTCCTGGTGGGAAATGAGAGTTAAATTTGCCCGTCCAGACACCTCCAGCTAGTCTCTCATTTGTTCTCCCTTTTCCTGTTCATCTTCCGCAGAAATTGCAAACTGGGCCAAACAGGAGGTTAAAGGCACTGACTCTCCAAGTGGGGAGAGTGTGGGTAAAGCATCTGGAATGTTGAACCCGAGTACCAGGGGACGAAAACTGAGACACATTTGAACTCGTTTCCCGATCACATTTTGGATCATACTCTGGGTTCCACATGCATGTTTTAGCTGAAGGAAGAATCCCTTAAACCTGGAGAGTTGAGACCCATGGAATGGGTACCATGCAATATGACTTCAAAGGGTCTGCATTTGCTCACCTAACCTCACCAATCCTATAACTGCTGCGTTTATGCCGCTGTACACATGCTTGATTCTCTTTCGGAGACATATAAATCCATAGGTTTTTAGATTCTTACTAGTCAGGTATATTCTTAGGCGTTTAATATGGGGTGTTGAGTCCACTTCATTGAGCAAGGAGTAGCTCTACTCTATTACATATTTGGCTTATGGAACGGTATCTGTGCTAATTTCAATCTCTGGTTTTATGCAGCACCCCAACTCACCTTTCCCCTTAAGCAAGCATAAGTTGGTTTTCTACATTTGAGACCCTGTTCTGTTTTGTAATTCAGTTCCTGTGTAGCCAAGTTTACATTCCGTGTATTAGTGATATCTTATGATGTTTCTTTTTCTGTGTGACTTATTTCACTTAGAATCATCGTACCTGAATCCACTCATTATGCTGCTACGGGCCTGATGACATAGATTTCATTGCTGAGTGATATTGCATTGTACGTAAGTACCACAACTTCTTTATCCATTTTTCGCTTTCTGTGATATTGAACTTGTACCGTAAACGAGGTTCTTGTAAACAGAGCTGTCCCAAACTTTGGGGTGGCTGTGTCTTTTTGATTTTAATTTCCCTAAGCTATAGGACCATAAGTGAAAGTGCCCTAGGCTCTGTTGCTTTGGTTTTTAGATGTTTCACGAAACACCATACACTTCTCCAGAGTGGCTGTTGGCAATTTACATCCCGCCCATCAGCATAAAAAGGCGCCCAGTTCTCCGTGGCCTGTCCTGCCTTTCTGGATTTTACACTTTTTTCAGATGGCCCTTTTGACCTGGGGACTGTGAGACTTCATTGTAGTGCAGATTTCCTTTGCAAGCTTGCTTGGTTGGCCAAAAAGAGCGTCTGTGTTTTTTCCTGAATATATTCAGGAAAAAACACATATGCCCTTTTTGACCAAGTGCATCATTGTGGACGTTCTGCCTCTTTTCCTATGCTTTACATGCAATTCCAGTCTACCTCCTGAAATCGGTTTCCTGCAATTCTGCCCCGCTTTCAAGTCCTCTTGGCAGCCTTACTTCAATATATTTTTGGACGATAGCTGTCATTTATAACTCTGCAGGTTTGTGAATTACAGTGCCTCTGAGCTCCTTTCTTCAACTCGCTTTATTGTGAGCTGGCTGAAACACCGCAGGATTGCTTCAGGCCCTAGTGTGGTTCCGGCATGGCACACTGAGCCTTTGGTTAATTCCTGTTCCTGGTGGGAAATGAGAGTTAAATTTGCCCGTCCAGACACCTCCAGCTAGTCTCTCATTGGTTCTCCCTATTCCTATACATCTTCCGCAGAAATTGCAAACTGGGCCAAGCAGGAGGTTAAAGGCACTGACTCTCCAAGTGTGGAGAGTGTTAGTAAAGCGTCTGGAATGTTGCACCTGAGTACCAGGGGATGAAAACTGAGACACATTTGAACACGTTTCCCGATCACACGGTGGATCATACTCTGGGTTCCACATGCATGTTTTAGCTGAAGGAAGAATCCCTTAAACCTGGAGAGTTGAGACCCATGGAATGGGTACCATGCAATATGACTTCAAAGGGTCTGCATTTGCTCACCGATCCTCTCCAATCCTATCACTGGTGCGTTTATGCTGCTGTACACGCACTTGATTCTCTTTTGGAGACATATAAATCTATAGGTTTTCAGATTCTTACTAGTCAGGTATATACTTAGGCGTTTAATATGGGGTGTTGAGTCCACTTCGTTGAGCAAGGAGTAGCTCTTGTCTATTACATATTTGGCTTATGGAATGGTATCTGTGCTAATTTCAATCTCTGGTTTTATGCAGCACCCCAACTCACCTTTCCCCTTAAGCAAGCATAAGTTGGTTTTCTACATTTGAGACCCTGTTCTGTTTTGTAATTCAGTTCCTGTGTAGCCAAGTTTACATTCCGTGTAGTACTGATATCTTATGATGTTTCTTTTTCTGTGTGACTTATTTCACTTACAATCATCGTACCTGAATCCACTCATTATGCTGATACGGGCCTGATGACATAGATTTCATTGCTGAGTGATATTGCATTGTACGTAAGTATCACAACTTCTTTATCCATTTTTTCGCTTTCTGTGATATTGAACTTGTACCGTAAACGAGGTTCTTGTAAACAGAGCCATCCCAAACTTTGGAGTGGCTTTGTCTTTTTGATTTTAATTTCCCTAAGCTATAGGACCATAAGTGGAAGTGCCCTAGGCTCTGTTGCTTTGTTTTTTAGATGTTTCAGGAAACACCATACACTTCTCCAGAGTGGCTGTTGGCAATTTACATACCGCCCATCAGCATAACAAGGCTCCCAGTTCTCTGTGGCCTGTCCTGCCTTTCTGGATTTTTCACATTTTTCAGATGGCCCTTTTGACCTGGGGGCAGTGAAACTTCATTGTATTGCAAATTTCCTTTGCAAGCTTGCTTGGTTGGCCAAAAAGTGCATATGCGGTTTTTGCTGAATATATTCAGGAAAAATCGCATACGCCCTTTTGGGCCAAGTGCATCATTGTGGACGTTCTGCCTCTTTTCCTATGCTTTACATGCAATTCCTGTCTACCTCCTGAAATTGGTTTCCTGCAATTCTGCCCCGCATTCAAATCCTCTTGGCAGCCTTACTTCAATGTATTTTTCGACGATAGCTGTCATTCATAACTCTGCAGGTTTGTGAATTACAGTGCCCTTGAGCTCGTTTCTTCAACTCGCTTTCTTGTGAGCTGGCCACAACACCACAGGATTGCTTCAGGCCCTAGTGTTGTTCCGGCTCGGCAAGCTGAGCCTTTGGTTAATTCCTCTTCCTGGTGGGAAATGAGAGTTAAATTTGCCCGTCCAGACACCTCCAGCTAGTCTCTCATTGGTTCACCCTATTCCTGTCCATGTTACAGAGAAATTGCAAACTGGGCCAAACAGGAGGTTAAAGGCACTGACTCTCCAAGGGGGAGAGTGTTAGTAAAGCGTCTGGAATGTTGCACCCGAGTACCAGGGCACGAAAACTGAGACACATTTGAACACGTTTCCCGATCACATGGTGGATCATACTCTGGGTTCCACATGCATGTTTTAGCTGAAGGAAGAATCCCTTAAACCTGGAGAGTTGAGACCCATGGAATGGGTACCATGCAATATGACTTCAAAGGGTCTGCATTTGCTCACCGAACCTCACCAATCCTATCACTGCTGCATTTAAGCCGCTGTACACATGCTTGATTCTCTTTCGGAGACATATAAATCCATAGGTTTTAAGATTCTTACTAGTCAGGTATATTCTTAGGCGTTTAATATGGGGTGTTGAGGCCACTTCGTTGAGCAAGGAGTAGCTCTTGCCTATTACATATTTGGCTTATGGAACGGTATCTGTGCTAATTTCAATCTCTGGTTTTATGCAGCACCCCAAGTCACCTTTCCCCTTAAGCAAGCATAAGTTGGTTTTCTACATTTGAGACCCTGTTCTGTTTTGTAGGTCAGTTCCTGTGTAGCCAAATTTACATTCTATGTAGTAGTGATATCTTATGATGTTTCTTTTTCTGTGTGACTTATTTAACTTAGAATCATTGTACCTGAATCCACTCATTATGCTGCTACAGGCCTGATGACATAGATTTCATTGCTGAGTAATATTGCATTGTACGTAAGTACCACAACTTCTTTATCCATTTTTCGCTTTCTGTAATATTGAACTTGTACCGTAAATGAGGTTCTTGTAAATAGAGCTGTGCCAAATTTTGGGTGGTTGTGTCTTTTTGATTTTAATTTCCCTAAGCTATAGGACCATAAGTGGAAGTGCCCTAGGCTCTGTTGCTTTGTTTTTTAGATGTTTCAGGAAACACCATACACTTCTCCAGAGTGGCTGTTGGCAATTTACAACCCGCCCATCAGCATAACAAGGCTCCCAGTTCTCCATGGCCTGTCCTGCCTTTCTGTATTTTACACTTTTTTCAGATGGCCCTTTTGACCGGGGGGCAGTGAGACTTCATTGTAGTGCAGATTTCCTTTGCAAGCTTGCTTGCTTGGCCAAAAAGGGCGTATGCGTTTTTTCCTGAATATATTCAGGAAAAAACGCATACGCCCGTTTTGGCCAAGTGCATCATTGTGGACGTTCTGCCTCTTTTCCTATGCTTTACATGCAATTCCAGTCTACCTCCTGAAATCGGTTTCCTGCAATTCTGCCCCGCTTTCAAGTCCTCTTGGCAGCCTTACTTCAATATATTTTTGGACGATAGCTGTCCTTTATAACTCTGCAGGTTTGTGAATGACAGTGTCCCTGAGCTCCTTTCTTTAACTCGCTTTCTTGTGAGCTGGCCGCAACACCGCAAGATTGCTTCAGGCTCTAATGTGGTTCCGGCATGGCACGCTGAGCCTTTGGTTAATTCCTCTTCCTGGTGGGAAATGAGAGTTAAATTTGCCCATCCAGACACCTCCAGCTAGTGTCTCATTGGTTCTCCCTATTCCTGTTCATTTTCCGCAGAAATTGCAAACTGGACGAAACAGGAGGTTAAAGGCACTGACTCTCCAAGTGGGGAGAGTGTTAGTAAAGCATCTGGAATGTTGCACCCGAGTACCAGGGCACGAAAACTGAGACACATTTGAACACGTTTCCCGATCACATGGTGGATCATACTCTGGGTTCCACATGCATGTTTTAGCTGAAGGAAGAATCCCTTAAACCTGGAGAGTTGAGACCCATGGAATTTGTACCATGCAATATGACTTCAAAGGGTCTGCATTTGCTCACCTAACCTCACCAATCCTATCACTGCTTCATTTATGCCGCTGTACACATGCTTGATTCTCTTTCGGAGACATATAAATCCATAGGTTTTAAGATTCTTACTAGTCAGGTATATTCTTAGGCGTTTAATATGGGGTGTTGAGGCCACTTCGTTGAGCAAGTAGTAGCTCTTGTCTATTACATATTTGGCTTATGGAACGGTATCTGTGCTAATTTCAATCTCTGGTTTTATGCAGCACCCCAAGTCACCTTTCCCCTTAAGCAAGCATAAGTTGGTTTTCTACATTTGAGACCCTGTTCTGTTTTGTAATTCAGTTCCTGTGTAGCCAAGTTTACATTCCGTGTAGTAGTGATATCTTATGATGTTTCTTTTTCTGTGTGACTTATTTCATTTAGAATCATCGTACCTGAATCCACTCATTATGCTGCTACGGGCCTGATGACATAGATTTCATTGCTGAGTGATATTGCATTGTACGTAAGTACCACAACTTCTTTATCTATTTTTCGCTTTCTGTGATATTGAACTTGTACCGAAAATGAGGTTCGTGTAATCAGAGCCGTCCCAAACTTTGGGGAGGCTGTGTCTTTTTGATTTTAATTTCCCTAATCTATAGGACCATAAGTGGAAGTGCCCTAGGCTCTGTTGCTTTGTTTTTTAGATGTTTCAGGAAACACCATACACTTCTCCAGAGTGGCTGTTGGCAATTTACAACCCGCCTATCAGCATAACAAGGCTCCTAGTTCTCCATGGCCTCTCCTGCCTTTCTGGATTTTACACATTTTTCAGATGCCCCTTTTGACCGGGGGGCACTGAGACTTCATTGTAATGCAGGTTTCCTTTGCAGGCTTGCTTGGTTGGCCAAAAGTGCATATGCGTTTTTTCCTGATCAGGAAAAAACGCATACGCCATTTTTGGCCAAGTGCATCATTGTGGACGTTCTGCCTCTTTTCCTATGCTTTACATACAATTCCAGTCTACCTCCTGAAATCGGTTTCCTGCAATTCTGCCCCGTTTTCAAGTCCTCTTGGCAGCCTTACTTCAATATATTTTTGGACGATAGCTGTCATTTATAACTCTGCAGGTTTGTGAATGACAGTGCCCCTGAGCTCCTTTCTTCAACTCGCTTTCTTGTGAGCTGGCCGCAACACCGCAGGATTGCTTCAGCTCCTAGTGTGGTTCCGGCACGGCACGCTGAGCCTTTGGTTAATTCCTCTTCTTGGTGGAAAATGAGAGTTAAATTTGCCCATCCAGACACCTCCAGCTAGTCTCTCATTGGTTCTCCCTATTCCTGTTCATTTTCTGCAGAGATTGCAAACTGGGCCAAACAGGGGGTTAAAGGCACTGACTCTCCAAGTGGGGAGAGTGTTAGTAAAGCGTCTGGAATGTTGCACCCGAGTACCAGGGCACGAAAACTGAGACACATTTGAACACATTTCCCGATCACACGTTGGATCATACTCTGGGTTCCACATACATGTTTTAGCTGAAGGAAGAATCCCTTAAACATGGAGAGTTGAGACCCATGGAATGGGTACCATGCAATATGACTTCAAAGGGTCTGCATTTGTTCACCAAACCCCACCAATCCTATCACTGCTGCCTTCATGCCGCTGTACACATGCTTGATTCTCTTTCGGAGACATATAAATCCATAGGTTTTAAGATTCTTACTAGTCAGGTATATTCTTAGGCATTTAATATGGGGTGTTGAGTCCACTTCGTTGAGCAAGGAGTAGCTCTTGTCTATTACATATTTGGCTTATGGAACGGTATCTGTGCTAATTTCAATCTCTGGTTTTATGCAGCACCCCAAGTCACCTTTCCCCTTAAGCAAGCATAAGTTGGTTTTCTACATTTGAGACCCTGTTCTGTTTTGTAATTCAGTTCCTGTGTAGCCAAGTTTACATTCCGTGTAGTAGTGATATCTTATGATGTTTCTTTTTGTGTGTGACTTATTTCACTTAGAATCATCGTACCTGAATCCACTCATTTTATGCTGCTACTGGCCTGATGACATAGATTTCATTGCTGAGTGATATTGAATTCTACGTAAGTACCACAACTTCTTTATCCATTTTTCGCTTTCTGTGATATTGAACTTGTACCGTAAACGAGGTTCTTGTAAACAGAGCCGTCCCAAACTTTGGGGTGGCTGTGTCTTTTTGATTTTAATTTCCCTAAGCTATAGGACCATATGTGGAAGTGCCCTAGGCTCTGTTGCTTTGTTTTTTAGATGTTTCAGGAAACACCATACACTTCTCCAGAGTGGCTGTTGGCAATTTACATCCCGCCTATCTGCATAACAAGGCTCCCAGTTCTCCATGGCCTGTCCTGCCTTTCTGGATTTTACACTTTTTTCAGATGGCCCTTTTGACCGGGAGGCAGTGAGACTTCATTGTAGTGCAGATTTCCTTTGCAAGCTTGCTTGCTTGGCCAAAAAGGGCGTATGCGTTTTTTCCTGAATATATTCAGGAAAAAACGCATACGCCCTTTTTGGCCAAGTGCATCATTGTGGACGTTCTGCCTCTTTTCCTATGCTTTACATGCAATTCCAGTCTACCTCCTGAAATCGGTTTCCTGCAATTCTGCCCCGTTTTCAAGTCCTCTTGGCAGCCTTACTTCAATATATTTTTGGACGATAGCTGTCATTTATTACTCTGCAGGTTTGTGAATGACAGTGCCCCTGAGCTCCTTTCTTCACCTCGCTTTCTTGTGAGCTGGCCGCAACACCGCAGGATTGCTTCAGGCCCTAGTGTGGTTTCGGCATGGCACGCTGAGCCTTTGGTTATTTCCTCTTCCTGGTGGGAAATGAGAGTTAAATTTGCCCGTCAGACACCTCCAGCTAGTCTCTCATTGGTTCTACCTATTCCTGTTCATCTTCCACAGAAATTGCAAACTGGGCCAAACAGGAGCTTAAAGGCACTGACTGTCCAAGTGCGGAGAGTGTTAGTAAAGCGTCTGGAATGTTGCACCCGAGTACCAGGGGACGAAAACTGAGACACATTTGAACACGTTTCCTGATCACACGGTGGATCATACTCTGGGTTCCACATGCATGTTTTAGCTGAAGGAAGAATCCCTTAAACCTGGAGAGTTGAGACCCATGGAATGGGTACCATGCAATATGACCTCAAAGGGTCTGCATTTGCTCACCGAACCTCACCAATCCTATCACTGCTGCGTTTATGCCACTCTACACACACTTGATTCTCTTTTGGAGACATATAAATCCATAGATTTTAGGATTCTTACTATTCAGGTATATTCTTAGGCGTTTAATATGGGGTGTTGAGTCCACTTCGTTGAGCAAGGAGTAGCTCTTGTCTATTATATATTTGGCTTATGGAACGGTATCTGTGCTAATTTCAATCTCTGGTTTTATGCAGCACCCCAACTCACCTTTCCCCTTAAGCAAGCATAAGTTGGTTTTCTACATTTGAGACACTGTTCTGTTTTGTAGTTCAGTTCCTGTGTAGCCAAATTTACATTCTATGTAGTAGTGATATCTTATGATGTTTCTTTTTCTGTGTGACTTATTTTACTTAGAATCATTGTACCTGAATCCACTCATTATGCTGCTACAGGCCTGATGACATAGATTTCATTGCTGAGTAATATTGTATTGTACGTAAGTACCACAACTTCTTTATCCATATTTCGCTTTCTGTGATATTGAACTTGTACCGTAAATGAGGTTCTTGTAAACAGAGCCGTCCCAAACTTTGGGGTGGCTGTGTCTTTTTGATTTTAATTTCCCTAAGCTATAGGACCATAAGTGGAAGTGCCCTAGGCTCTGTTGCTTTGTTTTTTAGATGTTTCAGGAAACACCATACACTTCTCCAGAGTGGCTGTTGGCAATTTACAACCCGCCTATCAGCATAACAAGGCTCCCAGTTCTCCATGGCCTGTCCTGCCTTTCTGGATTTTACACTTTTTTCAGATGGCCCTTTTGACCGGGGGGCAGTGAGACTTCATTGTAGTGCAGATTTCCTTTGCAAGCTTGCTTGGTTGGCCAAAAAGGGCGTATGCGTTTTTTCCTGAATATATTCAGGAAAAACGCATACGCCCTTTTAGGCCAAGTGCATCATTGTGGACGTTCTGCCTCTTTTATTATGCTTTACATGCAATTCCAGTCTACCTCCTGAAATCGGTTTCCTGCAATTCTGCCCCGCTTTCAAGTCCTCTTGGCAGCCTTATTTCAATATATTTTTGGACGATAGCTGTCATTTATAACTCTGCAGGTTTGTGAATGACAGTGCCCCTGAGCTCCTTTCTTCAACTCGCTTTCTTGTGAGCTGGCTGCAACACCGCAGGATTTCTTCAGGCCCTAGTGTGGTTCCGGCATGGCAAGCTGAGCCTTTGGTTAATTCCTCTTCCTGGTGGGAAATGAGAGTTAAATTTGCCCGTCCAGACACCTCCACCTAGTCTCTCATTGGTTCTCCATATTCCTGTTCATCTTCCACAGAAATTGCAAACTGGGCCATACAGGAGGTTAAAGGCACTGACTCTCCAAGTGGGGAGAGTGTTAGTAAAGCGTCTGGAATGTTGCACCCGAGTACCAGGGGACGAAAACTGAGACACATTTGAACACGTTTCCCGATCACACGGTGGATCATACTCTGGGTTCCACATGTATGTTTTAGCTGAAGGAAGAATCCCTTAAACCTGGAGAGTTGAGACCCATGGAATGGGTACCATGCAATATGACTTCAAAGGGTCTGCATTTGCTCACCGATCCTCACCAATCCTATCACTGCTGCGTTTATGCCGCTGTACACACGCTTGATTCTCTTTCGGAGACATATAAATCCATAGGTTTTAAGATCATTACTAGTCAGGTATATTCTTAGGCGTTTAATATGGGGTGTTGAGTCCACTTCGTTGAGCAAGGAGTAGCTCTTGTCTATTATATATTTGGCTTATGGAATGGTATCTGTGCTAATTTCTATCTCTGGTTTTATGCAGCACCCCAACTCACCTTTCCCCTTAAGCAAGCATAAGTTGGTTTTCTACATTTGAGACCCTGTTCTGTTTTGTAATTAAGTTCCTGTGTAGCCAAGTTTACATTCCGTGTAGTAGTGATATCTTATGATGTGTCTTTTTCTGTGTGACTTATTGCACTTAGAATCATCGTACCTGAATCCACTCATTACGCTGCTACGGGCCTGATGACATAGATTTCATTGCTGAGTGATATTGCATTGTACGTAAGTACCACAACTTCTTTATCCATTTTTCACTTTCTGCGATATAGAACGTGTACCGTAAACGAGGTTCTTGTAAACAGAGCCGTCCCAAACTTTGGGTGGCTGTGTCTTTTTGATTTTAATTTCCCTAAGCTATAGGACCATAAGTGGAAGTGCCCTAGGCTCTGTGGCTTTGTTTTTTAGATGTTTCAGGAAACACCATACACTTCTCCAGAGTGGCTGTTGGCAATTTACATCCCGCCCATCAGCATAACAAGGCTCCCAGTTCTCCTCGGCCTGTCCTGCCTTTCTGGATTTTACACTTTTTTCAGATGGCCCTTTTGACCGGGGGGCAGTGAGACTTCATTGTAGTGCAGATTTCCTTTGCAAGTTGCTTGGTTGGCCAAAAAGGGTGTATGCGTTTTTTCCTGAAGATATTCAGGAAAAAACGCATACGCCCTTTATGGCCAAGTGCATCATTGTGGACGTTCTGCCTCTTTTCCTATGCTTTACATGCAATTCCAGTCTACCTCCTGAAATCGGTTTCCTGCAATTCTGCCCCGTTTTCATGTCCTCTTGGCAGCCTTACTTCAATATATTTTTGGACGATAGCTGTCATTTATAACTCTGCAAGTTTGTGAATTACAGTGTCCCTGAGCTCCTTTCTTCAACTCACTTTCTTGTGAGCTGGCCGCAACACCGCAGGATTGCTTCAGGCCCTAGGGTGGTTTCGGCATGGCACGCTGAGCCTTTGGTTAATTCCTCTTCCTGGTTGGAAATGAGAGTTAAGTTTGCTTGTCCAGACACCTCCAGCTAGTCTCTCATTGGTTCTCCGTTTTCCTGTTCATCTTCCGCAGAAATTGCAAACTGGGCCAAACAGGAGGTTAAAGGCACTGACTCTCCAAGTGGGGAGAGTGTTAGTAAAGCGTCTGGAATGTTGCACCCGAGTACCAGGGGATGAAAACTGAGACACATTTGAACACGTTTCCCGATCACACGGTGGATCATACTCTCGGTTCCACATGCATGTTTTAGCTGAAGGAAGAATCCCTTAAACCTGGAGAGTTGAGATCCATGGAATGGGTACCATGCAATATGACTTCAAAGGGTCTGCATTTGCTCACCGATCCTCACCAATCCTATCACTGCTGCGTTTATGCCGCTGTACACACGCTTGATTCTCTTTCGGAGACATATAAATCCATAGGTTTTCAGATTCTTACTAGTCAGGTATATTCTTAGGCGTTTAATATGGGGTGTTGAGTCCACTTCGTTGAGCAAGGAGTAGCTCTTTTCTATTATATATTTGGCTTATGGAACGGTATCTGTGCTAATTTCAATCTCTGGTTTTATGCAGCACCCCAACTCACCTTTCCCCTTAAGCAAGCCTAAGTTGGTTTTCTACATTTGAGATCCTGTTCTGTTTTGTAATTCAGTTCCTGTGTAGCCAAGTTTACATTCCGTGTAGTAGTGATATCTTATGATGTTCCTCTTTCTCTGTGACTTATTTCACTTAGAATCATCGTACCTGAATCCACTCATTATGCTGCTACGGGCCTGATGACATAGATTTCATTGCTCAGTGATATTGCATTGAACGTAAGTACCACAACTTCTTTATCCATTTTTTGCTTTCTGTGATATTGAACTTGTACCGTAAACGAGGTTCTTGTAATCAGAACCATCCCAAACTTTGGGGTGGCTGTGTCTTTTTGATTTTAATTTCCCTAAGCTATAGGACCATAAGTGGAAGTGCCCTAGGCTCTGTTGCTTTGTTTTTTAGATGTTTCAGGAAACACCATACACTTCTCCAGAGTGGCTATTGGCAATTTACATCCCGTCCATCAGCATAACAAGGCTCCCAGTTCTCCATGGCCTGTCCTGCCTTTCTGGATTTTACACTTTTTTCAGATGGCCCTTTTGACCGAGGGGCAGTGAGACTTCATTGTAGTGCAGATTTCCTTTGCAGGCTTGCTTGTTTGGCCAAAAAGGGCGTATGTGTTTTTCCCTGAATATATTCAGGAAAACACACATACGCCCTTTTTGGCCAAGTGCATCATTGTGGACGTTCTGCCTCTTTTCCTATGCTTTACATGCAATTCCAGTCTACCTCCTGAAATCGGTTTCCTGCAATTCTGCCCCGCTTTCAAGTCCACTTGGCAACCTTACTTCAATATATTTTTGGATGATAGCTGTCATTTATAACTCTGCAGCTTTGTGAATTACAGTGCCCCTGGGCTCCTTTCTTCAACTCACTTTCTTGTGAGCTGGCCGCAACACCGCAGGATTGCTTCAGGCCCTGGTGTGGTTCTAGCATGGCACGTTGAGCCTTTGGTTAATTCCTCTTCCTGGTGGGAAATGAGAGGTAAATTTGCCCGTCCAGACACCTCCAGCTAGTCTCTCATTGGTTCTCCCTATTCCTGTTCATTTTCCGCAGAAATTGGAAACTGGGCCAAACAGGAGGTTAAAGGCACTGACTCTCCAAGTGGGGAGAGTGTTAGTATAGCGTCTGGAATGTTGCACCCGAGTACCAGGGCACGAAAACTGAGACACATTTGAACACGTTTCCCGATCACACGGTGGATCATACTCTGGGTTCCACATGCATGTTTTAGCTGAAGGAGGAATCCCTTAATCCTGGAGAGTTGCGACCCATGGAATGGGTACCATGCAATATGACTTCAAAGGGTCTGCATTTGCTCACCGAACCTCACCAATCCTATCACTGCTGTGTTTATGCCACTGTACACATGCTTGATTCTCTTTCGGAGACATATAAATCCATACGTTTTCAGATTCTTACTAGTCAGGTATATTCCTAGGCGTTTAATATGGGGTGTTGAGTCCACTTCGTTGAGCAAGGAGTAGCTCTTGTCTATTACATATTTGGCTTATGGAACTGTATCTGTGCTAACTTCCATCTCTGGTTTTATGCAGCACCGCAACTCACCTTTCCCCTTAAGCAAGCATAAGTTGTTTTTCTACATTTGAGACCCTGTTCTGTTTTGTAAATCACTTCCTGTGTAGCCAAGTTTACATTCCGTGTAGTAGTGATATCTTATGATGTTTCTTTTTCTGTGTGACTTATTTCACTTAGAATCATCGTACCTGAATCCACTCATTATGCTGCTATGGGCCTGATGACATAGGTTTCATTGCTGAGTGTTATTGCATTGTACGTAAGAACCACAACTTCTTTATCCATTTTTCGCTTTCTGTGATATTGAACTTGTACCGTAAACGAGGCTCTTGTAAACAGAGCCGTCCAAAACTTTGGGGTGGCTGTGTCTTTTTGATTTTAATTTCCCTAAGCTATAGGGCCATAAGTGGAAGTGCCCTAGGCTCTGTTGCTTTGTTTTTTAGATGTTTCAGGAAACACCATACACTTCTCCAGAGTGGCTGTTGGCCATTTACATCCCGCCCATCAGCATAACAAGGCTCCCAGTTCTCCATGGCCTGTCCTGCCTTTCTGGATTTTACACTTTTTTCAGATGGCCCTTTTGACCGGGGGGCAGTGAGACTTCATTGTAGTGCAGATTTCCTTTGCAAGCTTGCTTGGTTAGCCAAAAAGGGCGTATGCGTTTTTTCCTGAATATATTCAGGAAAAAACGCATACTCTCTTTTTGGCCAAGTGCATCATTGTGGACGTTCTGCCTCTTTTCCTATGCTTTACATGCAATTCCAGTCTACCTCCTGAAATCGGTTTCCTGCAATTCTGCCCCGCTTTCAAGTCCACTTGGCAGCCTGACTTCAATATATATTTGGACGATAGCTGTCATTTATAAATCTGTAGGTTTGTGAATGACAGTGCCCCTGAGCTCCTTTCTTCAACTCGCTTTCTTGTGAGCTGGCCGCAACACCGTAGGATTGCTTCAGTCCCTAGTGTGGTTCCGGCATGGCACGCTGAGCCTTTGGTTAATTCCTCTTCCTGGTGGGAAATGAGAGTTAAATTTGCCCATCCAGACACCTCCAGCTAGTCTCCCATTGGTTCTCCCTATTCCTGTTCATTTTCCGCAGAAATTGCAAACTGGGCCAAACAGGAGGTTAAAGGCACTGACTCTCCAAGTGGGGAGAGTGTTAGTAAAGCTTCTGGAATGTTGCACCCAAGTACCAGGGGACAAAAACTGAGACACATTTGAACACGTTTCCCGATCACACGGTGGATCATACTCTGGGTTCCACATGCATGTTTTAGCTGAAGGAAGAATCCCTTAAACTTGGAGAGTTGAGACCCGTGGAATGGGTACCATGCAATACGACTTCAAAGGGTCTGCATTTGCTCACCAAACCTCACCAATCCTATCACTGCTGCGTTTATCCCGCTGTACACACGCTTGATTCTCTTTCGGAGACATATAAATCCATAGGTTTTCAGATTCTTACTAGTCAGGTATATTCTTAGGCGTTTAATATCGGGTGTTGAGTCCACCTCGTTGAGCAAGGAGTAGCTCTTGTCTATTACATATTTGGCTTATGGAACGGTATCTGTGCTAATTTCAATCTCTGGTTTTATGCAGCACCCTAACTCACCTTTCCCCTTAAGCAAGCATAAGTTGTTTTTCTGCATTTGAGACCCTGTTCTGTTTTGTAATTCAGTTCCTGTGTAGCCAAGTTTACATTCCGTGTATTAGTGATATCTTATGATGTTTCTTTTTCTGTGTGACTTATTTCACTTAGAATCATCGTACCTGAATCCACTCATTATGCTGCTACGGGCCTGATGACGTAGATTTCATTGCTGAGTAATATTGCATTGAACGTAAGTACCACAACTTCTTTATCCATTTTTCGCTTTCTGTGATATTGAACTTGTACTGTAAACGAGGTTCTTGTAAACAGAGCCATCCCAAACTTTGGGGTGGCTGTGTCTTTTTGATTTTAATTTCCCTAAGCTATAGGAACATAAGTGGAAGTGCCCTAGGCTCTGTTGCTTTGTTTTTTAGATGTTTCAAGAAACACGATACACTTCTCCAGAGTGGCTGTTGGCAATTTACATCCCGCCCATCAGCATAACAAGGCTCCCAGTTCTCCATGGCCTGTCCTGCCTTTCTGGATTTTACACTTTTTTCAGATGGCCCTTTTGACCGGGGGGCAGTGAGACTTCATTGTAGTGCAGATTTCCTTTGCAGGCTTGCTTGGTTGGCCAAAAAGTGCGTATGCGTTTTTTCCTGAATATATTGAGGAAAAAACGCATACGCACTTTTTGGCCAAGTGCATCATTGTGGACATTCTGCCTCTTTTCCTATGCTTTACATGGAATTCCAGTCTACCTCCTGAAATCGATTTCCTGCAATTCTGCCCCGCTTTCAAGTCCTCTTGGCAGCCTTACTTCAATATATTTTTGGACGATAGCTGTCATTTATAACTCTGCAGGTTTGTGAATGACAGTGCTCCTGAGCTCCTTTCTTCAACGCGCTTTCTTGTGAGCTGGCAGCAACACTGCAGGATTGCTTCAGGTCCTAGTGTTGTTGTAGCATGGCATACTGAGCCTTTGGTGAATTCCTCTTCCTGGTGGGAAATGAGAGTTAAATTTGCCCGTCCAGACACCTCCAGCTAGTCTCTCATTGGTTCTCCCTATTCCTGTTCATTTTCTGCAGAAATTGCAAACTGGGCCAAACAGGATGTTAAAGGCACTGACTCTCCAAGTGGGGAGAGTTTTAGTAAAGCGTCTGGAATGTTGCACCCGAGTACCAGGGGACGAAAACTGAGACACATTTGAACACGTTTCCCGATCACACGGTGGATCATACTCTGGGTTCCACATGCATGTTTTAGCTGAAGGAAGAATTCCTTAAACCTGGAGAGTTGAGACCCATGGAATGGGTACCATACAATATGAGTTCAAAGGGTCTGCATTTGCTCACGGAACCTCACCAATCCTATCACTGCTGCATTTATGCCACTGTACACACGCTTGATTGTCTTTCGGAGATATATAAATCCAGAGGTTTTAAGATTCTTACTAGTCAGGTATATTGTTAGGCGTTTAATATGGGGTGTTGAGTCCACTTCGTTGAGCAAGGAGTAGCTCTTCTCTATTACATATTTGGCTTATGGAACTGTATCTGTGCTAACTTCCATCTCTGGTTTTATGCAGCACCCCAACTCACCTTTCCCCTTAAGCAAGCATAAGTTGTTTTTCTACATTTGAGACCCTGTTCTGTTTTGTAATTCAGTTCCTGTGTAGCCAAGTTTACATTCCGTGTAGTAGTGATATCTTATGATGTTTCTTTTTCTGTGTGACTTATTTCACTTAGAATCATCGTACCTGAATCCACTCATTATGCTGCTATGGGCCTGATGACATAGGTTTCATTGCTGAGTGTTATTGCATTGTACGTAAGGGCCACAACTTCTTTATCCATTTTTCGCTTTCTGTGATATTGAACTTGTACTGTAAACGAGGTTCTTGTAAACAGAGCTGTCCCAAACTTTGGGGTGGCTGTGTCTTTTTGA
The DNA here is from genome assembly GCF_937001465.1 of Orcinus orca. Lineage (NCBI taxonomy): Eukaryota > Metazoa > Chordata > Mammalia > Artiodactyla > Delphinidae > Orcinus > Orcinus orca. The sequence goes on along the minus strand of NC_064560.1, from coordinate 50,990,381 downwards.
TTTTAATTTCCCTAAGTTATAGGACCATAAGTGGAAGTGCCCTAGGCTCTGTTGCTTTGTTTTTTAGATGTTTCAGGAAACACCATACACTTCTCCAGAGTGGCTGTTGGCAATTTACATCCCGCCCATCAGCATAACAAGGCTCCCAGTTCTCCATGGCCTGTCCTGCCTTTCTGGATTTTACACTTTTTTCAGATGGCCCTTTTGACCGGGGGGCAGTGAGACTTCATTGTAGTGCAGATTTCGTTTGCAAGCTTGCTTGGTTGGCCAAAAAGGGCGTATGCGTTTTTTCCTGAATATATTCAGGAAAAAACGCATACTCTCTTTTTGGTCAACTGCATCATTGTGGACGTTCTGCCTCTTTTCCTATGCTTTACATGCAATTCCAGTCTACCTCCTGAAATCGGTTTCCCGCAATTCTGCCCCGCTTTCAAGTCCACTTGGCAGCCTGACTTCAATATATATTTGGACGATAGCTGTCATTTATAAATCTGTAGGTTTGTGAATGACAGTGCCCCTGAGCTCCTTTCTTCAACTCGCTTTCTTGTGACCTGGCCGCAACACCGTAGGATTGCTTCAGTCCCTAGTGTGGTTCTGGCATGGCACGCTGAGCCTTTGGTTAATTCCTCTTCTGGTGGGAAATGAGAGTTAAATTTGCCCGTCCAGACACCTCCAGCTAGTCTCCCATTGGTTCTCCCTATTCCTCTTCATTTTCTGCAGAAATTGCAAACTGGGCCAAACAGGAGGTTAAAGGCACTGACTCTCCAAGTGGGGAGAGTGTTAGTAAAGCGTCTGGAATGTTGCACCCGAGTACCAGGGGACGAAAACTGAGACACATTTGAACACGTTTCCCGATCACAAGGTGGATCATACTCTGGGTTCCACATGCATGTTTTAGCTGAAGGAAGAATCCCTTAAACCTGGAGAGTTGAGACCCATGGAATGGGTACCAGGCAATATGTCTTCAAAGGGTCTGCATTTGCTCACCGATCCTCACCAATCCTATCACTGCTGCGTTTATGCCGCTGTACACACGCTTGATTCTCTTTCGGAGACATATAATTCCATAGGTTTTAAGATTCTTACTGGTCAGGTATATTCTTAGGCGTGTAATATGGGGTGTTGAGTCCACTTCGTTGAACAAGGAGTAGCTCTTGTCTATTATATATTTGGCTTATGGAACGGTATCTGTGCTAATTTCAATCTCTGGTTTTATGCAGCACCCCAACTCACCTTTCCCCTTAAGCAAGCATAAGTTGGTTTTCTACATTTGAGACCCTGTTCTGTTTTGTAATTCATTTCCTGTGTAGCCAAGTTTACATTCCGTGTAGTAATGATATCTTATGATTTTTTGTGTGTGTGTGTCTTATTTCACTTAGAATCATCGTACCTGAATCCACTCATTATGATGCTACGGGCCTGATGACGTAGATTTCATTGTTGAGTGATATTGCATTGGACGTAAGTACCACAACTTCTTTATCCATTTTTCGCTTTCTGTGATATTGAAATTGTACCGTAAACGAGGTTCTTCTAAACAGAGCCGTCCCAAACTTTGGGGTGGCTGTGTCTTTTTGATTTTAATTTCGCTAAGCTATAGGACCATAAGTGGAAGTGCCCTAGGCTGTGTTTCTTTGTTTTTTAGATGTTTCAGGAAACACCATACACTTCTCCAGAGTGGCTATTGGCAAATTACATCCCGCCCATCAGCATAACAAGGCTCCCAGTTCTCCATTGCCTGCGCTGCCTTTCTGGATTTTACGCTTTTCTCAGATGGCCCTTTTGACCAGGGGCAGTGAGACTTCATTGTAGTGCAGATTTCCTTTGCAAGCTTGCTTGGTTGGCCAAAAAGTGCGTATGCGTTTTTTCCTGAATATATTCAGGAGAAAACGCAAATGCCCTTTTTCGCCATGTACATCATTGTGGACGTTCTGCCTCTTTTCCTATGCTTTACATGCAATTCCAGTCTACCTCCTGAAATCGGTTTCCTGCAATTCTACCCCGCTTTCAAGTCCTCTTGGCAGCCTTACTTCAATATATTTTTGGACGATAGCTGTCATTTATAACTCTGCAGGTTTGTGAATTACAGTGCCCCTGAGCTCCTTTCTTCAACTCGCTTTCTTGTGAGCTGGCCGCAACACCGCAGGATTGCTTCAGGCCCTAGTGTGGTTCCGGCATGGCACGCTGAGCCTTTGGTTCATTCCTCTTCCTGGTGGGAAATGAGAGTTAAATTTGCCCGTCCAGACACCTCCAGCTAGTCTCTCATTGGTTCTCCCTATTCTTGTTCATTTTTCGAAGAAATTGAAAACTGGGCCAAACAGGAGGTTAAAGGCACTGACGCTCCAAGTGGGGAGAGTGTTAGTAAAGCATCTGGAATGTTGCACCCGAGTACCAGGGGACGAAAACTGAGACACATTTGAACACGTTTCCCGGTCACACGGTGGATCATACTCTGGGTTCCACATGCATGTTTTAGCTGAAGGAAGAATCCCTTAAACCTGGAGAGTTGAGACCCATGGAATGGGTACCATGCAATATGACTTCAAAGGGTCTGCATTTGCTCACCGAACCTCACCAATCCTATCAAAGCTGCATTTATGCCGCTGTACACACGCTTGATTCTCTTTTGGAAACATATAAATCCATAGGTTTTAAGATTCTTACTAGTCAGGTGTATTCTTAGGCGTGTAATATGGGGTGTTGAGTCCACTTCGTTGAGCAAGGAGTAGCTCTTGCCTATTACATATTTGTCTTATGGAACGGTATCTGTGACAATTTCAATCTCTGGTTTTATGCAGCACCCCAACTCACCTTTCACCTTAAGCAAGCATAAGTTGGTTTTCTACATTTGAGACCCTGTTCTGTTTTGTAATTCAGTTCCTGTGTAGCCAAGTTTACATTCCGTGTAGTAGTGATATGTTATGATGTTTCTTTTACTGTGCGACTTATTTCACTTAGAATCATCGTACCTGAATGCCCTCATTATGCTGCTACAGGCCTGATGACATAGATTTCATTGCTGAGTGATATTGCATTGTATGTAAGTACCACTACTTCTATATCCATTTTTCGCTTTCTGTGATATTGAACTTGTACCGTAAACGAGGTTCTTGTAAACAGAGCCGTCCCAAATTTTGGATGGCTGTGTCTTTTTAATTTTAATTTCCCTAAGCTATAGGACCATAAGTGGAAGTGCCCTAGGCTCTGTTGCTTTGTTTTTTAGATGTTTCAGGAAACACCATACACTTCTCCAGAGTGGCTGTGGGCAGTTTACATCCCGCCCATCAGCATAACAAGGCTCCCAGTTCTCCAAGGTCTGTCCTGCCTTTCTGGATTTTACACTTGTTTCAGATGGCCCTTTTGAATGATCGGCAGTGAGACTTCATTGTAGTGCAGATTTCCTTTGAAAGCTTGCTTGGTTGGCCACAAAGTGCATATGCGTTTTTTCCTCAATATATTCAGGAGAAAACACATACGCCCTTTTTGGCCAAGTGCATCATTGTGGACGTTCTGCCTCTTTTCCTATGCTTTACATGCAATTCCAGTCTACCTCCTGAAATCGGTTTCCTGCAATTCTGCCCTGCTTTCAAGTCCACTTGGCAGCCTTACTTCAATATATTTTTGGACGATAGCTGTCATTTATAACTCTGCAGGTTTGTAAATGACAGTGCCCCTGAGCTCCTTTCTTCAACGCGCTTTCTTGTGAGCTGGCCACAACACTGCAGGATTGCTTCAGGCCCTAGTGTTGTTCCGGTATGGCACGCTGAGCCGTTGGTTAATTCCTATTCCTGGTGGGAAATGAGAGTTAAATTTGCCCGTCCAGACACCTCCAGCTAGTCTCTCATTGGTTCTCCCTATTCCTGTTCATTTTCCACAGAAATTGCAAACTGGGCCAAACAGGAGGTTAAAGGCACTGACTCTCCAAGTGGGGAGAGTGTTAGTAAAGCTTCTGGAATGTTTCACCCGTGTACCAGGGAACGAAAACTGAGACACATTTGAACACGTTTCCCGATCACACGGTGGATCATACTCTGGGTTCCACATGCATGTTTTAGCTGAAGGAAGAATCCCTTAAACCTGGAGAGTTGAGACCCATGGAATGGGTACCAGGCAATATGTCTTCAAAGGGTCTGCATTTGCTCACCGAACCTCACCAATCCTATCACTGCTGCGTTTATGCCGCTGTACACACGCTTGATTCTCTTTTGGAGACATATAAATCCATAGGTTTTAAGATTCTTACTAGTCAGGTATATTCTTAGGCATTTAATACGGGGTGTTGAGTCCACTTCGTTGAGCAAGGAGTAGCTCTTGTCTATTACATATTTGGCTTATGGAACGGTATCTGTGCTAATTTCAATCTCTGGTTTTATGCAACACCCCAACTCACCTTTCCCCTTAAGCAAGCATAAGTTGGTTTTCTAAATTTGAGACCCTGTTCTGTTTTGTAATTCAGTTCCTGTGTAGCCAAGTTCACATTCCGGGTAGTAGTGATATCTTATGATGTTTCTTTTTCTGTGTGACTTATATAACTTAGAATCATCGTAGCTGAATCCACTCATTATGCTGCTACGGGCCTGATGACATAGATTTCATTGCTGAGTGATATTGCATTGTACATAAGTACCACAACTTCTTTATCCATTTTTCGCTTTCTGCTATTTTGAACTTGTACCGTAAACGGGGTTCTTGTAAACAGAGCCATCCCAAACTTTGGGGTGGCTGTGTCTTTTTGATTACAATTTCCCTGAGCTATAGGACCATAAGTGGAAGTGTCCTAGTCTCTGTTGCTTTGTTTTTTAGATGTTTCAGGAAACACCATACACTTCTCCAGAGTGGCTGTTGGCAATTTACATCCCACCCATCAGCATAACAAGGCTCCCAGTTCTCCATGGCCTGTCCTGCCTTTCTGGATTTTACACTTTTTTCAGATGGCCCTTTTGACCGGGGGGCAGTGAGACTTCATTGTAGTGCAGATTTCCTTTGCAAGCTTCCTTGGTTGGCCAAAAATGGCGTATGCGTTTTTTCCTGAATATATTCAGGAAAAAACGCATACGCACTTTTTGGCCAAGTGCATCACTGTGGACGTTCTGCCTCTTTTCCAATGCTTTACATGCAATTCCAGTCTACCTCCTGAAATCGGTTTCCTGCAATTCTGCCCTGCTTTCAAGTCCTCTTGGCAGCCTTACTTCAATATATTTTTGGACGATAGCTGTCATTTATAACTCTGCAGGTTTGTGAGTTACAGTGCCCCTGTGCTCCTTTCTTCAACTCGCTTTCTTGTGAGCTGGCCGCAACACCACAGGATTGCTTCAGGCCCTAGTGTGGTTCCGGCATGGCACGCTGAGCCTTTGGTTAATTCCTCTTCCTGGTGGGAAATGAGAGTTAAATTTGCCCGTCCAGACACCTCCAGCTAGTCTCTCATTTGTTCTCCCTATTCCTGTTCATTTTTCGCAGAAATTGCAAACTGGGCCAAACAGGAGGTTAAAGGCACTGACTCTCCAAGTGGGGAGAGTGTTAGTAAAGCGTCTGGAATGTTGCACCCGAGTACCAGGGGACGGAATCTGAGACACATTTGAACACGTTTCCCGATCACATGGTGGATCATACTCTGGGTTCCACATGCATGTTTTAGCTGAAAGAAGAATCCATTAAACCTGGAGAGTTGTGATCCATGGAATGGGTACCATGCAATATGATTTCAAAGGGTCTGCATTTGCTCACTGATCCTCACCAATCCTCTCACTGCTGCGTTTATGCCGCTGTACACATGCTTCATTCTCTTTTGGAGACATATAAATCCATAGGTTTTAAGATTCTTACTAGTCAGGTATATTCTTAGGCGTTTAATATGGGGTGTTGAGTCCACTTCGTTGAGCAAGGAGTAGCTCTTTTCTATTACATATTTGGCTTATGGAACAGTATCTGTGCTAACTTCCATCTCTGGTTTTATGCAGCACCCCAACTCACCTTTCCCCTTAAGCAAGCATAAGTTGGTTTTCTACATTTGAGACCCTGTTCTGTTTTGTAATTCAGTTCCTGTGTAGCCAAGTTTACATTCCGTGTAGTAGTGATATCTTATGATGTTTCTTTTTCTGTGTGACTTATTTCACTTAGAATCATCGTACCTGAATCCACTCATTATGCTGCTACGGGCCTGATGACATAGATTTCATTGGTGAGTGATATTGCATTGTACGTAAGTACCACAACTTCTTTATCCATTTTTCTCTTTCTGTGATATTGAACTTGTACCGTAAACGAGGTTTTTGTAAACAGAGCCATCCCAAACTTTGGGTGGCTGTGTCTTTTTTATTTTAATTTCCCTAAGCTATAGGACCATAAGTGGAAGTGCCCTAGGCTCTGTTGCTTTGTTTTTTAGATGTTTCAGGAAACACCATACACTTCTCCAGAGTGGCTGTTGGCAATTTACATCCCGCCCATCAGCATAACAAGGCTCCCAGTTCTCCATGGCCTGTCCTGCCTTTGGATTTAACACTTTTTTCAGATGGCCCTTTTGACCAGGGGGCAGTGAGACTTCATTGTAGTGCAGATTTCCTTTGCAAGCTTGCTTGGTTGGCCAAAAAGAGCATATGCGTTGTTTCCTGTATATATTCAGGAAAAAATGCATATGCCCTTTTTGGCCAAGTGCATCATTGTGGACGTTCTGCCTCTTTTCCTATGCTTTACATGCAATTCCAGTCTACCTCCTGAAATCGGTTTCCTGCAATTCTGCCCCGCTTTCAAGTCCTCTTGGCAGCCTTACTTCAATATATTTTTGGACGATAGCTGTCATTTATAACTCTGCAGGTTTGTGAATGACACTGCCCCTGAGCTCCTTTCTTCAACTCGCTTTCTTGTGAGCTGGCCGCAACACCGCAGGATTGTTTCAGGCCGTAGTGTGGTTCCGGCATGGCACGCTGAGCCTTTGGTTAATTCCTCTTCCTGGTGGGAAATGAGAGTTAAATTTACCCGTCCAGACACCTCCAGCTAGTCTCTCATTGGTTCTCCCTATTCCTGTTCATTTTCCGCAGAAATTGCAAACTAGGCCAAACAGGAGGTTAAAGGCACTGACTCTCCAAGTGGGGAGAGTGTTAGTAAAGCGTCTGGAATGTTGCACCCGAGTACCAGAGCATGAAAACTGAGACACATTTGAAGACGTTTCCCGATCACACGGTGGATCATACTCTGGGTTCCACATGCATATTTTAGCTGAAGGAAGAATCCCTTAAACCTGGAGAGTTGAGACCCATGGAATGGGTACCATGCAATATGACTTCAAAGGATCTGCATTTGCTCACCGAACCTCAACAATCCTATCACTGCTGCGTTTATGCCGCTGTACACACACTTGATTCTCTTTCGGAGACATATAAATCCATAGGTTTTAAGATTCTTACTAGTCAGGTATATTCTTAGGCGTTTAATATGGGGTGTTGAGTCCACTTCGTTGAGCAAGGAGTAGCTCTTGTCTATTACATATTTGGCTTATGGAACGGTATCTGTGCTAATTTCAATCTCTGGTTTTATGCAGCACCCCAACTCACCTTTCCCCTTAAGCAAGCATAAGATGGTTTTCTACATTTGATACCCTGTTCTGTTTTGTAATTCAGTTCCTGTGTAGCCAAGTTTACATTCCGTGTAGTAGTGATATCTTATGATGTTTCTTTTTCTGTGTGACTTATTTCACTAGAATCATCGTACCTGAATCCACTCATTATGCTGCTACGGGCCTGATGACATAGATTTCATTGCTGAGTGATATTGCATTGTACGTAATTACCACAACTTCTTTATCCATTTTTCGCTTTCTGTGATATTGAACTTGTACCGTAAACGAGGTTCTTGTAAACAGAGCCGTCCCAAACTTTGGGGTGGCTGTGTCTTTCTGATTTTAATTTCCCTAAGCGACGTGGGCCCTCTGGTGGCATTTGGAGTGTGCTGGGATCCTTCTCCCCTCGGTGATGAGGGCCCTCTTGCCTTAGGCCATAACTGCTGGGCTCCCCACATTTTCTGATGTGCGCCAAGTGAGTGAGGACACTCTTGCCAGGTTCCCATCCCCATGGGGATATGGGCCTTCTGCTCTGAGGTCAAAACGGCTGGCTTGCTCACAGTACCATGATGTGGGCCCTCTGCTGTGAGTTCACTCCGGCAAGGATCCCTTATCATCGGTGCTCTGAGCCGCCTGCTGGGAGGTTCCAACTGCTGGTTTCCTCAACTTTTTTATTCTATGTGCCCTCTGTTGTGAGGCTCCTCCTGCCTGCCTCACTGCCAGCCCCTTGGTGATGACTGTCCTATGGCTTGAGGCCACATGTGCTGCGTTTCTCACCTTTCGATGATGTGGCCCCACTCGTGTGAGGACACTCCTGCCTGGTTCCCATCCCCTTGGTGAGGTGGGCCCTCTGGCGAGAGTCTAATCCTGGCTGGGTTCCTCAACGTTCTGTGAGGTAGGCCCTCTGCTGTGAGGTCACTCCTGCCTGGCTGGCACATGTCACCTTGGAGACGTGAGCCCTCTGGTGGCAGTTGGAGCGTGCAGGGTGCCTCCTCCTCTCGGTGATGACGGCCCTCTAGCGTCAGGCCCTAAATGGTGGGCTCCCCACATTTTCTGATGTGCGCCCAGTGGTGCGAGGACACTCCAGCCAGGTTCCCATTCCCATGGGGATGTGGGCCTTCTGCGCTGAGGTCCCAACGCCTGGGTTGCTCACAGTTTTATGATGTGGGCCCTCTGCTGTGAGTTCACTGCGGCCTGGATCCCATAGCCTTGGTGTTCTGAGCCGCCTGCTGGAAGGTCTAAATGCTGGAATCCTCACGTTTTTTATATTATGTGCCCTGTGTTGTGAGGCTACTCCTGCCTGCCTCACTCCAAGGCCCTTGGTGATGTGGGTCCTCTGGTTTGAGGACACATGTGCTGGGTTCCTCACCTTAAGATGATGAGGCCCCACTGGTGTGAGGATAATCCTGACTGGTTCCCATCCCCTTTGTGATGTGGGCCCTCTGGTGAGAGTCTGATCCTGGCTGGGTTCCTCACCCATCTGTGAGGTGGGCCCTCTACTATCAGGTAACTCTTGCCTGGCTTGCTCACCTCACCTTGTTGACATGAGCCCTCTGGTGGCACTTGGACCCTGCTGGGAGCCTCCTCACCTCTGTGATGAGGGCCCCATGACGTCAGGCCCTAACTGCTGGGCTCCCCAACTTTTCTTAGTGAGCCCAGTGATGCTCAGGCACTCCTCTTAGGTTCCCATCTCCATGGGGATGTGGGCCTTCTGCTCTGAGGTTCCAACGGCTGGGTTGATCACAATTTCATGATGTGGGCTCTCTGGTGTTAGTTCACTGTGGCCTGGATCCCATAGCCTCTGTGCTCTTGGCCGCCTGCTGGGAGGTTCCAACTGCTGGATTCCTCACTTTTTTAATTTTTTAGGCCCTCTGTTGTGAGGCTCCTCCTGCCTGCCTCACTCCCAGCCCCTTCGTGATGTGTGTCCTCTGGTTTGAGGCCACATGTGCTGGGTTCCTCACCTTTCGATGATGTGGGACCAATGGTCTTAGGAGACTCCTGCCTGGTTCACATCCCCTTGGTGATGTGGGCCCTCTGTTGAGAGTCTGATCCTGGCTGGGCTCCTCACCCATCTGTGAGGTGGGCCGTCTGCTGTGAGGTCACTCCTGCCTGGCTTGCTCACCTCGCCTTGTGGACATGAGCCCTCTGGTGGCACTTGGAGCCTGCTGGGAGCCTCCTCCCCTCGGTGATGAGGGCCCTCTGGTGTCAGGCTCTAACGGCTGGGCTCCCCACATTTTGTGATGTGCGCCCAGTGGTTCGAAGACACTCCATTCAGGTTCACATCCCCATTGGGATGTGGGCCTTCTGCTCTGTGGTCCCAACGGCTGGGTTGCTCACAGTTTCATGATGTGGACTCTCTGCTGTTAGTTCACTCTGGCCTGCATCCCATAACCTCGGTGCTCTGGGCCGCTTGCTGGGAGGTTCCAACTGCTGGATTCCTCAACTTTTTTAATTTTTTAGGCCCTCTGTTTTGAGGCTCCTCCTGCCTGCCTCACTTGCAACCCCTTCGTGATGTGGGTCCTCTGGTTTGAGGCCACATGTGCTGGGTTCCGCAACTTTCAATGAATTGGCCCCACTGGTGTGAGGACACTCCTGCCTGGTTCCCATCCCCTTGGTGATGTGGGCCTTCTGGTGACAGTCTTATCCTGGCTGGGTTCCTCACTCTTCTGTGAGGTAGGCCCTCTTCTGTGAGGTCAATCCTGCCTGACTTGCACACATCACCTTGGTGATGTGGGCCCTCTGTTGGCACATGGAACCTGCTGGGAGCCTCCTGCCCTTGGTGATGACGGCCCTCTAGCATCAGGCCCTAACTGCTGGGCTCCCCACGTTTTCTGATGTGAGCCCAGTGATGCCAGGACACTCCTGTCAGGTTCCCATCCCCATGGGAATGTGGGCTTTCTGCTCTGAGGTCCCAACGCCTGGGTTGCTCACAGTTTCATGATGTGGGCTCTCTGGTGTTAGTTCACTCCTGCCTGCATCCCATAGCTTCTGTGCTCTCGGCCGCCTGCTGGGAGGTTCCAAATGCTGGATTCCTCACCTTTTTTATTCTTTGGGCCCTCTGTTTTTAGGCTACTCCTACCTGCCTCACTCCCATCCCCTTTGTGATGTATGTCCTCTGATATGAGGCCGCATGTGCTGGGTTCCTCACCTTTCGATGATGTGGCCCCACTGGTGGGAGGACAGTCCTGACTGGTTCCCATCCCCTTGGTGTTGTGGGCCCTCTGGCGAGAGTCTCATCCTACCTCGGTTCCTCACCCTTCTGTGAGATAGGCCCTCTGCTGTGAGGTCACTACTGCCTGGCTGGCGCATGCCACCTTGTAGACGTGGGCCCTCTGTTGGCAGTTGGAACCTGCTGGGAGTCTCCTCCCCTCAGTTATGAGGGCCCGCTGGCGTCAGGCCCTAACTGCTGGGCTCCTAACATTTTCTGATATGTGCTAAGTGGTTCGAAGACACTCCATCCAGGTTCACATCCCCATTGGGATGTGGGCCTTCTGTTCTGAGGTCCCAACGGCTGGGCTACTCACAGGTTCATGATGTGGGCCCTCTGCTGTGAGTTCACTGCGACCTGCATCCCATAACCTCGGTGCTCTGGGCCGCTTGCTGGGCAGTTCCAACTGCTGGATTCCTCAACTTTTATATTCTATGGACCCTGTGTTGTGAGGCCGGTCCTGCCAGCCTCATTCCGAACCCCTTGGTGATGTGGTTCCTCTGGTTTGAGGCTACATGTGCTGGGATCCTCACCTTTCGATGATGTTGTCCCACTGGTGTGGGGACACTCCTGCCTGGTTCCCATCCCCTTGGTGATGTGGGCCCTCTGGTGAGAGTCTGATCCTGCCTGTGTTTCTCACCCTTCTGTGAGGTGGGCCCTCTGCTGTGAGGTCACTCCTGCCGGGCTGGCACACATCGCCTTGGCGACGTTGGCCCTCTGGTGGCAGCTGGAGCCTGCTGGGATCCTCCTCCCCTCGGTGATGAGTGCCCTCTAGCGTCAGCCCCTAACTTCTGAGCACCCCACGTTTTCTGATGTGAGCCCAGTGATGCCAGGACACTCCTGTCATGTTCCCATCATCATGGGGATGTGGGCCTTCTGCTCTGAGGTCCCAATGTCTGGGTTGCTCACAGTTTCATGATGTGGGCTGTCTGGTGTTAGTTCACTCCGGCCTGGATCCCCTAGCCTCTGTGCTCTGGGCCGCCTGCTGGGAGGTTCCAACTGCTGGATTCCTCACCTTTCTTATTTTTGGGCCCTCTGTTGTGAGGCTCCTCCTGCCTGCCTCACTCCCAGCCCCTTGGTGATGGGTGTCCTATGGTTTGAAGCCACATGTTCTGGGTTCCTCACCTTTAGATGACGTGGCCCTACTCATGTGAGGACACTCCTGCCTGGTTCCAATCCATTTGGTGATGTGGGCCCTCTGGTGCGAGTCTGATCCTGACTGGGTTCGTCACACTTCTCTGAGGTGGGCCCTCTGCTGTGAGGTCATTCGTTCCTGGTTGACACACATTGCCTTGGCAACGTCAGCCCTCTGGTGGCAGTTGGAGCCTGCTGGGAGCCTCCTTCCCTTGGTGATGAGGGTCCTCTGGTGTCAGGCCCTAACTGCTGGTCTCCCAAAATTTTCTGATACGTACTCAGTGGTGCGAGGACACTCCTACCAGATTTATATCCCCATGGGGATGTGGGCCTCCTGCTCTGAGGTCCCAATGGCTGGGTTGCTCAGTTTCATGACATGGGCCCTCTTCTGTGAGTTCACTGTGGCCTGGATCCCATAGCCTTGGTGCTCTGGGCCGCCTGCTGGGAGGTTCCAACTGCTGGATTCCTCACGTTTTTATTCTATGGGCCCAGTGTTGTGAGGCTACTCCTGCCTGCCTCACTCCGAGGCCCTTGGTGATGTGGGTCCTCTGGTTTGAGGACACATGTGCTGAGTACCTCACCTTTTGATGATGTGGCCCCACTGGTGTGAAGACACTCCTGCCTGGTTCCCATCCCCTTGGTGATGTGAGCCCTCTGGTGAGAGTCGGATGTTGGCTGGGTTTCTCACCCTTCTGTGAGGTGGGACCTCTGCTGTGAGGTAAATCCTGCCTGGCTTGCTCACATTGCCTTGGCAACGTGAGCCCTCAGGTGGCAGTTGGAGCCTGCTGGGAATCTCCTCCCCTCGGTTATGAGAGCTCTGGGTAAAACACATATGCCCTTTTTTGCCAAGTGCATTATTTTCCAAATTCTGTCTCTTTTCCTATGCTTTAAGAGCGACTCCCATGTACCTTCTGAAATCGGTTTCCAGCAATTCTGCCCCGCATTCAAGTCCTCTTCGCAGCCTTACTTCAGTAAAATTTTGGATGATACCTGTCATTTATAACTCTGCAGGTTTGTGAATTACAGTGCCCCTGAGCTCCTTTCTTCAACTCGCTTTCTTGGGAGCTGGCCGAAAAACCGCAGGATCTCTTCAGGTCCTAATCTGGTTCCAGCATGGCATGCAGAGCCTTTGGTTCATTCGTCTTCCTGGTGGGAAATGAGAGTTAAATTTGCCTGTCCAGACACATCCAGCTAGTCTCTCATTGGTTCTCCTTATTCCTGTTCATCTTCCGCAGAAATTGCAAACTTGGCCAAACAGGAGGTTAAAGGCACTGACTCTCCAAGTGGGGAGAGTGTTAGTAAAGTGTCTGGAAAGTTGCACCGAGTACCAAGGGACGAAAACTGAAACACAATTGAACACGTTTCCCGATCACACGGTGGATCATACTGTGGGTTCCACATGCATGTTTTAATTGAAGGAAGAATCCCTTAAACCTGGAGAGTTGAGACCCATGGAATGGGTACCATGCAATATGACTTCAAAGGGTCTGCATTTGCTCACCGAACCTCAACAATCCTATCACTGCTGCGTTTATGCCGCTGTACACACGCTTGATTCTCTTTTGGAGACATATAAATCCATAGGTTTTCAGATTCTTACTAGTCAGGTATATTCTTAGGCGTTTAATATGGGGTGTTGAGTCCACTTCGTTGAGCAAGGAGTAGCTCTTGTCTATTACATATTTGGCTTATGGAACAGTATCTGTGCTAACTTCCATCTCTGGTTTTATGCAGCACCCCAACTCACCTTTCCCCTTAAGCAAGCATAAGTTGGTTTTCTACATTTGAGACCCTGTTCTGTTTTGTAATTCAGTTCCTGTGTAGCCAAGTTTACATTCCGTGTAGTAGTGATATCTTATGATGTTTCTTTTTCTGTGTGACTTATTTCACTTAGAATCATCGTACCTGAATCCACTCATTATGCTGCTACGGGCCTGATGACATAGATTTCATTGCTGAGTGATATTGCATTGTACGTAAGTACCACAACTTCTTTATCCATTTTTCTCTTTCTGTGATATTGAACTTGTACCGTAAACGAGGTTGTTGTAAACACAGCCGTCCCAAACTTTGGGGTGGCTGTGTCTTTTTTATTTTAATTTCCCTAAGCTATAGGACCATAAGTGGAAGTGCCCTAGGCTCTGTTGCTTTGTTTTTTAGATGTTTCAGGAAACACCATACACTTCTCCAGAGTGGCTGTTGGCAATTTACATCCCGCCCATCAGCATAACAAGGCTCCCAGTTCTCCATGGCCTGTCCTGCCTTTGGATTTAACACTTTTTTCAGATGGCCCTTTTGACCAGGGGGCAGTGAGACTTCATTGTAGTGCAGATTTCCTTTGCAAGCTTGCTTGGTTGGCCAAAAAGAGCATATGCGTTGTTTCCTGTATATATTCAGGAAAAAATGCATATGCCCTTTTTGGCCAAGTGCATCATTGTGGACGTTCTGCCTCTTTTCCTATGCTTTACATGCAATTCCAGTCTACCTCCTGAAATCGGTTTCCTGCAATTCTGCCCCGCTTTCAAGTCCTCTTGGCAGCCTTACTTCAATATATTTTTGGACGATAGCTGTCATTTATAACTCTGTAGGTTTGTGAATGACACTGCCCCTGAGCTCCTTTCTTCAACTCGCTTTCTTGTGAGCTGGCCGCAACACCGCAGGATTGTTTCAGGCCGTAGTGTGGTTCCGGCATGGCACGCTGAGCCTTTGGTTAATTCCTCTTCCTGGTGGGAAATGAGAGTTAAATTTACCCGTCCAGACACCTCCAGCTAGTCTCTCATTGGTTCTCCCTATTCCTGTTCATTTTCCGCAGAAATTGCAAACTAGGCCAAACAGGAGGTTAAAGGCACTGACTCTCCAAGTGGGGAGAGTGTTAGTAAAGCGTCTGGAATGTTGCACCCGAGTACCAGAGCATGAAAACTGAGACACATTTGAAGACGTTTCCCGATCACACGGTGGATCATACTCTGGGTTCCACATGCATATTTTAGCTGAAGGAAGAATCCCTTAAACCTGGAGAGTTGAGACCCATGGAATGGGTACCATGCAATATGACTTCAAAGGATCTGCATTTGCTCACCGAACCTCAACAATCCTATCACTGCTGCGTTTATGCCGCTGTACACACACTTGATTCTCTTTCGGAGACATATAAATCCATAGGTTTTAAGATTCTTACTAGTCAGGTATATTCTTAGGCGTTTAATATGGGGTGTTGAGTCCACTTCGTTGAGCAAGGAGTAGCTCTTGTCTATTACATATTTGGCTTATGGAACGGTATCTGTGCTAATTTCAATCTCTGGTTTTATGCAGCACCCCAACTCACCTTTCCCCTTAAGCAAGCATAAGATGGTTTTCTACATTTGATACCCTGTTCTGTTTTGTAATTCAGTTCCTGTGTAGCCAAGTTTACATTCCGTGTAGTAGTGATATCTTATGATGTTTCTTTTTCTGTGTGACTTATTTCACTAGAATCATCGTACCTGAATCCACTCATTATGCTGCTACGGGCCTGATGACATAGATTTCATTGCTGAGTGATATTGCATTGTACGTAATTACCACAACTTCTTTATCCATTTTTCGCTTTCTGTGATATTGAACTTGTACCGTAAACGAGGTTCTTGTAAACAGAGCCGTCCCAAACTTTGGGGTGGCTGTGTCTTTCTGATTTTAATTTCCCTAAGCGACGTGGGCCCTCTGGTGGCATTTGGAGTGTGCTGGGATCCTTCTCCCCTCGGTGATGAGGGCCCTCTTGCCTTAGGCCATAACTGCTGGGCTCCCCACATTTTCTGATGTGCGCCAAGTGAGTGAGGACACTCTTGCCAGGTTCCCATCCCCATGGGGATATGGGCCTTCTGCTCTGAGGTCAAAACGGCTGGCTTGCTCACAGTACCATGATGTGGGCCCTCTGCTGTGAGTTCACTCCGGCAAGGATCCCTTATCATCGGTGCTCTGAGCCGCCTGCTGGGAGGTTCCAACTGCTGGTTTCCTCAACTTTTTTATTCTATGTGCCCTCTGTTGTGAGGCTCCTCCTGCCTGCCTCACTGCCAGCCCCTTGGTGATGACTGTCCTATGGCTTGAGGCCACATGTGCTGCGTTTCTCACCTTTCGATGATGTGGCCCCACTCGTGTGAGGACACTCCTGCCTGGTTCCCATCCCCTTGGTGAGGTGGGCCCTCTGGCGAGAGTCTAATCCTGGCTGGGTTCCTCAACGTTCTGTGAGGTAGGCCCTCTGCTGTGAGGTCACTCCTGCCTGGCTGGCACATGTCACCTTGGAGACGTGAGCCCTCTGGTGGCAGTTGGAGCGTGCAGGGTGCCTCCTCCTCTCGGTGATGACGGCCCTCTAGCGTCAGGCCCTAAATGGTGGGCTCCCCACATTTTCTGATGTGCGCCCAGTGGTGCGAGGACACTCCAGCCAGGTTCCCATTCCCATGGGGATGTGGGCCTTCTGCGCTGAGGTCCCAACGCCTGGGTTGCTCACAGTTTTATGATGTGGGCCCTCTGCTGTGAGTTCACTGCGGCCTGGATCCCATAGCCTTGGTGTTCTGAGCCGCCTGCTGGAAGGTCTAAATGCTGGAATCCTCACGTTTTTTATATTATGTGCCCTGTGTTGTGAGGCTACTCCTGCCTGCCTCACTCCAAGGCCCTTGGTGATGTGGGTCCTCTGGTTTGAGGACACATGTGCTGGGTTCCTCACCTTAAGATGATGAGGCCCCACTGGTGTGAGGATAATCCTGACTGGTTCCCATCCCCTTTGTGATGTGGGCCCTCTGGTGAGAGTCTGATCCTGGCTGGGTTCCTCACCCATCTGTGAGGTGGGCCCTCTACTATCAGGTAACTCTTGCCTGGCTTGCTCACCTCACCTTGTTGACATGAGCCCTCTGGTGGCACTTGGACCCTGCTGGGAGCCTCCTCACCTCTGTGATGAGGGCCCCATGACGTCAGGCCCTAACTGCTGGGCTCCCCAACTTTTCTTAGTGAGCCCAGTGATGCTCAGGCACTCCTCTTAGGTTCCCATCTCCATGGGGATGTGGGCCTTCTGCTCTGAGGTTCCAACGGCTGGGTTGATCACAATTTCATGATGTGGGCTCTCTGGTGTTAGTTCACTGTGGCCTGGATCCCATAGCCTCTGTGCTCTTGGCCGCCTGCTGGGAGGTTCCAACTGCTGGATTCCTCACTTTTTTAATTTTTTAGGCCCTCTGTTGTGAGGCTCCTCCTGCCTGCCTCACTCCCAGCCCCTTCGTGATGTGTGTCCTCTGGTTTGAGGCCACATGTGCTGGGTTCCTCACCTTTCGATGATGTGGGACCAATGGTCTTAGGAGACTCCTGCCTGGTTCACATCCCCTTGGTGATGTGGGCCCTCTGTTGAGAGTCTGATCCTGGCTGGGCTCCTCACCCATCTGTGAGGTGGGCCGTCTGCTGTGAGGTCACTCCTGCCTGGCTTGCTCACCTCGCCTTGTGGACATGAGCCCTCTGGTGGCACTTGGAGCCTGCTGGGAGCCTCCTCCCCTCGGTGATGAGGGCCCTCTGGTGTCAGGCTCTAACGGCTGGGCTCCCCACATTTTGTGATGTGCGCCCAGTGGTTCGAAGACACTCCATTCAGGTTCACATCCCCATTGGGATGTGGGCCTTCTGCTCTGTGGTCCCAACGGCTGGGTTGCTCACAGTTTCATGATGTGGACTCTCTGCTGTTAGTTCACTCTGGCCTGCATCCCATAACCTCGGTGCTCTGGGCCGCTTGCTGGGAGGTTCCAACTGCTGGATTCCTCAACTTTTTTAATTTTTTAGGCCCTCTGTTTTGAGGCTCCTCCTGCCTGCCTCACTTGCAACCCCTTCGTGATGTGGGTCCTCTGGTTTGAGGCCACATGTGCTGGGTTCCGCAACTTTCAATGAATTGGCCCCACTGGTGTGAGGACACTCCTGCCTGGTTCCCATCCCCTTGGTGATGTGGGCCTTCTGGTGACAGTCTTATCCTGGCTGGGTTCCTCACTCTTCTGTGAGGTAGGCCCTCTTCTGTGAGGTCAATCCTGCCTGACTTGCACACATCACCTTGGTGATGTGGGCCCTCTGTTGGCACATGGAACCTGCTGGGAGCCTCCTGCCCTTGGTGATGACGGCCCTCTAGCATCAGGCCCTAACTGCTGGGCTCCCCACGTTTTCTGATGTGAGCCCAGTGATGCCAGGACACTCCTGTCAGGTTCCCATCCCCATGGGAATGTGGGCTTTCTGCTCTGAGGTCCCAACGCCTGGGTTGCTCACAGTTTCATGATGTGGGCTCTCTGGTGTTAGTTCACTCCTGCCTGCATCCCATAGCTTCTGTGCTCTCGGCCGCCTGCTGGGAGGTTCCAAATGCTGGATTCCTCACCTTTTTTATTCTTTGGGCCCTCTGTTTTTAGGCTACTCCTACCTGCCTCACTCCCATCCCCTTTGTGATGTATGTCCTCTGATATGAGGCCGCATGTGCTGGGTTCCTCACCTTTCGATGATGTGGCCCCACTGGTGGGAGGACAGTCCTGACTGGTTCCCATCCCCTTGGTGTTGTGGGCCCTCTGGCGAGAGTCTCATCCTACCTCGGTTCCTCACCCTTCTGTGAGATAGGCCCTCTGCTGTGAGGTCACTACTGCCTGGCTGGCGCATGCCACCTTGTAGACGTGGGCCCTCTGTTGGCAGTTGGAACCTGCTGGGAGTCTCCTCCCCTCAGTTATGAGGGCCCGCTGGCGTCAGGCCCTAACTGCTGGGCTCCTAACATTTTCTGATATGTGCTAAGTGGTTCGAAGACACTCCATCCAGGTTCACATCCCCATTGGGATGTGGGCCTTCTGTTCTGAGGTCCCAACGGCTGGGCTACTCACAGGTTCATGATGTGGGCCCTCTGCTGTGAGTTCACTGCGGCCTGCATCCCATAACCTCGGTGCTCTGGGCCGCTTGCTGGGCAGTTCCAACTGCTGGATTCCTCAACTTTTATATTCTATGGACCCTGTGTTGTGAGGCCGGTCCTGCCAGCCTCATTCCGAACCCCTTGGTGATGTGGTTCCTCTGGTTTGAGGCTACATGTGCTGGGATCCTCACCTTTCGATGATGTTGTCCCACTGGTGTGGGGACACTCCTGCCTGGTTCCCATCCCCTTGGTGATGTGGGCCCTCTGGTGAGAGTCTGATCCTGCCTGTGTTTCTCACCCTTCTGTGAGGTGGGCCCTCTGCTGTGAGGTCACTCCTGCCGGGCTGGCACACATCGCCTTGGCGACGTTGGCCCTCTGGTGGCAGCTGGAGCCTGCTGGGATCCTCCTCCCCTCGGTGATGAGTGCCCTCTAGCGTCAGCCCCTAACTTCTGAGCACCCCACGTTTTCTGATGTGAGCCCAGTGATGCCAGGACACTCCTGTCATGTTCCCATCATCATGGGGATGTGGGCCTTCTGCTCTGAGGTCCCAATGTCTGGGTTGCTCACAGTTTCATGATGTGGGCTGTCTGGTGTTAGTTCACTCCGGCCTGGATCCCCTAGCCTCTGTGCTCTGGGCCGCCTGCTGGGAGGTTCCAACTGCTGGATTCCTCACCTTTCTTATTTTTGGGCCCTCTGTTGTGAGGCTCCTCCTGCCTGCCTCACTCCCAGCCCCTTGGTGATGGGTGTCCTATGGTTTGAAGCCACATGTTCTGGGTTCCTCACCTTTAGATGACGTGGCCCTACTCATGTGAGGACACTCCTGCCTGGTTCCAATCCATTTGGTGATGTGGGCCCTCTGGTGCGAGTCTGATCCTGACTGGGTTCGTCACACTTCTCTGAGGTGGGCCCTCTGCTGTGAGGTCATTCGTTCCTGGTTGACACACATTGCCTTGGCAACGTCAGCCCTCTGGTGGCAGTTGGAGCCTGCTGGGAGCCTCCTTCCCTTGGTGATGAGGGTCCTCTGGTGTCAGGCCCTAACTGCTGGTCTCCCAAAATTTTCTGATACGTACTCAGTGGTGCGAGGACACTCCTACCAGATTTATATCCCCATGGGGATGTGGGCCTCCTGCTCTGAGGTCCCAATGGCTGGGTTGCTCAGTTTCATGACATGGGCCCTCTTCTGTGAGTTCACTGTGGCCTGGATCCCATAGCCTTGGTGCTCTGGGCCGCCTGCTGGGAGGTTCCAACTGCTGGATTCCTCACGTTTTTATTCTATGGGCCCAGTGTTGTGAGGCTACTCCTGCCTGCCTCACTCCGAGGCCCTTGGTGATGTGGGTCCTCTGGTTTGAGGACACATGTGCTGAGTACCTCACCTTTTGATGATGTGGCCCCACTGGTGTGAAGACACTCCTGCCTGGTTCCCATCCCCTTGGTGATGTGAGCCCTCTGGTGAGAGTCGGATGTTGGCTGGGTTTCTCACCCTTCTGTGAGGTGGGACCTCTGCTGTGAGGTAAATCCTGCCTGGCTTGCTCACATTGCCTTGGCAACGTGAGCCCTCAGGTGGCAGTTGGAGCCTGCTGGGAATCTCCTCCCCTCGGTTATGAGAGCTCTGGGTAAAACACATATGCCCTTTTTTGCCAAGTGCATTATTTTCCAAATTCTGTCTCTTTTCCTATGCTTTAAGAGCGACTCCCATGTACCTTCTGAAATCGGTTTCCAGCAATTCTGCCCCGCATTCAAGTCCTCTTCGCAGCCTTACTTCAGTAAAATTTTGGATGATACCTGTCATTTATAACTCTGCAGGTTTGTGAATTACAGTGCCCCTGAGCTCCTTTCTTCAACTCGCTTTCTTGGGAGCTGGCCGAAAAACCGCAGGATCTCTTCAGGTCCTAATCTGGTTCCAGCATGGCATGCAGAGCCTTTGGTTCATTCGTCTTCCTGGTGGGAAATGAGAGTTAAATTTGCCTGTCCAGACACATCCAGCTAGTCTCTCATTGGTTCTCCTTATTCCTGTTCATCTTCCGCAGAAATTGCAAACTTGGCCAAACAGGAGGTTAAAGGCACTGACTCTCCAAGTGGGGAGAGTGTTAGTAAAGTGTCTGGAAAGTTGCACCGAGTACCAAGGGACGAAAACTGAAACACAATTGAACACGTTTCCCGATCACACGGTGGATCATACTGTGGGTTCCACATGCATGTTTTAATTGAAGGAAGAATCCCTTAAACCTGGAGAGTTGAGACCCATGGAATGGGTACCATGCAATATGACTTCAAAGGGTCTGCATTTGCTCACCGAACCTCAACAATCCTATCACTGCTGCGTTTATGCCGCTGTACACACGCTTGATTCTCTTTTGGAGACATATAAATCCATAGGTTTTCAGATTCTTACTAGTCAGGTATATTCTTAGGCGTTTAATATGGGGTGTTGAGTCCACTTCGTTGAGCAAGGAGTAGCTCTTGTCTATTACATATTTGGCTTATGGAACAGTATCTGTGCTAACTTCCATCTCTGGTTTTATGCAGCACCCCAACTCACCTTTCCCCTTAAGCAAGCATAAGTTGGTTTTCTACATTTGAGACCCTGTTCTGTTTTGTAATTCAGTTCCTGTGTAGCCAAGTTTACATTCCGTGTAGTAGTGATATCTTATGATGTTTCTTTTTCTGTGTGACTTATTTCACTTAGAATCATCGTACCTGAATCCACTCATTATGCTGCTACGGGCCTGATGACATAGATTTCATTGCTGAGTGATATTGCATTGTACGTAAGTACCACAACTTCTTTATCCATTTTTCTCTTTCTGTGATATTGAACTTGTACCGTAAACGAGGTTGTTGTAAACACAGCCGTCCCAAACTTTGGGGTGGCTGTGTCTTTTTTATTTTAATTTCCCTAAGCTATAGGACCATAAGTGGAAGTGCCCTAGGCTCTGTTGCTTTGTTTTTTAGATGTTTCAGGAAACACCATACACTTCTCCAGAGTGGCTGTTGGCAATTTACATCCCGCCCATCAGCATAACAAGGCTCCCAGTTCTCCATGGCCTGTCCTGCCTTTGGATTTAACACTTTTTTCAGATGGCCCTTTTGACCAGGGGGCAGTGAGACTTCATTGTAGTGCAGATTTCCTTTGCAAGCTTGCTTGGTTGGCCAAAAAGAGCATATGCGTTGTTTCCTGTATATATTCAGGAAAAAATGCATATGCCCTTTTTGGCCAAGTGCATCATTGTGGACGTTCTGCCTCTTTTCCTATGCTTTACATGCAATTCCAGTCTACCTCCTGAAATCGGTTTCCTGCAATTCTGCCCCGCTTTCAAGTCCTCTTGGCAGCCTTACTTCAATATATTTTTGGACGATAGCTGTCATTTATAACTCTGCAGGTTTGTGAATGACACTGCCCCTGAGCTCCTTTCTTCAACTCGCTTTCTTGTGAGCTGGCCGCAACACCGCAGGATTGTTTCAGGCCGTAGTGTGGTTCCGGCATGGCACGCTGAGCCTTTGGTTAATTCCTCTTCCTGGTGGGAAATGAGAGTTAAATTTACCCGTCCAGACACCTCCAGCTAGTCTCTCATTGGTTCTCCCTATTCCTGTTCATTTTCCGCAGAAATTGCAAACTAGGCCAAACAGGAGGTTAAAGGCACTGACTCTCCAAGTGGGGAGAGTGTTAGTAAAGCGTCTGGAATGTTGCACCCGAGTACCAGAGCATGAAAACTGAGACACATTTGAAGACGTTTCCCGATCACACGGTGGATCATACTCTGGGTTCCACATGCATATTTTAGCTGAAGGAAGAATCCCTTAAACCTGGAGAGTTGAGACCCATGGAATGGGTACCATGCAATATGACTTCAAAGGATCTGCATTTGCTCACCGAACCTCAACAATCCTATCACTGCTGCGTTTATGCCGCTGTACACACACTTGATTCTCTTTCGGAGACATATAAATCCATAGGTTTTAAGATTCTTACTAGTCAGGTATATTCTTAGGCGTTTAATATGGGGTGTTGAGTCCACTTCGTTGAGCAAGGAGTAGCTCTTGTCTATTACATATTTGGCTTATGGAACGGTATCTGTGCTAATTTCAATCTCTGGTTTTATGCAGCACCCCAACTCACCTTTCCCCTTAAGCAAGCATAAGATGGTTTTCTACATTTGATACCCTGTTCTGTTTTGTAATTCAGTTCCTGTGTAGCCAAGTTTACATTCCGTGTAGTAGTGATATCTTATGATGTTTCTTTTTCTGTGTGACTTATTTCACTAGAATCATCGTACCTGAATCCACTCATTATGCTGCTACGGGCCTGATGACATAGATTTCATTGCTGAGTGATATTGCATTGTACGTAATTACCACAACTTCTTTATCCATTTTTCACTTTCTGTGATATTGAACTTGTACCGTAAACGAGGTTCTTGTAAACAGAGCCGTCCCAAACTTTGGGGTGGCTGTGTCTTTCTGATTTTAATTTCCCTAAGCGACGTGGGCCCTCTGGTGGCATTTGGAGTGTGCTGGGATCCTTCTCCCCTCGGTGATGAGGGCCCTCTTGCCTTAGGCCATAACTGCTGGGCTCCCCACATTTTCTGATGTGCGCCAAGTGAGTGAGGACACTCTTGCCAGGTTCCCATCCCCATGGGGATATGGGCCTTCTGCTCTGAGGTCAAAACGGCTGGCTTGCTCACAGTACCATGATGTGGGCCCTCTGCTGTGAGTTCACTCCGGCAAGGATCCCTTATCATCGGTGCTCTGAGCCGCCTGCTGGGAGGTTCCAACTGCTGGTTTCCTCAACTTTTTTATTCTATGTGCCCTCTGTTGTGAGGCTCCTCCTGCCTGCCTCACTGCCAGCCCCTTGGTGATGACTGTCCTATGGCTTGAGGCCACATGTGCTGCGTTTCTCACCTTTCGATGATGTGGCCCCACTCGTGTGAGGACACTCCTGCCTGGTTCCCATCCCCTTGGTGAGGTGGGCCCTCTGGCGAGAGTCTAATCCTGGCTGGGTTCCTCAACGTTCTGTGAGGTAGGCCCTCTGCTGTGAGGTCACTCCTGCCTGGCTGGCACATGTCACCTTGGAGACGTGAGCCCTCTGGTGGCAGTTGGAGCGTGCAGGGTGCCTCCTCCTCTCGGTGATGACGGCCCTCTAGCGTCAGGCCCTAAATGGTGGGCTCCCCACATTTTCTGATGTGCGCCCAGTGGTGCGAGGACACTCCAGCCAGGTTCCCATTCCCATGGGGATGTGGGCCTTCTGCGCTGAGGTCCCAACGCCTGGGTTGCTCACAGTTTTATGATGTGGGCCCTCTGCTGTGAGTTCACTGCGGCCTGGATCCCATAGCCTTGGTGTTCTGAGCCGCCTGCTGGAAGGTCTAAATGCTGGAATCCTCACGTTTTTTATATTATGTGCCCTGTGTTGTGAGGCTACTCCTGCCTGCCTCACTCCAAGGCCCTTGGTGATGTGGGTCCTCTGGTTTGAGGACACATGTGCTGGGTTCCTCACCTTAAGATGATGAGGCCCCACTGGTGTGAGGATAATCCTGACTGGTTCCCATCCCCTTTGTGATGTGGGCCCTCTGGTGAGAGTCTGATCCTGGCTGGGTTCCTCACCCATCTGTGAGGTGGGCCCTCTACTATCAGGTAACTCTTGCCTGGCTTGCTCACCTCACCTTGTTGACATGAGCCCTCTGGTGGCACTTGGACCCTGCTGGGAGCCTCCTCACCTCTGTGATGAGGGCCCCATGACGTCAGGCCCTAACTGCTGGGCTCCCCAACTTTTCTTAGTGAGCCCAGTGATGCTCAGGCACTCCTCTTAGGTTCCCATCTCCATGGGGATGTGGGCCTTCTGCTCTGAGGTTCCAACGGCTGGGTTGATCACAATTTCATGATGTGGGCTCTCTGGTGTTAGTTCACTGTGGCCTGGATCCCATAGCCTCTGTGCTCTTGGCCGCCTGCTGGGAGGTTCCAACTGCTGGATTCCTCACTTTTTTAATTTTTTAGGCCCTCTGTTGTGAGGCTCCTCCTGCCTGCCTCACTCCCAGCCCCTTCGTGATGTGTGTCCTCTGGTTTGAGGCCACATGTGCTGGGTTCCTCACCTTTCGATGATGTGGGACCAATGGTCTTAGGAGACTCCTGCCTGGTTCACATCCCCTTGGTGATGTGGGCCCTCTGTTGAGAGTCTGATCCTGGCTGGGCTCCTCACCCATCTGTGAGGTGGGCCGTCTGCTGTGAGGTCACTCCTGCCTGGCTTGCTCACCTCGCCTTGTGGACATGAGCCCTCTGGTGGCACTTGGAGCCTGCTGGGAGCCTCCTCCCCTCGGTGATGAGGGCCCTCTGGTGTCAGGCTCTAACGGCTGGGCTCCCCACATTTTGTGATGTGCGCCCAGTGGTTCGAAGACACTCCATTCAGGTTCACATCCCCATTGGGATGTGGGCCTTCTGCTCTGTGGTCCCAACGGCTGGGTTGCTCATAGTTTCATGATGTGGACTCTCTGCTGTTAGTTCACTCTGGCCTGCATCCCATAACCTCGGTGCTCTGGGCCGCTTGCTGGGAGGTTCCAACTGCTGGATTCCTCAACTTTTTTAATTTTTTAGGCCCTCTGTTTTGAGGCTCCTCCTGCCTGCCTCACTTGCAACCCCTTCGTGATGTGGGTCCTCTGGTTTGAGGCCACATGTGCTGGGTTCCGCAACTTTCAATGAATTGGCCCCACTGGTGTGAGGACACTCCTGCCTGGTTCCCATCCCCTTGGTGATGTGGGCCTTCTGGTGACAGTCTTATCCTGGCTGGGTTCCTCACTCTTCTGTGAGGTAGGCCCTCTTCTGTGAGGTCAATCCTGCCTGACTTGCACACATCACCTTGGTGATGTGGGCCCTCTGTTGGCACATGGAACCTGCTGGGAGCCTCCTGCCCTTGGTGATGACGGCCCTCTAGCATCAGGCCCTAACTGCTGGGCTCCCCACGTTTTCTGATGTGAGCCCAGTGATGCCAGGACACTCCTGTCAGGTTCCCATCCCCATGGGAATGTGGGCTTTCTGCTCTGAGGTCCCAACGCCTGGGTTGCTCACAGTTTCATGATGTGGGCTCTCTGGTGTTAGTTCACTCCTGCCTGCATCCCATAGCTTCTGTGCTCTCGGCCGCCTGCTGGGAGGTTCCAAATGCTGGATTCCTCACCTTTTTTATTCTTTGGGCCCTCTGTTTTTAGGCTACTCCTACCTGCCTCACTCCCATCCCCTTTGTGATGTATGTCCTCTGATATGAGGCCGCATGTGCTGGGTTCCTCACCTTTCGATGATGTGGCCCCACTGGTGGGAGGACAGTCCTGACTGGTTCCCATCCCCTTGGTGTTGTGGGCCCTCTGGCGAGAGTCTCATCCTACCTCGGTTCCTCACCCTTCTGTGAGATAGGCCCTCTGCTGTGAGGTCACTACTGCCTGGCTGGCGCATGCCACCTTGTAGACGTGGGCCCTCTGTTGGCAGTTGGAACCTGCTGGGAGTCTCCTCCCCTCAGTTATGAGGGCCCGCTGGCGTCAGGCCCTAACTGCTGGGCTCCTAACATTTTCTGATATGTGCTAAGTGGTTCGAAGACACTCCATCCAGGTTCACATCCCCATTGGGATGTGGGCCTTCTGTTCTGAGGTCCCAACGGCTGGGCTACTCACAGGTTCATGATGTGGGCCCTCTGCTGTGAGTTCACTGCGGCCTGCATCCCATAACCTCGGTGCTCTGGGCCGCTTGCTGGGCAGTTCCAACTGCTGGATTCCTCAACTTTTATATTCTATGGACCCTGTGTTGTGAGGCCGGTCCTGCCAGCCTCATTCCGAACCCCTTGGTGATGTGGTTCCTCTGGTTTGAGGCTACATGTGCTGGGATCCTCACCTTTCGATGATGTTGTCCCACTGGTGTGGGGACACTCCTGCCTGGTTCCCATCCCCTTGGTGATGTGGGCCCTCTGGTGAGAGTCTGATCCTGCCTGTGTTTCTCACCCTTCTGTGAGGTGGGCCCTCTGCTGTGAGGTCACTCCTGCCGGGCTGGCACACATCGCCTTGGCGACGTTGGCCCTCTGGTGGCAGCTGGAGCCTGCTGGGATCCTCCTCCCCTCGGTGATGAGTGCCCTCTAGCGTCAGCCCCTAACTTCTGAGCACCCCACGTTTTCTGATGTGAGCCCAGTGATGCCAGGACACTCCTGTCATGTTCCCATCATCATGGGGATGTGGGCCTTCTGCTCTGAGGTCCCAATGTCTGGGTTGCTCACAGTTTCATGATGTGGGCTGTCTGGTGTTAGTTCACTCCGGCCTGGATCCCCTAGCCTCTGTGCTCTGGGCCGCCTGCTGGGAGGTTCCAACTGCTGGATTCCTCACCTTTCTTATTTTTGGGCCCTCTGTTGTGAGGCTCCTCCTGCCTGCCTCACTCCCAGCCCCTTGGTGATGGGTGTCCTATGGTTTGAAGCCACATGTTCTGGGTTCCTCACCTTTAGATGACGTGGCCCTACTCATGTGAGGACACTCCTGCCTGGTTCCAATCCATTTGGTGATGTGGGCCCTCTGGTGCGAGTCTGATCCTGACTGGGTTCGTCACACTTCTCTGAGGTGGGCCCTCTGCTGTGAGGTCATTCGTTCCTGGTTGACACACATTGCCTTGGCAACGTCAGCCCTCTGGTGGCAGTTGGAGCCTGCTGGGAGCCTCCTTCCCTTGGTGATGAGGGTCCTCTGGTGTCAGGCCCTAACTGCTGGTCTCCCAAAATTTTCTGATACGTACTCAGTGGTGCGAGGACACTCCTACCAGATTTATATCCCCATGGGGATGTGGGCCTCCTGCTCTGAGGTCCCAATGGCTGGGTTGCTCAGTTTCATGACATGGGCCCTCTTCTGTGAGTTCACTGTGGCCTGGATCCCATAGCCTTGGTGCTCTGGGCCGCCTGCTGGGAGGTTCCAACTGCTGGATTCCTCACGTTTTTATTCTATGGGCCCAGTGTTGTGAGGCTACTCCTGCCTGCCTCACTCCGAGGCCCTTGGTGATGTGGGTCCTCTGGTTTGAGGACACATGTGCTGAGTACCTCACCTTTTGATGATGTGGCCCCACTGGTGTGAAGACACTCCTGCCTGGTTCCCATCCCCTTGGTGATGTGAGCCCTCTGGTGAGAGTCGGATGTTGGCTGGGTTTCTCACCCTTCTGTGAGGTGGGACCTCTGCTGTGAGGTAAATCCTGCCTGGCTTGCTCACATTGCCTTGGCAACGTGAGCCCTCAGGTGGCAGTTGGAGCCTGCTGGGAATCTCCTCCCCTCGGTTATGAGAGCTCTGGGTAAAACACATATGCCCTTTTTTGCCAAGTGCATTATTTTCCAAATTCTGTCTCTTTTCCTATGCTTTAAGAGCGACTCCCATGTACCTTCTGAAATCGGTTTCCAGCAATTCTGCCCCGCATTCAAGTCCTCTTCGCAGCCTTACTTCAGTAAAATTTTGGATGATACCTGTCATTTATAACTCTGCAGGTTTGTGAATTACAGTGCCCCTGAGCTCCTTTCTTCAACTCGCTTTCTTGGGAGCTGGCCGAAAAACCGCAGGATCTCTTCAGGTCCTAATCTGGTTCCAGCATGGCATGCAGAGCCTTTGGTTCATTCGTCTTCCTGGTGGGAAATGAGAGTTAAATTTGCCTGTCCAGACACATCCAGCTAGTCTCTCATTGGTTCTCCTTATTCCTGTTCATCTTCCGCAGAAATTGCAAACTTGGCCAAACAGGAGGTTAAAGGCACTGACTCTCCAAGTGGGGAGAGTGTTAGTAAAGTGTCTGGAAAGTTGCACCGAGTACCAAGGGACGAAAACTGAAACACAATTGAACACGTTTCCCGATCACACGGTGGATCATACTGTGGGTTCCACATGCATGTTTTAATTGAAGGAAGAATCCCTTAAACCTGGAGAGTTGAGACCCATGGAATGGGTACCATGCAATATGACTTCAAAGGGTCTGCATTTGCTCACCGAACCTCAACAATCCTATCACTGCTGCGTTTATGCCGCTGTACACACGCTTGATTCTCTTTTGGAGACATATAAATCCATAGGTTTTCAGATTCTTACTAGTCAGGTATATTCTTAGGCGTTTAATATGGGGTGTTGAGTCCACTTCGTTGAGCAAGGAGTAGCTCTTGTCTATTACATATTTGGCTTATGGAACAGTATCTGTGCTAACTTCCATCTCTGGTTTTATGCAGCACCCCAACTCACCTTTCCCCTTAAGCAAGCATAAGTTGGTTTTCTACATTTGAGACCCTGTTCTGTTTTGTAATTCAGTTCCTGTGTAGCCAAGTTTACATTCCGTGTAGTAGTGATATCTTATGATGTTTCTTTTTCTGTGTGACTTATTTCACTTAGAATCATCGTACCTGAATCCACTCATTATGCTGCTACGGGCCTGATGACATAGATTTCATTGCTGAGTGATATTGCATTGTACGTAAGTACCACAACTTCTTTATCCATTTTTCTCTTTCTGTGATATTGAACTTGTACCGTAAACGAGGTTGTTGTAAACACAGCCGTCCCAAACTTTGGGGTGGCTGTGTCTTTTTTATTTTAATTTCCCTAAGCTATAGGACCATAAGTGGAAGTGCCCTAGGCTCTGTTGCTTTGTTTTTTAGATGTTTCAGGAAACACCATACACTTCTCCAGAGTGGCTGTTGGCAATTTACATCCCGCCCATCAGCATAACAAGGCTCCCAGTTCTCCATGGCCTGTCCTGCCTTTGGATTTAACACTTTTTTCAGATGGCCCTTTTGACCAGGGGGCAGTGAGACTTCATTGTAGTGCAGATTTCCTTTGCAAGCTTGCTTGGTTGGCCAAAAAGAGCATATGCGTTGTTTCCTGTATATATTCAGGAAAAAATGCATATGCCCTTTTTGGCCAAGTGCATCATTGTGGACGTTCTGCCTCTTTTCCTATGCTTTACATGCAATTCCAGTCTACCTCCTGAAATCGGTTTCCTGCAATTCTGCCCCGCTTTCAAGTCCTCTTGGCAGCCTTACTTCAATATATTTTTGGACGATAGCTGTCATTTATAACTCTGCAGGTTTGTGAATGACACTGCCCCTGAGCTCCTTTCTTCAACTCGCTTTCTTGTGAGCTGGCCGCAACACCACAGGATTGTTTCAGGCCGTAGTGTGGTTCCGGCATGGCACGCTGAGCCTTTGGTTAATTCCTCTTCCTGGTGGGAAATGAGAGTTAAATTTACCCGTCCAGACACCTCCAGCTAGTCTCTCATTGGTTCTCCCTATTCCTGTTCATTTTCCGCAGAAATTGCAAACTAGGCCAAACAGGAGGTTAAAGGCACTGACTCTCCAAGTGGGGAGAGTGTTAGTAAAGCGTCTGGAATGTTGCACCCGAGTACCAGAGCATGAAAACTGAGACACATTTGAAGACGTTTCCCGATCACACGGTGGATCATACTCTGGGTTCCACATGCATATTTTAGCTGAAGGAAGAATCCCTTAAACCTGGAGAGTTGAGACCCATGGAATGGGTACCATGCAATATGACTTCAAAGGATCTGCATTTGCTCACCGAACCTCAACAATCCTATCACTGCTGCGTTTACGCCGCTGTACACACACTTGATTCTCTTTCGGAGACATATAAATCCATAGGTTTTAAGATTCTTACTAGTCAGGTATATTCTTAGGCGTTTAATATGGGGTGTTGAGTCCACTTCGTTGAGCAAGGAGTAGCTCTTGTCTATTACATATTTGGCTTATGGAACGGTATCTGTGCTAATTTCAATCTCTGGTTTTATGCAGCACCCCAACTCACCTTTCCCCTTAAGCAAGCATAAGATGGTTTTCTACATTTGATACCCTGTTCTGTTTTGTAATTCAGTTCCTGTGTAGCCAAGTTTACATTCCGTGTAGTAGTGATATCTTATGATGTTTCTTTTTCTGTGTGACTTGTTTCACTAGAATCATCGTACCTGAATCCACTCATTATGCTGCTACGGGCCTGATGACATAGATTTCATTGCTGAGTGATATTGCATTGTACGTAATTACCACAACTTCTTTATCCATTTTTCGCTTTCTGTGATATTGAACTTGTACCGTAAACGAGGTTCTTGTAAACAGAGCCGTCCCAAACTTTGGGGTGGCTGTGTCTTTCTGATTTTAATTTCCCTAAGCGACGTGGGCCCTCTGGTGGCATTTGGAGTGTGCTGGGATCCTTCTCCCCTCGGTGATGAGGGCCCTCTTGCCTTAGGCCATAACTGCTGGGCTCCCCACATTTTCTGATGTGCGCCAAGTGAGTGAGGACACTCTTGCCAGGTTCCCATCCCCATGGGGATATGGGCCTTCTGCTCTGAGGTCAAAACGGCTGGCTTGCTCACAGTACCATGATGTGGGCCCTCTGCTGTGAGTTCACTCCGGCAAGGATCCCTTATCATCGGTGCTCTGAGCCGCCTGCTGGGAGGTTCCAACTGCTGGTTTCCTCAACTTTTTTATTCTATGTGCCCTCTGTTGTGAGGCTCCTCCTGCCTGCCTCACTGCCAGCCCCTTGGTGATGACTGTCCTATGGCTTGAGGCCACATGTGCTGCGTTTCTCACCTTTCGATGATGTGGCCCCACTCGTGTGAGGACACTCCTGCCTGGTTCCCATCCCCTTGGTGAGGTGGGCCCTCTGGCGAGAGTCTAATCCTGGCTGGGTTCCTCAACGTTCTGTGAGGTAGGCCCTCTGCTGTGAGGTCACTCCTGCCTGGCTGGCACATGTCACCTTGGAGACGTGAGCCCTCTGGTGGCAGTTGGAGCGTGCAGGGTGCCTCCTCCTCTCGGTGATGACGGCCCTCTAGCGTCAGGCCCTAAATGGTGGGCTCCCCACATTTTCTGATGTGCGCCCAGTGGTGCGAGGACACTCCAGCCAGGTTCCCATTCCCATGGGGATGTGGGCCTTCTGCGCTGAGGTCCCAACGCCTGGGTTGCTCACAGTTTTATGATGTGGGCCCTCTGCTGTGAGTTCACTGCGGCCTGGATCCCATAGCCTTGGTGTTCTGAGCCGCCTGCTGGAAGGTCTAAATGCTGGAATCCTCACGTTTTTTATATTATGTGCCCTGTGTTGTGAGGCTACTCCTGCCTGCCTCACTCCAAGGCCCTTGGTGATGTGGGTCCTCTGGTTTGAGGACACATGTGCTGGGTTCCTCACCTTAAGATGATGAGGCCCCACTGGTGTGAGGATAATCCTGACTGGTTCCCATCCCCTTTGTGATGTGGGCCCTCTGGTGAGAGTCTGATCCTGGCTGGGTTCCTCACCCATCTGTGAGGTGGGCCCTCTACTATCAGGTAACTCTTGCCTGGCTTGCTCACCTCACCTTGTTGACATGAGCCCTCTGGTGGCACTTGGACCCTGCTGGGAGCCTCCTCACCTCTGTGATGAGGGCCCCATGACGTCAGGCCCTAACTGCTGGGCTCCCCAACTTTTCTTAGTGAGCCCAGTGATGCTCAGGCACTCCTCTTAGGTTCCCATCTCCATGGGGATGTGGGCCTTCTGCTCTGAGGTTCCAACGGCTGGGTTGATCACAATTTCATGATGTGGGCTCTCTGGTGTTAGTTCACTGTGGCCTGGATCCCATAGCCTCTGTGCTCTTGGCCGCCTGCTGGGAGGTTCCAACTGCTGGATTCCTCACTTTTTTAATTTTTTAGGCCCTCTGTTGTGAGGCTCCTCCTGCCTGCCTCACTCCCAGCCCCTTCGTGATGTGTGTCCTCTGGTTTGAGGCCACATGTGCTGGGTTCCTCACCTTTCGATGATGTGGGACCAATGGTCTTAGGAGACTCCTGCCTGGTTCACATCCCCTTGGTGATGTGGGCCCTCTGTTGAGAGTCTGATCCTGGCTGGGCTCCTCACCCATCTGTGAGGTGGGCCGTCTGCTGTGAGGTCACTCCTGCCTGGCTTGCTCACCTCGCCTTGTGGACATGAGCCCTCTGGTGGCACTTGGAGCCTGCTGGGAGCCTCCTCCCCTCGGTGATGAGGGCCCTCTGGTGTCAGGCTCTAACGGCTGGGCTCCCCACATTTTGTGATGTGCGCCCAGTGGTTCGAAGACACTCCATTCAGGTTCACATCCCCATTGGGATGTGGGCCTTCTGCTCTGTGGTCCCAACGGCTGGGTTGCTCACAGTTTCATGATGTGGACTCTCTGCTGTTAGTTCACTCTGGCCTGCATCCCATAACCTCGGTGCTCTGGGCCGCTTGCTGGGAGGTTCCAACTGCTGGATTCCTCAACTTTTTTAATTTTTTAGGCCCTCTGTTTTGAGGCTCCTCCTGCCTGCCTCACTTGCAACCCCTTCGTGATGTGGGTCCTCTGGTTTGAGGCCACATGTGCTGGGTTCCGCAACTTTCAATGAATTGGCCCCACTGGTGTGAGGACACTCCTGCCTGGTTCCCATCCCCTTGGTGATGTGGGCCTTCTGGTGACAGTCTTATCCTGGCTGGGTTCCTCACTCTTCTGTGAGGTAGGCCCTCTTCTGTGAGGTCAATCCTGCCTGACTTGCACACATCACCTTGGTGATGTGGGCCCTCTGTTGGCACATGGAACCTGCTGGGAGCCTCCTGCCCTTGGTGATGACGGCCCTCTAGCATCAGGCCCTAACTGCTGGGCTCCCCACGTTTTCTGATGTGAGCCCAGTGATGCCAGGACACTCCTGTCAGGTTCCCATCCCCATGGGAATGTGGGCTTTCTGCTCTGAGGTCCCAACGCCTGGGTTGCTCACAGTTTCATGATGTGGGCTCTCTGGTGTTAGTTCACTCCTGCCTGCATCCCATAGCTTCTGTGCTCTCGGCCGCCTGCTGGGAGGTTCCAAATGCTGGATTCCTCACCTTTTTTATTCTTTGGGCCCTCTGTTTTTAGGCTACTCCTACCTGCCTCACTCCCATCCCCTTTGTGATGTATGTCCTCTGATATGAGGCCGCATGTGCTGGGTTCCTCACCTTTCGATGATGTGGCCCCACTGGTGGGAGGACAGTCCTGACTGGTTCCCATCCCCTTGGTGTTGTGGGCCCTCTGGCGAGAGTCTCATCCTACCTCGGTTCCTCA
Source organism: Orcinus orca (assembly GCF_937001465.1). Taxonomy (NCBI): domain Eukaryota; kingdom Metazoa; phylum Chordata; class Mammalia; order Artiodactyla; family Delphinidae; genus Orcinus; species Orcinus orca. The sequence continues at coordinate 50,956,559 of NC_064560.1, read as the reverse complement.
CCCTTCTGTGAGATAGGCCCTCTGCTGTGAGGTCACTACTGCCTGGCTGGCGCATGCCACCTTGTAGACGTGGGCCCTCTGTTGGCAGTTGGAACCTGCTGGGAGTCTCCTCCCCTCAGTTATGAGGGCCCGCTGGCGTCAGGCCCTAACTGCTGGGCTCCTAACATTTTCTGATATGTGCTAAGTGGTTCGAAGACACTCCATCCAGGTTCACATCCCCATTGGGATGTGGGCCTTCTGTTCTGAGGTCCCAACGGCTGGGCTACTCACAGGTTCATGATGTGGGCCCTCTGCTGTGAGTTCACTGCGGCCTGCATCCCATAACCTCGGTGCTCTGGGCCGCTTGCTGGGCAGTTCCAACTGCTGGATTCCTCAACTTTTATATTCTATGGACCCTGTGTTGTGAGGCCGGTCCTGCCAGCCTCATTCCGAACCCCTTGGTGATGTGGTTCCTCTGGTTTGAGGCTACATGTGCTGGGATCCTCACCTTTCGATGATGTTGTCCCACTGGTGTGGGGACACTCCTGCCTGGTTCCCATCCCCTTGGTGATGTGGGCCCTCTGGTGAGAGTCTGATCCTGCCTGTGTTTCTCACCCTTCTGTGAGGTGGGCCCTCTGCTGTGAGGTCACTCCTGCCGGGCTGGCACACATCGCCTTGGCGACGTTGGCCCTCTGGTGGCAGCTGGAGCCTGCTGGGATCCTCCTCCCCTCGGTGATGAGTGCCCTCTAGCGTCAGCCCCTAACTTCTGAGCACCCCACGTTTTCTGATGTGAGCCCAGTGATGCCAGGACACTCCTGTCATGTTCCCATCATCATGGGGATGTGGGCCTTCTGCTCTGAGGTCCCAATGTCTGGGTTGCTCACAGTTTCATGATGTGGGCTGTCTGGTGTTAGTTCACTCCGGCCTGGATCCCCTAGCCTCTGTGCTCTGGGCCGCCTGCTGGGAGGTTCCAACTGCTGGATTCCTCACCTTTCTTATTTTTGGGCCCTCTGTTGTGAGGCTCCTCCTGCCTGCCTCACTCCCAGCCCCTTGGTGATGGGTGTCCTATGGTTTGAAGCCACATGTTCTGGGTTCCTCACCTTTAGATGACGTGGCCCTACTCATGTGAGGACACTCCTGCCTGGTTCCAATCCATTTGGTGATGTGGGCCCTCTGGTGCGAGTCTGATCCTGACTGGGTTCGTCACACTTCTCTGAGGTGGGCCCTCTGCTGTGAGGTCATTCGTTCCTGGTTGACACACATTGCCTTGGCAACGTCAGCCCTCTGGTGGCAGTTGGAGCCTGCTGGGAGCCTCCTTCCCTTGGTGATGAGGGTCCTCTGGTGTCAGGCCCTAACTGCTGGTCTCCCAAAATTTTCTGATACGTACTCAGTGGTGCGAGGACACTCCTACCAGATTTATATCCCCATGGGGATGTGGGCCTCCTGCTCTGAGGTCCCAATGGCTGGGTTGCTCAGTTTCATGACATGGGCCCTCTTCTGTGAGTTCACTGTGGCCTGGATCCCATAGCCTTGGTGCTCTGGGCCGCCTGCTGGGAGGTTCCAACTGCTGGATTCCTCACGTTTTTATTCTATGGGCCCAGTGTTGTGAGGCTACTCCTGCCTGCCTCACTCCGAGGCCCTTGGTGATGTGGGTCCTCTGGTTTGAGGACACATGTGCTGAGTACCTCACCTTTTGATGATGTGGCCCCACTGGTGTGAAGACACTCCTGCCTGGTTCCCATCCCCTTGGTGATGTGAGCCCTCTGGTGAGAGTCGGATGTTGGCTGGGTTTCTCACCCTTCTGTGAGGTGGGACCTCTGCTGTGAGGTAAATCCTGCCTGGCTTGCTCACATTGCCTTGGCAACGTGAGCCCTCAGGTGGCAGTTGGAGCCTGCTGGGAATCTCCTCCCCTCGGTTATGAGAGCTCTGGGTAAAACACATATGCCCTTTTTTGCCAAGTGCATTATTTTCCAAATTCTGTCTCTTTTCCTATGCTTTAAGAGCGACTCCCATGTACCTTCTGAAATCGGTTTCCAGCAATTCTGCCCCGCATTCAAGTCCTCTTCGCAGCCTTACTTCAGTAAAATTTTGGATGATACCTGTCATTTATAACTCTGCAGGTTTGTGAATTACAGTGCCCCTGAGCTCCTTTCTTCAACTCGCTTTCTTGGGAGCTGGCCGAAAAACCGCAGGATCTCTTCAGGTCCTAATCTGGTTCCAGCATGGCATGCAGAGCCTTTGGTTCATTCGTCTTCCTGGTGGGAAATGAGAGTTAAATTTGCCTGTCCAGACACATCCAGCTAGTCTCTCATTGGTTCTCCTTATTCCTGTTCATCTTCCGCAGAAATTGCAAACTTGGCCAAACAGGAGGTTAAAGGCACTGACTCTCCAAGTGGGGAGAGTGTTAGTAAAGTGTCTGGAAAGTTGCACCGAGTACCAAGGGACGAAAACTGAAACACAATTGAACACGTTTCCCGATCACACGGTGGATCATACTGTGGGTTCCACATGCATGTTTTAATTGAAGGAAGAATCCCTTAAACCTGGAGAGTTGAGACCCATGGAATGGGTACCATGCAATATGACTTCAAAGGGTCTGCATTTGCTCACCGAACCTCAACAATCCTATCACTGCTGCGTTTATGCCGCTGTACACACGCTTGATTCTCTTTTGGAGACATATAAATCCATAGGTTTTCAGATTCTTACTAGTCAGGTATATTCTTAGGCGTTTAATATGGGGTGTTGAGTCCACTTCGTTGAGCAAGGAGTAGCTCTTGTCTATTACATATTTGGCTTATGGAACAGTATCTGTGCTAACTTCCATCTCTGGTTTTATGCAGCACCCCAACTCACCTTTCCCCTTAAGCAAGCATAAGTTGGTTTTCTACATTTGAGACCCTGTTCTGTTTTGTAATTCAGTTCCTGTGTAGCCAAGTTTACATTCCGTGTAGTAGTGATATCTTATGATGTTTCTTTTTCTGTGTGACTTATTTCACTTAGAATCATCGTACCTGAATCCACTCATTATGCTGCTACGGGCCTGATGACATAGATTTCATTGCTGAGTGATATTGCATTGTACGTAAGTACCACAACTTCTTTATCCATTTTTCTCTTTCTGTGATATTGAACTTGTACCGTAAACGAGGTTGTTGTAAACACAGCCGTCCCAAACTTTGGGGTGGCTGTGTCTTTTTTATTTTAATTTCCCTAAGCTATAGGACCATAAGTGGAAGTGCCCTAGGCTCTGTTGCTTTGTTTTTTAGATGTTTCAGGAAACACCATACACTTCTCCAGAGTGGCTGTTGGCAATTTACATCCCGCCCATCAGCATAACAAGGCTCCCAGTTCTCCATGGCCTGTCCTGCCTTTGGATTTAACACTTTTTTCAGATGGCCCTTTTGACCAGGGGGCAGTGAGACTTCATTGTAGTGCAGATTTCCTTTGCAAGCTTGCTTGGTTGGCCAAAAAGAGCATATGCGTTGTTTCCTGTATATATTCAGGAAAAAATGCATATGCCCTTTTTGGCCAAGTGCATCATTGTGGACGTTCTGCCTCTTTTCCTATGCTTTACATGCAATTCCAGTCTACCTCCTGAAATCGGTTTCCTGCAATTCTGCCCCGCTTTCAAGTCCTCTTGGCAGCCTTACTTCAATATATTTTTGGACGATAGCTGTCATTTATAACTCTGCAGGTTTGTGAATGACACTGCCCCTGAGCTCCTTTCTTCAACTCGCTTTCTTGTGAGCTGGCCGCAACACCGCAGGATTGTTTCAGGCCGTAGTGTGGTTCCGGCATGGCACGCTGAGCCTTTGGTTAATTCCTCTTCCTGGTGGGAAATGAGAGTTAAATTTACCCGTCCAGACACCTCCAGCTAGTCTCTCATTGGTTCTCCCTATTCCTGTTCATTTTCCGCAGAAATTGCAAACTAGGCCAAACAGGAGGTTAAAGGCACTGACTCTCCAAGTGGGGAGAGTGTTAGTAAAGCGTCTGGAATGTTGCACCCGAGTACCAGAGCATGAAAACTGAGACACATTTGAAGACGTTTCCCGATCACACGGTGGATCATACTCTGGGTTCCACATGCATATTTTAGCTGAAGGAAGAATCCCTTAAACCTGGAGAGTTGAGACCCATGGAATGGGTACCATGCAATATGACTTCAAAGGATCTGCATTTGCTCACCGAACCTCAACAATCCTATCACTGCTGCGTTTATGCCGCTGTACACACACTTGATTCTCTTTCGGAGACATATAAATCCATAGGTTTTAAGATTCTTACTAGTCAGGTATATTCTTAGGCGTTTAATATGGGGTGTTGAGTCCACTTCGTTGAGCAAGGAGTAGCTCTTGTCTATTACATATTTGGCTTATGGAACGGTATCTGTGCTAATTTCAATCTCTGGTTTTATGCAGCACCCCAACTCACCTTTCCCCTTAAGCAAGCATAAGATGGTTTTCTACATTTGATACCCTGTTCTGTTTTGTAATTCAGTTCCTGTGTAGCCAAGTTTACATTCCGTGTAGTAGTGATATCTTATGATGTTTCTTTTTCTGTGTGACTTATTTCACTAGAATCATCGTACCTGAATCCACTCATTATGCTGCTACGGGCCTGATGACATAGATTTCATTGCTGAGTGATATTGCATTGTACGTAATTACCACAACTTCTTTATCCATTTTTCACTTTCTGTGATATTGAACTTGTACCGTAAACGAGGTTCTTGTAAACAGAGCCGTCCCAAACTTTGGGGTGGCTGTGTCTTTCTGATTTTAATTTCCCTAAGCGACGTGGGCCCTCTGGTGGCATTTGGAGTGTGCTGGGATCCTTCTCCCCTCGGTGATGAGGGCCCTCTTGCCTTAGGCCATAACTGCTGGGCTCCCCACATTTTCTGATGTGCGCCAAGTGAGTGAGGACACTCTTGCCAGGTTCCCATCCCCATGGGGATATGGGCCTTCTGCTCTGAGGTCAAAACGGCTGGCTTGCTCACAGTACCATGATGTGGGCCCTCTGCTGTGAGTTCACTCCGGCAAGGATCCCTTATCATCGGTGCTCTGAGCCGCCTGCTGGGAGGTTCCAACTGCTGGTTTCCTCAACTTTTTTATTCTATGTGCCCTCTGTTGTGAGGCTCCTCCTGCCTGCCTCACTGCCAGCCCCTTGGTGATGACTGTCCTATGGCTTGAGGCCACATGTGCTGCGTTTCTCACCTTTCGATGATGTGGCCCCACTCGTGTGAGGACACTCCTGCCTGGTTCCCATCCCCTTGGTGAGGTGGGCCCTCTGGCGAGAGTCTAATCCTGGCTGGGTTCCTCAACGTTCTGTGAGGTAGGCCCTCTGCTGTGAGGTCACTCCTGCCTGGCTGGCACATGTCACCTTGGAGACGTGAGCCCTCTGGTGGCAGTTGGAGCGTGCAGGGTGCCTCCTCCTCTCGGTGATGACGGCCCTCTAGCGTCAGGCCCTAAATGGTGGGCTCCCCACATTTTCTGATGTGCGCCCAGTGGTGCGAGGACACTCCAGCCAGGTTCCCATTCCCATGGGGATGTGGGCCTTCTGCGCTGAGGTCCCAACGCCTGGGTTGCTCACAGTTTTATGATGTGGGCCCTCTGCTGTGAGTTCACTGCGGCCTGGATCCCATAGCCTTGGTGTTCTGAGCCGCCTGCTGGAAGGTCTAAATGCTGGAATCCTCACGTTTTTTATATTATGTGCCCTGTGTTGTGAGGCTACTCCTGCCTGCCTCACTCCAAGGCCCTTGGTGATGTGGGTCCTCTGGTTTGAGGACACATGTGCTGGGTTCCTCACCTTAAGATGATGAGGCCCCACTGGTGTGAGGATAATCCTGACTGGTTCCCATCCCCTTTGTGATGTGGGCCCTCTGGTGAGAGTCTGATCCTGGCTGGGTTCCTCACCCATCTGTGAGGTGGGCCCTCTACTATCAGGTAACTCTTGCCTGGCTTGCTCACCTCACCTTGTTGACATGAGCCCTCTGGTGGCACTTGGACCCTGCTGGGAGCCTCCTCACCTCTGTGATGAGGGCCCCATGACGTCAGGCCCTAACTGCTGGGCTCCCCAACTTTTCTTAGTGAGCCCAGTGATGCTCAGGCACTCCTCTTAGGTTCCCATCTCCATGGGGATGTGGGCCTTCTGCTCTGAGGTTCCAACGGCTGGGTTGATCACAATTTCATGATGTGGGCTCTCTGGTGTTAGTTCACTGTGGCCTGGATCCCATAGCCTCTGTGCTCTTGGCCGCCTGCTGGGAGGTTCCAACTGCTGGATTCCTCACTTTTTTAATTTTTTAGGCCCTCTGTTGTGAGGCTCCTCCTGCCTGCCTCACTCCCAGCCCCTTCGTGATGTGTGTCCTCTGGTTTGAGGCCACATGTGCTGGGTTCCTCACCTTTCGATGATGTGGGACCAATGGTCTTAGGAGACTCCTGCCTGGTTCACATCCCCTTGGTGATGTGGGCCCTCTGTTGAGAGTCTGATCCTGGCTGGGCTCCTCACCCATCTGTGAGGTGGGCCGTCTGCTGTGAGGTCACTCCTGCCTGGCTTGCTCACCTCGCCTTGTGGACATGAGCCCTCTGGTGGCACTTGGAGCCTGCTGGGAGCCTCCTCCCCTCGGTGATGAGGGCCCTCTGGTGTCAGGCTCTAACGGCTGGGCTCCCCACATTTTGTGATGTGCGCCCAGTGGTTCGAAGACACTCCATTCAGGTTCACATCCCCATTGGGATGTGGGCCTTCTGCTCTGTGGTCCCAACGGCTGGGTTGCTCACAGTTTCATGATGTGGACTCTCTGCTGTTAGTTCACTCTGGCCTGCATCCCATAACCTCGGTGCTCTGGGCCGCTTGCTGGGAGGTTCCAACTGCTGGATTCCTCAACTTTTTTAATTTTTTAGGCCCTCTGTTTTGAGGCTCCTCCTGCCTGCCTCACTTGCAACCCCTTCGTGATGTGGGTCCTCTGGTTTGAGGCCACATGTGCTGGGTTCCGCAACTTTCAATGAATTGGCCCCACTGGTGTGAGGACACTCCTGCCTGGTTCCCATCCCCTTGGTGATGTGGGCCTTCTGGTGACAGTCTTATCCTGGCTGGGTTCCTCACTCTTCTGTGAGGTAGGCCCTCTTCTGTGAGGTCAATCCTGCCTGACTTGCACACATCACCTTGGTGATGTGGGCCCTCTGTTGGCACATGGAACCTGCTGGGAGCCTCCTGCCCTTGGTGATGACGGCCCTCTAGCATCAGGCCCTAACTGCTGGGCTCCCCACGTTTTCTGATGTGAGCCCAGTGATGCCAGGACACTCCTGTCAGGTTCCCATCCCCATGGGAATGTGGGCTTTCTGCTCTGAGGTCCCAACGCCTGGGTTGCTCACAGTTTCATGATGTGGGCTCTCTGGTGTTAGTTCACTCCTGCCTGCATCCCATAGCTTCTGTGCTCTCGGCCGCCTGCTGGGAGGTTCCAAATGCTGGATTCCTCACCTTTTTTATTCTTTGGGCCCTCTGTTTTTAGGCTACTCCTACCTGCCTCACTCCCATCCCCTTTGTGATGTATGTCCTCTGATATGAGGCCGCATGTGCTGGGTTCCTCACCTTTCGATGATGTGGCCCCACTGGTGGGAGGACAGTCCTGACTGGTTCCCATCCCCTTGGTGTTGTGGGCCCTCTGGCGAGAGTCTCATCCTACCTCGGTTCCTCACCCTTCTGTGAGATAGGCCCTCTGCTGTGAGGTCACTACTGCCTGGCTGGCGCATGCCACCTTGTAGACGTGGGCCCTCTGTTGGCAGTTGGAACCTGCTGGGAGTCTCCTCCCCTCAGTTATGAGGGCCCGCTGGCGTCAGGCCCTAACTGCTGGGCTCCTAACATTTTCTGATATGTGCTAAGTGGTTCGAAGACACTCCATCCAGGTTCACATCCCCATTGGGATGTGGGCCTTCTGTTCTGAGGTCCCAACGGCTGGGCTACTCACAGGTTCATGATGTGGGCCCTCTGCTGTGAGTTCACTGCGGCCTGCATCCCATAACCTCGGTGCTCTGGGCCGCTTGCTGGGCAGTTCCAACTGCTGGATTCCTCAACTTTTATATTCTATGGACCCTGTGTTGTGAGGCCGGTCCTGCCAGCCTCATTCCGAACCCCTTGGTGATGTGGTTCCTCTGGTTTGAGGCTACATGTGCTGGGATCCTCACCTTTCGATGATGTTGTCCCACTGGTGTGGGGACACTCCTGCCTGGTTCCCATCCCCTTGGTGATGTGGGCCCTCTGGTGAGAGTCTGATCCTGCCTGTGTTTCTCACCCTTCTGTGAGGTGGGCCCTCTGCTGTGAGGTCACTCCTGCCGGGCTGGCACACATCGCCTTGGCGACGTTGGCCCTCTGGTGGCAGCTGGAGCCTGCTGGGATCCTCCTCCCCTCGGTGATGAGTGCCCTCTAGCGTCAGCCCCTAACTTCTGAGCACCCCACGTTTTCTGATGTGAGCCCAGTGATGCCAGGACACTCCTGTCATGTTCCCATCATCATGGGGATGTGGGCCTTCTGCTCTGAGGTCCCAATGTCTGGGTTGCTCACAGTTTCATGATGTGGGCTGTCTGGTGTTAGTTCACTCCGGCCTGGATCCCCTAGCCTCTGTGCTCTGGGCCGCCTGCTGGGAGGTTCCAACTGCTGGATTCCTCACCTTTCTTATTTTTGGGCCCTCTGTTGTGAGGCTCCTCCTGCCTGCCTCACTCCCAGCCCCTTGGTGATGGGTGTCCTATGGTTTGAAGCCACATGTTCTGGGTTCCTCACCTTTAGATGACGTGGCCCTACTCATGTGAGGACACTCCTGCCTGGTTCCAATCCATTTGGTGATGTGGGCCCTCTGGTGCGAGTCTGATCCTGACTGGGTTCGTCACACTTCTCTGAGGTGGGCCCTCTGCTGTGAGGTCATTCGTTCCTGGTTGACACACATTGCCTTGGCAACGTCAGCCCTCTGGTGGCAGTTGGAGCCTGCTGGGAGCCTCCTTCCCTTGGTGATGAGGGTCCTCTGGTGTCAGGCCCTAACTGCTGGTCTCCCAAAATTTTCTGATACGTACTCAGTGGTGCGAGGACACTCCTACCAGATTTATATCCCCATGGGGATGTGGGCCTCCTGCTCTGAGGTCCCAATGGCTGGGTTGCTCAGTTTCATGACATGGGCCCTCTTCTGTGAGTTCACTGTGGCCTGGATCCCATAGCCTTGGTGCTCTGGGCCGCCTGCTGGGAGGTTCCAACTGCTGGATTCCTCACGTTTTTATTCTATGGGCCCAGTGTTGTGAGGCTACTCCTGCCTGCCTCACTCCGAGGCCCTTGGTGATGTGGGTCCTCTGGTTTGAGGACACATGTGCTGAGTACCTCACCTTTTGATGATGTGGCCCCACTGGTGTGAAGACACTCCTGCCTGGTTCCCATCCCCTTGGTGATGTGAGCCCTCTGGTGAGAGTCGGATGTTGGCTGGGTTTCTCACCCTTCTGTGAGGTGGGACCTCTGCTGTGAGGTAAATCCTGCCTGGCTTGCTCACATTGCCTTGGCAACGTGAGCCCTCAGGTGGCAGTTGGAGCCTGCTGGGAATCTCCTCCCCTCGGTTATGAGAGCTCTGGGTAAAACACATATGCCCTTTTTTGCCAAGTGCATTATTTTCCAAATTCTGTCTCTTTTCCTATGCTTTAAGAGCGACTCCCATGTACCTTCTGAAATCGGTTTCCAGCAATTCTGCCCCGCATTCAAGTCCTCTTCGCAGCCTTACTTCAGTAAAATTTTGGATGATACCTGTCATTTATAACTCTGCAGGTTTGTGAATTACAGTGCCCCTGAGCTCCTTTCTTCAACTCGCTTTCTTGGGAGCTGGCCGAAAAACCGCAGGATCTCTTCAGGTCCTAATCTGGTTCCAGCATGGCATGCAGAGCCTTTGGTTCATTCGTCTTCCTGGTGGGAAATGAGAGTTAAATTTGCCTGTCCAGACACATCCAGCTAGTCTCTCATTGGTTCTCCTTATTCCTGTTCATCTTCCGCAGAAATTGCAAACTTGGCCAAACAGGAGGTTAAAGGCACTGACTCTCCAAGTGGGGAGAGTGTTAGTAAAGTGTCTGGAAAGTTGCACCGAGTACCAAGGGACGAAAACTGAAACACAATTGAACACGTTTCCCGATCACACGGTGGATCATACTGTGGGTTCCACATGCATGTTTTAATTGAAGGAAGAATCCCTTAAACCTGGAGAGTTGAGACCCATGGAATGGGTACCATGCAATATGACTTCAAAGGGTCTGCATTTGCTCACCGAACCTCAACAATCCTATCACTGCTGCGTTTATGCCGCTGTACACACGCTTGATTCTCTTTTGGAGACATATAAATCCATAGGTTTTCAGATTCTTACTAGTCAGGTATATTCTTAGGCGTTTAATATGGGGTGTTGAGTCCACTTCGTTGAGCAAGGAGTAGCTCTTGTCTATTACATATTTGGCTTATGGAACAGTATCTGTGCTAACTTCCATCTCTGGTTTTATGCAGCACCCCAACTCACCTTTCCCCTTAAGCAAGCATAAGTTGGTTTTCTACATTTGAGACCCTGTTCTGTTTTGTAATTCAGTTCCTGTGTAGCCAAGTTTACATTCCGTGTAGTAGTGATATCTTATGATGTTTCTTTTTCTGTGTGACTTATTTCACTTAGAATCATCGTACCTGAATCCACTCATTATGCTGCTACGGGCCTGATGACATAGATTTCATTGCTGAGTGATATTGCATTGTACGTAAGTACCACAACTTCTTTATCCATTTTTCTCTTTCTGTGATATTGAACTTGTACCGTAAACGAGGTTGTTGTAAACACAGCCGTCCCAAACTTTGGGGTGGCTGTGTCTTTTTTATTTTAATTTCCCTAAGCTATAGGACCATAAGTGGAAGTGCCCTAGGCTCTGTTGCTTTGTTTTTTAGATGTTTCAGGAAACACCATACACTTCTCCAGAGTGGCTGTTGGCAATTTACATCCCGCCCATCAGCATAACAAGGCTCCCAGTTCTCCATGGCCTGTCCTGCCTTTGGATTTAACACTTTTTTCAGATGGCCCTTTTGACCAGGGGGCAGTGAGACTTCATTGTAGTGCAGATTTCCTTTGCAAGCTTGCTTGGTTGGCCAAAAAGAGCATATGCGTTGTTTCCTGTATATATTCAGGAAAAAATGCATATGCCCTTTTTGGCCAAGTGCATCATTGTGGACGTTCTGCCTCTTTTCCTATGCTTTACATGCAATTCCAGTCTACCTCCTGAAATCGGTTTCCTGCAATTCTGCCCCGCTTTCAAGTCCTCTTGGCAGCCTTACTTCAATATATTTTTGGACGATAGCTGTCATTTATAACTCTGCAGGTTTGTGAATGACACTGCCCCTGAGCTCCTTTCTTCAACTCGCTTTCTTGTGAGCTGGCCGCAACACCACAGGATTGTTTCAGGCCGTAGTGTGGTTCCGGCATGGCACGCTGAGCCTTTGGTTAATTCCTCTTCCTGGTGGGAAATGAGAGTTAAATTTACCCGTCCAGACACCTCCAGCTAGTCTCTCATTGGTTCTCCCTATTCCTGTTCATTTTCCGCAGAAATTGCAAACTAGGCCAAACAGGAGGTTAAAGGCACTGACTCTCCAAGTGGGGAGAGTGTTAGTAAAGCGTCTGGAATGTTGCACCCGAGTACCAGAGCATGAAAACTGAGACACATTTGAAGACGTTTCCCGATCACACGGTGGATCATACTCTGGGTTCCACATGCATATTTTAGCTGAAGGAAGAATCCCTTAAACCTGGAGAGTTGAGACCCATGGAATGGGTACCATGCAATATGACTTCAAAGGATCTGCATTTGCTCACCGAACCTCAACAATCCTATCACTGCTGCGTTTACGCCGCTGTACACACACTTGATTCTCTTTCGGAGACATATAAATCCATAGGTTTTAAGATTCTTACTAGTCAGGTATATTCTTAGGCGTTTAATATGGGGTGTTGAGTCCACTTCGTTGAGCAAGGAGTAGCTCTTGTCTATTACATATTTGGCTTATGGAACGGTATCTGTGCTAATTTCAATCTCTGGTTTTATGCAGCACCCCAACTCACCTTTCCCCTTAAGCAAGCATAAGATGGTTTTCTACATTTGATACCCTGTTCTGTTTTGTAATTCAGTTCCTGTGTAGCCAAGTTTACATTCCGTGTAGTAGTGATATCTTATGATGTTTCTTTTTCTGTGTGACTTGTTTCACTAGAATCATCGTACCTGAATCCACTCATTATGCTGCTACGGGCCTGATGACATAGATTTCATTGCTGAGTGATATTGCATTGTACGTAATTACCACAACTTCTTTATCCATTTTTCGCTTTCTGTGATATTGAACTTGTACCGTAAACGAGGTTCTTGTAAACAGAGCCGTCCCAAACTTTGGGGTGGCTGTGTCTTTCTGATTTTAATTTCCCTAAGCGACGTGGGCCCTCTGGTGGCATTTGGAGTGTGCTGGGATCCTTCTCCCCTCGGTGATGAGGGCCCTCTTGCCTTAGGCCATAACTGCTGGGCTCCCCACATTTTCTGATGTGCGCCAAGTGAGTGAGGACACTCTTGCCAGGTTCCCATCCCCATGGGGATATGGGCCTTCTGCTCTGAGGTCAAAACGGCTGGCTTGCTCACAGTACCATGATGTGGGCCCTCTGCTGTGAGTTCACTCCGGCAAGGATCCCTTATCATCGGTGCTCTGAGCCGCCTGCTGGGAGGTTCCAACTGCTGGTTTCCTCAACTTTTTTATTCTATGTGCCCTCTGTTGTGAGGCTCCTCCTGCCTGCCTCACTGCCAGCCCCTTGGTGATGACTGTCCTATGGCTTGAGGCCACATGTGCTGCGTTTCTCACCTTTCGATGATGTGGCCCCACTCGTGTGAGGACACTCCTGCCTGGTTCCCATCCCCTTGGTGAGGTGGGCCCTCTGGCGAGAGTCTAATCCTGGCTGGGTTCCTCAACGTTCTGTGAGGTAGGCCCTCTGCTGTGAGGTCACTCCTGCCTGGCTGGCACATGTCACCTTGGAGACGTGAGCCCTCTGGTGGCAGTTGGAGCGTGCAGGGTGCCTCCTCCTCTCGGTGATGACGGCCCTCTAGCGTCAGGCCCTAAATGGTGGGCTCCCCACATTTTCTGATGTGCGCCCAGTGGTGCGAGGACACTCCAGCCAGGTTCCCATTCCCATGGGGATGTGGGCCTTCTGCGCTGAGGTCCCAACGCCTGGGTTGCTCACAGTTTTATGATGTGGGCCCTCTGCTGTGAGTTCACTGCGGCCTGGATCCCATAGCCTTGGTGTTCTGAGCCGCCTGCTGGAAGGTCTAAATGCTGGAATCCTCACGTTTTTTATATTATGTGCCCTGTGTTGTGAGGCTACTCCTGCCTGCCTCACTCCAAGGCCCTTGGTGATGTGGTCCTCTGGTTTGAGGACACATGTGCTGGGTTCCTCACCTTAAGATGATGAGGCCCCACTGGTGTGAGGATAATCCTGACTGGTTCCCATCCCCTTTGTGATGTGGGCCCTCTGGTGAGAGTCTGATCCTGGCTGGGTTCCTCACCCATCTGTGAGGTGGGCCCTCTACTATCAGGTAACTCTTGCCTGGCTTGCTCACCTCACCTTGTTGACATGAGCCCTCTGGTGGCACTTGGACCCTGCTGGGAGCCTCCTCACCTCTGTGATGAGGGCCCCATGACGTCAGGCCCTAACTGCTGGGCTCCCCAACTTTTCTTAGTGAGCCCAGTGATGCTCAGGCACTCCTCTTAGGTTCCCATCTCCATGGGGATGTGGGCCTTCTGCTCTGAGGTTCCAACGGCTGGGTTGATCACAATTTCATGATGTGGGCTCTCTGGTGTTAGTTCACTGTGGCCTGGATCCCATAGCCTCTGTGCTCTTGGCCGCCTGCTGGGAGGTTCCAACTGCTGGATTCCTCACTTTTTTAATTTTTTAGGCCCTCTGTTGTGAGGCTCCTCCTGCCTGCCTCACTCCCAGCCCCTTCGTGATGTGTGTCCTCTGGTTTGAGGCCACATGTGCTGGGTTCCTCACCTTTCGATGATGTGGGACCAATGGTCTTAGGAGACTCCTGCCTGGTTCACATCCCCTTGGTGATGTGGGCCCTCTGTTGAGAGTCTGATCCTGGCTGGGCTCCTCACCCATCTGTGAGGTGGGCCGTCTGCTGTGAGGTCACTCCTGCCTGGCTTGCTCACCTCGCCTTGTGGACATGAGCCCTCTGGTGGCACTTGGAGCCTGCTGGGAGCCTCCTCCCCTCGGTGATGAGGGCCCTCTGGTGTCAGGCTCTAACGGCTGGGCTCCCCACATTTTGTGATGTGCGCCCAGTGGTTCGAAGACACTCCATTCAGGTTCACATCCCCATTGGGATGTGGGCCTTCTGCTCTGTGGTCCCAACGGCTGGGTTGCTCACAGTTTCATGATGTGGACTCTCTGCTGTTAGTTCACTCTGGCCTGCATCCCATAACCTCGGTGCTCTGGGCCGCTTGCTGGGAGGTTCCAACTGCTGGATTCCTCAACTTTTTTAATTTTTTAGGCCCTCTGTTTTGAGGCTCCTCCTGCCTGCCTCACTTGCAACCCCTTCGTGATGTGGGTCCTCTGGTTTGAGGCCACATGTTCTGGGTTCCGCAACTTTCAATGAATTGGCCCCACTGGTGTGAGGACACTCCTGCCTGGTTCCCATCCCCTTGGTGATGTGGGCCTTCTGGTGACAGTCTTATCCTGGCTGGGTTCCTCACTCTTCTGTGAGGTAGGCCCTCTTCTGTGAGGTCAATCCTGCCTGACTTGCACACATCACCTTGGCGACGTGGGCCCTCTGTTGGCACATGGAACCTGCTGGGAGCCTCCTGCCCTTGGTGATGACGGCCCTCTAGCATCAGGCCCTAACTGCTGGGCTCCCCACGTTTTCTGATGTGAGCCCAGTGATGCCAGGACACTCCTGTCAGGTTCCCATCCCCATGGGAATGTGGGCTTTCTGCTCTGAGGTCCCAACGCCTGGGTTGCTCACAGTTTCATGATGTGGGCTCTCTGGTGTTAGTTCACTCCTGCCTGCATCCCATAGCTTCTGTGCTCTCGGCCGCCTGCTGGGAGGTTCCAAATGCTGGATTCCTCACCTTTTTTATTCTTTGGGCCCTCTGTTTTTAGGCTACTCCTACCTGCCTCACTCCCATCCCCTTTGTGATGTATGTCCTCTGATATGAGGCCGCATGTGCTGGGTTCCTCACCTTTCGATGATGTGGCCCCACTGGTGGGAGGACAGTCCTGACTGGTTCCCATCCCCTTGGTGTTGTGGGCCCTCTGGTGAGAGTCTCATCCTACCTCGGTTCCTCACCCTTCTGTGAGATAGGCCCTCTGCTGTGAGGTCACTACTGCCTGGCTGGCGCATGCCACCTTGTAGACGTGGGCCCTCTGTTGGCAGTTGGAACCTGCTGGGAGTCTCCTCCCCTCAGTTATGAGGGCCCGCTGGCGTCAGGCCCTAACTGCTGGGCTCCTAACATTTTCTGATATGTGCTAAGTGGTTCGAAGACACTCCATCCAGGTTCACATCCCCATTGGGATGTGGGCCTTCTGTTCTGAGGTCCCAACGGCTGGGCTACTCACAGGTTCATGATGTGGGCCCTCTGCTGTGAGTTCACTGCGGCCTGCATCCCATAACCTCAGTGCTCTGGGCCGCTTGCTGGGCAGTTCCAACTGCTGGATTCCTCAACTTTTATATTCTATGGACCCTGTGTTGTGAGGCCGGTCCTGCCAGCCTCATTCCGAACCCCTTGGTGATGTGGTTCCTCTGGTTTGAGGCTACATGTGCTGGGATCCTCACCTTTCGATGATGTTGTCCCACTGGTGTGGGGACACTCCTGCCTGGTTCCCATCCCCTTGGTGATGTGGGCCCTCTGGTGAGAGTCTGATCTTGCCTGTGTTTCTCACCCTTCTGTGAGGTGGGCCCTCTGCTGTGAGGTCACTCCTGCCGGGCTGGCACACATCGCCTTGGCGACGTTGGCCCTCTGGTGGCAGCTGGAGCCTGCTGGGATCCTCCTCCCCTCGGTGATGAGTGCCCTCTAGCGTCAGCCCCTAACTTCTGAGCACCCCACGTTTTCTGATGTGAGCCCAGTGATGCCAGGACACTCCTGTCATGTTCCCATCATCATGGGGATGTGGGCCTTCTGCTCTGAGGTCCCAATGTCTGGGTTGCTCACAGTTTCATGATGTGGGCTGTCTGGTGTTAGTTCACTCCGGCCTGGATCCCCTAGCCTCTGTGCTCTGGGCCGCCTGCTGGGAGGTTCCAACTGCTGGATTCCTCACCTTTCTTATTTTTGGGCCCTCTGTTGTGAGGCTCCTCCTGCCTGCCTCACTCCCAGCCCCTTGGTGATGGGTGTCCTATGGTTTGAAGCCACATGTTCTGGGTTCCTCACCTTTAGATGACGTGGCCCTACTCATGTGAGGACACTCCTGCCTGGTTCCAATCCATTTGGTGATGTGGGCCCTCTGGTGCGAGTCTGATCCTGACTGGGTTCGTCACACTTCTCTGAGGTGGGCCCTCTGCTGTGAGGTCATTCGTTCCTGGTTGACACACATTGCCTTGGCAACGTCAGCCCTCTGGTGGCAGTTGGAGCCTGCTGGGAGCCTCCTTCCCTTGGTGATGAGGGTCCTCTGGTGTCAGGCCCTAACTGCTGGTCTCCCAAAATTTTCTGATACGTACTCAGTGGTGCGAGGACACTCCTACCAGATTTATATCCCCATGGGGATGTGGGCCTCCTGCTCTGAGGTCCCAATGGCTGGGTTGCTCAGTTTCATGACATGGGCCCTCTTCTGTGAGTTCACTGTGGCCTGGATCCCATAGCCTTGGTGCTCTGGGCCGCCTGCTGGGAGGTTCCAACTGCTGGATTCCTCACGTTTTTATTCTATGGGCCCAGTGTTGTGAGGCTACTCCTGCCTGCCTCACTCCGAGGCCCTTGGTGATGTGGGTCCTCTGGTTTGAGGACACATGTGCTGAGTACCTCACCTTTTGATGATGTGGCCCCACTGGTGTGAAGACACTCCTGCCTGGTTCCCATCCCCTTGGTGATGTGAGCCCTCTGGTGAGAGTCGGATGTTGGCTGGGTTTCTCACCCTTCTGTGAGGTGGGACCTCTGCTGTGAGGTAAATCCTGCCTGGCTTGCTCACATTGCCTTGGCAACGTGAGCCCTCAGGTGGCAGTTGGAGCCTGCTGGGAATCTCCTCCCCTCGGTTATGAGAGCTCTGGGTAAAACACATATGCCCTTTTTTGCCAAGTGCATTATTTTCCAAATTCTGTCTCTTTTCCTATGCTTTAAGAGCGACTCCCATGTACCTTCTGAAATCGGTTTCCAGCAATTCTGCCCCGCATTCAAGTCCTCTTCGCAGCCTTACTTCAGTAAAATTTTGGATGATACCTGTCATTTATAACTCTGCAGGTTTGTGAATTACAGTGCCCCTGAGCTCCTTTCTTCAACTCGCTTTCTTGGGAGCTGGCCGAAAAACCGCAGGATCTCTTCAGGTCCTAATCTGGTTCCAGCATGGCATGCAGAGCCTTTGGTTCATTCGTCTTCCTGGTGGGAAATGAGAGTTAAATTTGCCTGTCCAGACACATCCAGCTAGTCTCTCATTGGTTCTCCTTATTCCTGTTCATCTTCCGCAGAAATTGCAAACTTGGCCAAACAGGAGGTTAAAGGCACTGACTCTCCAAGTGGGGAGAGTGTTAGTAAAGTGTCTGGAAAGTTGCACCGAGTACCAAGGGACGAAAACTGAAACACAATTGAACACGTTTCCCGATCACACGGTGGATCATACTGTGGGTTCCACATGCATGTTTTAATTGAAGGAAGAATCCCTTAAACCTGGAGAGTTGAGACCCATGGAATGGGTACCATGCAATATGACTTCAAAGGGTCTGCATTTGCTCACCGAACCTCAACAATCCTATCACTGCTGCGTTTATGCCGCTGTACACACGCTTGATTCTCTTTTGGAGACATATAAATCCATAGGTTTTCAGATTCTTACTAGTCAGGTATATTCTTAGGCGTTTAATATGGGGTGTTGAGTCCACTTCGTTGAGCAAGGAGTAGCTCTTGTCTATTACATATTTGGCTTATGGAACAGTATCTGTGCTAACTTCCATCTCTGGTTTTATGCAGCACCCCAACTCACCTTTCCCCTTAAGCAAGCATAAGTTGGTTTTCTACATTTGAGACCCTGTTCTGTTTTGTAATTCAGTTCCTGTGTAGCCAAGTTTACATTCCGTGTAGTAGTGATATCTTATGATGTTTCTTTTTCTGTGTGACTTATTTCACTTAGAATCATCGTACCTGAATCCACTCATTATGCTGCTACGGGCCTGATGACATAGATTTCATTGCTGAGTGATATTGCATTGTACGTAAGTACCACAACTTCTTTATCCATTTTTCTCTTTCTGTGATATTGAACTTGTACCGTAAACGAGGTTGTTGTAAACACAGCCGTCCCAAACTTTGGGGTGGCTGTGTCTTTTTTATTTTAATTTCCCTAAGCTATAGGACCATAAGTGGAAGTGCCCTAGGCTCTGTTGCTTTGTTTTTTAGATGTTTCAGGAAACACCATACACTTCTCCAGAGTGGCTGTTGGCAATTTACATCCCGCCCATCAGCATAACAAGGCTCCCAGTTCTCCATGGCCTGTCCTGCCTTTGGATTTAACACTTTTTTCAGATGGCCCTTTTGACCAGGGGGCAGTGAGACTTCATTGTAGTGCAGATTTCCTTTGCAAGCTTGCTTGGTTGGCCAAAAAGAGCATATGCGTTGTTTCCTGTATATATTCAGGAAAAAATGCATATGCCCTTTTTGGCCAAGTGCATCATTGTGGACGTTCTGCCTCTTTTCCTATGCTTTACATGCAATTCCAGTCTACCTCCTGAAATCGGTTTCCTGCAATTCTGCCCCGCTTTCAAGTCCTCTTGGCAGCCTTACTTCAATATATTTTTGGACGATAGCTGTCATTTATAACTCTGCAGGTTTGTGAATGACACTGCCCCTGAGCTCCTTTCTTCAACTCGCTTTCTTGTGAGCTGGCCGCAACACCACAGGATTGTTTCAGGCCGTAGTGTGGTTCCGGCATGGCACGCTGAGCCTTTGGTTAATTCCTCTTCCTGGTGGGAAATGAGAGTTAAATTTACCCGTCCAGACACCTCCAGCTAGTCTCTCATTGGTTCTCCCTATTCCTGTTCATTTTCCGCAGAAATTGCAAACTAGGCCAAACAGGAGGTTAAAGGCACTGACTCTCCAAGTGGGGAGAGTGTTAGTAAAGCGTCTGGAATGTTGCACCCGAGTACCAGAGCATGAAAACTGAGACACATTTGAAGACGTTTCCCGATCACACGGTGGATCATACTCTGGGTTCCACATGCATATTTTAGCTGAAGGAAGAATCCCTTAAACCTGGAGAGTTGAGACCCATGGAATGGGTACCATGCAATATGACTTCAAAGGATCTGCATTTGCTCACCGAACCTCAACAATCCTATCACTGCTGCGTTTACGCCGCTGTACACACACTTGATTCTCTTTCGGAGACATATAAATCCATAGGTTTTAAGATTCTTACTAGTCAGGTATATTCTTAGGCGTTTAATATGGGGTGTTGAGTCCACTTCGTTGAGCAAGGAGTAGCTCTTGTCTATTACATATTTGGCTTATGGAACGGTATCTGTGCTAATTTCAATCTCTGGTTTTATGCAGCACCCCAACTCACCTTTCCCCTTAAGCAAGCATAAGATGGTTTTCTACATTTGATACCCTGTTCTGTTTTGTAATTCAGTTCCTGTGTAGCCAAGTTTACATTCCGTGTAGTAGTGATATCTTATGATGTTTCTTTTTCTGTGTGACTTGTTTCACTAGAATCATCGTACCTGAATCCACTCATTATGCTGCTACGGGCCTGATGACATAGATTTCATTGCTGAGTGATATTGCATTGTACGTAATTACCACAACTTCTTTATCCATTTTTCGCTTTCTGTGATATTGAACTTGTACCGTAAACGAGGTTCTTGTAAACAGAGCCGTCCCAAACTTTGGGGTGGCTGTGTCTTTCTGATTTTAATTTCCCTAAGCGACGTGGGCCCTCTGGTGGCATTTGGAGTGTGCTGGGATCCTTCTCCCCTCGGTGATGAGGGCCCTCTTGCCTTAGGCCATAACTGCTGGGCTCCCCACATTTTCTGATGTGCGCCAAGTGAGTGAGGACACTCTTGCCAGGTTCCCATCCCCATGGGGATATGGGCCTTCTGCTCTGAGGTCAAAACGGCTGGCTTGCTCACAGTACCATGATGTGGGCCCTCTGCTGTGAGTTCACTCCGGCAAGGATCCCTTATCATCGGTGCTCTGAGCCGCCTGCTGGGAGGTTCCAACTGCTGGTTTCCTCAACTTTTTTATTCTATGTGCCCTCTGTTGTGAGGCTCCTCCTGCCTGCCTCACTGCCAGCCCCTTGGTGATGACTGTCCTATGGCTTGAGGCCACATGTGCTGCGTTTCTCACCTTTCGATGATGTGGCCCCACTCGTGTGAGGACACTCCTGCCTGGTTCCCATCCCCTTGGTGAGGTGGGCCCTCTGGCGAGAGTCTAATCCTGGCTGGGTTCCTCAACGTTCTGTGAGGTAGGCCCTCTGCTGTGAGGTCACTCCTGCCTGGCTGGCACATGTCACCTTGGAGACGTGAGCCCTCTGGTGGCAGTTGGAGCGTGCAGGGTGCCTCCTCCTCTCGGTGATGACGGCCCTCTAGCGTCAGGCCCTAAATGGTGGGCTCCCCACATTTTCTGATGTGCGCCCAGTGGTGCGAGGACACTCCAGCCAGGTTCCCATTCCCATGGGGATGTGGGCCTTCTGCGCTGAGGTCCCAACGCCTGGGTTGCTCACAGTTTTATGATGTGGGCCCTCTGCTGTGAGTTCACTGCGGCCTGGATCCCATAGCCTTGGTGTTCTGAGCCGCCTGCTGGAAGGTCTAAATGCTGGAATCCTCACGTTTTTTATATTATGTGCCCTGTGTTGTGAGGCTACTCCTGCCTGCCTCACTCCAAGGCCCTTGGTGATGTGGTCCTCTGGTTTGAGGACACATGTGCTGGGTTCCTCACCTTAAGATGATGAGGCCCCACTGGTGTGAGGATAATCCTGACTGGTTCCCATCCCCTTTGTGATGTGGGCCCTCTGGTGAGAGTCTGATCCTGGCTGGGTTCCTCACCCATCTGTGAGGTGGGCCCTCTACTATCAGGTAACTCTTGCCTGGCTTGCTCACCTCACCTTGTTGACATGAGCCCTCTGGTGGCACTTGGACCCTGCTGGGAGCCTCCTCACCTCTGTGATGAGGGCCCCATGACGTCAGGCCCTAACTGCTGGGCTCCCCAACTTTTCTTAGTGAGCCCAGTGATGCTCAGGCACTCCTCTTAGGTTCCCATCTCCATGGGGATGTGGGCCTTCTGCTCTGAGGTTCCAACGGCTGGGTTGATCACAATTTCATGATGTGGGCTCTCTGGTGTTAGTTCACTGTGGCCTGGATCCCATAGCCTCTGTGCTCTTGGCCGCCTGCTGGGAGGTTCCAACTGCTGGATTCCTCACTTTTTTAATTTTTTAGGCCCTCTGTTGTGAGGCTCCTCCTGCCTGCCTCACTCCCAGCCCCTTCGTGATGTGTGTCCTCTGGTTTGAGGCCACATGTGCTGGGTTCCTCACCTTTCGATGATGTGGGACCAATGGTCTTAGGAGACTCCTGCCTGGTTCACATCCCCTTGGTGATGTGGGCCCTCTGTTGAGAGTCTGATCCTGGCTGGGCTCCTCACCCATCTGTGAGGTGGGCCGTCTGCTGTGAGGTCACTCCTGCCTGGCTTGCTCACCTCGCCTTGTGGACATGAGCCCTCTGGTGGCACTTGGAGCCTGCTGGGAGCCTCCTCCCCTCGGTGATGAGGGCCCTCTGGTGTCAGGCTCTAACGGCTGGGCTCCCCACATTTTGTGATGTGCGCCCAGTGGTTCGAAGACACTCCATTCAGGTTCACATCCCCATTGGGATGTGGGCCTTCTGCTCTGTGGTCCCAACGGCTGGGTTGCTCACAGTTTCATGATGTGGACTCTCTGCTGTTAGTTCACTCTGGCCTGCATCCCATAACCTCGGTGCTCTGGGCCGCTTGCTGGGAGGTTCCAACTGCTGGATTCCTCAACTTTTTTAATTTTTTAGGCCCTCTGTTTTGAGGCTCCTCCTGCCTGCCTCACTTGCAACCCCTTCGTGATGTGGGTCCTCTGGTTTGAGGCCACATGTTCTGGGTTCCGCAACTTTCAATGAATTGGCCCCACTGGTGTGAGGACACTCCTGCCTGGTTCCCATCCCCTTGGTGATGTGGGCCTTCTGGTGACAGTCTTATCCTGGCTGGGTTCCTCACTCTTCTGTGAGGTAGGCCCTCTTCTGTGAGGTCAATCCTGCCTGACTTGCACACATCACCTTGGCGACGTGGGCCCTCTGTTGGCACATGGAACCTGCTGGGAGCCTCCTGCCCTTGGTGATGACGGCCCTCTAGCATCAGGCCCTAACTGCTGGGCTCCCCACGTTTTCTGATGTGAGCCCAGTGATGCCAGGACACTCCTGTCAGGTTCCCATCCCCATGGGAATGTGGGCTTTCTGCTCTGAGGTCCCAACGCCTGGGTTGCTCACAGTTTCATGATGTGGGCTCTCTGGTGTTAGTTCACTCCTGCCTGCATCCCATAGCTTCTGTGCTCTCGGCCGCCTGCTGGGAGGTTCCAAATGCTGGATTCCTCACCTTTTTTATTCTTTGGGCCCTCTGTTTTTAGGCTACTCCTACCTGCCTCACTCCCATCCCCTTTGTGATGTATGTCCTCTGATATGAGGCCGCATGTGCTGGGTTCCTCACCTTTCGATGATGTGGCCCCACTGGTGGGAGGACAGTCCTGACTGGTTCCCATCCCCTTGGTGTTGTGGGCCCTCTGGTGAGAGTCTCATCCTACCTCGGTTCCTCACCCTTCTGTGAGATAGGCCCTCTGCTGTGAGGTCACTACTGCCTGGCTGGCGCATGCCACCTTGTAGACGTGGGCCCTCTGTTGGCAGTTGGAACCTGCTGGGAGTCTCCTCCCCTCAGTTATGAGGGCCCGCTGGCGTCAGGCCCTAACTGCTGGGCTCCTAACATTTTCTGATATGTGCTAAGTGGTTCGAAGACACTCCATCCAGGTTCACATCCCCATTGGGATGTGGGCCTTCTGTTCTGAGGTCCCAACGGCTGGGCTACTCACAGGTTCATGATGTGGGCCCTCTGCTGTGAGTTCACTGCGGCCTGCATCCCATAACCTCAGTGCTCTGGGCCGCTTGCTGGGCAGTTCCAACTGCTGGATTCCTCAACTTTTATATTCTATGGACCCTGTGTTGTGAGGCCGGTCCTGCCAGCCTCATTCCGAACCCCTTGGTGATGTGGTTCCTCTGGTTTGAGGCTACATGTGCTGGGATCCTCACCTTTCGATGATGTTGTCCCACTGGTGTGGGGACACTCCTGCCTGGTTCCCATCCCCTTGGTGATGTGGGCCCTCTGGTGAGAGTCTGATCTTGCCTGTGTTTCTCACCCTTCTGTGAGGTGGGCCCTCTGCTGTGAGGTCACTCCTGCCGGGCTGGCACACATCGCCTTGGCGACGTTGGCCCTCTGGTGGCAGCTGGAGCCTGCTGGGATCCTCCTCCCCTCGGTGATGAGTGCCCTCTAGCGTCAGCCCCTAACTTCTGAGCACCCCACGTTTTCTGATGTGAGCCCAGTGATGCCAGGACACTCCTGTCATGTTCCCATCATCATGGGGATGTGGGCCTTCTGCTCTGAGGTCCCAATGTCTGGGTTGCTCACAGTTTCATGATGTGGGCTGTCTGGTGTTAGTTCACTCCGGCCTGGATCCCCTAGCCTCTGTGCTCTGGGCCGCCTGCTGGGAGGTTCCAACTGCTGGATTCCTCACCTTTCTTATTTTTGGGCCCTCTGTTGTGAGGCTCCTCCTGCCTGCCTCACTCCCAGCCCCTTGGTGATGGGTGTCCTATGGTTTGAAGCCACATGTTCTGGGTTCCTCACCTTTAGATGACGTGGCCCTACTCATGTGAGGACACTCCTGCCTGGTTCCAATCCATTTGGTGATGTGGGCCCTCTGGTGCGAGTCTGATCCTGACTGGGTTCGTCACACTTCTCTGAGGTGGGCCCTCTGCTGTGAGGTCATTCGTTCCTGGTTGACACACATTGCCTTGGCAACGTCAGCCCTCTGGTGGCAGTTGGAGCCTGCTGGGAGCCTCCTTCCCTTGGTGATGAGGGTCCTCTGGTGTCAGGCCCTAACTGCTGGTCTCCCAAAATTTTCTGATACGTACTCAGTGGTGCGAGGACACTCCTACCAGATTTATATCCCCATGGGGATGTGGGCCTCCTGCTCTGAGGTCCCAATGGCTGGGTTGCTCAGTTTCATGACATGGGCCCTCTTCTGTGAGTTCACTGTGGCCTGGATCCCATAGCCTTGGTGCTCTGGGCCGCCTGCTGGGAGGTTCCAACTGCTGGATTCCTCACGTTTTTATTCTATGGGCCCAGTGTTGTGAGGCTACTCCTGCCTGCCTCACTCCGAGGCCCTTGGTGATGTGGGTCCTCTGGTTTGAGGACACATGTGCTGAGTACCTCACCTTTTGATGATGTGGCCCCACTGGTGTGAAGACACTCCTGTCTGGTTCCCATCCCCTTGGTGATGTGAGCCCTCTGGTGAGAGTCGGATGTTGGCTGGGTTTCTCACCCTTCTGTGAGGTGGGACCTCTGCTGTGAGGTAAATCCTGCCTGGCTTGCTCACATTGCCTTGGCAACGTGAGCCCTCAGGTGGCAGTTGGAGCCTGCTGGGAATCTCCTCCCCTCGGTTATGAGAGCTCTGGATAAAACACATATGCCCTTTTTTGCCAAGTGCATTATTTTCCAAATTCTGTCTCTTTTCCTATGCTTTAAGAGTGACTCCCATGTACCTTCTGAAATCGGTTTCCAGCAATTCTGCCCCGCATTCAAGTCCTCTTCGCAGCCTTACTTCAGTAAAATTTTGGATGATACCTGTCATTTATAACTCTGCAGGTTTGTGAATTACAGTGCCCCTGAGCTCCTTTCTTCAACTCGCTTTCTTGGGAGCTGGCCGAAAAACCGCAGGATCTCTTCAGGTCCTAATCTGGTTCCAGCATGGCATGCAGAGCCTTTGGTTCATTCGTCTTCCTGGTGGGAAATGAGAGTTAAATTTGCCTGTCCAGACACATCCAGCTAGTCTCTCATTGGTTCTCCTTATTCCTGTTCATCTTCGGCAGAAATTGCAAACTTGGCCAAACAGGAGGTTAAAGGCACTGACTCTCCAAGTGGGGAGAGTGTTAGTAAAACGTCTGGAATGTTGCACCCGAGTACCAGGGGATGAAAACTGAGACACATTTGAAAACGTTTCCCGATCACACGGTGGATCATACTCTGGGTTCCACATGCATGTTTTAATTGAAGGAAGAATCCCTTAAACCTGGAGAGTTGAGACCCATGGAATGGGTACCATGCAATATGACTTCAAAGGGTCTGCATTTGCTCACCGAACCTCACCAATCCTATCACTGCTGCGTTTATGCCGCTGTACACACGCTTGATTCTCTTTTGGAGACATATAAATCCATAGGTTTTCAGATTCTTACTAGTCAGGTATATTCTTAGGCGTTTAATATGGGGTGTTGAGTCCACTTCGTTGAGCAAGGAGTAGCTCTTGTCTATTACATATTTGGCTTATGGAACGGTATCTGTGCTAATTTCCATCTCTGGTTTTATGCAGCACCCCAACTCACCTTTCCCCTTAAGCAAGCATAAGTTGGTTTTCTACATTTGAGACCCTGTTCTGTTTTGTAATTCAGTTCCTGTGTAGCCAAGTTTACATTCCATGTAGTAGTGATATCTTATGATGTTTCTTTTTCTGTGTGACTTATTTCACTTAGAATCATCGTACCTGAATCCACTCACTATGCTGCTACGGGCCTGTTGACATAGATTTCATGGCTGAGTGATATTGCATTGTACGTAAGTACCACAACATGTTTATTCATTTTTCGCTTTCTGTGATATTGAACTTGTACTGTAAGCGAGGTTTTTGTAAACAGAGCCGTCCCAAACTTTGGATGGCTGTGTCTTTTTGATTTTAATTTCCCTAAGCTATAGGACCATAAGTGGAAGTGCCCTAGGCTCTGTTGCTTTGTTTTTTAGATGTTTCAGGAAACACCATACACTTCTCCAGAGTGGCTGTTGGCAATTTACATCCCGCCCATCAGCATAACAAGGCTCCCAGTTCTCCATGGCCTGTCCTGCCTTTCTGGATTTTACACTTTTTTCAGATGGCCCTTTTGACCAGGTGGCAGTGAGAGTTCATTGTAGTGCAGATTTCCTTTGCGAGCTTGCTTGGTTGGCCAAAAAGTGCGTATGCGTTTTTTCCTGAATATATTCAGGAAAAAACGCATAGGCCCTTTTTGGCGAAGTGCATCATTGTGGACGTTCTGCCTCTTTTCCTATGCTTTACATGCAATTCCAGTCTACCTCCTGAAATCGGTTTCCTGCAATTCTGCCCCGCTTTCAAGTCCTCTTGGCAGCCTTACTTCAATATATTTTTGGATGATAGCTGTCATTTATAACTCTGCAGGTTTGTGAATGACAGTGCCCCTGAGCTCCTTTCTTCAACTCGCTTTCTTGTGAGATGGCCGCAACACCGCAGGATTGCTTCAGGCCCTAGTGTGGTTCCGGCATGGCACGCTGAGCCTTTGGTTAATTACTCTTCCTGGTGGGAAATGAGAGTTAAATTTGCCCATCCAGACACCTCCAGCTAGTCTCTCATTGGTTCTCCCTATTCCGGTTCATCTTACGCACAAATTGCAAACTGGGCCAAACAGGAGGTTAAAGGCACTGACTCTCCAAGTGGGGAGAGTGTTAGTAAGCGTCTGGAATGTTGCACCCGAGTACCAGGGGACGAAAACTGAGACACATTTGAACACGTTTCCCGATCACACGGTGGATCATACTCTGGGTTCCACATGCATGTTTTAGCTGAAGGAAGAATCCCTTAAACCTGGAGAGTTGAGACCCATGGAATGGGAACCATGCAATATGACTTCAAAGGGTCTGCATTTGCTCACCGAACCTCTCCAATCCTATCACTGCTGCGTTTATGCCGCTGTACACACGCTTGATTCTCTTTCGGAGACATATAAATCCATAGGTTTTTAGATTCTTACTAGTCAGGTATATTTTTAGCTGTTTAATATGGGGTGTTGAGTCCACTTCGTTGAGCAAGGAGTAGCTCTTGTCTATTACATATTTGGCTTATGGAACGGTATCTGTGCTAATTTCAATCTCTGGTTTTATGCAGCACCCCAACTCACCTTTCCCCTTAAGCAAGCATAAGTTGGTTTTCTACATTTGAGACCCTGTTCTGTTTTGTAATTCAGTT
The DNA here is from genome assembly GCF_937001465.1 of Orcinus orca. Lineage (NCBI taxonomy): Eukaryota > Metazoa > Chordata > Mammalia > Artiodactyla > Delphinidae > Orcinus > Orcinus orca. Next base: position 50,929,063 of record NC_064560.1, on the reverse strand, counting down.
CATCTTTAGTCAAGTTTACATTCCATGTAGTAGTGATATCTTATGATGTTTCTTTTTCTGTGTGACTTATTTCACTTAGAATCATCGTACCTAAATGCACTCATTATGCTGCTACGGGCCTGTTGACATAGATTTCATTGCTGAGTGATATTGCATTGTACGTAAGTACCACAACTTCTTTATCCATTTTTCGCTTTCTGTGATATTGAACTTGTACTGTAAACGAGGTTTTTGTAAACAGAGCCGTCCCAAATTTTGGGTGGCTGTGTCTTTTTGATTTTAATTTCCCTAAGCTATAGGACCATAAGTGGAAGTGCCCTAGGCTCTGTTGCTTTGTTTTTTAGATGTTTCAGGAAACAACATACACTTCTCCAGAGTGGCTGTTGGCAATTTACATCCCGCCCATCAGCATAACAAGGCTCCCAGTTCTCCATGGCCTGTCCTGCCTTTCTGGATTTTACACATTTTTCAGATGTCCCATTTGACCAGGTGGCAGTGAGAGTTCATTGTAGTGCAGATTTCCTTTGCAAGCTTGCTTGGTTGGCCAAAAAGGGCGTATGCGTTTTTTCCTGAATATATTCAGGAAAAAACGCATACGCCCTTTTTGGCCAAGTGCATCATTGTGGACGTTCTGCCTCTTTTCCTATGCTTTACATGCAATTCCAGTCTACATCCTGAAATCGGTTTCCTGCAATTCTGCCCCGCTTTCAAGTCCTCTTGGCAGCCTTACATCAATATATTTTTGAACGATAGCTGTCATTTATAACTCTGCAGGTTTGTGAATGACAGTGCCCCTGAGCTCCTTTCTTCAACTCGCTTTCTTGTGAGCTGGCCGCAACACCGCAGGATTGCTTCAGGCCCTAGTGTGGTTCCGGCATGGCATGCTGAGCCTTTGGTTAACTCCTCTTCCTGGTGGGAAATGAGAGTTAAATTTGCCCGTCCAGACACTTCCAGCTAGTCTCTCATTGGTTCTCCCTATTCCTGTTCATTTTCCACAGAAATTGCAAACAGGCCCAAACAGGAGGTTAAAGGCACTGACTCTCCAAGTGGGGAGAGTGTTAGTAAAGCGTCTGGAATGTTGCACCCGAGTACCAGGGGACGAAAACTGAGACACATTTGAACACGTTTCCCGATCACACGGTGGATCATACTCTGGGTTCCACATGCATGTTTTAGCTGCAGTAAGAATCCCTTAAACCTGGAGAGTTGAGACCCATGGATTGGGTACCATGCAATATGAATTCAAAGGGTCTGCATTTGCTCACCGGACCTCACCAATCCTATCACTGCTGCACTTATGCCGCTGTACACATGCTTGATTCTCTTCGGACACATATAAATCCATAGGTTTTAAGATTCTTACTAGTCAGGTATATTCTTAGGTGTTTAATATGGGGTGTTGAGTCCACTTCGTTGAGCAAGGAGTAGCTCTTGTCTATTACATATTTGGCTTATGGAACGGTATCTGTGCTAATTTCCATCTCTGGTTTTATGCAGCACCCCAACTCACCTTTCCCCTTAAGCAAGCATAAGTTGGTTTTCTACATTTGAGAGCCTGTTCTGTTTTGTAATTCAGTTCCTGTGTAGCCTAGTTTACATTCCATGTATTAGAGATATCTTATGATGTTTCTTTTTCTGTTTGACTCATTTCACTTAGAATCATCATACCTGAATCCACTCATTATGCTGCTATGGGCCTGATGACGTAGATTTCATTGCTGAGTGATATTGCCTTGTACGTAAGTACCACAACTTCTTTATCCATTTTTCGCTTTCTGTGATATTGAACTTGTACCGTAAACGAGGTTCTTGTAAACAGAGCCGTCCCAAACTTTGGGGTGGCTGTGTCTTTTTGAGTTTAATTTCCCTAAGCTATAGGACCATAAGTGGATGTGCCCTAGCCTCTGTTGCTTTGTTTTTTAGATGCTTCAGGAAACACCATACACTTCTCCAGAGTGGCTGTTGGCAATTTACATCCCGCCCATCAGCATAACAAGGCTCCCAGTTCTCCATGGCCTGTCCTGCCTTTCTGGATTTTACACTTTTTTCAGATGGCCCTTTTGACCGGGGGGCAGTGAGAGTTCATTGTGGTGCACATTTGCTTTGCAAGCTTGCTTGGTTGGCCAAAAAGGGCGTATGCGTTTTTTCCTGAATATATTCAGGAAAAAACGTATACACCATTTTTGGCCAAGTGCATCATTGTGGACGTTCTGCCTCTTTTCCTATGCTTTACCTGCAATTCCAGTCTACCTCCTGAAATCAGTCTGCTGCAATTCTGCCCCGCTTTCAAGTCCTCTTGGCAGCCTTACATCAATATATTTTTGGACGATAGCTGTCATTTTTAACTCTGCAGGTTTGTGAATTACAGTGCCCCTGAGCTCCTTTCTTGAACTCGCTTTCTTGTGAGCTGGCTGCAACACCGCAGGATTGCTTCAGGCCCTAGTGTGCTTCCGGCATGGCATGCTGAGCCTTTGGTTAACTCCTCTTCCTGGTCGGAAATGAGAGTTAAATTTGCCCGTCCAGACACCTCCAGCTAGTCTCTCATTGGTTCTCCCTATTCCTGTTCATTTTCCGCAGAAATTGCAAACTGGCCCAAACAGGAGTTTAAAGGCACTGACTCTCCAAGTGGGGAGAGTGTTAGTAAAGCGTCTGGAATGTTGCACCCGAGTACCAGGGGACGAAAACTGAGACACATTTCAACACGTTTCCCGATCACACGGTGGATCATACTCTGGGTTCCACATGCATGTTTTAGCTGAAGGAAGAATCCGTTAAACCTGGAGAGTTGAGACCCATGGAATGGGTACCATGCAATATGAATTCAAAGGGTCTGCATTTGCTCACCGAACCTCACCAATCCTATCACTGCTGCGTTTATGCCGCTGTACACACGCTTGATTCTCTTTTGGAGACATATAAATCCATAGGTTTTAAGATTCTTACTAGTCAGGTATATTCTTAGGCGTTTAATATGGGGTGTTGAGTCCACTTCGTTGAGCAAGGAAGAGCTCTTGTCTATTACATATTTGGCTTATGGAACGGTATCTGTGCTAATTTCAATGTCTGGTTTTATGCAGCACCCCAACTCACCTTTCTCCTTAATCAAGCATAAGTTGGTTCTCTACATTTGAGACCCTGTTCTGTTTTGTATTTCAGTTCCTGTGTAGCCAAGTTTACATTCCGTATAGTAGTGATATCTTATGATGCCTCTTTTACTGTGTGACTTATTTCACTTAGAATCATCGTACCTGAATCCACTCATTATACTGCTACGGGCCTGATGACATAGATTTCATTGCTGAGTGATATTGCATTGTACGTAAGTACCACAACTTCTTTATCCATTTTTCGCTTTCTGTGATATTGAACTTGTAACGTAAACGAGGTTCTTGTAAACAGAGCCATCCCAAACTTTGGGGTGGCTGTGTCTTTTTGATTTTAATTTCCCTAAGCTATAGGACCATAAGTGGAAGTGCCCTAGGCTCTGTTGCTTTGTTTTTTAGATGTTTCAGGAAACACCATACACTTCTCCAGAGTGGCTGTTGGCAATTTACATCCCGCCCATCAGCATAACAAGGCTCCCAGTTCTCCATGGCCTGTCCTGCCTTTCTGGATTTTACACTTTTTTCAGATGGCCCTTTTGACCTGGTGAGTGAGACTTCATTGTAGTGCAGATTTCCTTTGCAAGCTTGCATGTTTGGCCAAAAAGAGCGTATGCGTTTTTTCCTGAATATATTCAGGAAAAAACGCATAGGCCCTTTTTGGCGAAGTGCATCATTGTGGACGTTCTGCCTCTTTTCCTATGCTTTACATGCAATTCCAATCTACCTCCTGAAATCGGTTTCCTGCAATTCTGCCCCGCTTTCAAGTCCTCTTGGCAGCCTTACTTCAATATATTTTTGGACGATAGCTGTCATTTATAACTCTGCAGGTTTGTGAATTACAGTGCCCCTGAGCTCCTTTCTTCAACTCGCTTTCTTGTGAGCTGGCCGCAACCCCGCAGGATTGCTTCAGTCCCTAGTGTGGTTCCGGCATGGCACGCTGAGCCTTTGGTTAATTCCTCTTCCTGGTGGGAAATGAGAGTTAACTTTGCCCGTCCAGACACCTCCAGCTAGTCTCTCATTGGTTCTCCCTATTCCTGTTCATCTTACACAGAAATTGCAAACTGGGCCAAACAGGAGGTTAAAGGCACTGACTCTCCAAGTGGGGAGAGTGTTAGTAAAGCGTCTGGAATGTTGCACCCGAGTACCAGGGGACGAAAACTGAGACACATTTCAACACGTTTCCCGATCACACGGTGGATCATACTCTGGGTTCCACATGCATGTTTTAGCTGAAGGAAGAATCCCTTAAACCTGGACAATTGAGACCCATGGAATGGGTACCATACAATATGACTTCAAAGGGTCTGCATTTGCTCACCGAACCTCACCAATCCTATCACTGCTGCATTTATGCCGCTGTACACATGCTTGATTCTCTTTCGGAGACATATAAATCCATAGGTTTTAAGATTCTTACTAGTCAGGTATATTCTTAGGCGTTTAATATGGGGTGTTGAGTCCACTTCGTTGAGGAAGGAGTAGCTCTTGTCTATTACATATTTGGCTTATGGAACGGTATCTGTGCTAATTTCAATCTCTGGTTTTATGCAGCAGCCCAACTCACCTTTCCCCTTAAGCAAGCATAAGTTGGTTTTCTACATTTGAGACCCTGTTCTGTTTTGTAATTCAGTTCCTGTGTAGCCAAGTTTACATTCCGTGTATTAGTGATGTCTTATGATGTTTCATTTTCTGTGTGACTTATTTCACTTAGAATCATCGTACCTGAATCCACTCATTATACTGCTACGGGCCTGATGACATAGATTTCATTGCTGAGTGATATTGCATTGTACATAAGTACCACAACTTCTTTATCCATTTTTCGCTTTCTGTGATATTGAACTTGTAACGTAAACGAGGTTCTTGTAAACAGAGCCGTCCCAAACTTTGGGGTGGCTGTGTCTTTTTGATTTTAATTTCCCTAAACTATAGGACCATAAGTGGAAGTGTCCTAGGCTCTGTTGCTTTGTTTTTTAGATGTTTCAGGAAACACCATACACTTCTCCAGAGTGGCTGTTGGCAATTTACATCCCGCCCATCAGCATAACAAGGCTCCCAGTTCTCCATGGCCTGTCCTGCCTTTCTGGATTTTACACTTTTTTCAGATGGCCCTTTTGACCTGGTGAGTGAGACTTCATTGTAGTGCAGATTTCCTTTGCAAGCTTGCATGTTTGGCCAAAAAGAGCGTATGCGTTTTTTCCTGAATATATTCAGGAAAAAACGCATACGCACTTTTTGGCCAAGTGCATCATTGTGGACGTTCTGCCTCTTTTCCTATGCTTTACATGCAATTCCAATCTACCTCCTGAAATCGGTTTCCTGCAATTCTGCCCCGCTTTCAAGTCCTCTTGGCAGCCTTACTTCAATATATTTTTGGACGATAGCTGTCATTTATAACTCTGCAGGTTTGTGAATTACAGTGCCCCTGAGCTCCTTTCTTCAACTCGCTTTCTTGTGAGCTGGCCGCAACCCCGCAGGATTGCTTCAGTCCCTAGTGTGGTTCCGGCATGGCACGCTGAGCCTTTGGTTAATTCCTCTTCCTGTTGGGAAATGAGAGTTAACTTTGCCCGTCCAGACACCTCCAGCTAGTCTCTCATTGGTTCTCCCTATTCCTGTTCATCTTACACAGAAATTGCAAACTGGGCCAAACAGGAGGTTAAAGGCACTGACTCTCCAAGTGGGGAGAGTGTTAGTAAAGCGTCTGGAATGTTGCACCCGAGTACCAGGGGACGAAAACTGAGACACATTTCAACACGTTTCCCGATCACACGGTGGATCATACTCTGGGTTCCACATGCATGTTTTAGCTGAAGGAAGAATCCCTTAAACCTGGACAATTGAGACCCATGGAATGGGTACCATACAATATGACTTCAAAGGGTCTGCATTTGCTCACCGAACCTCACCAATCCTATCACTGCTGCATTTATGCCGCTGTACACACGCTTGATTCTCTTTCGGAGACATATAAATCCATAGGTTTTAAGATTCTTACTAGTCAGGTATATTCTTAGGCGTTTAATATGGGGTGTTGAGTCCACTTCGTTGAGGAAGGAGTAGCTCTTGTCTATTACATATTTGGCTTATGGAACGGTATCTGTGCTAATTTCAATCTCTGGTTTTATGCAGCAGCCCAACTCACCTTTCCCCTTAAGCAAGCATAAGTTGGTTTTCTACATTTGAGACCCTGTTCTGTTTTGTAATTCAGTTCCTGTGTAGCCAAGTTTACATTCCGTGTATTAGTGATGTCTTATGATGTTTCATTTTCTGTGTGACTTATTTCACTTAAAATCATCGTACCTGAATCCACTCACTATGCTGCTACGGGCCTGATGACATAGATTTCATTGCATTGTACGTAAGTATCACAACTTCTTTATTCATTTTCTCTTTCTGTGATATTGAACTTGTACCGTTAATGAGGTTCTTGTAAACAGAGCCATCCCAAACTTTGGGGTGGCTGTGTCTTTTTGATTTCAATTTCCCTGAGCTATAGGACCATAAGTGGAAGTGTCCTAGGCTCTGTTGCTTTGTTTTTTAGATGTTTCAGGAAACACCATACACTTCTCCAGAGTGGCTGTTGGCAATTTACATCCCGCCCATCAGCATAACAAGGCTACCAGTTCTCCATGGCCTGTCCTGCCTTTCTGGATTTTACACTTTTTTCAGATGGCCCTTTTGACCGGGGGGCAGTAAGACTTCATTTTAGTGCAGATTTCCTTTGCAAGCTTGCTTGGTTGGCCAAAAAGGGCGTATGCGTTTTTTCCTGAATATATTCAGGAAAAAACGCATACGCCCTTTTTGGCCAAGTGCATCACTGTGGACGTTCTGCCTCTTTTCCAATGCTTTACATGCAATTCCAGTCTACCTCCTGAAATCGGTTTCCTGCAATTCTGCCCCGCTTTGAAGTCCTCTTGGCAGCCTTACTTCAATATATTTTTGGACGATAGCTGTCATTTATAACTCTGCAGGTTTGTGAGTTACAGTGCCCCTGTGCTACTTTCTTCAACTCGCTTTCTTGTGAGCTGGCCGCAAAACCACAGGATTGCTTCAGGCCCTAGTGTGGTTCCGGCATGGCACGCTGAGCCTTTGGTTAATTCCTCTTCCTGGTGGGAAATGAGAGTTAAATTTGCCCGTCCAGACACCTCCAGCTAGTCTCTCATTTGTTCTCCCTATTCCTGTTCATTTTTCGCAGAAATTGCAAACTGGGCCAAACAGGAGGTTAAAGGCACTGACTCTCCAAGTGGGGAGAGTGTTAGTAAAGCGTCTGGAATGTTTCACCCGAGTACCAGGGGACGAAAACTGAGACACATTTGAACACGTTTCCCGATCACACGGTGGATCATACTCTGGGTTCCACATGCATGTTTTAGCTGAAGGAAGAATCACTTAAACCTGGAGAGTTGAGACCCATGGAATGGGTACCATACAATATGACTTCAAAGGGTCTGCATTTGCTCACCGATCCTCACCAATCCTATCACTGCTGCGTTTATGCCGCTGTAGACACGCTTGATTCTCTTTTGGAGACATATAAATCCATAGGTTTTTAGATTCTTACTCGTCAGGTATATTCTTAGGCGTTTAATATGGGGTGCTGTGTCCACTTCGTTGAGCAAGGAGTAGCTCTTGTCTATTACATATTTGGCTTATTGAACGGTATGTGTGCTAATTTCAATCTCTGGTTTTATGCAGCACCCCAACTCACCTTTCCCATTAAGCAAGCATAAGTTGGTTTTCTACATTTGAGACCCTGTTCTGTTTTGTAATTCAGTTCCTGTGTAGCCAAGTTTACATTCCGTGTAGTAGTGATATCTTATGATGTTTCTTTTTCTGTGTGACTTATTTCACTTAGAATCATCGTACCTGAATCCACTCATTATGCTGCTACGGGCCTGATGACATAGATTTCATTGCTGAGTGATATTGCATTGTACGTAAGTACCACAACTTCTTTATCCATTTTTCGCTTTCTGTGATATTGAACTTGTACCGTAAACGAGGTTCTTGTAAACAGAGCCGTCCCAAACTTTGGGGTGGCTGTGTCTTTTTGATTTTAATTTCCCTAATCTATAGGACCATAAGTGGAAGTGCCCTAGGCTCTGTTGCTTTGTTTCTTAGATGTTTCAGGAAACACCATACACTTCTCCAGAGTGGCTGTTGGCAATTTACATCCCGCCCATCAGCATAACAAGGCTCCCAGTTCTCCATGGCCTGTCCTGCCTTTCTGGATTTTACACTTTTTTCAGATGGCCCTTTGAGCGGGGGGCAGTGAGACTTCATTGTAGTGCAGATTTCCTTTGCAAGCTTGCTTGCTTGACCAAAAAGGCCGTATGCATTTTTTCGTGAATATATTCAGGAAACAATGCATACGCACTTTTTGGCCAAGTGCATCATTGTGGACGTTCTGCCTCTTTTCCTATGCTTTACATGCAATTCCAATCTACCTCCTGAAATCGGTTTCCTGCAATTCTGCCCCGCTTTCAAGTCCTCTTGGCAGCCTTACTTCAATATATTTTTGGACGATAGCTGTCATTTATAACTCTGCATGTTTGTGAATTACAGTGCCCCTGAGCTCCTTTCTTCAACTCGCTTTCTTGTGAGCTGGCCGCAACCCCGCAGGATTGCTTCAGGCCCTAGTGTGGTTCCGGCATGGCACGCTGAGCCTTTGGTTAATTCCTCTTCCTGTTGGGAAATGAGAGTTAAATTTGCCCGTCCAGACACCTCCAGCTAGTCTCTCATTGGTTCTCCCTATTCCGGTTCATCTTCTGCAGAAATTGCAAACTGGGCCAAACAGGAGGTTAAAGGCACTGACTCTCCAAGTGGGGAGAGTGTTAGTAAAGCGTCTGGAATGTTGCACCCGAGTACCAGGGGATGAAAACTGAGACACATTTGAACACGTTTCCCGATCACACGGTTGATCATACTCTGGGTTCCACATGCATGTTTTAGCTGAAGGAAGAATCCCTTAAACCTGGAGAGTTGAGACCCATGGAATGGGTACCATGCAATATGACTTCAAAGGATCTGCATTTGCTCACCGATCCTCACCATTCCTATCACTGCTGCCTTTATGCCACAGTACACACGCTTGATTCTCTTTCGGAGACATATAAATCCATAGGTTTTCAGATTCTTACTAGTCAGGTATATTCTTAGGCGTTTAATATGGGGTGTTGAGTCCACTTCGTTGAGCAAGGAGTAGTTCTTGTCTATTACATATTTGGCTTATGGAACGGTATCTGTGCTAATTTCAATCTCTGGTTTTATGCAGCACCCCAAGTCACCTTTCCCCTTAAGCAAGCATAAGTTGGTTTTCTACATTTGAGACCCTGTTCTGTTTTGTAATTCAGTTCCTGTGTAGCCAAGTTTACATTCCGTGTAGTAGTGATATCTTATGATGTTTCTTTTTCTGTGTGACTTATTTCACTTAGAATCATCGTACCTAAATGCACTCATTATGCTGCTACGAGCCTGATGACATAGATTTCATTGCTGAGTGATATTGCATTGTACATAAGTACCACAACTTCTTTATCCATTTTTTGCTTTCTGTGATATTGAACTTGTACCGTAAACGAGGTTCTTGTAAACAGAGCCGTCCCAAACTTTGGGGTTGCTGTGTCTTTTTGATTTTAATTTCCCTAAGCTATAGGACCATAAGAAGAAGTGCCCTAGGCTCTGTTGTTTTGATTTTTAGATGTTTCAGGAAACACCATACACTTCTCCAGAGTGGCTGTTGGAAATTTACATCCCACCCATCAGCATAATAAGGCTCCCAGTTCTCCATGGCCTGTCCTGCCTTTCTGGATTTTACACTTTTTTCAGATGGCCCTTTTGACCGGGTGGCAGTGAGACTTCATTGTAGTGCAGATTTCCTTTGCAAGCTTGCTTGGTTGGCCAAAAAGGGCGTATGCGTTTTTTCCTGAATATATTCAGGAAAAAACGCATACGCCCTTTTTGGCCAAGTGCATCATTGTGGACCTTCTGCCTCTTTTCCTATGCTTTACATGCAATTCCAGTCTACCTACTGAAATCGGTTTCCTGCAATTCTGCCCCGCTTTCAAGTCCTCTTGGCAGCCTTACTTCAATATATTTTTGGACGATAGCTGTCATTTATAACTCTGCAGGTTTGTGAGTTACAGTGTCCCTCTGCTCCTTTCTTCAACTCGCTTTCTTGTGAGCTGGCCGCAACACCACAGGATTGCTTCAGGCCCTAGTGTGGTTCCGGCATGGCACGCTGAGCCTTTGGTTAATTCCTCTTCCTGGTGGGAAATGAGAGTTAAATTTGCCTTTCCAGACACCTCCAGCTAGTCTCTCATTGGTTCTCCCTATTCTTGTTCATTTTCCGCAGAAATTGCAAACTGGGCCAAACAGGAGGTTAAAGGCACTGACTCTCCAAGTGGGGAGAGTGTTAGTAAAGCGTCTGGAATGTTGCACCCGAGTACCTGGGCACGAAAACTGAGACACTTTTGAACACGTTTCCCGAGCACACGGTGGATCATAACCTGGGTTCCACATGCATGTTTTAGCTGAAGGAAGAATCCCTTAAACCTGGAGAGTTGAGACCCATGGAATGGGTACCATGCAGTATGACTACAAAGGGTCTGCATTTGCTCACCGAACCTCACCAATCCTATCACTGCTGCCTTTATGCCACTGTACACACACTTGATTCTCTTTCGGAGATATATAAATCCATAGGTTTTAAGATTCTTACTAGTCAGGTATATTCTTAGGCGTTTAATATGGGGTGTTGAGTCCACTTCGTTGAGCAAGGAGTAGCTCTTGTCTATTACATATTTGGCTTATGGAACGGTATCTGTGCTAATTTCAATCTCTGGTTTTATGCAGCACCCCAACTCACCTTTCCCCTTAAGCAAGCATAAGTTGGTTTTCTACATTTGAGACCCTGTTCTGTTTTGTAATTCAGTTCCCGTGTAGCCAAGTTTACATTCCGTGTAGTAGTGATATCTTATGATGTTTCTTTTTCTCTGTGACTTATTTCACTTAAAATCATCGTACCTGAATCCACTCATTATGCTGCTACGGGCCTGATGACATAGATTTCATTGCTGAGTGATATTGCATTGTACGTAATTACCACAACTTCTTTATCCATTTTTCACTTTCTGTGATATTGAACTTGTACCTTAAACGAGGTTCTTGTAAACAGAGCCGTCCCAAACTTTGGGTGGCTGTGTCTTTTTGATTTTAATTTCCCTAAGCTATAGGACCATAAGTGGAAGTGCCCTAGACTCTGTGGCTTTGTTTTTTAGATGTTTCAGGAAACACCATACACTTCTCCAGAGTGGCTGTTGGCAATTAACAACCCGCCCATCAGCATAACAAGGCTCCCAGTTCTCCATGGCTTGTCCTGCCTTTCTAGATTTTACACTTTTTTCAGATGGCCCTTTTGACCGGCGGGCAGTGAGACTTCTTTGTAGTGCAGATTTCCTTTGCAAGCTTGCTTGGTTGGCCAAAAAGGGCGTATGCGTTTTTTCCTGAATATATTCAGGAAACAATGCATACGCACTTTTTGGCCAAGTGCATCATTGTGGACGTTCTGCCTCTTTTCCTATGCTTTACATGCAATTCCAGTCTACCTCCTGAAATTGGCTTCCTGAAATTCTGCCCCGCTTTCAAGTCCTCTTGGCAGCCTTACTTCAATATATTTTTGGACGATAGCTGTCATTTATAACTCTGCTGGTTTGTGAATGACAGTGCCCCTGAGCTCCTTTCTTCAACTCGCTTTCTTGTGAGCTGTCCGCAACACCGCAGGATTGCTTCAGGCCCTAGTGTGGTTCCGGCATGGCACGCTGAGCCTTTGGTTAATTCCCCTTCCTGGTGGGAAATGAGAGTTAAATTTGCCCGTCCAGACACCTCCAGCTAGTCTCTCATTGGTTCTCCCTATTCTTGTTAATTTTCCGCAGAAATTGCAAACTGGGCCAAACAGGAGGTTAAAGGCACTGACTCTCCAAGTGGGTAGAGTGTTAGTAAAGCATCTGGAATGTTGCACCCGAGTACCAGGGGACGAAAACTGAGACACATTTGAACACGTTTCCCGATCACATGGTGGATCATACTCTGGGTTCCACATGCATGTTTTAGCTGAAGGAAGAATCCCTTAAACCTGGAGAGTTGAGACCCATGGAATGGGTACCATGCAGTATGACAACAAAGGGTCTGCATTTGCTCACCGAACCTCACCAATCCTATCACTGCTGCCTTTACGCTGCTGTACACACACTTGATTCTCTTTCGGAGACATATAAATCCATAGGTTTTAACATTCTTACTAGTCAGGTATATTCTTAGGCGTTTAATATGGGGTGTTGAGTCCACTTCATTGAGCAAGGAGTAGCTCTTGTCTATTACATATTTGGCTTATGGAACGGTATCTGTGCCAATTTCAATCTCTGGTTTCATGCAGCACCCCAACTCACCATTCCCCTTAAGCAAGCGTAAGTTGGTTTTCTACATTTGAGACCCTGTTCTGTTTTGTAATTCTGTTCCTGTGTAGCCAAGTTTACATTCCGTGTAGTAGTGATATCTTATGATGTTTCTTTTTCTGTGTGACTTATTTCACTTAGAATCATCGTACCTGAATCCACTCATTATGCTGCTACGGGCCTGATGACATAGATTTCATTGCTGAGTGATATTGCATTGTACGTAAGTCCCACAACTTCTTTATCCATTTTTCGCTTTCTGTGATATTGAACTTGTACCGTAAACTAGGTTCTTGTAAACAGAGCCGTCCCAAACTTTGGGGTGGATGTGTCTTTTTCATTTTAATTTCCCTAAGCTATAGGACCATAAGTGGAAGTGCCCTAGGCTCTGTTGCTTTGTTTCTTAGATGTTTCAGGAAACACCATACACTTCTCCAGAATGGCTGTTGGCTATTTACATCCCGCCCATCAGCATAACAAGGCTCCCAGTTCTCCATTGCCTGTGCTGCCTTTCTGGATTTTACACTTTTTTCAGATGGCCCTTTTGACCGGGGGGCAGTGAGACTTCATTGTAGTGCAGATTTCGTTTGCAAGCTTGCTTGGTTGGCCAAAAAGAGCATCTGTGTTTTTTCCTGAATATATTCAGGAAAAAACACATATGCCCTTTTTGACCAAGTGCATCATTGTGGACGTTCTGCCTCTTTTCCTATGCTTTACATGCAATTCCAGTCTACCTCCTGAAATCGGTTTCCTGCAATTTTGCCCCGCTTTCAAATCCTCTTGGCAGCATTACTTCAATATATTTTTGGACGATACCTGTCATTTATAACTCTGCAGTTTTGTGAATTACAGTGCCCCTGAGCTCCTTTCTTCAACTCGCTTTCTTGTGAGCTGGCTGCAACACCGCAGGAATGCTTCAGGCCCTAGTGTGATTCCGGCATGGCACACTGAGCCTTTGGTTAATTCCTCTTCCTGGTGGGAAATGAGAGTTAAATTTGCCCGTCCAGACACCTCCAGCTAGTCTCTCATTGGTTCTCCCTATTCCTATACATCTTCCGCAGAAATTGCAAACTGGGCCAAGCAGGAGGTTAAAGGCACTGACTCTCCAAGTGGGGAGAGTGTTAGTAAAGCGTCTGGAATGTTGCACCCGAGTACCAGGGGACGAAAACTGAGACACATTTCAACACGTTTCCCGATCACACGGTGGATCATACTCTGGGTTCCACATGCATGTTTTAGCTGAAGGAAGAATCCCTTAAACCTGGACAATTGAGACCCATGGAATGGGTACCATACAATATGACTTCAAAGGGTCTGCATTTGCTCACCGAACCTCACCAATCCTATCACTGCTGCATTTATGCCGCTGTACACACGCTTGATTCTCTTTCGGAGACATATAAATCCATAGGTTTTAAGATTCTTACTAGTCAGGTATATTCTTAGGCGTTTAATATGGGGTGTTGAGTCCACTTCGTTGAGGAAGGAGTAGCTCTTGTCTATTACATATTTGGCTTATGGAACGGTATCTGTGCTAATTTCAATCTCTGGTTTTATGCAGCAGCCCAACTCACCTTTCCCCTTAAGCAAGCATAAGTTGGTTTTCTACATTTGAGACCCTGTTCTGTTTTGTAATTCAGTTCCTGTGTAGCCAAGTTTACATTCCGTGTATTAGTGATGTCTTATGATGTTTCATTTTCTGTGTGACTTATTTCACTTAAAATCATCGTACCTGAATCCACTCACTATGCTGCTACGGGCCTGATGACATAGATTTCATTGCATTGTACGTAAGTATCACAACTTCTTTATTCATTTTCTCTTTCTGTGATATTGAACTTGTACCGTTAATGAGGTTCTTGTAAACAGAGCCATCCCAAACTTTGGGGTGGCTGTGTCTTTTTGATTTCAATTTCCCTGAGCTATAGGACCATAAGTGGAAGTGTCCTAGGCTCTGTTGCTTTGTTTTTTAGATGTTTCAGGAAACACCATACACTTCTCCAGAGTGGCTGTTGGCAATTTACATCCCGCCCATCAGCATAACAAGGCTACCAGTTCTCCATGGCCTGTCCTGCCTTTCTGGATTTTACACTTTTTTCAGATGGCCCTTTTGACCGGGGGGCAGTAAGACTTCATTTTAGTGCAGATTTCCTTTGCAAGCTTGCTTGGTTGGCCAAAAAGGGCGTATGCGTTTTTTCCTGAATATATTCAGGAAAAAACGCATACGCCCTTTTTGGCCAAGTGCATCACTGTGGACGTTCTGCCTCTTTTCCAATGCTTTACATGCAATTCCAGTCTACCTCCTGAAATCGGTTTCCTGCAATTCTGCCCCGCTTTGAAGTCCTCTTGGCAGCCTTACTTCAATATATTTTTGGACGATAGCTGTCATTTATAACTCTGCAGGTTTGTGAGTTACAGTGCCCCTGTGCTACTTTCTTCAACTCGCTTTCTTGTGAGCTGGCCGCAAAACCACAGGATTGCTTCAGGCCCTAGTGTGGTTCCGGCATGGCACGCTGAGCCTTTGGTTAATTCCTCTTCCTGGTGGGAAATGAGAGTTAAATTTGCCCGTCCAGACACCTCCAGCTAGTCTCTCATTTGTTCTCCCTATTCCTGTTCATTTTTCGCAGAAATTGCAAACTGGGCCAAACAGGAGGTTAAAGGCACTGACTCTCCAAGTGGGGAGAGTGTTAGTAAAGCGTCTGGAATGTTTCACCCGAGTACCAGGGGACGAAAACTGAGACACATTTGAACACGTTTCCCGATCACACGGTGGATCATACTCTGGGTTCCACATGCATGTTTTAGCTGAAGGAAGAATCACTTAAACCTGGAGAGTTGAGACCCATGGAATGGGTACCATACAATATGACTTCAAAGGGTCTGCATTTGCTCACCGATCCTCACCAATCCTATCACTGCTGCGTTTATGCCGCTGTAGACACGCTTGATTCTCTTTTGGAGACATATAAATCCATAGGTTTTTAGATTCTTACTCGTCAGGTATATTCTTAGGCGTTTAATATGGGGTGCTGTGTCCACTTCGTTGAGCAAGGAGTAGCTCTTGTCTATTACATATTTGGCTTATTGAACGGTATGTGTGCTAATTTCAATCTCTGGTTTTATGCAGCACCCCAACTCACCTTTCCCATTAAGCAAGCATAAGTTGGTTTTCTACATTTGAGACCCTGTTCTGTTTTGTAATTCAGTTCCTGTGTAGCCAAGTTTACATTCCGTGTAGTAGTGATATCTTATGATGTTTCTTTTTCTGTGTGACTTATTTCACTTAGAATCATCGTACCTGAATCCACTCATTATGCTGCTACGGGCCTGATGACATAGATTTCATTGCTGAGTGATATTGCATTGTACGTAAGTACCACAACTTCTTTATCCATTTTTCGCTTTCTGTGATATTGAACTTGTACCGTAAACGAGGTTCTTGTAAACAGAGCCGTCCCAAACTTTGGGGTGGCTGTGTCTTTTTGATTTTAATTTCCCTAATCTATAGGACCATAAGTGGAAGTGCCCTAGGCTCTGTTGCTTTGTTTCTTAGATGTTTCAGGAAACACCATACACTTCTCCAGAGTGGCTGTTGGCAATTTACATCCCGCCCATCAGCATAACAAGGCTCCCAGTTCTCCATGGCCTGTCCTGCCTTTCTGGATTTTACACTTTTTTCAGATGGCCCTTTGAGCGGGGGGCAGTGAGACTTCATTGTAGTGCAGATTTCCTTTGCAAGCTTGCTTGCTTGACCAAAAAGGCCGTATGCATTTTTTCGTGAATATATTCAGGAAACAATGCATACGCACTTTTTGGCCAAGTGCATCATTGTGGACGTTCTGCCTCTTTTCCTATGCTTTACATGCAATTCCAATCTACCTCCTGAAATCGGTTTCCTGCAATTCTGCCCCGCTTTCAAGTCCTCTTGGCAGCCTTACTTCAATATATTTTTGGACGATAGCTGTCATTTATAACTCTGCATGTTTGTGAATTACAGTGCCCCTGAGCTCCTTTCTTCAACTCGCTTTCTTGTGAGCTGGCCGCAACCCCGCAGGATTGCTTCAGGCCCTAGTGTGGTTCCGGCATGGCACGCTGAGCCTTTGGTTAATTCCTCTTCCTGTTGGGAAATGAGAGTTAAATTTGCCCGTCCAGACACCTCCAGCTAGTCTCTCATTGGTTCTCCCTATTCCGGTTCATCTTCTGCAGAAATTGCAAACTGGGCCAAACAGGAGGTTAAAGGCACTGACTCTCCAAGTGGGGAGAGTGTTAGTAAAGCGTCTGGAATGTTGCACCCGAGTACCAGGGGATGAAAACTGAGACACATTTGAACACGTTTCCCGATCACACGGTTGATCATACTCTGGGTTCCACATGCATGTTTTAGCTGAAGGAAGAATCCCTTAAACCTGGAGAGTTGAGACCCATGGAATGGGTACCATGCAATATGACTTCAAAGGATCTGCATTTGCTCACCGATCCTCACCATTCCTATCACTGCTGCCTTTATGCCACAGTACACACGCTTGATTCTCTTTCGGAGACATATAAATCCATAGGTTTTCAGATTCTTACTAGTCAGGTATATTCTTAGGCGTTTAATATGGGGTGTTGAGTCCACTTCGTTGAGCAAGGAGTAGTTCTTGTCTATTACATATTTGGCTTATGGAACGGTATCTGTGCTAATTTCAATCTCTGGTTTTATGCAGCACCCCAAGTCACCTTTCCCCTTAAGCAAGCATAAGTTGGTTTTCTACATTTGAGACCCTGTTCTGTTTTGTAATTCAGTTCCTGTGTAGCCAAGTTTACATTCCGTGTAGTAGTGATATCTTATGATGTTTCTTTTTCTGTGTGACTTATTTCACTTAGAATCATCGTACCTAAATGCACTCATTATGCTGCTACGAGCCTGATGACATAGATTTCATTGCTGAGTGATATTGCATTGTACATAAGTACCACAACTTCTTTATCCATTTTTTGCTTTCTGTGATATTGAACTTGTACCGTAAACGAGGTTCTTGTAAACAGAGCCGTCCCAAACTTTGGGGTTGCTGTGTCTTTTTGATTTTAATTTCCCTAAGCTATAGGACCATAAGAAGAAGTGCCCTAGGCTCTGTTGTTTTGATTTTTAGATGTTTCAGGAAACACCATACACTTCTCCAGAGTGGCTGTTGGAAATTTACATCCCACCCATCAGCATAATAAGGCTCCCAGTTCTCCATGGCCTGTCCTGCCTTTCTGGATTTTACACTTTTTTCAGATGGCCCTTTTGACCGGGTGGCAGTGAGACTTCATTGTAGTGCAGATTTCCTTTGCAAGCTTGCTTGGTTGGCCAAAAAGGGCGTATGCGTTTTTTCCTGAATATATTCAGGAAAAAACGCATACGCCCTTTTTGGCCAAGTGCATCATTGTGGACCTTCTGCCTCTTTTCCTATGCTTTACATGCAATTCCAGTCTACCTACTGAAATCGGTTTCCTGCAATTCTGCCCCGCTTTCAAGTCCTCTTGGCAGCCTTACTTCAATATATTTTTGGACGATAGCTGTCATTTATAACTCTGCAGGTTTGTGAGTTACAGTGTCCCTCTGCTCCTTTCTTCAACTCGCTTTCTTGTGAGCTGGCCGCAACACCACAGGATTGCTTCAGGCCCTAGTGTGGTTCCGGCATGGCACGCTGAGCCTTTGGTTAATTCCTCTTCCTGGTGGGAAATGAGAGTTAAATTTGCCTTTCCAGACACCTCCAGCTAGTCTCTCATTGGTTCTCCCTATTCTTGTTCATTTTCCGCAGAAATTGCAAACTGGGCCAAACAGGAGGTTAAAGGCACTGACTCTCCAAGTGGGGAGAGTGTTAGTAAAGCGTCTGGAATGTTGCACCCGAGTACCTGGGCACGAAAACTGAGACACTTTTGAACACGTTTCCCGAGCACACGGTGGATCATAACCTGGGTTCCACATGCATGTTTTAGCTGAAGGAAGAATCCCTTAAACCTGGAGAGTTGAGACCCATGGAATGGGTACCATGCAGTATGACTACAAAGGGTCTGCATTTGCTCACCGAACCTCACCAATCCTATCACTGCTGCCTTTATGCCACTGTACACACACTTGATTCTCTTTCGGAGATATATAAATCCATAGGTTTTAAGATTCTTACTAGTCAGGTATATTCTTAGGCGTTTAATATGGGGTGTTGAGTCCACTTCGTTGAGCAAGGAGTAGCTCTTGTCTATTACATATTTGGCTTATGGAACGGTATCTGTGCTAATTTCAATCTCTGGTTTTATGCAGCACCCCAACTCACCTTTCCCCTTAAGCAAGCATAAGTTGGTTTTCTACATTTGAGACCCTGTTCTGTTTTGTAATTCAGTTCCCGTGTAGCCAAGTTTACATTCCGTGTAGTAGTGATATCTTATGATGTTTCTTTTTCTCTGTGACTTATTTCACTTAAAATCATCGTACCTGAATCCACTCATTATGCTGCTACGGGCCTGATGACATAGATTTCATTGCTGAGTGATATTGCATTGTACGTAATTACCACAACTTCTTTATCCATTTTTCACTTTCTGTGATATTGAACTTGTACCTTAAACGAGGTTCTTGTAAACAGAGCCGTCCCAAACTTTGGGTGGCTGTGTCTTTTTGATTTTAATTTCCCTAAGCTATAGGACCATAAGTGGAAGTGCCCTAGACTCTGTGGCTTTGTTTTTTAGATGTTTCAGGAAACACCATACACTTCTCCAGAGTGGCTGTTGGCAATTAACAACCCGCCCATCAGCATAACAAGGCTCCCAGTTCTCCATGGCTTGTCCTGCCTTTCTAGATTTTACACTTTTTTCAGATGGCCCTTTTGACCGGCGGGCAGTGAGACTTCTTTGTAGTGCAGATTTCCTTTGCAAGCTTGCTTGGTTGGCCAAAAAGGGCGTATGCGTTTTTTCCTGAATATATTCAGGAAACAATGCATACGCACTTTTTGGCCAAGTGCATCATTGTGGACGTTCTGCCTCTTTTCCTATGCTTTACATGCAATTCCAGTCTACCTCCTGAAATTGGCTTCCTGAAATTCTGCCCCGCTTTCAAGTCCTCTTGGCAGCCTTACTTCAATATATTTTTGGACGATAGCTGTCATTTATAACTCTGCTGGTTTGTGAATGACAGTGCCCCTGAGCTCCTTTCTTCAACTCGCTTTCTTGTGAGCTGTCCGCAACACCGCAGGATTGCTTCAGGCCCTAGTGTGGTTCCGGCATGGCACGCTGAGCCTTTGGTTAATTCCCCTTCCTGGTGGGAAATGAGAGTTAAATTTGCCCGTCCAGACACCTCCAGCTAGTCTCTCATTGGTTCTCCCTATTCTTGTTAATTTTCCGCAGAAATTGCAAACTGGGCCAAACAGGAGGTTAAAGGCACTGACTCTCCAAGTGGGTAGAGTGTTAGTAAAGCATCTGGAATGTTGCACCCGAGTACCAGGGGACGAAAACTGAGACACATTTGAACACGTTTCCCGATCACATGGTGGATCATACTCTGGGTTCCACATGCATGTTTTAGCTGAAGGAAGAATCCCTTAAACCTGGAGAGTTGAGACCCATGGAATGGGTACCATGCAGTATGACAACAAAGGGTCTGCATTTGCTCACCGAACCTCACCAATCCTATCACTGCTGCCTTTACGCTGCTGTACACACACTTGATTCTCTTTCGGAGACATATAAATCCATAGGTTTTAACATTCTTACTAGTCAGGTATATTCTTAGGCGTTTAATATGGGGTGTTGAGTCCACTTCATTGAGCAAGGAGTAGCTCTTGTCTATTACATATTTGGCTTATGGAACGGTATCTGTGCCAATTTCAATCTCTGGTTTCATGCAGCACCCCAACTCACCATTCCCCTTAAGCAAGCGTAAGTTGGTTTTCTACATTTGAGACCCTGTTCTGTTTTGTAATTCTGTTCCTGTGTAGCCAAGTTTACATTCCGTGTAGTAGTGATATCTTATGATGTTTCTTTTTCTGTGTGACTTATTTCACTTAGAATCATCGTACCTGAATCCACTCATTATGCTGCTACGGGCCTGATGACATAGATTTCATTGCTGAGTGATATTGCATTGTACGTAAGTCCCACAACTTCTTTATCCATTTTTCGCTTTCTGTGATATTGAACTTGTACCGTAAACTAGGTTCTTGTAAACAGAGCCGTCCCAAACTTTGGGGTGGATGTGTCTTTTTCATTTTAATTTCCCTAAGCTATAGGACCATAAGTGGAAGTGCCCTAGGCTCTGTTGCTTTGTTTCTTAGATGTTTCAGGAAACACCATACACTTCTCCAGAATGGCTGTTGGCTATTTACATCCCGCCCATCAGCATAACAAGGCTCCCAGTTCTCCATTGCCTGTGCTGCCTTTCTGGATTTTACACTTTTTTCAGATGGCCCTTTTGACCGGGGGGCAGTGAGACTTCATTGTAGTGCAGATTTCGTTTGCAAGCTTGCTTGGTTGGCCAAAAAGAGCATCTGTGTTTTTTCCTGAATATATTCAGGAAAAAACACATATGCCCTTTTTGACCAAGTGCATCATTGTGGACGTTCTGCCTCTTTTCCTATGCTTTACATGCAATTCCAGTCTACCTCCTGAAATCGGTTTCCTGCAATTTTGCCCCGCTTTCAAATCCTCTTGGCAGCATTACTTCAATATATTTTTGGACGATACCTGTCATTTATAACTCTGCAGTTTTGTGAATTACAGTGTCCCTGAGCTCCTTTCTTCAACTCGCTTTCTTGTGAGCTGGCTGCAACACCGCAGGAATGCTTCAGGCCCTAGTGTGATTCCGGCATGGCACACTGAGCCTTTGGTTAATTCCTCTTCCTGGTGGGAAATGAGAGTTAAATTTGCCCGTCCAGACACCTCCAGCTAGTCTCTCATTGGTTCTCCCTATTCCTATACATCTTCCGCAGAAATTGCAAACTGGGCCAAGCAGGAGGTTAAAGGCACTGACTCTCCAAGTGTGGAGAGTGTTAGTAAAGCGTCTGGAATGTTGCACCTGAGTACCAGGGGACGAAAACTGAGACACATTTGAACACGTTTCCCGATCACACGGTGGATCATACTCTGGGTTCCACATGCATGTTTTAGCTGAAGGAAGAATCCCTTAAACCTGGAGAGTTGAGACCCATGGAATGGGTACCATGCAATATGACTTCAAAGGGTCTGCATTTGCTCACCGATCCTCTCCAATCCTATCACTGGTGCGTTTATGCTGCTGTACACGCGCTTGATTCTCTTTTGGAGACATATAAATCCATAGGTTTTCAGATTCTTACTAGTCAGGTATATACTTAGGCTTTTAATTTGGGGTGTTGAGTCCACTTCGTTGAGCAAGGAGTAGCTCTAGTCTATTACATATTTGGCTTATGGAATGGTATCTGTGCTAATTTCAATCTCTGGTTTTATGCAGCACCCCAACTCACCTTTCCCCTTAAGCAAGCATAACTTGGTTTTCTACATTTGAGACCCTGTTCTGTTTTGTAATTCAGTTCCTGTGTAGCCAAGTTTACATTCCGTGTAGTAGTGATATCTTATGATGTTTCTTTTTCTGTGTGACTTATTTCACTTAGAATCATCGTACCTGAATCCACTCATTATGCTGCTACGGGCCTGATGACATAGATTTCATTGCTGAGTGATATTGCATTGTACGTAAGTCCCACAACTTCTTTATCCATTTTTCGCTTTCTGTGATATTGAACTTGTACCATAAACTAGGTTCTTGTAAACAGAGCCATCCCAAACTTTGGGGTGGATGTGTCTTTTTGATTTTAATTTCCCTAAACTATAGGACCATAAGTGGAAGTGCCCTAGGCTCTGTTGCTTTGTTTCTTAGATGTTTCAGGAAACACCATACACTTCTCCAGAGTGGCTGTTGGCAATTTACATCCCGCCCATCAGCATAACAAGGCTCCCAGTTCTCCATGGCCTGTCCTGCCTTTCTGGATTTTACACTTTTTTCAGATGGCCCTTTTGACCGGGGGGCAGTGAGACTTCATTGTAGTGCAGATTTCCTTTGCAAGCTTGCTTGGTTGGCCAAAAAGTGCGTATGCGTTTTTTCCTGAATATATTGAGGAAAAAACGCATATGCCATTTTTGGCCAAGTGCATCATTGTCGACGTTCTGCCTCTTTTCCTATGCTTTACATGCAATTCCAGTCTACCTCCTGAAATCGGTTTCCTGCAATTCTGCCTCACTTTCAAGTCCTCTTGGCAGCCTTACTTCAATATATTTTTGGACGACAGCTGTCATTTATAACTCTGCAGGTTTGTGAATGACAGTGCCCCTGAGCTCCTTTCTTCAACTCGCTTTCTTGTGAGCTGGCCGCAACACCGCAGGATTGCTTCAGGCCCTAGTGTGGTTCCGGCATGGCATGCTGAGCCTTTGGTTAATTCCTCTTCCTGGTGGGAAATGAGAGTTAAATTTGCCCATCCAGACACCTCCAGCTAGTCTCTCATTGGTTCACCCTATTCCTGTTCATTTTCCGCAGAAATTGCAAACTGGGCCAAACAGGAGGTTAAAGGCACTGACTCTCCAAGTGGGGAGAGTGTTAGTAAAGCGTCTGGAATGTTGCACCCGAGTACCAGGGGACGAAAACTGAGACACATTTGAACACATTTCCCGATCACACGGTGGATCATACTCTGGGTTCCACATGCATGTTTTAGCTGAAGGAAGAATCCCTTAAACCTGGAGAGTTGAGACCCATGGAATGGGTACCATGCAATATGACTTCAAAGGGTCTGCATTTGCTCACCGATCCTCACCAATCCTATCACTGCTGCGTTTATGCCGCTGTACACACACTTGATTCTCTTTTGGAGACATATAAATCCATAGGTTTTAAGATTCTTACTAGTCAGGTATATTCTTAGATGTTTAATATGAGGTGTTGAGTCCAATTCGTTCAGCAAGGAGTAGCTCTTGTCTGTTACATATTTGGCTTATGGAACGCTATCTGTGCTAATTTCAATCTCTGGTTTTATGCAGCAACTCAACTCACCTTTCCCCTTAAGCAAGCATAAGTTGGTTTTCTACATTTGAGACCCTGTTCTGTTTTGTAATTCAGTTCCTGTGTAGCCAAGTATACATTCCTTGTAGTAGTGATATCTTATGATGTTTCTTTTTCTGTGTGACTTATTTCACTTAGAATCATCGTACCTGAATCCACTCATTATGTTGCTACGGGCCTGATGACATAGATTTCATTGCTGAGTGATATTGCATTGTACGTAAGTATCACAACTTCTTTGTCCATTTTTCGCTTTCTGTGATATTGAACTTGTACCGTAAACGAGGTTCTTGTAAACAGAGCCGTCCCAAACTTTGGGGTGGCTGTGTCTTTTTGATTTTAATTTCCGTAAGCTATAGGACCATAAGTGGAAGTGCCCTAGGCTCTGTTGCTTTGTTTCTTAGATGTTTCAGGAAACACCATACACTTCTACAGAGTGGCTGTTGGCAATTTACATCCCGCCCATCAGCATAACAAGGCTCTCAGTTCTCCATGGCCTGTCCTGCCTTTCTGGATTTTACACTTTTTTCAGATGGCCCTTTTGACCGGGGGGCAGTGAGACTTCATTGTAGTGCAGATTTCCTTTGCAAGCTTGCTTGGTTGGCCAAAAAGTGCGTATGCGTTTTTTCCTGAATATATTCAGGAAAAAACGCACATGCCATTTTTGGCCAAGTGCATCATTGTCGACGTTCTGCCTCTTTCCCTATGCTTTACATGCAATTTCAGTCTACCTCCTGAAATCGGTTTCCTGCAATTCTGCCCCACTTTCAAGTCCTCTTGGCAGCCTTACTTCAATATATTTTTGGATGAAAGCTGTCATTTATAACTCTGCAGGTTTTTGAATGACAGTGCCCCTGAGCTCCTTTCTTCAACTTGCTTTCTTGTGAGCTGTCTGCAACACCACAGGATTGCTTCAGGCCCTAGTGTGGTTCCGGCATGGCATGCTGAGCCTTTGGTTAATTCCTCTTCCTGGTTGGAAATGAGAGTTAAATTTGCCCGTCCAGACACCTCCAGCTAGTCTCTCATTGGTTCTCCCTATTCCTGTTCATTTTCCACAGAAATTGCAAACTGGGCCAAACAGGAGATTAAAGGCACTGACTCTCCAAGTGGGGAGAGTGTTAGTAAAGCGTCTGGAATGTTGCACCCGAGTACCAGGGGACGAAAACTGAGACACATTTGAACACGTTTCCCGATCACACGGTGGATCATAATCTGGGTTCCACATGCATGTTTTAGCTGAAGGAAGAATCCCTTAAACCTGGAGAGTTGAGACCCATGGAATGGGTACCATGCAATATGACTTCAAAGGGTCTGCATTTGCTCACCGATCCTCACCAATCCTATCACTGCTGTGTTTATGCCGCTGTACACACACTTGATTCTCTTTTGGAGACATATAAATCCATAGGTTTTAAGATTCTTACTAGTCAGGTATATTCTTAGGCGTTTAATATGAGGTGTTGAGTCCAATTCGTTCAGCAAGGAGTAGCTCTTGTCTGTTACATATTTGGCTTATGGAACGCTATCTGTGCTAATTTCAATCTCTGGTTTTACGCAGCACCCCATCTCACCTTTCCCCTTAAGCAAGCATAAGTTGGTTTTCTACATTTGAGACCCTGTTCTGTTTTGTAATTCAGTTCCTGTGTAGCCAAGTTTACATTCCGTGTAGTAGTGATATCTTATGATATTTCTTTTTCTGTGTGACTTATTTCACTTAGAATCATCGTACCTGAATCCACTCATTATGTTGCTTCGGGCCTGATGACATAGATTTCATTGCTGAGTGATATTGCATTCTACGTAAGTATGACAACTTCTTTATCCATTTTTCGCTTTCTGTGATATTGAACTTGTACTGTAAACGAGGTTCTTGTAAACATAGGCATCCCAAACTTTCGGGTGGCTGTGTCTTTTTGATTTTAATTTCCCTAAGCTATAGGACCATAAGTGGAAGTGCCCTAGGCTCTGTTGCTTTGTTTCTTAGATGTTTCAGGAAACACCATACACTTCTCCAGAGTGGCTGTTGGCAATTTACATCCCGCCCATCAGCATAACAAGGCTCCCAGTTCTCCATGGCCTGTCCTGCCTTTCTGGATTTTACACTTGTTTCAGATGGCCCTTTTGACCGGGGGGCAGTGAGACTTCATTGTAGTGCCGATTTCCTTTGCAAGCTTGCTTGGTTGGCCAAAAAGGGCGTATGCGTTTTTTCCTGAATATATTCAGGAAAAAACGCATACGCCCTTTTTGGCCAAGTGCATCATTGTCGACGTTCTGCCTCTTTTCCTATGCTTTACATGCAATTCCAGTCTACCTTCTGAAATCGGTTTCCTGCAATTCTGCCCCGTTTTCAAGTCCTCTTGGCAGCCTTACTTCAATATATTTTTGGATGAGAGCTCTCATTTATAACTCTGCAGGTTTGTGAATGACAGTGCCCTTGAGCTCCTTTCTTCACATCGCTTTCTTGTGAGCTGGCCGCAACACCGCAGGATTGCTTCAGGCCCTAGTGTGGTTCCGGCATGGCACACTGAGCCTTTGGTTAATTCCTCTGCCTGGTGGGAAATGAGAGTTAAATTTGCCCATCCAGACACCTGCAGCTAGTCTCTCATTGGTTCTCCCTATTCCTGTTCATCTTCCTCAGAAATTGCAAACTGGGCCAAACAGGAGGTTAAAGGCACTGACTCTCCAAGTGGGGAGAGTGTTAGTAAAGCGTCTGGAATGTTGCACCCGAGTACCAGGGGACGAAAACTGAGACACATTTGAACACGTTTCCCGATCACATGGTAGATCATACTCTGGGTTCCACATGCATGTTTTAGCTGAAGGAAGAATCCCTTAAACCTGGAGAGTTGAGACCCATGGAATGGGTACCATGCAATATGACTTCAAAGGGTCTGCATTTGCTCACCGATCCTCACCAATCCTATCACTGCTGCGTTTATGCCTCTGTACACACGCTTGATTCTCTTTTGGAGACATATAAATCCATAGGTTTTAAGATTCTTACTAGTCAGGTATATTCTTAGGCGTTTAATATGGGGTGTTGAGTCCACTTCATTGAGCAAGGAGTAGGTCTTTTCTATTACATATTTGGCTTATGGAATGCTATCTGTGCTAATTTCAATCTCTGGTTTTATGCAGCACCCAAACTCACCTTTTCCCTTAAGCAAGCATAAGTTGGTTTTTTACATTTGAGACCCTGTTCTGTTTTGTAATTCAGTTCCTGTGTAGCCAAGTTTACATTCCGTGTAGTAGTGATATCTTATGATGTTTCTTTTTCTGTGTGACTTATTTCACTTAGAATCATCCTACCTGAATCCACTCATTATGCTGCTACGGGCCTGATGACATAGATTTCATTGCTGAGTGATATTGCATTGTACGTAAGTACCACAACTTCTTTATCCATTTTTCGCTTTCTGTGATATTGAACTTGTACCGTAAACTAGGTTCTTGTAAACAGAGCCGTCCCAAACTTTGGGGTGGATGTGTCTTTTTGATTTTAATTTCCCTAAGCTATAGGACCATAAGTGGAAGTGCCCTAGGCTCTGTTGCTTTGTTTCTTAGATGTTTCAGGAAACACCATACACTTCTCCAGAGTGGCTGTTGGCAATTTAAATCCCGCCCATCAGCATAACAAGGCTCCCAGTTCTCCATTGCCTGTGCTGCCTTTCTGGATTTTACACTTTTTTCAGATGGCCCTTTTGACCGGGGGGCAGTGAGACTTCATTAAAGTGCAGATTTCCTTTGCAAGCTTGTTTGGTTGGCCAAAAAGGGCGTATGCGTTTTTTCCTGAATATATTCAGGAAAAAACGCATACGCCCTTTTTGGCAAAGTGCATCATTGTGGACGTTCTGCCTCTTTTCCTATGTTTTACATGCAATTCCAGTCTACCTCCTGAAATTGGTTTCCTGCAATTTTGTCCCGCTTTCAATTCCTCTTGGCAGCCTTACTTCAATACATTTTAGGATGATAGCTGTCATTTATAACTCTGCAGGTTTGTGAATGACAGTGCCCCTGAGCTCCTTGCTTCTACTCACTTTCTTGTGATCTGGCCGCAAAACCGCAGCATTGCTCTAGGCCATAGTGTGCTTCCGGCACGGCACACTGAGCCTTTGGTTAATTCCTCTTCCTGGTGGGAAATGAGAGTTAAATTTGCCCGTCCAGACACCTCCAGCTAGTCTCTCATTTGTTCTCCCTATTCCTGTTCATCTTCCGCAGAAATTGCAAACTGGGCAAAACAGGAGGTTAAAGGCACTGACTCTCCAAGTGGGGAGAGTGTTGGTAAAGCATCTGGAATGTTGAACCCGAGTACCAGGGGACGAAAACTGAGACACATTTGAACTCGTTTCCCGATCACATTTTGGATCATACTCTGGGTTCCACATGCATGTTTTAGCTGAAGGAAGAATCCCTTAAACCTGGAGAGTTGAGACCCATGGAATGGGTACCATGCAATATGACTTCAAAGGGTCTGCATTTGCTCACCGATCCTCACCAATCCTATCACTGCTGCGTTTATGCCGCTGTACACACACTTGATTCTCTTTTGGAGACATATAAATCCATAGGTTTTAAGATTCTTACTAGTCAGGTATATTCTTAGATGTTTAATATGAGGTGTTGAGTCCAATTCGTTCAGCAAGGAGTAGCTCTTGTCTGTTACATATTTGGCTTATGGAACGCTATCTGTGCTAATTTCAATCTCTGGTTTTATGCAGCAACTCAACTCACCTTTCCCCTTAAGCAAGCATAAGTTGGTTTTCTACATTTGAGACCATGTTCTGTTTTGTAATTCAGTTCCTGTGTAGCCAAGTATACATTCCTTGTAGTAGTGATATCTTATGATGTTTCTTTTTCTGTGTGACTTATTTCACTTAGAATCATCGTACCTGAATCCACTCATTATGTTGCTACGGGCCTGATGACATAGATTTCATTGCTGAGTGATATTGCATTGTACGTAAGTATCACAACTTCTTTGTCCATTTTTCGCTTTCTGTGATATTGAACTTGTACCGTAAACGAGGTTCTTGTAAACAGAGCCGTCCCAAACATTGGGGTGGCTGTGTCTTTTTGATTTTAATTTCCGTAAGCTATAGGACCATAAGTGGAAGTGCCCTAGGCTCTGTTGCTTTGTTTCTTAGATGTTTCAGGAAACACCATACACTTCTCCAGAGTGGCTGTTGGCAATTTACATCCCGCCCAACAGCATAACAAGGCTCTCAGTTCTCCATGGCCTGTCCTGCCTTTCTGGATTTTACACTTTTTTCAGATGGCCCTTTTGACCGGGGGGCAGTGAGACTTCATTGTAGTGCAGATTTCCTTTGCAAGCTTGCTTGGTTGGCCAAAAAGTGCGTATGCGTTTTTTCCTGAATATATTCAGGAAAAAACGCACATGCCATTTTTGGCCAAGTGCATCATTGTCGACGTTCTGCCTCTTTCCCTATGCTTTACATGCAATTTCAGTCTACCTCCTGAAATCGGTTTCCTGCAATTCTGCCCCACTTTCAAGTCCTCTTGGCAGCCTTACTTCAATATATTTTTGGATGAAAGCTGTCATTTATAACTCTGCAGGTTTGTGAATGACAGTGCCCCTGAGCTCCTTTCTTCAACTTGCTTTCTTGTGAGCTGTCTGCAACACGACAGGATTGCTTCAGGCCCTAGTGTGGTTCCGGCATGGCATGCTGAGCCTTTGGTTAATTCCTCTTCCTGGTTGGAAATGAGAGTTAAATTTGCCCGTCCAGACACCTCCAGCTAGTCTCTCATTGGTTCTCCCTATTCCTGTTCATTTTCCACAGAAATTGCAAACTGGGCCAAACAGGAGATTAAAGGCACTGACTCTCCAAGTGGGGAGAGTGTTAGTAAAGCGTCTGGAATGTTGCACCCGAGTACCAGGGGACGAAAACTGAGACACATTTGAACACGTTTCCCGATCACACGGTGGATCATAATCTGGGTTCCACATGCATGTTTTAGCTGAAGGAAGAATCCCTTAAACCTGGAGAGTTGAGACCCATGGAATGGGTACCATGCAATATGACTTCAAAGGGTCTGCATTTGCTCACCGATCCTCACCAATCCTATCACTGCTGTGTTTATGCCGCTGTACACACACTTGATTCTCTTTTGGAGACATATAAATCCATAGGTTTTAAGATTCTTACTAGTCAGGTATATTCTTAGGCGTTTAATATGAGGTGTTGAGTCCAATTCGTTCAGCAAGGAGTAGCTCTTGTCTGTTACATATTTGGCTTATGGAACGCTATCTGTGCTAATTTCAATCTCTGGTTTTATGCAGCACCACAACTCACCTTTCCCCTTAAGCAAGCATAAGTTGGTTTTCTACATTTGAGACCCTGTTCTGTTTTGTAATTCAGTTCCTGTGTAGCCAAGTTTACATTCCGTGTAGTAGTGATATCTTATGATATTTCTTTTTCTGTGTGACTTATTTCACTTAGAATCATCGTACCTGAATCCACTCATTATGTTGCTTCGGGCCTGATGACATAGATTTCATTGCTGAGTGATATTGCATTCTACGTAAGTATGACAACTTCTTTATCCATTTTTCGCTTTCTGTGATATTGAACTTGTACCGTAAACGAGGTTCTTTTAAACAGAGGCATCCCAAACTTTCGGGTGGCTGTGTCTTTTTGATTTTAATTTCCCTAAGCTATAGGACCATAAGTGGAAGAGCCCTAGGCTCTGTTGCTTTGTTTCTTAGATGTTTCAGGAAACACCATACACTTCTCCAGAGTGGCTGTTGGCAATTTACATCCCGCCCATCAGCATAACAAGGCTCCCAGTTCTCCATGGCCTGTCCTGCCTTTCTGGATTTTACACTTGTTTCAGATGGCCCTTTTGACCGGGGGGCAGTGAGACTTCATTGTAGTGCCGATTTCCTTTGCAATCTTGCTTGGTTGGCCAAAAAGGGCGTATGCGTTTTTTCCTGAATATATTCAGGAAAAAAACGCATACGCCCTTTTTGGCCAAGTGCGTCATTGTCGACGTTCTGCCTCTTTTCCTATGCTTTACATGCAATTCCAGTCTACCTTCTGAAATCGGTTTCCTGCAATTCTGCCCCGTTTTCAAGTCCTCTTGGCAGCCTTACTTCAATATATTTTTGGATGAGAGCTCTCATTTATAACTCTGCAGGTTTGTGAATGACAGTGCCCTTGAGCTCCTTTCTTCACATCGCTTTCTTGTGAGCTGGCCGCAACACCGCAGGATTGCTTCAGGCCCTAGTGTGGTTCCGGCATGGCACACTGAGCCTTTGGTTAATTCCTCTGCCTGGTGGGAAATGAGAGTTAAATTTGCCCATCCAGACACCTGCAGCTAGTCTCTCATTGGTTCTCCCTATTCCTGTTCATCTTCCGCAGAAATTGCAAACTGGGCCAAACAGGAGCTTAAAGGCACTGACTCTCCAAGTGGGGAGAGTGTTAGTAAAGCGTCTGGAATGTTGCACCCGAGTACCAGGGCACGAAAACTGAGACACATTTGAACACGTTTCCCGATCACATGGTGGATCATACTCTGGGTTCCACATGCATGTTTTAGCTGAAGGAAGAATCCCTTAAACCTGGAGAGTTGAGACCCATGGAATGGGTACCATGCAATATGACTTCAAAGGGTCTGCATTTGCTCACTGATCCTCACCAATCCTATCACTGCTGCGTTTATGCCGCTGTACACACGCTTGATTCTCTTTTGGAGACATATAAATCCATAGGTTTTAAGATTCTTACTAGTCAGGTATATTCTTAGGCGTTTAATATGGGGTGTTGAGTCCACTTCATTGAGCAAGGAGTAGGTCTTTTCTATTACATATTTGGCTTATGGAACGGTATCTGTGCTAATTTCAATCTCTGGTTTTATGCAGCACCCCAACTCACCTTTTCCCTTAAGCAAGCATAAGTTGGTTTTTTACATTTGAGACCCTGTTCTGTTTTGTAATTCAGTTCCTGTGTAGCCAAGTTTACATTCCGTGTAGTAGTGATATCTTATGATGTTTCTTTTTCTGTGTGACTTATTTCACTTAGAATCATCCTACCTGAATCCACTCATTATGCTGCTACGGGCCTGATGACATAGATTTCATTGCTGAGTGATATTGCATTGTACGTAAGTACCACAACTTCTTTATCCATTTTTCACTTTCTGTGATATTGAACTTGTACCGTAAACTAGGTTCTTGTAAACAGAGCCGTCCCAAACTTTGGGGTGGATGTGTCTTTTTGATTTTAATTTCCCTAATCTATAGGACCATAAGTGGAAGTGCCCTAGGCTCTGTTGCTTTGTTTCTTAGATGTTTCAGGAAACACCATACACTTCTCCAGAGTGGCTGTTGGCAATTTAAATCCCGCCCATCAGCATAACAAGGCTCCCAGTTCTCCATTGCCTGTGCTGCCTTTCTGGATTTTACACTTTTTTCAGATGGCCCTTTTGACCGGGGGGCAGTGAGACTTCATTAAAGTGCAGATTTCCTTTGCAAGCTTGTTTGGTTGGCCAAAAAGGGCGTATGCGTTTTTTCCTGAATATATTCAGGAAAAAACGCATACGCCCTTTTTGGCAAAGTGCATCATTGTCGACGTTCTGCCTCTTTTCCTATGTTTTACATGCAATTCCAGTCTACCTCCTGAAATTGGTTTCCTGCAATTTTGTCCCGCTTTCAATTCCTCTTGGCAGCCTTACTTCAATACATTTTAGGATGATAGCTGTCATTTATAACTCTGCAGGTTTGTGAATGACAGTGCCCCTGAGCTCCTTGCTTCTACTCACTTTCTTGTGATCTGGCCGCAAAACCGCAGCATTGCTTTAGGCCATAGTGTGCTTCCGGCACGGCACACTGAGCCTTTGGTTAATTCCTCTTCCTGGTGGGAAATGAGAGTTAAATTTGCCCGTCCAGACACCTCCAGCTAGTCTCTCATTTGTTCTCCCTATTCCTGTTCATCTTCTGCAGAAATTGCAAACTGGGCCAAACAGGAGGTTAAAGGCACTGACTCTCCAAGTGGGGAGAGTGTGGGTAAAGCATCTGGAATGTTGAACCCGAGTACCAGGGGACGAAAACTGAGACACATTTGAACTCGTTTCCCGATCACATTTTGGATCATACTCTGGGTTCCACATGCATGTTTTAGCTGAAGGAAGAATCCCTTAAACCTGGAGAGTTGAGACCCATGGAATGGGTACCATGCAATATGACTTCAAAGGGTCTGCATTTGCTCACCTAACCTCACCAATCCTATAACTGCTGCGTTTATGCCGCTGTACACATGCTTGATTCTCTTTCGGAGACATATAAATCCATAGGTTTTTAGATTCTTACTAGTCAGGTATATTCTTAGGCGTTTAATATGGGGTGTTGAGTCCACTTCATTGAGCAAGGAGTAGCTCTACTCTATTACATATTTGGCTTATGGAAAGGTATCTGTGCTAATTTCAATCTCTGGTTTTATGCAGCACCCCAACTCACCTTTCCCCTTAAGCAAGCATAAGTTGGTTTTCTACATTTGAGACCCTGTTCTGTTTTGTAATTCAGTTCCTGTGTAGCCAAGTTTACATTCCGTGTAGTAGTGATATCTTATGATGTTTCTTTTTCTGTGTGACTTATTTCACTTAGAATCATCCTACCTGAATCCACTCATTATGCTGCTACGGGCCTGATGACATAGATTTCATTGCTGAGTGATATTGCATTGTACATAAGTACCACAACTTCTTTATCCATTTTTCGCTTTCTGTGATATTGAACTTGTACCGTAAACGAGGTTCTTGTAAACAGAGCTGTCCCAAACTTTGGGGTGGCTGTGTCTTTTTGATTTTAATTTCCCTAAGCTATAGGACCATAAGTGAAAGTGCCCTAGGCTCTGTTGCTTTGGTTTTTAGATGTTTCACGAAACACCATACATTTCTCCAGAGTGGCTGTTGGCAATTTACATCCCGCCCATCAGCATGAAAAGGCGCCCAGTTCTCCATGGCCTGTCCTGCCTTTCTGGATTTTACACTTTTTTCAGATGGCCCTTTTGACCTGGGGACTGTGAGACTTCATTGTAGTGCAGATTTCCTTTGCAAGCTTGCTTGGTTGGCCAAAAAGAGCGTCTGTGTTTTTTCCTGAATATATTCAGGAAAAAACACATATGCCCTTTTTGACCAAGTGCATCATTGTGGACGTTCTGCCTCTTTTCCTATGCTTTACATGCAATTCCAGTCTACCTCCTGAAATCGGTTTCCTGCAATTCTGTCCCGCTTTCAAGTCCTCTTGGCAGCCTTACTTCAATATATTTTTGGACGATAGCTGTCATTTATAACTCTGCAGGTTTGTGAATTACAGTGCCTCTGAGCTCCTTTCTTCAACTCGCTTTATTGTGAGCTGGCTGAAACACCGCAGGATTGCTTCAGGCCCTAGTGTGGTTCCGGCATGGCACACAGAGCCTTTGGTTAATTCCTGTTCCTGGTGGGAAATGAGAGTTAAATTTGCCCGTCCAGACACCTCCAGCTAGTCTCTCATTGGTTCTCCCTATTCCTATACACCTTCCGCAGAAATTGCAAACTGGGCCAAGCAGGAGGTTAAAGGCACTGACTCTCCAAGTGTGGAGAGTGTTAGTAAAGCGTCTGGAATGTTGCACCTGAGTACCAGGGGACGAAAACTGAGACACATTTGAACACGTTTCCCGATCACACGGTGGATCATACTCTGGGTTCCACATGCATGTTTTAGCTGAAGGAAGAATCCCTTAAACCTGGAGAGTTGAGACCCATGGAATGGGTACCATGCAATATGACTTCAAAGGGTCTGCATTTGCTCACCGATCCTCTCCAATCCTATCACTGGTGCGTTTATGCTGCTGTACACGCACTTGATTCTCTTTTGGAGACATATAAATCCATAGGTTTTCAGATTCTTACTAGTCAGGTATATACTTAGGCGTTTAATATGGGGTGTTGAGTCCACTTCGTTGAGCAAGGAGTAGCTCTTGTCTATTACATATTTGGCTTATGGAATGGTATCTGTGCTAATTTCAATCTCTGGTTTTATGCAGCACCCCAACTCACCTTTCCCCTTAAGCAAGCATAAGTTGGTTTTCTACATTTGAGACCCTGTTCTGTTTTGTAATTCAGTTCCTGTGTAGCCAAGTTTACATTCCGTGTAGTAGTGATATCTTATGATGTTTCTTTTTCTGTGTGACTTATTTCACTTACAATCATCGTACCTGAATCCACTCATTATGCTGATACGGGCCTGATGACATAGATTTCATTGCTGAGTGATATTGCATTGTACGTAAGTACCACAACTCCTTTATCCATTTTTCGTCTTCTGTGATATTGAACTTGTACGTAAATGAGGTTCTTGTAAACAGAGCCATCCCAAACTTTGGGGTGGCTGTGTCTTTTTGATTTTAATTTCCCTAAGCTATAGGACCATAAGTGGAAGTGCACTAGGCTCTGTTGCTTTGTTTTTTAGATGTTTCAGGAAACACCATACACTTCTCCAGAGTGGCTCTTTGAAATTTACATCCCGCCCATCAGCATAACAAGGCTCCCAGTTCTCTGAGGCCTGTCCTGCCTTTCTGGATTTTTCACATTTTTCAGATGGCCCTTTTGACCTGGGGGCAGTGAGACTTCATTGTATTGCAAATTTCCTTTGCAAGCTTGCTTGGTTGGCCAAAAAGTGCATATGCGGTTTTTGCTGAATATATTCAGGAAAAAACGCATACGCCCTTTTGGGCCAAGTGCATCATTGTGGACCTTCTGCCTCTTTTCCTATGCTTTACATGCAATTCCTGTCTACCTCCTGAAATCGGTTTCCTGCAATTCTGCCCCGCATTCAAATCCTCTTGGCAGCCTTACTTCAATGTATTTTTCGACGATAGCTGTCATTCATAACTCTGCAGGTTTGTGAATTACAGTGCCCTTGAGCTCGTTTCTTCAACTCGCTTTCTTGTGAGCTGGCCACAACACCGTAGGATTGCTTCAGGCCCTAGTGTTGTTCCGGCTCGGCAAGCTGAGCCTTTGGTTAATTCCTCTTCCTGGTGGGAAATGAGAGTTAAATTTGCCCGTCCAGACACCTCCAGCTAGTCTCTCATTGGTTCACCCTATTCCTGTTCATGTTACAGAGAAATTGCAAACTGGGCCAAACAGGAGGTTAAAGGCACTGACTCTCCAAGGGGGAGAGTGTTAGTAAAGCGTCTGGAATGTTGCACCCGAGTACCAGGGCACGAAAACTGAGACACATTTGAACACGTTTCCCGATCACACGGTGGATCATATTCTGGGTTCCACATGCATGTTTTAGCTGAAGGAAGAATCCCTTAAACCTGGAGAGTTGAGACCCATGGAATGGGTACCATGCAATATGACTTCAAAAGGTCTGCATTTGCTCACCAAACCTCACCAATCTTATCACTGCTGCCTTTATGCCGCTGTACACATACTTGATTCTCTTTCGGAGACATATAAATCCATAGGTTTTAAGATTCTTACTAGTCAGGTATATTCTTAGGCATTTAATATGGGGTGTTGAGTCCACTTCGTTGAGCAAGGAGTAGCTCTTGTCTATTACATATTTGGCTTATGGAACGGTATCTGTGCTAATTTCTGTCTCTGGTTTTATGCAGCACCCCAACTCACCTTTCCCCTTAAGCAAGCATAAGTTGGTTTTCTACATTTGCAACCCTGTTCTGCTTTGTAATTCAGTTCCTGTGTAGCCAAGTTTACATTCCATGTAGTAGTGATATCTTATGATGTTTCTTTTTCTGTGTGACTTATTTCACTTAGAATCATTGTACCTGAATCCACTTATTATGCGGCTACGGGCCTGATGACATAGATTTCATTGCTGAGTAATATTGCATTGTACGTAAGTACCACAACTTCTTTATCCATTTTTCGCTTTCTGTGATAATGAACTTGTACCTTAAAGGAGGTTCTTGTAAACAGAGCCGTCCCAAACTTTGGGTGGCTGTGTCTTTTTGATTTTAATTTCCCTAAGCTATAGGACCATAAGTGGAAGTGCCCTAGGCTCTGTTGCTTTGTTTTTTAGATGATTCAGGAAACACCATACACTTCTCCAGAGTGGCTGTTGGCAATTTACAACCCGCCCATCAGCATAACAAGGCTCCCAGTTCTCCATGGCCTGTCCTGCCTTTCTGTATTTTACACTTTTTTCAGATGGCCCTTTTGACCGGGGGGCAGTGAGACTTCATTGTAGTGCAGATTTCCTTTGCAAGCTTGCTTGGTTGGCCAAAAAGGGCGTATGCGTTTTTTCCTGAATATATTCAGGAAAAAACGCATACGCCCTTTTTGGCCAAGTGCATCATTGTGGACGTTCTGCCTCTTTTCCTATGCTTTACATGCAATTCCAGTCTACCTCCTGAAATCGGTTTCCTGCAATTCTGCCCCGCTTTCAAGTCCTCTTGGCAGCCTTACTTCAATATATTTTTGGACGATAGCTGTCATTTATAACTCTGCAGGTTTGTGAATGACAGTGTCCCTGAGCTCCTTTCTTTAACTCGCTTTCTTGTGAGCTGGCCGCAACACCGCAAGATTGCTTCAGGCTCTAATGTGGTTCCGGCATGGCACGCTGAGCCTTTGGTTAATTCCTCTTCCTGGTGGGAAATGAGAGTTAAATTTGCCCATCCAGACACCTCCAGCTAGTGTCTCATTGGTTCTCCCTATTCCTGTTCATTTTCCGCAGAAATTGCAAACTGGACGAAACAGTAGGTTAAAGGCACTGACTCTCTAAGTGGGGAGAGTGTTAGTAAAGCGTCTGGAATGTTGCACCCGAGTACCAGGGCACGAAAACTGAGACACATTTGAACACGTTTCCCGATCACATGGTGGATCATACTCTGGGTTCCACATGCATGTTTTAGCTGAAGGAAGAATCCCTTAAACCTGGAGAGTTGAGACCCATGGAATGGGTACCATGCAATATGACTTCAAAGGGTCTGCATTTGCTCACCTAACCTCACCAATCCTATCACTGCTGCATTTATGCCGCTGTACACATGCTTGATTCTCTTTTGGAGACATATAAATCCATAGGTTTTCAGATTCTTACTAGTCAGGTATATTCTTAGGCGTTTAATATGGGGTGTTGAGGCCACTTCGTTGAGCAAGGAGTAGCTCTTGTCTATTACATATTTGGCTTATGGAACGGTATCTGTGCTAATTTCAATCTCTGGTTTTATGCAGCACCCCAAGTCACCTTTCCCCTTAAGCAAGCATAAGTTGGTTTTCTACATTTGAGACCCTGTTCTGTTTTGTAATTCAGTTCCTGTGTAGCCAAGTTTACATTCCGTGTAGTAGTGATATCTTATGATGTTTCTTTTTCTGCGTCACTTATTTCATTTAGAATCATCGTACCTGAATCCACTCATTATGCTGCTACGGGCCTGATGACATAGATTTCATTGCTGAGTGATATTGCATTGTACGTAAGTACCACAACTTCTTTATCTATTTTTCGCTTTCTGTGATATTGAACTTGTACCGTAAATGATGTTCGTGTAATCAGAGCCGTCCCAAACTTTGGGGAGGCTGTGTCTTTTTGATTTTAATTTCCCTAATCTATAGGACCATAAGTGGAAGTGCCCTAGGCTCTGTTGCTTTGTTTTTTAGATGTTTCAGGAAACACCATACACTTCTCCAGAGTGTCTGTTGGCAATTTACAACCCGCCTATCAGCATAACAAGGCTCCTAGTTCTCCATGGCCTCTCCTGCCTTTCTGGATTTTACACATTTTTCAGATGCCCCTTTTGACCGGGGGGCAGTGAGACTTCATTGTAGTGCAGGTTTCCTTTGCAGGCTTGCTTGGTTGGCCAAAAGTGCATATGCGTTTTTTCCTGATCAGGAAAAAACGCATACGCCATTTTTGGCCAAGTGCATCATTGTGGACGTTCTGCCTCTTTTCCTATGCTTTACATACAATTCCAGTCTACCTCCTGAAATCGGTTTCCTGCAATTCTGCCCCGTTTTCAAGTCCTCTTGGCAGCCTTACTTCAATATATTTTTGGACGATAGCTGTCATTTATAACTCTGCAGGTTTGTGAATGACAGTGCCCCTGAGCTCCTTTCTTCAACTCGCTTTCTTGTGAGCTGGCCGCAACACCGCAGGATTGCTTCAGGCCCTAGTGTGGTTCCGGCACGGCACGCTGAGCCTTTGGTTAATTCCTCTTCTTGGTGGAAAATGAGAGTTAAATTTGCCCATCCAGACACCTCCAGCTAGTCTCTCATTGGTTCTCCCTATTCCTGTTCATTTTCCGCAGAGATTGCAAACTGGGCCAAACAGGGGGTTAAAGGCACTGACTCTCCAAGTGGGGAGAGTGTTAGTAAAGCGTCTGGAATGTTGCACCCGAGTACCAGGGCACGAAAACTGAGACACATTTGAACACATTTCCCGATCACACGTTGGATCATACTCTGGGTTCCACATACATGTTTTAGCTGAAGGAAGAATCCCTTAAACCTGGAGAGTTGAGACCCATGGAATGGGTACCATGCAATATGACTTCAAAGGGTCTGCATTTGTTCACCAAACCCCACCAATCCTATCACTGCTGCCTTCATGCCGCTGTACACATGCTTGATTCTCTTTCGGAGACATATAAATCCATAGGTTTTAAGATTCTTACTAGTCAGGTATATTCTTAGGCATTTAATATGGGGTGTTGAGTCCACTTCGTTGAGCAAGGAGTAGCTCTTGTCTATTACATATTTGGCTTATGGAACGGTATCTGTGCTAATTTCAATCTCTGGTTTTATGCAGCACCCCAAGTCACCTTTCCCCTTAAGCAAGCATAAGTTGGTTTTCTACATTTGAGACCCTGTTCTGTTTTGTAATTCAGTTCCTGTGTAGCCAAGTTTACGTTCCGTGTAGTAGTGATATCTTATGATGTTTCTTTTTGTGTGTGACTTATTTCACTTAGAATCATCGTACCTGAATCCACTCATTTTATGCTGCTACTGGCCTGATGACATAGATTTCATTGCTGAGTGATATTGCATTCTACGTAAGTACCACAACTTCTTTATCCATTTTTCGCTTTCTGTGATATTGAACTTGTACCGTAAACGAGGTTCTTGTAAACAGAGCCGTCCCAAACTTTGGGGTGGCTGTGTCTTTTTGATTTTAATTTCCCTAAGCTATAGGACCATAAGTGGAAGTGCCCTAGGCTCTGTTGCTTAGTTTTTTAGATGTTTCAGGAAACACCATACACTTCTCCAGAGTGGCTGTTGGCAATTCACATACTGCCCATCAGCATAACAAGGCTCCCAGTTCTCCTCGGCCTGTCCTGCCTTTCTGGATTTTACACTTTTTTCAGATGGCCCTTTTGACCGGCGGGCAGTGAGACTTCTTTGTAGTGCAGATTTCCTTTGCAAGCTTGCTTGGTTGGCCAAAAAGGGCGTATGCGTTTTTTCCTGAATATATTCAGGAAACAATGCATACGCACTTTTTGGCCAAGTGCACCATTGTGGACGTTCTGCCTCTTTTCCTATGCTTTACATGCAATTCCAGTCTACCTCCTGAAATCGGTTTCCTGCAATTCTGCCCCGTTTTCAAGTCCTCTTGGCAGCCTTACTTCAATATATTTTTGGACGATAGCTGTCATTTATTACTCTGCAGGTTTGTGAATGACAGTGCCCCTGAGCTCCTTTCTTCACATCGCTTTCTTGTGAGCTGGCCGCAACACCGCAGGATTGCTTCAGGCCCTAATGTGTTTTCGGCATGGCACGCTGAGCCTTTGGTTATTTCCTCTTCCTGGTGGGAAATGAGAGTTAAATTTGCCCGTCCAGACACCTCCAGCTAGTCTCTCATTGGTTCTCCCTATTCCTGTTCATCTTCCACAGAAATTGCAAACTGGGCCAAACAGGAGCTTAAAGGCACTGACTGTCCAAGTGCGGAGAGTGTTAGTAAAGCGTCTGGAATGTTGCACCCGAGTACCAGGGGACGAAAACTGAGACACATTTGAACACGTTTCCCGATCACACGGTGGATCATACTCTGGGTTCCACATGCATGTTTTAGCTGAAGGAAGAATCCCTTAAACCTGGAGAGTTGAGACCCATGGAATGGGTACCATGCAATATGACCTCAAAGGGTCTGCATTTGCTCACCGAACCTCACCAATCCTATCACTGCTGCGTTTATGCCACTCTACACACACTTGATTCTCTTTTGGAGACATATAAATCCATAGGTTTTAAGTTTCTTACTAGTCAGGTATATTCTTAGGCGTTTAATATGGGGTGTTGAGTCCACTTCGTTAAGCAAGGAGTAGCTCTTGTCTATTATATATTTGGCTTATGGAACGGTATCTGTGCTAATTTCAATCTCTGGTTTTATGCAGCACCCCAACTTACCTTTCCCCTTATGCAAGCATAAGTTGGTTTTCTACATTTGAGATCCTGTTCTGTTTTGTAATTCAGTTCCTGTGTAGCCAAGTTTACATTCCGTGTAGTAGTGATATCTTATGATGTTTCTTTTTCTGTGTGACTTATTTCACTTAGAATCATCGTACCTGAATCCACTCTTTATGCTGCTACGGGCCTGATGACATAGATTTCATTGCTGAGTGATATTGCATTGTACGTAAGTACCACAACTTCTTTATCCATTTTTCACTTTCTGTGATATTGAACGTGTACCGTAAACGAGGTTCTTGTAAACAGAGCCGTCCCAAATTTTGGGTGGCTGTGTCTTTTTGATTTTAATTTCCCTAAGCTATAGGACCATAAGTGGAAGTGCCCTAGGCTCTGTTGCTTTGTTTTTTAGATGTTTCAGGAAACACCATACACTTCTCCAGAGTGGCTGTTGGCAATTTACATCCCGCCCATCAGCATAACAAGGCTCCCAGTTCTCCATGGCCTGTCCTGCCATTCTGGATTTTACACTTTTTTCAGATGGCCCTTTTGACCGGGGGGCAGTGAGACTTCATTGTAGTACAGATTTCCTTTGCAAGCTTGCTTGGTTGGCCAAAAAGGGCGTATGCGTTTTTTCCTGAATATATTCAGGAAAAAACGCATACGCCCTTTTTGGCCAAGTGCATCATTGTGGACGTTCTGCCTCTTTTCCTATGCTTTACATGCAATTCCAGTCTACCTCCTGAAATCGGTTTCCTGCAATTCTGCCCCGTTTACAAGTCCTCTTGGCAGCCTTACTTCAATATATTTTTGGACGATAGCTGTCATTTATAACTCTGCAGGTTTGTGAATGACAGTGCCCCTGAGCTCCTTTCTTCACCTCGCTTTCTTGTGAGCTGGCCGCAACACCGCAGGATTGCTTCAGGCCCTAGGGTGGTTTCGGCATGGCACGCTGAGCCTTTGGTTAATTCCTCTTCCTGGTTGGAAATGAGAGTTAAGTTTGCTTGTCCA
Source organism: Orcinus orca (assembly GCF_937001465.1). Classification (NCBI taxonomy): domain Eukaryota; kingdom Metazoa; phylum Chordata; class Mammalia; order Artiodactyla; family Delphinidae; genus Orcinus; species Orcinus orca. The sequence continues at coordinate 50,887,085 of NC_064560.1, read as the reverse complement.
GACACCTCCAGCTAGTCTCTCATTGGTTCTCCGTTTTCCTGTTCATCTTCCGCAGAAATTGCAAACTGGGCCAAACAGGAGGTTAAAGGCACTGACTCTCCAAGTGGGGAGAGTGTTAGTAAAGCGTCTGGAATGTTGCACCCGAGTACCAGGGGATGAAAACTGAGACACCTTTGAACACGTTTCCCGATCACACGGTGGATCATACTCTCGGTTCAACATGCATGTTTTAGCTGAAGGAAGAATCCCTTAAACCTGGAGAGTTGAGATCCATGGAATGGGTACCATGCAATATGACTTCAAAGGGTCTGCATTTGCTCACCGATCCTCACCAATCCTATCACTGCTGCGTTTATGCCGTTGTACACACGCTTGATTCTCTTTCGGAGACATATAAATCCATAGGTTTTAAGATTCTTACTAGTCAGGTATATTCTTAGGCGTTTAATATGGGGTGTTGAGTCCACTTCGTTGAACAAGGAGTAGCTCTTTTCTATTATATATTTGGCTTATGGAACGGTATCTGTGCTAATTTCAATCTCTGGTTTTATGCAGCACCCCAACTCACCTTTCCCCTTAAGCAAGCCTAAGTTGGTTTTCTACATTTGAGATCCTGTTCTGTTTTGTAATTCAGTTCCTGTGTAGCCAAGTTTACATTCCGTGTAGTAGTGATATCTTATGATGTTCCTCTTTCTCTGTGACTTATTTCACTTAGAATCATCGTACCTGAATCCACTCATTATGCTGCTACGGGCCTGATGACATAGATTTCATTGCTCAGTGATATTGCATTGAACGTAAGTACCACAACTTCTTTATCCATTTTTCGCTTTCTGTGATATTGAACTTGTACCGTAAACGAGGTTCTTGTAATCAGAACCATCCCAAACTTTGGGGTGGCTGTGTCTTTTTGACTTTAATTTCCCTAAGCTATGGGACCATAAGTGGAAGTGCCCTAGGCTCTGTTGCTTTGGTTTTTAGATGTTTCAGGAAACACCATACACTTCTCCAGAGTGGCTGTTGGCAATTTACATCCCGCCTATCTGCATAACAAGGCTCCCAGTTCTCCATGGCCTGTCCTGCCTTTCTGGATTTTACACTTTTTTCAGATGGCCCTTTTGACCGGGAGGCAGTGAGACTTCATTGTAGTGCAGATTTCCTTTGCAAGCTTGCTTGCTTGGCCAAAAAGGGCGTATGCGTTTTTTCCTGAATATATTCAGGAAAAAACGCATACGCCCTTTTTGGCCAAGTGCATCATTGTGGACGTTCTGCCTCTTTTCCTATGCTTTACATGCAATTCCAGTCTACCTCCTGAAATTGGTTTCCTGCAATTCTGCCCCGTTTTCAAGTCCTCTTGGCAGCCTTACTTCAATATATTTTTGGACGATAGCTGTCATTTATTACTCTGCAGGTTTGTGAATGACAGTGCCCCTGAGCTCCTTTCTTCACCTCGCTTTCTTGTGAGCTGGCCGCAACACCGCAGGATTGCTTCAGGCCCTAGTGTGGTTTCGGCATGGCACGCTGAGCCTTTGGTTATTTCCTCTTCCTGGTGGGAAATGAGAGTTAAATTTGCCTGTCCAGACACCTCCAGCTAGTCTCTCATTGGTTCTCCCTATTCCTGTTCATCTTCCACAGAAATTGCAAACTGGGCCAAACAGGAGCTTAAAGGCACTGACTGTCCAAGTGCGGAGAGTGTTAGTAAAGCGTCTGGAATGTTGCACCCGAGTACCAGGGGACGATAACTGAGACACATTTGAACACGTTTCCCGATCACACGGTGGATCATACTCTGGGTTCCACATGCATGTTTTAGCTGAAGGAAGAATCCCTTAAACCTGGAGAGTTGAGACCCATGGAATGGGTACCATGCAATATGACTTCAAAGGGTCTGCATTTGCTCACCGATCCTCTCCAATCCTATCACTGGTGCGTTTATGCTGCTGTACACGCACTTGATTCTCTTTTGGAGACATATAAATCCATAGGTTTTCAGATTCTTACTAGTCAGGTATATACTTAGGCGTTTAATATGGGGTGTTGAGTCCACTTCGTTGAGCAAGGAGTAGCTCTTGTCTATTACATATTTGGCTTATGGAATGGTATCTGTGCTAATTTCAATCTCTAGTTTTATGCAGCACCCCAACTCACCTTTCCCCTTAAGCAAGCATAAGTTGGTTTTCTACATTTGAGACCCTGTTCTGTTTTGTAATTCAGTTCCTGTGTAGCCAAGTTTACATTCCGTGTAGTAGTGATATCTTATGATGTTTCTTTTTCTGTGTGACTTATTTCACTTACAATCATCGTACCTGAATCCACTCATTATACTGATACGGGCCTGATGACATAGATTTCATTGCTGAGTGATATTGCATTGTACGTAAGTATCACAACTTCTTTATCCATTTTTTCGCTTTCTGTGATATTGAACTTGTACCGTAAACGAGGTTCTTGTAAACAGAGCCATCCCAAACTTTCGGGTGGCTGTGTCTTTTTGATTTTAATCTCCCTAAGCTATAGGACCATAAGTGGAAGTGCCCTAGGCTCTGTTGCTTTGTTTCTTAGATGTTTCAGGAAACACCATACACTTCTCCAGAGTGGCTGTTGGCAATTTACATCCCGCCCATCAGCATAACAAGGCTCCCAGTTCTCCATGGCCTGTCCTGCCTTTCTGGATTTTACACTTTTTTCAGATGGCCCTTTTGACCGGGGGGCAGTGAGACTTCATTGTAGTGCAGATTTCCTTTGCAAGCTTGCTTGGTTGGCCAAAAAGTGCGTATGCGTTTTTTCCTGAATATATTCAGGAAAAAACGCATATGCCATTTTTGGCCAAGTGCATCATTGTCGACGTTCTGCCTCTTTTCCTATGCTTTACATGCAATTCCAGTCTACCTCCTGAAATCGGTTTCCTGCAATTCTGCCTCACTTTCAAGTCCTCTTGGCAGCCTTACTTCAATATATTTTTGGACGACAGCTGTCATTTATAACTCTGCAGGTTTGTGAATGACAGTGCCCCTGAGCTCCTTTCTTCAACTCGCTTTCTTGTGAGCTGGCCGCAACACTGCAGGATTGCTTCAGGCCCTAGTGTGGTTCCGGCATGGCACACTGAGCCTTTGGTTAATTCCTCTTCCTGGTGGGAAATGAGAGTTAAATTTGCCCGTCCAGACACCTCCAGCTAGTCTCTCATTGGTTCTCCCTATTCCTGTTCATCTTCCGCAGAAATTACAAACTGGGCCAAACAGGAGGTTAAAGGCACTGACTCTCCAAGTCGGGAGAGTGTTAGTAAAGCGTCTGGAATGCTGCACCCGAGTACCAGGGGACGAAAACTGAGACACATTTGAACACGTTTCCCGATCACACGGTGGATCATACTCTGGGTTCCACATGCATGTTTTAGCTGAAGGAAGAATCCCTTAAACCTGGAGAGTTGAGACCCATGGAATGGGTACCATGCAATATGACTTCAAAGGGTCTGCATTTGCTCACCAAACCTCACCAATCCTATCACTGCTGCGTTTATGCCGCTGTACACATGCTTGATTCTCTTTCGGAGACATATAAATCCATAGGTTTTAAGATTCTTACTAGTCAGGTGTATTCTTAGGCATTTAATATGGCGTCTTGAGTCCACTTCGTTGAGCAAGGAGTAGCTCTTGTCTATTACATATTTGGCTTATGGAACGGTATCTGTGCCAATTTCAATCTCTGGTTTCATGCAGCACCCCAACTCACCATTCCCCTTAAGCAAGCGTAAGTTGGTTTTCTACATTTGAGACCCTGTTCTGTTTTGTAATTCTGTTCCTGTGTAGCCAAGTTTACATTCCGTGTAGTAGTGATATCTTATGAAGTTTCTTTTTCTGTGTGACTTATTTCACTTACAATCATTGTACCTGAATCCACTCATTATGCTGCGACGGGCCTGATAACATAGATTTCATTGCTGAGTGATATTGCATTGTAGGTAAGTACCGCAAGTTCTTTATCCATTTTTCGCTTTCTGTGATATTGAACTTGTACTGTAAACGAGGTTCTTGTGAACAGAGCCATCCCAAACTTTGGAGTGGCTTTGTCTTTTTGATTTTAATTTCCCTAAGCTATAGGACCATAAGTGGAAGTGCCCTAGGCTCTGTTGCTTTGTTTTTTAGATGTTTCAGGAAACACCATACACTTCTCCAGAGTGGCTGTTGGCAATTTACATCCCGCCCATCAGCATAACAAGGCTCCCAGTTCTCCTCGGCCTGTCCTGCCTTTCTGGATTTTACACTTTTTTCAGATGGCCCTTTTGACCTGGGGGCAGTGAGACTTCATTGTAGTGCAGATTTCCTTTGCAAGCTTGCTTGGTTGGCCAAAAAGGGCGTATGCGTTTTTTCTTGAATATATTCAGTAAAAAACGCATATGCCTTTTTTGGCCAAGTGCATCATTGTGGACGTTCTGCCTCTTTTCCTATGCTTTACATGCAATTCCACTCTACCTCCTGAAATTGGTTTCCTGCAATTTTGCCCCGCTTTCAATTCCTCTTGGCAGCCTTACTTCAATATATTTTTGGACGATAGCTGTCATTTATAACTCTGCAGGTTTGTGAATGACAGTGCCCCTGAGCTCCTTGCTTCTACTCGCTTTCTTGTGATCTGGCCGCAAAACCGCAGCATTGCTTTAGGCCATAGTGTGCTTCCGGCACGGCACACTGAGCCTTTGGTTAATTCCTCTTCCTGCTGGGACATGAGAGTTAAATTTGCCCGTCCAGACACCTCCAGCTAGTCTCTCATTGGTTTTCCCTATTCCTGTTCATCTTCCGCAGAAATTGCAAACTGGGCCAAACAGGAGGTTAAAGGCACTGACTCTCCAAGTGGGGAGAGTGTTAGTAAAGCATCTGGAATGTTGCACCCGAGTACCAGGGAACGAAAACTGAGACACATTTGAACACGTTTCCTGATCACATGGTGGATCATACTCTGGGTTCCACATGCATGTTTTAGCTGAAGGAAGAATCCCTTAAACCTGGAGAGTTGAGACCCATGGAATGGGTACCATGCAATATGACTTCAAAGGGTCTGCATTTGCTCACCGATCCTCACCAATCCTATCACTGCTGCGTTTATGCCGCTGTACACACACTTGATTCTCTTTTGGAGACATATAAATCCATAGGTTTTAAGATTCTTACTAGTCAGGTATATTCTTAGATGTTTAATATGAGGTGTTGAGTCCAATTCGTTCAGCAAGGAGTAGCTCTTGTCTGTTACATATTTGGCTTATGGAACGCTATCTGTGCTAATTTCAATCTCTGGTTTTATGCAGCAACTCAACTCACCTTTCCCCTTAAGCAAGCATAAGTTGGTTTTCTACATTTGAGACTCTGTTCTGTTTTGTAATTCAGTTCCTGTGTAGCCAAGTATACATTCCTTGTAGTAGTGATATCTTATGATGTTTCTTTTTCTGTGTGACTTATTTCACTTAGAATCATCGTACCTGAATCCACTCATTATGTTGCTACGGGCCTGATGACATAGATTTCATTGCTGAGTGATATTGCATTGTACGTAAGTATCACAACTTCTTTGTCCATTTTTCGCTTTCTGTGATATTGAACTTGTACCGTAAACGAGGTTCTTGTAAACAGAGCCGTCCCAAACTTTGGGTAGCTGTGTCTTTTTGATTTTAATTTCCGTAAGCTATAGGACCATAAGTGGAAGTGCCCTAGGCTCTGTTGCTTTGTTTCTTAGATGTTTCAGGAAACACCATACACTTCTCCAGAGTGGCTGTTGGCAATTTACATCCCGCCCATCAGCATAACAAGGCTCTCAGTTCTCCATGGCCTGTCCTGCCTTTCTGGATTTTACACTTTTTTCAGATGGCCCTTTTGACCGGGGGGCAGTGAGACTTCATTGTAGTGCAGATTTCCTTTGCAAGCTTGCTTGGTTGGCCAAAAAGTGCGTATGCGTTTTTTCCTGAATATATTCAGGAAAAAACGCACATGCCATTTTTGGCCAAGTGCATCATTGTCGACGTTCTGCCTCTTTCCCTATGCTTTACATGCAATTTCAGTCTACCTCCTGAAATCGGTTTCCTGCAATTCTGCCCCACTTTCAATTCCTCTTGGCAGCCTTACTTCAATATATTTTTGGATGAAAGCTGTCCTTTATAACTCTGCAGGTTTGTGAATGACAGTGCCCCTGAGCTCCTTTCTTCAACTTGCTTTCTTGTGAGCTGTCTGCAACACGACAGGATTGCTTCAGGCCCTAGTGTGGTTCCGGCATGGCACACTGAGCCTTTGGTTAATTCCTCTGCCTGGTGGGAAATGAGAGTTAAATTTGCCCATCCAGACACCTGCAGCTAGTCTCTCATTGGTTCTCCCTATTCCTGTTCATCTTCCGCAGAAATTGCAAACTGGGTCAAACAGGAGGTTAAAGGCACTGACTCTCCAAGAGGGGAGAGTGTTAGTAAAGCGTCTGGAATGTTGCACCCGAGTACCAGGGGACGAAAACTGAGACACATTTGAACACGTTTCCCGATCACATGGTGGATCATACTCTGGGTTCCACATGCATGTTTTAGCTGAAGGAAGAATCCCTTAAACCTGGAGAGTTGAGACCCATGGAATGGGTACCATGCAATATGACTTCAAAGGGTCTGCATTTGCTCACCGATCCTCACCAATCCTATCACTGCTGCGTTTATGCCGCTGTACACACGCTTGCTTCTCTTTTGGAGACATATAAATCCATAGGTTTTAAGATTCTTACTAGTCAGGTATATTCTTAGGCGTTTAATATGGGGTGTTGAGTCCACTTCATTGAGCAAGGAGTAGGTCTTTTCTATTACATATTTGGCTTATGGAACGGTATCTGTGCTAATTTCAATCTCTGGTTTTATGCAGCACCCCAACTCACCTTTTCCCTTAAGCAAGCATAAGTTGGTTTTCTACGTTTGAGACCCTGTTCTGTTTGTAATTCAGTTCCTGTGTAGCCAAGTTTACATTCCGTGCAGTAGTGATACCTTATGATGTTTCTTTTTCTGTGTGACTTATTTCACTTAGAATCATCTTACCTGAATCCACTCATTTTATGCTGCTATGGGCCTGATGACATAGATTTCATTGCTGAGTGATAATGCATTGTACGTAAGTACCACAACTCCTTTATCCATTTTTCACTTTCTGTGATATTGAACGTGTACCGTAAATGAGGTTCTTGTAAACAGAGCCATCCCAAACTTTGGGTGGCTGTGTCTTTTTGATTTTAATTTCCCTAAGCTATAGGACCATAAGTGGAAGTGCCCTAGGCTCTGTTGCTTTGTTTTTTAGATGATTCAGGAAACACCATACACTTCTCCAGAGTGGCTGTTGGCAATTTACAACCCGCCCATCAGCATAACCAGGCTCCCAGTTCTCCATGGCCTGTCCTGCCTTTCTGTATTTTACACTTTTTTCAGATGGCCCTTTTGACCGGGGGGCAGTGAGACTTCATTGTAGTGCAGATTTCCTTTGCAAGCTTGCTTGGTTGGCCAAAAAGGGCGTATGCGTTTTTTCCTGAATATATTCAGGAAAAAACGCATACGCCCTTTTTGGCCAAGTGCATCATTGTGGACGTTCTGCCTCTTTTCCTATGCTTTACATGCAATTCCAGTCTACCTCCTGAAATCGGTTTCCTGCAATTCTGCCCCGCTTTCAAGTCCTCTTGGCAGCCTTACTTCAATATATTTTTGGACGATAGCTGTCATTTATAACTCTGCAGGTTTGTGAATGACAGTGCCCCTGAGCTCCTTTCTTCAACTCGCTTTCTTGTGAGCTGGCCGCAACACCACAGGATTGCTTCAGGCTCTAATGTGGTTCCGGCATGGCACGCTGAGCCTTTGGTTAATTCCTCTTCCAGGTGGGAAATGAGAGTTAAATTTGCCCATCCAGACACCTCCAGCTAGTGTCTCATTGGTTCTCCCTATTCCTGTTCATTTTCCGCAGAAATTGCAAACTGGACGAAACAGGAGGTTAAAGGCACTGACTCTCCAAGTGGGGAGAGTGTTAGTAAAGCGTCTGGAATGTTGCACCCGAGTACCAGGGCACGAAAACTGAGACACATTTGAACACGTTTCCCAATCACATGGTGGATCATACTCTGGGTTCCACATGCATGTTTTAGCTGAAGGAAGAATCCCTTAAACCTGGAGAGTTGAGACCCATGGAATGGGTACCATGCAATATGACTTCAAAGGGTCTGCATTTGCTCACCGAACCTCACCAATCCTATCACTGCTGCATTTATGCCGCTGTACACATGCTTGATTCTCTTTCGGAGACATATAAATCCATAGGTTTTAAGATTCTTACTAGTCAGGTATATTCTTAGGCGTTTAATATGGGGTGTTGAGGCCACTTCGTTGAGCAAGGAGTAGCTCTTGTCTATTACATATTTGGCTTATGGAACGGTATCTGTGCTAATTTCAATCTCTGGTTTTATGCAGCACCCCAAGTCACCTTTCCCCTTAAGCAAGCATAAGTTGCTTTTCTACATTTGAGACCCTGTTCTGTTTTGTAGGTCAGTTCCTGTGTAGCCAAATTTACATTCTATGTAGTAGTGATATCTTATGATGTTTCTTTTTCTGTGTGACTTATTTAACTTAGAATCATTGTACCTGAATCCACTCATTATACTGCTACAGGCCTGATGACATAGATTTCATTGCTGAGTAATATTGCATTGTACGTAAGTACCACAACTTCTTTATCCATTTTTCGCTTTCTGTAATATTGAACTTGTACCGTAAATGAGGTTCTTGTAAACAGAGCTGCCCCAAATTTTGGGTGGTTGTGTCTTTTTGATTTTAATTTCCCTAAGCTATAGGACCATAAGTGGAAGTGCCCTAGGCTCTGTTGCTTTGTTTTTTAGATGTTTCAGGAAACACCATACACTTCTCCAGAGTGGCTGTTGGCAATTTACAACCCGCCCATCAGCATAACAAGGCTCCCAGTTCTCCATGGCCTGTCCTGCCTTTCTGTATTTTACACTTTTTTCAGATGGCCCTTTTGACCGGGGGGCAGTGAGACTTCATTGTAGTGCAGATTTCCTTTGCAAGCTTGCTTGGTTGGCCAAAAAGGGCGTATGCGTTTTTTCCTGAATATATTCAGGAAAAAACGCATACGCCCTTTTTGGCCAAGTGCATCATTGTGGACGTTCTGCCTCTTTTCCTATGCTTTACATGCAATTCCAGTCTACCTCCTGAAATCGGTTTCCTGCAATTCTGACCCGCTTTCAAGTCCTCTTGGCAGCCTTACTTCAATATATTTTTGGACGAGAGCTGTCATTTATAACTCTGCAGGTTTGTGAATGACAGTGTCCCTGAGCTCCTTTCTTTAACTCGCTTTCTTGTGAGCTGGCCACAACACCGCAAGATTGCTTCAGGCTCTAATGTGGTTCCGGCATGGCACGCTGAGCCTTTGGTTAATTCCTCTTCCTGGTGGGAAATGAGAGTTAAATTTGCCCATCCAGACACCTCCAGCTAGTGTCTCATTGGTTCTCCCTATTCCTGTTCATTTTCCGCAGAAATTGCAAACTGGACGAAACAGGAGGTTAAAGGCACTGACTCTCCAAGTGGGGAGAGTGTTAGTAAAGCGTCTGGAATGTTGCACCCGAGTACCAGGGCACGAAAACTGAGACACATTTGAACACGTTTCCCGATCACATGGTGGATCATACTCTGGGTTCCACATGCATGTTTTAGCTGAAGGAAGAATCCCTTAAACCTGGAGAGTTGAGACCCATGGAATTTGTACCATGCAATATGACTTCAAAGGGTCTGCATTTGCTCACCTAACCTCACCAATCCTATCACTGCTGCATTTATGCCGCTGTACACATGCTTGATTCTCTTTCGGAGACATATAAATCCATAGGTTTTAAGATTCTTACTAGTCAGGTATATTCTTAGGCGTTTAATATGGGGTGTTGAGGCCACTTCGTTGAGCAAGGAGTAGCTCTTGTCTATTACATATTTGGCTTATGGAACGGTATCTGTGCTAATTTCAATCTCTGGTTTTATGCAGCACCCCAAGTCACCTTTCCCCTTAAGCAAGCATAAGTTGGTTTTCTACATTTGAGACCCTGTTCTGTTTTGTAATTCAGTTCCTGTGTAGCCAAGTTTACATTCCGTGTAGTAGTGATATCTTATGATGTTTCTTTTTCTGTGTGACTTATTTCATTTAGAATCATCGTACCTGAATCCACTCATTATGCTGCTACGGGCCTGATGACATAGATTTCATTGCTGAGTGATATTGCATTGTACGTAAGTACCACAACTTCTTTATCTATTTTTCGCTTTCTGTGATATTGAACTTGTACCGTAAATGAGGTTCGTGTAATAAGAGCCGTCCCAAACTTTGGGGAGGCTGTGTCTTTTTGATTTTAATTTCCCTAATCTATAGGACCATAAGTGGAAGTGCCCTAGGCTCTGTTGCTTTGTTTTTTAGATGTTTCAGGAAACACCATACACTTCTCCAGAGTGGCTGTTGGCAATTTACAACCCGCCTATCAGCATAACAAGGCTCCTAGTTCTCCATGGCCTCTCCTGCCTTTCTGGATTTTACACATTTTTCAGATGCCCCTTTTGACCGGGGGGCAGTGAGACTTCATTGTAGTGCAGGTTTCCTTTGCAGGCTTGCTTGGTTGGCCAAAAGTGCATATGCGTTTTTTCCTGATCAGGAAAAAACGCATACGCCATTTTTGGCCAAGTGCATCATTGTGGACGTTCTGCCTCTTTTCCTATGCTTTACATACAATTCCAGTCTACCTCCTGAAATCAGTTTCCTGCAATTCTGCCCCGTTTTCAAGTCCTCTTGGCAGGCTTACTTCAATATATTTTTGGACGATAGCTGTCATTTATAACTCTGCAGGTTTGTGAATGACAGTGCCCCTGAGCTCCTTTCTTCAACTCGCTTTCTTGTGAGCTGGCCGCAACACCGCAGGATTGCTTCAGGCCCTAGTGTGGTTCCGGCACGGCACGCTGAGCCTTTGGTTAATTCCTCTTCTTGGTGGAAAATGAGAGTTAAATTTGCCCATCCAGACACCTCCAGCTAGTCTCTCATTGGTTCTCCCTATTCCTGTTCATTTTCCGCAGAGATTGCAAACTGGGCCAAACAGGGGGTTAAAGGCACTGACTCTCCAAGTGGGGAGAGTGTTAGTAAAGCGTCTGGAATGTTGCACCCGAGTACCAGGGCACGAAAACTGAGACACATTTGAACACATTTCCCGATCACACGTTGGATCATACTCTGGGTTCCACATACATGTTTTAGCTGAAGGAAGAATCCCTTAAACCTGGAGAGTTGAGACCCATGGAATGGGTACCATGCAATATGACTTCAAAGGGTCTGCATTTGTTCACCAAACCCCACCAATCCTATCACTGCTGCCTTCATGCCGCTGTACACATGCTTGATTCTCTTTCGGAGACATATAAATCCATAGGTTTTAAGATTCTTACTAGTCAGGTATATTCTTAGGCATTTAATATGGGGTGTTGTGTCCACTTCGTTGAGCAAGGAGTAGCTCTTGTCTATTACATATTTGTCTTATGGAACGGTATCTGTGCTAATTTCAATCTCTGGTTTTATGCAGCACCCCAAGTCACCTTTCCCCTTAAGCAAGCATAAGTTGGTTTTCTACATTTGAGACCCTGTTCTGTTTTGTAATTCAGTTCCTGTGTAGCCAAGTTTACATTCCGTGTAGTAGTGATATCTTATGATGTTTCTTTTTGTGTGTGACTTATTTCACTTAGAATCATCGTACCTGAATCCACTCATTTTATGCTGCTACTGGCCTGATGACATAGATTTCATTGCTGAGTGATATTGCATTCTACGTAAGTACCACAACTTCTTTATCCATTTTTCGCTTTCTGTGATATTGAACTTGTACCGTAAACGAGGTTCTTGTAAACAGAGCCGTCCCAAACTTTGGGGTGGCTGTGTCTTTTTGATTTTAATTTCCCTAAGCTATAGGACCATAAGTGGAAGTGCCCTAGGCTCTGTTGCTTAGTTTTTTAGATGTTTCAGGAAACACCATACACTTCTCCTGAGTGGCTGTTGGCAATTTACATCCCGCCTATCTGCATAACAAGGCTCCCAGTTCTCCATGGCCTGTCCTGCCTTTCTGGATTTTACACTTTTTTCAGATGGCCCTTTTGACCGGGAGGCAGTGAGACTTCATTGTAGTGCAGATTTCCTTTGCAAGCTTGCTTGCTTGGCCAAAAAGTGCGTATGCGTTTTTTCCTGAATATATTCAGGAAAAAACGCATACGCCCTTTTTGGCCAAGTGCATCATTGTGGACGTTCTGCCTCTTTTCCTATGCTTTACATGCAATTCCAGTCTACCTCCTGAAATCGGTTTCCTGCAATTCTGCCCCGTTTTCAAGTCCTCTTGGCAGCCTTACTTCAATATATTTTTGGACGATAGCTGTCATTTATTACTCTGCAGGTTTGTGAATGACAGTGCCCCTGAGCTCTTTTCTTCACCTCGCTTTCTTATGAGCTGGCCGCAACACCGCAGGATTGCTTCAGGCCCTAGTGTGTTTTCGGCATGGCACGCTGAGCCTTTGGTTATTTCCTCTTCCTGGTGGGAAATGAGAGTTAAATTTGCCAGTCCAGACACCTCCAGCTAGTCTCTCATTGGTTCTCCCTATTCCTGTTCATCTTCCACAGAAATTGCAAACTGGGCCAAACAGGAGCTTAAAGGCACTGACTGTCCAAGTGCGGAGAGTGTTAGTAAAGCGTCTGGAATGTTACACCCGAGTACCAGGGGACGAAAACTGAGACACATTTGAACACGTTTCCCGATCACACGGTGGATCATACTCTGGGTTCCACATGCATGTTTTAGCTGAAGGAAGAATCCCTTAAACCTGGAGAGTTGAGACCCATGGAATGGGTACCATGCAATATGACCTCAAAGGGTCTGCATTTGCTCACCGAACCTCACCAATCCTATCACTGCTGCGTTTATGCCACTCTACACACACTTGATTCTCTTTTGGAGACATATAAATCCATAGGTTTTAAGTTTCTTACTAGTCAGGTATATTCTTAGGCGTTTAATATGGGGTGTTGAGTCCACTTCGTTGAGCAAGGAGTAGCTCTTGTCTATTATATATTTGGCTTATGGAACGGTATCTGTGCTAATTTCAATCTCTGGTTTTATGCAGCACCCCAACTTACCTTTCCCCTTAAGCAAGCATAAGTTGGTTTTCTACATTTGAGACCCTGTTCTGTTTTGTAATTCAGTTCCTGTGTAGCCAAGTTTACATTCCGTGTAGTAGTGATATCTTATGATGTTTCTTTTTCTGTGTGACTTATTTCACTTAGAATCATCGTACCTGAATCCACTCTTTATGCTGCTACGGGCCTGATGACATAGATTTCATTGCTGAGTGATATTGCATTGTACGTAAGTACCACAACTTCTTTATCCATTTTTCACTTTCTGTGATATTGAACGTGTACCGTAAACGAGGTTCTTGTAAACAGAGCCGTCCCAAATTTTGGGTGGCTGTGTCTTTTTGATTTTAATTTCCCTAAGCTATAGGACCATAAGTGGAAGTGCCCTAGGCTCTGTTTTTTGTTTTTTAGATGTTTCAGGAAACACCATACACTTCTCCAGACTGGCTGTTGGCAATTTACATCCCGCCCATCAGCATAACAAGGCTCCCAGTTCTCCATGGCCTGTCCTGCCATTCTGGATTTTACACTTTTTTCAGATGGCCCTTTTGACCGGGAGGCAGTGAGACTTCATTGTAGTGCAGATTTCGTTTGCAAGCTTGCTTGCTTGGCCAAAAAGGGCGTATGCGTTTTTTCCTGAATATATTCAGGAAAAAACGCATACGCCCTTTTTGGCCAAGTGCATCATTGTGGACGTTCTGCCTCTTTTCCTATGCTTTACATGCAATTCCAGTCTACCTCCTGAAATCGGTTTCCTGCAATTCTGCCCCGTTTTCAAGTCCTCTTGGCAGCCTTACTTCAATATATTTTTGGACGATAGCTGTCATTTATTACTCTGCAGGTTTGTGAATGACAGTGCCCCTGAGCTCCTTTCTTCACCTCGCTTTCTTGTGAGCTGGCCGCAACACTGCAGGATTGCTTCAGGCCCTAGTGTGATTTCGGCATGGCACGCTGAGCCTTTGGTTATTTCCTCTTCCTGGTGGGAAATGAGAGTTAAATTTGCCCGTCCAGACACCTCCAGCTAGTCTCTCATTGGTTCTCCCTATTCCTGTTCATCTTCCACAGAAATTGCAAACTGGGCCAAACAGGAGCTTAAAGGCACTGACTGTCCAAGTGCGGAGAGTGTTAGTAAAGCGTCTGGAATGTTGCACCCGAGTACCAGGGGACGATAACTGAGACACATTTGAACACGTTTCCCGATCACACGGTGGATAATACTGTGGGTTCCACATACATGTTTTAGCTGAAGGAAGAATCCCTTAAACCTGGAGAGTTGATACCCATGGAATGGGTACCATGCAATATGACTTCAAAGGGTCTGCATTTGCTCACCGAACCTCACCAATGCTATCACTCCTGCGTTTATGCCGCTGTACACATGCTTGATTCTCTTTCGGAGACATATAAATCCATAGATTTTAGGATTCTTTCTATTCAGGTATATTCTTAGGCGTTTAATATGGGGTGTTGAGTCCACTTCGTTGAGCAAGGAGTAGCTCTTTTCTATTATATTTTTGGCTTATGGAACGGTATCTGTGCTAATTTCAATCTCTGCTTTTATGCAGCACCCCAACTCACCTTTCCCCTTAAGCAAGCATAAGTTGGTTTTCTACATTTGAGACACTGTTCTGTTTTGTAGTTCAGTTCCCGTGTAGCCAAATTTACATTCTATGTAGTAGTGATATCTTATGATGTTTCTTTTTCTGTGTGACTTATTTTACTTAGAATCATTGTACCTGAATCCACTCATTATGCTGCTACAGGCCTGATGACATAGATTTCATTGCTGAGTAATATTGTATTGTACGTAAGTACCACAACTTCTTTATCCATTTTTCGCTTTCTGTGATATTGAACTTGTACCGTAAATGAGGTTCTTGTAAACAGAGCCGTCCCAAACTTTGGGGTGGCTGTGTCTTTTTGATTTTAATTTCCCTAATCTATAGGACCATAAGTGGAAGTGCCCTAGGCTCTGTTGCTTTGTTTTTTAGATGTTTCAGGAAACACCATACACTTCTCCAGAGTGGCTGTTGGCAATTTACAACCCGCCTATCAGCATAGCAAGGCTCCCAGTTCTCCATGGCCTGTCCTGCCTTTCTGGATTTTACACTTTTTTCAGATGGCCCTTTTGACCGGGGGGCAGTGAGACTTCATTGTAGTGCAGATTTCCTTTGCAAGCTTGCTTGGTTGGCCAAAAAGGGCGTATGCGTTTTTTCCTGAATATATTCAGGAAAAACAGCATACGCCCTTTTAGGCCAAGTGCATCATTGTGGACGTTCTGCCTCTTTTATTATGCTTTACATGCAATTCCAGTCTACCTCCTGAAATCGGTTTCCTGCAATTCTGCCCCGCTTTCAAGTCCTCTTGGCAGCCTTATTTCAATATATTTTTGGACGATAGCTGTCATTTATAACTCTGCAGGTTTGTGAATGACAGTGCCCCTGAGCTCCTTTCTTCAACTCGCTTTCTTGTGAGCTGGCTGCAACACCGCAGGATTTCTTCAGGCCCTAGTGTGGTTCCGGCATGGCAAGCTGAGCCTTTGGTTAATTCCTCTTCCTGGTGGGAAATGAGAGTTAAATTTGCCCGTCCAGACACCTCCACCTAGTCTCTCATTGGTTCTCCATATTCCTGTTCATCTTCCACAGAAATTGCAAACTGGGCCATACAGGAGGTTAAAGGCACTGACTCTCCAAGTGGGGAGAGTGTTAGTAAAGCGTCTGGAATGTTGCACCCGAGTACCAGGGGACGAAAACTGAGACACATTTGAACACGTTTCCCGATCACACGGTGGATCATAATCTGGGTTCCACATGCATGTTTTAGCTGAAGGAAGAATCCCTTAAACCTGGAGAGTTGAGACCCATGGAATGGATACCATGCAATATGACCTCAAAGGGTCTGCATTTGCTCACCGAACCTCACCAATCCTATCACTGCTGCGTTTATGCCACTCTACACACACTTGATTCTCTTTTGGAGACATATAAATCCATAGGTTTTAAGTTTCTTACTAGTCAGGTATATTCTTAGGCGTTTAATATGGGGTGTTGAGTCCACTTCGTTGAGCAAGGAGTAGCTCTTGTCTATTATTTATTTGGCTTATGGAACGGTATCTGTGCTAATTTCAATCTCTGGTTTTATGCAGCACCCCAACTTACCTTTCCCCTTATGCAAGCATAAGTTGGTTTTCTACATTTGAGATCCTGTTCTGTTTTGTAATTCAGTTCCTGTGTAGCCAAGTTTACATTCCGTGTAGTAGTGATATCTTATGATGTTTCTTTTTCTGTGTGACTTATTTCACTTAGAATCATCGTACCTGAATCCACTCTTTATGCTGCTACGGGCCTGATGACATAGATTTCATTGCTGAGTGATATTGCATTGTACGTAAGTACCACAACTTCTTTATCCATTTTTCACTTTCTGTGATATTGAACATGTACCGTAAACGAGGTTCTTGTAAACAGAGCCGTCCCAAATTTTGGGTGGCTGTGTCTTTTTGATTTTAATTTCCCTAAGCTATAGGACCATAAGTGGAAGTGCCCTAGGCTCTGTTGCTTTGTTTTTTAGATGTTTCAGGAAACACCATACACTTCTCCAGAGTGGCTGTTGGCAATTTACATCCCGCACATCAGCATAACAAGGCTCCCAGTTCTCCATGGCCTGTCCTGCCATTCTGGATTTTACACTTTTTTCAGATGGCCCTTTTGACCGGGGGGCAGTGAGACTTCATTGTAGTACAGATTTCCTTTGCAAGCTTGCTTGGTTGGCCAAAAAGGGCGTATGCGTTTTTTCCTGAATATATTCAGGAAAAAATGCATACGCCCTTTTTGGCCAAGTGCATCATTGTGGACGTTCTGCCTCTATTCCTATGCTTTACATGCAATTCCAGTCTACCTCCTGAAATCGGTTTCCTGCAATTCTGCCCCGTTTACAAGTCCTCTTGGCAGCCTTACTTCAATATATTTTTGGACGATAGCTGTCATTTATAACTCTGCAGGTTTGTGAATGACAGTGCCCCTGAGCTCCTTTCTTCACCTCGCTTTCTTGTGAGCTGGCCGCAACACCGCAGGATTGCTTCAGGCCCTAGTGTGGTTTCGGCATGGCACGCTGAGCCTTTGGTTATTTCCTCTTCCTGGTGGGAAATGAGAGTTAAATTTGCCTGTCCAGACACCTCCAGCTAGTCTCTCATTGGTTCTCCCTATTCCTGTTCATATTCCGCAGAAATTGCAAACTGGGCCCAAGAGGAAGTTAAAGGCACTGACTCTCCAAGTGGGGAGAGTGTTAGTAAAGCGTCTGGAATGTTGCACCCGAGTACCACGGGACGATAACTGAGACACATTTGAACACGTTTCCCGATCACACGGTGGATCATACTCTGGGTTCCACATGTATGTTTTAGCTGAAGGAAGAATCCCTTAAACCTGGAGAGTTGAGACCCATGGAATGGGTACCATGCAATATGACTTCAAAGGGTCTGCATTTGCTCACCGATCCTCACCAATCCTATCACTGCTGCGTTTATGCCGCTGTACACACGCTTGATTCTCTTTCGGAGACATATAAATCCATAGGTTTTAAGATCATTATTAGTCAGGTATATTCTTAGGCGTTTAATATGGGGTGTTGAGTCCACTTCGTTGAGCAAGGAGTAGCTCTTGTCTATTATATATTTGGCTTATGGAATGTTATCTGTGCTAATTTCAATCTCTGGTTTTATGCAGCACCCCAACTCACCTTTCCCCTTAAGCAAGCATAAGTTGGTTTTCTACATTTGAGACCCTGTTCTGTTTTGTAATTCAGTTCCTGTGTAGCCAAGTTTACATTCCGTGTAGTAGTGATATCTTATGATGTGTCTTTTTCTGTGTGACTTATTGCACTTAGAATCATCGTACCTGAATCCACTCATTACGCTGCTACGGGCCTGATGACATAGATTTCATTGCTGAGTGATATTGCATTGTACGTAAGTACCACAACTTCTTTATCCATTTTTCACTTTCTGCGATATTGAACGTGTACCGTAAACGAGGTTCTTGTAAACAGAGCCGTCCCAAACTTTGGGTGGCTGTGTCTTTTTGATTTTAATTTCCCTAAGCTATAGGACCATAAGTGGAAGTGCCCTAGGCTCTGTGGCTTTGTTTTTTAGATGTTTCAGGAAACACCATACACTTCTCCAGAGTGGCTGTTGGCAATTTACATCCCGCCCATCAACATAACAAGGCTCCCAGTTCTCCATGGCCTGTCCTGCCTTTCTGGATTTTAGACTTTTTTCAGATGGCCCTTTTGACCGGGGGGCAGTGAGACTTCATTGTAGTGCAGATTTCCTTTGCAAGCTTGCTTGGTTGGCCAAAAAGGGTGTATGCGTTTTTTCCTGAATATATTCAGGAAAAAACGCATACGCCCTTTATGGCCAAGTGCATCATTGTGGACGTTCTGCCTCTTTTCCTATGCTTTACATGCAATTCCAGTCTACCTCCTGAAATCGGTTTCCTGCAATTCTGTCCCGTTTTCATGTCCTCTTGGCAGCCTTACTTCAATATATTTTTGGACGATAGCTGTCATTTATAACTCTGCAGGTTTGTGAATTACAGTGTCCCTGAGCTCCTTTCTTCAACTCACTTTCTTGTGAGCTGGCCGCAACACCGCAGGATTGCTTCAGGCCCTAGGGTGGTTTCGGCATGGCACGCTGAGCCTTTGGTTAATTCCTCTTCCTGGTTGGAAATGAGAGTTAAGTTTGCTTGTCCAGACACCTCCAGCTAGTCTCTCATTGGTTCTCCGTTTTCCTGTTCATCTTCCGCAGAAATTGCAAACTGGGCCAAACAGGAGGTTAAAGGCACTGACTCTCCAAGTGGGGAGAGTGTTAGTAAAGCGTCTGGAATGTTGCACCCGAGTACCAGGGGATGAAAACTGAGACACATTTGAACACGTTTCCCGATCACACGGTGGATCATACTCTCGGTTCCACATGCATGTTTTAGCTGAAGGAAGAATCCCTTAAACCTGGAGAGTTGAGATCCATGGAATGGGTACCATGCAATATGACTTCAAAGGGTCTGCATTTGCTCACCGATCCTCACCAATCCTATCACTGCTGCGTTTATGCCGCTGTACACACGCTTGATTCTCTTTCGGAGACATATAAATCCATAGGTTTTCAGATTCTTACTAGTCAGGTATATTGTTAGGCGTTTAATATGGGGTGTTGAGTCCACTTCGTTGAGCAAGGAGTAGCTCTTGTCTATTATATATTTGGCTTATGGAATGTTATCTGTGCTAATTTCAATCTCTGGTTTTATGCAGCACCCCAACTCACCTTTCCCCTTAAGCAAGCATAAGTTGGTTTTCTACATTTGAGACCCTGTTCTGTTTTGTAATTCAGTTCCTGTGTAGCCAAGTTTACATTCCGTGTAGTAGTGATATCTTATGATGTGTCTTTTTCTGTGTGACTTATTTCACTTAGAATCATCGTACCTGAATCCACTCATTACGCTGCTACGGGCCTGATGACATAGATTTCATTGCTGAGTGATATTGCATTGTACGTAAGTACCACAACTTCTTTATCCATTTTTCACTTTCTGCGATATTGAACGTGTACCGTAAACGAGGTTCTTGTAAACAGAGCCGTCCCAAACTTTGGGTGGCTGTGTCTTTTTGATTTTAATTTCCCTAAGCTATAGGACCATAAGTGGAAGTGCCCTAGGCTCTGTGGCTTTGTTTTTTAGATGTTTCAGGAAACACCATACACTTCTCCAGAGTGGCTGTTGGCAATTTACATCCCGCCCATCAGCATAACAAGGCTCCCAGTTCTCCATGGCCTGTCCTGCCTTTCTGGATTTTAGACTTTTTTCAGATGGCCCTTTTGACCGGGGGGCAGTGAGACTTCATTGTAGTGCAGATT
The DNA here is from genome assembly GCF_937001465.1 of Orcinus orca. Taxonomy (NCBI): domain Eukaryota; kingdom Metazoa; phylum Chordata; class Mammalia; order Artiodactyla; family Delphinidae; genus Orcinus; species Orcinus orca. The sequence goes on along the minus strand of NC_064560.1, from coordinate 50,866,979 downwards.
TCCTTTGCAAGCTTGCTTGGTTGGCCAAAAAGGGTGTATGCGTTTTTTCCTGAATATATTCAGGAAAAAACGCATACGCCCTTTATGGCCAAGTGCATCATTGTGGACGTTCTGCCTCTTTTCCTATGCTTTACATGCAATTCCAGTCTACCTCCTGAAATCGGTTTCCTGCAATTCTGCCCCGTTTTCATGTCCTCTTGGCAGCCTTACTTCAATATATTTTTGGACGATAGCTGTCATTTATAAATCTGTAGGTTTGTGAATGACAGTGCCCCTGAGCTCCTTTCTTCAACTCGCTTTCTTGTGAGCTGGCCGCAACACCGTAGGATTGCTTCAGTCCCTAGTGTGGTTCCGGCATGGCACGCTGAGCCTTTGGTTAATTCCTCTTCCTGGTGGGAAATGAGAGTTAAATTTGCCCATCCAGACACCTCCAGCTAGTCTCCCATTGGTTCTCCCTATTCCTGTTCATTTTCCGCAGAAATTGCAAACTGTGCCAAACAGGAGGTTAAAGGCACTGACTCTCCAAGTGGGGAGAGTGTTAGTAAAGCTTCTGGAATGTTGCACCCAAGTACCAGGGGACAAAAACTGAGACACATTTGAACACGTTTCCTGATCACACGGTGGATCATACTCTGGGTTCCACATGCATGTTTTAGCTGAAGGAAGAATCCCTTAAACTTGGAGAGTTGAGACCCGTGGAATGGGTACCATGCAATACGACTTCAAAGGGTCTGCATTTGCTCACCAAACCTCACCAATCCTATCACTGCTGCGTTTATCCCGCTGTACACACGCTTGATTCTCTTTCGGAGACATATAAATCCATAGGTTTTCAGATTCTTACTAGTCAGGTATATTCTTAGGCGTTTAATATCGGGTGTTGAGTCCACCTCGTTGAGCAAGGAGTAGCTCTTGTCTATTACATATTTGGCTTATGGAACGGTATCTGTGCTAATTTCAATCTCTGGTTTTATGCAGCACCCTAACTCACCTTTCCCCTTAAGCAAGCATAAGTTGTTTTTCTGCATTTGAGACCCTGTTCTGTTTTGTAATTCAGTTCCTGTGTAGCCAAGTTTACATTCCGTGTATTAGTGATATCTTATGATGTTTCTTTTTCTGTGTGACTTATTTCACTTAGAATCATCGTACCTGAATCCACTCATTATGCTGCTACGGGCCTGATGATGTAGATTTCATTGATAAGTAATATTGCATTGTACGTAAGTACCACAACTTCTTTATCTATTTTTCGCTTTCTGTGATATTGAACTTGTACTGTAAACGAGGTTCTTGTAAACAGAGCCATCCCAAACTTTGGGGTGGCTGTGTCTTTTTGATTTTAATTTCCCTAAGCTATAGGAACATAAGTGGAAGTGCCCTAGGCTCTGTTGCTTTGTTTTTTAGATGTTTCAAGAAACACGATACACTTCTCCAGAGTGGCTGTTGGCAATTTACATCCCGCCCATCAGCATAACAAGGCTCCCAGTTCTCCATGGCCTGTCCTGCCTTTCTGGATTTTACACTTTTTTCAGATGGCCCTTTTGACCGGGGGGCAGTGAGACTTCATTGTAGTGCAGATTTCCTTTGCAGGCTTGCTTGGTTGGCCAAAAAGTGCGTATGCGTTTTTTCCTGAATATATTGAGGAAAAAACGCATACGCACTTTTTGGCCAAGTGCATCATTGTGGACATTCTGCCTCTTTTCCTATGCTTTACATGGAATTCCAGTCTACCTCCTGAAATCGATTTCCTGCAATTCTGCCCCGCTTTCAAGTCCTCTTGGCAGCCTTACTTCAATATATTTTTGGACGATAGCTGTCATTTATAACTCTGCAGGTTTGTGAATGACAGTGCCCCTGAGCTCCTTTCTTCAACGCGCTTTCTTGTGAGCTGGCCGCAACACCGCAGGATTGCTTCAGGTCCTAGTGTTGTTGTAGCATGGCATACTGAGCCTTTGGTGAATCCTCTTCCTGGTGGGAAATGAGAGTTAAATTTGCCCGTCCAGACACCTCCAGCTAGTCTCTCATTGGTTCTCCCTATTCCTGTTCATTTTCTGCAGAAATTGCAAACTGGGCCAAACAGGATGTTAAAGGCACTGACTCTCCAAGTGGGGAGAGTTTTAGTAAAGCGTCTGGAATGTTGCACCCGAGTACCAGGGCACGAAAACTGAGACACATTTGAACACGTTTCCCGATCACACGGTGGATCATACTCTGGGTTCCACATGCATGTTTTAGCTGAAGGAAGAATTCCTTAAACCTGGAGAGTTGAGACCCATGGAATGGGTGCCATACAATATGAGTTCAAAGGGTCTGCATTTGCTCACGGAACCTCACTAATCCTATCACTGCTGCATTTATGCCACTGTACACACGCTTGATTGTCTTTCGGAGATATATAAATCCATAGGTTTTAAGATTCTTACTAGTCAGGTATATTGTTAGGCGTTTAATATGGGGTGTTGAGTCCACTTCGTTGAGCAAGGAGTAGCTCTTCTCTATTACATATTTGGCTTATGGAACTGTATCTGTGCTAACTTCCATCTCTGGTTTTATGCAGCACCCCAACTCACCTTTCCCCTTAAGCAAGCATAAGTTGTTTTTCTACATTTGAGACCCTGTTCTGTTTTGTAATTCAGTTCCTGTGTAGCCAAGTTTACATTCCGTGTAGTAGTGATATCTTATGATGTTTCTTTTTCTGTGTGACTTATTTCACTTAGAATCATCGTACCTGAATCCACTCATTATGCTGCTATGGGCCTGATGACATAGGTTTCATTGCTGAGTGTTATTGCATTGTACGTAAGGGCCACAACTTCTTTATCCATTTTTCGCTTTCTGTGATATTGAACTTGTACTGTAAACGAGGTTCTTGTAAACAGAGCTGTCCCAAACTTTGGGGTGGCTGTGTCTTTTTGATTTTAATTTCCCTAAGCTATAGGACCATAAGTGGAAGTGCCCTAGGCTCTGTTGCTTTGTTTTTTAGATGTTTCAGGAAACACCATACACTTCTCCAGAGTGGCTGTTGGCCATTTACATCCCGCCCATCAGCATAACAAGGCTCCCAGTTCTCCATGGCCTGTCCTGCCTTTCTGGATTTTACACTTTTTTCAGATGGCCCTTTTGACCGGGGGGCAGTGAGACTTCATTGTAGTGCAGATTTCGTTTGCAAGCTTGCTTGGTTGGCCAAAAAGGGCGTATGCGTTTTTTCCTGAATATATTCAGGAAAAAACGCATAATCTCTTTTTGGTCAAGTGCATCATTGTGGACGTTCTGCCTCTTTTCCTATGCTTTACATGCAATTGCAGTCTACCTCCTGAAATCGGTTTCCCGCAATTCTGCCCCGCTTTCAAGTCCACTTGGCAGCCTGACTTCAATATATATTTGGACGATAGCTGTCATTTATAAATCTGTAGGTTTGTGAATGACAGTGCCCCTGAGCTCCTTTCTTCAACTCGCTTTCTTGTGAGCTGGCCGCAACACCGTAGGATTGCTTCAGTCCCTAGTGTGGTTCTGGCATGGCACGCTGAGCCTTTGGTTAATTCCTCTTCTGGTGGGAAATGAGAGTTAAATTTGCCCGTCCAGACACCTCCAGCTAGTCTCCCATTGGTTCTCCCTATTCCTGTTCATTTTCCGCAGAAATTGCAAACTGGGTCAAACAGGATGTTAAAGGCACTGACTCTCCAAGTGGGGAGAGTGTTAGTAAAGCGTCTGGAATGTTGCACCCAAGTACCAGGGGACGAAAACTGAGACACATTTGAACACGTTTCCCGATCACATGGTGGATCATACTCTGGGTTCCACATGCATGTTTTAGCTGAAGGAAGAATCCCTTAAACCTGGAGAGTTGAGACCCATGGAATGGGTACCATGCAATATGACTTCAAAGGGTCTGCATTTGCTCACCGAACCTCACCAATCCTATCACTGCTGCGTTTATGCCGCTGTACACACGCTTGATTGTCTTTCGGAGACATATAAATCCATAGGTTTATAGATTCTTACTAGTCAGGTATATTCTTAGGCGTTTAATATGGGGTGTTGAGTCCACCTCGTTGAGCAAGGAGTAGCTCTTGTCTATAACATATTTGGCTTATGGAACGGTATCTGTGCTAATTTCAATCTCTGGTTTTATGCAGCACCCTAACTCACCTTTCCCCTTAAGCAAGCATAAGTTGGTTTTCTACATTTGAGACCCTGTTCTGTTTTGTAATTCAGTTCCTGTGTAGCCAAGTTTACATTCCGTGTATTAGTGATATCTTATGATGTTTCTTTTTCTGTGTGAATTATTTCACTTAGAATCATCGTACCTGAATCCACTCATTAAGCTGCTACGGGCCTGATGACGTAGATTTCATTGCTGAGTGATATTGCATTGTACGTAAGTACCACAACTTCTTTATCCATTTTTCGCTTTCTGAGATATTGAACTTGTACTGTAAACGAGGTTCTTGTAAACAGAGCCGTCCCAAACTTTGGGGTGGCTTTGTCTTTTTGATTTTAATTTCCCTAAGCTATAGGACCATAAGTGGTAGAGCCCTAGGCTCTGTTGCTTTGTTTTTTAGATGTTTCAGGAAACACCATACACTTCTCCAGAGTGTCTGTTGGCAATTTACATCCCGCCCATGAGCATAACAAGGCTCTCAGTTCTCCATGGCCTGTCCTGCCTTTCTGGATTTTACACTTTTTTCAGATGGCCCTTTTGACCGGGGGGCAGTGAGACTTCATTGTAGTGCAAATTTCCTTTGCAGGCTTGCTTGGTTGGCCAAAAAGGGCGTATGCGTTTTTTCCTGAATATATTCAGGAAAAAATGCATACGCCCTTTTTGGCCAAGTGCATCATTGTGGACGTTCTGCCTCTTTTCCTATGCTTTACATGCTATTCCAGTCTACATCCTGAAATCGGTTTCCTACAATTCTGCCCAGCTTTCTAGTCCTCTTGGCAGCCTTACTTCAATATATTTTTGGACGATAGCTGTCATTTATAACTCTGCAGGTTTGTGAATGACAGTGCCCCTGAGGTCCTTTCTTCAACTCGCTTTCTTGTGAGCTGGTCGCAACACCGCAGGATTGCTTCAGGCCCTAGTGTTGTTGTAGCATGGCATAATGAGCCTTTGGTGAATTCCTCTTCCTGGTGGGAAATGAGAGTTAAATTTGCCCGTCCAGACACCTCCAGCTAGTCTCTCATTGGTTCTCCCTATTCCTGTTCATTTTCTGCAGAAATTGCAAACTGGGTCAAACAGGATGTTAAAGGCACTGACTCTCCAAGTGGGGAGAGTTTTAGTAAAGCGTCTGGAATGTTGCACCCGAGTACCAGGGGTCGAAAACTGAGACACATTTGAACACGTTTCCCGATCACACGGTGGATCATACTCTCGGTTCCACATACATGTTTTAGCTGAAGGAAGAATCCCTTAAACTTGGAGAGTTGAGACCCGTGGAATGGGTACCATGCAATACGACTTCAAAGGGTCTGCATTTGCTCACCGAACCTCACCAATCCTATCACTGCTGCGTTTATGCCACTGTACACACGCTTGATTCTCTTTCGGAGACATATAAATCCATAGGTTTTCAGATTCTTACTAGTCAGGTATATTCTTAGGCGTTTAATATGGGGTGTTGAGTCCACCTCGTTGAGCAAGGAGTAGCTCTTGTCTATTACATATTTGGCTTATGGAACGGTATCTGTGCTAAGTTCAATCTCTGGTTTTATGCAGCACCCTAACTCACCTGTCCCCTTAAGCAAGCATAAGTTGTTTTTCTACATTTGAGACCCTGTTCTGTTTTGTAATTCAGTTCCTGTGTAGCCAAGTTTACATTCCGTGTATTAGTGATATCTTATGATGTTTCTTTTTCTGTGTGACTTATTTCACTTAGAATCATCGTACCTGAATCCACTCATTATGCTTCTACGGGCCTGATGACGTAGATTTCATTGCTGAGTGATATTGCATTGTACGTAAGTACCACAACTTCTTTATCCATTTTTCACTTTCTGTGATATTGAACTTTTACCGTAAACGAGGTTCTTGTAAAAAGAGCCGTCCCAAACTTTGGGGTGACTGTGTCTTTTTGATTTTAATTTCCCTGAGCTATAGGACCATAAGTGGTAGAGCCCTAGGCTCTGTTGCTTTGTTTTTTAGATGTTTCAGGAAACACCATACACTTCTCCAGAGTGGCTGTTGGCAATTTACATCCCACCCATTAGCATAACAAGGCTCTCAGTTCTCCATGGCCTGTCCTGCCTTTCTGGATTTTACACTTTTTTCAGATGGCCCTTTTGACCGGGGGGCAGTGAGACTTCATTGTAGTGCAGATTTCCTTTGCAAGCTTGCTTGGTTGGCCAAAAAGGGCGTATGCGTTTTTTCCTGAATATATTCAGGAAAAAACGCATACGCCGTTTTTGGCCAAGTGCATCATTGTGGACGTTCTGCCTCTTTTCCTATGCTTTACATGCTATTCCAGTCTACATCCTGAAATCGGTTTCCTGCAATTCTGCCCTGCTTTCAAGTCCTCTTGGCAGCCTTACTTCAATATATTTTTGGACGATAGCTGTCATTTATAACTCTGCAGGTTTGTGAATGACAGTGCCCCTGAGCTCCTTTCTTCAACTCGCTTTCTTGTGAGCTGGCCGCAACACCGCAGGATTGCTTCAGGCCCTAGTGTGGTTCCGGCATGGCACGCTGAGCCTTTGGTTAATTCCTGTTCCTGGTGGGAAATGAGAGTTAAATTTGCCCATCCAAACACCTCCAGCTAGTCTCTCATTGGTTCTCCCTATTCCTGTTTATTTGCCGCAGAAATTGCAAACTGGGCCAAACAGGAGGTTAAAGGCACTGACTCTCCAAGTGGCGAGAGTGTTAGTAAAGCATCTGGAATGTTGCACCCGAGTAACAGGGGACGAAAAATGACATATTTGAACACGTTTCCCGATCACACAGTGGATCATACTCTGGGTTCCACATGCATGATTTAGCTGAAGGAAGAATCCCTTAAACCTGGAGAGTTGAGACCCATGGAATGGGTACCATGCAATATGACTTCAAAGGGTCTGCATTTGCTCACCGAACCTCACCAATCTTATCACTGCTGCATTTATGCCGCTGTACACATGCGTGAGTCTCTTTCGGAGACATATAAATTCATAGGTTTTAAGATTCTTACTAATCAGGTATATTCTTAGGCGTTTATTATGGGGTGTTGAGTCCACTTCGCTGAGCAAGGAGTAGCTCTTGTCTATTACATATTTGGCTTATGGAACGGTATCTGTGCTAATTTCAATCTCTGGTTTTATGCAGCACCCTAACTCACCTTTCCCCTTAAGCAAGCATAAGTTGGTTTTCTACTTTTGAGACCCTGTTCCGTTTTCTAATTCAGTTCCTGTTTGGCCAAGTTTTCATTCCGTGTATTAGTGATATCTTATGATGTTTCTTTTTCTCTGTGACTTATTTCACTTAGAATCAGTCTACCTGAATCCACTCATTATGCTGCTACGGGCCTGATGACATAGATTTCATTGCTGAGTGATATTGCATTGTACGTAAGTACCACAACGTCTTTATACATTTTTCGATTTCTGTGATATTGAACTTGTACTGTAAACGAGGTTCTTGTAAACAGAGCCGTCCCAAACGTTGGGGTGGCTGTGTCGTTTTGATTTTAATTTCCCTACGCTATAGGACCATAAGTGGAAGTGCCCTAGGCTCTGTTGCTTTGTTTTTTAGATGTTTCAGGAAACACCATACACTTCTCCAGAGTGGCTGTTGGCAATTTACATCCCGCTCATCAGCATAACAAGGCTCCCAGTTCTCCATGGCCTGTCCTGCCTTTGTGGATTTTACATTTTTTTTAGATGGCGCTTTTCACCTGGGGGCAGTGAGACTTCATTGTAGTGCAGATTTCATTTGCAAGCTTGCTTTGTTGGCCAAAAAGGTCGTATGCGTTTTTTCCTGAATATATTCAGGAAAAAACGCATACGCCCTTTTTGGCCAAGTGCATCATTGTGGACGTTCTGCATCTTTTCTATGGTTTACATGCAATTCCAGTCTACCTCCTGAAATCAGTTTCCTGCAAGTCTGCCCCGCTTTCAAGTCCTCTTGGCAGCCTTACTTCAATATATTTTTGGCTGATAGCTGTCATTTATAACACTGCAGGTTTGTGAATTACAGTGCCCCTGAGCTCCTTTCTTCTACTCGCTTTCTTGTGAGCTGGTGCAACACCGCAGGATTGCTTCAGGCGCTAGTGTGGTTCCGGCATGGCACGCTGAGCCTTTGGTTAATTCCTCTTCCTGATGGTAGATGAGAGTTAAATTTGCCCGTCCAGACACCTCCAGCTAGCCTCTCATTGGTTCTCCCTATTCCTGTTCATTTTCCGCAGAAATTGCAAACTGAGCCAAACAGGAGTTTAAAGGCACTGACTCTCCAAGTGGGGAGAGTGTTAGTAAAGCATCTGGAATGTTGCACCCAAGTTCCAGGGGACGAAAACTGAGACACATTTGAATACGTTTCCCGATCACACGGTGGATCATACTCTGGGTTCCACATGCATGTTTTAGCTGAAGGAAGAATCCCTTAAACCTGGAGAGTTGAGACCTATGGAATGGGTACCATGCAATATGACTTCAAAGGGTCTGCATTTGCTCACCGAACCTCACCAATCCTATCACTGCTGCATTTATGCCGCTGTACACACGCTTGATTCTCTTTCGGAGACATATAAATCCAAAGGTTTTAAGATTCTTACTAGTCAGGTGTATTCTTAGGCGTTTAATATGGGGTTTTGAGTTCACTTCGTTGAGTAAGGAGAGTTCTTGTCTGTTACCTATTTGGCTTATGGAACGGTATCTGTGCTAATTTCAATCTCTGGTTTTATGCAGCACCCCAACTAACCTTTCCCCTTAAGCAAGCATAAGTTGGTTTTCTACATTTGACTCCCTGTTCGGTTTTGTAATTCAGTTCCTGTATAGCCATGTTTACAATCCATGTATTAGTGATATCTTATGATGTTTCTTTTTCTATGTCACTTATTTCACTTAGAATATCGTACCTGAATCCACTCATTATGCTGCTATGGGCCTGATGACATAGATTTCATTGCTGAGTGATATTGCATTGTACGTTAGTACCACAACTTCTTTATCCATTTTTCGCTTTCTGTGATATTGAACTTGTACCGTAAAGGAGTTTCTTGTAAACAGAGCCGTCCCAAACTTTGGGTGGCTGGGTCTTTTTGATTTTAATTTCCCTAAGCTATAGGACCATAACTGGAAGGGCCCTCGGCTCTGTTGCTTTGTTTTTTAGATGTTTCAGGAAACACCATACACTTCTCCAGAGTGGCTGTTGGCAATTTACATCCCGCCCAGCAGCATAACAAGGCTCCCAGTTCTCCATGGCCTGTCCTGCCTTTCTGGATTTTACACTTTTTTCAGATGGCCCTTTTGACCGGGGGGCAGTGAGACTTCATTGTAGTGCAGATTTCCTTTGCAAGCTTGCTTGGTTGGCCAAAAAGGGCGTATGCGTTTTTTCCTGAATATATTCAGGAAAAAACGCATACGCCCTTTTTGGCCAAGTGCATCATTGTGGACGTTCTGCCTCTTTTCCTATGCTTTACATGCAATTCCAGTCTACCTCCTGAAATCGGTTTCCTGCAATTCTGCCCCGCTTTCAAGTCCTCTTGGCAGCCTTACTTCAATATATTTTTGGATGATAGCTGTCATTTATAACTCTTCAGGTTTGTGAATGACAGTGCCCCTGAGCTCCTTTCTTCAACTCGCTTTCTTGTGAGCTGGCCGCAACACCGCAGGATTGCTTCAGGCCCTAGTGTGGTTCCGGTATGGCACGCTGAGCCGTTGGTTAATTCCTATTCCTGGTGGGAAATGAGAGTTAAATTTGCCCGTCCAGACACCTCCACCTAGTCTCTCATTGGTTCTCCCTATTCCTCTTCATTTTCTGCAGAAATTGCAAACTGGGCCAAACAGGAGGTTAAAGGCACTGACTCTCCAAGTGGGGAGAGTGTTAGTAAAGCGTCTGGAATGTTGCACCCGAGTACCAGGGGACGAAAACTGAGACACATTTGAACACGTTTCCCGATCACACGGTGGATCATACTCTGGGTTCCACATGCATGTTTTAGCTGAAGGAAGAATCCCTTAAACCTGGAGAGTTGAGACCCATGGAATGGGTACCAGGCAATATGTCTTCAAAGGGTCTGCATTTGCTCACCGAACCTCACCAATCCTATCACTGCTGCGTTTATGCCGCTGTACACACGCTTGATTCTCTTTCGGAGACATATAATTCCATAGGTTTTAAGATTCTTACTGGTCAGGTATATTCTTAGGCGTGTAATATGCGATGTTGAGTCCACTTCGTTGAACAAGGAGTAGCTCTTGTCTATTACATATTTGGCTTATGGAACGGTATCTGTGCTAATTTCAATCTCTGGTTTTATGCAGCACCCCAACTCACCTTTCCCCTTAAGCAAGCATAAGTTGGTTTTCTACATTTGAGACCCTGTTCTGTTTTGTAATTCAGTTCCTGTGTAGCCAAGTTTACATTCCGTGTAGTAATGATATCTTATGATTTTTTTTGTGTGTGTGTCTTATTTCACTTAGAATCATCGTACCTGAATCCACTCATTATGATGCTACGGGCCTGATGACGTAGATTTCATTGTTGAGTGATATTGCATTGGACGTAAGTACCACAACTTCTTTATCCATTTTTCGCTTTCTGTGATATTGAAATTGTACCGTAAACGAGGTTCTTCTAAACAGAGCCGTCCCAAAGTTTGGGGTGGCTGTGTCTTTTTGATTTTAATTTCGCTAAGCTATAGGACCATAAGTGGAAGTGCCCTAGGCTGTGTTTCTTTGTTTTTTAGATGTTTCAGGAAACACCATACACTTCTCCAGAGTGGCTATTGGCAAATTACATCCCGCCCATCAGCATAACAAGGCTCCCAGTTCTCCATTGCCTGCGCTGCCTTTCTGGATTTTACGCTTTTCTCAGATGGCCCTTTTGACCAGGGGGCAGTGAGACTTCATTGTAGTGCAGATTTCCTTTGCAAGCTTGCTTGGTTGGCCAAAAAGTGCGTATGCGTTTTTTCCTGAATATATTCAGGAGAAAATGCATATGCCCTTTTTCGCCATGTACATCATTGTGGACGTTCTGCCTCTTTTCCTATGCTTTACATGCAATTCCAGTCTACCTCCTGAAATCGGTTTCCTGCAATTCTACCCCGCTTTCAAGTCCTCTTGGCAGCCTTACTTCAATATATTTTTGGACGATAGCTGTCATTTATAACTCTGCAGGTTTGTGAATGACAGTGCCCCTGAGGTCCTTTATTCAACTCGCTTTCTTGTGAGCTGGCCGCAACACCGCAGGATTGCTTCAGGCCCTAGTGTGGTTCCGGCATGGCACGCTGAGCCTTTGGTTCATTCCTCTTCCTGGTGGGAAATGAGAGTTAAATTTGCCCGTCCAGACACCTCCAGCTAGTCTCTCATTGGTTCTCCCTATTCTTGTTCATTTTTCGAAGAAATTGAAAACTGGGCCAAACAGGAGGTTAAAGGCACTGACTCTCCAAGTGGGGAGAGTGTTAGTAAAGCGTCTGGAATGTTGCACCCGAGTACCAGGGGACGAAAACTGAGACACATTTGAACACGTTTCCCGGTCACATGGTGGATCATACTCTGGGTTCCACATGCATGTTTTAGCTGAAGGAAGAATCCCTTAAACCTGGAGAGTTGAGACCCATGGAATGGGTACCATGCAATATGACTTCAAAGGGTCTGCATTTGCTCACCGAACCTCACCAATCCTATCACAGCTGCATTTATGCCGCTGTACACACGCTTGATTCTCTTTTGGAAACATATAAATCCATAGGTTTTAAGATTCTTACTAGTCAGGTGTATTCTTAGGCGTGTAATATGGGGTGTTGAGTCCACTTCGTTGAGCAAGGAGTAGCTCTTGTCTATTACATATTTGTCTTATGGAACGGTATCTGTGACAATTTCAATCTCTGGTTTTATGCAGCACCCCAACTCACCTTTCCCCTTAAGCAAGCATAAGTTGGTTTTCTACATTTGAGACCCTGTTCTGTTTTGTAATTCAGTTCCTGTGTAGCCAAGTTTACATTCCGTGTAGTAGTGATACGTTGTGATGTTTCTTTTACTGTGCGACTTATTTCACTTAGAATCATCGTACCTGAATGCCCTCATTATGCTGCTACAGGCCTGATGACATAGATTTCATTGCTGAGTGATATTGCATTGTATGTAAGTACCACTACTTCTATATCCATTTTTCGCTTTCTGTGATATTGAACTTGTACCGTAAACGAGGTTCTTGTAAACAGAGCCGTCCCAAATTTTGGATGGCTGTGTCTTTTTAATTTTAATTTCCCTAAGCTATAGGACCATAAGTGGAAGTGCCCTAGGCTCTGTTGCTTTGTTTTTTAGATGTTTCAGGAAACACCATACACTTCTCCAGAGTGGCTGTGGGCAGTTTACATCCCGCCCATCAGCATAACAAGGCTCCCAGTTCTCCATGGCCTGTCCTGCCTTTCTGGATTTTACACTTTATTCAGATGGCCCTTTTGACCGGGGGGCAGTGAGACTTCATTGTAGTGCAGATTTCCTTTGCAAGCTTGCTTGGTTGGCCAAAAAGGGCGTATGCGTTTTTCCCTGAATATATTCAGGAGAAAAGGCCTATGCCCTTTTGGGCCAAGTGCATCATTGTGGAAGTTCTGCCTCTTTTCCCATGCTTAACATGCAATTGCAGTCTACCTCCTGAAATCGATTTCCGGCAATTCTGCCCCGCTTTCAAGTCCTCTTGGCAGCCTTACTTCAATATATTTTTGGACGATAGCTGTCATTTATAACTCTGCAGGTTTGTAAATGACAGTGCGCCTGAGCTCCTTTCTTCAACGCGCTTTCTTGTGAGCTGGCCACAACACTGCAGGATTGCTTCAGGCCCTAGTGTGGTTCCGGTATGGCACGCTGAGCCGTTGGTTAATTCCTATTCCTGGTGGGAAATGAGAGTTAAATTTGCCCGTCCAGACACCTCCAGCTAGTCTCTCATTGGTTCTCCCTATTCCTGTTCATTTTCCACAGAAATTGCAAACTGGGCCAAACAGGAGGTTAAAGGCACTGACTCTCCAAGTGGGGAGAGTGTTAGTAAAGCTTCTGGAATGTTTCACCCATGTGCCAGGGGACGAAAACTGAGACACATTTGAACACGTTTCCCGATCACACGGTGGATCATACTCTGGGTTCCACATGCATGTTTTAGCTGAAGGAAGAATCCCTTAAACCTGGAGAGTTGAGACCCATGGAATGGGTACCAGGCAATATGTCTTCAAAGGGTCTGCATTTGCTCACCGAACCTCACCAATCCTATCACTGCTGCGTTTATGCCGCTGTACACACGCTTGATTCTCTTTTGGAGACATATAAATCCATAGGTTTTAAGATTCTTACTAGTCAGGTATATTCTTAGGCATTTAATACGGGGTGTTGAGTCCACTTCGTTGAGCAAGGAGTAGCTCTTGTCTATTACATATTTGGCTTATGGAACGGTATCTGTGCTAATTTCAATCTCTGGTTTTATGCAACACCCCAACTCACCTTTCCCCTTAAGCAAGCATAAGTTGGTTTTCTACATTTGAGACCCTGTTCTGTTTTGTAATTCAGTTCCTGTGTAGCCAAGTTCACATTCCGGGTAGTAGTGATATCTTATGATGTTTCTTTTTCTGTGTGACTTATATAACTTAGAATCATCGTAGCTGAATCCACTCATTATGCTGCTACGGGCCTGATGACATAGATTTCATTGCTGAGTGATATTGCATTGTACATAAGTACCACAACTTCTTTATCCATTTTTCGCTTTCTGCTATTTTGAACTTGTACCGTAAACGGGGTTCTTGTAAACAGAGCCATCCCAAACTTTGGGGTGGCTGTGTCTTTTTGATTTTAATTTCCCTAAGCTATAGGACCATAAGTGGAAGTGCTCTAGTCTCTGTTGCTTTGTTTTTTAGATGTTTCAGGAAACACCATACACTTCTCCAGAGTGGCTGTTGGCAATTTACATCCCGCCCATCAGCATAACAAGGCTCCCAGTTCTCCATGGCCTGTCCTGCCTTTCTGGATTTTACACTTTTTCAGATGGCCCTTTTGACCGGGGGGCAGTGAGACTTCATTTTAGTGCAGATTTCGTTTGCAAGCTTGCTTGGTTGGCCAGAAAGGGCGTATGCGTTTTTTCCTGAATATATTCAGGAAAAAACGCATACGCCCTTTTTGGCCAAGTGCATCATTGTGGACGTTCTGCCTCTTTTCCTATGCTTTACATGCAATTCCAGTCTACCTCCTGAAATCGGTTTCCTGCAATTCTGCCCTGCTTTCAAGTCCTCTTGGCAGCCTTACTTCAATATATTTTTGGACGATAGCTGTCATTTATAACTCTGCAGGTTTGTGAATGAGAGTGCCCCTGAGCTCCTTTCTTCAACTCGCTTTCTTGTGAGCTGGCCGCAACACCGCAGGATTGCTTCAGGCCCTAGTGTGGTTCCGGCATGGCACGCTGAGCCTTTGGTTAATTCCTCTTCCTGGTGGGAAATGAGAGTTAAATTTGCCCGTCCAGACACCTCCAGCTAGTCTCCCATTGGTTCTCCCTATTCCTGTTCATTTTCCGCAGAAATTGCAAACTGGGCCAAACAGGAGGTTAAAGGCACTGACTCTCCAAGTGGGGAGAGTGTGAGTAAAGCGTCTGGAATGTTGCACCCGAGTACCAGGGGACGAAAACTGAGACACATTTGAACACGTTTCCTGATCACACGGTGGATCATACTCTGGGTTCCACATGCATGTTTTAGCTGAAGGAAGAATCCCTTAAACCTGGAGAGTTGAGACCCATGGAATGGGTACCATGCAATATGACTTCAAAGGGTCCGCATTTGCTCACCAAACCTCACCAATCCTATCACTGCTGCGTTTATGCCGCTGTACACATGCTTGATTCTCTTTCGGAGACATATAAATCCATAGGTTTTCAGATTCTTACTAGTCAGGTATATTCTTAGGCGTTTAATATGAGGTGTTGAGTCCACTTCGTTGAGCAAGCAGTAGCTCTTGTCTATTACATATTTGGCTTATGGAATGGTATTGGTGCTAATTTCCATCTCTGGTTTTATGCAGCAGCCCAACTCACCTTTCCCCTTAAGCAAGCATAAGTTGGTTTTCTACATTTGAGACCCTGTTCTGTTTTGTAATTCAGTTCCTGTGTAGCCAAGTTTACATTCGGTTTATTAGTGATATCTTATGATGTTTCTTTTTCTGTGTGACTTATTTCACTTAGAATCATCGTACCTGAATCCACTCATTATTGTGCTATGGGCCTGATGACATAGATTTCATTGCTGAGTGATATTGCATTGTACATAAGTACCACAACTTCTTTATCCATTTTTCGCTTTTTGCGATATTGAACTTGTACCGTAAACGAGGTTCTTGTAAACAGAGCTGTCCCAAACTTTGGGGTGGCTGTGTCTTTTTGATTTTAATTTCCCTTAGCTATAGGACCATAAGTGGAAGTGCCCTAGGCTCTGTTGCTTTGTTTTTTAGATGTTTCAGGAAACACCATACACTTCTCCAGAGTGGCTGTTGGCAATTTACATCCCGCACATCAGCGTAACAAGGCTCTCAGTTCTCCATGGCCTGTCCTGCCTTTCTGGATTTTACACTTGTTTCAGATGGCCCTTTTGACCGGGGGGCAGTGAGACTTCATTGTAACGCAGATTTCCTTTGCAAGCTTGCTTGGTTGGTGAAAAAGTGTGTATGCGTTTTTTCCTGAATATAATCAGGAGAAAACACATACGCCCTTTTTGGCCAAGTGCATCATTGTGGACGTTCTGCCTCTTTTCCTATGCTTTACATGCAATTCCATTCTACCTCCTGAAATTGGTTTCCTGCAATTCTGCCCCGTTTTCAAGTCCACTTGGCAGCGTTACTTCAATATATTTTTGGACGATAGCTGTCATTTATAACTCTGCAGGTTTGTGAATTACAGTGCCCCTGAGCTCCTTTCTTCAACTCGCTTTCTTGTGAGCTGGCCGCAACACCGCAGGATTGCTTCAGGCCCTAGTGTTGTTCCGGCATGGCACGCTGAGCCGTTCGTTAATTCCTATTCCTGGTGGGAAATGAGAGTTAAATTTGCCCGTCCAGACACCTCCAGCTAGTCTCTCATTGGTTCTCCCTATTCCTGTTCATTTTCCGCAGAAATTGCAAACTGGGCCAAACAGGAGGTTAAAGGCACTGACTCTCCAAGTGGGGAGAGTGTTAGTTAAGCGTCTGGAATGTTGCACCCGAGTACCAGGGGACGAAAACTGAGACACACTTGAACACGTTTCCCGATCACACAGTGGATCATACTCTGGTTTCCACATGCATGTTTTAGCTGAAGGAAGAATCCCTTAAACCTGTAGAGTTGAGACCCATGGAATGGGTACCATGTAATACGACTTCAAAGTGTCTGCATTTGCTCACCGATCCTCACCAATCCTATCACTGCTGCGTTTATGCCGCTGTACACACGCTTGATTCTCTTTCGGAGACATATAAATCCATAGGTTTTACGATTCTTACTAGTCAGGTACATTCTTAGGCCTCTAATATGGGGTGTTGAGTCCACTTCGTTGAGCAAGGAGTAGCTCTTGTCTATTACATATTTGGCTTAATGAACGGTATGTGTGCTAATTTCCATCTCTGGTTTTATGCAGCACCCCAACTCACCTTTCACCTTAAGCAAGCATAAGTTGGTTTTCTACATTTGAGACCCTGTTCTGTTTTGTAATTCAGTTCCTGTGTAGCCAAGTTTACATTCCGTGTATTAGTGATATCTTATGATGTTTCTTTTTCTGTGTGACTTATTTCACTTCGAATCATTGTACCTGAATCCACTCATTATTCTGCTATGGTACTGTTGACATAGATTTCATTGCTGAGTGATATTGCATTGTACGTAAGTACCACAACTTCTTTATCCATTTTTCGCTTTCTGCGATATTGAACTTGTACCGTAAACGGGGTTCTTGTAAACAGAGCCATCCGAAACTTTGGGGTGGCTGTGCCTTTTGGTTTTAATTTCCGTAAGCTATAGGACCATAAGTGGAAGTGCCCTAGTCTCTGTTGCTTTGTTTTTTAGATGTTTCAGGAAACACCATACACTTCTCCAGAGTGGCTGTTGGCAATTTACATCCCGCACATCAGCATAACAAGGCTCCCAGTTCTCCATCGCCTGTCCTGCCTTTCTGGATTTTACACTTTTTCAGATGGCCCTTTTGACCGGGGGGCAGTGAGACTTCATTTTAGTGCAGATTTCCTTTGCAAACTTGCTTGGTTGGCCAAAAAGGGCGTATGCGTTTTTTCCTGAATATATTAAGGAAAAAACGCATACGCCCTTTTTGGCCAAGTGCATCATTGTGGACGTTCTGCCTCTTTTCCTATGCTTTACATGCAATTCCAGTCTACCTCCTGAAATCACTTTCCTGCAATTCTGCCCCACTTTCAAGTCCTCTTGGCAGCCTTACTTCAATATATTTTTGGACGATAGCTGTCATTTATAACTCTGCAGGTTTTTGAATTACAGTGCCCCTGAGCTCCTTTCTTCAACTCGCTTTCTTGTGAGCTGGCCGCAACACCGCAGGATTGCTTCATTCCGTAGTGTGGTTCCGGCATGGCACGCTGAGCCTTTGGTTAATTCCTCTTCCTGGTGGGAAATGAGAGTTAAATTTGCCCGTCCAGACACCTCCAGCTAGTCTCTCATTGGTTCTCCCTATTCCTGTTCATCTTCCGCAGAAATTGAAAAGTGGGCCAAACAGGAGGTTAAAGGCACTGACTCTCCAAGTGGGGAGAGTGTTAGTAAGCGTCTGGAATGTTGCACCCGAGTACCAGGGGACGAAAACTGAGACACATTTGAACACGTTTCCCGATCACACGGTGGATCATACTGTGGGTTCCACATGCATGTTTTAGCTGAAGGAAGAATCCCTTAAACCTGCAGAGTTGAGACCCATGGAATGGGTACCATGCAATATGACTTCAAAGGTTCTGCATTTGCTCACCGATCCTCACCAATCCTATCACTGCTGCGTTTATGCCGCTGTACACACGCTTGATTCTCTTTCGGAGACATATAAATCCATAGGTTTTAAGATTCTTATTAGTGAGGTATATTTTTAGGCTTTTAATATGGTGTGTTGAGTCCACTTCGTTGAGCAAGGAGTAGCTCTTGTCTATTACATATTTGGCTTATGGAACGGTATCTGTGCTAATTTCAATCTTTGGTTTTATGCAGCACCCCAACTCACCTTTCCCCTTAAGCAAGCATAAGTTGGTTTTCTACATTTGAGACCCTGTTCTGTTTTGTAATTCAGTTCCTGTGTAGCCAAGTTTATATTCCGTGTAGTAGTGATATCTTATGATGTTTCTTTTTCTGTGTGACTTATTTCACTTAGAATCATCGTACCTAAATCCACTCATTATGCTGCTACGGGCCTGGTGACATAGATTTCATTTCTGAGTGATATTGCATTGTACATAAGTACCACAACTTCTTTATCCATTTTTCGCTTTCTGTGATATTGAACTTCTACCGTAAACGAAGTTCTTGTAAACGGAGCTGTCCCAAACTTTGGGGTGGCTGTGTCTTTTTGATTTTAATTTCGCTAAGCTATAGGACCATAAGTGGAAGTGCCCTAGGCTGTGTTTCTTTGTTTTTTAGATGTTTCAGGAAACACCATACACTTCTCCAGAGTGGCTGTTGGCAATTTACATCCCGCCCATCAGCATAACAAGGCTCCCAGTTCTCAATGGCCTGTCCTGCCTTTCTGGATTTTACACTTTTTCCAGATGGCCCTTTTGACAGGGGGGCAGTGAGACTTCATTGTAGTGCAGATTTCCTTTGCAAGCTTGCTTGGTTGGCCAAAAAGGGCGTATGCATTTTTTCCTGAATATATTCAGGAAAAAACGCATACGCCCTTTTTGGCCAAGTGCATCATTGTGGACGTTCTGCCTCTTTTCCTATGCTTTACATGCAATTCCAGTCTACCTCCTGAAATCGGTTTCCTGCAATTCTGCCCCGGTTTCAAGTCCTCTTGGCAGCCTTACTTCAGTATATTTTTGGACGATAGCTGTCTTTTATAACTGCAGGTTTGTGAATGACAGTGCCCCTGAGCTGCTTTCTTCAACTCGCTTTCTTGTGAGCTGGCCGCAACACCGCAGGATTGCTTCAGTCCCTAGAGTGGTTCCGGCATGGCACGCTGAGCCTTTGGTTAATTCCTCTTCCTGGTGGGATATGAGAGTTAAGTTTGCCCGTCCAGACACCTCCAGCTAGTCTCTCATTGGTTCTCCCTATTCCTGTTCATTTTCCGCAGAAATTGCAAACTGGGCCAAACAGGAGTTTAAAGGCACTGACTCTCCAACTGGGGAGAGTGTTAGTAAAGCGTCTGGAATGTTGCACCCGAGTACCAGGGGACGAACACAGACACATTTGAACACGTTTCCCGATCACACGGTGGATCATACTCTGGGTTCCACATGCATGTTTTAGCTGAAGGAAGAATCCCTTAAACCTGGAGAGTTGAGACCCATGGAATGGGTACCATGCAATATGACTTCAAAGGGTCTGCATTTGCCCACTGATCCTCACCAATCCTATCACTGCTGCGTTTATGCCACTGTGCACATGCTTGATTCTCTTTCGGAGACATATAAATCCATAGGTTTTAAGATTCTTACTAGTCAGGTATATTCTTAGGCGTTTAATATGGGGTGTTGAGTCCACTTCGTTGAGCAAGGAGTAGCTCTTGTCTATTACATATTTGGCTTATGGAACGGTATCTGTGCTAATTTCAATCTCTGGTTTTATGCAGCACCCCAACTCACCTTTCCCCTTAAGCAAGCATAAGTTGGTTTTCTACATTTGAGACCCTGTTCTGTTTTGTGATTCAGTTCCTGTGTAGCCAAGTTTACATTCCGTGTAGTAGTGATATCTTATGATGTTTCTTTTTCTGTGTGACTTATTTCACTTAGAATCATCGTACCTGAATCCACTCATTATGCTGCTACGGGCCTGGTGACATAGATTTCATTGCTGAGTGATATTGCATTGTACATAAGTACCACAACTTCTTTATCCTTTTTTCGCTTTCTGTGATATTGAACTTGTACCGTAAACGAAGTTCTTGTAAACGGAGCCGTCCCAAACTTTGGGGTGGCTGTGTCTTTTTGATTTTAATTTCGCTAAGCTATAGGACCATAAGTGGAAGTGCCCTAGGCTGTGTTTCTTTGTTTTTTAGATGTTTCAGGAAACACCATACACTTCTCCAGAGTGGCTGTTGGCAATTTACATCCCGCCCATCAGCATAACAAGGCTCCCAGTTCTCAATGGCCTGTCCTGCCTTTCTGGATTTTACACTTTTTCCAGATGGCCCTTTTGACAGGGGGGCAGTGAGACTTCATTGTAGTGCAGATTTCCTTTGCAAGCTTGCTTCGTTGGCCAAAAAGGGCTTATGCGTTTTTTCCTGAATATATTCAGGAAAAAACGCATACCCCCTTTTGGCCAAGTGCATCATTGTGGACGTTCTGCCTCTATTCCTATGCTTTACATGCAATTCCAGTCTACCTCCTGAAATTGGTTTCCTGCAATTCTGCCCCGGTTTCAAGTCCTCTTGGCAGACTTACTTCAATATATTTTTGGACGATAGCTGTCATTTATAACTCTTCAGGTTTGTGAATGACAGTTCCCCTGAGCTCCTTTCTTCAGCTCGCTTTCTTGTGAGCTGGCCACAACACCGCAGGATTGCTTCAGGTCCTAGTGTTGTTCCGGCATGGCACGCTGAGCCTTTGGTTAATTCCTCTTCCTGGTGGGAAATGAGAGTTAAATTTGCCCGTCCAGACACCTCCAGCTAGTCTCTCATTGGTTCTCCCTATTCCTGTTCATTTTCCGCAGAAATTGCAAACTGGGCCAAACAGGAGGTTAAAGGCACTGACTCTCCAAGTGGGGAGAGTGTTAGTAAAGCGTCTGGAATGTTGCACCCGAGTACCAGGGGGCGAAAACTGAGATACATTTGAACACGTTTCCCGATCACACGGTGGATCATACTCTGGGTTCCACATGCATGTTTTAGTTGAAGGAAGAATCCCTTAAACCTGGAGAGTTGAGACCCATGGAATGGGTACCATGCAATATGACTTCAAAGGGTCTGCATTTGCTCACCGATCCTCACCAATCCTATCACTGCTGCGTTTATGCTGCTGTACGCACGCTTGATACTCTTTCGGAGACATATAAATCCATAGGTTTTAAGATTCTTTCTAGTCAGGTATATTCTTAGGCGTGCAATATGGGGTGTTGAGTCCACTTCATTAAGCAAGCAGTAACTCTTGTCTATTACATATTTGGCTTATGGAACGGTATCTGTGCTAATTTCAATCTCTGGTTTTATGCAGCACCCCAACTCACCTTTCCCCTTAAATGCATAAGTTGGTTTTCTACACTTGAGACCCTGTTCTGTTTTGTAATTCAGTTCCTGTGTAGCCAAGTTTACATTCCGTGTAGTAGTGATATCTTATGATGTTTCTTTTTCTGTGTGACTTATTTCACTTAGAATCATCGTACGTACCTGAATCCACTCATTATGCTGCTACGGACTTGATGACATAGATTTCATTTCTGAGTGATATTGCATTGTACGTAAGTACCACAAGTTCTTTATCCATTTTTCGCTTTCTGTGATATTGAACTTGTACCGTAAACGAGGTTCTTGTAAACAGAGCCGTCCCAAACTTTGGAGTGGCTGTGTCTTTTTGATTTTAATTTCCCTAAGCTATAGGACCATAAGTGGAAGTGCCCTAGGCTCTGTTGCTTTGTTTTTTAGATGTTTCAGGAAACACCATACACTTCTCCAGAGTGGCTGTTGGCAATTTACATCCCGCCCATCAGCATAACAAGGCTCCCAGTTCTCCATGGCCTGTCCTGCCTTTCTGGATTTTACACCTTTTTCAGATGGCCCTTTTGACCGGGGGGCTGTGAGACTTCATTGTAGTGCAGATTTCCTTTGCAAGCTTGCTTGGTTGGCCAAAAAGGGCGTATGCATTTTTTCCTGAATATATTCAGGAAAAAACGCATACGCCCTTTTTGGCCAAGTGCATCATTGTGGACGTTCTGCATCTTTTCCTATGCTTTACATGCAATTCCAGTCTACCTCCTGAAATCGGTTTCCTGCAATTCTGCCCCGGTTTCAAGTCCTCTTGGCAGCCTTACTTCAGTATATTTTTGGACGATAGCTGTCTTTTATAACTGCAGGTTTGTGAATGACAGTGCCCCTGAGCTGCTTTCTTCAACTCGCTTTCTTGTGAGCTGGCCGCAACACCGCAGGATTGCTTCAGTCCCTAGAGTGGTTCCGGCATGGCATGCTGAGCCTTTGGTTAATTCCTCTTCCTGGTGGGATATGAGAGTTAAGTTTGCCCGTCCAGACACCTCCAGCTAGTCTCTCATTGGTTCTCCCTATTCCTGTTCATTTTCCGCAGAAATTGCAAACTGGGCCAAACAGGAGTTTAAAGGCACTGACTCTCCAACTGGGGAGAGTGTTAGTAAAGCATCTGGAATGTAGCACCCGAGTACCAGGGGACGAAAACAGACACATTTGAACACGTTTCCCGATCACACGGTGGATCATACTCTGGGTTCCACATGCATGTTTTAGCTGAATGAAGAATCCCTTAAACCTGGAGAGTTGAGACCCATGGAATGGGTACCATGCAATATGACTTCAAAGGGTCTGCATTTGCCCACTGATCCTCACCAATCCTATCACTGCTGCGTTTATGCCGCTGTGCACATGCTTGATTCTCTTTCGGAGACATATAAATCCATAGGTTTTAAGATTCTTACTAGTCAGGTATATTCTTAGGCGTTTAATATGGGGTGTTGAGTCCACTTCGTTGAGCAAGGAGTAGCTCTTGTCTATTACATATTTGGCTTATGGAACGGTATCTGTGCTAATTTCAATCTCTGGTTTTATGCAGCACCCCAACTCACCTTTCCCCTTAAGCAAGCATAAGTTGGTTTTCTACATTTGAGACCCTGTTCTGTTTTGTGATTCAGTTCCTGTGTAGCCAAGTTTACATTCCGTGTAGTAGTGATATCTTATGATGTTTCTTTTTCTGTGTGACTTATTTCACTTAGAATCATCGTACCTGAATCCACTCATTATGCTGCTACGGGCCTGGTGACATAGATTTCATTGCTGAGTGATATTGCATTGTACATAAGTACCACAACTTCTTTATCCTTTTTTCGCTTTCTGTGATATTGAACTTGTACCGTAAACGAAGTTCTTGTAAACGGAGCCGTCCCAAACTTTGGGGTGGCTGTGTCTTTTTGATTTTAATTTCGCTAAGCTATAGGACCATAAGTGGAAGTGCCCTAGGCTGTGTTTCTTTGTTTTTTAGATGTTTCAGGAAACACCATACACTTCTCCAGAGTGGCTGTTGGCAATTTACATCCCGCCCATCAGCATAACAAGGCTCCCAGTTCTCAATGGCCTGTCCTGCCTTTCTGGATTTTACACTTTTTCCAGATGGCCCTTTTGACAGGGGGGCAGTGAGACTTCATTGTAGTGCAGATTTCCTTTGCAAGCTTGCTTCGTTGGCCAAAAAGGGCTTATGCGTTTTTTCCTGAATATATTCAGGAAAAAACGCATACCCCCTTTTGGCCAAGTGCATCATTGTGGACGTTCTGCCTCTATTCCTATGCTTTACATGCAATTCCAGTCTACCTCCTGAAATTGGTTTCCTGCAATTCTGCCCCGGTTTCAAGTCCTCTTGGCAGACTTACTTCAATATATTTTTGGACGATAGCTGTCATTTATAACTCTTCAGGTTTGTGAATGACAGTTCCCCTGAGCTCCTTTCTTCAGCTCGCTTTCTTGTGAGCTGGCCACAACACCGCAGGATTGCTTCAGGTCCTAGTGTTGTTCCGGCATGGCACGCTGAGCCTTTGGTTAATTCCTCTTCCTGGTGGGAAATGAGAGTTAAATTTGCCCGTCCAGACACCTCCAGCTAGTCTCTCATTGGTTCTCCCTATTCCTGTTCATTTTCCGCAGAAATTGCAAACTGGGCCAAACAGGAGGTTAAAGGCACTGACTCTCCAAGTGGGGAGAGTGTTAGTAAAGCGTCTGGAATGTTGCACCCGAGTACCAGGGGGCGAAAACTGAGATACATTTGAACACGTTTCCCGATCACACGGTGGATCATACTCTGGGTTCCACATGCATGTTTTAGTTGAAGGAAGAATCCCTTAAACCTGGAGAGTTGAGACCCATGGAATGGGTACCATGCAATATGACTTCAAAGGGTCTGCATTTGCTCACCGATCCTCACCAATCCTATCACTGCTGCGTTTATGCTGCTGTACGCACGCTTGATACTCTTTCGGAGACATATAAATCCATAGGTTTTAAGATTCTTTCTAGTCAGGTATATTCTTAGGCGTGCAATATGGGGTGTTGAGTCCACTTCATTAAGCAAGCAGTAACTCTTGTCTATTACATATTTGGCTTATGGAACGGTATCTGTGCTAATTTCAATCTCTGGTTTTATGCAGCACCCCAACTCACCTTTCCCCTTAAATGCATAAGTTGGTTTTCTACACTTGAGACCCTGTTCTGTTTTGTAATTCAGTTCCTGTGTAGCCAAGTTTACATTCCGTGTAGTAGTGATATCTTATGATGTTTCTTTTTCTGTGTGACTTATTTCACTTAGAATCATCGTACGTACCTGAATCCACTCATTATGCTGCTACGGACTTGATGACATAGATTTCATTTCTGAGTGATATTGCATTGTACGTAAGTACCACAAGTTCTTTATCCATTTTTCGCTTTCTGTGATATTGAACTTGTACCGTAAACGAGGTTCTTGTAAACAGAGCCGTCCCAAACTTTGGAGTGGCTGTGTCTTTTTGATTTTAATTTCCCTAAGCTATAGGACCATAAGTGGAAGTGCCCTAGGCTCTGTTGCTTTGTTTTTTAGATGTTTCAGGAAACACCATACACTTCTCCAGAGTGGCTGTTGGCAATTTACATCCCGCCCATCAGCATAACAAGGCTCCCAGTTCTCCATGGCCTGTCCTGCCTTTCTGGATTTTACACCTTTTTCAGATGGCCCTTTTGACCGGGGGGCTGTGAGACTTCATTGTAGTGCAGATTTCCTTTGCAAGCTTGCTTGGTTGGCCAAAAAGGGCGTATGCATTTTTTCCTGAATATATTCAGGAAAAAACGCATACGCCCTTTTTGGCCAAGTGCATCATTGTGGACGTTCTGCATCTTTTCCTATGCTTTACATGCAATTCCAGTCTACCTCCTGAAATCGGTTTCCTGCAATTCTGCCCCGGTTTCAAGTCCTCTTGGCAGCCTTACTTCAGTATATTTTTGGACGATAGCTGTCTTTTATAACTGCAGGTTTGTGAATGACAGTGCCCCTGAGCTGCTTTCTTCAACTCGCTTTCTTGTGAGCTGGCCGCAACACCGCAGGATTGCTTCAGTCCCTAGAGTGGTTCCGGCATGGCATGCTGAGCCTTTGGTTAATTCCTCTTCCTGGTGGGATATGAGAGTTAAGTTTGCCCGTCCAGACACCTCCAGCTAGTCTCTCATTGGTTCTCCCTATTCCTGTTCATTTTCCGCAGAAATTGCAAACTGGGCCAAACAGGAGTTTAAAGGCACTGACTCTCCAACTGGGGAGAGTGTTAGTAAAGCATCTGGAATGTAGCACCCGAGTACCAGGGGACGAAAACAGACACATTTGAACACGTTTCCCGATCACACGGTGGATCATACTCTGGGTTCCACATGCATGTTTTAGCTGAATGAAGAATCCCTTAAACCTGGAGAGTTGAGACCCATGGAATGGGTACCATGCAATATGACTTCAAAGGGTCTGCATTTGCCCACTGATCCTCACCAATCCTATCACTGCTGCGTTTATGCCGCTGTGCACATGCTTGATTCTCTTTCGGAGACATATAAATCCATAGGTTTTAAGATTCTTACTAGTCAGGTATATTCTTAGGCGTTTAATATGGGGTGTTGAGTCCACTTCGTTGAGCAAGGAGTAGCTCTTGTCTATTACATATTTGGCTTATGGAACGGTATCTGTGCTAATTTCAATCTCTGGTTTTATGCAGCACCCCAACTCACCTTTCCCCTTAAGCAAGCATAAGTTGGTTTTCTACATTTCAGACCCTGTTCTGTTTTGTAATTCAGTTCCTGTGAAGCCAAGTTTACATTCGGTTTATTAGTGATATCTTATGATGTTTCTTCTTCTGTGTGACTTATTTCACTTAGAATCATCGTACCTGAATCCACTCATTATGCTGCTATGGGCCTGATGACGTAGATTTCATTGCTGAGTGATATTGCATTCTACGTAAGTACCACAACTTCTTTATCCATTTTTCCTTTCTGTGATATTGAACTTGTACCGTAAACGAGGTTCTTGTAAACAGAGCCGTCCCAAACTTTGGGGTGGCTGTGTCTTTTTTATTTTAATTTCCCTAAGCTATAGGACCATAAGTGGAAGTGCCCTAGGCTCTGTTGCTTTGTTTTTTAGATGTTTCAGGAAACACCATACACTTCTCCAGAGTGGCTGTTGGCAATTTACATCCCGCACATCAGCATAACAAGGCTCCCAGTTCTCCATGGCTTGTCCTGCCTTTCTGGATTTTACACTTTTTTCAGATGGCCCTTTTGACAAGGGGGCAGTGAGACTTCATTGTAGTGCAGATTTCCTTTGCAAGCTTGCTTGGTTGGCCAAAAAGGGCGTATGCGTTTTTTCCTGAATATATTCTGGAAAAAACGTATACGCCCTTTTTGGCCAAGTGCATCATTGTGGACGTTCTGCCTCTTTTCCTATGCTTTACATGCAATTCCAGTCTACCTCCTGAAATCGGATTCCTGCAATTCTGCCCCACTTTCAAGTCCTCTTGGCAGCCTTACTTCAATATATTTTTGAACGATAGCTGTCATTTATAACTCTGCAGGTTTGTGAATGACAGTGCCCCTGAGCTCCTTTCTTCAACTCGCCTTCTTGTGAGCTGGCCCCAACACCGCAGGATTGCTTCAGGCCCTAGTGTGGTTCCGGCATGGCATGCTGAGCCTTTGGTTAACTCCTCTTCCTGGTGGGAAATGAAAGTTAAATTTGCCCGTCCAGACACCTCCAGCTAGTCTCTCATTGGTTCTCCCTATTCCTGTTCATTTTCCGCAGAAATTGCAAACTAGGCCAAACAGGAGGTTAAACGCACTGACTCTCCAAGTGGGGAGAGTGTTAGTAAAGCCTCTGGAATGTTGCACCCGAGTACCAGGGGACCAAAACTGAGACGCATTTGAACACGTTTCCCGATCACACGGTGGATCATACTCTGGGTTCCACATGCATGTTTTAGCTGAAGGAAGAATCCCTTAAACCTGGAGAGTTGAGACCCATGGAATGGGTACCATGCAATATGAATTCAAAGGGTCTACATTTGCTCACCGGACCTCACCAATCCTATCACTGCTGCACTTATGCCGCTGTACACATGCTTGATTCTCTTTCGGAGACATATAAATCCATAGGTTTTAAGATTCTTACTAGTCAGGTATATTCTTAGGTGTTTAATATGGGGTGTTGAGTCCACTTCGCTGAGCAAGGAGTAGCTCTTGTCTATTACATATTTGGCTTATGGAATGGTGTCTGTGCTAATTTCCATGTCTGGCTTTATGCAGCACCCCAACTCACCTTTCCCCTTAAGCAAGTATAAGTTGGTTTTCTACATTTGAGACCCTGTTCTGTTTTGTAATTCAGTTCCTGTGTAGCCAAGTTTACATTCCGTGTAGTAGTGATATCTTATGATGTTTCTTTTTCTGTGTGACTTATTTCACTTAGAATCATCGTACCTGAATCCACTCATTATGCTGCTATGGGCCTGATGACATAGATTTCATTGCTGAGTGATATTGCA
Organism: Orcinus orca; assembly: GCF_937001465.1. Classification (NCBI taxonomy): domain Eukaryota; kingdom Metazoa; phylum Chordata; class Mammalia; order Artiodactyla; family Delphinidae; genus Orcinus; species Orcinus orca. The sequence continues at coordinate 50,838,931 of NC_064560.1, read as the reverse complement.
TTGTACGTAAGTACCACAACTTCTTTATCCATTTTTCGCTTTCTGCGATATTGAACTTGTACCGTAAACGAGGTTCTTGTAAAGAGAGCCGTCCCAAACTTTGGGGTGGCTGTGTCTTTTTGATTTTAATTTCCCTAAGCTATAGGACCATAAGTGGAAGTGCCCTAGGCTCTGTTGCTTTGTTTTTTAGATGTTTCAGGAAACACCATACACTTCTCCAGAGTGGCTGTTGGCAAGTAACATCCCGCCCATCAGCATAACAAGGCCCCCAGTTCTCCATGGCCTGTCCTGCCTTTCTGGATTTTACACTTTTTTCAGATGGCCCTTTTGACTGGGGGGAAGTGAGTCTTCATTGTATTGCAGATTTCCTTTGCAAGCTTGCTTGGTTGGCCAGAAATGTTGTATGCGTTTCTTCCTGAATATATTCAGGAAAAAACGCATACGCCCTTTTTGGCCCAGTGCATCATTGTCTACGTTCTGAGTCTGTTCATGTTTTCAATGCAATTCCAGTCTACCTCCTGAAATCGGTTTCCTGCAATTCTGCCTTGCTGTCAGTGCCTCTTCATAGCCTTACCTCAATATACTTTTGGAAAATAGTTGGTCTTTATAACTCTGCAGGTTTTTGAATTGCAGTGGCCCTTAGTTCCATTTTTCAGCTCTTATTTTTGTGATCTTGCCTCATATCCACAGGATTTCTTCAGGCCCTATTCTTCTTCTGGGGCACCTTGCTCTGCCTTTGGTTAGTTCTTCTTCCTGATGTGAAATTAGAGTGACATGTGCCCATTGAAACCGCTACAGCTATTTTCTCACTGGTTCCCCCTATTCCCATTCATCCTCCGCACTAACTGCAGACTGTGCGATACCGGAACTTAAAGGCATTGACTCTCCATGTGGGGATGTTGTTAGTAAAGTGGCTGGAATGTTGATCCGGAGCCCCAGGAGAGGAAAATGAGGTGCGTTTTAGAAACCTTTCCCGATCATATGGTATACCATCCGCTGGATTTCCCATGTATGGTTTAGCTGTAGGAAGATTCCCTTCAACCTGGAGTGTTGGGACCCTTGGAATGAGTAGCATGAAGTATTGCATTAAACTTTCGGCAGTTGCTCACCATAGCTCACCAATCCTCTCAGCCCCAAGTGTCCAGCCTTATGTCTTATCCAGCTGTGGGTTTATATGTGGTCATTCCAGGTTGCATCACAGCCCCTGAGTGAATTTTGTAAGAATTTTTCTCTCTTTCATTGTTTCTGCATTTTGTTTTTAAAATTTATTTCTATAATGGGGTTTAGCTCATTTTCACTGCGGTGTTTGGCCGCTCTGCACACACTTGATTCCCTTATGGAGATATATCAATACATGGGTTTTAAGATTCTTATTACTCAGATATATTTCTCTGCGGTGTATAGGGTGTGTTGAGGCCAGTTCATTGAGCAAGGTGTAGATCTTGTCTAATACCTATTTGGTTTATTGAACGGTATCTGTGCTAATTTCAAACTCTGGTTTTATGCATCACCCCACCTCTCCTTTCCCCTTAAGCTGACATAAGTGTGTTTTCTAAATGTGAGACACTGTTCTGTTTTGTAATTCATTTTTTGTGCAGCCATATTTATCCTCCCTCTATAAGTGATATCTTATGATATGTTTCTTTTTCTGTTTGACTTATTTCAAGTAGTATTATCGGACCTAAATCCACTCTTTATCCTTCTACTAGCCTTATTACATTGATTTCATGGTGAAGAGATATTCCATTGTACATAAGTACCACATTTTCTTTATCCATTGTTCTCTTCTCTGGGATATTTAAGGTGTACTGAAGTTGAGGTTCTTGTAAACAGAGTAGCCCTAAACTGTGGTGTGCTTGTGTCTTGTTGATTTTTAGACTTCCCTAGATATACTTCCGTGATTGGAAGTGCCCTATGCTCTGTAGCTCTGTTTTTTAGATGATTTAGGAACCACCATACACTTCTCCAGAGTGGCTCTCGGCAGTTCACACACTGTCCATCAGCGTATAAAGGCTCCCTGTTCTCCATGGCCTGTCCTGCATTTCTGGTTTTTACAATTTTTTCGGATGGTCCTTTTGACCGGTGGGAAATGAGACTTCTTTGTTGTGCACATTTGCATTGCTTGCTTGCTTGGTTGCCCATAAAGTGCGTATGCGTTTTTTCCTGGATATATTCAGGAAAAAACGCATACTCCCTTTTGGGCCAACTGCATCATTGTCGAAATTCTGCCGCTTTTCATGTGCTTTAAAGACGAGTCCAATCTATCTCTTGAAATCTGTTTCTTGCAATTCTGTCTTGCATTCAGATCCTCTTCTTTGCCTTACCTCAACATATTTTTGGACGTTAGTTTTCATTTATAACTCTGCAGGTTTGTGAATTGCAGTGACCCTGAGCTCCATTTTTTAAGTTGCTCTTTTGTGAGCTGGCCTCAAAGCCGCAGGATTGCTTCAGGCCCTATTTTGGCTCCGGCGAGGTGGGCTGAGCCTTTTTTAAATTCTTATTCTTAATGGGAAATTAGAGTGACATGTGCCCGTCCAAACCCCTACAACTATTCTCTCATTGGTTCCCCCTCTTCCCGTTCATCGTCCTCACAATTTGCAAAATGTGTGAAACAGAAGTTTAAATGTGCTGATTCTCTAAGTGGGGAGATTCTAAATAACGTGGCTGGAATGATGAACAGGAGCACCAGGAGAGGATAAATGAGGTGTATTTTAGACACATCTCCCGATCACATGGTGTACAGTCCTCTGGGTTTTCCATGCATGTTTTAGCTGTAGGAAGATTCCTTGAACCTGCAGATTTGGGACCCATTGAATGAGTACCAGGTAGTATTACTTTAAAGGCTGTGCATTTCCTCACCCAACCTCACATTTCTCTTAGCGCGAACAGTTTCCAGCCTTATGTCTCATCCTGCTGTGGGTCTAGATGTGTTCAATCCATGTTGCATCACCGTCCCTGAGGAAAAGTTGTAAGAGGTTTTCTCTGTCTCTCTGTTGTTTATTTTTTTCAATTTATTACTATATTGGTTACAGCTGATTTTCAAAGCTCTGTTTCTTGCTGCTGTACATCCACTTGATTCACGTACAGAGAGACATCAATAAATTCTTTTTCAGATTCTTACCAGTCATATATATTCTTTTCCGGTGACTTGAGTGTGCTGAGTGCAGTTCTTTTAGCTACCGTGTAGGCCTTGTTGATTATCAGTTTGGTATTTGGAATGGTATCTTTGCTAATTTCAACCTCCTGGATGATGCCTCACCCCTCCCCACCTTTCCCGTTTAGCAGCCTTACGCGTGTTTTCTACATATTTGACTATGTTTTTGTTTTGTAATTTATTTCATGTGTAGCCATTTTGGATTCCACCTTTAAGTGATATCTTATGATATGTGTCTTTTTCTTTTTGAATTATGTCACTTAGAATGATCATACGTAACTCCTCCAGAGTTGTTACAACTGGCCATATTTCATTGATTTCCAGGCTGAGTAATATTCCACTCTACATAAGTACCACATCTCTATCCATTTTTTCCCTCCAGAGACATTTAAGTTATATCCTAGTCGAGGATCTTTTAAACAGAGAGGCAGTAAACATTGGGGTGCCTGTGTCCTCTCGATTTTTGTTTTTCCCAAGATATACGCCCATGAGTGCAAGTGCCCTATGCTCTGTAGCTCATTTTTTAGATGCTTTAGTAAACACAATACACTTCTCCAGAATGGCCGTTGGCAATATACATTTCCACTATAAGCCTCACAGGGCTCCCTATTCTCCTTGCCCTGTCCTGCATTTCTGGTGTTTACACTTTATGAGGATGGCTCTTCTGACTGATGCAAAGTGATATCTTTTGTAGTATTGATTTCCAGTGCCCACCTGTTTGGTTGGCTAAAAAAGTGTATGCCCTTTTCTTGAATATATACAGAAAGAAACGCATACAGCCTTTTTGGCCAACTGCAATGTTGGCAATGTTCAGCCCCTTTTCTTGTGCTTAATGGCGAGTCCTTTCTACCTCCTCAAATCCCTTTCCTGCCATTCTCCCTTGCTTACCAATCCTTTTCTCTGACTTTCCTCAAGACATTTTTCAGTGATAGATATTTTCAACTCTGCAGTTTCGTGAATTTTACTGCCCCTGAGTTCCATTGTTCAACTTGTGTTTATGGGAACTGGCCACAAAGCAGTGGGATTTCCTCAAGCCCTATACTGTTTCCATGGGCAACCCTAGCCTTTGGTCAATTCGTCTTCCTGATTGGAAATTAGAGTGACATGTGCCTGTCTGAACACCTAGGACTTGTCTCTCATTGTTCCTCATCCTTCCGCTTCATCCTCTGGACAAATTCCAAACTGTACGCAACAGGATGTTGACAGTGCTGACATCTCCAAGTGGGGAGACTGTTAGTAAAGACGCTGGAGGGGTGAACCCGAGCACCAGGAGATGAGGAGATGAGATGCCTTTTCCAAACTCTTCCCGATCAGACGGTATACCATCCTCTGGGTGTGACAGACATGTTTTAGCAGTAGGAAGAGTCCCATTCATGTAAAGAGAACACCAGAGCTTTTTCAAAATCAGTGTCTCCCCGAAACCCAAACTGGGGAATTTTTTAAGCTACAGCTACACATATGTTCATGAAGGGCCTTGGGAAGTAGGCAGAGTCCAAACTTTAGATGATTGAAGTCTTCAGGGTCAGAAGCACTCACCACTGGCATCCCTTAGGTTACACTTTAACTGTCATTGATAGATGATGTCAATAAAAATATCTATTCTTTTTCCGATTATTTCCCCTTATAGGTTATTGCAAAATATTGAGTGTAGTTCCCTGTGCTATACAGTAGTTCCTTGTTGATGATCTGTTTTATACATAGCAGTGTGTATGTGTTAATTCCAAACTGTTAATTTATCCCTCCTCCCACCTTTCCCCTTTGGTAATAATAAATTATAAGAGTTTATACTTCTCAGAAATGGGGGAGCTGAAAGAGAGGTATCATTTTCAATGGAAAAGCATTTAAAACAAGATTGAAGCTTTAACCAAGATTATTAGATGTACATCCTTGGAAAGAAATCACTTCATTTCTCTAATATTGACCTGACAAATAAGACAAACCTTTTCACTGAACTTGCTTATAATAAAGTGATGGAAATATCAAATGGAAGTGTTAGAAACATCTTATTTTACCCGAGCCTTATAAACTGTTCTATGTTAACTACAGTTTGGCTCACACATCTGTTCATTGAAGTTACAATAGTCTCAATTTCTGTTACTGATCCTCCAGAGTGGGCCCCAACAAGTGTCCCCCTGCCCAGTGTCATTGGGGCCAACAGATCGAGACTGAGTTTGGTTCACAAGCAAAGGAAACTTTATATTTTGATCAGCGAATGGAGAGGTGAGAGCATGCACTACCCCGTGGGCTGTGGGCTGGGCTGCTGTGTAGAGATCCTGTCAGAGTCAGTGGGAGGGAGGGGGCGGAGCTCTCGAGGGCGGGGTTGGCTGCAGCTCAGGCTCTGTATCTCGGAGTCTGCACTGGGCCCCAGGAGCTGAGGTGTCGACCCAGCCATTCTGCACTAGGAAATCTGGTCTGAAGTGCCGGGTGTGGAACCTCTGCATGCGGGACCCTAGGAGCACGTGAAATTAGACAAAGGATAAAAAAGGTCAGACTTGACTTTATTGCCCAGATTCTATTTTTATCTCCCAGGGATTTTTAATGGGCTTTGCTGGGGACAAACCCCTCCTCTGCCTTTTGTCCCGTTCCTCATTCTTGGAGTGCTGAGGGTGCAGACCCTTCTTCTGTAACTGCTGAGTGCTGAGTTGGGAGCCCTCATACCAGGGGACGAGGGTCAGAACTTCTCCCCAGCAGCCTCCAGGTGACGTTGATTGGCCCCAGGACCCCTGCCTCCCTGCTCATCCACCTGAGCACCAGCATTGGAAGTGTTATAGATTCTAATGACCTTTAAGGGTCCAGGAAAGAGATGTGCAGAGACGCTGTGGGGGCCGGTTTCACCCCGCCCCACATTTGTTCGGCCACCTTAGGCTGACCGTTTCTGCCAGCCTAGATGCTCTGACCAGTAGTCTGCTCTTTCTTCAATTAGGCCCCTGAATTAACGTAAAAACAGCACCAGGTGTCAGAGCCCTGCCCGCTCAACTCCCAGACAGTCCAGGGTCAGTGGTGATCAAGGACCATGATGGTCACTGAGTCAACAGCCTTTTGAAGTAAACAGGAGTCCAGCCGGTCTTATTGGCCACCATCATCACGGTGTCTGTAGGCTTTTCTATGGTGACAGTGTGATATACGTTTCCCCTGCCAAGATTATTAGCTCCCCTCTGGGTGCAGTAAGTCCTGCAAGCAGTAGTCTACTCCTTCGGGACACACTATTGTTGTTTTATGAGAGAAACTCCAGGTCAAGTGATGTTCACACGAGTCGTCATGGTGCCCTGTTGCCCCCAGTTATCTCTCTGGATGTTGTTGTTGGAGGGCCTCCTCACTCGAGGTCGGTGTGCCCACGGAGCGAACGCTGCAACTTCAGGGCATGGTTGGTGATTAGGATCACCACGTGGGGTCCTTTTCCCTTAGGAGGGAGGTGGCCTTTTGGGTTGCTGATTTCCAGGTTTTTAGATACTGCCAGTGTCTTGGCCAGATGTGGCAGTGGGCCAAGCCCCTTGGTGACTGTAGTTTATCCTACCTGGATGGCATTCTTGCGTTGTTCCATTTCAAGTGGTCCCAGTTTTTGCACTAATTCTCCAATGGCGATTTACCTTTCACCGGGAATGGAAAGGTCAAAGGGTTTAGCTCAATTAGGGAGTTCCAGGGCAAGGGTCTGAATTGACTGCTCTTTCCATTCTTGAAAGGCCACTTCTGGATTCTGTTCAAAAGGATCATCATCTTTTCCTTTCAGTGTTTCATATAGAGGCCCAGCTAGTAGACTGTAGTTAGGGATCCAGAAGCAGCAAACCCTGGCCTCCTCAGGAACCCCTAAGCTGTCTTCTAGTTTTAGAAAGGGGTAAGGCTGCAAATGGTTTCTTCCCTTTCCTGGGATGGGCTTCTCCGACCTTCTGTGAGAATGAAGCCCAGGCAGGTCACCGCAGTCTGTGATATTTGAGCTTTTTCTTGGACAACTTCTATCCTTTATTGGCTTGGTAGTTCAGAGGCCTCCTTAGTAGGGCTGGCGATCAGAATGTCGTCTGCATATTGAAGGAGGGTTTCCTTTTCCAGAGGTAGAACTTTTCGGTCTTTAGCTAAGCTTTCCCCAAAGATGGTGTGGGAATTTTTGAACCCTTGGGGCAAGACGGCCCGGAAGTATTGTTTTAGTTGTATGTTGAGTCCTGCCACTCACAAGCCAAAATTTCTTGTGACTCTGGGACTAATGGAATACAAAAGAAGGCATCATTGAAGACTAATACAGAATACCATGTCCTGGTGGTTGGTAGAATGACCAGCAGGGTGTAGGAATTAGGAGCAACTGGAGGTATATCCTCGGTGGCTTCACTGACTGTCCTGACATCCTTTACCAGGTCCCCAGCAGCCCATGGGGCTCTCGTGGTCAGGCCAATCCCAGGATATGGAGCTCTCCTGGGCAGGTACCCCACCCCCAACCCAGCCCACAGGGCTCTCGTGGTCAGGCCCCTCCCAGGATACAGAGCTACCCTTGCAGGTACCGTGGCAGGGCTGGGCACACAGGAACCGTGCACATAGCCCTCATTGAAGAGCACCCCCAGCTCACCTGTCGCTCAGAGCTGACACAGAGCACCTCAGAGCAGGACTTGAACTAACAAACAGCAGCTCCGACAGGTCTGTGACCCTGGGCATCACTCTGTGTGGCCTCCCTCCACCTGGTCTTCCAGAGACTTCCACTGCACCCAGGGCACCAGGCCTCTGTCTCCAACCACCACCCACCCCTCCTCTCCCTGACTCCTGGGTTCCTCTCATTAGGAGAGGCTTTTCTTGAAGTTGTCTCCCACTCATGGGCCAGATAAAATGATTAGAAAACAAGCCAAAGCTGCAGCCCCTTGTCTATCCTGACTCTCAGGAGCCCACACCTGTTCCTTGGACCTGGCCGGTTCAGCAAGTTCCATTTTCTGCAACTGTGAGCCCCTGAGGGGTGATGATTGGCTGACCTGGGCAGCCTTACGGTGCCGGCCAGCCCTCCCCAGGTGTGCCTGGGTTGAGATCAATATAAATACCACTCCAGGCAGCAAGAGCCCCTGCAGCTGTGCCTGACGCCATTTTCTCTGCCCTGTCAGCAGTCTCGGGGCTGGGCTGGTGGGAGGGAGTGAGAGGCCACGGCTTTGTGGGTGGCCCAGTGTGAGTGGGGCTCTGCTGGACTTTCTGCAGCAGTTGCCAGGCTGCCACCTGCTAAAGAAGAGGATGTGTCACCCATACCTGCTGCTGGAATTTCTCCCTGGGCAGAGGTGAGGAAGGAAAAAAGCAGTGGGGGCAGGGACAGGACGGGTATCTCAGGCAGGGAAATGGAAATCTTCCAGAAGAGCACCCAGGGCCAGGACCATCCTGGCTGGCCTGCAGGCACCAAGTCAGCTGGCATGCTGTCACTCGTGTGGCTCCATGGCCCTTCCTCTAGGCTTTCAAGTCCTTGTATATATTCAGGTGTTTTACCTGGGAAGGGTGGGAACAGTTCAGCAGCAACTGGCCTGGGGCTCAGCTCACGTTTACTCACAGATGCCTCGGCACGGTGCCCCAGCTTTGCAATGAGGACGCTTGTTGTGTGGGGGCTGCTGGCTGAATGGGAGACGATTCCCCACCACTGAGCAACTTCAGAATTGTTTACAACTGGAGCAAGTGCCCTGATACGGTTTTCCTCTGAGTAACTGGTGGGTTCTGTTTTTTTTTTTTCTCTTTTTCGTTTTTGGTTCAAGGTAGATTTTATTCCTCTTTTTTGTATTTACAGATATAAGCATGGAAATAATTTATTCATATAAATACATGTATGTGAAGGGAATAATTGTTTTTTCTGTTTTATTTTTTAAATTTTATTTCTTTTTAATTTTGAATTTTATTTTATATTTTTATACAGCAGGTTCTTATTGGTTATCTATTTTATACATATAAATGTTTACATGCCAATCCCAATCTCTCAACTCCTCCCACCACCACCCCCCCAAGAGCTTTCCCCCCTTGTTGTCCATACGATTGTTGTCTACATCTGTTGCTCTATTTATGCCTTGCAAAATGGTTAATCTGTAGTTTTTCTAGGTTCCACATATATGCATGAATATACAAGATTTGTTTTTCTCTTTCTGACTTACTTCACTCTGTATGACAGTCTCTAGATCCATCGACGTCTCTACAAATGACCCAATTTCATTCCTTTCATGGCTTAGTAATATTCCATTTTATATATGTACCACATCCTTATGCATTCGTCTGTCTGTGGGCATTTAGGTTGCTTCCATTACCTCGATATTGTAAATAGTGATGCAATGAACATTGCGGTGAATGTCTCTTTTTGATTTATGGTTTTGTCTGGGTATATGTCCAGTACTGGGATTGCTGTATCATATGGTAATTCTATTATTAGTTTCTTAAGAAACTCCATATTGTTCTCCATAGTGACTGTATCAATTTATATTCCCAACAATAGTGGAAGAGGCTTCCTTTTCTCCACACCCTTTCCAGCATTTGTTGTTTGTAGATTTTCAGATGATGCCCATTCTAACAGGTGTGAGGTGATACCTCATTGTTGAGTCCATTTCGTTGAGCAAGGGGTAGGTCTTGTCTATTACATATTTGGCTTATGGAACGGTATCTGTGCTAATTTCAAACTCTGGTTTTATGCAGCACCCCAACTCACCTTTCCCCTTAAGCAAGCATAAGTTGGTTTTCTAAACTTGAGACCCTGTTCTGTTTTGTAATTCAGTTCATGTGTAGCCAAGTTTACATTCTATGTAGTAGTGATACCTTATGATGTTTCTTTTTCTGTGTGACTTATTTCACTTAGAATCATCGTGCCTCAATCCACTCATGATGCTGGTACAGGCCTGGTGACACAGATTTCATTGCTGAGTGGTATTCTGTTGTACGTTAAGTACCGCAAATTCTTTATCAATTATTTGCTCTCTGGGATACTTAACTTGTACCGTAGAAGAGGTTCCTGTAAACAGAGCCGTCCCAAATTTTGGGGTGGCTATGTCTTTTTGATTTTAATTTCCCTAAGCTATAGGACCATAAGTGGAAATGCCCTAGACTCTGTTGCTTTGTTTTTCAGATGTATCAGGAAACACCATACACTTCTCCAGAGTGGCTGTTGGCAATTTACATCCCGCCCATCAGCATAACAAGGCTCCTTTCTCCCCATGGCCTGTCTTGCCTTTCTGGATTTTACACTTTTTTCAGATGGCCCTTTAGACCGGGGGGAAGTGACACTTCATAGTAGTTCGGATTTCCATTGTAAGCTTGCTTGGTTTGCCAAAAAGGGCATATGTGTTTTTTCCTGAATATATTCAGGAACAAACTCATACGCCCTTTTTTGCCAAGTGCATCATTGTCGATGTTCTGCCTCTTTTCCTATGCTTTAAATGCAAATCCAGTCTACCTCCTGAAATCGGTTTCCTGCAATTCTGCCCCGCTTTCAAGTCCTCTTGGCAGCCTTACTTCAATATATTTTTGGACGTTATCTGTCATTTATAACTCTGCAGGTTTGTGAATTACAGGGCCCCTGAGATCCTTTCTTCAACTCACTTTCTTGTGAGCTGGCCGCAAACCCGCAAGACTGCTTCAGGCCCTAATCTGCTTCTGGCAGAGCATGCTGAGCCTTTGGTTAATTCCTCTTCCTGGTGGGAAATGAGTGTTAAATATGCCCGTCCAGACACCTACCTCACTCTCAACCCCTTGGTGATGTGGGTCCTCTGGTTTGTGACCACCTTTATGGGTTCCTCACCTTTCAATGATGTGGCCCCACTAGTGTGAGGACACTCCTGCCTGGTTCTCATCCACGTGGTTATGTGGACCCCCTGGTGAGAGTCTGTTCCTGGCTGTGTTCCTCACCCTTCTGTGAGGGAGACCCTCTGCTGCTAGGTCACTCCTGCATGGCTGGCACACATTGCCTTGGTGAAGTCAGCCGTGTGGTGGCAGTTGCAGCGTGCTGGGAATCTCCTCCCCCCGGTGATGAGGGCCCTCTTGCGTCAGGCCCTAACTGCTGGGCTCACCAACTTTTCTTAGTGAGCCCAGTGATGCTTGGGCACTCCTCTTCGGATCCCATCTCCATAGGGATGTGGGCCTTCTGCTCTGAGGTCCCAACGGCTGGGTTGTTCACATTTTCATGATGTGGGCTCTCTGGTGTTAGTTCACAGAGGCCTGGATCCCATAACCTCTGTGCTCTTGGCCGCCTGCTGGGAGGTTCCAACTGCTCGATTCCTCACTTTTTTAATTTTTTGGGCCCTCTGTTGTGAGGATCCTCCTGCCTGCCTCACTCCCAGCCCCTTCGTGATGTGTGTCCTCTGGTTTGAGGCCACATGTGCTGGGTTCCTCACCTTTCGATGATGTGGGACCAATGGTCTTAGGAGACTCCTGCCTGGTTCACATCCCCTTGGTGATGTGGGCCCTCTGTTGAGAGTCTGATCCTGGCTGGCTTCCTCACCCATCTGTGAGGTGGGCCGTCTGCTGTGAGGTCACTCCTGCCTGGCTTGCTCACCTCGCCTTGTGGACATGAGCCCTCTGGTGGCACTTGGAGCCTGCTGGGAGCCTCCTCCCGTCGGTGATGAGGGCCCTCTGGCGTCAGGCCCTAACTGCTGGGCTCCCCACATTTTGTGATGTGCGCCCAGTGGTGCGAGGACACTCCAGCCAGGTTCACATCCCCATTGGGATGTGGGCCTTCTGCTCTGAGGTCCCAACGCCTGGGTTGCTCACAGTTTCATGATGTGGGCTCTCTGCTGTTAGTTCACTCCTGCCTGCATCCCATAGCTTCTGTGCTCTCGGCCGCCTGCTGGGAGGTTCCAACTGCTGGATTCCTCACCTTTCTTATTCTTTGGGCCCTCTGTTTTTAGGCTACTCCTGCCTGCCTCACTCCCATTCCCTTTGTGATATGTGTCCTCTGATTTGAGGCCACATGTGCTGGGTTCCGCACCTTTCGATGATGTGGCCCCACTGGAGGGAAGACAGTCCTGCCTGGTTCCCATCCCCTTGCTGATGTGGGCCCTCAGGTGAGAGTCTGATCCTGGCTGGGTTCCTCACCCTTCTGTGAGGTGGGCCCTCTGCTGTGAGGTCAATCATGCCTGTCTGGCACACGTCACCTTGGCGACGTGGGCCCTCTGGTGGCAATTGGAGTGTGCTGGGATCCTCCTCCCCTCGGTGATGAGGGCCCTCTTGCCTTAGGCCATAACTGCTGGGCTCCCCACATTTTCTGATGTGCGCCAAGTGAGTGAGGACACTCTTGCCAGGTTCCCATCCCCATGGGGATATGGGCCTTCTGCTCTGAGGTCAAAACGGCTGGCTTGCTCACAGTACCATGATGTGGGCCCTCTGCTGTGAGTTCACTCCGACAAGGATCCCTTATCATCGGTGCTCTGAGCCGCCTGCTGGGAGGTTCCAACTGCTGGATTCCTCAACTTTTTTATTCTATGTGCCCTCTGTTGCGAGGCTCCTCCTGCCTGCCTCACTGCCAGCCCCTTGGTGATGGGTGTCCTATGGTTTGAAGCCACATGTTCTGGGTTCCTCACCTTTAGATGATATGGCCCTACTCATGTGAGGACACTCCTGCCTGGTTCCAATCCATTTGGTGATATGGGCCCTCTGGTGCGAGTCTGATCCTGACTGGGTTCGTCACACTTCTCTGAGGTGGGCCCTCTGCTGTGAGGTCATTCGTGCCTGGTTGGCACACATCGCCTTGGCGACGTCAGCCCTCTGGTGGCAGTTGGAGCCTGCTGGGAATCTCCTCCCCTCGGTTATGAGAGCTCTGGATAAAACACATATGCCCTTTTTTGCCAAGTGCATTATTTTCCAAGTTCTGTCTCTTTTCCTATGCTTTAAGAGCGACTCAGGTGTACCTTCTGAAATCGGTTTCCAGCAATTCTGCCCCTCATTCAAGTCCTCTTCGCAGCCTTACTTCAGTAAAATTTTGGATGATACCTGTCATTTATAACTCTGCAGGTTTGTGAATTACAGTGCCCCTGAGCTCCTTTCTTCAACTCGCTTTCTTGTGAGCTGGCCGCAAAACCGCAGGATCTCTTCAGGTCCTAATCTGGTTCCAGCATGGCACGCGGAGCCTTTGGTTCATTTGTCTTCCTGGTGGGAAATGAGAGTTAAATTTGCCCGTCCAGACACCTCCAGCTAGTCTCTCATTGGTTCTCCTTATTCCTGTTCATCTTCCACAGAAATTGCAAACTTGGCCAAACAGGAGGTTAAAGGCACTGACTCTCCAAGTGCGGAGAGTGTTAGTAAAGCATCTGGAAAGTTGCACCGAGTGCCAGGGGACGAAAAATGAGATACATTTAAAAACGTTTCCCGATCATATGGTGGATCATATTCTGGGTTCCACATGCATGTTTTAGCTGAAGGAGGAATCCCTTACACCGGGAGAGTTGAGACCCATGGAATGGGTACCATGAAATATGACTTCAAAGGGTCTGCATTTGCTCACCGAACCTCACCAATCCTATCACTGCTGCGTTTATGCCACTGTACACATGCTTAATTCTCTTTCAGAGACATATAAATCCATAGGTTTTAAGTTTCTTACTAGTCAGGTATATTCTTAGGCGTTGAATATGGCGTGTTGAGTCCACTTCGTTGAGCAAGGAGTACTTCTTGTCTATTACATATTTGGCTTATGGAACGGTATCTGTGCTAATTTCCATCTCTGGTTTTATGCAGCACCCCAACTCACCTTTCCCCTTAAGCAAGCATAAGTTGGTTTTCTACATTTGAGACCCTGTTCTCTTTTGTAATTCAGTTCCTGTGTAGCCAAGTTTACATTCCGTGTAGTAGTGATATCTTATGATGTTTCTTTTTCTGTGTGACTTATTGCACTTACAATCATCGTACCTGAATCCACTCATTATGCTGCTACGGGCCTGATGACATAGATTTCATTGCTGAGTGATATTGCATTGTACGTAAGTACCACAACTTCTTTATCCATTTTTCACTTTCTGTGATATTGAACTTGTACCGTAAACGAGGTTCTTGTAAACAGAGCCGTCCCAAACTTTGGGGTGGCTGTGTCTTTTTTATTTTAATTTCCCTAAGCTATAGGACCATAAGTGGAAGTGCCCTAGGCTCTGTTGCTTTGTTTTTTAGATGTTTCAGGAAACACCATTCACTTATCCAGAGTGGCTGTTGGCAATTTACATCCCGCCCATCAGCATAACAAGGCTCCCAGTTCTCCATGGCCTGTCCTGCCTTTCTGGATTTTACACTTTTTTCAGATGGCCCTTTTGACCGGGAGGCAGTGAGACTTCATTGTAGTGCAGATTTCCTTTGTAAGCTTGCTTGGTTGGCCAAACAGTGTGTATGCGTTTTTTCCTGAATATATTCAGGAAAAAACGCATACGCCCTTTTTGGCCAAGTGCATCATTGTGGACGTTCTGCCTCTTTTCCTATGCTTTACATGCAATTCCAGTCTACCTCCTGAAATCGGTTTCCTGCAATTCTGCCCCACTTTCAAGTCCTCTTGGCAGCCTTACTTCGATATATTTTTGGACGATAGCTGTCATTTATAACTCTGCAGGTTTGTGAATGACAGTCCTCCTGAGCTCCTTTCTTCAACTCGCTTTCTTGTGAGCTGGCCGCAACACCGCAGGATTGCTTCAGGCCCTAGTGTGGTTCCAGCACGGCACGCTGAGCCTTTGGTTAAATCCTCTTCCTGTTGGGAAATGAGAGTTAAATTTGCCCGTCCAGACACCTGCAGCTAGTCTCTCATTGGTTCTCCGTATTCCTGTTCATCTTCCGCAGAAATTGCAAACTGGGCCAAACAGGAGGTTAAAGGCACTGACTCTCCAAGTGGGGAGAGTGTTAGTAAAGCGTCTGGAATATTGCACCCGAGTACCAGGGCATGAAAACTGAGACACATTTGAAGACGTTTCCCGATCACACGGTGGATCATACTCTGGGTTCCACATGCATGTTTTAGCTGAAGGAGGAATCCCTTACACCGGGAGAGTTGAGACCCGTGGAATGGGTACCATGCAATATGACTTCAAAGGGTCTGCATTTGCTCACCGAACCTCACCAATCCTATCACTGCTGCGTTTATGCCGCTGTACACACGCTTGATTCTCTTTCGGAGACATATAAATCCATAGGTTTTTAGATTCTTACTAGTCAGGTATATTCTTAGGCGTTTAATATGGGGTGTTGAGTCCACTTCGTTGAGCAAGGAGTAGCTCTTGTCTATTACATATTTGGCTTATGGAACGGTATCTGTGCTAATTTCCATCTCTGGTTTTATGCAGCACCCCAACTCACCTTTCCCCTTAAGCAAGCATAAGTTGGTTTTCTACATTTGAGACCCTGTTCTGTTTTGTAATTCAGTTCCTGTGTAGCCAAGTTTACATTCCGTGTAGTAGTGATATCTTATGATGTTTCTTTTTCTGTGTGACTTACTTCACTTAGAATCATCGTAACTGAATCCACTCATTATGCTGCTACGGGCCTGATGACATAGATTTCATTGCTGAGTGATATTGCATTGTACGTAAGTACCACAACTTCTTTATCCATTTTTCGCTTTCTGTGATATTGAACTTGTACCGTAAACGAGGTTCTTGTAAACAGAGCCATCCCAAACTTTGGGGTGGCTGTGTCTTTTTGATTTTAATTTCCCTAAGCTATAGGGCCATAAGTGGAAGTGCCCTAGGCTGTGTTGCTTTGTTTTTTAGATGTTTCAGGAAACACCATACACTTCTCCAGAGTGGCTGTTGGCAATTTGCAACCCGCCCATCAGCATAACAAGGCTCCCAGTTCTCCATGGCCTGTCCTGCCTTTCTGGATTTTACACTTTTTTCAGATGGCTCTTTTGACCGAGGGGCAGTGAGACTTCATTATAGTGCAGATTTCCTTTGCAAGCTTGCTTGGTTGGCCAAAAAGGGCGTATGCGTTTTTTCCTGAATATATTCAGGAAAAAACGCATACGCCCTTTTTGGCCAAGTGCATCATTGTGGACGTTCTGCCTCTTTTCCTATGCTTTACATGCAATTCCGGTCTACCTCCTGAAATCGGTTTCCTGCAATACCGCCCTGCTTTCAAGTCCTCTTGGCAGCCTTACTTCAATATATTTTTTGACGATAGCTGTCATTTATAACTCTGCAGGTTTGTGAATGACAGTGTCCCTGAGCTCCTTTCTTCAACTCGCCTTCTTGTGAGCTGGCCGCAACACCGCAGGATTGCTTCAGGCCCTAGTGTGTTTCCGGCATGGCACGCTGAGCCTTTGGTTAATTCGTCTTCCTGGTGGGAAATGAGAGTTAAATTTGCCCGTCCAGACACCTCTAGCTAGTCTCTCATTGGTTCTCCCTATTCCTGTTCATTTTCCGCAGAAATTGCAAACTGGGCCAAACAGGAGGTTAAAGGCACTGACTCTCCAAGTGGGGAGAGTGTTAGTAAAGCGTCTGGAATGTTGCACCCGAGTACCAGGGCACGAATACTGAGACACATTTGAACACGTTTCCCGATCACACGGTGGATCATACTCTGGGTTCCACATGCATGTTTTAGCTGAAGGAGGAATCCCTTACACCGGGAGAGTTGAGACCTGTGGAATGGGTACCATGCAATATGACTTCAAAGGGTCTGCATTTGCTCACAGAACCTCACCAATCCTATCACTGCTGCATTTATGCTGCTGTACACACACTTGTTTCTCTTTCGGAGACATATAAATCCATAGGTTTTAAGATTCTTACTAGTCAGGTATATTCTTAGGCGTTTAATAAGGGGTGTTGAGTCCACTTCGTTGAGCAAGGAGTAGCTCTTGTCTATTACATATTTGGCTTATGGAACGGTATGTGTCCTAATTTCCATCTCTGGTTTTATGCAGCACCCCAACTCACCTTTCCCCTTCAGCAAGCATAAGTTGGTTTTCTACATTTGAGACCCTGTTCTCTTTTGTAATTCAGTTCCTGTGTAGCCAAGTTTACATTCCGTGTAGTAGTGATATCTTATGATGTTTCTTTTTCTCTGTGACTTATTTTACTTAGAATCATCGTACCTGAATCCACTCATTATGCTGCTACGGGCCTGATGACATAGATTTCATTGCTGAGTGATATTGCATTGTTCGTAAGTACCACAACTTCTTTATCCATTTTTCGTTTTCTGTGATATTGAACTTGTACCGTAAACGAGGTTCTTGTAAACAGAGCCATTCCAAACTTTGGGGTGTCTGTGTCTTTTTGATTTTAATTTCCCTAAGCTATAGGACCATAAGTGGAAGTGCCCTAGGCTCTGTTGCTTTGTTTTTTAGATGTTTCAGGAGACACCGTACACTTATCCAGAGTGGCTGTTGGCAGTTTACATCCCGCCCATCAGCATAACAAGGCTCCCAGTTCTCCATGGCCTGTCCTGCCTTTCTGGATTTTACACTTTTTCAGATGGCCCTTTTGACCGGGGGGCAGTGAGACGTCATTGTAGTGCAGATTTCCTTTGCAAGCTTGCTTGGTTGCCCAGAAAGCGCGTATGCGTTTTTCCCTGAATATATTCAGGGAAAAACGCATACTCCCTTTTTGTACAAGTGCATCATTGTGGACGTTCTGCCTCTTTTCCTATTCTTTACATGCAATTCCAGTCTACATCCTGAAATCGGTTTCCTGCAATTCTGCCCCGCTTTCAAGTCCTCTTGGCAGCCTTCCTTCAATATATTTTTGGACGATACCTGTCATTTATAACTCTGCAGGTTTGTGAATGACAGTGCCCCTGAGCTCCTTTCTTCAACTCGCTTTCTTGTGAGCTGGCCGCAACACCGCAGGATTGCTTCAGGCCCTAGTGTGGTTCCGGCATGGCACGCTGAGCCTTTGGTTAATTCCTCTTCCTGGTGGGAAATGAGAGTTAAATTTGCCCGTCCAGACACCTCCAGCTAGTCTCTCATTTGTTCTCCCTATTCCAGTGTATCTTATGCAGAAATTGCAAACTGCGCCAAACAGGAGGTTAAAGGCAGTGACTTTCCAAGTGGGGAGAGTGTTAGTAAGCGTCTGCAATGTTGCACCCGAGTACCAGGGGACAAAAACTGAGACACATTTGAACACGTTTCCCGATCACACTGTGGATCATACTCTGGGTTCCACATGCATGTTTTAGCTGAAGGAGGAATCCCTTAAACCTGGAGAGTTGAGACCCATGGAATGGGTACCATGCAATATGAGTTCAAAGGGTCTACATTTGCTCACCGAACCTCACCAATCCTATCACTGCTGCGTTTATGCCGCTGTACACACGCTTGATTCTCTTTCGGAGACATATAAATCCATAGGTTGTAAGATTCTTACTAGTCAGGTATATTCTTAGGCGTTTAATATGGGGTGTTGAGTCCACTTCGTTGAGCAAGGAGTAGCTCTTGTCTATTACATATTTGGCTTATGGAATAGTATCTGTGCTAACTTCCATCTCTGGTTTTATGCAGCACCCCAACTCACCTTTCCCCTTAAGCAAGCATAAGTTGGTTTTCTACATTTGAGACCCTGTTCTGTTTTGTAATTAAGTTCCTGTGTAGCCAAGTTTACATTCCGTGTAGTAGTGATATCTTATGATGTTTCTTTTTCTGTGTGACTTATTTCACTTAGAATCATCGTACCTGAATCCACTCATTATGCTGCTACGGGCCTGATGACATAGATTTCATTGCTGAGTGATATTGCATTGTACGTAAGTACCACAACTTCTTTATCCATTTTTCTCTTTCTGTGATATTGAACTTGTACCGTAAACGAGGTTGTTGTAAACACAGCCGTCCCAAACTTTGGGGTGGCTGTGTCTTTTTTATTTTAATTTCCCTAAGCTATAGGACCATAAGTGGAAGTGCCCTAGGCTCTGTTGCTTTGTTTTTTAGATGTTTCAGGAAACACCATACACTTCTCCAGAGTGGCTGTTGGCAATTTACATCCCGCCCATCAGCATAACAAGGCTCCCAGTTCTCCATGGCCTGTCCTGCCTTTGGATTTAACACTTTTTTCAGATGGACCTTTTGACCAGGGGGCAGTGAGACTTCATTGTAGTGCAGATTTCCTTTGCAAGCTTGCTTGGTTGGCCAAAAAGAGCATATGCGTTGTTTCCTGTATATATTCAGGAAAAAATGCATATGCCCTTTTTGGCCAAGTGCATCATTGTGGACGTTCTGCCTCTTTTCCTATGCTTTACATGCAATTCCAGTCTACCTCCTGAAATCGGTTTCCTGCAATTCTGCCCCGCTTTCAAGTCCTCTTGGCAGCCTTACTTCAATATATTTTTGGACGATAGCTGTCATTTATAACTCTGCAGGTTTGTGAATGACACTGCCCCTGAGCTCCTTTCTTCAACTCGCTTTCTTGTGAGCTGGCCGCAACACCGCAGGATTGTTTCAGGCCGTAGTGTGGTTCCGGCATGGCACGCTGAGCCTTTGGTTAATTCCTCTTCCTGGTGGGAAATGAGAGTTAAATTTACCCGTCCAGACACCTCCAGCTAGTCTCTCATTGGTTCTCCCTATTCCTGTTCATTTTCCGCAGAAATTGCAAACTAGGCCAAACAGGAGGTTAAAGGCACTGACTCTCCAAGTGGGGAGAGTGTTAGTAAAGCGTCTGGAATGTTGCACCCGAGTACCAGAGCATGAAAACTGAGACACATTTGAAGACGTTTCCCGATCACACGGTGGATCATACTCTGGGTTCCACATGCATATTTTAGCTGAAGGAAGAATCCCTTAAACCTGGAGAGTTGAGACCCATGGAATGGGTACCATGCAATATGACTTCAAAGGATCTGCATTTGCTCACCGAACCTCAACAATCCTATCACTGCTGCGTTTATGCCGCTGTACACACGCTTGATTCTCTTTCGGAGACATATAAATCCATAGGTTTTAAGATTCTTACTAGTCAGGTATATTCTTAGGCGTTTAATATGGGGTGTTGAGTCCACTTCGTTGAGCAAGGAGTAGCTCTTGTCTATTACATATTTGGCTTATGGAACGGTATCTGTGACAATTTCAATCTCTGGTTTTATGCAGCACCCCAACTCACCTTTCCCCTTAAGCAAGCATAAGATGGTTTTCTACATTTGATACCCTGTTCTGTTTTGTAATTCAGTTCCTGTGTAGCCAAGTTTACATTCCGTGTAGTAGTGATATCTTATGATGTTTCTTTTTCTGTGTGACTTATTTCACTAGAATCATCGTACCTGAATCCACTCATTATGATGCTACGGGCCTGATGACGTAGATTTCATTGTTGAGTGATATTGCATTGGACGTAAGTACCACAACTTCTTTATCCATTTTTCGCTTTCTGTGATATTGAAATTGTACCGTAAACGAGGTTCTTCTAAACAGAGCCGTCCCAAAGTTTGGGGTGGCTGTGTCTTTTTGATTTTAATTTCGCTAAGCTATAGGACCATAAGTGGAAGTGCCCTAGGCTGTGTTTCTTTGTTTTTTAGATGTTTCAGGAAACACCATACACTTCTCCAGAGTGGCTATTGGCAAATTACATCCCGCCCATCAGCATAACAAGGCTCCCAGTTCTCCATTGCCTGCGCTGCCTTTCTGGATTTTACGCTTTTCTCAGATGGCCCTTTTGACCAGGGGGCAGTGAGACTTCATTGTAGTGCAGATTTCCTTTGCAAGCTTGCTTGGTTGGCCAAAAAGTGCGTATGCGTTTTTTCCTGAATATATTCAGGAGAAAACGCATATGCCCTTTTTCGCCATGTACATCATTGTGGACGTTCTGCCTCTTTTCCTATGCTTTACATGCAATTCCAGTCTACCTCCTGAAATCGGTTTCCTGCAATTCTACCCCGCTTTCAAGTCCTCTTGGCAGCCTTACTTCAATATATTTTTGGACGATAGCTGTCATTTATAACTCTGCAGGTTTGTGAATGACAGTGCCCCTGAGGTCCTTTATTCAACTCGCTTTCTTGTGAGCTGGCCGCAACACCGCAGGATTGCTTCAGGCCCTAGTGTGGTTCCGGCATGGCACGCTGAGCCTTTGGTTCATTCCTCTTCCTGGTGGGAAATGAGAGTTAAATTTGCCCGTCCAGACACCTCCAGCTAGTCTCTCATTGGTTCTCCCTATTCTTGTTCATTTTTCGAAGAAATTGAAAACTGGGCCAAACAGGAGGTTAAAGGCACTGACTCTCCAAGTGGGGAGAGTGTTAGTAAAGCGTCTGGAATATTGCACCCGAGTACCAGGGGACGAAAACTGAGACACATTTGAACACGTTTCCCGGTCACATGGTGGATCATACTCTGGGTTCCACATGCATGTTTTAGCTGAAGGAAGAATCCCTTAAACCTGGAGAGTTGAGACCCATGGAATGGGTACCATGCAATATGACTTCAAAGGGTCTGCATTTGCTCACCGAACCTCACCAATCCTATCACAGCTGCATTTATGCCGCTGTACACACGCTTGATTCTCTTTTGGAAACATATAAATCCATAGGTTTTAAGATTCTTACTAGTCAGGTGTATTCTTAGGCGTGTAATATGGGGTGTTGAGTCCACTTCGTTGAGCAAGGAGTAGCTCTTGTCTATTACATATTTGTCTTATGGAACGGTATCTGTGACAATTTCAATCTCTGGTTTTATGCAGCAGCCCAACTCACCTTTCCCCTTAAGCAAGCATAAGTTGGTTTTCTACATTTGAGACCCTGTTCTGTTTTGTAATTCAGTTCCTGTGTAGCCAAGTTTACATTCCGTGTAGTAGTGATATGTTATGATGTTTCTTTTACTGTGCGACTTATTTCACTTAGAATCATCGTACCTGAATGCCCTCATTATGCTGCTACAGGCCTGATGACATAGATTTCATTGCTGAGTGATATTGCATTGTATGTAAGTACCACTACTTCTATATCCATTTTTCGCTTTCTGTGATATTGAACTTGTACCGTAAACGAGGTTTTTGTAAACAGAGCCGTCCCAAATTTTGGATGGCTGTGTCTTTTTAATTTTAATTTCCCTAAGCTATAGGACCATAAGTGGAAGTGCCCTAGGCTCTGTTGCTTTGTTTTTTAGATGTTTCAGGAAACACCATACACTTCTCCAGAGTGGCTGTGGGCAGTTTACATCCCGCCCATCAGCATAACAAGGCTCCCAGTTCTCCATGGCCTGTCCTGCCTTTCTGGATTTTACACTTTATTCAGATGGCCCTTTTGACCGGGGGGCAGTGAGACTTCATTGTAGTGCAGATTTCCTTTGCAAGCTTGCTTGGTTGGCCAAAAAGGGCGTATGCGTTTTTCCCTGAATATATTCAGGAGAAAACGCCTATGCCCTTTTGGGCCAAGTTCATCATTGTGGACGTTCTGCCTCTTTTCCCATGCTTAACATGCAATTGCAGTCTACCTCCTGAAATCGATTTCCGGCAATTCTGCCCCGCTTTCAAGTCCTCTTGGCAGCCTTACTTCAATATATTTTTGGACGATAGCTGTCATTTATAACTCTGCAGGTTTGTAAATGACAGTGCGCCTGAGCTCCTTTCTTCAACGCGCTTTCTTGTGAGCTGGCCACAACACTGCAGGATTGCTTCAGGCCCTAGTGTGGTTCCGGTATGGCACGCTGAGCCGTTGGTTAATTCCTATTCCTGGTGGGAAATGAGAGTTAAATTTGCCCGTCCAGACACCTCCAGCTAGTCTCTCATTGGTTCTCCCTATTCCTGTTCATTTTCCACAGAAATTGCAAACTGGGCCAAACAGGAGGTTAAAGGCACTGACTCTCCAAGTGGGGAGAGTGTTAGTAAAGCTTCTGGAATGTTTCACCCGTGTACCAGGGGACGAAAACTGAGACACATTTGAACACGTTTGCCGATCACACGGTGGATCATACTCTGGGTTCCACATGCATGTTTTAGCTGAAGGAAGAATCCCTTAAACCTGGAGAGTTGAGACCCATGTAATGGGTACCAGGCAATATGTCTTCAAAGGGTCTGCATTTGCTCACCGAACCTCACCAATCCTATCACTGCTGCGTTTATGCCGCTGTACACACGCTTGATTCTCTTTTGGAGACATATAAATCCATAGGTTTTAAGATTCTTACTAGTCAGGTATATTCTTAGGCATTTAATACGGGGTGTTGAGTCCACTTCGTTGAGCAAGGAGTAGCTCTTGTCTATTACATATTTGGCTTATGGAACGGTATCTGTGCTAATTTCAATCTCTGGTTTTATGCAACACCCCAACTCACCTTTCCCCTTAAGCAAGCATAAGTTGGTTTTCTACATTTGAGACCCTGTTCTGTTTTGTAATTCAGTTCCTGTGTAGCCAAGTTCACATTCCGGGTAGTAGTGATATCTTATGATGTTTCTTTTTCTGTGTGACTTATATAACTTAGAATCATCGTAGCTGAATCCACTCATTATGCTGCTACGGGCCTGATGACATAGATTTCATTGCTGAGTGATATTGCATTGTACATAAGTACCACAACTTCTTTATCCATTTTTCGCTTTCTGCTATTTTGAACTTGTACCGTAAACGGGGTTCTTGTAAACAGAGCCATCCCAAACTTTGGGGTGGCTGTGTCTTTTTGATTTTAATTTCCCTAAGCTATAGGACCATAAGTGGAAGTGCCCTAGTCTCTGTTGCTTTGTTTTTTAGATGTTTCAGGAAACACCATACACTTCTCCAGAGTGGCTGTTGGCAATTTACATCCCGCCCATCAGCATAACAAGGCTCCCAGTTCTCCATGGCCTGTCCTGCCTTTCTGGATTTTACACTTTTTCAGATGGCCCTTTTGACCGGGGGGCAGTGAGACTTCATTTTAGTGCAGATTTCGTTTGCAAGCTTGCTTGGTTGGCCAGAAAGGGCGTATGCGTTTTTTCCTGAATATATTCAGGAAAAAACGCATACGCCCTTTTTGGCCAAGTGCATCATTGTGGACGTTCTGCCTCTTTTCCTATGCTTTACATGCAATTCCAGTCTACCTCCTGAAATCGGTTTCCTGCAATTCTGCCCTGCTTTCAAGTCCTCTTGGCAGCCTTACTTCAATATATTTTTGGACGATAGCTGTCATTTATAACTCTGCAGGTTTGTGAATGAGAGTGCCCCTGAGCTCCTTTCTTCAACTCGCTTTCTTGTGAGCTGGCCGCAACACCGCAGGATTGCTTCAGGCCCTAGTGTGGTTCCGGCATGGCACGCTGAGCCTTTGGTTAATTCCTCTTCCTGGTGGGAAATGAGAGTTAAATTTGCCCGTCCAGACACCTCCAGCTAGTCTCCCATTGGTTCTCCCTATTCCTGTTCATTTTCCGCAGAAATTGCAAACTGGGCCAAACAGGAGGTTAAAGGCACTGACTCTCCAAGTGGGGAGAGTGTGAGTAAAGCGTCTGGAATGTTGCACCCGAGTACCAGGGGACGAAAACTGAGACACATTTGAACACGTTTCCTGATCACACGGTGGATCATACTCTGGGTTCCACATGCATGTTTTAGCTGAAGGAGGAATCCCTTAAACCTGGAGAGTTGAGACCCATGGAATGGGTACCATGCAATATGAGTTCAAAGGGTCTACATTTGCTCACCGAACCTCACCAATCCTATCACTGCTGCGTTTATGCCGCTGTACACACGCTTGATTCTCTTTCGGAGACATATAAATCCATAGGTTGTAAGATTCTTACTAGTCAGGTATATTCTTAGGCGTTTAATATGGGGTGTTGAGTCCACTTCGTTGAGCAAGGAGTAGCTCTTGTCTATTACATATTTGGCTTATGGAATAGTATCTGTGCTAACTTCCATCTCTGGTTTTATGCAGCACCCCAACTCACCTTTCCCCTTAAGCAAGCATAAGTTGGTTTTCTGCATTTGAGACCCTGTTCTGTTTTGTAATTCAGTTCCTGTGTAGCCAAGTTTACATTCCGTGTAGTAGTGATATCTTATGATGTTTCTTTTTCTGTGTGACTTATTTCACTTAGAATCATCGTACCTGAATCCACTCATTATGCTGCTACGGGCCTGATGACATAGATTTCATTGCTGAGTGATATTGCATTGTACGTAAGTACCACAACTTCTTTATCCATTTTTCTCTTTCTGTGATATTGAACTTGTACCGTAAACGAGGTTGTTGTAAACACAGCCGTCCCAAACTTTGGGGTGGCTGTGTCTTTTTTATTTTAATTTCCCTAAGCTATAGGACCATAAGTGGAAGTGCCCTAGGCTCTGTTGCTTTGTTTTTTAGATGTTTCAGGAAACACCATACACTTCTCCAGAGTGGCTGTTGGCAATTTACATCCCGCCCATCAGCATAACAAGGCTCCCAGTTCTCCATGGCCTGTCCTGCCTTTGGATTTAACACTTTTTTCAGATGGACCTTTTGACCAGGGGGCAGTGAGACTTCATTGTAGTGCAGATTTCCTTTGCAAGCTTGCTTGGTTGGCCAAAAAGAGCATATGCGTTGTTTCCTGTATATATTCAGGAAAAAATGCATATGCCCTTTTTGGCCAAGTGCATCATTGTGGACGTTCTGCCTCTTTTCCTATGCTTTACATGCAATTCCAGTCTACCTCCTGAAATCGGTTTCCTGCAATTCTGCCCCGCTTTCAAGTCCTCTTGGCAGCCTTACTTCAATATATTTTTGGACGATAGCTGTCATTTATAACTCTGCAGGTTTGTGAATGACACTGCCCCTGAGCTCCTTTCTTCAACTCGCTTTCTTGTGAGCTGGCCGCAACACCGCAGGATTGTTTCAGGCCGTAGTGTGGTTCCGGCATGGCACGCTGAGCCTTTGGTTAATTCCTCTTCCTGGTGGGAAATGAGAGTTAAATTTACCCGTCCAGACACCTCCATCTAGTCTCTCATTGGTTCTCCCTATTCCTGTTCATTTTCCGCAGAAATTGCAAACTAGGCCAAACAGGAGGTTAAAGGCACTGACTCTCCAAGTGGGGAGAGTGTTAGTAAAGCGTCTGGAATGTTGCACCCGAGTACCAGAGCATGAAAACTGAGACACATTTGAAGACGTTTCCCGATCACACGGTGGATCATACTCTGGGTTCCACATGCATATTTTAGCTGAAGGAAGAATCCCTTAAACCTGGAGAGTTGAGACCCATGGAATGGGTACCATGCAATATGACTTCAAAGGATCTGCATTTGCTCACCGAACCTCAACAATCCTATCACTGCTGCGTTTATGCCGCTGTACACACGCTTGATTCTCTTTCGGAGACATATAAATCCATAGGTTTTAAGATTCTTACTAGTCAGGTATATTCTTAGGCGTTTAATATGGGGTGTTGAGTCCACTTCGTTGAGCAAGGAGTAGCTCTTGTCTATTACATATTTGGCTTATGGAACGGTATCTGTGCTAATTTCAATCTCTGGTTTTATGCAGCACCCCAACTCACCTTTCCCCTTAAGCAAGCATAAGATGGTTTTCTACATTTGATACCCTGTTCTGTTTTGTAATTCAGTTCCTGTGTAGCCAAGTTTACATTCCGTGTAGTAGTGATATCTTATGATGTTTCTTTTTCTGTGTGACTTATTTCACTAGAATCATCGTACCTGAATCCACTCATTATGATGCTACGGGCCTGATGACGTAGATTTCATTGTTGAGTGATATTGCATTGGACGTAAGTACCACAACTTCTTTATCCATTTTTCGCTTTCTGGGATATTGAAATTGTACCGTAAACGAGGTTCTTCTAAACAGAGCCGTCCCAAAGTTTGGGGTGGCTGTGTCTTTTTGATTTTAATTTCGCTAAGCTATAGGACCATAAGTGGAAGTGCCCTAGGCTGTGTTTCTTTGTTTTTTAGATGTTTCAGGAAACACCATACACTTCTCCAGAGTGGCTATTGGCAAATTACATCCCGCCCATCAGCATAACAAGGCTCCCAGTTCTCCATTGCCTGCGCTGCCTTTCTGGATTTTACGCTTTTCTCAGATGGCCCTTTTGACCAGGGGGCAGTGAGACTTCATTGTAGTGCAGATTTCCTTTGCAAGCTTGCTTGGTTGGCCAAAAAGTGCGTATGCGTTTTTTCCTGAATATATTCAGGAGAAAACGCATATGCCCTTTTTCGCCATGTACATCATTGTGGACGTTCTGCCTCTTTTCCTATGCTTTACATGCAATTCCAGTCTACCTCCTGAAATCGGTTTCCTGCAATTCTACCCCGCTTTCAAGTCCTCTTGGCAGCCTTACTTCAATATATTTTTGGACGATAGCTGTCATTTATAACTCTGCAGGTTTGTGAATGACAGTGCCCCTGAGGTCCTTTATTCAACTCGCTTTCTTGTGAGCTGGCCGCAACACCGCAGGATTGCTTCAGGCCCTAGTGTGGTTCCGGCATGGCACGCTGAGCCTTTGGTTCATTCCTCTTCCTGGTGGGAAATGAGAGTTAAATTTGCCCGTCCAGACACCTCCAGCTAGTCTCTCATTGGTTCTCCCTATTCTTGTTCATTTTTCGAAGAAATTGAAAACTGGGCCAAACAGGAGGTTAAAGGCACTGACTCTCCAAGTGGGGAGAGTGTTAGTAAAGCGTCTGGAATGTTGCACCCGAGTACCAGGGGACGAAAACTGAGACACATTTGAACACGTTTCCCGGTCACATGGTGGATCATACTCTGGGTTCCACATGCATGTTTTAGCTGAAGGAAGAATCCCTTAAACCTGGAGAGTTGAGACCCATGGAATGGGTACCATGCAATATGACTTCAAAGGGTCTGCATTTGCTCACCGAACCTCACCAATCCTATCACAGCTGCATTTATGCCGCTGTACACACGCTTGATTCTCTTTTGGAAACATATAAATCCATAGGTTTTAAGATTCTTACTAGTCAGGTGTATTCTTAGGCGTGTAATATGGGGTGTTGAGTCCACTTCGTTGAGCAAGGAGTAGCTCTTGTCTATTACATATTTGTCTTATGGAACGGTATCTGTGACAATTTCAATCTCTGGTTTTATGCAGCAGCCCAACTCACCTTTCCCCTTAAGCAAGCATAAGTTGGTTTTCTACATTTGAGACCCTGTTCTGTTTTGTAATTCAGTTCCTGTGTAGCCAAGTTTACATTCCGTGTAGTAGTGATATGTTATGATGTTTCTTTTACTGTGCGACTTATTTCACTTAGAATCATCGTACCTGAATGCCCTCATTATGCTGCTACAGGCCTGATGACATAGATTTCATTGCTGAGTGATATTGCATTGTATGTAAGTACCACTACTTCTATATCCATTTTTCGCTTTCTGTGATATTGAACTTGTACCGTAAACGAGGTTCTTGTAAACAGAGCCGTCCCAAATTTTGGATGGCTGTGTCTTTTTAATTTTAATTTCCCTAAGCTATAGGACCATAAGTGGAAGTGCCCTAGGCTCTGTTGCTTTGTTTTTTAGATGTTTCAGGAAACACCATACACTTCTCCAGAGTGGCTGTGGGCAGTTTACATCCCGCCCATCAGCATAACAAGGCTCCCAGTTCTCCATGGCCTGTCCTGCCTTTCTGGATTTTACACTTTATTCAGATGGCCCTTTTGACCGGGGGGCAGTGAGACTTCATTGTAGTGCAGATTTCCTTTGCAAGCTTTCTTGGTTGGCCAAAAAGGGCGTATGCGTTTTTCCCTGAATATATTCAGGAGAAAACGCCTATGCCCTTTTGGGCCAAGTTCATCATTGTGGACGTTCTGCCTCTTTTCCCATGCTTAACATGCAATTGCAGTCTACCTCCTGAAATCGATTTCCGGCAATTCTGCCCCGCTTTCAAGTCCTCTTGGCAGCCTTACTTCAATATATTTTTGGACGATAGCTGTCATTTATAACTCTGCAGGTTTGTAAATGACAGTGCGCCTGAGCTCCTTTCTTCAACGCGCTTTCTTGTGAGCTGGCCACAACACTGCAGGATTGCTTCAGGCCCTAGTGTGGTTCCGGTATGGCACGCTGAGCCGTTGGTTAATTCCTATTCCTGGTGGGAAATGAGAGTTAAATTTGCCCGTCCAGACACCTCCAGCTAGTCTCTCATTGGTTCTCCCTATTCCTGTTCATTTTCCACAGAAATTGCAAACTGGGCCAAACAGGAGGTTAAAGGCACTGACTCTCCAAGTGGGGAGAGTGTTAGTAAAGCTTCTGGAATGTTTCACCCGTGTACCAGGGGACGAAAACTGAGACACATTTGAACACGTTTCCCGATCACACGGTGGATCATACTCTGGGTTCCACATGCATGTTTTAGCTGAAGGAAGAATCCCTTAAACCTGGAGAGTTGAGACCCATGGAATGGGTACCAGGCAATATGTCTTCAAAGGGTCTGCATTTGCTCACCGAACCTCACCAATCCTATCACTGCTGCGTTTATGCCGCTGTACACACGCTTGATTCTCTTTTGGAGACATATAAATCCATAGGTTTTAAGATTCTTACTAGTCAGGTATATTCTTAGGCATTTAATACGGGGTGTTGAGTCCACTTCGTTGAGCAAGGAGTAGCTCTTGTCTATTACATATTTGGCTTATGGAACGGTATCTGTGCTAATTTCAATCTCTGGTTTTATGCAACACCCCAACTCACCTTTCCCCTTAAGCAAGCATAAGTTGGTTTTCTACATTTGAGACCCTGTTCTGTTTTGTAATTCAGTTCCTGTGTAGCCAAGTTCACATTCCGGGTAGTAGTGATATCTTATGATGTTTCTTTTTCTGTGTGACTTATATAACTTAGAATCATCGTAGCTGAATCCACTCATTATGCTGCTACGGGCCTGATGACATAGATTTCATTGCTGAGTGATATTGCATTGTACATAAGTACCACAACTTCTTTATCCATTTTTCGCTTTCTGCTATTTTGAACTTGTACCGTAAACGGGGTTCTTGTAAACAGAGCCATCCCAAACTTTGGGGTGGCTGTGTCTTTTTGATTTTAATTTCCCTAAGCTATAGGACCATAAGTGGAAGTGCCCTAGTCTCTGTTGCTTTGTTTTTTAGATGTTTCAGGAAACACCATACACTTCTCCAGAGTGGCTGTTGGCAATTTACATCCCGCCCATCAGCATAACAAGGCTCCCAGTTCTCCATGGCCTGTCCTGCCTTTCTGGATTTTACACTTTTTCAGATGGCCCTTTTGACCGGGGGGCAGTGAGACTTCATTTTAGTGCAGATTTCGTTTGCAAGCTTGCTTGGTTGGCCAGAAAGGGCGTATGCGTTTTTTCCTGAATATATTCAGGAAAAAACGCATACGCCCTTTTTGGCCAAGTGCATCATTGTGGACGTTCTGCCTCTTTTCCTATGCTTTACATGCAATTCCAGTCTACCTCCTGAAATCGGTTTCCTGCAATTCTGCCCTGCTTTCAAGTCCTCTTGGCAGCCTTACTTCAATATATTTTTGGACGATAGCTGTCATTTATAACTCTGCAGGTTTGTGAATGAGAGTGCCCCTGAGCTCCTTTCTTCAACTCGCTTTCTTGTGAGCTGGCCGCAACACCGCAGGATTGCTTCAGGCCCTAGTGTGGTTCCGGCATGGCACGCTGAGCCTTTGGTTAATTCCTCTTCCTGGTGGGAAATGAGAGTTAAATTTGCCCGTCCAGACACCTCCAGCTAGTCTCCCATTGGTTCTCCCTATTCCTGTTCATTTTCCGCAGAAATTGCAAACTGGGCCAAACAGGAGGTTAAAGGCACTGACTCTCCAAGTGGGGAGAGTGTGAGTAAAGCGTCTGGAATGTTGCACCCGAGTACCAGGGGACGAAAACTGAGACACATTTGAACACGTTTCCTGATCACACGGTGGATCATACTCTGGGTTCCACATGCATGTTTTAGCTGAAGGAAGAATCCCTTAAACCTGGAGAGTTGAGACCCATGGAATGGGTACCATGCAATATGACTTCAAAGGGTCCGCATTTGCTCACCAAACCTCACCAATCCTATCACTGCTGCGTTTATGCCGCTGTACACATGCTTGATTCTCTTTCGGAGACATATAAATCCATAGGTTTTCAGATTCTTACTAGTCAGGTATATTCTTAGGCGTTTAATATGAGGTGTTGAGTCCACTTCGTTGAGCAAGCAGTAGCTCTTGTCTATTACATATTTGGCTTATGGAATGGTATTGGTGCTAATTTCCATCTCTGGTTTTATGCAGCAGCCCAACTCACCTTTCCCCTTAAGCAAGCATAAGTTGGTTTTCTACATTTGAGACCCTGTTCTGTTTTGTAATTCAGTTCCTGTGTAGCCAAGTTTACATTCGGTTTATTAGTGATATCTTATGATGTTTCTTTTTCTGTGTGACTTATTTCACTTAGAATCATCGTACCTGAATCCACTCATTATTGTGCTATGGGCCTGATGACATAGATTTCATTGCTGAGTGATATTGCATTGTACATAAGTACCACAACTTCTTTATCCATTTTTCGCTTTTTGTGATATTGAACTTGTACCATAAACGAGGTTATTGTAAACAGAGCTGTCCCAAACTTTGGGGTGGCTGTGTCTTTTTGATTTTAATTTCCCTTAGCTATAGGACCATAAGTGGAAGTGCCCTAGGCTCTGTTGCTTTGTTTTTTAGATGTTTCAGGAAACACCATACACTTCTCCAGAGTGGCTGTTGGCAATTTACATCCCGCACATCAGCGTAACAAGGCTCCCAGTTCTCCATGGCCTGTCCTGCCTTTCTGGATTTTACACTTGTTTCAGATGGCCCTTTTGACCGGGGGGCAGTGAGACTTCATTGTAACGCAGATTTCCTTTGCAAGCTTGCTTGGTTGGTGAAAAAGTGTGTATGCGTTTTTTCCTGAATATAATCAGGAGAAAACACATACGCCCTTTTTGGCCAAGTGCATCATTGTGGACGTTCTGCCTCTTTTCTTATGCTTTACATGCAATTCCATTCTACCTCCTGAAATTGGTTTCCTGCAATTCTGCCCCGTTTTCAAGTCCACTTGGCAGCCTTACTTCAATATATTTTTGGACGATAGCTGTCATTTATAACTCTGCAGGTTTGTGAATTACAGTGCCCCTGAGCTTCTTTCTTCAACTCGCTTTCTTGTGAGCTGGCCGCAACACCGCAGGATTGCTTCAGGCCCTAGTGTTGTTCCGGCATGGCACGCTGAGCCGTTCGTTAATTCCTATTCCTGGTGGAAAATGAGAGTTAAATTTGCCCGTCCAGACACCTCCAGCTAGTCTCTCATTGGTTCTCCCTATTCCTGTTCATTTTCCGCAGAAATTGCAAACTGGGCCAAACAGCAGGTTAAAGGCACTGACTCTCCAAGTGGGGAGAGTGTTAGTTAAGCGTCTGGAATGTTGCACCCGAGTACCAGGGGACGAAAACTGAGACACACTTGAACACGTTTCCCGATCACACAGTGGATCATACTCTGGTTTCCACATGCATGTTTTAGCTGAAGGAAGAATCCCTTAAACCTGTAGAGTTGAGACCCATGGAATGGGTACCATGTAATACGACTTCAAAGTGTCTGCATTTGCTCACCGATCCTCACCAATCCTATCACTGCTGCGTTTATGCCGCTGTACACACGCTTGATTCTCTTTCGGAGACATATAAATCCATAGGTTTTACGATTCTTACTAGTCAGGTACATTCTTAGGCCTCTAATATGGGGTGTTGAGTCCACTTCGTTGAGCAAGGAGTAGCTCTTGTCTATTACATATTTGGCTTAATGAACGGTATGTGTGCTAATTTCCATCTCTGGTTTTATGCAGCACCCCAACTCACCTTTCACCTTAAGCAAGCATAAGTTGGTTTTCTACATTTGAGACCCTGTTCTGTTTTGTAATTCAGTTCCTGTGTAGCCAAGTTTACATTCCGTGTATTAGTGATATCTTATGATGTTTCTTTTTCTGTGTGACTTATTTCACTTCGAATCATTGTACCTGAATCCACTCATTATTCTGCTATGGTACTGTTGACATAGATTTCATTGCTGAGTGATATTGCATTGTACGTAAGTACCACAACTTCTTTATCCATTTTTCGCTTTCTGCGATATTGAACTTGTACCGTAAACGGGGTTCTTGTAAACAGAGCCATCCGAAACTTTGTGGTGGCTGTGCCTTTTGGTTTTAATTTCCGTAAGCTATAGGACCATAAGTGGAAGTGCCCTAGTCTCTGTTGCTTTGTTTTTTAGATGTTTCAGGAAACACCATACACTTCTCCAGAGTGGCTGTTGGCAATTTACATCCCGCACATCAGCATAACAAGGCTCCCAGTTCTCCATCGCCTGTCCTGCCTTTCTGGATTTTATACTTTTTCAGATGGCCCTTTTGACCGGGGGGCAGTGAGACTTCATTTTAGTGCAGATTTCCTTTGCAAACTTGCTTGGTTGGCCAAAAAGGGCGTATGCCTTTTTTCCTGAATATATTAAGGAAAAAACGCATACGCCCTTTTTGGCCAAGTGCATCATTGTGGACGTTCTGCCTCTTTTCCTATGCTTTACATGCAATTCCAGTCTACCTCCTGAAATCACTTTCCTGCAATTCTGCCCCACTTTCAAGTCCTCTTGGCAGCCTTACTTCAATATATTTTTGGACGATAGCTGTCATTTATAACTCTGCAGGTTTGTGAATTACAGTGCCCCTGAGCTCCTTTCTTCAACTCGCTTTCTTGTGAGCTGGCCGCAACACCGCAGGATTGCTTCATTCCGTAGTGTGGTTCCGGCATGGCACGCTGAGCCTTTGGTTAATTCCTCTTCCTGGTGGGAAATGAGAGTTAAATTTGCCCGTCCAGACACCTCCAGCTAGTCTCTCATTGGTTCTCCCTATTCCTGTTCATCTTCCGCAGAAATTGAAAAGTGGGCCAAACAGGAGGTTAAAGGCACTGACTCTCCAAGTGGGGAGAGTGTTAGTAAGCGTCTGGAATGTTGCACCCGAGTACCAGGGGACGAAAACTGAGACACATTTGAACACGTTTCCCGATCACACGGTGGATCATACTGTGGGTTCCACATGCATGTTTTAGCTGAAGGAAGAATCCCTTAAACCTGCAGAGTTGAGACCCATGGAATGGGTACCATGCAATATGACTTCAAAGGTTCTGCATTTGCTCACCGATCCTCACCAATCCTATCACTGCTGCGTTTATGCCGCTGTACACACGCTTGATTCTCTTTCGGAGACATATAAATCCATAGGTTTTAAGATTCTTATTAGTGAGGTATATTTTTAGGCTTTTAATATGGTGTGTTGAGTCCACTTCGTTGAGCAAGGAGTAGCTCTTGTCTATTACATATTTGGCTTATGGAACGGTATCTGTGCTAATTTCAATCTTTGGTTTTATGCAGCACCCCAACTCACCTTTCCCCTTAAGCAAGCATAAGTTGGTTTTCTACATTTGAGACCCTGTTCTGTTTTGTAATTCAGTTCCTGTGTAGCCAAGTTTATATTCCGTGTAGTAGTGATATCTTATGATGTTTCTTTTTCTGTGTGACTTATTTCACTTAGAATCATCGTACCTAAATCCACTCATTATGCTGCTACGGGCCTGGTGACATAGATTTCATTTCTGAGTGATATTGCATTGTACATAAGTACCACAACTTCTTTATCCATTTTTCGCTTTCTGTGATATTGAACTTCTACCGTAAACGAAGTTCTTGTAAACGGAGCTGTCCCAAACTTTGGGGTGGCTGTGTCTTTTTGATTTTAATTTCGCTAAGCTATAGGACCATAAGTGGAAGTGCCCTAGGCTGTGTTTCTTTGTTTTTTAGATGTTTCAGGAAACACCATACACTTCTCCAGAGTGGCTGTTGGCAATTTACATCCCGCCCATCAGCATAACAAGGCTCCCAGTTCTCAATGGCCTGTCCTGCCTTTCTGGATTTTACACTTTTTCCAGATGGCCCTTTTGACAGGGGGGCAGTGAGACTTCATTGTAGTGCAGATTTCCTTTGCAAGCTTGCTTGGTTGGCCAAAAAGGGCGTATGCATTTTTTCCTGAATATATTCAGGAAAAAACGCATACGCCCTTTTTGGCCAAGTGCATCATTGTGGACGTTCTGCCTCTTTTCCTATGCTTTACATGCAATTCCAGTCTACCTCCTGAAATCGGTTTCCTGCAATTCTGCCCCGGTTTCAAGTCCTCTTGGCAGCCTTACTTCAGTATATTTTTGGACGATAGCTGTCTTTTATAACTGCAGGTTTGTGAATGACAGTGCCCCTGAGCTGCTTTCTTCAACTCGCTTTCTTGTGAGCTGGCCGCAACACCGCAGGATTGCTTCAGTCCCTAGAGTGGTTCCGGCATGGCACGCTGAGCCTTTGGTTAATTCCTCTTCCTGGTGGGATATGAGAGTTAAGTTTGCCCGTCCAGACACCTCCAGCTAGTCTCTCATTGGTTCTCCCTATTCCTGTTCATTTTCCGCAGAAATTGCAAACTGGGCCAAACAGGAGTTTAAAGGCACTGACTCTCCAACTGGGGAGAGTGTTAGTAAAGCGTCTGGAATGTTGCACCCGAGTACCAGGGGACGAACACAGACACATTTGAACACGTTTCCCGATCACACGGTGGATCATACTCTGGGTTCCACATGCATGTTTTAGCTGAATGAAGAATCCCTTAAACCTGGAGAGTTGAGACCCATGGAATGGGTACCATGCAATATGACTTCAAAGGGTCTGCATTTGCCCACTGATCCTCACCAATCCTATCACTGCTGCGTTTATGCCACTGTGCACATGCTTGATTCTCTTTCGGAGACATATAAATCCATAGGTTTTAAGATTCTTACTAGTCAGGTATATTCTTAGGCGTTTAATATGGGGTGTTGAGTCCACTTCGTTGAGCAAGGAGTAGCTCTTGTCTATTACATATTTGGCTTATGGAACGGTATCTGTGCTAATTTCAATCTCTGGTTTTATGCAGCACCCCAACTCACCTTTCCCCTTAAGCAAGCATAAGTTGGTTTTCTACATTTGAGACCCTGTTCTGTTTTGTGATTCAGTTCCTGTGTAGCCAAGTTTACATTCCGTGTAGTAGTGATATCTTATGATGTTTCTTTTTCTGTGTGACTTATTTCACTTAGAATCATCGTACCTGAATCCACTCATTATGCTGCTACGGGCCTGGTGACATAGATTTCATTGCTGAGTGATATTGCATTGTACATAAGTACCACAACTTCTTTATCCATTTTTCGCTTTCTGTGATATTGAACTTGTACCATAAACGAAGTTCTTGTAAACGGAGCCGTCCCAAACTTTGGGGTGGCTGTGTCTTTTTGATTTTAATTTCGCTAAGCTATAGGACCATAAGTGGAAGTGCCCTAGGCTGTGTTTCTTTGTTTTTTAGATGTTTCAGGAAACACCATACACTTCTCCAGAGTGGCTGTTGGCAATTTACATCCCGCCCATCAGCATAACAAGGCTCCCAGTTCTCAATGGCCTGTCCTGCCTTTCTGGATTTTACACTTTTTCCAGATGGCCCTTTTGACAGGGGGGCAGTGAGACTTCATTGTAGTGCAGATTTCCTTTGCAAGCTTGCTTCGTTGGCCAAAAAGGGCTTATGCGTTTTTTCCTGAATATATTCAGGAAAAAACGCATACCCCCTTTTTGGCCAAGTGCATCATTGTGGACGTTCTGCCTCTATTCCTATGCTTTACATGCAATTCCAGTCTACCTCCTGAAATTGGTTTCCTGCAATTCTGCCCCGGTTTCAAGTCCTCTTGGCAGACTTACTTCAATATATTTTTGGACGATAGCTGTCATTTATAACTCTTCAGGTTTGTGAATGACAGTTTCCCTGAGCTCCTTTCTTCAGCTCGCTTTCTTGTGAGCTGGCCACAACACCGCAGGATTGCTTCAGGTCCTAGTGTTGTTCCGGCATGGCACGCTGAGCCTTTGGTTAATTCCTCTTCCTGGTGGGAAATGAGAGTTAAATTTGCCCGTCCAGACACCTCCAGCTAGTCTCTCATTGGTTCTCCCTATTCCTGTTCATTTTCCGCAGAAATTGCAAACTGGGCCAAACAGGAGGTTAAAGGCACTGACTCTCCAAGTGGGGAGAGTGTTAGTAAAGCGTCTGGAATGTTGCACCCGAGTACCAGGGGGCGAAAACTGAGATACATTTGAACACGTTTCCCGATCACACGGTGGATCATACTCTGGGTTCCACATGCATGTTTTAGTTGAAGGAAGAATCCCTTAAACCTGGAGAGTTGAGACCCATGGAATGGGTACCATGCAATATGACTTCAAAGGGTCTGCATTTGCTCACCGATCCTCACCAATCCTATCACTGCTGCGTTTATGCTGCTGTACGCACGCTTGATTCTCTTTCGGAGACATATAAATCCATAGGTTTTAAGATTCTTACTAGTCAGGTATATTCTTAGGCGTGCAATATGGGGTGTTGAGTCCACTTCATTAAGCAAGCAGTAACTCTTGTCTATTACATATTTGGCTTATGGAACGGTATCTGTGCTAATTTCAATCTCTGGTTTTATGCAGCACCCCAACTCACCTTTCCCCTTAAACGCATAAGTTGGTTTTCTACACTTGAGACCCTGTTCTGTTTTGTAATTCAGTTCCTGTGTAGCCAAGTTTACATTCCGTGTAGTAGTGATATCTTATGATGTTTCTTTTTCTGTGTGACTTATTTCACTTAGAATCATCGTACCTGAATCCACTCATTATGCTGCTACGGACTTGATGACATAGATTTCATTGCTGAGTGATATTGCATTGTACGTAAGTACCACAAGTTCTTTATCCATTTTTCGCTTTCTGTGATATTGAACTTGTACCGTAAACGAGGTTCTTGTAAACAGAGCCGTCCCAAACTTTGGAGTGGCTGTGTCTTTTTGATTTTAATTTCCCTAAGCTATAGGACCATAAGTGGAAGTGCCCTAGGCTCTGTTGCTTTGTTTTTTAGATGTTTCAGGAAACACCATACACTTCTCCAGAGTGGCTGTTGGCAATTTACATCCCGCCCATCAGCATAACAAGGCTCCCAGTTCTCCATGGCCTGTCCTGCCTTTCTGGATTTTACACCTTTTTCAGATGGCCCTTTTGACCGGGGGGCTGTGAGACTTCATTGTAGTGCAGATTTCCTTTGCAAGCTTGCTTGGTTGGCCAAAAAGGGCGTATGCATTTTTTCCTGAATATATTCAGGAAAAAACGCATACGCCCTTTTTGGCCAAGTGCATCATTGTGGACGTTCTGCCTCTTTTCCTATGCTTTACATGCAATTCCAGTCTACCTCCTGAAATCGGTTTCCTGCAATTCTGCCCCGGTTTCAAGTCCTCTTGGCAGCCTTACTTCAGTATATTTTTGGACGATAGCTGTCTTTTATAACTGCAGGTTTGTGAATGACAGTGCCCCTGAGCTGCTTTCTTCAACTCGCTTTCTTGTGAGCTGGCCGCAACACCGCAGGATTGCTTCAGTCCCTAGAGTGGTTCCGGCATGGCATGCTGAGCCTTTGGTTAATTCCTCTTCCTTGTGGGATATGAGAGTTAAGTTTGCCCGTCCAGACACCTCCAGCTAGTCTCTCATTGGTTCTCCCTATTCCTGTTCATTTTCCGCAGAAATTGCAAACTGGGCCAAACAGGAGTTTAAAGGCACTGACTCTCCAACTGGGGAGAGTGTTAGTAAAGCGTCTGGAATGTAGCACCCGAGTACCAGGGGACGAAAACAGACACATTTGAACACGTTTCCCGATCACACGGTGGATCATACTCTGGGTTCCACATGCATGTTTTAGCTGAATGAAGAATCCCTTAAACCTGGAGAGTTGAGACCCATGGAATGGGTACCATGCAATATGACTTCAAAGGGTCTGCATTTGCCCACTGATCCTCACCAATCCTATCACTGCTGCGTTTATGCCGCTGTGCACATGCTTGATTCTCTTTCGGAGACATATAAATCCATAGGTTTTAAGATTCTTACTAGTCAGGTATATTCTTAGGCGTTTAATATGGGGTGTTGAGTCCACTTCGTTGAGCAAGGAGTAGCTCTTGTCTATTACATATTTGGCTTATGGAACGGTATCTGTGCTAATTTCAATCTCTGGTTTTATGCAGCACCCCAACTCACCTTTCCCCTTAAGCAAGCATAAGTTGGTTTTCTACATTTCAGACCCTGTTCTGTTTTGTAATTCAGTTCCTGTGAAGCCAAGTTTACATTCGGTTTATTAGTGATATCTTATGATGTTTCTTTTTCTGTGTGACTTATTTCACTTAGAATCATCGTACCTGAATCCACTCATTATGCTGCTATGGGCCTGATGACGTAGATTTCATTGCTGAGTGATATTGCATTCTACGTAAGTACCACAACTTCTTTATCCATTTTTCGCTTTCTGTGATATTGAGCTTGTACCGTAAACGAGGTTCTTGTAAACAGAGCCGTCCCAAACTTTGGGGTGGCTGTGTCTTTTTGATTTTAATTTCCCTAAGCTATAGGATCATAAGTGGAAGTGCCCTAGGCTCTGTTGCTTTGTTTTTTAGATGTTTCAGGAAACACCATACACTTCTCCAGAGTGGCTGTTGGCAATTTACATCCCGCACATCAGCATAACAAGGCTCCCAGTTCTCCATGGCTTGTCCTGCCTTTCTGGATTTTACACTTTTTTCAGATGGCCCTTTTGACAAGGGGGCAGTGAGACTTCATTGTAGTGCAGATTTCCTTTGCAAGCTTGCTTGGTTGGCCAAAAAGGGCGTATGCGTTTTTTCCTGAATATATTCTGGAAAAAACGTATACGCCCTTTTTGGCCAAGTGCATCATTGTGGACGTTCTGCCTCTTTTCCTATGCTTTACATGCAATTCCAGTCTACCTCCTGAAATCGGATTCCTGCAATTCTGCCCCACTTTCAAGTCCTCTTGGCAGCCTTACTTCAATATATTTTTGAACGATAGCTGTCATTTATAACTCTGCAGGTTTGTGAATGACAGTGCCCCTGAGCTCCTTTCTTCAACTCGCCTTCTTGTGAGCTGGCCCCAACACCGCAGGATTGCTTCAGGCCCTAGTGTGGTTCCGGCATGGCATGCTGAGCCTTTGGTTAACTCCTCTTCCTGGTGGGAAATGAAAGTTAAATTTGCCCGTCCAGACACCTCCAGCTAGTCTCTCATTGGTTCTCCCTATTCCTGTTCATTTTCCGCAGAAATTGCAAACTAGGCCAAACAGGAGGTTAAACGCACTGACTCTCCAAGTGGGGAGAGTGTTAGTAAAGCCTCTGGAATGTTGCACCCGAGTACCAGGGGACCAAAACTGAGACGCATTTGAACACGTTTCCCGATCACACGGTGGATCATACTCTGGGTTCCACATGCATGTTTTAGCTGAAGGAAGAATCCCTTAAACCTGGAGGGTTGAGACCCATGGAATGGGTACCATGCAATATGAATTCAAAGGGTCTACATTTGCTCACCGGACCTCACCAATCCTATCACTGCTGCACTTATGCCGCTGTACACATGCTTGATTCTCTTTCGGAGACATATAAATCCATAGGTTTTAAGATTCTTACTAGTCAGGTATATTCTTAGGTGTTTAATATGGGGTGTTGAGTCCACTTCGCTGAGCAAGGAGTAGCTCTTGTCTATTACATATTTGGCTTATGGAATGGTGTCTGTGCTAATTTCCATGTCTGGCTTTATGCAGCACCCCAACTCACCTTTCCCCTTAAGCAAGTATAAGTTGGTTTTCTACATTTGAGACCCTGTTCTGTTTTGTAATTCAGTTCCTGTGTAGCCAAGTTTACATTCCGTGTAGTAGTGATATCTTATGATGTTTCTTTTTCTGTGTGACTTATTTCACTTAGAATCATCGTACCTGAATCCACTCATTATGCTGCTATGGGCCTGATGACATAGATTTCATTGCTGAGTGATATTGCATTGTACGTAAGTACCACAACTTCTTTATCCATTTTTCGCTTTCTGCGATATTGAACTTGTACCGTAAACGAGGTTCTTGTAAAGAGAGCCGTCCCAAACTTTGGGGTGGCTGTGTCTTTTTGATTTTAATTTCCCTAAGCTATAGGACCATAAGTGGAAGTGCCCTAGGCTCTGTTGCTTTGTTTTTTAGATGTTTCAGGAAACACCATACACTTCTCCAGAGTGGCTGTTGGCAAGTAACATCCCGCCCATCAGCATAACAAGGCCCCCAGTTCTCCATGGCCTGTCCTGCCTTTCTGGATTTTACACTTTTTTCAGATGGCCCTTTTGACTGGGGGGAAGTGAGTCTTCATTGTATTGCAGATTTCCTTTGCAAGCTTGCTTGGTTGGCCAGAAAGGTTGTATGCGTTTCTTCCTGAATATATTCAGGAAAAAACGCATACGCCCTTTTTGGCCCAGTGCATCATTGTCTACGTTCTGAGTCTGTTCATGTTTTCAATGCAATTCCAGTCTACCTCCTGAAATCGGTTTCCTGCAATTCTGCCTTGCTGTCAGTGCCTCTTCATAGCCTTACCTCAATATACTTTTGGAAAATAGTTGGTCTTTATAACTCTGCAGGTTTTTGAATTGCAGTGGCCCTTAGTTCCATTTTTCAGCTCTTATTTTTGTGATCTTGCCTCATATCCACAGGATTTCTTCAGGCCCTATTCTTCTTCTGGGGCACCTTGCTCTGCCTTTGGTTAGTTCTTCTTCCTGATGTGAAATTAGAGTGACATGTGCCCATTGAAACCGCTACAGCTATTTTCTCACTGGTTCCCCCTATTCCCATTCATCCTCCGCACTAACTGCAGACTGTGCGATACCGGAACTTAAAGGCATTGACTCTCCATGTGGGGATGTTGTTAGTAAAGTGGCTGGAATGTTGATCCGGAGCCCCAGGAGAGGAAAATGAGGTGCGTTTTAGAAACCTTTCCCGATCATATGGTATACCATCCGCTGGATTTCCCATGCATGGTTTAGCTGTAGGAAGATTCCCTTCAACCTGGAGTGTTGGGACCCTTGGAATGAGTAGCATGAAGTATTGCATTAAACTTTCGGCAGTTGCTCACCATAGCTCACCAATCCTCTCAGCCCCAAGTGTCCAGCCTTATGTCTTATCCAGCTGTGGGTTTATATGTGGTCATTCCAGGTTGCATCACAGCCCCTGAGTGAATTTTGTAAGAATTTTTCTCTCTTTCATTGTTTCTGCATTTTGTTTTTAAAATTTATTTCTATAATGGGGTTTAGCTCATTTTCACTGCGGTGTTTGGCCGCTCTGCACACACTTGATTCCCTTATGGAGATATATCAATACATGGGTTTTAAGATTCTTATTACTCAGATATATTTCTCTGCGGTGTATAGGGTGTGTTGAGGCCAGTTCATTGAGCAAGGTGTAGATCTTGTCTAATACCTATTTGGTTTATTGAACGGTATCTGTGCTAATTTCAAACTCTGGTTTTATGCATCACCCCACCTCTCCTTTCCCCTTAAGCTGACATAAGTGTGTTTTCTAAATGTGAGACACTGTTCTGTTTTGTAATTCATTTTTTGTGCAGCCATATTTATCCTCCCTCTATAAGTGATATCTTATGATATGTTTCTTTTTCTGTTTGACTTATTTCAAGTAGTATTATCGGACCTAAATCCACTCTTTATCCTTCTACTAGCCTTATTACATTGATTTCATGGTGAAGAGATATTCCATTGTACATAAGTACCACATTTTCTTTATCCATTGTTCTCTTTCCTGGGATATTTAAGGTGTACTGAAGTTGAGGTTCTTGTAAACAGAGTAGCCCTAAACTGTGGTGTGCTTGTGTCTTGTTGATTTTTAGACTTCCCTAGATATACTTCCGTGATTGGAAGTGCCCTATGCTCTGTAGCTCTGTTTTTTAGATGATTTAGGAACCACCATACACTTCTCCAGAGTGGCTCTCGGCAGTTCACACACTGTCCATCAGCGTATAAAGGCTCCCTGTTCTCCATGGCCTGTCCTGCATTTCTGGTTTTTACAATTTTTTCGGATGGTCCTTTTGACCGGTGGGAAATGAGACTTCTTTGTTGTGCACATTTGCATTGCTTGCTTGCTTGGTTGCCCATAAAGTGCGTATGCGTTTTTTCCTGGATATATTCAGGAAAAAACGCATACTCCCTTTTGGGCCAACTGCATCATTGTCGAAATTCTGCCGCTTTTCATGTGCTTTAAAGACAAGTCCAATCTATCTCTTGAAATCTGTTTCTTGCAATTCTGTCTTGCATTCAGATCCTCTTCTTTGCCTTACCTCAACATATTTTTGGACGTTAGTTTTCATTTATAACTCTGCAGGTTTGTGAATTGCAGTGACCCTGAGCTCCATTTTTTAAGTTGCTCTTTTGTGAGCTGGCCTCAAAGCCGCAGGATTGCTTCAGGCCCTATTTTGGCTCCGGCGAGGTGGGCTGAGCCTTTTTTAAATTCTTATTCTTAATGGGAAATTAGAGTGACATGTGCCCGTCCAAACCCCTACAACTATTCTCTCATTGGTTCCCCCTCTTCCCGTTCATCGTCCTCACAATTTGCAAAATGTGTGAAACAGAAGTTTAAATGTGCTGATTCTCTAAGTGGGGAGATTCTAAATAACGTGGCTGGAATGATGAACAGGAGCACCAGGAGAGGATAAATGAGGTGTATTTTAGACACATCTCCCGATCACATGGTGTACAGTCCTCTGGGTTTTCCATGCATGTTTTAGCTGTAGGAAGATTCCTTGAACCTGCAGATTTGGGACCCATTGAATGAGTACCAGGTAGTATTACTTTAAAGGCTGTGCATTTCCTCACCCAACCTCACATTTCTCTTAGCGCGAACAGTTTCCAGCCTTATGTCTCATCCTGCTGTGGGTCTAGATGTGTTCAATCCATGTTGCATCACCGTCCCTGAGGAAAAGTTGTAAGAGGTTTTCTCTGTCTCTCTGTTGTTTATTTTTTTCAATTTATTACTATATTGGTTACAGCTGATTTTCAAAGCTCTGTTTCTTGCTGCTGTACATCCACTTGATTCACGTACAGAGAGACATCAATAAATTCTTTTTCAGATTCTTACCAGTCATATATATTCTTTTCCGGTGACTTGAGTGTGCTGAGTGCAGTTCTTTTAGCTACCGTGTAGGCCTTGTTGATTATCAGTTTGGTATTTGGAATGGTATCTTTGCTAATTTCAACCTCCTGGATGATGCCTCACCCCTCCCCACCTTTCCCGTTTAGCAGCCTTACGCGTGTTTTCTACATATTTGACTATGTTTTTGTTTTGTAATTTATTTCATGTGTAGCCATTTTGGATTCCACCTTTAAGTGATATCTTATGATATGTGTCTTTTTCTTTTTGAATTATGTCACTTAGAATGATCATACGTAACTCCTCCAGAGTTGTTACAACTGGCCATATTTCATTGATTTCCAGGCTGAGTAATATTCCACTCTACATAAGTACCACATCTCTATCCATTTTTTCCCTCCAGAGACATTTAAGTTATATCCTAGTCGAGGATCTTTTAAACAGAGAGGCAGTAAACATTGGGGTGCCTGTGTCCTCTCGATTTTTGTTTTTCCCAAGATATACGCCCATGAGTGCAAGTGCCCTATGCTCTGTAGCTCATTTTTTAGATGCTTTAGTAAACACAATACACTTCTCCAGAATGGCCGTTGGCAATATACATTTCCACTATAAGCCTCACAGGGCTCCCTATTCTCCTTGCCCTGTCCTGCATTTCTGGTGTTTACACTTTATGAGGATGGCTCTTCTGACTGATGCAAAGTGATATCTTTTGTAGTATTGATTTCCAGTGCCCACCTGTTTGGTTGGCTAAAAAAGTGTATGCCCTTTTCTTGAATATATACAGAAAGAAACGCATACAGCCTTTTTGGCCAACTGCAATGTTGGCAATGTTCAGCCCCTTTTCTTGTGCTTAATGGCGAGTCCTTTCTACCTCCTCAAATCCCTTTCCTGCCATTCTCCCTTGCTTACCAATCCTTTTCTCTGACTTTCCTCAAGACATTTTTC
Source organism: Orcinus orca (assembly GCF_937001465.1). Taxonomy (NCBI): domain Eukaryota; kingdom Metazoa; phylum Chordata; class Mammalia; order Artiodactyla; family Delphinidae; genus Orcinus; species Orcinus orca. The sequence continues at coordinate 50,793,975 of NC_064560.1, read as the reverse complement.
AGTGATAGATATTTTCAACTCTGCAGTTTCGTGAATTTTACTGCCCCTGAGTTCCATTGTTCAACTTGTGTTTATGGGAACTGGCCACAAAGCAGTGGGATTTCCTCAAGCCCTATACTGTTTCCATGGGCAACCCTAGCCTTTGGTCAATTCGTCTTCCTGATTGGAAATTAGAGTGACATGTGCCTGTCTGAACACCTAGGACTTGTCTCTCATTGTTCCTCATCCTTCCGCTTCATCCTCTGGACAAATTCCAAACTGTACGCAACAGGATGTTGACAGTGCTGACATCTCCAAGTGGGGAGACTGTTAGTAAAGACGCTGGAGGGGTGAACCCGAGCACCAGGAGATGAGGAGATGAGATGCCTTTTCCAAACTCTTCCCGATCAGACGGTATACCATCCTCTGGGTGTGACAGACATGTTTTAGCAGTAGGAAGAGTCCCATTCATGTAAAGAGAACACCAGAGCTTTTTCAAAATCAGTGTCTCCCCGAAACCCAAACTGGGGAATTTTTTAAGCTACAGCTACACATATGTTCATGAAGGGCCTTGGGAAGTAGGCAGAGTCCAAACTTTAGATGATTGAAGTCTTCAGGGTCAGAAGCACTCACCACTGGCATCCCTTAGGTTACACTTTAACTGTCATTGATAGATGATGTCAATAAAAATATCTATTCTTTTTCCGATTATTTCCCCTTATAGGTTATTGCAAAATATTGAGTGTAGTTCCCTGTGCTATACAGTAGTTCCTTGTTGATGATCTGTTTTATACATAGCAGTGTGTATGTGTTAATTCCAAACTGTTAATTTATCCCTCCTCCCACCTTTCCCCTTTGGTAATAATAAATTATAAGAGTTTATACTTCTCAGAAATGGGGGAGCTGAAAGAGAGGTATCATTTTCAATGGAAAAGCATTTAAAACAAGATTGAAGCTTTAACCAAGATTATTAGATGTACATCCTTGGAAAGAAATCACTTCATTTCTCTAATATTGACCTGACAAATAAGACAAACCTTTTCACTGAACTTGCTTATAATAAAGTGATGGAAATATCAAATGGAAGTGTTAGAAACATCTTATTTTACCCGAGCCTTATAAACTGTTCTATGTTAACTACAGTTTGGCTCACACATCTGTTCATTGAAGTTACAATAGTCTCAATTTCTGTTACTGATCCTCCAGAGTGGGCCCCAACAAGTGTCCCCCTGCCCAGTGTCATTGGGGCCAACAGATCGAGACTGAGTTTGGTTCACAAGCAAAGGAAACTTTATATTTTGATCAGCGAATGGAGAGGTGAGAGCATGCACTACCCCGTGGGCTGTGGGCTGGGCTGCTGTGTAGAGATCCTGTCAGAGTCAGTGGGAGGGAGGGGGCGGAGCTCTCGAGGGCGGGGTTGGCTGCAGCTCAGGCTCTGTATCTCGGAGTCTGCACTGGGCCCCAGGAGCTGAGGTGTCGACCCAGCCATTCTGCACTAGGAAATCTGGTCTGAAGTGCCGGGTGTGGAACCTCTGCATGCGGGACCCTAGGAGCACGTGAAATTAGACAAAGGATAAAAAAGGTCAGACTTGACTTTATTGCCCAGATTCTATTTTTATCTCCCAGGGATTTTTAATGGGCTTTGCTGGGGACAAACCCCTCCTCTGCCTTTTGTCCCGTTCCTCATTCTTGGAGTGCTGAGGGTGCAGACCCTTCTTCTGTAACTGCTGAGTGCTGAGTTGGGAGCCCTCATACCAGGGGACGAGGGTCAGAACTTCTCCCCAGCAGCCTCCAGGTGACGTTGATTGGCCCCAGGACCCCTGCCTCCCTGCTCATCCACCTGAGCACCAGCATTGGAAGTGTTATAGATTCTAATGACCTTTAAGGGTCCAGGAAAGAGATGTGCAGAGACGCTGTGGGGGCCGGTTTCACCCCGCCCCACATTTGTTCGGCCACCTTAGGCTGACCGTTTCTGCCAGCCTAGATGCTCTGACCAGTAGTCTGCTCTTTCTTCAATTAGGCCCCTGAATTAACGTAAAAACAGCACCAGGTGTCAGAGCCCTGCCCGCTCAACTCCCAGACAGTCCAGGGTCAGTGGTGATCAAGGACCATGATGGTCACTGAGTCAACAGCCTTTTGAAGTAAACAGGAGTCCAGCCGGTCTTATTGGCCACCATCATCACGGTGTCTGTAGGCTTTTCTATGGTGACAGTGTGATATACGTTTCCCCTGCCAAGATTATTAGCTCCCCTCTGGGTGCAGTAAGTCCTGCAAGCAGTAGTCTACTCCTTCGGGACACACTATTGTTGTTTTATGAGAGAAACTCCAGGTCAAGTGATGTTCACACGAGTCGTCATGGTGCCCTGTTGCCCCCAGTTATCTCTCTGGATGTTGTTGTTGGAGGGCCTCCTCACTCGAGGTCGGTGTGCCCACGGAGCGAACGCTGCAACTTCAGGGCATGGTTGGTGATTAGGATCACCACGTGGGGTCCTTTTCCCTTAGGAGGGAGGTGGCCTTTTGGGTTGCTGATTTCCAGGTTTTTAGATACTGCCAGTGTCTTGGCCAGATGTGGCAGTGGGCCAAGCCCCTTGGTGACTGTAGTTTATCCTACCTGGATGGCATTCTTGCGTTGTTCCATTTCAAGTGGTCCCAGTTTTTGCACTAATTCTCCAATGGCGATTTACCTTTCACCGGGAATGGAAAGGTCAAAGGGTTTAGCTCAATTAGGGAGTTCCAGGGCAAGGGTCTGAATTGACTGCTCTTTCCATTCTTGAAAGGCCACTTCTGGATTCTGTTCAAAAGGATCATCATCTTTTCCTTTCAGTGTTTCATATAGAGGCCCAGCTAGTAGACTGTAGTTAGGGATCCAGAAGCAGCAAACCCTGGCCTCCTCAGGAACCCCTAAGCTGTCTTCTAGTTTTAGAAAGGGGTAAGGCTGCAAATGGTTTCTTCCCTTTCCTGGGATGGGCTTCTCCGACCTTCTGTGAGAATGAAGCCCAGGCAGGTCACCGCAGTCTGTGATATTTGAGCTTTTTCTTGGACAACTTCTATCCTTTATTGGCTTGGTAGTTCAGAGGCCTCCTTAGTAGGGCTGGCGATCAGAATGTCGTCTGCATATTGAAGGAGGGTTTCCTTTTCCAGAGGTAGAACTTTTCGGTCTTTAGCTAAGCTTTCCCCAAAGATGGTGTGGGAATTTTTGAACCCTTGGGGCAAGACGGCCCGGAAGTATTGTTTTAGTTGTATGTTGAGTCCTGCCACTCACAAGCCAAAATTTCTTGTGACTCTGGGACTAATGGAATACAAAAGAAGGCATCATTGAAGACTAATACAGAATACCATGTCCTGGTGGTTGGTAGAATGACCAGCAGGGTGTAGGAATTAGGAGCAACTGGAGGTATATCCTCGGTGGCTTCACTGACTGTCCTGACATCCTTTACCAGGTCCCCAGCAGCCCATGGGGCTCTCGTGGTCAGGCCAATCCCAGGATATGGAGCTCTCCTGGGCAGGTACCCCACCCCCAACCCAGCCCACAGGGCTCTCGTGGTCAGGCCCCTCCCAGGATACAGAGCTACCCTTGCAGGTACCGTGGCAGGGCTGGGCACACAGGAACCGTGCACATAGCCCTCATTGAAGAGCACCCCCAGCTCACCTGTCGCTCAGAGCTGACACAGAGCACCTCAGAGCAGGACTTGAACTAACAAACAGCAGCTCCGACAGGTCTGTGACCCTGGGCATCACTCTGTGTGGCCTCCCTCCACCTGGTCTTCCAGAGACTTCCACTGCACCCAGGGCACCAGGCCTCTGTCTCCAACCACCACCCACCCCTCCTCTCCCTGACTCCTGGGTTCCTCTCATTAGGAGAGGCTTTTCTTGAAGTTGTCTCCCACTCATGGGCCAGATAAAATGATTAGAAAACAAGCCAAAGCTGCAGCCCCTTGTCTATCCTGACTCTCAGGAGCCCACACCTGTTCCTTGGACCTGGCCGGTTCAGCAAGTTCCATTTTCTGCAACTGTGAGCCCCTGAGGGGTGATGATTGGCTGACCTGGGCAGCCTTACGGTGCCGGCCAGCCCTCCCCAGGTGTGCCTGGGTTGAGATCAATATAAATACCACTCCAGGCAGCAAGAGCCCCTGCAGCTGTGCCTGACGCCATTTTCTCTGCCCTGTCAGCAGTCTCGGGGCTGGGCTGGTGGGAGGGAGTGAGAGGCCACGGCTTTGTGGGTGGCCCAGTGTGAGTGGGGCTCTGCTGGACTTTCTGCAGCAGTTGCCAGGCTGCCACCTGCTAAAGAAGAGGATGTGTCACCCATACCTGCTGCTGGAATTTCTCCCTGGGCAGAGGTGAGGAAGGAAAAAAGCAGTGGGGGCAGGGACAGGACGGGTATCTCAGGCAGGGAAATGGAAATCTTCCAGAAGAGCACCCAGGGCCAGGACCATCCTGGCTGGCCTGCAGGCACCAAGTCAGCTGGCATGCTGTCACTCGTGTGGCTCCATGGCCCTTCCTCTAGGCTTTCAAGTCCTTGTATATATTCAGGTGTTTTACCTGGGAAGGGTGGGAACAGTTCAGCAGCAACTGGCCTGGGGCTCAGCTCACGTTTACTCACAGATGCCTCGGCACGGTGCCCCAGCTTTGCAATGAGGACGCTTGTTGTGTGGGGGCTGCTGGCTGAATGGGAGACGATTCCCCACCACTGAGCAACTTCAGAATTGTTTACAACTGGAGCAAGTGCCCTGATACGGTTTTCCTCTGAGTAACTGGTGGGTTCTGTTTTTTTTTTTTCTCTTTTTCGTTTTTGGTTCAAGGTAGATTTTATTCCTCTTTTTTGTATTTACAGATATAAGCATGGAAATAATTTATTCATATAAATACATGTATGTGAAGGGAATAATTGTTTTTTCTGTTTTATTTTTTAAATTTTATTTCTTTTTAATTTTGAATTTTATTTTATATTTTTATACAGCAGGTTCTTATTGGTTATCTATTTTATACATATAAATGTTTACATGCCAATCCCAATCTCTCAACTCCTCCCACCACCACCCCCCCAAGAGCTTTCCCCCCTTGTTGTCCATACGATTGTTGTCTACATCTGTTGCTCTATTTATGCCTTGCAAAATGGTTAATCTGTAGTTTTTCTAGGTTCCACATATATGCATGAATATACAAGATTTGTTTTTCTCTTTCTGACTTACTTCACTCTGTATGACAGTCTCTAGATCCATCGACGTCTCTACAAATGACCCAATTTCATTCCTTTCATGGCTTAGTAATATTCCATTTTATATATGTACCACATCCTTATGCATTCGTCTGTCTGTGGGCATTTAGGTTGCTTCCATTACCTCGATATTGTAAATAGTGATGCAATGAACATTGCGGTGAATGTCTCTTTTTGATTTATGGTTTTGTCTGGGTATATGTCCAGTACTGGGATTGCTGTATCATATGGTAATTCTATTATTAGTTTCTTAAGAAACTCCATATTGTTCTCCATAGTGACTGTATCAATTTATATTCCCAACAATAGTGGAAGAGGCTTCCTTTTCTCCACACCCTTTCCAGCATTTGTTGTTTGTAGATTTTCAGATGATGCCCATTCTAACAGGTGTGAGGTGATACCTCATTGTTGAGTCCATTTCGTTGAGCAAGGGGTAGGTCTTGTCTATTACATATTTGGCTTATGGAACGGTATCTGTGCTAATTTCAAACTCTGGTTTTATGCAGCACCCCAACTCACCTTTCCCCTTAAGCAAGCATAAGTTGGTTTTCTAAACTTGAGACCCTGTTCTGTTTTGTAATTCAGTTCATGTGTAGCCAAGTTTACATTCCGTGTATTAGTGATACCTTATGATGTTTCTTTTTCTGTGTGACTTATTTCACTTAGAATCATCGTGCCTCAATCCACTCATGATGCTGGTACAGGCCTGGTGACACAGATTTCATTGCTGAGTGGTATTCTGTTGTACGTTAAGTACCGCAAATTCTTTATCAATTATTTGCTCTCTGGGATACTTAACTTGTACCGTAGAAGAGGTTCCTGTAAACAGAGCCGTCCCAAATTTTGGGGTGGCTATGTCTTTTTGATTTTAATTTCCCTAAGCTATAGGACCATAAGTGGAAATGCCCTAGACTCTGTTGCTTTGTTTTTCAGATGTATCAGGAAACACCATACACTTCTCCAGAGTGGCTGTTGGCAATTTACATCCCGCCCATCAGCATAACAAGGCTCCTTTCTCCCCATGGCCTGTCTTGCCTTTCTGGATTTTACACTTTTTTCAGATGGCCCTTTAGACCGGGGGGAAGTGACACTTCATAGTAGTTCGGATTTCCATTGTAAGCTTGCTTGGTTTGCCAAAAAGGGCATATGTGTTTTTTCCTGAATATATTCAGGAACAAACTCATACGCCCTTTTTTGCCAAGTGCATCATTGTCGATGTTCTGCCTCTTTTCCTATGCTTTAAATGCAAATCCAGTCTACCTCCTGAAATCGGTTTCCTGCAATTCTGCCCCGCTTTCAAGTCCTCTTGGCAGCCTTACTTCAATATATTTTTGGACGTTATCTGTCATTTATAACTCTGCAGGTTTGTGAATTACAGGGCCCCTGAGATCCTTTCTTCAACTCACTTTCTTGTGAGCTGGCCGCAAACCCGCAAGACTGCTTCAGGCCCTAATCTGCTTCTGGCAGAGCATGCTGAGCCTTTGGTTAATTCCTCTTCCTGGTGGGAAATGAGTGTTAAATATGCCCGTCCAGACACCTACCTCACTCTCAACCCCTTGGTGATGTGGGTCCTCTGGTTTGTGACCACCTTTATGGGTTCCTCACCTTTCAATGATGTGGCCCCACTAGTGTGAGGACACTCCTGCCTGGTTCTCATCCACGTGGTTATGTGGACCCCCTGGTGAGAGTCTGTTCCTGGCTGTGTTCCTCACCCTTCTGTGAGGGAGACCCTCTGCTGCTAGGTCACTCCTGCATGGCTGGCACACATTGCCTTGGTGAAGTCAGCCGTGTGGTGGCAGTTGCAGCGTGCTGGGAATCTCCTCCCCCCGGTGATGAGGGCCCTCTTGCGTCAGGCCCTAACTGCTGGGCTCACCAACTTTTCTTAGTGAGCCCAGTGATGCTTGGGCACTCCTCTTCGGATCCCATCTCCATAGGGATGTGGGCCTTCTGCTCTGAGGTCCCAACGGCTGGGTTGTTCACATTTTCATGATGTGGGCTCTCTGGTGTTAGTTCACAGAGGCCTGGATCCCATAACCTCTGTGCTCTTGGCCGCCTGCTGGGAGGTTCCAACTGCTCGATTCCTCACTTTTTTAATTTTTTGGGCCCTCTGTTGTGAGGATCCTCCTGCCTGCCTCACTCCCAGCCCCTTCGTGATGTGTGTCCTCTGGTTTGAGGCCACATGTGCTGGGTTCCTCACCTTTCGATGATGTGGGACCAATGGTCTTAGGAGACTCCTGCCTGGTTCACATCCCCTTGGTGATGTGGGCCCTCTGTTGAGAGTCTAATCCTGGCTGGCTTCCTCACCCATCTGTGAGGTGGGCCGTCTGCTGTGAGGTCACTCCTGCCTGGCTTGCTCACCTCGCCTTGTGGACATGAGCCCTCTGGTGGCACTTGGAGCCTGCTGGGAGCCTCCTCCCGTCGGTGATGAGGGCCCTCTGGCGTCAGGCCCTAACTGCTGGGCTCCCCACATTTTGTGATGTGCGCCCAGTGGTGCGAGGACACTCCAGCCAGGTTCACATCCCCATTGGGATGTGGGCCTTCTGCTCTGAGGTCCCAACGCCTGGGTTGCTCACAGTTTCATGATGTGGGCTCTCTGCTGTTAGTTCACTCCTGCCTGCATCCCATAGCTTCTGTGCTCTCGGCCGCCTGCTGGGAGGTTCCAACTGCTGGATTCCTCACCTTTCTTATTCTTTGGGCCCTCTGTTTTTAGGCTACTCCTGCCTGCCTCACTCCCATTCCCTTTGTGATATGTGTCCTCTGATTTGAGGCCACATGTGCTGGGTTCCGCACCTTTCGATGATGTGGCCCCACTGGAGGGAAGACAGTCCTGCCTGGTTCCCATCCCCTTGCTGATGTGGGCCCTCAGGTGAGAGTCTGATCCTGGCTGGGTTCCTCACCCTTCTGTGAGGTGGGCCCTCTGCTGTGAGGTCAATCATGCCTGTCTGGCACACGTCACCTTGGCGACGTGGGCCCTCTGGTGGCAATTGGAGTGTGCTGGGATCCTCCTCCCCTCGGTGATGAGGGCCCTCTTGCCTTAGGCCATAACTGCTGGGCTCCCCACATTTTCTGATGTACGCCAAGTGAGTGAGGACACTCTTGCCAGGTTCCCATCCCCATGGGGATATGGGCCTTCTGCTCTGAGGTCAAAACGGCTGGCTTGCTCACAGTACCATGATGTGGGCCCTCTGCTGTGAGTTCACTCCGGCAAGGATCCCTTATCATCGGTGCTCTGAGCCACCTGCTGGGAGGTTCCAACTGCTGGATTCCTCAACTTTTTTATTCTATGTGCCCTCTGTTGCGAGGCTCCTCCTGCCTGCCTCACTGCCAGCCCCTTGGTGATGGGTGTCCTATGGTTTGAAGCCACATGTTCTGGGTTCCTCACCTTTAGATGATATGGCCCTACTCATGTGAGGACACTCCTGCCTGGTTCCAATCCATTTGGTGATATGGGCCCTCTGGTGCGAGTCTGATCCTGACTGGGTTCGTCACACTTCTCTGAGGTGGGCCCTCTGCTGTGAGGTCATTCGTGCCTGGTTGGCACACATCGCCTTGGCGACGTCAGCCCTCTGGTGGCAGTTGGAGCCTGCTGGGAATCTCCTCCCCTCGGTTATGAGAGCTCTGGATAAAACACATATGCCCTTTTTTGCCAAGTGCATTATTTTCCAAGTTCTGTCTCTTTTCCTATGCTTTAAGAGCGACTCAGGTGTACCTTCTGAAATCGGTATCCAGCAATTCTGCCCCTCATTCAAGTCCTCTTCGCAGCCTTACTTCAGTAAAATTTTGGATGATACCTGTCATTTATAACTCTGCAGGTTTGTGAATTACAGTGCCCCTGAGCTCCTTTCTTCAACTCGCTTTCTTGTGAGCTGGCCGCAAAACCGCAGGATCTCTTCAGGTCCTAATCTGGTTCCAGCATGGCACGCGGAGCCTTTGGTTCATTTGTCTTCCTGGTGGGAAATGAGAGTTAAATTTGCCCGTCCAGACACCTCCAGCTAGTCTCTCATTGGTTCTCCTTATTCCTGTTCATCTTCCACAGAAATTGCAAACTTGGCCAAACAGGAGGTTAAAGGCACTGACTCTCCAAGTGCGGAGAGTGTTAGTAAAGCATCTGGAAAGTTGCACCGAGTGCCAGGGGACGAAAAATGAGATACATTTAAAAACGTTTCCCGATCATATGGTGGATCATATTCTGGGTTCCACATGCATGTTTTAGCTGAAGGAGGAATCCCTTACACCGGGAGAGTTGAGACCCATGGAATGGGTACCATGAAATATGACTTCAAAGGGTCTGCATTTGCTCACCGAACCTCACCAATCCTATCACTGCTGCGTTTATGCCACTGTACACATGCTTAATTCTCTTTCAGAGACATATAAATCCATAGGTTTTAAGTTTCTTACTAGTCAGGTATATTCTTAGGCGTTGAATATGGCGTGTTGAGTCCACTTCGTTGAGCAAGGAGTACTTCTTGTCTATTACATATTTGGCTTATGGAACGGTATCTGTGCTAATTTCCATCTCTGGTTTTATGCAGCACCCCAACTCACCTTTCCCCTTAAGCAAGCATAAGTTGGTTTTCTACATTTGAGACCCTGTTCTCTTTTGTAATTCAGTTCCTGTGTAGCCAAGTTTACATTCCGTGTAGTAGTGATATCTTATGATGTTTCTTTTTCTGTGTGACTTATTTCACTTACAATCATCGTACCTGAATCCACTCATTATGCTGCTACGGGCCTGATGACATAGATTTCATTGCTGAGTGATATTGCATTGTACGTAAGTACCACAACTTCTTTATCCATTTTTCACTTTCTGTGATATTGAACTTGTACCGTAAACGAGGTTCTTGTAAACAGAGCCGTCCCAAACTTTGGGGTGGCTGTGTCTTTTTTATTTTAATTTCCCTAAGCTATAGGACCATAAGTGGAAGTGCCCTAGGCTCTGTTGCTTTGTTTTTTAGATGTTTCAGGAAACACCATTCACTTATCCAGAGTGGCTGTTGGCAATTTACATCCCGCCCATCAGCATAACAAGGCTCCCAGTTCTCCATGGCCTGTCCTGCCTTTCTGTATTTTACACTTTTTTCAGATGGCCCTTTTGACCGGGGGGCAGTGAGACTTCATTGTAGTGCAGATTTCCTTTGCAAGCTTGCTTGGTTGGCCAAAAAGGGCGTATGCGTTTTTTCCTGAATATATTCAGGAAAAAACGCATACGCCCTTTTTGGCCAAGTGCATCATTGTGGACGTTCTGCCTCTTTTCCTATGCTTTACATGCAATTCCAGTCTACCTCCTGAAATCGGTTTCCTGCAATTCTGCCCCGCTTTCAAGTCCTCTTGGCAGCCTTACTTCAATATATTTTTGGACGATAGCTGTCATTTATAACTCTGCAGGTTTGTGAATGACAGTGCCCCTGAGCTCCTTTCTTCAACTCGCTTTCTTGTGAGCTGGCCGCAACACCGCAAGATTGCTTCAGGCTCTAATGTGGTTCCGGCATCGCACGCTGAGCCTTTGGTTAATTCCTCTTCCTGGTGGGAAATGAGAGTTAAATTTGCCCATCCAGACACCTCCAGCTAGTGTCTCATTGGTTCTCCCTATTCCTGTTCATTTTCCGCAGAAATTGCAAACTGGACGAAACAGGAGGTTAAAGGCACTGACTCTCCAAGTGGGGAGAGTGTTAGTAAAGCGTCTGGAATGTTGCACCCGAGTACCAGGGCACGAAAACTGAGACACATTTGAACACGTTTCCCAATCACATGGTGGATCATACTCTGGGTTCCACATGCATGTTTTAGCTGAAGGAAGAATCCCTTAAACCTGGAGAGTTGAGACCCATGGAATGGGTACCATGCAATATGACTTCAAAGGGTCTGCATTTGCTCACTGAACCTCACCAATCCTATCACTGCTGCATTTATGCCGCTGTACACATGCTTGATTCTCTTTCGGAGACATATAAATCCATAGGTTTTAAGATTCTTACTAGTCAGGTATATTCTTAGGCTTTTAATATGGGGTGTTGAGGCCACTTCGTTGAGCAAGGAGTAGCTCTTGTCTATTACATATTTGGCTTATGGAACGGTATCTGTGCTAATTTCAATCTCTGGTTTTATGCAGCACCCCAAGTCACCTTTCCCCTTAAGCAAGCATAAGTTGGTTTTCTACATTTGAGACCCTGTTCTGTTTTGTAATTCAGTTCCTGTGTAGCCAAGTTTACATTCCGTGTAGTAGTGATATCTTATGATGCTTCTTTTTCTGTGTGACTTATTTCATTTAGAATCATCTTACCTGAATCCACTCATTATGTTGCTACGGGCCTGATGACATAGATTTCATTGCTGAGTGATATTGCATTGTACGTAAGTACCACAACTTCTTTATCTATTTTTCGCTTTCTGTGATATTGAACTTGTACCGTAAATGAGGTTCGTGTAATAAGAGCCGTCCCAAACTTTGGGGAGGCTGTGTCTTTTTGATTTTAATTTCCCTAATCTATAGGACCATAAGTGGAAGTGCCCTAGGCTCTGTTGCTTTGTTTTTTAGATGTTTCAGGAAACACCATACACTTCTCCAGAGTGGCTGTTGGCAATTTACAACCCGCCTATCAGCATAACAAGGCTCCTAGTTCTCCATGGCCTCTCCTGCCTTTCTGGATTTTACACATTTTTCAGATGCCCCTTTTGACCGGGGGGCAGTTAGACTTCATTGTAGTGCAGGTTTCCTTTGCAGGCTTGCTTGGTTGGCCAAAAGTGCATATGCGTTTTTTCCTGATCAGGAAAAAACGCATACGCCATTTTTGGCCAAGTGCATCATTGTGGACGTTCTGCCTCTTTTCCTATGCTTTACATACAATTCCAGTCTACCTCCTGAAATCAGTTTCCTGCAATTCTGCCCCGTTTTCAAGTCCTCTTGGCAGGCTTACTTCAATATATTTTTGGACGATAGCTGTCATTTATAACTCTGCAGGTTTGTGAATGACAGTGCCCCTGAGCTCCTTTCTTCAACTCGCTTTCTTGTGAGCTGGCCACAACACCGCAGGATTGCTTCAGGCCCTAGTGTGGTTCCGGCACGGCACGCTGAGCCTTTGGTTAATTCCTCTTCTTGGTGGAAAATGAGAGTTAAATTTGCCCATCCAGACACCTCCAGCTAGTCTCTCATTGGTTCTCCCTATTCCTGTTCATTTTCCGCAGAGATTGCAAACTGGGCCAAACAGGGGGTTAAAGGCACTGACTCTCCAAGTGGGGAGAGTGTTAGTAAAGCGTCTGGAATGTTGCACCCGAGTACCAGGGCACGAAAACTGAGACACATTTGAACACATTTCCCGATCACACGTTGGGTCATACTCTGGGTTCCACATACATGTTTTAGCTGAAGGAAGAATCCCTTAAACCTGGAGAGTTGAGACCCATGGAATGGGTACCATGCAATATGACTTCAAAGGGTCTGCATTTGTTCACCAAACCCCACCAATCCTATCACTGCTGCCTTCATGCCACTGTACACACGCTTGATTCTCTTTCGGAGACATATAAATCCATAGGTTTTAAGATTCTTACTAGTCAGGTATATTCTTAGGCATTTAATATGGGGTGTTGTGTCCACTTTGTTGAGCAAGGAGTAGCTCTTGTCTATTACATATTTGGCTTATGGAACGGTATCTGTGCTAATTTCAATCTCTGGTTTTATGCAGCACCCCAAGTCACCTTTCCCCTTAAGCAAGCATAAGTTGGTTTTCTACATTTGAGACCCTGTTCTGTTTTGTAATTCAGTTCCTGTGTAGCCAAGTTTACATTCCGTGTAGTAGTGATATCTTATGATGTTTCTTTTTGTGTGTGACTTATTTCACTTAGAATCATCGTACCTGAATCCACTCATTTTATGCTGCTACTGGCCTGATGACATAGATTTCATTGCTGAGTGATATTGCATTCTACGTAAGTACCACAACTTCTTTATCCATTTTTCGCTTTCTGTGATATTGAACGTGTACCGTAAACGAGGTTCTTGTAAACAGAGCCGTCCCAAACTTTGGGGTGGCTGTGTCTTTTTGATTTTAATTTCCCTAAGCTATAGGACCATAAGTGGAAGTGCCCTAGGCTCTGTTGCTTAGTTTTTTAGATGTTTCAGGAAACACCATACACTTCTCCTGAGTGGCTGTTGGCAATTTACATCCCGCCCATCAGCATAACAAGGCTCCCAGTTCTCCATGGCCTGTCCTGCCTTTCTGGATTTTACACTTTTTTCAGATGGCCCTTTTGACCGGGGGGCAGTGAGACTTCATTGTAGTGCAGATTTCCTTTGCAAGCTTGCTTGCTTGGCCAAAAAGGGCGTATGCGTTTTTTCCTGAATATATTCAGGAAAAAACGCATACGCCCTTTTTGGCCAAGTGCATCATTGTGGACGTTCTGCCTCTTTTCCTATGCTTTACATGCAATTCCAGTCTACCTCCTGAAATCGGTTTCCTGCAATTCTGCCCCGTTTTCAAGTCCTCTTGGCAGCCTTACTTCAATATATTTTTGGACGATAGCTGTCATTTATTACTCTGCAGGTTTGTGAATGACAGTGCCCCTGAGCTCCTTTCTTCACCTCGCTTTCTTGTGAGCTGGCCGCAACACTGCAGGATTGCTTCAGGCCCTAGTGTGATTTCGGCATGGCACGCTGAGCCTTTGGTTATTTCCTCTTCCTGGTGGGAAATGAGAGTTAAATTTGCCCGTCCAGACACCTCCAGCTAGTCTCTCATTGGTTCTCCCTATTCCTGTTCATCTTCCACAGAAATTGCAAACTGGGCCAAACAGGAGCTTAAAGGCACTGACTGTCCAAGTGCGGAGAGTGTTAGTAAAGCGTCTGGAATGTTGCACCCGAGTACCAGGGGACGATAACTGAGACACATTTGAACACGTTTCCCGATCACACGGTGGATAATACTGTGGGTTCCACATACATGTTTTAGCTGAAGGAAGAATCCCTTAAACCTGGAGAGTTGATACCCATGGAATGGGTACAATGCAATATGACTTCAAAGGGTCTGCATTTGCTCACCGAACCTCACCAATGCTATCACTCCTGCGTTTATGCCGCTGTACACACGCTTGATTCTCTTTCGGAGACATATAAATCCATAGATTTTAGGATTCTTACTATTCAGGTATATTCTTAGGCGTTTAATATGGGGTGTTGAGTCCACTTCGTTGAGCAAGGAGTAGCTCTTTTCTATTATATATTTGGCTTATGGAACGGTATCTGTGCTAATTTCAATCTCTGCTTTTATGCAGCACCCCAACTCACCTTTCCCCTTAAGCAAGCATAAGTTGGTTTTCTACATTTGAGACACTGTTCTGTTTTGTAGTTCAGTTCCCGTGTAGCCAAATTTACATTCTATGTAGTAGTGATATCTTATGATGTTTCTTTTTCTGTGTGACTTATTTTACTTAGAATCATTGTACCTGAATCCACTCATTATGCTGCTACAGGCCTGATGACATAGATTTCATTGCTGAGTAATATTGTATTGTACGTAAGTACCACAACTTCTTTATCCATTTTTCGCTTTCTGTGATATTGAACTTGTACCGTAAATGAGGTTCTTGTAAACAGAGCCGTCCCAAACTTTGGGGTGGCTGTGTCTTTTTGATTTTAATTTCCCTAAGCTATAGGACCATAAGTGGAAGTGCCCTAGGCTCTGTTGCTTTGTTTTTTAGATGTTTCAGGAAACACCATACACTTCTCCAGAGTGGCTGTTGGCAATTTACAACCCGCCTATCAGCATAACAAGGCTCCCAGTTCTCCATGGCCTGTCCTGCCTTTCTGGATTTTACACTTTTTTCAGATGGCCCTTTTGACCGGGGGGCAGTGAGACTTCATTGTAGTGCAGATTTCCTTTGCAAGCTTGCTTGGTTGGCCAAAAAGGGCGTATGCGTTTTTTCCTGAATATATTCAGGAAAAAACGCATACGCCCTTTATGGCCAAGTGCATCATTGTGGACGTTCTGCCTCTTTTCCTATGCTTTACATGCAATTCCAGTCTACCTCCTGAAATCGGTTTCCTGCAATTCTGCCCCGTTTTCATGTCCTCTTGGCAGCCTTACTTCAATATATTTTTGGACGATAGCTGTCATTTATAACTCTGCAGGTTTGTGAATTACAGTGTCCCTGAGCTCCTTTCTTCAACTCACTTTCTTGTGAGCTGGCCGCAACACCGCAGGATTGCTTCAGGCCCTAGGGTGGTTTCGGCATGGCACGCTGAGCCTTTGGTTAATTCCTCTTCCTGGTTGGAAATGAGAGTTAAGTTTGCTTGTCCAGACACCTCCAGCTAGTCTCTCATTGGTTCTCCGTTTTCCTGTTCATCTTCCGCAGAAATTGCAAACTGGGCCAAACAGGAGGTTAAAGGCACTGACTCTCCAAGTGGGGAGAGTGTTAGTAAAGCGTCTGGAATGTTGCACCCGAGTACCAGGGGATGAAAACTGAGACACATTTGAACACGTTTCCCGATCACACGGTGGATCATACTCTCGGTTCCACATGCATGTTTTAGCTGAAGGAAGAATCCCTTAAACCTGGAGAGTTGAGATCCATGGAATGGGTACCATGCAATATGACTTCAAAGGGTCTGCATTTGCTCACCGATCCTCACCAATCCTATCACTGCTGCGTTTATGCCGCTGTACACACGCTTGATTCTCTTTCGGAGACATATAAATCCATAGGTTTTCAGATTCTTACTAGTCAGGTATATTGTTAGGCGTTTAATATGGGGTGTTGAGTCCACTTCGTTGAGTAAGGAGTAGCTCTTTTCTATTATATATTTGGCTTATGGAACGGTATCTGTGCTAATTTCAATCTCTGGTTTTATGCAGCACCCCAACTCACCTTTCCCCTTAAGCAAGCCTAAGTTGGTTTTCTACATTTGAGATCCTGTTCTGTTTTGTAATTCAGTTCCTGTGTAGCCAAGTTTACATTCCGTGTAGTAGTGATATCTTATGATGTTCCTCTTTCTCTGTGACTTATTTCACTTAGAATCATCGTACCTGAATCCACTCATTATGCTGCTACGGGCCTGATGTCATAGATTTCATTGCTCAGTGATATTGCATTGAACATAAGTACCACAACTTCTTTATCCATTTTTCGCTTTCTGTGATATTGAACTTGTACCGTAAACGAGGTTCTTGTAATCAGAACCATCCCAAACTTTGGGGTGGCTGTGTCTTTTTGATTTTAATTTCCCTAAGCTATAGGACCATAAGTGGAAGTGCCCTAGGCTCTGTTGCTTAGTTTTTTAGATGTTTCCGGAAACACCATACACTTCTCCAGAGTGGCTATTGGCAATTTACATCCCGTCCATCAGCATAACAAGGCTCCCAGTTCTCCATGGCCTGTCCTGCCTTTCTGGATTTTACACTTTTTTCAGATGGCCCTTTTGACCGGGGGGCAGTGAGACTTCATTGTAGTGCAGATTTCCTTTGCAAGCTTGCTTGGTTAGCCAAAAAGGGCGTATGCGTTTTTTCCTGAATATATTCAGGAAAAAACGCATACTCTCTTTTTGGCCAAGTGCATCATTGTGGACGTTCTGCCTCTTTTCCTATGCTTTACATGCAATTCCAGTCTACCTCCTGAAATCGGTTTCCTGCAATTCTGCCCCGCTTTCAAGTCCACTTGGCAGCCTGACTTCAATATATATTTGGACGATAGCTGTCATTTATAAATCTGTAGGTTTGTGAATGACAGTGCCCCTGAGCTCCTTTCTTCAACTCGCTTTCTTGTGAGCTGGCCGCAACACCGTAGGATTGCTTCAGTCCCTAGTGTGGTTCCGGCATGGCACGCTGAGCCTTTGGTTAATTCCTCTTCCTGGTGGGAAATGAGAGTTAAATTTGCCCATCCAGACACCTCCAGCTAGTCTCCCATTGGTTCTCCCTATTCCTGTTCATTTTCCGCAGAAATTGCAAACTGGGCCAAACAGGAGGTTAAAGGCACTGACTCTCCAAGTGGGGAGAGTGTTAGTAAAGCTTCTGGAATGTTGCACCCAAGTACCAGGGGACAAAAACTGAGACACATTTGAACACGTTTCCCGATCACACGGTGGATCATACTCTGGGTTCCACATGCATGTTTTAGCTGAAGGAAGAATCCCTTAAACTTGGAGAGTTGAGACCCGTGGAATGGGTACCATGCAATACGACTTCAAAGGGTCTGCATTTGCTCACCAAACCTCACCAATCCTATCACTGCTGCGTTTATCCCGCTGTACACACGCTTGATTCTCTTTCGGAGACATATAAATCCATAGGTTTTCAGATTCTTACTAGTCAGGTATATTCTTAGGCGTTTAATATCGGGTGTTGAGTCCACCTCGTTGAGCAAGGAGTAGCTCTTGTCTATTACATATTTGGCTTATGGAACGGTATCTGTGCTAATTTCAATCTCTGGTTTTATGCAGCACCCTAACTCACCTTTCCCCTTAAGCAAGCATAAGTTGTTTTTCTGCATTTGAGACCCTGTTCTGTTTTGTAATTCAGTTCCTGTGTAGCCAAGTTTACATTCCGTGTATTAGTGATATCTTATGATGTTTCTTTTTCTGTGTGACTTATTTCACTTAGAATCATCGTACCTGAATCCACTCATTATGCTGCTACGGGCCTGATGACGTAGATTTCATTGCTGAGTAATATTGCATTGTACGTAAGTACCACAACTTCTTTATCTATTTTTCGCTTTCTGTGATATTGAACTTGTACTGTAAACGAGGTTCTTGTAAACAGAGCCATCCCAAACTTTGGGGTGGCTGTGTCTTTTTGATTTTAATTTCCCTAAGCTATAGGACCATAAGTGGAAGTGCCCTAGGCTCTGTTGCTTAGTTTTTTAGATGTTTCCGGAAACACCATACACTTCTCCAGAGTGGCTATTGGCAATTTACATCCCGTCCATCAGCATAACAAGGCTCCCAGTTCTCCATGGCCTGTCCTGCCTTTCTGGATTTTACACTTTTTTCAGATGGCCCTTTTGACCGGGGGGCAGTGAGACTTCATTGTAGTGCAGATTTCCTTTGCAAGCTTGCTTGGTTAGCCAAAAAGGGCGTATGCGTTTTTTCCTGAATATATTCAGGAAAAAACGCATACTCTCTTTTTGGCCAAGTGCATCATTGTGGACGTTCTGCCTCTTTTCCTATGCTTTACATGCAATTCCAGTCTACCTCCTGAAATCGGTTTCCTGCAATTCTGCCCCGCTTTCAAGTCCACTTGGCAGCCTGACTTCAATATATATTTGGACGATAGCTGTCATTTATAAATCTGTAGGTTTGTGAATGACAGTGCCCCTGAGCTCCTTTCTTCAACTCGCTTTCTTGTGAGCTGGCCGCAACACCGTAGGATTGCTTCAGTCCCTAGTGTGGTTCCGGCATGGCACGCTGAGCCTTTGGTTAATTCCTCTTCCTGGTGGGAAATGAGAGTTAAATTTGCCCATCCAGACACCTCCAGCTAGTCTCCCATTGGTTCTCCCTATTCCTGTTCATTTTCCGCAGAAATTGCAAACTGGGCCAAACAGGAGGTTAAAGGCACTGACTCTCCAAGTGGGGAGAGTGTTAGTAAAGCTTCTGGAATGTTGCACCCAAGTACCAGGGGACAAAAACTGAGACACATTTGAACACGTTTCCCGATCACACGGTGGATCATACTCTGGGTTCCACATGCATGTTTTAGCTGAAGGAAGAATCCCTTAAACTTGGAGAGTTGAGACCCGTGGAATGGGTACCATGCAATACGACTTCAAAGGGTCTGCATTTGCTCACCAAACCTCACCAATCCTATCACTGCTGCGTTTATCCCGCTGTACACACGCTTGATTCTCTTTCGGAGACATATAAATCCATAGGTTTTCAGATTCTTACTAGTCAGGTATATTCTTAGGCGTTTAATATCGGGTGTTGAGTCCACCTCGTTGAGCAAGGAGTAGCTCTTGTCTATTACATATTTGGCTTATGGAACGGTATCTGTGCTAATTTCAATCTCTGGTTTTATGCAGCACCCTAACTCACCTTTCCCCTTAAGCAAGCATAAGTTGTTTTTCTGCATTTGAGACCCTGTTCTGTTTTGTAATTCAGTTCCTGTGTAGCCAAGTTTACATTCCGTGTATTAGTGATATCTTATGATGTTTCTTTTTCTGTGTGACTTATTTCACTTAGAATCATCGTACCTGAATCCACTCATTATGCTGCTACGGGCCTGATGACGTAGATTTCATTGCTGAGTAATATTGCATTGTACGTAAGTACCACAACTTCTTTATCTATTTTTCGCTTTCTGTGATATTGAACTTGTACTGTAAACGAGGTTCTTGTAAACAGAGCCATCCCAAACTTTGGGGTGGCTGTGTCTTTTTGATTTTAATTTCCCTAAGCTATAGGAACATAAGTGGAAGTGCCCTAGGCTCTGTTGCTTTGTTTTTTAGATGTTTCAAGAAACACGATACACTTCTCCAGAGTGGCTGTTGGCAATTTACATCCCGCCCATCAGCATAACAAGGCTCCCAGTTCTCCATGGCCTGTCCTGCCTTTCTGGATTTTACACTTTTTTCAGATGGCCCTTTTGACCGGGGGGGCAGTGAGACTTCATTGTAGTGCAGATTTCCTTTGCAGGCTTGCTTGGTTGGCCAAAAAGTGCGTATGCGTTTTTTCCTGAATATATTGAGGAAAAAACGCATACGCACTTTTTGGCCAAGTGCATCATTGTGGACATTCTGCCTCTTTTCCTATGCTTTACATGGAATTCCAGTCTACCTCCTGAAATCGATTTCCTGCAATTCTGCCCCGCTTTCAAGTCCTCTTGGCAGCCTTACTTCAATATATTTTTGGACGATAGCTGTCATTTATAACTCTGCAGGTTTGTGAATGACAGTGCCCCTGAGCTCCTTTCTTCAACGCGCTTTCTTGTGAGCTGGCCGCAACACCGCAGGATTGCTTCAGGCCCTAGGGTGGTTTCGGCATGGCACGCTGAGCCTTTGGTTAATTCCTCTTCCTGGTTGGAAATGAGAGTTAAGTTTGCTTGTCCAGACACCTCCAGCTAGTCTCTCATTGGTTCTCCGTTTTCCTGTTCATCTTCCGCAGAAATTGCAAACTGGGCCAAACAGGAGGTTAAAGGCACTGACTCTCCAAGTGGGGAGAGTGTTAGTAAAGCGTCTGGAATGTTGCACCCGAGTACCAGGGGATGAAAACTGAGACACATTTGAACACGTTTCCCGATCACACGGTGGATCATACTCTCGGTTCCACATGCATGTTTTAGCTGAAGGAAGAATCCCTTAAACCTGGAGAGTTGAGATCCATGGAATGGGTACCATGCAATATGACTTCAAAGGGTCTGCATTTGCTCACCGATCCTCACCAATCCTATCACTGCTGCGTTTATGCCGCTGTACACACGCTTGATTCTCTTTCGGAGACATATAAATCCATAGGTTTTCAGATTCTTACTAGTCAGGTATATTCTTAGGCGTTTAATATGGGGTGTTGAGTCCACTTCGTTGAGTAAGGAGTAGCTCTTTTCTATTATATATTTGGCTTATGGAACGGTATCTGTGCTAATTTCAATCTCTGGTTTTATGCAGCACCCCAACTCACCTTTCCCCTTAAGCAAGCCTAAGTTGGTTTTCTACATTTGAGATCCTGTTCTGTTTTGTAATTCAGTTCCTGTGTAGCCAAGTTTACATTCCGTGTAGTAGTGATATCTTATGATGTTCCTCTTTCTCTGTGACTTATTTCACTTAGAATCATCGTACCTGAATCCACTCATTATGCTGCTACGGGCCTGATGTCATAGATTTCATTGCTCAGTGATATTGCATTGAACGTAAGTACCACAACTTCTTTATCCATTTTTCGCTTTCTGTGATATTGAACTTGTACCGTAAACGAGGTTCTTGTAATCAGAACCATCCCAAACTTTGGGGTGGCTGTGTCTTTTTGATTTTAATTTCCCTAAGCTATAGGACCATAAGTGGAAGTGCCCTAGGCTCTGTTGCTTAGTTTTTTAGATGTTTCAGGAAACACCATACACTTCTCCAGAGTGGCTATTGGCAATTTACATCCCGTCCATCAGCATAACAAGGCTCCCAGTTCTCCATGGCCTGTCCTGCCTTTCTGGATTTTACACTTTTTTCAGATGGCCCTTTTGACCGGGGGGCAGTGAGACTTCATTGTAGTGCAGATTTCCTTTGCAAGCTTGCTTGGTTAGCCAAAAAGGGCGTATGCGTTTTTTCCTGAATATATTCAGGAAAAAACGCATACTCTCTTTTTGGCCAAGTGCATCATTGTGGACGTTCTGCCTCTTTTCCTATGCTTTACATGCAATTCCAGTCTACCTCCTGAAATCGGTTTCCTGCAATTCTGCCCCGCTTTCAAGTCCACTTGGCAGCCTGACTTCAATATATATTTGGACGATAGCTGTCATTTATAAATCTGTAGGTTTGTGAATGACAGTGCCCCTGAGCTCCTTTCTTCAACTCGCTTTCTTGTGAGCTGGCCGCAACACCGTAGGATTGCTTCAGTCCCTAGTGTGGTTCCGGCATGGCACGCTGAGCCTTTGGTTAATTCCTCTTCCTGGTGGGAAATGAGAGTTAAATTTGCCCATCCAGACACCTCCAGCTAGTCTCCCATTGGTTCTCCCTATTCCTGTTCATTTTCCGCAGAAATTGCAAACTGGGCCAAACAGGAGGTTAAAGGCACTGACTCTCCAAGTGGGGAGAGTGTTAGTAAAGCTTCTGGAATGTTGCACCCAAGTACCAGGGGACAAAAACTGAGACACATTTGAACACGTTTCCCGATCACACGGTGGATCATACTCTGGGTTCCACATGCATGTTTTAGCTGAAGGAAGAATCCCTTAAACTTGGAGAGTTGAGACCCGTGGAATGGGTACCATGCAATACGACTTCAAAGGGTCTGCATTTGCTCACCAAACCTCACCAATCCTATCACTGCTGCGTTTATCCCGCTGTACACACGCTTGATTCTCTTTCGGAGACATATAAATCCATAGGTTTTCAGATTCTTACTAGTCAGGTATATTCTTAGGCGTTTAATATCGGGTGTTGAGTCCACCTCGTTGAGCAAGGAGTAGCTCTTGTCTATCACATATTTGGCTTATGGAACGGTATCTGTGCTAATTTCAATCTCTGGTTTTATGCAGCACCCTAACTCACCTTTCCCCTTAAGCAAGCATAAGTTGTTTTTCTGCATTTGAGACCCTGTTCTGTTTTGTAATTCAGTTCCTGTGTAGCCAAGTTTACATTCCGTGTATTAGTGATATCTTATGATGTTTCTTTTTCTGTGTGACTTATTTCACTTAGAATCATCGTACCTGAATCCACTCATTATGCTGCTACGGGCCTGATGACGTAGATTTCATTGCTGAGTAATATTGCATTGTACGTAAGTACCACAACTTCTTTATCTATTTTTCGCTTTCTGTGATATTGAACTTGTACTGTAAACGAGGTTCTTGTAAACAGAGCCATCCCAAACTTTGGGGTGGCTGTGTCTTTTTGATTTTAATTTCCCTAAGCTATAGGAACATAAGTGGAAGTGCCCTAGGCTCTGTTGCTTTGTTTTTTAGATGTTTCAAGAAACACGATACACTTCTCCAGAGTGGCTGTTGGCAATTTACATCCCGCCCATCAGCATAACAAGGCTCCCAGTTCTCCATGGCCTGTCCTGCCTTTCTGGATTTTACACTTTTTTCAGATGGCCCTTTTGACCGGGGGGCAGTGAGACTTCATTGTAGTGCAGATTTCCTTTGCAGGCTTGCTTGGTTGGCCAAAAAGTGCGTATGCGTTTTTTCCTGAATATATTGAGGAAAAAACGCATACGCACTTTTTGGCCAAGTGCATCATTGTGGACATTCTGCCTCTTTTCCTATGCTTTACATGGAATTCCAGTCTACCTCCTGAAATCGATTTCCTGCAATTCTGCCCCGCTTTCAAGTCCTCTTGGCAGCCTTACTTCAATATATTTTTGGACGATAGCTGTCATTTATAACTCTGCAGGTTTGTGAATGACAGTGCCCCTGAGCTCCTTTCTTCAACGCGCTTTCTTGTGAGCTGGCCGCAACACCGCAGGATTGCTTCAGGTCCTAGTGTTGTTGTAGCATGGCATACTGAGCCTTTGGTGAATCCTCTTCCTGGTGGGAAATGAGAGTTAAATTTGCCCGTCCAGACACCTCCAGCTAGTCTCTCATTGGTTCTCCCTATTCCTGTTCATTTTCTGCAGAAATTGCAAACTGGGCCAAACAGGATGTTAAAGGCACTGACTCTCCAAGTGGGGAGAGTTTTAGTAAAGCGTCTGGAATGTTGCACCCGAGTACCAGGGGACGAAAACTGAGACACATTTGAACACGTTTCCCGATCACACGGTGGATCATACTCTGGGTTCCACATGCATGTTTTAGCTGAAGGAAGAATTCCTTAAACCTGGAGAGTTGAGACCCATGGAATGGGTGCCATACAATATGAGTTCAAAGGGTCTGCATTTGCTCACGGAACCTCACTAATCCTATCACTGCTGCATTTATGCCACTGTACACACGCTTGATTGTCTTTCTGAGATATATAAATCCATAGGTTTTAAGATTCTTACTAGTCAGGTATATTGTTAGGCGTTTAATATGGGGTGTTGAGTCCACTTCGTTGAGCAAGGAGTAGCTCTTCTCTATTACATATTTGGCTTATGGAACTGTATCTGTGCTAACTTCCATCTCTGGTTTTATGCAGCACCCCAACTCACCTTTCCCCTTAAGCAAGCATAAGTTGTTTTTCTACATTTGAGACCCTGTTCTGTTTTGTAATTCAGTTCCTGTGTAGCCAAGTTTACATTCCGTGTAGTAGTGATATCTTATGATGTTTCTTTTTCTGTGTGACTTATTTCACTTAGAATCATCGTACCTGAATCCACTCATTATGCTGCTATGGGCCTGATGACATAGGTTTCATTGCTGAGTGTTATTGCATTGTACGTAAGGGCCACAACTTCTTTATCCATTTTTCGCTTTCTGTGATATTGAACTTGTACTGTAAACGAGGTTCTTGTAAACAGAGCTGTCCCAAACTTTGGGGTGGCTGTGTCTTTTTGATTTTAATTTCCCTAAGCTATAGGACCATAAGTGGAAGTGCCCTAGGCTCTGTTGCTTTGTTTTTTAGATGTTTCAGGAAACACCATACACTTCTCCAGAGTGGCTGTTGGCCATTTACATCCCGCCCATCAGCATAACAAGGCTCCCAGTTCTCCATGGCCTGTCCTGCCTTTCTGGATTTTACACTTTTTTCAGATGGCCCTTTTGACCGGGGGGCAGTGAGACTTCATTGTAGTGCAGATTTCGTTTGCAAGCTTGCTTGGTTGGCCAAAAAGGGCGTATGCGTTTTTTCCTGAATATATTCAGGAAAAAACGCATACTCTCTTTTTGGTCAAGTGCATCATTGTGGACGTTCTGCCTCTTTTCCTATGCTTTACATGCAATTGCAGTCTACCTCCTGAAATCGGTTTCCCGCAATTCTGCCCCGCTTTCAAGTCCACTTGGCAGCCTGACTTCAATATATATTTGGACGATAGCTGTCATTTATAAATCTGTAGGTTTGTGAATGACAGTGCCCCTGAGCTCCTTTCTTCAACTCGCTTTCTTGTGAGCTGGCCGCAACACCGTAGGATTGCTTCAATCCCTAGTGTGGTTCTGGCATGGCACGCTGAGCCTTTGATTAATTCCTCTTCTGGTGGGAAATGAGAGTTAAATTTGCCCGTCCAGACACCTCCAGCTAGTCTCCCATTGGTTCTCCCTATTCCTGTTCATTTTCCGCAGAAATTGCAAACTGGGCCAAACAGGATGTTAAAGGCACTGACTCTCCAAGTGGGGAGAGTGTTAGTAAAGCGTCTGGAATGTTGCACCCAAGTACCAGGGGACGAAAACTGAGACACATTTGAACACGTTTCCCGATCACATGGTGGATCATACTCTGGGTTCCACATGCATGTTTTAGCTGAAGGAAGAATCCCTTAAACTTGGAGAGTTGAGACCCGTGGAATGGGTACCATGCCATACGACTTCAAAGGGTCTGCATTTGCTCACCGAACCTCACCAATCCTATCACTGCTGCGTTTATGCCGCTGTACACACGCTTGATTGTCTTTCGGAGACATATAAATCCATAGGTTTATAGATTCTTACTAGTCAGGTATATTCTTAGGCGTTTAATATGGGGTGTTGAGTCCACCTCGTTGAGCAAGGAGTAGCTCTTGTCTATAACATATTTGGCTTATGGAACGGTATCTGTGCTAATTTCAATCTCTGGTTTTATGCAGCACCCTAACTCACCTTTCCCCTTAAGCAAGCATAAGTTGGTTTTCTACATTTGAGACCCTGTTCTGTTTTGTAATTCAGTTCCTGTGTAGCCAAGTTTACATTCCGTGTATTAGTGATATCTTATGATGTTTCTTTTTCTGTGTGAATTATTTCACTTAGAATCATCGTACCTGAATCCACTCATTATGCTGCTACGGGCCTGATGACGTAGATTTCATTGCTGAGTGATATTGCATTGTACGTAAGTACCACAACTTCTTTATCCATTTTTCGCTTTCTGAGATATTGAACTTGTACTGTAAACGAGGTTCTTGTAAACAGAGCCGTCCCAAACTTTGGGGTGGCTGTGTCTTTTTGATTTTAATTTCCCTAAGCTATAGGACCATAAGTGGTAGAGCCCTAGGCTCTGTTGCTTTGTTTTTTAGATGTTTCAGGAAACACCATACACTTCTCCAGAGTGTCTGTTGGCAATTTACATCCCGCCCATGAGCATAACAAGGCTCTCAGTTCTCCATGGCCTGTCCTGCCTTTCTGGATTTTACACTTTTTTCAGATGGCCCTTTTGACCGGGGGGCAGTGAGACTTCATTGTAGTGCAGATTTCCTTTGCAGGCTTGCTTGGTTGGCCAAAAAGGGCGTATGCGTTTTTTCCTGAATATATTCAGGAAAAAATGCATACGCCCTTTTTGGCCAAGTGCATCATTGTGGACGTTCTGCCTCTTTTCCTATGCTTTACATGCTATTCCAGTCTACATCCTGAAATCGGTTTCCTACAATTCTGCCCAGCTTTCTAGTCCTCTTGGCAGCCTTACTTCAATATATTTTTGGACGATAGCTGTCATTTATAACTCTGCAGGTTTGTGAATGACAGTGCCCCTGAGGTCCTTTCTTCAACTCGCTTTCTTGTGAGCTGGTCGCAACACCGCAGGATTGCTTCAGGCCCTAGTGTTGTTGTAGCATGGCATAATGAGCCTTTGGTGAATTCCTCTTCCTGGTGGGAAATGAGAGTTAAATTTGCCCGTCCAGACACCTCCAGCTAGTCTCTCATTGGTTCTCCCTATTCCTGTTCATTTTCTGCAGAAATTGCAAACTGGGTCAAACAGGATGTTAAAGGCACTGACTCTCCAAGTGGGGAGAGTTTTAGTAAAGCGTCTGGAATGTTGCACCCGAGTACCAGGGGTCGAAAACTGAGACACATTTGAACACGTTTCCCGATCACACGGTGGATCATACTCTCGGTTCCACATACATGTTTTAGCTGAAGGAAGAATCCCTTAAACTTGGAGAGTTGAGACCCGTGGAATGGGTACCATGCAATACGACTTCAAAGGGTCTGCATTTGCTCACCGAACCTCACCAATCCTATCACTGCTGCGTTTATGCCACTGTACACATGTTGATTCTCTTTCGGAGACATATAAATCCATAGGTTTTCAGATTCTTACTAGTCAGGTATAATCTTAGGCGTTTAATATGTGGTGTTGAGTCCACCTCGTTGAGCAAGGAGTAGCTCTTGTCTATTACATATTTGGCTTATGGAACGGTATCTGTGCTAAGTTCAATCTCTGGTTTTATGCAGCACCCTAACTCACCTGTCCCCTTAAGCAAGCATAAGTTGTTTTTCTACATTTGAGACCCTGTTCTGTTTTGTAATTCAGTTCCTGTGTAGCCAAGTTTACATTCCGTGTATTAGTGATATCTTATGATGTTTCTTTTTCTGTGTGACTTATTTCACTTAGAATCATCGTACCTGAATCCACTCATTATGCTGCTACGGGCCTGATGACGTAGATTTCATTGCTGAGTGATATTGCATTGTACGTAAGTACCACAACTTCTTTATCCATTTTTCACTTTCTGTGATATTGAACTTTTACCGTAAACGAGGTTCTTGTAAAAAGAGCCGTCCCAAACTTTGGGGTGACTGTGTCTTTTTGATTTTAATTTCCCTGAGCTATAGGACCATAAGTGGTAGAGCCCTAGGCTCTGTTGCTTTGTTTTTTAGATGTTTCAGGAAACACCATACACTTCTCCAGAGTGGCTGTTGGCAATTTACATCCCACCCATTAGCATAACAAGGCTCTCAGTTCTCCATGGCCTGTCCTGCCTTTCTGGATTTTACACTTTTTTCAGATGGCCCTTTTGACCGGGGGGCAGTGAGACTTCATTGTAGTGCAGATTTCCTTTGCAAGCTTGCTTGGTTGGCCAAAAAGGGCGTATGCGTTTTTTCCTGAATATATTCAGGAAAAAACGCATACGCCGTTTTTGGCCAAGTGCATCATTGTGGACGTTCTGCCTCTTTTCCTATGCTTTACATGCTATTCCAGTCTACATCCTGAAATCGGTTTCCTGCAATTCTGCCCTGCTTTCAAGTCCTCTTGGCAGCCTTACTTCAATATATTTTTGGACGATAGCTGTCATTTATAACTCTGCAGGTTTGTGAATGACAGTGCCCCTGAGCTCCTTTCTTCAACTCGCTTTCTTGTGAGCTGGCCGCAACACCGCAGGATTGCTTCAGGCCCTAGTGTGGTTCCGGCATGGCACGCTGAGCCTTTGGTTAATTCCTGTTCCTGGTGGGAAATGAGAGTTAAATTTGCCCATCCAAACACCTCCAGCTAGTCTCTCATTGGTTCTCCCTATTCCTGTTTATTTGCCGCAGAAATTGCAAACTGGGCCAAACAGGAGGTTAAAGGCACTGACTCTCCAAGTGGCGAGAGTGTTAGTAAAGCATCTGGAATGTTGCACCCGAGTAACAGGGGACGAAAAATGACATATTTGAACACGTTTCCCGATCACACAGTGGATCATACTCTGGGTTCCACATGCATGATTTAGCTGAAGGAAGAATCCCTTAAACCTGGAGAGTTGAGACCCATGGAATGGGCACCATGCAATATGACTTCAAAGGGTCTGCATTTGCTCACCGAACCTCACCAATCTTATCACTGCTGCATTTATGCCGCTGTACACATGCGTGAGTCTCTTTCGGAGACATATAAATTCATAGGTTTTAAGATTCTTACTAATCAGGTATATTCTTAGGCGTTTAATATGGGGTGTTGAGTCCACTTCGCTGAGCAAGGAGTAGCTCTTGTCTATTACATATTTGGCTTATGGAACGGTATCTGTGCTAATTTCAATCTCTGGTTTTATGCAGCACCCTAACTCACCTTTCCCCTTAAGCAAGCATAAGTTGGTTTTCTACTTTTGAGACCCTGTTCCGTTTTCTAATTCAGTTCCTGTTTGGCCAAGTTTTCATTCCGTGTATTAGTGATATCTTATGATGTTTCTTTTTCTCTGTGACTTATTTCACTTAGAATCAGTCTACCTGAATCCACTCATTATGCTGCTACGGGCCTGATGACATAGATTTCATTGCTGAGTGATATTGCATTGTACGTAAGTACCACAACGTCTTTATCCATTTTTCGATTTCTGTGATATTGAACTTGTACTGTAAACGAGGTTCTTGTAAACAGAGCCGTCCCAAACTTTGGGGTGGCTGTGTCTTTTTGATTTTAATTTCCCTAAGCTATAGGACCATAAGTGGAAGTGCCCTAGGCTCTGTTGCTTTGTTTTTTAGATGTTTCAGGAAACACCATACACTTCTCCAGAGTGGCTGTTGGCAATTTACATCCCGCTCATCAGCATAACAAGGCTCCCAGTTCTCCATGGCCTGTCCTGCCTTTGTGGATTTTACATTTTTTTTAGATGGCGCTTTTCACCTCGGGGCAGTGAGACTTCATTGTAGTGCAGATTTCATTTGCAAGCGTGCTTTGTTGGCCAAAAAGGTCGTATGCGTTTTTTCCTGAATATATTCAGGAAAAAACGCATACGCCCTTTTTGGCCAAGTGCATCATTGTGGACGTTCTGCATCTTTTCTATGGTTTACATGCAATTCCAGTCTACCTCCTGAAATCGGTTTCCTGCAAGTCTGCCCCGCTTTCAAGTCCTCTTGGCAGCCTTACTTCAATATATTTTTGGCTGATAGCTGTCATTTATAACACTGCAGGTTTGTGAATTACAGTGCCCCTGAGCTCCTTTCTTCTACTCGCTTTCTTGTGAGCTGGTGCTACACCGCAGGATTGCTTCAGGCGCTAGTGTGGTTCCGGCATGGCACGCTGAGCCTTTGGTTAATTCCTCTTCCTGATGGTAGATGAGAGTTAAATTTGCCCGTCCAGACACCTCCAGCTAGTCTCTCATTGGTTCTCCCTATTCCTGTTCATTTTCCGCAGAAATTGCAAACTGAGCCAAACAGGAGTTTAAAGGCACTGACTCTCCAAGTGGGGAGAGTGTTAGTAAAGCATCTGGAATGTTGCACCCAAGTTCCAGGGGACGAAAACTGAGACACATTTGAATACGTTTCCCGATCACACGGTGGATCATACTCTGGGTTCCACATGCATGTTTTAGCTGAAGGAAGAATCCCTTAAACCTGGAGAGTTGAGACCCATGGAATGGGTACCATGCAATATGACTTCAAAGGGTCTGCATTTGCTCACCGAACCTCACCAATCCTATCACTGCTGCATTTATGCCGCTGTACACACGCTTGATTCTCTTTGGGAGACATATAAATCCAAAGGTTTTAAGATTCTTACTAGTCAGGTGTATTCTTAGGCGTTTAATATGGGGTTTTGAGTTCACTTCGTTGAGTAAGGAGAGTTCTTGTCTGTTACCTATTTGGCTTATGGAACGGTATCTGTGCTAATTTCAATCTCTGGTTTTATGCAGCACCCCAACTAACCTTTCCCCTTAAGCAAGCATAAGTTGGTTTTCTACATTTGACTCCCTGTTCTGTTTTGTAATTCAGTTCCTGTATAGCCATGTTTACAATCCATGTATTAGTGATATCTTATGATGTTTCTTTTTCTGTGTCACTTATTTCACTTAGAATCATCGTACCTGAATCCACTCATTATGCTGCTATGGGCCTGATGACATAGATTTCATTGCTGAGTGATATTGCATTGTACGTTAGTACCACAACTTCTTTATCCATTTTTTGCTTTCTGTGATATTGAACTTGTACCGTAAAGGAGTTTCTTGTAAACAGAGCCGTCCCAAACTTTGGGTGGCTGGGTCTTTTTGATTTTAATTTCCCTAAGCTATAGGACCATAACTGGAAGGGCCCTCGGCTCTGTTGCTTTGTTTTTTAGATGTTTCAGGAAACACCATACACTTCTCCAGAGTGGCTGTTGGCAATTTACATCCCGCCCAGCAGCATAACAAGGCTACCAGTTCTCCATGGCCTGTCCTGCCTTTCTGGATTTTACACTTTTTTCAGATGGCCCTTTTGACCGGGGGGCAGTGAGACTTCATTGTAGTGCAGATTTCCTTTGCAAGCTTGCTTGGTTGGCCAAAAAGGGCGTATGCGTTTTTTCCTGAATATATTCAGGAAAAAACGCATACGCCCTTTTTGGCCAAGTGCATCATTGTGGACGTTCTGCCTCTTTTCCTATGCTTTACATGCAATTCCAGTCTACCTCCTGAAATCGGTTTCCTGCAATTCTGCCCCGCTTTCAAGTCCTCTTGGCAGCCTTACTTCAATATATTTTTGGATGATAGCTGTCATTTATAACTCTTCAGGTTTGTGAATGACAGTGCCCCTGAGCTCCTTTCTTCAACTCGCTTTCTTGTGAGCTGGCCGCAACACCGCAGGATTGCTTCAGGCCCTAGTGTGGTTCCGGTATGGCACGCTGAGCCGTTGGTTAATTCCTATTCCTGGTGGGAAATGAGAGTTAAATTTGCCCGTCCAGACACCTCCAGCTAGTCTCTCATTGGTTCTCCCTATTCCTCTTCATTTTCTGCAGAAATTGCAAATTGGGCCAAACAGGAGGTTAAAGGCACTGACTCTCCAAGTGGGGAGAGTGTTAGTAAAGCGTCTGGAATGTTGCACCCGAGTACCAGGGGACGAAAACTGAGACACATTTGAACACGTTTCCCGATCACACGGTGGATCATACTCTGGGTTCCACATGCATGTTTTAGCTGAAGGAAGAATCCCTTAAACCTGGAGAGTTGAGACCCATGGAATGGGTACCAGGCAATATGTCTTCAAAGGGTCTGCATTTGCTCACCGAACCTCACCAATCCTATCACTGCTGCGTTTATGCCGCTGTACACACGCTTGATTCTCTTTCGGAGACATATAATTCCATAGGTTTTAAGATTCTTACTGGTCAGGTATATTCTTAGGCGTGTAATATGCGGTGTTGAGTCCACTTCGTTGAACAAGGAGTAGCTCTTGTCTATTACATATTTGGCTTATGGAACGGTATCTGTGCTAATTTCAATCTCTGGTTTTATGCAGCACCCCAACTCACCTTTCCCCTTAAGCAAGCATAAGTTGGTTTTCTACATTTGAGACCCTGTTCTGTTTTGTAATTCAGTTCCTGTGTAGCCAAGTTTACATTCCGTGTAGTAATGATATCTTATGATTTTTTTTGTGTGTGTGTCTTATTTCACTTAGAATCATCGTACCTGAATCCACTCATTATGATGCTACGGGCCTGATGACGTAGATTTCATTGTTGAGTGATATTGCATTGGACGTAAGTACCACAACTTCTTTATCCATTTTTCGCTTTCTGTGATATTGAAATTGTACCGTAAACGAGGTTCTTCTAAACAGAGCCGTCCCAAAGTTTGGGGTGGCTGTGTCTTTTTCATTTTAATTTCGCTAAGCTATAGGACCATAAGTGGAAGTGCCCTAGGCTGTGTTTCTTTGTTTTTTAGATGTTTCAGGAAACACCATACACTTCTCCAGAGTGGCTATTGGCAAATTACATCCCGCCCATCAGCATAACAAGGCTCCCAGTTCTCCATTGCCTGCGCTGCCTTTCTGGATTTTACGCTTTTCTCAGATGGCCCTTTTGACCAGGGGGCAGTGAGTCTTCATTGTAGTGCAGATTTCCTTTACAAGCTTGCTTGGTTGTCCAAAAAGTGCGTATGCGTTTTTTCCTGAATATATTCAGGAGAAAACGCATATGCCCTTTTTCGCCATGTACATCATTGTGGACGTTCTGCCTCTTTTCCTATGCTTTACATGCAATTCCAGTCTACCTCCTGAAATCGGTTTCCTGCAATTCTACCCCGCTTTCAAGTCCTCTTGGCAGCCTTACTTCAATATATTTTTGGACGATAGCTGTCATTTATAACTCTGCAGGTTTGTGAATGACAGTGCCCCTGAGGTCCTTTATTCAACTCGCTTTCTTGTGAGCTGGCCGCAACACCGCAGGATTGCTTCAGGCCCTAGTGTGGTTCCGGCATGGCACGCTGAGCCTTTGGTTCATTCCTCTTCCTGGTGGGAAATGAGAGTTAAATTTGCCCGTCCAGACACCTCCAGCTAGTCTCTCATTGGTTCTCCCTATTCTTGTTCATTTTTCGAAGAAATTGAAAACTGGGCCAAACAGGAGGTTAAAGGCACTGACTCTCCAAGTGGGGAGAGTGTTAGTAAAGCGTCTGGAATGTTGCACCCGAGTACCAGGGGACGAAAACTGAGACACATTTGAACACGTTTCCCGGTCACATGGTGGATCATACTCTGGGTTCCACATGCATGTTTTAGCTGAAGGAAGAATCCCTTAAACCTGGAGAGTTGAGACCCATGGAATGGGTACCATGCAATATGACTTCAAAGGGTCTGCATTTGCTCACCGAACCTCACCAATCCTATCACAGCTGCATTTATGCCGCTGTACACACGCTTGATTCTCTTTTGGAAACATATAAATCCATAGGTTTTAAGATTCTTACTAGTCAGGTGTATTCTTAGGCGTGTAATATGGGGTGTTGAGTCCACTTCGTTGAGCAAGGAGTAGCTCTTGTCTATTACATATTTGTCTTATGGAACGGTATCTGTGACAATTTCAATCTCTGGTTTTATGCAGCAGCCCAACTCACCTTTCCCCTTAAGCAAGCATAAGTTGGTTTTCTACATTTGAGACCCTGTTCTGTTTTGTAATTCAGTTCCTGTGTAGCCAAGTTTACATTCCGTGTAGTAGTGATATGTTATGATGTTTCTTATACTGTGCGACTTATTTCACTTAGAATCATCGTACCTGAATGCCCTCATTATGCTGCTACAGGCCTGATGACATAGATTTCATTGCTGAGTGATATTGCATTGTATGTAAGTACCACTACTTCTATATCCATTTTTCGCTTTCTGTGATATTGAACTTGTACCGTAAACGAGGTTCTTGTAAACAGAGCCGTCCCAAATTTTGGATGGCTGTGTCTTTTTAATTTTAATTTCCCTAAGCTATAGGACCATAAGTGGAAGTGCCCTAGGCTCTGTTGCTTTGTTTTTTAGATGTTTCAGGAAACACCATACACTTCTCCAGAGTGGCTGTGGGCAGTTTACATCCCGCCCATCAGCATAACAAGGCTCCCAGTTCTCCATGGCCTGTCCTGCCTTTCTGGATTTTACACTTTATTCAGATGGCCCTTTTGACCGGGGGGCAGTGAGACTTCATTGTAGTGCAGATTTCCTTTGCAAGCTTGCTTGGTTGGCCAAAAAGGGCGTATGCGTTTTTCCCTGAATATATTCAGGAGAAAACGCCTATGCCCTTTTGGGCCAAGTGCATCATTGTGGACGTTCTGCCTCTTTTCCCATGCTTAACATGCAATTGCAGTCTACCTCCTGAAATCGATTTCCGGCAATTCTGCCCCGCTTTCAAGTCCTCTTGGCAGCCTTACTTCAATATATTTTTGGACGATAGCTGTCATTTATAACTCTGCAGGTTTGTAAATGACAGTGCGCCTGAGCTCCTTTCTTCAACGCGCTTTCTTGTGAGCTGGCCACAACACTGCAGGATTGCTTCAGGCCCTAGTGTGGTTCCGGTATGGCACGCTGAGCCGTTGGTTAATTCCTATTCCTGGTGGGAAATGAGAGTTAAATTTGCCCGTCCAGACACCTCCAGCTAGTATCTCATTGGTTCTCCCTATTCCTGTTCATTTTCCACAGAAATTGCAAACTGGGCCAAACAGGAGGTTAAAGGCACTGACTCTCCAAGTGGGGAGAGTGTTAGTAAAGCTTCTGGAATGTTTCACCCGTGTACCAGGGGACGAAAACTGAGATACATTTGAACACGTTTCCCGATCACACGGTGGATCATACTCTGGGTTCCACATGCATGTTTTAGCTGAAGGAAGAATACCTTAAACCTGGAGAGTTGAGACCCATGGAATGGGTACCAGGCAATATGTCTTCAAAGGGTCTGCATTTGCTCACCGAACCTCACCAATCCTATCACTGCTGCGTTTATGCCGCTGTACACACGCTTGATTCTCTTTTGGAGACATATAAATCCATAGGTTTTAAGATTCTTACTAGTCAGGTATATTCTTAGGCATTTAATACGGGGTGTTGAGTCCACTTCGTTGAGCAAGGAGTAGCTCTTGTCTATTACATATTTGGCTTATGGAACGGTATCTGTGCTAATTTCAATCTCTGGTTTTATGCAACACCCCAACTCACCTTTCCCCTTAAGCAAGCATAAGTTGGTTTTCTACATTTGAGACCCTGTTCTGTTTTGTAATTCAGTTCCTGTGTAGCCAAGTTCACATTCCGGGTAGTAGTGATATCTTATGATGTTTCTTTTTCTGTGTGACTTATATAACTTAGAATCATCGTAGCTGAATCCACTCATTATGCTGCTACGGGCCTGATGACATAGATTTCATTGCTGAGTGATATTGCATTGTACATAAGTACCACAACTTCTTTATCCATTTTTTGCTTTCTGCTATTTTGAACTTGTACCGTAAACGGGGTTCTTGTAAACAGAGCCATCCCAAACTTTGGGGTGGCTGTGTCTTTTTGATTTTAATTTCCCTAAGCTATAGGACCATAAGTGGAAGTGCCCTAGTCTCTGTTGCTTTGTTTTTTAGATGTTTCAGGAAACACCATACACTTCTCCAGAGTGGCTGTTGGCAATTTACATCCCGCCCATCAGCATAACAAGGCTCCCAGTTCTCCATGGCCTGTCCTGCCTTTCTGGATTTTACACTTTTTCAGATGGCCCTTTTGACCGGGGGGCAGTGAGACTTCATTTTAGTGCAGATTTCGTTTGCAAGCTTGCTTGGTTGGCCAGAAAGGGCGTATGCGTTTTTTCCTGAATATATTCAGGAAAAAACGCATACGCCCTTTTTGGCCAAGTGCATCATTGTGGACGTTCTGCCTCTTTTCCTATGCTTTACATGCAATTCCAGTCTACCTCCTGAAATCGGTTTCCTGCAATTCTGCCCTGCTTTCAAGTCCTCTTGGCAGCCTTACTTCAATATATTTTTGGACGATAGCTGTCATTTATAACTCTGCAGGTTTGTAAATGACAGTGCGCCTGAGCTCCTTTCTTCAACGCGCTTTCTTGTGAGCTGGCCACAACACTGCAGGATTGCTTCAGGCCCTAGTGTGGTTCCGGTATGGCACGCTGAGCCGTTGGTTAATTCCTATTCCTGGTGGGAAATGAGAGTTAAATTTGCCCGTCCAGACACCTCCAGCTAGTCTCTCATTGGTTCTCCCTATTCCTGTTCATTTTCCACAGAAATTGCAAACTGGGCCAAACAGGAGGTTAAAGGCACTGACTCTCCAAGTGGGGAGAGTGTTAGTAAAGCTTCTGGAATGTTTCACCCGTGTACCAGGGGACGAAAACTGAGACACATTTGAACACGTTTCCCGATCACACGGTGGATCATACTCTGGGTTCCACATGCATGTTTTAGCTGAAGGAAGAATCCCTTAAACCTGGAGAGTTGAGACCCATGGAATGGGTACCAGGCAATATGTCTTCAAAGGGTCTGCATTTGCTCACCGAACCTCACCAATCCTATCACTGCTGCGTTTATGCCGCTGTACACACGCTTGATTCTCTTTTGGAGACATATAAATCCATAGGTTTTAAGATTCTTACTAGTCAGGTATATTCTTAGGCATTTAATACGGGGTGTTGAGTCCACTTCGTTGAGCAAGGAGTAGCTCTTGTCTATTACATATTTGGCTTATGGAACGGTATCTGTGCTAATTTCAATCTCTGGTTTTATGCAACACCCCAACTCACCTTTCCCCTTAAGCAAGCATAAGTTGGTTTTCTACATTTGAGACCCTGTTCTGTTTTGTAATTCAGTTCCTGTGTAGCCAAGTTCACATTCCGGGTAGTAGTGATATCTTATGATGTTTCTTTTTCTGTGTGACTTATATAACTTAGAATCATCGTAGCTGAATCCACTCATTATGCTGCTACGGGCCTGATGACATAGATTTCATTGCTGAGTGATATTGCATTGTACATAAGTACCACAACTTCTTTATCCATTTTTTGCTTTCTGCTATTTTGAACTTGTACCGTAAACGGGGTTCTTGTAAACAGAGCCATCCCAAACTTTGGGGTGGCTGTGTCTTTTTGATTTTAATTTCCCTAAGCTATAGGACCATAAGTGGAAGTGCCCTAGTCTCTGTTGCTTTGTTTTTTAGATGTTTCAGGAAACACCATACACTTCTCCAGAGTGGCTGTTGGCAATTTACATCCCGCCCATCAGCATAACAAGGCTCCCAGTTCTCCATGGCCTGTCCTGCCTTTCTGGATTTTACACTTTTTCAGATGGCCCTTTTGACCGGGGGGCAGTGAGACTTCATTTTAGTGCAGATTTCGTTTGCAAGCTTGCTTGGTTGGCCAGAAAGGGCGTATGCGTTTTTTCCTGAATATATTCAGGAAAAAACGCATACGCCCTTTTTGGCCAAGTGCATCATTGTGGACGTTCTGCCTCTTTTCCTATGCTTTACATGCAATTCCAGTCTACCTCCTGAAATCGGTTTCCTGCAATTCTGCCCTGCTTTCAAGTCCTCTTGGCAGCCTTACTTCAATATATTTTTGGACGATAGCTGTCATTTATAACTCTGCAGGTTTGTGAATGAGAGTGCCCCTGAGCTCCTTTCTTCAACTCGCTTTCTTGTGAGCTGGCCGCAACACCGCAGGATTGCTTCAGGCCCTAGTGTGGTTCCGGCATGGCACGCTGAGCCTTTGGTTAATTCCTCTTCCTGGTGGGAAATGAGAGTTAAATTTGCCCGTCCAGACACCTCCAGCTAGTCTCCCATTGGTTCTCCCTATTCCTGTTCATTTTCCGCAGAAATTGCAAACTGGGCCAAACAGGAGGTTAAAGGCACTGACTCTCCAAGTGGGGAGAGTGTGAGTAAAGCGTCTGGAATGTTGCACCCGAGTACCAGGGGACGAAAACTGAGACACATTTGAACACGTTTCCTGATCACACGGTGGATCATACTCTGGGTTCCACATGCATGTTTTAGCTGAAGGAAGAATCCCTTAAACCTGGAGAGTTGAGACCCATGGAATGGGTACCAGGCAATATGTCTTCAAAGGGTCTGCATTTGCTCACCGAACCTCACCAATCCTATCACTGCTGCGTTTATGCCGCTGTACACACGCTTGATTCTCTTTTGGAGACATATAAATCCATAGGTTTTAAGATTCTTACTAGTCAGGTATATTCTTAGGCATTTAATACGGGGTGTTGAGTCCACTTCGTTGAGCAAGGAGTAGCTCTTGTCTATTACATATTTGGCTTATGGAACGGTATCTGTGCTAATTTCAATCTCTGGTTTTATGCAACACCCCAACTCACCTTTCCCCTTAAGCAAGCATAAGTTGGTTTTCTACATTTGAGACCCTGTTCTGTTTTGTAATTCAGTTCCTGTGTAGCCAAGTTCACATTCCGGGTAGTAGTGATATCTTATGATGTTTCTTTTTCTGTGTGACTTATATAACTTAGAATCATCGTAGCTGAATCCACTCATTATGCTGCTACGGGCCTGATGACATAGATTTCATTGCTGAGTGATATTGCATTGTACATAAGTACCACAACTTCTTTATCCATTTTTCGCTTTCTGCTATTTTGAACTTGTACC
Source organism: Orcinus orca (assembly GCF_937001465.1). NCBI lineage: Eukaryota > Metazoa > Chordata > Mammalia > Artiodactyla > Delphinidae > Orcinus > Orcinus orca. The sequence goes on along the minus strand of NC_064560.1, from coordinate 50,755,524 downwards.
GTAAACGGGGTTCTTGTAAACAGAGCCATCCCAAACTTTGGGGTGGCTGTGTCTTTTTGATTTTAATTTCCCTAAGCTATAGGACCATAAGTGGAAGTGCCCTAGTCTCTGTTGCTTTGTTTTTTAGATGTTTCAGGAAACACCATACACTTCTCCAGAGTGGCTGTTGGCAATTTACATCCCGCCCATCAGCATAACAAGGCTCCCAGTTCTCCATGGCCTGTCCTGCCTTTCTGGATTTTACACTTTTTCAGATGGCCCTTTTGACCGGGGGGCAGTGAGACTTCATTTTAGTGCAGATTTCGTTTGCAAGCTTGCTTGGTTGGCCAGAAAGGGCGTATGCGTTTTTTCCTGAATATATTCAGGAAAAAACGCATACGCCCTTTTTGGCCAAGTGCATCATTGTGGACGTTCTGCCTCTTTTCCTATGCTTTACATGCAATTCCAGTCTACCTCCTGAAATCGGTTTCCTGCAATTCTGCCCTGCTTTCAAGTCCTCTTGGCAGCCTTACTTCAATATATTTTTGGACGATAGCTGTCATTTATAACTCTGCAGGTTTGTGAATGAGAGTGCCCCTGAGCTCCTTTCTTCAACTCGCTTTCTTGTGAGCTGGCCGCAACACCGCAGGATTGCTTCAGGCCCTAGTGTTGTTCCGGCATGGCACGCTGAGCCGTTCGTTAATTCCTATTCCTGGTGGGAAATGAGAGTTAAATTTGCCCGTCCAGACACCTCCAGCTAGTCTCTCATTGGTTCTCCCTATTCCTGTTCATTTTCCGCAGAAATTGCAAACTGGGCCAAACAGGAGGTTAAAGGCACTGACTCTCCAAGTGGGGAGAGTGTTAGTTAAGCGTCTGGAATGTTGCACCCGAGTACCAGGGGACGAAAACTGAGACACACTTGAACACGTTTCCCGATCACACAGTGGATCATACTCTGGGTTCCACGTGCATGTTTTAGCTGAAGGAAGAATCCCTTAAACCTGTAGAGTTGAGACCCATGGAATGGGTACCATGTAATACGACTTCAAAGTGTCTGCATTTGCTCACCGATCCTCACCAATCCTATCACTGCTGCGTTTATGCCGCTGTACACACGCTTGATTCTCTTTCGGAGACATATAAATCCATAGGTTTTACGATTCTTACTAGTCAGGTACATTCTTAGGCCTCTAATATGGGGTGTTGAGTCCACTTCGTTGAGCAAGGAGTAGCTCTTGTCTATTACATATTTGGCTTAATGAACGGTATGTGTGCTAATTTCCATCTCTGGTTTTATGCAGCACCCCAACTCACCTTTCACCTTAAGCAAGCATAAGTTGGTTTTCTACATTTGAGACCCTGTTCTGTTTTGTAATTCAGTTCCTGTGTAGCCAAGGTTACATTCCGTGTATTAGTGATATCTTATGATGTTTCTTTTTCTGTGTGACTTATTTCACTTCGAATCATTGTACCTGAATCCACTCATTATTCTGCTATGGTACTGTTGACATAGATTTCATTGCTGAGTGATATTGCATTGTACGTAAGTACCACAACTTCTTTATCCATTTTTCGCTTTCTGCGATATTGAACTTGTACCGTAAACGGGGTTCTTGTAAACAGAGCCATCCGAAACTTTGGCGTGGCTGTGCCTTTTGGTTTTAATTTCCGTAAGCTATAGGACCATAAGTGGAAGTGCCCTAGTCTCTGTTGCTTTGTTTTTTAGATGTTTCAGGAAACACCATACACTTCTCCAGAGTGGCTGTTGGCAATTTACATCCCGCCCATCAGCATAACAAGGCTCCCAGTTCTCCATGGCCTGTCCTGCCTTTCTGGATTTTACACTTTTTCAGATGGCCCTTTTGACCGGGGGGCAGTGAGACTTCATTTTAGTGCAGATTTCCTTTGCAAACTTGCTTGGTTGGCCAAAAAGGGCGTATGCGTTTTTTCCTGAATATATTAAGGAAAAAACGCATACGCCCTTTTTGGCCAAGTGCATCATTGTGGACGTTCTGCCTCTTTTCCTATGCTTTACATGCAATTCCAGTCTACCTCCTGAAATCACTTTCCTGCAATTCTGCCCCACTTTCAAGTCCTCTTGGCAGCCTTACTTCAATATATTTTTGGACGATAGCTGTCATTTATAACTCTGCAGGTTTGTGAATTACAGTGCCCCTGAGCTCCTTTCTTCAACTCGCTTTCTTGTGAGCTGGCCGCAACACCGCAGGATTGCTTCATTCCGTAGTGTGGTTCCGGCATGGCACGCTGAGCCTTTGGTTAATTCCTCTTCCTGGTGGGAAATGAGAGTTAAATTTGCCCGTCCAGACACCTCCAGCTAGTCTCTCATTGGTTCTCCCTATTCCTGTTCATCTTCCGCAGAAATTGAAAAGTGGGCCAAACAGGAGGTTAAAGGCACTGACTCTCCAAGTGGGGAGAGTGTTAGTAAGCGTCTGGAATGTTGCACCCGAGTACCAGGGGACGAAAACTGAGACACATTTGAACACGTTTCCCGATCACACGGTGGATCATACTGTGGGTTCCACATGCATGTTTTAGCTGAAGGAAGAATCCCTTAAACCTGCAGAGTTGAGACCCATGGAATGGGTACCATGCAATATGACTTCAAAGGTTCTGCATTTGCTCACCGATCGTCACCAATCCTATCACTGCTGCGTTTATGCCGCTGTACACACGCTTGATTCTCTTTCGGAGACATATAAATCCATAGGTTTTAAGATTCTTATTAGTGAGGTATATTTTTAGGCTTTTAATATGGTGTGTTGAGTCCACTTCGTTGAGCAAGGAGTAGCTCTTGTCTATTACATATTTGGCTTATGGAACGGTATCTGTGCTAATTTCAATCTTTGGTTTTATGCAGCACCCCAACTCACCTTTCCCCTTAAGCAAGCATAAGTTGGTTTTCTACATTTGAGACCCTGTTCTGTTTTGTAATTCAGTTCCTGTGTAGCCAAGTTTATATTCCGTGTAGTAGTGATATCTTATGATGTTTCTTTTTCTGTGTGACTTATTTCACTTAGAATCATCGTACCTAAATCCACTCATTATGCTGCTACGGGCCTGGTGACATAGATTTCATTTCTGAGTGATATTGCATTGTACATAAGTACCACAACTTCTTTATCCATTTTTCGCTTTCTGTGATATTGAACTTCTACTGTAAACGAAGTTCTTGTAAACGGAGCTGTCCCAAACTTTGGGGTGGCTGTGTCTTTTTGATTTTAATTTCGCTAAGCTATAGGACCATAAGTGGAAGTGCCCTAGGCTGTGTTTCTTTGTTTTTTAGATGTTTCAGGAAACACCATACACTTCTCCAGAGTGGCTGTTGGCAATTTACATCCCGCCCATCAGCATAACAAGGCTCCCAGTTCTCAATGGCCTGTCCTGCCTTTCTGGATTTTACACTTTTTCCAGATGGCCCTTTTGACAGGGGGGCAGTGAGACTTCATTGTAGTGCAGATTTCCTTTGCAAGCTTGCTTGGTTGGCCAAAAAGGGCGTATGCATTTTTTCCTGAATATATTCAGGAAAAAACGCATACGCCCTTTTTGGCCAAGTGCATCATTGTGGACGTTCTGCCTCTTTTCCTATGCTTTACATGCAATTCCAGTCTACCTCCTGAAATCGGTTTCCTGCAATTCTGCCCCGGTTTCAAGTCCTCTTGGCAGCCTTACTTCAGTATATTTTGGGACGATAGCTGTCTTTTATAACTGCAGGTTTGTGAATGACAGTGCCCCTGAGCTGCTTTCTTCAACTCGCTTTCTTGTGAGCTGGCCGCAACACCGCAGGATTGCTTCAGTCCCTAGAGTGGTTCCGGCATGGCACGCTGAGCCTTTGGTTAATTCCTCTTCCTGGTGGGATATGAGAGTTAAGTTTGCCCGTCCAGACACCTCCAGCTAGTCTCTCATTGGTTCTCCCTATTCCTGTTCATTTTCCGCAGAAATTGCAAACTGGGCCAAACAGGAGTTTAAAGGCACTGACTCTCCAACTGGGGAGAGTGTTAGTAAAGCGTCTGGAATGTTGCACCCGAGTACCAGGGGACGAACACAGACACATTTGAACACGTTTCCCGATCACACGGTGGATCATACTCTGGGTTCCACATGCATGTTTTAGCTGAATGAAGAATCCCTTAAACCTGGAGAGTTGAGACCCATGGAATGGGTACCATGCAATATGACTTCAAAGGGTCTGCATTTGCCCACTGATCCTCACCAATCCTATCACTGCTGCGTTTATGCCACTGTGCACATGCTTGATTCTCTTTCGGAGACATATAAATCCATAGGTTTTAAGATTCTTACTAGTCAGGTATATTCTTAGGCGTTTAATATGGGGTGTTGAGTCCACTTCGTTGAGCAAGGAGTAGCTCTTGTCTATTACATATTTGGCTTATGGAACGGTATCTGTGCTAATTTCAATCTCTGGTTTTATGCAGCACCCCAACTCACCTTTCCCCTTAAGCAAGCATAAGTTGGTTTTCTACATTTGAGACCCTGTTCTGTTTTGTGATTCAGTTCCTGTGTAGCCAAGTTTACATTCCGTGTAGTAGTGATATCTTATGATGTTTCTTTTTCTGTGTGACTTATTTCACTTAGAATCATCGTACCTGAATCCACTCATTATGCTGCTACGGGCCTGGTGACATAGATTTCATTGCTGAGTGATATTGCATTGTACATAAGTACCACAACTTCTTTATCCATTTTTCGCTTTCTGTGATATTGAACTTGTACCGTAAACGAAGTTCTTGTAAACGGAGCCGTCCCAAACTTTGGGGTGGCTGTGTCTTTTTGATTTTAATTTCGCTAAGCTATAGGACCATAAGTGGAAGTGCCCTAGGCTGTGTTTCTTTGTTTTTTAGATGTTTCAGGAAACACCATACACTTCTCCAGAGTGGCTGTTGGCAATTTACATCCCGCCCATCAGCATAACAAGGCTCCCAGTTCTCAATGGCCTGTCCTGCCTTTCTGGATTTTACACTTTTTCCAGATGGCCCTTTTGACAGGGGGGCAGTGAGACTTCATTGTAGTGCAGATTTCCTTTGCAAGCTTGCTTCGTTGGCCAAAAAGGGCTTATGCGTTTTTTCCTGAATATATTCAGGAAAAAACGCATACCCCCTTTTTGGCCAAGTGCATCATTGTGGACGTTCTGCCTCTATTCCTATGCTTTACATGCAATTCCAGTCTACCTCCTGAAATTGGTTTCCTGCAATTCTGCCCCGGTTTCAAGTCCTCTTGGCAGACTTACTTCAATATATTTTTGGACGATAGCTGTCATTTATAACTCTTCAGGTTTGTGAATGACAGTACCCCTGAGCTCCTTTCTTCAGCTCGCTTTCTTGTGAGCTGGCCACAACACCGCAGGATTGCTTCAGGTCCTAGTGTTGTTCCGGCATGGCACGCTGAGCCTTTGGTTAATTCCTCTTCCTGGTGGGAAATGAGAGTTAAATTTGCCCGTCCAGACACCTCCAGCTAGTCTCTCATTGGTTCTCCCTATTCCTGTTCATTTTCCGCAGAAATTGCAAACTGGGCCAAACAGGAGGTTAAAGGCACTGACTCTCCAAGTGGGGAGAGTGTTAGTAAAGCGTCTGGAATGTTGCACCCGAGTACCAGGGGGCGAAAACTGAGATACATTTGAACACGTTTCCCGGTCACATGGTGGATCATACTCTGGGTTCCACATGCATGTTTTAGTTGAAGGAAGAATCCCTTAAACCTGGAGAGTTGAGACCCATGGAATGGGTACCATGCAATATGACTTCAAAGGGTCTGCATTTGCTCACCGATCCTCACCAATCCTATCACTGCTGCGTTTATGCTGCTGTACGCACGCTTGATTCTCTTTCGGAGACATATAAATCCATAGGTTTTAAGATTCTTACTAGTCAGGTATATTCTTAGGCGTGCAATATGGGGTGTTGAGTCCACTTCATTAAGCAAGCAGTAACTCTTGTCTATTACATATTTGGCTTATGGAACGGTATCTGTGCTAATTTCAATCTCTGGTTTTATGCAGCACCCCAACTCACCTTTCCCCTTAAACGCATAAGTTGGTTTTCTACACTTGAGACCCTGTTCTGTTTTGTAATTCAGTTCCCGTGTAGCCAAGTTTACATTCCGTGTAGTAGTGATATCTTATGATGTTTCTTTTTCTGTGTGACTTATTTCACTTAGAATCATCGTACCTGAATCCACTCATTATGCTGCTACGGACTTGATGACATAGATTTCATTGCTGAGTGATATTGCATTGTACGTAAGTACCACAAGTTCTTTATGCATTTTTCGCTTTCTGTGATATTGAACTTGTACCGTAAACGAGGTTCTTGTAAACAGAGCCGTCCCAAACTTTGGAGTGGCGGTGTCTTTTTGATTTTAATTTCCCTAAGCTATAGGACCATAAGTGGAAGTGCCCTAGGCTCTGTTGCTTTGTTTTTTAGATGTTTCAGGAAACACCATACACTTCTCCAGAGTGGCTGTTGGCAATTTACATCCCGCCCATCAGCATAACAAGGCTCCCAGTTCTCCATGGCCTGTCCTGCCTTTCTGGATTTTACACCTTTTTCAGATGGCCCTTTTGACCGGGGGGCTGTGAGACTTCATTGTAGTGCAGATTTCCTTTGCAAGCTTGCTTGGTTGGCCAAAAAGGGCGTATGCATTTTTTCCTGAATATATTCAGGAAAAAACGCATACGCCCTTTTTGGCCAAGTGCATCATTGTGGACGTTCTGCCTCTTTTCCTATGCTTTACATGCAATTCCAGTCTACCTCCTGAAATCGGTTTCCTGCAATTCTGCCCCGGTTTCAAGTCCTCTTGGCAGCCTTACTTCAGTATATTTTTGGACGATAGCTGTCTTTTATAACTGCAGGTTTGTGAATGACAGTGCCCCTGAGCTGCTTTCTTCAACTCGCTTTCTTGTGAGCTGGCCGCAACACCGCAGGATTGCTTCAGTCCCTAGAGTGGTTCCGGCATGGCATGCTGAGCCTTTGGTTAATTCCTCTTCCTTGTGGGATATGAGAGTTAAGTTTGCCCGTCCAGACACCTCCAGCTAGTCTCTCATTGGTTCTCCCTATTCCTGTTCATTTTCCGCAGAAATTGCAAACTGGGCCAAACAGGAGTTTAAAGGCACTGACTCTCCAACTGGGGAGAGTGTTAGTAAAGCGTCTGGAATGTAGCACCCGAGTACCAGGGGACGAAAACAGACACATTTGAACACGTTTCCCGATCACACGGTGGATCATACTCTGGGTTCCACATGCATGTTTTAGCTGAATGAAGAATCCCTTAAACCTGGAGAGTTGAGACCCATGGAATGGGTACCATGCAATATGACTTCAAAGGGTCTGCATTTGCCCACTGATCCTCACCAATCCTATCACTGCTGCGTTTATGCCGCTGTGCACATGCTTGATTCTCTTTCGGAGACATATAAATCCATAGGTTTTAAGATTCTTACTAGTCAGGTATATTCTTAGGCGTTTAATATGGGGTGTTGAGTCCACTTCGTTGAGCAAGGAGTAGCTCTTGTCTATTACATATTTGGCTTATGGAACGGTATCTGTGCTAATTTCAATCTCTGGTTTTATGCAGCACCCCAACTCACCTTTCCCCTTAAGCAAGCATAAGTTGGTTTTCTACATTTCAGACCCTGTTCTGTTTTGTAATTCAGTTCCTGTGAAGCCAAGTTTACATTCGGTTTATTAGTGATATCTTATGATGTTTCTTTTTCTGTGTGACTTATTTCACTTAGAATCATCGTACCTGAATCCACTCATTATGCTGCTATGGGCCTGATGACGTAGATTTCATTGCTGAGTGATATTGCATTCTACGTAAGTACCACAACTTCTTTATCCATTTTTCGCTTTCTGTGATATTGAACTTGTACCGTAAACGAGGTTCTTGTAAACAGAGCCGTCCCAAACTTTGGGGTGGCTGTGTCTTTTTGATTTTAATTTCCCTAAGCTATAGGATCATAAGTGGAAGTGCCCTAGGCTCTGTTGCTTTGTTTTTTAGATGTTTCAGGAAACACCATACACTTCTCCAGAGTGGCTGTTGGCAATTTACATCCCGCACATCAGCATAACAAGGCTCCCAGTTCTCCATGGCTTGTCCTGCCTTTCTGGATTTTACACTTTTTTCAGATGGCCCTTTTGACAAGGGGGCAGTGAGACTTCATTGTAGTGCAGATTTCCTTTGCAAGCTTGCTTGGTTGGCCAAAAAGGGCGTATGCGTTTTTTCCTGAATATATTCTGGAAAAAACGTATACGCCCTTTTTGGCCAAGTGCATCATTGTGGACGTTCTGCCTCTTTTCCTATGCTTTACATGCAATTCCTGTCTACCTCCTGAAATCGGATTCCTGCAATTCTGCCCCACTTTCAAGTCCTCTTGGCAGCCTTACTTCAATATATTTTTGAACGATAGCTGTCATTTATAACTCTGCAGGTTTGTGAATGACAGTGCCCCTGAGCTCCTTTCTTCAACTCGCCTTCTTGTGAGCTGGCCCCAACACCGCAGGATTGCTTCAGGCCCTAGTGTGGTTCCGGCATGGCATGCTGAACCTTTGGTTAACTCCTCTTCCTGGTGGGAAATGAAAGTTAAATTTGCCCGTCCAGACACCTCCAGCTAGTCTCTCATTGGTTCTCCCTATTCCTGTTCATTTTCTGCAGAAATTGCAAACTAGGCCAAACAGGAGGTTAAACGCACTGACTCTCCAAGTGGGGAGAGTGTTAGTAAAGCCTCTGGAATGTTGCACCCGAGTACCAGGGGACCAAAACTGAGACGCATTTGAACACGTTTCCCGATCACACGGTGGATCATACTCTGGGTTCCACATGCATGTTTTAGCTGAAGGAAGAATCCCTTAAACCTGGAGAGTTGAGACCCATGGAATGGGTACCATGCAATATGAATTCAAAGGGTCTACATTTGCTCACCGGACCTCACCAATCCTATCACTGCTGCACTTATGCCGCTGTACACATGCTTGATTCTCTTTCGGAGACATATAAATCCATAGGTTTTAAGATTCTTACTAGTCAGGTATATTCTTAGGTGTTTAATATGGGGTGTTGAGTCCACTTCGCTGAGCAAGGAGTAGCTCTTGTCTATTACATATTTGGCTTATGGAATGGTGTCTGTGCTAATTTCCATGTCTGGCTTTATGCAGCACCCCAACTCACCTTTCCCCTTAAGCAAGTATAAGTTGGTTTTCTACATTTGAGACCCTGTTCTGTTTTGTAATTCAGTTCCTGTGTAGCCAAGTTTACATTCCGTGTAGTAGTGATATCTTATGATGTTTCTTTTTCTGTGTGACTTATTTCACTTAGAATCATCGTACCTGAATCCACTCATTATGCTGCTATGGGCCTGATGACATAGATTTCATTGCTGAGTGATATTGCATTGTACGTAAGTACCACAACTTCTTTATCCATTTTTCGCTTTCTGCGATATTGAACTTGTACCGTAAACGAGGTTCTTGTAAAGAGAGCCGTCCCAAACTTTGGGGTGGCTGTGTCTTTTTGATTTTAATTTCCCTAAGCTATAGGACCATAAGTGGAAGTGCCCTAGGCTCTGTTGCTTTGTTTTTTAGATGTTTCAGGAAACACCATACACTTCTCCAGAGTGGCTGTTGGCAAGTAACATCCCGCCCATCAGCATAACAAGGCCCCCAGTTCTCCATGGCCTGTCCTGCCTTTCTGGATTTTACACTTTTTTCAGATGGCCCTTTTGACTGGGGGGAAGTGAGTCTTCATTGTATTGCAGATTTCCTTTGCAAGCTTGCTTGGTTGGCCAGAAAGGTTGTATGCGTTTCTTCCTGAATATATTCAGGAAAAAACGCATACGCCCTTTTTGGCCCAGTGCATCATTGTCTACGTTCTGAGTCTGTTCATGTTTTCAATGCAATTCCAGTCTACCTCCTGAAATCGGTTTCCTGCAATTCTGCCTTGCTGTCAGTGCCTCTTCATAGCCTTACCTCAATATACTTTTGGAAAATAGTTGGTCTTTATAACTCTGCAGGTTTTTGAATTGCAGTGGCCCTTAGTTCCATTTTTCAGCTCTTATTTTTGTGATCTTGCCTCATATCCACAGGATTTCTTCAGGCCCTATTCTTCTTCTGGGGCACCTTGCTCTGCCTTTGGTTAGTTCTTCTTCCTGATGTGAAATTAGAGTGACATGTGCCCATTGAAACCGCTACAGCTATTTTCTCACTGGTTCCCCCTATTCCCATTCATCCTCCGCACTAACTGCAGACTGTGCGATACCGGAACTTAAAGGCATTGACTCTCCATGTGGGGATGTTGTTAGTAAAGTGGCTGGAATGTTGATCCGGAGCCCCAGGAGAGGAAAATGAGGTGCGTTTTAGAAACCTTTCCCGATCATATGGTATACCATCCGCTGGATTTCCCATGCATGGTTTAGCTGTAGGAAGATTCCCTTCAACCTGGAGTGTTGGGACCCTTGGAATGAGTAGCATGAAGTATTGCATTAAACTTTCGGCAGTTGCTCACCATAGCTCACCAATCCTCTCAGCCCCAAGTGTCCAGCCTTATGTCTTATCCAGCTGTGGGTTTATATGTGGTCATTCCAGGTTGCATCACAGCCCCTGAGTGAATTTTGTAAGAATTTTTCTCTCTTTCATTGTTTCTGCATTTTGTTTTAAAAATTTATTTCTATAATGGGGTTTAGCTCATTTTCACTGCGGTGTTTGGCCGCTCTGCACACACTTGATTCCCTTATGGAGATATATCAATACATGGGTTTTAAGATTCTTATTACTCAGATATATTTCTCTGCGGTGTATAGGGTGTGTTGAGGCCAGTTCATTGAGCAAGGTGTAGATCTTGTCTAATACCTATTTGGTTTATTGAACGGTATCTGTGCTAATTTCAAACTCTGGTTTTATGCATCACCCCACCTCTCCTTTCCCCTTAAGCTGACATAAGTGTGTTTTCTAAATGTGAGACACTGTTCTGTTTTGTAATTCATTTTTTGTGCAGCCATATTTATCCTCCCTCTATAAGTGATATCTTATGATATGTTTCTTTTTCTGTTTGACTTATTTCAAGTAGTATTATCGGACCTAAATCCACTCTTTATCCTTCTACTAGCCTTATTACATTGATTTCATGGTGAAGAGATATTCCATTGTACATAAGTACCACATTTTCTTTATCCATTGTTCTCTTTCCTGGGATATTTAAGGTGTACTGAAGTTGAGGTTCTTGTAAACAGAGTAGCCCTAAACTGTGGTGTGCTTGTGTCTTGTTGATTTTTAGACTTCCCTAGATTTACTTCCGTGATTGGAAGTGCCCTATGCTCTGTAGCTCTGTTTTTTAGATGATTTAGGAACCACCATACACTTCTCCAGAGTGGCTCTCGGCAGTTCACACACTGTCCATCAGCGTATAAAGGCTCCCTGTTCTCCATGGCCTGTCCTGCATTTCTGGTTTTTACAATTTTTTCGGATGGTCCTTTTGACCGGTGGGAAATGAGACTTCTTTGTTGTGCACATTTGCATTGCTTGCTTGCTTGGTTGCCCATAAAGTGCGTATGCGTTTTTTCCTGGATATATTCAGGAAAAAACGCATACTCCCTTTTGGGCCAACTGCATCATTGTTGAAATTCTGCCGCTTTTCATGTGCTTTAAAGACGAGTCCAATCTATCTCTTGAAATCTGTTTCTTGCAATTCTGTCTTGCATTCAGATCCTCTTCTTTGCCTTACCTCAACATATTTTTGGACGTTAGTTTTCATTTATAACTCTGCAGGTTTGTGAATTGCAGTGACCCTGAGCTCCATTTTTTAAGTTGCTCTTTTGTGAGCTGGCCTCAAAGCCGCAGGATTGCTTCAGGCCCTATTTTGGCTCTGGCGAGGTGGGCTGAGCCTTTTTTAAATTCTTATTCTTAATGGGAAATTAGAGTGACATGTGCCCGTCCAAACCCCTACAACTATTCTCTCATTGGTTCCCCCTCTTCCCGTTCATCGTCCTCACAATTTGCAAAATGTGTGAAACAGAAGTTTAAATGTGCTGATTCTCTAAGTGGGGAGATTCTAAATAACGTGGCTGGAATGATGAACAGGAGCACCAGGAGAGGATAAATGAGGTGTATTTTAGACACATCTCCCGATCACATGGTGTACAGTCCTCTGGGTTTTCCATGCATGTTTTAGCTGTAGGAAGATTCCTTGAACCTGCAGATTTGGGACCCATTGAATGAGTACCAGGTAGTATTACTTTAAAGGCTGTGCATTTCCTCACCCAACCTCACATTTCTCTTAGCGCGAACAGTTTCCAGCCTTATGTCTCATCCTGCTGTGGGTCTAGATGTGTTCAATCCATGTTGCATCACCGTCCCTGAGGAAAAGTTGTAAGAGGTTTTCTCTGTCTCTCTGTTGTTTATTTTTTTCAATTTATTACTATATTGGTTACAGCTGATTTTCAAAGCTCTGTTTCTTGCTGCTGTACATCCACTTGATTCACGTACAGAGAGACATCAATAAATTCTTTTTCAGATTCTTACCAGTCATATATATTCTTTTCCGGTGACTTGAGTGTGCTGAGTGCAGTTCTTTTAGCTACCGTGTAGGCCTTGTTGATTATCAGTTTGGTATTTGGAATGGTATCTTTGCTAATTTCAACCTCCTGGATGATGCCTCACCCCTCCCCACCTTTCCCGTTTAGCAGCCTTACGCGTGTTTTCTACATATTTGACTATGTTTTTGTTTTGTAATTTATTTCATGTGTAGCCATTTTGGATTCCACCTTTAAGTGATATCTTATGATATGTGTCTTTTTCTTTTTGAATTATGTCACTTAGAATGATCATACGTAACTCCTCCAGAGTTGTTACAACTGGCCATATTTCATTGATTTCCAGGCTGAGTAATATTCCACTCTACATAAGTACCACATCTCTATCCATTTTTTCCCTCCAGAGACATTTAAGTTATATCCTAGTCGAGGATCTTTTAAACAGAGAGGCAGTAAACATTGGGGTGCCTGTGTCCTCTCGATTTTTGTTTTTCCCAAGATATACGCCCATGAGTGCAAGTGCCCTATGCTCTGTAGCTCATTTTTTAGATGCTTTAGTAAACACAATACACTTCTCCAGAATGGCCGTTGGCAATATACATTTCCACTATAAGCCTCACAGGGCTCCCTATTCTCCTTGCCCTGTCCTGCATTTCTGGTGTTTACACTTTATGAGGATGGCTCTTCTGACTGATGCAAAGTGATATCTTTTGTAGTATTGATTTCCAGTGCCCACCTGTTTGGTTGGCTAAAAAAGTGTATGCCCTTTTCTTGAATATATACAGAAAGAAACGCATACAGCCTTTTTGGCCAACTGCAATGTTGGCAATGTTCAGCCCCTTTTCTTGTGCTTAATGGCGAGTCCTTTCTACCTCCTCAAATCCCTTTCCTGCCATTCTCCCTTGCTTACCAATCCTTTTCTCTGACTTTCCTCAAGACATTTTTCAGTGATAGATATTTTCAACTCTGCAGTTTCGTGAATTTTACTGCCCCTGAGTTCCATTGTTCAACTTGTGTTTATGGGAACTGGCCACAAAGCAGTGGGATTTCCTCAAGCCCTATACTGTTTCCATGGGCAACCCTAGCCTTTGGTCAATTCGTCTTCCTGATTGGAAATTAGAGTGACATGTGCCTGTCTGAACACCTAGGACTTGTCTCTCATTGTTCCTCATCCTTCCGCTTCATCCTCTGGACAAATTCCAAACTGTACGCAACAGGATGTTGACAGTGCTGACATCTCCAAGTGGGGAGACTGTTAGTAAAGACGCTGGAGGGGTGAACCCGAGCACCAGGAGATGAGGAGATGAGATGCCTTTTCCAAACTCTTCCCGATCAGACGGTATACCATCCTCTGGGTGTGACAGACATGTTTTAGCAGTAGGAAGAGTCCCATTCATGTAAAGAGAACACCAGAGCTTTTTCAAAATCAGTGTCTCCCCGAAACCCAAACTGGGGAATTTTTTAAGCTACAGCTACACATATGTTCATGAAGGGCCTTGGGAAGTAGGCAGAGTCCAAACTTTAGATGATTGAAGTCTTCAGGGTCAGAAGCACTCACCACTGGCATCCCTTAGGTTACACTTTAACTGTCATTGATAGATGATGTCAATAAAAATATCTATTCTTTTTCCGATTATTTCCCCTTATAGGTTATTGCAAAATATTGAGTGTAGTTCCCTGTGCTATACAGTAGTTCCTTGTTGATGATCTGTTTTATACATAGCAGTGTGTATGTGTTAATTCCAAACTGTTAATTTATCCCTCCTCCCACCTTTCCCCTTTGGTAATAATAAATTATAAGAGTTTATACTTCTCAGAAATGGGGGAGCTGAAAGAGAGGTATCATTTTCAATGGAAAAGCATTTAAAACAAGATTGAAGCTTTAACCAAGATTATTAGATGTACATCCTTGGAAAGAAATCACTTCATTTCTCTAATATTGACCTGACAAATAAGACAAACCTTTTCACTGAACTTGCTTATAATAAAGTGATGGAAATATCAAATGGAAGTGTTAGAAACATCTTATTTTACCCGAGCCTTATAAACTGTTCTATGTTAACTACAGTTTGGCTCACACATCTGTTCATTGAAGTTACAATAGTCTCAATTTCTGTTACTGATCCTCCAGAGTGGGCCCCAACAAGTGTCCCCCTGCCCAGTGTCATTGGGGCCAACAGATCGAGACTGAGTTTGGTTCACAAGCAAAGGAAACTTTATATTTTGATCAGCGAATGGAGAGGTGAGAGCATGCACTACCCCGTGGGCTGTGGGCTGGGCTGCTGTGTAGAGATCCTGTCAGAGTCAGTGGGAGGGAGGGGGCGGAGCTCTCGAGGGCGGGGTTGGCTGCAGCTCAGGCTCTGTATCTCGGAGTCTGCACTGGGCCCCAGGAGCTGAGGTGTCGACCCAGCCATTCTGCACTAGGAAATCTGGTCTGAAGTGCCGGGTGTGGAACCTCTGCATGCGGGACCCTAGGAGCACGTGAAATTAGACAAAGGATAAAAAAGGTCAGACTTGACTTTATTGCCCAGATTCTATTTTTATCTCCCAGGGATTTTTAATGGGCTTTGCTGGGGACAAACCCCTCCTCTGCCTTTTGTCCCGTTCCTCATTCTTGGAGTGCTGAGGGTGCAGACCCTTCTTCTGTAACTGCTGAGTGCTGAGTTGGGAGCCCTCATACCAGGGGACGAGGGTCAGAACTTCTCCCCAGCAGCCTCCAGGTGACGTTGATTGGCCCCAGGACCCCTGCCTCCCTGCTCATCCACCTGAGCACCAGCATTGGAAGTGTTATAGATTCTAATGACCTTTAAGGGTCCAGGAAAGAGATGTGCAGAGACGCTGTGGGGGCCGGTTTCACCCCGCCCCACATTTGTTCGGCCACCTTAGGCTGACCGTTTCTGCCAGACTAGATGCTCTGACCAGTAGTCTGCTCTTTCTTCAATTAGGCCCCTGAATTAACGTAAAAACAGCACCAGGTGTCAGAGCCCTGCCCGCTCAACTCCCAGACAGTCCAGGGTCAGTGGTGATCAAGGACCATGATGGTCACTGAGTCAACAGCCTTTTGAAGTAAACAGGAGTCCAGCCGGTCTTATTGGCCACCATCATCACGGTGTCTGTAGGCTTTTCTATGGTGACAGTGTGATATACGTTTCCCCTGCCAAGATTATTAGCTCCCCTCTGGGTGCAGTAAGTCCTGCAAGCAGTAGTCTACTCCTTCGGGACACACTATTGTTGTTTTATGAGAGAAACTCCAGGTCAAGTGATGTTCACACGAGTCGTCATGGTGCCCTGTTGCCCCCAGTTATCTCTCTGGATGTTGTTGTTGGAGGGCCTCCTCACTCGAGGTCGGTGTGCCCACGGAGCGAACGCTGCAACTTCAGGGCATGGTTGGTGATTAGGATCACCACGTGGGGTCCTTTTCCCTTAGGAGGGAGGTGGCCTTTTGGGTTGCTGATTTCCAGGTTTTTAGATACTGCCAGTGTCTTGGCCAGATGTGGCAGTGGGCCAAGCCCCTTGGTGACTGTAGTTTATCCTACCTGGATGGCATTCTTGCGTTGTTCCATTTCAAGTGGTCCCAGTTTTTGCACTAATTCTCCAATGGCGATTTACCTTTCACCGGGAATGGAAAGGTCAAAGGGTTTAGCTCAATTAGGGAGTTCCAGGGCAAGGGTCTGAATTGACTGCTCTTTCCATTCTTGAAAGGCCACTTCTGGATTCTGTTCAAAAGGATCATCATCTTTTCCTTTCAGTGTTTCATATAGAGGCCCAGCTAGTAGACTGTAGTTAGGGATCCAGAAGCAGCAAACCCTGGCCTCCTCAGGAACCCCTAAGCTGTCTTCTAGTTTTAGAAAGGGGTAAGGCTGCAAATGGTTTCTTCCCTTTCCTGGGATGGGCTTCTCCGACCTTCTGTGAGAATGAAGCCCAGGCAGGTCACCGCAGTCTGTGATATTTGAGCTTTTTCTTGGACAACTTCTATCCTTTATTGGCTTGGTAGTTCAGAGGCCTCCTTAGTAGGGCTGGCGATCAGAATGTCGTCTGCATATTGAAGGAGGGTTTCCTTTTCCAGAGGTAGAACTTTTCGGTCTTTAGCTAAGCTTTCCCCAAAGATGGTGTGGGAATTTTTGAACCCTTGGGGCAAGACGGCCCGGAAGTATTGTTTTAGTTGTATGTTGAGTCCTGCCACTCACAAGCCAAAATTTCTTGTGACTCTGGGACTAATGGAATACAAAAGAAGGCATCATTGAAGACTAATACAGAATACCATGTCCTGGTGGTTGGTAGAATGACCAGCAGGGTGTAGGAATTAGGAGCAACTGGAGGTATATCCTCGGTGGCTTCACTGACTGTCCTGACATCCTTTACCAGGTCCCCAGCAGCCCATGGGGCTCTCGTGGTCAGGCCAATCCCAGGATATGGAGCTCTCCTGGGCAGGTACCCCACCCCCAACCCAGCCCACAGGGCTCTCGTGGTCAGGCCCCTCCCAGGATACAGAGCTACCCTTGCAGGTACCGTGGCAGGGCTGGGCACACAGGAACCGTGCACATAGCCCTCATTGAAGAGCACCCCCAGCTCACCTGTCGCTCAGAGCTGACACAGAGCACCTCAGAGCAGGACTTGAACTAACAAACAGCAGCTCCGACAGGTCTGTGACCCTGGGCATCACTCTGTGTGGCCTCCCTCCACCTGGTCTTCCAGAGACTTCCACTGCACCCAGGGCACCAGGCCTCTGTCTCCAACCACCACCCACCCCTCCTCTCCCTGACTCCTGGGTTCCTCTCATTAGGAGAGGCTTTTCTTGAAGTTGTCTCCCACTCATGGGCCAGATAAAATGATTAGAAAACAAGCCAAAGCTGCAGCCCCTTGTCTATCCTGACTCTCAGGAGCCCACACCTGTTCCTTGGACCTGGCCGGTTCAGCAAGTTCCATTTTCTGCAACTGTGAGCCCCTGAGGGGTGATGATTGGCTGACCTGGGCAGCCTTACGGTGCCGGCCAGCCCTCCCCAGGTGTGCCTGGGTTGAGATCAATATAAATACCACTCCAGGCAGCAAGAGCCCCTGCAGCTGTGCCTGACGCCATTTTCTCTGCCCTGTCAGCAGTCTCGGGGCTGGGCTGGTGGGAGGGAGTGAGAGGCCACGGCTTTGTGGGTGGCCCAGTGTGAGTGGGGCTCTGCTGGACTTTCTGCAGCAGTTGCCAGGCTGCCACCTGCTAAAGAAGAGGATGTGTCACCCATACCTGCTGCTGGAATTTCTCCCTGGGCAGAGGTGAGGAAGGAAAAAAGCAGTGGGGGCAGGGACAGGACGGGTATCTCAGGCAGGGAAATGGAAATCTTCCAGAAGAGCACCCAGGGCCAGGACCATCCTGGCTGGCCTGCAGGCACCAAGTCAGCTGGCATGCTGTCACTCGTGTGGCTCCATGGCCCTTCCTCTAGGCTTTCAAGTCCTTGTATATATTCAGGTGTTTTACCTGGGAAGGGTGGGAACAGTTCAGCAGCAACTGGCCTGGGGCTCAGCTCACGTTTACTCACAGATGCCTCGGCACGGTGCCCCAGCTTTGCAATGAGGACGCTTGTTGTGTGGGGGCTGCTGGCTGAATGGGAGACGATTCCCCACCACTGAGCAACTTCAGAATTGTTTACAACTGGAGCAAGTGCCCTGATACGGTTTTCCTCTGAGTAACTGGTGGGTTCTGTTTTTTTTTTTTTCTCTTTTTCGTTTTTGGTTCAAGGTAGATTTTATTCCTCTTTTTTGTATTTACAGATATAAGCATGGAAATAATTTATTCATATAAATACATGTATGTGAAGGGAATAATTGTTTTTTCTGTTTTATTTTTTAAATTTTATTTCTTTTTAATTTTGAATTTTATTTTATATTTTTATACAGCAGGTTCTTATTGGTTATCTATTTTATACATATAAATGTTTACATGCCAATCCCAATCTCTCAACTCCTCCCACCACCACCCCCCCAAGAGCTTTCCCCCCTTGTTGTCCATACGATTGTTGTCTACATCTGTTGCTCTATTTATGCCTTGCAAAATGGTTAATCTGTAGTTTTTCTAGGTTCCACATATATGCATGAATATACAAGATTTGTTTTTCTCTTTCTGACTTACTTCACTCTGTATGACAGTCTCTAGATCCATCGACGTCTCTACAAATGACCCAATTTCATTCCTTTCATGGTTTAGTAATATTCCATTTTATATATGTACCACATCCTTATGCATTCGTCTGTCTGTGGGCATTTAGGTTGCTTCCATTACCTCGATATTGTAAATAGTGATGCAATGAACATTGCGGTGAATGTCTCTTTTTGATTTATGGTTTTGTCTGGGTATATGTCCAGTACTGGGATTGCTGTATCATATGGTAATTCTATTATTAGTTTCTTAAGAAACTCCATATTGTTCTCCATAGTGACTGTATCAATTTATATTCCCAACAATAGTGGAAGAGGCTTCCTTTTCTCCACACCCTTTCCAGCATTTGTTGTTTGTAGATTTTCAGATGATGCCCATTCTAACAGGTGTGAGGTGATACCTCATTGTTGAGTCCATTTCGTTGAGCAAGGGGTAGGTCTTGTCTATTACATATTTGGCTTATGGAACGGTATCTGTGCTAATTTCAAACTCTGGTTTTATGCAGCACCCCAACTCACCTTTCCCCTTAAGCAAGCATAAGTTGGTTTTCTAAACTTGAGACCCTGTTCTGTTTTGTAATTCAGTTCATGTGTAGCCAAGTTTACATTCCGTGTATTAGTGATACCTTATGATGTTTCTTTTTCTGTGTGACTTATTTCACTTAGAATCATCGTGCCTCAATCCACTCATGATGCTGGTACAGGCCTGGTGACACAGATTTCATTGCTGAGTGGTATTCTGTTGTACGTTAAGTACCGCAAATTCTTTATCAATTATTTGCTCTCTGGGATACTTAACTTGTACCGTAGAAGAGGTTCCTGTAAACAGAGCCGTCCCAAATTTTGGGGTGGCTATGTCTTTTTGATTTTAATTTCCCTAAGCTATAGGACCATAAGTGGAAATGCCCTAGACTCTGTTGCTTTGTTTTTCAGATGTATCAGGAAACACCATACACTTCTCCAGAGTGGCTGTTGGCAATTTACATCCCGCCCATCAGCATAACAAGGCTCCTTTCTCCCCATGGCCTGTCTTGCCTTTCTGGATTTTACACTTTTTTCAGATGGCCTTTTAGACCGGGGGGAAGTGACACTTCATAGTAGTTCGGATTTCCATTGTAAGCTTGCTTGGTTTGCCAAAAAGGGCATATGTGTTTTTTCCTGAATATATTCAGGAACAAACTCATACGCCCTTTTTTGCCAAGTGCATCATTGTCGATGTTCTGCCTCTTTTCCTATGCTTTAAATGCAAATCCAGTCTACCTCCTGAAATCGGTTTCCTGCAATTCTGCCCCGCTTTCAAGTCCTCTTGGCAGCCTTACTTCAATATATTTTTGGACGTTATCTGTCATTTATAACTCTGCAGGTTTGTGAATTACAGGGCCCCTGAGATCCTTTCTTCAACTCACTTTCTTGTGAGCTGGCCGCAAACCCGCAAGACTGCTTCAGGCCCTAATCTGCTTCTGGCAGAGCATGCTGAGCCTTTGGTTAATTCCTCTTCCTGGTGGGAAATGAGTGTTAAATATGCCCGTCCAGACACCTACCTCACTCTCAACCCCTTGGTGATGTGGGTCCTCTGGTTTGTGACCACCTTTATGGGTTCCTCACCTTTCAATGATGTGGCCCCACTAGTGTGAGGACACTCCTGCCTGGTTCTCATCCACGTGGTTATGTGGACCCCCTGGTGAGAGTCTGTTCCTGGCTGTGTTCCTCACCCTTCTGTGAGGGAGACCCTCTGCTGCTAGGTCACTCCTGCATGGCTGGCACACATTGCCTTGGTGAAGTCAGCCGTGTGGTGGCAGTTGCAGCGTGCTGGGAATCTCCTCCCCCCGGTGATGAGGGCCCTCTTGCGTCAGGCCCTAACTGCTGGGCTCACCAACTTTTCTTAGTGAGCCCAGTGATGCTTGGGCACTCCTCTTCGGATCCCATCTCCATAGGGATGTGGGCCTTCTGCTCTGAGGTCCCAACGGCTGGGTTGTTCACATTTTCATGATGTGGGCTCTCTGGTGTTAGTTCACAGAGGCCTGGATCCCATAACCTCTGTGCTCTTGGCCGCCTGCTGGGAGGTTCCAACTGCTCGATTCCTCACTTTTTTAATTTTTTGGGCCCTCTGTTGTGAGGATCCTCCTGCCTGCCTCACTCCCAGCCCCTTCGTGATGTGTGTCCTCTGGTTTGAGGCCACATGTGCTGGGTTCCTCACCTTTCGATGATGTGGGACCAATGGTCTTAGGAGACTCCTGCCTGGTTCACATCCCCTTGGTGATGTGGGCCCTCTGTTGAGAGTCTGATCCTGGCTGGCTTCCTCACCCATCTGTGAGGTGGGCCGTCTGCTGTGAGGTCACTCCTGCCTGGCTTGCTCACCTCGCCTTGTGGACATGAGCCCTCTGGTGGCACTTGGAGCCTGCTGGGAGCCTCCTCCCGTCGGTGATGAGGGCCCTCTGGCGTCAGGCCCTAACTGCTGGGCTCCCCACATTTTGTGATGTGCGCCCAGTGGTGCGAGGACACTCCAGCCAGGTTCACATCCCCATTGGGATGTGGGCCTTCTGCTCTGAGGTCCCAACGCCTGGGTTGCTCACAGTTTCATGATGTGGGCTCTCTGCTGTTAGTTCACTCCTGCCTGCATCCCATAGCTTCTGTGCTCTCGGCCGCCTGCTGGGAGGTTCCAACTGCTGGATTCCTCACCTTTCTTATTCTTTGGGCCCTCTGTTTTTAGGCTACTCCTGCCTGCCTCACTCCCATTCCCTTTGTGATATGTGTCCTCTGATTTGAGGCCACATGTGCTGGGTTCCGCACCTTTCGATGATGTGGCCCCACTGGAGGGAAGACAGTCCTGCCTGGTTCCCATCCCCTTGCTGATGTGGGCCCTCAGGTGAGAGTCTGATCCTGGCTGGGTTCCTCACCCTTCTGTGAGGTGGGCCCTCTGCTGTGAGGTCAATCATGCCTGTCTGGCACACGTCACCTTGGCGACGTGGGCCCTCTGGTGGCAATTGGAGTGTGCTGGGATCCTCCTCCCCTCGGTGATGAGGGCCCTCTTGCCTTAGGCCATAACTGCTGGGCTCCCCACATTTTCTGATGTGCGCCAAGTGAGTGAGGACACTCTTGCCAGGTTCCCATCCCCATGGGGATATGGGCCTTCTGCTCTGAGGTCAAAACGGCTGGCTTGCTCACAGTACCATGATGTGGGCCCTCTGCTGTGAGTTCACTCCGACAAGGATCCCTTATCATCGGTGCTCTGAGCCGCCTGCTGGGAGGTTCCAACTGCTGGATTCCTCAACTTTTTTATTCTATGTGCCCTCTGTTGCGAGGCTCCTCCTGCCTGCCTCACTGCCAGCCCCTTGGTGATGGGTGTCCTATGGTTTGAAGCCACATGTTCTGGGTTCCTCACCTTTAGATGATATGGCCCTACTCATGTGAGGACACTCCTGCCTGGTTCCAATCCATTTGGTGATATGGGCCCTCTGGTGCGAGTCTGATCCTGACTGGGTTCGTCACACTTCTCTGAGGTGGGCCCTCTGCTGTGAGGTCATTCGTGCCTGGTTGGCACACATCGCCTTGGCGACGTCAGCCCTCTGGTGGCAGTTGGAGCCTGCTGGGAATCTCCTCCCCTCGGTTATGAGAGCTCTGGATAAAACACATATGCCCTTTTTTGCCAAGTGCATTATTTTCCAAGTTCTGTCTCTTTTCCTATGCTTTAAGAGCGACTCAGGTGTACCTTCTGAAATCGGTTTCCAGCAATTCTGCCCCTCATTCAAGTCCTCTTCGCAGCCTTACTTCAGTAAAATTTTGGATGATACCTGTCATTTATAACTCTGCAGGTTTGTGAATTACAGTGCCCCTGAGCTCCTTTCTTCAACTCGCTTTCTTGTGAGCTGGCCGCAAAACCGCAGGATCTCTTCAGGTCCTAATCTGGTTCCAGCATGGCACGCGGAGCCTTTGGTTCATTTGTCTTCCTGGTGGGAAATGAGAGTTAAATTTGCCCGTCCAGACACCTCCAGCTAGTCTCTCATTGGTTCTCCTTATTCCTGTTCATCTTCCACAGAAATTGCAAACTTGGCCAAACAGGAGGTTAAAGGCACTGACTCTCCAAGTGCGGAGAGTGTTAGTAAAGCATCTGGAAAGTTGCACCGAGTGCCAGGGGACGAAAAATGAGATACATTTAAAAACGTTTCCCGATCATATGGTGGATCATATTCTGGGTTCCACATGCATGTTTTAGCTGAAGGAGGAATCCCTTACACCGGGAGAGTTGAGACCCATGGAATGGGTACCATGAAATATGACTTCAAAGGGTCTGCATTTGCTCACCGAACCTCACCAATCCTATCACTGCTGCGTTTATGCCACTGTACACATGCTTAATTCTCTTTCAGAGACATATAAATCCATAGGTTTTAAGTTTCTTACTAGTCAGGTATATTCTTAGGCGTTGAATATGGCGTGTTGAGTCCACTTCGTTGAGCAAGGAGTACTTCTTGTCTATTACATATTTGGCTTATGGAACGGTATCTGTGCTAATTTCCATCTCTGGTTTTATGCAGCACCCCAACTCACCTTTCCCCTTAAGCAAGCATAAGTTGGTTTTCTACATTTGAGACCCTGTTCTCTTTTGTAATTCAGTTCCTGTGTAGCCAAGTTTACATTCCGTGTAGTAGTGATATCTTATGATGTTTCTTTTTCTGTGTGACTTATTTCACTTACAATCATCGTACCTGAATCCACTCATTATGCTGCTACGGGCCTGATGACATAGATTTCATTGCTGAGTGATATTGCATTGTACGTAAGTACCACAACTTCTTTATCCATTTTTCGCTTTCTGTGATATTGAACTTGTACCGTAAACGAGGTTCTTGTAAACAGAGCCGTCCCAAACTTTGGGGTGGCTGTGTCTTTTTTATTTTAATTTCCCTAAGCTATAGGACCATAAGTGGAAGTGCCCTAGGCTCTGTTGCTTTGTTTTTTAGATGTTTCAGGAAACACCATTCACTTATCCAGAGTGGCTGTTGGCAATTTACATCCCGCCCATCAGCATAACAAGGCTCCCAGTTCTCCATGGCCTGTCCTGCCTTTCTGGATTTTACACTTTTTTCAGATGGCCCTTTTGACCGGGGGGCAGTGAGACTTCATTGTAGTGCAGATTTCCTTTGTAAGCTTGCTTGGTTGGCCAAACAGTGTGTATGCGTTTTTTCCTGAATATATTCAGGAAAAAACGCATACGCCCTTTTTGGCCAAGTGCATCATTGTGGACGTTCTGCCTCTTTTCCTATGCTTTACATGCAATTCCAGTCTACCTCCTGAAATCGGTTTCCTGCAATTCTGCCCCACTTTCAAGTCCTCTTGGCAGCCTTACTTTGATATATTTTTGGACGATAGCTGTCATTTATAACTCTGCAGGTTTGTGAATGACAGTGCTCCTGAGCTCCTTTCTTCAACTCGCTTTCTTGTGAGCTGGCCGCAACACCGCAGGATTGCTTCAGGCCCTAGTGTGGTTCCGGCACGGCACGCTGAGCCTTTGGTTAAATCCTCTTCCTGGTGGGAAATGAGAGTTAAATTTGCCCGTCCAGACACCTGCAGCTAGTCTCTCATTGGTTCTCCCTATTCCTGTTCATTTTCCGCAGAAATTGCAAACTGGGCCAAACAGGAGGTTAAAGGCACTGACTCTCCAAGTGGGGAGAGTGTTAGTAAAGCGTCTGGAATATTGCACCCGAGTACCAGGGCATGAAAACTGAGACACATTTGAAGACGTTTCCCGATCACACGGTGGATCATACTCTGGGTTCCACATGCATGTTTTAGCTGAAGGAGGAATCCCTTACACCGGGAGAGTTGAGACCCGTGGAATGGGTACCATGCAATATGACTTCAAAGGGTCTGCATTTGCTCACCGAACCTCACCAATCCTATCACTGCTGCGTTTATGCCGCTGTACACACGCTTGATTCTCTTTCGGAGACATATAAATCCATAGGTTTTAAGATTCTTACTAGTCAGGTATATTCTTAGGCGTTTAATATGGGGTGTTGAGTCCACTTCGTTGAGCAAGGAGTAGCTCTTGTCTATTACATATTTGGCTTATGGAACGGTATCTGTGCTAATTTCCATCTCTGGTTTTATGCAGCACCCCAACTCACCTTTCCCCTTAAGCAAGCATAAGTTGGTTTTCTACATTTGAGACCCTGTTCTGTTTTGTAATTCAGTTCCTGTGTAGCCAAGTTTACATTCCGTGTAGTAGTGATATCTTATGATGTTTCTTTTTCTGTGTGACTTACTTCACTTAGAATCATCGTACCTGAATCCACTCATTATGCTGCTACGGGCCTGATGACATAGATTTCATTGCTGAGTGATATTGCATTGTACGTAAGTACCACAACTTCTTTATCCATTTTTCGCTTTCTGTGATATTGAACTTGTACCGTAAACGAGGTTCTTGTAAACAGAGCCATCCCAAACTTTGGGGTGGCTGTGTCTTTTTGATTTTAATTTCCCTAAGCTATAGGGCCATAAGTGGAAGTGCCCTAGGCTGTGTTGCTTTGTTTTTTAGATGTTTCAGGAAACACCATACACTTCTCCAGAGTGGCTGTTGGCAATTTACAACCCGCCCATCAGCATAACAAGGCTCCCAGTTCTCCATGGCCTGTCCTGCCTTTCTGGATTTTACACTTTTTTCAGATGGCTCTTTTGACCGAGGGGCAGTGAGACTTCATTATAGTGCAGATTTCCTTTGCAAGCTTACTTGGTTGGCCAAAAAGGGCGTATGCGTTTTTTCCTGAATATATTCAGGAAAAAACGCATACGCCCTTTTTGGCCAAGTGCATCATTGTGGACGTTCTGCCTCTTTTCCTATGCTTTACATGCAATTCCGGTCTACCTCCTGAAATCGGTTTCCTGCAATACCGCCCTGCTTTCAAGTCCTCTTGGCAGCCTTACTTCAATATATTTTTTGACGATAGCTGTCATTTATAACTCTGCAGGTTTGTGAATGACAGTGTCCCTGAGCTCCTTTCTTCAACTCGCCTTCTTGTGAGCTGGCCGCAACACCGCAGGATTGCTTCAGGCCCTAGTGTGTTTCCGGCATGGCACGCTGAGCCTTTGGTTAATTCGTCTTCCTGGTGGGAAATGAGAGTTAAATTTGCCCGTCCAGACACCTCTAGCTAGTCTCTCATTGGTTCTCCCTATTCCTGTTCATTTTCCGCAGAAATTGCAAACTGGGCAAAACAGGAGGTTAAAGGCACTGACTCTCCAAGTGGGGAGAGTGTTAGTAAAGCGTCTGGAATGTTGCACCCGAGTACCAGGGGATGAAAACTGAGACACATTTGAACACGTTTCCCGATCACACGGTGGATCATACTCTGGGTTCCACATGCATGTTTTAGCTGAAGGAGGAATCCCTTACACCGGGAGAGTTGAGACCTGTGGAATGGGTACCATGCAATATGACTTCAAAGGGTCTGCATTTGCTCACCGAACCTCACCAATCCTATCACTGCTGCATTTATGCTGCTGTACACACACTTGTTTCTCTTTCGGAGACATATAAATCCATAGGTTTTAAGATTCTTACTAGTCAGGTATATTCTTAGGCGTTTAATAAGTGGTGTTGAGTCCACTTCGTTGAGCAAGGAGTAGCTCTTGTCTATTACATATTTGGCTTATGGAACGGTATGTGTCCTAATTTCCATCTCTGGTTTTATGCAGCACCCCAACTCACCTTTCCCCTTCAGCAAGCATAAGTTGGTTTTCTACATTTGATACCCTGTTCTCTTTTGTAATTCAGTTCCTGTGTAGCCAAGTTTACATTCCGTGTAGTAGTGATATCTTATGATGTTTCTTTTTCTCTGTGATTTATTTTACTTAGAATCATCGTACCTGAATCCACTCATTATGCTGCTACGGGCCTGATGACATAGATTTCATTGCTGAGTGATATTGCATTGTTCGTAAGTACCACAACTTCTTTATCCATTTTTCGTTTTCTGTGATATTGAACTTGTACCGTAAACGAGGTTCTTGTAAACAGAGCCATTCCAAACTTTGGGGTGTCTGTGTCTTTTTGATTTTAATTTCCCTAAGCTATAGGACCATAAGTGGAAGTGCCCTAGGCTCTGTTGCTTTGTTTTTTAGATGTTTCAGGAGACACCGTACACTTATCCAGAGTGGCTGTTGGCAGTTTACATCCCGCCCATCAGCATAACAAGGCTCCCAGTTCTCCATGGCCTGTCCTGCCTTTCTGGATTTTACACTTTTTCAGATGGCCCTTTTGACCGGGGGGCAGTGAGACGTCATTGTAGTGCAGATTTCCTTTGCAAGCTTGCTTGGTTGCCCAGAAAGCGCGTATGCGTTTTTCCCTGAATATATTCAGGGAAAAACGCATACTCCCTTTTTGTACAAGTGCATCATTGTGGACGTTCTGCCTCTTTTCCTATTCTTTACATGCAATTCCAGTCTACATCCTGAAATCGGTTTCCTGCAATTCTGCCCCGCTTTCAAGTCCTCTTGGCAGCCTTCCTTCAATATATTTTTGGACGATACCTGTCATTTATAACTCTGCAGGTTTGTGAATGACAGTGCCCCTGAGCTCCTTTCTTCAACTCGCTTTCTTGTGAGCTGGCCGCAACACCGCAGGATTGCTTCAGGCCCTAGTGTGGTTCCGGCATGGCACGCTGAGCTTTTGGTTAATTCCTCTTCCTGGTGGGAAATGAGAGTTAAATTTGCCCGTCCAGACACCTCCAGCTAGTCTCTCATTTGTTCTCCCTATTCCAGTGTATCTTATGCAGAAATTGCAAACTGCGCCAAACAGGAGGTTAAAGGCAGTGACTTTCCAAGTGGGGAGAGTGTTAGTAAGCGTCTGCAATGTTGCACCCGAGTACCAGGGGACAAAAACTGAGACACATTTGAACACGTTTCCCGATCACACTGTGGATCATACTCTGGGTTCCACATGCATGTTTTAGCTGAAGGAGGAATCCCTTAAACCTGGAGAGTTGAGACCCATGGAATGGGTACCATGCAATATGAGTTCAAAGGGTCTACATTTGCTCACCGAACCTCACCAATCCTATCACTGCTGCGTTTATGCCGCTGTACACACGCTTGATTCTCTTTCGGAGACATATAAATCCATAGGTTGTAAGATTCTTACTAGTCAGGTATATTCTTAGGCGTTTAATATGGGGTGTTGAGTCCACTTCGTTGAGCAAGGAGTAGCTCTTGTCTATTACATATTTGGCTTATGGAACAGTATCTGTGCTAACTTCCATCTCTGATTTTATGCAGCACCCCAACTCACCTTTCCCCTTAAGCAAGCATAAGTTGGTTTTCTACATTTGAGACCCTGTTCTGTTTTGTAATTCAGTTCCTGTGTAGCCAAGTTTACATTCCGTGTAGTAGTGATATCTTATGATGTTTCTTTTTCTGTGTGACTTATTTCACTTAGAATCATCGTACCTGAATCCACTCATTATGCTGCTACGGGCCTGATGACATAGATTTCATTGCTGAGTGATATTGCATTGTACGTAAGTACCACAACTTCTTTATCCATTTTTCTCTTTCTGTGATATTGAACTTGTACCGTAAACGAGGTTGTTGTAAACACAGCCGTCCCAAACTTTGGGGTGGCTGTGTCTTTTTTATTTTAATTTCCCTAAGCTATAGGACCATAAGTGGAAGTGCCCTAGGCTCTGTTGCTTTGTTTTTTAGATGTTTCAGGAAACACCATACACTTCTCCAGAGTGGCTGTTGGCAATTTACATCCCGCCCATCAGCATAACAAGGCTCCCAGTTCTCCATGGCCTGTCCTGCCTTTGGATTTAACACTTTTTTCAGATGGACCTTTTGACCAGGGGGCAGTGAGACTTCATTGTAGTGCAGATTTCCTTTGCAAGCTTGCTTGGTTGGCCAAAAAGAGCATATGCGTTGTTTCCTGTATATATTCAGGAAAAAATGCATATGCCCTTTTTGGCCAAGTGCATCATTGTGGACGTTCTGCCTCTTTTCCTATGCTTTACATGCAATTCCAGTCTACCTCCTGAAATCGGTTTCCTGCAATTCTGCCCCGCTTTCAAGTCCTCTTGGCAGCCTTACTTCAATATATTTTTGGACGATAGCTGTCATTTATAACTCTGCAGGTTTGTGAATGACACTGCCCCTGAGCTCCTTTCTTCAACTCGCTTTCTTGTGAGCTGGCCGCAACACCGCAGGATTGTTTCAGGCCGTAGTGTGGTTCCGGCATGGCACGCTGAGCCTTTGGTTAATTCCTCTTCCTGGTGGGAAATGAGAGTTAAATTTACCCGTCCAGACACCTCCAGCTAGTCTCTCATTGGTTCTCCCTATTCCTGTTCATTTTCCGCAGAAATTGCAAACTAGGCCAAACAGGAGGTTAAAGGCACTGACTCTCCAAGTGGGGAGAGTGTTAGTAAAGCGTCTGGAATGTTGCACCCGAGTACCAGAGCATGAAAACTGAGACACATTTGAAGACGTTTCCCGATCACACGGTGGATCATACTCTGGGTTCCACATGCATATTTTAGCTGAAGGAAGAATCCCTTAAACCTGGAGAGTTGAGACCCATGGAATGGGTACCATGCAATATGACTTCAAAGGATCTGCATTTGCTCACCGAACCTCAACAATCCTATCACTGCTGCGTTTATGCCGCTGTACACACGCTTGATTCTCTTTCGGAGACATATAAATCCATAGGTTTTAAGATTCTTACTAGTCAGGTATATTCTTAGGCGTTTAATATGGGGTGTTGAGTCCACTTCGTTGAGCAAGGTGTAGCTCTTGTCTATTACATATTTGGCTTATGGAACGGTATCTGTGCTAATTTCAATCTCTGGTTTTATGCAGCACCCCAACTCACCTTTCCCCTTAAGCAAGCATAAGATGGTTTTCTACATTTGATACCCTGTTCTGTTTTGTAATTCAGTTCCTGTGTAGCCAAGTTTACATTCCGTGTAGTAGTGATATCTTATGATGTTTCTTTTTCTGTGTGACTTATTTCACTAGAATCATCGTACCTGAATCCACTCATTATGCTGCTACGGGCCTGATGACATAGATTTCATTGCTGAGTGATATTGCATTGTACGTAATTACCACAACTTCTTTATCCATTTTTCGCTTTCTGTGATATTGAACTTGTACCGTAAACGAGGTTCTTGTAAACAGAGCCGTCCCAAACTTTGGGGTGGCTGTGTCTTTCTGATTTTAATTTCCCTAAGCGACGTGGGCCCTCTGGTGGCATTTGGAGTGTGCTGGGATCCTTCTCCCCTCGGTGATGAGGGCCCTCTTGCCTTAGGCCATAACTGCTGGGCTCCCCACATTTTCTGATGTGCGCCAAGTGAGTGAGGACACTCTTGCCAGGTTCCCATCCCCATGGGGATATGGGCCTTCTGCTCTGAGGTCAAAACGGCTGGCTTGCTCACAGTACCATGATGTGGGCCCTCTGCTGTGAGTTCACTCCGGCAAGGATCCCTTATCATCGGTGCTCTGAGCCGCCTGCTGGGAGGTTCCAACTGCTGGTTTCCTCAACTTTTTTATTCTATGTGCCCTCTGTTGTGAGGCTCCTCCTGCCTGCCTCACTGCCAGCCCCTTGGTGATGACTGTCCTATGGCTTGAGGCCACATGTGCTGCGTTTCTCACCTTTCGATGATGTGGCCCCACTCGTGTGAGGACACTCCTGCCTGGTTCCCATCCCCTTGGTGAGGTGGGCCCTCTGGCGAGAGTCTAATCCTGGCTGGGTTCCTCAACGTTCTGTGAGGTAGGCCCTCTGCTGTGAGGTCACTCCTGCCTGGCTGGCACATGTCACCTTGGAGACGTGAGCCCTCTGGTGGCAGTTGGAGCGTGCAGGGTGCCTCCTCCTCTCGGTGATGACGGCCCTCTAGCGTCAGGCCCTAAATGGTGGGCTCCCCACATTTTCTGATGTGCGCCCAGTGGTGCGAGGACACTCCAGCCAGGTTCCCATTCCCATGGGGATGTGGGCCTTCTGCACTGAGGTCCCAACGCCTGGGTTGCTCACAGTTTTATGATGTGGGCCCTCTGCTGTGAGTTCACTGCGGCCTGGATCCCATAGCCTTGGTGTTCTGAGCCGCCTGCTGGAAGGTCTAAATGCTGGAATCCTCACGTTTTTTATATTATGTGCCCTGTGTTGTGAGGCTACTCCTGCCTGCCTCACTCCAAGGCCCTTGGTGATGTGGGTCCTCTGGTTTGAGGACACATGTGCTGGGTTCCTCACCTTAAGATGATGAGGCCCCACTGGTGTGAGGATAATCCTGACTGGTTCCCATCCCCTTTGTGATGTGGGCCCTCTGGTGAGAGTCTGATCCTGACTGGGTTCCTCACCCATCTGTGAGGTGGGCCCTCTACTATCAGGTAACTCTTGCCTGGCTTGCTCACCTCACCTTGTTGACATGAGCCCTCTGGTGGCACTTGGACCCTGCTGGGAGCCTCCTCACCTCTGTGATGAGGGCCCCATGACGTCAGGCCCTAACTGCTGGGCTCCCCAACTTTTCTTAGTGAGCCCAGTGATGCTCAGGCACTCCTCTTAGGTTCCCATCTCCATGGGGATGTGGGCCTTCTGCTCTGAGGTTCCAACGGCTGGGTTGATCACAATTTCATGATGTGGGCTCTCTGGTGTTAGTTCACTGTGGCCTGGATCCCATAGCCTCTGTGCTCTTGGCCGCCTGCTGGGAGGTTCCAACTGCTGGATTCCTCACTTTTTTTAATTTTTTAGGCCCTCTGTTGTGAGGCTCCTCCTGCCTGCCTCACTCCCAGCCCCTTCGTGATGTGTGTCCTCTGGTTTGAGGCCACATGTGCTGGGTGCCTCACCTTTCGATGATGTGGGACCAATGGTCTTAGGAGACTCCTGCCTGGTTCACATCCCCTTGGTGATGTGGGCCCTCTGTTGAGAGTCTGATCCTGGCTGGGCTCCTCACCCATCTGTGAGGTGGGCCGTCTGCTGTGAGGTCACTCCTGCCTGGCTTGCTCACCTCGCCTTGTGGACATGAGCCCTCTGGTGGCACTTGGAGCCTGCTGGGAGCCTCCTCCCCTCGGTGATGAGGGCCCTCTGGTGTCAGGCTCTAACGGCTGGGCTCCCCACATTTTGTGATGTGCGCCCAGTGGTTCGAAGACACTCCATTCAGGTTCACATCCCCATTGGGATGTGGGCCTTCTGCTCTGTGGTCCCAATGGCTGGGTTGCTCACAGTTTCATGATGTGGACTCTCTGCTGTTAGTTCACTCTGGCCTGCATCCCATAACCTCGGTGCTCTGGGCCGCTTGCTGGGAGGTTCCAACTGCTGGATTCCTCAACTTTTTTAATTTTTTAGGCCCTCTGTTTTGAGGCTCCTCCTGCCTGCCTCACTTGCAACCCCTTCGTGATGTGGGTCCTCTGGTTTGAGGCCACATGTGCTGGGTTCCGCAACTTTCAATGAATTGGCCCCACTGGTGTGAGGACACTCCTGCCTGGTTCCCATCCCCTTGGTGATGTGGGCCTTCTGGTGACAGTCTTATCCTGGCTGGGTTCCTCACTCTTCTGTGAGGTAGGCCCTCTTCTGTGAGGTCAATCCTGCCTGACTTGCACACATCACCTTGGCGATGTGGGCCCTCTGTTGGCACATGGAACCTGCTGGGAGCCTCCTGCCCTTGGTGATGACGGCCCTCTAGCATCAGGCCCTAACTGCTGGGCTCCCCACATTTTCTGATGTGAGCCCAGTGATGCCAGGACACTCCTGTCAGGTTCCCATCCCCATGGGAATGTGGGCTTTCTGCTCTGAGGTCCCAACGCCTGGGTTGCTCACAGTTTCATGATGTGGGCTCTCTGGTGTTAGTTCACTCCTGCCTGCATCCCATAGCTTCTGTGCTCTCGGCCGCCTGCTGGGAGGTTCCAAATGCTGGATTCCTCACCTTTTTTATTCTTTGGGCCCTCTGTTTTTAGGCTACTCCTACCTGCCTCACTCCCATCCCCTTTGTGATGTATGTCTTCTGATATGAGGCCGCATGTGCTGGGTTCCTCACCTTTCGATGATGTGGCCCCACTGGTGGGAGGACAGTCCTGACTGGTTCCCATCCCCTTGGTGTTGTGGGCCCTCTGGCGAGAGTCTCATCCTACCTCGGTTCCTCACCCTTCTGTGAGATAGGCCCTCTGCTGTGAGGTCACTACTGCCTGGCTGGCGCATGCCACCTTGTAGACGTGGGCCCTCTGTTGGCAGTTGGAACCTGCTGGGAGTCTCCTCCCCTCAGTTATGAGGGCCCGCTGGCGTCAGGCCCTAACTGCTGGGCTCCTAACATTTTCTGATATGTGCTAAGTGGTTCGAAGACACTCCATCCAGGTTCACATCCCCATTGGGATGTGGGCCTTCTGTTCTGAGGTCCCAACGGCTGGGCTACTCACAGGTTCATGATGTGGGCCCTCTGCTATGAGTTCACTGCGGCCTGCATCCCATAACCTCGGTGCTCTGGGCCGCTTGCTGGGCAGTTCCAACTGCTGGATTCCTCAACTTTTATATTCTATGGACCCTGTGTTGTGAGGCCGGTCCTGCCAGCCTCATTCCGAACCCCTTGGTGATGTGGTTCCTCTGGTTTGAGGCTACATGTGCTGGGATCCTCACCTTTCGATGATGTTGTCCCACTGGTGTGGGGACACTCCTGCCTGGTTCCCATCCCCTTGGTGATGTGGGCCCTCTGGTGAGAGTCTGATCCTGCCTGTGTTTCTCACCCTTCTGTGAGGTGGGCCCTCTGCTGTGAGGTCACTCCTGCCGGGCTGGCACACATCGCCTTGGCGACGTTGGCCCTCTGGTGGCAGCTGGAGCCTGCTGGGATCCTCCTCCCCTCGGTGATGAGTGCCCTCTAGCGTCAGCCCCTAACTTCTGAGCACCCCACGTTTTCTGATGTGAGCCCAGTGATGCCAGGACACTCCTGTCATGTTCCCATCATCATGGGGATGTGGGCCTTCTGCTCTGAGGTCCCAATGTCTGGGTTGCTCACAGTTTCATGATGTGGGCTGTCTGGTGTTAGTTCACTCCGGCCTGGATCCCCTAGCCTCTGTGCTCTGGGCCGCCTGCTGGGAGGTTCCAACTGCTGGATTCCTCACCTTTCTTATTTTTGGGCCCTCTGTTGTGAGGCTCCTCCTGCCTGCCTCACTCCCAGCCCCTTGGTGATGGGTGTCCTATGGTTTGAAGCCACATGTTCTGGGTTCCTCACCTTTAGATGACGTGGCCCTACTCATGTGAGGACACTCCTGCCTGGTTCCAATCCATTTGGTGATGTGGGCCCTCTGGTGCGAGTCTGATCCTGACTGGGTTCGTCACACTTCTCTGAGGTGGGCCCTCTGCTGTGAGGTCATTCGTTCCTGGTTGACACACATTGCCTTGGCAACGTCAGCCCTCTGGTGGCAGTTGGAGCCTGCTGGGAGCCTCCTTCCCTTGGTGATGAGGGTCCTCTGGTGTCAGGCCCTAACTGCTGGTCTCCCAAAATTTTCTGATACGTACTCAGTGGTGCGAGGACACTCCTACCAGATTTATATCCCCATGGGGATGTGGGCCTCCTGCTCTGAGGTCCCAATGGCTGGGTTGCTCAGTTTCATGACATGGGCCCTCTTCTGTGAGTTCACTGTGGCCTGGATCCCATAGCCTTGGTGCTCTGGGCCGCCTGCTGGGAGGTTCCAACTGCTGGATTCCTCACGTTTTTATTCTATGGGCCCAGTGTTGTGAGGCTACTCCTGCCTGCCTCACTCCGAGGCCCTTGGTGATGTGGGTCCTCTGGTTTGAGGACACATGTGCTGAGTACCTCACCTTTTGATGATGTGGCCCCACTGGTGTGAAGACACTCCTGCCTGGTTCCCATCCCCTTGGTGATGTGAGCCCTCTGGTGAGAGTCGGATGTTGGCTGGGTTTCTCACCCTTCTGTGAGGTGGGACCTCTGCTGTGAGGTAAATCCTGCCTGGCTTGCTCACATTGCCTTGGCAACGTGAGCCCTCAGGTGGCAGTTGGAGCCTGCTGGGAATCTCCTCCCCTCGGTTATGAGAGCTCTGGATAAAACACATATGCCCTTTTTTGCCAAGTGCATTATTTTCCAAATTCTGTCTCTTTTCCTATGCTTTAAGAGCGACTCCCATGTACCTTCTGAAATCGGTTTCCAGCAATTCTGCCCCGCATTCAAGTCCTCTTCGCAGCCTTACTTCAGTAAAATTTTGGATGATACCTGTCATTTATAACTCTGCAGGTTTGTGAATTACAGTGCCCCTGAGCTCCTTTCTTCAACTCGCTTTCTTGGGAGCTGGCCGAAAAACCGCAGGATCTCTTCAGGTCCTAATCTGGTTCCAGCATGGCATGCAGAGCCTTTGGTTCATTCGTCTTCCTGGTGGGAAATGAGAGTTAAATTTGCCTGTCCAGACACATCCAGCTAGTCTCTCATTGGTTCTCCTTATTCCTGTTCATCTTCCGCAGAAATTGCAAACTTGGCCAAACAGGAGGTTAAAGGCACTGACTCTCCAAGTGGGGAGAGTGTTAGTAAAGCGTCTGGAATGTTGCACCCGAGTACCAGGGGATGAAAACTGAGACACATTTGAAAACGTTTCCCAATCACACGGTGGATCATACTCTGGGTTCCACATGCATGTTTTAATTGAAGGAAGAATCCCTTAAACCTGGAGAGTTGAGACCCATGGAATGGGTACCATGCAATATGACTTCAAAGGGTCTGCATTTGCTCACCGAACCTCAACAATCCTATCACTGCTGCGTTTATGCCGCTGTACACACGCTTGATTCTCTTTCGGAGACATATAAATCCATAGGTTTTCAGATTCTTACTAGTCAGGTATATTCTTAGGCGTTTAATATGGGGTGTTGAGTCCACTTCGTTGAGCAAGGAGTAGCTCTTGTCTATTACATATTTGGCTTATGGAACGGTATCTGTGCTAATTTCCATCTCTGGTTTTATGCAGCACCCCAACTCACCTTTCCCCTTAAGCAAGCATAAGTTGGTTTTCTACATTTGAGACCCTGTTCTGTTTTGTAATTCAGTTCCTGTGTAGCCAAGTTTACATTCCGTGTAGTAGTGATATCTTATGATGTTTATTTTTCTGTGTGACTTATTTCACTTAGAATCATCGTACCTGAATCCACTCATTATGCTGCTACGGGCCTGATGACATAGATTTCATGGCTGAGTGATATTGCATTGTACGTAAGTACCACAACATGTTTATTCATTTTTCGCTTTCTGTGATATTGAACTTGTACTGTAAACGAGGTTTTTGTAAACAGAGCGGTCCAAACTTTGGGTGGCTGTGTCTTTTTGATTTTAATTTCCCTAAGCTATAGGACCATAAGTGGAAGTGCCCTAGGCTCTGTTGCTTTGTTTTTTAGATGTTTCAGGAAACACCATACACTTCTCCAGAGTGGCTGTTGGCAAATTACATCCCGCCCATCAGCATAACAAGGCTCCAAGTTCTCCATGGCCTGTCCTGCCTTTCTGGATTTTACACATTTTTCAGATGTCCCATTTGACCAGGTGGCAGTGAGAGTTCATTGTAGTGCAGATTTCCTTTGCAAGCTTGCTTGGTTGGCCAAAAAGGGCGTATGCGTTTTTTCCTGAATATATTCAGGAAAAAACTCATAGGCCCTTTTTGGCGAAGTGCATCATTGTGGACGTTCTGCCTCTTTTCCTATTCTTTACATGCAATTCCAGTCTACATCCTGAAATCGGTTTCCTGCAATTCTGCCCCGCTTTCAAGTCCTCTTGGCAGCCTTACTTCAATATATTTTTGGATGATAGCTGTCATTTATAACTCTGCAGGTTTGTGAATGACAGTGCCCCTGAGCTCCTTTCTTCAACTCGCTTTCTTGTGAGATGGCCGCAACACCGCAGGATTGCTTCAGGCCCTAGTGTGGTTCTGGCATGGCACGCTGAGCCTTTGGTTAATTCCTCTTCCTGGTAGGAAATGAGAGTTAAATTTGCCCATCCAGACACCTCCAGCTAGTCTCTCATTGGTTCTCCCTATTCCGGTTCATCTTACGCACAAATTGCAAACTGGGCCAAACAGGAGGTTAAAGGCACTGACTCTCCAAGTGGGGAGAGTGTTAGTAAAACGTCTGGAATGTTGCACCCAAGTACCAGGGGATGAAAACTGAGACACATTTGAACACGTTTCCCGATCACATGGTGGATCATACTCTGGGTTCCACATGCATGTTTTAGCTGAAGGAAGAATCCCTTAAACCTGGAGAGTTGAGACCCATGGAATGGGTACCAGGCAATATGTCTTCAAAGGGTCTGCATTTGCTCACCGAACCTCACCAATCCTATCACTGCTGCGTTTATGCCGCTGTACACACGCTTGATTCTCTTTTGGAGACATATAAATCCATAGGTTTTAAGATTCTTACTAGTCAGGTATATTCTTAGGCGTTTAATATGTGGTGTTGAGTCCACTTCGTTGAGGAAGGAGTAGCTCTTGTCTATTACATATTTGGCTTATGGAACGGTATCTGTGCTAATTTCAATCTCTGGTTTTATGCAGCACCCCAACTCACCTTTCCCCTTAAGCAAGCATAAGTTGGTTTTCTACATTTGAGACCCTGTTCTGTTTGGTATTTCAGTTCCTGTGTAGCCAAGTTTACATTCCGTGTATTAGTGATATCTTATGATGTTTCTTTTTCTGTGTGACTTATTTCACTTAGAATCATCATACCTGAATCCACTCATTATGCTGCTACGGGCCTGATGACATAGATTTCATTGCTGAGTGATATTGCATTGTACGTAAGTACCACAACTTCTTTATCCATTTTTTGCTTTCTGCGATATTGAACATGAACCGTAAACGAGGTTTTTGTAAACAGAGCCGTCCCAAATTTTGGGGTGGCTGTGTCTTTTTGATTTTAATTTCCCTAAGCTAAAGGACCATAAGTGGAAGAGCCCTAGGTTCTGTTGCTTTGTATTTTAGATGTTTCAGGAAACACCATACACTTCTCCAGAGTGGCTGTTGGCAATTTACATCCCGCCCATCAGCATAACAAGGCCCCCAGTTCTCCATGGCCTGTCCTGCCTTTCTGGATTTTACACTTTTTTCAGATGGCCCTTTTGACCGGGGGGCAGAGAGACTTCATTGTAGTGCAGATTTCCTTTGCAAGCTTGCTTGGTTGGCCAAAATGGGCAAATGCGTTTTTCCCTGAATATATTCAGGAAAAAACGCATACGCCCTTTTTGGCCAAGTGCATCATTGTGGACGTTCTGCCTCTTTTCCTATGCTTTACATGCAATTCCAGTCTACCTCCTGAAATCGGTTTCCTGCAATTCTGCCCCGCTTTCAAGTCCTCTTGGCAGCCTTACTTCAATATATTTTTGGACGATAGCTGTCATTTATAACTCTGCAGGTTTGTGAATAACAGTGCCCCTGAGCACCTTTCTTCAACTCGCTTTCTTGTGAGCTGGCTTCAACACCGCAGGATTGCTTCAGGCCCTAGTGTTGTTCTGGCATGGCACGCTGATCCTTTGGTTAATTCCTCTTCCTGGTGGGAAATGAGAGTTAAATTTGCCCGTCCAGACACCTCCAGCTAGTCTCTCATTGGTTTTCCCTATTCCTTTTCATTTTCCGCAGAAATTGCAAACTGGGCCAAACAGGAGGTTAAAGGCACTGACTCTCCAAGTGGGGAGAGTATTAGTAAAGCGTCTGGAATTTTGCACCTGAGTAGCAGCGGACGAAAACTGAGACACATTTGAACGTGTTTCCCAGTCACACGGTGGATCATACTCTGGGTTCCACATGCATGTTTTAGCTGAAGGAAGAATCCCTTAAACCTGGAGAGTTGAGAGCCATGGAATTGGTACCATGCAATATGACTTCAAAGGGTCT
This sequence comes from Orcinus orca, assembly GCF_937001465.1. NCBI lineage: Eukaryota > Metazoa > Chordata > Mammalia > Artiodactyla > Delphinidae > Orcinus > Orcinus orca. The sequence goes on along the minus strand of NC_064560.1, from coordinate 50,716,988 downwards.
GCATTTGCTCACTGATCCTCACAAATCCTGTCACTGCTGCCTTTATGCCACTGTACACACGCTTGATTCTCTTTCGGAGACACATAAATCCATAGGTTTTCAGATTCTTACTAGTCAGGTGTACTCTTAGGCATTTAATATGGGGTGTTGAGTCCACTTCGTTGAGCAAGGAGTAGCTCTTGTCTATTACATATTTGGCTTATGGAACGGTATCTGTGCTAATTTCAATGTCTGGTTTTATGCAGCACCCCAACTCACCTTTCTCCTTAATCAAGCATAAGTTGGTTCTCTACATTTGAGACCCTGTTCTGTTTTGTATTTCAGTTCCTGTGTAGCCAAGTTTACATTCCGTGTAGTAGTGATATCTTATGATGCCTCTTTTACTGTGTGACTTATTTCACTTAGAATCATCGTACCTGAATCCACTCATTATACTGCTACGGGCCTGATGACATAGATTTCATTGCTGAGTGATATTGCATTGTACGTAAGTACCACAACTTCTTTATCCATTTTTCGCTTTCTGTGATATTGAACTTGTAACGTAAACGAGGTTCTTGTAAACAGAGCCGTCCCAAACTTTGGGGTGGCTGTGTCTTTTTGATTTTAATTTCCCTAAACTATAGGACCATAAGTGGAAGTGTCCTAGGCTCTGTTGCTTTGTTTTTTAGATGTTTCAGGAAACACCATACACTTCTCCAGAGTGGCTGTTGGCAATTTACATCCCGCCCATCAGCATAACAAGGCTCCCAGTTCTCCATGGCCTGTCCTGCCTTTCTGGATTTTACACTTTTTTCAGATGGCCCTTTTGACCTGGTGAGTGAGACTTCATTGTAGTGCAGATTTCCTTTGCAAGCTTGCTTGTTTGGCCAAAAAGGGCTTATGCGTTTTTTCCTGAATATATTCAGGAAAAAACGCATACGCACTTTTTGGCCAAGTGCATCATTGTGGACGTTCTGCCTCTTTTCCTATGCTTTACATGCAATTCCAATCTACCTCCTGAAATCGGTTTCCTGCAATTCTGCCCCGCTTTCAAGTCCTCTTGGCAGCCTTACTTCAATATATTTTTGGACGATAGCTGTCATTTATAACTCTGCAGGTTTGTGAATTACAGTGCCCCTGAGCTCCTTTCTTCAACTCGCTTTCTTGTGAGCTGGCCGCAACCCCGCAGGATTGCTTCAGTCCCTAGTGTGGTTCCGGCATGGCACGCTGAGCCTTTGGTTAATTCCTCTTCCTGTTGGGCAATGAGAGTTAACTTTGCCCGTCCAGACACCTCCAGCTAGTCTCTCATTGGTTCTCCCTATTCCTGTTCATCTTACACAGAAATTGCAAACTGGGCCAAACAGGAGGTTAAAGGCACTGACTCTCCAAGTGGGGAGAGTGTTAGTAAAGCGTCTGGAATGTTGCACCCGAGTACCAGGGGACGAAAACTGAGACACATTTGAACACGTTTCCCGATCACACGGTGGATCATACTCTGGGTTCCACATGCATGTTTTAGCTGAAGGAAGAATCCCTTAAACCTGGACAATTGAGACCCATGGAATGGGTACCATACAATATGATTTCAAAGGGTCTGCATTTGCTCACCGAACCTCACCAATCCTATCACTGCTGCATTTATGCCGCTGTACACACGCTTGATTCTCTTTCGGAGACATATAAATCCATAGGTTTTAAGATTATTACTAGTCAGGTATATTCTTAGGCGTTTAATATGGGGTGTTGAGTCCACTTCGTTGAGGAAGGAGTAGCTCTTGTCTATTACATATTTGGCTTATGGAACGGTATCTGTGCTAATTTCAATCTCTGGTTTTATGCAGCACCCCAACTCACCTTTCCCCTTAAGCAAGCATAAGTTGGTTTTCTACATTTGAGACCCTGTTCTGTTTTGTAATTCAGTTCCTGTGTAGCCAAGTTTACATTCCGTGTATTAGTGATGTCTTATGATGTTTCATTTTCTGTGTGACTTATTTCACTTAAAATCATCGTACCTGAATCCACTCACTATGCTGCTACGGGCCTGATGACATAGATTTCATTGCATTGTACGTAAGTATCACAACTTCTTTATTCATTTTTCTCTTTCTGTGATATTGAACTTGTACCGTTAATGAGGTTCTTGTAAACAGAGCCATCCCAAACTTTGGGGTGGCTGTGTCTTTTTTATTTCAATTTCCCTGAGCTATAGGACCATAAGTGGAAGTGTCCTAGGCTCTGTTGCTTTGTTTTTTAGATGTTTCAGGAAACACCATACACTTCTCCAGAGTGGCTGTTGGCAATTTACATCCCGCCCATCAGCATAACAAGGCTACCAGTTCTCCATGGCCTGTCCTGCCTTTCTGGATTTTACACTTTTTTCAGATGGCCCTTTTGACCGGGGGGCAGTGAGACTTCATTGTAGTGCAGATTTCCTTTGCAAGCTTGCTTGGTTGGCCAAAAAGGGCGTATGCGTTTTTTCCTGAATATATTCAGGAAAAAACGCATACGCACTTTTTGCCCAAGTGCATCACTGTGGACGTTCTGCCTCTTTTCCAATGCTTTACATGCAATTCCAGTCTACCTCCTGAAATCGGTTTCCTGCAATTCTGCCCCGCTTTCAAGTCCTCTTGGCAGCCTTACTTCAATATATTTTTGGACGATAGCTGTCATTTATAACTGTGCATGTTTTTGAATTACAGTGCCCCTGAGCTCCTTTCTTCAACTCGCTTTCTTGTGAGCTGGCCGCAACCCCGCAGGATTGCTTCAGGCCCTAGTGTGGTTCCGGCATGGCACGCTGAGCCTTTGGTTAATTCCTCTTCCTGTTGGGAAATGAGAGTTAAATTTGCCCGTCCAGACACCTCCAGCTAGTCTCTCATTGGTTCTCCCTATTCCGGTTCATCTTCCGCAGAAATTGCAAACTGGGCCAAACAGGAGGTTAAAGGCACTGACTCTCCAAGTGGGGAGAGTGTTAGTAAAGCGTCTGGAATGTTGCACCCTAGTACCAGGGGATGAAAACTGAGACACATTTGAACACGTTTCCCGATCACACGGTTGATCATACTCTGGGTTCCACATGCATGTTTTAGCTGAAGGAAGAATCCCTTAAACCTGGAGAGTTGAGACCCATGGAATGGATACCATGCAATATGACTTCAAAGGATCTGCATTTGCTCACCGATCCTCACCATTCCTATCACTGCTGCCTTTATGCCACAGTACACACGCTTGATTCTCTTTCGGAGACATATAAATCCATAGGTTTTAAGATTCTTACTAGTCAGGTATATTCTTAGGCGTTTAATATGGGGTGTTGAGTCCACTTCGTTGAGCAAGGAGTAGTTCTTGTCTATTACATATTTGGCTTATGGAACGGTATCTGTGCTAATTTCAATCTCTGGTTTTATGCAGCACCCCAAGTCACCTTTCCCCTTAAGCAAGCATAAGTTGGTTTTCTACATTTGAGACCCTGTTCTGTTTTGTAATTCAGTTCCTGTGTAGCCAAGTTTACATTCCGTGTAGTAGTGATATCTTATGATGTTTCTTTTTCTGTGTGACTTATTTCACTTAGAATCATCGTACCTAAATCCACTCATTATGCTGCTACGGGCCTGATGACATAGATTTCATTGCTGAGTGATATTGCACTGTACGTAAGTACCACAACTTCTTTATCCATTTTTTGCTTTCTGTGATATTGAACTTGTACCGTAAACGAGGTTCTTGTAAACAGAGCCGTCCCAAACTTTGGGGTTGCTGTGTCTTTTTGATTTTAATTTCCCTAAGCTATAGGACCATAAGTAGAAGTGCCCTAGGCTCTGTTGTTTTGATTTTTAGATGTTTCAAGAAACACCATACACTTCTCCAGAGTGGCTGTTGGAAATTTACATCCCACCCATCAGCATAATAAGGCTCCCAGTTCTCCATGGCCTGTCCTGCCTTTCTGGATTTTACACTTTTTTCAGATGGCCCTTTTGACCGGGGGGCAGTGAGACTTCATTGTAGTGCAGATTTCCTTTGCAAGCTTGCTTGGTTGGCCAAAAAGGGCGTATGCGTTTTTTCCTGAATATATTCAGGAAAAAACGCATACGCCCTTTTTGGCCAAGTGCATCATTGTGGACCTTCTGCCTCTTTTCCTATGCTTTACATGCAATTCCAGTCTACCTACTGAAATCGGTTTCCTGCAATTCTGCCCCGCTTTCAAGTCCTCTTGGCAGCCTTATTTCAATATATTTTTGGACGATAGCTGTCATTTATAACTCTGCAGGTTTGTGAGTTACAGTGTCCCTCTGCTCCTTTCTTCAACTCGCTTTCTTGTGAGCTGGCCGCAACACCACAGGATTGCTTCAGGCCCTAGTGTGGTTCCGGCATGGCACGCTGAGCCTTTGGTTAATTCCTCTTCCTGGTGGGAAATGAGAGTTAAATTTGCCTTTCCAGACACCTCCAGCTAGTCTCTCATTGGTTCTCCCTATTCCTGTTCATTTTCCGCAGAAATTGCAAACTGGGCCAAACAGGAGGTTAAAGGCACTGACTCTCCAAGTGGGGAGAGTGTTAGTAAAGCGTCTGGAATGTTGCACCCGAGTACCTGGGCACGAAAACTGAGACACTTTTGAACACGTTTCCCGATCACACGGTGGATCTTAACCTGGGTTCCACATGCATGTTTTAGCTGAAGGAAGAATCCCTTAAACCTGGAGAGTTGAGACCCATGGAATGGGTACCATGCAGTATGACTACAAAGGGTCTGCATTTGCTCACCGAACCTCACCAATCCTATCACTGCTGCCTTTATGCCGCTGTGCACACACTTGATTCTCTTTTGGAGACATATAAATCCATAGGTTTTAAGATTCTTACTAGTCAGGTATATTCTTAGGCGTTTAATATGGGGTGTTGAGTCCACTTCGTTGAGCAAGGAGTAGCTCTTGTCTATTACATATTTGGCTTATGGAACGGTATCTGTGCTAATTTCAATCTCTGGTTTTATGCAGCACCCCAACTCACCTTTCCCCTTCAGCAAGCATAAGTTGGTTTTCTACATTTGAGACCCTGTTCTGTTTTGTAATTCAGTTCCCGTGTAGCCAAGTTTACATTCCGTGTAGTAGTGATATCTTATGATGTTTCTTTTTCTCTGTGACTTATTTCACTTAAAATCATCGTACCTGAATCCACTCATTATGCTGCTACGGGCCTGATGACATAGATTTCATTGCTGAGTGATATTGCATTGTACGTAATTACCACAACTTCTTTATCCATTTTTCACTTTCTGTGATATTGAACTTGTACCTTAAATGAGGTTCTTGTAAACAGAGCCGTCCCAAACTTTGGGTGGCTGTGTCTTTTTGATTTTAATTTCCCTAAGCTATAGGACCATAAGTGGAAGTGCCCTAGACTCTGTGGCTTTGTTTTTTAGATGTTTCAGGAAACACCATACACTTCTCCAGAGTGGCTGTTGGCAATTAACAACCCGCCCATCAGCATAACAAGGCTCCCAGTTCTCCATGGCTTGTCCTGCCTTTCTAGATTTTACACTTTTTTCAGATGGCCCTTTTGACCGGCGGGCAGTGAGACTTCTTTGTAGTGCAGATTTCCTTTGCAAGCTTGCTTGGTTGGCCAAAAAGGGCGTATGCGTTTTTTCCTGAATATATTCAGGAAACAATGCATACGCACTTTTTGGCCAAGTGCATCATTGTGGACGTTCTGCCTCTTTTCCTATGCTTTACATGCAATTCCAGTCTACCTCCTGAAATTGGCTTCCTGAAATTCTGCCCCGCTTTCAAGTCCTCTTGGCAGCCTTACTTCAATATATTTTTGGACGATAGCTGTCATTTATAACTCTGCAGGTTTGTGAATTACAGTGCCCCTGAGCTCCTTTCTTCAACTCGCTTTCTTGTGAGCTGTCCGCAACACCGCAGGATTGCTTCAGGCCCTAGTGTGGTTCCGGCATGGCACGCTGAGCCTTTGGTTAATTCCCCTTCCTGGTGGGAAATGAGAGTTAAATTTGCCCGTCCAGACACCTCCAGCTAGTCTCTCATTGGTTCTCCCTATTCCTGTTCATCTTCCGCAGAAATTACAAACTGGGCCAAACAGGAGGTTAAAGGCACTGACTCTCCAAGTGGGGAGAGTGTTAGTAAAGCGTCTGGAATGCTGCACCCGAGTACCAGGGGACGAAAACTGAGACACATTTGAACACGTTTCCCGATCACACGGTGGATCATACTCTGGGTTCCACATGCATGTTTTAGCTGAAGGAAGAATCCCTTAAACCTGGAGAGTTGAGACCCATGGAATGGGTACCATGCAATATGACTTCAAAGGGTCTGCATTTGCTCACCAAACCTCACCAATCCTATCACTGCTGCGTTTATGCCGCTGTACACATGCTTGATTCTCTTTCGGAGACATATAAATCCATAGGTTTTAAGATTCTTACTAGTCACGTGTATTCTTAGGCATTTAATATGTCGTCTTGAGTCCACTTCGTTGAGCAAGGAGTAGCTCTTGTCTATTACATATTTGGCTTATGGAACGGTATCTGTGCCAATTTCAATCTCTGGTTTCATGCAGCACCCCAACTCACCATTCCCCTTAAGCAAGCGTAAGTTGGTTTTCTACATTTGAGACCCTGTTCTGTTTTGTAATTCTGTTCCTGTGTAGCCAAGTTTACATTCCGTGTAGTAGTGATATCTTATGAAGTTTCTTTTTCTGTGTGACTTATTTCACTTACAATCATTGTACCTGAATCCACTCATTATGCTGCGACGGGCCTGATGACATAGATTTCATTGCTGAGTGATATTGCATTGTAGGTAAGTACCGCAAGTTCTTTATCCATTTTTCGCTTTCTGTGATATTGAACTTCTACTGTAAACGAGGTTCTTGTGAACAGAGCCATCCCAAACTTTGGAGTGGCTTTGTCTTTTTGATTTTAATTTCCCTAAGCTATAGGACCATAAGTGGAAGTGCCCTAGGCTCTGTTGCTTTGTTTTTTAGATGTTTCAGGAAACACCATACACTTCTCCAGAGTGGCTGTTGGCAATTTACATACCGCCCATCAGCATAACAAGGCTCCCAGTTCTCCATGGCCTGTCCTGCCTTTCTGGATTTTACACTTTTTTCAGATGGCCCTTTTGACCTGGGGGCAGTGAGACTTCATTGTAGTGCAGATTTCCTTTGCAAGCTTGCTTGGTTGGCCAAAAAGTGCGTATGCGTTTTTTCTTGAATATATTCAGTAAAAAACGCATATGCCTTTTTTGGCCAAGTGCATCATTGTGGACGTTCTGCCTCTTTTCCTATGCTTTACATGCAATTCCACTCTACCTTCTGAAATTGGTTTCCTGCAATTTTGCCCCGCTTTCAATTCCTCTTGGCAGCCTTACTTCAATATATTTTGGACGATAGCTGTCATTTATAACTCTGCAGGTTTGTGAATGACAGTGCCCCTGAGCTCCTTGCTTCTACTCGCTTTCTTGTGATCTGGCCGCAAAACCGCAGCATTGCTTTAGGCCATAGTGTGCTTCCGGCACGGCACACTGAGCCTTTGGTTAATTCCTCTTCCTGCTGGGAAATGAGAGTTAAATTTGCCCGTCCAGACACCTCCAGCTAGTCTCTCATTGGTTCTCCCTATTCCTGTTCATCTTCCGCAGAAATTGCAAACTGGGCCAAACAGGAGGTTAAAGGCACTGACTCTCCAAGTGGGGAGAGTGTGGGTAAAGCATCTGGAATGTTGAACCCGAGTACCAGGGGACGAAAACTGAGACACATTTGAACTCGTTTCCCGATCACATTTTGGATCATACTCTGGGTTCCACATGCATGTTTTAGCTGAAGGAAGAATCCCTTAAACCTGGAGAGTTGAGACCCATGGAATGGGTACCATGCAATATGACTTCAAAGGGTCTGCATTTGCTCACCTAACCTCACCAATCCTATAACTGCTGCGTTTATGCCGCTGTACACATGCTTGATTCTCTTTCGGAGACATATAAATCCATAGGTTTTTAGATTCTTACTAGTCAGGTATATTCTTAGGCGTTTAATATGGGGTGTTGAGTCCACTTCATTGAGCAAGGAGTAGCTCTACTCTATTACATATTTGGCTTATGGAACGGTATCTGTGCTAATTTCAATCTCTGGTTTTATGCAGCACCCCAACTCACCTTTCCCCTTAAGCAAGCATAAGTTGGTTTTCTACATTTGAGACCCTGTTCTGTTTTGTAATTCAGTTCCTGTGTAGCCAAGTTTACATTCCGTGTAGTAGTGATATCTTATGATGTTTCTTTTTCTGTGTGACTTATTTCACTTAGAATCATCGTACCTGAATCCACTCATTATGCTGCTACGGGCCTGATGACATAGATTTCATTGCTGAGTGATATTGCATTGTACATAAGTACCACAACTTCTTTATCCATTTTTCGCTTTCTGTGATATTGAACTTGTACCGTAAACGAGGTTCTTGTAAACAGAGCCGTCCCAAACTTTGGGGTTGCTGTGTCTTTTTGATTTTAATTTCCCTAAGCTATAGGACCATAAGTAGAAGTGCCCTAGGCTCTGTTGTTTTGATTTTTAGATGTTTCAAGAAACACCATACACTTCTCCAGAGTGGCTGTTGGAAATTTACATCCCACCCATCAGCATAATAAGGCTCCCAGTTCTCCATGGCCTGTCCTGCCTTTCTGGATTTTACACTTTTTTCAGATGGCCCTTTTGACCGGGGGGCAGTGAGACTTCATTGTAGTGCAGATTTCCTTTGCAAGCTTGCTTGGTTGGCCAAAAAGGGCGTATGCGTTTTTTCCTGAATATATTCAGGAAAAAACGCATACGCCCTTTTTGGCCAAGTGCATCATTGTGGACCTTCTGCCTCTTTTCCTATGCTTTACATGCAATTCCAGTCTACCTACTGAAATCGGTTTCCTGCAATTCTGCCCCGCTTTCAAGTCCTCCTGGCAGCCTTACTTCAATATATTTTTGGACGATAGCTGTCATTTATAACTCTGCAGGTTTGTGAGTTACAGTGTCCCTCTGCTCCTTTCTTCAACTCGCTTTCTTGTGAGCTGGCCGCAACACCACAGGATTGCTTCAGGCCCTAGTGTGGTTTTGGCATGGCACGCTGAGCCTTTGGTTAATTCCTCTTCCTGGTGGGAAATGAGAGTTAAATTTGCCTTTCCAGACACCTCCAGCTAGTCTCTCATTGGTTCTCCCTATTCCTGTTCATTTTCCGCAGAAATTGCAAACTGGGCCAAACAGGAGGTTAAAGGCACTGACTCTCCAAGTGGGGAGAGTGTTAGTAAAGCGTCTGGAATGTTGCACCCGAGTACCTGGGCACGAAAACTGAGACACTTTTGAACACGTTTCCCGATCACACGGTGGATCATAACCTGGGTTCCACATGCATCTTTTAGCTGAAGGAAGAATCCCTTAAACCTGGAGAGTTGAGACCCATGGAATGGGTACCATGCAGTATGACTACAAAGGGTCTGCATTTGCTCACCGAACCTCACCAATCCTATCACTGCTGCCTTTATGCCGCTGTGCACACACTTGATTCTCTTTTGGAGACATATAAATCCATAGGTTTTAAGATTCTTACTAGTCAGGTATATTCTTAGGCGTTTAATATGGGGTGTTGAGTCCACTTCGTTGAGCAAGGAGTAGCTCTTGTCTATTACATATTTGGCTTATGGAACGGTATCTGTGCTAATTTCAATCTCTGGTTTTATGCAGCACCCCAACTCACCTTTCCCCTTAAGCAAGCATAAGTTGGTTTTCTACATTTGAGACCCTGTTCTGTTTTGTAATTCAGTTCCCGTGTAGCCAAGTTTACATTCCGTGTAGTAGTGATATCTTATGATGTTTCTTTTTCTCTGTGACTTATTTCACTTAAAATCATCGTACCTGAATCCACTCATTATGCTGCTACGGGCCTGATGACATAGATTTCATTGCTGAGTGATATTGCATTGTACGTAATTACCACAACTTCTTTATCCATTTTTCACTTTCTGTGATATTGAACTTGTACCTTAAACGAGGTTCTTGTAAACAGAGCCGTCCCAAACTTTGGGTGGCTGTGTCTTTTTGATTTTAATTTCCCTAAGCTATAGGACCATAAGTGGAAGTGCCCTAGACTCTGTGGCTTTGTTTTTTAGATGTTTCAGGAAACACCATACACTTCTCCAGAGTGGCTGTTGGCAATTAACAACCCGCCCATCAGCATAACAAGGCTCCCAGTTCTCCATGGCTTGTCCTGCCTTTCTAGATTTTACACTTTTTTCAGATGGCCCTTTTGACCGGCGGGCAGTGAGACTTCTTTGTAGTGCAGATTTCCTTTGCAAGCTTGCTTGGTTGGCCAAAAAGGGCGTATGCGTTTTTTCCTGAATATATTCAGGAAACAATGCATACGCACTTTTTGGCCAAGTGCATCATTGTGGACGTTCTGCCTCTTTTCCTATGCTTTACATGCAATTCCAGTCTACCTCCTGAAATTGGCTTCCTGAAATTCTGCCCCGCTTTCAAGTCCTCTTGGCAGCCTTACTTCAATATATTTTTGGACGATAGCTGTCATTTATAACTCTGCAGGTTTGTGAATTACATTGCCCCTGAGCTCCTTTCTTCAACTCGCTTTCTTGTGAGCTGTCCGCAACACCGCAGGATTGATTCAGGCCCTAGTGTGGTTCCGGCATGGCACGCTGAGCCTTTGGTTAATTCCCCTTCCTGGTGGGAAATGAGAGTTAAATTTGCCCGTCCAGACACCTCCAGCTAGTCTCTCATTGGTTCTCCCTATTCCTGTTCATCTTCCGCAGAAATTACAAACTGGGCCAAACAGGAGGTTAAAGGCACTGACTCTCCAAGTGGAGAGTGTTAGTAAAGCGTCTGGAATGCTGCACCCGAGTACCAGGGGACGAAAACTGAGACACATTTGAACACGTTTCCCGATCACACGGTGGATCATACTCTGGGTTCCACATGCATGTTTTAGCTGAAGGAAGAATCCCTTAAACCTGGAGAGTTGAGACACATGGAATGGGTACCATGCAATATGACTTCAAAGGGTCTGCATTTGCTCACCGATCCTCACCAATCCTATCACTGCTGCCTTTATGCCGCTGTGCACACACTTGATTCTCTTTTGGAGACATAGATCCATAGGTTTTAAGATTCTTACTAGTCAGGTATATTCTTAGGCGTTTAATATGGGGTTTTGAGTTCACTTCGTTGAGCAAGGAGTAGCTCTTGTCTATTACATATTTGGCTTATGGAACGGTATCTGTGCCAATTTCAATCTCTGGTTTCATGCAGCACCCCAACTCACCATTCCCCTTAAGCAAGCGTAAGTTGGTTTTCTACATTTGAGACCCTGTTCTGTTTTGTAATTCTGTTCCTGTGTAGCCAAGTTTACATTCCGTGTAGTAGTGATATCTTATGAAGTTTCTTTTTCTGTGTGACTTATTTCACTTACAATCATTGTACCTGAATCCACTCATTATGCTGCGACGGGCCTGATGACATAGATTTCATTGCTGAGTGATATTGCATTGTAGGTAAGTACCGCAAGTTCTTTATCCATTTTTCGCTTTCTGTGATATTGAACTTCTACTGTAAACGAGGTTCTTGTGAACAGAGCCATCCCAAACTTTGGAGTGGCTTTGTCTTTTTGATTTTAATTTCCCTAAGCTATAGGACCATAAGTGGAAGTGCCCTAGGCTCTGTTGCTTTGTTTTTTAGATGTTTCAGGAAACACCATACACTTCTCCAGAGTGGCTGTTGGCAATTTACATACCGCCCATCAGCATAACAAGGCTCCCAGTTCTCCTCGGCCTGTCCTGCCTTTCTGGATTTTACACTTTTTTCAGATGGCCCTTTTGACCTGGGGGCAGTGAGACTTCATTGTAGTGCAGATTTCCTTTGCAAGCTTGCTTGGTTGGCCAAAAAGTGCGTATGCGTTTTTTCTTGAATATATTCAGTAAAAAACGCATATGCCTTTTTTGGCCAAGTGCATCATTGTGGACGTTCTGCCTCTTTTCCTATGCTTTACATGCAATTCCACTCTACCTTCTGAAATTGGTTTCCTGCAATTTTGCCCCGCTTTCAATTCCTCTTGGCAGCCTTACTTCAATATATTTTGGACGATAGCTGTCATTTATAACTCTGCAGGTTTGTGAATGACAGTGCCCCTGAGCTCCTTGCTTCTACTCGCTTTCTTGTGATCTGGCCGCAAAACCGCAGCATTGCTTTAGGCCATAGTGTGCTTCCAGCACGGCACACTGAGCCTTTGGTTAATTCCTCTTCCTGCTGGGAAATGAGAGTTAAATTTGCCCGTCCAGACACCTCCAGCTAGTCTCTCATTGGTTCTCCCTATTCCTGTTCATCTTCCGCAGAAATTGCAAACTGGGCCAAACAGGAGGTTAAAGGCACTGACTCTCCAAGTGGGGAGAGTGTGGGTAAAGCATCTGGAATGTTGAACCCGAGTACCAGGGGACGAAAACTGAGACACATTTGAACTCGTTTCCCGATCACATTTTGGATCATACTCTGGGTTCCACATGCATGTTTTAGCTGAAGGAAGAATCCCTTAAACCTGGAGAGTTGAGACCCATGGAATGGGTACCATGCAATATGACTTCAAAGGGTCTGCATTTGCTCACCTAACCTCACCAATCCTATAACTGCTGCGTTTATGCCGCTGTACACATGCTTGATTCTCTTTCGGAGACATATAAATCCATAGGTTTTTAGATTCTTACTAGTCAGGTATATTCTTAGGCGTTTAATATGGGGTGTTGAGTCCACTTCATTGAGCAAGGAGTAGCTCTACTCTATTACATATTTGGCTTATGGAACGGTATCTGTGCTAATTTCAATCTCTGGTTTTATGCAGCACCCCAACTCACCTTTCCCCTTAAGCAAGCATAAGTTGGTTTTCTACATTTGAGACCCTGTTCTGTTTTGTAATTCAGTTCCTGTGTAGCCAAGTTTACATTCCGTGTAGTAGTGATATCTTATGATGTTTCTTTTTCTGTGTGACTTATTTCACTTAGAATCATCGTACCTGAATCCACTCATTATGCTGCTACGGGCCTGATGACATAGATTTCATTGCTGAGTGATATTGCATTGTACATAAGTACCACAACTTCTTTATCCATTTTTCGCTTTCTGTGATATTGAACTTGTACCGTAAACGAGGTTCTTGTAAACAGAGCTGTCCCAAACTTTGGGGTGGCTGTGTCTTTTTGATTTTAATTTCCCTAAGCTATAGGACCATAAGTGAAAGTGCCCTAGGCTCTGTTGCTTTGGTTTTTAGATGTTTCACGAAACACCATACACTTCTCCAGAGTGGCTGTTGGCAATTTACATCCCGCCCATCAGCATAAAAAGGCGCCCAGTTCTCCATGGCCTGTCCTGCCTTTCTGGATTTTACACTTTTTTCAGATGGCCCTTTTGACCTGGGGACTGTGAGACTTCATTGTAGTGCAGATTTCCTTTGCAAGCTTGCTTGGTTGGCCAAAAAGAGCGTCTGTGTTTTTTCCTGAATATATTCAGGAAAAAACACATATGCCCTTTTTGACCAAGTGCATCATTGTGGACGTTCTGCCTCTTTTCCTATGCTTTACATGCAATTCCAGTCTACCTCCTGAAATCGGTTTCCTGCAATTCTGTCCCGCTTTCAAGTCCTCTTGGCAGCCTTACTTCAATATATTTTTGGACGATAGCTGTCATTTATAACTCTGCAGGTTTGTGAATTACAGTGCCTCTGAGCTCCTTTCTTCAACTCGCTTTATTGTGAGCTGGCTGAAACACCGCAGGATTGCTTCAGGCCCTAGTGTGGTTCCGGCATGGCACACTGAGCCTTTGGTTAATTCCTGTTCCTGGTGGGAAATGAGAGTTAAATTTGCCCGTCCAGACACCTCCAGCTAGTCTCTCATTGGTTCTCCCTATTCCTATACATCTTCCGCAGAAATTGCAAACTGGGCCAAGCAGGAGGTTAAAGGCACTGACTCTCCAAGTGTGGAGAGTGTTAGTAAAGCGTCTGGAATGTTGCACCTGAGTACCAGGGGACGAAAACTGAGACACATTTGAACACGTTTCCCGATCACACGGTGGATCATACTCTGGGTTCCACATGCATGTTTTAGCTGAAGGAAGAATCCCTTAAACCTGGAGAGTTGAGACCCATGGAATGGGTACCATGCAATATGACTTCAAAGGGTCTGCATTTGCTCACCGATCCTCTCCAATCCTATCACTGGTGCGTTTATGCTGCTGTACACGCACTTGATTCTCTTTTGGAGACATATAAATCCATAGGTTTTCAGATTCTTACTAGTCAGGTGTACTCTTAGGCGTTTAATATGGGGTGTTGAGTCCACTTCGTTGAGCAAGGAGTAGCTCTTGTCTGTTACATATTTGGCTTATGGAACGGTATCTGTGCCAATTTCAATCTCTGGTTTCATGCAGCACCCCAACTCACCATTCCCCTTCAGCAAGCGTAAGTTGGTTTTCTACATTTGAGACCCTGTTCTGTTTTGTAATTCTGTTCCTGTGTAGCCAAGTTTACATTCCGTGTAGTAGTGATATCTTATGAAGTTTCTTTTTCTGTGTGACTTATTTCACTTACAATCATTGTACCTGAATCCACTCATTATGCTGCGACGGGCCTGATGACATAGATTTCATTGCTGAGTGATATTGCATTGTAGGTAACTACCGCAAGTTCTTTATCCATTTTTCGCTTTCTGTGATATTGAACTTGTACTGTAAATGAGGTTCTTGTGAACAGAGCCATCCCAAACTTTGGAGTGGCTTTGTCTTTTTGATTTTAATTTCCCTAAGCTATAGGACCATAAGTGGAAGTGCCCTAGGCTCTGTTGCTTTGTTTTTTAGATGTTTCAGAAAACATCATACACTTCTCCAGAGTGGCTGTTGGCAATTTACATACCGCCCATCAGCATAACAAGGCTCCCAGTTCTCCTCGGCCTGTCCTGCCTTTCTGGATTTTACACTTTTTTCAGATGGCCCTTTTGACCTGGGGGCAGTGAGACTTCATTGTAGTGCAGATTTCCTTTGCAAGCTTGCTTGGTTGGCCAAAAAGTGCGTATGCGTTTTTTCTTGAATATATTCAGTAAAAAACGCATATGCCTTTTTTGGCCAAGTGCATCATTGTGGACGTTCTGCCTCTTTTCCTATGCTTTACATGCAATTCCACTCTACCTTCTGAAATTGGTTTCCTGCAATTTTGCCCCGCTTTCAATTCCTCTTGGCAGCCTTACTTCAATATATTTTGGACGATAGCTGTCATTTATAACTCTGCAGGTTTGTGAATGACAGTGCCCCTGAGCTCCTTGCTTCTACTCGCTTTCTTGTGATCTGGCCGCAAAACCGCAGCATTGCTTTAGGCCATAGTGTGCTTCCAGCACGGCACACTGAGCCTTTGGTTAATTCCTCTTCCTGCTGGGAAATGAGAGTTAAATTTGCCCGTCCAGACACCTCCAGCTAGTCTCTCATTGGTTCTCCCTATTCCTGTTCATCTTCCGCAGAAATTGCAAACTGGGCCAAACAGGAGGTTAAAGGCACTGACTCTCCAAGTGGGGAGAGTGTGGGTAAAGCATCTGGAATGTTGAACCCGAGTACCAGGGGACGAAAACTGAGACACATTTGAACTCGTTTCCCGATCACATTTTGGATCATACTCTGGGTTCCACATGCATGTTTTAGCTGAAGGAAGAATCCCTTAAACCTGGAGAGTTGAGACCCATGGAATGGGTACCATGCAATATGACTTCAAAGGGTCTGCATTTGCTCACCTAACCTCACCAATCCTATAACTGCTGCGTTTATGCCGCTGTACACATGCTTGATTCTCTTTCGGAGACATATAAATCCATAGGTTTTTAGATTCTTACTAGTCAGGTATATTCTTAGGCGTTTAATATGGGGTGTTGAGTCCACTTCATTGAGCAAGGAGTAGCTCTACTCTATTACATATTTGGCTTATGGAACGGTATCTGTGCTAATTTCAATCTCTGGTTTTATGCAGCACCCCAACTCACCTTTCCCCTTAAGCAAGCATAAGTTGGTTTTCTACATTTGAGACCCTGTTCTGTTTTGTAATTCAGTTCCTGTGTAGCCAAGTTTACATTCCGTGTAGTAGTGATATCTTATGATGTTTCTTTTTCTGTGTGACTTATTTCACTTAGAATCATCGTACCTGAATCCACTCATTATGCTGCTACGGGCCTGATGACATAGATTTCATTGCTGAGTGATATTGCATTGTACATAAGTACCACAACTTCTTTATCCATTTTTCGCTTTCTGTGATATTGAACTTGTACCGTAAACGAGGTTCTTGTAAACAGAGCTGTCCCAAACTTTGGGGTGGCTGTGTCTTTTTGATTTTAATTTCCCTAAGCTATAGGACCATAAGTGAAAGTGCCCTAGGCTCTGTTGCTTTGGTTTTTAGATGTTTCACGAAACACCATACACTTCTCCAGAGTGGCTGTTGGCAATTTACATCCCGCCCATCAGCATAAAAAGGCGCCCAGTTCTCCATGGCCTGTCCTGCCTTTCTGGATTTTACACTTTTTTCAGATGGCCCTTTTGACCTGGGGACTGTGAGACTTCATTGTAGTGCAGATTTCCTTTGCAAGCTTGCTTGGTTGGCCAAAAAGAGCGTCTGTGTTTTTTCCTGAATATATTCAGGAAAAAACACATATGCCCTTTTTGACCAAGTGCATCATTGTGGACGTTCTGCCTCTTTTCCTATGCTTTACATGCAATTCCAGTCTACCTCCTGAAATCGGTTTCCTGCAATTCTGTCCCGCTTTCAAGTCCTCTTGGCAGCCTTACTTCAATATATTTTTGGACGATAGCTGTCATTTATAACTCTGCAGGTTTGTGAATTACAGTGCCTCTGAGCTCCTTTCTTCAACTCGCTTTATTGTGAGCTGGCTGAAACACCGCAGGATTGCTTCAGGCCCTAGTGTGGTTCCGGCATGGCACGCTGAGCCTTTGGTTAATTCCTCTTCCTGGTGGGAAATGAGAGTTAAATTTGCCCGTCCAGACACCTCCAGCTAGTCTCTCATTGGTTCTCCCTATTCCTGTTCATCTTCCGCAGAAATTACAAACTGGGCCAAACAGGAGGTTAAAGGCACTGACTCTCCAAGTGGGGAGAGTGTTAGTAAAGCGTCTGGAATGCTGCACCCGAGTACCAGGGGACGAAAACTGAGACACATTTGAACACGTTTCCCGATCACACGGTGGATCATACTCTGGGTTCCACATGCATGTTTTAGCTGAAGGAAGAATCCCTTAAACCTGGAGAGTTGAGACCCATGGAATGGGTACCATGCAATATGACTTCAAAGGGTCTGCATTTGCTCACCAAACCTCACCAATCCTATCACTGCTGCGTTTATGCCGCTGTACACATGCTTGATTCTCTTTCGGAGACATATAAATCCATAGGTTTTAAGATTCTTACTAGTCACGTGTATTCTTAGGCATTTAATATGGCGTCTTGAGTCCACTTCGTTGAGCAAGGAGTAGCTCTTGTCTATTACATATTTGGCTTATGGAACGGTATCTGTGCCAATTTCAATCTCTGGTTTCATGCAGCACCCCAACTCACCATTCCCCTTAAGCAAGCGTAAGTTGGTTTTCTACATTTGAGACCCTGTTCTGTTTTGTAATTCTGTTCCTGTGTAGCCAAGTTTACATTCCGTGTAGTAGTGATATCTTATGAAGTTTCTTTTTCTGTGTGACTTATTTCACTTACAATCATTGTACCTGAATCCACTCATTATGCTGCGACGGGCCTGATGACATAGATTTCATTGCTGAGTGATATTGCATTGTAGGTAAGTACCGCAAGTTCTTTATCCATTTTTCGCTTTCTGTGATATTGAACTTCTACTGTAAACGAGGTTCTTGTGAACAGAGCCATCCCAAACTTTGGAGTGGCTTTGTCTTTTTGATTTTAATTTCCCTAAGCTATAGGACCATAAGTGGAAGTGCCCTAGGCTCTGTTGCTTTGTTTTTTAGATGTTTCAGGAAACACCATACACTTCTCCAGAGTGGCTGTTGGCAATTTACATCCCGCCCATCAGCATAACAAGGCTCCCAGTTCTCCATGTCCTGTCCTGCCTTTCTGGATTTTACACTTTTTTCAGATGGCCCTTTTGACCTGGGGGCAGTGAGACTTCATTGTAGTGCAGATTTCCTTTGCAAGCTTGCTTGGTTGGCCGAAAAGTGCGTATGCGTTTTTTCTTGAATATATTCAGTAAAAAACGCATATGCCTTTTTTGGCCAAGTGCATCATTGTGGACGTTCTGCCTCTTTTCCTATGCTTTACATGCAATTCCACTCTACCTTCTGAAATTGGTTTCCTGCAATTTTGCCCCGCTTTCAATTCCTCTTGGCAGCCTTACTTCAATATATTTTGGACGATAGCTGTCATTTATAACTCTGCAGGTTTGTGAATGACAGTGCCCCTGAGCTCCTTGCTTCTACTCGCTTTCTTGTGATCTGGCCGCAAAACCGCAGCATTGCTTTAGGCCATAGTGTGCTTCCGGCACGGCACACTGAGCCTTTGGTTAATTCCTCTTCCTGCTGGGAAATGAGAGTTAAATTTGCCCGTCCAGACACCTCCAGCTAGTCTCTCATTGGTTCTCCCTATTCCTGTTCATCTTCCGCAGAAATTGCAAACTGGGCCAAACAGGAGGTTAAAGGCACTGACTCTCCAAGTGGGGAGAGTGTGGGTAAAGCATCTGGAATGTTGAACCCGAGTACCAGGGGACGAAAACTGAGACACATTTGAACTCGTTTCCCGATCACATTTTGGATCATACTCTGGGTTCCACATGCATGTTTTAGCTGAAGGAAGAATCCCTTAAACCTGGAGAGTTGAGACCCATGGAATGGGTACCATGCAATATGACTTCAAAGGGTCTGCATTTGCTCACCTAACCTCACCAATCCTATAACTGCTTCGTTTATGCCGCTGTACACATGCTTGATTCTCTTTCGGAGACATATAAATCCATAGGTTTTTAGATTCTTACTAGTCAGGTATATTCTTAGGCGTTTAATATGGGGTGTTGAGTCCACTTCATTGAGCAAGGAGTAGCTCTACTCTATTACATATTTGGCTTATGGAACGGTATCTGTGCTAATTTCAATCTCTGGTTTTATGCAGCACCCCAAGTCACCTTTCCCCTTAAGCAAGCATAAGTTGGTTTTCTACATTTGAGACCCTGTTCTGTTTTGTAATTCAGTTCCTGTGTAGCCAAGTTTACATTCCGTGTAGTAGTGATATCTTATGATGTTTCTTTTTCTGTGTGACTTATTTCACTTAGAATCATCGTACCTGAATCCACTCATTATGCTGCTATGGGCCTGATGACATAGATTTCATTGCTGAGTGATATTGCATTGTACATAAGTACCACAACTTCTTTATCCATTTTTCGCTTTCTGTGATATTGAACTTGTACCGTAAACGAGGTTCTTGTAAACAGAGCTGTCCCAAACTTTGGGGTGGCTGTGTCTTTTTGATTTTAATTTCCCTAAGCTATAGGACCATAAGTGAAAGTGCCCTAGGCTCTGTTGCTTTGGTTTTTAGATGTTTCACGAAACACCATACACTTCTCCAGAGTGGCTGTTGGCAATTTACATCCCGCCCATCAGCATAAAAAGGCGCCCAGTTCTCCATGGCCTGTCCTGCCTTTCTGGATTTTACACTTTTTTCAGATGTCCCTTTTGACCTGGGGACTGTGAGACTTCATTGTAGTGCAGATTTCCTTTGCAAGCTTGCTTGGTTGGCCAAAAAGAGCGTCTGTGTTTTTTCCTGAATATATTCAGGAAAAAACACATATGCCCTTTTTGACCAAGTGCATCATTGTGGACGTTCTGCCTCTTTTCCTATGCTTTACATGCAATTCCAGTCTACCTCCTGAAATCGGTTTCCTGCAATTCTGTCCCGCTTTCAAGTCCTCTTGGCAGCCTTACTTCAATATATTTTTGGACGATAGCTGTCATTTATAACTCTGCAGGTTTGTGAATTACAGTGCCTCTGAGCTCCTTTCTTCAACTCGCTTTATTGTGAGTTGGCTGAAACACCGCAGGATTGCTTCAGGCCCTAGTGTGGTTCCGGCATGGCACACTGAGCCTTTGGTTAATTCCTGTTCCTGGTGGGAAATGAGAGTTAAATTTGCCCGTCCAGACACCTCCAGCTAGTCTCTCATTGGTTCTCCCTATTCCTATACATCTTCCGCAGAAATTGCAAACTGGGCCAAGCAGGAGGTTAAAGGCACTGACTCTCCAAGTGTGGAGAGTGTTAGTAAAGCGTCTGGAATGTTGCACCTGAGTACCAGGGGACGAAAACTGAGACACATTTGAACACGTTTCCCGATCACACGGTGGATCATACTCTGGGTTCCACATGCATGTTTTAGCTGAAGGAAGAATCCCTTAAACCTGGAGAGTTGAGACCCATGGAATGGGTACCATGCAATATGATTTCAAAGGGTCTGCATTTGCTCACCGATCCTCTCCAATCCTATCACTGGTGCGTTTATGCTGCTGTACACGCACTTGATTCTCTTTTGGAGACATATAAATCCATAGGTTTTCAGATTCTTACTAGTCAGGTATATACTTAGGCGTTTAATATGGGGTGTTGAGTCCACTTTGTTGAGCAAGGAGTAGCTCTTGTCTATTACATATTTGGCTTATGGAATGGTATCTGTGCTAATTTCAATCTCTGGTTTTATGCAGCACCCCAACTCACCTTTCCCCTTAAGCAAGCATAACTTGGTTTTCTACATTTGAGACCCTGTTCTGTTTTGTAATTCAGTTCCTGTGTAGCCAAGTTTACATTCCGTGTAGTAGTGATATCTTATGATGTTTCTTTTTCTGTGTGACTTATTTCACTTACAATCATCGTACCTGAATCCACTCATTATGCTGATACGGGCCTGATGACATAGATTTCATTGCTGAGTGATATTGCATTGTACGTAAGTATCACAACTTCTTTATCCATTTTTTCGCTTTCTGTGATATTGAACTTGTACCGTAAACGAGGTTCTTGTAAACAGAGCTGTCCCAAACTTTCGGGTGGCTGTGTCTTTTTGATTTTAATCTCCGTAAGCTATAGGACCATAAGTGGAAGTGCCTTAGGCTCTGTTGCTTTGTTTCTTAGATGTTTCAGGAAACACCATACACTTCTCCAGAGTGGCTGTTGGCAATTTACATCCCGCCCATCAGCATAACAAGGCTCCCAGTTCTCCTCGGCCTGTCCTGCCTTTCTGGATTTTACACTTTTTTCAGATGGCCCTTTTGACCGGGGGGCAGTGAGACTTCATTGTAGTGCAGATTTCCTTTGCAAGCTTGCTTGGTTGGCCAAAAAGGGCGTATGCGTTTTTTCTTGAATATATTCAGTAAAAAACGCATATGCCTTTTTTGGCCAAGTGCATCATTGTGGACGTTCTGCCTCTTTTCCTATGATTTACATGCAATTCCACTCTACCTCCTGAAATTGGTTTCCTGCAATTTTGCCCCACTTTCAATTCCTCTTGGCAGCCTTACTTCAATATATTTTTGGACGATAGCTGTCATTTATAACTCTGCAGGTTTGTGAATGACAGTGCCCCTGAGCTCCTTGCTTCTACTCGCTTTCTTGTGATCTGGCCGCAAAACCGCAGCATTGCTTTAGGCCATAGTGTGCTTCCGGCACGGCACACTGAGCCTTTGGTTAATTCCTCTTCCTGCTGGGAAATGAGAGTTAAATTTGCCCGTCCAGACACCTCCAGCTAGTCTCTCATTGGTTCTCCCTATTCCTGTTCATCTTCCGCAGAAATTGCAAACTGGGCCAAACAGGAGGTTAAAGGCACTGACTCTCCACTTGGGGAGAGTGTTAGTAAAGCGTCTGGAAGGTTGCACCCAAGTACCAGGGGACGAAAACTGAGACACATTTGAACACGTTTCCCGATCACATGGTGGATCATACTCTGGGTTCCACATGCATGTTTTAGCTGAAGGAAGAATCCCTTAAACCTGGAGAGTTGAGACCCATGGAATGGGTACCATGCAATATGACCTCAAAGGGTCTGCATTTGCTCACCGATCCTCACCAATCCTATCACTGCTGCCTTTATGCTGCTGTACACGCGCTTGATTCTCTTTTGGAGACATATAAATCCATAGGTTTTCAGATTCTTACTAGTCAGGTATATTCTTAGGCGTTTAATATGGGGTGTTGAGTCCACTTTGTTGAGCAAGGAGTAGCTCTTGTCTATTACATATTTGGCTTATGGAACGGTATCTGTGCTAATTTCAATCTCTGGTTTTATGCAGCACCCCAACTCACCTTTCCCCTTAAGCAAGCATAAGTTGGTTTTTTACATTTGAGACCCTGTTCTGTTTTGTAATTCAGTTCCTGTGTAGCCAAGTTTACATTCCGTGTAGTAGTGATATCTTATGATGTTTCTTTTTCTGTGTGACTTATTTCACTTAGAATCATCGTACCTGAATCCACTCATTATGCTGCTACGGGCCTGATGACATAGATTTCATTGCTGAGTGATATTGCATTGTACGTAAGTCCCACAACTTCTTTATCCATTTTTCGCTTTCTGTGATATTGAACTTGTACCGTAAACTAGGTTCTTGTAAACAGAGCCGTCCCAAACTTTGGGGTGGATGTGTCTTTTTGATTTTAATTTCCCTAAGCTATAGGACCATAAGTGGAAGTGCCCTAGGCTCTGTTGCTTTGTTTCTTAGATGTTTCAGGAAACACCATACACTTCTCCAGAATGGCTGTTGGCAATTTACATACCGCCAATCAGCATAACAAGGCTCCCAGTTCTCCATTGCCTGTGCTGCCTTTCTGGATTTTACACTTTTTTCAGATGGCCCTTTTGACCTGGTGAGTGAGACTTCATTGTAGTGCAGATTTCCTTTGCAAGCTTGCTTGGTTGGCCAAAAAGAGCATCTGTGTTTTTTCCTGAATATATTCAGGAAAAAACATATATGCCCTTTTTGACCAAGTGCATCATTGTGGACGTTCTGCCTCTTTTCCTATGCTTTACATGCAATTCCAGTCTACCTCCTGAAATCGGTTTCCTGCAATTTTGCCCCGCTTTCAAGTCCTCTTGGCAGCATTACTTCAATATATTTTTGGACGATACCTGTCATTTATAACTCTGCAGGTTTGTGAATTACAGTGCCCCTGAGCTCCTTTCTTCAACTCGCTTTCTTGTGAGCTGGCTGCAACACCGCAGGATTGCTTCAGGCCCTAGTGTGATTCCGGCCTGGCACACTGAGCCTTTGGTTAATTCCTCTTCCTGCTGGGAAATGAGAGTTAAATTTGCCCGTCCAGACACCTCCAGCTAGTCTCTCATTTGTTCTCCCTATTCCTATACATCTTCCGCAGAAATTGCAAACTGGGCCAAGCAGGAGGTTAAAGGCACTGACTCTCCAAGTGTGGAGAGTGTTAGTAAAGCGTCTGGAATGTTGCACCTGAGTACCAGGGGACGAAAACTGAGACACATTTGAACACGTTTCCCGATCACACGGTGGATCATACTCTGGGTTCCACATGCATGTTTTAGCTGAAGGAAGAATCCCTTAAACCTGGAGAGTTGAGACCCATGGAATGGGTACCATGCAATATGACTTCAAAGGGTCTGCATTTGCTCACCGATCCTCTCCAATCCTATCACTGGTGCGTTTATGCTGCTGTACACGCACTTGATTCTCTTTTGGAGACATATAAATCCATAGGTTTTCAGATTCTTACTAGTCAGGTATATACTTAGGCGTTTAATTTGGGGTGTTGAGTCCACTTCGTTGAGCAAGGAGTAGCTCTTGTCTATTACATATTTGGCTTATGGAATGGTATCTGTGCTAATTTCAATCTCTGGTTTTATGCAGCACCCCAACTCACCTTTCCCCTTAAGCAAGCATAACTTGGTTTTCTACATTTGAGACCCTGTTCTGTTTTGTAATTCAGTTCCTGTGTAGCCAAGTTTACATTCCGTGTAGTAGTGATATCTTATGATGTTTCTTTTTCTGTGTGACTTATTTCACTTAGAATCATCGTACCTGAATCCACTCATTATGCTGATACGGGCCTGATGACATAGATTTCATTGCTGAGTAATATTGCATTGTACGTAAGTATCACAAATTCTTTATCCATTTTTCGCTTTCTGTGATATTGAACTTGTACCGTAAACGAGGTTCTT
Source organism: Orcinus orca (assembly GCF_937001465.1). Taxonomy (NCBI): domain Eukaryota; kingdom Metazoa; phylum Chordata; class Mammalia; order Artiodactyla; family Delphinidae; genus Orcinus; species Orcinus orca. The sequence goes on along the minus strand of NC_064560.1, from coordinate 50,692,755 downwards.
GTAAACAGAGCCGTCCCAAACTTTCGGGTGGCTGTGTCTTTTTGATTTTAATCTCCGTAAGCTATAGGACCATAAGTGGAAGTGCCCTAGGCTCTGTTGCTTTGTTTCTTAGATGTTTCAGGAAACACCATACACTTCTCCAGAGTGGCTGTTGGCAATTTACATACCGCCCATCAGCATAACAAGGCTCCCAGTTCTCCATGGCCTGTCCTGCCTTTCTGGATTTTACACTTTTTTCAGATGGCCCTTTTGACCGGGGGGCAGTGAGACTTCATTGTAGTGCAGATTTCCTTTGCAAGCTTGCTTGGTTGGCCAAAAAGTGCGTATGCGTTTTTTCCTGAATATATTCAGGAAAAAACGCATATGCCATTTTTGGCCAAGTGCATCATTGTCGACGTTCTGCCTCTTTTCCTATGCTTTACATGCAATTCCAGTCTACCTCCTGAAATCGGTTTCCTGCAATTCTGCCTCACTTTCAAGTCCTCTTGGCAGCCTTACTTCAATATATTTTTGGACGACAGCTGTCATTTATAACTCTGCAGGTTTGTGAATGACAGTTCCCCTGAGCTCCTTTCTTCAACTCGCTTTCTTGTGAGCTGTCCGCAACACCGCAGGATTGCTTCAGGCCCTAGTGTAGTTCCGGCATGGCATGCTGAGCCTTTGGTTAATTCCTCTTCCTGGTGGGAAATGAGAGTTAAATTTGCCCATTCAGACACCTCCAGCTAGTCTCTCATTGGTTCACCCTATTCCTGTTCATTTTAATCAGAAATTGCAAACTGGGCCAAACAGGAGGTTAAAGGCACTGACTCTCCAAGAGGGGAGAGTGTTAGTAAAGCGTCTGGAATGTTGCACCCGAGTACCAGGGGACGAAAACTGAGACACATTTGAACACGTTTCCCGATCACATGGTGGATCATACTCTGGGTTCCACATGCATGTTTTAGCTGAAGGAAGAATCCCTTAAACCTGGAGAGTTGAGACCCATGGAATGGGTACCATGCAATATGACTTCAAAGGGTCTGCATTTGCTCACCGATCCTCACCAATCCTATCACTGCTGCGTTTATGCCGCTGTACACACGCTTGATTCTCTTTTGGAGACATATAAATCCATAGGTTTTAAGATTCTTACTAGTCAGGTATATTCTTAGGCGTTTAATATGTGGTGTTGAGTCCACTTCATTGAGCAAGGAGTAGGTCTTTTCTATTACATATTTGGCTTATGGAACGGTATCTGTGCTAATTTCAATCTCTGGTTTTATGCAGCACCCCAACTCACCTTTTCCCTTAAGCAAGCATATGTTGGTTTTCTACGTTTGAGACCCTGTTCTGTTTGTAATTCAGTTCCTGTGTAGCCAAGTTTACATTCCGTGCAGTAGTGATACCTTATGATGTTTCTTTTTCTGTGTGACTTATTTCACTTAGAATCATCTTACCTGAATCCACTCATTTTATGCTGCTATGGGCCTGATGACATAGATTTCATTGCTGAGTGATAATGCATTGTACGTAAGTACCACAACTCCTTTATCCATTTTTCGTCTTCTGTGATATTGAACTTGTACGTAAATGAGGTTCTTGTAAACAGAGCCATCCCAAACTTTGGGGTGGCTGTGTCTTTTTGATTTTAATTTCCCTAAGCTATAGGACCATAAGTGGAAGTGCACTAGGCTCTGTTGCTTTGTTTTTTAGATGTTTCAGGAAACACCATACACTTCTCCAGAGTGGCTCTTTGAAATTTACATCCCGCCCATCAGCATAACAAGGCTCCCAGTTCTCTGAGGCCTGTCCTGCCTTTCTCCATTTTTCACATTTTTCAGATGGCCCTTTTGACCTGGGGGCAGTGAGACTTCATTGTATTGCAAATTTCCTTTGCAAGCTTGCTTGGTTGGCCAAAAAGTGCATATGCGGTTTTTGCTGAATATATTCAGGAAAAAACGCATACGCCCTTTTGGGCCAAGTGCATCATTGTGGACGTTCTGCCTCTTTTCCTATGCTTTACATGCAATTCCTGTCTACCTCCTGAAATCGGTTTCCTGCAATTCTGCCCCGCATTCAAATCCTCTTGGCAGCCTTACTTCAATGTATTTTTCGACGATAGCTGTCATTCATAACTCTGCAGGTTTGTGAATTACAGTGCCCTTGAGCTCGTTTCTTCAACTCGCTTTCTTGTGAGCTGGCCACAACACCGTAGGATTGCTTCAGGCCCTAGTGTTGTTCCGGCTCGGGAAGCTGAGCCTTTGGTTAATTCCTCTTCCTGGTGGGAAATGAGAGTTAAATTTGCCCGTCCAGACACCTCCAGCTAGTCTCTCAGTGGTTTACCCTAGTCCTGTTCATGTTACAGAGAAATTGCAAACTGGGCCAAACAGGAGGTTAAAGGCACTGACTCTCCAAGGCGGAGAGTGTTAGTAAAGCGTCTGGAATGTTGCACCCGAGTACCAGGGCACGAAAACTGAGACACATTTGAACACGTTTCCCGATCACACGGTGGATCATACTCTGGGTTCCACATGCATGTTTTAGCTGAAGGAAGAATCCCTGAAACCTGGAGAGTTGAGACCCATGGAATGGGTACCATGCAATATGACTTCAAAAGGTCTGCATTTGCTCACCAAACCTCACCAATCCTATCACTGCTGCCTTTATGCCACTGTACACATACTTGATTCTCTTTCGGAGACATATAAATCCATAGGTTTTAAGATTCTTACTAGTCAGGTATATTCTTAGGCATTTAATATGGGGTGTTGAGTCCACTTCGTTGAGCAAGGAGTAGCTCTTGTCTATTACATATTTGGCTTATGGAACGGTATCTGTGCTAATTTCTGTCTCTGGTTTTATGCAGCACCCCAACTCACCTTTCCCCTTAAGCAAGCATAAGTTGGTTTTCTACATTTGCAACCCTGTTCTGTTTTGTAATTCAGTTCCTGTGTAGCCAAGTTTACATTCCATGTAGTAGTGATATCTTATGATGTTTCTTTTTCTGTGTGACTTATTTCACTTAGAATCATTGTACCTGAATCCACTTATTATGCGGCTACGGGCCTGATGACATAGATTTCATTGCTGAGTAATATTGCATTGTACGTAAGTACCACAACTTCTTTATCCATTTTTCGCTTTCTGTGATAATGAACTTGTACCTTAAAGGAGGTTCTTGTAAACAGAGCCGTCCCAAACTTTGGGTGGCTGTGTCTTTTTGATTTTAATTTCCCTAAGCTATAGGACCATAAGTGGAAGTGCCCTAGGCTCTGTTGCTTTGTTTTTTAGATGATTCAGGAAACACCATACACTTCTCCAGAGTGGCTGTTGGCAATTTACAACCCGCCCATCAGCATAACAAGGCTCCCAGTTCTCCATGGCCTGTCCTGCCTTTCTGTATTTTACACTTTTTTCAGATGGCCCTTTTGACCGGGGGGCAGTGAGACTTCATTGTAGTGCAGATTTCCTTTGCAAGCTTGCTTGGTTGGCCAAAAAGGGCGTATGCGTTTTTTCCTGAATATATTCAGGAAAAAACGCATACGCCCTTTTTGGCCAAGTGCATCATTGTGGACGTTCTGCCTCTTTTCCTATGCTTTACATGCAATTCCAGTCTACCTCCTGAAATCGGTTTCCTGCAATTCTGCCCCGCTTTCAAGTCCTCTTGGCCGCCTTACTTCAATATATTTTTGGACGATAGCTGTCATTTATAACTCTGCAGGTTTGTGAATGACAGTGCCCCTGAGCTCCTTTCTTCAACTCGCTTTCTTGTGAGCTGGCCGCAACACCGCAAGATTGCTTCAGGCTCTAATGTGGTTCCAGCATGGCACGCTGAGCCTTTGGTTAATTCCTCTTCCTGGTGGGAAATGAGACTTAAATTTGCCCATCCAGACACCTCCAGCTAGTGTCTCATTGGTTCTCCCTATTCCTGTTCATTTTCCGCAGAAATTGCAAACTGGACGAAACAGGAGGTTAAAGGCACTGACTCTCCAAGTGGGGAGAGTGTTAGTAAAGCGTCTGGAATGTTGCACCCGAGTACCAGGGCACGAAAACTGAGACACATTTGAACACGTTTCCCGATCACATGGTGGATCATACTCTGGGTTCCACATGCATGTTTTAGCTGAAGGAAGAATCCCTTAAACCTGGAGAGTTGAGACCCATGGAATGGGTTCCATGCAATATGACTTCAAAGGGTCTGCATTTGCTCACCGAACCTCACCAATCCTATCACTGCTGCATTTATGCCGCTGTACACATGCTTGATTCTCTTTCGGAGACATATAAATCCATAGGTTTTAAGATTCTTACTAGTCAGGTATATTCTTAGGCGTTTAATATGGGGTGTTGAGGCCACTTCGTTGAGCAAGGAGTAGCTCTTGTCTATTACATATTTGACTTATGGAACGGTATCTGTGCTAATTTCAATCTCTGGTTTTATGCAGCACCCCAAGTCACCTTTCCCCTTAAGCAAGCATAAGTTGGTTTTCTACATTTGAGACCCTGTTCTGTTTTGTAGTTCAGTTCCTGTGTAGCCAAATTTACATTCTATGTAGTAGTGATATCTTATGATGTTTCTTTTTCTGTGTGACTTATTTAACTTAGAATCATTGTACCTGAATCCACTCATTATGCTGCTACAGGCCTGATGACATAGATTTCATTGCTGAGTAATATTGCATTGTACGTAAGTACCACAACTTCTTTATCCATTTTTCGCTTTCTGTAATATTGAACTTGTACCGTAAATGAGGTTCTTGTAAACAGAGCTGTCCCAAATTTTGGGTGGTTGTGTCTTTTTGATTTTAATTTCCCTAAGCTATAGGACCATAAGTGGAAGTGCACTAGGCTCTGTTGCTTTGTTTTTTAGATGTTTCAGGAAACACCATACACTTCTCCAGAGTGGCTGTTGGCAATTTACAACCCGCCCATCAGCATAACAAGGCTCCCAGTTCTCCATGGCCTGTCCTGCCTTTCTGTATTTTACACTTTTTTCAGATGGCCCTTTTGACCGGGGGGCAGTGAGACTTCATTGTAGTGCAGATTTCCTTTGCAAGCTTGCTTGGTTGGCCAAAAAGGGCGTATGCGTTTTTTCCTGAATATATTCAGGAAAAAACGCATACGCCCGTTTTGGCCAAGTGCATCATTGTGGACGTTCTGCCTCTTTTCCTATGCTTTACATGCAATTCCAGTCTACCTCCTGAAATTGGTTTCCTGCAATTCTGCCCCGCTTTCAAGTCCTCTTGGCAGCCTTACTTCAATATATTTTTGGACGATAGCTGTCATTTATAACTCTGCAGGTTTGTGAATGACAGTGTCCCTGAGCTCCTTTCTTTAACTCGCTTTCTTGTGAGCTGGCCGCAACACCGCAAGATTGCTTCAGGCTCTAATGTGGTTCCGGCATGGCACGCTGAGCCTTTGGTTAATTCCTCTTCCTGGTGGGAAATGAGAGTTAAATTTGCCCATCCAGACACCTCCAGCTAGTGTCTCATTGGTTCTCCCTATTCCTGTTCATTTTCCTCAGAAATTGCAAACTGGACGAAACAGGAGGTTAAAGGCACTGACTCTCTAAGTGGGGAGAGTGTTAGTAAAGCGTCTGGAATGTTGCACCCGAGTACCAGGGCACGAAAACTGAGACACATTTGAACACGTTTCCCGATCACATGGTGGATCATACTCTGGGTTCCACATGCATGTTTTAGCTGAAGGAAGAATCCCTTAAACCTGGAGAGTTGAGACCCATGGAATGGGTACCATGCAATATGACTTCAAAGGGTCTGAATTTGCTCACCTAACCTCACCAATCCTATCACTGCTGCATTTATGCCGCTGTACACATGCTTGATTCTCTTTCGGAGACATATAAATCCATAGGTTTTAAGATTCTTACTAGTCAGGTATATTCTTACGCGTTTAATATGGGGTGTTGAGGCCACTTCGTTGAGCAAGGAGTAGCTCTTGTCTATTACATATTTGGCTTATGGAACGGTATCTGTGCTAATTTCAATCTCTGGTTTTATGCAGCACCCCAAGTCACCTTTCCCCTTAAGCAAGCATAAGTTGGTTTTCTACATTTGAGACCCTGTTCTGTTTTGTAATTCAGTTCCTGTGTAGCCAAGTTTACATTCCGTGTAGTAGTGATATCTTATGATGTTTCTTTTTCTGTGTGACTTATTTCATTTAGAATCATCGTACCTGAATCCACTCATTATGCTGCTACGGGCCTGATGACATAGATTTCATTGCTGAGTGATATTGCATTGTACGTAAGTACCACAACTTCTTTATCTATTTTTCGCTTTCTGTGATATTGAACTTGTACCGTAAATGAGGTTCGTGTAATCAGAGCCGTCCCAAACTTTGGGGAGGCTGTGTCTTTTTGATTTTAATTTCCCTAATCTATAGGACCATAAGTGGAAGTGCCCTAGGCTCTGTTGCTTTGTTTTTTAGATGTTTCAGGAAACACCATACACTTCTCCAGAGTGGCTGTTGGCAATTTACAACCCGCCTATCAGCATAACAAGGCTCCTAGTTCTCCATGGCCTCTCCTGCCTTTCTGGATTTTACACATTTTTCAGATGCCCCTTTTGACCGGGGGGCAGTGAGACTTCATTGTAGTGCAGGTTTCCTTTGCAGGCTTCCTTGGTTGGCCAAAAGTGCATATGCGTTTTTTCCTGATCAGGAAAAAACGCATACGCCATTTTTGGCCAAGTGCATCATTGTGGACGTTCTGCCTCTTTTCCTATGCTTTACATACAATTCCAGTCTACCTCCTGAAATCGGTTTCCTGCAATTCTGCCCCGTTTTCAAGTCCTCTTGGCAGCCTTACTTCAATATATTTTTGGACGATAGCTGTCATTTATAACTCTGCAGGTTTGTGAATGACAGTGCCCCTGAGCTCCTTTCTTCAACTCGCTTTCTTGTGAGCTGGCCGCAACACCGCAGGATTGCTTCAGGCCCTAGTGTGGTTCCGGCACGGCACGCTGAGCCTTTGATTAATTCCTCTTCTTGGTGGAAAATGAGAGTTAAATTTGCCCATCCAGACACCTCCAGCTAGTCTCTCATTGGTTCTCCCTATTCCTGTTCATTTTCCGCAGAGATTGCAAACTGGGCCAAACAGGGGGTTAAAGGCACTGACTCTCCAAGTGGGGAGAGTGTTAGTAAAGCGTCTGGAATGTTGCACCCGAGTTCCAGGGCACGAAAACTGAGACACATTTGAACACATTTCCCGATCACACGTTGGATCATACTCTGGGTTCCACATACATGTTTTAGCTGAAGGAAGAATCCCTTAAACCTGGAGAGTTGAGACCCATGGAATGGGTACCATGCAATATGACTTCAAAGGGTCTGCATTTGTTCACCAAACCCCACCAATCCTATCACTGCTGCCTTCATGCCGCTGTACACATGCTTGATTCTCTTTCGGAGACATATAAATCCATAGGTTTTAAGATTCTTACTAGTCAGGTATATTCTTAGGCATTTAATATGGGGTGTTGAGTCCACTTCGTTGAGCAAGGAGTAGCTCTTGTCTATTACATATTTGGCTTATGGAACGGTATCTGTGCTAATTTCAATCTCTGGTTTTATGCAGCACCCTAAGTCACCTTTCCCTTAAGCAAGCATAAGTTGGTTTTCTACATTTGAGACCCTGTTCTGTTTTGTAATTCAGTTCCTGTGTAGCCAAGTTTACATTCCGTGTAGTAGTGATATCTCATGATGTTTCTTTTTGTGTGTGACTTATTTCACTTAGAATCATCGTACCTGAATCCACTCATTTTATGCTGCTACTGGCCTGATGACATAGATTTCATTGCTGAGTGATATTGCATTCTACGTAAGTACCACAACTTCTTTATCCATTTTTCGCTTTCTGTGATATTGAACTTGTACCGTAAACGAGGTTCTTGTAAACAGAGCCGTCCCAAACTTTGGGGTGGCTGTGTCTTTTTGATTTTAATTTCCCTAAGCTATAGGACCATAAGTGGAAGTGCCCTAGGCTCTGTTGCTTAGTTTTTTAGATGTTTCAGGAAACACCATACACTTCTCCAGAGTGGCTGTTGGCAATTTACATCCCGCCTATCTGCATAACAAGGCTCCCAGTTCTCCATGGCCTGTCCTGCCTTTCTGGATTTTACACTTTTTTCAGATGGCCCTTTTGACCGGGAGGCAGTGAGACTTCATTGTAGTGCAGATTTCCTTTGCAAGCTTGCTTGCTTGGCCAAAAAGTGCGTATGCGTTTTTTCCTGAATATATTCAGGAAAAAACGCATACGCCCTTTTTGGCCAAGTGCATCATTGTGGACGTTCTGCCTCTTTTCCTATGCTTTACATGCAATTCCAGTCTACCTCCTGAAATCGGTTTCCTGCAATTCTGCCCCGTTTTCAAGTCCTCTTGGCAGCCTTACTTCAATATATTTTTGGACGATAGCTGTCATTTATTACTCTGCAGGTTTGTGAATGACAGTGCCCCTGAGCTCCTTTCTTCACCTCGCTTTCTTGTGAGCTGGCCGCAACACCGCAGGATTGCTTCAGGCCCTAGTGTGTTTTCGGCATGGCACGCTGAGCCTTTGGTTATTTCCTCTTCCTGGTGGGAAATGAGAGTTAAATTTGCCCGTCCAGACACCTCCAGCTAGTCTCTCATTGGTTCTCCCTATTCCTGTTCATCTTCCACAGAAATTGCAAACTGGGCCAAACAGGAGCTTAAAGGCACTGACTGTCCAAGTGCGGAGAGTGTTAGTAAAGCGTCTGGAATGTTGCACCCGAGTACCAGGGGACGAAAACTGAGACACATTTGAACACGTTTCCCGATCACACGGTGGATCATACTCTGGGTTCCACATGCATGTTTTAGCTGAAGGAAGAATCACTTAAACCTGGAGAGTTGAGACCCATGGAATGGGTACCATGCAATATGACCTCAAAGGGTCTGCATTTGCTCACCGAACCTCACCAATCCTATCACTGCTGCGTTTATGCCACTCTACACACACTTGATTCTCTTTTGGAGACATATAAATCCATAGGTTTTAAGTTTCTTACTAGTCAGGTATATTCTTAGGCGTTTAATATGGGGTGTTGAGTCCACTTCGTTGAGCAAGGAGTAGCACTTGTCTATTATATATTTGGCTTATGGAACGGTATCTGTGCTAATTTCAATCTCTGGTTTTATGCAGCACCCCAACTTACCTTTCCCCTTATGCAAGCATAAGTTGGTTTTCTACATTTGAGATCCTGTTCTGTTTTGTAATTCAGTTCCTGTGTAGCCAAGTTTACATTCCGTGTAGTAGTGATATCTTATGATGTTTCTTTTTCTGTGTGACTTATTTCACTTAGAATCATCGTACCTGAATCCACTCTTTATGCTGCTACGGGCCTGATGACATAGATTTCATTGCTGAGTGATATTGCATTGTACGTAAGTACCACAACTTCTTTATCCATTTTTTCGCTTTCTGTGATATTGAACGTGTACCGTAAACGAGGTTCTTGTAAACAGAGCCGTCCCAAATTTTGGGTGGCTGTGTCTTTTTGATTTTAATTTCCCTAAGCTATAGGACCATAAGTGGAAGTGCCCTAGGCTCTGTTGCTTTGTTTTTCAGATGTTTCAGGAAACACCATACACTTCTCCAGAGTGGCTGTTGGCAATTTACATCCCGCCCATCAGCATAACAAGGCTCCCAGTTCTCCATGGCCTGTCCTGCCATTCTGGATTTTACACTTTTTTCAGATGGCCCTTTTGACCGGGGGGCAGTGAGACTTCATTGTAGTGCAGATTTCCTTTGCAAGCTTGCTTGGTTGGCCAAAAAGGGCGTATGCGTTTTTTCCTGAATATATTCAGGAAAAAACGCATACGCCCTTTTTGGCCAAGTGCATCATTGTGGACGTTCTGCCTCTTTTCCTATGCTTTACATGCAATTCCAGTCTACCTCCTGAAATCGGATTCCTGCAATTCTGCACCGTTTACAAGTCCTCTTGGCAGCCTTACTTCAATATATTTTTGGACGATAGCTGTCATTTATAACTCTGCAGGTTTGTGAATGACAGTGCCCCTGAGCTCCTTTCTTCACCTCGCTTTCTTGTGAGCTGGCCGCAACACCGCAGGATTGCTTCAGGCCCTAGGGTGGTTTCGGCATGGCACGCTGAGCCTTTGGTTAATTCCTCTTCCTGGTTGGAAATGAGAGTTAAGTTTGCTTGTCCAGACACCTCCAGCTAGTCTCTCATTGGTTCTCCGTTTTCCTGTTCATTTTCCGCAGAAATTGCAAACTGGGCCAAACAGGAGGTTAAAGGCACTGACTCTCCAAGTGGGGAGAGTGTTAGTAAAGTGTCTGGAATGTTGCACCCGAGTACCAGGGGATGAAAACTGAGACACCTTTGAACACGTTTCCCGATCACACGGTTGATCATACTCTGGGTTCCACATGCATGTTTTAGCTGAAAGAAGAATCCCTTAAACTTGGAGAGTTGAGACCCATGGAATGGGTACCATGCAATATGACTTCAAAGGGTCTGCATTTGCTCACCGATCCTCACCAATCGTATCACTGCTGCGTTTATGCCGCTGTACACATGCTTGATTCTCTTTTGGAGACATATATATCCATAGGTTTTAAGATTCTTACTAGTCAGGTATATTCTTAGGCGTTTAATATGGGGTTTTGAGTCCACTTCGTTGAGCAAGGAGTAGCTCTTGTCTATTACATATTTGGCTTATGGAACGGTATCTGTGCTAATTTCAATCTCTGGTTTTATGCAGCACCCCAACTCACCTTTCCCCTTAAGCAAGCATAAGTTGGTTTTCTACATTTGAGACCCTGTTCTGTTTTGTATTTCAGTTCCTGTGTAGCCAAGTTTACATTCCGTGTAGTAGTGATATCTTATGATGTTTCTTTTTCTGTGTGACTTATTTCACTTAGAATCATCGTACCTGAATCCACTCATTATGCTGCTACGGGCCTGATGACATAGATTTCATTGCTGAGTGATATTGCATTGTACGTAAGTACCACAACTTCTTTATCCATTTTTTGCTTTCTGTGATATTGAACTTGTACCGTAAACGAGTTTCTTGTAAACAGAGCCATCCCAAACATTGGGGTGGCTGTGTCTTTTTGATTTTAATTTCCCTAAGCTATAGGACCATAAGTGGAAGTGCCGTAGGCTCTGTTGCTTTGTTTTTTAGATGTTTCAGGAAACACCATACACTTCTCCAGAGTGGCTGTTGGCAATTTACATCCCGCCCATCAGCATAACAAGGCTCCCAGTTCTCCATGGCCTGTCCTGCCTTTCTGGATTTTACACTTTTTTCAGATGCCCCTTTTGACCAGGGGGCAGTGAGACTTCATTGTAGTGCAGATTTCCTTTGCAAGCTTGCTTGCTTGGCCAAAAAGTGTGTATGCGTTTTTTCCTGAATATATTCAGGAAAAAACGCATACGCCCTTTTTGGCCAAGTGCATCATTGTGGACGTTCTGCCTCTTTTCCTATGCTTTACATGCAATTCCAGTCTACCTCCTGAAATCGGTTTCAGGCAATTCTGCCCCGCTTTCAAGTCCTCTTCGCAGCCTTACTTCAGTAAAATTTTGGATGATACCTGTCATTTATAATTCTGCAGGTTTGTGAATTACAGGGTCCCTGAGCTCCATTCTTCAACTCGCTTTCTTGTGAGCTGGCCGCAAAACCGCAGGATCTCTTCAAGCCCTAGTGTGGTTCTGGCATGGCACGCGGAGCCTTTGGTTCATTCGTCTTTCTGGTGGGAAATAAGAGTTAAATTTGCCCGTCCAGACACCTCCAGCTAGTCTCTCATTGGTTCTCCCTATTCCTGTTCATCATCCGCAGATTACAAACTGGGCCAAACAGGAGTTTAAAGGAACTGACTCTCCAAGTGGGGAGAGTGTTAGTAAAGCTTCTGGAATGTTGCATCCGAGTACCAGGGGATGAAAACTGAGACACATTTGAAGACGTTTCCCGATCACACGGTGGATCATACTCTGGGTTCCACATGCATGTTTTAGCTGAAGGAAGAATCCCTTAAACCTGGAGAGTTGAGACCCATGGAATGGGTACCATGCAATATGACTTCAAAGGGTCTGCATTTGCTCACCGATCCTCACCAATCCTATCACTGCTGCGTTTATGCCGCTGTACACATGCCTGATTCTCTTTTGGAGACATATATATCCATAGGTTTTAAGATTCTTACTAGTCAGGTATATTCTTAGGCGTTTAATATGGGGTGTTGAGTCCACTTCGTTGAGCAAGGAGTAGCTCTTGTCTATTACATATTTGGCTTATGGAATGGTATCTGTGCTAATTTCAATCTCTGGTTTTATGCAGCACCCCAACTCACCTTTCCCCTTAAGCAAGCATAAGTTGGTTTTCTATATTTGAGACCCTGTTCTGTTTTGTAATTCAGTTCCTGTGTAGCCAAGTTTACATTCCGTGTAGTAGTGACACCTTATGATGTTTCTTTTTCTGTGTGACTTATTTCACTTAGAATCATCGTACCTGTATCCACTCATTATGCTGCTACAGGCCTGATGACATAGATTTCATTGCTGAGTGATATTGCATTGTACGTAAGTACCACAACGTCTTTATCCATTTTTCACTTTCTGTGATATTGAACTTGTACCGTAAATGAGGTTCTTGTAAACAGAGTCGTCCCAAACTTTGGGGTGGCTTTGTCTTTTTGATTTTAATTTCCCTGTGCTATAGGACCATAAGTGGAAGTGCCCTAGGCTCTGTTGCTTTGTTTTTTAGATGTTTCAGGAAACACCATACACTTCTCCAGAGTGGCTGTTGGCAATTTACATCCCGCCCATCAGCTTAACAAGGCTCCCAGTTCTCCATGGCCTGTCGTACCTTTCTGGATTTTACACTTTTTTCAGATGGCCCTTTTGACCGGGGTGCAGTGAGACTTCATTGTAGTGCAGATTTCCTTTGCAAGCTTGCTTGGTTGGCCAAAAAGTGCGTATGCGTTTTTTCCTGAATATATTCAGGAAAAAACGCATACGGCCTTTTTGGCCAAGTGCATCATTGTGGACGTTCTGCCTCTTTTCCTATGCTTTACATGCAATTCCAGTCTACCTCCTGAAATCGGTTTCCTGCAATTCTGCCCCGCTTTCAAGTCCTCTTGGCAGCCTTACTTCAATATATTTTTGGACGATAGCTGTCATTTATAACTCTGCAGGTTTGTGAATTACAGTGCCCCTGAGCTCCTTTCTTCAACTCGCTTTCTTGTGAGCTGGCTGCAACACCACAGGATTGCTTCAGGCCCTAGTGTGGTTCCGGCATGGCACGCTGAGCCGTTGGTTAATTCCTCTTCCTGGTGGGAAATGAGAGTTAAATTTGCCCTTCCAGACACCTCCAGCTAGTCTCTCATTGGTTCTCCCTATTCCTGTTCATCTTCCGCAGAAATTACAAACTGGGCCAAACAGGAGTTTAAAGGCACTGACTCTCCAAGTGGGGAGAGTGTTAGTAAAGCGTCTGGAATGTTGCACCCGAGTACCAGGGGATGAAAACTGAGACACATTTGAACATGTTTCCCGATCACACGGTGGATCATACTCTGGGTTCCACATGCATGTTTTAGCTGAAAGAAGAATCCCTTAAACCTGGAGAGTTGAGACCCATGGAATGGGTACCATGCAATATGACTTCAAAGGGTCTGCATTTGCTCACCGATCCTCACCAATCGTATCACTGCTGCGTTTATGCCGCTGTACACATGCTTGATTCTCTTTTGGAGACATATATATCCATAGGTTTTAAGATTCTTACTAGTCAGGTATATTCTTAGGCGTTTAATATGGGGTTTTGAGTTCACTTCGTTGAGCAAGGAGTAGCTCTTGTCTATTACATATTTGGCTTATGGAACGGTATCGGTGCTAATTTCAATCTCTGGTTTTATGCAGCACCCCAACTCACCTTTCCCCTTAAGCAAGCATAAGTTGGTTTTCTACATTTGAGACCCTGTTCTGTTTTGTAATTCAGTTCCTGTGTAGCCAAGTTTACATTCCGTGTAGTAGTGATATCTTATGATGTTTCTTTTTCTGTGTGACTTATTTCACTTAGAATCATCGTACCTGAATCCACTCATTATGCTGCTACGGGCCTGATGACATAGATTTCATTGCTGAGTGATATTGCATTGTACGTAAGTACCACAACTTCTTTATCCATTTTTTGCTTTCTGTGATATTGAACTTGTACCGTAAACGAGTTTCTTGTAAACAGAGCCATCCCAAACATTGGGGTGGCTGTGTCTTTTTGATTTTAATTTCCCTAAGCTATAGGACCATAAGTGGAAGTGCCCTAGGCTCTGTTGCTTTGTTTTTTAGATGTTTCAGGAAACACCATACACTTCTCCAGAGTGGCTGTTGGCAATTTACATCCCGCCCATCAGCATAACAAGGCTCCCAGTTCTCCATGGCCTGTCCTGCCTTTCTGGATTTTACACTTTTTTCAGATGGCCCTTTTGACCAGGGGGCAGTGAGACTTCATTGTAGTGCAGATTTCCTTTGCAAGCTTGCTTGCTTGGCCAAAAAGTGTGTATGCGTTTTTTCCTGAATATGTTCAGGAAAAAACGCATACCCCCTTTTTGGCCAAGTGCATCATTGTGGACGTTCTGCCTCTTTTCCTATGCTTTACATGCAATTCCAGTCTACCTCCTGAAATCGGTTTCCAGCAATTCTGCCCCGCTTTCAAGTCCTCTTCGCAGCCTTACTTCAGTAAAATTTTGGATGATACCTGTCATTTATAATTCTGCAGGTTTGTGAATTACAGGGTCCCTGAGCTCCATTCTTCAACTCGCTTTCTTGTGAGCTGGCCACAAAACCGCAGGATCTCTTCAAGCCCTAGTGTGGTTCTGGCATGGCACGCGGAGCCTTTGGTTCATTCGTCTTTCTGGTGGGAAATAAGAGTTAAATTTGCCCGTCCAGACACCTCCAGCTAGTCTCTCATTGGTTCTCCCTATTCCTGTTCATCATCCGCAGATTACAAACTGGGCCAAACAGGAGTTTAAAGGCACTGACTCTCCAAGTGGGGAGAGTGTTAGTAAAGCGTCTGCAATGTTGCACCCGAGTACCAGGGGACGATAACTGAGACACATTTGAACACGTTTCCCGATCACACGGTGGATCATACTCTGGGTTCCACATGCATTTTTTAGCTGAAGGAAGAATCCCTTAAACCTGGAGAATTGAGACCCATGGAATGGGTACCATACAATATGACTTCAAAGGGTCTGCATTTGCTCACCGATCCTCACCAATCCTATCACTGCTGCGTTTATGCCACTGTACACATGCTTGATTCTCTTTTGGAGACATATAAATCCATAGGTTTTAAGATTTTTACTAGTCAGGTATATTCTTAGGCGTTTAATATGGGGTGTTGAGTCCACTTCGTTGAGCAAGGAGTAGCTCTTGTCTATTACATATTTGGCTTATGGAACGGTATCTGTGCTAATTTCAATCTCTGGTTTTATGCAGCACCCCAACTCACCTTTCCCCTTAAGCAAGCATAAGTTGGTTTTCTACATTTGAGACCCTGTTCTGTTTTGTAATTCAGTTCCTGTGTAGCCAAGATTACATTCCGTGTAGTAGTGATATCTTATGATGTTTCTTTTTCTGTGTGACTTATTTCACTTAGAATCATCGTACCTGAATCCACTCATTATGCTGCTACGGGCCTGATGACATAGATTTCATTGCTGAGTGATATTGCATTGTACGTAAGTACCACAACTTCTTTATCCATTTTTCGCTTTCTGTGATATTGAACTTGTACCGTAAAGGAGGTTCTTGTAAACAGAGCCGTCCCAAACTTTGGGGTGGCTGTGTCTTTTTGATTTTAATTTCCCTAAGCTATAGGACCATAAGTGGAAGTGCCCTAGGCTGTGTTGCTTTGTTTTTTAGATGTTTCAGGAAACACCATACACTTCTCCAGAGTGGCTGTTGGCAAATTACATCCCGCCCATCAGCATAACAAGGCTCCCAGTTCTCCATGGCCTGTCCTGCCTTTCTGGATTTTACACTTTTTTCAGATGGCCCTTTTGACCGGGGGGCAGTGAGACTTCATTGTAGTGCAGATTTCCTTTGCAAGCTTGCTTGGTTGGCCAAAAAGTGCGTATGCGTTTTTTCCTGAATATATTCAAGAAAAAGCGCATACGCCCTTTTTGGCCAAGTGCATCATTGTGGACGTTCTGCCTCTTTTCCTATGCTTTACATGCAATTCCAGTCTACCTCCTGAAATCGGTTTCCTGCAATTCTGCCCCGCTTTCAAGTCCTCTTGGCAGACTTACTTCAATATATTTTTGGACAATAGCTGTCATTTATAACTCTGCAGGATTGTGAATGAAAGTGCCCCAGAGCTCCTTTCTTCAACTCGCTTTCTTGTGAGCTGGCCGCAACACCGCATGATTGCTTCAGGCCCTAGTGTGGTTCCAGCATGGTGCGCTGAGCCTATGGTTAATTCCTTTCCTGGTGGGAAATGAGAGTTAAATTTGCCCGTCCAGACACCTCCAGCTAGTCTCTCATTGGTTCTCCCTATTCCTGTTCATCTTCCGCAGAAATTGCAAACTGGGCCAAACAGGAGGTTAAAGGCACTGACTCTCCAAGTGGGGAGAGTGTTAGTAAAGCGTCTGGAATGTTTCACCCAAGTACCAGGGGATGAAAACTGAGACACATTTGAACACGTTTCCCGATCACACAGTGGATCATACTCTGGTTTCCACATGCATGTTTTAGCTGAAGGAAGATTCCCTTAAACCTGGAGAGTTGAGACCCATGGAATGGGTACCATGCAATATGACTTCAAAGGGTCTGCATTTGCTCACCAATCCTCACCAATCCTATCACTGCTGCGTTTATGCTGCTGTACACACGCTTGATTCTCTTTTGGAGACATATAAATCCATAGGTTTTAAGATTTTTACTAGTCAGGTATATACTTAGGCGTTTAATATGGGGTGTTGAGTCCACTTCGTTGAGCAAGGAGTAGCTCTTGTCTATTACATATTTGGCTTATGGAACGGTATCTGTGCTAATTTCAATCTCTGGTTTTATGCAGCACCCCAACTCACCTTTCCCCTTAAGCAAGCATAAGTTGGTTTTCTCCATTTGAGACCCTGTTCTGTTTTGTAATTCAGTTCCTGTGTAGCCAAGTTTACATTGCGTGTAGTAGTGATACCTTATGATGTTTCTTTTTCTGTGTGACTTATTTCACTTAGAATCATCGTACCTGAATCCACTCATTATGCTGCTACGGGCCTGATGACATAGATTTCATTGCTGAGTGATATTGCATTGTACGTAAGTACCACAAATTCTTTATCCATTTTTTGCTTTCTGTGATATTGAACTTGTACCATAAACGAGGTTCTTGTAAACAGAGCCATCCCAAACTTTGGGGTGGCTGTGTCTTTTTTATTTTAATTTCCCTAAGCTATAGGACCATAAGTGGAAGTGCCCTAGGCTCTGTTGCTTTGTTTTTTAGATGTTTCAGGAAACACCATACACTTCTCCAGAGTGGCTGTTGCCAATTTACATCCCGCCCATCAGCATAACAAGGCTCCCAGTTCTCCATGGCCTGTCCTGCCTTTCTGGATTTTACACTTTTTTCAGATGGCCCTTTTGACTGGGGGGCAGTGAGACTTCATTGTAGTGCAGAGTTCCTTTGCAAGCTTGCTTGGTTGACCAAAAAGGGCGTATGCGTTTTTTCCTGAATATATTCAGGAAAAAACGCATACGCCCTTTTTGGCCAAGTGCATCATTGTGGACGTTCTGCCTCTTTTCCTATGCTTTTCATGCAATTCCAGTCTACCTCCTGAAATCGGTTTCCTGCAATTCTGCCCCGCTTTCAAGTCCTCTTGGCAGCTTACTTCAATATATTTGTGGACGATAGCTGTCATTTATAACTCTGCAGGTTTGTGAATTTCAGTGCCCCTGAGCTCCTTTCTTCAACTCGCTTACTTGTGAGCTGGCCGCAACACCGCAGGAATGCTTCAGGCCCTAGTGTGGTTCCGGCATGGCACGCTGAGCCTTTGGTTAATTCCTCTTCCTGGTGGGAAATGAGAGTTAAATTTGCCCATCCAGATACCTCCAGCAAGTCTCTCATTGGTTCTCCGTATTCCTGTTCATTTTCTGCAGAAATTGCAAACTGGGCCAAACAGGAGGTTAAAGGCACTGACTCTCCAAGTGGGGAGAGTGTTAGTAAAGCGTCTGGAATGTTGCACCCAAGTACCAGGGGATGAAAACTGAGACACATTTGAACACATTTCCCGATCACACGGTGGATCATACTCTGGGTTCCACATGCATGTTTTAGCTGAAGGAAGAATCCCTTAAACCTGGAGAGTTGAGACCCATGGAATGGGTACCATGCAATATGACTTCAAAGGGTCTGCATTTGCTCACCCATCCTCACCAATCCTATCACTGCTGCGTTTATGCCGCTGTACACACGCTTGATTCTCTTTCGGAGACATATAAATCCATAGGTTTTAAGATTCTTACTAGTCAGGTATATTCTTAGGCGTTTAATATGGGGTGTTGAGTCCACTTCGTTGAGCAAGGAGTAGCTCTTGTCTATTACATATTTGGCTTATGGAACGGTATCTGTGCTGATTTCAATCTCTGGTTTTATGCAGCACCCCAACTCACCTTTCCCCTTAAGCAATCATAAGTTGGTTTTCTCCATTTGAGACCCTGTTCTGCTTTTAATTCAGCTCCTGTGTAGCCAAGTTTACATTCCGTGTAGTAGTGATATCTTATGATGTTTCTTTTTCTGTGTGACTTATTTCACTTAGAATCATCGTACCTGAATCCACTCATTATGCTGCTACGGGCCTGATGACATAGATTTCATTGCTGAGTGATATTGCATTGTACGTAAGTACCACAACTTCTTTATCCATTGTTCGCTTTCTGTGATATTGAACTTGTACCGTAAACGAGGTTCTTGTAAACAGAGCTGTCCCAAACTTTGGGGTGGCTGTGTCTTTTTGATTTTAATTTCCCTAAGCTATAGGACCATAAGTGGAAGTGCCCTAGGCTCTGTTGCTTTGTTTTTTAGATGTTTCAGGAAACACCATACACTTCTCCAGAGTGGCTGTTGGCAATTTACATCCCGCCCATCAGCATAACAAGGCTCCCAGTTCTCCATGTCCTGTCCTGCCTTTCTGGATTTTACACTTTTTTCAGATGGCCCTTTTGACCGGGGGGCAGTGAGACTTCATTGTAGTGCAGATTTCCTTTGCAAGCTTGCTTGGTTGGCCAAAAAGTGCGTATGCGTTTTTTCCTGAATATATTCAGGAAAAAGCGCATACGCCCTTTTTGGCCAAGTGCATCATTGTGGACGTTCTGCCTCTTTTCCTATGCTTTACATGCAATTCCAGTCTACCTCCTGAAATCGGTTTCCTGCAATTCTGCCCCGCTTTCAAGTCCTCTTGGCAGCCTTACTTCAATATATTTTTGGACGATAGCTGTCATTTATAACTCTGCAGGATTGTGAATGAAAGTGCCCCAGAGCTCCTTTCTTCAACTCGCTTTCTTGTGAGCTGGCCGCAACACCGCATGATTGCTTCAGGCCCTAGTGTGGTTCCAGCATGGCACACTGAGCCTTAGGTTAATTCCTCTTCCTGGTGGGAAATGAGAGTTAAATTTGCCCGTCCAGACACCTCCAGCTAGTCTCTCTTTGGTTCTCCCTATTCCTGTTCATTTTCCGCAGAAATTGCAAACTGGGCCAAACAGGAGGTTAAAGGCACTGACTCTCCAAGTGGGGAGAGTGTTAGTAAAGCGTCTGGAATGTTGCACCCGAGTACCAGGGGACGAAAAATGACACATTTGAACACGTTTCCCGATCACACGGTGGATCATACTTTGGGTTCCACATGCATGTTTTAGCTGAAGGAAGAATCCCTTAAACCTGGAGAGTTGAGATCCATGGAATGGGTACCATGCAATATGACTTCAAAGGGTCTGCATTTGCTCACCGAACCTCACCAATCCTATCACTGCTGCGTTTATGCCGCTGTTCACACGCTTGATTCTCTTTCGGAGACATATAAATCCATAGGTTTTAAGATTCTTACTACTCAGGTGTATTCTTAGGCGTGTAATATGGGGTGTTGAGTCCACTTTGTTGAGCAAGGAGTAGCTCTTGTCTATTACATATTTGGCTTCTGGAACGGTATCTGTGCTAATTTCAGTCTCTGGTTTTATGCAGCACCCCAACTCACCGTTCCCCTTAAGCAAGCATAAGTTGGTTTTCTACATTTGAGACCCTGTTCTGTTTTGTAATTCAGTTCCTGTGTAGCCAAGTTTACATTCTGTGTAGTAGTGATATCTTATGATTTTTTTTGTGTGTGTGTCTTATTTCACTTAGAATCATCATACCTGAATCCACTCATTATGCTGCTACGGGCCTGATGACGTAGATTTCATTGCTGAGTGATATTGCATTGGACGTAAGTACCACAACTTCTTTATACATTTTTCGCTTTCTGTGATATTGAACTTGTACCGTAAACAAGGTTCTTGTTAAAAGAGACATCCCAAACTTTGGGGTGGCTGTGTCTTTTTGATTTTAATTTCCCTAAGCTATAGGACCATAAGTGGAACTGCCCTAGGCTCTGTCGCTTTGTTTTTTAGATGTTTCAGGAAACACCATACACTTCTCCAGAGTGGCTGTTGGCAATTTACATCCCGCCCATCAGCATAACAAGGCTCCCAGTTCTCCATGGCCTGTCCTGCCTTTCTGGATTTTACACTTTTTTCAGATGGCCCTTTTGACCAGGGGGCAGTGAGACTTCATTGTAGTGCAGATTTCCTTTGCAAGCTTGCTTGGTTGGCCAAAAAGGGCGTATGCGTTTTTTCCTGAATATATTCAGGAAAAAACGCATATGTCCTTTTTGGCCAAGTGCATCATTGTGGACGTTCTGCCTCTTTTCCTATGCTTTACATGCAATTCCAGTCTACCTCTTGAAATCGGTTTCCTGCAATTCTGCCCAGCTTTCAAGTCCTCTTGGCAGCCTTACTTCAATATATTTTTGGACGATAGCTGTCATTTATAACTCTGCAGGTTTGTGAATGACAGTGCCCCTGAGGTCCTTTCTTCAACTCGCCTTATTGTGAGCTGGCCGCAACACCGCAGGATTGCTTCAGGCCCTAGTGTGGTTCCGGCATGGCACGCTGAGCCTTTGGTTAATTCCTCTTCCTGGTGGGATATGAGAGTTAAATTTGCCCGTCCAGACACCTCCAGCTAGTCTCTCATTGGTTCTCCCTATTCCTGTTCATTTTCCGCAGAAATTGCAAACTGGGCCAAACAGGAGGTTAAAGGCACTGACTCTCCAAGTGGGGAGAGTGTTAGTAAAGCGTCTGGAATGTTGCACCCGAGTACCAGGGGACGAAAACCGAGACACATTTGAACACGTTTCCCAATCACACGGTGGATCATACTTTGGGTTCCACATGCATGTTTTAGCTGAAGGAAGAATCCCTTAAACCTGGAGAGTTGAGACCCATGGAATGGGTACCATGCAATATGACTTCAAAGGGTCTGCATTTGCTCACCGAACCTCACCAGTCCTATCACTGCTGCTTTTATGCCGCTGTACACACGCTTGATTCTCTTTCGGAGACATATAAATCCATAGGTTTTAAGATTCTTACTAGTCAGGTGTAGTCTTAGGCGTCTAATATGGGGTGTTGAGTCCACTTTGTTCAGCAAGGAGTAGCTCTTGTCTATTACATATTTGGCTTCTGGAACGGTATCTGTGCTAATTTCAGTCTCTGGTTTTATGCAGCACCCCAACTCACCTTTCCCCTTAAGCAAGCATAAGTTGGTTTTCTACATTTGAGACCCTGTTCTGTTTTGTAATTCAGTTCCTGTGTAGCCAAGTTTACATTCCGTGTAGTAGTGATATCTTATGATTTTTTTTGTGTGTGTGTCTTATTTCACTTAGAATCATCATACCTGAATCCACTCATTATGCTGCTACGGGCCTGATGATGTAGATTTCATTGCTGAGTGATATTGCATTGGACGTAAGTACCACAACTTCTTTATACATTTTTCGCTTTCTGTGATATTGAACTTGTACCGTAAACAAGGTTCTTGTTAAAAGAGACATCCCAAACTTTGGGGTGGCTGTGTCTTTTTGATTTTAATTTCCCTAAGCTATAGGACCATAAGTGGAAGTGCCCTAGGCTCTGTTGCTTTGTTTTTTAGATGTTTCAGGAAACACCATACACTTCTCCAGAGTGGCTGTTGGCAATTTACATCCCGCCCATCAGCATAAAAAGGCTCCCAGTTCTCCATGGCCTGTCCTGCCTTTCTGGATTTTACACTTTTTTCAGATGGCCCTTTTGACCGGGGGGCAGTGAGACTTCATTGTAGTGCAGATTTCCTTTGCAAGCTTGCTTGGTTGGCCAAAAAGGGCGTATGCGTTTTTTCCTGAATATATTCAGGAAAAAACGCATACGCCCTTTTAGGCCAAGTGCATATTTGTGGACGTTCTGCCTCTTTTCCTATGCTTTACATGCAATTCCAGTCTACCTCTTGAAATCGGTTTCCTGCAATTCTGCCCCGCTTTCAAGTCCTCTTGGCAGCCTTACTTCAATATATTTTTGGACAATAGCTGTCATTTATAACTCTGCAGTTTTGTGAATGACAGTGCCCCTGAGCTCCTTTCTTCAACTCGCTTTCTTGTGAGCTGGCCGCAACACCGCAGGATTGCTTCAGACCCTAGTGTGGTTCCGGCATGGCACACTGAGCCTTTGGTTAATTCCTCTTCCTGGTGGGAAATGAGAGATAAGTTTGCCCGTCCAGACACCTCCAGCTAGTCTCTCATTGGTTCTATCTATTCCTGTTCATTTTCCGCAGAAATTGCAAACTGGGCCAAACAGGAGGTTAAAGGCACTGACTCTCCAAGTGGGGAGAGTGTTAGTAAAGCGTCTGGAATGTTGCACCCGAGTACCAGGGGACGAAAAGTGAGACACACTTGAACACGTTTCCCGATCACACGGTGGATCATACTCTGGGTTCCACATGCATGTTTTAGCTGAAGGAAGAATCCCTTAAACCTGGAGAGTTGAGACCCATGGAATGGGTACCATGCAATATGACTTCAAAGCGTCTGCATTTGCTCACCGAACCTCACCAATCCTATCACTGCTGCCTTTATGCTGCTGTACACATGCTTGATTCTCTTTTGGAGACATATAAATCCATAGGTTTTAAGATTCTTTCTAGTCAGGTATATTCTTAGGCATTTAATATGGGGTGTTGAGTCCACTTCATTGAGCAAGGAGTAGCTCTTGTCTATTACATATTTGGCTTATGGAACGGTATCTGTGCTAATTTCAATCTCTGGTTTTATGCAGCACCCCAACTCACCTTTCCCCTTAAGCAAGCATAAGTTGGTTTTCTACATTTGAGACCCTGTTCTGTTTTGTAATTCAGTTTCTGTGTAGCCAAGTTCACATTCCGGGTAGTAGTGATATCTTATGATGTTTTTTTTTTCTGTGTGACTTATATAACTTAGAATCATCGTAGCTGAATCCATTCATTATGCTGCTACGGGCCTGATGACATAGATTTCATTGCTGAGTGATATTGCATTGTACGTAAGTACCACAACGTCTTTATCCATTTTTCGCTTTCTGTGATATTGAACTTGTACCGTAAATGAGGTTCTTGTAAACAGAGCCATCCCAAACTTTGGGGTGGCTGTGTCTTTTTGATTTTAATTTCCCTAAGCTATAGGACCATAAGTGGAAGTGCACTAGTCTCTGTTGCTTTGTTTTTTAGATGTTTCAGGAAACACCATACAGTTCTCAAGAGTGGCTGTTGGCAATTTACATCCCGCCCATCAGCATAACAAGGCTCCCAGTTCTCCATGGCCTGTCCTGCCTTTCTGGATTTTACACTTTTTTCAGATGGCCCTTTTGACCGGGGGGCAGTGAGACTTCATTGTAGTGCCGATTTCCTTTGCAAGCTTGCTTATTTGGACAAAAAGGGCGTATGCCTTGTTGCCTGAATATATTCAGGAAAAAACGCATACGCCCTTTTTGGCCAAGTGCATCATTGTGGAAGTTCTGCCTCTTTTCCTATGCTTTACATGCAATTCCAGTCTACCTCCTGAAATCGGTTTCCTGCAATTCTGCCCCGCTTTCAAGTCCTCTTGGCAGCCTTACTTCAATATATTTTTGGACGATAGCTGTCATTTATAACTCTGTAGGTTTGTGAATGAGAGTGCCCCTGAGCTCCTTTCTTCAACTCGCTTTCTTGTAAGCTGGCCGCAACACCGCAGGATTGCTTCAGGCCCTAGTGTTGTTCCGGCATGGCACGCTGAGTCTTTGGTTAATTCCTCTTCCTGGGGGGAAATGAGAGTTAAATTTGCCCGTCCAGACACCTCCAGCTAGTCTCTCATTTCTTCTCCCTATTCCTGTTCATCTTCCGAAGAAATTGCAAACTGGGCCAAACAGGAGGTTAAAGACACTGACTCTCCAAGTGGGGAGAGTGTTAGTAAAGCGTCTGGAATGTTACACCCGAGTACCAGGGGACGAAAACTGAGACACATTTGAACACGTTTCCCGATCACATGGTGGATCATACTCTGGGTTCCACATGCATGTTTTAGCTGAAGGAAGAATCCCTTAAACCTGCAGAGTTGAGACCCATGGAATGGGTACCATGCAGTATGACTTCAAAGGGTCTGCATTTGCTAACCGAACCTCACCAATCCTATCACTGTTGCGTTTATGCCGCTGTGCACATGCTTGATTCTCTTTCGGAGACATATAAATCCATAGGTTTTAAGATTCTTACTAGTCAGGTATATACTTAGGCGTTTAATATGGGGTGTTGAGTCCTCTTCGTTGAGCAAGGAGTAGCTCTTGTCTATTACATATTTGGCTTATGGATCGGTATCTGTGCTAATTTCAATCTCTGGTTTTATGCAGCACCCCAACTCACCTTTCCCCTTAAGCAAGCATAAGTTGGTTTTCTACATTTGAGACCCTGTTCTGTTTTGTAATTCATTTCCTGTGTAGCCAAGTTTACATTCCGTGTAGTAGTGATATCTTATGATGTTTCTTTTTCTGTGTGACTTATTTCACTTAGAATCATCGTACCTGAATCAACGCATTATGCTGCTATGGGCCTGATGACATAGATTTCATTGCTGAGTGATATTGCATTCTCCGTAAGTACCACAACTTCTTTATCCTTTTTTCGCTTTCTGTGATATTGAACTTGTACCGTAAACGAGGTTCTTGAAAACAGAGCCGTCCCAAACTTTGGGGTGGCTGTGTCTTTTTTATTTTAATTTCCCTAAGCTATAGGACCATAAGTGGAAGTGCCCTAGGCTCTGTTGCTTTGTTTTTTAGATGTTTTAGGAAACACCATACACTTCTCCAGAGTGGCTGTTGGCAATTTACATCCCGTCCATCAGCATAACAAGGCTCCCAGTTCTCCATGGCCTGTCCTGCCTTTCTGGATTTTACACTTTTTTCAGATGGCCCTTTTGACCGGGGGGCAGTGAGACTTCATTGTAGTGCAGATTTTCTTTGCAAGCTTGCTTGGTTGGCCAAAAAGCGCGTATGCGTTTTTTCCTGAATATATTCAGGAAAATACGCATACGCCCTTTTTGGCCAAGTGCATCATTGTGGACGTTCTGCCTCTTTTCCTATGCTTTACATGCAATTCCTGTCTACCACCTGAAATCGGTTTCCTGCAATTCTGCCCTGCTTTCAAGTCCTCTTGGCAGCCTTACTTCAATATATTTTTGGACAATAGGTGTCATTTAAAACTCTGCAGGTTTGTGAATTACAGTGTCCCTGAGCTCCTTTCTTCAACTCGCTTTCTTGTGAGCTAGCCGCAACACCGCAGGATTGCTTCAGGCCCTAGTGTGGTTCCGGCATGGCACGCTGAGCCTTTGGTTAATTCCTCTTCCTGGTGGGAAATGAGAGGTAAATTTGCCCGTCCAGACACCTCCAGCTAGTCTCTCATTGGTTCTCCCTATTCCTGTTCATCTTCTGCAGAAATTGCAAACTGGGCCAAACAGGAGGTTAAAGACACTGACTCTCCAAGTGGGGAGAGTGTTAGTAAAGCATCTGGAATGTGGCACCCGAGTACCAGGGGACGAAAACTGAGACACATTTGAACACGTTTCCCGATCACACGGTGGATCATACTCTGGGTTCCACATGCATGTTTTAGCTGAAGGAAGAATCCCTTAAAACTGGAGAGTTGAGACCCATGGAATGGGTACCATGCAATATGACTTCAAAGGGTCTGCATTTGCTCCCCAAACCTCACCAGTCCTATCACTGCTGCATTTATGCCGCTGTACACACACTTGATTCTCTTTCAGAGACATATAAATCCATAGGTTTTAAGATTCTTACTAGTCAGGTATACTCTTAGGCGTTTAATATGGGGTGTTGAGTCCACTTCGTTGAGCAAGGAGTAGCTCTTGTCTATTACATATTTGGCTTATGGAACGGTATCTGTGCTAATTTCAATCTCTGGTTTTATGCAGCACCCCAACTCACCTTTCCCCTTAAGCTAGCATAAGTTGCTTTTCTACATTTGAGACCCTGTTCTGTTTTGTAATCAGTTCCTGTGTAGCCAAGTTTACATTCCATGTAGTAGAGATATCTTATGATGTTTCTTTTTCTGTGTGACTTATTTCACTTAGAATCATCGTACCTGAATCCACTCATTATGCTGCTACGGGCCTGATGACATAGATTTCATTGCTGAGTGATATTGCATTCTACGTAAGTACCACAACATCTTTATCCATTTTTCGCTTTCTGTGATATTGAACTTGTACCGTAAACGAGGTTCTTGTAAACAGAGCCGTCCCAAACTTTGGGGTGGCTGTGTCTTTTTGATTTTAATTTCCCTAAGCTATAGGACCATAAGTGGAAGTGCCCTAGGCTCTGTTGCTTTGTTTTTTAGATGTTTCAGGAAACACCATACACTTCTCCAGAGTGGCTGTTGGCAATTTACATCCCGCCCATCAGCATAACAAGGCTCCCAGTTCTCCATGGCCTGTCCTGCCTTTCTGGATTTTACACTTTTTTCAGATGGCCCTTTTGACCGGGGGGCAGTGAGACTTCATTGTAGTGCAGATTTCCTTTGCAAGCCTGCTTGGTTGGCCAAAAAGGGCGTATGCGTTTTTTCCTGAATATATTCAGGAAAAAACGCATACGCCCTTTTTGGCCAAGTGCATCATTGTGGACGTTCTGCCTCTTTTCCTATGCTTTACATGCAATTCCAGTCTACCTCCTGAAATCGGTTTCCCTCAATTCTACCCTGCTTTCAAGTCCTCTTGGCAGCCTTACTTCAATATATTTTTGGACGATAGCTGTCATTTATAACTGCAGGTTTGTGAATGACAGTTCCCCTGAGCTCCTTTCTTCAACTCGCTTTCTTGTGAACTGGCTGAAACACTGCAGTATTGCTTCAGACCCTAGTGTGGTTCCGGCATGGCATGATGAGCCTTTGGTTAATTCCTCTTCCTGGTGGGAAATGAGAGTTAAATTTGCCCGTCCAGACACCTCCAGCTAGTCTCTCATTGGTTCTCCCTATTCCTGTTCACTTTCCGCAGAAATTGCAAACTGGGCCAAACAGGAGGTTAAAGGCAGTGACTCTCCAAGTGGGGAGAGTGTTAGTAAAGCGTCTGGAATGTTGCACCTGAGTACCAGGGGTCGAAAACTGAGACACATTTGAACACGTTTCCCGATCACACGGTGGTCATACTCTGGGTTCCACATGCATGTTTTAGCTGAAGGAAGAATCCCTTAAACCTGGAGAGTTGAGACCCATGGAATGGGTACCATGCAATATGACTTCAAAGGGTCTGCATTTGCTCACCGAACCTCACCGCCTATCACTGCTGCTTTTATGCCGCTGTACAAACGCTTGATTCTCTTTCGGAGACATATAAATCCATAGGTTTTAAGATTCTTACTAGTCAGGTATATTCTTAGGCGTTTAATATGGGGTGTTGCGTCCACTTCATTGAGCAAGGAGTAGCTTTTGTCTATTACATATTTGGCTTATGGAACGGTATCTGTGCTAATTTCAATCTCTGGTTTTATGCAGCACCCCAACTCACGTTTCCCCTTAAGCAAGCATAAGTTGGTTTTCTACATTTGAGACCCTGTTCTGTTTTGTAATTCAGTTCCTGTGTAGCCAAGTTTACATTCCGTGTAGTAGTGATATCTTATGATGTTTCTTTTTCTGTGTGACTTATTTCATTTAGAATCATCGTACCTGAATCCACTCATTATGCTGCTACGGGCCTGATGACATAGATTTCATTGCTGAGTGATATTGCATTGTACGTAAGTACCACAACTTCTTTATCCATTTTTCGCTTTCTGTGATATTGAACTTGTACCGTAAACGAGGTTCTTGTAAACAGAGTCGTCCCAAACTTTGGGGTGGCTGTGTCTTTTTGATTTTAATTTCCCTAAGCTATAGGACCATAAGTGGAAGTGCCCTAGGCTCTGTTGCTTTGTTTTTCAGATGTTTAAGGAAACACCATACACTTCTCCAGAGTGGCTGTTGGCAATTCACATCCCGCCCATCAGCATAACAAGGCTCCCAGTTCTCCATGGCCTGTCCTGCCTTTCTGGATTTTACACTTTTTTCAGATGGCCCTTTTGACCGGGGGGCAGTGAGACTTCATTGTAGTGCAGATTTCCTTTGCAAGCTTGCTTGGTTGGCCAAAAAGGGCGTATGCGTTTTTTCCTGAATATATTCAGGAAAAAAGCATACGCCCTTTTTGGCCAAGTGCATCATTTTGGATGTTCTGCCTCTTTTCCTATGCTTTACATGAAATTCCTGTCCACCTCCTGAAATCGGTTTCCTGCAATTCTGCCCCGCTTTCAAGTCCTCTTGGCAGCCTTACTTCAATATATTTTTGGATGATAGCTGTCATTTATAACTGCAGGTTTGTGAATGACAGTGCCCCTGAGCTCCTTTCTTCAACTCACTTTCTTGTGAGGAGGCCGCAACACCACAGGATTGCTTCAGTCCCTTGTGTTGTTCTGGCATGGCATGCTGAACCTTTGGTTAATTCCTCTTCCTGGTGGGAAATGAGAGTTAAATTTGCCCGTCCAGACACCTCCAGCTAGTCTCTCATTGGTTCTCCCTATTCCTGTTCATTTTCCGCAGAAATTGCAAACTCGTCTAAACAGGAGGTTAAAGGCACTGACTCTCCAAGTGGGGAGAGTGTTTGTAAAGCGTCTGGAATGTTGCACCCGAGTACAAGGGGAGGAAAACAGATACATTTGAACACGTTTCCCGATCACACAGTGGATCATACTCTGGGTTCCACATGCATGTTTTAGCTGAAGGAAGAATCCCTTAAACCTGGAGAGTTGAGACCCATGGAATGGGTACCATGCAATATGACTTCAAAGGGTCTGCATTTGCTCACAGTTCCTCACCAATCCTATCACTGCTGCGTTTATGCTGCTGTACGCACGCTTGATTCTCTTTTGGAGACATATAAATCCATAGGTTTTAAGATTCTTACTAGTCAGGTATATTCTTAGGCGTGCAATATGGTGTATTGAGTCCACTTCGTTGAGCAATTAGTAGCTCTTGTCTATTACATATTTGGCTTATGGAACGGTATCTGTGCTAATTTCAATCTCTGGTTTTATGCAGCAGCCCAACTCACCTTTCCCCTTAAGCAAGCATAAGTTGGTTTTCTACATTTGAGACCCTGTTCTGTTTTGTATTTCAGTTCCTTTGTAGCCAAGTTTATATTCCATGTAGTAGTGATATCTTATGATGTTTCTTTTTCTGTGTGACTTATTTCACTTAGAATCATCGTACCTGAATCCACTCATTATGCTGCTACGGGCCTGATGACATAGATTTAATTGCTGAGTGATATTGCATTGTACGTAAGTACCACAACTTATTTATCCATTTTTCGCTTTCTGTGATATTGAACTTGTACTGTAAACGAGGTTCTTGTATACAGAGCTGTCCCAAACTTTGGAGTGGCTGTGTCTTTTTGATTTCAATATCCCTAAGCTATAGGACCATAAGTGGAAATGCCCTAGGCTGTGTTTCTTTGTTTTTTAGATGTTTCAGGAAACACCATACACTTCTCCAGAGTGGCTGTTGGCAATTTACATCCCGCCCAGCAGCATAACAAGGCTCCCAGTTCTCCATGGCCTGTCCTGCCTTTCTGGATTTTACACTTTTTTCAGATGGCCCTTTTGACCGGGAGGCAGTGAGACTTCATTGTAGTGCAGATTTCCTTTGCAAGCTTGCTTGGTTGGCCAAAAAGGGCGTATGCGTTTTTTCCTGAATATATTCAGGAAAAACGCAAACGCCCTTTTTGGCCAAGTGCATCATTGTGGACGTTCTGCCTGTTTTCCCATGCTTTACATGCAATTCCCGTCTACCTCCTGAAATCGGTTTCCTGCAATTCTGCCCCGCTTTCAAGTCCTCTTGGCAGCCTTACTTCAATATATTTTTGGACGATAGCTGTCATTTATAACTCTGCAGGTTTGTGAATGACAGTGCCCCTGAGCTCCTTTCTTCAACTCGCTTTCTTGTGAGCTGGCCGCAACACCGCAGGATTGTTTCAGGGCCTAGTGTGGTTCCGGCATGGCACGCTGAGCCTTTGGTTAATTCCTCTTCCTGGTGGGAAATGAGAGTTAAATTTGCCCGTCCAAACACCTCCAGCTAGTCTCTCATTGGTTCTCCCTATTCCTGTTCATCTTCCGCAGAAATTGAAAAGTGGGCCAAACAGGAGGTTAAAGGCACTGACTCTCCAAGTGGGGAGAGTGTTAGTAAAGCGTCTGGAATGTTGCACCCGAGTACCAGTGGACGAAACCTGAGACACATTTGAACACGTTTCCCGATCACATGGTGGATTATACTCTGGTTTCCACATGCATGTTTTAGCTGAAGGAAGAATCCCTTAAACCTGCAGAGTTGAGACCCATGGAATGGGTACCATGCAATATGACTTCAAAGGGTCTGCATTTGCTCACCGATCCTCACCAATCCTATCACTGCTGCGTTTATGCCGCTGTACACATGCTTGATTCTCTTTCGGAGACATATAAATCCATAGGTTTTAAGACTTACTAGTCAGGTATATTCTTAGGCGTTTAATATGGGGTGTTGAGTCCACTTCGTTGAGCAAGGAGTAGCTCTTGTCTATTACATATTTGGCTTATGGAACGGTATCTGTGCTAATTTCAATCTCTGGTTTTATGCAGCATCCCAATGCACCTTTCCCCTTAAGCAAGCATAAGTTGGTTTTCTACATTTGAGACCCTGTTCTGTTTTGTAATTCAGTTCCTGTGTAGCAAGTTTACATTCCGTGTAGTAGTGATATCTTATGATGTTTCTTTTTCTGTGTGACTTATTTCACTTAGAATCATCGTACCTGAATCCACTCATTATGCTGCTACGGGCCTGATGACATAGATTTCATTGCTGAGTGATATTGCATTGTACGTAAGTACCGCAACTTCTTTATCCAGTTTACGCTTTCTGTGATATTGAACTTGTACCGTAAACGAGGTTCTTGTAAACAGAGCCATCCCAAACTTTGGGGTGGCTGTGTCTTTTTGATTTTAATTTCCCTAAGCTATAGGATTATATGTGGAAGTGCCCTAGGCTCTGTTGCTTTGTTTTTTAGATGTGTCAGGAAACACCATACACTTCTCCAGAGTGGCTGTTGGCAATTTACATCCCGCCCATCAGCATAACAAGGCTCCCAGTTCTCCATGGCCTGTCCTGCCTTTCTGGATTTTACACTTTTTTCAGATGGCCCTTTTGACCAGGGGGCAGTGAGACTTCATTGTAGTGCAGATTACCTTTGCAAGCTTGCTTGGTTGGCCAAAAAGGGCATATGCGTTTTTTCCTGAATATATTCAGGAAAAAACGCATATGCCCTTTTTGGCCAAGTGCATCATTGTGGACGTTCTGCCTCTTTTCCTATGCTTTACATGCAATTCCAGTCTACCTCCTGAAATCGGTTTCCTGCAATTCTGCCCTGCTTTCAAGTCCTCTTGTCCGCCTTACTTCAATATATTTTTGGATGATAGCTGTCATTTATAACTCTGCAGGTTTGTGAATGACAGTGCCCCTGAGCTCCTTTCTTCAACTCGCTTTCTTGTGAGCTGGCCGCAACACCGCTGGATTGCTTCAGGCCCTAGTGTGGTTCCGGCATGGCACGCTGAGCCTTTGGTTAATTCCTTTCCTGGTGGGAAATGAGGGTTAAATTTGCCCGTCCAGACACCTCCAGCTAGTCTCTCATTGGTTCTCCCTATTCCTGTTCATTTTCCGCAGAAATTGCAAACTGGGCCAAACAGGAGGTTAAAGGCACTGACTCTCCAAATGGGGAGAGTGCTAGTAAAGCTTCTGGAATGTTGCACCCGAGTAGCAGGGGACAAAAACTGAGACACACTTGAACACGTTTCCCGATCACACGGTGGATCATACTCTGGGTTCCACATGCATGTTTTAGCTGAAGGAAGAATCCCTTAAACCTGGAGAGTTGAGACCCATGGAATGGGTACCATGCAATATGAGTTCAAAGGGTCTGCGTTTGCTCACCAAACCTCACCAATCCTATCACTGCTGCGTTTATGCTGCTGTACACATGCTTGATTCTCTTTCGGAGACATATAAATCCATAGGTTTTAAGATTCTTACTAGTCAGGTATATTCTTAGGCGTTTAATATGGGGTATTGAGTCCACTTCGTTGAGCAAGGAGTAGCTCTTGTTTATTACATATTTGGCTTATGGAACGGTATCTGTGCTAATTTCAATCTCTGGTTTTATGCAGCAGCCCAACTCACCTTTCCCCTTAAGCAAGCATAAGTTGGTTTTCTACATTTGAGACCCTGTTCTGTTTTGTAATTCAGTTCCTGTGTAGCCAAGTTTACATTCCGTGTAGTAGTGATATCTTATGATGTTTCTTTTTCTGTGTGACTTATTTCACTTAGAATCATCGTACCTGAATCCACTCATTATGCTGCTATGGGCCTGATGACATAGATTTCATTGCTGAGTGATATTGCATTGTACGTAAGTACCACAACTTCTTTATCCATTTTTCGCTTTCTGTGATATTGAACTTGTACCGTAAACGAGGTTCTTGTAAACAGAGCCGTCCCAAACTTTGGGGTGGCTGTGTCTTTTTGATTTTAATTTCCGTAAGCTATAGGACCATAAGTGGAAGTGCCCTAGGCTCTGTTGCTTTGTTTTTTAGATGTTTCAGGAAACACCGTACACTTCTCCAGAGTGGCTGTTGGCAATTTACATCCCACCCATCCGCATAACAAGTCTCCCAGTTCTCCATGGCCTGTCCTGCCTTTCTGGATTTTACACATTTTTCAGATGGCCCTTTTGACCGGGGGGCAGTGAGACTTCATTGTATTGCAGATTTCCTTTGCAAGCTTGCTTGGTTGGCTCAAAAGTGCGTATGAGTTTTTTCCTGAATATATTCAGGAATAAACGCATACGCCCTTTTTGGCCAAGTGCATCATTGTGGACGTTCTGCCTCTTTTCCTATGCTTTACATGCAATTCCAGTCTACCTCCTGAAATCGGTTTCCTGCAATTCTGCCCCGCTTTCAATTCCTCTTGGCAGCCTTACTTCAATATATTTTTGGACGATAGCTGTCATTTATAACTCTGCAGGTTTGTGAATGACAGTGCCCCTGAGCTCCTTTCTTCAACTCGCTTTCTTGTGAGCTGGCCGCAACACCGCAGGATTGCTTCAGGCCCTAGTGTGGTTCCGGCATGGCACGCTGAGCTTTGGTTAATTCCTCTTCCTGGTGGGAAATGAGGGTTAAATTTCCCCGTCCAGACACCTCCAGCTAGTCTCTCATTGGTTCTCCGTATTCCTGTTCATTTTCCGCAGAAATTGCAAACTGGGCCACACAGGAGGTTAAAGGCACTGACTCTCCATGTGGGGAGAGTGTTAGTAAAGCGTCTGGAATGTTGCACCCGAGTACCAGGGGACGAAAACTGAGACACATTTGAACACGTTTCCCGATCACACGGTGGATCATACTCTGGGTTCCACATGCATGTTTTAGCTGAAGGAAGAATCCCTTAAACCTGGAGAGTTGAGACCCATGGAATGGGTACCATGCAATATGACTTCAAAGGGTCTGCATTTGCTCACCGATCCTCACCAATCCTATCACTGCTGCGTTTATGCCGCTCTACACTCGGTTGATTCTCTTTCGGAGACATATAAATCCATAGGTTTTAAGATTCTTACTAGTCAGGTATATTCTTAGGCTTTTAATATGGGGTGTTGAGTCCACTTCGTTGAGCAAGGGGTAGCTCTTGTCTATTACATATTTGGCTTATGGAACGGTATCTGTGCTAATTTCAATCTCTGGTTTTATGCAGCACCCCAACTCACCTTTCCCCTTAAGCAAGCATAAGTTGGGTTTCTACATTTGAGACCCTGTTCTGCTTTGTATTTCAGTTCCTGTGTAGCCAAGTTTACATTCCTTGTATTAGTGATATCTTACGATGTTTCTTTTCTGTGTGACTTATTTCACTTAGAATCATCGTACCTGTATCCACTCATTATGCTGCTACGGGCCTGATGACATAGATTTCATTGCTGAGTGATATTGCATTGTACGTAAGTACCACAACTTCTTTATCCATTTTTCGCTTTCTGCGATATTGAACTTGTACCGTAAATGAGGTTCTTGTAAACAGAGCCGTCCCAAACTTTGGGGTGGCTGTGTCTTTTTGATTTTAATTTCCCTAAGCTATAGGACCATAAGTGGAAGTTCCCTAGGCTCTTTTGCTTTGTTTTTTAGATGTTTCAGGAAACACCGTACACTTCTCCAGAGTGGCTGTTGGCAATTTACATCCCGCCCAGCAGCATAACAAGGCTCCCAGTTCTCCATGGCCTGTCCTGCCTTTCTGGATTTTACACTTTTTTCAGATGGCCCTTTTGACTGGGGGGCAGTTGCACTTCATTGTAGTGCAGATTTCCTTTGCAAAATTGCTTGGTTGGCCAAAAAGGGCATATGCGTTTTTTTCCTGAATATATTCAGGAGAAAACGCATACGCCCTTTTTGGCCAAGTGCATCATTGTGGACGTTCTGCCTCTTTTCCTATTCTTTACATGCAATTCCAGTCTACCTCCTGAAATCGGGTTCCTACAATTCTGCCCCGCTTTCAAGTCCTCTTGGCAGCCTTACTTCAATATATTTTTGGATGATAGCTGTCATTTATAACTCTGCAGGTTTGTGAATGACAGTGCCCCTGAGCTCCTTTCTTCAACTCGCTTTCTTGTGAGCTGGCCGCAACACCGCAGGATTGCTTCAGGGCCTAGTGTGGTTCTGGCATGGCATGCTGAGCCTTTGGTTAATTCCTCTTCCTGGTGGGAAATGAGAGTTAAATTTGCCCGTCCAGACACCTCCAGCTAGTCTCTCATTGGTTCTCCCTATTCCTGTTCATCTTCCGCAGAAATTGAAAAGTGGGCCAAAAAGGAGGTTAAAGGCACTGACTCTCCTAGTGGAGAGAGTGTTAGTAAAGCGTCTGGAATGTTGCACCCGAGTACCAGGGGACGAAAACTGAGACACATTTGAACACGTTTCCCGATCACACGGTGGATCATACTCTGGGTTCCACATGCATGTTTTTGCTGAAGGAAGAATCCCTTAAACCTGCAGAGTTGAGACCCATGGAATGGGTACCATGCAATATGACTTCAAAGGGTCTGCATTTGCTCACCGATCCTCACCAATCCTATCACTGCTGCGTTTATGCCGCTGTACACACGTTTGATTCTCTTTCGGAGACATATAAATCCATAGGTTTTAAGATTCTTACTAGTCAGGTATATTCTTAGGCGTTTAATATGGGGTGTTGAGTCCACTTCGTTGAGCAAGGAGTGGTTCTTGTCTATTACATATTTGGCTTATGGAACGGTATCTTTGCTAATTTCAATCTCTGGTTTTATGCAGCACCCCAACTCACCTTTCCCCTTAAGCAAGCATAAGTTGGTTTTCTACATTTGAGACCCTGTTCAGTTTTGTAATTCAGTTCCTGTGTAGCCAAGTTTACATTCCGTGTAGCAGTGATATCTTATGATGTTTCTTTTTCTGTGTGACTTATTTCACTTAGAATCATCGTACCTGAATCCACTCATTATGCTGCTACGGGCCTGATGACATAGATTTCATTGCTGAGTGATATTGCATTGTACGTAAGTACCACAACTTCTTTATCAATTTTTCGCTTTCTGTGATATTGAACTTGTACCGTAAATGAGGTTCTTGATAACAGAGCCGGCCCAAACTTTGGGTGGCTGTGTCTTTTTGATTTTAATTTCCCTAAGTTATAAGATCATAAGTGGAAGTGCCCTAGGCTGTGTTGCTTTGTTTTTTAGATGTTTCAGGAAACACCATACACTTCTCCAGAGTGGCTGTTGGCAATTTACATCCCGCCCAGCAGCATAACAAGGCTCCCAGTTCTCCATGGCCTGTCCTGCCTTTCTGGATTTTACACTTTTTTCAGATGGCCCTTTTGTCCAAGGGGCAGTGAGACTTCATTGTAGTGCAGATTTCCTTTGCAAGCTTGCTTGGTTGGCAAAAAGGGCGTATGCGTTTTTTCCTGAATATATTCAGGAAAAAACGCATACGCCCTTTTTGGCCAAGTGCATCATTGTGGACCTTCTGCCTCTTTTCCTATGCTTTACATGCAATTCCAGTCTAACTCCTGAAATCGGTTTCCTGCAATTCTGCCCCGCTTTCAAGTCCTCTTGGCAGCCTTACTTCAATATATTTTTGGACGATAGCTGTCATTTATAACTCTGCAGGTTTGTGAATGACAGTGCCCCTGAGCTCCTTTCTTCAACTCGCTTTCTTGTGAGCTGGCCACAACACCGCAGGATTGCTTCAGGGCCTAGTGTGGTTCCGGCATGGCACGCTGAGCCTTTGGTTAATTCCTCTTCCTGGTGGGAAATGAGAGTTAAATTTGCCCGTCCAGACACCTCCAGCTAGTCTCTCATTGGTTCTCCCTATTCCTGTTCATCTTCCGCAGAAATTGAAAAGTGGGCCAAAAAGGAGGTTAAAGGCACTGACTCTCCTAGTGGAGAGAGTGTTAGTAAAGCGTCTGGAATGTTGCACCCGAGTACCAGGGGACGAAAACTGAGACACATTTGAACACATTTCCCGATCACACGGTGGATCATACTCTGGGTTCCACATGCATGTTTTAGCTGAAGGAAGAATCCCTTAAACCTGCAGAGTTGAGACCCATGGAATGGGTACCATGCAATATGACTTCAAAGGGTCTGCATTTGCTCACTGATCCTCACCAAATCCTATCACTGCTGCGTTTATGCCGCTGTACACACGTTTGATTCTCTTTCGGAGACATATAAATCCATAAGTTTTAAGATTCTTACTAGTCAGGTATATTCTTAGGCGTTTAATATGGGGTGTTGAGTCCACTTCGTTGAGCAAGGAGTAGCTCTTCTCTATTACATATTTGGCTTATGGCACGGTATCTGTGCTAATTTCAATCTCTGGTTTTATGCAGCATCCCAACTCACCTTTTCCTTTAAGCAAGCATAAGTTGGTTTTCTACATTTGAGAACCTGTTGTGTTTTGTAATACAGTTCCTCTGTAGCCAAATTTACATTCCGTGTAGTAGTGATATCTTATGATGTTTCTTTTTCTGTGTGACTTATTTCACTTAGAATCATCGTACCTGAATCCACTCATTATGCTGCTACGGGCCTGATGACATAGATTTCATTGCTGAGTGATATTGCATTGTACGTAAGTACCACAACTTCTTTATCCATTTTTCGCTTTCTGTGATATTGAACTTGTACCGTAAACGAGGTTCTTGTAAACAGAGCCGTCCCAAACTTTGGGTGGCTGGGTCTTTTTGATTTTAATTTCCCTAAGCTATAGGATCATAAGTGGAAGTGCCCTAGGCTCTGTTGCTTTGTTTTTTAGATGTTTCAGGAAACACCATACACTTCTCCAGAGTGGCTGTTGGTAATTTACATCCCGCCCATCCACATAACAAGGCTCCCAGTTCTCCATGGCCTGTCCTGCCTTTCTGGATTTTACACTTTTTTCAGATGGCCCTTTTGACCGGGGGGCAGTGAGACTTCATTGTAGTGCAGATTTCCTTTGCAAGCTTGCTTGGTTGGCCGAAAAGGGCGTATGCGTTTTTTCCTGAATATATTCAGGAATAAACGCATACGCCCTTTTTGGCCAAGTGCATCATTGTGGACGTTCTGCCTCTTTTCCTATGCTTTACATGCAATTCCAGTCTACCTCCTGAAATCGGTTTCCTGCAATTCTGCCCCGCTTTCAAGTCCTCTTGGCAGCCTTACTTCAATATATTTTTGGACGATAGCTGTCATTTATAACTCTGCAGGTTTGTGAATGAGAGTGCCCCTGAGCTCCTTTCTTCAACTCGCTTTCTTGTGAGCTGGCCGCAACACCGCAGGATTTCCTCAGGCCCTAGTGTGGTTCCGGGATGGCATGCTGAGCGTTAGGTTAATTCCTCTTCCTGGTGGGAAATGAGAGTTAAATTTGCTCGTCCAGACACCTCCAGCTAGTCTCTCATTGGTTCTCCCTATTCTTGTTCATTTTCCGCAGAAATTTCAAACTGGGCCAAACAGGAGGTTAAAGGCACTGACTCTCCAAGTGGGGAGAGTGTTAGTAAAGCGTCTGGAATGTTGCATCTGAGTACCAGGGGACGAAAACTGAGACACATTTGAACACGTTTCCCAATCACACGGTGGATCATACTGTGGGTCCACATGCATGTTTTAGCTGAAGGAAGAATCCCTTAAACCTGGAGAGTTGAGACCCATGGAATGGGTACCATGCAATATGACTTCAAAGGGTCTGCATTTGCTCACCGAACCTCACCAATTCTATCACTGCTGTGTTTATGCAGCTGTACACACGCTTGATTCTCTTTCAGAAACATATAAATCCATAGGTTTTAAGATTCTTACTAGTCAGGTATATTCTTAGGCGTTTAATATGGGGTGTTGAGTCCACTTCGTTGAGCAAGGAGTGGTTCTTGTGTATTACATATTTGGCTTATGGAACGGTATCTGTGCTAATTTCAATCTCTGGTTTTATGCAGCACCCCAACTCACCTTTCCCCTTAAGCAAGCATAAGTTGGTTTTCTACATTTGAGACCCTGTTCAGTTTTGTAATTCAGTTCCTGTGTAGCCAAGTTTACATTCCGTGTAGCAGTGATATCTTATGATGTTTCTTTTTCTGTGTGACTTATTTCACTTAGAATCATCGTACCTGAATCCACTCATTATGCTGCTACGGGCCTGATGACATAGATTTCATTGCTGAGTGATATTGCATTGTACGTAAGTACCACAACTTCTTTATCCATTTTTCGCTTTCTGTGATATTGAACTTGTACCGTAAATGAGGTTCTTGATAACAGAGCCGGCCCAAACTTTGGGGTGGCTGTGTCTTTTTGATTTTAATTTCCCTAAGTTATAAGATCATAAGTGGAAGTGCCCTAGGCTGTGTTGCTTTGTTTTTTAGATGTTTCAGGAAACACCATACACTTCTCCAGAGTGGCTGTTGGCAATTTACATCCCGCCCAGCAGCATAACAAGGCTCCCAGTTCTCCATGGCCTGTCCTGCCTTTCTGGATTTTACACTTTTTTCAGATGGCCCTTTTGTCCAAGGGGCAGTGAGACTTCATTGTAGTGCAGATTTCCTTTGCAAGCTTGCTTGGTTGGCAAAAAGGGCGTATGCGTTTTTTCCTGAATATATTCAGGAAAAAACGCATACGCCCTTTTTGGCCAAGGGCATCATTGTGGAACTTCTGCCTCTTTTCCTATGCTTTACATGCAATTCCAGTCTACCTCCTGAAAAAGGTTTCCTGCAATTCTGGCCCGCTTTCAAGTCCTCTTGGCAGCCTTACTTCAATATATTTTTGGACGATAGCTGTCATTTATAACTCTGCAGGTTTGTGAATGACAGTGCCCCTGAGCTCCTTGCTTCAACTCGCTTTCTTGTGAGCTGGCCGCAACACCGCAGGATTGCTTCAGGGCCTAGTGTGGTTCCGGCATGGCACGCTGAGCCTTTGGTTAATTCCTCTTCCTGGTGGGAAATGAGAGTTAAATTTGCCCGTCCAGACACCTCCAGCTAGTCTCTCATTGGTTCTCCCTATTCCTGTTCATCTTCCGCAGAAATTGAAAAGTGGGCCAAAAAGGAGGTTAAAGGCACTGACTCTCCTAGTGGAGAGAGTGTTAGTAAAGCGTCTGGAATGTTGCACCCGAGTACCAGGGGACGAAAACTGAGACACATTTGAACACGTTTCCCGATCACACGGTGGATCATACTCTGGGTTCCACATGCATGTTTTAGCTGAAGGAAGAATCCCTTAAACCTGGAGAGTTGAGACCCATGGAATGGGTACCATGCAATATGAGTTCAAAGGGTCTGCGTTTGCTCACCAAACCTCACCAATCCTATCACTGCTGCGTTTATGCTGCTGTACACATGCTTGATTCTCTTTCGGAGACATATAAATCCATAGGTTTTAAGATTCTTACTAGTCAGGTATATTCTTAGGCGTTTAATATGGGGTGTTGAGTCCACTTCGTTGAGCAAGGAGTAGCTCTTGTCTATTACATATTTGGCTTATGGAACGGTATCTGTGCTAATTTCAATCTCTGGTTTTATGCAGCACCCCAACTCACCTTTCCCCTTAAGCAAGCATAAGTTGGGTTTCTACATTTGAGATCCTGTTCTGCTTTGTATTTCAGTTCCTGTGTAGCCAAGTTTACATTCCTTGTATTAGTGATATCTTACGATGTTTCTTTTCTGTGTGACTTATTTCACTTAGAATCATCGTACCTGTATCCACTCATTATGCTGCTACGGGCCTGATGACATAGATTTCATTGCTGAGTGATATTGCATTGTACGTAAGTACCACAACTTCTTTATCCATTTTTCGCTTTCTGTGATATTGTACTTGTACCGTAAACGAGGTTCTTGTAAACAGAGCCGTCCCAAACTTTGGGGTGGCTGTGTCTTTTTGATTTTAATTTCCCTAATCTACAGGACCATAAGTGGAAGTGCCCTAGGCTCTGTTGCTTTGTTTTTTAGATGTTTCAGGAAACACCATACACTTCTCCAGAGTGGCTGTTGGCAATTTACATCCCGCCCAGCAGCATAACAAGGCTCCCAGTTCTCCATGGCCTGTCCTGCCTTTCTGGATTTTACACTTTTTTCAGATGGTCCTTTTGTCCAAGGGGCAGTGAGACTTCATTGTAGTGCAGATTTCCTTTGCAAGCTTGCTTGGTTGGCAAAAAGGGCGTATGCGTTTTTTCCTGAATATATTCAGGAAAAAACGCATACGCCCTTTTTGGCCAAGTGCATCATTGTGGACCTTCTGCTTCTTTTCCTATGCTTTACATGCAATTCCAGTCTACCTCCTGAAATCGGTTTCCTGCAATTCTGCCCCGCTTTCAAGTCCTCTTGGCAGACTTACTTCAATATATTTTTGGACGATAGCTGTCATTTATAACTCTGCAGGTTTGTGAATGACAGTGCCCCTGAGCTCCTTTCTTCAACTCGCTTTCTTGTGAGCTGGCCGCAACACCGCAGGATTGCTTCAGGGCCTAGTGTGGTTCCAGCATGGCACGCTGAGCCTTTGGTTAATTCCTCTTCCTGGTGGGAAATGAGAGTTAAATTTGCCCGTCCAGACACCTCCAGCTAGTCTCTCATTGGTTCTCCCTATTCCTGTTCATCTTCCGCAGAAATTGAAAAGTGGGCCAAAAAGGAGGTTAAAGGCACTGACTCTCCTAGTGGAGAGAGTGTTAGTAAAGCGTCTGGAATGTTGCACCCGAGTACCAGGGGACGAAAACTGAGACACATTTGAACACGTTTCTCGATCACACGGTGCATCATACTCTGGGTTCCACATGCATGTTTTAGCTGAAGGAAGAATCCCTTAAACCTGGAGAGTTGAGACCCATGGAATGGGTACCATGCAATATGAGTTCAAAGGGTCTGCGTTTGCTCACCAAACCTCACCAATCCTATCACTGCTGCATTTATGCTGCTGTACACATGCTTGATTCTCTTTCGGAGACATATAAATCCATAGGTTTTAAGATTCTTACTAGTCAGGTATATTCTTAGGCGTTTAATATGGGGTGTTGAGTCCACTTCGTTGAGCAAGGAGTAGCTCTTGTCTATTACATATTTGGCTTATGGAACGGTATCTGTGCTAATTTCAATCTCTGGTTTTATGCAGCACCCCAACTCACCTTTCCCCTTAAGCAAGCATAAGTTGGGTTTCTACATTTGAGACCCTGTTCTACTTTGTATTTCAGTTCCTGTGTAGCCAAGTTTACATTCCTTGTATTAGTGATATCTTCCGATGTTTCTTTTCTGTGTGACTTATTTCACTTAGAATCATCGTACCTGTATCCACTCATTATGCTGCTACGGGCCTGATGACATAGATTTCATTGCTGAGTGATATTGCATTGTACGTAAGTACCACAACTTCTTTATCCATTTTTCGCTTTCTGCGATATTGAACTTGTACCGTAAATGAGGTTCTTGATAACAGAGCCGGCCCAAACTTTGGGGTGGCTGTGTCTTTTTGATTTTAATTTCCCTAAGTTATAAGATCATAAGTGGAAGTGCCCTAGGCTGTGTTGCTTTGTTTTTTAGATGTTTCAGGAAACACCATACACTTCTCCAGAGTGGCTGTTGGCAATTTACATCCCGCCCAGCAGCATAACAAGGCTCCCAGTTCTCCATGGCCTGTCCTGCCTTTCTGGATTTTACACTTTTTTCAGATGGCCCTTTTGTCCAAGGGGCAGTGAGACTTCATTGTAGTGCAGATTTCCTTTGCAAGCTTGCTTGGTTGGCAAAAAGGGCGTATGCGTTTTTTCCTGAATATATTCAGGAAAAAACGCATACGCCCTTTTTGGCCAAGGGCATCATTGTGGACCTTCTGCCTCTTTTCCTATGCTTTACATGCAATTCCAGTCTACCTCCTGAAAAAGGTTTCCTGCAATTCTGCCCCGCTTTCAAGTCCTCTTGGCAGCCTTACTTCAATATATTTTTGGACGATAGCTGTCATTTATAACTCTGCAGGTTTGTGAATGACAGTGCCCCTGAGCTCCTTTCTTCAACTCGCTTTCTTGTGAGCTGGCCGCAACACCGCAGGATTGCTTCAGGGCCTAGTGTGGTTCCGGCATGGCACGCTGAGCCTTTGGTAAATTCCTCTTCCTGGTGGGAAATGAGAGTTAAATTTGCCCGTCCAGACACCTCCAGCTAGTCTCTCATTGGTTCTCCCTAATCCTGTTCATCTTCCGCAGAAATTGAAAAGTGGGCCAAAAAGGAGGTTAAAGGCACTGACTCTCCTAGTGGAGAGAGTGTTAGTAAAGCGTCTGGAATGTTGCACCCGAGTACCAGGGGACGAAAACTGAGACACATTTGAACACGTTTCCCGATCACACGGTGGATCATACTCTGGGTTCCACATGCATGTTTTAGCTGAAGGAAGAATCCCTTAAACCTGCAGA
This sequence comes from Orcinus orca, assembly GCF_937001465.1. NCBI lineage: Eukaryota > Metazoa > Chordata > Mammalia > Artiodactyla > Delphinidae > Orcinus > Orcinus orca. The sequence goes on along the minus strand of NC_064560.1, from coordinate 50,649,166 downwards.
GTTGAGACCCATGGAATGGGTACCATGCAATATGACTTCAAAGGGTCTGCATTTGCTCACCGATCCTCACCAATCCTATCACTGCTGCGTTTATGCCGCTGTACACACATTTGATTCTCTTTCAGAGACATATAAATCCATAGGTTTTAAGATTCTTACTAGTCAGGTATATTCTTAGGCGTTTAATATGGGGTGTTGAGTCCACTTCGTTGAGCAAGGAGTAGCTCTTGTCTATTACATATTTGGCTTATGGCACGGTATCTGTGCTAATTTCAATCTCTGGTTTTATGCAGCATCCCAACTCACCTTTTCCTGTAAGCAAGCATAAGTTGGTTTTCTACATTTGAGAACCTGTTCTGTTTTGTAATACAGTTCCTCTGTAGCCAAATTTACATTCCGTGTAGTAGTGATATCTTATGATGTTTCTTTTTCTGTGTGACTTTTTTCACTTAGAATCATCGTACCTGAATCCACTCATTATGCTGCTACGGGCCTGATGACATAGATTTCATTGCTGAGTGATATTGCATTGTACGTAAGTACCACAACTTCTTTATCCATTTTTCGCTTTCTGTGATATTGAACTTGTACCGTAAACGAGGTTCTTGTAAACAGAGCCGTCCCAAACTTTGGGGTGGCTGTGTCTTTTTGATTTTAATTTCCCTAAGCTATAGGACCATAAGTGGAACTGCCCTAGGCTCTGTTGCTTTGTTTTTTAGATGTTTCAGGAAACACCATACACTTCTCCAGAGTGGCTGTTGGCAATTTACATCCCGCCCATCAGCATAACAAGGCTCCCAGTTCTCCATGGCCTGTCCTGCCTTTCTGGATTTTACACTTTTTTCAGATGGCCCTTTTGACCGGGGGGCAGTGAGACTTCATTGTAGTGCAGATTACCTTGGCAAGCTTGCTTGGTTGGCCGAAAAGGGCGTATGCGTTTTTTCCTGAATATATTCAGGAAAAAATGCATACGCCATTTTTGGCCAAGTGCATCATTGTGGACCTTCTGCCTCTTTTCCTATGCTTTACATGCAATTCCATTCTACCTCCTGAAATCGGTTTCCTGCAATTCTGCCCCGCTTTCAAGTCCTCTTGGCAGCCTTACTTCAATATATTTTTGGACGATAGTTGTCATTTATAACTCTGCAGGTTTGTGAATGAGAGTGCCCCTGACCTCCTTTCTTCAACTCGCTTTCTTGTGAGCTAGCCGCAACACCGCAGGATTTCCTCAGGCCCTAGTGTTGTTCCGGGATGGCATGCTGAGCCTTAGGTTAATTCCTCTTCCTGGTGGGAAATGAGAGTTAAATTTGCCCGTCCAGACACCTCCAGCTAGTCTCTCATTGGTTCTCCGTATTCCTGTTTATTTTCCGCAGAAATTGCAAACTGGGCCAAACAGGAGGTTAAAGGCACTGACTCTCCAACTGGGGAGAGTGTTAGTAAAGCGTCTGGAAGGTTGCACCCAAGTAGCAGGGGAAGAAAACTGAGACACATTTGAACACGTTTCCCGATCACACGGTGGATCATACTGTGGGTCCACATGCATGTGTTAGCTGAAGGAAGAATCCCTTAAACCTGGAGAGTTGAGACCCATGGAATGGGTACCATGCAATATGACTTCAAAGGGTCTGCATTTGCTCACTGATCCTCACCAATCCTATCACTGCTGCGTTTATGCCACTGTACACACGCTTGATTCTCTTTCGGAGACATATAAATCCATAGGTTTTAAGATTCTTACTAGTCAGGTATATTCTTAGGCGTTTAATATGGGGTGTTGAGTCCACTTCGTTGAGCAAGGACTAGCTCTTGTCTATTACATATTTGGCTTATGGAATGGTATCTGTGTTAATTTCAATCTCTGGTTTTATGCAGCACCCCAACTCACCTTTCCCCTTAAGCAAGCATAAGTTTGTTTTCTACATTTGAGACCCTGTTCTGTTTTGTAATTCAGTTCCTGTGTAGCAAAGTTTACATTCCGTGTAGTAGTGATATCTTATGATGTTTCTTTTTTTGTGTGACTTATTTCACTTAGAATCATCGTACCTGAATCCACTCATTATGCTGCTACGGGCCTGATGACATAGATTTCATTGCTGAGTGATATTGCATTGTACGTAAGTACCACAACTTCTTTATCCATTTTTCACTTTCTGTGATATTGAACTTGTACCGTAAACGAGGTTCTTGTAAACAGAGCCGTCCCAAACTTTGGGGTGGCTGTGTCTTTTTGATTTTAATTTCCCTAAGCTACAGGACCATAAGTGGAAGTGCCCTAGGCTCTGTTGCTTTGTTTTTTAGATGTTTCAGGAAACACCATACACTTCTCCAGAGTGGCTGTTGGCAATTTACATCCCGCCCATCAGCATAACAAGGCTCCCAGTTCTCCATGGCATGTCCTGCCTTTCTGGATTTTACACTTTTTTCAGATGGCCCTTTTGACCGGGGGGCAGTGAGACTTCATTGTAGTGCAGATTTCCTTTGCAAGCTTGATTGGTTGGCCAAAAAGGGCGTATGCGTTTTTTCCTGAATATATTCAGGAGAAAATGCATACGCCCTTTTTGGCCAAGTGCATCATTGTGGACTTTCTGCCTCTTTTCCTATGATTTACATGCAATTCCAGTCTACGTCCTGAAATCGGTTTCCTGCAATTCTGCCCCGCTTTCAAGTCCTCTTGGCAGCCTTACTTCAATATATTTTTGGACGATAGCTGTCATTTATAACTCTGCAGGTTTGTGAATTACAGTGCCCCTGAGCTCCTTTCTTCAAATCGCTTTCTTGTGAGCTGGCCGCAACACCGCAGGATTGCTTCAGGCCCTAGTGTGGTTCGCGCATGGCATGCTGAGCCTTTGGTTAATTCCTCTTCCTGGTGCGAAATGATATTTAAATTTGCCCGTCCAGACACCTCCAGCTAGTCTCTCATTGTTTCTCCGTATTCCTGTTTATTTTCCGCAGAAATTGCAAACTGGGCCAAACAGGAGGTTAAAGGCACTGACTCTCCAACTGGGGAGAGTGTTAGTAAAGCGTCTGGAAGGTTGCACCCAAGTAGCAGGGGAAGAAAACTGACACATTTGAACACGTTTCCCGATCACACGGTGGATCATACTGTGGGTCCACATGCATGTGTTAGCTGAAGGAAGAATCCCTTAAACCTGGAGAGTTGAGACCCATGGAATGGGTACCATGCAATATGACTTCAAAGGGTCTGCATTTGCTCACCGAACCTCACCAATTCTATCACTGCTGCGTTTATGCCGCTGTACACACGCTTGATTCTCTTTCGGAGACATATAAATCCATAGGTTTTAAGATTCTTACTAGTCAGGTATATTCTTAGACGTTTAATATGGGGTGTTGAGTCCACTTCGTTGAGCAAGGAGTGGTTCTTGTCTATTACATATTTGTCTTATGGAACGGTATCTGTGCTAATTTCAATCTCTGGTTTTATGCAGCACCCCAACTCACCTTTCCCCTTAAGCAAGCATAAGTTGGTTTTCTACATTTGAGACCCTGTTCAGTTTTGTAATTCAGTTCCTGTGTAGGAAGTTTACATTCCGTGTAGCAGTGATATCTTATGATGTTTCTTTTTCTGTGTGACTTATTTCACTTAGAATCATCGTACCTGAATCCACTCATTATGCTGCTACGGGCCTGATGACATAGATTTCATTGCTGAGTGATATTGCATTGTACGTAAGTACCACAACTTCTTTATCAATTTTTCGCTTTCTGTGATATTGAACTTGTACCGTAAATGAGGTTCTTGATAACAGAGCCGGCCCAAACTTTGGGGTGGCTGTGTCTTTTTGATTTTAATTTCCCTAAGCTATAAGATCATAAGTGGAAGTGCCCTAGGCTGTGTTGCTTTGTTTTTTAGATGTTTCAGGAAACACCATACACTTCTCCAGAGTGGCTGTTGGCAATTTACATCCCGCCCAGCAGCATAACAAGGCTCCCAGTTCTCCATGGCCTGTCCTGCCTTTCTGGATTTTACACTTTTTTCAGATGGCCCTTTTGACCGGGGGGCAGTGAGACTTCATTGTAGTGCAGATTACCTTGGCAAGCTTGCTTGGTTGGCCAAAAAGGGCGTATGCGTTTTTTCCTGAATATATTCAGGAAAAAACGCATACGCCATTTTTGGCCAAGTGCATCATTGTGGACGTTCTGCCTCTTTTCCTATGCTTTACATGCAATTCCAGTCTACCGCCTGAAATCGGTTTCCTGCAATTCTGCCCCGCTTTCAAGTCCTCTTGGCAGCCTTACTTCAATATATTTTTGGAGTATAGCTGTCATTTATAACTCTGCAGGTTTGTGAATGAGAGTGCCTCTGAGCTCCTTTCTTCAACTCGCTTTCTTGTGAGCTGGCCGCAACACCACAGGATTGCTTCAGGCCCTAGTGTGGTTCGGGCATGGCACGCTGAGCCTTAGGTTAATTCCTCTTCCTGGTGGGAAATGAGGGTTAAATTTGCCCGTCCAGACACCTCCAGCTAGTCTCTCATTGGTTCTCCCTATTCCTGTTCATTTTCCGCAGAATTTGCAAACTGGGCCAAACAGGAGGTTAAAGGCACTGACTCTCCAAGTGGGGAGAGTGTTAGTAAAGCGTCTGGAATGTTGCACCCGAGTACCAGGGGACGAAATCTGAGACACATTTGAACATGTTTCCCGATCATACGGTGGATCATACTCTGGGTTCCACATGCATGTTTTAGCTGAAGGAAGAATCCCTTAAACCTGGAGAATTGAGACCCCTGGAATGGGTACCATGAAATATGAGTTCAAAGGGTCTGCGTTTGCTCACCAAACCTCACCAATCCTATCACTGCTGCGTTTATGCTGCTGTACACATGCTTGATTCTCTTTCGGAGACATATAAATCCATAGGTTTTTAGATTCTTACTAGTCAGGTATATTCTTAAGCGTTTAATATGGGGTATTGAGTCCACTTCGTTGAGCAAGGAGTAGTTCTTGTCTATTACATATTTGGCTTATGGAACGGTATCTGTGCTAATTTCCATCTCTGGTTTTATGCAGCTCCCCAACTCACCTTTCCCCTTAAGCAAGCATAAGTTGGTTTTCTACATTTTCGTCCCTGTTCTGTTTTGTAATTCAGTTCCTGTGTAGCCAAGTTTACATTCCGTGTACTAGTGATATCTTATAATGTTTCTTTTTCTGTGTGACTTATTTCACTTAGAATCATCGTACCTGAATCCACTCATTATGCTGCTACGGGCCTGATGACATAGATTTCATTGCTGAGTGATATTGCATTGTACGTAAGTACCACAACTTCTTTATCCATTTTTCGCTTTCTGTGATATTGAACTTGTACCGTAAACGAGGTTCTTGTAAACAGAGCCGTCCCAAACTTTGGGGTGGCTGTGTCTTTTTGATTTTAATTTCCCTAAGCTATAGGACTATAAGTGGAAGTGCCCTAGGCTCTATTGCTTTGTTTTTTAGATGTTTCAGGAAACACCATACACTTCTCCAGAGTGGCTGTTGGCAATTTACATCCCGCCCATCAGCATAACATGGCTCCCAGTTCTCCATGGCCTGTCCTGCCTTTCTGGATTTTACACTTTTTTCAGATGGCCCTTTTGACCGGAGGGCAGTGAGAGTTCATTGTAGTGCAGATTTCCTTTGCAAGCTTGCTTCGTTGGCCAAAAAGGGCGTATGCGTTTTTTCCTGAATATATTCAGGAAAAAACGCATACGCCCTTTTTGGCCAAGTGCATCATTGTGGACTTTCTGCCTCTTTTCCTATGCTTTACATGCAATTCCAGTCTACCTCCTGAAATTGGTTTCCTGCAATTCTGCCCCGCTTTCAAGTCCTCTTGGCAGCCTTACTTCAATATATTTTTGGACGATAGCTGTCATTTATAACTCTGCAGGTTTGTGAATGAGAGTGCCCCTGTCCTCCTTTCTTCAACTCGCTTTCTTGTGAGCTGACCGCAACACCGCAGGATTTCTTCAGGCCCTAGTGTGGTTCCGGCATGGCATGCTGAGCCTTAGGTTAATTCCTCTTCCTGGTGGGAAATGAGAGTTAAATTTGCTCGTCCAGACACCTCCAGCTAGTCTCTCATTGGTTCTCCCTATTCTTGTTCATTTTCCGCAGAAATTTCAAACTGGGACAAACAGGAGGTTAAAGGCACTGACTCTCCAAGTGGGGAGAGTGTTAGTAAAGCGTCTGGAATGTTGCACCTGAGTACCAGGGGACGAAAACTGAGACACATTTGAACACGTTTCCCGATCACACGGTGGATCATACTCTGGTTTCCACATGCATGTTTTAGCTGAAGGAAGAATCCCTTAAACCTGGGGAGTTGAGACCCATGGAATGGGTACCGTGCAGTATGACTTCAAAGGGTCTGCATTTGCTCACCGATCCTCTCCAATCCTATCACTGCTGTGTTTATGCCGTTGTACACACGCTTGATTCTCTTTCGGAGACATATAAATCCATAGGTTTTAAGATTCTTACTAGTCAGGTGTATTCTTAGGCGTTTAATAGGGGTGTTGAGTCCACTTCGTTGAGCAAGGAGTAGCTCTTGTCTATTACATATTTGGCTTATGGAACGGTATCTGAGCTAATTTCAATCTCTGGTTTTATGCAGCACCCCAACTCACCTTTCCCCTTAAGCAAGCATAAGTTGGTTTTCTACATTTGAGACCCTGTTCTGTTTTGTAATTCAGTTCCTGTATAGCCAAGTTTACATTCCGTGTAGTAGTGATATCTTATGATGTTTCTTTTTCTGTGTGACTTATTTCACTTAGAATCATCGTACCTGAATCCACTCATTATGCTGCTACGGGCCTGATGACATAGATTTCATTGCTGAGTGATATTGCATTGTACGTAAGTACCACAACTTCTTTATCCATTTTTTGCTTTCTGTGATATTGAACTTGTACCGTAAATGAGGTTCTTGTAAAGAGAGCCGTCCCAAACTTTGGGGTGGCTGTGTCTTTTTGATTTTAATTTCCCTAAGCTATAGGACCATAAGTGGAAGTGCCCTAGGCTCTGTTGTTTTGTTTTTTAGATGTTTCAGGAAACACCATACACTTCTCCAGAGTGGCTGTTGGCAATTTACATCCCGCCCATCAGCATAACAATGCTCCCAGTTCTCCATTGCCTGTCCTGCCTTTCTGGATTTTACACTTTTTTCAGATGGCCCATTTGACCTGGGGGCAGTGAGACTTCATTGTAGTGCAGATTTCCTTTGCAAGCTTGCTTGGTTGGCCGAAAAGGGCGTATGCGTTTTTTCCTGAATATATTCAGGAGAAAATGCATAGGCCCTTTTGGCCAAGTGCATCATTGTGGACGTTCTGCCTCTTTTCCTATGCTTTACATGCAATTCCAGTCTACCTACTGAAATCGGTTTCCTGCAATTCTGCCCCACTTTCAAGTCCTCTTGGCAGCCTTACTGCAATATATTTTTGGACGATAGCTCTCATTTATAACTCTGCAGGTTTGTGAATGACAGTGCCCCTGAGCTCCTTTCTTCAACTCGCTTTCTTGTGAGCTGGCCGGAACACCGCAGGATTCCTTCAGGCCCTAGTGTGGTTCCGGCATGGCACGCTGAGCCTTTGGTTAATTCCTCTTCCTGGTGGGAAATGAGAGTTAAATTTGCCCGTCCAGACACCTCCAGCTAGTCTCTCATTGGTTGTCCGTATTCCTGTTCATTTTCTGCAGAAATTGCAAACTGGGCCAAACATGAGGTTAAAGGCACTGACTCTCCAAGTGGAGAGTGTTAGTAAAGCGTCTGGAATGTTGCACCTGAGTACCAGGGGACAAAAACTGAGACACATTTGAACACGTTTCCCGATCACACAGTGGATCATACTCTGGGTTCCACATGCATGTTTTAGCTGAAGGAAGAATCCCTTAAACCTGGAGAGTTGAGACCCATGGAATGGGTATCATGCAATATGACTTCAAAGGCTGTGCATTTGCTCACTGATCCTCACCAATCCTATCACTGCTGCTTTATGTCGCTGTACACTCGCTTTATTCTCTTTCGGAGACATATAAATCCATAGTTTTAAAGATTCTTACTAGTCAGGTATATTCTTAGGCGTTTAATATGGGGTGTTCGGTCCACTTCGTAGAGCAACGAGTGGCTCTTGTCTATTACATATTTGGCTTATGGAACGGTATCTGTGCTAATTTCAATCTCTGGTTTTATGCAGCACCCCAACTCACCTTTCCCCTTAAGCAAGCATAAGTTGGTTTTCTACATTTGAGACCCTGTTCTGTTTTGTAATTCAGTTCCTGTGTAGCCAAGTTTACATTCCGTGTAGTAGTGATATCTTATGATGTTTCTTTTTCTGTGTGACTTATTTCACTTAGAATCATCGTACCTGAATCCACTCATTATGCTGCTACGGGCCTGATGACATAGATTTCATTGCTGAGTGATATTGCATTGTACGTAAGTACCACAACTTCTTTATCCATTTTTCGCTTTCTGTGATATTGAACTTGTACCATAAATGAGGTTCTTGTAAACAGAACCGTCCCAAACTTTGGGGTGGCTGTGTCTTTTTGATTTAAATTTCCCTAAGCTATAGGACCATAAGTGGAAGTGCCCTAGGCTCTGTTGCTTTGTTTTTTTTTTTTTTTTTTTTTTTTTTTTTGCGGTACGCAGGCCTCTCACTGTTGTGGCCTCTCCCGTTGCGGTGCACAGGCTCCGGACGCGCAGGCTCAGCAGCGATGGCTCACGGGCCCAGCCGCTCAGCAGAATGTGGGATGTTCCCGGACCGGGGCACGAACCCGTGTCCCCTGCATCGGCAGGCGGACTCTCATCCACTGCGCCACCAGGGAAGCCCTGTTGCTTTGTTTTTTAGATGTTTCAGGAAACACCATACACTTCTCCAGAGTGGCTGTTGGCAATTTACATCCCGCCCATCAGCATAACAAGGCTCCCAGTTCTCCATGGCCTGTCCTGCCTTTCTGGATTTTACACTTTTTTCATATGGCCCTTTACACCGGGGGGCAGTGAGACTTCATTGTAGTGCAGATTTACTTTGCAAGTTTGCTTGGTTTGCCAAAAAGGGCGTATGCGTTTTTTCCTGAATATATTCAGGAAAAAACGCATACGCCCTTTTTAGCCAAGTGCATCATTGTGGACGTTCTGCCTCTTTTCCTATGCTTTACATGCAATTCCAGTCTACCTCCTGAAATCGGTTTCCTGCAATTCTGCCCCGCTTTCAAGTTCTCTTGGCAGCCTTACTTCAATATATTTTTGGACGATATCTGTCATTTATAACTCTGCAGGTTTGTGAATGACAGTGTCCCTGCGCTCCTTTCTTCAAATCGCTTTCTTGTGAGCTGGCCGCAACACCGCAGGATTGCTTCAGGCCCTAGTGTGTTTCCGGCATGGCATGATGAGCCTTAGGTTAATTCCTCTTCCTGGTGGGAAATGAGAGTTAAATTTGCCCGTCCAGACACCTCCAGCTAGTCTCTCATTGTTTCTCCGTATTCCTCTTCATTTTCCGCAGAAATTTCAAACTGGGCCAAACAGGAGATTAAAGGCACTGACTCTCCAAGTGGGGAGAGTGTTTGTAAAGCTTCCAGAATGTTGCACCTGAGTACCAGGGGACGAAAACTGAGACACATTTGAACACGTTTCCCGATCACACGGTGGATCATACTGTGGGTTCCACATGCATGTTTTAGCTGAAGGAAGATTCCCTTAAACCTGGAGAGTTGAGACCCATGGAATGGGTACCATGTAATATGACTTCAAAGGGTCTGCATTTGCTCACCGATCCTCACCAATCCTATCACTGCTGCATTTATGCCACTGTACACATGCTTGATTCTCTTTCGGAGACATATAAATCCATAGGTTTTAAGATTCTTGCTACTCAGGTATATTCTTAGGTGTTTAATATGGGGTGTTGAGTCCACTTCGTTGAGCAAAGGAGTAGCTCTTGTCTATTACATATTTGGCTTATGGAACGGTATCTGTGCTAATTTCAATCTCTGGTTTTATGCAGCACCCCAACTCACCTTTCCCCTTAAGCAAGCATAAGTTGGTTTTCTACATTTGAGACACTGTTGTGTTTTGTAATTTAGTTCCTGTGTAGCCAAGTTTACATTGCGTCTAGTAGTGATATCTTATGATGTTTCTTTTTCTGTGTGACTTATTTCACTTAGAATCATCGTACCTGAATCCACTCATTATGCTGCTACGGGCCTGATGACATAGATTTCATTGCTGAGTGATATTGCATTGCACGTAAGTACCACAAATTCTTTATCCATTTTTCGCTTTCTGTGATATTGAACTTGTACCGTAAACGAGGTTCTTGTAAACAGAGCCGTCCCAAACTTTGGGGTGGCTGTGTCTTTTTGATTTTAATTTCCCTAAGCTATAGGACCATAAGTGGAAGTGCCCTAGGCTGTGTTGCTTTGTTTTTTAGATGTTTCCGGAAACACCATACACTTCTCCAGAGTGGCTGTTTGCTATTTACATCCCGCCCATCAGCATAACAAGGCTCCCAGTTCTCCATGGCCTGTCCTGCCTTTCTGGATTTTACACTTTTTTCAGATGGCCCTTTTGACCGGGGGGCAGTGAGACTTCATTGTAGTGCAGATTTCCTTTGCAAGCTTGCTTGGTTGGCCAAAAAGGGCGTATGCGTTTTTTCCTGAATATATTCAGGAAAAAACGTATACGCCCTTTTTGGCCAAGTGCATCATTGTGGACGTTCTGCCTCTTTTCCTATGCTTTACATGCAATTCCAGTCTACCTCCTGAAATCGGTTTCTTTCAATTCTGCCCCGCTTTCAAGTCCTCTTGGCAGCCTTAATTCAATATATTTTTGGACGATAGCTGTCATTTATAACTCTGCAGGTTTGTGAATGACAGTGCCCCTGAGCTCCTTTCTTCAACTCGCTTTCTTGTGAGCTGGCCGCAACACCGCAGGATTGCTTCAGGCCCTAGTGTGGTTCCGGCATGGCACGCTGAGCCTTTGGTTAATTCCTCTTCCTGGTGGGAAATGAGAGTTAAATTTGCCCGTCCAGACACCTGCAGCTAGTCCGTCATTGGTTCTCCCTATTCCTGTTCATTTACCACAGAAATTGCAAACTGGGCCAAACAGGAGGTTAAAGGCACTGACTCTCCAAGTGGGGAGAGTGTTAGTAAAGCATCTGGAATGTTGCACCCGAGTACCAGGGGACGAAAACTGAGACACATTTGAACACGTTTCCCGATCACACGGTGGATCATACTCTGGGTTCCACATGCATGTTTTAGCTGAAGGAAGAATCCCTTAAACCTGGAGAGTTGAGACCCATGGAATGGGTACCATGCAATATGACTTCAAAGCGTCTGCATTTGCTCACCGATCCTCACCAATCCTATCACTGCTGCGTTTTTGCCTCTGTACACACGCTTGATTCTCTTTCGGAGACATATAAATCCATAGGTTTTAAGGTTCTTACTAGTCAGGTATATTCTTAGGCGTTTAATATGGGGTGTTGAGTCCACTTCGTTGAGCAAGGAGTAGCCCTTGTCTATTACATATTTGGCTTATGGAACGGTATCTGTGCTAATTTCAATCTCTGGTTTTATGCAGCACCCCAACTCACCTTTCCCCTTAAGCAAGCATAAGTTGGTTTTCTACATTTGAGACCCTGTTCTGTTTTGTAATTCAATTCCTGTGTAGCCAAGTTTACATTCCGTGTAGTAGTGATATCTTATGATGTTTCTTTTTCTGTGTGACTTATTTCACTTAAAATCATCGTACCTGAATCCACTCATTATGCTGCTACGGGCCTGATGACATAGATTTCATTGCTGAGTGATATTGCATTGTACGTAAGTACCACAACTTCTTTATCCATTTTTCGCTTTCTGTGATATTGAACTTGTACCGTAAACGAGGTTCTTGTAAACAGAGCCGTCCCAAACTTTGGGGTGGCTGTGTCTGTTTGATTTTACTTTCCCTAAGCTATAGGACCATAAGTGGAAGTGCCCTAGGCTCTGTTGCTTTGTTTTTTAGATGTTTCAGGAAACAGCATACACTTCTCCAGAGTGGCTGTTGGCAATTTACATCCCGCCCAGCAGCATAACAAGGCTCCCAGTTCTCCATGGCCTGTCCTGCCTTTCTGGATTTTACACTTTTTTCAGATGGCCCTTTTGACCAGGGGGCAGTGAGACTTCATTGTAGTGCAGATTTCCTTTGCAAGCTTGCTTGGTTGGCCAAAAAGCGCGTATGCGTTTTTTCCTGAATATATTCAGGAAAAAACGCATACGCCCTTTTTAGTCAAGTGCATCATTGTGGACGTTCTGCCTCTTTTCCTATGCTTTACATGCAATTCCAGTCTACCTCCTGAAATCGGTTTCCTGCAATTCTGCCCCGCTTTCAAGTCCCCTTGGCAGCCTTACTTCAATATATTTTTGGACGATAGCTGTCATTTATAACTCTGCAGGTTTGTGAATTACAGTGCCCCTGCGCTCCTTTCTTCAACTCGCTTTCTTGTGAGCTGGCCGCAACAGCGCAGGATTGCTTCAGGCCCTAGTGTTGTTCCGGCATGGCACGCTGAGCCTTTGGTTAATTCCTCTTCCTGGTGGGAAATGAGAGTTAAATATGCCCATCCAGACACGTCCAGGTAGTCTCTCATTGGTTCTCCGTATTCCTGTTCATTTTCCGCAGAAATGCAAACTGGGCCAAACAGGAGGTTAAAGGCACTGACTCTCCAAGTGGGGAGAGTGTTAGTAAAGCGTCTGGAATGTTGCACCCGAGTACCAGGGGACGAAAACTGAGACACATTTGAACACGTTTCCCGATCACACGGTGGATCATACTCTGGGTTCCACATGCATGTTTTAGCTGAAGGAAGAATCCCTTAAACCTGGAGAGTTGAGATCCATGGAATGGGTACCATGCAATATGACTTCAAAGGGTCTGCATTTGCTCACCGATCCTCACCAATCCTATCACTGCTGCGTTTATGCCGCTGTACACACGCTTGATTCTCTTTCGGAGACATAAATCCATAGGTTTTAAGATTCTTACTAGTCAGGTATATTCTTAGGCGTTTAATATGGGGTGTTGAGTCCACTTCGTTGAGCAAGGAGTAGCTCTTGTCTATTACATATTTGGCTTATGGAACGGTATCTGTGCTAATTTCAATCTCTGGTTTTATGCAGCACCCCAACTCACCTTTCCCCTTAAGCAAGCATAAGTTGGTTTTCTACATTTGAGACCCTGTTCTGTTTTGTAATTCAGTTGCTTTGTAGCCAAGTTTACATTCCTTGTAGTACTGATATCTTATGATGTTTCTTTTTCTGTGTGAGTTATTTCACTTAGAATCATCGTACCTGAATCCACTCATTATGCTGCTATGGGTCTGATGACATATATTTCATTGCTGAGTGATATTGCATTGTACGTAAGTACCACAACTTCTTTATCCATTTTTCGCTTTGTGTGATATTGAACTTGTACCGTAAATGAGGTTCTTGTTAACAGAGCCCTCCCAAACTTTGGGGTGACTGTGTCTTTTTGATTTTAATTTCCCTAAGCTATAGAATCATAAGTGGAAGTGCCCTAGGCTCTGTTGCTTTGTTTTTTAGATGTTTCAGGAAACACCATACACTTCTCCAGAGTGGCTGTTGGCAATTTACATGCCGCCCATCAGCATAACAAGGCTCCCAGTTCTCCATGGCCTGTCCTGCCTTTCTGGATTTTACACTTTTTTCAGATGGCCCTTTTGACCGGGGGGCAGTGAGACTTCATTGTAGTGCAGATTTCCTTTGCAAGCTTGCTTGGTTGGCAAAAAGGGCGTATGCGTTTTTTCCTGAATATATTCAGGAAAAAATGCATACGCCCTTTTTGGCCAAGTGCATCATTGTGGACCTTCTGCCTCTTTTCCTATGCTTTACATGCAATTCCAGTCTACCTCCTGAAATCGTTTTCCTGCAATTCTGCCCCGCTTTCAAGTCCTCTTGGCAGCCTTACTTCAATATATTTTTGGACGATAGCTGTCATTTATAACTCTGCAGGTTTGTGAATTACAGTGCCCCTGAGCTCCTTTCTTCAACTTGCTTTCTTGTGAGCTGGCCGCAATACTGCAGGATTGCTTCAGGCCCTAGTGTGGTTCCGGCATGGCACGCTGAGCCTTTGGTTAATTCCTCTTCCTGGTGGGAAATGAGAGTTAAATATGCCCATCCAGACACGTCCAGGTAGTCTCTCATTGGTTCTCCGTATTCCTGTTCATTTTCCGCAGAAATGCAAACTGGGCCAAACAGGAGGTTAAAGGCACTGACTCTCCAAGTGGGGAGAGTGTTAGTAAAGCGTCTGGAATGTTGCACCCGAGTACCAGGGGATGAAAACTGAGACACATTTGAACACGTTTCCCGATCACACAGTGGATCATACTCTGGGTTCCACATGCATGTTTTAACTGAAGGAAGAATCCCTTAAACCTGGAGAGTTGAGACCCATGGAATGGGTACCATGCAATATGACTTCGAAGGGTCTGCATTTGCTCACCGATCCTCACCAATCCTATCACTGCTGCGTTTATGCCGCTGTACACACGCTTGATTCTCTTTCTGAGACATAAATCCATAGGTTTTAAGATTCTTACTTGTCAGGTATATTCTTAGGCGTTTAATATGGGGTGTTGAGTCCACTTCGTTCAGCAAGGAGTAGCTGTTGTCTATTACATATTTGGCTTATGGAACGGTATCTGTGCTAATTTCAATCTCTGGTTTTATGCAGCGCCCCAACTCACCTTTCCCCTTAAGCAAGCATAAGTTGGTTTTCTACATTTGAGACCCTGTTCTGTTTTGTAATTCAGTTCCTGTGTAGCCAAGTTTACATTCCATGTAGTAGTGATATCTTACGATGTTTCTTTTTCTGTGTGACTTATTTCACTTAGAATCATCGTACCTGAATCCACTCATTATGCTGCTATGGGCCTGATGACATAGATTTCATTGCTGAGTGATATTGCATTGTACGTAAGTACCACAACTTCTTTATCCATTTTTCGCTTTCTGTGATATTGAACTTGTACCGTAAACGAGGTTCTTGTAAACAGAGCCCTCCCAAACTTTGGGGTGACTGTGTCTTTTGGATTTTAATTTCCCTAAGCTATAGGACCATAAGTGGAAGTGCCCTAGGCTCTGTTGCTTTGTTTTTTAGATGTTTCAGGAAACACCATACACTTCTCCAGAGTGGCTGTTGGCAATTTACATGCCGCCCATCAGCATAACAAGGCTCCCAGTTCTCCATGGCCTGTCCTGCCTTTCTGGATTTTACACTTTTTTCAGATGGCCCTTTTGACCGGGGGGCAGTGAGACTTCATTGTAGTGCAGATTTCCTTTGCAAGCTTGCTTGGTTGGCCAAAAAGGGCGTATGCATTTTTTCCTGAATATATTCAGGAAAAAACGCATACGCCCTTTTTGGCCAAGTGCATCATTGTGGACCTTCTGCCTCTTTTCCTATGCTTTACATGCAATTCCAGTCTACCTCCTGAAATCGGTTTCCTGCAATTCTGCCCCGCTTTCAAGTCCTCTTGGCAGCCTTACTTCAATATATTTTTGGACGATAGCTGTCATTTATAACTCTGCAGGTTTGTGAATTACAGTGCCCCTGAGCTCCTTTCTTCAACTCGCTTTCTTGTGAGCTGGCCGCAATACCGCAGGATTGCTTCAGGCCCTAGTGTGGTTCCGGCATGGCACGCTGAGCCTTTGGTTAATTCCTCTTCCTGGTGGGAAATGAGCGTTAAATTTGCCCGTCCAGACACCTCCAGCTAGTCTCTCATTGGTTCTCCCTATTTCTGTTCATTTTCCGCAGAAATTGCAAACTGGGCCAAACAGGAGGTTAAAGGCACTGACTCTCCAAGTGGGGAGAGTGTTAGTAAAGCATCTGGAATGTTGCACCTGAGTACCAGGGGACGAAAACTGAGACACATTTGAACACATTTCCCGATCACACGGTGGATCATACTCTGGGTTCCACATGCATGTTTTAGCTGAAGGAAGAATCTCTTAAACCTAGAGAGTTGAGACCCATGGAATTGGTACCATGCAATATGACTTCAAAGGGTCTGCATTTGCTCACCAAACCTCACCAATCCTATCACTGCTGCGTTTATGCCGCTGTACACACGCTTGATTCTCTTTCGGAGACATATAAATCCATAGGTTTTAAGATTCTTACTTGTCAGGTATATTCTTAGGCGTTTAATATGGGGTGTTGAGTCCACTTTGTTGAGCAAGGAGTAGCTGTTGTCTATTACATATTTGGCTGATGGAACGGTATCTGTGCTAATTTCAATCTCTGGTTTTATGCAGCACCCCAACTCACCTTTCCCCTTAAGCAAGCATAAGTTAGTTTTCTACATTTCACACCCTGTTCTGTTTTGTAATTCAGTTCCTGTGTAGCCAAGTTTACATTCCGTGTAGTAGTGATATCTTATGATGTTTCTTTTTCTGTGTGACTTATTTCACTTAGAATCATTGTACCTGAATCCACTCATTATGCTGCTATGGGCCTGATGACATAGATTTCTTTGCTGAGTGATATTGCATTGTACGTAAGTACCACAACTTCTTTATCCATTTTTCGCTTTCTGTGATATTGAACTTATACCTTAAATGAGGTTCTTGTAAACAGAGCCGTCCCAAACATTGGTTTGGCTGTGTCTTTTTGATTTTAATTTCCCTAAACTATAGGACCATAAGTGGAAGTGCCCTAGGCTCTGTTGCTTTGTTTTTTAGATGTTTCAGGAAACACCGTACACTTCTCCAGAGTGGCTGTTGGCAATTTACATCCCGCCCATCATCATAACAAGGCTCCCAGTTCTCCATGGCCTGTCCTGCCTTTCTGGATTTTACACTTTTTTCAGATGGCCCTTTTGACTGGGGGGCAGTGAGACTTCATTGTAGTGCAGATTTCCTTTGCAAGCTTGCTTGGTTGGCCAAAAAGGGCGTATGCGTTTTTTCCTGAATATATTCAGGAAAAAACGCATACGCCCTTTTTGGCCAAGTGCATCATTGTGGACGTTCTGCCTCTTTTCCTATGCTTTACATGCAATTCCAGTCTACCTCCTGAAATCGGTTTCCTGCAATTCTTCCCCGCTTTCAAGTCCTCTTGGCAGCCTTACTTCAATATATTTTTGGACGATAGCTGTCATTTATAACCCTGCAGGTTTGTGAATTACAGTGCCCCTGAGCTCCTTTCTTCAAATCGCTTTCTTGTGAGCTGGCCGCAACACCGCAGAATTGCTTCAGGCCCTAGTGTGGTTCCGGCAGGGCACGCTGAGCCTTTGGTTAATTCCTCTTCCTGGTGGGAAATGAGAGTTAAATTTGCCCATCCAGACACCTCCAGGTAGTGTCTCATTTGTTCTCCGTATTCCTGTTCATTTTCCGCAGAAATGCAAACTGGGCCAAACAGGAGGTTAAAGGCACTGACTCTCCAAGTGGGGAGAGTGTTAGTAAAGCGTCTGGAATGTTGCACCCGAGTACCAGGGGACAAAAACTGAGACACATTTGAACACGTTTCCCGATCACACGGTGGATCATACTCTGGGTTCCACATGCATGTTTTAGCTGAAGGAAGAATCCCTTAAACCTGGAGAGTTGAGACCCATGGAATGGGTACCATGCAATATGACTTCGAAGGGTCTGCATTTGCTCACCGATCCTCACCAATCCTATCACTGCTGCGTTTTTGCCTCTGTACACACGCTTGATTCTCTTTCGGAGACATATAAATCCATAGGTTTTAAGGTTCTTACTAGTCAGGTATATTCTTAGGCGTTTAATATGGGGTGTTGAGTCCACTTCGTTGAGCAAGGAGTAGCCCTTGTCTATTACATATTTGGCTTATGGAACGGTATCTGTGCTAATTTCAATCTCTGGTTTTATGCAGCACCCCAACTCACCTTTCCCCTTAAGCAAGCATAAGTTGGTTTTCTACATTTGAGACCCTGTTCTGTTTTGTAATTCAGTTCCTTTGTAGCCAAGTTTACATTCATTGTAGTACTGATATCTTATGATGTTTCTTTTTCTGTGTGACTTATTTCACTTAGAATCATCGTACCTGAATCCACTCATTATGCTGCTATGTGTCTGATGACATATATTTCATTGCTGAGTGATATTGCATTGTACGTAAGTACCACAACTTCTTTATCCATTTTTCGCTTTGTGTGATATTGAACTTGTACCGTAAATGAGGTTCTTGTTAACAGAGCCGTCCCAAACTTTGGGGTGGCTGTGTCTTTTTTATTTTAATTTCCCTAAGCTATAGGACCATAAGTGGAAGTGCCCTAGGCTCTGTTGCTTTGTTTTTTAGATGTTTCAGGAAACACCATACATTTCTCCAGAGTGGCTGTTAGCAATTTACATCCCGCCCATCAGCATAACAAGGCTCCCAGTTCTCCATGGCCTGTCCTGCCTTTCTGGATTTTACACTTTTTTCAGATGGCCCTTTTGACCGGGGGGCAGTGAGACTTCATTGTAGTGCAGATTTCCTTTGCAAGCTTGCTTGGTTGGCAAAAAGGGCGTATGCGTTTTTTCCTGAATATATTCAGGAAAAAATGCATACGCCCTTTTTGGCCAAGTGCATCATTGTGGACCTTCTGCCTCTTTTTCTATGCTTTACATGCAATTCCAGTCTACCTCCTGAAATCGGTTTCCTGCAATTCTGCCCCGCTTTCAAGTCCTCTTGGCAGCCTTACTTCAATATATTTTTGGACGATAGCTGTCATTTATAACTCTGCATGTTTGTGAATGACAGTGCCCCTGAGCTCCTTTCTTCAACTCGCTTTCTTGTGAGCTGGCCGCAATACTGCAGGATTGCTTCAGGCCCTAGTGTTGTTGTAGCATGGCATACTGAGCCTTTGGTTAATTCCTCTTCCTGGTGGGAAATGAGAGTTAAATTTGCCCATCCAGACACCTCCAGTTAGTCTCTCATTGGTTCTCCGTATTCCTGTTCATTTTCCGCAGAAATGCAAACTGGGCCAAACAGGAGGTTAAAGGCACTGACTCTCCAAGTGGGGAGAGTGTTAGTAAAGCGTCTGGAATGTTGCACCCGAGTACCAGGGGACGAAAACTGAGACACATTTGAACACGTTTCCCGATCACACGGTGGATCATACTCTGGGTTCCACATGCATGTTTTAGCTGCAGGAAGAATCCCTTAAACCTGGAGAGTTGAGATCCATGGAATGGGTACCATGCAATACGACTTCAAAGGGTCTGCATTTGCTCACCGATCCTCACCAATCCTATCACTGCTGCGTTTATGCCGCTGTACACACGCTTGATTCTCTTTCGGAGACATATAAATCCATAGGTTTTAAGATTCTTAATAGTCAGGTATATTCTTAGGTGTTTAATATGGGTTGTTGAGTCCACTTCGTTGAGCAAGGAGTAGCTCTTGTCTATTACATATTTGGCTTATGGAACGGTATCTGTGCTAATTTCCATCTCTGGTTTTATGCAGCACCCCAACTCACCTTTCCCCTTAAGCAAGCATAAGTTGGTTTTCTACATTTGAGCCCCTGTTCTGTTTTGTAATTCAGTTCCTGTGTAGCCAAGTTTACATTCCGTGTAGTAGTGATATCTTATGATGTTTCTATTTCTGTGTGACTTATTTCACTTAGAATCATCGTACCTGAATCCACTCATTATGCTGCTACGGGCATGATGACATAGATTTCATTGCTGAGTGATATTGCATTGTCCGTAAGTACCACAACTTCTTTATCCATTTTTCGCTTTCTGTGATATTGAACTTGTACCGTAAACGAGGTTCTTGTAAACAGAGCCGTCCCAAACTTTGGGGTGGCTGTGTCTTTTTGATTTTAATTTCCCTGAGCTATAGGACCATAAGTGGTAGAGCCCTGGGCTCTGTTGCTTTGTTTTTTAGATGTTTCAGGAAACACCATACACTTCTCCAGAGTGGCTGTTGGCAATTTACATGCCGCCCATCAGCATAACAAGGCTCTCAGTTCTCCATGGCCTGTCCTGGCTTTCTGGATTTTACACTTTTTTCAGATGGCCCTTTTGACCGGGGGGCAGTGAGACTTCATTGTAGTGCAGATTTCCTTTGCAAGCTTGCTTGGTTGGCCAAAAAGGGCGTATGCGTTTTTTCCTGAATATATTCAGGAAAAAACGCATA
The DNA here is from genome assembly GCF_937001465.1 of Orcinus orca. NCBI lineage: Eukaryota > Metazoa > Chordata > Mammalia > Artiodactyla > Delphinidae > Orcinus > Orcinus orca. The sequence continues at coordinate 50,629,023 of NC_064560.1, read as the reverse complement.
CGCCCTTTTCGGCCAAGTGCATCATTGTGGACGTTCTGCCTCTTTTCCTATGCTTTACATGCAATTTCAGTCTACCTCCTGAAATCGGTTTCCTGCAATTCTGCCCCGCTTTCAAGTCCTCTTGGCAGCCTTACTTCAATATATTTTTGGACGATAGCTGTCATTTATAACTCTGCAGGTTTGTGAATGACAGTGCCCCTGAGCTCCTTTCTTCAACTCGCTTTCTTGTGAGCTGGCCGCAACACCGCAGGATTGCTTCAGGCCCTAGTGTGGTTCCGGCATGGCATGCTGAGCCTTTGGTTAATTCCTGTTCCTGGTGGGAAATGAGAGTTAAATTTGCCCATCCAGACACCTCCAGGTAGTCTCTCATTGGTTCTCCCTATTCCTGTTTATTTGCCGCAGAAATTGCAAACTGGGCCAAACAGGAGGTTAAAGGCACTGACTCTCCAAGTGGCGAGAGTGTTAGTAAAGCGTCTGGAATGTTGCACCCGAGTAACAGGGGACGAAAAATGACACATTTGAACACATTTCCCAATCACACAGTGGATCATACTCTGGGTTCCACATGCATGTTTTAGCTGAAGGAAGAATCCCTTAAACCTGGAGAGTTGAGATCCATGGAATGGGTACCATGCAATATGACTTCAAAGGGTCTGCATTTGCTCACCGAACCTCACCAATCTTATCACTTCTGCGTTTATGCCGCTGTACACATGCTTGAGTCTCTTTCGGAGACATATAAATCCATAGGTTTTAAGATTCTTACTAGTCAGGTATATTCTTAGGCGTTTAATATGGGGTGTTGAGTCCACTTCGTTGAACAAGGTGTAGCTCTTGTCTATTACATATTTGGCTTATAGAACGGTATCTGTGCTAATTTCAATCTCTGGTTTTATGCAGCACCCTAACTCACCTTTCCCCTTAAGGAAGCATAAGTTGGTTTTCTACTTTTGAGACCTTGTTCCGTTTTCTAATTCAGTTCCTGTGTAGCCAAGTTTTCATTCCGTGTATTAGTGATATCTTATGATGTTTCTTTTTCTCTGTGACTTATTTCACTTAGAATCATCGTACCTGAATCCACTCATTATGCTGCTATGGGCCTGATGACATAGATTTCATTGCTGAGTGATATTGCATTGTACTTTAGTACCACAACTTCTTTATCCATTTTTCGCTTTCTGTGATATTGAACTTGTACCGTAAAGGAGGTTCTTGTAAACAGAGCCGTCCCAAACTTTGGGTGGCTGGGTCTTTTTGATTTTAATTTCCCTAAGCTATAGGACCATAACAGGAAGGGCCCTCGGCTCTGTTGCTTTGTTTTTTAGATGTTTCAGGAAACACCATACACTTCTCCAGAGTGGCTGTTGGCAATTTACATCCCGCCCATCAGCATAAGAAGGCTCCCAGTTCTCAATGGCCTGTTCTGCCTTTCTGGATTTTACTCTTTTTTCAGATGGCCCTTTTGACCGGGGGGCAGTGAGACTTCATTGTAGTGCAGATTTCCTTTGCAAGCTTGCTTGGTTGGCCAAAAAGTGCGTATGCGTTTTTTCATGAATATATTCAGGAAAAAACGCATACGCGTTTTTTGGCCAAGTGCATCATTGTGGACGTTCTGCCTCTTTTCCTATGCTTTACATGCAATTCCAGTCTACCTCCTGAAATCGGTTTCCTGCAATTCTGCCCCGCATTCAAGTCCTCTTGGCAGCCTTACTTCAATATATTTTTGGACGATAGCTGTCATTTATAACTCTGCAGGTTTGTGAATGACAGTGCCCCTGAGCTCCTTTCTTCAACTCGCTTTCTTGTGAGCTGGCCGCAACACTGCAGGATTGCTTCAGGCCCTAGTGTGGTTCCGGCATTGCACGCTGAGCCTTTGGTTCATTCCTCTTCCTGGCGGGAAATGAGAGTTAAATTTGCCCGTCCAGACACCTCCAGCTAGTCTCTCATTGGTTCTCTCTATTCCTGTTCATTTTCCGCAGAAATTGCAAACTGGACCAAACAGGAGGTTAAAGGCACTGACTCTCCAAGTGGGGAGAGTGTTAGTAAAGCGTTTGGAATGTTGCACCTGAGTACCAGGGGACGAAAACTGAGACATATTTGAACACATTGCCCGATCACACGGTGAATCATACTCTGGGTTCCACATGCATGTTTTAGCTGAAGGAAGAATCCCTTAAACCTGGAGAGTTGAGACCCATGGAATAGGTACCATGCAATATGACTTCAAAGGGTTTGCATTTGCTCACCGAACATCACCAATCCTATCACTGCTGCATTTATGCCGCTGTACACACGCTTGATTCTCTTTCAGCGACATATAAATCCATAGGTTTTAAGATTCTTACTAGTCAGGTATATTCTTAGGCGTTTAATATGGGGTGTTGAGTCCACTTCGTTGAGCAAGGAGTAGCTCTTGTCTATTACATATTTGGCTTATGGAACGGTATCTGTGCTAATTTCAATCTCTGGTTTTATGCAGCACCCTAACTCACCTTTCCTCTTAAGCAAGCATAAGTTGGTTTTCTACATTTGAGACCCTGTTCTGTTTTGTAATTCAGTTCCTGTGTAGCCAAGTTTACATTCCGTGTAGTAGTGATACTTTATGATGTTTCTTTTTCTGTGTGACTTATTTCACTTAGAATCATCGTACCTGAATGCACTCATTATGCTGCTACAGGCCTGATGACGTAGATTTCATTGCTGAGTGATATTGCATTGTACGTAAGTACCACAACTTCTTTATCCATTTTTCGCTCTGTGATATTGAACTTGTACCGTAAACGAGGTTCTTGTAAACAGAGCCGTCCCAAACTTTGGGGTGGCTGTGTCTTTTTGATTTTAATTTCCCTAAGCTATAGGACCATAAGTGGAAGAGCCCTAGGCTCTGTTGCTTTGTTTTTTAGATGTTTCAGGAAACACCATACACTTCTCCAGAGTGGCTGTTGGCAATTTACATCCCGCCCATCAGCATAACAAGGCTCCCAGTTCTCCATGGCCTGTCCTGCCTTTCTGGATTTTACACTTTTTTCAGATTGCCCTTTTGACCGGGGGGCAGTGAGACTTCATTGTAGTGCAGATTTCTTTGCAAGCTTGCTTGGTTGGCCAAAAAGGGCGTATGCGTTTTTTCCTGAATATATTCAGGAAAAAACACATACGCACTTTTTGGCCAAGTGCATCATTGTGGACGTTCTGCCTCTTTTCCTATGCTTTACATGCAATTCCAGTCTACCTCCTGAAATCGTTTTCCTGCAATTCTGCCCCGCTTTCAAGTCCTCTTGGCAGCCTTACTTCAATATATTTTTGGACGATAGCTGTCATTTATAACTCTGCAGGTTTGTGAATGACAGTGCCCCTGAGCTCCTTTCTTCAACTCGCTTTCTTGTGAGCTGGCCGCAACACCGCAGGATTGCTTCAGGCCCTAGTGTGGTTCCGGCATGGCACGCTGAGCCTTTGGTTAATTCCTCTTCCTGGTGGGAAATGAGAGTTAAATTTGCCCGTCCAGACACCTCCAGCTAGTCTCTCATTGGTTCTCCCTATTCCTGTTCATTTACCACAGTAATTGCAAACTGGGCCGAACAGGAGGTTAAATGCACTGACTCTACATGTGGGGAGAGTGTTAGTAAAGCATCTGGAATGTTGCACCCAGGTACCAGGGGACGAAAACTGAGACACATTTGAACACGTTTCCTGATCACACAGTGGATCATAATCTGGGTCCACATGCATGTTTTAGCTGAAGGAAGAATCCCTTAAACCTGGAGAGTTGAGACCCATGGAATGGGTACCATGCAATATGACTTCAAAGGGTCTGCATTTGCTCACCGAACCTCACCAATCCTATCACTGCTGCGTTTATGCCGCTGTACACACGCTTGATTCTCTTTCGGAGACATATAAATCCATAGGTTTTAAGATTCATACTAGTCAGGTATATTCTTAGGCGTTTAATATGGGGTGTTGAGTCCACTTCGTTGAGCAAGGAGTAGCTCTTGTCTATTACATATTTGGCTTATGGAACGGTATCTGTGCTAATTTCAATCTCTGGTTTTATGCAGCACCCTAACTCACCTTTCCCCTTAAGCAAGCATAAGTTGGTTTTCTACATTTGAGACCCTGTTCAGTTTTGTAATTCAGTTCCTGTGTAGCCAAGTTTACATTCCATGTAGTAGTGATATCTTATGTTTCTTTTTCTGTGTGACTTATTTCACCTAGAATCATCGTACCTGAATCCACTCATTATGGTGCTATGGGCCTGATGACATAGATTTCATTGCTGAGTGATATTGCATTGTACGTAAGTACCACAACTTCTTTATCCATTTTTCGCTTTCTGTGATATTGAACTTGTACCGTAAACGAGGTTCTTGTAAACAGAGCCGTCCGAAACTTTGGGGTGGCTGTGTCTTTTTGATTTTAATTTCCCTAAGCTATAGGACCATAAGTGGAAGTGCCCTAGGCTCTGTTGCTTTGTTTTTTAGATGTTTCAGGAAACACCATACACTTCTCCAGAGTGGCTGTTGGCAATTTACATGCCGCCCATCAGCATAACAAGGCTCCCAGTTCTCCATGGCCTGTCCTGCCTTTCTGGATTTTACACTTTTTTCAGATGGCCATTTAGACCGCGGGGCAGTGAGACTTCATTGTAGTGCAGATTTCCTTTGCAAGCTTGCTTGGTTGGCAAAAAGGGCATATGCGTTTTTTCCTGAATATATTCAGGAAAAAACGCATATGCCCTTTTTGGCCAAGTGCATCATTGTGGACGTTCTCCCTCTTTTCCTATGCTTTACATGCAATTCCAGTCTACCTCCTGAAATCGGTTTCCTGCAATTCTGCCCTGCTTTCAAGTCCTCTTGGCAGCCTTACTTCAATATATTTTTGGACGATAGCTGTCATTTATAACTCTGCAGGTTTGTGAATGACAGTGCCCCTGAGCTCCTTTCTTCAACTCGCTTTCTTGTGAGCTGGCCGCAACACCGCAGGATTGCTTCAGGCCCTAGTGTTGTTCTGGCATGGCACGCTGAGCCTTTGGTTCATTCCTCTTCCTGGTGGGAAATGAGAGTTAAATTTGCCCGTCCAGACACCTCCACCTAGTCTCTCATTGGTTCTCCCAATTGCTGTTCATTTTCCGCAGAAATTGCAAACTGGGCCAAACAGGAGATTAAAGGCACTGACTCTCCAAGTGGGGAGAGTGTTAGTAAAGCATCTGGAATGTTGCACCCGAGTACCAGGGGACGAAAACTGAGACACATTTGAACACGTTTCCCGATCACACGGTGGATCATCCTCTGGGTTCCACATGTATGTTTTAACTGAAGGAAGAATCCCTTAAACCTGGAGATTTGAGACCCATGGAATGGGTACCATGCAGTATGACTTCAAAGGGTCTGCATTTGCTCACCGAACCTCACCAATCCTATCACTGCTGCGTTTATACTGCTGTAAACACACTTGATTCTCTTTCGGAGACATATAAATCCATAGGTTTTAAGATTCTTACTAGTCAGGTATATTCTTAGGCGTTTAATATGGGGTGTTGAGTCCACTTCGTTGAGCAAGGAGTAGCTCTTGTCTATTACATATTTGGCTTATGGAATGGTGTCTGTGCTAATTTCCATGTCTGGCTTTATGCAGCACCCCAACTCACCTTTCCCCTTAAGCAAGTATAAGTTGGTTTTCTACATTTGAGACACTGTTCTGTTTTGTAATTCAGTTCCTGTGTAGCCAAGTTTACATTCCGTGTAGTAGTGATATCTTATGATGTTTCTTTTTCTGTGTGACTTATTTCACTTAGAATCATCGTACCTGAATCCACTCATTATGCTGCTATGGGCCTGAAGACATAGATTTCATTGCTGAGTGATATTGCATTGTACGTAAGTACAACTTCTTTATCCATTTTTCGCTTTCTGTGATATTGAACTTGTACCGTAAACGAGGATCTTGTAAAGAGAGCCGTCCGAAACTTTGGGGTGGCTGTGTCTTTTTGATTTTAATTTCCCTAAGCTTTAGGACCATAAGTGGAAGTGCCCTAGGCTCTGTTGCTTTGTTTTTTAGATGTTTCAGGAAACACCATACACTTCTCCAGAGTGGCTGTTGGCAATTTACATGCCACCCATCAGCATTACAAGGCTCCCAGTTCTCCATGGCCTGTCCTGCCTTTCTGGATTTTACACTTTTTTCAGATGGCCCTTTTGACCGGGGGGCAGTGAGACTTCATTGTAGTGCAGATTTCCTTTGCAAGCTTGCTTGGTTGGCCAAAAAGGGCGTATGCGTTTTTTCCTGAATATATTCAGGAAAAAACGCATACGCCCTTTTCGGCCAAGTGCATCATTGTGGACGTTCTGCCTCTTTTCCTATGCTTTACATGCAATTCCAGTCTACCTCCTGAAATCGGTTTCCCGCAATTCTGCCCCGCTTTCAAGTCCTCTTGGCAGCCTTACTTCAATATATTTTTGGACGATAGCTGTCATTTATAACTCTGCAGGTTTGTGAATGACAGTGCCCCTGCGCTCCTTTCTTCAACTCGCTTTCTTGTGAGCTGGCCGCAACACCGCAGGATTGCTTCAGGCCCTAGTGTGGTTCCGGCATGGCATGCTGAGCCTTTGGTTAATTCCTGTTCCTGGTGGGAAATGAGAGTTAAATTTGCCCATCCAGACACCTCCAGGTAGTCTCTCATTGGTTTTCCCTATTCCTGTTTATTTGCCGCAGAAATTGCAAACTGGGCCAAACAGGAGGTTAAAGGCACTGACTCTCCAAGTGGCGAGAGTGTTAGTAAAGCGTCTGGAATGTTGCACCCGAGTAACAGGGGACGAAAAATGACACATTTGAACACGTTTCCCGATCACACAGTGGATCATACTCTGGGTTCCACATGCATGTTTTAGCTGAAGGAAGAATCCCTTAAACCTGGAGAGTTGAGATCCATGGAATGGGTACCATGCAATATGACTTCAAAGGGTCTGCATTTGCTCACCGAACCTCACCAATCTTATCACTGCTGCGTTTATGCCGCTGTACACATGCTTGAGTCTCTTTCGGAGACATATAAATCCATAGGTTTTAAGATTCTTACTAGTCAGGTATATTCTTAGGCGTTTAATATGGGGTGTTGAGTCCACTTCGTTGAACAAGGTGTAGCTCTTGTCTATTACATATTTGGCTTATGGAACGGTATCTGTGCTAATTTCAATCTCTGGTTTTATGCAGCACCCTAACTCACCTTTCCCCTTAAGGAAGCATAAGTTGGTTTTCTACTTTTGAGACCCTGTTCCGTTTTCTAATTCAGTTCCTGTGTAGCCAAGTTTTCATTCCGTGTATTAGTGATATCTTATGATGTTTCTTTTTCTCTGTGACTTATTTCACTTAGAATCATCGTACCTGAATCCACTCATTATGCTGCTATGGGCCTGATGACATAGATTTCATTGCTGAGTGATATTGCATTGTACGTTAGTACCACAACTTCTTTATCCATTTTTCGCTTTCTGTGATATTGAACTTGTACCGTAAAGGAGGTTCTTGTAAACAGAGACGTCCCAAACTTTGGGTGGCTGGGTCTTTTTGATTTTAATTTCCCTAAGCTATAGGACCATAACAGGAAGGGCCCTCGGCTCTGTTGCTTTGTTTTTTAGATGTTTCAGGAAACACCATACACTTCTCCAGAGTGGCTGTTGGCAATTTACATCCCGCCCATCAGCATAAGAAGGCTCCCAGTTCTCAATGGCCTGTTCTGCCTTTCTGGATTTTACTCTTTTTTCAGATGGCCCTTTTGACCGGGGGGCAGTGAGACTTCATTGTAGTGCAGATTTCCTTTGCAAGCTTGCTTGGTTGGCCAAAAAGTGCGTATGCGTTTTTTCCTGAATATATTCAGGAAAAAACGCATACGCGTTTTTTGGCCAAGTGCATCATTGTGGACGTTCTGCCTCTTTTCTTATGCTTTACATGCAATTCCAGTCTACCTCCTGAAATCGGTTTCCTGCAATTCTGCCCCGCATTCAAGTCCTCTTGGCAGCCTTACTTCAATATATTTTTGGACGATAGCTGTCATTTATAACTCTGCAGGTTTGTGAATGACAGTGCCCCTGAGCTCCTTTCTTCAACTCGCTTTCTTGTGAGCTGGCCGCAACACTGCAGGATTGCTTCAGGCCCTAGTGTGGTTCCGGCATTGCACGCTGAGCCTTTGGTTCATTCCTCTTCCTGGCGGGAAATGAGAGTTAAATTTGCCCGTCCAGACACCTCCAGCTAGTCTCTCATTGGTTCTCTCTATTCCTGTTCATTTTCCGCAGAAATTGCAAACTGGACCAAACAGGAGGTTAAAGGCACTGACTCTCCAAGTGGGGAGAGTGTTAGTAAAGCGTTTGGAATGTTGCACCTGAGTACCAGGGGACGAAAACTGAGACATATTTGAACACATTGCCCGATCACACGGTGAATCATACTCTGGGTTCCACATGCATGTTTTAGCTGAAGGAAGAATCCCTTAAACCTGGAGAGTTGAGACCCATGGAATAGGTACCATGCAATATGACTTCAAAGGGTTTGCATTTGCTCACCGAACATCACCAATCCTATCACTGCTGCATTTATGCCGCTGTACACACGCTTGATTCTCTTTCAGCGACATATAAATCCATAGGTTTTAAGATTCTTACTAGTCAGGTATATTCTTAGGCGTTTAATATGGGGTGTTGAGTCCACTTCGTTGAGCAAGGAGTAGCTCTTGTCTATTACATATTTGGCTTATGGAACGGTATCTGTGCTAATTTCAATCTCTGGTTTTATGCAGCACCCTAACTCACCTTTCCTCTTAAGCAAGCATAAGTTGGTTTTCTACATTTGAGACCCTGTTCTGTTTTGTAATTCAGTTCCTGTGTAGCCAAGTTTACATTCCGTGTAGTAGTGATACTTTATGATGTTTCTTTTTCTGTGTGACTTATTTCACTTAGAATCATCGTACCTGAATGCACTCATTATGCTGCTACAGGCCTGATGACGTAGATTTCATTGCTGAGTGATATTGCATTGTACGTAAGTACCACAACTTCTTTATCCATTTTTCGCTCTGTGATATTGAACTTGTACCGTAAACGAGGTTCTTGTAAACAGAGCCGTCCCAAACTTTGGGGTGGCTGTGTCTTTTTGATTTTAATTTCCCTAAGCTATAGGACCATAAGTGGAAGAGCCCTAGGCTCTGTTGCTTTGTTTTTTAGATGTTTCAGGAAACACCATACACTTCTCCAGAGTGGCTGTTGGCAATTTACATCCCGCCCAGCAGCATAACAAGGCTCCCAGTTCTCCATGGCCTGTCCTGCCTTTCTGGATTTTACACTTTTTTCAGATTGCCCTTTTGACCGGGGGGCAGTGAGACTTCATTGTAGTGCAGATTTCTTTGCAAGCTTGCTTGGTTGGCCAAAAAGGGCGTATGCGTTTTTTCCTGAATATATTCAGGAAAAAACGCATATGCACTTTTTGGCCAAGTGCATCATTGTGGACGTTCTGCCTCTTTTCCTATGCTTTACATGCAATTCCAGTCTACCTCCTGAAATCGTTTTCCTGCAATTCTGCCCCGCTTTCAAGTCCTCTTGGCAGCCTTACTTCAATATATTTTTGGACGATAGCTGTCATTTATAACTCTGCAGGTTTGTGAATGACAGTGCCCCTGAGCTCCTTTCTTCAACTCGCTTTCTTGTGAGCTGGCCGCAACACCGCAGGATTGCTTCAGGCCCTAGTGTGGTTCCGGCATGGCACGCTGAGCCTTTGGTTAATTCCTCTTCCTGGTGGGAAATGAGAGTTAAATTTGCCCGTCCAGACACCTCCAGCTAGTCTCTCATTGGTTCTCCCTATTCCTGTTCATTTACCACAGTAATTGCAAACTGGGCCGAACAGGAGGTTAAATGCACTGACTCTCCATGTGGGGAGAGTGTTAGTAAAGCATCTGGAATGTTGCACCCAGGTACCAGGGGACGAAAACTGAGACACATTTGAACACGTTTCCTGATCACACAGTGGATCATAATCTGGGTCCACATGCATGTTTTAGCTGAAGGAAGAATCCCTTAAACCTGGAGAGTTGAGACCCATGGAATGGGTACCATGCAATATGACTTCAAAGGGTCTGCATTTGCTCACCGAACCTCACCAATCCTATCACTGCTGCATTTATGCCGCTGTACACACGCTTGTTTCTCTTTCGGAGACATATAAATCCATAGGTTTTAAGATTCATACTAGTCAGGTATATTCTTAGGCGTTTAATATGGGGTGTTGAGTCCACTTCGTTGAGCAAGGAGTAGCTCTTGTCTATTATATATTTGGCTTATGGAACGGTATCTGTGCTAATTTCAATCTCTGGTTTTATGCAGCACCCCAACTCACCTTTCCCCTTAAGCAAGCATAAGTTGGTTTTCTACATTTGAGACCCTGTTCAGTTTTGTAATTCAGTTCCTGTGTAGCCAAGTTTACATTCCATGTAGTAGTGATATCTTATGATGTTTCTTTTTCTGTGTGACTTATTTCACTTAGTATCATCGTACCTGAATCCACTCATTATGGTGCTATGGGCCTGATGACATAGATTTCATTGCTGAGTGATATTGCATTGTACGTAAGTACCACAACTTCTTTATCCATTTTTCGCTTTCTGTGATATTGAACTTGTACCGTAAACGAGGTTCTTGTAAACAGAGCCGTCCGAAACTTTGGGGTGGCTGTGTCTTTTTGATTTTAATTTCCCTAAGCTATAGGACCATAAGTGGAAGTGCCCTAGGCTCTGTTGCTTTGTTTTTTAGATGTTTCAGGAAACACCATACACTTCTCCAGAGTGGCTGTTGGCAATTTACATGCCGCCCATCAGCATAACAAGGCTCCCAGTTCTCCATGGCCTGTCCTGCCTTTCTGGATTTTACACTTTTTTCAGATGGCCATTTAGACCGCGGGGCAGTGAGACTTCATTGTAGTGCAGATTTCCTTTGCAAGCTTGCTTGGTTGGCAAAAAGGGCGTATGCGTTTTTTCCTGAATATATTCAGGAAAAAACGCATACGCCCTTTTTGGCCAAGTGCATCATTGTGGACGTTCTCCCTCTTTTCCTATGCTTTACATGCAATTCCAGTCTACCTCCTGAAATCGGTTTCCTGCAATTCTGCCCTGCTTTCAAGTCCTCTTGGCAGCCTTACTTCAATATATTTTTGGACGATAGCTGTCATTTATAACTCTGCAGGTTTGTGAATGACAGTGCCCCTGAGCTCCTTTCTTCAACTCGCTTTCTTGTGAGCTGGCCGCAACACCGCAGGATTGCTTCAGGCCCTAGTGTTGTTCTGGCATGGCACGCTGAGCCTTTGGTTAATTCCTCTTCCTGGTGGGAAATGAGAGTTAAATTTGCCCGTCCAGACACCTCCACCTAGTCTCTCATTGGTTCTCCCAATTGCTGTTCATTTTCCGCAGAAATTGCAAACTGGGCCAAACAGGAGATTAAAGGCACTGACTCTCCAAGTGGGGAGAGTGTTAGTAAAGCATCTGGAATGTTGCACCCGAGTACCAGGGGACGAAAACTGAGACACATTTGAACACGTTTCCCGATCACACGGTGGATTATCCTCTGGGTTCCACATGTATGTTTTAGCTGAAGGAAGAATCCCTTAAACCTGGAGATTTGAGACCCATGGAATGGGTACCATGCAGTATGACTTCAAAGGGTCTGCATTTGCTCACCGAACCTCACCAATCCTATCACTGCTGCGTTTATACTGCTGTAAACACACTTGATTCTCTTTCGGAGACATATAAATCCATAGGTTTTAAGATTCTTACTAGTCAGGTATATTCTTAGGCGTTTAATATGGGGTGTTGAGTCCACTTCGTTGAGCAAGGAGTAGCTCTTGTCTATTACATATTTGGCTTATGGAATGGTGTCTGTGCTAATTTCCATGTCTGGCTTTATGCAGCACCCCAACTCACCTTTCCCCTTAAGCAAGTATAAGTTGGTTTTCTACATTTGAGACACTGTTCTGTTTTGTAATTCAGTTCCTGTGTAGCCAAGTTTACATTCCGTGTAGTAGTGATATCTTATGATGTTTCTTTTTCTGTGTGACTTATTTCACTTAGAATCATCGTACCTGAATCCACTCATTATGCTGCTATGGGCCTGATGACATAGATTTCATTGCTGAGTGATATTGCATTGTACGTAAGTACAACTTCTTTATCCATTTTTCGCTTTCTGTGATATTGAACTTGTACCGTAAACGAGGTTCTTGTAAAGAGAGCCGTCCGAAACTTTGGGGTGGCTGTGTCTTTTTGATTTTAATTTCCCTAAGCTATAGGACCATAAGTGGAAGTGCCCTAGGCTCTGTTGCTTTGTTTTTTAGATGTTTCAGGAAACACCATACACTTCTCCAGAGTGGCTGTTGGCAATTTACATGCCACCCATCAGCATTACAAGGCTCCCAGTTCTCCATGGCCTGTCCTGCCTTTCTGGATTTTACACTTTTTTCAGATGGCCCTTTAGACTGCGGGGCAGTGAGACTTCATTGTAGTGCAGATTTCCTTTGCAAGCTTCCTTGGTTGGCCAAAAAGGGCGTATGCGTTTTTTCCTGAATATATTCAGGAATAAACGCATACGCCCTTTTTGGCCAAGTGCATCATTGTGGACGTTCTCCCTCTTTTCCTATGCTTTACATGCAATTCCAGTCTACCTCCTGAAATCGGTTTCCTGCAATTCTGCCCTGCTTTCAAGTCCTCTTGGCAGCCTTACTTCAATATATTTTTGAACAATAGCTGTCATTTATAACTCTGCAGGTTTGTGAATGACAGTGCCCCTGAGCTCCTTTCTTCAACTCGCTTTCTTGTGAGCTGGCCGCAACACCGCAGGATTGCTTCAGGCCCTAGTGTGGTTCCGGCATGGCACGCTGAGCCTTTGGTTAATTCCTCTTCCTGGTGGGAAATGAGAGTTAAATTTGCCCGTCCAGACACCTCCACCTAGTCTCTCATTGGTTCTCCCAATTGCTGTTCATTTTCCGCAGAAATTGCAAACTGGGCCAAACAGGAGATTAAAGGCACTGACTCTCCAAGTGGGGAGAGTGTTAGTAAAGCGTCTGGAATGTTGCACCCGAGTACCAGGGGGCGAAAACTGAGACACATTTGAACACGTTTCCCGATCACATGGTGGATCATCCTCTGGGTTCCACATGTATGTTTTAGCTGAAGGAAGAATCCCTTAAACCTGGAGAGTTGAGACCCATGGAATGGGTACCATGCAGTATGACTTCAAAGGTTCTGCATTTGCTCACCGAACCTCAGCAATCCTATCACTGCTGCGTTTATACTGCTGTAAACACACTTGATTCTCTTTCAGAGACATATAAATCCATAGGTTTTAAGATTCTTACTAGTCAGGTATATTCTTAGGCGTTTAATATGGGGTGTTGAGTCCACTTCGTTGAGCAAGGAGTAGCTCTTGTCTATTACATATTTGGCTTATGGAATGGTGTCTGTGCTAATTTCCATGTCTGGCTTTATGCAGCACCCCAACTCACCTTTCCCCTTAAGCAAGTATAAGTTGGTTTTCTACATTTGAGACACTGTTCTGTTTTGTAATTCAGTTCCTGTGTAGCCAAGTTTACATTCCGTGTAGTAGTGATATCTTATGATGTTTCTTTTTCTGTGTGACTTATTTCACTTAGAATCATCGTACCTGAATCCACTCATTATGCTGCTATGGGCCTGATGACATAGATTTCATTGCTGAGTGATATTGCATTGTACGTAAGTACAACTTCTTTATCCATTTTTCGCTTTCTGTGATATTGAACTTGTACCGTAAATGAGGTTCTTGTAAAGAGAGCCGTCCCAAACTTTGGGGTGGCTGTGTCTTTTTGATTTTAATTTCCCTAAGCTATAGGACCATAAGTGGAAGTGCCCTAGGCTCTGTTGCTTTGTTTTTTAGATGTTTCAGGAAACACCATACACTTCTCCAGAGTGGCTGTTGGCAAGTAACATCCCGCCCATCAGCATAACAAGGCTCCCAGTTCTCCATGGCCTGTCCTGCCTTTCTGGATTTTACACTTTTTTCAGATGGCCCTTTTGACTGGGGGGAAGTGAGTCTTCATTGTAGTGCAGATTTCCTTTGCAAGCTTGCTTGGTTGGCCAGAAAGTGTGTATGCGTTTCTTCCTGAATATATTCAGGAAAAAACGCATACGCCCTTTTTGGCCCAGTGCATCATTGTCTACGTTCTGAGTCTGTTCATGTTTTCAATGCAATTCCAGTCTACCTCCTGAAATCGGTTTCCTGCAATTCTGCCTTGCTGTCAGTGCCTCTTCATAGCCTTACCTCAATATACTTTTGGAAAATAGTTGGCCTTTATAACTCTGCAGGTTTTTGAATTGCAGTGGCCCTTAGCTCCATTTTTCAGCTCTTATTTTTGTGATCTTGCCTCATATCCACAGGATTTCTTCAGGCCCTATTCTTCTTCTGGGGCACCTTGCTCTGCCTTTGGTTAGTTCTTCTTCCTGATGTGAAATTAGAGTGACATGTGCCCATTGAAACCGCTACAGCTATTTTCTCACTGGTTCCCCCTATTCCCATTCATCCTCCGCACTAACTGCAGACTGTGCGATACCGGAACTTAAAGGCATTGACTCTCCATGTGGGGATGTTGTTAGTAAAGTGGCTGGAATGTTGATCCGGAGCCCCAGGAGAGGAAAATGAGGTGCGTTTTAGAAACCTTTCCCGATCATATGGTATACCATCCGCTGGATTTCCCATGCATGGTTTAGCTGTAGGAAGATTCCCTTCAACCTGGAGTGTTGGGACCCTTGGAATGAGTAGCATGAAGTATTGCATTAAACTTTCGGCAGTTGCTCACCATAGCTCACCAATCCTCTCAGCCCCAAGTGTCCAGCCTTATGTCTTATCCAGCTGTGGGTTTATATGTGGTCATTCCAGGTTGCATCACAGCCCCTGAGTGAATTTTGTAAGAATTTTTCTCTCTTTCATTGTTTCTGCATTTTGTTTTTAAAATTTATTTCTATAATGGCGTTTAGCTCATTTTCACTGCTGTGTTTGGCCGCTCTGCACACACTTGATTCCCTTATGGAGATATATCAATACATGGGTTTTAAGATTCTTATTACTCAGATATATTTCTCTGCGGTGTATAGGGTGTGTTGCGGCCAGTTCATTGAGCAAGGTGTAGATCTTGTCTAATACCTATTTGGTTTATTGAACGGTATCTGTGCTAATTTCAAACTCTGGTTTTATGCATCACCCCACCTCTCCTTTCCCCTTAAGCTGACATAAGTGTGTTTTCTAAATGTGAGACACTGTTCTGTTTTGTAATTCATTTTTTGTGCAGCCATATTTATCCTCCCTCTATAAGTGATATCTTATGATATGTTTCTTTTTCTGTTTGACTTATTTCAAGTAGTATTATCGGACCTAAATCCACTCTTTATCCTTCTACTAGCCTTATTACATTGATTTCATGGTGAAGAGATATTCCATTGTACATAAGTACCACATTTTCTTTATCCATTGTTCTCTTTCCTGGGATATTTAAGGTGTACTGAAGTTGAGGTTCTTGTAAACAGAGTAGCCCTAAACTGTGGTGTGCTTGTGTCTTGTTGATTTTTAGACTTCCCTAGATATACTTCCGTGATTGGAAGTGCCCTATGCTCTGTAGCTCTGTTTTTTAGATGATTTAGGAACCACCATACACTTCTCCAGAGTGGCTCTCGGCAGTTCACACACTGTCCATCAGCGTATAAAGGCTCCCTGTTCTCCATGGCCTGTCCTGCATTTCTGGTTTTTACAATTTTTTCGGATGGTCCTTTTGACCGGTGGGAAATGAGACTTCTTTGTTGTGCACATTTGCATTGCTTGCTTGCTTGGTTGCCCATAAAGTGCGTATGCGTTTTTTCCTGGATATATTCAGGAAAAAACGCATACTCCCTTTTGGGCCAACTGCATCATTGTCGAAATTCTGCCGCTTTTCATGTGCTTTAAAGACGAGTCCAATCTATCTCTTGAAATCTGTTTCTTGCAATTCTGTCTTGCATTCAGATCCTCTTCTTTGCCTTACCTCAACATATTTTTGGACGTTAGTTTTCATTTATAACTCTGCAGGTTTGTGAATTGCAGTGACCCTGAGCTCCATTTTTGAAGTTGCTCTTTTGTGAGCTGGTCTCAAAGCCGCAGGATTGCTTCAGGCCCTATTTTGGCTCCGGCGAGGTGGGCTGAGCCTTTTTTAAATTCTTATTCTTAATGGGAAATTAGAGTGACATGTGCCCGTCCAAACCCCTACAACTATTCTCTCATTGGTTCCCCCTCTTCCCGTTCATCGTCCTCACAATTTGCAAAATGTGTGAAACAGAAGTTTAAATGTGCTGATTCTCTAAGTGGGGAGATTCTAAATAACGTGGCTGGAATGATGAACAGGAGCACCAGGAGAGGATAAATGAGGTGCATTTTAGACACATCTCCCGATCACATGGTGTACAGTCCTCTGGGTTTTCCATGCATGTTTTAGCTGTAGGAAGATTCCTTGAACCTGCAGATTTGGGACCCATTGAATGAGTACCAGGTAGTATTACTTTAAAGGGTGTGCATTTCCTCACCCAACCTCACATTTCTCTTAGCGTGAACAGTTTCCAGCCTTATGTCTCATCCTGCTGTGGGTCTAGATGTGTTCAATCCATGTTGCATCACCGTCCCTGAGGAAAAGTTGTAAGAGGTTTTCTCTGTCTCTCTGTTGTTTATTTTTTTCAATTTATTACTATATTGGTTACAGCTGATTTTCAAAGCTCTGTTTCTTGCTGCTGTACATCCACTTGATTCACGTACAGAGAGACATCAATAAATTCTTTTTCAGATTCTTACCAGTCATATATATTCTTTTCCGGTGACTTGAGTGTGCTGAGTGCAGTCCTTTTAGCTACCGTGTAGGCCTTGTTGATTATCAGTTTGGTATTTGGAATGGTATCTTTGCTAATTTCAACCTCCTGGATGATGCCTCACCCCTCCCCACCTTTCCCGTTTAGCAGCCTTACACGTGTTTTCTACATATTTGACTATGTTTTTGTTTTGTAATTTATTTCATGTGTAGCCATTTTGGATTCCACCTTTAAGTGATATCTTATGATATGTGTCTTTTTCTTTTTGAATTATGTCACTTAGAATGATCATACGTAACTCCTCCGGAGTTGTTACAACTGGCCATATTTCATTGATTTCCAGGCTGAGTAATATTCCACTCTACATAAGTACCACATCTCTATCCATTTTTTCCCTCCAGAGACATTTAAGTTATATCCTAGTCGAGGATCTTTTAAACAGAGAGGCAGTAAACATTGGGGTGCCTGTGTCCTCTCGATTTTTGTTTTTCCCAAGATATACGCCCATGAGTGCAAGTGCCCTATGCTCTGTAGCTCATTTTTTAGATGCTTTAGTAAACACAATACACTTCTCCAGAATGGCCGTTGGCAATATACATTTCCACTATAAGCCTCACAGGGCTCCCTATTCTCCTTGCCCTGTCCTGCATTTCTGGTGTTTACACTTTATGAGGATGGCTCTTCTGACTGATGCGAAGTGATATCTTTTGTAGTATTGATTTCCAGTGCCCACCTGTTTGGTTGGCTAAAAAAGTGTATGCCCTTTTCTTGAATATATACAGAAAGAAAGGCATACAGCCTTTTTGGCCAACTGCAATGTTGGCAATGTTCAGCCCCTTTTCTTGTGCTTAATGGCGAGTCCTTTCTACCTCCTCAAATCCCTTTCCTGCCATTCTCCCTTGCTTACCAATCCTTTTCTCTGACTTTCCTCAAGACATTTTTCAGTGATAGATATTTTCAACTCTGCAGTTTCGTGAATTTTACTGCCCCTGAGTTCCATTGTTCAACTTGTGTTTATGGGAACTGGCCACAAAGCAGTGGGATTTCCTCAAGCCCTATACTGTTTCCATGGGCAACCCTAGCCTTTGGTCAATTCGTCTTCCTGATTGGAAATTAGAGTGACATGTGCCTGTCTGAACACCTAGGACTTGTCTCTCATTGTTCCTCATCCTTCCGCTTCATCCTCTGGACAAATTCCAAACTGTACGCAACAGGATGTTGACAGTGCTGACATCTCCAAGTGGGGAGACTGTTAGTAAAGACGCTGGAGGGGTGAACCCGAGCACCAGGAGATGAGGAGATGAGATGCCTTTTCCAAACTCTTCCCGATCAGACGGTATACCATCCTCTGGGTGTGACAGACATGTTTTAGCAGTAGGAAGAGTCCCATTCATGTAAAGAGAACACCAGGGCTTTTTCAAAATCAGTGTCTCCCCGAAACCCAAACTGGGGAGTTTTCTAAGCTACAGCTACACATATGTTCATTAAGGGCCTTGGGAAGTAGGCAGAGTCCAAACTTTAGATGATTGAAGTCTTCAGGGTCAGAAGCACTCACCACTGGCATCCCTTAGGTTACACTTTAACTGTCATTGATAGATGATGTCAATAAAAATATCTATTCTTTTTCCGATTATTTCCCCTTATAGGTTATTGCAAAATATTGAGTGTAGTTCCCTGTGCTATACAGTAGTTCCTTGTTGATGATCTGTTTTATACATAGCAGTGTGTATGTGTTAATTCCAAACTGTTAATTTATCCCTCCTCCCACCTTTCCCCTTTGGTAATAATAAATTATAAGAGTTTATACTTCTCAGAAATGGGGGAGCTGAAAGAGAGGTATCATTTTCAATGGAAAAGCATTTAAAACAAGATTGAAGCTTTAACCAAGATTATTAGATGTACATCCTTGGAAAGAAATCACTTCATTTCTCTAATATTGACCTGACAAATAAGACAAACCTTTTCACTGAACTTGCTTATAATAAAGTGAATGAAATATCAAATGGAAGTGTTAGAAACATCTTATTTTACCCGAGCCTTATAAACTGTTCTATGTTAACTACAGTTTGGCTCACACATCTGTTCATTGAAGTTACAATAGTCTCAATTTCTGTTACTGATCCTCCAGAGTGGACCCCAACAAGTGTCCCCCTGCCCAGTGTCATTGGGGCCAACAGATCGAGACTGAGTTTGGTTCACAAGCAAAGGAAACTTTATATTTTGATCAACGAATGGAGAGGTGAGAGCATGCACTACCCCGTGGGCTGTGGGCTGGGCTGCTGTGTAGAGATCCTGTCAGAGTCAGTGGGAGGGAGGGGGCGGAGCTCTCGAGGGCGGGGTTGGCTGCAGCTCAGGCTCTATATCTCGGAGTCTGCACTGGGCCCCAGGAGCTGAGGTGTCGACCCAGCCATTCTGCACTAGGAAATCTGGTCTGAAGTGCCGGGTGTGGAACCTCTGCATGCGGGACCCTAGGAGCACGTGAAATTAGACAAAGGATAAAAAAGGTCAGACTTGACTTTATTGCCCAGATTCTATTTTTATCTCCCAGGGATTTTTAATGGGCTTTGCTGGGGACAAACCCCTCCTCTGCCTTTTGTCCCGTTCCTCATTCTTGGAGTGCTGAGGGTGCAGACCCTTCTTCTGTAACTGCTGAGTGCTGAGTTGGGAGCCCTCATACCAGGGGACGAGGGTCAGAACTTCTCCCCAGCAGCCTCCAGGTGACGTTGATTGGCCCCAGGACCCCTGCCTCCCTGCTCATCCACCTGAGCACCAGCATTGGAAGTGTTATAGATTCTAATGACCTTTAAGGGTCCAGGAAAGAGATGTGCAGAGACGCTGTGGGGGCCGGTTTCACCCCGCCCCACATTTGTTCGGCCACCTTAGGCTGACCGTTTCTGCCAGCCTAGATGCTCTGATCAGTAGTCTGCTCTTTCTTCAATTAGGCCCCTGAATTAACGTAAAAACAGCACCAGGTGTCAGAGCCCTGCCCGCTCAACTCCCAGACAGTCCAGGGTCAGTGGTGATCAAGGACCATGATGGTCACTGAGTCAACAGCCTTTTGAAGTAAACAGGAGTCCAGCCGGTCTTATTGGCCACCATCATCACGGTGTCTGTAGGCTTTTCTATGGTGACAGTGTGATATACGTTTCCCCTGCCAAGATTATTAGCTCCCCTCTGGGTGCAGTAAGTCCTGCAAGCAGTAGTCTACTCCTTCGGGACACACTATTGTTGTTTTATGAGAGAAACTCCAGGTCAAGTGATGTTCACACGAGTCGTCATGGTGCCCTGTTGCCCCCGGTTATCTCTCTGGATGTTGTTGTTGGAGGGCCTCCTCACTCGAGGTCGGTGTGCCCACGGAGCGAACCCTGCAACTTCAGGGCATGGTTGGTGATTAGGATCACCACGTGGGGTCCTTTTCCCTTAGGAGGGAGGTGGCCTTTTGGGTTGCTGATTTCCAGGTTTTTAGATACTGCCAGTGTCTTGGCCAGATGTGGCAGTGGGCCAAGCCCCTTGGTGACTGTAGTTTATCCTACCTGGATGGCATTCTTGCGTTGTTCCATTTCAAGTGGTCCCAGTTTTTGCACTAATTCTCCAATGGCGATTTACCTTTCACCGGGAATGGAAAGGTCAAAGGGTTTAGCTCAATTAGGGAGTTCCAGGGCAAGGGTCTGAATTGACTGCTCTTTCCATTCTTGAAAGGCCACTTCTGGATTCTGTTCAAAAGGATCATCATCTTTTCCTTTCAGTGTTTCATATAGAGGCCCAGCTAGTAGACTGTAGTTAGGGATCCAGAAGCAGCAAACCCTGGCCTCCTCAGGAACCCCTAAGCTGTCTTCTAGTTTTAGAAAGGGGTAAGGCTGCAAATGGTTTCTTCCCTTTCCTGGGATGGGCTTCTCCGACCTTCTGTGAGAATGAAGCCCAGGCAGGTCACCGCAGTCTGTGATATTTGAGCTTTTTCTTGGACAACTTCTATCCTTTATTGGCTTGGTAGTTCAGAGGCCTCCTTAGTAGGGCTGGTGATCAGAATGTCGTCTGCATATTGAAGGAGGGTTTCCTTTTCCAGAGGTAGAACTTTTCGGTCTTTAGCTAAGCTTTCCCCAAAGATGGTGTGGGAATTTTTGAACCCTTGGGGCAAGACGGCCCGGAAGTATTGTTTTAGTTGTATGTTGAGTCCTGCCACTCACAAGCCAAAATTTCTTGTGACTCTGGGACTAATGGAATACAAAAGAAGGCATCATTGAGGACTAATACAGAATACCATGTCCTGGTGGTTGGTAGAATGACCAGCAGGGTGTAGGAATTAGGAGCAACTGGAGGTATATCCTCGGTGGCTTCACTGACTGTCCTGACATCCTTTACCAGGTCCCCAGCAGCCCATGGGGCTCTCGTGGTCAGGCCAATCCCAGGATATGGAGCTCTCCTGGGCAGGTACCCCACCCCCAACCCAGCCCACAGGGCTCTCGTGGTCAGGCCCCTCCCAGGATACAGAGCTACCCTTGCAGGTACCGTGGCAGGGCTGGGCACACAGGAACCGTGCACATAGCCCTTATTGAAGAGCACCCCCAGCTCACCTGTCGCTCAGAGCTGACACAGAGCACCTCAGAGCAGGACTTGAACTAACAAACAGCAGCTCCAACAGGTCTGTGACCCTGGGCATCACTCTGTGTGGCCTCCCTCCACCTGGTCTTCCAGAGACTTCCACTGCACCCAGGGCACCAGGCCTCTGTCTCCAACCACCACCCACCCCTCCTCTCCCTGACTCCTGGGTTCCTCTCATTAGGAGAGGCTTTTCTTGAAGTTGTCTCCCACTCATGGGCCAGATAAAATGATTAGAAAACAAGCCAAAGCTGCAGCCCCTTGTCTATCCTGACTCTCAGGAGCCCACACCTGTTCCTTGGACCTGGCCGGTTCAGCAAGTTCCATTTTCTGCAACTCTGAGCCCCTGAGGGGTGATGATTGGCTGACCTGGGCAGCCTTATGGTGCCGGCCAGCCCTCCCCAGGTGTGCCTGGGTTGAGATCAATATAAATACCACCCCAGGCAGCAAGAGCCCCTGCAGCTGTGCCTGACGCCATTTTCTCTGCCCTGTCAGCAGTCTCGGGGCTGGGCTGGTGGGAGGGAGTGAGAGGCCACGGCTTTGTGGGTGGCCCAGTGTGAGTGGGGCTCTGCTGGACTTTCTGCAGCAGTTGCCAGGCTGCCACCTGCTAAAGAAGAGGATGTGTCACCCATACCTGCTGCTGGAATTTCTCCCTGGGCAGATGTGAGGAAGGAAAAAAGCAGTGGGGGCAGGGACAGGACGGGTATCTCAGGCAGGGAAATGGAAATCTTCCAGAAGAGCACCCAGGGCCAGGACCATCCTGGCTGGCCTGCAGGCACCAAGTCAGCTGGCATGCTGTCACTCGTGTGGCTCCATGGCCCTTCCTCTAGGCTTTCAAGTCCTTGTATATATTCAGGTGTTTTACCTGGGAAGGGTGGGAACAGTTCAGCAGCAACTGGCCTGGGGCTCAGCTCACGTTTACTCACAGATGCCTCGGCACGGTGCCCCAGCTTTGCAATGAGGACGCTTGTTGTGTGGGGGCTGCTGGCTGAATGGGAGACGATTCCCCACCACTGAGCAACTTCAGAATTGTTTACAACTGGAGCAAGTGCCCTGATACGGTTTTCCTCTGAGTAACTGGTGGGTTCTGTTTTTTTTTTTTCTCTTTTTCGTTTTTGGTTCAAGGTAGATTTTATTCCTCTTTTTTGTATTTACAGATATAAGCATGGAAATAATTTATTCATATAAATACATGTATGTGAAGGGAATAATTGTTTTTTCTGTTTTATTTTTTAAATTTTATTTCTTTTTAATTTTGAATTTTATTTTATATTTTTATACAGCAGGTTCTTATTGGTTATCTATTTTATACATATAAATGTTTACATGCCAATCCCAATCTCTCAACTCCTCCCACCACCACCCCCCCAAGAGCTTTCCCCCCTTGTTGTCCATACGATTGTTGTCTACATCTGTTGCTCTATTTATGCCTTGCAAAATGGTTAATCTGTACAGTTTTTCTAGGTTCCACATATATGCATGAATATACAAGATTTGTTTTTCTCTTTCTGACTTACTTCACTCTGTATGACAGTCTCTAGATCCATCGACGTCTCTACAAATGACCCAATTTCATTCCTTTCATGGCTTAGTAATATTCCATTTTATATATGTACCACATCCTTATGCATTCGTCTGTCTGTGGGCATTTAGGTTGCTTCCATTACCTCGATATTGTAAATAGTGATGCAATGAACATTGCGGTGAATGTCTCTTTTTGATTTATGGTTTTGTCTGGGTATATGTCCAGTACTGGGATTGCTGTATCATATGGTAATTCTATTATTAGTTTCTTAAGAAACTCCATATTGTTCTCCATAGTGACTGTATCAATTTATATTCCCAACAATAGTGGAAGAGGCTTCCTTTTCTCCACACCCTTTCCAGCATTTGTTGTTTGTAGATTTTCAGATGATGCCCATTCTAACAGGTGTGAGGTGATACCTCATTGTTGAGTCCATTTCGTTGAGCAAGGGGTAGGTCTTGTCTATTACATATTTGGCTTATGGAACGGTATCTGTGCTAATTTCAAACTCTGGTTTTATGCAGCACCCCAACTCACCTTTCCCCTTAAGCAAGCATAAGTTGGTTTTCTAAACTTGAGACCCTGTTCTGTTTTGTAATTCAGTTCATGTGTAGCCAAGTTTACATTCCGTGTATTAGTGATACCTTATGATGTTTCTTTTTCTGTGTGACTTATTTCACTTAGAATCATCGTGCCTCAATCCACTCATGATGCTGGTACAGGCCTGGTGACACAGATTTCATTGCTGAGTGGTATTCTGTTGTACGTTAAGTACCGCAAATTCTTTATCAATTATTTGCTCTCTGGGATACTTAACTTGTACCGTAGAAGAGGTTCCTGTAAACAGAGCCATCCCAAATTTTGGGGTGGCTATGTCTTTTTGATTTTAATTTCCCTAAGCTATAGGACCATAAGTGGAAATGCCCTAGACTCTGTTGCTTTGTTTTTCAGATGTATCAGGAAACACCATACACTTCTCCAGAGTGGCTGTTGGCAATTTACATCCCGCCCATCAGCATAACAAGGCTCCTTTCTCCCCATGGCCTGTCTTGCCTTTCTGGATTTTACACTTTTTTCAGATGGCCCTTTAGACCGGGGGGAAGTGACACTTCATAGTAGTTCGGATTTCCATTGTAAGCTTGCTTGGTTTGCCAAAAAGGGCATATGTGTTTTTTCCTGAATATATTCAGGAACAAACTCATACGCCCTTTTTTGCCAAGTGCATCATTGTCGATGTTCTGCCTCTTTTCCTATGCTTTAAATGCAAATCCAGTCTACCTCCTGAAATCGGTTTCCTGCAATTCTGCCCCGCTTTCAAGTCCTCTTGGCAGCCTTACTTCAATATATTTTTGGACGTTATCTGTCATTTATAACTCTGCAGGTTTGTGAATTACAGGGCCCCTGAGATCCTTTCTTCAACTCACTTTCTTGTGAGCTGGCCGCAAACCCGCAAGACTGCTTCAGGCCCTAATCTGCTTCTGGCAGAGCATGCTGAGCCTTTGGTTAATTCCTCTTCCTGGTGGGAAATGAGTGTTAAATATGCCCGTCCAGACACCTACCTCACTCTCAACCCCTTGGTGATGTGGGTCCTCTGGTTTGTGACCACCTTTATGGGTTCCTCACCTTTCGATGATGTGGCCCCACTAGTGTGAGGACACTCCTGCCTGGTTCTCATCCACGTGGTTATGTGGACCCCCTGGTGAGAGTCTGTTCCTGGCTGTGTTCCTCACCCTTCTGTGAGGGAGACCCTCTGCTGCTAGGTCACTCCTGCATGGCTGGCACACATTGCCTTGGTGAAGTCAGCCGTGTGGTGGCAGTTGGAGCGTGCTGGGAATCTCCTCCCCCCGGTGATGAGGGCCCTCTTGCGTCAGGCCCTAACTGCTGGGCTCACCAACTTTTCTTAGTGAGCCCAGTGATGCTTGGGCACTCCTCTTCGGATCCCATCTCCATAGGGATGTGGGCCTTCTGCTCTGAGGTCCCAACGGCTGGGTTGTTCACATTTTCATGATGTGGGCTCTCTGGTGTTAGTTCACAGAGGCCTGGATCCCATAGCCTCTGTGCTCTTGGCTGCCTGCTGGGAGGTTCCAACTGCTCGATTCCTCACTTTTTTAATTTTTCGGGCCCTCTGTTGTGAGGATCCTCCTGCCTGCCTCACTCCCAGCCCCTTCGTGATGTGTGTCCTCTGGTTTGAGGCCACATGTGCTGGGTTCCTCACCTTTCGATGATGTGGGACCAATGGTCTTAGGAGACTCCTGCCTGGTTCACATCCCCTTGGTGATGTGGGCCCTCTGTTGAGAGTCTGATCCTGGCTGGGTTCCTCACCCATCTGTGAGGTGGGCCGTCTGCTGTGAGGTCACTCCTGCCTGGCTTGCTCACCTCGCCTTGTGGACATGAGCCCTCTGGTGGCACTTGGAGCCTGCTGGGAGCCTCCTCCCGTCGGTGATGAGGGCCCTCTGGCGTCAGGCCCTAACTGCTGGGCTCCCCACATTTTGTGATGTGCGCCCAGTGGTGCGAGGACACTCCAGCCAGGTTCACATCCCCATTGGGATGTGGGCCTTCTGCTCTGAGGTCCCAACGCCTGGGTTGCTCACAGTTTCATGATGTGGGCTCTCTGCTGTTAGTTCACTCCTGCCTGCATCCCATAGCTTCTGTGCTCTCGGCCGCCTGCTGGGAGGTTCCAACTGCTGGATTCCTCACCTTTCTTATTCTTTGGGCCCTCTGTTTTTAGGCCACTCCTGCCTGCCTCACTCCCATTCCCTTTGTGATATGTGTCCTCTGATTTGAGGCCACATGTGCTGGGTTCCGCACCTTTCGATGATGTGGCCCCACTGGAGGGAAGACAGTCCTGCCTGGTTCCCATCCCCTTGCTGATGTGGGCCCTCAGGTGAGAGTCTGATCCTGGCTGGGTTCCTCACACTTCTGTGAGGTGGGCCCTCTGCTGTGAGGTCAATCATGCCTGTCTGGCACACGTCACCTTGGCGACGTGGGCCCTCTGGTGGCAATTGGAGTGTGCTGGGATCCTCCTCCCCTCGGTGATGAGGGCCCTCTTGCCTTAGGCCATAACTGCTGGGCTCCCCACATTTTCTGATGTGCACCAAGTGAGTGAGGACACTCTTGCCAGGTTCCCATCCCCATGGGGATATGGGCCTTCTGCTCTGAGGTCAAAACGGCTGGCTTGCTCACAGTACCATGGTGTGGGCCCTCTGCTGTGAGTTCACTCTGACAAGGATCCCTTATCATCGGTGCTCTGAGCCGCCTGCTGGGAGGTTCCAACTGCTGGATTCCTCAACTTTTTTATTCTATGTGCCCTCTGTTGCGAGGCTCCTCCTGCCTGCCTCACTGCCAGCCCCTTGGTGATGACTGTCCTATGGCTTGAGGTCACATGTGCTGCGTTCCTCACCTTTCGATGATGTGGCCCCACTCGTGTGAGGACACTCCTGCCTGGTTCCCATCCCCTTGGTGAGGTGGGCCCTCTGGCGAGAGTCTAATCCTGGCTGGGTACCTCAACGTTCTGTGAGGTAGGCCCTCTGCTGTGAGGTCACTCCTGCCTGGCTGGCACACGTCACCTTGGAGACGTGAGCCCTCTGGTGGCAGTTGGAGCGTGCAGGGTGCCTCCTCCTCTCGGTGATGACGGCCCTCTGGCGTCAGGCCCTAAATGGTGGGCTCCCCACATTTTCTGATGTGCGCCCAGTGGTGCGAGGACACTCCAGCCACATTCCCATTCCCATGGGGATGTGGGCCTTCTGTGCTGAGGTCCCAACGCCTGGGTTGCTCACAGTTTTATGATGTGCGCCCTCTGCTGTGAGTTCACTGCGGCCTGGATCCCATAGCCTCGGTGTTCTGAGCCACCTGCTGGAAGGTCTAAATGCTGGAATCCTCACGTTTTTTATATTATGTGCCCTGTGTTGTGAGGCTACTCCTGCCTGCCTCACTCCAAGGCCCTTGGTGATGTGGGTCCTCTGGTTTGAGGACACATGTGCTGGGTTCCTCACCTTAAGATGATGAGGCCCCACTGGTGTGAGGATAATCCTGACTGGTTCCCATCCCCTTTGTGATGTGGGCCCTCTGGTGAGAGTCTGATCCTGGCTGGGTTCCTCACCCATCTGTGAGGTGGGCCCTCTACTATCAGGTAACTCTTGCCTGGCTTGCTCACCTCACCTTGTTGACATGAGCCCTCTGGTGGCACTTGGACCCTGCTGGGAGCCTCCTCACCTCTGTGATGAGGGCCCCCTGACGTCAGGCCCTAACTGCTGGGCTCACCAACTTTTCTTAGTGAGCCCAGTGATGCTCGGGCACTCCTCTTAGGTTCCCATCTCCATGGGGATGTGGGCCTTCTGCTCTGAGGTTCCAACGGCTGGGTTGATCACAATTTCATGATGTGGGCTCTCTGGTGTTAGTTCACTGTGGCCTGGATCCCATGGCCTCTGTGCTCTTGGCCGCCTGCTGGGAGGTTCCAACTGCTCGATTCCTCACTTTTTTAATTTTTTAGGCCCTCTGTTGTGAGGATCCTCCTGCCTGCCTCACTCCCAGCCCCTTCGTGATGTGTGTCCTCTGGTTTGAGGCCACATGTGCTGGGTTCCTCACCTTTCGATGATGTGGGACCAATGGTCTTAGGAGACTCCTGTCTGGTTCACATCCCCTTGGTGATGTGGGCCCTCTGTTGAGAGTCTGATCCTGGCTGGGTTCCTCACCCATCTGTGAGGTGGGCCGTCTGCTGTGAGGTCACTCCTGCCTGGCTTGCTCACCTCGCCTTGTGGACATGAGCCCTCTGGTGGCACTTGGAGCCTGCTGGGAGCCTCCTCCCCTCGGTGATGAGGGCCCTCTGGTGTCAGGCTCTAACGGCTGGGCTCCCCACATTTTGTGATGTGCGCCCAGTGGTTCGAAGACACTCCATCCAGGTTCACATCCTCATTGGGATGTGGGCCTTCTGCTCTGTGGTCCCAACGGCTGGGTTGCTCACAGTTTCATGATGTGGACTCTCTGCTGTTAGTTCACTCTGGCCTTCATCCCATAACCTCGGTGCTCTGGGCCGCTTGCTGGGAGGTTCCAACTGCTGGATTCCTCAACTTTTTTAATTTTTTAGGCCCTCTGTTGTGAGGCTCCTCCTGCCTGCCTCACTCCCAGCCCCTTGGTGATGGGTGTCCTATGGTTTGAAGCCACATGTTCTGGGTTCCTCACCTTTAGATGATATGGACCTACTCATGTGAGGACACTCCTGCCTGGTTCCAATCCATTTGGTGATGTGGGCCCTCTGGTGCGAGTCTGATCCTGACTGGGTTCGTCACACTTCTCTGAGGTGGGCCCTCTGCTGTGAGGTCATTCGTGCCTGGTTGGCACACATCGCCTTGGTGACGTCAGCCCTCTGGTGGCAGTTGGAGCCTGCTGGGAGCCTCCTTCCCTTGGTGATATGGGTCCTCTTGCGTCAGGCCCTAACTGCTGGTCTCCCAAAATTTTCTGATACGTACTCAGTGGTGCGAGGACACTCCTACCAGATTTATATCCCCATGGGGATGTGGGCCTCCTGCTCTGAGGTCCCAATGGCTGGGTTGCTCAGTTTCATGACATGGGCCCTCTTCTGTGAGTTCACTGTGGCCTGGATCCCATAGCCTTGGTGCTCTGGGCCGCCTGCTGGGAGGTTCCAACTGCTGGATTCCTCACTTTTTTATTCTATGGGCCCAGTGTTGTGAGTCTACTCCTGCCTGCTCACTCCGAGGCCCTTGGTGATGTGGGTCCTCTGGTTTGAGGACACATGTGCTGAGTACCTCACCTTTCGATGATGTGGCCCCACTGGTGTGAAGACACACCTGCCTGGTTCCCATCCCCTTAGTGATGTGGGCCCTCTGGTGAGAGTCTGATGTTGGCTGGGTTTCTCACCCTTCTGTGAGGTGGGACCTCTGCTGTGAGGTAAATCCTGCCTGGCTTGCTCACGTTGCCTTGGCAACGTGAGCCCTCAGTTGGCAGTTGGAGCCTGCTGGGAATCTCCTTCCCTCGGTTATGAGAGCTCTGGATAAAACACATATGCCCTTTTTTGCCAAGTGCATTATTTTCCAAGTTCTGTCTCTTTTCCTATGCTTTAAGAGCGACTCAGGTGTACCTTCTGAAATCGGTTTCCAGCAATTCTGCCCCTCATTCAAGTCCTCTTCGCAGCCTTACTTCAGTAAAATTTTGGATGATACCTGTCATTTATAACTCTGCAGGTTTGTGAATTACAGTGCCCCTGAGCTCCTTTCTTCAACTCGCTTTCTTGTGAGCTGGCCGCAAAACCGCAGGATCTCTTCAGGTCCTAATCTGGTTCCAGCATGGCACACGGAGCCTTTGGTTCATTCGTCTTCCTGGTGGGAAATGAGAGTTAAATTTGCCCGTCCAGACACCTCCAGCTAGTCTCTCATTGGTTCTCCTTATTCCTGTTCATCTTCCGCAGAAATTGCAAACTTGGCCAAACAAGAGGTTAAAGGCACTGACTCTACAAGTGCGGAGAGTGTTAGTAAAGCGTCTGGAAAGTTGAACTGAGTGCCAGGGGACGAAAAATGAGATACATTTAAAAACGTTCCCCGATCATATGGTGGATCATATTCTGGGTTCCACATGCATGTTTTAGCTGAAGGAGGAATCCCTTACACCGGGAGAGTTGAGACCCATGGAATGGGTACAATGAAATATGACTTCAAAGGGTCTGCATTTGCTCACCGAACCTCACCAATCCTATCACTGCTGCGTTTATGCCGCTGTACACATGCTTAATTCTCTTTCAGAGACATATAAATCCATAGGTTTTAAGTTTCTTACTAGTCAGGTATATTCTTAGGCGTTGAATATGGCGTGTTGAGTCCACTTCATTGAGCAAGGAGTACTTCTTGTCTATTACATATTTGGCTTATGGAACGGTATCTGTGCTAATTTCCATCTCTGGTTTTATGCAGCACCCCAACTCACCTTTCCCCTTAAGCAAGCATAAGTTGGTTTTCTACATTTGAGACCCTGTTCTGTTTTGTAATTCAGTTCCTGTGTAGCCAAGTTTACATTCCGTGTAGTACTGATATCTTATGATGTTTCTTTTTCTGTGTGACTTATTTCACTTAGAATCATCGTACCTGAATCCACTCATTATGCTGCTACGGGCCTGATGACATAGATTTCATTGCTGAGTGATATTGCATTGTACGTAAGTACAACAACTTCTTTATCCATTTTTCGCTTTCTGTGATATTGAACTTGTACCGTAAACGAGGTTCTTGTAAACAGAGCCGTCCCAAACTTTGGGTTGGCTGTGTCTTTTTGATTTTAATTTCCCTGAGCTATAGGACCATAAGTAGAAGTTTCCTAGGCTCTGTTGCTTTGTTTTTTAGATGTTTCAGGAAACACCATACACTTCTCCAGAGTGGCTGTTGGCAATTTACATCCCGCCCATCAGCATAACAAGGCTCCCAGTTCTCAATGGCCTGTCCTGCCTTTCTGCATTTTACACTTTTTTCAGATGGCCCTTTTGACCGGGGGGCAGTGAGACTTCATTGTAGTGCAGATTTCCTTTGCAAGCTTGCTTCGTTGGCCAAAAAGGGCTTATGCGTTTTTTCCTGAATATATTCAGTAAAGAACGCATACGCCCTTTTTGGCCAAGTGCATCATTGTGGACGTTCTGCCTGCTTTCCAATGCTTTACATGTAATTCCAGTCTACCTCCTGAAATCAGTTTCCTGCAATTCTGCCCCGCTTTCAAGTCCTATTGGCAGCCTTACTTCAATATATTTTTGGATGATAGCTGTCATTTATATCTCTGGAGGTTTGTGAATTACAGTGCCCCTGAGCTCCTTTCTTCAACTCGCTTTCTTGTGAGCTGGCCGCAACACCGCAGGATTGCTTCAGGCCCTACTGCAGTTCCAGCATGGCACGCTGAGCCTTTGGTTAATTCCTCTTCCTGGTGGGAAATGAGAGTTAAATTTGCCTGTCCAGACACCTCCAGCTTGTCTCTCATTGGTTCTCCCTATTCCTGTTCATCTTCCGCAGAAATTGCAAACTGGGCCAAACAGGAGGTTAAAGGCACTGACTCTCCAAATGGGGAGAGTGTTAGTAAAGCGTCTGGAATGTTGCACCCGAGTACCAGGGGATGAAAACTGAGACACATTTGAACACGTTTCCCAATCACACGGTGGATCATACTCTGGGTTCCAGATGCATGTTTTAACTGAAGGAAGAATCCCTTAAACCTGGAGAGTTGAGACCCATGGAATGGGTACCATGCAATATGACTTCAAAGGTTCTGCATTTGCTCACCGAACCTCACCAATCCTATCACTGCTGCGTTTCTGCCGCTCTACAGACACTTGATTCTCTTTTGGAGACATATAAATCCATAGGTTTTAAGATTCTTACTAGTCAGGTATATTCTTAGGCGTTTAATATGGGGTTTTGAGTCCACTTCGTTGAGCAAGGAGTAGCTCTTGTCTATTACATATTTGGCTTATGGAACGGTATCTGTGCTAATTTCAATCTCTGGTTTTATGCAGCACCCCAACTCACCTTTCCCCTTAAGCAAGCATAAGTTGGTTTTCTACATTTGAGACCCTGTTCTGTTTTGTAATTCAGTTCCTGTGTAGCCAAGTTTACATTCCGTGTATTAGTGATATCTTATGATGTTTCTTTTTCTGTGCGACTTATTTCACTTAGAATCATCGTACCTGAATCCACTCATTATGCTGCTACAGGCCTGATGACATAGATTTCATTGCTGAGTGATATTGCATTGTACGTAAGTACCACAACTTCTTTATGCATTTTTTGCTTTCTGTGATATTGAAGTTGTACTGTAAATGAGGTTCTTGTAAACAGAGCCATCCCAAACTTTGGGGTGGCTGTGTCTTTTTGATTTTAATTTCCCTAAGCTATAGGACCATAAGTGGAAGTGTCCTAGGCTCTGTTGCTTTGTTTTTTAGATGTTTCAGGAAACACCGTACACTTCTGCACAGTGGCTGTTGGCAATTTACATCCCGCCCATCAGCATAACAAGGCTCCCAGTTCTCCATGGCCTGTCCTGCCTTTCTGGATTTTACACTTTTTTCAGATGGCCCTTTTGACCGGGGGGCAGTGAGACTTCATTGTAGTGCAGATTTCCTTTGCAAGCTTGCTTGCTTGTCCAAAAAGGGCGTATGCGTTTTTTCCTGAATATATTCAGTAAAAACCGCATACACACTTTTTGGCCAAGTGCATCATTGTGGACGCTCTGCCTCTTTTCCTATGCTTTACATGCAATTCCCGTCTACCTCCTGAAATCGGTTTCCTGCAATTCTGCCCCGCTTTCAAGTCCTCTTGGCAACCTTACTTCAATATATTTTTGGACGATAGCTGGCATTTATAACTCTGCAGGTTTGTGAATGACAGTGCCCCTGAGCTCCTTTCTTCAACTCGCTTTCTTGTGAGCTGTCCGCAACACCGCAGGATTGCTTCAGACCCTATTGTGGTTCCGGCATGGCACTCTGAGCCTTTGGTTAATTCCTCTTCCTGGTGGGAAATGACAGTTAAGTTTGCCCGTCCAGACACCTCCAGCTAGTCTCTCTTTGGTTCTCCCTATTCGTGTTCATTTTCCGCAGAAATTGCAAACTGGGCCAAACAGGAGGTTAAAGGCACTGACTCTCCAAGTGGGGAGAGTGTTAGTAAAGCTTCTGGAATGTTGCACCCGAGTACCAGGGCACGAAAACTGAGACACATTTGAACACGTTTCCCGAGCACATGGTGGATCATACTCTGGGTTCCACATGCATGTTTTAGCTGAAGGAAGAATCCCTTAAACCTGGAGAGTTGAGACCCATGGAATGGGTACCATGCAGTATGACTACAAAGGGTCTGCATTTGCTCACCGAACCTCACCAATCCTATCACTGCTGCATTTATGCCGCTGTACACACGCTTGATTGTCTTTCGGAGATATATAAATCCATAGGTTTTAAGATTCTTACTAGTCGGGTATATTGTTAGGCGTTTAATATGGGGTGTTGAGTCCACTTCGTTGAGCAAGGAGTAGCTCTTGTCTATTACATATTTGGCTTATGGAACTGTATCTGTGCTAACTTCCATCTCTGGTTTTATGCAGCACCCCAACTCACCTTTCCCCTTAAGCAAGCATAAGTTGTTTTTCTACATTTGAGACCCTGTTCTGTTTTGTAATTCAGTTCCTGTGTAGCCAAGTTTACATTCCGTGTAGTAGTGATATCTTATGATGTTTCTTTTTCTGTGTGACTTATTTCACTTAGAATCATCGTACCTGAATCCACTCATTATGCTGCTATGGGCCTGATGACATAGGTTTCATTGCTGAGTGTTATTGCATTGTACATAAGGACCACAACTTCTTTATCCATTTTTCGCTTTCTGTGATATTGAACTTGTACTGTAAACGAGGTTCTTGTAAACAGAGCCGTCCCAAACTTTGGGGTGGCTGTGTCTTTTTGATTTTAATTTCCCTAAGCTATAGGAACATAAGTGGAAGTGCCCTAGGCTCTGTTGCTTTGTTTTTTAGATGTTTCAGGAAACACCATACACTTCTCCAGAGTGGCTGTTGGCAATTTACATCCCGCCCAGCAGCATAACAAGGCTCCCAGTTCTCCATGGCCTGTCCTGCCTTTCTGGATTTTACACTTTTTTCAGATGGCCCTTTTGACCGGGGGCAGTGAGACTTCATTGTAGTGCAGATTTCCTTTGCAAGCTTGCTTGGTTGGCCAAAAAGGGCGTATGCGTTTTTTCCTGAATATATTCAGGAAAAAACGCATACTCTCTTTTTGGTCAAGTGCATCATTGTGGACGTTCTGCCTCTTTTCCTATGCTTTACATGCAATTCCAGTCTACCTCCTGAAATCGGTTTCCTGCAATTCTGCCCCGCTTTCAAGTCCACTTGGCAGCCTGACTTCAATATATATTTGGACGATAGCTGTCATTTATAAATCTGTAGGTTTGTGAATGACAGTGCCCCTGAGCTCCTTTCTTCAACTCGCTTTCTTGTGAGCTGGCCGCAACACCGTAGGATTGCTTCAGTCCATAGTGTGGTTCTGGCATGGCACGCTGAGCCTTTGGTTAATTCCTCTTCCTGGTGGGAAATGAGAGTTAAATTTGCCCGTCCAGACACCTCCAGCTAGTCTCCCATTGGTTCTCCCTATTCCTGTTCATTTTCCGCAGAAATTGCAAACTGGGCCAAACAGGAGGTTAAAGGCACTGACTCTCCAAGTGGGGAGAGTGTTAGTAAAGCGTCTGGAATGTTGCACCCAAGTACCAGGGGACGAAAACTGAGACACATTTGAACACGTTTCCCGATTACACGGTGGATCATACTCTGGGTTCCACATGCATGCTTTATCTGAAGGAAGAATCCCTTAAACTTGGAGAGTTGAGACCCGTGGAATGGGTACCATGAAATACGACTTCAAAGAGTCTGCATTTGCTCACCGATCCTCACCAATCCTATCACTGCTGCGTTTATGCCGCTGTACACACGCTTGATTCTCTTTCGGAGACATATAAATCCATAGGTTTATAGATTCTTACTAGTCAGGTATATTCTTAGGCGTTTAATATGGGGTGTTGAGTCCACCTCGTTGAGCAAGGAGTAGCTCTTGTCTATAACATATTTGGCTTATGGAACGGTATCTGTGCTAATTTCAATCTCTGGTTTTATGTAGCACCCTAACTCACCTTTCCCCTTAAGCAAGCATAAGTTGCTTTTCTACATTTGAGACCCTGTTCTGTTTTGTAATTCAGTTCCTGTGTAGCCAAGTTTACATTCCGTGTATTAGTGATATCTTATGATGTTGCTTTTTCTGCGTGAATTATTTCACTTAGAATCATCGTACCTGAATCCACTCATTATGCTGCTACGGGCCTGATGACGTAGATTTCATTGCTGAGTGATATTGCATTGTACGTAAGTACCACAACTTCTTTATCCATTTTTCGCTTTCTGAGATATTGAACTTGTACCGTAAACGAGGTTCTTGTAAACAGAGCCATCCCAAACTTTGGGGTGGCTGTGTCTTTTTGATTTTAATTTCCCTGAGGTATAGGACCATAAGTGGTAGAGCCCTAGGCTCTGTTGCTTTGTTTTTTAGATGTTTCAGGAAACACCATACACTTCTCCACAGTGGCTTTTGGCAATTTACATCCCGCCCATCAGCATAACAAGGCTCCCAGTTCTCCATGGCCTGTCCTGCCTTTCTGGATTTTACACTTTTTTCAGATGGCCCTTTTGACCGGGGGGCAGTGAGACTTCATTGTAGTGCAGATTTCCTTTGCAAGCTTGCTTGGTTGGCCAAAAAGGTCGTATGCGTTTTTTCCTGAATATATTCAGGAAAAAACGCATACTCTCTTTTTGGTCAAGTGCATCATTGTGGACGTTCTGCCTCTTTTATTATGCTTTACATGCAATTCCAGTCTACCTCCTGAAATCGGTTTCCTGCAGTTCTGCCACGCTTTCAAGTCCACTTGGCAGCCTGACTTCAATATATATTTGGACGATAGCTCTCATTTATAAATCTGTAGGTTTGTGAATAACAGTGCCCCTGAGCTCCTTTCTTCAACTCGCTTTCTTGTGAGCTGGCCGCAACACCGTAGGATTGCTTCAGTCCCTAGTGTGGTTCCGGCATGGCACGATGAGCCTTTGGTTAATTCCTCTTCCTGGTGGGAAATGAGAGTTAAATTTGCCCATCCAGACACCTCCAGCTGGTCTCCCATTGGTTCTCCCTATTCCTGTTCATTTTCCGCAGAAATTGCAAACTGGGCCAAACAGGAGGTTAAAGGCACTGACTCTCCAAGTGGGGAGAGTGTTAGTAAAGCGTCTGGAATGTTGCACCCAAGTACCAGGGGACGAAAACTGAGACACATTTGAACACGTTTCCCGATTACATGGTGGATCATACTCTGGGTTCCACATGCATGTTTTAGCTGAAGGAAGAATCCCTTAAACTTGGAGAGTTGAGACCCGTGGAATGGGTACCATGCAATACGACTTCAAAGGGTCTGCATTTGCTCACCGAACCTCACCAATCCTATCACTGCTGCGTTTATGCCGCTGTACACACGCTTGATTCTCTTTCGGAGACATATAAATCCAAAGGTTTTAAGATTCTTACTAGTCAGGTGTATTCTTAGGCGTTTAATATGGGGTTTTGAGTTCACTTCGTTGAGTAAGGAGAGTTCTTGTCTGTTACATATTTGGCTTATGGAACGGTATCTATGCTAATTTCAATCTCTGGTTTTATGCAGCACCCCAACTCACCTTTCCCCTTAAGCAAGCATAAGTTGGTTTTCTACATTTGAGTCCCTGTTCTGTTTTGTAATTCAGTTCCTGTATAGCCATGTTTACAATCCGTGTATTAGTGATATCTTATGATGTTTCTTTTTCTGTGTGACTTATTTCACTTAGAATCATCGTACCTGAATCCACTCATTATGCTGCTATGGGCCTGATGAGATAGATTTCATTGCTGAGTGATATTGCATTGTACGTTAGTACCACAACTTCTTTATCCATTTTTCGCTTTCTGTGATATTGAACTTCTACCGTAAAGGAGTTTCTTGTAAACAGAGCCATCCCAAACTTTGGGTGGCTGGGTCTTTTTGATTTTAATTTCCCTAAGCTATAGGACCATAACTGGAAGGGCCCTCGGCTCTGTTGCTTTGTTTTTTAGATGTTTCAGGAAACACCATACACTTCTCCAGAGTGGCTGTTGGCAATTTACATCCCGCCCATCAGCATAAGAAGGCTCCCAGTTCTCAATGGCCTGTTCTGCCTTTCTGGATTTTACTCTTTTTTCAGATGGCCCTTTTGACCGCGGGGCAGTGAGACTTCATTGTAGTGCAGATTTCCTTTGCAAGCTTGCTTGGTTGGCCAAAAAGTGCGTATGCGTTTTTTCCTGAATATATTCAGGAAAAAACGCATACGCCTTTTTTGGCCAAGTGCATCATTGTGGACGTTCTGCCTCTTTTCCTATGCTTTACATGCAATTCCAGTCTACCTCCTGAAATCAGTTTCCTGCAATTCTGCCCTGCTTTCAAGTCCTCTTGGCAGCCTTACTTCAATATATTTTTGAATGATAGCTGTCATTTATAACTCTGCAGGTTTGTGAATGACAGTGCCCCTGAGCTCCTTTCTTCAACACGCTTTCTTGTGAGCTGGCCGCAACACCGCAGGATTGCTTCAGGCCCTAGTGTGGTTCCGGTATGGCACGCTGGGCCGTTGGTTAATTCCTATTCCTGGTGGGAAATGAGAGTTAAATTTGCCTGTCCAGACACCTCCAGCTAGTCTCTCATTGGTTCTCCCTATTCCTGTCCATTTTCCGCAGAAATTGCAAACTGGGCCAAACAGGAGGTTAAAGGCACTGACTCTCCAAGTGGGGAGAGTGTTATTAAAGCATCTGGAATGTTGCACCCGAGTACCAGGGGACGAAAACTGAGACACACTTGAACACG
Organism: Orcinus orca; assembly: GCF_937001465.1. Lineage (NCBI taxonomy): Eukaryota > Metazoa > Chordata > Mammalia > Artiodactyla > Delphinidae > Orcinus > Orcinus orca. The sequence continues at coordinate 50,591,573 of NC_064560.1, read as the reverse complement.
TTTCCCGATCACACGGTGGATCATACTCTGGGTTCCACATGCATGTTTTAGCTGAAGGAAGAGTCCCTTAAACCTGGAGAGTTGAGACCCATGGAATGTGTACCATGCAATATGACTTCAAAGGGTCTGCATTTGCTCACCGAACCTCACCAATCCTATCACTGCTGCGTTTATGCCGCTGTACACACGCTTGATTCTCTTTCGGAGACATATAAATCCATAGGTTTTATGATACTTACTAGTCAGGTGCATTCTTAGGCGTGTAATATGGGGTGTTGAGTCCACTTCATTGAGCATGGAGTAGCTCTTGTCTATTACATATTTGGCTTGTGGAACGGTATCTGTGCTAATTTCAATCTCTGGTTTTATGCAGCACCCCAACTCACCTTTCCCCTTAAGCAAGCATAAGTTGATTTTCTACATTTGAGACCCTGTTCTGTTTTGTAATTCAGTTCCTGTGTAGCCAAGTTTACATTCCGTGTAGTAGTGATATCTTATGATGTTTCTTTTTCTGTGTGACTTATTTCACTTAGAATCATCGTACCTGAATCCACTCATTATGCTGCTACGGGCCTGATGACATAGATTTCATTGCTGAGTGATATTGCATTGGACGTAAGTACCACATCTTCTTTATCCATTTTTCGCTTTCTGTGATATTGAACTTGTACCGTAAATGACGTTCTTGTAACAGAGCCGTCCCAAACTTTGGGGTGTCTGTGTCTTTTTGATTTTAATTTCCCTAAGCTATAGGACCATAAGTGGAAGTGCCCTAGTCTCTGTTGCTTTGTGTTTTAGATGTTTCAGGAAACACAATACACTTCTCCAGAGTGGCTGTTGGCAATTTACATCCCGCACATCAGCATAACAAGGCTCCCAGTTCTCCATGGCCTGTCCTGCCTTTCTGGATTTTACACTTTTTCAGATGGCCCATTTGACCGGGGGGCAGTGAGACTTCATTTTAGTGCAGATTTCCTTTGCAAACTTGCTTGGTTGGCCAAAAAGGGCGTATGCGTTTTTTCCTGAATATATTCAGGAAAAAACGCATACGCCCTTTTTGGCCAAGTGCATCATTGTGGACGTTCTGCCTCTTTTCCTATGCTTTACATGCAATTCCAGTCTACCTCCTGAAATCACTTTCCTGCAATTCTGCCCCACTTTCAAGTCCTCTTGGCAGCCTTACTTCAATATATTTTTGGACGATAGCTGTCATTTATAACTCTGCAGGTTTGTGAATTACTGTGCCCCTGAGCTCCTTTCTTCAACTCACTTTCTTGTGAGCTGCCTGCAACACCGCAGGATTGCTTCAGACCCTAGTGTGGTTCCGGCATGGCACGCTGGTCCTTTGGTTAATTCCTCTTCCTGGTGGGAAATGAGAGTTAAATTTGCCCGTCCAGACACCTCCAGCTAGTCTCTCATTGGTTCTCCCTATTCCTGTTCATTTTCTGCAGAAATTGCAAACTGGGCCAAACAGGAGGTTAAAGGCACTGACTCTCCAAATGGGGAGAGTGTTAGTAAAGCATCTGGAATGTTGCACCCGAGTACCAGGGGACGAAAACTGAGACACATTTAAACACGTTTCGCGATCACACGGTGGAACATACTCTGGGTTCCACATGCATGTTTTAGATGAAGGGAGAATCCCTTAAACCTGGAGAGTTGAGACCCATGGAATGGGTACCATGCAATATGACTTCAAAGGGTCTGCATTTGCTCACCGAACCTCACCAGTCCTATCACTGCTGCGTTTATGCCACTGTACACATGCTTGATTCTCTTTCGGGGACATATAAATCCATAGTTTTTCAGATTCTTACTAGTCAGGTATATTCTTAGGCGTTTAATATGGGGTGTTGAGTGCACTTCGTTGAGCAAAGAGTAGCTCTTGTCTATTACATATTTGGCTTATGGAACGGTATCTGTGCTAATTTCAATCTCTGGTTTTATGCAGCACCCCAACTCACCTTTCCCCTTAAGCAAGGATAAGTTGGTTTTCTACATTTGAGACCCTGTTCTGTTTTGTAATTCAGTTCCTGTGTAGCCAAGTTTACATTCCATGTAGTAGTGATATCTTATGATGTTTCTTTTTCTGTGTGACTTATTTCACTTAGAATCATCGTACCTGAATCCACTCATTATGCTGCTACGGGCCTCATGACATAGATTTCATTGCTGAGTGATATTGCATTGTACGTAAGTACCACAACTTCTTTATCCATTTTTCGCTTTCTGTGATATTGAACTTGTACCGTAAACGAGGTTCTTGTAAAGAGAGCCATCCCAAACTTTGGGGTGGCTGTGTCGTTTTGATTTTAATTTCCCTAAGCTATAGGACCATAAGTGGAAGTGCCCTAGGCTCTGTTGCTTTGTTTTTTAGATGTTTCAGGAAACACCATACACTTCTCCAGAGTGGCTGTTGGCAATTTACATCCCACCCATCAGCATAACAAGGCTCCCAGTTCTCCATGGCCTGTCCTGCCTTTTTGGATTTTACACTTTTTTCAGATGGCCCTTTTGACCGGGGGGCAGTGAGACTTCATTGTAGTGCAGATTTCCTTTGCAAGCATTCTTGGTTGGCCAAAAAGGGTGTATGCGTTTTTTCCTGAATATATTCAGGAAAAAACGCATATGCCCTTTTTGGCCAAGTGCATCATTGTGGACGTTCTGCCTCTTTTCCTATGCTTTACATGCAATTCCAGTCTACCTCCTGAAATCGGTTTCCTGCAATTCTGCCCCACTTTCAAGTCCCCTTGGCAACCATACTTCAATATATTTGTGGACGATAGCTGTCATTTTTAACTCTGCAAGTTTGTGAATGACAGTGCCCCTGAGCTCCTTTCTTCAACTCGCTTTCTTGTGAGCTGGCCGCAACACCGCAGGATTGCTCAGGCCCTAGTGTGGTTCCCGGCATGGCACGCTGAGCTGTTCGTTAATTCCTATTCCTGGTGGGAAATGAGAGTTAAATTTGCCCGGTCAGACACCTCCAGCTAGTCTCTCATTGGTTCTCCCTATTCCTGTTCATTTTCCGCAGAAATTGCAAACTGGGCCAAACAGGAGGTTAAACGCACTGACTCTCCAAGTGGGGAGAGTGTTAGTAAAGCGTCTGGAATGTTGCACCCGAGTACCAGGGGACGAAAACTGAGACACATTTGAACACGTTTCCTGATCACACAGTGGATCATAATCTGGGTCCACATGCATGTTTTAGCTGAAGGAAGAATCCCTTAAACCTGGAGAGTTGAGACCCATGGAATGGGTACCATGCAATATGACTTCAAAGGGTCTGCATTTGCTCACTGAACCTCACCAATCCTATCACTGCTGCGTTTATGCCACTGTACACACGCTTGTTTCACTTTCGGAGACATATAAATCCATAGGTTTTAAGATTCATACTAGTCAGGTATATTCTTAGGCGTTTAATATGGGGTGTTGAGTCCACTTCGTTGAGCAAGGAGTAGCTCTTGTCTATTACATATTTGACTTATGGAACGGTATCTGTGCTAATTTCAATCTCTGGTTTTATGCAGCAGCCCAACTCACCTTTCCCCTTAAGCAAGCATAAGTTGGTTTTCTACATTTGAGACCCTGTTCAGTTTTGTAATTCAGTTCCTCTGTAGCCAAGTTTACATTCCACGTAGTAGTGATATCTTATGATGTTTCTTTTTCTGTGTGACTTATTTCACTTAGAATCATCGTACCTGAATCCACTCATTATGCTGCTATGGGCCTGATGACATAGATTTCATTGCTGAGTGATATTGCATTGTACGTAAGTACCACAACTTCTTTATCCATTTTTCGCTTTCTGTGATATTGAACTTGTACCGTAAACGAGGTTCTTGTAAACAGAGCCATCCCAAACTTTGGGGTGGCTGTGTCTTTTTGATTTTAATTTCGCTAAGCTATAGGACCATAAGTGGAAGTGCCCTAGGCTCTGTTGCTTTGTTTTTTATATGTTTCAGGAAACACCATACACTTCTCCACAGTGGCTGTTGGCAATTTACATCCCGCCCATCACCATAACAAGGCTCCCAGTTCTCCATGGCCTGTCCTGCCTTTCTGGATTTTACACTTTTTTCAGATGGCCCTTTTGAACGAGGGGCAGTGAGACTTCATTGTAGTGCAGATTTCCTTTGCAAGCTTGCTTGGTTGGCCAAAAAGGGAGTATGCGTTTTTTCATGAATATATTCAGGAAAAAACACATACGCACTTTTTGGCCAAGTGCATCATTGTGGACGTTCTGCCTCTTTTCCTATGCTTTACATGCAATTCCAGTCTACCTCCTGAAATCGGTTTCCTGCAATTCTGCCCCGCTTTCAAGTCCTCTTCGCAGCCTTACTTCAATATATTTTTGGACGATAGCCGTCATTTATAACTCTGCAGGTTTGTGAATGAGAGTGCCCCTGAGCTCCTTTCTTCAACTCGCTTTCTTGTGAGCTGGCCGCAAAACCGCAGGATTGCTTCAGGCCCTAGTGTGGTTCCGACATGGCACGCTGAGCCTTTGGTTAATTCCTCATTCTGGTTGGAAATGACAGTTAAATTTGCCCGTCCAGACACCTCCAGCTAGTCTCTCATTGGTTCTCCCTATTCCTGTTCATTTTCCGCAGAAATTGCAAACTGGGCCAAACAGGAGGTTAAAGGCACTGACTCTCCAAGTGGGGAGAGTGTTAGTAAAGCGTCTGGAATGTTGCACCCGAGTACCAGGGGGCGAAAACTGAGATACATTTGAACACGTTTCCCGATCACACGGTGGATCATACTCTGGGTTCCACATGCATGTTTTAGTTGAAGGAAGAATCCCTTAAACCTGGAGAGTTGAGACCCTTGGAATGGGTACCATGCAATATGACTTCAAAGGGTCTGCATTTGCTCACCGATCCTCACCAATCCTATCACTGCTGCGTTTATGCTGCTGTACGCACGCTTGATTCTCTTTCGGAGACATATAAATCCATAGGTTTTAAGATTATTACTAGTCAGGTATATTCTTAGGCGTGCAATATGGGGTGTTGAGTCCACTTCATTGAGCAAGGAGTAGCTCTTGTCTATTACATATTTGGCTTATGGAACGGTATCTGTGCTAATTTCAATCTCTGGTTTTATGCAGCACCCCAACTCACCTTTCCCCTTAAACGCATAAGTTGGTTTTCTGCATTTGAGACCCTGTTCTGTTTTGTAATTCAGTTCCTGTGTAGCCAAGTTTACATTCCGTGTAGTAGTGATATCTTATGATGTTTCTTTTTCTGTGTGACTTATTTCACTTAGAATCATCGTACCTGAATCCACTCATTATGCTGCTACGGACCTGATGACATAGATTTCATTGCTGAGTGATATTGCATTGTACGTAAGTACCACAACTTCTTTATCCATTTTTCGCTTTCTGTGATATTGAACTTGTACCGTAAACGAGGTTCTTGTAAACAGAGCCATCCCAAACTTTGGAGTGGCTGTGTCTTTTTGATTTTAATTTCCCTAAGCTATAGGACCATAAGTGGAAGTGCCCTAGGCTCTGTTGCTTTGTTTTTTAGATGTTTCAGGAAACACCATACACTTCTCCAGAGTGGCTGTTGGCAATTTACATCCCGCCCATCAGCATAACAAGGCTCGCAGTTCTCCATGGCCTGTCCTGCCTTTCTGGATTTTACACCTTTTTCAGATGGCCCTTTTGACCGGGGGCAGTGAGACTTCATTGTAGTGCAGATTTCCTTTGCAAGCTTGCTTGGTTGGCCAAAAAGGGCGTATGCATTTTTTCCTGAATATATTCAGGAAAAAACGCATACGCCCTTTTTGGCCAAGTGCATCATTGTGGACGTTCTGCCTCTTTTCCTATGCTTTACATGCAATTCCAGTCTACCTCCTGAAATCGGTTTCCTGCAATTCTGCCCCGCTTTCAAGTCCTCTTGGCAGCCTTACTTCAGTATATTTTTGGACGATAGCTGTCTTTTATAACTGCAGGTTTGTGAATGACAGTGCCCCTGAGCTGCTTTCTTCAACTCGCTTTCTTGTGAGCTGGCCGCAACACCGCAGGATTGCTTCAGTCCTTAGAGTGGTTCCGGCATGGCACGCTGAGCCTTTGGTTAATTCCTCTTCCTGGTGGGAAATGAGAGTTAAATTTGCCCATCCAGACACCTCCAGCTAGTCTGTCATTGGTTCTCCCTATTCCGGTTCATCTTACGCAGAAATTGCAAACTGGGTCAAACAGGAGGTTAAAGGCACTGACTCTCCAAGTGGGGAGAGTGTTAGTAAAGCGTCTGGAATGTTGCACCCGAGTACCAGGGGACGAAAACTGAGACACATTTGAACACGTTTCCCGATCACACGGTGGATCATACTCTGGGTTCCACATGCATGTTTTAGCTGAATGAAGAATCCCTTAAACCTGGAGAGTTGAGACCCATGGAATGGGTACCATGCAATATGACTTCAAAGGGTCTGCATTTGCCCACTGATCCTCACCAATCCTATCACTGCTGCGTTTATGCCGCTGTGCACATGCTTGATTCTCTTTCGGAGACATATAAATCCATAGGTTTTAAGATTCTTACTAGTCAGGTATATTCTTAGGCGTTTAATATGGGGTGTTGTGTCCACTTCGTTGAGCAAGGAGTAGCTCTTGTCTATTACATATTTGGCTTATGGAACGGTATCTGTGCTAATTTCAATCTCTGGTTTTATGCAGCACCCCAACTCACCTTTCCCCTTAAGCAAGCATAAGTTGGTTTTCTACATTTGAGACCCTGTTCTGTTTTGTAATTCAGTTCCTCTTTAGTCAAGTTTACATTCCATGTAGTAGTGATATTTTATGATGTTTCTTTTTCTGTGTGACTTATTTCACTTAGAATCATCGTACCTGAATCCACTCATTATGCTGCTACGGGCCTGATGACATAGATTTCATTGCTGAGTGATATTGCATTGTACGTAAGTACCACAACTTCTTTATCCATTTTTCGCTTTCTGTGATATTGAACTTGTACCGTAAACGAGGTTCTTGTAAACAGAGCCGTCCCAAACTTTGGGGTGGCTGTGTCTTTTTGATTTTAATTTCCCTAAGCTATAGGACCATAAGTGGAAGTGCCCTAGGCTCTGTTGCTTTGTTTTTTAGATGTTTCAGGAAACACCATACAGTTCTCAAGAGTGGCTGTTGGCAATTTACATCCCGCCCATCAGCATAACAAGGCTCCCAGTTCTCCATGGCCTGTCCTGCCTTTCTGGATTTTACACTTTTTTCAGATGGCCCTTTTGACCGGGGGTCAGTGAGTCTTCATTGTAGCGCAGATTTCCTTTGCAAGCTTGCTTGGTTGGCCAAAGAGGGCGTATGCGTTTTTTCCTGAATATATTCAGGAAAAAACGCATACGCCCTTTTTGGCCAAGTGCATCATTGTGGACGTTCTGCCTCTTTTCCTATGCTTTACATGCAATTCCAGTCTACCTCCTGGAATTGGTTTCCTGCAATTCTGCCCCGCTTTCAAGTCCTCTTGGCAGTCTTACTTCAATATATTTTTGGACGATAGCTGTCATTTATAACTCTGCAGGTTTGTGAATGACAGTGTCCCTGAGCTCCTTTCTTCAACTCGCTTTCTTGTGAGCTGGCCACAACACCGCAGGATTGCTTCAGCCCCTAGTGTGGTTCTGGCATGGCATGCTGAGCCTTTGGTTAATTCCTCTTCCTGGTGGGAAATGAGAGTTAAATTTGCCCATCCAGACACCTCCAGCTAGTCTCTCATTTGTTCTACCTATTCCGTTTCATCTTACGCAGAAATTGCAAACTGGGCTAAACAGGAGGTTAAAGGCACTGACTCTCCAAGTGGGGAGAGTGTTAGTAAGCGTCTGGAATGTTGCACCCGAGTACCAGGGGACGAAAACTGAAACACATTTGAACACGTTTCCAGATCACACGTTGGATCATACTCTGGGTTCCACATGCATGTTTTAGCTGAAGGAAGAATCCCTTAAACCTGGAGAGTTGAGACCCATGGAATGGGTACCATGCAATATGACTTCAAAGGGTCTGCATTTGCTCACCGAACCTCACCAATCCTATCACTGCTGCGTTTATGCCACTGTACACACGCTTGATTCTTTTTCGGAGACATATAAATCCATAGGTTTTAAGATTCTTACTAGTCAGGTATATTCTTAGGTGTTTTATATGGGGTGTTGAGTCCACTTTGTTGAGCAAGGAGTATCTCTTGTCTATTACATATTTGGCTTATGGAACGGTATCTGTGCTAATTTCAATCTCTGGTTTTATGCAGCACCCCAACTCACCTTTCCCCTTAAGCAAGCATATGTTGGTTTTCTACATTTGAGACCCTGTTTTGTTTTGTAATTCTGTTCCTGTGTAGCCAAGTTTACATTCCGTGTAGTAGTGATATCTTATGATGTTTCTTTTTCTGTGTGACTTATTTCACTTAGAATCATCATACCTAAATCCACTCATTATGCTGCTACGGTCCTGATGACATAGATTTCATTGCTGAGTGATATTGCATTGTACGTAAGTACCACAACTTCTTTATCCATTTTTCGCTTTCTGTGATATTGAACTTGTACTGTAAACGAGGTTCTTGTAAACAGAGCTGTCCCAAACTTTGGGGTGGCTGTGTCTTTTTGATTTTAATTTCCCTAAGCTATAGGACCATAAGTGGAAATGCCCTAGGCTCTGTTCCTTTGTTTTTTAGATGTTTCAGGAAACACCATACACTTCTCCAGAGTGGCTGTTGGCAATTTACATCCCGCCCAGCAGCATAACAAGGCTCCCAGTTCTCCATGGCCTGTCCTGCCTTTCTGGATTTTACACTTTTTTCAGATGGCCCTTTTGACCGGGGGGCAGTGAGACTTCATTGTAGTGCAGATTTCCTTTGCAAGCTTGCTTGGTTGGCCAAAAAGTGCGTATGCGTTTTTTCCTGAATATATTCAGGAAAAAACGCATACGCCCTTTTTGGCCAAGTGCATCATTGTGGACGTTCTGCCTCTTTTCCTATGCTTTACATGCAATTCCAGTCTACCTCCTGAAGTCGGTTTCCTGCAATTCTGCCCCGCTTTCAAGTCCTCTTGTCAGCCTTACTTCAATATATTTTTGGACGATAGCTGTCATTTATAACTCTGCAGGTTTGTGAATGAGAGTGCCCCTGAGCTCCTTTCTTCAACTCGCTTTCTTGTGAGCTGGCCGCAACACCACAGGATTGCTTCAGTCCCTAGAGTGGTTCCGGCATGGCACGCTGAGCCTTTGGTTAATTCCTCTTCCTGGTGGGATATGAGAGTTAAGTTTGCCCGTCCAGACACCTCCAGCTAGTCTCTTATTGGTTCTCCCTATTCCTGTTCATTTTCCGCAGAAATTGCAAACTGGGCCAAACAGGAGGTTAAAGGCACTGCCTCTCCAACTGGGGAGAGTGTTAGTATAGCGTCTGGAATGTTGCACCCGAGTACCAGGGGACGAAAACTGAGACACATTTGAACACGTTTCCCGATCACACGGTGGATCATACTCTGGGTTCCACATGCATGTTTTAGATGAACAAAGAATCCTTTAAACCTGGAGAGTTGAGACCCATGGAATGGGTACCATGCAATATGACTTCAAAGGGTCTGCATTTGCTCACTGATCCTCACCAATCCTATCACTGCTGCGTTTACACCGCTGTGCACATGCTTGATTCTCTTTCGGAGACATATAAATCCATAGGTTTCAAGATTCTTACTAGTCAGATATATTATTAGGCGTTTAATATGGGGTGTTGAGTCCACTTCATTGAGCAAGGAGTAGCTCTTGTCTATTACATATTTGGCCTATGGAACGGTATCTGTGCTAATTTCAATCTCTGGTTTTATGCAGCAGCCCAACTCACCTTTCCCCTTAAGCAAGCATAAGTTGGTTTTCTACATTTGAGACCCTGTTCTGTTTTGTGATTCAGTTCCTGTGTAGCCAAGTTTACCTTCCGTGTAGTAGTGATAACTTATGATGTTTCTTTTTCTGTGTGATTTATTTCACTTAGAATCATCGTACCTGAATCCACTCATTATGCTGCTACGGGCCTGATGACATAGATTTCATTGCTGAGTGATATTGCATTGTACGTAAGTACCACAACGTCTTTATCCATTTTTCGCTTTCTGTGATATTGAACTTGTACTGTAAACGAAGTTCTTGTAAACACAGCTGTCCCAAACTTTGGGGTGGTTGTGTCTTTTTGATTTTAATTTCCCTAAGCTATAGGACCATAAGTGGAAGTGCCCTAGGCTCTGTTCCTTTGTTTTTTAGATGTTTCAGGAAACACCATACACTTCTCCAGAGTGGCTGTTGGCAATTTACATCCCGCCCAGCAGCATAACAAGGCTCCCAGTTCTCCATGGCCTGTCCTGCCTTTCTGGATTTTACACTTTTTTCAGATGGCCCTTTTGACCGGGGGGCAGTGAGACTTCATTGTAGTGCAGATTTCCTTTGCAAGCTTGCTTGGTTGGCCAAAAAGTGCGTATGCGTTTTTTCCTGAATATATTCAGGAAAAAACGCATACGCCCTTTTTGGCCAAGTGCATCATTGTGGACGTTCTGCCTCTTTTCCTATGCTTTACATGCAATTCCAGTCTACCTCCTGAAGTCGGTTTCCTGCAATTCTGCCCCGCTTTCAAGTCCTCTTGTCAGCCTTACTTCAATATATTTTTGGACGATAGCTGTCATTTATAACTCTGCAGGTTTGTGAATGAGAGTGCCCCTGAGCTCCTTTCTTCAACTCGCTTTCTTGTGAGCTGGCCGCAACACCGCAGGATTGCTTCAGTCCCTAGAGTGGTTCCGGCATGGCACGCTGAGCCTTTGGTTAATTCCTCTTCCTGGTGGGATATGAGAGTTAAGTTTGCCCGTCCAGACACCTCCAGCTAGTCTCTTATTGGTTCTCCCTATTCCTGTTCATTTTCCGCAGAAATTGCAAACTGGGCCAAACAGGAGGTTAAAGGCACTGCCTCTCCAACTGGGGAGAGTGTTAGTATAGCGTCTGGAATGTTGCATCCGAGTACCAGGGGACGAAAACTGAGACACATTTGAACACGTTTCCCGATCACACGGTGGATCATACTCTGGGTTCCACATGCATGTTTTAGATGAACAAAGAATCCCTTAAACCTGGAGAGTTGAGACCCATGGAATGGGTACCATGCAATATGACTTCAAAGGGTCTCCATTTGCTCACTGATCCTCACCAATCCTATCACTGCTGCGTTTACGCCGCTGTGCACATGCTTGATTCTCTTTCGGAGACATATAAATCCATAGGTTTCAAGATTCTTACTAGTCAGGTATATTCTTAGTCGTTTAATATGGGGTGTTGAGTCCACTTCGTTGAGCAAGGAGTAGCTCTTGTCTATTACATATTTGGCTTATGGAACGTATCTGTGCTAATTTCAATCTCTGCTTTTATGCAGCACCCCAACTCACCTTTCCCCTTAAGCAAGCATAAGTTGGTTTTCTACATTTGAGACCCTGTTCTGTTTTGTAATTCAGTTCCTGTGTAACCAAGTTTACATTCCGTGTAGTAGTGATATCTTATGATGTTTCTTTTTCTGTGCGACTTATTTCACTTAGAATCATCATACATGAATCCACTCATTATGCTGCTATGGGCCTGATGACGTAGATTTCATTGCTGAGTGATATTGCATTGTACGTAAGTACCACAACTTCTTTATCCATTTTTCGCTTTCTGTGATATTGAACTTGTACCGTAAATGAGGTTCTTGTAAACAGAGCCGTCCCAAACTTTCAGGTGGCTGTGTCTTTTTGATTTTAATTTCCCTAAGCTATAGGACCATAAGTGGAAGTGCCCTAGGCTCTGTTGCTTTGTTTTTTAGATGTTTCAGGAAACACCATACACTTCTCCAGAGTGGCTGTTGGCAATTTACATCCCGCACATCAGCATAACAAGGCTCCCAGTTCTCCATGGCCTGTCCTGCCTTTCTGGATTTTACACTTTTTTCAGATGGCCCTTTTGACCGGGGGGCAGTGAGACTTCATTGTAGTGCAGATTTCCTTTGCAAGCTTGCTTGGTTGGCCAAAAAGGGCGTACGCATTTTTTCCTGAATATATTCAGGAAACAACGCATACGCACTTTTTGGCCAAGTGCATCATTGTGGACGTTCTGCCTCTTTTCCTATGCTTTACATGCAATTCCAATCTACCTCCTGAAATCGGTTTCCTGCAATTCTGCCCCGCTTTCAAATCCTCTTGGCAGCCTTACTTCAATATATTTTTGAACGATAGCTGTCATTTATAACTCTGCAGGTTTGTGAATGACAGTGCCCCTGAGCTCCTTTCTTCAACTCGCTTTCTTTTGAGCTGGCCGCAACACCACAGGATTGCTTCAGGCCCTAGTGTGGTTCCGGCATGGCACGCTGAGCCTTTGGTTAATTCCTCTTCCTGGTGGGAAATGAGAGTTAACTTTGCCCGTCCAGACACCTCCAGCTAGTCTCTCATTGCTTCACCCTATTCCTGTTCATTTTCCGCAGAAATTGCAAACTGGGCCAAACCGGAGGTTAAACGCACTGACTCTCCAAGTGGGGAGAGTGTTAGTAAAGCGTCTGGAATGTTGCACCCGAGTACCAGGGGACGAAATCTGAGACACATTTGAACACGTTTCCCGATCACATGGTGGATCATACTCTGGGTTCCACATGCATGTTTTAGCTGAAAGAAGAATCCCTTAAAACTGGAGAGTTGTGATCCATGGAATGGGTACCATGCAATATGATTTCAAAGGGTCTGCATTTGCTCACCGATCCTCACCAATCCTCTCACTGCTGCATTTATGCCGCTGTACACACGCTTCATTCTCTTTTGGAGACATATAAATCCATAGGTTTTAAGATTCTTACTAGTCAGGTATATTCTTAGGCGTTTAATATGGGGTGTTGAGTCCACTTCGTTTAGCAAGGAGTAGCTCTTTTCTATTACATATTTGGCTTATGGAACGGTATCTGTGCTAATTTCAATGTCTGGTTTTATGCAGCACCCCAACTCACCTTTCCCCTTAAGCAAGCATAAGGTGGTTTTCTACATTAGAGACCCTGTTCTGTTTTGTAATTCAGTTCCTGTGTAGCCAAGTTTACATTCCGTGTATTAGTGATGTCTTATGATGTTTCTTTTTCTGTGTGACTTATTTCACTTAGAATCATCATACCTGAATCCACTCATTATGCTGCTACGGGCCTGATGACGTAGATTTCATTGCTGTGTGATATTGCATTGGACGTAAGTACCACAACTTCTTTATACATTTTTCGCTTTCTGTGATATTGAACTTGTACCGTAAACGAGGTTCTTGTTAAAAGAGACATCCCAAACTTTGGGGTGGCTGTGTCTTTTTGATTTTAATTTCCCTAAGCTATAGGACCATAAGTGGAACTGCCCTAGGCTCTGTCGCTTTGTTTTTTAGATGTTTCAGGAAACACCATACACTTCTCCAGAGTGGCTGTTGGCAATTTACATCCCGCCCATCAGCATAACAAGGCTCCCAGTTCTCCATGGCCTGTCCTGCCTTTCTGGATTTTACACTTTTTTCAGATGGCCCTTTTGACCGGGGGGCAGTGAGACTTCATTGTAGTGCAGATTTCCTTTGCAAGCTTGCCTGGTTGGCCAAAAAGGGCGTATGCGTTTTTTCCTGAATATATTCAGGAAAAAACGCATATGTCCTTTTTGGCCAAGTGCATCATTGTGGACGTTCTGCCTCTTTTCCTATGCTTTACATGCAATTCCAGTCTACCTCTTGAAATCGGTTTCCTGCAATTCTGCCCAGCTTTCAAGTCCTCTTGGCAGCCTTACTTCAATATATTTTTGGACGATAGCTGTCATTTATAACTCTGCAGGTTTGTGAATGACAGTGCCCCTGAGGTCCTTTCTTCAACTCGCCTTCTTGTGAGCTGGCCGCAACACCGCAGGATTGCTTCAGGCCCTAGTGTGGTTCCGGCATGGCACGCTGAGCCTTTGGTTAATTCCTCTTCCTGGTGGGAAATGAGAGTTAAATTTGCCCGTCCAGACACCTCCAGCTAGTCTCTCATTGGTTCTCCCTATTCCTGTTCATTTTCCGCAGAAATTGCAAACTGGGCCAAACAGGAGGTTAAAGGCACTGACTCTCCAAGTGGGGAGAGTGTTAGTAAAGCGTCTGGAATGTTGCACCCGAGTACCAGGGGACGAAAACCGAGACACATTTGAACACGTTTCCCAATCACACGGTGGATCATACTTTGGGTTCCACATGCATGTTTTAGCTGAAGGAAGAATCCCTTAAACCTGGAGAGTTGAGACCCATGGAATGGGTACCATGCAATATGACTTCAAAGGGTCTGCATTTGCTCACCGAACCTCACCAGTCCTATCACTGCTGCTTTTATGCCGCTGTACAAACGCTTGATTCTCTTTCGGAGACATATAAATCCATAGGTTTTAAGATTCTTACTAGTCAGGTGTAGTCTTAGGCGTGTAATATGGGGTGTTGAGTCCACTTTGTTCAGCAAGGAGTAGCTCTTGTCTATTACATATTTGGCTTCTGGAACGGTATCTGTGCTAATTTCAGTCTCTGGTTTTATGCAGCACCCCAACTCACCTTTCCCCTTAAGCAAGCATAAGTTGGTTTTCTACATTTGAGACCCTGTTCTCTTTTGTAATTCAGTTCCTGTGTAGCCAAGTTTACATTCCGTGTAGTAGTGATATCTTATGATTTTTTTTGTGTGTGTGTCTTATTTCACTTAGAATCATCATAACTGAATCCACTCATTATGCTGCTACGGGCCTGATGATGTAGATTTCATTGCTGAGTGATATTGCATTGGACGTAAGTACCACAACTTCTTTATCCATTTTTCACTTTCTGTGATATTGAACTTGTACCGTAAACAAGGTTCTTGTTAAAAGAGACATCCCAAACTTTGGGGTGGCTGTGTCTTTTTGATTTTAATTTCCCTAAGCTATAGGACCATAAGTGGAAGTGCCCTAGGCTCTGTTGCTTTGTTTTTTAGATGTTTCAGGAAACACCATACACTTCTCCAGAGTGGCTGTTGGCAATTTACATCCCGCCCATCAGCATAAAAAGGCTCCCAGTTCTCCATGGCCTGTCCTGCCTTTCTGGATTTTACACTTTTTTCAGATGGCCCTTTTGACCGGGGGGCAGTGAGACTTCATTGTAGTGCAGATTTCCTTTGCAAGCTTGCTTGGTTGGCCAAAAAGGGCGTATGCGTTTTTTCCTGAATATATTCAGGAAAAAACGCATACGCCCTTTTAGGCCAAGTGCATCATTGTGGACGTTCTGCCTCTTTTCCTATGCTTTACATGCAATTCCAGTCTACCTCTTGAAATCGGTTTCCTGCAATTCTGCCCCGCTTTCAAGTCCTCTTGGCAGCCTTACTTCAATATATTTTTGGACAATAGCTGTCATTTATAACTCTGCAGTTTTTTGAATGACAGTGCCCCTGAGCTCCTTTCTTCAACTCGCTTTCTTGTGAGCTGGCCGCAACACCGCAGGATTGCTTCAGACCCTAGTGTGGTTCTGGCATGGCACACTGAGCCTTTGGTTAATTCCTCTTCCTGGTGGGAAGTGAGAGATAAGTTTGCCCGTCCAGACACCTCCAGCTAGTCTCTCATTGGTTCTACCTATTCCTGTTCATTTTCCGCAGAAATTGCAAACTGGGCCAAACAGGAGGTTAAAGGCACTGACTCTCCAAGTGGGGAGAGTGTTAGTAAAGCGTCTGGAATGTTGCACCCGAGTACCAGGGGAAGAAAAGTGAGACACACTTGAACATGTTTCCCGATCACACGGTGGATCATACTCTGGGTTCCACATGCATGTTTTAGCTGAAGGAAGAATCCCTTAAACCTTGAGAGTTGAGACCCATGGAATGGGTACCATGCAATATGACTTCAAAGCGTCTGCATTTGCTCACCGAACCTCACCAATCCTATCACTGCTGCCTTTATGCTGCTGTACACATGCTTGATTCTCTTTTGGAGACATATAAATCCATAGGTTTTAAGATTCTTTCTAGTCAGGTATATTCTTAGGCATTTAATATGGGGTGTTGAGTCCACTTCATTGAGCAAGGAGTAGCTCTTGTCTATTACATATTTGGCTTATGGAACGGTATCTGTGCTAATTTCAATCTCTGGTTTTATGCAGCACCCCAACTCACCTTTCCCCTTAAGCAAGCATAAGTTGGTTTTCTACATTTGAGACCCTGTTCTGTTTTGTAATTCAGTTTCTGTGTAGCCAAGTTCACATTCCGGGTAGTAGTGATATCTTATGATGTTTTTTTTTTCTGTGTGACTTATATAACTTAGAATCATCGTAGCTGAATCCACTCATTATGCTGCTACGGGCCTGATGACATAGATTTCATTGCTGAGTGATATTGCATTGTACGTAAGTACCACAACGTCTTTATCCATTTTTCGCTTTCTGTGATATTGAACTTGTACCGTAAATGAGGTTCTTGTAAACAGAGCCATCCCAAACTTTGGGGTGGCTGTGTCTTTTTGATTTTAATTTCCCTAAGCTATAGGACCATAAGTGGAAGTGCCCTAGGCTCTGTTGCTTTGTTTTTTAGATGTTTCAGGAAACACCATACAGTTCTCAAGAGTGGCTGTTGGCAATTTACATCCCGCCCATCAGCATAACAAGGCTCCCAGTTCTCCATGGCCTGTCCTGCCTTTCTGGATTTTACACTTTTTTCAGATGGCCCTTTTGACCGGGGGGCAGTGAGACTTCATTGTAGTGCAGATTTTCTTTGCAAGCTTGCTTGGTTGGCCAAAAAGCGCGTATGCGTTTTTTCCTGAATATATTCAGGAAAATACGCATACGCGCTTTTTGGCCAAGTGCATCATTGTGGACCTTCTGCCTCTTTTCCTATGCTTTACATGCAATTCCTGTCTACCACCTGAAATCGGTTTCCTGCAATTCTGCCCTGCTTTCAAGTCCTCTTGGCAGCCTTACTTCAATATATTTTTCGACAATTGGTGTCATTTAAAACTCTGCAGGTTTGTGAATTACAGTGTCCTTGAGCTCCTTTCTTCAACTCGCTTTCTTGTGAGCTAGCCGCAACACCGCAGGATTGCTTCAGGCCCTAGTGTGGTTCCGGCATTGCACGCTGAGCCTTTGGTTAATTCCTCTTCCTGGTGGGAAATGAGAGGTAAATTTGCCCGTCCAGACACCTCCAGCTAGTCTCTCATTGGTTCTCCCTATTCCTGTTCATCTTCTGCAGAAATTGCAAACTGGGCCAAACAGGAGGTTAAAGACACTGACTCTCCAAGTGGGGAGAGTGTTAGTAAAGCATCTGGAATGTGGCACCCGAGTACCAGGGGACGAAAACTGAGACACATTTGAACACGTTTCCCGATCACACGGTGGATCATACTCTGGGTTCCACATGCATGTTTTAGCTGAAGGAAGAATCCCTTAAAACTGGAGAGTTGAGACCCATGGAATGGGTACCATGCAATATGACTTCAAAGGGTCTGCATTTGCTCCCCAAACCTCACCAGTCCTATCACTGCTGCATTTTTGCCGCTGTACACACACTTGATTCTCTTTCAGAGACATATAAATCCATAGGTTTTAAGATTCTTACTAGTCAGGTATACTCTTAGGCGTTTAATATGGGGTGTTGAGTCCACTTCGTTGAGCAAGGAGTAGCTCTTGTCTATTACATATTTGGCTTATGGAACGGTATCTGTGCTAATTTCAATCTCTGGTTTTATGCAGCACCCCAACTCACCTTTCCCCTTAAGCTAGCATAAGTTGCTTTTCTACATTTGAGACCCTGTTCTGTTTTGTAATCAGTTCCTGTGTAGCCAAGTTTACATTCCATGTAGTAGAGATATCTTATGATGTTTCTTTTTCTGTGTGACTTATTTCACTTAGAATCATCGTACCTGAATCCACTCATTATGCTGCTACGGGCCTGATGACATAGATTTCATTGCTGAGTGATATTGCATTCTACGTAAGTACCACAACTTCTTTATCCATTTTTCGCTTTCTGTGATATTGAACTTGTACCGTAAACGAGGTTCTTGTAAATAGAGCCGTCCCAAACTTTGGGGTGGCTGTGTCTTTTTGAGTTTAATTTCCCTAAGCTATAGGACCATAAGTGGAAGTGACCTAGGCTCTGTTGCTTTGTTTTTTAGATGTTTCAGGAAACACCATACACTTCTCCAGAGTGGCTGTTGGCAATTTACATCCCGCCCATAAGCATAACAAGGCTCCCAGTTCTCCATGGCCTGTCCTGCCTTTCTGGATTTTACACTTTTTTCAGATGGCCCTTTTGACCGGGGGGCAGTGAGACTTCATTGTAGTGCAGATTTCCTTTGCAAGCCTGCTTGGTTGGCCAAAAAGGGCGTATGCGTTTTTTCCTGAATATATTCAGGAAAAAACGCTTACGCCCTTTTTGGCCAAGTGCATCATTGTGGACGTTCTGCCTCTTTTCCTATGCTTTACATGCAATTCCAGTCTACCTCCTGAAATCGGTTTCCTGCAATTCTACCCTGCTTTCAAGTCCTCTTGGCAGCCTTACTTCAATATATTTTTGGACGATAGCTGTCATTTATAACTGCAGGTTTGTGAATGACAGTTCCCCTGAGCTCCTTTCTTCAACTCGCTTTCTTGTGAACTGGCCGAAACACTGCAGTATTGCTTCAGACCCTAGTGTGGTTCCGGCATGGCATGATGAGCCTTTGGTTAATTCCTCTTCCTGGTGGGAAATGAGAGTTAAATTTGCCCGTCCAGACACCTCCAGCTAGTCTCTCATTGGTTCTCCCTATTCCTGTTCACTTTCCGCAGAAATTGCAAACTGGGCCAAACAGGAGGTTAAAGGCACTGACTCTCCAAGTGGGGAGAGTGTTAGTAAAGCGTCTGGAATGTTGCACCTGAGTACCAGGGGTCGAAAACTGAGACACATTTGAACACGTTTCCCGATCACACGGTGGTCATACTCTGGGTTCCACATGCATGTTTTAGCTGAAGGAAGAATCCCTTAAACCTGGAGAGTTGAGACCCATGGAATGGGTACCATGCAATATGACTTCAAAGGGTCTGCATTTGCTCACCGAACCTCACCGCCTATCACTGCTGCTTTTATGCCGCTGTACAAACGCTTGATTCTCTTTCGGAGACATATAAATCCATAGGTTTTAAGATTCTTACTAGTCAGGTATATTCTTAGGCGTTTAATATGGGGTGTTGCGTCCACTTCATTGAGCAAGGAGTAGCTCTTGTCTATTACATATTTGGCTTATGGAACGGTATCTGTGCTAATTTCAATCTCTGGTTTTATGCAGCACCCCAACTCACGTTTCCCCTTAAGCAAGCATAAGTTGGTTTTCTACATTTGAGACCCTGTTCTGTTTTGTAATTCAGTTCCTGTGTAGCCAAGTTTACATTCCGTGTAGTAGTGATATCTTATGATGTTTCTTTTTCTGTGTGACTTATTTCATTTAGAATCATCGTACCTGAATCCACTCATTATGCTGCTACGGGCCTGATGACATAGATTTCATTGCTGAGTGATATTGCATTGTACGTAAGTACCACAACTTCTTTATCCATTTTTCGCTTTCTGTGATATTGAACTTGTACCGTAAACGAGGTTCTTGTAAACAGAGCCGTCCCAAACTTTGGGGTGGCTGTGTCTTTTTGATTTTAATTTCCCTAAGCTATAGGACCATAAGTGGAAGTGCCCTAGGCTCTGTTGCTTTGTTTTTCAGATGTTTCAGGAAACACCATACACTTCTCCAGAGTGGCTGTTGGCAATTCACATCCCGCCCATCAGCATAACAAGGCTCCCAGTTCTCCATGGCCTGTCCCGCCTTTCTGGATTTTACACTTTTTTCAGATGGCCCTTTTGACCGGGGGGCAGTGAGACTTCATTGTAGTGCAGATTTCCTTTGCAAGCTTGCTTGGTTGGCCAAAAAGGGCGTATGCGTTTTTTCCTGAATATATTCAGGAAAAAAGCATATGCCCTTTTTGGCCAAGTGCATCATTTTGGACGTTCTGCCTCTTTTCCTATGCTTTACATGAAATTCCTGTCCACCTCCTGAAATCGGTTTCCTGCAATTCTGCCCCGCTTTCAAGTCCTCTTGGCAGCCTTACTTCAGTATATTTTTGGACGATAGCTGTCATTTATAACTCTGCAGGTTTGTGAATTACAGTGCCCCTGAGCTCCTTTCTTCAACTCGCTTTCTTGTGAGCTGGCCGCAACACCGCAGTATAGCTTCAGGCCCTAGTGCGGTTCCGGCATGGCACGCTGAGCCTTTGGTTAATTCCTCTTCCTGGTGGGAAATGAGAGTTAAATTTGCCCGTCCAGACACCTCCAGCTACTCTCTCATTGATTCTACCTATTCCTGTTCATTTTCCGCAGAAATTGCAAACTGGGCCAAACAGGAGGTTAAAGGCACTGACTCTCCAAGTGGGGAGAGTGTTAGTAAAGCGTCTGGAATGTTGCACCTGAGTACCAGGGGACGAAAACTGAGACACATTTGAACACGTTTCCCGATCACACGGTGGATCATACTCTGGGTTCCACATGCATGTTTTAGCTGAAGGAAGAATCCCTTACACCTGGAGAGTTGAGACCCATGGAATGGGTACCATGCAATATGACTTCAAAGGGTTTGCATTTGCTCACCGATCCTCACCAATCCTATCACTGCTGCGTTTATGCTGCTGTACGCACGCTTGATTCTCTTTTGGAGACATATAAATCCATAGGTTTTAAGATTCTTACTAGTCAGGTATATTCTTAGGCATGCAATATGGTGTATTGAGTCCACTTCGTTGAGCAATTAGTAGCTCTTGTCTATTACATATTTGGCTTATGGAACGGTATGTGTGCTAATTTCAATCTCTGGTTGTATGCAGCACCCCAACTCACCTTTCCCCTTAAGCAAGCATAAGTTGGTTTTCTACGTTTGAGACCCTGTTCTGTTTTGTAATTCAGTTCCTGTGTAGCCAAGTTTACATTCCATGTAGTAGTGATATCTTATGATGTTTCTTTTTCTGTGTGACTTATTTCACTTAGAATCATCGTACCTGAATCCACTCATTATGCTGCTACGGGCCTGATGACATAGATTTCATTGCTGAGTGATATTGCATTGTACGTAAGTACCACAACTTCTTTATCCATTTTTCGCTTTCTGTGATATTGAACTTGTACCGTAAACGAGGTTCTTGTAAACAGAGCCGTCCCAAACTTTGGGGTGGCTGTGTCTTTTTGATTTTAATTTCCCTAAGCTATAGGACCATAAGTGGAAGTGCCCTAGGCTCTGTTGTTTTGTTTTTTAGATGTTTCAGGAAACACCATACACTTCTCCAGAGTGGCTATTGGCAATTTACATCCCGCCCAGCAGCATAACAAGGCTCCCAGTTCTCCATGGCCTGTCCCGCCTTTCTGGATTTTACACTTTTTGCAGATGGCCCTTTTGACCGGGGGGCAGTGAGACTTCATTGTAGTGCACATTTCCTTTGCAAGCTTGCTTGGTTGGCCAAAAAGGGCGTATGCGTTTTTTCCTGAATATATTCAGGAAAAAACGCATACGCCCTTTTTGGCCAAGGGCATCATTGTGGACGTTCTGCCTCTTTTCCTATGTTTTACATGCAATTCCAGTCTACCTCCTGAAATCGGTTTCCTGCAATTCTGCCCCGCTTTCAAGTCCTCTTGGCAGCCTTACTTCAATATATTTTTGGATGATAGCTGTCATTTATAACTGCAGGTTTGTGAATGACAGTACCCCTGAGCTCCTTTCTTCAACTCACTTTCTTGTGAGGTGGCCGCAACACCACAGGATTGCTTCAGTCCCTTGTGTGGTTCTGGCATGGCATGCTGAACCTTTGGTTAATTCCTCTTCCTGGTGGGAAATGAGAGTTAAATTTGCCCGTCCAGACACCTCCAGCTAGTCTCTCATTGGTTCTCCCTATTCCTGTTCATCTTCCGCAGAAATTGAAAAGTGGGCCAAACAGGAGGTTAAAGGCACTGACTCTCCAAGTGGGGAGAGTGTTAGTAAAGCGTCTGGAGTGTTGCACCCGAGTACCAGTGGACGAAACCTGAGACACATTTGAACACGTTTCCCGATCACATGGTGGATTATACTCTGGTTTCCACATGCATGTTTTAGCTGAAGGAAGAATCCCTTAAACCTGCAGAGTTGAGACCCATGGAATGGGTACCATGCAATATGACTTCAAAGGGTCTGCATTTGCTCACCGATCCTCACCAATCCTATCACTGCTGCGTTTATGCCGCTGTACACACGCTTGATTCTCTTTCGGAGACATATAAATCCATAGGTTTTAAGACTTACTAGTCAGGTATATTCTTAGGCGTTTAATATGGGGTGTTGAGTCCACTTCGTTGAGCAAGGAGTAGCTCTTGTCTATTACATATTTGGCTTATGGAACGGTATCTGTGCTAATTTCAATCTCTGGTTTTATGCAGCATCCCAATGCACCTTTCCCCTTAAGCAAGCATAAGTTGGTTTTCTACATTTGAGACCCTGTTCTGTTTTGTAATTCAGTTCCTGTGTAGCAAGTTTACATTCCGTGTAGTAGTGATATCTTATGATGTTTCTTTTTCTGTGTGACTTATTTCACTTAGAATCATCGTACCTGAATCCACTCATTATGCTGCTACGGGCCTGATGACATAGATTTCATTGCTGAGTGATATTGCATTGTACGTAAGTACCACAACTTCTTTATCCAGTTTACGCTTTCTGTGATATTGAACTTGTACCGTAAACGAGGTTCTTGTAAACAGAGCCATCCCAAACTTTGGGGTGGCTGTGTCTTTTTGATTTTAATTTCCCTAAGCTATAGGATTATATGTGGAAGTGCCCTAGGCTCTGTTGCTTTGTTTTTTAGATGTGTCAGGAAACAGCATACACTTCTCCAGAGTGGCTGTTGGCAATTTACATCCCGCCCATCAGCATAACAAGGCTCCCAGTTCTCCATGGCCTGTCCTGCCTTTCTGGATTTTACACTTTTTTCAGATGGCCCTTTTGACCAGGGGGCAGTGAGACTTCATTGTAGTGCAGATTACCTTTGCAAGCTTGCTTGGTTGGCCAAAAAGGGCATATGCGTTTTTTCCTGAATATATTCAGGAAAAAACGCATATGCCCTTTTTGGCCAAGTGCATCATTGTGGACGTTCTGCCTCTTTTCCTATGCTTTACATGCAATTCCAGTCTACCTCCTGAAATCGGTTTCCTGCAATTCTGCCCTGCTTTCAAGTCCTCTTGTCCGCCTTACTTCAATATATTTTTGGATGATAGCTGTCATTTATAACTCTGCAGGTTTGTGAATGAGAGTGCCCCTGAGCTCCTTTCTTCAACTCGCTTTCTTGTGAGCTGGCCGCAACACCGCAGGATTGCTTCAGGCCCTAGTGTGGTTCCGGCATGGCACGCTGAGCCTTTGGTTAATTCCTTTCCTGGTGGGAAATGAGGGTTAAATTTGCCCGTCCAGACACCTCCAGCTAGTCTCTCATTGGTTCTCCCTATGCCTGTTCATTTTCCGCAGAAATTGCAAACTGGGCCAAACAGGAGGTTAAAGGCACTGACTCTCCAAATGGGGAGAGTGCTAGTAAAGCTTCTGGAATGTTGCACCCGAGTAGCAGGGGACAAAAACTGAGACACATTTGAACACGTTTCCCGATCACACGGTGGATCATACTCTGGGTTCCACATGCATGTTTTAGCTGAAGGAAGAATCCCTTAAACCTGGAGAGTTGAGACCCATGGAATGGGTACCATGCAATATGAGTTCAAAGGGTCTGCGTTTGCTCACCAAACCTCACCAATCCTATCACTGCTGCGTTTATGCTGCTGTACACATGCTTGATTCTCTTTCGGAGACATATAAATCCATAGGTTTTAAGATTCTTACTAGTCAGGTATATTCTTAAGCGTTTAATATGGGGTATTGAGTCCACTTCGTTGAGCAAGGAGTAGCTCTTGTTTATTACATATTTGGCTTATGGAACGGTATCTGTGCTAATTTCAATCTCTGGTTTTATGCAGCAGCCCAACTCACCTTTCCCCTTAAGCAAGCATAAGTTGGTTTTCTACATTTGAGACCCTGTTCTGTTTTGTAATTCAGTTCCTGTGTAGCCAAGTTTACATTCCGTGTAGTAGTGATATCTTATGATGTTTCTTTTTCTGTGTGACTTATTTCACTTAGAATCATCGTACCTGAATCCACTCATTATGCTGCTATGGGCCTGATGACATAGATTTCATTGCTGAGTGATATTGCATTGTACGTAAGTACCACAACTTCTTTATCCATTTTTCGCTTTCTGTGATATTGAACTTGTACCGTAAACGAGGTTCTTGTAAACAGAGCCGTCCCAAACTTTGGGGTGGCTGTGTCTTTTTGATTTTAATTTCCGTAAGCTATAGGACCATAAGTGGAAGTGCCCTAGGCTCTGTTGCTTTGTTTTTTAGATGTTTCAGGAAACACCGTACACTTCTCCAGAGTGGCTGTTGGCAATTTACATCCCACCCATCCGCATAACAAGTCTCCCAGTTCTCCATGGCCTGTCCTGCCTTTCTGGATTTTACACTTTTTTCAGATGGCCCTTTTGACCGGGGGGCAGTGAGACTTCATTGTAGTGCAGATTTCCTTTGCAAGCTTGCTTGGTTGGCTCAAAAGGGCGTATGAGTTTTTTCCTGAATATATTCAGGAATAAACGCATACGCCCTTTTTGGCCAAGTGCATCATTGTGGACGTTCTGCCTCTTTTCCTATGCTTTACATGCAATTCCCGTCTACCTCCTGAAATCGGTTTCCTGCAATTCTGCCCCGCTTTCAATTCCTCTTGGCAGCCTTACTTCAATATATTTTTGGACGATAGCTGTCATTTATAACTCTGCAGGTTTGTGAATGACAGTGCCCCTGAGCTCCTTTCTTCAACTCGCTTTCTTGTGAGCTGGCCGCAACACCGCAGGATTGCTTCAGGCCCTAGTGTGGTTCCGGCATGGCACGCTGAGCTTTGGTTATTTCCTCTTCCTGGTGGGAAATGAGGGTTAAATTTGCCCGTCCAGACACCTCCAGCTAGTCTCTCATTGGTTCTCCGTATTCCTGTTCATTTTCCGCAGAAATTGCAAACTGGGCCACACAGGAGGTTAAAGGCACTGACTCTCCATGTGGGGAGAGTGTTAGTAAAGCGTCTGGAATGTTGCACCCGAGTACCAGGGGACGAAAACTGAGACACATTTGAACATGTTTCCCGATCACACGGTGGATCATACTCTGGGTTCCACATGCATGTTTTAGCTGAAGGAAGAATCCCTTAAACCTGGAGAGTTGAGACCCATGGAATGGGTACCATGCAATATGACTTCAAAGGGTCTGCATTTGCTCACCGATCCTCACCAATCCTATCACTGCTGCGTTTATGCCGCTCTACACTCGGTTGATTCTCTTTCGGAGACATATAAATCCATAGGTTTTAAGATTCTTACTAGTCAGGTATATTCTTAGGCTTTTAATATGGGGTGTTGAGTCCACTTCGTTGAGCAAGGAGTAGCTCTTGTCTATTACATATTTGGCTTATGGAACGGTATCTGTGCTAATTTCAATCTCTGGTTTTATGCAGCACCCCAACTCACCTTTCCCCTTAAGCAAGCATAAGTTGGGTTTCTACATTTGAGACCCTGTTCTGCTTTGTATTTCAGTTCCTGTGTAGCCAAGTTTTCATTCCTTGTATTAGTGATATCTTACGATGTTTCTTTTCTGTGTGACTTATTTCACTTAGAATCATCGTACCTGTATCCACTCATTATGCTGCTACGGGCCTGATGACATAGATTTCATTGCTGAGTGATATTGCATTGTACGTAAGTACCACAACTTCTTTATCCATTTTTCGCTTTCTGTGATATTGAACTTGTACCGTAAATGAGGTTCTTGTAAACAGAGCCGTCCCAAACTTTGGGGTGGCTGTGTCTTTTTGATTTTAATTTCCCTAAGCTATAGGACCATAAGTGGAAGTTCCCTAGGCTCTTTTGCTTTGTTTTTTAGATGTTTCAGGAAACACCGTACACTTCTACAGTGTGGCTGTTGGCAATTTACATCCCGCCCAGCAGCATAACAAGGCTCCCAGTTCTCCATGGCCTGTCCTGCCTTTCTGGATTTTACACTTTTTTCAGATGGCCCTTTTGACCGGGGGGCAGTTGCACTTCATTGTAGTGCAGATTTCCTTTGCAAAATTGCTTGGTTGGCCAAAAAGGGCATATGCGTTTTTTCCTGAATATATTCAGGAGAAAACGCATACGCCCTTTTTGGCCAAGTGCATCATTGTGGACGTTCTGCCTCTTTTCCTATTCTTTACATGCAATTCCAGTCTACCTCCTGAAATCGGGTTCCTACAATTCTGCCCCGCTTTCAAGTCCTCTTGGCAGCCTTACTTCAATATATTTTTGGATGATAGCTGTCATTTATAACTCTGCAGGTTTGTGAATGACAGTGCCCCTGAGCTCCTTTCTTCAACTCGCTTTCTTGTGAGCTGGCCGCAATACCGCAGGATTGCTTCAGGCCCTAGTGTGGTTCCGGCATGGCACGCTGAGCCTTTGGTTAATTCCTCTTCCTGGTGGGAAATGAGAGTTAAATTTGCCCGTCTAGACACCTCCAGCTAGTCTCTCATTGGTTCTCCGTATTCCTGTTTATTTTCCGCAGAAATTGCAAACTGGGCCAAACAGGAGGTTAAAGTCACTGACTCTCCAACTGGGGAGAGTGTTAGTAAAGCGTCTGGAAGGTTGCACCCAAGTAGCAGGGGAAGAAAACTGAGACACATTTGAACACGTTTCCCGATCACACGGTGGATCATACTGTGGGTCCACATGCATGTTTTAGCTGAAGGAAGAATCCCTTAAACCTGGAGAGTTGAGACCCATGGAATGGGTACCATGCAATATGACTTCAAAGGGTCTGCATTTGCTCACCGATCCTCACCAATCCTATCACTGCTGCGTTTATGCCGCTGTACACACGTTTGATTCTCTTTCGGAGACATATAAATCCATAGGTTTTAAGATTCTTACTAGTCAGGTATATTCTTAGGCGTTTAATATGGGGTGTTGAGTCCACTTCGTTGAGCAAGGAGTGGTTCTTGTCTATTACATATTTGGCTTATGGAACGGTATCTGTGCTAATTTCAATCTCTGGTTTTATGCAGCACCCCAACTCACCTTTCCCCTTAAGCAAGCATAAGTTGGTTTTCTACATTTGAGACCCTGTTCAGTTTTGTAATTCAGTTCCTGTGTAGCCAAGTTTACATTCCGTGTAGCAGTGATATCTTATGATGTTTCTTTTTCTGTGTGACTTATTTCACTTAGAATCATCGTACCTGAATCCACTCATTATGCTGCTACGGGCCTGATGACATAGATTTCATTGCTGAGTGATATTGCATTGTACGTAAGTACCACAACTTCTTTATCAATTTTTCGCTTTCTGTGATATTGAACTTGTACCGTAAATGAGGTTCTTGATAACAGAGCCGGCCCAAACTTTGGGGTGGCTGTGTCTTTTTGATTTTAATTTCCCTAAGTTATAAGATCATAAGTGGAAGTGCCCTAGGCTGTGTTGCTTTGTTTTTTAGATGTTTCAGGAAACACCATACACTTCTCCAGAGTGGCTGTTGGCAATTTACATCCCGCCCAGCAGCATAACAAGGCTCCCAGTTCTCCATGGCCTGTCCTGCCTTTCTGGATTTTACACTTTTTTCAGATGGCCCTTTTGTCCAAGGGGCAGTGAGACTTCATTGTAGTGCAGATTTCCTTTGCAAGCTTGCTTGGTTGGCAAAAAGGGCGTATGCGTTTTTTCCTGAATATATTCAGGAAAAAACGCATACGCCCTTTTTGGCCAAGTGCATCATTGTGGACCTTCTGCCTCTTTTCCTATGCTTTACATGCAATTCCAGTCTAACTCCTGAAATCGGTTTCCTGCAATTCTGCCCCGCTTTCAAGTCCTCTTGGCAGCCTTACTTCAATATATTTTTGGACGATAGCTGTCATTTATAACTCTGCATGTTTGTGAATGACAGTGCCCCTGAGCTCCTTTCTTCAACTCGCTTTCTTGTGAGCTGGCCACAACACCGCAGGATTGCTTCAGG
Organism: Orcinus orca; assembly: GCF_937001465.1. Classification (NCBI taxonomy): domain Eukaryota; kingdom Metazoa; phylum Chordata; class Mammalia; order Artiodactyla; family Delphinidae; genus Orcinus; species Orcinus orca. The sequence goes on along the minus strand of NC_064560.1, from coordinate 50,563,427 downwards.
GCCTAGTGTGGTTCCGGCATGGCACGCTGAGCCTTTGGTTAATTCCTCTTCCTGGTGGGAAATGAGAGTTAAATTTGCCCGTCCAGACACCTCCAGCTAGTCTCTCATTGGTTCTCCCTATTCCTGTTCATCTTCCGCAGAAATTGAAAAGTGGGCCAAAAAGGAGGTTAAAGGCACTGACTCTCCTAGTGGAGAGAGTGTTAGTAAAGCGTCTGGAATGTTGCACCCGAGTACCAGGGGACGAAAACTGAGACACATTTGAACACGTTTCCCGATCACACGGTGGATCATACTCTGGGTTCCACATGCATGTTTTAGCTGAAGGAAGAATCCCTTAAACCTGCAGAGTTGAGACCCATGGAATGGGTACCATGCAATATTACTTCAAAGGGTCTGCATTTGCTCACCGATCCTCACCAATCCTATCACTGCTGCGTTTATGCCGCTGTACACACGTTTGATACTCTTTCGGAGACATATAAATCCATAAGTTTTAAGATTCTTACTAGTCAGGTATATTCTTAGGCGTTTAATATGGGGTGTTGAGTCCACTTCGTTGAGCAAGGAGTAGCTCTTCTCTATTACATATTTGGCTTATGGCACGGTATCTGTGCTAATTTCAATCTCTGGTTTTATGCAGCATCCCAACTCACCTTTTCCTTTAAGCAAGCATAAGTTGGTTTTCTACATTTGAGAACCTGTTCTGTTTTGTAATACAGTTCCTCTGTAGCCAAATTTACATTCCGTGTAGTAGTGATATCTTATGATGTTTCTTTTTCTGTGTGACTTATTTCACTTAGAATCATCATACCTGAATCCACTCATTATGCTGCTACGGGCCTGATGACATAGATTTCATTGCTGAGTGATATTGCATTGTACGTAAGTACCACAACTTCTTTATCCATTTTTCGCTTTCTGTGATATTGAACTTGTACCGTAAACGAGGTTCTTGTAAACAGAGCCGTCCCAAACTTTGGGGTGGCTGTGTCTTTTTGATTTTAATTTCCCTAAGCTATAGGATCATAAGTGGAAGTGCCCTAGGCTCTGTTGCTTTGTTTTTTAGATGTTTCAGGAAACACCATACACTTCTCCAGAGTGGCTGTTGGTAATTTACATCCCGCCCATCCACATAACAAGGCTCCCAGTTCTCCATGGCCTGTCCTGCCTTTCTGGATTTTACACTTTTTTCAGATGGCCCTTTTGACCGGGGGGCAGTGAGACTTCATTGTAGTGCAGATTACCTTGGCAAGCTTGCTTGGTTGGCCGAAAAGGGCGTATGCGTTTTTTCCTGAATATATTCAGGAAAAAACGCATACGCCATTTTTGGCCAAGTGCATCATTGTGGACGTTCTGCCTCTTTTCCTATGCTTTACATGCAATTCCATTCTACGTCCTGAAATCGGTTTCCTGCAATTCTGCCCCGCTTTCAAGTCCTCTTGGCAGCCTTACTTCAATATATTTTTGGACGATAGCTGTCATTTATAACTCTGCAGGTTTGTGAATGAGAGTGCCCCTGAGCTCCTTTCTTCAACTCGCTTATTTGTGAGCTGGCCGCAACACCGCAGGATTTCCTCAGGCCCTAGTGTGGTTCCGGGATGGCATGCTGAGCCTTAGGTTAATTCCTCTTCCTGGTGGGAGATGAGAGTTAAATTTGCTCGTCCAGACACCTCCAGCTAGTCTCTCATTGGTTCTCCCTATTCTTGTTCATTTTCCGCAGAAATTTCAAACTGGGCCAAACAGGAGGTTAAAGGCACTGACTCTCCAAGTGGGGAGAGTGTTAGTAAAGCGTCTGGAATGTTGCATCTGAGTACCAGGGGACGAAAACTGAGACACATTTGAACACGTTTCCCAATCACACGGTGGATCATACTCTGGGTTCCACATGAATGTTTTAGCTGAAGGAAGAATCCCTTAAACCTGGAGAGTTGAGACCCATGGAATGGGTACCATGCAATATGACTTCAAAGGGTCTGCATTTGCTCACCGATCCTCACCAATCCTATCACTGCTGCGTTTATGCTGCTGTACACACGCTTGATTCTCTTTCGGAGACATATAAATCCATAGGTTTTAAGATTCTTACTAGTCAGGTATATTCTTAGGTGTTTAATATGGGGTGTTGAGTCCACTTCGTTGAGCAAGGAGTAGCTCTTGTCTATTACATATTTGGATTATGGAACGGTATCTGTGCTAATTTCAATCTCTGGTTTTATGCAGCACCCCAACTCACCTTTCCCCTTAAGCAAGCATAAGTTGGGTTTCTACATTTGAGACCCTGTTCTGCTTTGTATTTCAGTTCCTGTGTAGCCAAGTTTACATTCCTTGTATTAGTGATATCTTCCGATGTTTCTTTTCTGTGTGACTTATTTCACTTAGAATCATCGTACCTGTATCCACTCATTATGCTGCTACGGGCCTGATGACATAGATTTCATTGCTGACTGATATTGCATTATACGTAAGTACCACAACTTCTTTATCCATTTTTCGCTTTCTGTGATATTGAACTTGTACCGTAAACGAGGTTCTTGTAAACAGAGCCGTCCCAAACTTTGGGGTGGCTGTGTCTTTTTGATTTTAATTTCCCTAAGCTACAGGACCATAAGTGGAAGTGCCCTAGGCTCTGTTGCTTTGTTTTTTAGATGTTTCAGGAAACACCATACACTTCTCCAGAGTGGCTGTTGGCAATTTACATCCCGCCCAGCAGCATAACAAGGCTCCCAGTTCTCCATGGCCTGTCCTGCCTTTCTGGATTTTACACTTTTTTCAGATGGCCCTTTTGTCCAAGGGGCAATGAGACTTCATTGTAGTGCAGATTTCCTTTGCAAGCTTGCTTGGTTGGCAAAAAGGGCGTATGCGTTTTTTCCTGAATATATTCAGGAAAAAACGCATACGCCCTTTTTGGCCAAGTGCATCATTGTGGACCTTCTGCTTCTTTTCCTATTCTTTACATGCAATTCCAGTCTAACTCCTGAAATCGGTTTCCTGCAATTCTGCCCCGCTTTCAAGTCCTCTTGGCAGCCTTACTTCAATATATTTTTGGACGATAGCTGTCATTTATAACTCTGCAGGTTTGTGAATGACAGTGCCCCTGAGCTCCTTTCTTCAACTCGCTTTCTTGTGAGCTGGCCGCAACACCGCAGGATTGCTTCAGGGCCTAGTGTGGTTCCAGCATGGCACGCTGAGCCTTTGGTTAATTCCTCTTCCTGGTGGGAAATGAGAGTTAAATTTGCCCGTCCAGACACCTCCAGCTAGTCTCTCATTGGTTCTCCCTATTCCTGTTCATCTTCCGCAGAAATTGAAAAGTGGGCCAAAAAGGAGGTTAAAGGCACTGACTCTCCTAGTGGAGAGAGTGTTAGTAAAGCGTCTGGAATGTTGCACCCGAGTACCAGGGGACGAAAACTGAGACACATTTGAACACGTTTCCCGATCACACGGTGGATCATACTCTGGGTTCCACATGCATGTTTTAGCTGAAGGAAGAATCCCTTAAACCTGGAGAGTTGAGACCCATGGAATGGGTACCATGCAATATGAGTTCAAAGGGTCTGCGTTTGCTCACCAAACCTCACCAATCCTATCACTGCTGCGTTTATGCTGCTGTACACATGCTTGATTCTCTTTTGGAGACATATAAATCCATAGGTTTTAAGATTCTTACTAGTCAGGTATATTCTTAGGCGTTTAATATGGGGTGTTGAGTCCACTTCGTTGAGCAAGGAGTAGCTCTTGTCTATTACATATTTGGCTTATGGAACGGTATCTGTGCTAATTTCAATCTCTGGTTTTATGCAGCACCCCAACTCACCTTTCCCCTTAAGCAAGCATAAGTTGGGTTTCTACATTTGAGACCCTGTTCTGCTTTGTATTTCAGTTCCTGTGTAGCCAAGTTTACATTCCTTGTATTAGTGATATCTTCCGATGTTTCTTTTCTGTGTGACTTATTTCACTTAGAATCATCGTACCTGTATCCACTCATTATGCTGCTACGGGCCTGATGACATAGATTTCATTGCTGAGTGATATTGCATTGTACGTAAGTACCACAACTTCTTTATCCATTTTTCGCTTTCTGCGATATTGAACTTGTACCGTAAACGAGGTTCTTGTAAACAGAGCCGTCCCAAACTTTGGGGTGGCTGTGTCTTTTTGATTTTAATTTCCCTAAGCTATAGGACCATAAGTGGAAGTTCCCTAGGCTCTTTTGCTTTGTTTTTTAGATGTTTCAGGAAACACCGTACACTTCTACAGTGTGGCTGTTGGCAATTTACATCCTGCCCAGCAGCATAACAAGGCTCCCAGTTCTCCATGGCCTGTCCTGCCTTTCTGGATTTTACACTTTTTCAGATGGCCCTTTTGACCGGGGGGCAGTTGCACTTCATTGTAGTGCAGATTTCCTTTGCAAAATTGCTTGGTTGGCCAAAAAGAGCGTATGCGTTTTTTCCTGAATATATTCAGGAGAAAACGCATACGCCCTTTTTGGCCAAGTGCATCATTGTGGACGTTCTGCCTCTTTTCCTATTCTTTACATGCAATTCCAGTCTACCTACTGAAATCGGGTTCCTGCAATTCTGCCCCGCTTTCAAGTCCTCTTGGCAGCCTTACTTCAATATATTTTTGGATGATAGCTGTCATTTATAACTCTGCAGGTTTGTGAATTACAGTGCCCCTGAGCTCCTTTCTTCAACTCGCTTTCTTGTGAGCTGGCCGCAATACCGCAGGATTGCTTCAGGCCCTAGTGTAGTTCCGGCATGGCACGCTGAGCCTTTGGTTAATTCCTCTTCCTGGTGGGAAATGAGAGTTAAATTTGCCCGTCCAGACACCTCCAGCTAGTCTCTCATTGGTTCTCCGTATTCCTGTTTATTTTCCGCAGAAATTGCAAACTGGGCCAAACAGGAGGTTAAAGGCACTGACTCTCCAACTGGGGAGAGTGTTAGTAAAGCGTCTGGAAGGTTGCACCCAAGTAGCAGGGTAAGAAAACTGAGACACATTTGAACACGTTTCCCGATCACACGGTGGATCATACTGTGGGTCCACATGCATGTTTTAGCTGAAGGAAGAATCCCTTAAACCTGGAGAGTTGAGACCCATGGAATGGGTACCATGCAATATGACTTCAAAGGGTCTGCATTTGCTCACCGAACCTCACCAATTCTATCACTGCTGTGTTTATGCCGCTGTACACACGCTTGATTCTCTTTCAGAAACATATAAATCCATAGGTTTTAAGATTCTTACTAGTCAGGTATATTCTTAGGCGTTTAATATGGGGTGTTGAGTCCACTTCGTTGAGCAAGGAGTGGTTCTTGTCTATTACATATTTGGCTTATGGAACGGTATCTGTGCTAATTTCAATCTCTGGTTTTATGCAGCACCCCAACTCACCTTTCCCCTTAAGCAAGCATAAGTTGGTTTTCTACATTTGAGACCCTGTTCAGTTTTGTAATTCAGTTCCTGTGTAGCCAAGTTTACATTCCGTGTAGCAGTGATATCTTATGATGTTTCTTTTTCTGTGTGACTTATTTCACTTAGAATCATCGTACCTGAATCCACTCATTATGCTGCTACGGGCCTGATGACATAGATTTCATTGCTGAGTGATATTGCATTGTACGTAAGTACCACAACTTCTTTATCAATTTTTCGCTTTCTGTGATATTGAACTTGTACCGTAAATGAGGTTCTTGATAACAGAGCCGGCCCAAACTTTGGGGTGGCTGTGTCTTTTTGATTTTAATTTCCCTAAGCTACAGGACCATAAGTGGAAGTGCCCTAGGCTCTGTTGCTTTGTTTTTTAGATGTTTCAGGAAACACCATACACTTCTCCAGAGTGGCTGTTGGCAATTTACATCCCGCCCAGCAGCATAACAAGGCTCCCAGTTCTCCATGGCCTGTCCTGCCTTTCTGGATTTTACACTTTTTTCAGATGGCCCTTTTGTCCAAGGGGCAATGAGACTTCATTGTAGTGCAGATTTCCTTTGCAAGCTTGCTTGGTTGGCAAAAAGGGCGTATGCGTTTTTTCCTGAATATATTCAGGAAAAAACGCATACGCCCTTTTTGGCCAAGTGCATCATTGTGGACCTTCTGCTTCTTTTCCTATGCTTTACATGCAATTCCAGTCTAACTCCTGAAATCGGTTTCCTGCAATTCTGCCCCGCTTTCAAGTCCTCTTGGCAGCCTTACTTCAATATATTTTTGGACGATAGCTGTCATTTATAACTCTGCAGGTTTGTGAATGACAGTGCCCCTGAGCTCCTTTCTTCAACTCGCTTTCTTGTGAGCTGGCCGCAACACCGCAGGATTGCTTCAGGGCCTAGTGTGGTTCCAGCATGGCACGCTGAGCCTTTGGTTAATTCCTCTTCCTGGTGGGAAATGAGAGTTAAATTTGCCCGTCCAGACACCTCCAGCTAGTCTCTCATTGGTTCTCCCTATTCCTGTTCATCTTCCGCAGAAATTGAAAAGTGGGCCAAAAAGGAGGTTAAAGGCACTGACTCTCCTAGTGGAGAGAGTGTTAGTAAAGCGTCTGGAATGTTGCACCCGAGTACCAGGGGACGAAAACTGAGACACATTTGAACACGTTTCCCGATCACACGGTGGATCATACTCTGGGTTCCACATGCATGTTTTAGCTGAAGGAAGAATCCCTTAAACCTGGAGAGTTGAGACCCATGGAATGGGTACCATGCAATATGAGTTCAAAGGGTCTGCGTTTGCTCACCAAACCTCACCAATCCTATCACTGCTGCGTTTATGCTGCTGTACACATGCTTGATTCTCTTTCGGAGACATATAAATCCATAGGTTTTAAGATTCTTACTAGTCAGGTATATTCTTAGGCGTTTAATATGGGGTGTTGAGTCCACTTCGTTGAGCAAGGAGTAGCTCTTGTCTATTACATATTTGGCTTATGGAACGGTATCTGTGCTAATTTCAATCTCTGGTTTTATGCAGCACCCCAACTCACCTTTCCCCTTAAGCAAGCATAAGTTGGGTTTCTACATTTGAGACCCTGTTCTGCTTTGTATTTCAGTTCCTGTGTAGCCAAGTTTACATTCCTTGTATTAGTGATATCTTCCGATGTTTCTTTTCTGTGTGACTTATTTCACTTAGAATCATCGTACCTGTATCCACTCATTATGCTGCTACGGGCCTGATGACATAGATTTCATTGCTGAGTGATATTGCATTGTACGTAAGTACCACAACTTCTTTATCCATTTTTCGCTTTCTGCGATATTGAACTTGTACCGTAAACGAGGTTCTTGTAAACAGAGCCGTCCCAAACTTTGGGGTGGCTGTGTCTTTTTGATTTTAATTTCCCTAAGCTATAGGACCATAAGTGGAAGTTCCCTAGGCTCTTTTGCTTTGTTTTTTAGATGTTTCAGGAAACACCGTACACTTCTACAGTGTGGCTGTTGGCAATTTACATCCTGCCCAGCAGCATAACAAGGCTCCCAGTTCTCCATGGCCTGTCCTGCCTTTCTGGATTTTACACTTTTTCAGATGGCCCTTTTGACCGGGGGGCAGTTGCACTTCATTGTAGTGCAGATTTCCTTTGCAAAATTGCTTGGTTGGCCAAAAAGAGCGTATGCGTTTTTTCCTGAATATATTCAGGAGAAAACGCATACGCCCTTTTTGGCCAAGTGCATCATTGTGGACGTTCTGCCTCTTTTCCTATTCTTTACATGCAATTCCAGTCTACCTACTGAAATCGGGTTCCTGCAATTCTGCCCCGCTTTCAAGTCCTCTTGGCAGCCTTACTTCAATATATTTTTGGATGATAGCTGTCATTTATAACTCTGCAGGTTTGTGAATTACAGTGCCCCTGAGCTCCTTTCTTCAACTCGCTTTCTTGTGAGCTGGCCGCAATACCGCAGGATTGCTTCAGGCCCTAGTGTAGTTCCGGCATGGCACGCTGAGCCTTTGGTTAATTCCTCTTCCTGGTGGGAAATGAGAGTTAAATTTGCCCGTCCAGACACCTCCAGCTAGTCTCTCATTGGTTCTCCGTATTCCTGTTTATTTTCCGCAGAAATTGCAAACTGGGCCAAACAGGAGGTTAAAGGCACTGACTCTCCAACTGGGGAGAGTGTTAGTAAAGCGTCTGGAAGGTTGCACCCAAGTAGCAGGGTAAGAAAACTGAGACACATTTGAACACGTTTCCCGATCACACGGTGGATCATACTGTGGGTCCACATGCATGTTTTAGCTGAAGGAAGAATCCCTTAAACCTGGAGAGTTGAGACCCATGGAATGGGTACCATGCAATATGACTTCAAAGGGTCTGCATTTGCTCACCGAACCTCACCAATTCTATCACTGCTGTGTTTATGCCGCTGTACACACGCTTGATTCTCTTTCAGAAACATATAAATCCATAGGTTTTAAGATTCTTACTAGTCAGGTATATTCTTAGGCGTTTAATATGGGGTGTTGAGTCCACTTCGTTGAGCAAGGAGTGGTTCTTGTCTATTACATATTTGGCTTATGGAACGGTATCTGTGCTAATTTCAATCTCTGGTTTTATGCAGCACCCCAACTCACCTTTCCCCTTAAGCAAGCATAAGTTGGTTTTCTACATTTGAGACCCTGTTCAGTTTTGTAATTCAGTTCCTGTGTAGCCAAGTTTACATTCCGTGTAGCAGTGATATCTTATGATGTTTCTTTTTCTGTGTGACTTATTTCACTTAGAATCATCGTACCTGAATCCACTCATTATGCTGCTACGGGCCTGATGACATAGATTTCATTGCTGAGTGATATTGCATTGTACGTAAGTACCACAACTTCTTTATCAATTTTTCGCTTTCTGTGATATTGAACTTGTACCGTAAATGAGGTTCTTGATAACAGAGCCGGCCCAAACTTTGGGGTGGCTGTGTCTTTTTGATTTTAATTTCCCTAAGCTACAGGACCATAAGTGGAAGTGCCCTAGGCTCTGTTGCTTTGTTTTTTAGATGTTTCAGGAAACACCATACACTTCTCCAGAGTGGCTGTTGGCAATTTACATCCCGCCCAGCAGCATAACAAGGCTCCCAGTTCTCCATGGCCTGTCCTGCCTTTCTGGATTTTACACTTTTTTCAGATGGCCCTTTTGTCCAAGGGGCAATGAGACTTCATTGTAGTGCAGATTTCCTTTGCAAGCTTGCTTGGTTGGCAAAAAGGGCGTATGCGTTTTTTCCTGAATATATTCAGGAAAAAACGCATACGCCCTTTTTGGCCAAGTGCATCATTGTGGACCTTCTGCTTCTTTTCCTATGCTTTACATGCAATTCCAGTCTAACTCCTGAAATCGGTTTCCTGCAATTCTGCCCCGCTTTCAAGTCCTCTTGGCAGCCTTACTTCAATATATTTTTGGACGATAGCTGTCATTTATAACTCTGCAGGTTTGTGAATGACAGTGCCCCTGAGCTCCTTTCTTCAACTCGCTTTCTTGTGAGCTGGCCGCAACACCGCAGGATTGCTTCAGGGCCTAGTGTGGTTCCAGCATGGCACGCTGAGCCTTTGGTTAATTCCTCTTCCTGGTGGGAAATGAGAGTTAAATTTGCCCGTCCAGACACCTCCAGCTAGTCTCTCATTGGTTCTCCCTATTCCTGTTCATCTTCCGCAGAAATTGAAAAGTGGGCCAAAAAGGAGGTTAAAGGCACTGACTCTCCTAGTGGAGAGAGTGTTAGTAAAGCGTCTGGAATGTTGCACCCGAGTACCAGGGGACGAAAACTGAGACACATTTGAACACGTTTCCCGATCACACGGTGGATCATACTCTGGGTTCCACATGCATGTTTTAGCTGAAGGAAGAATCCCTTAAACCTGGAGAGTTGAGACCCATGGAATGGGTACCATGCAATATGAGTTCAAAGGGTCTGCGTTTGCTCACCAAACCTCACCAATCCTATCACTGCTGCGTTTATGCTGCTGTACACATGCTTGATTCTCTTTCGGAGACATATAAATCCATAGGTTTTAAGATTCTTACTAGTCAGGTATATTCTTAGGCGTTTAATATGGGGTGTTGAGTCCACTTCGTTGAGCAAGGAGTAGCTCTTGTCTATTACATATTTGGCTTATGGAACGGTATCTGTGCTAATTTCAATCTCTGGTTTTATGCAGCACCCCAACTCACCTTTCCCCTTAAGCAAGCATAAGTTGGGTTTCTACATTTGAGACCCTGTTCTGCTTTGTATTTCAGTTCCTGTGTAGCCAAGTTTACATTCCTTGTATTAGTGATATCTTCCGATGTTTCTTTTCTGTGTGACTTATTTCACTTAGAATCATCGTACCTGTATCCACTCATTATGCTGCTACGGGCCTGATGACATAGATTTCATTGCTGAGTGATATTGCATTGTACGTAAGTACCACAACTTCTTTATCCATTTTTCGCTTTCTGCGATATTGAACTTGTACCGTAAACGAGGTTCTTGTAAACAGAGCCGTCCCAAACTTTGGGGTGGCTGTGTCTTTTTGATTTTAATTTCCCTAAGCTATAGGACCATAAGTGGAAGTTCCCTAGGCTCTTTTGCTTTGTTTTTTAGATGTTTCAGGAAACACCGTACACTTCTACAGTGTGGCTGTTGGCAATTTACATCCTGCCCAGCAGCATAACAAGGCTCCCAGTTCTCCATGGCCTGTCCTGCCTTTCTGGATTTTACACTTTTTTCAGATGGCCCTTTTGACCGGGGGGCAGTTGCACTTCATTGTAGTGCAGATTTCCTTTGCAAAATTGCTTGGTTGGCCAAAAAGAGCGTATGCGTTTTTTCCTGAATATATTCAGGAGAAAACGCATACGCCCTTTTTGGCCAAGTGCATCATTGTGGACGTTCTGCCTCTTTTCCTATTCTTTACATGCAATTCCAGTCTACCTACTGAAATCGGGTTCCTGCAATTCTGCCCCGCTTTCAAGTCCTCTTGGCAGCCTTACTTCAATATATTTTTGGATGATAGCTGTCATTTATAACTCTGCAGGTTTGTGAATTACAGTGCCCCTGAGCTCCTTTCTTCAACTCGCTTTCTTGTGAGCTGGCCGCAATACCGCAGGATTGCTTCAGGCCCTAGTGTGGTTCCGGCATGGCACGCTGAGCCTTTGGTTAATTCCTCTTCCTGGTGGGAAATGAGAGTTAAATTTGCCCGTCCAGACACCTCCAGCTAGTCTCTCATTGGTTCTCCCTATTCCTGTTTATTTTCCGCAGAAATTGCAAACTGGGCCAAACAGGAGGTTAAAGGCACTGACTCTCCAACTGGGGAGAGTGTTAGTAAAGCGTCTGGAAGGTTGCACCCAAGTAGCAGGGTAAGAAAACTGAGACACATTTGAACACGTTTCCCGATCACACGGTGGATCATACTGTGGGTCCACATGCATGTTTTAGCTGAAGGAAGAATCCCTTAAACCTGGAGAGTTGAGACCCATGGAATGGGTACCATGCAATATGACTTCAAAGGGTCTGCATTTGCTCACCGAACCTCACCAATTCTATCACTGCTGTGTTTATGCCGCTGTACACACGCTTGATTCTCTTTCAGAAACATATAAATCCATAGGTTTTAAGATTCTTACTAGTCAGGTATATTCTTAGGCGTTTAATATGGGGTGTTGAGTCCACTTCGTTGAGCAAGGAGTGGTTCTTGTCTATTACATATTTGGCTTATGGAACGGTATCTGTGCTAATTTCAATCTCTGGTTTTATGCAGCACCCCAACTCACCTTTCCCCTTAAGCAAGCATAAGTTGGTTTTCTACATTTGAGACCCTGTTCAGTTTTGTAATTCAGTTCCTGTGTAGCCAAGTTTACATTCCGTGTAGCAGTGATATCTTATGATGTTTCTTTTTCTGTGTGACTTATTTCACTTAGAATCATCGTACCTGAATCCACTCATTATGCTGCTACGGGCCTGATGACATAGATTTCATTGCTGAGTGATATTGCATTGTACGTAAGTACCACAACTTCTTTATCAATTTTTCGCTTTCTGTGATATTGAACTTGTACCGTAAATGAGGTTCTTGATAACAGAGCCGGCCCAAACTTTGGGGTGGCTGTGTCTTTTTGATTTTAATTTCCCTAAGTTATAAGATCATAAGTGGAAGTGCCCTAGGCTGTGTTGCTTTGTTTTTTAGATGTTTCAGGAAACACCATACACTTCTCCAGAGTGGCTGTTGGCAATTTACATCCCGCCCAGCAGCATAACAAGGCTCCCAGTTCTCCATGGCCTGTCCTGCCTTTCTGGATTTTACACTTTTTTCAGATGGCCCTTTTGTCCAAGGGGCAGTGAGACTTCATTGTAGTGCAGATTTCCTTTGCAAGCTTGCTTGGTTGGCAAAAAGGGCGTATGCGTTTTTTCCTGAATATATTCAGGAAAAAACGCATACGCCCTTTTTGGCCAAGGGCATCATTGTGGACCTTCTGCCTCTTTTCCTATGCTTTACATGCAATTCCAGTCTACCTCCTGAAAAAGGTTTCCTGCAATTCTGCCCCGCTTTCAAGTCCTCTTGGCAGCCTTACTTCAATATATTTTTGGACGATATCTGTCATTTATAACTCTGCAGGTTTGTGAATGACAGTGCCCCTGAGCTCCTTTCTTCAACTCGCTTTCTTGTGAGCTGGCCGCAACACCGCAGGATTGCTTCAGGGCCTAGTGTGGTTCCGGCATGGCACGCTGAGCCTTTGGTTAATTCCTCTTCCTGGTGGGAAATGAGAGTTAAATTTGCCCGTCCAGACACCTCCAGCTAGTCTCTCATTGGTTCTCCCTATTCCTGTTCATCTTCCGCAGAAATTGAAAAATGGGCCAAAAAGGAGGTTAAAGGCACTGACTCTCCTAGTGGAGAGAGTGTTAGTAAAGCGTCTGGAATGTTGCACCCGAGTACCAGGGGACGAAAACTGAGACACATTTGAACACGTTTCCCGATCACACGGTGGATCATACTCTGGGTTCCACATGCATGTTTTAGCTGAAGGAAGAATCCCTTAAACCTGGAGAGTTGAGACCCATGGAATGGGTACCATGCAATATGAGTTCAAAGGGTCTGCGTTTGCTCACCAAACCTCACCAATCCTATCACTGCTGCGTTTATGCTGCTGTACACATGCTTGATTCTCTTTCGGAGACATATAAATCCATAGGTTTTAAGATTCTTACTAGTCAGGTATATTCTTAGGCGTTTAATATGGGGTGTTGAGTCCACTTCGTTGAGCAAGGAGTAGCTCTTGTCTATTACATATTTGGCTTATGGAACGGTATCTGTGCTAATTTCAATCTCTGGTTTTATGCAGCACCCCAACTCACCTTTCCCCTTAAGCAAGCATAAGTTGGGTTTCTACATTTGAGACCCTGTTCTGCTTTGTATTTCAGTTCCTGTGTAGCCAAGTTTACATTCCTTGTATTAGTGATATCTTCCGATGTTTCTTTTCTGTGTGACTTATTTCACTTAGAATCATCGTACCTGTATCCACTCATTATGCTGCTACGGGCCTGATGACATAGATTTCATTGCTGAGTGATATTGCATTGTACGTAAGTACCACAACTTCTTTATCCATTTTTCGCTTTCTGTGATATTGAACTTGTACCGTAAACGAGGTTCTTGTAAACAGAGCCGTCCCAAACTTTGGGGTGGCTGTGTCTTTTTGATTTTAATTTCCCTAAGCTACAGGACCATAAGTGGAAGTGCCCTAGGCTCTGTTGCTTTGTTTTTTAGATGTTTCAGGAAACACCATACACTTCTCCAGAGTGGCTGTTGGCAATTTACATCCCGCCCAGCAGCATAACAAGGCTCCCAGTTCTCCATGGCCTGTCCTGCCTTTCTGGATTTTACACTTTTTTCAGATGGCCCTTTTGTCCAAGGGGCAGTGAGACTTCATTGTAGTGCAGATTTCCTTTGCAAGCTTGCTTGGTTGGCAAAAAGGGCGTATGCGTTTTTTCCTGAATATATTCAGGAAAAAACGCATACGCCCTTTTTGGCCAAGTGCATCATTGTGGACCTTCTGCTTCTTTTCCTATGCTTTACATGCAATTCCAGTCTAACTCCTGAAATCGGTTTCCTGCAATTCTGCCCCGCTTTCAAGTCCTCTTGGCAGCCTTACTTCAATATATTTTTGGACGATAGCTGTCATTTATAACTCTGCAGGTTTGTGAATGACAGTGCCCCTGAGCTCCTTTCTTCAACTCGCTTTCTTGTGAGCTGGCCGCAACACCGCAGGATTGCTTCAGGGCCTAGTGTGGTTCCAGCATGGCACGCTGAGCCTTTGGTTAATTCCTCTTCCTGGTGGGAAATGAGAGTTAAATTTGCCCGTCCAGACACCTCCAGCTAGTCTCTCATTGGTTCTCCCTATTCCTCTTCATCTTCCGCAGAAATTGAAAAGTGGGCCAAAAAGGAGGTTAAAGGCACTGACTCTCCTAGTGGAGAGAGTGTTAGTAAAGCGTCTGGAATGTTGCACCCGAGTACCAGGGGACGAAAACTGAGACACATTTGAACACGTTTCCCGATCACACGGTGGATCATACTCTGGGTTCCACATGCATGTTTTAGCTGAAGGAAGAATCCCTTAAACCTGGAGAGTTGAGACCCATGGAATGGGTACCATGCAATATGAGTTCAAAGGGTCTGCGTTTGCTCACCAAACCTCACCAATCCTATCACTGCTGCGTTTATGCTGCTGTACACATGCTTGATTCTCTTTCGGAGACATATAAATCCATAGGTTTTAAGATTCTTACTAGTCAGGTATATTCTTAGGCGTTTAATATGGGGTGTTGAGTCCACTTCGTTGAGCAAGGAGTAGCTCTTGTCTATTACATATTTGGCTTATGGAACGGTATCTGTGCTAATTTCAATCTCTGGTTTTATGCAGCACCCCAACTCACCTTTCCCCTTAAGCAAGCATAAGTTGGGTTTCTACATTTGAGACCCTGTTCTGCTTTGTATTTCAGTTCCTGTGTAGCCAAGTTTACATTCCTTGTATTAGTGATATCTTCCGATGTTTCTTTTCTGTGTGACTTATTTCACTTAGAATCATCGTACCTGTATCCACTCATTATGCTGCTACGGGCCTGATGACATAGATTTCATTGCTGAGTGATATTGCATTGTACGTAAGTACCACAACTTCTTTATCCATTTTTCGCTTTCTGCGATATTGAACTTGTACCGTAAACGAGGTTCTTGTAAACAGAGCCGTCCCAAACTTTGGGGTGGCTGTGTCTTTTTGATTTTAATTTCCCTAAGCTATAGGACCATAAGTGGAAGTTCCCTAGGATCTTTTGCTTTGTTTTTTAGATGTTTCAGGAAACACCGTACACTTCTACAGTGTGGCTGTTGGCAATTTACATCCCGCCCAGCAGCATAACAAGGCTCCCAGTTCTCCATGGCCTGTCCTGCCTTTCTGGATTTTACACTTTTTTCAGATGGCCCTTTTGACCGGGGGGCAGTTGCACTTCATTGTAGTGCAGATTTCCTTTGCAAAATTGCTTGGTTGGCCAAAAAGAGCGTATGCGTTTTTTCCTGAATATATTCAGGAGAAAACGCATACGCCCTTTTTGGCCAAGTGCATCATTGTGGAAGTTCTGCCTCTTTTCCTATTCTTTACATGCAATTCCAGTCTACCTACTGAAATCGGGTTCCTGCAATTCTGCCCCGCTTTCAAGTCCTCTTGGCAGCCTTACTTCAATATATTTTTGGATGATAGCTGTCATTTATAACTCTGCAGGTTTGTGAATTACAGTGCCCCTGAGCTCCTTTCTTCAACTCGCTTTCTTGTGAGCTGGCCGCAATACCGCAGGATTGCTTCAGGCCCTAGTGTGGTTCCGGCATGGCACGCTGAGCCTTTGGTTAATTCCTCTTCCTGGTGGGAAATGAGAGTTAAATTTGCCCGTCCAGACACCTCCAGCTAGTCTCTCATTGGTTCTCCCTATTCCTGTTTATTTTCCGCAGAAATTGCAAACTGGGCCAAACAGGAGGTTAAAGGCACTGACTCTCCAACTGGGGAGAGTGTTAGTAAAGCGTCTGGAAGGTTGCACCCAAGTAGCAGGGGAAGAAAACTGAGACACATTTGAACACGTTTCCCGATCACATGGTGGATCATACTGTGGGTCCACATGCATGTTTTAGCTGAAGGAAGAATCCCTTAAACCTGGAGAGTTGAGACCCATGGAATGGGTACCATGCAATATGACTTCAAAGGGTCTGCATTTGCTCACCGAACCTCACCAATTCTATCACTGCTGTGTTTATGCCGCTGTACACACGCTTGATTCTCTTTCAGAAACATATAAATCCATAGGTTTTAAGATTCTTACTAGTCAGGTATATTCTTAGGCGTTTAATATGGGGTGTTGAGTCCACTTCGTTGAGCAAGGAGTGGTTCTTGTCTATTACATATTTGGCTTATGGAACGGTATCTGTGCTAATTTCAATCTCTGGTTTTATGCAGCACCCCAACTCACCTTTCCCCTTAAGCAAGCATAAGTTGGTTTTCTACATTTGAGACCCTGTTCAGTTTTGTAATTCAGTTCCTGTGTAGCCAAGTTTACATTCCGTGTAGCAGTGATATCTTATGATGTTTCTTTTTCTGTGTGACTTATTTCACTTAGAATCATCGTACCTGAATCCACTCATTATGCTGCTACGGGCCTGATGACATAGATTTCATTGCTGAGTGATATTGCATTGTACGTAAGTACCACAACTTCTTTATCAATCTTTCGCTTTCTGTGATATTGAACTTGTACCGTAAATGAGGTTCTTGATAACAGAGCCGGCCCAAACTTTGGGGTGGCTGTGTCTTTTTGATTTTAATTTCCCTAAGTTATAAGATCATAAGTGGAAGTGCCCTAGGCTGTGTTGCTTTGTTTTTTAGATGTTTCAGGAAACACCATACACTTCTCCAGAGTGGCTGTTGGCAATTTACATCCCGCCCAGCAGCATAACAAGGCTCCCAGTTCTCCATGGCCTGTCCTGCCTTTCTGGATTTTACACTTTTTTCAGATGGCCCTTTTGTCCAAGGGGCAGTGAGACTTCATTGTAGTGCAGATTTCCTTTGCAAGCTTGCTTGGTTGGCCAAAAAGGGCGTATGCGTTTTTTCCTGAATATATTCAGGAAAAAACGCATACGCCCTTTTTGGCCAAGTGCATCATTGTGAACGTTCTGCCTCTTTTCCTATGCTTTACATGCAATTCCGGTCTACCTCCTGAAATCGGTTTCCTGCAATTCTGCCCCGCTTTCAAGTCCTCTTGGCAGCCTTACTTCAATATATTTTTGGACGATAGCTGTCATTTATAACTCTGCAGGTTTGTGAATGACAGTGCCCCTGAGCTCCTTTCTTCAACTCGCCTTCTTGTGAGCTGGCCGCAACACCGCAGGATTGCTTCAAGCCCTAGTGTGTTTCCGGCATGGCACGCTGAGCCTTTGGTTAATTCGTCTTCCTGGTGGGAAATGAGAGTTAAATTTGCCCGTCCAGACACCTCCAGCTAGTCTCTCATTGGTTCTCCCTATTTCTGTTCATTTTCCGCAGAAATTGCAAACTGGGCCAAACAGGAGGTTAAAGGCACTGACTCTCCAAGTGGGGAGAGTGTTAGTAAAGCGTCTGGAATGTTGCACCCGAGTACCAGGGGACGAAAACTGAGACACATTTGAACACGTTTCCCGATCACACGGTGGATCATACTCTGGGTTCCACATGCATGTTTTAGCTGAAGGAAGAATCCCTTAAACCTGGAGAGTTGAGACCCGTGGAATGGGTACCATGCAATATGACTTCAAAGGGTCTGCATTTGCTCACCGAACCTCACCAATCCTATCACTGCTGCATTTATGCCGCTGTACACACGCTTGTTTCTCTTTCGGAGACATATAAATCCATAGGTTTTATGTTTCTTTCTAGTCAGGTATATTCTTAGGCCTTTAATATGGGGTGTTGAGTCCACTTCGTTGAGCAAGGAGTAGCTCTTGTCTATTACATATTTGGCTTATGGAACGGTATCTGTGCTAATTTCCATCTCTGGTTTTATGCAGCACCCCAACTCACCTTTCCCCTTAAGCAAGCATAAGTTGGTTTTCTACATTTGAGACCCTGTTCTCTTTTGTAATTCAGTTCCTGTGTAGCCAAGTTTACATTCCGTGTAGTAGTGATATCTTATGAAGTTTCTTTTTCTCTGTGACTTATTTTACTTAGAATCATCGAACCTGAATCCACTCATTATGCTGCTACGGGCCTGATGACATAGATTTCATTGCTGAGTGATATTGCATTGTTCGTAAGTACCACAACTTCTTTATCCATTTTTCGCTTTCTGTGATATTGAACTTGTACCGTAAACGAGGTTGTTGTAAACACAGCCGTCCCAAACTTTGGGGTGGCTGTGTCTTTTTGATTTTAATTTCCCTAAGCTATAGGACCATAAGTGGAAGTGCCCTAGGCTCTGTTGCTTTGTTTTTTAGATGTTTCAGGAAACACCATACACTTCTCCAGAGTGGCTGTTGGCAATTTACAACCCGCCCATCAGCATAACAAGGCTCCCAGTTCTCCATGGCCTGTCCTGCCTTTGGATTTTACACTTTTTTCAGATGGCCCTTTTTACCGGGGGGCAGTGAGACTTCATTGTAGTGCAGATTTCCTTTGCAAGCTTGCTTGGTTGGCCAAAAGGAGCATATGCGTTGTTTCTTGTATATATTCAGGAAAAAATGCATATGCCCTTTTTGGCCAAGTGCATCATTGTGGACGTTCTGCCTCTTTTCCTATGCTTTACATGCAATTCCAGTCTACCTCCTGAAATCGGTTTCCTGCAATTGTGCCCCGCTTTCAAGTCCTCTTGGCAGCCTTACTTCAATATATTTTTGGACGATAGCTGTCATTTATAACTCTGGAGGTTTCTGAATGTCAGTGCCCCTGAGCTCCTTTCTTCAACTCGCTTTCTTGTGAGCTGGCTGCAACACCACAGGATTGCTTCAGGCCCTAGTGTGGTTCTGGCATGGCACACTGAGCCTTTGGTTAATTCCTCTTCCTGGTGGGAAATGAGAGTTAAATTTGCCCATCCAGACACCTCCAGCTAGTCTGTCATTGGTTCTCCCTATTCCGGTTCATCTTACGCAGAAATTGCAAACTGGGTCAAACAGGAGGTTAAAGGCACTGACTCTCCAAGTGGGGAGAGTGTTAGTAAAGCGTCTGGAATGTTGCACCCGAGTACCAGGGGACGAAAACTGAGACACATTTGAACACGTTTCCCGATCACACGGTGGATCATACTCTGGGTTCCACATGCATGTTTTAGCTGAAGGAAGAATCCCTTAAACCTGGAGAGTTGAGACCCATGGAATGGGTACCATGCAATATGACTTCAAAGGGTCTGCATTTGCTCACCGAACCTCACCAATCCTATCACTGCTGCGTTTATGCCGCTGTACACACGCTTGATTCTCTTTCGGGGACATATAAATCCATAGGTTTTAAGATTCTTACTAGTCAGGTATATTCTTAGGCGTTTAATATGGGGTGTTGTGTCCACTTTGCTGAGCAAGGAGTAGCTCTTGTCTATTACATATTTGGCTTATGGAACGGTATCTGTGCTAATTTCAATCTCTGGTTTTATGCAGCACCCCAACTCACCTTTCCCCTTAAGCAAGCATAAGTTGGTTTTCTACATCTGAGTCCCTGTTCTGTTTTGTAATTCAGTTCCTGTGTAGCCAAGTTTACATTCCGTGTAGTAGTGATATCTTATGATGTTTCTTTTTCTGTGTGACTTATTTCACTTAGAATCATCGTACCTGAATCCACTCATTATGCTGCTACGGGCCTGATGACATAGATTTCATTGCTGAGTGATATTGCATTGTACGTAAGTTCCACAACTTCATTATCCATTTTTCACTTTCTGTGATATTGAACTTGTACCGTAAACGAGGTTCTTGTAAACAGAGCCGTCCCAAACTTTGGGGTGGCTGTGTCTTTTTGATTTTAATTTCCCTAAGCTATAGGACCATAAGTGGAAGTGCCCTAGGCTCTGTTGCTTTGTTTTTTAGATGTTTCAGGAAACACCATACACTTCTCCAGAGTGGCTGTTGGCAATTTGCATCCCGCCCATCAACATAACAAGGCTCCCAGTTCTCCATGGCCTGTCCTGCCTTTCTGGATTTTACACTTTATTCAGATGGCCCTTTTGACCAGGGGGCAGTGAGACGTCATTGTAGTGCAGATTTCCTTTGCAAGCTTGCTTGGTTGGCCAAAAAGGGCCTATGCGTTTTTTCCTGAATATATTCAAGAAAAAACGCATAGGCCCTTTTTGGCCAAGTGCATCATTGTGGACGTTCTGCCTCTTTTCCTATGCTTTACATGCAATTCCAGTCTACCTCCTGAAATCGGTTTCCTGCAATTCTGCCCCGCTTTCAAGTCCTCTTGGCAGCCTTACTTCAATATATTTTTGGACGATAGCTGTCATTTATAACTCTGCAGGTTTGTGAATGACAGTGCCCCTGAGCTCCTTTCTTCAACTCGCTTTCTTGTGAGCTGGTCGCAGCACCGCAGGATTGCTTCAGGCCCTAGTGTGGTTCCGGCATGGCACCCTGAGCCTTTGGTTAATTCCTCTTCCTGGTGGGAAATGAGAGTTAAATTTGGCCGTCCAGACACCTCCAGCTAGTCTCTCATTGGTTCTCCCTATTTCTGTTCATTTTCCGCAGAAATTGCAAACTGGGCCAAAGAGGAGGTTAAAGGCACAGACTCTCCAAGTGGGGAGAGTGTTAGTAAAGCATCTGGAATGTTGCACCCGAGTACCAGGGGACGAAAATTGAGACACATTTGAACACGTTTCCCGATCACACGGTGGATCATACTCTGGGTTCCACATGCATGTTTTAGCTGAAGGAAGAATCCCTTAAACCTGGAGAGTTGAGACCCATGGAATGGGTACCATGCAATATGAATTCAAAGGGTCTGCATTTGCTCACCGGACCTCACCAATCCTATCACTGCTGCACTTATGCCGCTGTACACATGCTTGATTGTCTTTCGGAGACATATAAATCCATAGGTTTTAAGATTCTTACTAGTCAGGTATATTCTTAGGTGTTTAATATGGGGTGTTGAGTCCACTTCGTTGAGCAAGGAGTAGCTCTTGTCTATTACATATTTGGCTTATGGAACGGTATCTGTGCTAATTTCCATCTCTGGTTTTATGCAGCACCCCAACTCACCTTTCCCCTTAAGCAAGCATAAGTTGGTTTTCTACATTTGAGACCCTGTTCTGTTTTGTAATTCAGTTCCTGTGTAGCCAAGTTTACATTCCGTGTAGTAGTGATATCTTATGATGTTTCTTTTTCTCTGTGACTTATTTCACTTAGAATCATCGTACCTGAATCCACTCATTATGCTGCTACGGGCCTGATGACATAGATTTCGTTGCTGAGTGATATTGCATTGTACGTAAGTACCACAACTTTTTTATCCATTTTTCACTTTCTGCGATATTGAACTTGTACCGTAAACGAGGTTCTTGTAAACAGAGCCGTCCCAAACGTTGGGGTGGCTGTGTCTTTTTGATTTTAATTTCCCTAAGCTATAGGACCATAAGTGGAAGTGCCCTAGGCTCTGTTGCTTTGTTTTTTAGATGTTTCAGGAAACACCATACACTTCTCCAGTGTGGCTGTTGGCAATTTACATCCCGCCCATCAGCATAACACGGCTCCCAGTACTCCATGGCCTATCCTGCCTTTCTGGATTTTACACTTTTTTCAGATGGCCCTTTTGACCTGGGGTGAGCAGTGAGACTTCATTGTAGTGCAGATTTCCTTTGCAAGCTTGTTTGGTTGGCCAAAAAGGGCGTATGTGTTTTTTCCTGAATATATTCTGGAAAAACCGCATACGCCCTTTTTGCCAAAGTGCATCATTGTGGACGTTCTACCTATTTTCCTATGGTTTACATGCAATTCCAGTCTACCTCCTAAAATCGGTTTCCTGCAATTCTGCCCCGTGTTCAAGTCTTCTTGGCAGCCTTAATTCAATATATTTTTGGACGATAGCTGTCATTTATAACTCTGCATGTTTGTGAATTACAGTGCCCCTGAGCTCCTTTCTTCATCTCGCTTTCTTGTGAGCTGGCCGCAACACCGCAGGATTGCTTCAGGCCCTAGTGTGGTTCCGGCATGGCACGCTGAGCCTTTGGTTAATTCCTCTTCCTGGTGGGAAATGAGAGTTAAATTTGCCCGTCCAGACACCTCCAGCTAGTCTCTCATTGGTTCTCCCTATTCCTGTTCATTTTCCGCAGAAATTGCAAACTGGGCCAAACAGGAGTTTAAAGGCACTGACTCTCCAAATGGGGAGAGTGTTAGTAAAGCGTCTGGAATGTTGCAAACGAGTACCAGGGGACGAAAACTGAGACACATTTGAACACGTTTCCTGATCACACAGTGGATCATACTCTGGGATCCACATGCATGTTTTAGCTGAAGGAAGAATCCCTTAAACCTGGAGAGTTGAGACCTATGTAATGGGTACCATGCAATATGACTACAAAGGGTCTGCATTTGCTCACCGAACCTCACCAATCCTATCACTGCTGCATTTATGCCACTGTACACACACTTGATTCTCTTTTGGAGACATATAAATCCATAGGTTTTAAGATTCTTACTAGTCAGGTATATTCTTAGGCGTTTAATATGGGGTGTTGAGTCCACTTTGTTGAGCAAGGTGTAGCTCTTGTCTATTACATATTTGGCTTATGGAACGGTATCTGTGCTAATTTCAATCTCTGGTTTTATGCAGCACCCCAACTCACTTTTCCCCTTAAGCAAGCATAAGTTGGGTTTCTACATTTGAGACCCTGTTCTGTTTTGTAATTCAGTTCCTGTGTAGCCAAGTTTACATTCTGTGTAGTAGTGATATCTTATGATGTTTCTTTTTCTGTGTGACTTATTTCACTTAGAATCATCGTACCTGAATCCACTCATTATGCTGTTACGGGCCTGATGACATAGATTTCATTGCTGAGTGATATTGCATTGTACGTAAGTACCACAACTTCTTTATCCATTTTTCACTTTCTGTGATATTGAACTTGTACCGTAAACGAGGTTCTTGTAAACAGAGCCGTCCCAAACTTTGTGGTGGCTGTGTCTTTTTGAGTTTAATTTCTCTGAGCTATAGGACCATAACTGGAAGAGCCCTAGGCTCTGTTGCTTTGCTTTATAGATGTTTCAGGAAACACCATACACTTCTCCAGATTGGCTGTTGGCAATTTACATCCCGCACATCAGCATAACAAGGCTCCCAGTTCTCCATGGCCTGTCCTGCCTTTCTGGATTTTACACTTTTCTCAGATGGCCCTTTTGACCGGGTGGCAGTGAGACTTCATTGTAGTGCAGATTTCCTTTGCAAGCTTGCTTGGTTGGCCAAAAAGTGCATATGCGTTTTTTCCTGAATATATTCAGGAAAAAATGCATACGCCCTTTTTGGCCAAGTGCATCATTGTGGAGGTTCTGCCTCTTTTCCTATGCTTTACATGCAATTCCAGTCTACCTCCTGAAATCGGTTTCCTGCAATTCTGCCCCGCTTTCAAGTCCTCTTGGCAGCCTTACTTCGATATATTTTTAGACGATAGCTGTCATTTATAACTCTGCAGGTTTGTGAATGACAGTGCCCCTGAGCTCCTTTCTTCAACTCGCTTTCTTGTGAGCTGGCTGCAACACCGCAGGATTGCTTCAGGCCCTAGTGTGGTTCCGGCATGGCACGCTGAGCCTTTGGTTAATTCCTCTTCCTGGTGGGAAATGAGAGTTAAATTTGCCCGTCCAGACACCTCCAGCTAGTCTCTCATAGGTTCTCCCTATTCATGTTAATTTTCCGCAGAAATTGCAAACTGGGCCAAACAGGAGGTTAAAGGCACTGACTCTCCAAGTGGGGAGAGAGTTAGTAAAGCGTCTGGAATGTTGCACCCGAGTACCAGGGGACGAAAACTGAGACACATTTGTACACGTTTCCTGATCACACGGTGGATCATACTCTTGGTTCCACATGCATGTTTTAGCTGGAGGAAGAATCCCTTACACCTGGAGAGTTGAGACCCATGGAATGGGTACCATGCAATATGACTTCCAAGGGTCAGCATTTGCTCACCGAACCTCACCAATCCTATCACAGCTGCATTTATGCCGCTGTACACATGCTTGATTCTCTTTCAGAGACATATAAATCCATAGGTTTTAAGATTCTTACTAGTCAGGTATATTCTTCGGCATTTAATATGGGGTGTTGAGTCCACTTCGTTGAGCAAGGAGTAGCTCTTGTCTATTACATATTTGGCTTATGGAATGGTATCTGTGCTAATTTCAATCTCTGGTTTTATGCAGCACCCCAACTCACCTTTCCCCTTAAGCAAGCATAAGTTGGTTTTCTACATTTCAGACCCTGTTCTGTTTTGTAATTCAGTTCCTGTGTAGCCTAGTTTACATTCCGTGTAGTAGTGATATCTTATGTTTCTTTTTCTGTGTGACTTATTTCACTTAGAATAATCGTACCTGAATCCACTCATTATGCTGCTACGGGCCTGATGACGTAGATTTCATTGCTGAGTGATATTGCATTGTACATAAGTACCACAACTTCTTTATCCATTTTTCGCTTTCTGTGATATTGAACTTGTACTGTAAACAAGCTTCTTGTAAACAGAGCCGTCCCAAACTTTGGGGTGGCTGTGTCTTTTTGATTTTAATTTCCCTAAGCTATAGGACCATAAGTGGAAGTGCCCTAGGCTCTGTTTCTTTGTTTTTTAGATGTTTCAGGAAACACCATACACTTCTCCAGAATGGCTGTTGGCAATTTACATCCCGCCCATCAGCATAACAAGGCTCCCAGTTCTCCATGGCCTGTCCTGCCTTTCTGGATTTTACACTTTTTTCAGATGGCCCTTTTGACCGGAGGGCAGTGAGAGTTCATTGTAGTGCAGATTTCCTTTGCAAGCTTGCTTGGTTGGCCAAAAAGGGCGTATGCGTTTTATCCTGAATATATTCAGGAAAAAACGCATACGCCCTTTTTGGCCAAGTGCATCATTGTGGAAGTTCTGCCTCTATTCTTATGCTTTACATGCAATTCCAGTCTACCTCCTGAAATCGGTTTCCTGCAATTCTGTCCCACTTTCACGTCCTCTTGGCAACCTTTCTTCGATATATTTTTAGACGATAGCTGTCATTTATAACTCTGCAGGTTTGTGAATTACAGTGCCCCTGAGCTCCTTTCTTCAACTCGCTTTCTTGTGAGCTGGCTGCAACCCCGCAGGATTGTTTCAGGCCCTAGTGTGGTTCCGGTATGGCACACTGAGCCTTTGGTTAATTCCTCTTCCTGGTGGGAAATGAGAGTTAAATTTGCCCGTCCAGACACCTCCAGCTAGTCTCTCATTGGTTCTCCCTATTTCTGTTCATCTTACGCAGAAATTGCAAACTGGGCCAAACAGGAGGTTAAAGGCACTGACTCTCCAAATGGGGAGAGTGTTAGTAAAGCGTCTGGAATGTTGCACCCGAGTACCAGGGGACGAAAACTGAGACACATTTGAACACGTTTCCCGATCACATGGTGGATCACACTCTGGGTGTCACATGCATGTTTTAGCTGAAGGAAGAATCCCTTAAACCTGGAGAGTTGAGACCCATGGAATGGGTACCATGCAATATGACTTCAAAGGGTCTGCATTTGCTCACCGAACCTCACCAATCGTATCACTGCTGCGTTTATGCCGCTGTACACACGCTTGATTCTCTTTCGGAGACATATAAATCCATAGGTTTTAAGATTCTTAATAGTCAGGTATATTCTTAGGCGTGTAATATGGGGTGTTGCGTCCACTTCGTTGAGCAAGGAGTAGCTCTTGTCTATTACATATTTGGCTTATGGAACGGTATCTGTGCTAATTTCAATCTCTGGTTTTATGCAGCACCCCAACTCACCTTTCCCCTTAAGCAAGCATAAGTTGGTTTTCTACATTTGAGACCCTGTTCTGTTTTGTAATTCTTTTCCTGTGTATCCAAGTTTACATTCCGTGTAGTAGTGGTATCTTATGATGTTTCTTTTTCTGTGTGACTTATTTCACGTAGAATCATCGTACCTGAATCCACTCATTATGCTGCTACGGGCCTGATGACATAGATTTCATTGCTGAGTGATATTGCATTGTACGTAAGTACCACAACTTCTTTATCCATTTTTCGCTTTCTGTGATATTGAACTTGTACCATAAACGAGGTTCTTGTAAACAGAGCCGTCCCAAACTTTGGGGTGGCTGTGTCTTTTTGATTTTAATTTCCCTAAGCCATAGGACCATAAGAGGAAGTGCCCTAGGCTCTGTTGCTTTGTTTTTTAGATGTTTCAGGAAACACCTTACACTTCTCCAGAGTGGTTGTTGGCAATTTACAACCCACCCATCAGCATAACAAAGCTCTCAGTTCTCCATGGCCTGTCCTGCCTTTCTGGATTTTACACTTTTTTCAGATGGCCCTTTTGACCGGGGGGAAGTGAGACTTCATTGTAGTGCAGATTTCCTTTGCAAGCTTGCTTGGTTGGACAGAAAGGGCGTGTGCGTTTCTTCCTGAATATATTCAGGAAAAAACGCATAGGCCATTTTTCGCCAAGTGCATCATTGTCGATGTTCTGAGTCTTTTCATATGTTTTCAATGCAATTCCAGTCTACCTCCTGAAATCGGTTTCCTGCAATTCTGCCTTGCTGTCAGTGCCTCTTCATAGCCTTACCTCAATATACTTTTGGAAAATAGTTGGCCTTTATAACTCTGTAGGTTTTTGAATTGCAGTGGCCCTTAGCTCCATTTTTCAGCTCTTATTTTTGTGATCTTGCCTCATATCCACAGGATTTCTTCAGGCCCTATTCTTCTTCTGGTGCGCCTTGCTCTGCCTTTGGTTAATTCTTCTTCCTGATGTGAAATTAGAGTGACATGTGCCCATTGAAACCGCTACAGCTATTTTCTCATTGGTTCCCCCTATTCCCATTCATCCTCCGCACTAACTGCAGACTGTGCGATACCGGAACTTAAAGGCATTGACTCTCCATGTGGAGATGTTGTTAGTAAAGTGGCTGGAATGTTGATCCGGAGCCCTAGGAGAGGAAAATGAGGTGCGTTTTAGAAACCTTTCCCGATCATATGGTATACCAGTCGCTGGATTTCCCATGCATGGTTTAGCTGTAGGAAGATTCCCTTCAACCTGTAGTGTTGGCACCCTTGGAATGAGTAGCATGAAGTATTGCATTAAACTTTCGGCAGTTGCTCACCAAAGCTCACCAATCCTCTCAGCCCCAAGTGTTCAGCCTTATGTCTTATCCAGCTGTGGGTTTATATGTGGTCATTCCAGGTTGCATCACAGCCCCTGAGCGAATTTTGTAAGAATTTTTCTCTCTTTCATTGTTTCTGCGTTTTGGTTTTAAAATTTATTTCTATAATGGGGTTTAGCTCATTTTCACTGCTGTGTTTGTGCCGCTCTGCACACACTTGATTCCCTTATGGAGATATATCAATACATGGGTTTTAAGATTCTTATTACTCAGATATATTTCTCTGCGGTGTATAGGGTGTGTTGAGGCCAGTTCATTGAGCAAGGTGTAGATCTTGTCTAATACCTATCTGGTTTATTGAACGGTATCTGTGCTAATTTCAAACTCTGGTTTTATGCATCACCCCACCTCTCCTTTCCCCTTAAGCTGACATAAGTGTGTTTTCTAAATGTGAGACACTGTTCTGTTTTGTAATTCATTTTTTGTGCAGCCATATTTATCCTCCCTCTATAAGTGATATCTTATGATATGTTTCTTTTTCTGTTTGACTTATTTCAAGTAGTATTATTGGACCTAAATCCACTCTTTATCCTGCTACTAGCCTTATTACATTGATTTCATGGTGAAGAGATATTCCATTGTACATAAGTACCACATTTTCTTTATCCATTGTTCTCTTCTCTGGGATATTTAAGGTGTACTGAAGTTGAGATTCTTGTAAACAGAGTAGCCCTAAACTGTGGTGTGCTTGTTTCTTGTTGATTTTTAGACTTCTCTAGATATACTTCCGTGATTGGAAGTGCCCTATGCTCTGTAGCTCTGTTTTTTAGATGATTTAGGAACCACCATACACTTCTCCAGAGTGGCTCTCGGCAGTTCACACACTGTCCATCAGCGTATAAAGGCTCCCTGTTCTCCATGGCCTGTCCTGCATTTCTGGTTTTTGCAATTTTTTCGGATGGCCCTTTTGACCGGTGGGAAGTGAGACTTCTTTGTTGTGCACATTTGCATTGCTTGCTTGCTTGGTTGCCCATAAAGTGCGTATGCGTTTTTTCCTGGATATATTCAGGAAAAAACGCATACTCTCTTTTGGGCCAACTGTATCATTGTCGAAATTCTGCCGCTTTTCATGTGCTTTAAAGATGAGTCCAATCTATCTCTTGAAATCTGTTTCTTGCAATTCTGTCTTGCATTCAGATCCTCTTTTTTGCCTTACCTCAACATATTTTTGGACGTTGGTTTTCATTTATAACTCTGCAGGTTTGTGAATTGCAGTGACCCTGAGCTCCATTTTTTAAGTTGCTCTTTTGTGAGCTGGCCTCAAAGCCACAGGATTGCTTCAGGCCCTATTTTGGCTCCGGCGAGGCATGCTGAGCCTTTTTTTACTTCTTATTCTTAATGGGAAATTAGAGTGACATGTGCCTGTCCAAACCCCTACAACTATTCTCTCATTGGTTCCCCCTCTTCCCGTTCATCGTCCTCACAATTTGCAAAATGTGTGAAACAGAAGTTTAAATGTGCTGATTCTCTAAGTGGGGAGATTCTAAGTAACGTGGCTGGAATGATGAACAGGAGCACCAGGAGAGGATAAATGAGGTGCATTTTAGACACATCTCCCGATCACATGGTGTACAGTCCTCTGGGTTTTCCATGCATGTTTTAGCTGTAGGAAGATTCCTTGAACCTGCAGATTTGGGACCCATTGAATGAGTACCAGGTAGTATTACTTTAAAGGGTGTGCATTTCCTCACCCAACCTCACATTTCTCTTAGCGCGAACAGTTTCCAGCCTTATGTCTCATCCTGCTGTGGATCTAGATGTGTTCAATCCATGTTGCATCACCGTCCCTGAGGAAAAGTTGTAAGAGGTTTTCTCTGTCTCTCTGTCGTTTATTTTTTTCAATTTATTACTATATTGGTTACAGCTGATTTTCAAAGCTCTGTTTCTTGCTGCTGTACATCCACTTGATTCACATACAGAGAGACATCAATAAATTCTTTTTCAGATTCTGACCAGTCATATATATTCTTTTCCGGTGACTTGAGTGTGCTGAGTGCAGTTCTTTTAGCTACCGTGTAGGCCTTGTTGATTATCAGTTTGGTATTTGGAATGGTATCTTTGCTAATTTCAACCTCCTGGATGATGCCTCACCCCTCCCCACCTTTCCCGTTTAGCAGCCTTACGCGTGTTTTCTACATATTTGACTATGTTTTTGTTTTGTAATTTATTTCATGTGTAGCCATTTTGGATTCCACCTTTAAGTGATATCTTATGATATGTGTCTTTTTCTTTTTGAATTATGTCACTTAGAATGATCATACGTAACTCCTCCGGAGTTGTTACAACTGGCCATATTTCATTGATTTCCAGGCTGAGTAATATTCCACTCTACATCTTTATCCATTTTTTCCCTCCAGAGACATTTAAGTTATATCCTAGTCAAGGATCTTTTAAACAGAGAGGCAGTAAACATTGGGGTGCCTGTGTCCTCTCGATTTTTGTTTTTCCCAAGATATACGCCCATGAGTGCAAGTGCCCTATGCTCTGTAGCTCATTTTTTAGATGCTTTAGTAAACACAATACACTTCTCCAGAATGGCCGTTGGCAATATACATTTCCACTGTAAGCCTCACAGGGCTCCCTCTTCTCCATGCCCTGTCCTGCATTTCTGGTGTTTACACTTTATGAGGATGGCTCTTCTGACTGATGCGAAGTGATATCTTTTGTAGTATTGATTTCCAGTGCCCACCTGTTTGGTTGGCTAAAAAAGTGTATGCCCTTTTCTTGAATATATACAGAAAAAAACGCATACAGCCTTTTTGGCCAACTGTAATGTTGGCAATGTTCAGCCCCTTTTCTTGTGCTTAATGGCGAGTCCTTTCTACCTCCTCAAATCCCTTTCCTGTCATTCTCCCTTGCTTACCAATCCTTTTCTCTGACTTTCCTCAAGACATTTTTCAGTGATAGATATTTTCAACTCTGCAGTTTCGTGAATTTTACTGCCCCTGAGTTCCATTGTTCAACTTGTGTTTATGGGAACTGGCCACAAAGCAGTGGGATTTCCTCAAGCCCTATACTGTTTCCATGGGCAACCCTAGCCTTTGGTCAATTCGTCTTCCTGATTGGAAATTAGAGTGACATGTGCCTGTCTGAACACCTAGGACTTGTCTCTCATTGTTCCGCATCCTTCCGCTTCATCCTCTGGACAAATTCCAAACTGTACGCAACAGGATGTTGACAGTGCTGACATCTCCAAGTGGGGAGACTGTTAGTAAAGACGCTGGAGGGGTGAACCCGAGCACCAGGAGATGAGGAGATGAGATGCCTTTTCCAAACTCTTCCCGATCAGACGGTATACCATCCTCTGGGTGTGACAGACATGTTTTAGCAGTAGGAAGAGTCCCATTCATGTAAGGAGAACACCAGGGCTTTTTCAAAATCAGTGTCTCCCCGAAACCCAAACTGGAGAATTTTTTAAGCTACGGCTACACATATGTTCATGAAGGGCCTTGGAAAGTAGGCAGAGTCCAAACTTTAGATGATTGAAGTCTTCAGGGTCAGAAGCACTCACCACCGGCTTCCCTTAGGTTACACTTTAACTGTCATTGATAGATGGTGTCAATAAAAATATCTATTCTTTTTCCAATTATTTGCCCTTATAAGTTATTGCAAAATATTGAGTGTAGTTCCCTGTGCTATACAGTAGTTCCTTGTTGATGATCTATTTTATACATAGCAGTGTGTATGTGTTAATTCCAAACTGTTAATTTATCCCTCCTCCCACCTTTCCCCTTTGGTAATAATAAATTATAAGATTTTATACTTCTCAGAAATGGGGGAGCTGAAAGAGAGGTATCATTTTCAATGGAAAAGCATTTAAAACAAGATTGAAGCTTTAACCGAGATTATTAGATGTACATCCTTGGAAAGAAATCACTTCATTTCTCTAATATTGACCTGACAAATAAGACAAACCTTTTCACTGAACTTGCTTATAATAAAGTGATGGAAATATCAAATGGAAGTGTTAGAAACATCTTATTTTACCCGAGCCTTATAAACTGTTCTATGTTAACTAGAGTTTGGCTCACGCATCTGTTCATTGAAGTTACAATAGTCTCAATTTCTGTTACTGATCCTCCAGAGTGGACCCCAACAAGTGTCTCCCTGCCCAGTGTCATTGGGGCCAACAGATCGAGACTGAGTTTGGTTCACAAGCAAAGGAAACTTTATATTTTGATCAGACAATGGAGAGGTGAGAGCATACACTACTGCGTGGGCTGTGGGCTGGGCTGCTGTGTAGAGATCCTGTCAGAGTCAGTGGGAGGGAGGGGGCGGAGCTCTCGAGGGCGGGGTTGGCTGCAGCTCAGGCTCTATATCTCGGAGTCTGCACTGGGCCCCAGGAGCTGAGGTGTCGACCCAGCCATTCTGCACTAGGAAATCTGGTCTGAAGTGCCGGGTGTGGAACCTCTGCATGCGGGACCCTAGGAGCACGTGAAATTAGACAAAGCACAAAGGATAAAAAAGGTCAGACTTGACTTTATTGCCCAGATTCTATTTTTATCTCCCAGGGATTTTTAATGGGCTTTGCTGGGGACAAACCCCTCCTCTGCCTTTTGTTCCGTTCCTCATTCTTGGAGTGCTGAGGGTGCAGACCCTTCTTCTGTAACTGCTGAGTGCTGAGTTGGGAGCCCTCATACCAGGGGACGAGGGTCAGAACTTCTCCCCAGCAGCCTCCAGGTGACGTTGATTGGCCCCAGGACCCCTGCCTCCCTGCTCGTCCGCCTGAGCACCAGCATTGGAAGTGTTATAGATTCTAATGACCTTTAAGGGTCCAGGAAAGAGATGTGCAGAGACGCTGTGGGGGCCAGTTTCACCCCGCCCCACATTTGTTCGGCCACCTTAGGCTGACCGTTTCTGCCAGCCTAGATGCTCTGACCAGTAGTCTGCTCTTTCTTCAATTAGGCCCCTGAATTAACGTAAAAACAGCACCAGGTGTCAGAGCCCTGCCCGCTCAACTCCCAGACAGTCCAGGGTCAGTGGTGATCAAGGACCATGATGGCCACTGAGTCAACAGCCTTTTGAAGTAAACAGGAGTCCAGCCAGTCTTATTGGCCACCATCATCACGGTGTCTGTAGGCTTTTCTATGGTGACAGTGTGATATACGTTTCCCCTGCCAAGATTATTAGCTCCCCTCTGGGTGCAGTAAGTCCTGCAAGCAGTAGTCTACTCCTTCGGGACACACTATTGTTGTTTTATGAGAGAAACTCCAGGTCAAGTGATGTTCACACGAGTCGTCATGGTGCCCTGTTGCCCCCGGTTATCTCTCTGGATGTTGTTGTTGGAGGGCCTCCTCACTCGAGGTCGGTGTGCCCACGGAGCGAACCCTGCAACTTCAGGGCATGGTTGGTGATTAGGATCACCACGTGGGGTACTTTTCCCTTAGGAGGGAGGTGGCCTTTTGGGTTGCTGATTTCCAGGTTTTTAGATACTGCCAGTGTCTTGGCCAGATGTGGCAGTGGGCCAAGCCCCTTGGTGACTGTAGTTTATCCTACCTGGATGGCATTCTTGCGTTGTTCCATTTCAAGTGGTCCCAGTTTTTGCACTAATTCTCCAATGGCGATTTACCTTTCACCGGGAATGGAAAGGTCAAAGGGTTTAGCTCAATTAGGGAGTTCCAGGGCAAGGGTCTGAATTGACTGCTCTTTCCATTCTTGAAAGGCCACTTCTGGATTCTGTTCAAAAGGATCATCATCTTTTCCTTTCAGTGTTTCATATAGAGGCCCAGCTAGTAGACTGTAGTTAGGGATCCAGAAGCAGCAAACCCTGGCCTCCTCAGGAACCCCTAAGCTGTCTTCTAGTTTTAGAAAGGGGTAAGGCTGAAAATGGTTTCTTCCCTTTCCTGGGATGGGCTTCTCCGACCTTCTGTGAGAATGAAGCCCAGGCAGGTCACCGCAGTCTGTGATATTTGAGCTTTTTCTTGGACAACTTCTATCCTTTATTGGCTTGGTAGTTCAGAGGCCTCCTTAGTAGGGCTGGTGATCAGAATGTCGTCTGCATATTGAAGGAGGGTTTCCTTTTCCAGAGGTAGAACTTTTCGGTCTTTAGCTAAGCTTTCCCCAAAGATGGTGTGGGAATTTTTGAACCCTTGGGGCAAGACGGCCCGGAAGTATTGTTTTAGTTGTATGTTGAGTCCTGCCACTCACAAGCCAAAATTTCTTGTGACTCTGGGACTAATGGAATACAAAAGAAGGCATCATTGAGGACTAATACAGAATACCATGTCCTGGTGGTTGGTAGAATGACCAGCAGGGTGTAGGAATTAGGAGCAACTGGAGGTATATCCTCGGTGGCTTCACTGACTGTCCTGACATCCTTTACCAGGTCCCCAGCAGCCCATGGGGCTCTCGTGGTCAGGCCAATCCCAGGATATGGAGCTCTCCTGGGCAGGTACCCCACCCCCAACCCAGCCCACAGGGCTCTCGTGGTCAGGCCCCTCCCAGGATACAGAGCTACCCTTGCAGGTACCGTGGCAGGGCTGGGCACACAGGAACCGTGCACATAGCCCTTATTGAAGAGCACCCCCAGCTCACCTGTCGCTCAGAGCTGACACAGAGTACCTCAGAGCAGGACTTGAACTAACAAACAGCAGCTCCAACAGGTCTGTGACCCTGGGCATCACTCTGTGTGGCCTCCCTCCACCTGGTCTTCCAGAGACTTCCACTGCACCCAGGGCACCAGGCCTCTGTCTCCAACCACCACCCACCCCTCCTCTCCCTGACTCCTGGGTTCCTCTCATTAGGAGAGGCTTTTCTTGAAGTTGTCTCCCACTCATGGGCCAGATAAAATGATTAGAAAACAAGCCAAAGCTGCAGCCCCTTGTCTATCCTGACTCTCAGGAGCCCACACCTGTTCCTTGGACCTGGCCGGTTCAGCAAGTTCCATTTTCTGCAACTGTGAGCCCCTGAGGGGTGATGATTGGCTGACCTGGGCAGCCTTACGGTGCCGGCCAGCCCTCCCCAGGTGTGCCTGGGTTGAGATCAATATAAATACCACCCCAGGCAGCAAGAGCCCCTGCAGCTGTGCCTGACGCCATTTTCTCTGCCCTGTCAGCAGTCTCGGGGCTGGGCTGGTGGGAGGGAGTGAGAGGCCACGGCTTTGTGGGTGGCCCAGTGTGAGTGGGGCTCTGCTGGACTTTCTGCAGCAGTTGCCAGGCTGCCACCTGCTAAAGAAGAGGATGTGTCACCCATACCTGCTGCTGGAATTTCTCCCTGGGCAGAGGTGAGGAAGGAAAAAAGCAGTGGGGGCAGGGACAGGACGGGTATCTCAGGCAGGGAAATGGAAATCTTCCAGAAGAGCACCCAGGGCCAGGACCATCCTGGCTGGCCTGCAGGCACCAAGTCAGCTGGCATGCTGTCACTCGTGTGGCTCCATGGCCCTTCCTCTAGGCTTTCAAGTCCTTGTATATATTCAGGTGTTTTACCTGGGAAGGGTGGGAACAGTTCAGCAGCAACTGGCCTGGGGCTCAGCTCACGTTTACTCACAGATGCCTCGGCACGGTGCCCCAGCTTTGCAATGAGGACGCTTGTTGTGTGGGGGCTGCTGGCTGAATGGGAGACGATTCCCCACCACTGAGCAACTTCAGAATTGTTTACAACTGGAGCAAGTGCCCTGATACGGTTTTCCTCTGAGTAACTGGTGGGTTCTGTTTTTTTTTTTTCTCTTTTTCGTTTTTGGTTCAAGGTAGATTTTATTCCTCTTTTTTGTATTTACAGATATAAGCATGGAAATAATTTATTCATATAAATACATGTATGTGAAGGGAATAATTGTTTTTTCTGTTTTATTTTTTAAATTTTATTTCTTTTTAATTTTGAATTTTATTTTATATTTTTATACAGCAGGTTCTTATTGGTTATCTATTTTATACATATAAATGTTTACATGCCAATCCCAATCTCTCAACTCCTCCCACCACCACCCCCCCAAGAGCTTTCCCCCCTTGTTGTCCATACGATTGTTGTCTACATCTGTTGCTCTATTTATGCCTTGCAAAATGGTTAATCTGTACAGTTTTTCTAGGTTCCACATATATGCATGAATATACAAGATTTGTTTTTCTCTTTCTGACTTACTTCACTCTGTATGACAGTCTCTAGATCCATCGACGTCTCTACAAATGACCCAATTTCATTCCTTTCATGGCTTAGTAATATTCCATTTTATATATGTACCACATCCTTATGCATTCGTCTGTCTGTGGGCATTTAGGTTGCTTCCATTACCTCGATATTGTAAATAGTGATGCAATGAACATTGCGGTGAATGTCTCTTTTTGATTTATGGTTTTGTCTGGGTATATGTCCAGTACTGGGATTGCTGTATCATATGGTAATTCTATTATTAGTTCCTTAAGAAACTCCATATTGTTCTCCATAGTGACTGTATCAATTTATATTCCCAACAATAGTGGAAGAGGCTTCCTTTTCTCCACACCCTTTCCAGCATTTGTTGTTTGTAGATTTTCAGATGATGCCCATTCTAACAGGTGTGAGGTGATACCTCATTGTTGAGTCCATTTCGTTGAGCAAGGGGTAGGTCTTGTCTATTACATATTTGGCTTATGGAACGGTATCTGTGCTAATTTCAAACTCTGGTTTTATGCAGCACCCCAACTCACCTTTCCCCTTAAGCAAGCATAAGTTGGTTTTCTAAACTTGAGACCCTGTTCTGTTTTGTAATTCAGTTCATGTGTAGCCAAGTTTACATTCCGTGTATTAGTGATACCTTATGATGTTTCTTTTTCTGTGTGACTTATTTCACTTAGAATCATCGTGCCTCAATCCACTCATGATGCTGGTACAGGCCTGGTGACACAGATTTCATTGCTGAGTGGTATTCTGTTGTACGTTAAGTACCGCAAATTCTTTATCAATTATTTGCTCTCTGGGATACTTAACTTGTACCGTAGAAGAGGTTCCTGTAAACAGAGCCGTCCCAAATTTTGGGGTGGCTATGTCTTTTTGATTTTAATTTCCCTAAGCTATAGGACCATAAGTGGAAATGCCCTAGACTCTGTTGCTTTGTTTTTCAGATGTATCAGGAAACACCATACACTTCTCCAGAGTGGCTGTTGGCAATTTACATCCCGCCCATCAGCATAACAAGGCTCCTTTCTCCCCATGGCCTGTCTTGCCTTTCTGGATTTTACACTTTTTTCAGATGGCCCTTTAGACCGGGGGGAAGTGACACTTCATAGTAGTTCGGATTTCCATTGTAAGCTTGCTTGGTTTGCCAAAAAGGGCATATGTGTTTTTTCCTGAATATATTCAGGAACAAACTCATACGCCCTTTTTTGCCAAGTGCATCATTGTCGATGTTCTGCCTCTTTTCCTATGCTTTAAATGCAAATCCAGTCTACCTCCTGAAATCGGTTTCCTGCAATTCTGCCCCGCTTTCAAGTCCTCTTGGCAGCCTTACTTCAATATATTTTTGGACGTTATCTGTCATTTATAACTCTGCAGGTTTGTGAATTACAGGGACCCTGAGCTCCTTTCTTCAACTCACTTTCTTGTGAGCTGGCCGCAAACCCGCAAGACTGCTTCAGGCCCTAATCTGCTTCTGGCAGAGCATGCTGAGCCTTTGGTTAATTCCTCTTCCTGGTGGGAAATGAGTGTTAAATATGCCCGTCCAGACACCTACCTCACTCTCAACCCCTTGGTGATGTGGGTCCTCTGGTTTGTGACCACCTTTATGGGTTCCTCACCTTTCGATGATGTGGCCCCACTAGTGTGAGGACACTCCTGCCTGGTTCTCATCCACGTGGTTATGTGGACCCCCTGGTGAGAGTCTGTTCCTGGCTGTGTTCCTCACCCTTCTGTGAGGGAGACCCTCTGCTGCTAGGTCACTCCTGCATGGCTGGCACACATTGCCTTGGTGAAGTCAGCCGTGTGGTGGCAGTTGGAGCGTGCTGGGAATCTCCTCCCCCCGGTGATGAGGGCCCTCTTGCGTCAGGCCCTAACTGCTGGGCTCACCAACTTTTCTTAGTGAGCCCAGTGATGCTTGGGCACTCCTCTTCGGATCCCATCTCCATAGGGATGTGGGCCTTCTGCTCTGAGGTCCCAACGGCTGGGTTGTTCACATTTTCATGATGTGGGCTCTCTGGTGTTAGTTCACAGAGGCCTGGATCCCATAGCCTCTGTGCTCTTGGCCGCCTGCTGGGAGGTTCCAACTGCTCGATTCCTCACTTTTTTAATTTTTTGGGCCCTCTGTTGTGATGATCCTCCTGCCTGCCTCACTCCCAGCCCCTTCGTGATGTGTGTCCTCTGGTTTGAGGCCACATGTGCTGGGTTCCTCACCTTTCGATGATGTGGGACCAATGGTCTTAGGAGACTCCTGCCTGGTTCACATCCCCTTGGTGATGTGGGCCCTCTGTTGAGAGTCTGATCCTGGCTGGGTTCCTCACCCATCTGTGAGGTGGGCCGTCTGCTGTGAGGTCACTCCTGCCTGGCTTGCTCACCTTGCCTTGTGGACATGAGCCCTCTGGTGGCACTTGGAGCCTGCTGGGAGCCTCCTCCCGTCGGTGATGAGGGCCCTCTGGCGTCAGGCCCTAACTGCTGGGCTCCCCACATTTTGTGATGTGCGCCCAGTGGTGCGAGGACACTCCAGCCAGGTTCACATCCCCATGGGGATGTGGGCCTTCTGCTCTGAGGTCCCAACGCCTGGGTTGCTCACAGTTTCATGATGTGGGCTCTCTGCTGTTAGTTCACTCCTGCCTGCATCCCATAACTTCTGTGCTCTTGGTCGCCTGCTGGGAGGTTCCAACTGCTGGATTCCTCACCTTTCTTATTCTTTGGGCCCTCCGTTTTTAGGCTACTCCTACCTGCCTCACTCCCATTCCCTTTGTGATATGTGTCCTCTGATTTGAGGCCACATGTGCTGGGTTCCGCACCTTTCGATGATGTGGCCCCATTGGAGGGAAGACAGTCCTG
This sequence comes from Orcinus orca, assembly GCF_937001465.1. Lineage (NCBI taxonomy): Eukaryota > Metazoa > Chordata > Mammalia > Artiodactyla > Delphinidae > Orcinus > Orcinus orca. The sequence continues at coordinate 50,525,187 of NC_064560.1, read as the reverse complement.
CCTGGTTCCCATCCCCTTGCTGATGTGGGCCCTCAGGTGAGAGTCTGATCCTGGCTGGGTTCCTCACCTTTCTGTGAGGGGGCCCTCTGCTGTGAGGTCAATCATGCCTGTCTGGCACACGTCACCTTGGCGACGTGGGCCCTCTGGTGGCAGTTGGAGTGTGCTGGGATCCTCCTCCCCTTGGTGATGAGGGCCCTCTTGCCTTAGGCCATAACTGCTGGGCTCCCCACATTATCTGATGTGCGCCAAGTGAGTGAGGACACTCTTGCCAGGTTCCCACCCCCATGGGGATATGGGCCTTCTGCTCTGAGGTCAAAACGGCTGGCTTGCTCACAGTACCATGATGTGGGCCCTCTGCTGTGAGTTCACTCCGGCAAGGATCCCTTATCATTGGTGCTCTGAGCCGCCTGCTGGGAGGTTCCAACTGCTGGATTCCTCAAATTTTTTATTCTATGTGCCCTCTGTTGTGAGGCTCCTCCTGCCTGCCTCACTGCCAGCCCCTTGGTGATGACTGTCCTATTGCTTGAGGCCACATGTGCTGCGTTCCTCACCTTTCGATGATGTGGCCCCACTCGTGTGAGGACACTCCTGACTGGTTCCCATTCCCTTGGTGAGGTGGGCCCTCTGGTGAGAGTCTAATCCTGGCTGGGTTCCTCAACGTTCTGTGAGGTAGGCCCTCTGCTGTGAGGTCACTCCTGCCTGGCTGGCACACGTCACCTTGGAGACATGAGCCCTCTGGTGGCAGTTGGAGCGTGCAGGGTGCCTCCTCCTCTCGGTGATGACGGCCCTCTGGCGTCAGGCCCTAAATGGTGGGCTTCCCACATTTTCTGATGTGTGCCCAGTGGTGCGAGGACACTCAAGCCAGGTTCCTATTCCCATGGGGATGTGGGCCTTCTGTGCTGAGGTCCCAACGCCTGGGTTGCTCACAGTTTTATGATGTGGGCCCTCTGCTGTGAGTTCACTGCGGCCTGGATCCCATAGCCTCGGTGTTCTGAGCCACCTGATCGAAGGTCTAAATGCTGGAATCCTCACGTTTTTTATATTATGTGCCCTGTGTTGTGAGGCTACTCCTGCCTGCCTCACTCCAAGGCCCTTGGTGATGTGGGTCCTCTGGTTTGAGGACACATGTGCTGGGTTCCTCACCTTAAGATAATGAGGCCCCACTGGTGTGAGGATAATCCTGACTGGTTCCCATCCCCTTTGTGATGTGGGTCCTCTGGTGAGAGTCTGATCCTGGCTGGGTTCCTCACTCATCTGTGAGGTGGGCCCTCTACTATCAGGTAACTCTTGCCTGGCTTGCTCACCTCGCCTTGTTGACATGAGCCCTCTGGTGGCACTTGGACCCTGCTGGGAGCCTCCTCACCTCTGTGATTAGGGCCCTCTGACGTCAGGCCCTAACTGCTGGGCTCCCCAACTTTTCTTAGTGAGCCCAGTGATGCTCGGGCACTCCTCTTAGGTTCCCATCTCCATGGGGATGTGGGCCTTCTGCTCTGAGGTTCCAACGGCTGGGTTGATCACAATTTCATGATGTGGGCTCTCTGGTGTTCACTGTGGCCTGGATCCCAAGCCTCTGTGCTCTTGGCCACCTGCTGGGTGGTTCCAACTGCTGGATTCCTCACTTTTTTAATTTTTTAAGCCCTCTGTTGTGAGGATCCTCCTGCTTGCCTCACTCCCAGCCCCTTCGTGATGTGTGTCCTCTGATTTGAGGCCACATGTGCTGGGTTCCTCACCTTTCGATGATGTGGGACCAATGGTCTTAGGAGACTCCTGCCTGGTTCACATCCCCTTGGTGATGTGGGCCCTCTGTTGAGAGTCTGATCCTGGCTGGGTTCCTCACCCTTCTGTGAGGTGGGCCGTCTGCTGTGAGGTCACTCCTGCCTGGCTTGCTCACCTCGCCTTGTGGACATGAGCCCTCTGGTGGCACTTGGAGCCTGCTGGGAGCCTCCTCCCCTCGGTGATGAGGGCCCTCAGGCGTCAGGCCCTAACGGCTGGGCTCCTAACATTTTATGATGTGCGCCCAGTGGTTCGAGGACACTCCATCCAGGTTTACATCCCCATTGGGATGTGGGCCTTCTGCTCTGAGGTCCCAACAGCTGGGTTGTTCACAGTTTCATGATGTGGGCTCTCTGCTGTTAGTTCACTCTGGCCTGGATGCCATAGCTTCTGTGCTCTGGGCCGCCTGCTGGGAGGTTCCAACTGCTCGATTCCTCAACTTTTGTATTCTATGGGTCCTGTGTTGTGATGCTCCTCCTGCCTGCCTCACTTGCAACCCCTTCGTGATGTGGGTCCTCTGGTTTGAGGCCACATGTGCTGGGTTCCACAACTTTCAATGATGTGGCCCCACTGGTGTGAGGACACTCCTGCCTGGTTCCCATCCCCTTGGTGATGTGGGCCTTCTGGTGACAGTCTTATCCTGGCTGGGTTCCTCACTCTTCTGTGAGGTAGGCCCTCTGCTGTGAGGTCAATCCTGCCTGACTTGCACACATCACCTTGGCGACGTGGGCCCTCTGTTGGCACATGGAACCTGCTGGGAGCCTCCTGCCCTCGGTGATGACGGCCCTCTAGCATCAGGCCCTAACTGCTGGGCTCCCCACGTTTTCTGATGTGAGCCCAGTGACGCCAGGACACTCCTGTCAGGTTCCCATCCCCATGGGGATGTGGGCTTTCTGCTCTGAGGTCCCAACGCCTGGGTTGCTCACAGTTTCATGATGTGGGCTCTCTGGTGTTAGTTCACTCCTGCCTGCATCCCATAGCTTCTGTGCTCTCGGCCGCCTGCTGGGAGGTTCCAAATGCTGGATTCCTCACCTTTTTTATTCTTTGGGCCCTCTGTTTTTAGGCTACTCCTACCTGCCTCACTCCCATCCCCTTTGTGATGTATGTCCTCTGATATGAGGCCGCATGTGCTGGGTTCCTCACCTTTCGATGATGTGGCCCCACTGGTGGGAGGACAGTCCTGACTGGTTCCCATCCCCTTGGTGTTGTGGGCCCTCTCGCGAGAGTCTCATCCTACCTCGGTTCCTCACCCTTCTGTGAGATAGGCCCTCTGCTGTGAGGTCACTACTGCCTGGCTGGCGCATGCCACCTTGTAGACGTGGGCCCTCTGTTGGCAGTTGGAACCTGCTGGGAGTCTCCTCCCCTCAGTTTTGAGGGCCCCCTGGCATCAGGCCCTAACTGCTGGGCTCCTAACATTTTCTGATATGTGCTAAGTGGTGCAAAGCCACTCCTGCCAGGTTCCCATCTCAATGGGGATGTGGGCCTTCTGTTCTGAGGTCCCAACGGCTGGGCTACTCACAGGTTCATGATGTGGGCCCTCTGCTGTGAGTTCACTGCGGCCTGCATCCCATAGCCTCGGTACTCTGGGCCGCTTGCTGGGAAGTTCCAACTGCTGGATTCCTCAACTTTTATATTCTATGGACCCTGTGTTGTGAGGCCGGTCCTGCCAGCCTCATTCCGAACCCCTTGGTGATGTGGTTCCTCTGGTTTGAGGCTACATGTGCTGGGATCCTCACCTTTCGATGATGTTGTCCCACTGGTGTGGGGACACTCCTGCCTGGTTCCCATCCCCTTGGTGATGTGGGCCCTCTGGTGAGAGTCTGATCCTGGCTGTGTTCCTCACCCTTCTGTAAGGTGGGCCCTCTGCTGTGAGGTCACTCCTGCCGGGCTGGCACACATCGCCTTGGTGACGTTGGCCCTCTGGTGGCAGCTGGAACCTGCTGGGAGCCTCCTCCCCTCGTTGATGAGTGCCCTCTAGCGTCAGGCCCTAACTTCTGAGCACCCTACGTTTTCTGATGTGAGCCCAGTGATGCCAGGACACTCCTGTCATGTTCCCATCACCATGGGGATGTGGGCCTTCTGCTCTGAGGTCCCAACGTCTGGGTTTCTCACAGTTTCATGATGTGGGCTGTCTGGTGTTAGTTCACTCCGGCCTGGATCCCCTAGCCTCTGTGCTCTGGGCCTCCTGCTGGGAGGTTCCAACTGCTGGATTCCTCACCTTTCTTATTTTTGGGCCCTCTGTTGTGAGGCTCCTCCTGCCTGCCTCACTCCCAGCCCCTTGGTGATGGGTGTCCTATGGTTTGAAGCCACATGTTCTGGGTTCCTCACCTTTAGATGATGTGGCCCTTCTCATGTGAGGACACTCCTGCCTGGTTCCAATCCATTTGGTGATGTGGGCCCTCTGGTGCAAGTCTGATCCTGACTGGGTTCGTCACACTTCGCTGAGGTGGGCCCTCTGCTGTGAGGTCATTCGTGCCTGGTAGGCACACATCGCCTTGACGACGTCAGTCCTCTGGTGGCAGTTGGAGCCTGCTGGGAGCCTCCTTCCCTTGGTGATGAGGGTCCTCTGGCGTCAGGCCCTAACTGCTGGTCTCCCAAAATTTTCTGATACGTTCTCAGTGGTGCGAGGACACTCCTACCAGATTTCCATCCCCATGGGGATGTGGGCATCCTGCTCTGAGGTCCCAATGGCTGGGTTGCTCAGTTTCATTATATGGGCCATCTTCTGTGAGTTCAGTGTGGCCTGGATCTCATAGCCTCGTTGCTCTGTGCCGCCTGCTGGGAGGTTCCAACTGCTGGATTCCTCACTTTTTTATTCTATGGGACCAGTGTTGTGAGGTTACTCCTGCCTGCCTCACTCCGAGGTCCTTGGTGATGTGGGTCCTCTGGTTTGAGGACACATGTGCTGAGTACCTCACCTTTCGATGATGTGGCCACACTGGTGTGAAGACACTCCTGCCTGGTTCCAATCCCCTTGGAGATGTGAGCCCTCTGGTGAGAGTCTGATGTTGGCTGGGTTTCTCACCCTTCTGTGAGGTGGGACCTCTGCTGTGAGGTAACTCCTGCCTGGCTTGCTCACGTTGCCTTGGCAACGTGAGCCCTCAGGTGGCAGTTGGAGCCTGCTGGGAATCTCCTCCCCTTGGTTATGAGAGTTCAGGATAAAACATATATGCACTTTTTTGCCAAGTGCATTATTTTCCAAGTTCTGTCTCTTTTCCTATGCTTTAAATGCAATACCAGTCTACCTCCTGAAATTGGTTTCTTGAAATTCTGCCCCACTTTCAAGTCCTCTTGGCAGCCTTACTTCAATATATTTTTGGATGATAGCTGTCATTTATAACTCTGCAGGGTTGTGAATGACAGTGCCCCTGCACTCCTTTCTTCAACTCGCTTTCTTGTGAGCTGGCCGCAACACCGCAGTATTGCTTCAGGCCCTAGTGTGGTTACAGCACGGCACGCTGAGCCTTTGGTTAATTCCTCTTCCTGGTGGGAAATGAGAGTTAAATTTGCCCGTCCAGACACCTCCAGCTAGTCTCTCATTGGTTATCCCTATTCCTGTTCATCTTACGCAGAAATTGCAAACTGGGCCAAACAGGAGGTTAAAGGCACTGACTCTCCAAGTGGGGAGAGTGTTAGTAAAGCGTCTGGAATGTTGCACACGAATACCAGGGGACGAAACCTGAGATACATTTGAACACGTTTCCCGATCACACAGTGGATAATACTCTGGGTTCCACATGCATGTTTTAGCTGAAGGAAGAATCCCTTAAACCTGGAGAGTTGAGACCCATGGAATGGGTACCATGCAATATGACTTCAAAGGGTCTGCATTTGCTCACCGAACCTCACCAATCCTATCACTGCTGCATTTATGCCGCTGTACACACGCTTGATTCTCTTTCGGAGACATATAAATCCATAGGTTTTAAGATTCTTACTAGTCAGGTATATTCTTAGGCGTTTAATATGTGGTGTTGAGTCCACTTTGTTGAGCAAGGAGTAGCTCTTGTCTATTACACATTTGGCTTATGGAACGGTATCTGTGCTAATTTCAATCTCTGATTTTATGCAGCACCCAAACTCACCTTTCCCCTTAAGCAAGCATAAGTTGGTTTTCTGCATTTGAGACCCTGTTCTGTTTTGTAATTCAGTTCCTGTGTAGCCAAGTTTACATTCCGTGTAGTAGTGATATCTTATGATGTTTCTTTTTCTCTGTGACTTATTTCACTTAGAATCATCATACCTGAATCCACTCATTATGCTGCTACGGGCCTGATGACATAGATTTCATTGCTGAGTGATATTGCATTGTACGTAAGTACCACAACTTCTTTATCCATTTTTCGCTTTCTGTGATATTGAACTTGTACTGTAAACGAGGTTCTTGTAAACAGAGCCGGCCCAAACTTTGGGTGGCTGGGTCTTTTTGATTTTAATTTCCCTAAGCTATAGGACCATAAGTGGAAGTGCCCTAGGCTCTGTTGTTTTGTTTTTTAGATGTTTCAGGAAACACCATACACTTCTCCAGAGTGGCTGTTGGCAATTTACATCCCGCCCATCAGCATAACAAGGCTCCCAGTTCTCCATGGCCTGTCCTGCCTTTCTGGAGATTACACTTTATTCAGATGGCACTTTTGACAGGGGGGCAGTGACTTCAATGAAGTGCAGATTTCCTTTGCAAGCTTGCTTGGTTGGCCAAAAAGGGCGTATGCATTTTTTCCTGAATATATTCAGGAAAAAACGCATACACCCTTTTTGGCCAAGTGCATCATTGTGGACGTTCTGCTTCTTTTCCTATGCTTTACATGTAATTCCAGTCTACCTCCTGAAATCAGTTTCCTGCAATTCTGCCCCACTTTCAAGTCCTCTTGGCAGCCTTACTCCAATATATTTTTGGACGATAGCTGTAATTTATAACTCTGCCGGTTTGTGAATGACAGTGCCCCTGAGCTCCTTTCTTCAACTCGCTTTCTTGTGAGCTGGCCGCAACACCGCAGGATTGCTTAAGGCCCTAGTGTGGTTCCGGCATGGCACGCTGAGCCTTTGGTTAATTCCTCTTCCTGGTGGGAAATGTGAGTTACATTTGCCCGTCCAGACACCTCCAGCTAGTCTCTCATTGGTTCTCCCTATTATGGTTCATTTTCCGCAGAAAGTGCAAACTGGGCCAAACTGGAGGTTAAAGGCACTGACTCTCCAAGTGGGGAGAGTGTTAGTAAAGCATCTGGAATGTTGCACCCGAATACCAGGGGACGAAAACTGAGACACATTTGAACACGTTTCCCGATCACACGGTGGATCATACTCTGGTTTCCACATGCATGTTTTAGCTGAAGGAAGAATCCCTTAAACCTGGAGAGTTGAGACCCATGGAATGGGTACCATGCAATATGACTACAAAGGGTCTGCATTTGCTCACCGATCCTCACCAATCCTATCAGTGCTGTGCTTATGCCGCTGTACACACGCTTGATTCTCTTTCGGAGACATATAAATACAGAGTTTTTAAGATTGTTACTAGTCAGGTATATTTTTAGGCGTTTAATATGGGGTGTTGTGTCCTCTTCGATGAGCAAGGAGTAGCACTTGTCTATTACATATTTGGCTTATGGAACGGTATCTGTGCTAATTTCAATCTCTGGTTTTATGCAGCACCCCAACTCACCTTTCCCCTTAAGCAAGCATAAGTTGGTTTTCTACATTTGAGACTCTATTCTGTTTTGTAATTTAGTTCCTCTGTAGCCAAGTTTACATTCCGTGTAGTAGTGTTATCTTATGATGTGTCTTTTCCTGTGTGACTTATTTCACTTAGAATCATCGTACCTGAATCCACTCATTATGCTGCTACGGGCCTGATGACATAGATTTCATTGCTGAGTGATATTGCATTGTACGTAAGTACCACAACTTCTTTATCCATTTTTCGCTTTCTGTGATATTGAACTTGTAGCGTAAACGAGGTTCTTGTAAACAGAGCCTTCCCAAACATTCGGGTGGCTGTGTCTTTTTTATTTTAATTTCCCTAAGCTATAGGACCATAAGTGGAAGAGCCGTAGGCTCTGTTGCTTTGTTTTTTAGATGTTTCAGGAAACACCATACACTTCTCCAGAGTGGCTGCTGGCAATTTACAATCCGCCCATCAGCGTAACAAGGCTCCCAGTTCTCCATGGCCTGTTCTGCCTTTCTGGATTTTACACTTCTTTCACATGGCCCTTTTGACCGGGGGGCAGTGAGACTTCATTGTAGTGCAGATTTCCTTTGCAAGCTTGCTTGGTTGGCCAAAAAGTGCGTATGCGTTTTTTCCTGAATATATTCAGGAAAAACCGCATACACCCTTTTTGGCCAAGTGCATCATTGTGGACGCTCTGCCTCTTTTCCTATGCTTTACATGCAATTCCAGTCTACCTCCTGAAATCGGTTTCCTGCAATTCTGCCCCACTTTCAAGTCCTCTTGGCAACCTTACTTCAATATATTTTTGGACGATAGCTGTCATTTATAACTCTGCAACTTTGTGAATGACAGTGCCCCTCAGGTCCTTTCTTCAACTCGCTTTCTTGTGAGCTGGCCGCAACACCGCAGGATTGTTTCAGGCCCTAGTGTGGTTCCGGCATGGTACGCTGAGCCTTTGGTTAATTCCTCTTCCTCGTGTGAAATGAGAGTTAAATTTGCCCGTCCAGACACCTCCAGCTAGTCTCTCTTTGGTTCTTCCTATTCGTGTTCATTTTCCACAGTAATTGCAAACTGGGCCAAACAGGAGGTTAAAGGCAATGACTCTCCAAGTGGGGAGAGTGTTAGTAAAGCGTCTGGAAGGTTCCACCCAAGTACCAGGGGACGAAAACTGAGACACATTTGAACACGTTTCCCGATCACACGGTGGATCATACTCTGGGTTCCACATGCATGTTTTAGCTGAAGGAAGAATCCCTTAAACCTGGAGAGTTGAGACCCATGGAATGGGTACCATGCAATATGATTTCAAATGGTCTGCTTTTGCTCACCGAACCTCACCAGTCCTATCAGTGCTGTACTTATGCCGCTGTAAACATGCTTGATTCTCTTTCAGAGACATATAAATCCATAGGTTTTAAGATTCTTACTTGTCAGGTATATTCTTAGGCGTTTAATATGGGGTGTTGAGTCCACTTCGTTGAGCAAGGAGTAGCTCTTGTCTATTACATATTTGGCTTATGGAACGGTATCTGTGCTAATTTCAATCTCTGGTTTTATGCAGCACCCTAACTCACCTTTCCCCTTAAGCAAGCATAAGTTGGTTTTCTACATTTGCAACCCTGTTCTGTTTTGTAATTCAGTTCCCGTGTAGCCAAGTTTACATTCCGTGTAGTAGTGATATCTTATGATGTTTCTTTTTCTCTGTGACTTATTTCACTTAAAATCATCGTACCTGAATCCACTCATTATGCTGCTACGGGCCTGATGACATAGATTTCATTGCTGAGTGATATTGCATTGTACGTAATTACCACAACTTCTTTATCCATTTTTCACTTTCTGTGATATTGAACTTGTACCTTAAACGAGGTTCTTGTAAACAGAGCCGTCCCAAACTTTGGGTGGCTGTGTCTTTTTGATTTTAATTTCCCTAAGCTATAGGACCATAAGTGGAAGTGCCCTAGGCTCTGTTGCTTTGTTTTTTAGATGTTTCAGGATACACCATACACTTCTCCAGAGTGGCTGTTGGCAAATAACAACCCGCCCATCAGCATAACAAGGCTCCCAGTTCTCCATGGCCTGTCCTGCCTTTCTGGATTTTACACTTTTTTCAGATGGCCCTTTTGACCGGGGGGCAGTGAGACTTCATTGTAGTGCAGATTTCCTTTGCAAGCTTGCTTGGTTGGCCAAAAAGTGCGTATGCGTTTTTTCCTGAATATATTCAGGAAAAAACGCATATGCCCTTTTTGGCCAAGTGCATCATTGTGGACGTTCTGCCTCTTTACCTATGCTTTACATGCAATTCCAGTCTACCACCTGAAATCTGTTTCCTGAAATTCTGCCCCACATTCAAGTCGTCTTGGCAGCCTTACTTCAATATATTTTTGGACGATAGCTGTCATTTATAACTCTGCAGGTTTGGTATTTACAGTGCCCCTGAGCTCCTTTCTTCAACTCACATTCTTGTGAGCTGGCCGCAACACTGCAGGATTGCTTCAGGCCCTAGTGTGGTTCCGGCATGGCACGCTGAGCCTTTGGTTCATTCCTCTTCCTGGTGGGAAATGAAAGTTAAATTTGTCGTCCAGCCACCTCCATCTAGTCTCTCATTGGTTCTCCCTATTCCTGTTCATTTTCCGCAGAAATTGCAAACTGGGCCAAACAGGAGGTTAAAGGCACTGACTCTCCAAGTGGGGAGAGTGTTAGTAAAGCGTCTGGAATGTTGCACCCGAGTACCAGGGGACGAAAACAGAGACACATTTGAACACGTTTCCCGATCACACGGTGGATCATACTCTGGGTTCCACATGCATGTTTTAGCTGAAGGAAGAATCCCTTAAACCTGGAGAGTTGAGACCCATGGAATGGGTACCATGCAATATGATTTCAAATGGTCTGCTTTTGCTCACCGAACCTCACCAGTCCTATCAGTGCTGTACTTATGCCACTGTAAACATGCTTGATTCTCTTTCAGAGACATATAAATCCATAGGTTTTAAGATTCTTACTTGTCAGGTATATTCTTAGGCGTTTAATATGGGGTGTTGAGTCCACTTCGTTGAGCAAGGAGTAGCTCTTGTCTATTACATATTTGGCTTATGGAACGGTATCTGTGCTAATTTCAATCTCTGGTTTTATGCAGCACCCTAACTCACCTTTCCCCTTAAGCAAGCATAAGTTGGTTTTCTACATTTGCAACCCTGTTCTGTTTTGTAATTCAGTTCCTGTGTAGCCAAGTTTACATTCCGTGTAGTAGTGATACCTTATGATGTTTCTTTTTCTGTGTGACTTATTTCACTTAGAATCATCTTACCTGAATCCACTCATTTTATGCTGCTATGGGCCTGATGACATAGATTTCATTGCTGAGTGATATTGCATTGTACGTAAGTACCACAACTCCTTTATCCATTTTTCGTCTTCTGTCATATTGAACTTGTACGTAAATGAGGTTCTTGTAAACAGAGCCGTCCCAAACTTTGGGTGGCTGTGTCTTTTTGATTTTAATTTCCCTAAGCTATAGGACCATAAGTGGAAGTGCCCTAGGCTCTGTTGCTTTGTTTTTTAGATGTTTCAGGAAACACCATACACTTCTCCAGAGTGGCTGTTGGCAATTTACAACCCGCCCATCAGCATAACAAGGCTCCCAGTTCTCCATGGCCTGTCCTGCCTTTCTGGATTTTACACTTTTTTCAGATGGTCCTTTTGACCGGGGGGCAGTGAGACTTCATTGTAGTGCAGATTTCCTTTGCAAGCTTGCTTGGTTGGCCAAAAAGGGCGTATGCGTTTTTTCCTGAATATATTCAGGAAAAAACGCATACGCCCTTTTTGACCAAGTGCATCATTGTGGACGTTCTGCCTCTTTTCCTATGCTTTACATGCAATGCCAGTCTACCTCCTGAAATCGGTTTCCTGCAATTGTGCCCCGCTTTCAAGTCCTCTTGGCAGCCTTACTTCAATATATTTTTGGACGATAGCTGTCATTTATAACTCTGCAGGTTTGTGAATGACAGTGCCCCTGAGCTCCTTTCTTCAACTCGCTTTCTTGTGAGCTGGCCGCAACACCGCAAGATTGCTTCAGGCTCTAATGTGGTTCCGGCATGGCACGCTGAGCCTTTGGTTAATTCCTCTTCCTGGTGGGAAATGAGAGTTAAATTTGCCCATCCAGACACCTCCAGCTAGTGTCTCATTGGTTCTCCCTATTCCTGTTCATTTTCCGCAGAAATTGCAAACTGGACGAAACAGGAGGTTAAAGGCACTGACTCTCCAAGTGGGGAGAGTGTTAGTAAAGCGTCTGGAATGTTGCACCCGAGTACCAGGGCACGAAAACTGAGACACATTTGAACACGTTTCCCGATCACATGGTGGATCATACTCTGGGTTCCACATGCATGTTTTAGCTGAAGGAAGAATCCCTTAAACCTGGAGAGTTGAGACCCATGGAATGGGTACCATGCAATATGACTTCAAAGGGTCTGCATTTGCTCACCGATCCTCACCAATCCTATCACTGCTGCGTTTATGCCGCTGTACACACGCTTGATTCTCTTTTGGAGACATATAAATCCATAGGTTTTAAGATTCTTACTAGTCAGGTATATTCTTAGGCGTTTAATATGGGGTGTTGAGTCCACTTCATTGAGCAAGGAGTAGGTCTTTTCTATTACATATTTGGCTTATGGAATGGTATCTGTGCTAATTTCAATCTCTGGTTTTATGCAGCACCCCAAGTCACCTTTTCCCTTAAGCAAGCATAAGTTGGTTTTCTACGTTTGAGACCCTGTTCTGTTTGTAATTCAGTTCCTGTGTAGCCAAGTTTACATTCTCTGCAGTAGTGATACCTTATGATGTTTCATTTCTGTGTGACTTATTTCACTTAGAATCATCTTACCTGAATCCACTCATTTTATGCTGCTATGGGCCTGATGACATAGATTTCATTGCTGAGTGATATTGCATTGTACGTAAGTACCACAACTCCTTTATCCATTTTTCGTCTTCTGTGATATTGAACTTGTACGTAAATGAGGTTCTTGTAAACAGAGCCGTCCCAAACTTTGGGGTGGCTGTGTCTTTTTGATTTTAATTTCCCTAAGCTATAGGACCATAAGTGGAAGTGCCCTAGGCTCTGTTGCTTTGTTTTTTAGATGTTTCAGGAAACACCATACACTTCTGCAGAGTGGCTGTTTGAAATTTACATCCCGCTCATCAGCATAACAAGGCTCCCAGTTCTCCATGGCCTGTCCTGCCTTTCTGGATTTTTCACATTTTTCAGATGGCCCTTTTGACTGGGGGGCAGTGAGACTTCATTGTATTGCAGATTTCCTTTGCAAGCTTGCTTGGTTGGCCAAAAAGTGCATATGCGGTTTTTGCTGAATATATTCAGGAAAAAACGCATACTCTCTTTTTGGCCAAGTGCATCATTGTGGACATTCTGCCTCTTTTCCTATGCTTTACATGCAATTCCAGTCTACCTCCTGAAATCGGTTTCCTGCAATTCTGCCCCGCTTTCAAGTCCTCTTGGCAGCCTTACTTCAATATATTTTTGGACGATAGCTGTCATTTATAACTCTGCAGGTTTGTGAATGACAGTGCCCCTGAGCTCCTTTCTTCACCTCGCTTTCTTGTGAGCTGGCCGCAACACCGCAGGATTGCTTCAGGCCCTAGTGTGGTTTCGGCATGGCATGCTGAGCCTTTGGTTATTTCCTCTTCCTGGTGGGAAATGAGAGTTAAATTTGCCCGTCCAGACACCTCCAGCTAGTCTCTCATTGGTTCTCCCTATTCCTGTTGATCTTCCACAGAAATTGCAAACTGGGCCAAACAGGAGCTTAAAGGCACTGACTGTCCAAGTGCGGAGAGTGTTAGTAAAGCGTCTGGAATGTTGCACCCGAGTACCAGGGGACGAAAACTGAGACACATTTGAACACGTTTCCCGATCACACGGTGGATCATACTGTGGGTTCCACATACATGTTTTAGCTGAAGGAAGAATCCCTTAAACCTGGAGAGTTGATACCCATGGAATGGGTACCATGCAATATGACTTCAAAGGGTCTGCATTTGCTCACCAAACCTCACCAATGCTATCACTCCTGCGTTTATGCCGCTGTACACACGCTTGATTCTCTTTCAGAGACATATAAATCCATAGATTTTAGGATTCTTACTATTCACGTATATTCTTAGGCGTTTAATATGGGGTGTTGAGTCCACTTCGTTGAGCAAGGAGTAGCTCTTGTCTATTACATATTTGGCTTATGGAACGGTATCTGTGCTAATTTCAATCTCTGGTTTTATGCAGCACACCAACTCACCTTTCCCCTTAAGCAAGCATAAGTTGGTTTTCTACATTTGAGACACTGTTCTGTTTTGTAGTTCAGTTCCTGTGTAGCCAAGTTTACATTCTATGTAGTAGTGATATCTTATGATGTTTCTTTTTCTGTGTGACTTATTTCACTTAGAATCATTGTGCCTGAATCCACTCATTATGCTGCTACAGGCCTGATGACATAGATTTCATTGCTGAGTAATATTGCATTGTACGTAAGTACCACAACTTCTTTATCCATTTTTCGCTTTCTGTGATATTGAACTTGTACCGTAAACGAGGTTCTTGTAAACAGAGCCATCCCAAACTTTGGGGTGGCTGTGTCTTTTTGATTTTAATTTCCCTAAGCTATAGGACCATAAGTGGAATTGCCCTAGGCTCTGTTGCTTTGTTTTTTAGATGTTTCAGGAAACATCATACACTTCTCCAGAGTGGCTGTTGGCAATTTACAACCCGCCTATCAGCATAACAAGGCTCCCAGTTCTCCATGACCTGTCCTGCCTTTCTGGATTTTACACTTTTTTCAGATGGCCCTTTTGACCGGGGGGCAGTGAGATTTCATTGTAGTGCAGATTTCCTTTGCAAGCTTGCTTGGTTGGCCAAAAAGGGCGTATGCGTTTTTTCCTGAATATATTCAGGAAAAACAGCATACGCCCTTTTAGGCCAAGTGCATCATTGTGGACGTTCTGCCTCTTTTATTATGCTTTACATGCAATTCCAGTCTACCTCCTGAAATCGGTTTCCTGCAATTTTGCCCTGCTTTCAAGTCCTCTTGGCAGCCTTATTTCAATATATTTTTGGACGATAGCTGTCATTTATAACTCTGCAGCTTTGTGAATGACAGTGCCCCTGAACTCCTTTCTTCAACTCGCTTTCTTGTGAGCTGGCTGCAACACCGCACGATTGCTTCAGGCCCTAGTGTGGTTCCGGCATGGCAAGCTGAGCCTTTGGTTAATTCCTCTTCCTGGTGGGAAATGAGAGTTAAATTTGCCCGTCCAGACACCTCCAGCTAGTCTCTCATTGGTTTTCCATATTCCTGTTCATATTCCGCAGAAATTGCAAACTGGGCCCAAGAGGAAGTTAAAGGCACTGACTCTCCAAGTGGGGAGAGTGTTAGTAAAGCGTCTGGAATGTTGCACCCGAGTACCACGGGACGATAACTGAGACACATTTGAACACGTTTCCCGATCACATGGTGGATCATTCTCTGGATTCCACATGTATGTTTTAGCTGAAGGAAGAATCCCTTAAACCTGGAGAGTTGAGACCCATGGAATGGGTACCATGCAATATGACTTCAAAGGGTCTGCATTTGCTCACCGATCCTCACCAATCCTATCACTGCTGCGTTTATGCCGCTGTACACACGCTTGATTCTCTTTCGGAGACATATAAATCCATAGGTTTTAAGATCATTACTAGTCAGGTATATTCTTAGGCGTTTAATATGGGGTGTTGAGTCCACTTCGTTGAGCAAGGAGCAGCTCTTGTCTATTATATATTTGGCTTATGGAACGGTATCTGTGCTAATTTCAATCTCTGGTTTTATGCAGCACCCCAACTTACCTTTCCCCTTAAGCAAGCATAAGTTGGTTTTCTACATTTGAGATCCTGTTCTGTTTTGTAATTCAGTTCCTGTGTAGCCTAGTTTACATTCCGTGTAGTAGTGATATCTTATGATGTTTCTTTTTCTGTGTGACTTATTTCACTTAGAATCATCGTACCTGAATCCACTCATTATGCTGCTATGGGCCTGATGACATAGGTTTCATTCCTGAGTGTTATTGCATTGTACGTAAGGACCACAAATTCTTTATCCATTTTTCGCTTTCTGTGATATTGAACTCGTACTGTAAACGAGGTTCTTGTAAACAGAGCCGTCCCAAACTTTGGGGTGGCTGTGTCTTTTTGATTTTAATTTCCCTAAGCTATAGGACCATAAGTGGAAGTGCCCTAGGCTCTGTTGCTTTGTTTTTTAGATGTTTCAGGAAACACCATACACTTCTCCAGAGTGGCTGTTGGCAATTTACATCCCGCCCATCAGCATAACAAGGCTCCCAGTTCTCCATGGCCTGTCCTGCCTTTCTGGATTTTACACTTTTTTCAGATGGCCCTTTTGACTGGGGGGCAGTGAGACTTCATTGTAGTGCAGATTTCCTTTGCAAGCTTGCTTGGTTGGCCAAAAAGGGCGTATGCGTTTTTTCCTGAATATATTCAGGAAAAAACGCATACTCTCTTTTTGGTCAAGTGCATCATTGTGGACGTTCTGCCTCTTTTATTATGCTTTACATGCAATTCCAGTCTACCTCCTGAAATCGGTTTCCTGCAATTCTGCCCCGCTTTCCAGTCCACTTGGCAACCTGACTTCAATATATATTTGGACGATAGCTGTCATTTATAAATCTGTAGGTTTGTGAATGACAGTGCCCCTGAGCTCCTTTCTTCAACTCGCTTTCTTGTGAGCTGGCCGCAACACCGTAGGATTGCTTCAGTCCCTAGTGTGGTTCCGGCATGGCACGCTGAGCCTTTGGTTAATTCCTCTTCCTGGTGGGAAATGAGAGTTAAATTTGCCCATCCAGACACCTCCAGCTAGTCTCCCATTGGTTCTCCCTATTCCTGTTCATTTTCCGCAGAAATTGCAAACTGGGCCAAACAGGAGGTTAAAGGCACTGACTCTCCAAGTGGGGAGAGTGTTAGTAAGGCGTCTGGAATGTTGCACCCAAGTACCAGGGGACGAAAACTGAGAGACATTTGAACACGTTTCCCGATCACACGGTGGATCATACTCTGGGTTCCACATGCATGTTTTAGCTGAAGGAAGAATCCCTTAAACTTGGAGAGTTGAGACCCGTGCAATGGGTACCATGCAATACGACTTCAAAGGGTCTGCATTTGCTCACCGAACCTCACCAATCCTATCACTGCTGCGTTTATGCCGCTGTACACATGCTTGATTCTCTTTCGGAGACATATAAATCCATAGGTTTTAAGATTCTTACTAGTCAGGTATATTCTTAGGCGTTTAATATGGGGTGTTGAGTCCACTTCGTTGAGCAAGGAGTAGCTCTTGTCTATTATATATTTGGCTTATGGAACGGTATCTGTGCTAATTTCAATCTCTGGTTTTATGCAGCACCCCAACTTACCTTTCCCCTTAAGCAAGCATAAGTTGTTTTTCTGCATTTGAGACCCTGTTCTGTTTTGTAATTCAGTTCCTGTGTAGCCAAGTTTACATTCCGTGTATTAGTGATATCTTATGATGTTTCTTTTTCTGTGTGACTTATTTCACTTAGAATCATCGTACCTGAATCCACTCATTTTATGCTGCTACAGGCCTGATGACGTAGATTTCATTGCTGAGTGATATTGCATTCTACGTAAGTACCACAACTTCTTTATCCATTTTTCGCTTTCTGTGATATTGAACTTGTACCGTAAACGAGGTTCTTGTAAACAGAGCCGTCCCAAACTTTGGGGTGGCTGTGTCTTTTTGATTTTAATTTCCCTAAGCTATAGGACCATAAGTGGAAGTGCCCTAGGCTCTGTTGCTTTGTTTTTTAGATGTTTCAGGAAACACCATACACTTCTCCAGAGTGGCTGTTGGCAATTTACAACCCGCCTATCAGCATAACAAGGCTCCCAGTTCTCCATGGCCTGTCCTGCCTTTCTGGATTTTACACTTTTTTCAGATGGCCCTTTTGACCGGGAGGCAGTGAGACTTCATTGTAGTGCAGATTTCCTTTGCAAGCTTGCTTGCTTGGCCAAAAAGAGCATATGCGTTTTTTCCTGAATATATTCAGGAAAAAACGCATACGCCCTTTTTGGCCAAGTGCATCATTGTGGACGTTCTGCCTCTTTTATTATGCTTTACATGCAATTCCAGTCTACCTCCTGAAATCGGTTTCCTGCAATTCTGCCCCGCTTTCAAGTCCACTTGGCAGCCTGACTTCAATATATATTTGGACGATAGCTGTCATTTATAAATCTGTAGGTTTGTGAATGACAGTGCCCCTGAGCTCCTTTCTTCAACTCGCTTTCTTGTGAGCTGGCCGCAACACCGTAGGATTGCTTCAGTCCCTAGTGTGGTTCCGGCATGGCACGCTGAGCCTTTGGTTAATTCCTCTTCCTGGTGGGAAATGAGAGTTAAATTTGCCCATCCAGACACCTCCAGCTAGTCTCCCATTGGTTCTCCCTATTCCTGTTTATTTTCCGCAGAAATTGCAAACTGGGCCAAACAGGAGGTTAAAGGCACTGACTCTCCAAGTGGGGAGAGTGTTAGTAAAGCGTCTGGAAAGTTGCACCCAAGTACCAGGGGACGAAAACTGAGAGACATTTGAACACGTTTCCCGATCACACGGTGGATCATACTCTGGGTTCCACATGCATGTTTTAGCTGAAGGAAGAATCCCTTAAACTTGGAGAGTTGAGACCCGTGGAATGGGTACCATGCAATACGACTTCAAAGGGTCTGCATTTGCTCACCGAACCTCACCAATCCTATCACTGCAGCGTTTATGCCGCTGTACACACGCTTGATTCTCTTTCGGAGACATATAAATCCATAGGTTTTAAGATTCTTACTAGTCAGGTATATTCTTAGGCGTTTAATATGGGGTGTTGAGTCCACCTCGTTGAGCAAGGAGTAGCTCTTGTCTATTACATATTTGGCTTATGGAACGGTATCTGTGCTAATTTCAATCTCTGGTTTTATGCAGCACCCTAACTCACCTTTCCCCTTAAGCAAGCATAAGTTGTTTTTCTGCATTTGAGACCCTGTTCTGTTTTGTAATTCAGTTCCTCTGTAGCCAAGTTTACATTCCGTGTATTAGTGATATCTTATGATATTTCTTTTTCTGTGTGACTTATTTCACTTAGAATCATCGTACCTGAATCCACTCATTATGCTGCTACGGGCCTGATGACGTAGATTTCATTGCTGAGTGATATTGCATTGTACGTAAGTACCACAACTTCTTTATCCATTTTTCGTTTTCTGTGATATTGAACTTGTACTGTAAACGAGGTTCTTGTAAACAGAGCCATCCCAAACTTTGGGGTGGCTGTGTCTTTTTGATTTTAATTTCCCTAAGCTATAGGAACATAAGTGGAAGTGCCCTAGGCTCTGTTGCTTTGTTTTTTAGATGTTTCAAGAAACACCATACACTTCTCCAGAGTGGCTGTTGGCAATTTACATCCCGCACATCAGCATAACAAAGCTCCCAGTTCTCCATGGCCTGTCCTGCCTTTCTGGATTTTACACTTTTTTCAGATGGCCCTTTTGACCGGGGGGCAGTGAGACTTCATTGTAGTGCAGATTTCCTTTGCAAGCTTGCATGGTTGGCCAAAAAGGGCGTATGCGTTTTTTCCTGAATATATTCAGGAAAAAACGCATACGCCCTTTTTGGCCAAGTGCATCATTGTGGACGTTCTGCCTCTTTTCCTATGCTTTACATGGAATTCCATTCTACCTCCTGAAATCGATTTCCTGCAATTCTGCCCCACTTTCAAGTCCTCTTGGCAGCCTTACTTCAATATATTTTTGGACGATAGCTGTCATTTATAACTCTGCAGGTTTGTGAATGACAGTGCCCCTGAGATCCTTTCTTCAACGCGCTTTCTTGTGAGCTGGCCACAACACCGCAGGATTGCTTCAGGTCCTAGTGTTGTTGTAGCATGGCATACTGAGCCTTTGGTTAATTCCTCTTCCTGGTGGGAAATGAGAGTTAAATTTGCCCGTCCAGACACCTCCAGCTAGTCTCTCATTGGTTCTCCCTATTCCTGTTCATTTTCTGCAGAAATTGCAAACTGGGCCAAACAGGATGTTAAAGGCACTGACTCTCCAAGTGGGGAGAGTTTTAGTAAAGCGTCTGGAATGTTGCACCCGAGTACCAGGGGACGAAAACTGAGACACATTTGAACACGTTTCCCGATCACACGGTGGATCATACTCTGGGTTCCACATGCATGTTTTAGCTGAAGGAAGAATTCCTTAAACCTGGAGAGTTGAGACCCATGGAATGGGTACCATACAATATGACTTCAAAGGGTCTGCATTTGCTCACCGAACCTCACCAATCCTATCACTGCTGCATTTATGCCGCTGTACACACGCTTGATTGTCTTTCGGAGATATATAAATCCATAGGTTTTAAGATTCTTACTAGTCAGGTATATTCTTAGGCGTTTAATATGGGGTGTTGAGTCCACTTCATTGAGCAAGGAGTAGCTCTTGTCTATTACATATTTGGCCTATGGAACGGTATCTGTGCTAATTTCAATCTCTGGTTTTATGCAGCACCCCAACTCACCTTTCCCCTTAAGCAAGCATAAGTTGGTTTTCTACATTTGAGACCCTGTTCTGTTTTGTGATTCAGTTCCTGTGTAGCCAAGTTTACCTTCCGTGTAGTAGTGATATCTTATGATGTTTCTTTTTCTGTGTGATTTATTTCACTTAGAATCATCGTACCTGAATCCACTCATTATGCTGCTACGGGCCTGATGACATAGATTTCATTGCTGAGTGATATTGCATTGTACGTAAGTACCACAACGTCTTTATCCATTTTTCGCTTTCTGTGATATTGAACTTGTACTGTAAACGAGGTTCTTGTAAACACAGCTGTCCCAAACTTTGGGGTGGCTGTGTCTTTTTGATTTTAATTTCCCTAAGCTATAGGACCATAAGTGGAAGTGCCCTAGGCTCTGTTCCTTTCTTTTTTAGATGTTTCAGGAAACACCATACACTTCTCCAGAGTGGCTGTTGGCAATTTACATCCCGCCCATCAGCATAACAAGGCTCCCAGTTCTCCATGGCCTGTCCTGCCTTTCTGGATTTTACACTTTTTTCAGATGGCCCTTTTGACCGGGGGGCAGTGAGACTTCATTGTAGTGCAGATTTCCTTTGCAAGCTTGCTTGGTTGGCCAAAAAGGGCGTATGCGTTTTTTCCTGAATATATTCAGGAAAAAACGCATACGCCCTTTTTGGCCAAGTGCATCATTGTGGACGTTCTGCCTCTTTTCCTATGCTTTACATGCAATTCCAGTCTACCTCCTGAAGTCGGTTTCCTGCAATTCTGCCCCGCTTTCAAGTCCTCTTGTCAGCCTTACTTCAATATATTTTTGGACGATAGCTGTCATTTATAACTCTGCAGGTTTGTGAATGAGAGTGCCCCTGAGCTCCTTTCTTCAACTCGCTTTCTTATGAGCTGGCCGCAACACCGCAGGATTGCTTCAGTCCCTAGAGTGGTTCCGGCATGGCACGCTGAGCCTTTGGTTAATTCCTCTTCCTGGTGGGATATGAGAGTTAAGTTTGCCCGTCCAGACACCTCCAGCTAGTCTCTTATTGGTTCTCCCTATTCCTGTTCATTTTCCGCAGAAATTGCAAACTGGGCCAAACAGGAGGTTAAAGGCACTGCCTCTCCAACTGGGGAGAGTGTTAGTATAGCGTCTGGAATGTTGCATCCGAGTACCAGGGGACGAAAACTGAGACACATTTGAACACGTTTCCCGATCACACGGTGGATCATACTCTGGGTTCCACATGCATGTTTTAGATGAACAAAGAATCCCTTAAACCTGGAGAGTTGAGACCCATGGAATGGGTACCATGCAATATGACTTCAAAGGGTCTGCATTTGCTCACTGATCCTCACCAATCCTATCACTGCTGCGTTTACGCCGCTGTGCACATGCTTGATTCTCTTTCGGAGACATATAAATCCATAGGTTTCAAGATTCTTACTAGTCAGGTATATTCTTAGTCGTTTAATATGGGGTGTTGAGTCCACTTCGTTGAGCAAGGAGTAGCTCTTGTCTATTACATATTTGGCTTATGGAACGTATCTGTGCTAATTTCAATCTCTGGTTTTATGCAGCACCCCAACTCACCTTTCCCCTTAAGCAAGCATAAGTTGGTTTTCTACATTTGAGACCCTGTTCTGTTTTGTAATTCAGTTCCTGTGTAGCCAAGTTTACATTCCGTGTAGTAGTGATATCTTATGATGTTTCTTTTTCTGTGCGACTTATTTCACTTAGAATCATCGTACATGAATCCACTCATTATGCTGCTATGGGCCTGATGACGTAGATTTCATTGCTGAGTGATATTGCATTGTACGTAAGTACCACAACTTCTTTATCCATTTTTCGCTTTCTGTGATATTGAACTTGTACCGTAAATGAGGTTCTTGTAAACAGAGCCGTCCCAAACTTTCAGGTGGCTGTGTCTTTTTGATTTTAATTTCCCTAAGCTATATGACCATAAGTGGAAGAGCCCTAAGCTCTGTTGCTTTGTTTTTTAGATGTTTCAGGAAACACCATACACTTCTCCAGATTGGCTGTTGGCAATTTACATCTCACCCATCAGCATAACAAGGCTCCCAGTTCTCTACGGCCTGTCATGCCTTTCTGGATTTTACACTTTTTTCAGATGGCCCTTTTGACCGGGGGCAGTGAGACTTCATTGTAGTGCAGATTTCCTTTCCAAGCTTGCTTGGTTGGCCAAAAAGGGCGTATGCATTTTTTCCTCAATATATTCATGAAAAAACACATACGCCCTTTTTGGCCAAGTGCATCATTGTG
Source organism: Orcinus orca (assembly GCF_937001465.1). Classification (NCBI taxonomy): domain Eukaryota; kingdom Metazoa; phylum Chordata; class Mammalia; order Artiodactyla; family Delphinidae; genus Orcinus; species Orcinus orca. Next base: position 50,502,841 of record NC_064560.1, on the reverse strand, counting down.
GACGCTCTGCCTCTTTTCCTATGCTTTACATGCAATTCCAGTCTACCTCCTGAAATCGGTTTCCTGCAATTCTGTCCCGCTTTCAAGTCCTCTTGGCAGCCTTAGTTCGATATATTTTTGGACGATAGCTGTCATTTATAACTCTGCAGTTTTGTGAATTACAGTGCCCCTGAGCTCCTTTCTTCAACTCGCTTTCCTGTCAGGTGGCCGCAACACCGCAGGATTGCTTCAGGCCCTAGTGTGGTTCCGGCATGGCACGCTGAGCCTTTGGTTAATTCCTCTTCCTGGTGGGAAATGAGAGTTAACTTTGCCCGTCCAGACACCTCCAGCTAGTCTCTCATTGGTTCTCCCTATTCCTGTTCATCTTATGCAGAAATTGCAAACTGGGCCAAACAGGAGGTTAAAGGCACTGACTCTCCAAGTGGGGAGAGTGTTAATAAAGCGTCTGGAATGTTGCACCCGAGTACCAGGGGACGAAAACTGAGACACATTTGAACACGTTTCCCGATCACACGGTGGATCATACTCTGGGTTCCACATGCATGTTTTAGCTGAAGGAAGAATCCTTTAAACCTGGAGAGTTGAGACCCATGGAATGGGTACCATGCAATATGACTTCAAAGGGTCTGCATTTGCTCACCGAACCTCACCAATCCTATCACTGCTGAGTTTATTCCGCTGTACACACGCTTGATTCTCTTTCGGAGACATATAAATCCATAGGTTTTAAGATTCTTACTAGTCAGGTATATTCTTAGGGGTTTAATATGGGCTGTTGAGTCCACATCGCTGAGCAAGGAGTAGCTCTTGTCTATTACATATTTAGCTTATGGCACGGTATTTGTGCTACTTTCAGTCTCTGGTTTTATGCAGCACCCCAACTCACCTTTCCCCTTAAGCAAGCATAAGTTGGTTTTCTACATTTGAGACCCTGTCCTGTTTTGTAATTCAGTTCCTGTGTAGCCAAGTTTACATTCCGTGTATTAGTGATGTCTTATGATATTTCTTTTTCTGTGTGACTTATTTCACTTAGAATCATCATACCTGAATCCACTCATTATGCTGGTATGGGCCTGATGACATAGATTTCATTGCTGAGTGATATTGCATTGTACGTAAGTACCACAACTTCTTTATCCATTTTTCGCTTTCTGTGATATTGAACTTGTACCGTAAACGAGGTTCTTGTAAAAAGAGCCGTCCCAAACTTTGGGGTGGCTGTGTCTTTTTGATTTTAATTTCCCTAAGCTATAGGACCATAAGTGGAAGTGCCCTAGGCTCTGTTGCTTTGTTTTTTAGATGTTTCAGGAAACACCATACACTTCTCCAGAGTGGCTGTTGGCAATTTACATCCCGCACATCAGCATAACAAGGCTCCCAGTTCTCCATGGCCTGTCCTGCCTTTCTGGATTTTACACTTTTTTCAGATGGCCCTTTTGACCGGGGGGCAGTGAGACTTCATTGTAGTGCAGATTTCCTTTGCAAGCTTGCTTGGTTGGCCAAAAAGGGCGTACGCATTTTTTCCTGAATATATTCAGGAAACAACGCATACGCACTTTTTGGCCAAGTGCATCATTGTGGACGTTCTGCCTCTTTTCCTATGCTTTACATGCAATTCCAATCTACCTCCTGAAATCGGTTTCCTGCAATTCTGCCCCGCTTTCAAATCCTCTTGGCAGCCTTACTTCAATATATTTTTGAACGATAGCTGTCATTTATAACTCTGCAGGTTTGTGAATGACAGTGCCCCTGAGCTCCTTTCTTCAACTCGCTTTCTTTTGAGCTGGCCGCAACACCACAGGATTGCTTCAGGCCCTAGTGTGGTTCCGGCATGGCACGCTGAGCCTTTGGTTAATTCCTCTTCCTGGTGGGAAATGAGAGTTAACTTTGCCCGTCCAGACACCTCCAGCTACTCTCTCATTGCTTCATCCTATTCCTGTTCATTTTCCGCAGAAATTGCAAACTGGGCCAAACCGGAGGTTAAACGCACTGACTCTCCAAGTGGGGAGAGTGTTAGTAAAGCGTCTGGAATGTTGCACCCGAGTACCAGGGGACGAAATCTGAGACACATTTGAACACGTTTCCCGATCACATGGTGGATCATACTCTGGGTTCCACATGCATGTTTTAGCTGAAAGAAGAATCCCTTAAAACTGGAGAGTTGTGATCCATGGAATGGGTACCATGCAATATGATTTCAAAGGGTCTGCATTTGCTCACCGATCCTCACCAATCCTCTCACTGCTGCATTTATGCCGCTGTACACACGCTTCATTCTCTTTCGGAGACATATAAATCCATAGGTTTTAAGATTCTTACTAGTCAGGTATATTCTTAGGCGTTTAATATGGGGTGTTGAGTCCACTTCGTTTAGCAAGGAGTAGCTCTTTTCTATTACATATTTGGCTTATGGAACGGTATCTGTGCTAATTTCAATGTCTGGTTTTATGCAGCACCCCAACTCACCTTTCCCCTTAAGCAAGCATAAGGTGGTTTTCTACATTAGAGACCCTGTTCTGTTTTGTAATTCAGTTCCTGTGTAGCCAAGTTTACATTCCGTGTAGTAGTGATGTCTTATGATGTTTCTTTTTCTGTGTGACTTATTTCACTTAGAATCATCATACCTGAATCCACTCATTATGCTGGTATGGGCCTGATGACATAGATTTCATTGCTGAGTGATATTGCATTGTACGTAAGTACCACAACTTCTTTATCCATTTTTCGCTTTCTGTGATATTGAACTTGTAACGTAAACGAGGTTCTTGTAAACAGAGCCATCCCAAACTTTGGGGTGGCTGTGTCTTTTTGATTTTAATTTCCCTAAGCTATAGGACCATAAGTGGAAGTGCCCTAGGCTCTGTTGCCTTGTTTTTTAGATGTTTCAGGAAACACCATACACTTCTCCAGAGTGGCTGTTGGCAATTTACATCCCGCCCGTCAGCATAACAAGGCCCCCAGTTCTCCATGGCCTGTCCTGCCTTTCTGCATTTTACACTTTTTTCAGATGACCCTTTTGACCGGGGGGCAGTGAGACTTCATTGTAGTGCAGATTTCCTTTGCAAGCTTGCTTGCTTGGCCAAAAGTGCGTATGCGTTTTTTCCTGAATATATTCAGGAAAAAACGCATACGCTGTTTTTGGCCAAGTGCATCATTGTGGACGTTCTGCCTCTTTTCCTATGCTTTACATGCAATTCCAGTCTACCTCCTGAAATCGGTTTCCTGCAATTCTGCCCCGCTTTCAAGTCCCCTTGGCAGCCTTACTTCAATATATTTTTGGACGATAGTTGTCATTGGTAACTCTGCAGGTTTGTGCATGACAGTGCCCCTGAGCTCCTTTCTTCAACTCGCTTTCTTGTGAGCTTGCCGCAACACCGCAGGATTTCTTCAGGCCCTAGTGTGGTTCCGGCATGGCACGCTGAGCCTTTGGTTAATTCCTCTTCCTGGTGGGAAATGAGAGTTAAACTTGCCCGTCCAGACACCTCCAGCTAGTCTCCCATTGGTTCTCCCTATTCCTGTTCATCTTACGTAGAAATTGCAAACTGGACCAAACAATAGGTTAAACGCACTGACTCTCCAAGTGGAGAGAGTGTTAGTAAAGCGTCTGGAATGTTGCACCCGAGTACCAGGGGATGAAATCTGAGACTCATTTGAACACGTTTCAAGATCACATGGTGGATCATACTCTGGGTTCCACATGCATGTTTTAGCTGAAGGAAGAATCCCTTAAACCTGGAGAGTTGAGACCCATGGAATGGGTACCATGCAATATGACTTCAAAGGGTCTGCATTTGCTCACCGAACCTCACCAATCCTATCACTGCTGCGTTTCTGCCGCTCTACAGACACTTGATTCTCTTTTGGAGAGTTATAAATCCATAGGTTTTAAGATTCTTACTAGTCAGGTATATTCTTAGTCGTTTAATATGGGGTGTTGAGTCCACTTCGTTGAGCAAGGAGTAGCTCTTGTCTATTACATATTTGGCTTATGGAACGTATCTGTGCTAATTTCAATCTCTGCTTTTATGCAGCACCCCAACTCACCTTTCCCCTTAAGCAAGCATAAGTTGGTTTTCTACATTTGAGACCCTGTTCTGTTTTGTAATTCAGTTCCTGTGTAGCCAAGTTTACATTCCGTGTAGTAGTGATATCTTATGATGTTTCTTTTTCTGTGCGACTTATTTCACTTAGAATCATCGTACCTGAATCCACTCATTATGCTGCTATGGGCCTGATGACGTAGATTTCATTGCTGAGTGATATTGCATTGTACGTAAGTACCACAACTTCTTTATCCATTTTTCGCTTTCTGTGATATTGAACTTGTACCGTAAATGAGGTTCTTGTAAACAGAGCCGTCCCAAACTTTCAGGTGGCTGTGTCTTTTTGATTTTAATTTCCCTAAGCTATATGACCATAAGTGGAAGAGCCCTAAGCTCTGTTGCTTTGTTTTTTAGATGTTTCAGGAAACACCATACACTTCTCCAGATTGGCTGTTGGCAATTTACATCTCACCCATCAGCATAACAAGGCTCCAAGTTCTCTACGGCCTGTCATGCCTTTCTGGATTTTACACTTTTTTCAGATGGCCCTTTTGACCAGGGGGCAGTGAGACTTCATTGTAGTGCAGATTTCCTTTCCAAGCTTGCTTGGTTGGCCAAAAAGGGCGTATGCATTTTTTCCTCAATATATTCATGAAAAAACATATACGCCCTTTTTGGCCAAGTGCATCATTGTGGACGCTCTGCCTCTTTTCCTATGCTTTACATGCAATTCCAGTCTACCTCCTGAAATCGGTTTCCTGCAATTCTGTCCCGCTTTCAAGTCCTCTTGGCAGCCTTAGTTCGATATATTTTTGGACGATAGCTGTCATTTATAACTCTGCAGGTTTGTGAATGACAGTTCCCCTGAGCTCCTTTCTTCAACTCGCTTTCTTGTGAGCTGCCGCAACACTGCATGATTGCTTCAGGCCCTAGTGTGGTTCCGGCATGGCACACTGAGCCTTTGGTTAATTCTTCTTCCTGGTGGGAAATGAGAGTTAACTTTGCCCGTCCAGACACCTCCAGCTAGTCTCTCATTGGTTCTCCCTATTCCTGTTCATTTTCCGCAGAAATTGCAAACTGGGCCAAACCGGAGGTTAAAGGCACTGACTCTCCAAGTGGGGAGAGTGTTAGTAAAGCGTCTGGAATGTTGCACCCGAGTACGAGGGGATGAAATCTGAGACTCATTTGAACACGTTTCAAGATCACATGGTGGATCATACTCTGGGTTCCACATGCATGTTTTAGCTGAAGGAAGAATCCCTTAAACCTGGAGAGTTGAGACCCATGGAATGGGTACCATGCAATATGACTTCAAAGGGTCTGCATTTGCTCACCGAACCTCACCAATCCTATCACTGCTGCGTTTCTGCCGCTCTACAGACACTTGATTCTCTTTTGGAGAGTTATAAATCCATAGGTTTTAAGATTCTTACTAGTCAGGTATATTCTTAGTCGTTTAATATGGGGTGTTGAGTCCACTTCGTTGAGCAAGGAGTAGCTCTTGTCTATTACATATTTGGCTTATGGAACGTATCTGTGCTAATTTCAATCTCTGCTTTTATGCAGCACCCCAACTCACCTTTCCCCTTAAGCAAGCATAAGTTGGTTTTCTACATTTGAGACCCTGTTCTGTTTTGTAATTCAGTTCCTGTGTAGCCAAGTTTACATTCCGTGTAGTAGTGATATCTTATGATGTTTCTTTTTCTGTGCGACATATTTCACTTAGAATCATCGTACCTGAATCCACTCATTATGCTGCTATGGGCCTGATGACGTAGATTTCATTGCTGAGTGATATTGCATTGTACGTAAGTACCACAACTTCTTTATCCATTTTTCGCTTTCTGTGATATTGAACTTGTACCGTAAATGAGGTTCTTGTAAACAGAGCCGTCCCAAACTTTCAGGTGGCTGTGTCTTTTTGATTTTAATTTCCCTAAGCTATATGACCATAAGTGGAAGAGCCCTAAGCTCTGTTGCTTTGTTTTTTAGATGTTTCAGGAAACACCATACACTTCTCCAGATTGGCTGTTGGCAATTTACATCTCACCCATCAGCATAACAAGGCTCCCAGTTCTCTACGGCCTGTCATGCCTTTCTGGATTTTACACTTTTTTCAGATGGCCCTTTTGACCAGGGGGCAGTGAGACTTCATTGTAGTGCAGATTTCCTTTCCAAGCTTGCTTGGTTGGCCAAAAAGGGGGTATGCATTTTTTCCTCAATATATTCATGAAAAAACACATACGCCCTTTTTGGCCAAGTGCATCATTGTGGACGCTCTGCCTCTTTTCCTATGCTTTACATGCAATTCCAGTCTACCTCCTGAAATCGGTTTCCTGCAATTCTGTCCCGCTTTCAAGTCCTCTTGGCAGCCTTAGTTCGATATATTTTTGGACGATAGCTGTCATTTATAACTCTGCAGTTTTGTGAATTACAGTGCCCCTGAGCTCCTTTCTTCAACTCGCTTTCCTGTCAGGTGGCCGCAACACCGCAGGATTGCTTCAGGCCCTAGTGTGGTTCCGGCATGGCACGCTGAGCCTTTGGTTAATTCCTCTTCCTGGTGGGAAATGAGAGTTAACTTTGCCCGTCCAGACACCTCCAGCTAGTCTCTCATTGGTTCTCCCTATTCCTGTTCATCTTATGCAGAAATTGCAAACTGGGCCAAACAGGAGGTTAAAGGCACTGACTCTCCAAGTGGGGAGAGTGTTAATAAAGCGTCTGGAATGTTGCACCCGAGTACCAGGGGACGAAAACTGAGACACATTTGAACACGTTTCCCGATCACACGGTGGATCATACTCTGGGTTCCACATGCATGTTTTAGCTGAAGGAAGAATCCTTTAAACCTGGAGAGTTGAGACCCATGGAATGGGTACCATGCAATATGACTTCAAAGGGTCTGCATTTGCTCACCGAACCTCACCAATCCTATCACTGCTGAGTTTATTCCGCTGTACACACGCTTGATTCTCTTTCGGAGACATATAAATCCATAGGTTTTAAGATTCTTACTAGTCAGGTATATTCTTAGGGGTTTAATATGGGCTGTTGAGTCCACATCGCTGAGCAAGGAGTAGCTCTTGTCTATTACATATTTAGCTTATGGCACGGTATTTGTGCTACTTTCAGTCTCTGGTTTTATGCAGCACCCCAACTCACCTTTCCCCTTAAGCAAGCATAAGTTGGTTTTCTACATTTGAGACCCTGTCCTGTTTTGTAATTCAGTTCCTGTGTAGCCAAGTTTACATTCCGTGTATTAGTGATGTCTTATGATATTTCTTTTTCTGTGTGACTTATTTCACTTAGAATCATCATACCTGAATCCACTCATTATGCTGGTATGGGCCTGATGACATAGATTTCATTGCTGAGTGATATTGCATTGTACGTAAGTACCACAACTTCTTTATCCATTTTTCGCTTTCTGTGATATTGAACTTGTACCGTAAACGAGGTTCTTGTAAAAAGAGCCGTCCCAAACTTTGGGGTGGCTGTGTCTTTTTGATTTTAATTTCCCTAAGCTATAGGACCATAAGTGGAAGTGCCCTAGGCTCTGTTGCTTTGTTTTTTAGATGTTTCAGGAAACACCATACACTTCTCCAGAGTGGCTGTTGGCAATTTACATCCCGCACATCAGCATAACAAGGCTCCCAGTTCTCCATGGCCTGTCCTGCCTTTCTGGATTTTACACTTTTTTCAGATGGCCCTTTTGACCGGGGGGCAGTGAGACTTAATTGTAGTGCAGATTTCCTTTGCAAGCTTGCTTGGTTGGCCAAAAAGGGCGTACGCATTTTTTCCTGAATATATTCAGGAAACAACGCATACGCACTTTTTGGCCAAGTGCATCATTGTGGACGTTCTGCCTCTTTTCCTATGCTTTACATGCAATTCCAATCTACCTCCTGAAATCGGTTTCCTGCAATTCTGCCCCGCTTTCAAATCCTCTTGGCAGCCTTACTTCAATATATTTTTGAACGATAGCTGTCATTTATAACTCTGCAGGTTTGTGAATGACAGTGCCCCTGAGCTCCTTTCTTCAACTCGCTTTCTTTTGAGCTGGCCGCAACACCACAGGATTGCTTCAGGCCCTAGTGTGGTTCCGGCATGGCACGCTGAGCCTTTGGTTAATTCCTCTTCCTGGTGGGAAATGAGAGTTAACTTTGCCCGTCCAGACACCTCCAGCTACTCTCTCATTGCTTCACCCTATTCCTGTTCATTTTCCGCAGAAATTGCAAACTGGGCCAAACCGGAGGTTAAACGCACTGACTCTCCAAGTGGGGAGAGTGTTAGTAAAGCATCTGGAATGTTGCACCCGAGTACCAGGGGACGAAATCTGAGACACATTTGAACACGTTTCCCGATCACATGGTGGATCATACTCTGGGTTCCACATGCATGTTTTAGCTGAAAGAAGAATCCCTTAAAACTGGAGAGTTGTGATCCATGGAATGGGTACCATGCAATATGATTTCAAAGGGTCTGCATTTGCTCACCGATCCTCACCAATCCTCTCACTGCTGCATTTATGCCGCTGTACACACGCTTCATTCTCTTTCGGAGACATATAAATCCATAGGTTTTAAGATTCTTACTAGTCAGGTATATTCTTAGGCGTTTAATATGGGGTGTTGAGTCCACTTCGTTTAGCAAGGAGTAGCTCTTTTCTATTACATATTTGGCTTATGGAACGGTATCTGTGCTAATTTCAATGTCTGGTTTTATGCAGCACCCCAACTCACCTTTCCCCTTAAGCAAGCATAAGGTGGTTTTCTACATTAGAGACCATGTTCTGTTTTGTAATTCAGTTCCTGTGTAGCCAAGTTTACATTCCGTGTAGTAGTGATGTCTTATGATGTTTCTTTTTCTGTGTGACTTATTTCACTTAGAATCATCATACCTGAATCCACTCATTATGCTGGTATGGGCCTGATGACATAGATTTCATTGCTGAGTGATATTGCATTGTACGTAAGTACCACAACTTCTTTATCCATTTTTCGCTTTCTGTGATATTGAACTTGTAACGTAAACGAGGTTCTTGTAAACAGAGCCGTCCCAAACTTTGGGGTGGCTGTGTCTTTTTGATTTTAATTTCCCTAAGCTATAGGACCATAAGTGGAAGTGCCCTAGGCTCTGTTGCCTTGTTTTTTAGATGTTTCAGGAAACACCATACACTTCTCCAGAGTGGCTGTTGGCAATTTACATCCCGCCCGTCAGCATAACAAGGCCCCCAGTTCTCCATGGCCTGTCCTGCCTTTCTGCATTTTACACTTTTTTCAGATGACCCTTTTGACCGGGGGGCAGTGAGACTTCATTGTAGTGCAGATTTCCTTTGCAAGCTTGCTTGCTTGGCCAAAAGTGCGTATGCGTTTTTTCCTGAATATATTCAGGAAAAAACGCATACGCTGTTTTTGGCCAAGTGCATCATTGTGGACGTTCTGCCTCTTTTCCTATGCTTTACATGCAATTCCAGTCTACCTCCTGAAATCGGTTTCCTGCAATTCTGCCCCGCTTTCAAGTCCCCTTGGCAGCCTTACTTCAATATATTTTTGGACGATAGTTGTCATTGGTAACTCTGCAGGTTTGTGCATGACAGTGCCCCTGAGCTCCTTTCTTCAACTCGCTTTCTTGTGAGCTTGCCGCAACACCGCAGGATTTCTTCAGGCCCTAGTGTGGTTCCGGCATGGCACGCTGAGCCTTTGGTTAATTCCTCTTCCTGGTGGGAAATGAGAGTTAAACTTGCCCGTCCAGACACCTCCAGCTAGTCTCCCATTGGTTCTCCCTATTCCTGTTCATCTTACGTAGAAATTGCAAACTGGACCAAACAATAGGTTAAACGCACTGACTCTCCAAGTGGAGAGAGTGTTAGTAAAGCGTCTGGAATGTTGCACCCGAGTACCAGGGGATGAAATCTGAGACTCATTTGAACACGTTTCAAGATCACATGGTGGATCATACTCTGGGTTCCACATGCATGTTTTAGCTGAAGGAAGAATCCCTTAAACCTGGAGAGTTGAGACCCATGGAATGGGTACCATGCAATATGACTTCAAAGGGTCTGCATTTGCTCACCGAACCTCACCAATCCTATCACTGCTGCGTTTCTGCCGCTCTACAGACACTTGATTCTCTTTTGGAGAGTTATAAATCCATAGGTTTTAAGATTCTTACTAGTCAGGTATATTCTTAGTCGTTTAATATGGGGTGTTGAGTCCACTTCGTTGAGCAAGGAGTAGCTCTTGTCTATTACATATTTGGCTTATGGAACGTATCTGTGCTAATTTCAATCTCTGCTTTTATGCAGCACCCCAACTCACCTTTCCCCTTAAGCAAGCATAAGTTGGTTTTCTACATTTGAGACCCTGTTCTGTTTTGTAATTCAGTTCCTGTGTAGCCAAGTTTACATTCCGTGTAGTAGTGATATCTTATGATGTTTCTTTTTCTGTGCGACATATTTCACTTAGAATCATCGTACCTGAATCCACTCATTATGCTGCTATGGGCCTGATGACGTAGATTTCATTGCTGAGTGATATTGCATTGTACGTAAGTACCACAACTTCTTTATCCATTTTTCGCTTTCTGTGATATTGAACTTGTACCGTAAATGAGGTTCTTGTAAACAGAGCCGTCCCAAACTTTCAGGTGGCTGTGTCTTTTTGATTTTAATTTCCCTAAGCTATATGACCATAAGTGGAAGAGCCCTAAGCTCTGTTGCTTTGTTTTTTAGATGTTTCAGGAAACACCATACACTTCTCCAGATTGGCTGTTGGCAATTTACATCTCACCCATCAGCATAACAAGGCTCCCAGTTCTCTACGGCCTGTCATGCCTTTCTGGATTTTACACTTTTTTCAGATGGCCCTTTTGACCAGGGGGCAGTGAGACTTCATTGTAGTGCAGATTTCCTTTCCAAGCTTGCTTGGTTGGCCAAAAAGGGCGTATGCATTTTTTCCTCAATATATTCATGAAAAAACACATACGCCCTTTTTGGCCAAGTGCATCATTGTGGACGCTCTGCCTCTTTTCCTATGCTTTACATGCAATTCCAGTCTACCTCCTGAAATCGGTTTCCTGCAATTCTGTCCCGCTTTCAAGTCCTCTTGGCAGCCTTAGTTCGATATATTTTTGGACGATAGCTGTCATTTATAACTCTGCAGTTTTGTGAATTACAGTGCCCCTGAGCTCCTTTCTTCAACTCGCTTTCCTGTCAGGTGGCCGCAACACCGCAGGATTGCTTCAGGCCCTAGTGTGGTTCCGGCATGGCACGCTGAGCCTTTGGTTAATTCCTCTTCCTGGTGGGAAATGAGAGTTAACTTTGCCCGTCCAGACACCTCCAGCTAGTCTCTCATTGGTTCTCCCTATTCCTGTTCATCTTATGCAGAAATTGCAAACTGGGCCAAACAGGAGGTTAAAGGCACTGACTCTCCAAGTGGGGAGAGTGTTAATAAAGCGTCTGGAATGTTGCACCCGAGTACCAGGGGACGAAAACTGAGACACATTTGAACACGTTTCCCGATCACACGGTGGATCATACTCTGGGTTCCACATGCATGTTTTAGCTGAAGGAAGAATCCTTTAAACCTGGAGAGTTGAGACCCATGGAATGGGTACCATGCAATATGACTTCAAAGGGTCTGCATTTGCTCACCGAACCTCACCAATCCTATCACTGCTGAGTTTATTCCGCTGTACACACGCTTGATTCTCTTTCGGAGACATATAAATCCATAGGTTTTAAGATTCTTACTAGTCAGGTATATTCTTAGGGGTTTAATATGGGCTGTTGAGTCCACATCGCTGAGCAAGGAGTAGCTCTTGTCTATTACATATTTAGCTTATGGCACGGTATTTGTGCTACTTTCAGTCTCTGGTTTTATGCAGCACCCCAACTCACCTTTCCCCTTAAGCAAGCATAAGTTGGTTTTCTACATTTGAGACCCTGTCCTGTTTTGTAATTCAGTTCCTGTGTAGCCAAGTTTACATTCCGTGTATTAGTGATGTCTTATGATATTTCTTTTTCTGTGTGACTTATTTCACTTAGAATCATCATACCTGAATCCACTCATTATGCTGGTATGGGCCTGATGACATAGATTTCATTGCTGAGTGATATTGCATTGTACGTAAGTACCACAACTTCTTTATCCATTTTTCGCTTTCTGTGATATTGAACTTGTACCGTAAACGAGGTTCTTGTAAAAAGAGCCGTCCCAAACTTTGGGGTGGCTGTGTCTTTTTGATTTTAATTTCCCTAAGCTATAGGACCATAAGTGGAAGTGCCCTAGGCTCTGTTGCTTTGTTTTTTAGATGTTTCAGGAAACACCATACACTTCTCCAGAGTGGCTGTTGGCAATTTACATCCCGCACATCAGCATAACAAGGCTCCCAGTTCTCCATGGCCTGTCCTGCCTTTCTGGATTTTACACTTTTTTCAGATGGCCCTTTTGACCGGGGGGCAGTGAGACTTAATTGTAGTGCAGATTTCCTTTGCAAGCTTGCTTGGTTGGCCAAAAAGGGCGTACGCATTTTTTCCTGAATATATTCAGGAAACAACGCATACGCACTTTTTGGCCAAGTGCATCATTGTGGACGTTCTGCCTCTTTTCCTATGCTTTACATGCAATTCCAATCTACCTCCTGAAATCGGTTTCCTGCAATTCTGCCCCGCTTTCAAATCCTCTTGGCAGCCTTACTTCAATATATTTTTGAACGATAGCTGTCATTTATAACTCTGCAGGTTTGTGAATGACAGTGCCCCTGAGCTCCTTTCTTCAACTCGCTTTCTTTTGAGCTGGCCGCAACACCACAGGATTGCTTCAGGCCCTAGTGTGGTTCCGGCATGGCACGCTGAGCCTTTGGTTAATTCCTCTTCCTGGTGGGAAATGAGAGTTAACTTTGCCCGTCCAGACACCTCCAGCTACTCTCTCATTGCTTCACCCTATTCCTGTTCATTTTCCGCAGAAATTGCAAACTGGGCCAAACCGGAGGTTAAACGCACTGACTCTCCAAGTGGGGAGAGTGTTAGTAAAGCGTCTGGAATGTTGCACCCGAGTACCAGGGGACGAAATCTGAGACACATTTGAACACGTTTCCCGATCACATGGTGGATCATACTCTGGGTTCCACATGCATGTTTTAGCTGAAAGAAGAATCCCTTAAAACTGGAGAGTTGTGATCCATGGAATGGGTACCATGCAATATGATTTCAAAGGGTCTGCATTTGCTCACCGATCCTCACCAATCCTCTCACTGCTGCATTTATGCCGCTGTACACACGCTTCATTCTCTTTCGGAGACATATAAATCCATAGGTTTTAAGATTCTTACTAGTCAGGTATATTCTTAGGCGTTTAATATGGGGTGTTGAGTCCACTTCGTTTAGCAAGGAGTAGCTCTTTTCTATTACATATTTGGCTTATGGAACGGTATCTGTGCTAATTTCAATGTCTGGTTTTATGCAGCACCCCAACTCACCTTTCCCCTTAAGCAAGCATAAGGTGGTTTTCTACATTAGAGACCCTGTTCTGTTTTGTAATTCAGTTCCTGTGTAGCCAAGTTTACATTCCGTGTAGTAGTGATGTCTTATGATGTTTCTTTTTCTGTGTGACTTATTTCACTTAGAATCATCATACCTGAATCCACTCATTATGCTGGTATGGGCCTGATGACATAGATTTCATTGCTGAGTGATATTGCATTGTACGTAAGTACCACAACTTCTTTATCCATTTTTCGCTTTCTGTGATATTGAACTTGTAACGTAAACGAGGTTCTTGTAAACAGAGCCATCCCAAACTTTGGGGTGGCTGTGTCTTTTTGATTTTAATTTCCCTAAGCTATAGGACCATAAGTGGAAGTGCCCTAGGCTCTGTTGCCTTGTTTTTTAGATGTTTCAGGAAACACCATACACTTCTCCAGAGTGGCTGTTGGCAATTTACATCCCGCCCGTCAGCATAACAAGGCCCCCAGTTCTCCATGGCCTGTCCTGCCTTTCTGCATTTTACACTTTTTTCAGATGACCCTTTTGACCGGGGGGCAGTGAGACTTCATTGTAGTGCAGATTTCCTTTGCAAGCTTGCTTGCTTGGCCAAAAGTGCGTATGCGTTTTTTCCTGAATATATTCAGGAAAAAACGCATACGCTGTTTTTGGCCAAGTGCATCATTGTGGACGTTCTGCCTCTTTTCCTATGCTTTACATGCAATTCCAGTCTACCTCCTGAAATCGGTTTCCTGCAATTCTGCCCCGCTTTCAAGTCCCCTTGGCAGCCTTACTTCAATATATTTTTGGACGATAGTTGTCATTGGTAACTCTGCAGGTTTGTGCATGACAGTGCCCCTGAGCTCCTTTCTTCAACTCGCTTTCTTGTGAGCTTGCCGCAACACCGCAGGATTTCTTCAGGCCCTAGTGTGGTTCCGGCATGGCACGCTGAGCCTTTGGTTAATTCCTCTTCCTGGTGGGAAATGAGAGTTAAACTTGCCCGTCCAGACACCTCCAGCTAGTCTCCCATTGGTTCTCCCTATTCCTGTTCATCTTACGTAGAAATTGCAAACTGGACCAAACAATAGGTTAAACGCACTGACTCTCCAAGTGGAGAGAGTGTTAGTAAAGCGTCTGGAATGTTGCACCCGAGTACCAGGGGATGAAATCTGAGACTCATTTGAACACGTTTCAAGATCACATGGTGGATCATACTCTGGGTTCCACATGCATGTTTTAGCTGAAGGAAGAATCCCTTAAACCTGGAGAGTTGAGACCCATGGAATGGGTACCATGCAATATGACTTCAAAGGGTCTGCATTTGCTCACCGAACCTCACCAATCCTATCACTGCTGCGTTTCTGCCGCTCTACAGACACTTGATTCTCTTTTGGAGAGTTATAAATCCATAGGTTTTAAGATTCTTACTAGTCAGGTATATTCTTAGTCGTTTAATATGGGGTGTTGAGTCCACTTCGTTGAGCAAGGAGTAGCTCTTGTCTATTACATATTTGGCTTATGGAACGTATCTGTGCTAATTTCAATCTCTGCTTTTATGCAGCACCCCAACTCACCTTTCCCCTTAAGCAAGCATAAGTTGGTTTTCTACATTTGAGACCCTGTTCTGTTTTGTAATTCAGTTCCTGTGTAGCCAAGTTTACATTCCGTGTAGTAGTGATATCTTATGATGTTTCTTTTTCTGTGCGACATATTTCACTTAGAATCATCGTACCTGAATCCACTCATTATGCTGCTATGGGCCTGATGACGTAGATTTCATTGCTGAGTGATATTGCATTGTACGTAAGTACCACAACTTCTTTATCCATTTTTCGCTTTCTGTGATATTGAACTTGTACCGTAAATGAGGTTCTTGTAAACAGAGCCGTCCCAAACTTTCAGGTGGCTGTGTCTTTTTGATTTTAATTTCCCTAAGCTATATGACCATAAGTGGAAGAGCCCTAAGCTCTGTTGCTTTGTTTTTTAGATGTTTCAGGAAACACCATACACTTCTCCAGATTGGCTGTTGGCAATTTACATCTCACCCATCAGCATAACAAGGCTCCAAGTTCTCTACGGCCTGTCATGCCTTTCTGGATTTTACACTTTTTTCAGATGGCCCTTTTGACCAGGGGGCAGTGAGACTTCATTGTAGTGCAGATTTCCTTTCCAAGCTTGCTTGGTTGGCCAAAAAGGGCGTATGCATTTTTTCCTCAATATATTCATGAAAAAACATATACGCCCTTTTTGGCCAAGTGCATCATTGTGGACGCTCTGCCTCTTTTCCTATGCTTTACATGCAATTCCAGTCTACCTCCTGAAATCGGTTTCCTGCAATTCTGTCCCGCTTTCAAGTCCTCTTGGCAGCCTTAGTTCGATATATTTTTGGACGATAGCTGTCATTTATAACTCTGCAGGTTTGTGAATGACAGTTCCCCTGAGCTCCTTTCTTCAACTCGCTTTCTTGTGAGCTGCCGCAACACTGCATGATTGCTTCAGGCCCTAGTGTGGTTCCGGCATGGCACACTGAGCCTTTGGTTAATTCTTCTTCCTGGTGGGAAATGAGAGTTAACTTTGCCCGTCCAGACACCTCCAGCTAGTCTCTCATTGGTTCTCCCTATTCCTGTTCATTTTCCGCAGAAATTGCAAACTGGGCCAAACCGGAGGTTAAAGGCACTGACTCTCCAAGTGGGGAGAGTGTTAGTAAAGCGTCTGGAATGTTGCACCCGAGTACGAGGGGATGAAATCTGAGACTCATTTGAACACGTTTCAAGATCACATGGTGGATCATACTCTGGGTTCCACATGCATGTTTTAGCTGAAGGAAGAATCCCTTAAACCTGGAGAGTTGAGACCCATGGAATGGGTACCATGCAATATGACTTCAAAGGGTCTGCATTTGCTCACCGAACCTCACCAATCCTATCACTGCTGCGTTTCTGCCGCTCTACAGACACTTGATTCTCTTTTGGAGAGTTATAAATCCATAGGTTTTAAGATTCTTACTAGTCAGGTATATTCTTAGTCGTTTAATATGGGGTGTTGAGTCCACTTCGTTGAGCAAGGAGTAGCTCTTGTCTATTACATATTTGGCTTATGGAACGTATCTGTGCTAATTTCAATCTCTGCTTTTATGCAGCACCCCAACTCACCTTTCCCCTTAAGCAAGCATAAGTTGGTTTTCTACATTTGAGACCCTGTTCTGTTTTGTAATTCAGTTCCTGTGTAGCCAAGTTTACATTCCGTGTAGTAGTGATATCTTATGATGTTTCTTTTTCTGTGCGACATATTTCACTTAGAATCATCGTACCTGAATCCACTCATTATGCTGCTATGGGCCTGATGACGTAGATTTCATTGCTGAGTGATATTGCATTGTACGTAAGTACCACAACTTCTTTATCCATTTTTCGCTTTCTGTGATATTGAACTTGTACCGTAAATGAGGTTCTTGTAAACAGAGCCGTCCCAAACTTTCAGGTGGCTGTGTCTTTTTGATTTTAATTTCCCTAAGCTATATGACCATAAGTGGAAGAGCCCTAAGCTCTGTTGCTTTGTTTTTTAGATGTTTCAGGAAACACCATACACTTCTCCAGATTGGCTGTTGGCAATTTACATCTCACCCATCAGCATAACAAGGGTCCAAGTTCTCTACGGCCTGTCATGCCTTTCTGGATTTTACACTTTTTTCAGATGGCCCTTTTGACCAGGGGGCAGTGAGACTTCATTGTAGTGCAGATTTCCTTTCCAAGCTTGCTTGGTTGGCCAAAAAGGGCGTATGCATTTTTTCCTCAATATATTCATGAAAAAACACATACGCCCTTTTTGGCCAAGTGCATCATTGTGGACGCTCTGCCTCTTTTCCTATGCTTTACATGCAATTCCAGTCTACCTCCTGAAATCGGTTTCCTGCAATTCTGTCCCGCTTTCAAGTCCTCTTGGCAGCCTTAGTTCGATATATTTTTGGACGATAGCTGTCATTTATAACTCTGCAGTTTTGTGAATTACAGTGCCCCTGAGCTCCTTTCTTCAACTCGCTTTCCTGTCAGGTGGCCGCAACACCGCAGGATTGCTTCAGGCCCTAGTGTGGTTCCGGCATGGCACGCTGAGCCTTTGGTTAATTCCTCTTCCTGGTGGGAAATGAGAGTTAACTTTGCCCGTCCAGACACCTCCAGCTAGTCTCTCATTGGTTCTCCCTATTCCTGTTCATCTTATGCAGAAATTGCAAACTGGGCCAAACAGGAGGTTAAAGGCACTGACTCTCCAAGTGGGGAGAGTGTTAATAAAGCGTCTGGAATGTTGCACCCGAGTACCAGGGGACGAAAACTGAGACACATTTGAACACGTTTCCCGATCACACGGTGGATCATACTCTGGGTTCCACATGCATGTTTTAGCTGAAGGAAGAATCCTTTAAACCTGGAGAGTTGAGACCCATGGAATGGGTACCATGCAATATGACTTCAAAGGGTCTGCATTTGCTCACCGAACCTCACCAATCCTATCACTGCTGAGTTTATTCCGCTGTACACACGCTTGATTCTCTTTCGGAGACATATAAATCCATAGGTTTTAAGATTCTTACTAGTCAGGTATATTCTTAGGGGTTTAATATGGGCTGTTGAGTCCACATCGCTGAGCAAGGAGTAGCTCTTGTCTATTACATATTTGGCTTATGGAACGGTATTTGTGCTACTTTCAGTCTCTGGTTTTATGCAGCACCCCAACTCACCTTTCCCCTTAAGCAAGCATAAGTTGGTTTTCTACATTTGAGACCCTGTTCTGTTTTGTAATTCAGTTCCTGTGTAGCCAAGTTTACATTCCGTGTATTAGTGATGTCTTATGATATTTCTTTTTCTGTGTGACTTATTTCACTTAGAATCATCATACCTGAATCCACTCATTATGCTGGTATGGGCCTGATGACATAGATTTCATTGCTGAGTGATATTGCATTGTACGTAAGTACCACAACTTCTTTATCCATTTTTCGCTTTCTGTGATATTGAACTTGTACCGTAAACGAGGTTCTTGTAAACAGAGCCGTCCCAAACTTTGGGGTGGCTGTGTCTTTTTGATTTTAATTTCCCTAAGCTATAGGACCATAAGTGGAAGTGCCCTAGGCTCTGTTGCTTTGTTTTTTAGATGTTTCAGGAAACACCATACACTTCTCCAGAGTGGCTGTTGGCAATTTACATCCCGCACATCAGCATAACAAGGCTCCCAGTTCTCCATGGCCTGTCCTGCCTTTCTGGATTTTACACTTTTTTCAGATGGCCCTTTTGACCGGGGGGCAGTGAGACTTCATTGTAGTGCAGATTTCCTTTGCAAGCTTGCTTGGTTGGCCAAAAAGGGCGTACGCATTTTTTCCGGAATATATTCAGGAAACAACGCATACGCACTTTTTGGCCAAGTGCATCATTGTGGACGTTCTGCCTCTTTTCCTATGCTTTACATGCAATTCCAATCTACCTCCTGAAATCGGTTTCCTGCAATTCTGCCCCGCTTTCAAATCCTCTTGGCAGCCTTACTTCAATATATTTTTGAACGATAGCTGTCATTTATAACTCTGCAGGTTTGTGAATGACAGTGCCCCTGAGCTCCTTTCTTCAACTCGCTTTCTTTTGAGCTGGCCGCAACACCACAGGATTGCTTCAGGCCCTAGTGTGGTTCCGGCATGGCACGCTGAGCCTTTGGTTAATTCCTCTTCCTGGTGGGAAATGAGAGTTAACTTTGCCCGTCCAGACACCTCCAGCTAGTCTCTCATTGCTTCACCCTATTCCTGTTCATTTTCCGCAGAAATTGCAAACTGGGCCAAACCGGAGGATAAACGCACTGACTCTCCAAGTGGGGAGAGTGTTAGTAAAGCGTCTGGAATGTTGCACCCGAGTACCAGGGGACGAAATCTGAGACACATTTGAACACGTTTCCCGATCACATGGTGGATCATACTCTGGGTTCCACATGCATCTTTTAGCTGAAAGAAGAATCCCTTAAAACTGGAGAGTTGTGATCCATGGAATGGGTACCATGCAATATGATTTCAAAGGGTCTGCATTTGCTCACCGATCCTCACCAATCCTCTCACTGCTGCATTTATGCCGCTGTACACACGCTTCATTCTCTTTTGGAGACATATAAATCCATAGGTTTTAAGATTCTTACTAGTCAGGTATATTCTTAGGCGTTTAATATGGGGTGTTGAGTCCACTTCGTTTAGCAAGGAGTAGCTCTTTTCTATTACATATTTGGCTTATGGAACGGTATCTGTGCTAATTTCAATCTCTGGTTTTATGCAGCACCCCAACTCACCTTTCCCCTTAAGCAAGCATAAGGTGGTTTTCTACATTAGAGACCCTGTTCTGTTTTGTAATTCAGTTCCTGGTAGCCAAGTTTACATTCCTTGTATTAGTGATGTCTTATGATTTTTCTTTTTCTGTGTGACTTATTTCACTTAGAATCATCATACCTGAATCCACTCATTATGCTGGTATGGGCCTGATGACATAGATTTCATTGCTGAGTGATATTGCATTGTACGTAAGTACCACAACTTCTTTATCCATTTTTCGCTTTCTGTGATATTGAACTTGTACCGTAAACGAGGTTCTTGTAAACAGAGCCGTCCCAAACTTTGGGGTGGCTGTGTCTTTTTGATTTTAATTTCCCTAAGCTATAGGACCATAAGTGGAAGTGCCCTAGGCTCTGTTGCTTTGTTTTTTAGATGTTTCAGGAAACACCATACACTTCTCCAGAGTGGCTGTTGGCAATTTACATCCCGCCCATCAGCATAACAAGGCTCCCAGTTCTCCATGGCCTGTCCTGCCTTTCTGGATTTTACACTTTTTTCAGATGGCCCTTTTGACCGGGGGGCAGTGAGACTTCATTGTAGTGCAGATTTCCTTTGCAAGCTTGCTTGGTTGGCCAAAAAGGGCGTACGCATTTTTTCCGGAATATATTCAGGAAACAACGCATACGCACTTTTTGGCCAAGTGCATCATTGTGGACGTTCTGCCTCTTTTCCTATGCTTTACATGCAATTCCAATCTACCTCCTGAAATCGGTTTCCTGCAATTCTGCCCCGCTTTCAAATCCTCTTGGCAGCCTTACTTCAATATATTTTTGAACGATAGCTGTCATTTATAACTCTGCAGGTTTGTGAATGACAGTGCCCCTGAGCTCCTTTCTTCAACTCGCTTTCTTTTGAGCTGGCCGCAACACCACAGGATTGCTTCAGGCCCTAGTGTGGTTCCGGCATGGCACGCTGAGCCTTTGGTTAATTCCTCTTCCTGGTGGGAAATGAGAGTTAACTTTGCCCGTCCAGACACCTCCAGCTAGTCTCTCATTGCTTCACCCTATTCCTGTTCATTTTCCGCAGAAATTGCAAACTGGGCCAAACCGGAGGATAAACGCACTGACTCTCCAAGTGGGGAGAGTGTTAGTAAAGCGTCTGGAATGTTGCACCCGAGTACCAGGGGACGAAATCTGAGACACATTTGAACACGTTTCCCGATCACATGGTGGATCATACTCTGGGTTCCACATGCATCTTTTAGCTGAAAGAAGAATCCCTTAAAACTGGAGAGTTGTGATCCATGGAATGGGTACCATGCAATATGATTTCAAAGGGTCTGCATTTGCTCACCGATCCTCACCAATCCTCTCACTGCTGCATTTATGCCGCTGTACACACGCTTCATTCTCTTTTGGAGACATATAAATCCATAGGTTTTAAGATTCTTACTAGTCAGGTATATTCTTAGGCGTTTAATATGGGGTGTTGAGTCCACTTCGTTTAGCAAGGAGTAGCTCTTTTCTATTACATATTTGGCTTATGGAACGGTATCTGTGCTAATTTCAATCTCTGGTTTTATGCAGCACCCCAACTCACCTTTCCCCTTAAGCAAGCATAAGGTGGTTTTCTACATTAGAGACCCTGTTCTGTTTTGTAATTCAGTTCCTGGTAGCCAAGTTTACATTCCTTGTATTAGTGATGTCTTATGATTTTTCTTTTTCTGTGTGACTTATTTCACTTAGAATCATCATACCTGAATCCACTCATTATGCTGGTATGGGCCTGATGACATAGATTTCATTGCTGAGTGATATTGCATTGTACGTAAGTACCACAACTTCTTTATCCATTTTTCGCTTTCTGTGATATTGAACTTGTACCGTAAACGAGGTTCTTGTAAACAGAGCCGTCCCAAACTTTGGGGTGGCTGTGTCTTTTTGATTTTAATTTCCCTAAGCTATAGGACCATAAGTGGAAGTGCCCTAGGCTCTGTTGCTTTGTTTTTTAGATGTTTCAGGAAACACCATACACTTCTCCAGAGTGGCTGTTGGCAATTTACATCCCGCCCATCAGCATAACAAGGCTCCCAGTTCTCCATGGCCTGTCCTGCCTTTCTGGATTTTACACTTTTTTCAGATGGCCCTTTTGACCGGGGGGCAGTGAGACTTCATTGTAGTGCAGATTTCCTTTGCAAGCTTGCTTGGTTGGCCAAAAAGGGCGTATGCGTTTTTTCCTGAATATATTCAGGAAACAACGCATACGCACTTTTTGGCCAAGTGCATCATTGTGGACGTTCTGCCTCTTTTCCTATGCTTTACATGCAATTCCAATCTACCTCCTGAAATCGGTTTCCTGCAATTCTGCCCCGCTTTCAAGTCCTCTTGGCAGCCTTACTTCAATATATTTTTGAACGATAGCAGTCATTTATAACTCTGCAGGTTTGTGAATAACAGTGCCCCTGAGCTCCTTTCTTCAACTCGCTTTCTTGTGAGCTGGCCGCAACCCCGCAGGATTGTTTCAGGCCCTAGTGTGGTTCCGGCATGGCACGCTGAGCCTTTGGTTAATTCCTCTTCCTGTTGGGAAATGAGAGTTAAATTTGCCCGTCCAGACACCTCCAGCTAGTCTCTCATTGGTTCTCCCTATTCCGTTTCATCTTTCGCAGAAATTGCAAACTGGGCCAAACAGGAGGTTAAAGGCACTGACTCTCCAAGTGGGGAGAGTGTTAGTAAAGCGTCTGGAATGTTGCACCCGAGTACCAGGGGACGAAAACTTAGACACATTTGAACACGTTTCCCGATCACACGGTGGATCATACTCTGGGTTCCACATGCATGTTTTAGCTGAAGGAAGAATCCCTTAAACCTGGAGAGTTGAGACCCATGGAATGGGAACCATGCAATATGACTTCAAAGGGTCTGCATTTGCTCACCGAACCTCACCCATCCTATCACTGCTGCGTTTATGCCGCTGTACACACACTTGATTCTCTTTCGGAGACATATAAATCCATAGGTTTTCAGATTCTTACTAGTCAGGTATATTCTTAGGCGTTTAATATGGGGTGTTGAGTCCACATCGTTGAGCAAGGAGTAGCTCTTGTCTATTACATATTTGGCTTATGGAACGGTATCTGTGCTAATTTCAATCTCTGGTTTTATGCAGCACCCCAACTCACCTTTCCCCCTAAGCAAGCATAAGTTGGTTTTCTACATTTGAGACCCTGTTCTGTTTTGTAATTCTTTTCCTGTGTAGCCAAGTTTACATTCCGTGTAGTAGTGATATCTTATGATGTTTCTTTTTCTGTGTGACTTATTTCACTTAGAATCATCGTACCTGAATCCACTCATTATGCTGCTACGGACCTGATGACATAGATTTTATTGCTGAGTGATATTGCATTGTACGTAAGTACCACAACTTCTTTATCCATTTTTCGCTTTCTGTGATATTGAACTTGTACCGTAAACGAGGTTCTTGTAAACAGAGCTGTCCCAAACTTTTGGGTGGCTGTGTCTTTTTGATTTTAATTTCCCTAATCTATAGGACCATAAGAGGAAGTGCCCTAGGCTCTGTTGCTTTGTTTTTTAGATGTTTCAGGAAACACCGTACACTTCTCCAGAGTGGCTGTTGGCAATTTACAACCCACCCATCAGCATAACAAAGCTCTCAGTTCTCCATGGCCTGTCCTGCCTTTCTGGATTTTACACTTTTTTCAGATGGCCCTTTTGACCGGGGGGAAGTGAGACTTCATTGTAGTGCAGATTTCCTTTGCAAGCTTGCTTGGTTGGCCAGAAAGTGCGTGTGCGTTTTTTCCTGAATATATTCAGGAAAAAACGCATAGGCCATTTTTCGCCAAGTGCATCATTGTCGATGTTCTGAGTCTTTTCATATGTTTTCAATGCAATTCCAGTCTACCTCCTGAAATCGGTTTCCTGCAATTCTGCCTTGCTGTCAGTGCCTCTTCATAGCCTTACCTCAATATACTTTTGGAAAATAGTTGGCCTTTATAACTCTGTAGGTTTTTGAATTGCAGTGGCCCTTAGCTCCATTTTTCAGCTCTTATTTTTGTGATCTTGCCTCATATCCACAGGATTTCTTCAGGCCCTATTCTTCTTCTGGTGCGCCTTGCTCTGCCTTTGGTTAATTCTTCTTCCTGATGTGAAATTAGAGTGACATGTGCCCATTGAAACCGCTACAGCTATTTTCTCACTGGTTCCCCCTATTCCCATTCATCCTCCGCACTAACTGCAGACTGTGCGATACCGGAACTTAAAGCCATTGACTCTCCATGTGGAGATGTTGTTAGTAAAGTGGCTGGAATGTTGATCCGGAGCCCTAGGAGAGGAAAATGAGGTGCGTTTTAGAAACCTTTCCCGATCATATGGTATACCAGTCGCTGGATTTCCCATGCATGGTTTAGCTGTAGGAAGATTCCCTTCAACCTGGAGTGTTGGCACCCTTGGAATGAGTAGCATGAAGTATTGCATTAAACTTTCGGCAGTTGCTCACCAAAGCTCACCAATCCTCTCAGCCCCAAGTGTTCAGCCTTATGTCTTATCCAGCTGTGGGTTTATATGTGGTCATTCCAGGTTGCATCACAGCCCCTGAGCGAATTTTGTAAGAATTTTTCTCTCTTTCATTGTTTCTGCGTTTTGGTTTTAAAATTTATTTCTATAATGGGGTTTAGCTCATTTTCACTGCTGTGTTTGGCCGCCCTGCACACACTTGATTCCCTTATGGAGATATATCAATACATGGGTTTTAAGATTCTTATTACTCAGATATATTTCTCTGCGGTGTATAGGGTGTGTGGAGGCCAGTTCATTGAGCAAGGTGTAGATCTTGTCTAATACCTATCTGGTTTATTGAACGGTATCTGTGCTAATTTCAAACTCTGGTTTTATGCATCACCCCACCTCTCCTTTCCCCTTAAGCTGACATAAGTGTGTTTTCTAAATGTGAGACACTGTTCTGTTTTGTAATTCATTTTTTGTGCAGCCATATTTATCCTCCCTCTATAAGTGATATCTTATGATATGTTTCTTTTTCTGTTTGACTTATTTCAAGTAGTATTATTGGACCTAAATCCACTCTTTATCCTGCTACTAGCCTTATTACATTGATTTCATGGTGAAGAGATATTCCATTGTACATAAGTACCACATTTTCTTTATCCATTGTTCTCTTTCCTGGGATATTTAAGGTGTACTGAAGTTGAGGTTCTTGTAAACAGAGTAGCCCTAAACTGTGGTGTGCTTGTGTCTTGTTGATTTTTAGACTTCCCTAGATATACTTCCGTGATTGGAAGTGCCCTATGCTCTGTAGCTCTGTTTTTTAGATGATTTAGGAACCACCATACACTTCTCCAGAGTGGCTCTTGGCAGTTCACACACTGTCCATCAGCGTATAAAGGCTCCCTGTTCTCCATGGCCTGTCCTGCATTTCTGGTTTTTGCAATTTTTTCGGATGGCCCTTTTGACCGGTGGGAAGTGAGACTACTTTGTTGTGCACATTTGCATTGCTTGCTTGCTTGGTTGCCCATAAAGTGCGTATGCGTTTTTTCCTGGATATATTCAGGAAAAAACGCATACTCCCTTTTGGGCCAACTGTATCATTGTCGAAATTCTGCCGCTTTTCATGTGCTTTAAAGATGAGTCCAATCTATCTCTTGAAATCTGTTTCTTGCAATTCTGTCTTGCATTCAGATCCTCTTTTTTGCCTTACCTCAACATATTTTTGGACGTTGATTTTCATTTATAACTCTGCAGGTTTGTGAATTGCAGTGACCCTGAGCTCCATTTTTTAAGTTGCTCTTTTGTGAGCTGGCCTCAAAGCCACAGGATTGCTTCAGGCCCTATTTTGGCTCCGGCGAGGCAGGCTGAGCCTTTTTTTAATTCTTATTCTTAATGGGAAATTAGAGTGACATGTGCCTGTCCAAACCCCTACAACTATTCTCTCATTGGTTCCCCCTCTTCCCGTTCATCGTCCTCACAATTTGCAAAATGTGTGAAACAGAAGTTTAAATGTGCTGATTCTCTAAGTGGGGAGATTCTAAATAACGTGGCTGGAATGATGAACAGGAGCACCAGGAGAGGATAAATGAGGTGCATTTTAGACACATCTCCCGATCACATGGTGTACAGTCCTCTGGGTTTTCCATGCATGTTTTAGCTGTAGGAAGATTCCTTGAACCTGCAGATTTGGGACCCATTGAATGAGTACCAGGTAGTATTACTTTAAAGGGTGTGCATTTCCTCACCCAACCTCATATTTCTCTTAGCGCGAACAGTTTCCAGCCTTATGTCTCATCCTGCTGTGGATCTAGATGTGTTCAATCCATGTTGCATCACCGTCCCTGAGGAAAAGTTGTAAGAGGTTTTCTCTGTCTCTCTGTCGTTTATTTTTTTCAATTTATTACTATATTGGTTACAGCTGATTTTCAAAGCTCTGTTTCTTGCTGCTGTACATCCACTTGATTCACATACAGAGAGACATCAATAAATTCTTTTTCAGATTCTGACCAGTCATATATATTCTTTTCCGGTGACTTGAGTGTGCTGAGTGCAGTTCTTTTAGCTACCGTGTAGGCCTTGTTGATTATCAGTTTGGTATTTGGAATGGTATCTTTGCTAATTTCAACCTCCTGGATGATGCCTCACCCCTCCCCACCTTTCCCGTTTAGCAGCCTTACGCGTGTTTTCTACATATTTGACTATGTTTTTGTTTTGTTATTTATTTCATGTGTAGCCATTTTGGATTCCACCTTTAAGTGATATCTTATGATATGTGTCTTTTTCTTTTTGAATTATGTCACTTAGAATGATCATACGTAACTCCTCCGGAGTTGTTACAACTGGCCATATTTCATTGATTTCCAGGCTGAGTAATATTCCACTCTACATCTTTATCCATTTTTTCCCTCCAGAGACATTTAAGTTATATCCTAGTCGAGGATCTTTTAAACAGAGAGGCAGTAAACATTGGGGTGCCTGTGTCCTCTCGATTTTTGTTTTTCCCAAGATATACGCCCATGAGTGCAAGTGCCCTATGCTCTGTAGCTCATTTTTTAGATGCTTTAGTAAACACAATACACTTCTCCAGAATGGCCGTTGGCAATATACATTTCCACTGTAAGCCTCACAGGGCTCCCTCTTCTCCATGCCCTGTCCTGCATTTCTGGTGTTTACACATTATGAGGATGGCTCTTCTGACTGATGCGAAGTGATATCTTTTGTAGTATTGATTTCCAGTGCCCACCTGTTTGGTTGGCTAAAAAAGTGTATGCCCTTTTCTTGAATATATACAGAAAAAAACGCATACAGCCTTTTTGGCCAACTGTAATGTTGGCAATGTTCAGCCCCTTTTCTTGTGCTTAATGGCGAGTCCTTTCTACCTCCTCAAATCCCTTTCCTGTCATTCTCCCTTGCTTACCAATCCTTTTCTCTGACTTTCCTCAAGACATTTTTCAGTGATAGATATTTTCAACTCTACAGTTTCATGAATTTTACTGCCCCTAAGTTCCATTGTTCAACTTGTGTTTATGGGAACTGGCCACAAAGCAGTGGGATTTCCTCAAGCCCTATACTGTTTCCATGGGCAACCCTAGCCTTTGGTCAATTCGTCTTTCTGATTGGAAATTAGAGTGACATGTGCCTGTCTGAACACCTAGGACTTGTCTCTCATTGTTCCTCATCCTTCCGCTTCATCCTCTGGACAAATTCCAAACTGTACGCAACAGGATGTTGACAGTGCTGACATCTCCAAGTGGGGAGACTGTTAGTAAAGGCGCTGGAGGGGTGAACGCGAGCACCAGGAGATGAGGAGATGAGATGCCTTTTCCAAACTCTTCCCGATCAGACGGTATACCATCCTCTGGGTGTGACAGACATGTTTTAGCAGTAGGAAGAGTCCCATTCATGTAAGGAGAACACCAGGGCTTTTTCAAAATCAGTGTCTCCCCGAAACCCAAACTGGAGAATTTTTTAAGCTACGGCTACACATATGTTCATGAAGGGCCTTGGAAAGTAGGCAGAGTCCAAACTTTAGATGATTGAAGTCTTCAGGGTCAGAAGCACTCACCACCGGCTTCCCTTAGGTTACACTTTAACTGTCATTGATAGATGGTGTCAATAAAAATATCTATTCTTTTTCCAATTATTTGCCCTTATAAGTTATTGCAAAATATTGAGTGTAGTTCCCTGTGCTATACAGTAGTTCCTTGTTGATGATCTATTTTATACATAGCAGTGTGTATGTGTTAATTCCAAACTGTTAATTTATCCCTCCTCCCACCTTTCCCCTTTGGTAATAATAAATTATAAGATTTTATACTTCTCAGAAATGGGGGAGCTGAAAGAGAGGTATCATTTTCAATGGAAAAGCATTTAAAACAAGATTGAAGCTT
The DNA here is from genome assembly GCF_937001465.1 of Orcinus orca. Lineage (NCBI taxonomy): Eukaryota > Metazoa > Chordata > Mammalia > Artiodactyla > Delphinidae > Orcinus > Orcinus orca. Next base: position 50,474,618 of record NC_064560.1, on the reverse strand, counting down.
TAACCGAGATTATTAGATGTACATCCTTGGAAAGAAATCACTTCATTTCTCTAATATTGACCTGACAAATAAGACAAACCTTTTCACTGAACTTGCTTATAATAAAGTGATGGAAATATCAAATGGAAGTGTTAGAAACATCTTATTTTACCCGAGCCTTATAAACTGTTCTATGTTAACTAGAGTTTGGCTCACACATCTGTTCATTGAAGTTACAATAGTCTCAATTTCTGTTACTGATCCTCCAGAGTGGACCCCAACAAGTGTCTCCCTGTCCAGTGTCATTGGGGCCAACAGATGGAGACTGAGTTTGGTTCACAAGCAAAGGAAACTTTATATTTTGATCAGAGAATGGAGAGGTGAGAGCATACACTACTGCATGGGCTGTGGGCTGGGCTGCTGTGTAGAGATCCTGTCAGAGTCAGTGGGAGGGAGGGGGCGGAGCTCTCGAGGGCCGGGTTGGCTGCAGCTCAGGCTCTATATCTCGGAGTCTGCACTGGGCCCCAGGAGCTGAGGTGTCGACCCAGCCATTCTGCACTAGGAAATCTGGTCTGAAGTGCCGGGTGTGGAACCTCTGCATGCGGGACCCTAGGAGCACGTGAAATTAGACAAAGCACAAAGGATAAAAAAGGTCAGACTTGACTTTATTGCCCAGATTCTATTTTTATCTCCCAGGGATTTTTAATGGGCTTTGCTGGGGACAAACCCCTCCTCTGCCTTTTGTTCCGTTCCTCATTCTTGGAGTGCTGAGGGTGCAGACCCTTCTTCTGTAACTGCTGAGTGCTGAGTTGGGAGCCCTCATACCAGGGGACGAGGGTCAGAACTTCTCCCCAGCAGCCTCCAGGTGACGTTGATTGGCCCCAGGACCCCTGCCTCCCTGCTCGTCCGCCTGAGCACCAGCATTGGAAGTGTTATAGATTCTAATGACCTTTAAGGGTCCAGGAAAGAGATGTGCAGAGACGCTGTGGGGGCCAGTTTCACCCCGCCCCACATTTGTTCGGCCACCTTAGGCTGACCGTTTCTGCCAGCCTAGATGCTCTGACCAGTAGTCTGCTCTTTCTTCAATTAGGCCCCTGAATTAACGTAAAAACAGCACCAGGTGTCAGAGCCCTGCCCGCTCAACTCCCAGACAGTCCAGGGTCAGTGGTGATCAAGGACCATGATGGCCACTGAGTCAACAGCCTTTTGAAGTAAACAGGAGTCCAGCCGGTCTTATTGGCCACCATCATCATGGTGTCTGTAGGCTTTTCTATGGTGACAGTGTGATATACGGTTCCCCCGCCAAGATTATTAGCTCCCCTCCAGGTGCAGTAAGTCCTGCAAGCAGTAGTCCACTCCTTCGGGACACACTATTGTTGTTTTATGAGAGAAACTCCAGGTCAAGTGATGTTCACACGAGTCGTCATGGTGCCCTGTTGCCCCCGGTTATCTCTCTGGATGTTGTTGTTGGAGGGCCTCCTCACTCGAGGTCGGTGTGCCCACGGAGCGAACCCTGCAACTTCAGGGCATGTTTGGTGATTAGGATCACCACGTGGGGTCCTTTTCCCTTAGGAGGGAGGTGGCCTTTTGGGCTGCTGATTTCCAGGTTTTTAGATACCGCCAGTATCTTGGCCAGATGTGGCAGTGGGCCAAGCCCCTTGGTGACTGTAGTTTATCCTACCTGGATGGCATTCTTGCGTTGTTCCATTTCAAGTGGTCCCAGTTTTTGCACTAATTCTCCAATGGCGATTCACCTTTCACCGGGAATGGAAAGGTCAAAGGGTTTAGCTCAATTAGGGAGTTCCAGGGCAAGGGTCTGAATTGACTGCTCTTTCCATTCTTGAAAGGCCACTTCTGGATTCTGTTCAAAAGGATCATCATCTTTTCCTTTCAGTGTTTCATATAGAGGCCCAGCTAGTAGACTGTAGTTAGGGATCCAGAAGCAGCAAACCCTGGCCTCCCCAGGAACCCCTAAGCTGTCTTCTAGTTTTAGAAAGGGGTAAGGCTGCAAATGGTTTCTTCCCTTTCCTGGGATGGGCTTCTCCGACCTTCTGTGAGAATGAAGCCCAGGCAGGTCACCGCAGTCTGTGATATTTGAGCTTTTTCTTGGACAACTTCTATCCTTTATTGGCTTGGTAGTTCAGAGGCCTCCTTAGTAGGGCTGGCGATCAGAATGTCTTCTGCATATTGAAGGAGGGTTTCCTTTTCCAGAGGTAGAACTTTTCGGTCTTTAGCTAAGCTTTCCCCAAAGATGGTGTGAGAATTTTTGAACCCTTGGGGCAAGACGGCCCAGAAGTATTGTTTTAGTTGTATGTTGAGTCCTGCCACTCACAAGCCAAAATTTCTTGTGACTCTGGGACTAATGGAATACAAAAGAAGGCATCATTGAAGACTAATACAGAATACCATGTCCTGGTGGTTGGTAGAATGACCAGCAGGGTATAGGAATTAGGAGCAACTGGAGGTATAACCTCGGTGGCTTCACTGACTGTCCTGACATCCTTTACCAGGTCCCCAGCAGCCCATGGGGCTCTCGTGGTCAGGCCAATCCCAGATATGGAGCTCTCCTGGGCAGGTACCCCACCCCCAACCCAGCCCACGGGACTCTCGTGGTCAGGCCCCTCCCAGGATACAGAGCTACCCTTGCAGGTACCGTGGCAGGGCTGGGCACACAGGAACCGTGCACATAGCCCTCATTGAAGAGCACCCCCAGCTCACCTGTCCCTCAGAGCTGACACAGAGCACCTCAGAGCAGGACTTGAACTAACAAACAGCAGCTCCGACAGGTCTGTGACCCTGGGCATCACTCTGTGTGGCCTCACTCCACCTGGTCTTCCAGAGACTTCCACTGCACCCAGGGCACCAGGCCTCTGTCTCCAACCACCACCCACCCCTCCTCTCCCTGACTCCTGGGTTCCTCTCATTAGCAGAGGCTTTTCTTGAAGTTGTCTCCCACTCATGGGCCAGATAAAATGATTAGAAAACAAGCCAAAGCTGCAGCCCCTTGTCTATCCTGACTCTCAGGAGCCCACACCTGTTCCTTGGACCTGGCTGGTTCAGCAAGTTCCATTTTCTGCAACTGTGAGCTCCTGAGAGGTGATGATTGGCTGACCTGGGCAGCCTTACGGTGCCGGCCAGCCCTCCCCAGGTGTGCCTGGGTTGAGATCAATATAAATACCACTCCAGGCAGCAAGAGCCCCTGCAGCTGTGCCTGACGCCATTTTCTCTGCCCTGTCAGCAGTCTCGGGGCTGGGCTGGTGGGAGGGAGTGAGAGGCCACGGCTTTGTGGGTGGCCCAGTGTGAGTGGGGCTCTGCTGGACTTTCTGCAGCAGTTGCCAGGCTGCCACCTGCTAAAGAAGAGGATGTGTCACCCATACCTGCTGCTGGAATTTCTCCCTGGGCAGAGGTGAGGAAGGAAAAAAGCAGTGGGGGCAGGGACAGGACGGGTATCTCAGGCAGGGAAATGGAAATCTTCCAGAAGAGCACCCAGGGCCAGGACCATCCTGGCTGGCCTGCAGGCACCAAGTCAGCTGGCATGCTGTCACTTGTGTGGCTCCATGGCCCTTCCTCTAGGCTTTCAAGTCCTTGTATATATTCAGGTGTTTTACCTGGGAAGGGTGGGAACAGTTCAGCAGCAACTGGCCTGGGGCTCAGCTCACGTTTACTCACAGATGCCTCGGCACGGTGCCCCAGCTTTGCAATGAGGACGCTTGTTGTGTGGGGGCTGCTGGCTGAATGGGAGACGATTCCCCACCACTGAGCAACTTCAGAATTGTTTACAACTGGAGCAAGTGCCCTGATACGGTTTTCCCCTGAGTAACTGGTTGGTTCTGGTTTTTTTTCCTCTTTTTCGTTTTTGGTTCAAGGTAGATTTTATTCCTCTTTTTTGTATTTACAGATATAAGCATGGAAATAATTTATTCATATAAATACATGTATGTGAAGGGAATAATTGTTTTTTCTGTTTTATTTTTTAAATTTTATTTCTTTTTAATTTTGAATTTTATTTTATATTTTTATACAGCAGGTTCTTATTTGTTATCTATTTTATACATATAAATGTTTACATGCCAATCCCAATATCTCAACTCCTCCCACCACCACCCCCCAAGAGCTTTCCCCCCTTGCTGTCCATACGTTTGTTGTCTACATCTGTTGCTCTATTTATGCCTTGCAAAATGGTTAATCTGTACAGTTTTTCTAGGTTCCACATATATGCATGAATATACAAGATTTGTTTTTCTCTTTCTGACTTACTTCACTCTGTATGACAGTCTCTAGATCCATCGACGTCTTTACAAATGACCCAATTTCATTCCTTTCATGGCTTAGTAATATTCCATTTTATATATGTACCACATCCTTATGCATTCGTCTGTCTGTGGGCATTTAGGTTGCTTCCATTACCTCGATATTGTAAATAGTGATGCAATGAACATTGCGGTGAATGTCTCTTTTTGATTTATGGTTTTGTCTGGGTATATGTCCAGTACTGGGATTGCTGTATCATATGGTAATTCTATTATTAGTTTCTTAAGAAACTCCATATTGTTCTCCATAGTGACTGTATCAATTTATATTACCAACAATAGTGGAAGAGGCTTCCTTTTCTCCACACCCTTTCCAGCATTTGTTGTTTGTAGATTTTCAGATGATGCCCATTCTAACAGGTGTGAGGTGATACCTCATTGTTGAGTCCATTTCGTTGAGCAAGGGGTAGGTCTTGTCTATTACATATTTGGCTTATGGAACGGTATCTGTGCTAATTTCAATCTCTGGTTTTATGCAGCACCCCAACTCACCTTTCCCCTTAAGCAAGCATAAGTTGGTTTTCTAAACTTGAGACCCTGTTCTGTTTTGTAATTCAGTTCATGTGTAGCCAAGTTTACGTTCCGTGTATTAGTGATACCTTATGATGTTTCTTTTTCTGTGTGACTTATTTCACTTAGAATCATCGTGCCTCAATCCACTCATTATGCTGGTACAGGCCTGGTGACACAGATTTCATTGCTGAGTGGTATTCTGTTGTACGTAAGTACCGCAACTTCTTTATCAATTATTTGTTCTCTGGGATATTTAACTTGTACCGTAGAAGAGGTTCCTGTAAACAGAGCCGTCCCAAATTTTGGGGTGGCTGTGTCTTTTTTATTTTAATTTCCCTAAGCTATAGGACCATAAGTGGAAATGCCCTAGACTCTGTTGCTTTGTTTTTCAGATGTATCAGGAAACACCATACACTTCTCCAGAGTGGCTGTTGGCAATTTACATCCCGCCCAGCAGCATAACAAGGCTCCTTTTTCCCCATGGCCTATCTTGCCTTTCTGGATTTTACACTTCTTTCAGATGGCCCTTTAGACCGGGGGGAAGTGACTCTTCATAGTAGTTCGGATTTCCATTGTAAGCTTGCTTGGTTTGCCAAAAAGGGCATATGTGTTTTTTCCTGAATATATTCAGGAACAAACTCATATGCCCTTTTTGGCCAAGTGCATCATTGTCGATGTTCTGCCTCTTTTCCTATGCTTTAAATGCAAATCCAGTCTACCTCCTGAAATTGGTTTCCTGAAATTCTGCCCCGTTTTTAAGTTGTCTTCGCAGCCTTACTTCAATATATTTTTGGACGATAGCTGTCATTTATAACTCTGCAGGTTTGTGAATTACAGGGCCCCTGAGCTCCTTTCTTCAACTCACTTTCTTGTGAGCTGGCCGCAAACCCGCAAGACTGCTTCAGGCCCTAATCTGCTTCTGGCAGGGCACACTGAGCCTTTGGTTAATTCCTCTTCCTGGTGGGAAATGAGTGTTAAATATGTCCGTCAAGACACCTACCTCACTGTCAACCCCTTGGTGATGTGGGTCCTCTGGTTTGTGGCCACCTTTGCTGGGTTCCTCACCTTTCGATGATGTGGCCCCACTAGTGTGAGGACACTCCTGCCTGGTTCTCATCCACGTGGTTATGTGGACCCCATGGTGAGAGTCTGTTCCTGGCTGTGTTCCTCACCCTTCTGTGAGGGAGACCCTCTGCTGCTAGGTCACTCCTGCATGGCTCGCACACATTGCCTTGGTGAAGTCAGCCGTGTGGTGGCAGTTGGAGCGTGCTGGGAATCTCCTCCCCCCGATGATGAGGGCCCTCTTGCGTCAGGCCCTAACTGCTGGGCTCACCAACTTTTCTTAGTGAGCCCAATGATGCTTGGGCACTCCTCTTAGGTTCCCATCTCCATGGGGATGTGGGCCTTCTGCTCTGAGGTCCCAACGGCTGGGTTGTTCACATTTTCATGATGTGGGCTCTCTGGTGTTAGTTCACAGAGGCCTGGATCCCATAGCCTCTGTGCCCTTGGCTGCCTGCTAGGAGGTTCCAACTGCTGGATTCCTCACTTTTTTAATTTTTTGGGCCTTCTGTTGTGAGGATCCTCCTGCCTGCCTCACTCCCAGCCCCTTCGTGATGTGTGTCCTCTGGTTTGAGGCCACATGTGCTGGGTTCCTCACCTTTCAATGATGTGGGACCAATGGTCTTAGGAGACTCCTGCCTGATTCACATCCCCTTGGTGATATGGGCCCTCTGTTGAGAGTCTGATCCTGGCTGGGTTCCTCACCCATCTGTGAGGTGGGCCGTCTGCTGTGAGGTCACTCCTGCCTGGCTTGCTCACCTCGCCTTGTGGACATGAGCCCTCTGGTGGCACTTGGAGCCTGCTGGGAGCCTCCTCCCGTCGGTGATGAGGGCCCTCTGGCGTCAGGCCCTAACTGCTGGGCTCCCCACATTTTGTGATATGCGCCCAGTGGTGCGAGGACACTCCATCCAGGTTCACATCCCCATTGGGATGTGGGCCTTCTGCTCTGAGGTCCCAACGCCTGGGTTGCTCACAGTTTCATGATGTGGGCTCTCTGCTGTTAGTTCACTCCTGCCTGCATCCCATAACTTCTGTGCTCTTGGTCGCCTGCTGGGAGGTTCCAACTGCTGGATTCCTCACCTTTCTTATTCTTTGGGCCCTCTGTTTTTAGGCTACTCCTGCCTGCCTCACTCCCATTCCCTTTGTGATATGTGTCCTCTGATTTGAGGCCACATGTGCTGGGTTCCGCACCTTTCGATGATGTGGCCCCACTGGAGGGAAGACAGTCCTGCCTGGTTCCCATCCCCTTGCTGATGTGGGCCCTCAGGTGAGAGTCTGATCCTGGCTGGGTTCCTCACCTTTCTGTGAGGGGGCCCTCTGCTGTGAGGTCAATCATGCCTGTCTGGCACACGTCACCTTGGCGACGTGGGCCCTCTGGTGGCAGTTGGAGTATGCTGGGATCCTCCTCCCCTCGGTGATGAGGGCCCTCTTGCCTTAGGCCATAACTGCTGGGCTCCACACATTATCTGATGTGCGCCAAGTGAGTGAGGACACTCTTGCCAGGTTCCCACCCCCATGGGGATATGGGCCTTCTGCTCTGAGGTCAAAACGGCTGGCTTGCTCACAGTACCATGATGTGGGCCCTCTGCTGTGAGTTCACTCTGGCAAGGATCCCTTATCATCGGTGCTCTGAGCCGCCTGCTGGGAGGTTCCAACTGCTGGATTCCTCAAATTTTTTATTCTATGTGCCCTCTGTTGTGAGGCTCCTCCTGCCTGCCTCACTGCCAGCCCCTTGGTGATGACTGTCCTATTGCTTGAGGCCACATGTGCTGCGTTCCTCACCTTTCGATGATGTGGCCCCACTCGTGTGAGGACACTCCTGCCTGGTTCCCATCCCCTTGGTGAGGTGGGCCCTCTGGCGAGAGTCTAATCCTGGCTGGGTTCCTCAACGTTCTGTGAGGTAGGCCCTCTGCTGTGAGGTCACTCCTGCCTGGCTGGCACACGTCACCTTGGAGACGTGAGCCCTCTGGTGGCAGTTGGAGCATGCAGGGTGCCTCCTCCTCTCGGTGATGACGGCCCTCTGGCATCAGGCCCTAAATGGTGGGCTCCCCACATTTTCTGATGTGTGCCCAGTGGTGCGAGGACACTCAAGCCAGGTTCCTATTCCCATGGGGATGTGGGCCTTCTGTGCTGAGGTCCCAACGCCTGGGTTGCTCACAGTTTTATGATGTGGGCCCTCTGCTGTGAGTTCACTGCGGCCTGGATCCCATAGCCTCGGTGTTCTGAGCCACCTGATCGAAGGTCTAAATGCTGGAATCCTCACGTTTTTTATATTATGTGCCCTGTGTTTTGAGGCTACTCCTGCCTGCCTCACTCCAAGGCCCTTGGTGATGTGGGTCCTCTGGTTTGAGGACACATGTGCTGGGTTCCTCACCTTAAGATGATGAGGCCCCACTGGTGTGAGGATAATCCTGACTGGTTCCCATCCCCTTTGTGATGTGGGCCCTCTGGTGAGAGTCTGATCCTGGCTGGGTTCCTCACCCATCTGTGAGGTGGGCCCTCTACTATCAGGTAACTCTTGCCTGGCTTGCTCACCTCGCCTTGTTGACATGAGCCCTGTGGTGGCACTTGGACCCTGCTGGGAGCCTCCTCACCTCTGTGATGAGGGCCCTCTGACGTCAGGCCCTAACTGCTGGGCTCCCCAACTTTTCTTAGTGAGCCCAGTGATGCTCGGGCACTCCTCTTAGGTTCCCATCTCCATGGGGATGTGGGCCTTCTGCTCTGAGGTTCCAACGGATGAGTTGATCACAATTTCATGATGTGGGCTCTCTGGTGTTAGTTCACTGTGGCCTGGATCCCATAGCCTCTGTGCTCTTGGCCGCCTGCTGGGTGGTTCCAACTGCTGGATTCCTCACTTTTTTAATTTTTTAAGCCCTCTGTTGTGAGGATACTCCTGCTTGCCTCACTCCCAGCCACTTCGTGATGTGTGTCCTCTGATTTGAGGCCACATGTGCTGGGTTCCTCACCTTTCAATGATGTGGGACCAATGGTCTTAGGAGACTCCTGCCTGGTTCACATCCCCTTGGTGATGTGGGCCCTCTGTTGAGAGTCTGATCCTGGCTGGGTTCCTCACCCTTCTGTGAGGTGGGCCATCTGCTGTGAGGTCACTCCTGCCTGGCTTGCTCACCTCGCCTTGTGGACATGAGCCCTCTGGTGGCACTTGGAGCCTGCTGGGAGCCTCCTCCCGTCGGTGATGAGGGCCCTCTGGCGTCAGGCCCTAACGGCTGGGCTCCTAACATTTTATGATGTGCGCCCAGTGGTTCGAGGACACTCCATCCAGGTTCACATCCCCATTGGGATGTGGGCCTTCTGCTCTGAGGTCCCAACAGCTGGGTTGTTCACAGTTTCATGATGTGGGCTCTCTGCTGTTAGTTCACTCTGGCCTGGATGCCATAGCCTCTGTGCTCTGGGCCGCCTGCTGGGAGGTTCCAACTGCTCGATTCCTCAACTTTTGTATTCTATGGGTCCTGTGTTGTGATGCTCCTCCTGCCTGCCTCACTCGCAACCCCTTCGTGATGTGGGTCCTCTGGTTTGAGGCCACATGTGCTGGGTTCCGCAACTTTCAATGATGTGGCCCCACTGGTGTGAGGACACTCCTGCCTGGTTCCCATCCCCTTGGTGATGTGGGCCTTCTGGTGACAGTCTTATCCTGGCTGGGTTCCTCACTCTTCTGTGAGGTAGGCCCTCTGCTGTGAGGTCAATCCTGCCTGACTTGCACACATCACCTTGGCGACGTGGGCCCTCTGTTGGCACATGGAACCTGCTGGGAGCCTCCTGTCCTTGGTGATGACGGCCCTCTAGCATCAGGCCCTAACTGCTGGGCTCCCCACGTTTTCTGATGTGAGCCCAGTGACGCCAGGACACTCCTGTCAGGTTCCCATCCCCATGGGGATGTGGGCTTTCTGCTCTGAGGTCCCAACGCCTGGGTTGCTCACAGTTTCATGATGTGGGCTCTCTGGTGTTAGTTCACTCCTGCCTGCATCCCATAGCTTCTGTGCTCTCGGCCGCCTGCTGGGAGGTTCCAAATGCTGGATTCCTCACCTTTTTTATTCTTTGGGCCCTCTGTTTTTAGGCTACTCCTACCTGCCTCACTCCCATCCCCTTTGTGATGTATGTCCTCTGATATGAGGCCGCATGTGCTGGGTTCCTCACCTTTCGATGATGTGGCCCCACTGGTGGGAGGACAGTCCTGACTGGTTCCCATCCCCTTGGTGTTGTGGGCCCTCTCGCGAGAGTCTCATCCTACCTCGGTTCCTCACCCTTCTGTGAGATAAGCCCTCTGCTGTGAGGTCACTACTGCCTGGCTGGCGCATGCCACCTTGTAGACGTGGGCCCTCTGTTGGCAGTTGGAACCTGTTGGGAGTCTCCTCCCCTCAGTTTTGAGGGCCCCCTGGCATCAGGCCCTAACTGCTGGGCTCCTAACATTTTCTGATATGTGCTAAGTGGTGCAAAGCCACTCCTGCCAGGTTCCCATCCCAATGGGGATGTGGGCCTTCTGTTCTGAGGTCCCAATGGCTGGGATGCTCACAGGTTCATGATGTGGGCCCTCTGCTGTGAGTTCACTGCGGCCTGGATCCCATAGCCTCGGTACTCTGGGCCGCTTGCTGGGAAGTTCCAACTGCTGGATTCCTCAACTTTTATATTCTATGGACCCTGTGTTGTGAGGCCGGTCCTGCCAGCCTCATTCCGAACCCCTTGGTGATGTGGTTCCTCTGGTTTGAGGCTACATGTGCTGGGATCCTCACCTTTCGATGATGTTGTCCCACTGGTGTGGGGACACTCCTGCCTGGTTCCCATCCCCTTGGTGATGTGGGCCCTCTGGTGAGAGTCTGATCCTGGCTGTGTTCCTCACCCTTCTGTGAGGTGGGCCCTCTGCTGTGAGGTCAATCCTGCCTGACTTGCACACATCACCTTGGCGACGTGGGCCCTCTGTTGGCACATGGAACCTGCTGGTAGCCTCCTGCCCTCGGTGATGACGGCCCTCTAGCATCAGGCCCTAACTGCTGGGCTCCCCACGTTTTCTGATGTGAGCCCAGTGACGCCAGGACACTCCTGTCAGGTTCCCATCCCCATGGGGATGTGGGCTTTCTGCTCTGAGGTCCCAACGCCTGGGTTGCTCACAGTTTCATGATGTGGGCTGTCTGGTGTTAGTTCACTCCGGCCTGGATCCCCTAGCCTCTGTGCTCTGGGCCGCCTGCTGGGAGGTTCCAACTGCTGGATTCCTCACCTTTCTTATTTTTGGGCCCTCTGTTGTGAGGCTCCTCCTGCCTGCCTCACTCCCAGCCCCTTGGTGATGGGTGTCCTATGGTTTGAAGCCACATGTTCTGGGTTCCTCACCTTTAGATGATGTGGCCCTTCTCATGTGAGGACACTCCTGCCTGGTTCCAATCCATTTGGTGATGTGGGCCCTCTGGTGCAAGTCTGATCCTGACTGGGTTCGTCACACTTCGCTGAGGTGGGCCCTCTGCTGTGAGGTCATTCGTGCCTGGTTGGCACACATCGTCTTGGCGACGTCAGTCCTCTGGTGGCAGTTGGAGCCTGCTGGGAGCCTCCTTCCCTTGGTGATGAGGGTCCTCTGGCGTCAGGCCCTAACTGCTGGTCTCCCAAAATTTTCTGATACGTTCTCAGTGGTGCGAGGACACTCCTACCAGATTTCCATCCCCATGGGGATGTGGGCATCCTGCTCTGAGGTCCCAATGGCTGGGTTGCTCAGTTTCATGATATGGGCAATCTTCTGTGAGTTCACTGTGGCCTGGATCTCATAGCCTCGGTGCTCTGTGCCGCCTGCTGGGAGGTTCCAACTGCTGGATTCCTCACTTTTTTATTCTATGGGCCCAGTGTTGTGAGGTTACTCCTGCCTGCCTCACTCCGAGGTCCTTGGTGATGTGGGTCCTCTGGTTTGAGGACACATGTGCTGAGTACCTCACCTTTCGATGATGTGGCCACACTGGTGTGAAGACACTCCTGCCTGGTTCCCATCCCCTTGGAGATGTGAGCCCTCTGGTGAGAGTCTGATGTTGGCTGGGTTTCTCACCCTTCTGTGAGGTGGGACCTCTGCTGTGAGGTAAATCCTGCCTGGCTTGCTCACGTTGCCTTGGCAACGTGAGCCCTCAGGTGGCAGTTGGAGCCTGCTGGGAATCTCCTCCCCTCGGTTATGAGAGTTCAGGATAAAACATATATGCACTTTTTTGCCAAGTGCATTATTTTCCAAGTTCTGTCTCTTTTCCTATGCTTTAAATGCAATACCAGTCTACCTCCTGAAATTGGTTTCTTGAAATTCTGCCCCGCTTTCAAGTCCTCTTGGCAGCCTTACTTCAATATATTTTTGGATGATAGCTGTCATTTATAACTCTGCAGGGTTGTGAATGACAGTGCCCCTGAGCTCCTTTCTTCAACTCGCTTTCTTGTGAGCTGGCCGCAACACCGCAGGATTGCTTCAGGCCCTAGTGTGGTTACAGCACGGCACGCTGAGCCTTTGGTTAATTCCTCTTCCTGGTGGGAAATGAGAGTTAAATTTGCCCGTCCAGACACCTCCAGCTAGTCTCTCATTGGTTATCCCTATTCCTGTTCATCTTACGCAGAAATTGCAAACTGGGCCAAACAGGAGGTTAAAGGCACTGACTCTCAAAGTGGGGAGAGTGTTAGTAAAGCGTCTGGAATGTTGCACACGAATACCAAGGGACGAAACCTGAGATACATTTGAACACGTTTCCCGATCACACGGTGGATAATACTCTGGGTTCCACATGCATGTTTTAGCTGAATGAAGAATCCCTTAAAACTGGAGAGTTGAGATCCATGGAATGGGTACCATGCAATATGATTTCAAAGGGTCTGCATTTGCTCACCGATCCTCACCAATCCTCTCACTGCTGCGTTTATGCCACTGTACACACGCTTGATTCTATTTCGGAGACATATAAATGCATAGGTTTTCAGATTCTTACTAGTCAGGTATATTCTTAGGCGTTTAATATGGGGTGTTGAGTCCACTTCGTTGAGCAAGGTGTAGCTCTTGTCTATTACATATTTGGCTTATGGAACGGTATCTGTGCTAATTTCAATCTCTGGTTTTATGCAGCACCCCAACTCACCTTTCCCCTTAAGCAAGCATAAGTTGGTTTTCTACATTTGAGACCCTGTTCTGTTTTGTAATTCAGTTCCTGTGTAGCCAAGTTTACATTCCGTGTAGTAGTGATATCTTATGATGTTTCTTTTTCTGTGTGACTTATTTCACTTAGAATCATCGTACCTGAATCCACTCATTATGCTGCTACGGGCCTGATGACATAGATTTCATTGCTGAGTGATATTGCATTGTACGTAAGTACCACAACTTCTTTATCCATTTTTCGCTTTCTGTGATTTTGAACTTGTACCGTAAACGAGGTTCTTGTAAACAGAGCCGTCCCAAACTTTGGGGTGGCTGTGTCTTTTTGATTTTAATTTCCCTAAGCTATAGGACCATAAGTGGAAGTGCCCTAGGCTCTGTTGCTTTGTTTTTTAGATGTTTCAGGAAACACCATACACTTCTCCAGAGTGGCTGTTGGCAATTTACATCCCTACCATCAGCATAACAAGGCTCCCAGTTCTCCATGGCCTGTCCTGCCTTTCTGGATTTTACACTTTTTTCAGATGGCCCTTTTGACCGGGGGGCAGTGAGACTTCATTGTAGTGCAGATTTCCTTTGCAAGCTTGCTTGGTTGGCCAAAAAGGGCGTACGCATTTTTTCCTGAATATATTCAGGAAAAAACACGTACGCACTTTTTGGCCAAGTGCATCTTTGTGGACGTTCTGCCTCTTTTCCTATGCTTTACATGCAATTCCAGTCTACCTCCTGAAATCGGTTTCCTGCAATTCTGCCCCGCTTTCAAGTCCTCTTGGCAACCTTACTTCAATATAATTTTGGACGATAGCTGTCATTTATAACTCTGCAGGTTTGTGAATGACAGTGCCCCTCAGGTCCTTTCTTCAACTCGCTTTCTTGTGAGCTGGCCGCAACACCACAGGATTGCTTCAGGCCCTAGTGTGGTTCCGGCATGGCATGCTGAGCCTTTGGTTAATTCCTCTTCCTGGTGGGAAATGAGAGTTAACTTTGCCCGTCCAGACACCTCCAGCTAGTCTCCCATTGGTTCTCCCTATTCCTGTTCATCTTACGCAGAAATTGCAAACAGGACCAAACAATAGGTTAAACGCACTGACTCTCCAAGTGGGGAGAGTGTTAGTAAAGCGTCTGGAATGTTGCACCTGAGTACAAGTGGATGAAAACTGAGACACATTTGAACATGTTTCCCAATCACACGGTGAATCATACTCTGTGTTCCACATGCATGTTTTAGCTGAATGAAGAATCCCTTAAAACTGGAGAGTTGAGATCCATGGAATGGGTACCATGCAATATGATTCCAAAGGGTCTGCATTTGCTCACCGATCCTCACCAATCCTCTCACTGCTGCGTTTATGCCACTGTACACACGCTTGATTCTATTTCGGAGACATATAAATGCATAGGTTTTCAGATTCTTACTAGTCAGGTATATTCTTAGGCGTTTAATATGGGGTGTTGAGTCCACTTCGTTGAGCAAGGAGTAGCTCTTGTCTATTACATATTTGGCTTATGGAACAGTATCTGTGCTAATTTCAATCTCTGCTTTTATGCAGCACCCCAACTCACCTTTCCCCTTAAGCAAGCATAAGTTGGTTTTCTACATTTGAGCCCCTGTTCTGTTTTGTAATTCAGTTCCTGTGTAGCCAAGTTTACATTCCTTGTAGTAGTGATATCTTATGATGTTTCTTTTTCTGTGTGACTTATTTCACTTAGAATCATCATACCAGAATCCACTCATTATGCTGCTACGGGCCTGATGACATAGATTTCATTGCTGAGTGATATTGCATTGTACGTAAGTACCACAACTTCTTTATCCATTTTTCACTTTCTGTGATATTGAACTTGTACCGTAAACGAGGTTCTTGTAAACAGAGCCGTCCCAAACTTTGGGGTGGCCGTGTCTTTTTGATTTTAATTTCCCTAAGCTATAGGACCATAAGTGGAAGTGCCCTAGGCTCTGTTGCTTTGTTTTTTAGATGTTTCAGGAAACACCATACACTTCTCCAGAGTGGCTGTTGGCAATTTACATCCCTCCCATCAGCATAACAAGGCTCCCAGTTCTCCATGGCCTGTCCTGCCTTTCTGGATTTTACACATTTTTTAGATGGCCCTTTTGACAGGGGGGCAGTGAGACTTCATTGTAGTGCAGATTTCCTTTGCAAGCTTGCTTGGTTGGCCAAAAAGTGCGTACGCATTTTTTCCTGAATATATTCAGGAAAAAACACGTACGCACTTTTTGGCCAAGTGCATCTTTGTGGACGTTCTGCCTCTTTTCCTATGCTTTACATGCAATTCCAGTCTACCTCCTGAAATCGGTTTCCTGCAATTCTGCCCCGCTTTCAAGTCCTCTTGGCAGCCTTACTTCAATATATTTTTGAACGATAGCTGTCATTTATAACTCTGCAGGTTTGTGAATTACAGTGCCCCTGAGCTCCTTTCTTCAACTCGCTTTCTTGTGAGCTGGCCGCAACCCCGCAGGATTGCTTCAGGCCCTAGTGTGGTTCCGGCATGGCACGCTGAGCCTTTGGTTAATTTCTCTTCCTGGTGGGAAATGAGAGTTAAATTTGCCCGTCCAGACACCTCCAGCTAGTCTCTCATTGGTTCTCCCTATTCCGGTTCATCTTCCGCAGAAATTGCAAACTGGACCAAACAATAGGTTAAACGCACTGACTCTCCAAGTGGGGAGAGTGTTAGTAAAGCGTTTGGAATGTTGCACCCGAGTACCAGGGGATGAAAACTGAGACACATTTGAACACGTTTCCCGATCACACGGTTGATCATACTCTGGGTTCCACATGCATGTTTTAGCTGAAGGAAGAATCACTTAAACCTGGAGAGTTGAGACCCATGGAATGGGTACCATGCAATACAACTTCAAAGGATCTGCATTTGCTCACCGATCCTCACCAATCCTATCACTGCTGCGTTTATGCCACAGTACACACGCTTGATTCTCTTTCGGAGACATATAAATCCATAGGTTTTAAGATTCTTACTAGTCAGGTATATTCTTAGGCGTTTAATATGTGGTGTTGAGTCCACTTCGTTGAGCAAGGAGTAGTTCTTGTCTATTACATATTTGGCTTATGGAACGGTATCTGTGCTAATTTCAATCTCTGGTTTTATTCAGCACCCCAACTCACCTTTCCCCTTAAGCAAGCATAAGTTGGTTTTCTACATTTGAGACCCTGTTCTGTTTTGTAATTCAGTTCCTGTGTAGCCAAGTTTACATTCCGTGTAGTAGTGATATCTTACGATGTTTCTTTTTCTGTGTGACTTATTTCACTTAGAATCATCGTAACTGAATCCACTCATTATGCTGCTACGGGCCTGATGACATAGATTTCATTGCTGAGTGATATTGCATTGTACGTAAGTACCACAACTTCTTTATCCATTTTTCGCTTTCTGTGATATTGAACTTGTACCGTAAACGAGGTTCTTGTAAACAGAGCCGTCCCAAACTTTGGGGTGGCTGTGTCTTTTTGATTTTAATTTCCCTAAGCTATAGGACCATAAGTGGAAGTGCCCTAGGCTCTGTTGCTTTGTTTTTTAGATGTTTCAGAAAACACCATACACTTCTCCAGAGTGGCTGTTGGCAATTTACATCCCGCCCATCAGCATAACAAGGCTCCCAGTTCTCCATGGCCTGTCCTGCCTTTCTGGATTTTACACTTTTTTCAGATGACCCTTTTGACCGGGGGGCAGTGAGACTTCATTGTAGTGCAGATTTCCTTTGCAAGCTTGCTTGCTTGGCCAAAAAGTGCGTATGCGTTTTTTCCTGAATATATTCAGGAAAAACGCATACGCCCTTTTTGGCCAAGTGCATCATTGTGGACGTTCTGCCTCTTTTCCTATGCTTTACATGCAATTCCAGTCTACCTCCTGAAATCGGTTTCCTGCAATTCTGCCCCGCTTTCAAGTCCCCTTGGCAGCCTTACTTCAATATATTTTTGGACGATAGTTGTCATTGAGAACTCTGCAGGTTTGTGAATGACAGTGCCCCTGAGCTCCTTTCTTCAACTCGCTTTCTTGTGAGCTTGCCGCAACACCGCAGGATTTCTTCAGGCCCTAGTGTGGTTCCGGCATGGCACGCTGAGCCTTTGGTTAATTCCTCTTCCTGATGGGAAATGAGAGTTAAACTTGCCCGTCCAGACACCTCCAGCTAGTCTCCCATTGGTTCTCCCTATTCCTGTTCATCTTACGCAGAAATTGCAAACTGGACCAAACAATAGGTTAAACGCACTGACTCTCCAAGTGGAGAGAGTGTTAGTAAAGCGTCTGGAATGTTGCACCCGAGTACCAGGGGACGAAAACTGAGACACATTTGAACACGTTTCCCGATCACATGGTGGATCATACTCTGGGTCCCACATGCATGTTTTAACTGAAGGAAGAATCCCTTAAACCTGGAGAGTTGAGACCCATGGAATGGGTACCATGCAATATGACTTCAAAGGGTCTGCATTTGCTCACCGATCCTCACCAATCCTATCACTGCTGCGTTTACGCCGCTGTAGACACGCTTGATTCTCTTTTGGAGACATATAAATCCATAGGTTTTTAGATTCTTACTCGTCAGGTATATTCTTAGGCGTTTAATATGGGGTGCTGTGTCCACTTCGTTGAGCAAGGAGTAGCTCTTGTCTATTACATATTTGGCTTATTGAACGGTATGTGTGCTAATTTCAGTCTCTGGTTTTATGCAGCACCCCAACTCACCTTTCCCCTTAAGCAAGCATAAGTTGGTTTTCTACTTTTGAGCCCCTGTTCTGTTTTGTAATTTAGTTCCTGTGTAGCCAAGTTTACATTCCGTGTAGTAGTGATATCTTATGATGTTTCTTTTTCTGTGTGACTTATTTCACTTAGAATCATCGTACCTGAATCCACTCATTATGCTGCTACGGGCCTGATGACATAGATTTCATTGCTGAGTGATATTGCATTGTACGTAAGTACCACAACTTCTTTATCCATTTTTTGCTTTTTGTGATAATGAACTTCTATTGTAAACAAGGTTCTTGTAAACAGAGCCCTCAAAACTTTGGGTGGCTGTGTCTTTTTGATTTTAATTTCCCTAAGCTATAGGACCATAAGTGGAAGTGCCCTAGGCTCTGTTGCTTTGTTTTTTAGATGTTTCAGGAAACACCATACACTTCTACAGAGTGGCTGTTGGCAATTTACATCCCACCCATCAGCATAACAAGGCTCCCAGTTCTCCATGGCCTGTCCTGCCTTTCTGGATTTTACACTTTTTTCAGATGGCCCTTTTGACCGGGGGGCAGTGAGACTTCATTGTAGTGCAGATTTCCTTTGCAAGCTTGCTTGGTTGGCCAAAAAGGGCGTATACGTTTTTTCCTGAATATATTCGGGAAAAAACGCATACGCCATTTTTGCCCAAGTGCATCATTGTGGACGTTCTGCCTCTTTTCCTATGCTTTACATGCAATTCCAGTCTACCTCCTGAAATTGGTTTCCTGCAATTCTGCCCCGCTTTCAAGTCCTTTTGGCAGCCTTACTTCAATATATTTTTGGACGATAGCTGTGATTTATAACTCTGCAGGTTTGTGAATTACAGTGCCCCTGAGCTCCTTTCTTCAACTCGCTTTCTTGTGAGCTGGCCGCAACACCGCAGGATTGCTTCAGGCCCTAGAGTGGTTCCGGCATGGCACGCTGAGCCTTTGGTTAATTCCTCTTCCCGGTGGGAAATGAGAGTTAAATTTGCCCGTCCAGACACCTTCAGCTAGTCTCTCATTGGTTCTCCCTATTCCTGTTCATTTTCCGCAGAAATTGCAAACTGGGCCAAACAGGATGTTAAAGGCACTGACTCTCCAACTTGGGAGAGTGTTAGTAAAGCGTCTGGAATGTTGCACCCGAGTACCAGGGGACGAAAATTGAGACACATTTGCACACGTTTCCCGATCACGCGGTGGATCATACTCTGGGATCCACATGCATGTTTTAGCTGAAGGAAGAATCCCTTAAACCTGGAGAGTTGAGACCCATGGAATGGGTACCATGCAATATGACTTCAAAGGGTCTGCATTTGCTCACCAAACCTCACCAATCCTATCACTGCTGCGTTTATGCCGCTGTACACACGCTTGATTCTCTTTCGGCGACATATAAATCCATAGGTTTTAACATTCTTACTCGTCAGGTGTATTCTTAGGCGTTTAATATGGCGTCTTGAGTCCACTTCGTTAGCAAGGAGTAGCTCTTTTCTATTACATATTTGGCTTATGGAACGGTATCTGTGCCAATTTCAATCTCTGGTTTCATGCAGCACCCCAACTCACCATTCCCCTTAAGCAAGCGTAAGTTGGTTTTCTACATTTGAGACCCTGTTCTGTTTTGTAATTCAGTTCCTGTGTAGCCAAGTTTACATTCCGTGTAGTAGTGATAACTTATGAAGTTTCTATTTCTGTGTGACTTATTTCACTTAGAATCATCGTACCTGAATCCACTCATTATGCTGCTATGGGCCTGATGACATAGATTTCATTGCTGAGTGATATTGCATTGTACGTAAGTACCGCAAGTTCTTTATCCATTTTTCACTTTCTGCGATATTGCACTTGTACCGTAAATGAGGTTCTTGTGAACAGAGCCGTCCCAAACTTTGGGGTGGCTGTATCTTTTTGATTTTAATTTCCCTAAGCTATAGGACCATAAGTGGAAGTGCCCTAGGCTCTGTTGCTTTGTTTTTTAGATGTTTCAGGAAACACCATACACTTCTCCTGAGTGGCTGTTGTCAATTTACATCTCGTTCATTAGCATAACAAGGCTCCCAGTTCTCCATGGCCTGTCCTGCCTTTCTGGATTTTACACTTTTTTCAGATGGCCCTTTTGACCTGGGGGCAGTGAGACTTCATTGTAGTGCAGATTTGCTTTTCAAGCTTGCTTGGTTGGCCAAAAAGGGCATATGCGTTTTTTCTTGAATATATTCAGTAAAAAACGCATATGCGTTTTTTGGCCAAGTGCATCATTGTGGACGTTCTGCCTCTTTTCCTATGCTTTACATGCAATTCCAGTCTACCTCCTGAAATCACTTTCCTGCAATTTTGCCCCGCTTTCAATTCCTCTTGGCAGCCTTACTTCAATATATTTTAGGATGATAGCTGTCATTTATAACTCTGCAGGTTTGTGAATGACAGTGCCCCTGAGCTCCTTGCTTCTACTCGCTTTCTTGTGATCTGGCCGCAAAACCGCAGCATTGCTTTAGGCCATAGTGTGCTTCCAGCATGGCACACTGAGCCTTTGGTTAATTCCTCTTCCTGGTGGGAAATGAGAGTTAAATTTGCCCGTCCAGACACCTCCAGCTAGTCTCTCATAGGTTCTCCCTATTCCTGTTCATCTTACCCAGAAATTGCAAACTGGGCCAAACCGGAGGTTAAAGGCACTGACTCTCCAAGTGGGGAGAGTGTTAGTAAAGCGTCTGGAATGTTTCACCCGAGTACCAGGGGACGAAAACTGAGACACATTTGAACACGTTTCCCGATCACATGGTGGATCATACTCTGGGTTCCACATGTATGTTTTAGCTGAAGGAAGAATCCCTTAAACTTGGAGAGTTGAGACCCTTGGAATGGGTACCATGCAATATGACTTCAAAGGGTCTGCATTTGCTCACCGAACCTCACCAATCCTATCACTGCTGCGTTTATGCCGCTGTACACACGCTTGATTCTCTTTCGGAGACATATAAATCCATAGGTTTTAAGATTATTACTAGTCAGGTATATTCTTAAGCGTTTAATATGGGGTGTTGAGTCCACTTCGTTGAGCAAGGAGTAGCTCTTGTCTATTACATATTTGGCTTATGGAACGGTATCTGTGCTAATTTCCATCTCTCGTTTTATGCAGCACCCCAACTCACCTTTCCCCTTAAGCAAGCATAAGTTGGTTTTCTACATTTGAGACCCTGTTCTGTTTTGTAATTCAGTTCCTGAGTAACCAAGTTTACATTCCGTGTAGTAGTGATATCTTATGATGTTTCTTTTTCTGTGTGACTTATTTCACTTAGAATCATCGTACCTGAATCCACTCATTATGCTGCTACGGGCCTGATGACATAGATTTCATTGCTGAGTGATATTGCATTGTATGTAAGTACCACAACTTCTTTATCAATTTTTTGCTTTCTGTGATATTGAACTTGTACCGTAAACGAGGTTCTTGTAAACAGAGCCATTCTAAACTTTGGGGGGGCTGTGTCTTTTTTATTTTAATTTCCCTAAGCTATAGGACCATAAGTGGAAGTGCCCTAGGCTCTGTTGCTTTGTTTTTTAGATGTTTCAGGAAACAGCATACACTTCTCCAGAGTGGCTGTTGGCAATTTACATCCCGCCCAGCAGCATAACAAGGCTCCCAGTTCTCCATGGCCTGTCCTGCCTTTCTGGATTTTACACTTTTTTCAGATGGCCCTTTTGACCGGGGGGCAGTGAGACTTCATTGTAGTGCAGATTTCCTTTGCAAGCTTGCTTGGTTGGCCAAAAAGGGCGTATGCGTTTTTCCTGAATATATTCAGGAAAAAACGAATACGCACTTTTTGGCCAAGTGCATCATTGTGGACGTTCTGCCTCTTTTCCTATGTTTTACATGCAATTCCAGTCTACCTCTTGAAATCGGTTTCCTGCAATTCTGCCCCACATTCAAGTCCTCTTGGCAGCCTTACTTCAATATATTTTTGGACGATAGCTGTCATTTATAACTCTGCAGGTTTGTGAATGAGAGTGCCCCTGAGCTCCTTTCTTCAACTCGCTTTCTTGTGAGCTGGCCGCAACACCGCAGGATTGCTTCAGGCCCTAGTGTGGTTCCGGCATGGCACGCTGAGCCTTTGGTTAATTCCTCTTCCTGGTGGGAAATGAGAGTTAAATTTGCCCGTCCAGACACTTCCAGCTAGTCTCTCATTGGTTCTCCCTATTCCTGTTCATTTTCTGCAGAAATTGAAAAGTGGGCCAAACAGGAGGTTAAAGGCACTGACTCTCCAAGTGGGGAGAGTGTTAGTAAAGCGTCTGGAATGTTGCACCCGAGTACCAGGGGACGAAAACTGAGACACATTTGAACACGTTTCCCGATCACACGGTGGATCATACTCTGGGTTCCACATGCATGTTTTAGCTGAAGGAAGAATCCCGTAAACCTGGAGAGTTGAGACCCATGGAATGGGTACCATGCAATATGACTTCAAAGGGTCTGCATTTGCTCACCGATCCTCACCAATCCCATCACTGCTGCATTTATGCCGCTGTACACACGCTTGATTCTCTTTCGGAGACATATAAATCCATAGGTTTTAAGATTCTTACTAGTCAGGTATATTCTTAGGCGTTTAATATGGGGTGTTGAGTCCACTTCGTTGAGCAAGGAGTAGCTCTTGTCTATTACATATTTGGCTTATGGAACGGTATCTGTGCTAATTTCAACCTCTGGTTTTATGCAGCATCCCAACTCACCTTTCCCCTTAAGCAAGCATAAGTTGGTTTTCTACATTTGAGACCCTGTTCTGTTTTATAATTCAGTTCCTCTGTAGCCAAGTTTACATTCCGTGTAGTAGTGATATCTTATGATGTTTCTTTTTCTGTGTGACTTATTTCACTTAGAATCATCGTACCTGAATCCACTCATTATACTGCTACGGGCCTGATGACATAGATTTCATTGCTGAGTGATATTGCATTGTACGTAAGTAGCACAACTTCTTTATCCATTTTTCACTTTTTGTGATATTGAACTTGTACCGTAAATGAGGTTCTTGTAAACAGAGCCGTCCCAAACTTTGGGGTGGCTGTGTCTTTTTGATTTTAAATTCAGTAAGCTATAGGATCATAAGTGGAAGTTCCCTAGGCTCTGTTGCTTTGTTTTTTAGATGTGTCAGGAAACACCATACACTTCTCCAGAGTGGCTGTTGGCAATTTACATCCCGCCCAGCAGCATAACAAGGCTCCCAGTTCTCCATGGCCTGTCCTGCCTTTCTGGATTTTACACTTTTTTCAGATGGCCCTTTTGACCGAGGGGCAGTGAGACTTCATTGTAGTGCAGATTACCTTTGCAAGCTTGCTTGGTTGGCCAAAAAGGGCGTGTGCGTTTTTTCCTGAATATATTCAGGAAAAAACGCATACGCCCTTTTTGGCCAAGTGCATCATTGTGGATGTTCTGCCTCTTTTCCTATGCTTTACATGCAATTCCAGTCTACCTCCTGAAATCGGTTTCCTGCAATTCTGCCCCGCTTTCAAGTCCTCTTGGCAGTGTTACTTCAATATATTTTTGGACGATAGCTGTCATTTATAACTGTGCAGGTTTGTGAATTAAAGTGCCCCTGAGATCCTTTCTACAACTCGCTTTCTTGTGAGCTGGCCGCAACACCGCAGGATTGCTTCAGGACCTAGTATGGTTCCGACATGGCACGCTGAGCCTTTGGTTAATTCCTCTTCCTGGTGGGAAATGAGAGTTAAATTTGCCCGTCCAGACACCTCCAGCTAGTCTCTCATTGGTTCTCCCTATTCCTGTTCATTTTCCGCAGAAATTGCAAACTGGGCCAAACAGGAGGTTAAAGGCACTGACTCTTCAAGTGGGGAGAGTGTTAGTAAAGCATCTGCAATGTTGCACACGAGTACCAGGGGACGAAAACTGAGACACATTTGAACACGTTTCCCGATCACACGGTGGATCATACTCTGGGTTCCACATGCATGTTTTAGCTGAAGGAAGAATCCCGTAAACCTGGAGAGTTGAGACCCATGGAATGGGTACCATGCAATATGACTTCAAAGAGTCTACATTTGCTCACCGATCCTCACCAATCCTATCTCTGCTGCATTTGTGCCGCTGTACACACGCATGATTCTCTTTCGTAGACATATAAATCCACAGGTTTTAAGATTCTTACTAGTCAGGTATATTCTTAGGCGTTTAATATGGGGTGTTGAGTCCACTTCGTTGAGCAAGGAGTTGCTCTTGTCTATTACATATTTGGCTCATGGAACGGTATCTGTGCTAATTTCAATCTCTGGTTTTATGCAGCACCCCAACTCACCTTTCCCCTTAAGCAAGCATAAGTTGGTTTTCTACATTTGAGACCCTGTTCAATTTTGTAATTCAGTTCCTGTGTAGCCAAGTTTACATTCCGTGTAGCAGTGATATCTTATGATGTTTCTTTTTCTGTGTGACTTATTTCACTTAGAATCATCGTACCTGAATCCACTCATTATGCTGCTACGGGCCTGATGACATATATTTCATTGCTGAGTGATATTGCATTGTACGTAAGTACCACAATTTCTTTATCCATTTTTCGCTTTCTGTGATATTGAAATTGTACTGTAAATGAGGTTCTTGTTAACAGAGCCGGCCCAAACTTTGGGGTGGCTGTGTCTTTTTGATTTTTATTTCCCTAAGCTATAAGACCATAAGTGGAAGTGCCCTAGGCTCTGTTGCTTTGTTTTTTAGATGTTTCAGGAAACACCATACACTTCTCCAGAGTGGCTGTTGGCAATTTACATCCCGCCCAGCAGCATAACAAGGCTCCCAGTTCTCCATGGCCTGTCCTGCCTTTCTGGATTTTACACTTTTTTCAGATGGCCCTTTTGTCCGAGGGGCAGTGAGACTTCATTGTAGTGCAGATTTCTTTTGCAAGCTTGCTTGGTTGGCAAAAAGGGCGTATGCGTTTTTTCCTGAATATATTCAGGAAAAAACGCATACGCCCTTTTTGGCCAAGTGCATCATTGTGGACGTTCTGCCTCTTTTCCTATGCTTTACCTGCAATTCCAGTCTACCTCCTGAAATCGGTTTCCTGCAATTCTGCCCCGCTTTCAAGTCCTCTTGGCAGACTTACTTCAATATATTTTTGGACGATAGCTGTCATTTATAACTCTGCAGGTTTGTGAGTAACAGTGACCCTGAGCTCCTTTCTTCAACTCGCTTTCTTGTGAGCAGGCCGCAACACCGCAGGATTGCTTCAGGCCGTAGTATGGTTCCGACATGGCACGCTGAGCCTGTGGTTAATTCCTCTTCCTGGTGGGAAATGAGAGTTAAATTTGCCCGTCCAGACACCTCCAGCTAGTCTCTCATTGGTTCTCCCTATTCCTGTTCATTTTCCGCAGAAATTGCAACCTGGGCCCAACAGGAGGTTAAAGGCACTGACTCTCCAAGTGGGGAGAGTGTTAGTAAAGTGTCTGGAATGTTGCACCCGAGTACCAGGGGACGAAAACTGAGACACATTTGAACACGTTTCCCGATCACATGGTGGATCACACTCTGGGTGTCACATGCATGTTTTAGCTGAAGGAAGAATCCCTTAAACCTGGAGAGTTGAGACCCATGGAATGGGTACCATGCAATATGAGTTCAAAGGGTCTGCATTTGCTCACCGAACCTCACCAATCCTATCACTGCTGCGTTTATGCCACTGTACACACACTTGATTCTCTTTCAGAGTCATATAAATCCATAGGTTTTAAGATTCTTACTAGTCAGGTATATTCTTAGGCGTTTAATATGGGGTGTTGAGTCCACTTCGTTGAGCAAGGAGTAGCTCTTGTCTATTACATATTTGGCTTATGGAACGGTATCTGTGCTAATTTCAATCTCTGGTTTTATGCAGCACCCCAACTCACCTTTCCCCTTAAGCAAGCATAAGTTGGCTTTCTACATTTGAGACCCTGTTCTGTTTTGTAATTCAGTTCCTGTGTAACCAAGTTTACATTCCGTGTAGTAGTGATATCTTATGATGTTTCTTTTTCTGTGTGACTTATTTCACTTAGAATCATCGTAACTGAATCCACTCATTATGCTGCTATGGGCCTGATGACATAGATTTCATTGCTGAGTGATATTGCATTGTACGTAAGTACCACAACTTCTTTATCCATTTTTCGGTTTCTGTGATATTGAACTTGTACCGTAAATGAGGTTCTTGTAAACAGAGCCGTCCCAAACTTTGGGGTGCCTGTGTCTTTTTGATTTTAATTTCCCTAAGCTATAAGACCATAAGTGGAAGTGCCCTAGGCTCTGTTGCTTTGTTTTTTAGATGTTTCAGGAAACACCATACACTTCTCCAGAGTGGCTGTTGGCAATTTACATCCCGCCCATCAGCATAACAAGGCTCCCAGTTCTCCATGGCCTGTCCTGCCTTTTTGGATTTTACACTTTTTTCAGATGGCCCTTTTGACTGGGGGGCAGTGAGACTTCATTGTAGTGCAGATTTCCTTTGCAAGCTTGCTTGGTTGGCCAAAAAGGGCGTATGCGTTTTTTCCTGAATATATTCAGGAAAAAACGCATACGCCCTTTTTGGCCAAGTGCATAATTGTGGACGTTCTTCCTCTTTTCCTATGCTTTACATGCAATTCCAGTCTACCTCCTGAAATCGGTTTCCTGCAATTCTGCCCCGCATTCAAGTCCTCTTGGCAGCCTTACTTCAATATATTTTTGGAAGATAGCTGTCATTTATATCTCTGCAGGTTTGTGAATGAGAGTGCCCCTGAGCTCCTTTCTTCAACTGGCTTTCTTGTGAGCTGGCCGCAACACCACAGGATTGCTTCAGGCCCTAGTGCGGTTTCGGCATGGCATGCTGAGCCTTTGGTTAATTCCTCTTCCTGGTGGGAAATGAGAGTTAAATTTGCCCGTCCAGACACCTCCAGCTAGTCTCTCATTGGTTCTCCCTATTCCTGTTCATTTTCCGCAGAAATTGCAACCTGGGCCCAACAGGAAGTTAAAGGCACTGACTCTCCAAGTGGGGAGAGTGTTAGTAAATCGTCTGGAATGTTGCACCCGAGTACCAGGGGACGAAAACTGAGACACATTTGAACACGTTTCCCGATCACACAGTGGATCATACTCTGGGTTGCACATGCATGTTTTAGCTGAAGGAAGAATCCCTTAAACCTGCAGAGTTGAGACCCATGGAATGGGTACCATGCAATATGACTTCAAAGTGTCTTCATTTGCTCACCAAACCTCACCAATCCTATCACTGCTGCGTTTATGCCGCTGTACACATGCTTCATTCCCTTTCGGAGACATATAAATCCATAGGTTTTAAGATTCTTACTAGTCACGTATTTTCTTAGGCGTTTAATATGGGGTGTTGAGTCCACTTCATTGAGCAAGGAGTAGCTCTTGTCTATTCCATATTTGGCTTATGGAACGGTATCTGTGCTAATTTCCATCTCTGGTTTTATGCAGCACCCCAACTCACCTTTCCCCTTAAGCAAGCATAAGTTGGTTTTCTACATTTGAGACCCTGTTCTGTTTTGTAATTCAGTTCCTGTGTAGCCAACTTTACATTCCGTGTAGTAGTGGTATCTTATGATGTTTCTTTTTTTGTGTGACTTATTTCACTTAGAATCATCGTATCTGAATCCACTCAATATGCTGCTACGGGCCTGATGACATAGATTTCTTTGCTGAGTGATATTGCATTGTACATAAGTACCACAACTTCTTTATCCATTTTTCGCTTTCTGTGATATTGAACTTGTACCGTAAACGAGGTTCTTGTCAACAGAGCCGTCCCAAACTTTGGGGTGGCTGTGTCTTTTTGATTTTAATTTCGCTAAGCTACAGGACCATAAGTGGAAGTGCCCTAGGCTGTGTTTCTTTGTTTTTTAGATGTTTCCGGAAACACCATACACTTCTCCAGAGTGGCTGTTTGCAATTTACATCCCGCCCATCAGCATAACAAGGCTCCCAGTTCTCCATGGCCTGTCATGCCTTTCTGGATTTTACACTTTTTTCAGATGGCCCTTTTGAACGAGGGGCAGTGAGACTTCATTGTAGTGCAGATTTCCTTTGCAAGCTTGCTTGGTTGGCCAAAAAGTGCGTATGCGTTTTTTCCTGAATATATTCAGGAAAAAACACATACGCCCTTTTTGGCCAAGTGCATCATTGTGGACGTTCTGCCTCTTTTCCTATGCTTTACATGCAATTCCAGTCTACCTCCTGAAATCGGTTTCCTGCAATTCTGCCCCGCTTTCAAGTCCTCTTCGCAGCCTTACTTCAATATATTTTTGGACGATAGCTGTCATTTATAACTCTGCAGGTTTGTGAATGAGAGTGCCCCTGAGCTCCTTTCTTCAACTCGCTTTCTTGTGAGCTGGCCGCAACACCGCAGGATTGCTTCAGGCCCTTGTGTGGTTCCGGCATGGCACGCTGAGCCTTTGGTTAATTCCTCTTCCTGGTGGGAAATGAGAGTTAAATTTGCCCGTCCAGACACTTCCAGCTAGTCTCTCATTGGTTCTCCCTATTCCTGTTCATTTTCTGCAGAAATTGAAAAGTGGGCCAAACAGGAGGTTAAAGGCACTGACTCTCCAAGTGGGGAGAGTGTTAGTAAAGCGTCTGGAATGTTGCACCCGAGTACCAGGGGACGAAAACTGAGACACATTTGAACACGTTTCCCGATCACACGGTGGATCATACTCTGGGTTCCACGTGCATGTTTTAGCTGAAGGAAGAATCCCGTAAACCTGGAGAGTTGAGACCCATGGAATGGGTACCATGCAATATGACTTCAAAGGGTCTGCATTTGCTCACCGATCCTCACCAATCCCATCACTGCTGCATTTATGCCGCTGTACACACGCTTGATTCTCTTTCGGAGACATATAAATCCATAGGTTTTAAGATTCTTACTAGTCAGGTATATTCTTAGGCGTTTAATATGGGGTGTTGAGTCCACTTCGTTGAGCAAGGAGTAGCTCTTGTCTATTACATATTTGGCTTATGGAACGGTATCTGTGCTAATTTCAACCTCTGGTTTTATGCAGCATCCCAACTCACCTTTCCCCTTAAGCAAGCATAAGTTGGTTTTCTACATTTGAGACCCTGTTCTGTTTTATAATTCAGTTCCTCTGTAGCCAAGTTTACATTCCGTGTAGTAGTGATATCTTATGATGTTTCTTTTTCTGTGCGACTTATTTCACTTAGAATCATCGTACCTGAATACACTCATTATTCTGCTACGGGCCTGATGACATAGATTTCATTGCTGAGTGATATTGCATTGTACGTAAGTACCACAACTTCTTTATCCATTTTTCGCTTTCTGTGATATTGAACTTGTACCGTAAACAAGGTTCTTGTAAACAGAGCCGTCCCAAACTTTGGGGTGGCTGTGTCTTTTTGATTTTAATTTCCGTAAGCTATAGGATCATAAGTGGAAGTTCCCTAGGCTCTGTTGCTTTGTTTTTTAGATGTGTCAGGAAACACCATACACTTCTCCAGAGTGGCTGTTGGCAATTTACATCCCGCCCAGCAGCATAACAAGGCTCCCAGTTCTCCATGGCCTGTCCTGCCTTTCTGGATTTTACACTTTTTTCAGATGGCCCTTTTGACCGAGGGGCAGTGAGACTTCATTGTAGTGCAGATTACCTTTGCAAGCTTGCTTGGTTGGCCAAAAAGGGCGTGTGCGTTTTTTCCTGAATATATTCAGGAAAAAATGCATATGCCCTTTTTGGCCAAGTGCATCATTGTGGATGTTCTGCCTCTTTTCCTATGCTTTACATGCAATTCCAGTCTACCTCCTGAAATCGGTTTCCTGCAATTCTGCCCCGCTTTCAAGTCCTCTTGGCAGCGTTACTTCAATATATTTTTGGACGATAGCTGTCATTTATAACTGTGCAGGTTTGTGAATTAAAGTGCCCCTGAGCTCCTTTCTACAACTCGCTTTTTTGTGAGCTGGCCGCAACACCGCAGAATTGCTTCAGGCCCTAGTATGGTTCCGACATGGCACGCTGAGCCTTTGGTTAATTCCTCTTCCTGGTGGGAAATGAGAGTTAAATTTGCCCGTCCAGACACCTCCAGCTAGTCTCTCATTGGTTCTCCCTATTCCTGTTCATTTTCCGCAGAAATTGCAAACTGGGCCAAACAGGAGGTTAAAGGCACTGACTCTCCAAGTGGGGAGAGTGTTAGTAAAGCATCTGCAATGTTGCACACGAGTACCAGGGGACGAAAACTGAGACACATTTGAACACGTTTCCCGATCACACGGTGAATCATACTCTGGGTTCCACATGCATGTTTTAGCTGAAGGAAGAATCCCGTAAACCTGGAGAGTTGAGACCCATGGAATGGGTACCATGCAATATGACTTCAAAGGGTCTACATTTGCTCACCGATCCTCACCAATCCTATCTCTGCTGCATTTTTGCCGCTGTACACTCACTTGATTCTCTTTCGTAGACATATAAATCCACAGGTTTTAAGATTCTTACTAGTCAGGTATATTCTTAGGCGTTTAATATGGGGTGTTGAGTCCACTTCGTTGAGCAAGGAGTTGCTCTTGTCTATTACATATATGGCTCATGGAACGGTATCTGTGCTAATTTCAATCTCTGGTTTTATGCAGCACCCCAACTCACCTTTCCCCTTAAGCAAGCATAAGTTGGTTTTCTACATTTGAGACCCTGTTCAGTTTTGTAATTCAGTTCCTGTGTAGCCAAGTTTACATTCCGTGTAGCAGTGATATCTTATGATGTTTCTTTTTCTGTGTGACTTATTTCACTTAGAATCATCGTACCTGAATCCACTCATTATGCTGCTATGGGCCTGATGACATAGATTTCATTGCTGAGTGATATTGCATTGTACGTAAGTACCACAATTTCTTTATCCATTTTTCGCTTTCTGTGATATTGAACTTGTACAGTAAATGAGGTTCTTGTTAACAGAGCTGGCCCAAACTTTGGGGTGGCTGTGTCTTTTTGATTTTTATTTCCCTAAGCTATAAGACCATAAGTGGAAGTGCCCTAGGCTCTGTTGCTTTGTTTTTTAGATGTTTCAGGAAACACCATACACTTTTCCAGAGTGGCTGTTGGCAATTTACATCCCACCCAGCAGCATAACAAGGCTCCCAGTTCTCCATGGCCTGTCCTGCCTTTCTGGATTTTACACTTTTTTCAGATGGCCCTTTTGTCCGAGGGGCAGTGAGACTTCATTGTAGTGCAGATTTCCTTTGCAAGCTTGCTTGGTTGGCAAAAAGGGCGTATGCGTTTTTTCCTGAATATATTCAGGAAAAAACGCATACGCCCTTTTTGGCCAAGTGCATCATTGTGGACGTTCTGCCTCTTTTCCTATGCTTTACATGCAATTCCAGTCTACCTCCTGAAATCGGTTTCCTGCAATTCTGCCCCGCTTTCAAGTCCTCTTGGCAGCCTTTCTTCAATATATTTTTGGACGATAGCTGTCATTTATAACTCTGCAGGTTTGTGAATGACAGTGCCCCTGAGCTCCTTTCTTCAACTCGCTTTCTTGTGAGCTGGCCGCAACACCGCAGGATTGCTTCTGGGCCTAGTGTGGTTCCGGCATGGCACGCTGAGCCTTTGGTTAATTCCTCTTCCTGGTGGGAAATGAGAGTTAAATTTGCCCGACCAGACACCTCCAGCTAGTCTCTCATTGGTTCTCCCTATTCCTGTTCATGTTCTGCAGAAATTAAAAAGTGGGCCAAACAGGAGGTTAAAGGCACTGACTCTCCAAGTGGGGAGAGTGTTAGTAAAGCGTCTGGAATGTTGCACCCGAGTACCAGGGGACGAAAACTGAGACACATTTGAACACGTTTCCCGATCACATGGTGGATCATACTGTGGGTTCCACATGCATGTTTTAGCTGAAGGAAGAATCCCTTAAACCTGCAGAGTTGAGACCCATGGAATGGGTACCATGCAGTATGACTTCAAATGGTCTGCATTTGCTCACCGATCCTCACCAATCCTATCACTGCTGCGTTTATGCCGCTGTACACACGTTTGATTCTCTTGCGGAGACATATAAATCCATAGGTTTTAAGATTCTTACTAGTCAGGTATATTCTTAAGCGTTCAATATGGGGTGTTGAGTCCACTTCGTTGAGCAAGGAGTAGCTCTTGTCTATTACATATTTGTCTTATGGAACGGTATCTGTGCTAATTTCAATCTCTGGTTTTATTGAGCATCCCAACTCACCTTTCCCCTTAAGCAAGCATAAGTTGGTTTTCTACATTTGAGACCCTCTTCTGTTTTGTAATACAGTTCCTCTGTAGCCAAGTTTACATTCCGTGTAGTAGTGATATCTTATGATGTTTCATTTTCTGTGTGACTTATTTCACTTAGAATCATCGTACCTGAATCCACTCATTATGCTGCTACGGGCCTGATGACATAGATTTCATTGCTGAGTGATATTGCATTGTACGTAAGTACCACAACTTCTTTATCCATTTTTCGCTTTCTGTGATATTGATCTTGTACCGTAAACGAGGTTCTTGTAAAGAGAGCCGTCCCAAACTTTGGGGTGGCTGTGTCTTTTTGATTTTAATTTCCCTAAGCTATAGAATCATAAGTGGAAGTGCCCTAGGCTCTGTTGCTTTGTTTTTTAGATGTGTCAGGAAACACAATACACTTCTCCAGAGTGGCTGTTGGCAATTTACATCCCGCCCAGCAGCATAACAAGGCTCCCAGTTCTCCATGGCCTTTCCTGCCTTTCTGGATTTTACACTTTTTTCAGATGGCCCTTTTGACCGAGGGGCAGTGAGACTTCATTGTAGTGCAGATTACCTTTGCAAGCTTGCTTGGTTGGCCAAAAAGGGCGTGTGCGTTTTTTCCTGAATATATTCAGGAAAAAACGCATACGCCCTTTTTGGCCAAGTGCATCATTGTGGATGTTCTGCCTCTTTTCCTATGCTTTACATGCAATTCCAGTCTACCTCCTGAAATCGGTTTCCTGCAATTCTGCCCCGCTTTCAAGTCCTCTTGGCAGCCTTACTTCAATATATTTTTGGACGATAGCTGTCATTTATAACTGTGCAGGTTTGTGAATTAAAGTGCCCCTGAGCTCCTTTCTTCAACTCGCTTTCTTGTGAGCTGGCCGCAACACCGCAGGATTGCTTCAGGCCCTAGTGTGGTTCCGACATGGCACGCTGAGCCTTTGGTTAATTCCTCTTCCTGGTGGGAAATGAGAGTTAAATTTGCCCGTCCAGACACCTCCAGCTAGTCTCTCATTGGTTCTCCCTATTCCTGTTCATTTTCCGCAGAAATTGCAAACTGGGCCAAACAGGAGGTTAAAGGCACTGACTCTCCAAGTGGGGAGAGTGTTAGTAAAGCATCTGCAATGTTGCACCCGAGTACCAGGGGACGAAAACTGAGACACATTTGAACACGTTTCCCGATCACACGGTGGATCATACTCTGGGTTCCACATGCATGTTTTAGCTGAAGAAAGAATCCCGTAAACCTGGAGAGTTGAGACCCATGGAATGGGTACCATGCAATATGACCTCAAAGGGTTTGCATTTGCTCACCGAACCACACCAATCCTATCACTGCTGCGTTTATGCCGCTGTACACACGCTTGATTCTCTTTCGGAGACATATAAATCCATAGGTTTTAAGATTCTTACTAGTCAGGTATATTCTTAGGCGTTTAATATGGGGTGTTGAGTCCACTTCGTTGAGCAAGGAGTAGCTCTTGTCTATTACATATTTGGCTTATGGAATGGTATCTGTGCTAATTTCAATCTCTGGTTTTATGCAGCACACCAACTCACCTTTCCCCTTAAGCAAGCATAAGTTGGTTTTCTACATTTGAGACCCTGTTCAGTTTTGTAATACAGTTCTGTGTAGCCAACATTACATTCCATATAGCAGAGATATCTTATGATGTTTCTTTTTCTGTGTGACTTATTTCACTTAGAATCATCGTACCTGAATCCACTCATGCTGCTACGGGCCTGATAACATAGATTTCATTGCTGAGTGATATTGCATTGTACGTAAGTACCACAACTTCTTTATCCATTTTTCGCTTTCTGTGATATTGAACTTGTACTGTAAATGAGGTTCTTGTTAACAGAGCCGTCCCAAACTTTGGGGTGGCTGTGTCTTTTTGATTTTTATTTCCCGAAGCTATAAGACCATAAGTGGAAGTGCCCTAGGCTCTGTTGCTTTGTTTTTTAGATGTTTCAGGAAACACCATACACTTCTCCAGAGTGGCTGTTGGCAATTTACATCCCGCCCAGCAGCATAACAAGGCTCCCAGTTCTCCATGGCCTGTCCTGCCTTTCTGGATTTTACACTTTTTTCAGATGGCCCTTTTGACCGAGGGGCAGTGAGACTTCATTGTAGTGCAGATTTCCTTTGCAAGCTTGCTTGGTTGGCAAAAAGGGCGTATGCGTTTTTTCCTGAATATATTCAGGAAAAAACGCATACGCACTTTTTGGCCAAGTGCATCATTGTGGACCTTCTGCCTCTTTTCCTATGATTTACATGCAATTCCAGTCTACCTCCTGAAATCGGTTTCCTGCAATTCTGCCCCGCTTTCAAGTCCTCTTGGCAGCCTTTCTTCAATATATTTTTGGACGATAGCTGTCATTTATAACTCAGCAGGTTTGTGAATGACAGTGCCCCTGAGCTCCTTTCTTCAACTCGCTTTCTTGTGAGCTGGCCGCAACACCGCAGGATTGCTTCAGGGCCTAGTGTGGTTCCGGCATGGCACGTTGAGCCTTTGGTTAATTCCTCTTCCTGGTGGGAAATGAGGGTTAAATTTGCCCGTCCAGACACCTCCAGCTAGTCTCTCATTGGTTCTCCCTTTTCCTGTTCATTTTCCGCAGAAATTGCAAACTGGGCCAAACAGGAAGTTAAAGGCACTGACTCTCCAAGTGGGGAGAGTGTTAGTAAAGCGTCTGGAATGTTGCACCCGAGTACCAGGGGACAAAAACTGAGACACATTTGAACACGTTTCCCGATCACACGGTGGATCATACTCTGGGTTCCACATGCATGTTTTAGCTGAAGGAAGAATCCCTTAAACCTGCAGAGTTGAGACCCATGGAATGGGTACCATGCAATATGACTTCAAAGGGTCTGCGTTTGCTCACCGCACCTCACCAATCCTATCACTGCTGCGTTTATGCCACTGTACACACGCTTCTTTCTCTTTCGGAGACATATAAATCCATAGGTTTTAAGATTCTTACTAGTCAGGTATATTCTTAGGCGTTTAATATGGGGTGTTGAGTCCACTTCGTTGAGCAAGGAGTAGCTCTTGTCTATTACATATTTCGCTTATGGAACGGTATCTGTGCTAATTTCAATCTCTGGTTTTATGCAGCACCCCAACTCACCTTTCCCCTTAAGCAAGCATAAGTTGGTTTTCTACATTTGAGACCCTGTTCTGTTTTGTAATTCAGTTCCTGTGTAGCAAAGTTTACATTCCGTGTAGTAGTGATATCTTATGATGTTTCTTTTTCTGTGTGACTTATTTCACTTAGAATCATCGTACCTGAATCCACTCATTATGCTGCTATGGGCCTGATGACATAGATTTCATTGCTGAGTGATATTGCATTGTACGTAAGTACCACAACTTCTTTATCCATTTTTCACTTTCTGTGATATTGAACTTGTACCGTAAATGAGGTTCTTGTAAACAGAGCCGTCCCAAACTTTGGGGTGGCTGTGTCTTTTTGATTTTAATTTCCCTAAGCTATAGGACCATAAGTGGAAGTGCCCTAGGCTCTGTTTCTTTGTTTTTTAGATGTTTCAGGAAACACCATACACTTCTCCAGAGTGGCTGTTGGCAATTTACATCCCGCCCATCAGCATAACAAGGCTCCCAGTTCTCCATGGCCTGTCCTGCCTTTCTGGATTTTACAATTTTTTCAGAAGTCCCTTTTGACCGGGGGGCAGTGAGACTTCATTGTAGTGCAGATTTCCTTTGCAAGCTTGCTTGTTTGGCCAAAAAGTGCGTATGCGTTTTTTCCTGAATATATTCAGGAAAAAACGCATACACCCTTTTTGGCCAAGTGCATCATTGTGGACGTTCTGCCTCTTTTCCTATGCTTTACATGCAATTCCAGTCTACCTCCTGAAATCGGTTTCCTGCAATTCTGCCCCGCTTTCAAGTCCTCTTGGCAGCCTTACTTCAATATATTTTTGGAGGATAGCTGTCATTTATAACTCTGCAGGTTTGTGAATCAGTGTGCCCTTGAGCTCCTTTCTTCAACTCGCTTTCTTGTGAGCTGGCCGCAACACTGCAGGATTGTTTCAGGCCCTAGTGTGGTTCCTGCATGGCATGCTGAGCCTTTGGTTAATTCCTCTTCCTGGTGGGAAATGAGAGTTAAATTTGCCTGTCCAGACACCTGCAGCTAGTCTCTCATTAGTTCTCCCTGTTCCTGTTCATCTTCCGCAGAAATTGCAAACTGGGAGAAACAGGAGGTTAAAGGCACTGACTCTCCAAGTGGGGAGAGTGTTAGTAAAGCATCTGGAATGTTGCACCCAGGTACCAGGGGACGAAAACTGAGACACATATGAACACGTTACCCGATCACACGGTGGATCATAATCTGGGTCCACATGCATGTTTTAGCTGAAGGAAGAATCCCTTAAACCTGGAGAGTTGAGACCCATGGAATGGGTACCATGCAATATGACTTCAAAGGGTCTGCATTTTCTCACCGAACCTCACCAATCCTATCACTGCTGCATTTATGCCGCTGTACACATGCTTGATTCTCTTTTGGAGACATATAAATCCATAGGTTTTAAGTTTCTTACTAGTCAGGTATATTTTTAGGCATTTAATATGGGGTGTTGAGTCCACTTCGTTGAGCAAGGAGTAGCTCTTGACTCTTACATATTTGGCTTAGGGAACGGTATCTGTGCTAATTTTAATCTCTGGTTTTATGCAGCACCCGAACTCACCTTTCCCCTTAAGCAAGCATAAGTTGCTTTTCTACATTTGAGACCCTGTTCTGTTTTGTAATTCACTTCCTGTGTAGCTAAGTTTACATTCCGTGTAGTAGTGATATCTTATGATGTTTCTTTTTCTGTGTGACTTATTTCACTTAGAATCATCGTACCTGAATCCACTCATTATGCTGCTACGGGCCTGATGACATAGATTTCATTGCTGAGTGATATTGCATTGTACGTAAGTACCACAACTTCTTTATCCATTTTTCGATTTCTGTGATATTGAACTTGTACCGTAAACGAGGTTCTTGTCAACAGAGCCGTCCAAAATGTTGGGTTGGCTGTGTCTTTTTGATTTTAATTTCCCTAAGCTATAGGACCATAAGTGGAAGTGCCATAGGCTCTGTTGCTTTGTTTTTTAGATGTTTCAGGAAAGACCGTACACTTCTCCAGAGTGGCTGTTGGCAATTTACATCCCACCCATCAGCATAACAAGGCTCCCAGTTCTCCATGGCCTGTCCTGCCTTTCTGGATTTTACACTTTTTTCAGATGTCCCTTTTGACCTGGGGGCAGTGAGACTTCATTGTAGTGCAGATTTCCTTTGCAAGCTTGCTTGGTTGGCCAAAAAGGGCGTATGCGTTTTTTCCTGAATATATTCAGGGAAAAACGCATACGCCCTTTTTGGCCAAGTGCATCATTGTGGACGTTCTGCCTCTTTTCCTATGCTTTACATGCAATTCCAGTCTACCTCCTGAAATCGGTTTCCTGCAATTCTGCCCCACTTTCAAGTCTTCTTGGCAGCCTTACTTCAATATATTTTTGGACGATAGCTGTCATTTATAACTCTGCAGGTTTGCGAATGAGAGTGCCCCTGAGCTCCTTTCTTCAATGCGCTTTCTTGTGAGCTGGCCGCAACACCGCAGGATTGCTTCAGGCCCTAGTGTTGTTCCGGAATGGCACGCTGAGCCTTTGGTTAATTCCTCTTCCTGGTGGGAAATGAGAGTTAAATTTGCCCGTCCAGACACCTCCAGCTAGTCTCTCATTGGTTCTCCCTATTCCTGTTCATTTTCCGCAGAAATTGCAAACTGGGCCAAACAGGAGGTTAAAGGCACTGACTCTCCAACTGGCGAGAGTGTTAGTAAAGCGTCTGGAATGTTGCACCCGAGTACCAGGGGACGAAAACTGAGACACATTTGAACACGTTTCCCGATCACACGGTGGATCATACTCTGGGTTCCACATGCATGTCTTACCTGAAGGAAGAGTCCCTTAAACCTGGAGAGTTGAGACCCATGGAATGGGTACCATGCAATATGACTTCAAAGGGTCTGCATTTGCTCACCGAACCTCACCAATCCTATCACTGCTGCGTTTATGCTGCTGTACACACGCTTGATTCTCTTTCAGAGACATATAAATCCATAGGTTTTAAGATTCTTACTAGTCAGGTAAATTCTTAGGCGCTTAATATGGGGTATTGAGTCCACTTCGTTGAGCAAGGAGTAGCTCTTGTCTATTACATATTTGGCTTATGGAATGGTATCTGTGCTAATTTCAATCTCTGGTTTTATGCAGCACCCCAACTCACCTTTCCCCTTAAGCAAGCATAAGTTGGTTTTCTACATTTGAGACCCTGTTCTGTTTTGTAATTCAGTTCCTGTGTAGCCAAGTTTACATTCCGTGTAGTAGTGATATCTTATGATGTTTCTTTTTCTGTGTGACTTATTTCACGTAGAATCATCGTACCTGAATCCACTCATTATGCTGCTACGGGCCTGATGACATAGATTTCATTGCTGAGTGATATTGCATTGTACGTAAGTACCACAACTTCTTTATCTATTTTTCGATTTCTGTGATATTGAACTTGTACCGTAAACGAGGTTCTTGTAAACAGAGACATCCCAAACTTTGGGGTGTTTGTGTCTTTTTGATTTTAATTTCCCTAAGCTATAGGACCATAAGTGGAAGTGCCCTAGGCTCTGTTGCTTTGTTTTTTAGATGTTTCAGGAAACACCATACACTTCTCCAGAGTGGCTGTTGGCAATTTACATCCCGCCCATCAGCATAACAAGGCTCCCAGTTCTCCATGCTCTGTGCTGCCTTTCTGGATTTTACACTTTTTCCAGATGTCCCTTTTGACCGGGGGGCAGTGAGACTTCATTGTAGTGTAGATTTCCTTTGCAAGGTTGCTTGGTTGGCCAAAAAGGGCGTATGCGTTTTTTCCTGAATATATTCAGGAAAAAACGCATACGCCCTTTTTGGCCAAGTGCGTCATTTTGGACGTTCTGCCTCTTTTCCTATGCTTCACATGCAATTCCAGTCTACCTCCTGATATCGGGTTCCTGCAATTCTGCCCCGCTTTCAAGTCCTCTTGGCAGCCTTACTTCAATATATTTTTGGACGATAGCTGTCATTTATAACTCTGCAGGTTTGTGAATGACAGTGCCCCTGAGCTCCTTTCTTCTACTCGCTTTCTTGTGAGCTAGCCGCAAAACCGCATGATTGCTTCAGTCCCTAGTGTGGTTCCGGGATGGCACGCTGAGCCTTTGGTTAATTCCTCTTCCTGGTGGGAAATGAGAGTTAAATTTGCCCGTCCAGACACCTCCAGCTAGTCTCTCATTGGTTCTCCCTATTCCTGTTCATCTTCTGCAGAAATTGCAAACTGGGACAAACAGGAGGTTAAAGGCACTGACTCTCCAAGTGGGGAGAGTGTTAGTAAAGCGTCTGGAATGTTGCACCCGAGTACCAGGGGAGGAAAACTGAGACACATTTGAACACGTTTCCCGATCACACGGTGGATCATACTCTGGGTTCCACATGCATGTTTTAGCTGAAGGAAGAATCCCTTAAACCTGGAGAGTTGAGACCCATGGAATGGGTACCATGGAATATGACTTCAAAGGGTCTGCATTTGCTGACCGAACCTCACCAATCCTATCACTGCTGCGTTTATGCCGCTGTAAAAACGCTTGATTCTCTTTCAGAGACATATAAATCCATAGGTTTTAAGATTCTTACTAGTGAGGTATATTTTTAGGCGTTTAATATGGGGTGTTGAGTCCACTTCGTTGAGCAAGGAGTAGCTCTTGTCTACTACATATTTAGCTTATGGAACGGTATCTGTGTTAATTTCAATCTCTGGTTTTATGCAGCACCCCAACTCACCTTTCCCCTTAAGCAAGCATAAGTTGGTTTTCTACATTTGAGACCCTGTTCTGTTTTGTAATTCAGTTCCTGTGTAGCCAAGTTTACATTCCGTGTAGTAGTGATATCTTATGATGTTTCTTTTTCTGTGTGACTTATTTCACTTAGAATCATCGTACATGAATCCACTCATTATGCTGCTACGGGCCTGATGACATAGATTTCATTGCTGAGTGATATTGCATTGTACGTAAGTACCACAACTTCTTTATCCATTTTTCGCTTTCTGTGATATTGAACTTGTACCGTAAAAGAGGTTCTTGTAAACAGAGCCGTCCCAAACTTTGGGGTGGCTGTGTCTTTTTGATTTTAATTTCCCTAAGCTATAGGTCCATAAGTGGAAGTGCCCTAGGCTCTGTTGCTTTGTTTTTTAGATATTTCAGGAAACACCGTACACTTCTCCAGAGTGGCTGTTGGCAATTTACATCCCGCCCATCAGCATAACAAGGCTCCCAGTTCTCCATGGCCTGTCCTGACTTTCTGGATTTTACACTTTTTTCAGATGGCCCTTTTGACCGGGTGGCAGTGAGACTTCATTGTAGTGCAGATTTCCTTTACAAGCTTGCTTGGTTGGCCAAAAAGGGCGTATGCGTTTTTTCCTGAATATATTCAGGAAAAAACGCATACGCCCTTTTTGGCCAAGTGCATCATTGTGGACGTTCTACCTCTTTTCCTATGTTTTACATGCAATTCCAGTCTACCTCCTGAAATCGGTTTCCTGCAATTTTGCCCCGCTTTCAAGTCCTCTTGGCAGCGTTAATTCAATATATTTTTGGACGATAGCTGTCATTTATAACTCTGCAGGTTTGTGAATGAGAGTGCCCCTGAGCTCCTTCCTTCAACTCATTTTCTTGTGAGCTGGCCGGAACACCGCAGGATTGCTTCAGGCCCTAGTGTGGTTCTGGCATGGCACGCTAAGCCTTTGGTTAAATCCTCTTCCTGGTGGGAAATGAGAGTTAAATTTGCCCGACCAGACACCTCCAGCTAGTCTCTCATTGGTTCTCCCTATTCCTGTTCATCTTCTGCAGAAATTGAAAAGTGGGCCAAACAGGAGGTTAAAGGCACTGACTCTCCAAGTGGGGAGAGTGTTAGTAAAGCGTCTGGAATGTTGCACCCGAGTACCAGGGGACGAAAACTGAGACACATTTGAACACGTTTCCCGATCACACGGTGGATCATACTCTGGGTTCCACATGCATGTTTTAGCTGAAGGAAGAATCCCTTAAACCTGGAGAGTTGAGACCCATGGAATGGGTACCATGCAATATGACTTCAAAGGGTCTGCATTTGCTCACCGACCCTCACCAATCCTATCACTGCTGTGTTTATGCCGCTGTACACACACTTGATCCTCTTTCGGAGACATATAAATCCATAGGTTTTAAGATTCTTACTAGTCAGGTATATTTTTAGGCTTTTAATATGGGGTGTTGAGTCCACTTCGTTGAGCAAGAAGTAGCTCTTGTCTATTACATATTTGGTTTAGGGAACGGTATCTGTGCTAATTTCAATCTCTGGTTTTATGCAGCACCCCAAATCACCTTTCCCCTTAAGCAAGCATAAGTTGGTTTTCTACAATTGAGACCCTGTTCTGTTTTGTAATTCAGTTCCTGTGTAGCCAAGTTTACATTCCGTGTAGTAGTGATATCTTATGATGTTTCTTTTTCTGTGTGACTTATTTCACTTAGAATCATCGTACCTGAATCCACTCATTATGGTGCTATGGGCCTGATGACATAGATTTCATTGCTGAGTGATATTGCATTGTACGTAAGTACCACAACTTCTTTATCCATTTTTCGCTTTCTGTGATATTGAACTTGTACTGTAAACGAGGTTCTTGTCAACAGAGCCGTCCCAAACTTTGGGGTGGCTGTGTCTTTTTTATT
This sequence comes from Orcinus orca, assembly GCF_937001465.1. Taxonomy (NCBI): domain Eukaryota; kingdom Metazoa; phylum Chordata; class Mammalia; order Artiodactyla; family Delphinidae; genus Orcinus; species Orcinus orca. The sequence continues at coordinate 50,432,888 of NC_064560.1, read as the reverse complement.
TTAATTTCCCTAAGCTATAGGACCATAAGTGGAAGTGCCCTAGGCTCTGTTGCTTTGTTTTTTAGATGTTTCAGGAAACACCATACACTTCTCCAGAGTGGCTGTTGGCAATTTACATCCCGCCCATCAGCATAACAAGGCTCCCAGTTCTCCATGGCCTGTCCTGCCTTTCTGGATTTTACACTTTTTTCAGATGTCCCTTTTGACCGGGGGGCAGTGAGACTTCATTGTAGTGCAGATTTCCTTTGCAAGCTTGCTTGGTTGGCCAAAAAGGGCGTATGCGTTTTTTCCTGCATATATTCAGGAAAAAACGCATACGTCCTTTTTGGCCAAGTGCATCATTGTGGACGTTCTGCCTCTTTTCCTATGCTTTACCTGCAATTCCAGTCTACCTCCTGAAATCGGTTTCCTGCAATTCTGCCCCGCTTTCAAGTCCTCTTGGCAGACTTACTTCAATATATTTTTGGACGATAGCTGTCATTTATAACTCTGCAGGTTTGTGAGTAACAGTGACCCTGAGCTCCTTTCTTCAACTCGCTTTCTTGTGAGCAGGCCGCAACACCGCAGGATTGCTTCAGGCCCTAGTATGGTTCCGACATGGCACGCTGAGCCTGTGGTTAATTCCTCTTCCTGGTGGGAAATGAGAGTTAAATTTGCCCGTCCAGACACCTCCAGCTAGTCTCTCATTGGTTCTCCCTATTCCTGTTCATTTTCCGCAGAAATTGCAAACTGGGCCAAACAGGAGGTTAAAGGCACTGACTCTCCAACTGGCGAGAGTGTTAGTAAAGCGTCTGGAATGTTGCACCCGAGTACCAGGGGACGAAAACTGAGACACATTTGAACACGTTTCCCAATCAGACGGTGGATCATACTCTGGGTTCCACATGCATGTCTTAGCTGAAGGAAGAGTCCCTTAAACCTGGAGAGTTGAGACCCATGGAATGGGTACCATGCAATATGACTTCAAAGGGTCTGCATTTGCTCACCGAACCTCACCAATCCTATCACTGCTGCGTTTATGCTGCTGTACACACGCTTGATTCTCTTTCGGAGACATATAAATCCATAGGTTTTAAGATTCTTACTAGTCAGGTATATTCTTAGGCGTTTAATATGGGGTATTGAGTCCACTTCGTTGAGCAAGGAGTAGCTCTTGTCTATTACATATTTGGCTTATGGAATGGTATCTGTGCTAATTTAAATCTCTGGTTTTATGCAGCACCCCAACTCACCTTTCCCCTTAAGCAAGCATAAGTTGGTTTTCTACATTTGAGACCCTGTTCTGTTTTGTAATTCAGTTCCTGTGTAGCCAAGTTTACATTCCGTGTAGTAGTGATATCTTATGATGTTTCTTTTTCTGTGTGACTTATTTCACGTAGAATCATCGTAACTGAATCCACTCATTATGCTGCTACGGGCCTGATGACATAGATTTCATTGCTGAGTGATATTGCATTGTACGTAAGTACCACAACTTCTTTATCCATTTTTCGATTTCTGTGATATTGAACTTGTACCGTAAACGAGGTTCTTGTAAACAGAGACATCCCAAACTTTGGGGTGTTTGTGTCTTTTTGATTTTAATTTACCTAAGCTATAGGACCATAAGTGGAAGTGCCCTAGGCTCTGTTGCTTTGTTTTTTAGATGTTTCAGGAAACAGCATACACTTCTCCAGAGTGGCTGTTGGCAATTTACATCCCGCCCATCAGCATAACAAGGCTCCCAGTTCTCCATGCTCTGTGCTGCCTTTCTGGATTTTACACTTTTTCCAGATGTCCCTTTTGACCGGGGGGCAGTGAGACTTCATTGTAGTGTAGATTTCCTTTACAAGGTTGCTTGGTTGGCCAAAAAGGGCGTATGCGTTTTTTCCTGAATATATTCAGGAAAAAACGCATACGCCCTTTTTGGCCAAGTGCGTCATTTTGGACGTTCTGCCTCTTTTCCTATGCTTCACATGCAATTCCAGTCTACCTCCTGAAATCAGGTTCCTGCAATTCTGCCCCGCTTTCAAGTCCTCTTGGCCGCCTTACTTCAATATATTTTTGGACGATAGCTGTCATTTATAACTCTGCAGGTTTGTGAATGACAGTGCCCCTGAGCTCCTTTCTTCTACTCGCTTTCTTGTGAGCTAGCCGCAAAACCGCATGATTGCTTCAGTCCCTAGTGTGGTTCCGGGATGGCACGCTGAGCCTTTGGTTAATTCCTCTTCCTGGTGGGAAATGAGAGTTAAATTTGACCGTCCAGACACCTCCAGCTAGTCTCTCATTGGTTCTCCCTATTCCTGTTCATCTTCTGCAGAAATTGCAAACTGGGACAAACAGGAGGTTAAAGGCACTGACTCTCCAAGTGGGGAGAGTGTTAGTAAAGCGTCTGGAATGTTGCACCCGAGTACCAGGGGAGGAAAACTGAGACACATTTGAACACGCTTCCCGATCACACGGTGGATCATACTCTGGGTTCCACATGCATGTTTTAGCTGAAGGAAGAATCCCTTAAACCTGGAGAGTTGAGACCCATGGAATGGGTACCATGCAATATGACTTCAAAGGGTCTGCATTTGCTGACCGAACCTCACCAATCCTATCACTGCTGCGTTTATGCCGCTGTAAAAACGCTTGATTCTCTTTCAGAGACATATAAATCCATAGGTTTTAAGATTCTTACTAGTCAGGTATATTTTTAGGCGTTTAATATGGGGTGTTGAGTCCACTTCGTTGAGCAAGGAGTAGCTCTTGTCTACTACATATTTGGCTTATGGAACGGTATCTGTGTTAATTTCAATCTCTGGTTTTATGCAGCACCCCAACTCACCTTTCCCCTTAAGCAAGCATAAGTTGGTTTTCTACATTTGAGACCCTGTTCTGTTTTGTAATTCAGTTCCTGTGTAGCCAAGTTTACATTCCGTGTAGTAGTGATATCTTATGATGTTTCTTTTTCTGTGTGACTTATTTCACTTAGAATCATCGTACCTGAATCCACTCATTATGCTGCTACGGGCCTGATGACATAGATTTCATTGCTGAGTGATATTGCATTGTACGTAAGTACCACAACTTCTTTATCCATTTTTCGCTTTCTGTGATATTGAACTTGTACCGTAAAAGAGGTTCTTGTAAACAGAGCCGTCCCAAACTTTGGGGTGGCTGTGTCTTTTTGATTTTAATTTCCCTAAGCTATAGGACCATAAGTGGAAGTGCCCTAGGCTCTGTTGCTTTGTTTTTTAGATATTTCAGGAAACACCGAACACTTCTCCAGAGTGGCTGTTGGCAATTTACATCCCGCCCATCAGCATAACAAGGCTCCCAGTTCTCCATGGCCTGTCCTGCCTTTCTGGATTTTACACTTTTTTCAGATGGCCCTTTTGACCGGGTGGCAGTGAGACTTCATTGTAGTGCAGATTTCCTTTACAAGCTTGCTTGGTTGGCCAAAAAGGGCGTATGCGTTTTTTCCTGAATATATTCAGGAAAAAACGCATACGCCCTTTTTGGCCAAGTGCATCATTGTGGACGTTCTGCCTCTTTTCCTATGTTTTACATGCAATTCCAGTCTACCTCCTGAAATCGGTTTCCTGCAATTTTGCCCCGCTTTCAAGTCCTCTTGGCAGCATTAATTCAATATATTTTTGGACGATAGCTGTCATTTATAACTCTGCAGGTTTGTGAATGAGAGTGCCCCTGAGCTCCTTCCTTCAACTCATTTTCTTGTGAGCTGGCCGGAACACCGCAGGATTGCTTCAGGCCCTAGTGTGGTTCTGGCATGGCACGCTAAGCCTTTGGTTAAATCCTCTTCCTGGTGGGAAATGAGAGTTAAATTTGCCCGTCCAGACACCTCCAGCTAGTATCTCATTGGTTCTCCCTATTCCTATTCATCTTCCGCAGAAATTACAAACTGAGCCAAACAGGAGGTTAAAGGCACTGACTCTCCAAGTGGGGAGAGTTTTAGTAAAGCATCTGGAATGTTGCACCCGAGTACCAGGGGACGAAAACTGAGACACATTTGAACACGTTTCCCGATCACACGGTGGATCATACTCTGGGTTCCACATGCATGTTTTAGCTGAAGGAAGAATCCCTTAAACCTGGAGAGTTGAGACCCATGGAATGGGTACCATGCAATATGACTTCAAAGGGTCTGCATTTGCTCACCGACCCTCACCAATCCTATCACTGCTGTGTTTATGCCGCTGTACACACACTTGATCCTCTTTCGGAGACATATAAATCCATAGGTTTTAAGATTCTTACTAGTCAGGTATATTTTTAGGCTTTTAATATGGGGTGTTGAGTCCACTTCGTTGAGCAAGAAGTAGCTCTTGTCTATTACATATTTGGCTTAGGGAACGGTATCTGTGCTAATTTCAATCTCTGGTTTTATGCAGCACCCCAAATCACCTTTCCCCTTAAGCAAGCGTAAGTTGGTTTTCTACAATTGAGACCCTGTTCTGTTTTGTAATTCAGTTCCTGTGTAGCCAAGGTTACATTCCGTGTAGTAGTGATATCTTATGATGTTTCTTTTTCTGTGTGACTTATTTCACTTAGAATCATCGTACCTGAATCCACTCATTATGGTGCTATGGGCCTGATGACATAGATTTCATTGCTGAGTGATATTGCATTGTACGTAAGTACCACAACTTCTTTATCCATTTTTCGCATTCTGTGATATTGAACTTGTACTGTAAACGAGGTTCTTGTCAACAGAGCCGTCCCAAACTTTGGGGTGGCTGTGTCTTTTTTATTTTAATTTCCCTAAGCTATAGGACCATAAGTGGAAGTGCCCTAGGCTCTGTTGCTTTGTTTTTTAGATGTTTCAGGAAACACCATACACTTCTCCAGAGTGGCTGTTGGCAATTTACATCCCGCCCATCAGCATAACAAGGCTCCCAGTTCTCCATGGCCTGTCCTGCCTTTCTGGATTTTACACTTTTTTCAGATGTCCCTTTTGACCGGGGGGCAGTGAGACTTCATTGTAGTGCAGATTTCCTTTGCAAGCTTGCTTGGTTGGCCAAAAAGGGCGTATGCGTTTTTTCCTGCATATATTCAGGAAAAAACGCATACGTCCTTTTTGGCCAAGTGCATCATTGTGGACGTTCTGCCTCTTTTCCTATGCTTTACCTGCAATTCCAGTCTACCTCCTGAAATCGGTTTCCTGCAATTCTGCCCCGCTTTCAAGTCCTCTTGGCAGACTTACTTCAATATATTTTTGGACGATAGCTGTCATTTATAACTCTGCAGGTTTGTGAGTAACAGTGACCCTGAGCTCCTTTCTTCAACTCGCTTTCTTGTGAGCAGGCCGCAACACCGCAGGATTGCTTCAGGCCGTAGTATGGTTCCGACATGGCACGCTGAGCCTGTGGTTAATTCCTCTTCCTGGTGGGAAATGAGAGTTAAATTTGCCCGTCCAGACACCTCCAGCTAGTCTCTCATTGGTTCTACCTATTCCTGTTCATTTTCCGGAGAAATTGCAAACTGGGCCAAACAGGAGGTTAAAGGCACTGACTCTCCAAGTGGGGAGAGTGTTAGTAAAGCGTCTGGAATGTTGCACCCGAGTACCAGGGGACAAAAACTGAGACACATTTGAACACGTTTCCCGATCACACGGTGGATCATACTCTGTGTTCCACATGCATGTTTTAGCTGAAGGAAGAATCCCTTAAACCTGGAGAGTTGAGACCCATGGAATGGGTACCATGCAATATGACTTCAAAGGGTCTGCATTTGCTCACCGAACCTCACCAATCCTATCACTGCTGCATTTATGCTGCTGTACACACAATTGATTCTCTTTCGGAGACATATAAATCCATAGGTTTTAAGATTCTTACTAGTCAGGTATATTCTTAGGCGTTTAATATGGGGTGTTGAGTCCACTTCGTTGAGCAAGGAGTAGCCCCTGTCTACTACATATTTGGCTTATGGAACGGTATCTGTGCTAATTTCAATCTCTGGTTTTATGCAGCACCCCAACTCACCTTTCCCCTTAAGCAAGCATAAGTTGCTTTTCTACATTTGAGACCCTGTTCTGTTTTGTAATTCAGTTCCTGTGTAGCCAAGTTTACATTCCGTGTAGTAGTGATATCTTATGATGTTTCTTTTTCTGTGTGACTTATTTCACTTAGAATCATCGTACCTGAATCCACTCATTATGCTGCTACGGGCCTGATGACATAGATTTCATTGCTGAGTGATATTGCATTGTACGTAAATACCACAACTTCTTTATCCATTTTTCGCTTTCTGTGATATTGAACTTGTACCGTAAACGAGGTTCTTGTAAACAGAGCCGTCCCAAACTTTGGGGTGGCTGTGTCTTTTTGATTTTAATTTCCCTAAGCTATAGGACCATAAGTGGAAGTGCCCTAGGCTCTGTTGCTTTGTTTTTTAGATGATTCAGGAAACACCATACACTTCTCCAGAGTGGCTGTTGGCAATTTACATCCCGCCCATCAGCATAACAAGGCTCCCAGTTCTCCATGGCCTGTCCTGCCTTTCTGGATTTTACACTTTTTTCAGATGGCCCTTTTGACCGGGGGGCAGTGAGACTTCATTGTAGTGCAGATTTCCTTTGCAAGCTTGCTTGGTTGGCCAAAAAGGGCGTATGCGTTTTTTCCTGAATATATTCAGGTAAAAACGCATACGCCCTTTTTGGCCAAGTGCATCATTGTGGATGTTCTGCCTCTTTTCCTATGCTTTACATGCAATTCCAGTCTACCTCCTGAAATCGGTTTCCTGCAATTCTGCCCCGCTTTCAAGTCCTCTTGGCAGCCTTACTTCAATATATTTTTGGACGATAACTGTCATTTATAACTCTGCAGGTTTGTGAATGACAGTGCCGCTGAGCTCCTTTCTTCAACTCGCTTTCTTGTGAGCTGGCCGCAACACCGCAGGATTGCTTCAGGCCCTAGTGTGATTCCGGCATGGCACGCTG